>NC_140588.1:827767882-830267882 GCF_964204655.1 Triturus cristatus | reverse complement strand
ATGGTGTCAATTTAGCCCCACACTGCTAACCTAATATAACATGGAACGGGTGTATAGCAAGAATAGGGTTTTCAAACCTAACACATCTGCACTTACCACTACCACCATAAAAAAGGGTATATTAGGATCTGATAGAGCCTTAATAGAGCAAACTATTTGCTTGCTACATGTAGATTTGCCTAAAGGTGATTAAATGCTGAATGCGTATGTGAAACTATTGTATGATTATGTGAACACTATGGATGTGAGAGACTGTTATGTGTGTATGCAATTGCCTGCTTCAGTCGAGGAAGGTTTAACATATCACCATCTGCCCTTGACTTATGGAATTAGTTGCAGTCTGCTTCTTAGAATGTTTTATGGAAAGGGTCACTATGAGTACTATTTCTCAAATTATGATTTGGTGCTTTAAGAGATTCCAGTTCACAAGCATCTGAACAACTATGATTACTACAAGCAAGAAGGGAGAATAGAAAAGTGTTTTGCACCCACAGTAACACTAGATACAGTTTATATGTATAGACACAATTTAATTTGTACATTAACAGCTATTGAGAAAAAGTTTGTAGATCAAGTAGAAGATAGACATAGGAGACTAACAGATGCATTTAGTAGTAGGGAGGAAACTTTTGAATGGACTAGGGAAAGAAGTAGCAATAAGGCTAAGGGAAGTTATGGTCCTTTAGCTCAAGATTGGGAACAATGAGATAAGCTTTGCATTCGGCAAGTACAGACATTTTACAACACCATATTTTTGGGGCAGGATGAGTGCAAACACATTTTCTGATTGCTGTTTCTTCAAAGATATTCTTGCAAAAAGCTGTTCAAGTGGTGCCAAGTTTGTACTTTGTATGTGGGTGAAATACGTATGTTTGGCTTCTGAAGAATTGGTATGGTACTTGTTATATGGCTGTTGTGTTTCCAAAGATACACCATGTGGATGATTTGGAGAGTTTGGAAGGAAAGTCAGCTCATAGAGAGAAACATGGAACAAGTACTGGTGAAATCATGGGGGATATATTAGGAGCAATTACACGTAGTCTGGGAGTAGTTGTAAATGACATCAAGATTATGAGGTTATCAACTATTGTGGATACGTTGTCAGTCAATAAAGCTCAGTCACTATTGCTTGTAGAAGGAGAGGTGGTTTCAATAAGAGCTATGGTAATGCAAAACTGTCTTGCTTCAGATGTATTATTAGCAAAAGATTGCAGAGTCCGTATAATGTTTAAGGTCCAACAGTGTTGCACCTACATACCGGACAACAGTAAGGACCTAAGGAATTATATATGTAACTTCATTGAAATGCACCATGGGATACAAGATCTGGCAACTATGGGGATTTGGGATAAGATTGGGAAAGGATTTGGAAAGGTTGGAGGTTGGTTTGCAAATCTTGGAAAAGGAATTCTTGGATATATCTGGAAACCGATAGTAATTGTTGTGCTCTGTGTTACCATCCTGTAGAGCACACATATGGCACAAGTGGACACAATTGGAGAATTCCATCAAAGAGAGAGAGAGGAGGAATGAAAGACTGCAGGATAGTCATTATGATAATCTTAAGCATTTAGATGGAGAAGATTAGATGCAACATCAGTTTAGGGCTGTCTACTCTACAGGGAGTTAGAGAATGTTGTGATGACACAGGTCATCAAAGGAGGGGACTGATGTAGCGCTAAATCCAATTTTCATTGTAGAAGTGCATTATAATCACATGTGTGAACTGCATACGCAAATAATCTTTTGTTGTGTCAACCTGAGTGTTAGGATCTTGTAATGTAATAACATGAATGTGACATGTATAGGTCAAAACTTTGAATATATGAAGAATTCTGTAGAAAATCAAATGTAAAACTCAGAGAACACTAACAGAAAGCACTCGTTTTGTGCAACTGACAATCATTTATTATTATGTGTTTTTATTAATTGTGTCATTTTATACGTAGATGAAAATATTTACTGCATATGTCTTAATTTCTATGTAACGTCATAAAGCTCTTGCTAATTTCTCTTTTGTTAGCTGAATATCGTAGGCCTGAAATACATTTTCCCTGGAAGTTCTCGCATTAGAAAATGATGGTTGAATTCCATGTACATGTTAGATTCTGTTCTTTTTCACGTTTACGTTGCAGGTGGAAGAAGCGCCCTTGTTAGCTAGAATAAATTAGGCAAGGAGAGAAGAGGATACATTGGGAGCTACTGCCGATAAAGAGAACTGTTGTACTTTCTCACAGGAGAAGGCCTGGGAATCAAGGTCATCATGCTAAATTGTCGTCACATGGAAAATACCTACAAGAATGTCGGCCTGATCAGATGGCATGACCCGAAATGCATCTTGGGACGGTACCTGAGATATTAGGAATATTATAGGTAGAGAAAGAGCCCATTTCTTCTCTGCCCTTTGGAGGGAGAACATTCTATAACGAGCTCTGTCTCAATAGCTTCATGTTATTTGACCCAATAGAAGTGGAGAGACTTCAAAGGGACACTACACACACTGACACCTTGGCTGATCCTGCCCATACAATGCTTAATTAGGGATGTCATGTCAGTGCTAGTGTAGGGTTAGATTAATGCTTTATTTCCATGAACGTTCAATGCAGGGGAATTTGCGCTCTTGTTACATGGTATTTTGTATCCTGATTCTTGAATTAATCCTCTTGTGTATGCTGCATCACCTTAACTTTATTCGTAGATTTGGCTTTGTATTAGTCCCAATGTATTTCTATACCCTCATCTTGAGATGCCTGTATATCCAGTTGTTTTTGGCTTTGTAATAAATTAACCTACATTTTCGGTGGTCTGGGATTCGGAATGGTCCTGGAATGCTGTAATTGGATTGATTGACATTACTAATGATTTCTCTCCCCCCTTTAATTTCATGCTGAGAAAAACTGCCATGCGTGAGTTGTTGAGAGTGGCCCTTTCATTTTGGGATCAACCCTTTCATTTTTATTACTATTTTCATGGTCACTACTCTATCAAATTGTTGTTTCTTCTCAGACTAGTATCAATAAAAGTGCTTTCAGGCGATCACTCTGAATTCTCAAGCTAATAAGGTTCTGTTGGCTCGGTGTGCTAATGCATCTACTGCGGGGATCTTTGTGTGTTTGACATAAGGGTCTCATTTTAAATCACATGAAGTACACGGAGACTTTCATCCTCCTGAGGCTTACCAAATGAGTGTCATTGGGTTGAATAGCAGGAAACATTCGGCATTATCGTGAAGATAGCCCTTGGGGTGAATGTGTGCTTTATACACATACTCACACACACACTATGCAGTGGGCTTACCCTAGGAGTCAGTGGGTTTGGGGCCACATGTGTTTCTGAGAGCCCTTGCCAACGCCACGGAGTGGCTCCAGTCACCACAGGTGTAACCCTGCACAGAATCAATTAGCCAGTCACACGGTAACCAATCTCAAAGCCCACAATGTATCGGTAGATTTCCTACAGAACCAACGTTGCTATGTTTTTATCAGTGAAATCAGTTTTGAGCTGAAATTCTAAGTGTAATATTTTACTCTGAAAATGAATGTGCAATGTGCTTCCTACATTTCCCTCATGAATTTAAAACTAGATAAATCTACCGTCTATTTTATCTTCAAGGAGATTTCTTTTTAAATAATTTCACTTTTGTTGAAATCATGAGACGATTGACATCAAACTCAAAATGTGGTGACTGTAACATTTGCAAAACTAACATTCAGATTTTCACACATTATATTGGTTACCTTCAAAGGGAAGATGATCTGACGACTGGTATCCATGGTTTCACATACAACATCCATGTTGGAACACTTCCACCATATAACAGTGAGTTAAAGTAAAGCGCAGCAGCACACTTGCTCAGACATATATTCGCCCCACGCAAACTGTGCATCCAAATAATAGCAATTTTTGAGTAAGTAATGCTAACAACTATTAGCGAAAAATAAAAACATATTTACATCGTAATTAATAAGGTTTGGAAAGAAGCATATTTATATGTGTAACATTCACCGAAATACACAAAAAATTGAAAAAGCAGCCTGCATATTCGTACTTCTACCTTGAAACGAGGAGCTGAGATCTGTGCTCATTCATTTTAGTCACTTGGCCACCCCGCGCGGCTTCTCCTTTGCCCTGCAGTGTGGTCTACTTCATTTCTCAAATGTCCCAATAGCCACAGACTCTTTGGACCTAATGTCAGGAAACATGGCTATAATTGCAGTTCTTGGTCCGACGTGCTAATAGGACATGGAAAGCATTTTAACTGGTTTTGCTTTACCAACATCAAAATATTTGTCAGCCACATACTTTCTCCTGCGCCTGCTCTCAATTTTTTTGGTGTTTTAGGACAGAAAAGAACAACATCAAACGCTCCTCTTCCCGGAGCAGCAATGATCAAATGTTTGCCCTAAACATCGATGTTATTCTTACTTCATTACGCGAAATAGCACTGCTTTTAGGAGAGGGTGAGCGCAAAAGGGTTTACATTTGTAGTAGGACAAATGCAATAGAGCGTGAAAGATTATCGTATTTACGCAATGCATTGTTTAAGTTGCTGTAATTAAGCAGTTGAAGTCCGCCTTTCTAACTTCAGTCCCAGCATCAGAAGTGGTTTATCACTTACAATCCTCTGGCAGAACAAAGAGAATCCGGGTTTGATATAATAACTTAAAACTTGCTTATGGATTTGCATGAAGGAAGCTGGCAACTAATGGCGGCTGAACTGTCCTTGGCAATCGTGAGGCAAGGACAGGTAATTTACCATGACTAATTGAAAAACATAAAGCACATTAATATGATATATGAAATCACAAGCTGCACTATAACAAGCAGTTGAACCATTCCCATAACAGATCACAGTGCGCCATAATGTATTCCGTCTTTATGAAATATTTAACACACATAGAAAATATTCCCCCTCCCTTGAACGGAAGTAGAGGCAAGAGGGGAGCCTTCAATGTGCAACATATTCTTTCACTTTGGCCAGTGGATTCGAGGATGGTTAAGATTATTTTCAGATAATGATCATGTGTGCTGGAATTGTAAATACGCATGGCAGAGCACACATCAATACTAAGACAAGCAAGCATTGCCAAAACCAAAAAGTCTTGCATTTGCTAGGTCTATTGGCTTTTCCATTTATTTATTTTTTGGCCATGTTGTACAGCAGCGTGACTGCGGCGCAGTATGGATGAAAGTAAATCAAAGATGTATTGGTGCTTGCATTCGGTTTTACCTATGTGATTAATTATACGCTGTTTTTGTTGTAAGTTGTAGCTTGCTGAGCAGTTGTACAATGTAAGTTACAGAAAGTCTGTTGAAGTGTTGTTACTTGTTTATGTTCAAAAAGGCAATATATCGTGTTGTAACTAATGGAATAGTGCCGATAAATAATGACAACATTTTGTAAAATGAGAGAGGGAAATGATAGAATTAATTGATGATGACCCGAGTGCTTGACAGATAACTGCACTTATGACTTCCTGTTTAGTTGTAAAATATAGCAATATTGGGTGTTTAGAGGAGTTCTGACATCTTTTGGGCCCGGTGCCACTGCACTTGCTGCACAATTCAAATAAAGACCCTGTTGCCTGCATAGTAAGTGCACTTGTGACTGCCCGTTTAGTAGTAAAATATAGCAATAGTTGGTGTTCAGTGGAGTTATGACAACTTTTGGCCCAGTGCCTCTGCACCTGCTGCATCATTTAAATCAACCCCCTTTCAACTGCAAGGTAACTACAATTGTGACTGCCTGTTTAGAAGTAAAATAGAGCAATATTAGATGTTTAAAGAATTTCTGACAACTTTTTGGCCCTGTGCCACTGCACCTGCTGCACCATTGAAATCATGACCATAGTGCCTGAAAGAAAACTGCACTTCTGGCTCCCTGTTTAGTTGTAAAATATAGCAATAATCAGTGTTTAGTAGGGTGTCCTTGAGCTTTTGGTCCTGGTGCCACTGCACCTGCTGCACTATTGAAATCATGACCCTTGCACCTGCAGGATAACTGCACTTATGACTGCTTGTTGAGTTGTGAAATATAGCAATATTAGGGCTTAATAGGAGTTCTGATAACGTTTGGGCCCGGTGCAACTGCACCTGCTGCACTATTCAAATAATGACCCTGTTGCCTGCAAAATAACTGCACTTGTGACTGCTTGTTTAGTAGTAAAATATAGCAATTTTAGGTGTTTCGTGGGGTAGCTAGAGCTTTTGGTCCTGGTGTTGCTGCACTTGCTGCACCATTGTACAGACCCTCCAGGATTTCGTGATTTCGCGATTTCGCGGTTTGCCGCGAAATCGGCACTTTTGTAAAAATGCAGCGAGTTTTACAAAAGTGCCCACGCAATCGGCACTTTTGTAAAAATTCCGCAATTTTTACAAAAGTGCCTGCGAAATCAAAGACAAAACCAAACACCTCTCTAGTAGTGGTGCATCATTTCTCTTCATGTAGGCCAGGCAGTTCCCGAGATACATCATATAGACAGTCTCGAGTCCAGGTTAATCTCGTTTGTTGTGAATATTAGCCTCGGATTCTGGGAAAAAATTAAAACTGCTGGGAACTACTTTATCTAAAACGCATGTTCCCTCTGATGTCACCCAGGGAGACATTCTGAGTATAAAGATCTGTTTTTTTTCTTTTTATCTTTACCATAGCGATTAGTTTCTTCTCCCCTCAAATGGTTTGGGGAGTTTATTCCAGGTTAGCCAAAATAGTTACATTTTAGTCGAATTAGCGGGAGATGTGTATCCATTCTTGAGTAAACTATTTATTTAGCTATTTTTTCTCATTGCGCCTATTGCATCTTCAACCCTTTGAAAGTGTTTAATTAGCTCGTGCAGTTTTACTGTTTTTTAAATACTTTTGTGGAGTCTCTACATTCTTTATTTCTTGTCGGTTTGAGTCGTGCATCTGTCAGTGTTGAGGTTTTAGGCTCGGACAGAGCTACCTAATGGGCACCTCCAGTGCCTCTGTTCGCTTCAATGCGCTTACAAACGGATTTCATAGTTTGCAGGAACTTTGCTCCAGCGCATTAAACCCGTCGCTTCTGAGCCACCAGGACCCTGCCAGTGATTTCTTAGCAGAGGCCCGCCTCGAGGATGCATTTTCATATTGAATTGAGGCACGCGCAGTTCACTGATCCCAGCTATTTGTAAATTCTACGAGGGCCGAATTGGCTGCTCCCAGCTGGTCACAGGCCCTCACAACTGCTCCTTCACTCGGCCCCCAAGAGCAGACACAACCCACGAGACCAGAGAAGGACCGCCGAGGGGCATCATGGGAACAGAGTTAAAGGTTCCAACAAATACCCTGGCCTGGGCTGCCTGACCTTGGCTTTCCGAGCTGGCTGTAACATGGCACCCCAAATGTGAGGGGAGACAGGGTGCTTGATCTGGATAAAATCGTGGCTTCCATGCTGAAATTGTGTGATCCTAGGCAAATATTTAATTTCACTAAGGTATGCTCTGGAATGCCATTTCCTATGGGATGCTACCAGGCCATCTTCTCAGAACCTATACTAAAGCAAATGGAGGATTGCATTTCCAAGGGATAACAGCCTTCACCTGTTGGCTGCTTCATCTGTTCCATATCCCAGGTTGCCTATTTCAAAGTGCAATACTCTGCTAAAACAGTTTCCATTGATTTAAGGCTGAGAATGAATGATTATGAGTAAAATAATGTGCCGCAAAAATGCCGCTATATTTCCATATTTGTGCCGCTAAATTTCCATATTTGTGCCGCTAAATTTGCTAATCCATGCCGCTATATCCTGGGGGGTCTGATTGTAATCATGATCCTGCTTTCTGAAAGGTAACTGTACTTGTGACTTCCAGTTTAGTATTGAATTTTAGCAATAATCTGGGTTTAGTGGGGTCCCTGGAGCTTTTGGCCCTGGTTCCATTGCACCTGCTCCATCATTCAAATGATCAAATCAAGTCTCTTTTAACTGAAATTGTGACTGCCTGTTTAGTAGTCAAATACAGCAATATTATTTGTTTAGAGGAGTACTGACAACTTTTTGGCCTTGTACTACTGCACCTCCTGTATCATTCAAATCATGACCCTGTTGTCTGAATGGTAACAGCACTTGTGGCTGCCTGTTTAGTAGAAAAATATAGCATAGCTCTTCTATATTAACTTTATTTTTAATGTACAATGTTTATTACAACATTTAGAATTTGATCATAGTGACCAAATAGATTAGGTTAAAAAAACTCAATCCGATAATGCCTACAAAGTGAAAAGAAAGGTGCAGAGGCATGAATAGGAAATGCAACAAACGTTCTAAGGTTAAATCATCTGCTTTACACAACTAAGTAATAAAAAGCAAGCATTTCAGCATACTGTTAGAAACTATCTGCCTTTTTTCATGGGAATAGATCTTATCATAACAGTGAATGAGGCTTAAACAGTGTGATCAGCTTTAGTAGAAGTATCGTAAATGCGTGCAGCCAGGGCAAGTTAACAAAATAAAGTTCCACACAAAAGAGAATGAACACAGTAATTCAGCCATGGGAACTGATAATAGCCCTCTTTTAAGATATATTAAACACAAGAGATGTCACAAGCTTAGCGCAACATAAAAACACATGGCATGCCCAGCGTTGACTGAGAGAAAACCATGCTGCACAGCAGCCATGCTGCTGTCTGGCATGGCAGATAACACATTGACAAAACAAACATATTGTGTATATGCAAGACAAATTGGCTTTGCCAATGCTTAGAAAAAAAACCACGGCCAGCACTGGCAGTGTCATAGTGCTTTTATTTTCTGGCTGAAGGGAGCACAGTGAATGGGCAAGAAACAATGGAGGATAGGGATCGGGGCAAGCAACAATGAAGTGGGTAGAAGTGGCACAGCGGGAAGGCAAGCAGTAAGGACGAGATGCAAAGGGAAAGGGGGGAAGCAATTATTACGGAATGAGTGGCAAACACAAGCGGGTCATTAAACATCAATGGGGAGGGACGCCCGCACTCACCGTCTGTCTGGGAGGCGGTGTCCCCTCTGCAGCGGTGACTGGAGAGTCACCCGGCCCCCTCCTGGGACCCGGGACTCGGCAGGGACTCCTCCGGACTCTACACACACCCGCGGGGCTCTCACCACACACGGGAGCCCCGCTGGTGAAGCCGCCGTCCGTCTTCACTTCTTGGTCCCGGCGCAGACTCTCCTTCCGTGGGGCTTCCCTCGTCCGGCTGCAGGAGCGCGGGGTAGGCTCCCGCCGGCTTCCTGCTTAAACCACGCCCCCGTCCCAACACAAACTGCCTGACTTCCTCTGGGAGCCCGGCTGCGGCGGTGATTTTCAATCTTGGCAATCAGAGGGGTAGGCTCCCTTGTAGATGCGGTATACGGCGGGGTGGGCACCCGCCGCAAGAATAAGCAAATAAGCGGGGTGGGCACCCGCAAGCAGTTACGGCAATGTCCCTGGCAGGGTGGGCACCTGCCAGGAGACTCTAGAATCAGCAAATACGGGGCAAACGCCGGGTGGGCACCGGCTTTCAGAAATAAAGCGCTCCTAGGGCTAAGGAAAATAAAAGCGCTTCCAGGCGCTTAGGGACCCACATAAAGCGCTCCCAGCACTATGAGGGAAAGGAAAGCCCTTCCTGGTGCTTAAGGATAAAAAGAGCCACAAAGTCCAGCAAAAGTTCTTCCCTGCATGCAGCAGGGCAGGGGTGGGGGCAAGGCTGGACCCAGAGCCAGCTCACTGGGCCTCCAGGCAGGGAGGTAATCCAAGTGGCGGTCCTCTGGTCCAGCAGCAGCAGCAGCCCCCCTCAGGTAAGATCCTGGCAGAGAACAGTTTCTGTGGGGACACAGCCCCATTTTTATACAGTAAAACCCTTTGTTCTGGGTTCAGGGTGAGGGGGAAAACCAGTCGCAGCTGGTTGGGGAGCACCCTTGATGTGCTCCCCCTCACTCTATTCACTGGCAGGGCTAGGGTCGTCAGTCGCACCACAGGGGGCGGGGCCAGCATTGTGTTTGGAAAACCCTGTCCTATTCAGGACCCAGGTGGACTCCTCCCACCCATCTAGCTGATGATCTCCCCATTCACCACTGGGTGACTCATCCTGACACTGGGGAATCCCTAGCCCGTCACATGACACGACCAGCCAATCACGCGACAGACACACTGCACACAGAAGTGCCCACTTCTAGAAGTGGCACTTCCACACTAGGTACATACACGCCGCACACATCATCGCGCAGCATTCACTCCCACGAGTCCGCACATACCAAACTCGGGCCTGCACACCCCACGCATCAGGAACTACTAGGGACACATACATTCCCCATGCATTCCTATGGGAGGGCAGGCCTATCTCACCACATGCACTCAGAGCACGCACGCACTTTACCCTGGGACACAGGGAAAGTGCGCAGAAAACCAAACAAATCACCACACCAAGTCACCAGTAAAAATCAAAAAAGTTCAGGGGTGAACCTGCCAGAAGGGCCAAGTCCAACACAACCCCCTTCCAGCCAAAACGCAGGGCAGCCCAATCACCACCGTGATGGACTTCCCTGCTTGGGGCGATAGAACACGGACGCGGGCCCGCAACTGCAGGGACACCCTCCGGTTCTACGCCACGGCAAACTCATGGAATTCTTTCTAACACCACTGTCTGGACCAACTGGGCTACCCCACTGGTACTCCCAAGTTGTCCGCGGCCAAGACCAGGCCCTAGGCCACCCAGGTGCCACTGGTCTTTGCCTAACCACAGAGTGGGGGGTAGTAACCCCTGGCACATAGCGGCCATTCTCCACTCTTCCTCTCTGAAAGACAGGACTAGACTGCCACTGGTTCTCCAGCCTAGGGTCTACACCCTCAGGCGGACCAGGAGTCTCAGGGAAGGCTCTCCTCCCCCTACCTCTTCTCCTAGGGTTCCTCCTCCTCTGGCGAGGGGTACACCTAGAACGCCATTCCAACCCAGGGTTTAACCCCTCAGGTTGTACCGGGGGCAGAGGTGGGCTCTCCCACCCTCTGCACCCCCTTCCAGAACCCTGCTCCCTACCAACTGGGGCGGTACCTCTGGAAGAAGAACTGGTCGGGACGCTGATTACAGACGTCCCACCCTTCAGGTCAGGCTGATCCCGCACCTGGCCTTCCAACCTCCGGCCTAGAGCCTTTGGTGGAATAATTGCCTGGCACTCCAGGACTTCTGGGGATCTCCACTCCATCCCCCTGAGGCTATCAAATGACACGTATGTCGAGCGACTGTCTGTCTGGCTCTGATCTCCCGTCCCCTGTCCACCTGACAGTGCGCGGAGATCCCCCAGAACAGAAGTGGTGTCACCCTGGTCACTACACGGGAACCTAGCCCAACTGGGAAGTCCCTGACCCACCGGCTCTTCCACTGGGGAACTCATCCCCCAATCACTCACGCTGGACTCCTGTACCCTCCCTACCGGAGCGGTACTGCCAGACTCCAGAACCACAGGAGCCCTGGTTACAGGTGCCCCAGGTCCTCCACTCACTAAGAGATCTTCCTCAAGTGGACTAACAGGACAGCCTAGGTCCCCAACTTGGTGTTCCCTCATGAAACCATCCAAGTCCTGAGGCAGGGTTTCGGGCGTCTGGGGACCCTCGGTCACCCCCTCACTCCTGCTCCACTGAGCCAGGCAGTGAGCCCCTACACCCTCCTCGCTATCCTGGGACCTAGCTGGGCTACACTGAGCCTCCTCCACCACGCTGGGCTGGAGGATCTCTGACCCACTATTGTTGGAATCACTCACTAATGACACTAGAGAACCTCTGGCCCTTTCCCAGCGGTCTGCTTCCTCTGCAAGTTCAAATGGACAAAAAGAGTTATACCTCAACAGGTGTTGGCGCAACCCTGGAGAACAACTACTGAGCATCTGCTCTTTGATAATCATATTTAGTACTCCATCCAAATCCTGCTCCGGGTTAAACACCAACCAGTCCACCAGTGCATCATGACATTCCTCCACAGCCTCCTCCCAAGACTGGTGAGACAGCTTCTTACTGCCCCTGAACTTCAACCTACATTCCTCCTCTCGGGAACAAGGTACCACACTCGGGGGACTGGGACTCTCTGTACTGCACTTTATATCGCTGCCCCCCCTGGACTCCACCCTCACTGGGGAATCCAGAAAACTACCACTACACTCAGGGGACAAGGAAAGGGATGAGGCGCTATCTCCTACGCTGGACCCGGCAAGGGACTCCCTACCTACGGGGTCCTCACTCTCTACTGGAGTCCAGGTACTGTCATCTTCTTCTAAATCTTCAGGGCTCCCCACGGACCCACCACCCTCCAGGTGTGAGGCCCGGGCCCTTTCTTCCTCACTGCGCTCACGTTCCCATTCATCTGCTTGCCATCCAATCATGTAGTTCCTCAATTCGTACACAGTGTCTGACTCGCTCACCCCTATGTTTCTCTCTCTACAGAACCTTTCCAACTCCTGCATACTGTAATAAACTAGATCACTGAGATCAAAAGCAGGCTCCATTCTGGCAGACGTTCTAGAGAAAAGATCACACAGGGAACCTAGGGGTCTGAGCTTAACAGGAGTACACAATTCACAAAAAGATTCAGCAAGCTCTCTAACCCAGAGAACTCACACTCACTTGCCTAGTGCCACTCACCACTCATCCACACACAACCCTCCCCTCGGACTGGTAAGGCAGTTTCTACCACCCCTGATTCCTCAACCTGACCACCACGTGACACAGGTACCAACTCTGGGCGCAGGGCGGGGGACAAATGTACTGGACACTATTACGCTGCCACCACTGGATCCCACCCTCTGGTGAATCCAGAAACACAATGCACTAAGGGGGATGATCTACCCTCCCGAGCTAGGGACACCTAACTCACAGTGCACAAAAACACATTTCCAAGGAAATGACAATTAAAAACAATCTTAGAACAATAATCCCTATACCATGTGATTTATCTAAATGCAGAGTTTTGTAGTGCGGCCAGTTGCCGCTGCGGTACAGCGCAAACGCAAGTCCAAATCCCACCGCTGATCACCAATGTTAGAAATGGGATTTCTGGCCGGCTAAGGCTTGCGCCAAAGTCAGGCAGAAACCACCACTCTAGTCAGGGCAAGGAAGTTACACGCCAAAGATAACCCCTGCTCACCCCCTTGGTAGCTTGGCACGAGCAGACAGGCTTATCCCTGAGGCGATGTGTAAAGCGTTTGCGCGCGCACCCAGCAACAACACCCAAGGCCCACCACAAAGGAAACTCCACACAAGGTATTATATAAAAATAACCTTTGTATTATACACAACACATTAGATAAAAACACACACTTTACAATGTGCCAACAGGCACGGGCAGAATTTACAAGGGATTATATATACAGGGGACAGGGCCACATGGACCACTGTCAGGAATTAGCACTTTGTAGAAATAGCACTTACAACGTAGGAATAATATTTCAGAACATAGCACATACAATCACTGTAGCACTAAAAATAGAACATATAGCACACAACCAGTAACTACTGGTAACCAGAAAGTACCACCTACGCAACCCTAACCACCTTAGGACAATACTGCGCAGGGAATCAGGACCTCACTAGCATCACCTGTACTAGGAGAAAAACAACCACCTAAGTATCACTCTACCTGTAGGGGTCTAAGCACATAAACACAGGATGCATAAAATACATTCAGAGGTGTAAACACAATTTAGGAAAAAATATCATGAAGGCAATGCGCAGGCGCAAAAATACATGTATGAAAATCACCAAGCACCCTAGGGGAGGGCACAACACAGCAAAACTGTCCCCAGGCCAACTGGCCTCTCAGGGGTGCAGAAATGACCAATCCAATAATGTCAGGGCGCGACTGCGCAAGCTGCGCAAGCCAGGCGCACAATGTACAACCTAAACATTGCAGCTGCCCACTAAGTGCTGGGCAGCTGTTTTACAACAAATGTGGCATACCTTGGGGCCTCTCTGGGCTCTGCCAACAAGAATGCCCCCAACCGTTGGAGCTACCCAGAGCTCGAGAACCAAGCAATGCAGGCCTTCGTTGGAGCGCCTCGCGCTCAAAAGACAAGCGCTGCCCCCTTCGTTGGAGTCCCACACGGGGGACTCTTTCACAAAATGCCCCCGTAGCGACAATGGCCCCCACCGTTGGAGCGCCTCGCGCTCAAAACATTCATGCCCCCACGTTGGAGCCTCGGGGCTCGGGAACACGTTGGGGCGGCCCGCTGCCTTCCGGGGCCGCCCGACACTCGTACTGCCCCCCGTGCCTTGTGCAGGCACGATAGAAATGCCCCCTCGCAGTTGGAGCCCTCTCGGGGCTCTTAATCACCCAATGCCCGGAACAGGGACGCCCGCACTCACCGTCTGTCTGGGAGGCGGTGTCCCCTCTGCAGCGGTGACTGGAGAGTCACCCGGCCCCCTCCTGGGACCCGGGACTCGGCAGGGACTCCTCCGGACTCTACACACACCCGCGGGGCTCTCACCACACACGGGAGCCCCGCTGGTGAAGCCGCCGTTCGTCTTCACTTCTTGGTCCCGGCGCAGACTCTCCTTCCGTGGGGCTTCCCTCGTCCGGCTGCAGGAGCGCGGGGTAGGCTCCCGCCGGCTTCCTGCTTAAACCACGCCCCCGTCCCAACACAAACTGCCTGACTTCCTCTGGGAGCCCGGCTGCGGCGGTGATTTTCAATCTTGGCAATCAGAGGGGTAGGCTCCCTTGTAGATGCGGTATACGGCGGGGTGGGCACCCGCCGCAAGAATAAGCAAATAAGCGGGGTGGGCACCCGCAAGCAGTTACGGCAATGTCCCTGGCAGGGTGGGCACCTGCCAGGAGACTCTAGAATCAGCAAATACGGGGCAAACGCCGGGTGGGCACCGGCTTTCAGAAATAAAGCGCTCCTAGCGCTAAGGAAAATAAAAGCGCTTCCAGGCGCTTAGGGACCCACATAAAGCGCTCCCAGCACTATGAGGGAAAGGAAAGCCCTTCCTGGTGCTTAAGGATAAAAAGAGCCACAAAGTCCAGCAAAAGTTCTTCCCTGCATGCAGCAGGGCAGGGGTGGGGGCAAGGCTGGACCCAGAGCCAGCTCACTGGGCCTCCAGGCAGGGAGGTAATCCAAGTGGCGGTCCTCTGGTCCAGCAGCAGCAGCAGCCCCCCTCAGGTAAGATCCTGGCAGAGAACAGTTTCTGTGGGGACACAGCCCCATTTTTATACAGTAAAACCCTTTGTTCTGGGTTCAGGGTGAGGGGGAAAACCAGTCGCAGCTGGTTGGGGAGCACCCTTGATGTGCTCCCCCTCACTCTATTCACTGGCAGGGCTAGGGTCGTCAGTCGCACCACAGGGGGCGGGGCCAGCATTGTGTTTGGAAAACCCTGTCCTATTCAGGACCCAGGTGGACTCCTCCCACCCATCTAGCTGATGATCTCCCCATTCACCACTGGGTGACTCATCCTGACACTGGGGAATCCCTAGCCCGTCACATGACACGACCAGCCAATCACGCGACAGACACACTGCACACAGAAGTGCCCACTTCTAGAAGTGGCACTTCCACACTAGGTACATACACGCCGCACACATCATCGCGCAGCATTCACTCCCACGAGTCCGCACATACCAAACTCGGGCCTGCACACCCCACGCATCAGGAACTACTAGGGACACATACATTCCCCATGCATTCCTATGGGAGGGCAGGCCTATCTCACCACATGCACTCAGAGCACGCACGCACTTTACCCTGGGACACAGGGAAAGTGCGCAGAAAACCAAACAAATCACCACACCAAGTCACCAGTAAAAATCAAAAAAGTTCAGGGGTGAACCTGCCAGAAGGGCCAAGTCCAACAGTATCCAACAGTTCAAAAAGGTTGCTTACAGCTGAAGTAAAGAGTACTAACATAAACTGTGGAGCATATTTACAAGCCCCTAACACCACCGAAGATGTCACTTGTTTATGCTTTGGTGGCATTGTGCCATTCCCCATATTTACAAGGTGGCGCTAAGCCACTTAACATGGCTTAATGTCACGTTGTAAGTATGTCCCTTACAGTCGCAGTCTGTTGCAGCAAAGGGGTGGGCAATGGGTGTTGCTGTGGGCGTTCTACCACAGCACCCATTGCGTGTTGATGTGAAACAGCACACACAGAAAGAGCAACTCACCATTATTGATTGTGTATGTGCAGTAAGGTGTCGCTTGCTGCATATAAACAATCATTCCTGCAGTGCAGGCAGCCTTGCAACATGGGGCAAGGCTGCCTGTGCTGGTGTTAGGCAGATTTTTTAGCACCGGCTTTAAGGGAAATGCAGGGGTGTGCCGTATTTTTGTGAATATGGCTCATCCCTGCATTTTGAAAATGTCAGAGCGCAGCATCGCCAAATTTGGTGTAACACCGGACTCTGGCATTTTCTTGTAAATAACCCCCTGCATGTCTCTTACCAATCAAAATTTAGAAAGCAAGCAGAGTTGTGAAAGATAGCTTCGATCAAACATACACTGCGACCCTGCATTACATAGTTTTAGTCATAAGTAAGTTCCAGGGAGGAGAACAACAACTTTCAAAATCGCTGGAGTAAAGTTCTGAAAGGACTCACAGCTTTGTATTCAGGGTATCAGAAGTGGACATGAAGCGTGCTGATGGCCATATCTGGTGTTAGCCTCCTGAACTTCCGCGATGCTTCTGGCTTTGTGTAGCTTACATGCATGTCTCCTGCTATGACAAGCGTACATGTTATCATATGTATGCATGTGCCAATGCCACCAGCTATATGACAAGTTTGTGTGCTCAATGCCGTAGGGAACCCCCGGTTTAGCAGCTTAAGTGAGGTTAGCCACTGCTCCAGATGGCCTGGTAACTTGAAACCCACTAAATATTGATTAATTTAATATTTGGCCTCTTCTGTTTGCAGGCCTGCAGAAAAAAGGCCTATTAAATGATCAAGGAGAACAGCATGCCAGGGCAGGGGAGGTGGAGGTCAAGAGTTACTAAGAGAGCCCAGTTCAGGAATGACAGAGAAAAATTATAAAAATCTGAGTCTATAAAGAACATGATGACCAGCAAACAGCGTGTGATGTGGGGGTGGATATTAAGGGGGAAGATAAGATAGAAAAAATTGTTTTAGAAAAGATAAAAATGATGGTAGCCACAAACCGGAAAGGAGAAAGGGGTAAAGGTTAAAAGCAAAGCTGGATGGAAGGAAATAAGCAAGGAAGGAAATATGAAAGGAAAGAAAGGTCAAAGGGGAAGTGGAAGGAAAGGAGAAACAAAACAAAGGTAGGGTGTAAGAATGAATGGTTGGAAGGGAGGGTAAAAAGATGGATGGGTGGAAGGGAGTTTGGACAAAAGGATGTAGCACAAATGGATGGAAGAGTGAAGAGACTGGCCACTGGATAAATGGAGTGATGAAATAATATATGGAAAGGTGGTTTGCAGGTGAAATGATGGATGACTAAATGAAAGGATGGATGGATGAATGAATGAGTGGACTGATGGATGTAAGAAATTGACAATGGATTGTTGGAATAATGAAAGGAGGGGGTGAAGGATCAAAGACTAGATGGTTGGAAGAAGGGTGGCAGGAGAAATGAATAGATCGGAGGATGTACAGGTGAAAAGGAATAATCTAGGAAGTGTTGGGCTTTCTGGTTCTCTCAATTGGCTAATATGCCCCTAAGAACAGAAAAGAGCTCCCTTTTCAAGAGAATTTGTCAAAATTGCATCAATATGCCCATGTCTACTATGACGAGAATTAATTACAAAAATTTGTATCCTTCGTCACAGCAAGTTCGGAAGGGCTTAGAGCGTAATACCGCTATGTCCCCTCAAGCCTAAACAAGAGTAGCATTAATGAGTGAACAAAAAGCAACAGGTAAACAACGGTATATGTCAAATATCAAAAAAATTAATTTCATAAACAGTCATTCTATTTGTTAAAGACTGTGTCTTTTATATATTTTATTATTTAAACAACTAGTACATAAGACAAGTCAAATCGCAAAACTCCCTATTCAGTGCTTCACAACAAAATATTTATCATTCCTCCAGAGACAACAAAATATTAGCATATATATAATAAAAAACAAATAAAAAGCTGTACTTCATGAGATGCTGTTATTGCGGAGTTATAGTGCTCAACATATCAAATTCATGATTTCATAGGGACAAATGATAATTCACAAAATACAAACAATAATACAGGAAAATAAATTTCTATTAAAACAGCGAGCTCCGAATAAGCTGGCTGACTCAAAACATGTGTCGAAGCGGCGTTTTGGTGAAACTGACAGTATTCATCACCTTCAGGACAAAATGTATGTTAAAAACGTTTTTAAAATAAGAGGAAGAAAAAAATGATATCAGTACTATATATCTATAATGGCTAAAAAACAATACATGACATACTTTATTCACTTTATGTTCACTCATACATGCCAAATGTTGGCAGGGGACAATGTACTGGTGCTGAAACATTGGGGTTCGAGCAGATAAATATTTCAAATCCCAAACAAAGGTGGAAACCCAAAACTGTATTAACATTAGCCAAACAGGATCCATCAAAATAGATGGTAAGCGGTCTCTTACATATAGAACTGTTCAGTTAGAGCCTCAAAGTGTTCCCAATGGTCTTAGATGGACGCTTCGGGTAATGAACCTTGGATAAATTAAATTCTTTGGGGTGCTTTCCTTTTTTTAAAAAGGCAACCCTCAAAATGAACGATCTGAAAATTAAATTAGGAAAACCACAGAATCCAAGGATAAGTTGTAAGTTATGATATGCAATATGCACTCTGAAGTAAAGAGACTCAAAATTCTATGTCCCATTTACTGGTTAAACAGTGTCTTAAATCCATCCACTGTTGAGGCGTATCAAAAGCCCTTCTAAGTGACACCAGTCAAATGGTGTCGCCTCCAGTTCTTGGTCTCTGCTCTGTGGCAAGCATTTGGATGCACTGGCCAATGAAGGGGGCTTCATAGAAGAGTGACACAGAAGCAGACAAATGCTGAGATGCAGACGGACTCCAAGCCCTTTGTGTACACAACAGTCTCGCAAGTAAGGCGCACGCATAGCGCGTTCTCTCACAGGCTGGACTCTTAAGAGAAAGCTCAAACATTTGCAGTTAAAACATTTTCAAAATCTTAAATACTGAGCAGCTTGCTAAATCTGAGAACTCCGGTGGCTTTCAGCCAGAAATTGAGGAAAGGTGGAGAATAAGTGCAACTCTGGACATTTTCATTACACGACGCTCTAAAGGTAATTAAAGTAAGAGTCACTGGTTGAAGATGGCAAGAATTAAAATACAATAAGTGAAAAAAAGACATTCATGCAGTGCACTTGAAGGAACACATTAGGGTTTGAGCATTGTTTACTGATTAAACCCGTTTTGTTGATAAGCTTTGTGGGTACACTAAACATGAAATGTAATTTTTTCCGACACGTTTAATGTTTGTTATCAAGGTAAAGCTCTATCCACATCTGCTCGTATTCGTTTTGATTATGAGTCTGTTAAATGTCTGTAAATTGTATTTAGCTGAAAAAAAAACGACACCGTCCTTCCGAATTATTTTCAAACTGATAAGCATTGAAAACATCAGACAGCGCGCGCTCGAGTCACTCAGACAGCGCGCGCTGGTTTGGTTTCTACTGGTTTAATAGATCATCAAAGCACACAGCGATATGTGCTCAGCATCTGGCACATACCGCCTCCATCCACAGATCCCCAAACTACAGAGGTATAATGAGGTCTGTATTTATGTGCTATTAAGCAGCTCGATTGCAGCCTTTCTCCTCCCCGGCTCCTGGCAGGCCGTCCGTGTTTATGTATTCCGCGGCGAAGCACTCACTTCTCTCGAGAACACCGTTCTAAATGTCAAATATATTTCGGTTTACCTGCCTGCCATTCACATCCCTTTACTCTTGCTCAACGCAACGTGAATCCGATGTCAGTGGGGTTCGGTTTCCACCGCAACCGCGTACTTTTCCTAGATCATTAACGTATGCAATTTCTAGTGCATCTATATCGACTTCTAGGGATTCACTATCGGCCGTTAATATAAAAAGTATGGAAGTAAAATAGATGGACGGCGTAGTCAGTGAAGGTGGAGGTGAACACGGCGGCGCTAGGCATGGGAGGCGGGGCTGTTGCCCAGGGGCCGTGCTCAGCTTATCAACATGGGGCCCCGCATCAGTGGGACCCAGACCGCAGCACTTCTTCTCATATTTATCTCTGTCCACACTGCTTGCTCCACTTTTGTCCCCATCCTCCACCCATTTGGTTTTTGGGCCTAAGGTGCGCCTCGCTCTTGGAAGAGCATGGTGGCTTTCCTGGGGAGATGGGGGTGATGGATGAGAGTTTGCACAGAAGGTCGGGGCTGAACTGAAGGGACCAGCCAGACCAGGCTGCCTTTCCTGGGTCATGATTGTGCCTCTTATTATTGTGTTGGCCACTGTGAGTGCAAGGCATAAGAGGAGGCACTCCGGGCCCCTCCCCTTGGTCTTGCAGCAGCACTCAATCGCTGGAGACCCAGGGTATGGGGTCTCCTTTCTTGGGCCTCGAAGCGCTACACCATGACTGTGAGACCCAGGAGATGGGAGCCTCCTCACCAGGACATTTCAGGCAAGGTATACTGACCCTCCAAGTACTGGATCACGGCGGTGAGGCCCAGGAAGGGAGCGGCTGCCCTCCTGGACCTCACAGCCCTACACAATGGCTGGGAGGCCCCGGAGAGTTCATAGTGTGGCAGCTTCCCATCTGAGAGGGCAGCACTGCAGCCCATAGAGGTAAGTGAGCATACAAATGAACAAGGAGAGCAGAGCCGAGGGTCTGCCATGCATGAGGTGAGCCAAGAATATATTGGCTCATGTCATTTGTGCATAAATATCATGTAAAAATATGACAGTCTCTTCAAAATTAAAAAAAAAGAAAAGTGTATTTCTTTAACATGCAGAAGCATTCCAGCCTAGTACACCAGAAAAGCATTTATTAAAAGTGGTTTGTGCTTTCCAATCTCTGCCCTGATGACAATGCCATTAGTGATCTAAGAGGCCGGTCAGTTATCATGTGCACCCTATACTTAGCCTAGGCGTGTTGTATACATGAAGAAACATTATAGTGTATTACATTATATCTGATTGCTTCTGTACTTCACACATCCTGAGCTCATGAATTTAATGGTGCTGGGATGTGATAATGAAAAAATGGACAAGGAGACACATTGAAATAAAACATGTGCCTCGGATAACTACTTTGATCAAGGGGTGAAGCCAGAATTGCTCAAAGTTTTCTGATTTAGGATAGTGCAATGTAGGCCCCTGTTTTACAGGAAAGGTTATTGTTTTGTTTTTATTATTGATGCACTCGGTTAAACCATAGGCTCAAAGGAGACATGAAAGCTCAGCTCGTCTTGAGCTTGAGGTTCCAAGAGGACCTCAAGCCGAGCCACAGTCGGGTTACTGGCTTGATACCTTAGCGGCTTGCCCACCTCTACCATTGCCCTGTGCCACATGTGATATCAGTTCATAAGGCTTTAGTTTCCTACTTCAGTTGGCAGCACTACTACCCTGTGCATGAGGACGTATGAGTTTATAGTGCTGCAGCTCCTTAATTCAAATGGCAGTAATACTGCATTGTCGATAACGTGTTATGAGTTCATAGTTCTGCAGTTTTACTGTTTATGATCGCAGCACTACTGTTCCAGGCATAGGACATTATAGGTTCATTGTGCTGCAGCTTGCAATATAGACTCCATAATTACTTCCATCTTCAGGCTTTATGTCCAAATATGCAAATGGCTTACAACTTTATAAACCTACAGTTTCATAACCTTGACTGCTGCTGTAGTGCCCTACGCTGATCAACATAAACCTTCATAACCTTTTAGCTTCCCAATATAAACACAGAAAAGTTGATATAGTTCAACTATTCTGCAGCTCTTGCATACAGTGTTTCTTGTCCCTATACTATAAGGTGACTTTCTGGCAGCCCTACGCATGCGGCATGCAGAACTAAGTATAATGGAAAGGTAACATTTGTTGCTGTTAGCTTAAAGCCAACTTCATGAAATGGCAAACTCACAGCTGTGTTGCTCTTTGCAGGGAACCCATCTTTCGGTGATGAGAATGACTTTCTTGGTAGTGCTGTGCAACCCGACATGCACAGTAAGAGAGAGTTGAAATCATATATTGACTTCAGGATTGTCTTATTGTTCAAAGATAGGAAAGCATGCTGTCAAAAGATAAGAATGAGCAGTGGGCTGAGCTTAGGCCTTGTAATATGGATGGTACAGGATTGTTGTTAAATGAGTACCACTAATTGGGATGAAGACAGACATTATTTTAGCACCCTGAGACAGCTTGTTTGGTGGCAAGTGCGATGTAATAATTCTTTTTGATATGTGATGTTGCAAATAAGATGTGATAATTTCTTAGGGCCCGATTCACAGAATTAACTTAAGACAAAATCCTAAACTTACTACTTTTGGTATTCACAGAATGCACTTACTACTTTTGGTATTCACAGAATGGATTTACGACTACTAACTTTACGTCTGCACTCGGGCTGGAAAATCCGGCCCGGAGGCAGAGCTTCCGGCCTGGAGGCGGAGCTTCCGGCCCGGAGGTGGGGATTCTGGCCGGTGGCAGAGATTTAGCCATGGCCGAAATCTCCAAATGTAAAGTTAGTAGTCGTAAATCCATTCTATGAATACCAAAAGTAGAAAGTGCATTCTGTGAATACCAAAATTAGTAAGTGCATTCTGTGAATACCAAAAGTAGTAAGTTTAGGATTTTCTAAAGTTAATTCTGTGAATCAGACCCATTGTGTAAATGGACACAATAATGTCCTCACCCCTGTCAATGTAAGAGTTCTGCCTTTTTAGCTCACATCATTTTGTGTTATGCTACATATAATTTTACTTTCCTCATATTTTTGTAATCACTTTGTACTGGAGTAACATAATTGGTGATCCTTTTACATTCAGCTAGACCACATATATATATTTATGTTTGTCCTCATACACTTGTGTGATGCAATAATACTAATGAGATATGGTGCACCAAAGTTATAGAAATTGAATCTATTGTGTGCTATGACATATATGTTTGTGCTTATTAACAGTTTCCCTTTTCAGAAACATCTGGATTGCTGATATTAATTTTCTATAGGTTTAGATTGTAAGGTAGTGCGCTAAAATGCATTTAATGTGGTGCTTTCACCAGGGATTAGTGAAAAGGAGTCATATGTGTGTTTAATGTTTTCTTTTTAAATTGTGACCAGTTGTCATTTTTGTTTAAGAAAATGCATTGGTATATTGTTCCACAAATAAGAATAAAGTATAAAATATTTTATCTCTTTATTAAAGATTTATTGGATCATATGAAGGTTGTACAACTAATATGCAGTTAAAGAGAAATGTTAAGTTAGCAAGATTGTGGGCCTGAAGCTTGCAGGTGAGACTTTTAATACTAATGTGAAAGTTGTTTTTCTGCATGTTTTTCTCTAGGGAGGAATTCAAGTACACTTTAGAAGCAGAGACTGGAATATTTAAGTAGTGTTCAAGGTACCAAGTTCTTTCCTGAGAAATGGAAAAGTACTGTGATGTGCATGAGGCCATATTTCTAGAATGTTCTTCATGCATTGTAATTAATGAACTCACCTTGGGTTAGTCAGATTCCCTTTAGACTTGGAGAGGTATAGACTTCTCATGTTATCTCTGATTGTGTGGGTTCATGCTATACATGACTTCCTACTTATAGAAGTTCCTCAGAGGTTCAGATTCTGACACATTTCTTGCTTCCTTGATTCAATAGGGTTTCCCCTATCCTTCGATCCTTAGGTTAGTGAAGGGTTTAGTAGATGCTGCAAATCATTTCCATGTATGAGGAGAAGGATCAAATCCATTCACCTAGTCATCAAATCATTTTACTTATTTTCTGTATCACTGCTTCTGAGATCTTTATCTGTTTTTTGCTATATAGGGCCAATATTGTCCGTTACTTTAGTCTTCTTTTAATAATTTTGTAATTTTACATTATGTTCTTTAGATTGGTTTATATTAGTCTGGCTTTGAGTTTGTAAAAAACTTTTTAGCTGCAAGTTACCGGTTCAGACTTCTATTGTGTGGTCCTAATAATCACACTGCTCTTTGAAATTTAAATTGCGGTTAACCTCTCCTCCTCTCAGGCTACTATTAAGGTCTATTGACCAGAGTTAAATTGGAAGAAAAGTCCCAGAGTGTCCTCAGATGGTAGCATACTGAGGATTGGTTAGTACCTGAAGTAGAGTGGTTAGAAAACTGTTACTTTAGATTAGTCCTGACCCAATCTCAGTCCCTAGTGCCCTTATTTCGATTTGGAGAATCTGTATTAGTGATATTCTGGTGGTTCGAGAGCGAGTTGTACCAGTCGAGGAGTTAGCATTAGTAGGGTTGTTCATAAACACCTTATGCTTAGGTTGTGGTGCTTGTGGCAATTGGGTGGTGTCTTTGTGCCGATTGCATGGTGTGATGTGACAATGTTTAAGATGATTGTGTGAGTGTAGCGCTTATTGTGGAGAAGTTGCTATTGGGTCCGATGTGGCCTAAGATCCCAGGACGATATTAAAAAGTGTAGAAGACATTGTATTGTAATAATCTGCTGAGGTTTTGTGGGGTTTGTCGTAAGATGCCGTTGACTGCCTAATCAAGATAGGAACATTTATTTTTCATGTGAATGTGAGGCATAATTAGTGTGGCGGACCTCTTGTGCAGAGGAAAACTGAACTGATCAGAGGGATTCCCTGCTGGACGAGGTTTCATTTGAATGCATGTTTGTGTTACTTTGTATGATTGATTTCTGTTGATTCTTTAGTAAGGCAGACAATTGTTATTTTTTGCTATTGTATTGGATTTAGTTGTCAGTGTTGCTGAAAAGATTGCGTGCATGAAAATTGTAAAGGAGGGTGAGCTACTGCAAGGAGTGAATTTGTCATCACAGCATGACAAACTGGGATAGGTCAGTTGGTGTGAAGCTGCTTTGTTATTTGATTTCTATGTCACGAGGATGATGATTTGGAAAACGATTTATAAATAAAATATTGATTTTGTTTTGAAACAAACACATTTTTATAAAAAATTACATGTTTTAAAGTTGTACTAGATTTGTTTATAGGAGATTTTCAGATACCTCTTCCAGGGGAAAGAAGCCCCTCCTGAAGATACTGCAGGGCAATTATATGGCGATAAATATGGGGTTACACACATGTATTTGGCTTGAAAATGGCACCGGATCACTGAGAAAGACGGTACACTTTTGTTTCCACGTTATGGTACATTTAATTTGAGAATTTAGAAAACTTTAGGGGGATTCTATTTGAGATGAAACCACAACCTAGACCCACACAGTTTGAAGTGCTTAACGCTTGGGTGCGTGCGGCTCATGCAAGAGAAAAATAGAGATATGAGGGATGAGTACAAAAGGCAGTGCGTACTTATGAGGATGCAAGGTGGGATGCAGAGCAGAAAAGGTGGAGAAGCGTCATGATACAAGGAATTGAATTATACCAATTATTGCAAAATGTAAAGGTGATAAAAGGAAACGAAAATAGAAAGAAGGATACAACAAGAGAATGTGGAGAGAAAGAAGAAAACAATGGTAGTGATACTAGTGACATTAATGTCTGAGTGACCACCTCCATATAATGAGATTCGAATAGAGGGAGCTGGGAGCGAGGCTGCAGATGGGAATACCGGATTGCCTACTTCTCAAATAAGTACGAGCCCTGGTATGATAGGGATTTCTCCTGTGCAGAAGAACCAGAGCATGATCAGGACTATCACTGTGGACCAACATATGATAGGAGGACAATCAAGGACTTCCATTTCTGAGACCTACACTGCTTGCAAATTCCCAGATGCACTTACAGCTCCTGTTACCCTTGGACCAGTTGTTTCTATGTATAAACGTGGTTCTGGGGAAACCGGGATTCAAAATTCAGCTGTCCTCACTCAACAACAAACATCGGAAATTACACCCATGAGTCAGAGGGTAGGAGAATTAATCCTTTTAAGTCTGATAAATTCAAGTTCTCCTTGTGGTGCAAGTGCAGACCCATCTGTACATCAGACTGGATTTGGACTTTTAAGGTGGCTCCCGGTGTTGCCCAATCTGGGTGCACTTACCTGGGAATGAAATTTAAATATGCTTAGCAGCACACCTGAAGTATGGCAGTATCTAAAGCTTCTAGGGAACAACCTGGTCTTACTATCCAAGAATTGGAAGACTTTTTAAAAGTTCTTAATGCTGCATCAAATGAGAGTGGGAGTGTGAAAGTGAGTCAGGGGAACTCTTCAGTCCATTTTGAAAGTAAACTTGGTGGATGTGGGAAAACTGAATTGGAATTGGATAAAATGATGAGTGGTTGTCTTGCATTGGATCAAATTGAAACTTATAAGCTGAGTGAAGTTTTGTTCATAAGTAAGGATGTCACTAGCAGAGCAAGGCAAGCCTATGACAAATTATCTGAAAAAGTCCAGAGATATAAGGTATATTCATAATGGACAAAGTTTTTACAAAAAGCCACCAACTGTCTTTTAGCGATCAGGACATAGAACATATGAGAATACCAGTGATGAAGATGGAAATTTGGGAAGTAATCAACAGCATCAGAATTTGGAGTGAATTAGAGAAGTGGGAAGTTAAATGTTCAAAAAGAACGACTTCCCAGAGAATGGCAGGAGAGCAGCCTCCTCCTTCAGGGGGGCGGGAAAATGGAAGCTACAAGCTTCCCTCTATGTGAGGTACCTAGAGGAGGTCATGTATATGTACCTTGGAGTAGAAGTGATCTTGCATCATTTACAAATGAATTCCCCACATTAAGTGAGAAACCTGTGGAGTGGTACACGCAAGTTGAGCAGTTTATGAAAATTGTGAAGTTTTTGTGCACTGGCTTGAATACATTGCTTGATATTGTGGTCCCAAGTGATTTGTGAACGGCATGCAAAATAGCCATAGAGTGGCCTAAAAGGGAGCCAACAAAAGGTCAGGTAATGATGTCGTTAAAGTCTAAGCTGCCTCCCCAAGACATTTATCGGGTCAAGACTGATCAGACTACCCAGGGAACCAAAAGAGACTACTCTTGCATACTATGAAAGATTGTTACATGCATTCAAACAGTATAGTGGAATGGAAACACTGGAGCCTAAAGATATGGTGCATTCTATGTCTAGGTTTGTGATGGAAGTGGAACTCCCAAACCTACCCCTCTCCGGAAGAACTATCCAAGTTGTTGGTGTTGCTAATCAACAATTAAAAATCCTTTTACTGAGGATGTTCCTGTAAAGATAGGAAGCTTTGAGGATACACATCAATTTATAGAGTGTGTTTTGAGTCCTGTGAGTTTGTTAGGGCTAGGACTGGGTGGAGTTTGTGGAGTTCTGCTCCGCAGAACTTCGGGAAGTGCTGTAAAAACGCTGTGAGTGGCAGTATGTGGCAAGTCACATTGCTTGCATTGCTTTTTAGCAGCTGGACTTTGTATCTCACTGTACCTGCGTGTTGCGCCAGAGGGTGCTGCTTCTTTATGCTTCTGGAGTAGATATTCTACTTGAGCAGCAGCTCCCTCAAACCAAGGGGCAGATTTCTCAGCGGGAGCGGTTGAGACCTCCTGCAACCGCCTGCATTGAGAAATCTTGCTGGGAGGAGATCTAGTGCACAATTTTTCTTGCTCAAGAGAAAAAACTCTGCTCCACATCACTTTGCTGAGTTTTGCGGAACTCCATATGTAGCTTAGAGTGGAAAAAACTCAGAAAACTCTGCTGGCTGATTGGAATTCTTCACCCACCCATAGTTAGTACGCAATTTGTTGTGGAAGCTGAACTGCTCCTTATATTGTACCTCAAAATGACTCGAATTACAAACCAATGTTGAGGATATCGCCTTTAAGTTGGGAAAGCAGAATGTTATTACTGGAATGCATCTGATGATGACGACAGAAGACAAGCCTTCAGATATTAGAGATTCAGTGAGACCATAATTTTGCGATTTCACAGGAAAGTACATTGGACTCATAAAAGGAGTTGAACATGTCCATATACAGAAACAAATGTGGAATATCCCAGAACACTGCAGTACAATTTGACTCCTGAAATGATTGCTGGAATAACTTCAGTGATTGAGACAATGATTCAACATGGTATACTGGAAGAAATCATGGGGAGTCCATGTAACCCACCATTTATTAGCCTGCAGAAGCCTAGCGGTTAGTGCTGCATAGTGCAGGACCTTCACAAGATGAATAATATTATGATCCCCTTGTCACCTGGTTACCAAATCCTGCTGTAATATTCTTTCAAATTCCATGTGAGGCTGAGTGGTTTACTGTTATTGATTTGTTCGAGGCATTATTCTCTATAACCTTGCATGAGAACAGCTAGTTCCTCTTTACCTTTAAGCTCAGAAACCATGTTTTGGCATGGTGCTGAGTACCACAAAGGTAAACAGAGAGCCCCTTCATTTTCAATCAGATCCCTAAGAAGAATTTGGAGACCCTTGTTATGCCCTGTAATTCTGTGCTGGTCCCGTATATTGCCGACCTGTTGGTTGCTTCAAATACTCGCGAGACATTGAAAATTGACACTATTGCATTGTTAAACCACTTGGCTGAGAATAGGCATAAGGAGTCTCTAAATATGTTGCGGTACTGTTTGAGAGAAGGCACATATCTTGGCCATCACATTGAGAATGTTGCGAGAACGGTGTCACAAGAGAACATTTTGGGGATCATGCAAATGAATCCGCCAGTAACACAGAAAGAAGTCAGGATGTTTTTAGGAATGGTGGGCTACTGTTGGCAGTGGATACCCAACTTTTCCCTAGTAGACAAGCCTTTATAAAGGCTGACACATTTGTCGGATCCTGAGCCTTGGGACAATGGCTGTTTGGTTGCCTCCCTAGAGCTGAGGGAAAGCCTCTGCCGTGCCCCAGCACTAGGAATACCTAATTACAACGAAGGATAATTGCTTTTTTGCAGTGAAAAAAGAAAGCTGCCCTTTTTCAATGTTAACACAAAACCGCAGAGGTGCCCGAAGACTAGTTGCATATTTTTGAAGCCACATTAGATCAAGTGGCTGCAGCGCTGTCTAGCTGCCTTAACCCCTTCCATGCTCATGACGGAACAATTCCGTCATGAGCATCGGTTGAGCTGTGCTCATGACGGAACCGTTCCGTCATGGCCCCGCCCGCGCTCGAACCATTCAGCACCGCGGGGGAATCCGCGCAGCGCTGAAGGGGTTAAAGTGGTGGTGGTGACAGGTGTCAACATTGAAAGGTGCAAATCTATAGTAATGGGTCTTCCATTGACTGTGTTCCTCATTCTGTCTACATTTTGTTAACTAGAAGGAGGACACAGCACCTTATGAACAGCCGCCTGACCCAGTATGTGCATATCATACTGTGGGCTGAAAACATGTCCTCAAAGAGGTGTTCTGTTTTGAACCCTCCCACTTTTTTAATCCTTCCTGAGAATAACAATGATGATGGTGAAGTGGAGCACGACTGTCTCGATGTCACTAAACTATGCATATGGTCAAGACCAGATATACAGGATGAATCACTCCCTGAATCTGATTACCTACTGTTTGTGGATGTCTCATGTTTACAAGATCACTAAATAAATTTGAAAGTTGCTTATGCTGTCTGTACTGTTTCAGTAGTAGAAGCTTCCTGGCTAAGTTGATTGCTCTTACCCGAGCATGCTACGTTTCAGATCAATTACAGGTGACTATATTTACAACTAGTCAGTACGACTTTGTTGTGGTGCATGATTTTGGACAGTTATGGTCCCAGAGGGGATTTATGATGTCACCAGGATACCCTATTCATAATGGTGAGCAGGTGAGAACATTGTTCGAGGATTTGCTATCACCTGCAGAAGTTTTAGTGGTGAAAAGATCCCCACATTACAAGGGAGATGACTATGTAAAGTTGGCAACAGGTATGCTGACGAAGTCGCAAGGTACTATGCTAACAATGTTTGTACATTTAATAACAAGTATGTAAATGAAGAGACAGTCTAGACCAATTACAACCTTTTGCTCACAGCAGCTGATAATTGGGAGAAAGTTAAGAGCTTACAGGAAGGGGTGTCAGAAGCAGAACAGCAGATGTGGGTAAACACAGGCTGTGTTAAAAGGGATGAGAATAAAATATGGGTTTCCAGGAGATGGAAGCCTGTGTTGCCAAATAGTTTGTTACCTTCAATGGCTAGACATTACCATGGTCCTACTAATGTAGGGAGGGGTGCCATGAGTGGATTATTTTGCAAAAACACTGTTTAACCAAAGTTCAGGTTGATGGCGGAAGCGTTATGTCATAGCTGTGTTGTGTGCCAACAGAACAATGTAGGGATAAGAACAGCAGTGAGATTGAACCACATAGGGAGGTTAGGTGGTCCCTTCAATAGGAGATAGATGGACTTTATTGAGATGCCTGTGTGCAACGGGCTGAGATACATGTTGATTGTGGTGTGCATCTTTTCATGATGGGTTGAGGCAAATCCACAAGAAGAATTATTAGTCTTACTGTAGCAATGATGTAGTTGCTCCAGTATGAATTTACCCTGACAAATAAAAGATAAGAGGCGTTTGGCAAAACAGGAACAGCTGATTTAATTAAATGCAGGCAACAGAGTCTGAAGACTGTCTCTAAGCACATTGATTTTGACCATCTTTTTATACATTACATGAAGAGTTATAAAACAATTTGTACATTCATTTGGAGACAGACATCTGGGCCTAGTCAGAGGCCCTAGAACTGGTCATTTGATAAGAAGCGCAGGTGGGTCTCGACCTTGCAAGGACACAATGTGGGGACAGTGGCTACATGCCCAGATGTTCGACATGGGGAGCGTGTGATCACTGCGTGTAGTGTGCATGCTGTGTTCTGATTGCCTGAGTGTTCCTACCTTAGTGTGGAATCTGACATTCTGGTGTTTTGGGAATAAACACCCCTCCGACAAAACATGTTTTATTGGGGCGAATCACCTGAGACCATTGTGGTGTCCTGCCTATCTGTGAGATCGAACTGGGTACTCCTGTTCACGATGTTGTCTAAGGGTTATGTGTCACCCCACCTGTGATCTGTCAATCAGTTGCTTCAGGCCTAGGTTGCAAGGCCTGCCTGACCAGGTATTTCTGAGTCGGGGTTGATGAGAAGGTCTCATTGGGTGGAGTCATCAACAGCGATGCAAGTTCGTTGTTATATGTACATATATCATGGTGCACATCAGCATCGTATTTATCAGCATTTGCAATGTTATTGAGGGAGTTGTTACCAATGTTTGACTTCCCAACCTCTTTGGAATCAGACCGAAGCATGCATTTCAATAATGACTTGCTGAGAATGCTGAGTGCTGCCTTACAGGTTGAACAGAGAATGAATTATAGCTACTGACCTGAGGCTTCATTTCTGGTGGAGCAAGTCAATGGGACACTGAAATCAAGACTTGCCAAAGTATGTGCTTCTACCACTTTGATGTTGCTGGATGCTTTGCCGTTGGTGTTGATAAATCTGCACAGCACACTTGATTGTAGGGCATGAGATTAAATGGAGATCATAATGGGAGTGCAATGAGATTGTCAGCTGTACCTGCAAATGTTCTTGTAAACATTACTAATGCTGTGATACTCTATTACTGCAAAGGATTGGCTGATGTAGTGCTTTCTAAATCTCATCACTATGAAGCTGCTACAAGCCTGCCACACCATGAGCAGTGCCACGGCTTAAGTCCCAGAGACTAGATGATGGCGAAGAAACATGCACGGTAGTCGTACTTGGAGCATCATTAACGAGGACCATACCAAGTCATACTTGTAACTACAACTGCTGTGTAGTGTGGAGATCTCCCCAGTTGGATCCATGCTGTCATTACTAACAGGGTTCCATTTCCCCTTGACGAAATAACAGCACATCTCCCAGAAGAGCCAGTGATGGTCAAAAGATCACAGGAGCAGGTTAGACAAGCTGTAGGGCGACAGCCAAAAATTGAAATAGTATTTGATCAGCCTGAGGAAGGTTCTGGAGAGTTAAATGATGAGACTGGTGAAGGAGTGGTCATGACAGAGATAGACTGGGAACTGACAAGGGGCCCAGTTCTAAAGAACTATGAGGAGCAGCAGAAGAACATTGGCTGAGAAGGCAAGAGAGAGAGATTAGTTCTGCAAGGAGAAAGTGACCTCCCGAATTCATACCTCAGTGAAGTAGTAGAAGAGAAAACACTCAGGAGATTGATGTGAGTGAGTATGCCCTGCCGGAGGTACTCATCCCTTGAGTGGACATACTTTCTTGCAAATGACAGGGAGAAAAAGTTCTGGGAATTTTGAAATCACAGTGAAAGTTCAATAGAAAGTTCAGGAACTTGATCTCCAGTTCCATCTTACCTTTGAACTTCCTTTGATGACAAGACCCAGTACCTTTAGACATCTTATCCTAGATGTGGCCGAACTTCCCTTTTTGGATGTAAACTCATTTCCTGTGCTAGTCGATAAATTGGAGTATTTCAGGTTGGGACTGATAGTCAGTGAATTGGAACCGTTTATCATTAAAGACATGTTATAGATTTTGCAGGAGAAAAAGGAGATTTATAAAGAGTTTGTACATAATTTTAGCATAATCATCCAAATCTGTTTTTGCTGTTTGCACAGGTGGAAATTGACAGAGAAGTCTCTGCAGCTGTTATGTTCCATCCAAGGTTTAGATTCCACTGAAGCAATGGAAGCAAGTCCTAATACTAGCAGGTGTAGATACATCATAGTAGGTACACTAATGGCTTTGGTTGTGGTATACGTTAAAAGGCTTGTAGGGTTAAACTCAGCTGCAGATAGCGCAGTGGAATTTAAATCTGCTGTTGCCCCTACCATAACATGCTTCTGACAGTAACATGCAGTTGTGGGAAGTTAAGAAATTGAACACAGATGTATCAAAAGGGGATAATAGCTTGAATGTTTATTTTAGATTACTTTAGGAGTATATAGAATTACCTATCACCATCTCCCTCTGACATATAGTATTTCTTGCAGTATCCAAAGTATATTTTATGTAGAACGTAGCTTTCCATATTATTTTTTAAATTAGGATGTAGTCCTCCCACAAGTTCCCCATATCAATTATTTAAATGTGCATCCTTATTTTAAAGATGCAGAGATTGTAGGCAAGTATTTCCCATCCCTTCATTCATTAGATATGGCATATGCAAACATACAAAATTTGACTTGTTTGATGTCAGATGTGAAAAATAAATGTTGGATATGGTGGAGGATAGATGGAGAGACCCAAAATCTCGAACTGAAACTAATAAGGATCTCAAAAAGCACAAGTGGAGTAGTGAAGAAATTGAACAAAAGGGAAAAAGGAAACGTACCTGCCTTTAGTTTTAGATTGGAAACACAAAGGAAAGTTGTGTTTACATGTTGATCAAAATGTAATAGATCAGTTGACTTTAGGGGATAGTGAATGTGTACATACTTTTAAAGAGGGAGGGAAAAAGTCTTGTTCCCTGAAGGGACAGGATCCTGTGATTCCTGGAGTCTATTTTATTTGTGGAAAAAAATGCATATTTTAAATTGCCATGTGAATGGCATGTTACCTGTTATATTGGCATCGTTTCTGGGAAGATTTATCATGTAAACATTTTAATCCTTTGGTATGGGAAGAGAAATTGTGAAGTAAATGAGGTGCTGGTGCAACAGAAGTAGTAGGAGATATTTTTGGTGCTATAATCCTGTCTGTAGGTGTGATCCTGAATGACTTGAAAATTAGAAAGCTGTGTAAACTAGTGGAAAATTGGCTACCAGTATCACAAATTATGTATTACATGTTATTACTCAGATGAGTGTGATACTGTCTATGGTCTTTCCAAAACTGACTTGTGTTAGACCTTTTGCTCGCAAAACAGGGTGGAGTCTGTCTGATGTTGAAAGTTTAGCAATGCTGTATTTATATCCCAGACAAAAGTAAGGACCTGGAGAAATATATTAAGAATATATCCATGTTGATGACAGATTTGAAAGTGTTGGATAGGGAAGGTCAGAATCTGCTTGGCAGTGCCAGCATCGGCATTCCGCGATTCCCACCTGCTTTCCCCATTGCCGCCACCACAGGACCCTTAATCCTGGCGGTAGTGTTTCGGCGGTCACAATGCCACCATCATAATGCGGTGGTCGGACTGCCGAGGTGGTGGCCTTAGTACGGCTGTCCCACGATAAAAGGATGTTGAGCCTATGCCGAGATTCAAACCTAGTGCCCCAGCTCCAAAGTTGGCTGGCCTGGCCATTATGCCACTTCCACTCCCCACATAAAGGGTTTCATGGTTAGTAGTTGCTTCTGTTATAGGCATTGCTATTAGGAGCAATGGGCTGCTGCAAGATGCCTGCTGACAAGAGCCCCAGCAATTATATTTTGACAAATGAATCACTGGCTCCATCCTTTAACATTTGGCTGGGCCACATATATATTTTCATTTGGCCTTATGTATTGAGATATGGTGCACCAAAGATATAGAAAGTGCATCTATTGTGTGTTGTGTACATATTAACATTTTCTTCTTTTCAGAAACATCTGGATTACTGATATTAATTTTCCATTGGCTTTAGATTGTAGGGTGGTGCACTAAAATGTATTCAATGCAGTACTTTCGCCAGAGATTTGTGTGAATGAATCATATGTGTGTTTAATGCTTTCTTCACCCCACAATTCATGTATGTATACTTACTACTCCCCCCTGACTTGTATTATTTTTTTACTGATCTGGAGAAAGTGTTTACTTCTTCCTTCTACTTTTGCTCTTCTGCGTAATATCATTCTTTTAAACTGCGCCAATTTTTGCAAATTGTGCAGGGTAATCCTACTTCAATAGAAAGGCTGCTCGTCATGCCTGCGTTTCCCACTTTTCCAAAGTGATATTCAGTCAGCGTTCCTTGCGGAACCACCAGGTGGTCCTGGATACCAACTATCAGAGCACACTGAGCTGCCTGTGTTAATGGTCATGCATGCTCAGTATTACGTGGACCTGCTTCCAGTGATTCAGCTGAAATTGCTTTTGATCATATGTTTTTTACATGTTTAGGTGCCTCAGCACGCTTTCCCCCTTCTCCTGCTCACATCCTACACCCCAGCCCCTCGCCAACAACTTATCCCCAATGTGGGTGATTCAGACAGGATAGACTGGGGAACCAAACACGCTCTGGCAAAAATTCTCAAACTAGCCCTGCTCCCTTTTGTCTCTTTGCGCATTCTGACTACTTCCTTCTATCAATGCTCTTTCTTTTTTCTCTTTCTTCTCCCTATCGTGTCGTTTTTTTCAAACCTTACAATTCCCTCACCACTCTCTCTTGCAGTCCCCCTCTGCCAGTTGCAATTAACTTCCTGTAGCTTTTATGTTTCTGGGGGAGCCGTGTAACACAGGCCCCCGCAGCCCCCACGGTGACCCAGAGCTGGAGGGGGCTTCCTCAGCACAGTACTCCGTCTACCTTGAAGGGGGCCCCCTCAACTTTCGTTACGCCACTGCTGAGGCACAAGGACGGGTCGTGGTGTTTCAAAACCAGTGTCGAGAGCTCACCACTGCCCAGCCCTGAATTCAGGTGCGGTGGAGTACAAGTGGAGATGTTTGTGCTCAGAGGACACTCTCTACTGATATAACCAGCCAGACACTGATCTGTCAACACAGAAGGGTCTTCCTGTTGTCCGCAGCGAGGATGCCAAATTTAGTTTTATCATTTGTGATTGAGGTCATAAGCCGGATGTTTTGAAATAAAGAATGGTGTACCCAGAATTTCAATCTGAATTATTTTTAACCAATCCCAGACCGGAGCACTTCACCAGTTATCGCATATTCCGTTATTCTCCAGTTACTTTTGTTCTGGAACATTTTCTGGTGTGTGTATTTCATAAATATGGGTTTCTATTCTATTCTGCATAATGTCCAATATTTTTTATTATTCGTCGACTTTATTTTTATTTTACACTTAGGTTCTGCAAAGCGAAGCTATGATTAACACTAACATTAAAAACAATGCATACAGCATCACCTAAATGATACGGCATGACGTCAATCGCAGTGTTCCCTGTATTCAAGGGTTGCATGCAGGGCACAGAAACCGAGCACCGAAGAGCGGCATGGAAACATCAACTCTGCACACCCTTGTCAGTAAATCTTCGAGATTCGGAGCTTTGTGCGCTGCGGCCCGCACTGTGAGCTTTGATTGTTATTTCTCTTGGGTTTAATGAAGACCAGCAGAACAAAAATCTGTCAAAGTCCTGTCAACCATAATCCAAGGCAGGGTTTTCAAAGCTTGCACAGCTCTAAAATGCTAGCTTTTTTTATACAGGCAGTAGATGACTATATCCCTTAATCCATCGTCTTTTATCTGAGAAAGCTACTGCCGTTTAGAGATTATTTTTCCTTAAATCCTAATTTGTTAACGAAGCAATTCCCACAAAAGTTATATATTTTTTACACTGAACTCAGGACATTGGCTTTTCTGATATAGCTTTGATGCTTTTCGTATTTGCCTTGCCTTCGTGGCTTACAATGCACACTTGGCAAGATTAATTGGCAATGTGTAGATATGTAAGGTGGGATTTAAAAAAAGAAAAAGAGCAGACGACTGTGGCACTAATCAGATTTTGTCAGACTTTGCAATAATATAGATGGGTTAACACCGTCATTCCCACTAATACTGATGACGTTTTATTGGAAATCTCATTCAACAACCTGGAAGATTTGCACGTTTTTTTTCAATTATAATAGGAGGTTTCTACTTTATTATAAAGGCATGGCGTCCCAGATATTATACGCTTTGCCTTTCTTAGGAGCATATTCACAAGGGGCTATCGCCGAACTAACGGCACTTCATCGCAGCCAAAGTCGTGATAAATTCACCTCCCCATTCACAAGCTGGTGCTAACAGCCCACAGGACCAGTTTACCCGTGATAGCAGCCGCAAAAAACATCACTACAGAGGCCCTCCGCAACTATCGCTAATGAGATGCAAAGTGGGCGTTCCCGTGCCATAAACCGCAACAACATCACACCTCAACATTCTCATTCTCAACAATCAGACAGATTTGCGATAAAAACACAAAACAGGCGATAAGGCGCGTTATCACCAGGAAATTTACACCTGCTCCGACCTGGTATAAAGTTGGACGGCAGCCTGCACCACAAAAGGGAGCACAGCCCAGGGCCACATCGGAAGGGCAACAGATGCCATGGAGCCACCCATCATGCGGCCCTGGCCCCCAAGAGGGCCACAACACCCACCGCCATCACCCCCAGGCCCACCCCTCCCTGGCACCCCCCCCGACCAAAGACATGCCACATCAGCTACACCTAAACATGTCCAAAATAATCCACCTGACGCCGCACGATCACAACTGGTGATATGCATGTGTCGACACAGAAATAAGCAGCACACATTCACTTTCGAAGCAACAAATGAAGCTTTATTAAAATTAACACTGAAATGAAATGAAGATAAATTTCTGCTCCCCTCGGGACAATCCATAGGTTCCAGCCTGCAAAACATAAAATATGATAAGAAGGTGTGTCCTGCGCACATCAAAGGACAGAGAGAGCAAAGGAGAGGGAGTAGAAGAGAGGGAGAGGGAGAGAGAGAAGAGAGGGAGAGAGAGAAAGAAGAAGAGAGAGAGAGAGAAGAAGAGAGAGAGAGAGAGAGAGAGGAGAGAGAGAGAGAAGAAGAGAAGGAGAGAGAGAGAGAAGAAGAGAGAGAGAGAGAGAATGCCGCCCCTGCACACCCAGGCCACACTGCTCACCTGTTGCCACTGGTGTGTCTCCAACCACGTGCTGGTATGTATTGCAGTTCACCATGTCACACATCTGAGTCAGAACCGTCAGCTGAAACAGAGTTCAGATACATGACTGGCACAGTACACACACCTGCACAAGACAACATCGCCCATGCACACCCAGGCAGAGGCACCCCAACCCCACCCGTCGCTCATTGGAGCATGCCCGCACATGCACACCCAGGCCTCACTGCTCACCTTCTGGCACCGGCGCATAGACAGGAGGTTTCACCACGTGCCGCTGCAAGCCACAAGCCCAGGGCCCACGGACATGGCACCCCCCCACACCATGCAGCCACGCACCGCAGGCCAACAGGTCTCACGTTTGGTGCTGGGTCTTGATTACTCCATGGCAGAGGACCAGTGCACCCGGCACCATCGCAGGCTGCACGCCCGCTCACCCCAATGGGTGCCACTAACTCTGGGATCCCGGAAGCGACGCCACATGGCGGTAGGCCCGCACTGCCCGCTGGCTCTGGCCTACACTGTGGTCCAGCAGTGCACACTAAACCTGAGCAGTCTGCACTGCCAGGACGGGGCATCCTCACAGGCTGCATACCCGCTCAGCAGCTTAAGGTGCCACTGACTCAGTGCACCCGAAGTCACTGTCCCGTGGTGGGGTGCCTGTGCCGGCCGTAAGGCCTCAGATGTCACTAACCCTGTGCAACCCCAGTCTGCGCCACTTGGGGGTAGGCCCGTGCCATCCGCCAGGCCTCGGATTCCACCTATCCTGTGTGCAACAACTCATGGGCCCTTTATGAATGAGAAGCGTGGAGCAGCCATCATCCAGTCACCACTGGAAGAAGGGAATGTGACGTCGTTGGGCCCTTATGCTGGCGGAGTCACATGGCCAGTGATGCCTGTGCTGGATGGGTGTGATGTGTGTGCAAACCTGCCCTCAGGGAGTGGCTGTGGCATGCTGATGACTAGACCAGTGACCTGCACACCACCAGCGAGTACGCCTGCGACGGTTAGCAATGATGGCCCCCCCCCTCAATGCGTCATCAAAGTGGTCTGACCTGCCAAACGCAGGACCAGCGCAGGGCTTGCCACAATGACTCGTGGGCTCGGGGCGTGGTCCAGTCCATGTCCGGATATGGAAGTGACTGATGCATGTGTCCCTGTTGTAGTGTTCACGGGACCAGGTACACAAAATGCGATGTTGCACCCTCTGACTCGCATGCCACAGGATAAACATCATTGACGCTAGGGAAGGCACTGTCCCCACATTCATCCACATATCCATACCTGAATGATGTAAGACATGACGCAGCAGTGCATCACTGGATGTTTATTTGCACATCCAGTGCAATTATGCAGCTGGAGCGGTACAGGGCAATGCCGAGCACACTACACTAAATGGGCCCGTGGAGGGCCAGCCAGAGTCCATCCGGGGATGACATGTACTGTGGAAGAGGAAGGGTGCAGTCCACAGTCTGTCTGCCGTGTCATTGGTCGTCGAACAGGATGTGGCAGTCCATATCTCTGTCCAAAGTGAGTGCATCGGAGTGTATCGGGGGTCAGTGGAAGGTCAAGTGGCCATATGCGGCACCAATCAGAAACAGGCCAGGTGGCGGAAATGAATGTTAGTGCCTCTTGATCACAAACCCATCCACGTCCTCATCCCGGGATGTGTGCTCTGCCCCCCCTGTGGATGTTGCATTACCAACTGCGGCACTGAGTGCCACTGACACATCAGGGGCCGGAGGGGGATTGTCTGCAGCACTGTGTGCCACTGACACATCAGGTGCCTGAGTGGATATGCCTGCCGCACTGGGAGGCATTGACACACCAGGGGGCGGGGATATGGATGGTGTGGGGGCAGCAGCATTCATCAGCGCCACGCCTTGTGGCGGAAATGCCATGATGGAGGTCTGCAGGTCATGATAGATCCCAGCTACATTTCGTAGATGTGTAGCGGTGGCTGCCATCCTTTCCGCCTCTATCTGCATCATGTCCTCCATGAGCTTTTGCAAGTTTGCCAGCTCACGGCTGGCATCGCTGGAGCCACCCTGAGTGGACAGCTGTTCTCTCCGCGTCATGACTCCAACGATGTCAGTCAGGGCTTGTTGGAGACCATGGGGTGGACATAGACACCCAAGGATTGGCGTCCAGTTTGGCAGCCATGAGTTCGAACCCCACCGCACCTGCTAAGCCGTCTCCCTCTGGCCCTCCTGCACACGGCATTGGAAGGCCATTTGTTGTTCCTAGGGGACTTGGGAAGGTGTCAGGGCTGTGGGTGCCTCTTTCTGAGTGATTTGGTTGGTGGGTGGGGTCTCATCGATGTAGCTGGGCTGCCCTGATCCTGGAGGTGAGTGGTGGATGAGGTCAATGATGTCTAGGAAGGCATGTGCATCGATGCTGGTGTTGTCCTCCCCGTCATCAGTGAAGAGTGGCTGGGATTGCTCTGCAGGAGGTGTTGACGATGCCCCTGCAATGTGAAGGGTAGATGGTGTATTACAATGTGTCCACATGTAAGTAGCCGCATGGTATAGTATGACATTCAGACAGCATGGCATTGTACATTGTGACAGTCTGTGGGTCTGGTCGAGGAGCCGGGGTCATGTGGGTGTGTACTGTGCCCTGCTTAATTGTGCATGTGTGCCATCGTGGCCATCTCTACCCATCCCCCAGTACCTGGTGGTCACTCACTCTGTTGCGGTTGTGTTGTGTCCTGTCGAGCAGTGCCCGGTCCCCCGACTCCGGCGACAGTATCCACACTGATGACTGTTGACACCAGCTCCTCCATGTCATCCAGCACGAGCTGTGGCTCTGGGCCCCCACCTCCGGTCTGCGTTGCTGCCTTCTGGTTGGTGGAGAGTTTCTCCTTGGTCTTCCGCTTGATGTCATTCCATCGCCTCTTGACCTAGTCCATTGTCTGCTTGTGCTCTCTGACGGCATTCGCCTTGTCGACGATGTCCCACCATATTCCAGTTTTGGTGCCCAATGACACGTTGAAGGTGACGAAGAGTTGTTGATGGTGTTCCATCACCTCCGTGACTATGATCCTGTTCGCCTGCGGACTGAACTTCGTCTTCCTCGTCTTCTTGTCCTTGCCCTTCCCTGTTCTCGATGTCCCAGTTCGGTCGTCTGGGGTGCATGTGGAGTTGCGCTTGTCCTCTGTGCCTGCTCCGGCTGCCTCCATGGTGCTTGGGTGAAGGTCAGTTTGTGTGTGGGTGTTTTTTCTACTATTATGGTGATTTTTTCAGCCTGCCTGATGTGTGTTGCAGGCCTGGCGCTGCTTATCACTGATTTCCTCATCGGGCTTTGGCCCATCACATGTTTTTTGGTGTTGGGGTTTTATCTCCGTCATGGTGGTTGTATCGCGGACATTGTCTATGGTTTTGGCATACTATTGCTTGCTACCGCTTTGTTGTGAAATCCACGTTGTCACGTGGTTACTTTCCTGCGATAGGCTGCTATATTGAAAGTTGCGTTACGCTACTCTTGCAGTAGTTATCACACGATCTTGTGAATATACTTCTTAGTGATTTAAAATGAACCTAGGAAACTTGGAAAATCATTACAAATCATGCAATGCAACCTGTTGCCTAGTTTTTAATGATGATATCGTCCTGCCTCCTTCTCTGACCTTTACACTTCCCATGGAGCATCTACTAATTAGATTTAACTTGCTACCTCTCATCCCATAGTTAAGTCCTATGTAAGTCCTATGTAGTTATCTGTACGTTTTTATCCATTCCCCTCCAGAACTAAAAACATTCCTTTTTCTATAAATTCAGCCTCTTCGCATTCCCAAAGAGGCGCATGATTTTAGGAGACCAGTTTATCTGCAATTTCCAGTATTGTCCAGCTGAAGATTTTTAACCTAAAAATATTCGAATGCTAAAATGAGCCACCAGTTCATCCTATCAATGGCTAGGCACAACGGAACACCTCTAAGGGGTATATTCACAAGGAAAATGAGCAGAGCGGTGGCAAATTTTGCAGTGCCCCATTTCATCATTTCAACCTTCACAAGAATAGTAGCACCCTTATGTCTTCCCTAGTGCTGGTGAAAAAAATAGCTGCCTAGCGTCAACACAGACACCCTTGTGCTATAGTGTAAGGGGGCCTGCATTGCAGGAAATTATCCCTGCAATACAGGCAACCTTGCACTATAGCACAAGGGTGTCTGTGTTGCAGAGAATTATTGTTTATGTGCAGGAAGGTCTCGAGGGTAAATTATATATATCTTTGAGTTTCTTTTTGTATGATGTTAGTGTGGTTTTGAAGTGGTTTTCTATGGTTTGGATATCAATAATTATGGCGTCGGAGAGACGTTTCGCTGCTAGCATTAAAAAAGGCCTTTATGATTAAAACTGGCTTTCCTCAGGACCAAGGAATCCCCCTCTCACATGTAAAGCACCTTAGCAAGTGCTACACATTTCTCAAAATTGCACAATCACTTAAATCTAAGTAATTTGCACCTACACTCTTTGGTCCTGAGGAAAGCCAGTTTTAATCATAAAGGCCTGGCTGAAACATGTAGACCACACCTGGATGTAGGAAACCCTAATTAACATTCCTATAACATCCAACAGCCTTTTTTAATGCTAGAAGTGACCCAGTTATTAAAATATAATTTACCCTCGGGTACTGGGATCCCTGCATAGCTTTTAAATCGTCACCTTCACGTCACTACACTGCACACTCAGATACATACCTGCTCCGCTGTATCCAGGCGTCGAAGCACACCCGGGACACACTCGGCACTGAGTGCCACTGACACATCAGGGGCCGGAGGGGGATTGTCTGCAGCCCTGCGTGCCACTGACACATCAGGTGCCTGAGTGGATATGCCTGCCGCACTGGGAGGCATTTACACACCAGGGGGCGGGGATATGGATGGTGTGGGGGCAGCAGCATTCATCAGCGCCACGCCTTGTGGCGGAAATGCCATGATGGAGGTCTGCAGGTCATGATAGATCCCAGCTACATTTCGTAGATGTGTAGCGGTGGCTGCCATCCTTTCCGCCTCTATCTGCATCATGTCCTCCATGAGCTTTTGCAAGTTTGCCAGCTCACGGCTGGCATCGCTGGAGCCACCCTGAGTGGACAGCTGTTCTCTCCACGTCATGACTCCAACGATGTCAGTCAGGGCTTGTTGGAGACCATGGGGTGGACATGGACACCCAAGGATTGGCGTCCAGTTTGGCAGCCATGAGTTCGAACCCCACCGCACCTGCTCAGTTGTCTCCCTCTGGCCCTCCTGCACACGGCATTGGAAGGCCATTTGTTGTTCCTGGGGGACTTGGGAAGGTGTCAGGGCTGTGGGTGCCTCTTTCTGAGTGATTTGGTTGGTGGGTGGGGTCTCATCGATGTAGCTGGGCTGCCCTGATCCTGGAGGTGAGTGGTGGATGAGGTCAATGATGTCTAGGAAGGCATGTGCATCGATGCTGGTGTTGTCCTCCCCGTCATCAGTGAAGAGTGGCTGGGATTGCTCTGCAGGAGGTGTTGACGATGCCCCTGCAATGTGAAGGGTAGATGGTGTATTACAATGTGTCCACATGTAAGTAGCCGCATGGTATAGTATGACATTCAGACAGCATGGCATTGTACATTGTGACAGTCTGTGGGTCTGGTCGAGGAGCCGGGGTCATGTGGGTGTGTACTGTGCCCTGCTTAATTGTGCATGTGTGCCATCGTGGCCATCTCTACCCATCCCCCAGTACCTGGTGGTCACTCACTCTGTTGCGGTTGTGTTGTGTCCTGTCGAGCAGTGCCCGGTCCCCCGACTCCGGCCACAGTATCCACACTGATGACTGTTGACACCAGCTCCTCCATGTCATCCAGCACGAGCTGTGGCTCTGGGCCCCCACCTCCGGTCTGCGTTGCTGCCTTCTGGTTGGTGGAGAGTTTCTCCTTGGTCTTCCGCTTGATGTTATTCCATCGCCTCTTGACCTCGTCCATTGTCTGCTTGTGCTCTCTGACGGCATTCGCCTTGTCGACGATGTCCCACCATATTCCAGTTTGGTGCCCAATGACACGTTGAAGCTGACGAAGAGTTGTTGATGGTGTTCCATCACCTCCGTGACTATGATCCTGTTCGCCTGCGGACTGAACTTCGTCTTCCTCGTCTTCTTGTCCTTGCCCTTCCCTGTTCTCGATGTGCCAGGTCGGTCGTCTGGGGTGCATGTGGAGTTGCGCTTGTCCTCTGTGCCTGCTCCGGCTGCCTCCATGGTGCTTGGGTGAAGGTCAGTTTGTGTGTGGGTGTTTTTTCTACTATTATGGTGATTTTTTCAGCCTGCCTGATGTGTGTTGCAGGCCTGGCGCTGCTTATCACTGATTTCCTCATCGGGCTTTGGCCCATCACATGTTTTTTGGTGTTGGGGTTTTATCTCCGTCATGGTGGTTGTATCGCGGACATTGTCTATGGTTTTGGCATACTATTGCTTGCTACCGCTTTGTTGTGAAATCCACGTTGTCACGTGGTTACTTTCCCGCGATAGGCTGCTATATTGAAAGTTGCATTACGCTACTCTTGCAGTAGTTATCACACGATCTTGTGAATATACTTCTTAGTGATTTAAAATGAACCTAGGAAACTTGGAAAATCATTACAAATCATGCAATGCAACCTGTTGCCTAGTTTTTAATGATGATATCGTCCTGCCTCCTTCTCTGACCTTTACACTTCCCATGGAGCATCTACTAATTAGATTTAACTTGCTACCTCTCATCCCATAGGTAAGTCCTATGTAAGTCCTATGTAGTTATCTGTACGTTTTTATCCATTCCCCTCCAGAACTAAAAACATTCCTTTTTCTATAAATTCAGCCTCTTTGCATTCCCAAAGAGGCGCATGCTTTTAGGAGACCAGTTTATCTGCAATTTCCAGTATTGTCCAGCTGAAGATTTTTAACATAAAAATATTCGAATGCTAAAATGAGCCACCAGTTCATCCTATCAATGGCTAGGCACAACGGAACACCTCTAAGGGGTATATTCACAAGGAAAATGAGCAGAGCGGTGGCAAATTTTGCAGTGCCCCATTTCATCATTTCAACCTTCACAAGAATAGTAGCACCCTTATGTCTTCCCTAGTGCTGGTGAAAAAAATAGCTGCCTAGCGTCAACACAGACACCCTTGTGCTATAGTGTAAGGGTGCCTGCATTGCAGGAAATTATCCCTGCAATACAGGCAACCTTGCACTATAGCACAAGGGTGTCTGTGTTGCAGAGAATTATTGTTTATGTGCAGGAAGGTCTCGAGGGTAAATTATATATATCGTTGAGTTTCTTTTTGTATGATGTTAGTGTGGTTTTGAAGTGGTTTTCTATGGTTTGGATATCAATATTTATGGCGTCGGAGAGACGTTTCGCTGCTAGCATTAAAAAAGGCCTTTATGATTAAAACTGGCTTTCCTCAGGACCAAGAAATCCCCCTATCACATGTAAAGCACCTTAGCGAGTGCTACACATTTCTCAAAATTACACAATCACTTAAACATAAGTAATTTGCACCTACACTCTTTGGTCCTGAGGAAAGCCAGTTTTAATCATAAAGGCCTGGCTGAAACATGTAGACCACACCTGGATGTAGGAAACCCTAATAAACATTCCTATAACATCCAACAGCCTTTTTTAATGCTAGAAGTGACCCAGTTATTAAAATATAATTTACCCTTGGTACTGGGATCCCTGCATAGCTTTTAAATCGTCACCTTCACGTCACTACACTGCACACTCAGATACATACCTGCTCCGCTGTATCCAGGCGTCGAAGCACACCCGGGACACACTCGGCACTGAGTGCCACTGACACATCAGGGGCCGGAGGGGGATTGTCTGCAGCACTGTGTGCCACTGACACATCAGGTGCCTGAGTGGATATGCCTGCCGCACTGGGAGGCATTGACACACCAGGGGGCGGGGATATGGATGGTGTGGGGGCAGCAGCATTAATCAGCGCCACGCCTTGTGGCGGAAATGCCATGATGGAGGTCTGCAGGTCATGAGAGATCCCAGCTACATTTCGTAGATGTGTAGCGGTAGCTGCCATCCTTTCCGCCTCTATCTGCATCATGTCCTCCATGAGCTTTTGCAAGTTTGCCAGCTCACGGCTGGCATCGCTGGAGCCACCCTGAGTGGACAGCTGCTCTCTCCGCGTCATGACTCCAACGATGTCAGTCAGGGCTTGTTGGAGACCATGGGGTGGACATAGACACCCAAGGTTTGGCGTCCAGATTGGCAGCCATGAGTTTGAACCCCACCGCACCTGCTCCGCCGTCTCCCTCTGGCCCTCCTGCACACGGCATTGGAAGGCCATTTGTTGTTCCTGGGGGACTTGGGAAGGTGTCAGGGCTGTGGGTGCCTCTTTCTGAGTGATTTGGGTGGTGGGTGGGGTCTCATCGATGTAGCTGGGCTGCCCTGATCCTGGAGGTGAGTGGTGGATGAGGTCAATGATGTCTAGGAAGGCATGTGCATCGATGCTGGTGTTGTCCTCCCCGTCATCAGTGAAGAGTGGCTGGGATTGCTCTGCAGGAGGTGTTGACGATGCCCCTGCAATGTGAAGGGTAGATGGTGTATTACAATGTGTCCACATGTAAGTAGCCGCATGGTATAGTATGACATTCAGACAGCATGGCATTGTACATTGTGACAGTCTGTGGGTCTGGTCGAGGAGCCGGGGTCATGTGGGTGTGTACTGTGCCCTGCTTAATTGTGCATGTGTGCCATCGTGGCCATCTCTACCCAGACGTTTCGCTGCTAGCATTAAAAAAGGCCTTTATGATTAAAACTGGCTTTCCTCAGGACCAAGGAATCCCCCTCTCACATGTAAAGCACCTTAGCAAGTGCTACACATTTCTCAAAATTGCACAATCACTTAAATCTAAGTAATTTGCACCTACACTCTTTGGTCCTGAGGAAAGCCAGTTTTAATCATAAAGGCCTGGCTGAAACATGTAGACCACACCTGGATGTAGGAAACCCTAATAAACATTCCTATAACATCCAACAGCCTTTTTTAATGCTAGAAGTGACCCAGTTATTAAAATATAATTTACCCTTGGTACTGGGATCCCTGCATAGCTTTTAAATCGTCACCTTCACGTCACTACACTGCACACTCAGATACATACCTGCTCCGCTGTATCCAGGCGTCGAAGCACACCCGGGACACACTCGGCACTGAGTGCCACTGACACATCAGGGGCCGGAGGGGGATTATCTGCAGCACTGTGTGCCACTGACACATCAGGTGCCTGAGTGGATATGCCTGCCGCACTGGGAGGCATTGACACACCAGGGGGCGGGGATATGGATGGTGTGGGGGCAGCAGCATTAATCAGCGCCACGCCTTGTGGCGGAAATGCCATGATGGAGGTCTGCAGGTCATGAGAGATCCCAGCTACATTTCGTAGATGTGTAGCGGTGGCTGCCATCCTTTCCGCCTCTATCTGCATCATGTCCTCCATGAGCTTTTGCAAGTTTGCCAGCTCACGGCTGGCATCGCTGGAGCCACCCTGAGTAGACAGCTGTTCTCTCCGCGTCATGACTCCAACGATGTCAGTCAGGGCTTGTTGGAGACCATGGGGTGGACATAGACACCCAAGGATTGGCGTCCAGATTGGCAGCCATGAGTTTGAACCCCACCGCACCTGCTCCGCCGTCTCCCTCTGGCCCTCCTGCACACGGCATTGGAAGGCCATTTGTTGTTCCTGGGGGACTTGGGAAGGTGTCAGGGCTGTGGGTGCCTCTTTCTGAGTGATTTGGGTGGTGGGTGGGGTCTCATTGATGTAGCTGGGCTGCCCTGATCCTGGAGGTGAGTGGTGGATGAGGTCAATGATGTCTAGGAAGGCATGTGCATCGATGCTGGTGTTGTCCTCCCCGTCATCAGTGAAGAGTGGCTGGGATTGCTCTGCAGGAGGTGTTGACGATGCCCCTGCAATGTGAAGGGTAGATGGTGTATTACAATGTGTCCACATGTAAGTAGCCGCATGGTATAGTATGACATTCAGACAGCATGGCATTGTACATTGTGACAGTCTGTGGGTCTGGTCGAGGAGCCGGGGTCATGTGGGTGTGTACTGTGCCCTGCTTAATTGTGCATGTGTGCCATCGTGGCCATCTCTACCCAGACGTTTCGCTGCTAGCATTAAAAAAGGCCTTTATGATTAAAACTGGCTTTCCTCAGGACCAAGGAATCCCCCTCTCACATGTAAAGCACCTTAGCGAGTGCTACACATTTCTCAAAATTGCACAATCACTTAAATCTAAGTAATTTGCACCTACACTCTTTGGTCCTGAGGAAAGCCAGTTTTAATCATAAAGGCCTGGCTGAAACATGTAGACCACACCTGGATGTAGGAAACCCTAATTAACATTCCTATAACATCCAACAGCCTTTTTTAATGCTAGAAGTGACCCAGTTATTAAAATATAATTTACCCTCGGGTACTGGGATCCCTTCATAGCTTTTAAATCGTCACCTTCACGTCACTACACTGCACACTCAGATACATACCTGCTCCGCTGTATCCAGGCGTCGACGCACAACCGGGACACACTTGGTGTCACTGGGTGGGCCCGATGATGAAGCATGCCACCAACTAGGTTGGTGGGTGAGGGCTTCATGAACAAACAAAATGGTTTGTACCCTGCCTTACAGTCTTGAGTCTATGTAAATTCACAAATAGGCTAGTCCTTTTTGATCTCACATATATTTATTTTGACATTGTAGACAATCAAACAAATAAAGCATATAATAAATGCAATAACATAACAGATGCAAATATTTACAAAATTACACATATGTACATTATTAATTAATTATAACAAGCATGACTGATTTCAAGTTTAGCATTCTCTGCCTTTCATTGCTTAACTAGTTTTGTTGGCTTTTAGGACTCTGTGCACTTCTTCCTTTGCTAAATAGTGTTAATGTGCTTGTGCTCTGTCCCTAAAACATGGTAACATTGGCCTACAACTTATTGGTACATTTAATTTTCTTTTAACTCCCTAGTATATGGTACTCCATGTACCCAGGGTTTGTCAATTGAATGCTACAAGTGGGCAGCGGCACTCATAGTGCCACCTCCTTAAGTAGTCTTTTTAAACATGTCTCGGACATACCACTGCAGCCTGTAGAGCAGTTTCAGGTGTATAGTATTTAAAAGGTAGCTCATGCGGGTTTTATGTTTTACATGTCACAGCAGTGAAAAAGGTGTTAAGTCAGGTTTCCCTACGGCAAGGCCAATCTCACCCATAGGCTAACAATGGGTTATCTTAGAACAATTAATAGGAGCTAATTTAAGATTGTGTGCTGATAGAGAATTGGTGGTTACAATCAAATGAATTGTTATTTAAAATACTCTTAAATGGTAAAGTCGGATTTAGATTATAAAATGGATAATACCACTTTTAGAAAATTGCTATTTTCCTGCTAAATATTTCTGAGGCCTTTAGAAAAATGTTTGTATTTAGAGAAATATTGTTATATCAGAATGTTTTTCAAGAAAAACAGAAAGAAATTAAAAGGAAGTAGAAAGAAAATGTTAAATCTGTTATGCAGAATACAAAATTGATGTCTCTGTCCTTTAATTCTTAAGATTAGATGTTGTCCTGATATAGGACATATAAAAGATAGATAGCCAAAACGCTGGGTTGACAGAATTCATGCTTTTTTAACACATATCTTATAACCAAATAGTAAAAAATGAGTGGTAATGTGATTGTATTTACCTTTCATTTACATTTCAGCATGCCTACATTGCAGAAGGTTTTTCCTCTGAATATTCTGACCCATTGATAAGCACTGGGGTTACACATTTGGCGTATTATAATGTAAGCAGTGCTGTGCTGTGTCTCCTAATGAGGGCAGTATGAGCTACTGATTGTTTCAAGCCAGATAGCTACAAAATGGAGGAAGAGGCAGCAATGTTATGAGCTATGACGACAAGCAGAAACTCTGGATCTGCTTTCTCAAATAGGCATGACGAGCAGTTAAATTATCCAAAATGTTCAAACAGGGCAAATATGAAATTATATTCATGGAAAATCAATTAAGTGCAATCGACTGGGACTTTGGTATTCTGCTAGTCTGTCTGTTGTTGGAACGAGGTCAAGTAGATGCTCTATGTTCATCCCCAGGCAAGTATTAGAGAAGACTGACTTTACCACCCGTTATAGATGCCTGATTCTGGAGGGAGGTTGTAAAATCGCAGTTCTGGTCATGGCCTGGAATTCTCTGTCATTCTATTCCTCTCAAAGCCCATCCAGCCTAGCCTGCAGTGCATGGAACAGTGTCACTCATTTTTGCTTTCTTAACACGAGTGGGAAGATTTGCAAAAAAAATCATGCAGCGAAACCCCCCCTGCGAGTCTGTGCCACATTGCACAACAGAAAGGGAGAAGGAGAGCATGGCTCCCTCCTCATCTTTCCCTTGAGCCGGCGCAGATTACAGGGGCCGTGCACCATGCACATACCTTAGCACCATAGCGCTAGGGTGTGTACATGAGTCTAGAGTAGGTTTTCTACATGAAGGGTACTCTTCTTGAACAAAATTCTATGCCTAGACACGATGGATAGCTTTGAATGTGTGTTGCACAGTGCAGCACGCATGCAAAGTCGGAAAAGCACAGAGAAATGAAAGCATTTCTCCTGTTAGCACCTCCCTTGAAAGGGCATTATCTTTTGGCGTAAAACCATTTCTTCAAATCTTTGTAAATATGGTTTTGCGTCAACAGGTGTGAGTGGCTGCATGGGAATGCCCATGTTCCACCCATGTAACGCCCCCTCAGCTATGCAAAGCAGTGCTTTGCACTGCTTTGCTCTACTTTGAGGGTTCTTTCAAGTGCAAAACAAATTTTGCACTAGAAAGTAAATAGCAAAAAAACATTTTATGCTGTTAGCGTCACTTTTGTTACGCCAACCCAGCACAACATGTTTGTTAATCTCCCCCTAAGAATGCCTTTTATAAGGTTTTTCAAGATAGGAATGAGTTAAAACAGCTTTCAGACCCGAAATTGCCTTCTAAACATGACTTCTTGCTAATGATTTTTGTACGTTTCTCCAGATAGGCATTTGCGAAAACAGCTTTCAAATAAAAAATTGCCTTTTAAACGCTACTTCTTTCTAAAACATGGATGGTTAGTTTATTTTAGATTTTTTGCTGCAAGTAGAGTTGCAATTTTACTTTACAAAGTGTAATGCTAAGCAACTGTTAAGAACAGTTAGTGCACACTTACAATTGATTTAGTAAAATGTCAAACCTGGCATTTACAGAGCAAAACAGCTGTGTATTCAGTTCTGAAATCAAGGCCTGTCATGGACCATAACAGGCTTGGCTCCAAATGTGAGTCAGGCAGTCAGAATTCCATTGGATTGCTGTACTTATCGCTGCGTGGTCGCGGAGACAGCATGTGCCCATCAATAAATACCCCGTGGCTGTCTAACCATCACTGATTGTATATCAGAACAGTGACAAGAAATGCGACCTCAGAGGAAAGGTCAGGATAAACAACAAACTAAAACAAGGAAATACAACAGAGACAAGCATTTGCAATGCAATAGGTCTCACATTTGAGTGAGTTAGAGCTATTGGCTTTGTAAATGACCTATGTTATTTTTGGAGTGGATGTATGTGGTGTGGAGTGGAATTATGTGGGTTATATTGGAATTGTTAGTTGTGGAATTGTGTGGGGTGGAGTGTATTATTGTAGTACAATGATGTGACATTGTTATTAGATAGGGATGAGAGCTACACTCAATAGATAGAAAGGAAAATTGAGAGGGAGAGGTAGTTTGTGCTAGAAGTGATGAATGAATTCAAGAAAGAGGAGCAGAAAGTGTGAGCAAAACAAAGAAAGAAGGGGAGAGCAGGCCACAGACGCATAAAGAGGGAGTATCTGTATATGCAGAAAACACCCTAAGAAGAGGAAGAGAGCGTGGGTTTGAGGGACGGAAACCTTGAAAAGGCACAGGAAAGAAACTGCACTTAGTATGTGTGATCAGGCAGTATAGAGAGGAGACAGGGAGTGTGAAGGGGGATGAGGAGGGGCAGTGAGTGTTAGGGGGAGAGTTGCCAGAGTTGGTGGAAGGGCAAGGGAGAGTTGTATGGGTTTGAAATTGTTTGTTGTGGAATTGTGTGGCATGAAATTGTGTGGTGGGAAGTTGTGTAGTGGAAATACGTGGTATGTCACTGCCATACCTTTCAATGTTGTTTCCTAGAATGACTACTCATCCATGCTCAAATTGGTGACCATGCATATCAGTTCCTTTCTTTACAAAAACGCTCATGCAAAGACCAAGAACCGGTTGATGCGTGTCTTATCCTTCAAGCAATTCCATGCTCCTTAGCCTCCACCAAATAAATCCCTCCTTTCATCCATCTGCCCTTCAAAAATAAGGGCTTCAGGGAAACACCCACCCCACTCATCAGCCACGAGTCAGCAAAATTTTGAGGCAGCATACACACACAAACAGTAGACCTTCCTAAGTTGAGATGAGAAAACGAAGTTTGGACAACAAAGAGAACAAGCTTGAATCACAAAACTCTACACAGCCTCTAAAAAGAAGTAACTGAACATCCTCTGTATACGCACACCAAGTAGAATCCCTATTCACAGGAACACTGCACCCAAGATGCTGACAATGATGCCGCCAACGCTATTTGCACCAAGAAGCATAAGTCACTGGTTCACCACCGTGTCAATTCTATATGTGTGATCACAAAAGTAGCACCTGCAAACCGGAGCCATCACTCGCACAGCACCGATGTTGCACAGCACTATGCAAAAGCCTTGTGAACCCTTAAAATGTCACCACAAGCTCTGTAAGAACACATGCATCGCCATATTTACAACTTGTGGATGCCCACAAAGGAAAGTAAATACAACTTACAGGTGAAACAGCGAAAACATTCAGTGAGCTGAAAATTGGACAGTTATTGTGAGGAGTATGTGCCCTAACAAGCGGGCACAGTGCTAGCATTATATGGGGCCACAAAATGGCACTGGGGAAATGCACGTAATGCAACTCAGATCACCATAAATGTTTCAACTATCTGATGATTCACTCTCCACAGTCAGGATCATAATCCTTGTAGCAGCCCCAAGAGCCCACTGACACTTTCTTGCTGTCTACAGACATCTTCCTGTCAGTACTTGAGAACCAGACCTGGTCTAGAAGCTACAGTATTGGATAATGCATTAGAAAATATGTCTCCATGAGCCTCCCTTAGTTTTTATAACTTACAAAACAGGAAACAAAAAAATATTATGTATAAATATATTTATTGATGGAATACAACATGCAAGTGTAAACTAATAGAAATACACCAACCAACAGTGCACAGCGCATTCCAAAACTGAAACATTCAATATTTGCACACAGGAAAAATAGAAGATGTGGACCGTGTGACCCACCCTAAAATGTCACCACCATAAAACACAGGGGGATATTCTCAAGAATGTGTGTTAATTATTGCAAAATTTTCTCAACGCAACTTCGCACCTTGCAGTTTATTTTGGGAAATAACACCATCTTAACGTTGTATTCTCAACCTGGTGGCACCATGCGATAGTCTCACAATAACACGCGAAATAACAGCGGCAAAATGATCGCAACGCAGGAAAAACGCGAACCACGAACGCGAAAAAAGTTGCGATGTGGCCAATCGCGTTACAAAAATCTGCGATATCCAGCGACAGGCCTGCAATTCCCATGCATCATGCGGGAAAATGAACTAGAAAAGAAAAACATAAAAAAAGACCATAAAAAAATAAACTGCGTAGCACCATGGATGCACCCGGACCGAGTGCAGAGGACAACACGAAGCCCACAAGCCCCACAGACCACCAGCAAGTAACCTTGGGATCGGGGAAGGCCAAGAAGAAGAGGAAGATGCGGTTCAGTCCACAGGATCATCGTTACGGAGGTGACAGAACACTACCAACAACTGTTTGTCACAACGTTTCATTGGCAACAAAGACGCAAATATGGCAGGCTATCTTGGACCATGTCAATGCAGTTGCAGCATTGAGGAGGACAATGGAAGAGGTCAAGGGGCGCTGGAATGATGTGAAGGCCAAAACAAAGAAGAAACTTGATGCCAACATGAAAGCAGCAATGCTCACTGGAGGTGGGGGTCCAGCGGCACACCAGGAGCTGGATGACATGGAGAAAATGGTGGCCACAGTCATTAGTTGGGACACGTTGCCAGGAGTTGGGGATCCAGACACTGCTCAACATGACCTGACACAACATCAACAGGGTGAGTACCGACCGGGGACTGGAGGTACGGCGGAGATGGGCACAATGGCACACATGCACATGTAAGTAGAGCACACTGCACACCCACAATGACTCTGGCTCATGCCCCTGATCCCCGTGGCACAACACAGCACACACACAAACACCAAGTTGGCCCCCGTACCCCATGTCCCCAAAGGGGTCCCACACCACACATCACTAATCTCACCACCAACACATGTACACGTGCGAAACCCAGCAAAGATGCCCATTTGTGAGCCACACTGACAATTCAAGTGACACTACATGACGATCAGCATGGCTGCAGGCCAATCATCATGACACTGTGCACGCCACGACACCGATGTGGCTGAGTGTGGACCACATCCGGAAAGGAGCAGGTCACACCCTGACACATCCACATGCACAAACAACCCCTGACATCTCAGCACTGTAGAGGCATAGAAGGCAAAGGCACAACGCCTGAAAGGGATAAGGGGCCACAAAATCAGAGCTGCAGTGGCAATACCCACAATGCTACACAACCACATAAGAACAAGAGCACCTCAACATTGACAACAATGTGGTACAACCTGCAACACTTTCCCAACAGGACACAAGACACAACCGGTGCTGCACTGGTGTACAAATGGCCAATCACTCCTGGCATAGCAGAAAACGATAAGATAACAAGGTACGAGATCAACCTCACATCTCTGATGTCGCACAAATGTCCCGCATCAAATAGGCAACTCAGCACAAACAGTCACAATGTACATTGTCATGCAGTCTGAATGTAATCTTCGCCAATACATCAACATACATGGAACACACTGTGAAACTGTATCTCCCCTTTACATTGCAGAGAGGCAAGCAACACCTCCTGCAGAGCAGACCCTACATCACATCAGTGATGATGGAGACGACCCCCAGGACATCGACCTGGATGAACTCCAACGGTTCATGGACATCCTCCGCAGCCCACCTCCAGTAGCAGATCAGCCCAGCACCATCGAGGTGAGCCCATCCCCTGCACAGACCATACAGCAGGAAGTACCCACCACCATGTCTGGCTCCCAGCACCTCACTGAAGAACACATGGCGTTCCAATGCCATGTGTTAGACTGCCAGACGGGGCTGGCTGAACAGGTGCAGTGGGGTTCCAACTCATGGCAGCCAAAGTGGATGCCATACTTGGGTGTCTATGTCCCATCAGGGACCACTTAAACTCCCTAACAGTCACCCACAGCCTGCCCCATGCCCACCAACAATCGATGGCTGGCGTCACTGGAGTCATGACTCGTAGATGACAACAACTGTCCTGTCAGAGTGGCTACAGTAATGTCATCCGTGATTTGGGAAACATGAGGAGGGTCATGGAGAACATGGAGCGGATGCAGGCACAAAGAATGGCTACCACAGCTGCACACGAGAAAGCTGTAGATGGGATCTTCCATGCCCTGCAGATCCTCATCATGGGAGTGATGCCACGAACATTGCACAGATGAATGCTGCTGCTACTTCTACATCCACATCTCCGGCCCCTGATTTGTCAGTGTCACACAGTGCTGCAGAACAAACATCACCACCCATATGTGAGGCACATGAAACGTCAGAGGCCGAAGATGAGGAAGAATCTGCCTCAGTGGTAAGTAGCATTTATCTCTGCCACATGGCTTCTCACTGCTTGGTTCTGCACTCTGCATTGTGCCCTGGAATGACACCTTCCATTGTCCCCCGATACACCCAGCCACACTAACCTTGCACCTCGACAGGGACTGCCACATTTCATTTGCAAAACTATGGTGCAGCAATCAGCCTGTGGACTGGACTCTTTCCCTTCCCAGTAACTTTTCAATCCCCATAGGACCATGGCTGGCCTTCCATGGGGCAACATTGTAAACTGTTGCCTGCATGGCCCAGTACTAAGACATCTTCAACACTCCACTGTATGTGAATAATACCTTCCAATACACACAGATGTGTCATTTACATGATCAATCAAGTAGGAAAGCATGTACAAATATAGGGGCAGTGATTCCCCCTTATGCCCATGTTGCACATTTTGTGGGACTTGAGTCACAGGATGCATCCCTGCATCTTGGTGGTACGTATCTGACCCCAAAAGAATCCCTGTTGTCAATTGTAGGTCACAAATGACAGCCTATCTGCAATTAAGTGGGACACATGTGAGACACTGATGTGTGGGATTCCGTACTATCACTGACACACAGAAATGGCATTTCGAGTACGTGACACCCCAAACTGCCTCTCTGAACAGAGGTGACACCCCCAAAACCTATTCCAAATATTCGAAATTGTTAGCACCACGTGTTGCACTTACACTTGTCAGAGTGATGTGCCTGTACACAGGAGCGACATGCACTCAGGGAATGTGTGTATGAAAGATTTTATTTGCATATGCTGTGCCTGTGCTCATTCTGTACTGTCCCATGTCTGCTAAGGACTGTGACAATGTGACGTGCTCATGTAAAGAAATTGTCAATGATGACGTTCCTATGGGCTATTCCTGCTGCAGCTAAAGTGGGGTGTGGTCCACATGCCCCATGTTCCTCATTATCGTCCGGTGTATCTGGCACTTGTAGCTATGGGGCATTAGTGTGTACACATATGTTGTGCAACACACAACATGCAACGTTCATCTTGCACTCAATGTCTGGGCTGTACAGGAGCCTTCCACCTGTGATGTCCAGGCACCTGAAACGTGAATTCAACACGCCAAATGTGCATTCCACGATGCCCCTGGTGTGTTTGTGGGCTGCATTGTACTGCCTCTGGGCCTATGTGTTCGGGGCTCGGAGGGGTGTCATCATCCAAGGGCAGAGTGTTTATCCTTGGTCACCTGTGACAGTGCAAAGAGACGAGACAATAGTTGGTTCAGCATGATGTGTTGGCAGGTTCACTGGTTCATTGATGTGTGATATGTGTGTCTTAGTGATTCCTGTTTGACATGTACTGCTTGTAGCAAATGAGTGGCACAATGTGTATTACATAGCCTCACTGCTGCTCCTCCCTCCCCCCGAGCCTATTTACTACAGTGTGCAGCACGGTTGCATCACTTGCACTCCTACGGCACACCATTGTCATGCCTGTCTGCGCATGTCCACAAGCCTGACTACGACACTGTGATATTGTGCATTGAAAGTGGGGGGCCACGTGTGTGTAGGCCTATGGTAAGGACAGGTTGGAAAAGATGTAGAGTTCTTGGCTGGAAGAACTCATGATGCAGTTGAGGGTAGACCTTTGGCTGATGCTGCGGCAATGGCGACACACACAACAGTTGGCATGTATGATACCAAAACCTGAGCGGACTTGTGCTCCCTCATTTACCCCTTCGGCTGAGCCCACACTCCAGGGGCATGATACATTGCAACATTGTCCATTGCGTGACGGGTGGCGCAGACACCACAACAGAGACACACGCATGAGTTACTGCCTTGCCAAGGCCACAGTTTAACCACGCCCATAGGCCCGGTGTCCCTCATGCATACATAATGACCACATAGACACACTTAGATAGTTTGCGGAACTCGCTAAGGGCACGTGTGCCTGGCCCCTTTGATTTCCAGGGTCACAGGTACAGTGATGCCTGTGCTGGATGGTTGTGGGGTGAGTATAAGCCAGCCCTCATGGAGTGGTTGCTGCTGGCAACAACTTGGACAGTGATCACTAAGCAGAAACAGAAAACGCCAACATATCAAAAACAACTGTGAAGCATCATGGTGGTAGCCGGAGCACGTACAGAGGTCACCCAATATGCAATCAGAATGGTCTGTGAGTCGAAGTGCATTGATGTTGGGGCACCAGAGCCGAGCGTGCTCATGTTATGTGATTGTCTAGGGTTGTGTCCCTTTGGGATATTCCTGCTGCAGATGCAGTGGAGTGTATTACACCTGCATCATCTTCACCATCATCGTCCCAGGTCTTCCCCACTGCCTGAGGTGACATTGCTGTGTGAGCTGTCCACAGCACAAAACTCAATCAGCTCATGAGTTGTGGTGCACTGAGTCAGTGGCAAATGAAGAGCTGAGCAGGGTAGCAAGCTAATGATGGCATCCGCAACAGGTGTGAGCAAGTCTGGTAGTCTGGCTGTAGGACTCTTTCGACTCTGGCAGTTGTTGGTTGGAGGGGGCCCTGGCGGTGGTGGCATGTGCCTCCTGCGGTGAAGCGTCACCCGGGCAGATCAGGACTCGATTTGATGTGTGAACCCTGGTGTATCGCAGTTGAGGCAGGTGGCAGCAGTCAGCGCAGGGACACAGACTCATGGTGTTGAGGACCCCCAGGCCATCGACCCAGAGGCCATCCAATAGTCAATCAGACAGGGTCCATGATTTGAGCTGCACACTGTTAGTGGATCTGGATGCAGTGCGGCCGGCACAGGTACACCCGCAAGGGACGGTGACTTGTGGTGCACTGACGTAGGGCCACGAGAGCCAAGTGAGTCCTCGTCGATGTCCAAGGTGAATGTCGCAGAGTGTTTCGTTGGACAGTGGAAGCTGTTCTTCCAGGGCATGATGCAGAGGGCAGTACCAAGTAGAAACAGAAAATATGGAGGAGATGAATACTACAGGCTCAGTTTCAATGCCAAGTCAGTATCAGCTACATGATGATGAAGACAAGCCCCAGGCCAGATACTCAGATGCCACCAAAGTCCAACCAGAAAGTGTCTTTGACTTTCAGGGCACAGAGACAGTGGTGCCAGAGCTGGAAGGGGATGCAGTCTGCGATGATGCCGGTACAATGATGTAAACTCTGCAATGGATAAATCAAGACTCAGTTCCAAATGTGTGACCTACAGGGCCACAATATGGGCCAGAGGCAGTAGTCAACAAGGAACCACAGACAGGTGTCGTTCTGATGCTAGGCAAAGAGTTGGTGGCACCACATCAAAGGGAGTATAGTGATATAAACTCAGCCATAAAGTGTGTACTTGGCCATTGTATAATCAAGACTCAGTTCCAAATGTGTGACCTACTTGACTGCTGTGTAGGCTGGTGGTGTATGTGAACGAGAAAGGAGTGCTGCGGTTCTGTCTCGGGGAGGACAGCGATGGTCTGAGGAGGGTGCCAAGGTCATGGGCCTTGGAGCTTGCACAGGCACATGGTGGGCCCTCTTTGACACACGCCGGGGTCAGAAGGTGAGTGGTATGCCCTGGTTGCGCAGGGGCGGCCAAGACAGATCTGGGGACCTGCGGCGTGGGGTGCAGCAGGCGCACATGGTCGCAGGCACCGCCGCTCACGGCGTCGGCCTCGTGGTGTGCTGGGAGGCATCACCCTGGCAGACACATTTGTCTTTCTGGAAGAGAACCATGCCTAGAGCTACAGGCTTTTTATTCACACCCCTACACTGGCCTGGCATATGCCGGGACAGCCCACTCCGCTCACGCTTACAGGGGGAACGTAATGACATACTTTCCGTGCTCTTCCCCACTGCCTGGGCTAACATGGTTGCATCCACTGTTCACTACACTCCAGACACCAGCAGTGTATGTTGACATGGGCATGTCTGTGGTCTGCATACTGCAGTCTGACCAGCGCATCCACACCACACTTGGCATTGTGTACATTCTCATTCATGGGTCACTTGCATCCTTTGCACATTCATGTTTCTCATCTCTCCCCACATTCTGCTATTGAGTGGCTGAGGTGCCATGCCGTTGATGGCTCGTGTACATGGCTTGCCCAGGTCACCACAGTAATTTGTGCTGTTGTGTATAGTAGGTGGGCATGTTGTTTGGCATGTTGTGTCTGAGTTTGTAACGTGTGCATTCCCAGGGTTGTGAGTTGCATGATTGTGGTGTTGAGGTGTGTGGTCTGTTCATTTGGTACTTATAAACCACACTACACCGGCGGAAACACGGAGGAGAGAACTAGAGGCACAGGGCACCAGGAGCAAGCCAGCCTCCAACATACAATGTTACACACAAATGGAGCTGCTCCCAGAAAAATATGACCACTAGTGCTCAAAAATCAAAGTTACACTGTGAGTGTTGACATCACATGAAAAAGTGAAGGACTGGCCTCACACACCACCTGGTGTCATGATTCATCATTGGCAGTCCTCGCCCTCTAAAAACTTGGTTTGATAGAGGGCAGGCAAACACCTGGCGACAGGGATGCACTTTTAAACTAAGTGGGGCCCGTGAATACTGAATGTGATTACAGTTGTCAAATTAATTTTAATAAGGTGGGCAACTGTATGATATTAAAAAAGTGGTGCGGTGACTAGGAGAATTTATTATCCCCTCACCGTGGTGTATAATGTCAACATGTTTCTGCCTACTGTCCCAAAAGGGTACGCGGCACTCATCAGGACCTGTTCTACAGCAGGCTCCGGCCTTACCAATCTTGTGATAAGGGAAAATCACTATGTGTGGTGACCTTCTGCCACTCCACTCGTTGAGGGGGCTCCACGTCAGTCTGTTGAAAAATGAAACAAAGTACAGAAGAACCGTACAAGATTTCTTTGGTCATTTGCAATAAACTCATTCATAACCACAGCAATTATCGTGCGTGGTTAAATTGCGTGACATGTGTCAGTCATCTGTGCATACACAATATAATAGTTGAGAGAAAACATCTCTCATACTTTACCCAAGTTTCTTAAGCTATGTGCTCCATGGAAGGAGTAGAGGGAAGGCCCCTTTAATCACACTCTGGGGGTGTAAAAAAGAGAGAGAGAGAGAGAGACAAAAACCAAAGAGGTTGACATGGTAGAACCTTAGGATATGCAAAGTCTACTTTAGTATGTATAGCGCGTCTATTCACACCCTTTTAGTCTCACCCTAGGGGTCAAAACACAAAGTTGTTTGTCATGGTATAAATCTATGCAAGTGCAAAGTTCATTTCATGTATGTTTAGCGCATCTCCATTCTCACCACCAATCCCATTCACATTCTTACTATGTCAAGGTGCACCTTCCGCTGAAACACCTAGCTCTGTCCATCTCTCCTTCCCGTAGATAAATAAGCCGGGATTTGGCGGGGTATAAATAGTGTTTCTAAATTGGATAAGTGGCCCCAGATATATCGTAATTGCTTACACCCTTGTTGTATCTGGTGTCACAATGTGCGTCATGCTATTGATGTGCCTGGTTGCCTGGCTCGATAGAAACGATGGGCCAGATGTAATTACTTCCATCCTTATTGTATCCAGTGTCACAATATGCACCATGATATAGATGTGCCTGGTTGCCTGGTTAGCTAAGCAAGAGGAAACGGATGTTGTCTCCGTGCCTTCCCGCATCTGGAGTCCCAAAGAAAGACTGTCTGCCGGTCACACCAATACGTGGCTCGGGGCGTGATTCGGGCAGGGCTCAGATCATTTAAATGTAAATTGTCACTGCGTAGTATGTAGCCACCGAACTAAATACTGTATTAAGGCCAGCGTGATGATGTTTAACCACCAGGGTCATGGGACCAGGCAATTCCAGATTGCCGTGGGCGGGACGACGTGCGGGATGCCACATTCTGATTCGGAGGCCAGCATGAATCACGCCCAAGTCAGGTATTCGCCTGACCTGCAGACGGTCTTTCCATTGGACTCCGGATGCGGGCGGGCATGGAAGACAACATCCGTTTCCTCTTGCTTAGCGAACCAGGCAACCAGGCATATCAATATCATGGCACATATTGTGACACCAGATACAACAAGGATGGAAGTAATTACATCCGGCTCCATGTTCCTATCGAGCCAGTTGAACAGGCTCATCAATACCATGGCGCACATTTTGACACCTTATACAACAAGGGTGTAAGCAATTACGATAGATCGGGGCCACTTATCCAATTTAGAAACACTATTTATACCCCGCCAAATCCCGGCTTAGTTATCAACGGGAAGGAGAGACGGTCAAAGCTAGGTGTTTCAGCGAAAGGCGCACCTTGACACAGTAAGAGTGTGAATGGGATTGGTGGTGAGAATGGAGACGCACTAAACATACATGAAATGAACTTTGTACTTGCATAGATTTATACCATGACAATCAACTTTGTGTTTTGACCCCCAGGGTGAGACTAAAAGGGTGTGATTAGATGCACTACAAATACAAAAGTTGACTTTGCATATTCAAAGGTTCTACCATGTCAACCTCTATGGTTTTTGTCTCTCTCTCTCTCTCTTTTACACCTCCAGAGTTTGACTAAAGGGGCCTTCCCTCTACTCCTTCCATGGAGCACATAGGTTATGAAACTTGGGTAAGGTATGAGAGATGATTTCTCTCAACTAATATACTGTGTATGCAAAGATGACTGACACGTGTCACGCACTTTAACCACACGCGATAATTGCTATGGTTATGAATGAGTTTATTGCAAATGACCAAAGAAATCTCTTAAGGTTCTTCTGTGCTTTGTTTCATTTTTTAACAGGCTGATGTGGAGCCCCCTCAACGAGTGGAGCGGCAAAAGATCACCCCACATAGTGGTTTTCCCTTATTGCGAGATTGGTAAGGCCGGAGCCCACTGTAGAACAGGTTCTGAGGAATGCTGTGTACCCTTTCGGGACACTAGGCAGAAACATGTTGACCCTATACACCACGGTGAGGGTATAATAAATTCCCCTAGTCACTGCACCACTTTTTTAATATCATAGAGTTGCCCACCTTATTAAAATTAATTTGACAACTGCAATGGTCTTTAAATCACATTCACTATTCACGGGTCCCCACTTAGTTTAGAAGTGCATCCCTGTCGTCAGGTGTATGCCTGCCCTCTATCAAACCAAGTTTTTACAGGTTGAGGACTGCCAATGATGAAGCATGACACCAGGTGGTGTGTGAGGTCAGTCCTTCTCTTTTTGTGAGATTTCAACACTCACAGTGTAACTTTGATTTTTGAGCACTAGTGGTCATTCTTTTCTGCGAGTAGCTCCATTTGTGTGTAACTTCATTTGGTACTTGCGAACGAGCACTGCATTCTCATAGGTGTGTGGTAAATATTTCATTACCGGTACTATTTTTTATGCGGTAAAGTCTATCAAAAATAACTCAGTAAATATAAGAGGCAGAATCCGTGGTATTAGAGGTTTTAAAAGGCTTTATTCCTATACAAAGGAATACAATTCGAATTGTAGGCATTCTATTCCATCACCATGAAAGTTCAGGAAGGAAGGGCATATATTATTGACAGGTAATCATTTTTATAGAAAAGGCATTACAGTGAAACAGATGTAGTAGGCGTAACAACTGATAAAACAAAATAAAATATGCATGCGTAACTAGAATAGGCGTAACTAGAAAACGTCATTATACATGATGTCACGAGTGGGTGGATCCATAAGGGAATCCTGCAATGTCAGCAGAAATATTTGGCAGAGATGCGCGCGCAGCCGCATGACGTGTGATTGACGTGCAACTAGAGGGTGAAGGGGACTTGACATTTAGCTCTACATGTGGAGACAGAAGTCTGGGGTTATGTCAACCTAATCCCAAATCATATCTAATATCCTATGTTTGAAGAACTGTGTTATCCAAAAAGAGAGGTCTCTTAGGATAGAATCTTATTCTATACTGACTATACTGACTGTTAGTGCGTGTACAAGCATCTAAGTGTCTACACTAGATGCGAGGGGGTAGGAATATTCCATGGTAACAGGGCTATGAATTACTTGCATGAGGACAGCGAGGCCTGGCCCTTTGCACGGTAGCTGGAGGAATGTTTACCTAAACAGCTAGACAGGAATGCATCGGATGAGGGGCGGAGGAGATAATCTTGAAGGTGAAATACAGTTTTTGGCAGGCGACGGGCTGGATCAGGCACCGTTAGCCGCGCAGGGAGTAAGACAAAGTTCATGGTCACAGATGCAGGCTCAGACTGGAGCTTTCAGAGGCAGAAGGCAGGAAAAGGCTTGATGACAGAATTCGGGCCTACTCGCCTGAATCTGTAAAATGTGGAAAGTGAACCACATAAAGTCGGTGGCCTTTCATACTTAGGAAAGGAATATCTGACCCATTCATGGTGGATCTGAAAGAGGACATGTTGACGGTGGACGCACATATATTTGCGTCTTCAAAACTGGAGCAGGAGGGAACATACATGTACTTATAGCATGTACATGGAGCCGTTGGGGTCTACGATAGGGGACATAACTGATCACAAAATTCATATTTCCTCATTCCCTCCTTGTCCCCTACGGACCCTCAGGAGATATCGATCTTCATCAATCCATCGATCTGTTCATATAGCATCATTTGTTCTTCTTTCTTCTTCCGGGATCTCGAACGAAAACTTGGATGTGGGATACACGAGGTGGCACACAGACCACAAATCGCTGGCCCACATTGTAGACATAAGCAGCAACTGAATAGTATGAGAAAGCCAATACCTAGGAAGGAGAGCATTCTCCATCCCCAGGCTGACAACACGCCCCAGAACCAACCGGACCAAGTCCAGGTGCCTGGACTCTGGTGTATCTGGCTTACAATCTTATGAAGGCGGGTTATGGCTTTATATACTGACGGCGAATTTTCTGGTATGAAAATGCAACAACTTGATCCGATGACCCTACAAGCTCCGCCCCTATCGGCCAGGATGACGTCAAGGACAAGACGATTTTGAAGCACAACAATCCGCATAGCAGACTGCTCTTCTGTTAAATTGCCTAAGGCGGAAATAGTTTCGTTCACTACTGCTTCAAGGGTTCTGGTTAGTCTACGTATCAGCTTACTATTAGTGACTGTACCTATATAGGGAAAGAAACCTTTATTGAAATCTGTGTATTTTTCCCATGCTGTTTCAGTGTAATCGACAATTGGGAGATCTCTCTGCTGTCTATTGTGTACTAAATGGGTATTTCTGTGATAATCAGGAGGGGCTAGGAAAACAGGTGGTAGAAGGAATGCTATGTAACAGGTACCATCCCAATCTAAAGGTAGACGTATATATGCGGTCTGGCCACATATAAAGTAGGAATGACGGGAAGCTCTAAATGTAGACTTGCCTTGATCACTGAATTTTATTACAGTGGTGCATTTACTATGGCCCATGTGTATGGAACCATTCTTTCTTATACATAATTCCCCTTTTACTGGGAATACTGACATGGCGGGCAAGATTGGTGTAGCTTCAGATTCAACGTTCAAGATCATGAGGTTAAGTGTAAAATTACCTAATCCATATACTTCATTTTCTAGATCAGTTCCTGTTCTTTTGGGAAGTCCCTCCTTGTTAGGGTAGCAGACTTTAAGCAAGACTAAGTTCAGGTTTCCCCATACCCAGTTGTCTTGATAAACTGCGGAATTTGAATCTAGGGAATTAATCAAACTAAACCATGCTCCACAGGAGCCATTGTGTGTGAACGGATAGGGAAAGAGGGGCAAAACTCCCTTATAGTTCTGATAGGGAGGGAGTCGGCCACATATCCAACAATTTGTGGCATTGCTGGTTTGATGGGAATGATGTAGCATACTAATGAAAGTGTTATTGCGCAGCGCAAATCTATAAGACAATTCATGTGGAGGTAATTCACTAAAAGAATGTTCTGCAGTTATATTATAAGCACGCTTAGGAATAGGGTAATACATGTGCAATAGGATGCTGACAATGATGATCAGAAGACTTAGAAAAAACAAAATTAATAATGTTACTGTGCAGTGACTACGAAATGATTTACAATACGCATGCTTCTTGAGCAGCATTTGATGATTTCTTTCTCTATTCCGGTCTAGAGGATACATGTCAGAGACAAATTCAACCGATTCACCTTGGAGAGGACTTAAACAATCAAATTGTCTGACTTACTAGACCTCAATTTTAGTTTATAAAGTTCTGGTTTTGTTAATTCAGCCAAGGGAAGCTTTGAGTCTGTCTGTGAGGGAATACAGGGTTGAGTATCCACACTGGATGGTAGTCCATAAAATTTCTTGATATGACTCGAGTGCAACCACCCTTTCCTTCCCTCGATTTTCACAGCTGTCCTTGTGGTGAGTAGAACCAACTTCGGTGACTTCCACCTAGGATCCAGTTGGGTCTTCCGGTCAAAATTCCTGACCAGCACCAGGTCCCCAGGAACCACGTCATGGGGTTTCACCTCAGTATTGTCGGGAAAAGCTGCGGATACCTGTGAACGACAAGATTGTAGTGCAGACATCAAGGAAGCCAGGTAATCTGTCAGCATATTACAGTCAACATCAGTGATTTTACGAGGTATAGGCGTCCCCCACATATTTGGTGGTCTACCGAAGATCACCTCATACGGGGATAGCCCTGTTCGAGAATGTGCTACCATTCTCATGTAAAAGAGCGCAACTGGTAAGGCTACTATCCAATCAACTCCTTTTTCTCTACATATTTTGGACAATCTAATTTTCAGAGTTTGATTATGACGTTCCACGAGACCTGCCGCCTCGGGATGTCGGACACAGTGGAATTTCCATTGGTAGCCTAATAGAAGGGAAACGTGTTTCATTAGTTCGGATGAGAACGGCTGACCGTTATCTGAGTAGACAACACGTGGTAAATCGTACCGTGGGAAGAATTCTCGAACTAACTGTTTGGCAGTAGTCGGGGCAGTGTAATCTGAAACCGGGTATGCTTCTGTCCAACGGGAAAGAGCACAGACAACTACGAGAACATATTTGAATCCTCGACATCGTTCCATCTGGATATAATCCATCTGGAGGACTTCAAAAGCATGATCGGGAGTTTGGAATCCACCCTGTTCTACGGGGATGCTTTTACCTGGATTAAACTGACAACATATCATACAGGTACGAACGTTTTGTTTCGCTGCGGCTCGCAAGTGTTTGTTGAACCAAATGTGTTGAATGCTGTCTAGCATAGCTTTTTCTCCTAGGTGCGCTGGACTATGTATAGTGTTAATGATGACTTGGACCATTGAGTCGGGAAGAAACCATATAGATTTTTCCTTCGTCATCCATCCTTGATCTGTTTGGATCCCTCCTAATTCAGTCCATTTCTTTATTTCTTCTGGTGTAGCATGTGTCTGTATGTCAATTACATCAAGGGCGGGATCCTTAACTGTCATGCAATGTGTTGGTGTCAGGACTATTGTCTTTGTCATGTCAGTTGTGTGAGTCTGATTCTGAGCAGTCTGTTTAGCTGTTCTGTCAGCTAGGTCATTACCCTGAGAAATGATATCGGTAACTTTTGTGTGGGCTTTGCATTTCATAATCGATATTGCAGTAGGTAAATGAATGGCGTCTAATAGGGCTTGAATGAGGGGTCCGTGTTGGATGTGGGCACCGTGAGAAGTTAAATAACCTTTCTCTCGCCACAGTACGCCGAAGTCATGGACGACTCCGAATGCATAACGTGAATCTGTGTATATGTTGACTTTTTTATTTGTGGCTTGAATACAGGCTTGTGTCAGAGCGATGAGCTCTGCTGCTTGAGCTGACAAAGTGTTAATACAATTTGTTTCAATGACTTCAGTGTCTGTTGTGACTGCGTAAGCGGCCACTAACTCTCCTGTACTTGTTCTCATACATGACCCATCTACATATAATGTCAAGTCTGGATCTGACAAAGGGATGTCTGTCAAGTCTTGTCTGGGTTTCGTCGTGATAGTAATGACTTCGACACAATCATGTGCCAATGGATCTGTTCCGCCTACTGGTAACAGTGTGGCAGGATTTAACGTATTACAACGTCTGATTTCTATGTGTGGCTGAAACAATGTTAATTCGTAACCGGTGAGTCTTGCTATAGTCAAGTGTTGTGTTTGTGTGCGGTTCAAGAGAACCTCTACTGCGTGTGGTACTTGTACTGTCAATTGATGTCCTAACACTATGGCATCGCTTTGTCTGATTGCTAAAGCTGTTGCTGCCACTGATTTCAGGCACGCTGGAAGAGCCTGAGCTACTGGATCTAATGTACTAGAGAAATAAGCACATGGTTTGTGTGATCCTGCTTGTTCCTGAGTGAGTACTGACAAAGCAGTACCTTCGCGTTCTGTAACAAAGAGTGTAAACTGTTTACTGTAACATGGTGTTGCTAGGACAGGTGCTTGACATAAAGCTTTCTTTAAGCTTTCAAAGGCATGTGTATGTTCTGGAGTCCAAGGGAGGACAGTCGATGTGGCTGCCTCCTGTGTTGTCAACTGGATGAGTGGTTTTGCTATAAATGCATATTGAGGGATCCACTGCCTACAGTATGAAGTGAGGCCTATAAAAGCCCGCACCTCCTTTTGTGTCTTGGGTGGTGGCATGTTAGCAATAAACTGGATGCGATCGGGTGTAAGCTGCCTTCCCTCCTTGGACAGCGAGTGCCCAAGATAAACAACTCGTTGGACACAGAATTGCAGCTTGGAAGGGGACACCTTGTGCCCCTTGTCAGCCAGAAATTTCAAAACCGTCAGTGACGCTGTTTCACATTCATGTTCGCTTCGGGCGGTGATCAGCAGATCATCGACATATTGGAGCAAGGCAGTGTTAGCTGGCATGTGTATACTGTCAAGTTCTCGTTTCAGTGCTTGGCTATAGATGCTGGGGCTTTCTGTAAATCCTTGAGGTGCGCGGGTGAATTTAAAACTTCGTCCATCTAAACTAAAACCGAAAAGATATTGACTTTCTGGATCAATTGGGACACTAAAGAAAGCATTCTTGAGATCAATTACAGTGAAAAACGTTGCTTCTGAGTCAATAGCTGTGAGTAATGAGGAGATATCTGGGACCACAGGGTATTGTGGTACAATACATTTATTTAATTCGCGCAGATCTATAACTAATCGATATACTGGTGGTGCTTTTGGGTCCGTTCTTTTAAGGATCGGAATTATCGGGGAATTACATATATTGGAGTCAGTTTCCACAACCACTCCTTGGGCAATAAGCTCGTCAATGATTTGCAGTAAAGCCACTACAGCATCTGGAGGTAACTTGTATTGTCGCATTCGTGGTAGTACCACTCCTGTCTTTAGTGTGACTCGATATGGTGTAATGTTCATGCAACCAACATCAGTGGGGCCTTGTGCCCATAAATGTGTAGGTAAATTCTGCAGCCGGTAATCTATGTCTCTGGATACGTAGTGACCTTTAAAGTCACGTAAAAATAGTCGTACTCCTTCCGGAGAGCAACATATTATGGCTCCTAGAGCTTTCAATGTTTTTATACCTAACAAGTTTTCTGGACATGATTTAGTAAGCAATAAATCTGTAGTACGTGTTAATGGACCGACTGTAAGTGGAAGAGGTTGTGTTACGTCATTTATTATCGGTTTTCCTGAGAATCCAAGGGAAATATTTTGTGAGCCTGAGAGGGGTGCCCCTGGAACTTCACTGCGTCTTATAGTTGTTCTGCTTGCCCCTGTATCAAGTAAAAACTTTCTGTCTTCCCCTAATAGTTCACTATGTACATAAGGTCCCTCTTGGTCTACAGGAACCTCTATAAGGGGTAAGCCAACTTCCCTCTCTAGGCTATCTCATGAGTATCGCTGATAATCGGGATAATCTGTTTGTGCATACTGATACATTTGTTGTGTTGTTGCTTGAGTTGCAGCAATAGGCTGCGCTTGTGGTGGTGCTACGATCTGTTGTGGAGCTGCCTGCTGCGGAGCTAATTGTTGCGGAGCTAACCTAGGTTGTGCATTCTGAGGGATTTGTTGTTGATTCTGATCCTGTCTAGGTGGACGTGGTCTCTCATGCGTTCTACCTGTGGCAATATTATGTTTCAGGACTGGACAATCGTGTATATAATGACCTGGTTGTTTACAATAGTTGCATGTCCCTTTCGCAGGACTTGCGGGATCACCCTTTTGATGACTATCGGCTGGAACTGATTGTGCAACAAGCATTTTCATTTTCGTATCTTTCATACGTCTTTGTTCGTGTTCTTGTTCTTCTCTAATTCTATTGTGGTGATATTGTAACATCTGTAGCATCTGTGATGGGGTATTACCTTGCCAGGTACTTTCGAATTTCAATACTCTATTCTTGACTTGTAGCAGAGAATTTTCAACTAATTTTGTCACAAACAGATGTGGATATGACTCACTACTGGCTTTTATGCCACTATTTATACTAAAACATTTTTCAAATCGGGAATAGAAATCACTAGTGTCTTCATCTGGTTTTTGTTTACAGGCTGAGATTGCACCCCAGTCTTCCTTTTTCGTAGTTAATAAACGTGGCAGTACCTGTATTAGTAATCCTGCTAGTGCTGTAGTCTTTTCCCCAAGCCCTGCTCCTGCAGCTCGGGCCTTTTCTTCGTTTTCTAATGCTGTCCAATCTATCTTTTGGTCTCCCACCTCCCATTCTTTTTCTTTGAGTTTCTCATAAACACCGGCGGGTAATAGGACTTTTAATATTTTCATAATATCGGGGTAGGTATACTCTCCCATCAGTAAAATGTCTTTTATCTCACGGTGGAAACCTGCTGGGTCCTTGTCATGGCTGGGTACTACTTTCTTCATTTCTAATAATTCCAGTTTAGTTATAGGCGTGTACACGAACACGCGTGTAAAATTATCACCGGCACCTCTAATTGGGTGTACTTCGCGTAACGGGTTCTGTCTATCTATGTGATACATTTTTCTTCCCATGATGGGAACTGGAACGTGTTCTGGGCATACGAAATTTAAATATTGGTTTCGGGATTCTAGAATTTCCTTAATCAAATCAGTAACTGACCCTCTCCATATATTCGTGAGTAATTCTGTCAATATGTCAGGTAAGGGTCCTGGATCGGAGTGTTGGCCTTTATATAATATAAGGAGGTGTTGAATCATGTATATACTAGCTAAACGCTGTTCATATGGGTCTAAATTCAGAAACGTGTGTGCAAGTACATCGTCATTGTATTCGCCGGGACTGTCAGCCCATTGTACTGCTGACCTGGCTAATTCTTGTTCGTCCATGGAATCGAGCACGTGGTACCTCCTTCGATCTCGGAGTAATTTATCAGCGGCTTGGAATAAGTGTTCGGGGGAGTTTGTATTTAGCATAGGGTTTGGAAAATGTCTATTATATTCCGGACGTATTAGACGTATTGGGTCGTTAAAACCTCTGGTATTATTATGGGATCTTCCTTTACCTACATAAGCTATCGTGTCTAATTGCTCTGATTCTTGCTCCTCCTCCTCTCTGTTTAGGTCAGTGGCGTCTACCTCTAATCTTTCTTCGTGTACTCGTTCTACTTCTTTGCGGATCTTTCGGTACTATACATAACTGTTTATCATGTCTCCCTTCTGATATATTCTGGCCCCAAGTGACAAGTTTTTGCATTTCTTCCGGATTTACCCCAGGCCGGTCTTGATTTCTGATTACACAGTTTATGAGGAAACGTAACAGTTGTCCCTGTACCTCCGCTTTCTGGTACTCCATGGCTCTGCTAATACTTTCAGGACCTCGTCCTAACTGGACAAAATGATATATATTTTCTAAATGTGTAGCCATTCCTGGTAGCTTCGTTAAATATATTGCAGCTCGTCGAATACGTAATGATGACAGCAGCATTTCGTCCCGTTTACCGGGCACAGGATCATATCTACAATCTACTAGAAGTTCCTTGAGCATGTCGGGAGTTGCTAGTTTGGGCGTACGTTGGTGTGCTAATTCTCTAAGGGAAAATTTATTTCCTCTGGGTGGCGTAGAAAAAATGTCTGTCGTACCTCCTGTAGCACCGTCTGGGGTGCTGGACGTGAAAGGATTTGTTGAAGGTGAGACAGCAACCGTCGCTGCGGGAAAAGCTGTAGAAACAGATGTGCTTGTCGGAATGTGTGTCGGAGCTTGTTGTTGTGGAGGTACAGACGGAGGGTCTTGGCGATGAGCACCATCGGTAAGCGGTCTATGTGGTGCGGTATTAGCATACTCGGGAGCTGCGTCGTCTAAATAAGAGGAAAGGAAAACATCTTCTGCGGTTCTGGGATGCCCCTTGGGATATGCTTTTATCAGAAACAATGGAGGTGGCAAGTCTTTTGGTATTTCCGGAGTAGCCTTAGGTAACCCTTCGGCCAGAAGCGGATACATACCATTCATAAGGGCATTTCTTTGCCTGTCTATTTGTTCTGATTTTACTCGGGTACCTTCCTCAAGTAATAGATTTTCTCGGGTTTTATTGGAATTCTCTCTACCTTTCTCTTCCTGTCTGAGTGCTTTTTCCGTACGTCTATATGATTCTTTACGCCATAATTCAATGGCATCTTTCTGTGACTGTCTGGCTTTCTTTTTCCATAATTCTTCTTCTACTCGCATGATGCAATCTGCATCCCAGGTCCCCGCTGCGGGCCATCTCTGACTCTCTGGTAATTCTTTGGTGTAGTCCACCCATAAATCAAGAAATAATACGGCATCTAGGCCATGCTTATGATACATAAAGTACCCTGGAGTGTCCCTTGGTGGGATGGGAACAGCTTCTTCGAGTACACCTTTTCTAGTTTTGATCTGTCTTAGTTTCGAAAAGAGTGGCATTTTTAGACCTTATTACTAGAACACACTTTATAAAAACACAATAATGAACAGTCATTCACACCACAGTATATAGAACGTATTTCAAAACATTTAACACTTAACAGTTTTACGAACAATGATAACTAATAGAAAACTAATTACTGACATAATACTGACACTAGATAATACTTATTTATATTTATTTATATGCAAAACATACTATATATACTGCTAAACAGTACAGATACACTGCTAAAACAGTGCAGACCGGGTTTGTGTACCCAAACCCGTCTTGACCGGCACAGACTATGTGCACGTTAAATGCCTCCCCGGTAATGGTACTCACCGGGTAGCTCGGAACGGAAGGCCTCGGAACGGAACTGAAACTGGACCGGACTGGACTGGACTCGACTGGACTCGGAACTTCGGAACCTGGCGGGTCTCTGTATACCTCGGATCTTGCTCTCTCAGCTAGGCTCTGGTCGGGATACTTCGCACTTCTCACCGCCTCGTCTGGGTGTTGATCGCAGCCTCAGTCGTCCCCGCTTGGCCGGAGGGAGATACAGGAAATCCTGCAGGTACGCGTTTTGTCCGTTCAGCTGTGGCAGGAGACCGGGCCTGCAACGCACCACCGGCGCGTGAGATGAGAAAGTGTCCCTATTCGGGCGCCAATTTATGTGGTAAATATTTCATTACCGGTACTATTTTTTATGCGGTAAAGTCTATCAAAAATAACTCAGTAAATATAAGAGGCAGAATCCGTGGTATTAGAGGTTTTAAAAGGCTTTATTCCTATACAAAGGAATACAATTCGAATTGTAGGCATTCTATTCCATCACCATGAAAGTTCAGGAAGGAAGGGCATATATTATTGACAGGTAATCATTTTTATAGAAAAGGCATTACAGTGAAACAGATGTAGTAGGCGTAACAACTGATAAAACAAAATAAAATATGCATGTGTAACTAGAATAGGCGTAACTAGAAAACGTCATTATACATGATGTCACAAGTGGGTGGATCCATAAGGGAATCCTGCAATGTCAGCAGAAATATTTGGCAGAGATGCGCGCGCAGCCGCATGACGTGTGATTGACGTGCAACTAGAGGGTGAAGGGGACTTGACATTTAGCTCTACATGTGGAGACAGAAGTCTGGGGTTATGTCAACCTAATCCCAAATCATATCTAATATCCGATGTTTGAAGAACTGTGTTATCCAAAAAGAGAGGTCTCTTAGGATAGAATCTTATTCTATACTGACTATACTGACTGTTAGTGCGTGTACAAGCGTCTAAGTGTCTACACTAGATGCGAGGGGGTAGGAATATTCCATGGTAACAGGGCTATGAATTACTTGCATGAGGACAGCGAGGCCTGGCCCTTTGCACGGTAGCTGGAGGAATGTTTACCTAAACAGCTAGACAGGAATGCATCGGATGAGGGGCGGAGGAGATAATCTTGAAGGTGAAATACAGTTTTTGGCAGGCGACGGGCTGGATCAGGCACCGTTAGCCGCGCAGGGAGTAAGACAAAGTTCATGGTCACAGATGCAGGCTCAGACTGGAGCTTTCAGAGGCAGAAGGCAGGAAAAGGCTTGATGACAGAATTCAGGCCTACTCGCCTGAATCTGTAAAATGTGGAAAGTGAACCACATAAAGTCGGTGGCCTTTCATACTTAGGAAAGGAATATCTGACCCATTCATGGTGGATCTGAAAGAGGACATGTTGACGGTGGACGCACATATATTTGCGTCTTCAAAACTGGAGCAGGAGGGAACATACATGTACTTATAGCATGTACATGGAGCCGTTGGGGTCTACGATAGGGGACATAACTGATCACAAAATTCATATTTCCTCAGGTGCCAGCCTCAAAGCGCTGGTTGATGATGAACTGTCGGAAGATGAAGGAATCATGCACACTGCCTGGGTAGTTGGCGACGACATTGGTGAAGAGTCCACGGTGATCCACTATTGCCTGCACATTGATGGAATGCGTGTGCTTCCTGTTGTGGTAATTATGTGCAGTGGTGCCAGGGGGCATGAGGAGTACATGTGTGTAGTTGATTGGCCCCAACACGTGCAGGAAGGCAGCTATGGCGTATAAGCCTTGCTTAGTTTCCTGCTGTTCCTGCGCAGTGTGTGGGCAGTGAAGGTACTGGTGTGCCAAGCTGATGATGGCATCCAAGACAGCTGTGAGGAACTTGGATAGGGCTGGCTGTGAGACTCCTCCGACTCCTCCGACTCCGACTTAATGGATAAGCCTAGTACAGTGTTAACACATTGTTAATTGATAGTCCCAGTACAGAGTTAACAATGTGTTAACACTGTACTGGGTCTATCCATTAACAATGTGTTAACACTGTACTGAGCCTATCCATTAACACTGTGTTAACACTATACTGGGCCTATCCATTAACAATGTGTTAACTCTGTACTGGGATTATCACTTAACACGGTGATTGCAAAGTATTGGCTTATCCATTACCAGTGTGGTAACACTGCACTGGGCCTAGACCCAGAGACCGTGGCAACACAATACTGTGCCTAGAAATTGACCCTGGGGTAACACTGTGCTGGGCCTAGACAGGAACAATGTGTTAAGACTGTATGGGGGCGTTCACCAGGTTCTAGAAACTGTTGTAGCTTGATAACATCGCTCCTTCTGCAGGTTGGCAAATGAGCCCTATATGCTGCTCACTGTTTCATGACTGATGGAGCGGGTACTGCAAAATTTTGTATATCTCCGCTATTCTGCATGAAAATATTATTTATATAGGCTATTAACTATAATATTATTAAACGAGTTAGCATGTTTATTAACCAACATTATTAACATTCAAATTACACTTGGGATTTGCATTTGGATGGCAAAATAACCTGTATAACTAAAAACGGTACGCATATTAACAGTAGTATATGTGGTAAATAGAATACTGCATGATATATGTTGCTTTTGTAATGTTGCCCAAGAGGAGGAACGAAAAGGTGAATATAATGGCTTTAAATGTTGCTATACGCTAGTTAAATACAAGCACATAGAGCGATTAGTAAGGGGTTAACATTAGATTCATTATTTCCATGTATTAATTACACTTTTGTGTTTGTTTTGCATAAATTAGCATTTGGGCCTAAATCCAAGATTGCTGCTGACACCACACGACAAAGTGGCCACTGTCCCATGAGGCGTGGAGTGAGCTGCACATGCGCAAGAATTCTCCTAGACCTTGTCACGACCTTTGTTCACCATGTACCCGAACAAGGACAGAGTGGGACATCTGCCAAAACCAGAGAACAATCAACCTTACAATAAACCGGAACAAGCTGACTTTTGGACTATCTCATGACCTCACCCCTCGAACTGAACTGAAAACTTAAAACTGACATCGGACGATCTCAACCAGCCAATCAGGACTGTTCTAAAATATTATATTGTATCTTCTTGACTTCATTGTATTATAAAAGAAGTAGTAGACTAGAGAGGGTTGGTTCGTTTCGCTCCTACCTTTGGGTCACGTCGCTTTACATTGCCTTGCTTTGTTTTGCGCGTTCTCCTGAATTCTTGAAGGTCCGGATGCTGCCCGATCATCTGATGACTGCGAACTTTTCCTAAATCTACGGGCAATGATAGATGCTTGCACGTCTCTGGTGCTTTGCCGATCTTTGGGACTGTAACGTGCCGAGCTAAGAACTTTGAGCTTTGGCTTGCTTTCGGACGATTTACGACAAAATTATGCAGAGCCAATGAATGAGGACTCCAAATAGCAAGATTAGGTAAATATGATGTTCTGCAATTTACTCAAAATTTGATATAAACTTTCTAAACTTTGATGAGACAAATGCGAATTCAAATCATTATGAAATATTAGATAAAATGATTGATTAACCAGAATTCATGAGTCATGAGTTTCATTTAAGAGATAGATTCTGAAGTCTTAAAATGTGTTTTACCTGGTTCTAAATCACCATCAACCAATCCAACTAATTTGGTCCATTGACCGAAGTGGGAGGAGTGCTTGATATTTTTTGATTAAGGATCTGTAGGGGAAAGGGCGTTAATGTATATTTTGTAAATGACTTTTCCTTCCCTATAGGTTATAAGGTGTTCCCCTCACATGTCCGGCGCTTGAATCACTCATCCCTCATGTGCGTGCAGACCGGTGTGGAAGTAACGTGTGAGTGTTGGTGTTATGGGCCCCGCCAATGACTGCATGTGTGAATGAGTTAGTGTGACGTCGGGTCTGTGATGCAGGGAGGATACCGGTACGGGTTGTTTCCCCGTTGCTAGGGTTTTTGCGCTGGATCAGTTTTTCTGGTAGCAGAGTTATGGTTTTTATTGTTTTGGTTTGGTGATTTTTGCTTGTAAATTGCTTATTTATTATTGATTGTGGGAAAGTATTGGTTTATTAATTAACACTCTATGTTGAGTCGCGTCAAGTTCTATGTTGTTTGAAGGTTTCTGGGATGCAGGAAGTCGGAAGTTTGTAACGGTTCCGTAGTAGAGCAGAGGTAAGCGCTGCTCTCGGGAAAGACAGAATTGTTGTTTCCCTGTAGGTACACGGGGAAAACGTGTGATGATTAGAGTTGCACGACGCATTGTCTGGTTTCAATTTGATAACATTGTCGTGTGTTACTGCTAGGGACATTTCCTGTATGAGAGAAATGTATAATAGCGAACGTCACCTGTGAAATTTTGGTCTTAGGTACCAGGAGTCCAAAAGGCACTCTAATTACGCTTATCACTGGAAAGGCAATAGGTGCTCCCTAAGGTTGCTAAAAGGATAAAGTCGAGGGAAGTGCTACTTTATTAACATGTGACATAATTCTGTAGTAGGGCAGACTGTTCGCTGCTCTTGGGAAAGACAGAATTCTGTGTGAATGAAGTACATTTTCCGTATGAAAGTGCGTAAATTAAATAGCATTCAGGATAATTGTGAAAATCTGGTCTTATTTCTCAGGGGCAGAGCGTCTCCAACTAGGTGTCTAAATTCTGGAGAAACAGTTAGCTAATGTTTGTTAGAAGGGTAAGGTAGAGGGATGTGCTACTTTATCAACGGAAGTAACGATTCCGTAGTAGGGCAGAGGTAAGCGCTGCTCTCGGGAAAGACGGAATTCTTGTGAAAAAGGTCGTTAACTATTCCTTTGTTAGCTAAACAGATAATAGTGGTGTTTTTATGTCGTTACTAACAGATTTGTAAGTTAAAGAACGTAAGGAGCTTACCGACAAATTTTTGGTAAAGGAGGGGTCAGCAGAAGAAGGAGTAGCAAGAAAAAGCTGACGTCAGAAAGACCGCGCTAGGATTGGCCAGTCAGTAAGAAACGTAGACGCTCCTGATTGGTGCGTTAGTGTATGCTGCGCTGAGAGTGGAGAATTGCAGGGTGATGTAGATGCTCCGGATTGGTGCGTTAGTGTAAGTCACGCTGGGATTGAAGAATTGTAGAAGTGACGTAGACACTCCGGATTGGTGCATTAGTGTGAGTCGCGCTACGATTGGTTAAAACAACAGAATAGTCGTAGGGAAAATCTAGCGATGAACGGAAGACAAAATAATGTATTACGATCCACCAGAAAAAGAGAAAAAGTCCTGGTTTGGAAAAATCAAGAGTTTATTTAAAAAGGACAAACCAATTAAGACTAGAGAGGGACAGTTGCTTCCCCCACCAAAATCGCCCGCATCCTTTATGGTTGCGAAATACGGATATCATACTTGTATTTGGTTGGACAATTGGGTAATGTATACAAAAGATGATGGAGTTTTGGCATTTCCAGAACATGGTTCATTTAATTTAGCAGTCTTGAGGAATTTGAGAGAAAGAATGATGAATCTAGAACCGAGACCTAGACCAACAGAGTTCGAAGCATTGACTGAATGGGAAGATAAGATGCATGAGTGGGAATGACAGAGGAGTGGCGGAAGGTATAGATACATGTTTGGTAGATCACATGGACAGGAGAATCATGATGACAGAATGAGGAGATGGCGAAGTGCAAATATGACTGATGGTTTGTTTCCTGTAAGACATGCTGAAGAAGTTAGCGGAAGAAAATGTACGGAAAATAGACATAATATAGAATCGGGAGGGTATGGAGTGCATGAATCGGAGGATGATGTTCTTGACAGCATGTTTTATAAAAATCCACTCCCGTATCAACCAGATTCGGACATGTTGACACCAAGTGCCCCAATGAGAGAAGCTTTGCAAAACATAAAAGTTGAATCAGTACCGCAAGAGATCAGGAGAAATAATTCTTTCAGAGAAATAGAGAGAAAACAGGATGGTAAAATGAGTAACAAAAATTCGGCAGAACTAGCGAAAACCACTTTAGAGCTAACTGAAAAGATTAGGGAAATGACTAAAAACTTAGAAGCCGTGACTGTTCCCGTAACTACAGGTCCTGTAATGCCTATTTGTGATAAACAGAAAGATAATGAGCATTGTCTAACGGTCCCTTATAACAGTAATAGACACATTGAGAAGCCAAGAAAAAGTTCAGATGAGAACATATTGATACAAACAGTAAATACATCAGAACACAGTACGCCTAAAAATTTGACAGCAAATCCAGGTTTAGTGGAAAGACTGATAATAACTACAGAATCTGTACCAGAAACTCCCCGAGACCCAGAACAAGATAATGAGGAGAAACCAGTAGGTCCTACTTCAGAAAAATTAAGCAAATGGTTAAGAAGTTTCCAGAGAAAAGACAGAGAATCCCAATCTATAGATGTGGCCAAGCTAAGGATGGTTTTGGAAGAATTAATAGTAAGGACTATCCCCACAGAAAAGCTAAAAAATTATCAGGATGAAGAATTACTATTTCTATGCAAAGGCATAACATGGAGAGCAAAGTGTCTACATGAGAAACTAGAAGAAGTGGCAAATGAAATGGGTATAGATATGGAAAGAGTAAAAGCCTTACAAAAAACCCTACAGAGTAGATTTTTCTGAAAAAGATATTGAAAATCTAAACACCAGAGGAAGAATAACCCAGATTAAAGACATAATCATTTTGTTGAGAACATGGGGAGATGAAGATAAATGGTTTAGAAAATGAGATGATGCCTCAGATAAAACATTTGCAGCTTTCCCTGTAAGTGAAAAAGAAAAAGTAGTGACAGAATGTCCCATGAAAGAAATTCCAGGAGGAGGATATGTACATGTTCCTTGGACTAGGCAAGATATTTTGTCATTTACCAATGATTTCCCTCGACTACGCAAAAAGCCAGTCGAGTGGTATAGGCAAGTGGATAGGTTTGTAAAATTATTGAAAGTTTTGTGGATTGATCTAAATAGTCTATTTGACATAATAGTACCAGCAGATCTATGGACAGAGTGTAAACTAATGATAAATTGGCCTACACAAGAATACCCTAGGGTCCCAAAAACAGGAACCCCTGACCCGGAAGTCATGAAATAATATGAACAAGTAATTTTTTTCTGAAAAACAAGGTACCTCCCAAAGAGACTGATTGGGTAAAAATAGACCAAACTCATCAAGAAACTAAGGAGTCAGTACACACATACTATGAGAGGTTAATCCTTACCTTTAAGCAGTTTAGTGGTGATGAAAATTTAAGTGAGAAGGATTTAAGTCATTTTGTATTCAGATTTGTATATGGTCTACGTCCAGAAATCAGTGAAATGATTAAACAGCATACAGTGGATTGGCAAAATAAGAAAATAGATGAAGTACTAAGACATGCAAAATATTTTAGTGATGAAATTGAAGCTAAGCAGCGTAAATTAAAAGAAAAGGCTATGTGGGCACAGGTAAAGGTGGCAGAAAGACAGGAAGCTCAGCTAATTGAACAAGCAAATGGTGCAGGACCAAAACCTAAATTTAATGCTGTAAAAGGAAAGGGACAATTCAATATAGAAGAAGCCAAAAAGAAATGGCCATGTCACAATTGTGGAAGAATAGGGCACTGGAAATCCGAGTGTAAATTTCCCCTGAATACTAACAGTGATAATGCATCATTAAATCCGCAGGTGCAGAAAGAGGTGAGTTGTCAGCCGCAGCAACAGCATCAGGTTGTCACCCAACAGAATCAGGCGTCAAAAACCCCTTTTCCACAGAGCGTAAATTCACAGAAATACAGTAATGAGACAGAATTCTACAACGAAGAACAGGTAACTAAGCTGCCGCACGCTAGCGCTGTTTCGAAGTATTGGCTACAACGCAATGAGAGTGAGTCAGAAGAAGGTTATTGATGGTGCCGAAGGGAGGAAGAAGAGTGCGTACTTTGAACAACTCTAGAAGTAGACCAGACAGGCCCTTTTGTGGACGGAAAGGTAAATAATGAAAATATTGCTTTCCTAGTAGATACTGGTGCTACTCGATCAACTGTTAGATCAGCTGATGTTAAGAATCTTCCTCTCTCTGACGAAACAATCCAAGTGGTTGGAGTATCCAACAGACAAATTAAGACGTACCTCACAGAACCAGTAAAAGTCAATATAGGGAAACTTTCTGAAAGGCACCGCTTGGTCGTGTGTGATTTAAGCCCTGTAAATTTGTTAGGAAGAGAACTTACTGTGCAAGATGAATTGCACCATATTTTGTACCCCTGATGGTATAGCATTTGAGTCCCCTGATGAAGACGTACTGTATAAAATGACTATGGCTAATATGGAAACAGAGATTACTGAAGCCTTTGCTGTATTTAACCCTGACGAACTACCAAAAGAATTGAAACAGACAGTAAAAGCAGAAGTCTGGGATTTCACAGGAGAAGATGTAGGATTAATGAAAAATGTGGATCCCATAAAAATAACAGTGAAAGAAGGAATAAGCTACCCAAATGTTCCACAATATAAATTGACACCCGAGATAATTGAAGGAGTTACTCCTATAATTGAGAAAATGGTTAAACAAGGTATTTTGAGAGAAATAATGAGTAGTCCATGTAATTCACCAATTATGGGACTGAAAAAGCCTAATGGAAAGTTCAGAATAGTGCATGATTTGAAAAAGATAAACAAAATTGTTGTATCATGTGGGCCTATTGTAAAAATCCATCAGTGATTTTGTATCAGATTACAAATGATGCAGAATGGTACACAGTGATTGATCTGTGTCATGCTTTCTTTTCCATCCCGTTGCATCATGATAGCCGTTACAACAAACAAATGATAGACGGAATGCTGACAATGCAGACATTCTCCCCCAGTCAAGAGATCTGGGTTAAATCCATCGTTCTTTTGCCCACTACACCACCCCAGTTTGGACATGGCCATATGCAAATCAGTCTTGACCCTGTGCCTCATGGGAACAGTCCAGCCCAAACTGCCAAGCCATGTCTTCCCTGGACCGGAATCAAGCATCCTAGGACCGGTTTCTGGCTATCAGCCGTCATCAGCCAGGATAGCTTGACTCCAGTGGCGTAGTGAGCACGGGTCCCACGTCTGGGAATACCCATCCCACTTAGGGCGAAAAGCGTTACAACAAACAAATGATAGACGGAATGCTGACAATGCAGACATTCTCCCCCAGTCAAGAGATCTGGGTTAAATCCATCGTTCTTTTGCCCACTACACCACCCCAGTTTGGACATGGCCATATGCAAATCAGTCTTGACCCTGTGCCTCATGGGAACAGTCCAGCCCGAACTGCCAAGCCATGTCTTCCCTGGACAGGAATCAAGCATCCTAGGACCGGTTTCTGGCTATCAGCCGTCATCAGCCAGGATAGCTTGACTCCAGTGGCGTACTGAGCACGGGTCCCACGTCTGGGAATACCCATCCCACTTAGGGCGAAAAGCGTTACAACAAACAAATGATAGACGGAATGCTGACAATGCAGACATTCTCCCCCAGTCAAGAGATCTGGGTTAAATCCATCGTTCTTTTGCCCACTACACCACCCCAGTTTTTTGTTGTAACGCTTTTCGCCCTAAGTCCTCTGGTGAACCTCCCAAATCAGTTGATGCCGCAGGGCCCCCTTAGGTGTGAAGTTGCAGTGCTCACACCACAGAAGTTCGGTGCAGCTCCGGAGCCTCACCCTCCACAGCGTCCGGCCAGCCCAACATCTTCCGGCCTGTGATGCATAGAGGCAGCACCCACCATTGGTAATCCCCTCCGCGCACCCCGGTGTAGTGGTGGATCGTAGTATGCGATGCATCCAGGCTCCAGGCGCAGGTCCAGCGAGGCATCCAGGCTCCAGACTCAGGTACAGCAAGGCATCCAGGCTCTCATCCTGGTCAACCTGGATGTTGCTGGCTTACAGAGGGTTGTTGATGTGTGCTGCACTTGGCCCAGGCTGCTCCTTTTAGCAATTTTTTGTTTTTCATACCTATTTTCTATTGGATGTTGACTGATAGGCTATTATTTGCATTAGAGACAAAAAAAATCACGTTGGGCTGTCTAACGTGAGTTTTTTGCCGCTAATGGGGCGATCGGTAATGTTCTCCCGCTAACGCCGGATTTCCTATCGCCTTCGCGCTGATATTAGCGGCAGTGTTCACCGCCGTTCCCTGAAACTATCACCTGTTAGCGGCGTGTTGTGAATACGCCGCTAACACAGTGATAATTTTCCACGGTACACGGCAATCAAAAAACACATGCTGTGGCAGGCACCGTGCGGTGCAAGCCACGTTGTACATGGCAATGTAGGGTGGTACCATAGGTACCCCCCAAGTGCAGTCCCCCAACGCCCCACTCCCCCGTGGGCAAGCAACTGGCCCTCAAACAAATCCCTGCCAGCCTTTCCGTGGAGGCATCACCGCCCTGGAAAGGCCTTAAGTGCCAGACATCAGTATATTGATGGCGCTGCCTGCTAGGCACCCCCACCATATATGTGCCTCAGCTCCGCCCTGCCAGCAATCTGGCAGTGAGTAAATCAGGTTACAATGGCAGGCGTATCACCACCGCCAGGCCGGTGATGGCGATCCAGCCGCCATCATAATCAGCCCCTTTATTCGATTAATGCAAACTAGTCATGTAAGTAGATTTATACATCATAAATATGTGCAATACAGCACCAATAAAATCACCTACAACTTTTAAAAATATAGCTTCTAACCACAACTGTGCAATTTTTTGGTTTTGTGCGAGAGACATAAAAAGAAGGCAACGCAGAAGCAAATTAAAGGATCAGGCAACAATCATAAATATTATAGAGGTGGATCGCACTGCCTTAAATTAAATGTACGCATAATTGGGATTAAAAATCTTTTGCGATGAGCAATATAAAAGTTACAGAAAGAGAAAATGTGCAAATCAGATTGGATCGAGGTGCCATCACATGGGAAACACAGCAAATCTTTAATAGAAAAGATTCTGGTAGGGAAGCTCAACAAAAACAAGATAAAATTTAAGTGAAACCTAATTAAAATAAATCTATGATGTGGGTTTGTTACAAATGACAAATATAATAATTCCCCTTCACCAGGTACCGGTACCTCAAGGTACGCTCGAACCGTGGCTTTATTAGTTTGAGTGATGGACCTAGTTGCAGACGTATGTTTTAAAAAAAGCATTTTTAAAGCTTTTTTAGATTTGGTCAAACATTTTTCTGGGGTATCAAACGAAGACTCTAAATCCAGTATGTATAGGGTATTTGAACGTACATGATCAATGGGATCCACTGGACATGTTCCAGTGCAAGGCAGTCCCTAATAATCTGTTGGGTGAGGTTAACTATAACTCTTCTCCATACAGAGTGCTATAGGAGAATAGGTGCTACATTTATCAGATCAGTTATATAGGTAAATACAAATTTGAACTACTTTTGGGAAGGCCCATCAGTTTTTTTCAGAAGGTGTCTTCAATTGATTGTATTGCAATTGGGTTAATATTACCCCATACTCCTGCTCTATAAAATGCTACTAAGCTGGATTTTGCCACATATACTTTTTTGACAATATCGTTCTGCTTCAAACCCAAATTCTTAATGAACGAATAGATTGCATTGATGCTTTTTTCTAACATAATCCCTCTGTTGGCCACTGCGTTAGTCCATGTTAATTTGTGGTCAAAGTTAACCCCTAGATATGAAAACATCTCCGCCTGCACCACTTTACAATCCTCAATTAAAAAGGATGAGGGTTTCTTGGGCTTACGGCCAGCAACTAATCTAAAAGACTTAGCCTCATTTGTTTGTAAACCAAAATTTCCCATAAAATTACCATAGGCATCTAACAGCTTCTGGAGGGCCCTTCCCGTATGAGCAATTAAGACTGCATTGGCAGCGTAGAGTAATATGGGAATACGTGTCTTATTCAGAATGTGGACGTCCTGGGTGGAATTTTGCAATTGGAATTCTACTCCATTTGTGAATAAGGAGAACAAAAAAGGGGCGAGAATGCACCCTTGAAGGACCCCTCTAGTGATTGGGAACCATCTACTACATTCCCCCTGGCGTCCATAAGGGACACAAGCTTCATCCCTCGAGTACATCTGACAAATAAATGTGATTATTGCTTGGTCTACCCCCATTTCTTTCATGATTCTACACAAGTAAGAATGGACAAGACAATTAAAAGCTGTGCTTACATCCATGAAAGCCAAGTATAAGTTACCTTCCTTACGTTGGGTATATTTGGCAATAAGCATCCTCAGGTTGAGACATTGGTCCTGTGTACCTTTTTCCTTTTTGAAGCCATATTAGAATCAGAACTTTATTTCACAAAGCCCATGTCTCTCATCTATTCAGTAATACTCAGCCCATGAGTTTCGCCGTGCTATCAAGAAGGGAGATTGGCCTATAATTTTTAGGATAAGCCCTGACTCCTATTTTATAGATTGGTATTAAAATCACTTTATACCATGACTCTGGCGGACCCTCTTTGGCTATTACATTAAAATCCTTAGTAAGCACAGGGCCCCAGAGTTCAGGTGACTCAGTAAAAAAAGTCTATTGGTGTACCATCTAAACCTGGGGCCTTGTTGCTAGTGCAGTGGGTTGAGGCTTCTCCTATCACCAGATGATTAAAGGAGAAGGCAATACTAGATGGCTGGACGGAGTCTTCATAAGGAATTACAATTCCTTCCTATTAAAGATTTCACCAAAGTATGCCACCCAGGTGTATTCATCCACATAATTGCAAGATTAGGGCCTGACTGAGATTTTAAGAAGGGTGCGTTAATGACTGCCTAAAAATCCCTAGTGTTGTTTGTGGCGGATACTTGGTACAATTGTTCCCAGGCTTCCTTCTTCAGTTGTTTTTATCTGGTTTTCCTGGCAATATTCTATGTTTGGCGGGCATGTTTACCCAAAGCTATATTTCTTGGGTCACACTTGAGAGTTTGATGTAGGTTAGAAAGTGCCTTAGTGCAGTTTTTGTCAAACCATTTCTGGCCCTTTTGTTTAGCGGCCACACCACACTTCAATAAATTATTTTTTACCTCCAACAGAATTAAATCGAAGGCCGCTATAACATTAGAAAGATCAGAGCTTAGATAAGTGCAAGTTACTATTTCATTAAACCTGCTGGTTACAACAAGAGGAATAAAATCTGTCCTGTCAATTTTCTCCCACTTAAGTGTGATCCATTCTTCCTTGCAACATATGGTTTTATGTGTGAGATATTCGAGCCCCGAATCCCCACTCAATGAAATAGGCAAGATATGCCTGCATAGTCACTGAAGCCTGAGAAATTAATTGTAACATTACTAAGAGCCTCTCTCAGAAGTGCATAAGCTGCTATATAATCAATGGAAGATCTATTTAAAATAGAACAGACGGTCCTGTGTAGCTGGCCAGTGGATTCGGGCATCGGGTTCATTAACTCTAAATCTTTTGTAATTATTAGTTTATTTAATGTATTACCATACTGATTATGGCTAAAATGCATACTTCCCCCTCAGTCCTCATCCATGAGGCCGCATATTGAATTCAGAGCATAGGAGAAATGATGCGCATTAAAGTCACCCATCCATAGAACTCCTGGTCTTTTTTGAACACATTAATTAAAACATTAATTTTATCTTCTACTAAAGTTGCAGCCTTAAATATATTGCCCCCAAATAGAGTATTAGACAAATTAATTATTAAAACAGGATTATTATCTGGATATTTAAGATGTAACATGTTATAATATTGAGAGTCATTATGATGAGAGGACTTCAAATCTTAGAGTGTTCTTTAACAGTGTCAAAATGCCACACCTGCCCGTCCAGAATTTGAAGCGATAGCGGGCGTATAGAAAGATCTATAACCGTCTATATGAAAAGGACCCACTTCCCAGGTCTCTTGAAGGCAAACTAAATCAAAAGGGATTATATGCTTAAGCCATTCTGTATCCGACAGTTTGTGGGCCAGGCCTGCAACATTCCAAGTGATGGTTGTGAACTTGTCTGTGCCCATAGACAAAGGAATTAGGGGATCCACTCTCTCAGGAACACCAGCAGCTACTATGCTATGGCTCACCTCCGCAGCTTTCTGTCAGCTGCATGCCTCCAAATTCGATAATGCCATAAATAGTTTGGAGGTTCGTGGAACCGGGATCAGTACGGGGTTGCTCCAGACCTTGAGCGCTGTTTGGTGTTCAATTGAAGAGGGATAGAATTGTGACTCCTGATTACTTTTGTGCATGACTGCTGCAACACAGGTTTATAGCAGAAACCGTGTGGTTAGGTGTATATTTGTGATGATGCTGACGGGGTTTTGGGTAATAAGTGTAACAACTTTTGTGCCATAACTGTTGAATTAAAGGTTAAAACTATGCAATCCCCCTTATTAGCCTTATCTGAAGAGCCCAGCCAAGGTACTCTTCTTGCCATTAGGATCTTAAATTGACCCTCTACCCTTCCGCTAAAGAATGTATAAATCCAATGGCAAGCTTTGTGAATTAGCCGGTTGGTAGTTTTCTATTTGGTTATTTTATTACTTATGGTGTGTTAGACAGAATACTCATGTAGCGACAAGCAGCAGAGGGAGATCTAATCTAGGCCCCTCATGCGTTCTCTGTGAAGTAATACCCAACCTTAAGTCTGAGTTACCCTGATCCATACTGTGATCCATACCCTTTACTGGGAGGTGTTTTCGCATGTCTATCATACAATCTACGGCTGGTATTAGGACCCTATCCGATCATGAGTGGACACCAGCGGTCTGGGGAGCAGTGAATGCTGGAGTAGGGGCTATATGAGAAAAAGGATTCTCCGACAAAAATCGGGTTAGGCCATTAGGAATTAGTACATTTTTGGCACCCTCAGCGATAATTTTACTCAGCCCTATATTTGTGCTTTCCAAAATACTCCCCATGTCCCCTTCTACCCATGCTGACACATATTTCATTAGTGCTAGATCTTTGATTGCTTTTTCAATTGACTCCAAACGCTGCCATATTGGAGACAGGAGCCCCGTCATTTTGTCATAAAGATCATCCAAATTCAAGTCCTTGGGTGGCGGAACAATGAGCTGAGATTAGGGAGATAATATGTTATTAGTTGCCAGATTTGGTGACGTTTGTTTGCGCTTTCTGGGTCTCTTTGGGTTGTTGACACATAGGGTTTTTGCAGGGCCTCTTTTTCTTTCATGGACAGGTTCAGGCACCAAAGCAGTAGGTATTACTCTTGTTGACACTTGAGTGTAAACTGCAGTCTTGGTAGAGGTAGGGGGGCAGGATAGGGTGTCTTGCATGCTCAGTGTCTGAACCTTGTTACTTGCGGCTAATGTAAGTCCCCTGATCTCATCATCATCCTCTATACCCATTAACAACCTACTCGCCACATATGCAATCTCTTTAGCTATCGCTGAGGACGCTTTAGCTAAAAATTATTTAGTAAGAGTTATCTCTTCAGCTGGAGGATAAAGCATTTTCTCTTTTCCCATGTTTTTGCATCCTGTTGAATTTCTCCTTTCCAAAACATTAGGGAGGGCAGCCTGTCCTCTTCTGGGCTTTGACGAGCGTGGACGGTCTGCCCATGGCCCGGGCTGTGCCCAGGCACATCCCCGCATACGTCAGTGCAGTGGGCCGATGACACGCTGTTATGTGCAAGGAACAGGCAGGAGTCAAAGTCCCCAGTGGAGCCTCTCCACAGCAGGCTTGGCTTCCCTCAGTCAGCCAGGGACATTGGCGGCTACACTGCCGCAGGCTGATGATGCGCTGTTATGCACGAGGAACAGGTGCAAGGGCTGATGGGAGTCAAAGTCCTCAGCGGAGCTTCTCCACACCAGGCTCGGCTTCCCCAAAGAAAGCCAGGTACCTTGGCGCCTACAATACCGCGGGCCAAATACGGGCTGTTATGCATGAGGACCAGGTAGAAGGGCTGGCGGGAGTCAAAGTCCCCAGCGGAGCCTTTCCACAGCAGGCTCGACTTCCCCTCCGTCAAGCGCAGCATCTGTGAAGCGGACACCATGGTGGTACACCAGCTGAGGCAAACAATAAAATAAAATACTGCGACAAATGAATCTAAATTTTAAAAAAAACTTTATAACACATGTAACGGGGCAGTCTGCTGGGAGGGTCTGAAAGAGCAAAAGCGGGAGGAATTAATCATACTCTCCAATCACAAGCAGCCATTTTCAAAGGGCATTAACAGGAGCCAATACAAAACATGGGAGGTGCTTCAATTCCATGATCTAAATACAGCATGCCTATAAGAGACAGTGACATGCAGCGTATATGCTGGCTAGGCAAGTCCTAAAAAACTATATCAGGTGCGGGGCTCTTTGCCTGTGGCAGAAACAAACACGCAGATTGCCAGGATCATTGGGAAAATAAAGCTAACAAGATCGTGCATTCTTTTAAAAATAAAGCTCCCAGGATATTAATTTGTCTCTATTGTTAGATGCTGATCTTTCCTATTGGCAAACCTTGCACTTTCAAAGCCGCCTCTATTGCCAGCAGACAGGAAACGTGCCAAAAAGCAGGAAAATTAAAGCAAATGTGAACAGTGTATTAACTGGAATTATATCTCCTCCCAGAGACATCCTTCCAAAAATACTCAAAACCAATACCCCTCCTCCTGGAAGCCCGACAGTGTTGGGGAAAGGGTCATGTTTAGAACCCCTATCCAAATTCTATGACTGTTTCCTCAGGCCTTTAGTTAAAAAAAAAAGCTGTCCTATCTGCAGGATACAAAGATATGTTGAATTTGATTGAGGATCTTCCTTTTGATGGAACCAGGGAACTCATGGTCACACTTGAGGTTGAGTCTCTTTACACAAGTATCCCTCAGGAAGCAACATTAGAAGTAGTGGAAAAAATCTTTGCGGAGACTAATTGGGGCTCAATGACCCCTAAGGAATTAATTCTTGATCTAGCCTATCTTGCTTTGACTAGGAATTTCCTCGAATTTGAAGGCCAGTTCTACCTTCAAGTGCATGAGACATCAATGGGGAGCATGTTCACTCCCAGTGTGGCCTGTCTGTACATACACTCTTTTGAGTCCGACACAATCCTAAACATGATCAATCCTTTTCTTGACAAAATCAGCCTATGGAAACGCTATTTTGATGACGTCCTGTTAATCTGGACAGGGACAACTGACGAGGTACAGGATTTTGGTAGATGGCTCAACACACAGAACCCCTACCTCAAGTTTACTCTGATGATTGCGGAAAAGCAACCTGCCTTTCCATACCTGTCAATATGAGAAAGAGATGGTGTTCTGACTAGTGAGCTGTTCTACAAACCCACGGATCGGAATAGCCTATTGAGGTTCAAAGGTTATCAACCATGTGGTTCATGCAGTGTTTGCCATTTCTCAAAGAGGACGAAGGAACTGGATTTGGCCATGAAAACACTGTGGACACAGAAATGCTTTACCAACCGTAACTCCACAAATGTGATCTATGTGATCAAATGCCCTTATGGACTACTGTACATTGGGATTACGACACAAATAGTATGCATCTGAATCTCTGAACATCGCAGCACCATCAAATGTAGAAGGGACTCCACTAAGTAGACTTCTCACTACATTGAGAAAGGCCACAGTGCTGAGGAGCTAGAGTGGTCCACTTTGGTAAAATTCACAAAAGAACATGTTAACATTACAAAAGCACTTCTCTTTTTTGAACAGAGATGGGTCTATAGGTTTCGCGCAAACCAGATTGGACTAAACGATGAGATCCATGGGGTAGTTTGTCAGCTGACTGACTTCCTCATTTCTGACGAACATGGGTATGAGCACCCACTGATACACCTTACGTGCTATCATGATTATAAGTATATATGCAGATCAAGATGACCATTTCATTGCTGTGTATAACTTACACTCCCTGGGTCCATTGACACAATGATGATGTAACTAAAGGGGATTACGACCCTCTTCATTTTCCCTTTCTCTCCCTCTCCCTATCTGAACAGAATGGACTACTTCTACCCGTTGATCCTTTATCTACCAAGCAGGTCATTGCTATTAAAGAACTGGATCCCAATTTTGTCCTGGATGTTTTATGTAAGAACTCCTTCCGTTTGGCAAGTCTTCGCGGAGGTTGAGTCTGCCCTGGTAGCACCATCTTACCAGTGTGGGGAGAGGATGCCTATGATGAAGCATGACACAACACCGTGTGTGAGGCATCCTCTTCCATTAAGGATGGGCTCTCAGATTCCATCACGATCTTTTTGTTCAGTTAATGGGTATCGGCAACCTATTTCTTTTGTGTTTGTTGCAATATGCAGTAGTCATCCTTACCTTTTCTGTATGAAACATGGAAGTATCCTCCGCTTAAACAGAACATCAACAATACACTGTGACTGATTGGTTAGATAAGCACTACTACAGCATGCTTCCATCAACGTGAGCTCATTCCTCACTTTGTTTATTGGCTAGTGTGCAAACTCTTCATGTAGGTATCCATGGGTCAATGTGCCCAAGTCATGCACATACATCCATTACATGACAGTGCATACAGTTCCAGTTTTATTTAAATTTTTCTTGGCTACACACTACTCTAAAACTCACGCATTATCAAGCCACCACAACTAGCCTCCTAAATTTTTTTGAAGACAACCTCACCATGTCTGGTAGCTCTCGAAACAACCGTAGCCAGGACCCCATCAGGCTGAAGACTTAGAAGTGTATTAAATCAAAAGAATAATAACAAGGCAGCATGCCTTTTACATATATGCACACATGATCTGGGGCAACATCCCAATATCCATCAGGACCAACTCAACACTGCTCCAATTTAGGAAAGAGTTGAATGCGAAGCTCTTTTAAAATGCACTACATCATAATTCATTAACAGTCCACATATCATCTACCTCTCTTATGACTCATTGACTTTATGCTTATTTTACTTAGTTTACTTTTTGTTTCAAAATCCCCTTAGAGATTCGTGTGGAGGTGTAATAGCTGCTTTGTGCTGATGTACCATAGTATTGAGAATGTAGGGCTATCCAAATTTAGAATGTCATGCACCACACACACATTTCTTACTTGAACCAATTTAGTACTGATGCAGCAGATTGTTGAGGAAGTAGATCTCTCCATTTTCAGTATGTCACTCCAGAGGCATTTTCATTCCAGATACTATAATACAGATATTTCTTCGGGTCCCAAAATTACCAAATACAGTTCCATGTCCAAAGTGGAAGAGCACTTGTTTGGGCACCTATTGTCAACATGCAATTTTTTCATTCCTGAAAGTCATAATCCACTTCCTTTAGTATTTAAACTACTGTGCCCTTGGATCATGAACTTTATCATGAAAAAGGTGTAGCTCTCTACTGAAGAACAACAACTATCCCGAAACACGTCTAGAGATACACAGCACTGGCTACACCAACAAGGGTAAAAAGCTAAAGACTGTCACTGAAATAAGTGTTATCGTGCACTGCATTTACAATGATGCACGGTGGCGAAGTGAGTGCTGTGAGGCAGTGTGCTCCCACCCTCTTTTTGCACCTGAGTAATAGGATGATGGCTGCAGTAGGTAATACTTCAAGGTTGGGCTGCTAATAATACATCGAACAAGTAACATTAAATATGTCTCAGGCATTCAACTCCATCATAGCCTTATACCTTTGCCTTGCATGAGTCTAGAAGATGACTCCTTTCAAAGAAAATACAGGATCTAAGAAGCTCAGAATCTTATATCTCTCCTTCCTAACCAAGGTCCAAAGATACTGTTCCCTGCTTGCCTTCCACATGACTAGTGACACAATGAATGTGTTCTTCTACTGCTCTTCATTAATTATTTACATCAACATGTCACATGTGTCCCCAATATCCAAATATATATCTAATATTATACTGTGCTCTTACAACCATTCCTATGCAATAGTTATGCTTGCTCTGTTTTGCACCGACGTTTCGTCACATTTTTTGACGCAACAGCGGCGCAAACAATGCTGCCAATTCACAACGTGACGAATCCAGGGAGATTTGTCACGTTGTAAAACCCTGCATTACATTATAACTGCACCAGGTATAATGTATGGAGGCTAGGCATTTCCATGCAGAAAACCATGTAGAACTGACGCATGAAATTTACATTTCACTGCATCACTCTACGCCTTCACTGAATGAAAATCTCTATGCCTGCTCAGACGAGGCATAAGGAAGGATGCAGGGCTTTTTGTATGTGACTCATCTGTCTATTTTGGCACATTGCTGGAGTTGCATCACTTTCATGAGCAACTCCAGCGATGAGTCACTTTTGTGTCAACAGATGCATCAGTATTTCTGACGCATCTGTTATTCCTTGTGCCATGGAGCACTGTATTGTAAATACAGCGCATCCATGGCAGCTCAAACACATTTGGAACTGGCGCAAGGAAACTGACGCACCTATGCAGATGCGTCAGTTCCTTGTAAATCTGCCCCTTTGAATCAAGAGGGATCCGGCCACTCATGGTGGCTTGTTGTCCCATATAAACACCCATATCTTCCGGGTGAGGTGCTCCACTATGTCCTGGGGGGAACCTGCACAGAGAGGAGAAAATGTATTTTTAATCAAAACCTATTATTCAGTGCATTTGTGAATTAATATTATTAGATAAACATGTTATGCATGGGATTCTGCAATAAATGTATAAAAAACAGTCTCTAATTTCCTCATAATAGGCGACTTGTGATGCACCCAGTTGCCTATTATAAAGAAATGACATAGCTGATCAGCTATAAACAGTTATTATACTTGAATTCTGATGTCACAATGCTTGCTGCCAGCAACTGACTGGAATGGCAGGTCAGGTCATGGAGCATAGGAGCAGCAGTTGTTTGAAGACTGAAAATAAAACGTTGCTTTTCTTTCTTCTGATTTGTTTATTTTTAGCTGTACATTGGCAAGCAGAAAGAAAATTGTTAGAAATTGGGTTTCTTGTTGGCAGAGGTATGCACCCGGCCCAAGCATGAACCACAATCTGTGTCGGGTAATAAAGATGCACCATTAATTAAGCTGTGTTCACCCTCTGGTAGCTTGTCACAGAGCAGGCAGGCTTAACCTAAGCGGTAATGTGTAAAGTATATATGCCCACTTCAAACAGTAAAACATTGCAAACACCATAAAAATACTCCACACGGGTTTATAAGAATAGCTTGTATTTTTGTGAACAGAACAAGACCAAAACAACAAGAATTCAATAAGTATAAACTGAGTTATTATTTTTTAAAGAATAAATTACAATATAGGCTCTTAAAGTGCCAACTGAGGACATCTGGTCGCGCTTGACCAGGGTAAGTCCAAAAGTTCAGGCCAACCTCAATGGAGCGCGGGTCGGACACAGAAACCAGCCTTGGCTCAGTAAAAAGTCCCTGGGATGCGTATCAATGGCGTCGAGGTGCAAGACGCAAAGAGGCGATGCGTCGGCATCGAACTGCTGGATCGAAGGCTAGGCATTGTTGTCAAGCCATGTCAATCAGAGATGCCTCATCGTTGAGCCACAGGATGCAGGCAATATGTTCGGAACTGGAGGCAATGCATTCTGAAGTCGGAGATCTAAGGTCCCCATTCCCTGCAGCAGCGGCAATGCATCTGAGTCAAGGGAGATGCGCCAGATCCAATTGGAGCAACATTGTTGATGCGTGGATTTTTAGCAGATGCAGCACTTTATACCCACTTCCAAGGACCCAGGACTGGATTGGCGCAACTTGGTAGGGAAAGACATGAAGCAGGCAAAGTCCAGATTCTGCCGCAGGTGGATGAGAATTCTTAAATGTACCTGAGACTTAAAAACAAGGGACAAGCCAGCATGCCCTTTGAGTTACTCTTTTTTTTGCACTCTGGGTTCAAATGAGATGGGTCCAGTCCTTCCTCAGCAGGCAGAAGGTAGCAGGCAGCAGGGCAGCTCATCAGAAAAGCAGCTCTCCCAGAGCAGCAGCTAGCAGAGTGGCAGTATTTGTATCAGCACAGCAATCCTTCCTCCTGGCAGAGTTCTTCACATGTCCAGTAGTGTCTGATTTGGTGGGGTCAGTGACCCCGTAATTATACCCAGGTTCTGTCTTTGAAGTGTAGATGACTTCATATAGGGGTTTGAAGTGCCCAGAGATCCTCCTTCCCAGCATACCCACTAGAGGTGGGTAAGTAGCCCTTTGTGTGGCGACAGGACACAGCCTATTCAGGAGTAAGTGTCAGCTCCTCACTCCCATCCTGCCCAGGATGGCCCATCAGGATTTGAAGGGCTGCTAGGTCACACACAAGGTCCCTTTGTGTGTGGTTGTCTAAACGGAATGCACAAAGTCAAGTTGTCACCAACCCCAGATGTGCATTAGAGACAGGCTTTAGGCACACAGGGCAAAGAGCATCTTTCTAAAAGTGGCATTTTTAAATGGTAGTGATTAAATCATCTTTAACAGTGTCAAGGATTTATCATTACCATTCCAATGATATGAGGGATGACAGATATACTCCTTCTCAATTAGGAATTACAGCGTATAAGTGTAATAAGGAATTCACAATCTTAGAGGGGTAGACCTCACAGTAGTGAAAAACAAATTTGAATGTTTTTATTACCAGGAAGTGCAAAACGTAAAAGCACATGTCCTACCTTTTGATTACACAGCGCCCTGCCCTATGGGCTACCTAGGGCCTACCTGAGAAGTGACGTATAGGTAACAAAAGGGGATGGGCAAGGGATTTTAATTGCAAAGTCGACAAGGCATAGGGTATCTAAGCATATAGAGTTCAAGGCTCTATGCCATATGTTCAAGGCCAAACATGGTATAGCACCTCGATACATCCAGGAGCTGGTCACTCCTTAGCTGCCTACTCGCTCATTGAGATCTTTGAGCCACATGCTGTTTCCCACACAGAGCTATCATCTTACACGTATGAAAGGCCGTTCTTTTGCCTATCTAGGTCCAAATTGTGGAACTCTCTGTCTGCCAATCTCAGAAACTGCAACTCCTTACTTGCCTTTGAAAAAAACCTGAAAACTTGGCTATTGCAGTGATCAGTCTCTGGACTGTCTATTTGCTTCTATCTTGCATCACGAAACCCCTTGGGGTAGCTGTGCCCATTGAGAATCTCGGAAATGAATGGCAGTGTTGGTTGCACACAGGCTCTAGAGTGGCAGGCCTGAGACATGTTTAAAGGGCTACTTGCGCTGCAGGCCCGCTAGTACCATTTAATTTACAAGGCCTAGGCACAGGTAGTGCACTCACTAGGGATTTATAGATAAATTAAACATGGCAAGTACGGATATGTCAATCAAACCATGTTTAGGGAGAAAGCAGGTGCACTTTAGCACTGGTTAGCAGTTGTCCCTTCCTGCACAAAAAGAATCTCGCTTACAATGCAGCAGGGTGCAAGGGTGCCTGCATTGGCGCTAGGCATGATATTGTGCACCAGCACTGGGAAAAGAAGCTAATGCACTGTATTATGTTATATATGGCGCTTTCCCACTCTTTTCCAGTCATCCAGCACAGCAGGGTGACTTGCTGCACTGCATGGCTTTTTGTTAAATATGCCCCCAGGATTTAAGTGGTTTGTGGGAAAGGTAATGGTGTGACCATGAATTATAAGAATAAGGTGCCCTCACTGTCCATGATAAGGATATTGCTAGTTACCTTGGAGCTCCATAACCTTATACAGAAACTTAGGGGCATATTATCAAGACAGGTGATAAAATTATCGCCGCTTTAGCGGCAGAAAACTGCTGTTAAAACGGCGATAATGGACTTGATAATATGCTCAATAGAATTCCTATTGAAGCTCAGGTTAGATGTCCTTCACATCCTTCCTAGGACCGGTTGCTGGCATTTTAGCCGTCTTCAGCCTGGCTTGCTTGAATCCAGTGGCAAAGTGAGCAAGGGACTCACGTCTGAGCATACCCTGCCAACTGATGGCGAACCATGCAAAAACCAAAGGAAATGATGGACGGAGTGTTGAATATTGTAAGCACTCACCCCCAGTCAACTGATCTGGGTTTAATCCATCACCGTTCTTTAGCCCACTCTGCCACCCCAGTTCAGACATGGCCATATGCAAATCAGTCTGACCCTGTGCCTCACGGGAACAGTCCAGCCCGAACTGCCAAGCCATGTCTTCTCTGGACCGGAAACAAGCTTCCTAGGACCGGTTTCTGGCATTTCCCTTGCTCACTTTGCCACTGGATTCAAGCAAGCCTGGCTGAAGACGGCTGAAATGCCAGAAACCGGTCCTAGGAAGCTTGTTTCCGGTCCAGAGAAGACATGGCTTGGCAGTTTGGGCTGGACTGTTCCCATGAGGCACAGGGTCAGACTGATTTGCATATGGCCATGTCTGAACTGGGGTGGCAGAGTGGGCTAACGAACGGTGATGGATTAAACCCAGATCAGTTGACTGGGGGTGAGTGCTTGCAATGTTCAACACTCCGTCCATCATTTCCTTTGGTTTTTGCTTTGTTCGGCATAAGTTGGCAGGGTATGCTCAGACGTGAGTCCCTTGCTCACTTTGCCACTGGATTCAAGCAAGCCTGGCTGAAGACGGCTGAAATGCCAAAAACCGGTCCTAGGAAGCTTGTTTCCGGTCTAGAGAAGACATGGCTTGGCAGTTCGGGCTGGACTGTTCCCATGAGGCACAGGGTCAGACTGATTTGCATATGGCCATGTCTGAACTGGGGTGGCAGAGTGGGCTAAAGAACGGTGATGGATTAAACCCAGATCAGTTGACTGGGGGTGAGTGCTTACAATGTTCAACACTCCGTCCATCATTTCCTTTGGTTTTTGCGTATAGTAAGCTAACCATCTTGAAAAGAATGCCATTCTTTTAAAATGTGCAGTCCGCCAAGCTTTATACCCCCTAAATGAAAAATCCTCATTGCTACGTCTGTTGTCGTTCCCTTATACTACTGAGTTGGAATTCCAAAGATGTGTCTACAATGGAAGATTGGTTTACTAAAATAATTCGAAATAGAATGTTTAGACATTTCTACAACTTGACCAATAAGAGGTTATCTAAGTTTTATGCGATTTAGAAGGCAATCAACCAGTATGACGAGTATGTATTGTATTAATGAGTAGGGGTTTTAGATCGCGAGTCTGCACATAGTTGTATTGTCAATTCTAACCATCAGATTATATCGTCGATAGGTTTTTAATACCTCGAATGCACTGCATTTGCATTTTGCACTTTATTCTTAGTTCATAGCACTTGGAACTATTCTCAGGGTCATAGAAATATTGAATTAATGTGTGCACTGGCTATAATCCATTTTATTCGTACTTTGCACTGTAATCCGGCACAACTCGCTACTGTTTAGGATTTTAGTCAATTGGATCAGATGATGTTATTGATTAATGTAATTCCCTAGTTTTTAGATTGTTGAATGATGAGTTTGCAATTTATATTCCACTGCTGAGTAAAACAAACAATATTTCAATACTCCAGCATATTTATTTTTCATGTAGGTTGAACTTGCATGTGCTTGATTATCTTCTTTAAGAGAAAAATAGGTTAACTTTGTCTTTTAATTTAACACAATTCGATACCCTTTGATCCTCAAACAAATGAACTCCTTATTGACTGGTTAATTGATCGGCACTTTAAGGAACGGTTTCACAACCGGCAGTTTTTACCTGAGTGTGTTTTGTGCAGCAGGTGCCATTGACTCGAACTCCATCGGTATCTGCTCTCTTGTGCGTAGTTAACAAAGAAAGAAAGGCCCGTCCAAGAGCCCTGCTGGACAGTCCACGCCGTGTGGGAAGAGGATGCTAAATCCGGAACGCAGAGGGAAGACGCTGCTCTTTTTTCCCCCTTCAAGACGGGTCATAAATTTCACAGCACTCCTTCGCTTTTGTTGGACAAATTTCTGAAGCCCGTCGTATTGCGAGATTCAGTTACTGTAAAAGTTCGTCTATTTATATAGAGGGTTCCGTCATAGCAGTTTGTTTCAGATTTTTATTTTTACTTACATTTTTCATCTTGGAAGAAATGCTTTTCTTTTCTGGCGGCACAGTCACTTCACCACCCCCTGCAGTACCCATGCGACCAGCAGCTGGTTGAACAGGACCATAAACACTCCTTTTCAGAGCAGGCCGCTCCGACCCACGACTATAAAATACGAGGATTACTAAAAAAGCGCCCCTTGTAATAGAAACTAAATCCTGCAACATCGTTTACATTATATTTCTCCACTTCTGAAAAGTACTTTTGCAATTCCTCCGTGGGCATTGTTTAAAGCTAGTCTCAGATTTTCTCTCTTCTCAGAAAATTGCTTTTCCTTAAACTGTAATTTTTTCGCTGAAATGTACAGAAATCCATAAGAGCCATGGCCGCCTGTTTCTATTTTTGCACAGACAAATGAACACAATTAAAAGCAATTCTTCTGCAAATAACAGCCCCCTGCGATGCACCATCTCCTTTGGGCTGACCCTGAGACCATCTCCGGCAGTGGTTATTTATCTACTCTTTGTAATTGGACCACACGCTGATGTGCTGCTGCCCTCCACAATCGCCCCTCATTAAACCTGAGCCGAAAAAATGTACTCGCAGTTCCTTCCTTTGCATTCACTTCGCCTTAATCCAAACAACATAACCCAAACAACATTATAGGTCCCCATCACATTTGTATATTTTCCACCACACGCTTTTGGAAGTAATTCAGCGACTCTTTAAAACAGAGGCTTTATCCTATAGCTCTCCATAGTGGGCTATACTGGCCACCAAAGCTCGAGGGCCTTTAACAAAGGAGTGGGACTTTAACACCAGAGAGGGCTAGAAGGCTATTAGAACATTCCACCACTAGAGGGCAGAATGTTCTAACCAATAAAACAAAGGCCTCATGGAGCCCTAGAGGATTTTGAAATTCCCAAGGGCACTGTGAGGCCTTTGTTCACAGCAACAGCTGTGAAGGAAAACATTGGCATGTTGGAGCACTGTGCTTCTACCGGCCATTAGAAGTCCAGGGCACTCCATTGCATTTAAATGAGCTTCCAACATTCCAATATTGTAATATAGCCTTAGAGTCAGACTTAGCGGGCTCTACCGGGCATTAGAGACCCGCTCCAGCCTTTAATGGCAGGTAGAGCCTGCTAGAAGGGCTCTAAGGCTAATAAAAAATTCTGCGTCAGAGGGCAGAATGTTCTAATTGGTAAAAACAAAGGCCTCTCGGAGCCCGAGGGGATATAAATCCCCTCAGGCCTGAGAGGCCGTTTTTCACAGCAGCACCTGTGAATGAAAAACAACATTAGAATTTTATTCTGCAGTCTTCTACCAGCCTGTAGAAGCCCAGAGCACTCCATGGGCTCAACATTCTAATGTTCTAATTTTGATTAAAACAACTGTTTTAATAAGTGGTTAAAACGTAAGATAATATGCTGGACATAGCTTGATTGTAAGCAGCATAATGCTGCCTCAAATAATTATGTAAAATGGATGTCAATACATCACAGGTAATATCCGCTTGTTTGATTTTCAAACATTTCACCTAATTCTTCCAGTGACAATTCTGCTTAGATCAATTTTAACAACATAATTGTTTTACTAAATAAAACACATTGCTTTATTGATTGTGGGAAAGGAGTCTCTCAAGTTCATATAATTACTAGAATACTTACATATTTAATTTATCTCTAGAGCTGATAACAAAAGAAAGCTAACAAAGTTACAAGTTACATCTCTATGGCACACTATGTTTGCTTTTCTGTCCATGAGTGTGTTTGCATGTATTAAAGGCGCACCTTTAGGATTTGCCAATGTCTGTTGTTAATGTGTTTAAAGTCATTACATTTTAAAGTTCCCTTTTATAACTTCTCATTGAGTGGGTGCACTAAGGTGAGCTTTTTGAAAGAAATGAAGAAAAGATTTGGCCATTCCAGTTTTGAATGCTCAGGGAATTGTATATGCGGTTTCCTGTAAAAAACTTGGGACCCTTCCTTCTAGTCAGTTATACACCCAGAAAACCCCTGCTACCGACCTTGGTAACTTGGCACGAGAAGTCAAATTGCGATGCAGCGCGCGCTACGAAATTCGTTTTATTTATTTAAATGTTTACTCACCTCCAATTATCCATATTCCGGGTTTTAGTACCCCCCACACTGCCCCTCCCAGCCCCGCCTTTCCGCCCCACGGAACTCCCTCCACGGGCCGCGGCTGAGTGAGCTGAAGTCGGCCTGCATCGGTTTCTTCTGCCGTTGACAGGAGCTGCACCGATTTTTTCGGCCGGATGGTGGCGGGTTGTGGAAACATTTCTTGCACTGCCATGGTGCATTGGAAAAAACAGGCACTGGAAGGGTGATGTGTCGATTTTGATGCTTTTAGACAGGACTTTGCCGTAGTAACAACCTCCGAGGGCCCAGAACTTGATTTGGCACCACAAGGCAGGTCAGAACTCCAAGCAGAACTCCCTGGAGTTCAGGGAAGCTGCAGATTATGTCTTTGATTACCCTGAGACTTCTAACAAGAAACAAGAACAAACAAGCCCTTGGAGAAACTTCACACGCAGGATACAAAGCAAAGTTCCAGTCCTTTTCCTCTCAAAGCTGAAAGAGCAACTGCAGGCCAACCCAGAAAAGCAACAGACAGCAAAGGGGCAGTACTCCTCCACACAGATCTTCTCCTTGGCAGAGGTTCCTATTGATCTAGAAGTGTTACAAAAGTTGGGTTTTAGATCCATTACTTATACCCCTTTTGGGATTTTGAAGCAGGCATTCTTCAAAGGATTTTCTTTGTAGTGCACACATTATTGTTCTTTCTGGTCTTGGCTCCAGACACACTCTGGGGGGGGGGGAGTGGGGGTTGTGGAGCCAACATTGTGAAAGGCTAGGTGCAGCCCTATTAAGGTGCAGATGATAGCTCTTCTCACCACTCTAGCTCAGGAAGGCCTATCAGCCTGGTAGCCTGGTGATAGGCCATCAGGATATGAAGGGCACACCTCAAATCCCTTTGTGTGACTTTCTAGAGTGACAGGCCCCTGTCAGTCCAAACTACAGGGAGGTACAGACGCAAGATGGTTAAACAAAACAATGCCCACTTTCGAAACGTTATTAGGTAAAGGTGCCAACAAGGCATTTTACTTCTTAAACAATTGTAAATTTACAGATATTTCGAATGTTCCTCTGTGGCATCATAAATTAAGTGTCATAGATATATTTTGACTTTGCAGAAAGAAAACAATCTAAACAAATGCAGGTGCATTTCTTATTTTTATTATTATAACCTTTTGTGTAAGTTTTAAGGGTATAAATAATTCTTCAAGCACATAATTGATAGATATCTGATATTCATATGTAAAAGCACATTGTACTAGTCAACAATGTACAAACTCATTTCTCTAATATAATGAAAGACTGGGGCCTAGATTTACTTCAATCACAATTTTTGAACAGCAGTGAAACAGAAAATGGGTAGATGTGTAAACGTTTCGGTCTTTCTTGTATCAAAACTGCATAGAGTCTTCTGCCAATAATCAAGACCATCTTCATTGTTGGCAGCAGATGACGTGCACTTTTGCCGATGAATACAGCAACACAAGGAGCTTCAAAATGTATTGGTAGCCTCGTACTACACTAAAATTATGTGTTGGAGCATACAGGGCTAAGGAAGGCATCCACAGATCTACTAATCTATGCGTGGCAAGATCCAAGATTTTGGGCACACAGATCCATTTATCAAAGAGTTGTTAATCATCAAAAGATAATTTTGTCTTAAAATGGTGGTAAGGACTTTCTATGATAGTGTATCCTAAATATCTATAGATGTATAATTTTTTATTAAGTAAAATCTCTTCTTGGCACCTTTACCTGACAATCTTCAGTATCCAAGCCCACAAGGGTATATTGGGTTGCCCTAATTTGTGATAACACTTTCTAAAAAGTGTTATTTTGAAACACACAATTAAAAAAAACACCTTCACCAAGAAATGTGGTTTTAAATCCTGAGCTCAGAGAGCTCAAACTCCACATCTCTAGCTGTTCCCAATTGAAAGTTACACTTGTAAAATGTTGCAAGGCAGCTCCATTGATAGCCTATGGGAGAGTGAGTCCTTGCAATAGTGAAAAACTAAATTGGCAGTATTTCACTATCAGGACATGTAAAACACTCCAGTACATGTCTTACCTTTCACATACACTGCACCCTGCCAATGGGGGTACCTTGGGCCTACCTTAGGGATGCTTTCCATTTAGTAAAAAGGAAGGTTTGGGCCTGGCAAGTGGGTGCACTTGCCAGGTCGACATGGCAGTTTAAAACTGCAGTTACAGACACTAAAATTGCTGGCCTGAGGCACGTTTACAGGGCTACTGATGTGGGTAGCACAACCAGTGCTGCAGGCCCACTAGCAGCATTTGATTTACCGGCTCTGGGCACACACAGCACACTTTACCAGGGAGGTATCATAAATCAAATATACCAATCAGGGAGAACCAATCCAAATGACACTTTACACTGAAAGAACTTGCACTTTAGCATGGATCAGCAATGGCAAAGTGCCCTGAGTACATAGACCAGCAAAAACAAAAGCATAGCAGTAAAAAATACAGGAGGTAGAGTAAAAAGACAGGGGAAATCACACCAAGGATACCAGGTCTAACACATGTTTCCTCTAGCTAAAAGTAGGAAGAACTACCCAACCTCATGGACGTTTTCATCACTAAGGCAGAAGAATCTAGACAGACCATCAGCGATGTCATGTTCTGTACCAGGGTGGTGTTTAACCGTAAAGTCCATCCCCTGTAAGGAAACGGACCAACTCAACAGTTTTGGGATCTCACCCCTCAGCTGTATTAACCATCTGTGGGGCCTGTGGTCTTTCTGAACCCGGAACGGAGTCCCAAACAAGTAGGGTCTTAGCCTCTTCGGTGCCCAGACCATAGCAGAAGCTATTCTCTCAATTGCACATCACCTATGTTACCTGGGAAGTAACCTCCTGCTAATGAAGGCTACAGGTTGGTATAGGCGCTCTTCATTTAGCTGTGCTAGAACTGTTCTCACACCATGCTCTGAAGCATCTGTCTCCACAATTAATCCCTTGGAGAAGTAGAATGCCTTCAGCACTGGTGCCATGCACATGGCAGCCTTCAGGGCATCAAAAGTGGTATGACAAGTTTCAGTCCAGATCACTTTCCTGAGCTACTTCCTGGAAGTCATCTCAGTCAAGTGAGCAACTATAGTGCCATACCCCTTGACAAATAGCCTGTAATAACTGGTGAGACCTAAAAAGGCTCTCACCTCAGTTTGGTTCTTGGGGGCTCCCAAGGCAGGATGGTGTCAAAGGTGGGTTGTAGGGGCTCCACTTGGCCGCTACCTACCTGGTGTCTTAAGTACACCACAGACCCCTGCCCTATCTAGCACTTAATGGCCTTGATACTGATGCCCGCCTTCTGCAGGCCCTTCAGTACTTCCCAGATGCGATGCCAGTGGTCCTTCCAACTAGAACTGAACACTGCAACGTCATCCAGGTAGGCAGCATTGAAATCCTCCAGTCCAGCTAAACCTGGTTAACCATCCTCTGAAAAGTGACATGGGCATTTTGCAACCCTAAGAGCATCACACAGAGCTGAAAGTGGCCCTCTGACATTGAAAATGCAGACCTCACTTTGACACGATTGGTTCAAGGCAATCCACCAGTACCCAGACGTTAGGTCAAATGTACTGAAAACCATGGCAACTCCTTGTTGATCTATGAGCTCATCAGCTATGGGAATGGGGTGCATATCAGTCTTAGATATGACATTGAGCGCATGGTAGCCCACACAGAACTGCAGTTCAGATGTGGCATTGGGTGCAGCAGCCTTTGGGACCAAGACAAATGGGCTGGCCCATGGACTGCTTTAGAACACTGTCACCCCTCAAACTAGCATCTTAGAGACTTCTTCCTTGATGCTGACTTCGACCCTGTTAGTCAACCTGTAAATATTGTATTTTACAGGAGGACTATCCCCAGTGTCCACATTGTGGGTAAACCAGTGGGTGACTCCTAAAGTCAAAGAAAACAGTAAGGCACACTGTCCCAACAACTGTTGACAATCCTTCTGCTGTTTCTGGGTCATTGTTGAGGAGAGGTTCAACCGTCCATAGACCAATCCTGCTCCTTGGCATATATGAGGTCATGATGAGGATAACTTTCCTTCTTCATTGCATCCTGTTTCCAGGAGAATAGTCACTTTAGACCTCTCAAAGTGAGGATTGAGGTGGTTCACATGCAGGACTCCCAAAGGGTTCCTTTGAGACTGCAAGTTCATCAGATAAATGACATCACTCTTATGCTCCACCACCTCAAAAGGCCCTGTCCACTTGTCCTGGAGATCACGTAGCTCCACAGCGGCTATAACCCACACTTTCCGGCCAGGTTGAAACTCAACCAGAGTGGCATTCTGGTCATACCAATGCTTCATATCCTCCTGGCTTCTAGGTTTGCCTCCGCATGTTTCCTGAAGCGGACAGTCTGGTTTCTGGATGCCAGCATGCAGCTAAATACATCCTGAGGGTGCTTCCTACCAGCCCTCTTTCACCAGACTCAGAGGTCATCTAACAGAGTGCCTGTAGGAAAGTAGGATCTACTTTGATGGTTACCCCTATTAGGTTTGAAATTCCCATTTCTGCTATGTGCTCGTTTCATGCTATATTAGGTTAGCAGTGTGTGGCTAAATAGACACCATTTGTATTCACATTATGCAACCCATTGCGTTATTCTTGCAACGTGCAAGCTTTAGTTAGCAAGTGTGACTCCATTTTGTATTTCGTAATTCCTATGAGGCTGCTTAGGCTGTGTCTGAACTAGGCCTCATTATTCGTATTGATTGCCTCAGCAGAACACTGTATTTAGTTTTTTCCTTTCTTTTCTGTTCAAGGCTGCCTACTGACTTACTAATGAATCGGCCATTCTGCCCTCACATACCTATTCAAGTGAGTAGTTCTGCTCCCACGTTAGGAGACGCTGAGACTCAGCGCGGTAACCTTGGACTGAAGATAGTATGTACCCATCTGGCAGGTGGTAGCCCATCCTTCTGTGCCCCTTTGTTCATGTTCCGCCTGAGCCAGTAACTTTCCACTGTGGGCATGGTTGGGGGGTTCTTGGAGGAATAATCATGCATTGCAGGCCGTTGGGGAACCAGTCCTTCGGCAGACATCTTAGGGTGCAGGTCAGATTGGACTCCTCTGCAGAGTATTGCCAATAAAAGCTTGTTTGTATTCTCTACTGTCTGACCGACTCTTTATTCTTGGGAAGGCATAGCAGGTGGTTGTAAGTAACCTGAGTGGCCCTAAGGGCCACTTCCTTCACCCCCAGTTTTTTGGCTGGTGCTAAGCTGTTTCTGACTAGCCTAACTGGGATCCTGCTAATCAGGCCCGTAGTGTCTCTGCTTTCTTCCCTAAATGGTCATGGTAAATACTTAGGTACATCTCAGATTGGATACTGGGGTACTCTTATCAGTCCCTAGCATATGGTACTAAGGCATAGGTACCCCAGAGGTCCCCAGTAGGCTGAAGCATGTATTATTCCACCTATGGGAGACCATTCAAACTATCTCTACAGGCCTGCCATTGCAGCCTGTGTAAGCTAGTGCTAGCACCACTTACGAAAGATATAGGGGGATATTCTAAAGAACGTGTGATAACCATCGCAAATTTAACTTAACACAACACTTCACATCGCAGTCTTTCGCGGGAAAATAACTCTGTGTCAACGTGGTATTCTCAATCCGGCGGCACCATGCAATAGTCCCACGATAATGCACCAAATGACCGCGATAAAGTCAACGTGACGCCGCAAAAATGCGAAACACGATCACAAAAAAAGCTGCAATGAGGCCAATCACGATACAAAAAGCAGGGAAACCCAGCCACAGGCCTGCAATTCCCACGTGTCATGTGGGAAAATGCACCATACAAGTCGAAAAAACAGAGACGAAAGCCAAACAGCGAAGCACAATGGAGGTAGCCGGAGCAAGTGTAGAGGACAACCAGGACCCAAAAGCCCCCCGGAGGACCAGCTTTGGTCTTTGGGGTCAGGGAAGGGCAAGGACAAGAAGAGTAGGAAGAAGCAATTCAGTCCGCAGGAAAACAGGATCCTGATAACGGAGGTGATAGAACACCATCAACTACTGTTCGTCACCTCCGCTGTGTCACTGGCAACTAAAAATGGAATATGGCAGACCATTGTGGACAAGGTGAAAGCAGTGGAGTGCTGAAAAGGTCAATGGAAGAGGTCAAGAGGCTCTGGAATGATGTCAAGCGCAATCCCAAGCAGAAACTCGCAAACCAGAAGGCAGCAATGCAGACTGTCGGTGGGAGTCCAGCGCCACAGGAGGAGCTGGACGAGATGGAGGAAATGGTGTCCACAGTCATAAGTGGGGAGACCGTGGCAGGAGTTGGGGGCCCGGACACTGCTTAACATAACCGGACACAACAGCAACAGGGTGAGTAATGACCAAGGACTGGGAGGATGGGGGAGATGGGCACAATGGCACGCATGCACAAGTAAGCATAGCACAGCTGCGGACAAACCATTCCCCAGACCCCCATATCCCACCAAGAGACCAATGCACCCAAGTATGCAACATCTCAGCACTGTATAAGCACAGAAGTCAGAGGCACACCGCATGTAAGGGATAAGGGGCAGCCAAATAGGAGCTGCGGGGCGAATCCCCCAAAATGCGGCACACACACATCACATGCAGAGCACATCAACATTGACAACGATGTGGCACAATCCCAAACACGTCCACAACAGAACAGAGGACACAACTGGTGCCGCTTGTGTGCAGAAACTGGCCAATCACAAATGGCATCGCAGGGAAATGTGAGTTGACAATGTACAAGTACAAACACACATCCAATATGCTGTCAAAATGTCCACTGTCCCGCATCATATAGGCAGCTCCCCACAAACAGTTACAATGTACACTGTCATTCAGTCTGAATGTAAACATGTACAATGCGTACATGTGGACACAATGTTAAACTGCATCTCCCCTTCACATTGCAGGGGGAAATCCAACACCTCCTGCAGAGCAGTCCCAACCTCTCTTCTCTGATGATGAAGAGAACCACCACACCTTGGACTCCGATGCCCTCCAACAGCTCGTAGAGAGCCTCTGCAGCTCACCTCCAGGAGCAGGGCAGCCCAGCTGCTATGAGGAGAACCTACCCCCTGCACAGAACACACAGCAGGCATCACCCACCACCACGGCTGCCTTCCAGGACCCCACGATGAACACATGGCCTTCCAACACCGTGTGTTGGGTGCCAGGAGAAGCTGTCTGAACAGGTGCAGGTGGGGTTTGACCACATGACAGACAAACTAGACACCATACGTGGGTGTCTAAGTCCCATCAGGGCCCGCTCACAGTCCCTAACGGATATCCACAGTCTGCTCCATGCTCTCCAACGAACCATGGCTGACATCGCTAGAGTCCTGACTCTGCGACAAGAATGACTGTCTAGTCAGAGTGCCTCCAACAAACTCTCCCGGGAATTGGGACTCATGCAGAGGCTCATGGAGAACACGGAGCGGACGCGGGCAGAAAGTGCGGCTGCCACAGCTGCACACCAGCGAGAGGCAGCTGTGTCCCTCAATGCCATAAAGACCATCCTCATGGCATTGCTGCCACAAAGCCTGGCGCTGACGCATGCTGTTACTACCACTCCATCCACATCTCCGGCCCCTGATGTGTCAGTGCCACACAGTGCGGCGGATATTCCACCTCCGGCCCCTGAGGTGTCCCTGCCCCACAGTGCTGGAGATAGCACACCACCACCCACATGTGAGGCACATGCAACAGCAGAGGATGAAGATGCGGATGAATCTGCCTCTGTGGTCAGAAGGACGCAGTAGCATTCATCTCCGCCATAAGGCCTGTTTCTGCTTGGTTCTGCCTTCTGCATAATCACCTTCCACTGTTCCCCGATGCACTCTGTGACACTCACCTTGGACCTCGACATGGACTGCCATATTCTGTGTGGTTACCAATGACACAGCTATCAGACTACGGACTGAACTTCTCCTCTTCTGATATACCTGTCATTCCCTGAAGGACTCTGGCTGGCCCTACACGGGCCAACTATGTGAAGTGGGGTCTGCATGGCCCTGTACTGCTCCAGCTTCAGAACTCCACTGATTGTGCAATAAACATTCGTGGTCACACTGATGTGTCATGCCTATGATCTTTCAAGTATAGATGAATGTAGGGTCAGTGAATCCCCCTTACGTCCATGTTGCTCATTTGTGGGACATGGGTCACGGGTGACACATTGCCGATTGCAGCACGGGTGGCACCAACACCTCAACGGGGACACACACACTTCCTTGTCCAGCCCAGGGCGAAACCACACCCAGCGCCCCAGGGTCATTGTTCACACCCTTATGCTGGACTGGCATAGACCAGGCCAGCCCACTCGGCTTATGCTCACAGGAGGAGGATGACAATGCTATATGCTCCAGCTCTTCCCTCTGGAGATCTGCTGCTCACACGTCTAGTTGTCGGCATGCCACAGCCATGCCCTCATGGCTGGTTTACACCCACTGATAAGTAGCACCAGGATGGAATACCTGGTGTCCCTTGGATGCACTCCGTTTTTGGTCCGTGAAGGGCCTAAAGATTATTTGGAAAAAAAAATCGCAATTCTTTGAGGTTAGTATCCACAAGTACTTTGTTTATTGCTTGATACATTTATTCAAATATATCCATGAAGCAAATTCCATCCTTATTAAGTACGGAAATTAAATGTAAATGTTCTTAGAGGCCACATAATAATCCCAATGCATTTCAAGTCTGGATGACTCTTCGTCAGGGGCTGATGCTCCTGTAAATGAATGAACGGATAATGATCAAGACACAAGACCAAGCGTTGTGAATGGTGTAACAATGGAGGTTCGTATTGTGAAACAAAACGTGAATGTAGCCCCCAATTTTAATGAGCAGCCACATGTTGAAACGGAGCGTGTGGGTGAATAAAGTGAGAAGATAGTGTTCATAGGAGAGAGTGGCAGAAAGGACATGCAGTACGTGATCACGAAGAACAAAAGCAGAGACGTGTATATGGGTAGAAAAAAACGTTTTAAATATGAAATATAGAATATGCATGCGAGCCGTATCGCGGTAAAAGTGCAAAGGATTTGGGAGGTGCTCCGCGTAAAACCGTGAGCGTGCAGACTGCGTGGGGAAGTCAAGAATAAATAAAGGTACGAAGAAAAAAATATACATATATCGCACGGGTGCTAAGCGGCGAGCAGCCACGTATTGTTCCAAAGCGTGTGGGTAAATAAAGTGAAGGGATGGTGTACGTAGAAGAATGTGGTGGGAAGGACATGCAGTACGTGGTCACGAAGTATAGAAACGTGTGTATGGGTGAAAAACGTATGGAAATAACGAGTCTGAAGCATGCATGCGAGCCATATCGGGGTAAAAAGTTCCAAAGATTTGGGAGGTGCTCTGCGTAAAACCGTAAGTGTGCAGACTACGTGGGGAAGTCAAGAATAAATGGTGGTGCGAAAAATATACACCTAGCACGAGTGCTAAGCGATGATGGAATTACCTTATCAGATATCGTGCCGTATTAAACATCGCGGTGATGATGGCTCTAAGCGCCGTAATATCAGGGGATCAAGGAATTAAAGGAAGTAAAGGCTGAGCTAACAAGAATGTCACAGAATTCAAAAAGGTAGGAAAAAAATAAGAAGGCAAGGGTGCCGCTTACCGAAGAACAAACGATCTCCCATTAAACAGCGGTGTAGGCAAGTAACTGTGAAAAAGCGGGACTCGCGAGTATTTGAAAGTGTCATGGAAGGTCAAACAAGGAAATAGGACTGACGGAAAACAGTGCAAGAAGCGCCATGTTGAAGGGGTCCTTCTCAGAGGTGATGACTAGTACTAAAGAAACAAAGCTAAGAAAAATCCCGGAGGAACAGGGAAAAATTATCGCAATGAGAGTGAAACAGTGATGGACGCGGAGAAAAATCCCTAAGGGGGGGACGTAAAAAGATGGAATTAAGAAGAGTGCCAAAAGTAGGAGAAGTGTATAGCGGTGCGTAAGGGTCATGTGAGAAGCATATAGGGCTGTCTAAGAATGGTGTGAACAAGTGCAGGCAACAAGTCAGGAATAAATCAGTGTGAATGGCAGTGTAGAAAGCGAAAAAATATACAAGTCTGTGTATGCATAGAAATAGAAGAAGGGAATGTCCAAGACAATGTCAAGGACAATACAGAACAATAAAGAGATACATAGGTCACAAAAAACAACTGTATTCCAGATGGTCATTGAGCCCTTTGGGATGGCAGTAATCAAGTTTTTTTTATCCATATGAGTTCTTTTTGTAAGAGTCTTTTGGTATTGTCAGTACCCTGTATTATGTCCACGACTTCTGATACCAGAAATCTCAATTGGCTAATGTTGTGTCTTTCTTTATTAAAATGCACTGCGACGAGTGATTTTTCAGATTTGGTTCTGATGTTGCTCTTATGTTCAGTTAGTCTCCCTTTAATTTGGTGTTCAGTCTTTCCCACATATGGTAGTCCACAGGGGCATTTTAATAAGTAGGTCAGGTTATTAGAGTCGCATGTGGCAGTGGTATATAGTCGGATTGGTGTTCCTTGGGTAGGATGTCGAATACATGTGCCTTTAATAATGTTGTTACAATGACCGCAGTTCAGGCACGGGATTGTAGGTGCCTGTAGGTAGGTAGTGGTTGTAGGTTTGGAAGACTTAGATAAAAGATCCTTCAGGTTTTTTGTCGTTTGAAAGCGAATAGTGGTTGGGAATTAAAAATTCCGTTAAAGTCGCTTTCATTCCGGATCATAGGCCAGTATTTCAACAGCACTCTTTTGATTTGATGACTTTTAGTGGAATATTTAGATACAAATACCGGTCTGCTTGTTGTGTCTGGTTTTGACAATTTATTGAGTAGTTGTGATCGTTCAAAAGATTGTGCTCTCTCAATGGCATTGGTTATGACCGTGGTAGGATATTGTCTTTCTTTAAATTTGGTGATTAATTGTTCTTTGTTTTTTTCAAAGCTGTCTTCATTTGATGAAATACATTTAATCCTAAGGATTTGAGAATAGAGTAAATGACTTTTCAATGAGATCTGATGACAACTGTCGTAATGAAGGGTGTTGTTTCTGTCTGAATCTTTTTTGTAAAGGTCCGTCATCAGTTTTTTGCCTTTACTTATAACCAATACGTCCAAGAAAGGTATCTGATGAGGGTTGATGTTATAGGTAAATTGAATTCTATAATCAATGGTATTCAAGAATATCAGGAATAGGTGCAAGTCAGTGGTTTCTCCTCTCCATATTAAGAAGATATCATCAAGATATCTCCAGAACTGTAAGATCTTGTCACACCACTCAGGGTTGGAAAGAAAGTTATCACATTCTAATTTGTGCATGTAAAGATTGGCATAGCATGGAGCTGCACAATTGCCCATTGAAGTACCAGATAATTGTTGGTAAAATTAGTTGTTCCATCTGAAATAACTGTGATGTAACGTGAATTGTAGCACTTCCAATATGAACACTTTAACGTTTACTTCAAGTGATTGCTCGATGAGAAAAGACTTAACCTCTTCAATCCCTTGTGAGTGCGGAATTGATGTATATAATGCACAAACGTCGATGGTACACAGGGTAATCAATTCTTCATCATTGAATTCGATGGTGTTGATTTTATTGAGAAAATCAGTGGTATCGCGTATGTAGGTTGACATCTTTTGAACGATAGGTTGTAAGTATTTATCGATGTATTTACCCGTGGGCTCATGGATCGTGTTGATAGTTGATACGATTGGTCTAAATGGTGGATTATGCAGATGTTTATGAACTTTGGGTAACTTATACAACATGGGACTGCCTGGATTTTTTAATAGTAGATACTTCTTATCTTTATCAGTGATGGTGCCCAAAGATCTCACTGATTCAACAATGATAGTAAGAATTTTTTGAAAATCATGGGTAGGGTCTTGAGAAAGTTTAATATATGTAGATTGATCTGATTCATGTTCAGAGACTTTTTGATGGTAGAAAGTAGTGTCTATTACCACAAGGGCCCCTCCTTTATCGGCTTTGCAAAATGTAATATCTTTATTGTTTGCAAGGTTTGTTATGGTCTGTCTGTCTTTAATTGACAAGTTCGAGATTTTCCAATTGGGCTTCTGATGGATGAATTTGAGTTCTTTTAGTACGATGGTTTCGTATGAGTCCAAGATTTTGTGGCTGGTAGGAGCCATGAATGTGCTGGGATCTTTTAAGCCAGTAGTGGTGTCCTGGGACACTAAAGGTTGTTGAGGAGCGATATTGTTGAAAAAATGTTTGAAGCGTAGATTTCTCATAAATTTGAACACAGCAATTTCTGTGTCCAATTCGTTGGAGTGGTAAGTGGGTATAAATGATGTGCCTTTCTGAAGCAAATTTGTTTGTTGTTTTGATGAGACAGTATGAGAAATATTGATAATCAACGATGACTCCTGGTTGATTTCGCCACTGGTTGTTCCTTTGTTTTTGCGCTTGCTCCTCCGGGTTCTGCAGGGAGATCTTGGCCTGTCCCTAAAAAAGGTTGCCCAATTTGAGAGCTAGTTGTAGGTGTTACTTTAGGGTCTCCTTGAGTTTCAGCATCTTTATTAGGATGGTACCTGTCCTTCCTAGGTCTATCCATAGATTCAGTGGATGTAGAACTTTCTCCATCGGATAAACCAAAAGCACAGGTGCACCACACAATAGCAAAGCCAATCAAATGGGACAATTATACAGTCCAACTCCAATCAATAGATGGATAAAAGTTCCTTGATTTTATCTCTTTATTCCATGTTCATATAACATTGAACATTGCAATACGACACAGCTGACGCGTTTTCGTCCTGAGAGCGGACTTCTTCAGGGCTGTTAAAGATACATAGACATACATGTAAAAATATACATACAACAGTTAAAAAACATCAGACAATAATTATCACAAAGGTTCATACAGAGGAAAAAGACACATTTTTTTGTGTTTTTTTAGTTTTTCTAAAAATAAATAGGAACAGTCATCACTCAAATGTGATATATTAGATCTTAACGTTCTCAAAATTTGTTCTTTGATTATATAGCACCAATAAACGGGATCTTAACAAAAATGGGGTTATCAAACCGGAGGAAACTTTGCGGTTATACCCTCTCGCCGATCGTTACCAGCATATTTACGGTGAGCATGTCCCCAGTGTGGTAAATATTGGGATCATGGACTGCTATTAACTTGGATTTGGTGGGGTATACTTCCCTGTGGGCGTACGGAGTGTGGTAAAATATTGGGATCATTGATTGTCGTTAACTTGGATTCGGTGGGGTATATTCCCTTTTGGGCGTACGGATTCTGCCCGACATAGGTGCTTTAAATCCAAGTAGATGCTCGGCGCTATATAAACGGGATCACAATATAAGTGGGGATATCGTACCGTAGGAAATGTTGTTGTTATATCTTTTCGCCGACCGTGACCAGCATATCACGGTGACTGTGTCCCCAGGGTGGCAAATATTGGGTTCTCTGACTGTTATTAATTTGGGTTCGGTGGGGTGTATTCCCTGGTTATTCCTTGCCATCATACCATCCGGGGTTCTTAACATATTGTGATCTATATGTGCTTGCACACACCGTGAACTACACTCAACTTAGCTGAGATCGGATTGCGCTTAATCGGAACTTGATTTGCTCTTTATCTCATTGCAGGTCCGGCTACAATCGCTCAAATATATTTACATATCGGTCGTTTAAACCTATTACAACGCATCGAGATCCCGTAGATATTTAATCTAGGGAAGGTATGTTGAATTGGACCTATCAACTGGGCAGCTTCTTCCTTAAAGTCTATGAGTAGACCTATGCATCTGTACTTGTACCCTAATATAATGAAGTTCCCACTTTATCCATAACATGGCCTGTCTCCCTCTCGTAGAAAGATTGGAGGGGGGCGAACTTAAAGATAAAACAAATACTCGGAGGTGATGGTCCCGTTTCGATCATTTGAAGGATCAATGGGATGTCGAAGGGAGCAATCTCAGATTAAATCTTTATTTCTTGTGTTTTAATTGAGAATTATAAAGATACCTCTTGCACAACTGCTAATATACAAAGTTGCTTCATATTGCAGATATCCTTAGATGGAACAATGTCGTAGAGAACTTCTTTTCTCTCACAACTTCTGTCAATCACGAAGCAACCTCTGATCTTGTTATATATTGGTAGGTATAATTCTCACCTACTTGACTCACATTGTGTTTTGATATAAACTGGAGGAACTGTGAATCTGCTAAATATAAATATAATTGCCGTATGAAAGGTTTAGATCTAAAAATAGAGTATTAGGCACTCTCTCTCTTACAATTTTCCCCTTACTTCCTTTTTTCTTCTCGATTTCTTTCTCTGTTACGAACGCAATTGGATATATTGGAAACATAAAATGTTACATTGAGGAGATTATTTCCTTTTTGTGGCCCTCAAAGGGCTATTGGACCTTATGGAATTTATAAAATATCGAATCTATGTGTTTCTAGATAAATTGGAAATATAATAGTTATGAGAAGTGTTTGTCTTTTTGTAGGTTTCTGTGTATTGGTGCTATATAATCAAAGAACAAAGTTTGAGATTGTTAAGATCTAATGTTTCACATTTGAGTGATGACTGTTCTTATTTATTTTTAGAAAAACTAAAAAAATTGTCTTTTTCCTCTGTATGAACATTTGTGATAATTATTGTCTGATGTTTTTTAATTGTTGTATGTATATTTATACATGTATGTCTATGTATCTTTAACAGCCCTGAAGAAGTCCGCTCTCAGGACGAAACGCTTCAGCTGTGTCGTATTGCAATGTACAATGTTATATGAACATGGAATAAAGAGATAAAATCAAGGAACTTTTATCCGTCTATTGATTGGAGTTGGACTGTATAATTGTCCCATTTGATTGGCTTTGCTATTGTGTGGTGCTCCTGTGCTTTTGGTTTATCTGATTAAGTTCCTGCGGGAACGAGCATTGTGACAGTGGGTGCTGATCGGTGTGCACACACACCCTTGATATAAAAAAACATAAAAGGGATATGAATTTGGGAGTGATAATAGGATAGGTGCTGCTAGTAAGAAGGTTCCACTGTTAGTTTCAGAAGTATTTTAACTTTCTCCATCGGTTGATCTATTGGTAAAGGGACGTTGTTGTCTGTGTTGTGCGTAAATTTCAGCCCAATTGTATACCTCTCCAAGCTTGTAGTCGATAGTGTCTCGTTTGTACTTCCTAATCTTCCTCTCATTAATCTCTCGAGCATGTTTGTCTAATTGTGCATTAACGTCATTAAGCATGGTATCGAGTTCATCGGTAGATAATTTTGAACTCAAATCCCGTTTTAATTGTTGAATTTCCTTGTCTAAATCTTCAAGGATTTTTGAAAGTTCATCTACGATGAGTAAAATTAAATCCAGTGACCATTTGTTGAGAAAGGCATACCATTTTTCTGTGAATTTGGGATTGTTTTTACAAAGTGTTGACTTTAATGAAATTCTAAGCCCACGTGGAATTCTCTGTGCCCTACACCCACACCACACCCATCCAGCACAGCCATCACAGGACATGTGACACTGCCAATATAAAGGGCCTGTTGCACATGCTGCACGCCATTTCCACTCTGTAACTGGGTGTCTCCGTGTGGTTCTCATTTCTGCATGAGTCCCTAGGGCCCTGCCACAGCACATTGCAAAGTGCCGGGGGTGACATGTTGGCGTCCGCAACACAAGACTCAATCATAAAGGGTTCATGGCTAGCGGTGCACAGACTTGGTGGCACCGGATAGACTGCGGCAGGCACTGGCACATCGGCACAGGACGGTGTCTTGTGGTGCAGTGGGATAGGGGCACCTGAACTGCTGAGCGGGTGTGCAGCCTGCAATGATGTGCCGCTCTGGCAGTCCAGACTGGTGGGGATTAGTGTGCGCCTTTCTGGACCAAAGTGTAGGCCTGGACCAGCGGGCAGTGTGGGCCTCCCGCCACGTGCCGTTGCCTCGCGGTTCACAGAGATAGTGGCACCTATAGGGCTGAGCAGATGTGCAGCCTGCGATGATGCAGTGTGCACTAATATGGTCACTGCCATTGCTTAATCAAGACCCAGAATCAAGTGTGTGAGCTGGTGGCCCACGGTGCAGGGCTGTATGATATTGAGGGTGCCATGGTCAAGGGCCCCGGGCTTGGTGCTCCCACCGGCACGTGGTGTGCCCTCTTGGAGACACGACAGTGTCAGAAGGTGAGCATTGAGGCCTGGTTGAGCAGGGGTGGGCAATCACCACTGGGCAGCAGGAGGGGCTGGGTGCGACAGCCTGTTTGCGCAGGGACGGGCCTGCGATGCTGGCATGTGCAACTGTATGGACTCTGCCATTCATGTCTCTGTGAACTGTTTCAGATAAGGGGCCTGGGGGACTGCTGTGTATACATGGTTAAAGACACACCGGTGGCAGCAGGTGAGCAGTGAGGCCTGGGTCCGCAGTGTCAGCACTCTCTCTCCCTCTCTTTCTGTCTCTTTCTCTTTCTCTCTCCCTCTCTCTCCCTCTCTTTCTCTCTCCCTCTCTCTCCCTTTCCCTTTCCCTCCCTCTCTTTCTCTCTCTCCCTCTCTTTCTCTCTCCCTCTCTTTCTCTCTCTTTCTATCTCCCCTCTCTCTCTCTTTCTGTACTTTGATGGGCACATGACACACCTTCTTATCTGTATTTCTGTCTTGCAGGCAGTGATTTACAGAATTCCCAGAGAAGACCCGCTGTGCCTCTTCAGAATTGTTGTTTTTTGTTTAATCTGTAATAAACGGTTTATTTGGATTATATGATATGAATGTATGATTTCCCTTTTTCTGGCCACACCTGTATGTTAGGTGTTGTGATTGTGCAACTTCAGGCGATCTGTTTGGTTCATGGTTTCGTGGAGTTGATGTGCATTCTCTTTGTCAAAGGGGGTGTGGGGTCTTGGGGGGGTGGCGCTGGGTATTGTTACCCTATTGGGGCTCCGTGCTGCATGTTCAGATCCTCGGGTGCATCTGTGGTTCTTCATGCCTGGCTATGGGCTGTGCTCCCTTGGCGGCTGCAGGTTGTCATCTGACTTTAGACCAGGTCAGAGCAGGTGTTAGTTTCCTGCTGCTAACGTGCCTTATTGCATGTTTTGTGATCTTATAGACAATCTGTCTGGTCGTTGAGAATGTTGGGGAATGGTGTTGTCACAGCTTTTTGCTCAGGAACGCCTACTCTGCGTCTCATTAGCGTTAGTTGCCGGGGTGATTTGTGGCGATGTTTTTTGCGACTGCTATCGCAGGTAAACTGGTGATATGGGCTGTTTGCACCAGCATGTGAATGGGGCGGTACATTTATCGTGACTTTGGCTGAAATAAAGTGCCGATAACTCGGAGATAGATCCTTGAGAATATGCCCCATAGTTTTCCCTACATCTAGGATCACTGCATTTGAAACCTATAAGTCCCCCCCTACAGCAGCCTTTTCAATCCTGAAGGCAGGCTGCTACGTTCCAAGTGTAAGGGTACCCCTGCATGACCAGGACACCACTACAGCCTTTGGATTCCATTCTCCCAGGTTGAAAGTGAGACAGCCATATAGCATATAGAGGGGCACTGCATTATTACGCGATGACCATCTCGGAACTGACTTTAACAAACACTGTCGTGTTTTGTATCAAATATGTTGGAATAATACCCCTACACCATCTGTGATTCCAAGCACTGTAAAGGCCCTCCATTAGGCCCTCAGTGCTAACGGTACCAGTCTTCTAGACCCTGACAGCACACCATGGCTGCTGCCGACCAGAGACACGATTCTGCCCTCCTGCTGCTGAGCTAAGCTCTAGCACTGAAAGGGAGAACAATAGGCATCCTGTCACAGAGAGGTGTGACCATCTCACAGAAAGGGTGTGTATTAGGGCAGGGTGGGAGCGCTTACCAGAGCCACATAGTCTGCATGCAGGGCACATTTTTGCCTTCCATGCATAGTCCAGTTCAACCCAGTTCAGGGAGCTGCAGGCTTCCACTCTGGCGCGAAGCTGGGCAAAGGACATAGGAGAATCCTCCCCCTTGTCCAGCTCCTCCTTAGGGAGGGACCCCCAAATTTTTCCAACCCTTTCCTTAGGGTACTTAAGGGCTTACCTGATGGGGGTCCCTGGATCCATCGTGGGAAACAATTCAATTCATACACCACTTCAACTTCGACTGTCTGGGCACTTTGGACTTCGCTGGACTTCACTCTGGACATCAAGGCTGCAAGTGCGTAGACTCCTGCTGCTCCAGATCTCTTCGTCCTGCTCGTCTGCTGCAACATTTGTGCTTGTGCTCCATACAGGAACCCTTCCAAGGCCTGTGGGCATCCAAGACACCTGAAGGAATCTCCCATGAAGTGAAGGAGTCACTTTCCTGCATCTGCATGCACCTTAACTAAGCTGAACCGATCTGCTGATCCTGGGCTCCCACGGACCCCAAAAAGCTGAGCAACACATGTGGTGATTCTCCACATCCCCCAAGGCCTGTCCTGTCCTCTCATTAAGTTTGAGGCCAGTATCCCTTGTTGGAGCCGCAGGAATTGTACCCCTGTGCACCGCATCGACTTACCATTGCAAAGGCTTGGAGGCTTCCTTCCATCAAGATCTTCGGGCTCCAAGTATCCTCAGCCTCAAGCATCTCAAGTGACCAGAATCTTTGACAACACCACATTGTTTTAACACTGGGCCTGCATCTTTAGTAGCTGTTCAAGATCCTCCTGCGGGTCCAGTTCATCCCCCCTGTGGATCCTGTCGAGGGTAACATTTGAATTCTTTTGGGCTCCCCTGTTGGCTTGGGGCCTGCCCTGATTTGCCTGCTAGTGGTGAGTCTCCTCGACCTTGCTCGTCCCGACATTGCACTTTTTTCAGCTTCCACTTTCGTTGCAGTTGCCAAGGCTTTTTGGTGCTCCTGCCAGGCACCGACCCCTCAACTCTCGACATCTGACATGGGACAGCCTGTGTCTGGCTTCTGGTCTTCCACATCATCGCCTGGTATACACAGCTGCAGTTCCAAGGTCAATGTCAGCTGTCCTGCAACACCTGACATCGGTAGGCATTCGTCTTCCATGCCTCCTTGTCACTCCTGAGTGGCATATACTCTGTCCCCTCTGCTTACGGGTTCTCCACATCTTGAATCCACCTTTGGGTTCCACCGGACACTTTCACCTTCGCCAGCAGCGGCATGTTTCTGAAGTCTCCCATTGAGTTTGATGACTGTTTCCGACACCAGTTCACACATATGCACCCGGCTTCCCTGGTGCAGGTGTCCTGGTTCCTAAGGCATCCTCGGGTGGGGTGGCTGTCCAACCTCTTGTCTTCCACAAGGTTTCTTCAGGGCCCACTGGGAAGTGTTCATTTTCTTTAAAATTGCAACTGCGACTTACATATTGATTTGTACAGAGAATCCGGTTTTGTTCCTACACTGCACACGGCCTCCGTAGGGCGCCTAGATACTCACCTTGGGTACCCGGCACTTCTACGGCCTCTGACTCAAGTTGTTGTGAGCATTCCAGTATTTTAGTATATTGTTTGGTCTCCCCCTGAGGACCACTGTGTATTCTGTTCGACTGACCTGTTTCTATTGCCAAGCATTGTGTGCATTGTGTATATCTCCTGCTATGAGATACCTTAATCTGTTAGTGAGTGTCTTATAATAAATACATATTTTTATAAATACACTGTGAGGTTCTTTTTCATTTATTCTAAACTTATAGGATTATATACTGGTAAAATAAGCTGCTTTACACTCCTTCTGGACTAAGCCTGAAGGCGGCTCTCCACAGTACCACTTAGAGAGCTTTCTAAGGCTGTCTAAGGCCAGTAAAATCACCATGAGGGTTGTCTGGGCAGGGTGCACACTTACATAAGTGTGCATTATATTCCAGGCCGGCCTCTCACAGTGCCCATACAGCAATTCAAAGGGGCCGAATCCCAGTCCTTCTGCAGTACCTCCCTGTAAGCAAACAGAAGGCGCGGCTAGAGGACGTCCCATTTACGTCTAATTGAGGTAGCCAGACCCTTAATCATGCCCTTAAGTGTTCAGTTCAATCTCTCAGCCTACCCATTACATTGGGGGTGGTAAAGTGTGGTCAACTTGTAGGTTACACCACACTGTTCCAACAGACACTTCATGTAGAAAGATATGAAGTTGGCATCCCGTCGGATATCACCAATTTGGGGAAATCTATCATGGAAAAGATCCCCTTCAATGCTCGGTCCACCACAGGTGCTGTCATTGTTCTTAGAGTTATTGCCTCTGGGTACTGGGTGGAATGATCTACCAAGACCAGGGCAAGCCTGTTGCCCATGGCTTTCTTGGAGTCCAGAGTCCCCCCAGTTTCAATGCCCACCCACTCAAAAGGGGTGCTCATGCCAGGGAGAGTCTGGAGCAGACCCTTACATCTCCCTTCACTCTTGCAACTTGCCAGGCAAGTCAGGCAACTCCTACAATGAGTAGCAGAATTGCTGCACATTTGGGGCCACTGAAAGTGGGTGACAAGCCACTCAATGGTGTTGTCCTGCTCCAAATCTCCTGCCAAAGGCACATCATGAGCCACTCCCCTGTAGGTACCTGGGTGTCCCCCTCAGGTTCCACCTCCTTCTGGACCATGGGAATTTCTTGGGCTGGTTTCCCATGCCCCACATCTGCACCCCTTGTCCCTCCTCTTTTTTGTCAGGGACCTGGGACTCTCTTTCAGGGTTCAGGTCCTTCTGATCACCCTGACTGGCTGCCATTGACCGAGTGGTCACACACGTCTACCCTGGCAACCCTAACATGGTCACCCACTGCCTGTATTTGTTAGTTTTTCAACACAAGGGTCCACTGGACCATCTTACTGTTCCCCTAGTGAGACAAGTGTAATCTCAGCTGGCTCTGACCCTTCACCTGGGACCCACTCCTCCTCAGGCGCTACACTGGCCAACAACCTGTGACCGAGCACCAGTGGGTGCCAGTGTCCACTTGGTGTCCCCCTCATGTGATGCTTCTGACCACATGCATAACACTTGCTGGGACCCCTCCCTGCAGGCTTCCCTGTAGAGATCCATAGCTTTTTCTCACCTAGGGAAATGAAATCTTTACCCTGTGAACTATATTGGGGCCCTTTAGAGAACTCCCTCTATCTACCCTTGTCCCCCCAACTCTTCTGCTGGGGACCCTGTCTACCCTTGGCAGAGTCTCCCAAATACCCCTGGTAATCGTCCAGCAGTCCGCCTCCTGAGCAAGCTCCTTGGGGTCAGTCAACTTGCTATCAATCAGATGCTGGTGCAGCTCTGGCAAACAAAGCCTATACAAGTGCTCCCAAACAATCAAATTGTACAATCCCTGATAGTTAATTATCTGGCTGCCCTTTATCCAACCATCTAGTGCTCTGCAAAAATAGTGAACACATTCTAACCAAGTATGAGAATCAACTTTCTTAAAAGATGTAAACTTTTCCTTATACTGCTCTGGGGGGATACCATACTGGGCATTCAAGGCATACTTCATGTTAGTTTGGGTGAGACCTGTGGCTGTTCCTAGGGCTGCCAAAGTTTCCCTCCCCTCTACCCCAAAGTGTTTCTGCAGACCCCCCAGTAGGATTTCATTAATGTCGAGTGCTGCCTCATATGCCAAAAACCAAGCATGTATGTCATACACGTTCCTGTATTCTTTTGCCAGATCTTTTATAATGGGCACCTTCCACCAAGACTTAATTGGCTTCACACTGCCATCATTTTAACTAGACTCTGCCTGCTTGGCCTTGATGTCCAGCGCCTTTAAACTCAACTCATGGGCTAAAAGCTATTTATTTTCCGCCAGAGCAAGGGTCCTCTCTTCCAGAGCAAGGGCCTTCTCCTTATCTTGTTGCTTTTGCTCCCACTCAAAGTTTTTGCTCTCAAATTTCAGCTTCTCAAGCTCTCTCAAATGCGCTCTCTCCTGTCGTCTGTCCTCCATCTCCTCTGGGAACCGATTCCAGATGACACACTGTTGACAACCCTGCAAGATGCTCCTACAGGCAGATCCTGAGCTCAAAAATCCCCTTGCTGGTTCCTGCACATCCACATTCCCATCCTCAGCCTCCCCTTCTTGTCTTGCTGCCCACCAGGCACTCAGGGCCTTCTGCAGCTCCTTCTTCCTTAGGGGAGCTTCTAATGTGACATCCCAAATTGTTCCAAACCTATTTGAGCTGATCCACTTTGTAAGACTGCAACTTCGCGATCTCAAACAGCAATTTTGCAACATAATTTGCTGACCACCAGAGAGACACATGGCACTCAGCAGCAGTGTACACCAATCACTGTGTGTCAAAGTACAAACACAAGTCCAACTCCGCTGACCACCAATGTTAGAAATGGGTGTTTCTAGTTAGCAGTGGTATACACCCTGTGCAAGTAGGGACCCTTCATTCCAGTCATGATAGGCAGTTACATACCCAGTTAACCCCGGCTCACACCCTTGGTAGCTTGGCACTAGCAGTCAGGCTTATCTCAGAGGCAATGTGTAAAGTATTTGTAAATAACACACATAGTAACAAAATGAAAACACTTCAAATAGACACCACACCAGTTTAGAAAAGTAAGGTAGCTTCCTCTAAACCAAACAAGACCAAAACAACAAAAATCCAACACACACAACTCAAAATATGACTTTTAAAATGTTTCAAGCAATGCTGTCCACAGATCTCTAGGGATTCGGTGATTTTAAACAAAGTACCTCAGATTTGTCAAAATCACAAGGCAAAACAGCCGCAGAGGAGAGAAGCATCAGAAAATACAGTGATGCGTCAGTTCCTGAGTCCACGGGCAGGTGAGACGTCAGCTCTGCTGCATGCAGGACAAGTGTTGCATCGAATTTGGACTGTACGGGGATGCGATGTATCGAAATCCAAAACGGTTCTGGTCTGCGTGTGATGCGTCATACAAACTTGGCGCACAGGTGGGATGCGTGGAAATTCAGACATACTGGCATTCCATGCTATGGTGGCAAACAGGTTATGCGTTGATTTCTTCAAACCCGGTCCCATAATGCATTTATTCTGTCAGTCGCATAGTAGGGCATGTGTCAGAGTCAGTAAGGGGGTCTCGGACTTTAAAGACACGGTTCACTGAGCTCAGGCTGCTGCGGTTTCTTTGTCCACTGAAAGGCGATGCATCGATCTCATAAGCTGTACGGCTGTGATGCATATACATTTCTCCAGTACAGTGGTGTTGCGTCAGAAAAAACAGGCACATATCATAATGGGCCAAGGTCAGAAATATAAAGCAGATCATCCAAGTCAAATATTTTACCTTCTAACCAAGTGTCTAGTGAAATTAAAATCTTCTAGCAGGGAAAAATCCAAAGCAGTGGATGGTGATAGTCCCTCAACGTGGGGCACATTTTGTTGCAAATAAGTTCCTCCCATTTAATCCACCTGGAATTTTTGCTTTTTGGATCACACAACTTTGGTCCTTGTACTGTGGGTAAGTCTCACTACTGGTGACTTACCCACGGTAATCGCATGGTAAATGGTCTACCTTTTAAGATAAGGATAATGAGATGCAGCAAGGGTAAAATGCACTTTGCTGGTTACATGTAAAGGGATGGTAACTGAGCACAGGTAGCCTGACACAGAAGGGACTGTGCAAGATTAGATGTTAACCTGGGGTAGGCCTTATTATATTAGTGTGCACTGATGGGTAAAGTCAGTATGGTTTATTGGTTTATCTGCAGGGTCACTGTATTATACACATATGAGGAAATCTGTGTAAAAGTGTAGTTTTTGCTTCCCCTAGACCTGCAAAGTCCTGTAGGGTATCAAATAGGGGTAAAATATGTGTACCGAGTTTGAATATGCAAATCCCAAGAGTCTACATACACACCTTATATGTCATACGGAATTATCATATTTCTCTGGCCCAGCTCAGGATCAGATTCTATGCCTTTTGTCCCTCTGATTTGCCAAGTTAATTACTCTGTTGCCCAGCAGAGGAAATAAAGGCCTTCCACATAAAAGGAATAATTGTCAGTGCTTCACACAGCGTCTGAGAATGGAGGATTAGGGAAGAAGGTCCCCATCTGTTAATTACCTGTCAAATTGTAGCAGTATTGGGACAGCCCAGGCTTACTGTCAAAGGAGGAAACCCAGACTCTGGAGCCAACACAGGAGAGCGCTCTTTGATGTTTTGGTTGGAGGGTTCTTGGCAGTTGTGTCAACTAGTACAGAGCTGAATCCTCCAGAGGAGTTGTGACTAGACACCTATTGATGGAGCCATCTTGAACTGACCCAGCATGCTGGGCAAGAGGGTTGGGACAAGGTGGAGGGGTGATGTGACACCATAGGGTTGGAAAGGGGTGCCTTCCATCCAGAACGTTACTCCCCCATTTAAAAATGCTTGTACAAGGGAGAAGAAGAGAGTTGGACACTGGAACTGTAGGCTGGCAACACCATTATAAAATGGAAAGACATAACTTCTGATGCCCTCATGGACGAAGGACTCTGCCCACATCTGACCTCAGGACGAGTAAGCCTCCCCAAACCAAGAAAGGCTGTTTTGCGTACACCCCCTAAGGCCCTGCTGGAGGAAGATCTGGACTCCTGTGTCCATCAATAGGAAAGTAGCACCACAGAAAAAGACCAGGAGAAAAGCTGGTGCATGGTGCTAAGGGAACCAGTTCCCTGCAAAGTGTGCTGCTTTAGATACTGGGAGGCCTACTAAAAATGTCCCTCCTGGCTAGAGTTTGCTACTAGGAGAAAAATGAGACATACATCTTTGGAATTGGTGCATCCAGACCCAAGATACTCATTGTTGTAGGATTTGACCTTTGACTCCCTTGCAAGCAATGGAGTGTGTGACACTTCACCACATACTGGAATTCTACCTCCATGGTGGGCCAGTGCCTGGGGTCGGCACAAGATGAATTCATAAATAATGCTATGGTAAGGGGCGTGCATGGGTCCCCCTCCCTAGAGCGTGCCAGGGCCCGGGACCCCATCCCTCGTCCCCTGATTAAGGATAAAGGGGGATGACCATCACAACCCCTGCAACACAGAAAGGGGCCCGGGACCCCAATCACGGGCCAACAAGAAAGAAAGAAAGGGAGTGTCTTAATCCCCCCCAAGGGGCAATGGGCTTGCCTCATTTCTTGTGACCTTGTCCAGAGAGAGGAGTGAGGCAGGCACCACAAACCAAACACACTGTCCGCATGGAGCTGGCAGGGAGAGAACAGCTTTTGTCTCCCACATCCCAGGAGTAAAGAAAGTAGTCACAACCGCTCACTTACAAATTAGGGCTCCTTGGAAAGGGGCTTAATAATGCCCTGTGGGGCTTGGCAAAGTGCCAGTCTTGAGTTTTGTGGTGACCCCTAGAGAGCCACGGCACCAACAATGGATGTCATGAGGGCGACAGCAGGCTCAGCAGCCCTTCCTTCATAAGATTTGATAAGAAACCCTGAGTTTATTGAGTCATGAACTAGATGACCCCCACTTTTCATGCTCAGTTTTCCAACACTCTTAAGGCTAGAATATTTGTTTACAGCCTGGGACTGCAGCAACTTTTAATGATTGTTTTTTGGCTGCATTCTATGTGGCCTGAAGTTGTAAAAAAAGACAGTATGTTAATTTTGAATGCTTTATTTACAATATATGGCTGACAGTGATTTTTGATAAACCTGGAAATGCTTTATTGGTAATAATAATTGCATTTACACATGGCTATTGCTGATGGGGATTTAATTATGGGAATCCTACCATGTGTTTTTTGTTCTTTTTAATGAGGTAACCCTTGACAAAGTCAATAGGCTTGCAATATATATTGAAATAATGGTTGCAGAATGCCACCAAAGGTATTTGGACCTGCCTAATGTATATATTTGTAAATTAATGTGTGGTATTTAGTAGGGTGTGTTAGGGTGTGTGTCATGAATGTACTTTACCTTTTTCAAAGAAAAAGCATTGACTGGACAATCATTTATTGAGTGTTATTATTGCATCCCAGCAAATGGTGATTACCAGCCCACACCACTTCCCCTTAGTAGACCATGGGCTGCTTTGCGTCACTACCCAGAGATAGTCAAGAACTACAATGGGGTGCTTGGTTCCCAGTATGGGGAAATTGTAAACCTATTACTTGTGCAGGCCTCACATTTTGCACAACTGATAGCCCAATGTCATTCATGTTATTATCGAGCTCCTACTGAAAATATTCGTTCAAGCAGGACAAGAACATTTGTCCTAGTCACCAAGGTTGCTTAGGGGTTTGATAGGTTTGCTACCTCACCCCCCTAACATTTTACTTTTTGGTTCTGTCCCTGAGGACCTAAAGTAGTTGTAGCTGGACAGACCTCCATGAGGCTGGATGCCTTTGCCATGAGGTCAATGCACATCAAAAAGCACAGAGTGGGATGAAATGGAAAAAAAATACTTTTCTCCAACTGTTCAGAAGGTTTCTTCTGGTCGACCTGCAGCCCCCAGCACTAAGGGCGGACTTCTAAGCACAAGGTACCTCTACAACTAGGTTCCCTGCAGAGTCCAGTTCCCAGTGGTCAGTTGGGCCCCCGTCCATTCAGGATCCCTTCTGCTTTTTGAATCCCTGAAGCAACAGGAGATCAACCACTTACTTTTAGTAGAGCATCTCTAGTCCTGAGTATTTTGTAGGAGTTAGGAATCCTTTGGTTAGACCTCCTCTTCCAGAAAAGCCCAGAAGTCTTCATCCAGCAGGTTCTGGTCCTTCAATTGGCATCTTCCCAGGTAAATTAATTTTCTGAGGAGGTTGTGGTTGAGATGCCACATTTACCCTGTGCACTATCCAGTGATTAGAGATATTCACCTGTCGAATCATGAATATTTTCTTTCAGTACCCTCCGTCCTTTTGCAGCAATTCCTCTTTACCCTACTTTAAGATTACACAGGCCCGACTTGCAATATGACAATTACCCACCAGGAAGACCTGTCTTCAGCTCCTTGGCTACTACCATAATTAGATGAGCTCTCATTTAAATTGCGGGGACCAAACTGATTCTCTCCCCCCACTGTGACTGACGCCTTTTCACCCAAAAGAGTAGGTGGAATGAATTTGAGAAGCTGTTCCTGGCATTTCCAAGTCAAACAAGGAAGTACTAAGGCTGTACTTTGTTCTACCAGTTGTTCCTGTGCACTCCCAGACAGTTTATCCTTGCAAGGTGGTCTGCATCAACACCCATCTTTTCTTCATGGGCTCAGAGACAGGATAACATCCTATTAGCCATAGATATTAACTACAGGCGCAGATGTGCATTGCAGATTCATAAATCTAGGCTAAAGTCTTTTTTTAGACATTAATCTCACTCCTCAAACTTGAAGAGTTTAAATCTAGACAAGAATCAATTTGCAGAATATATACCTTCATATTATCCCTATGGTGAATTGAATCCTACTGGTGGATGTGCGTGAGAATTAGGCACTCCCTCAAGAGAGGGAAAGATGTTTTGTTAATTGAGGATTTTAATCTTTTTTGCTCATCAACTACCTTAGAAAAACACAGTATAATCTAACTTAGCAATTCACTGCAAACACAATAAAAATGCCTTGTAGTTGCATTCGTATTTTAAAACTATTTTAACTTTTGAGGCCATGAGCAGTCCATGAGAGTGGCAGTTATTTTTGCATTGATTCCTTACTTATAAAGTTTTGAAACTGTAAAGTTGTTGGTTTATAACCATAGTTTAGTTTCAATCAATACTCAATACTTCAATCAGGTCTCAAACTCAATACTAGACCCATGCAAACTTTTAATTACACCAGCAGATTTCTACCATTCTACAATTTTCCATCATTTTTTTCTAATATCGGACTGGATTCAGCACCAAAATCTCTCTTGGAGAAACATTTCTGCTCAAAACAGACTCTCACAACTATCTTCAAGTGCTTACAAGGTTTGCCTTTGCATGAAAATATAATGTAAGATTTTGGAAAGTCAACTTTTGTGTCATTTTTGTGATTTTATAAAATCTTCCATAAGAATCACACTGCTCTGCCACTTGCTGTGTGTCTCGCAGAAGCCATACAATCCACTGCTAGGACACTGGCAGCCTAGCCCAGTCCAAATAAATCAAAGGGGCCCCTCTTGCTTCAGGATTTCTAGCATGGCCTCTCTCCTTTATTGCCAAGAGGGAGGTATAGAGTTAGTGCCACTATCCCCAGACAGAATGACCAACAAAAGTCTAAGCATGCAACACCAGAGTGGATGACTCACACTTGAGAGTGGGGCCAGCAACAAGTAGATCTGTTTCTTTCCTTTTCTATTGCACTTCTTCTCAATTGTTCTTCAAGTACAGAGGTTTAAAAATGAGAGTTTCCAGAAGCGCAAGACCCTACCCAATACAGAGATGCAACAGCACCTACCACCCCTGAATGACATTTCACAGGAGCTGCCTACAAGCTTTCTATCCCTTTCACAAAGCATTCTGGAAAAATCCAAGATGGAAGTTTGAAAGAACATTGGAAAAGATGACCATGCGTAATCCAATCTCCATCCACCCAGGTGGGTTTTCTCTCATCAAGTCTCAAAGAAGTCAATCTGTTGTGGCTAGTGCCAGAGGTCTGATTCTTCTTTCTTTGTCCTCCTTCCGAGAGAACATTCTGAGAGTGTCTGTAAGAGAGAGGGAGCTAAGCACCTCATGGAATGGTTAGTCTCACCCCTTTGTTTTCCAAAAAGAAAGTGAGTGTATCAGAATGGGTCTATTGTTCAAAGGGTGCTTTGAACTGCCAGCTGACCAGCAGACTAATGTGTTTAGCACAGCAGAGTGAATACCAGTTTATAGGAAAGATTTTACATGTCATCCAAACAGAAAAGGAACATTTATTTTCACATTCCCAATTGAATTATAAGTCTTTAGCAAACCCTTGACAATTTATTGGTGGCCGTCCACACTTGGACTGTGTCCAGCACTAGGAACCATGGTGCTACCCCTACCTATTGCTACCTTGCCGCACAACTCCGTTCTCTCAATTTTGGATGCAGCTCACCGCTGTAATGCCACACTGTACCACACAACAGGAAGGAAGTGTTAAAATGCACCTCTTGCAAGTTATCATGCATTCACCCACTTCATACACCCACTACTACCACACCAACAGTACTACACTAACACAAAACAACCATGTGCTCATGTAAAACGTGGATCAACCACCATCCATGCAATATGCCCAACTCTCATGCATTCTTCTCCACCCTTACTGGCTTAACAAACAAGCCACAGATATATGGGACCTACTGCACAACCATATTCCAGACCTGCTATTCCTCAAAGAAGCCCAACCTGTGCACTGGACATAGCTACAGCCATCACCACCTGCTCCATGATTGCCAAGCAACACCTTCAGCACAGGCCCAGAGGTGGAGTTGCCATCATATTCACAGATATTTTCAGCTACTTCGCCAACATGGGCACCCCCATCTGCTACATGAAACAGAGCTCGTTCGAGATATGCATCACAGTCAACTTCTCCCTGGGTGGAACCCTCAAATACAGACCATCATAACCCCACACCAATTTTGCTAGCGACATCACAGACTTCATGGCGCCCCTCATAATCAAGGACAGTACCTTCATCCTCCTTTAGGACCTTAACTTTCATACAGAAGACCTCACTAACCCAAACTCTATGATCTTTCTGAAAATCCTCAGAAAACTCATCCTCACCTAGCATGTTACTGAACCAACCCACACAGCTGAATGCCTTTTGGACCAGATGTTCTCCTCAGCCTGAAACATTACAGTTGATATGCCAGCAATTGTGACCTGGCAGACCATGCCCTCATCAGTTTCAGCATAACCATACCACACCACCAGAGACCTACTACCACCGGACCTGCCTGCCACAGCTAAAAATGCATCACATAAGACAACTGGGATTCTGCTTTCTTTGTGTACCTTCCGGCACACCGGTAATTTACCAAAAGCCACCAGGAACCTCAACAGCTGGATTACTGCATGTGCTGACATTCTGTGTCCCCACAAGTGCAACCCAACAGCAAGAACCCAACTACAGACCAGTGGGTACACATAGGAACTCAGACTTGTGAAACACCATTGCAAGCAGTTGGAACGCAAATAGAGACTATGTCAAGATACCACAGATAGGACATCTTTAAATCCACCAGCATATAAAAACAACAAATGCTCAGACCTCGCAGACCGCATCATCGCCCGCAAAAATAGCAGCAAGCAAATTATCATTATCAAAGATGTCATTGTGCCTCCAGCCCCCTCTAGCAACATCACACGCCCACGAGACCTTTGCAACAAACTCTTTGAATTCTCCTGCAGCAAAATCACCTTCATGTATGGCAACTTCAACCCTCAATCAGACCCCGTTACCACTGCAACTCATGTTCCCATTATGCACAAAGAATGAACCCTGACATCATGGCCCACTGTCACAACTGCCACTACCATGAAGACCATACACTTAGGGGCACCATCTTCCCTTGCTCCTGCCATGCCTTTACTGAAGGACTCCTCTTGATTAGCAAAGTTCTTCATCCTTAATGCCTCTATTGGCTCGGCACATTCCCCCAAATCAGGAAACATGCCACCATCATATCCATGCTCAAGAAGTCATCCACTGAGCCAGCTGTGCTTTCCAACTACAGACCGACCTTCTTCCAACCATACCAGACCAAGATCATTGAGAAAAAATCAACTGACACCTCACCGACCACCTTAGCAACCCCCAGCTTCTTAAAAAAGACATGCCACACAGTCAGCGGTCATGCCCAAATACAGCACAGAACAGCACTCATCACCCCCACAGGTGACATCCACATCATCCTTAACAGAAGAGACATTCTACTGGACCTCTTTGCAGTATCTGACATGGTTTTATACCCTATCCTCATAAGGCGCCTGCATGAAATTGGCATACAAAGAGAAATACTCCACTGGATCTGCTCCTTCTTAATGGATAGGATACAAGCTGTGAGCCTGGCACCTTACTCTCAGAAGCCCACCAATGCAACTGCAGAGTGCCTCAAGGTTCATCTCTCAGACCCACCCTCTCCAATGTCATCTGTACACACAATATCAACATCATCTCCTACACTCATACTCACCTTCTCAGACAAGACCCCAAACACAAGAAACAAGTTCACCAGCTGCATGACCAAAGCTGCTAACTGGATGAAAGCCAACTGCTTCAAGCTCTCTATCTGCAACAGAGAATAAGTGATCTTCAGCTATGTGAATGCAAATATTAGCTGGCTGTACTCAGACCCACACCTAGCACGTACACCAGGAATCTTTGAATTATCATCAACAGCAAACTGGACATGACTGTACAAGTCAACTTAATCCCTGCTTCCTGCTTTCACACCCTGAAGATGCTGAGAAAGATCTTGAATTGGTTCCAAAGCAGCACCAGAAAAAACATCACTCATGCCCTTGTCACCAGCAAGTTAAACTACAGGAACACCATCTACCCAGTATAACCAAGCAACTATTCAGAAGACTATAAACAATCTAGAGCTCACAAGCCAGACTCATCTTTAACATCACACACAGTATTCACATCAGAGTGCACCTTAACATAGGCCCCTCGTACCTGACCAGTCACATCACCTTCCACCAACCATTCATAAACCTACGCTTCACAGGACACTTACTCGCACACATTTCCACACATACACAGCACCAAAGCCTGAGGACAGGCCTCCTCATACATCACTCCTAAAGCAAGGAATAACCTCCTATTTCATATCAGAGTCTCCTCCTTAATTGCTGAAATTCACAAAAAGCGAAGGACCTAGCTTTTCAATAAACTGTTCCTTAGGTCTGGCTAGACACACAGACCTGCACAGTGTCAGGCTACCCTCAAGGGTGATAGTCTGATTTATAAATTCTTATAATGTAACAACAGCAGCAAAGAGACTATCACGAGTTGTTGGGCCAGTTTGCTGGACTGTTTTCCCTGACCTCTGGGTTGACCCTGTGGAGTGGCCCTGACATTGACACTAGTGAGAGTTTGCCTTTCAAGAAACAAAATGTACAGGATTTCAAATACAATAAAGGGCAGCATCAAGGAAGAAGTGCCCAAGGTGTTATTCCTAGGAGTCACTGAGCACTTCAGAAGACCCAAGCCGAGCTCTGTTGTGCTGGAACCCAAGGTCACTACCCACCGAGAAATCCTGTACCTGGTGTTCTGTTTGGATTTCAATGTAGTCACCAAAAACAACGCAAACCACATCTCCAGAGCTGATAAGCTGATTGACCAGTTAGGAGCTGCCAATTACCCCAGCACTTTCAACTTGACTTCAGGTTGCCATGACGCAGGGTGGGCAAGGAAAGATACACAGTGTAAACACCCCTCCCCCCTTCATTTTTCCAGCTATTTTGGCTTATGTCTTGCGTATTTTTAATCTATATGTGTAGCTGAATTGAGCCCATTAGTGCCTTGAACGATGTTTGATTAGTGTCCAGTGAGTATCCCCTCACTTTGGAATCCCATAGTATAACTCTCTCTACTCTAACACTATATTTTCTGTGCTCTCGTTCAGTCCTCTATTTTTCTCGGGCTCATAAAGTCTTAGAGACATGATGATGATCCTTTTATTTGCCCAAAGGATCGAAACGTAGTTAACTAGTTCTATGGATCCAAATTGTTTGTACATAAGAAAAAAATGGGCCATGATCTTCTTACTTGATACGCTCTCCTGATCACATACTGTCACACATCTGTATCACTTGGATGAAAATATAAACCTTTTGCCAGGCCCAAGCCTAATTTTTTAATCCATATATGTCACCCCTAGAGTAGGCCCTGAACATTCTGTCATGACCCCAAGACCACATGCCACAGCAGGCCTAAGTTCTTAAGGATTAATCTTCCGTTCCTAGATATGGCATCATTATAAGGTGTGGCTCCCCTCACCAAGAATATTGTGGTTTCTTCTCAGCTTGTAACATACAATATTTTCGTTTTTATTATTGCTTAACCTTGTACATCCTACAGCCATGTGCAGTCTAGGCAACTTCTACCATTGCTCGTAGGACCAGGTGTCAGAATTGCTCACCCATGTCATGTCTGGTTCACCTCAAGACCCATGTCCACCTAGGATATTGGAAGTGCACTTTAGTATCTCTGTTTCTTAAAAACCCTATAACAAATTCATAGGTGCCACCGTGAGGATCCTAAAAAAGTTCTTCCTTGGCTTCCAGACACTGCCATGAAGATTCTTATCCAGGCCCTTATTACCAGCTGCCTTGACTATGGGAACACCTAGTTGACATCAGTAAACTACACCCTCTTGTCCAAGCTGTAGGTGGTCCAGAATACCTCTGCATGGCTAATATGTAACCTTCCGCCACACCTGCCTTCCACTGGCTGCCAATTAAAAAGCATATTATTTTCAAACTGTGTTGTCTTCTCCTGCTTATTTGTCCACTCAACCACACCCCTACCTGCCTCCAAGATGTCTAAGATCCTCAGAAAAGGCACTTCTGGTGATCTAACGTATTTATACTCTAAGTTTTGGGGCAGGTCTTTTTCTTACACAGCCCCCCATCACTGGAATAAACTTCTCCTGAGTGTTTGCTCTTGCTCATACTTCTTCACCTTTAAGAAGGGTTTGAAGACCTGGCTGTTTTAGAACGTCCTATCCTTTGTGAGTAGTGAAGTTCCAAGATACTCCTCTGGGAGTGAGTCATGCATGATACCAATTGTTCAAATGTAAAATTAATAAGCGATGATTCTAAATCCCTGATGGCAAGTGGTAGGCAAAACATGTTTAGAACTGCTGCCTCTGCACATTGTCTGTGTAGACATGTGCAGGAACTGTCATCATTTTGTGTGCCTGCCTAACGGCAGACATAAGCACCTACAACCTCGCCCACCATGTGTTTTTCCAGCGTATTCGAGAGCTCAGCTATTTAAGGAAGCCAGTCCCAACACGTGGTGCTTAGCTTCCCCTCTACCATACCACTTACTTGATCGCTGGCAGCTCTCGCTGCCTCAACTGTGTTCTGGAATCCAGCTCTCGCAGCCTCAGTGGTGTTCTGGGCTCCAGCTCTCGTAGGAGCAGTGGTGTTCGGGACTCCAGTGCATGTCATCTCCTGCAATGTCCATTTTCCCTCTCCATGACAACACGTCTTCACCAGCTGGTGATTCCTTGGCTCGGCTACACAATTCCTGAACAAAACATACAAAGAGAAAACGTGAACACAGGTAGTACCAGGATCTCGTGTCTTGCGGATCTATAACGCTCACTAAGGTAATTACCTTTTTGTTTGGTTGTTTGTAAAAACTTCACATGTCAAGAATCACAACTTTGCATGTCAAGAATTTTGGACAGAGCAAAAAGGCACATTTGGCATTTCAGGCCATGGACTTGTTCTATCCATTACACACTTTTCTTAAAACGCTCTCTCTAACAATCAAAATACAAAACAATACTGACTAAGCATGAGACTGTATAATGTTGTGGAGCACTGATAGCACTACCATTTTGTGAAGCTTGCACCAAATATTACAAGTGTGCAATAATATTTATGTTAATGTACAGTGAGATATTGCACAAGACCACTGATTGTGTTTATAGAACTATCCGAAATATCTCTCTTCTAAGAACCGAAAGGCATGTGTCAATATTCTGATTAGTAGAATGTACAAAAGACTGGTTACTCACCGTGTTAGACCCATATGGTTCTAGTCTACCTAATGCTAACAGTGTGTTTTTTACTTTTCATATAGATTGCTCAACCTACAAAATCCTGTACGCCCTAATCAGTAGTTCCAAGGTGCAGCACACAGCAGTTTCAGACCTCATGCAGGACGCACTTGTCTGCCAACAAGACGTTCTGTGCTCCAGTGTGGTCTGCTCTTTTTTCTTTCTCCCTCCAAACAACCTTCCCCTTGGTGCCTTCCTTTATACAGTACTGTTTTTAAGCCACTGATAGAGAGTCAGGTTTCAGGGGGTGTTGGGTCTTATCCTTTCTATAGAGCAACATCCTGGAATTCAGGTGAGTGGCCTTGACAACAGCCCAAAAGATAATGTGCAATTTATTTAAAAATTTGGACATGTAATTCTAATCTTTGCATTTCCTGGTAATGAAAAACATTCAACTTCATTTTTCACCACTGTAAGTCCTACCACTCCCATAGGAAAACTCTTGGTTACCTTATTTCATTTAATAAGCGATAATGTTTGTTTAGGCACAGGTAGAAATGTCATGTTTGGTGAATAAAGAATTGCAATTTAAAATCCTCTTTAAGGGATAAGTCAGATTTTAAGTCACAATTTGAAAATGCCACTTTTATAAAGTAAGCATTTTTTGTCTTAACCACTTGGTCCCTGCAGGTAGTACCTGGGTCACATGACTATGTGTAGCTGGCAGTTGGTCTTTGTGTATTTCTTCCAGACAGTGAGGCAAAGGAGGAAGTGATGGCAGGGTGAGCCTCTCTGACTTAATGAGTGGGAGGAGTTGCCACCTACCACACTTGCACATCACAAAGGCTGTACCATAGCACTCTCACATAAGGTCTGTCACTAGTATTTTGTGTTCCCAAACAAGCTGGGGCCAGGGCAAGAAGGAAGGGGATGCCTAACAACTCAGGGGTGTGGAAGCCTCTAGAAACATCTCCTACTTCCAAGTGGGCACCAGGTATAAATATTGGACCTCAGTCTCCAACTCTTTAGTACACATCTAGACCAGTGCAAGATTCCGACGAAGGCCTGCTGTGCTGCTTTGTTGGAGGACGGACTGCCACTCAGTTGCCCTACTGTGTTGCCCTGCTCCCTGAGTGCCTGCCTGAGTGAGAAGGACTGGACCTGCATCTTGAACCCAGGACCACTAGGATCACCAGATTGACAGCAAGGGCTAGCGGGCTGGCCTCGTGATCAGAGCCTCAGGGACAGAACAATCTCAAACAGCAGGGACCTGGACTCTGCCAGCTGTGAATCCTGCCCTCCCAAGTGGTGCCACCCCATTCCTAGACCCTTGGAAGTGGGCCTGAAGGTGCCCTATTATTATCACTAAAGGCAACTGTTGTCTACTGTTTTCCCTTGTGGGTATACAGTTTTCGAGACTAGATTTCCTATCAGGTGATCCTAGAACGAGTAGTATGTCCTACAGCCACATAGTATGGTGGAATATCCAAAGATATTGGAGAAGACGCCTCACTCACTGATAGTGACATGCTTCATCATAGGCGTCTTTCCACACCCAGGTAAGATTGTACTACCTGGGCGGACTCAACCAAAGATGGTCAAGCAGGGAACCAGATAGGTGATATATTAAAAATACCTACAGGTATACCCAAATTCTATATTTTATTCCTTAGGTATATTCCTGTGGTATATTTTAAAATCGTGAAATGGGTTTTTTTTAATGCAATTTTTTCAAATATACCCTCTCTATAATGCCAACATGTTCGGCCCTCGATACTAGCCCTACCGGGTCTGGGGCCTTCTTCAGGGCTGAGATATCTGCTCTTTTAAAGTCCCTGCCTTGTATTACGCAATTATTTCATGCACAACATTAATGAGGCCTATTGCACTCACCTAAATTTCTGAATTACTCCAGTAGTTTTTCTACAAGATAAAAGAGTGACGAAAATATACAGACAATTTTGTCAATCTTTGGTGATCTAATGTCAATGTGATACACCTTTGTTGTTCGCATTCACAATATATACATCCACCGAGACTGGGTGATTTATTGCACTAAGTATGCTAAAGACTAAAAATCATCACCAGTGCTACTACCTCAATGCTTATCTTATTTTTCATTTATAATTTCCATCGATGTGCTACATATGATTAAAAACCAGACAGTGTAGGTCATAGTGATCGTTCGCGTTTCCAACGAAGATGTGTGATACCTAATGTACTCGCAAACGTGTATATTTTTCTTATATAGGGCATGCTTGGTGGTACACCCATTCGTGATCTAGATAGAGCCCACTCCCATAATGATGGTCTCTCTCTTGTGTCATGCAAACAGAGGTGGTGCTTCTTAACACTTCTAATTACTGCTCTCACCTACTGTATGGTGCTATTAAGCACCATGCGGGTCTTGTGTGTTACGGTGTCGTCTTGTAGTCACACACTATAAAAGATCCCAGCCTAGCTGTGGTCCTAGTTGAACCGATGACTCGCATACCAAAAACTCTGTTTCAGAGTCCTTGCATGACACATCTTCGATGCAGGTCTTTCCAATGTACTGCCCTTGTCAACAGCATCCCCAACACTGATGCAGGACTCCGCATGGCAAGCCCTTGAGCTCCTTTTGTCATATATCTTCTGCAGGCCCATTGTAGTTTTCCCTATGTTATCATGAGCAAGTTGCAGACTGCCCTCTGCTTTGCGAATGTTACTATAAAACTGTATTTAGCTTTGTGACAAACAGTACTTTCACACAGAACCTGAGGCTATTTTGTGTTCTGTTCTTTCCTGGGATTTAGTCTGCACACCGTGAATAAGGTCAAATACCAATGCCCCTTGTTATTTTGTTCTGGTCAGGCCCTAGCACCTAAACAAAACACACAAAGGCAGCTGTTGTTTTGGAACACGTACTTTGTCATCTAGATATATACTGAATAAGTAACAAGACACTTGGAGAGTGATCCTTCCAAGGAAGAGATTGTGACAGCACCTGAGATGTAGAACTATCATCTGTGCATGCCAAGATATGGGATCTGCTGCTAAAACCCAGAGATCTTATGATATATATACTCACTTTGCATATGCAAAAGTGGAGGGGGTTAGTCTACCCTGTCGTGTATAAAGACAGCTCCTTTTATGAATTATGGACTACTCACTATACTGACCGTATTTGTGTGGAGCATTTTCTTACTCATTGTGGCACATATACTGCACACTACAGCACTATAGTTAAAACACACATTTTAAACTTTTCTTGTGTCTCTGTCAAATCCTATTATGGACTACTAAGAGAGTGAGAGTGAAAGGGTGTGTCGCGCAACTGCGATTCCTGAGAAGGTCAGGAGTGTTGTGTTCTAGGGTGTCTAATCACTTGTTCCTCTGTGAGAGAGTAGGACGGCAAGTGAGACACTTTAGCTAGTCAGTCACTGGCTCATTGGTACTCAGGCGGAGGGATGACACAGTCAATGCCTACTAATGTTTCATTATCCCAAGCATAGTTCTGTGCCTCCAAAGAATCCCTGCAACACTTTGGAACCAGTCGGTGCATGACGCATCTTCGACGCAGAACTTTCCATTGCAAGCCCCTCATTGGCAGCCTCCTAAATGCTCACTGAAGTCCTCAAGTGCTGGCCTCACAGCTCCTGAAAACTGAAGCTGTGCAAAAACCCTCAATGCAGAAATCATCTCACCTCCGCCAGGATTTAAAGTACTGTGTTCAGCAGGCCTAACTGGGTCCACATAGCTAACCTGCACACCATCACAATTGGCCTGAAATAGTGACGTTGTCCTTGTCTGGCACGCCCAGATGCCCACTGTTGGGGCTTTGTGCTTTTTGGTGCTTTAGTCTCTTAAATCTTTAAAATGGCTCATTGCCAGTTCTGGTGATTGGATTGTTGTCATTTTTGTCATAAATTATTTATTACATTTTACTGTATGTTTCTAAAGTGGTGTTGGATTTTACTTAAATTACTCTTTGATGAACTGCACAAATATTGTACACTTTGCACCTACGTTAAGACTGACTGTTCTGTGCTAAGCTACCAGGGGTTGAGCACATGTTGGTTTAGGGGTTGCTCGTAACCTTACCCTGACTAGGAGTGTGGTGCTGCCCCATTCAAGCAGTCACCCAATTTTAAACAGTGACTGCTCTTGAACCTTGGCCTATTATGATGGCGTAACGATCGCCACCGCCAGGCCGGCAGTGGCGATCGTTACGCCATCGTCATGAGCTTTACCCCCCGCCATATTATGATGGCGGTGGGTATCGCGGCAGACGGAAAGTCCATCTGCCGCTTTTCCGCCACCGGCAATTGTCTCATATGCCTGCCGGGTGGAGCAGGGGCTCCAATATGGTGGCGGTGCCTAACAGGCACCGTCTGCCATATTAGGATGTCGGGTTTGGAAGGCCTTTCCATGGCGGCAACGGGCAGGGCCGGAGCACCCGACGAGCGGCTGCTTTGCCTCTGTGAGGTCATTGGCGCAGCAGCCTCCTGGCTCGCCTGTGGGCTCCAGCCCTTGCAGAGGAGTGGTGCAAAGGCTCGAAGAAGCCTTAGTGTGTGGGAACGGCTCCGGTGGTAATCATGCTGGATAGCGCGAGTGTCCCTTCTCATCAGTACAAGGCAGTGCAGCCAGGACCAGTGGCCCTTATTGATTTGTCTAAAGGGGCAACGCCTGGTGGGGTTAATACACACAGGGCTGGGGCTTCTATCCAGCCCCAAAGAAGTAAAAAAAAGTACAAGGTACACAGGACACACAGCAGCTCAGTGAGGGAGGGGCGGGGTGCCCAGGGTGCACCAGGTGGGGCTGGTGGAAAGTGGCCAACCCGGTAACGGCACCGCAGGAGCCAGATGGCAGGGGACAGATATCGAGGCCCAGATTAAGGAACAGCGACTCTTGGTATGGGAGACCAGGGAACACTAGGAAAGGTTATGCAGGGCTAGGAAGTAGGATGTGGAGGCATGGCAGCAGTTAATGGAGGGCTCATTTTTGGAGGCTAAAGGGGGGGACAGGGAGACAGATTTTTCTGGGGCAGAGGCAGGGCTTTGGGTGTGGGTGCCTGATGAGGAGATTGGGGGATAGGACAGGCATGGAGCTTTGACGGCTCGTGGGCCCGGTGGTGCTCAGGACCCCCTTAGTTGGTGCAGCCAGGAGTAGGATATGTGGGCTAGGCTAGCAGCAGAGGCTGGCAGAAGGACAGCGAAGCCAGCAGGGTGCACTGTGGACTGGAGACGTTGGCCTGGCAGGGAGGTCTGCCGCAGCCACCTCTACACAGAGGGCTCACTCATTGCTCACTATACAGGAACCACTGTCCCAGTGGGCCACGAATTCAAAAGCATGGAACAATGATGTTGCAGGTCCAATGTGTGATTTTGAGTAGGGTGAATGTGAGGATGAGTTTGTGCTGGAATATGCTGTGGAACTTGACAAATGGGAAGAAGGCGAGCTGCAGGAGGATGTCAATGTGGGGCTGCTTGAGGTGTGTGACAAGGGAAAACCATGCTAAACTGGTAGGGCAGTTAGTGTATTGCAGAAGTCCAGTCTGGGCAAGGGAGGTGTGAAGAAGAAGGCGTCAAAGCAAAGTGGTGGACGTTGCGGTGAGAAAAAGGACACAGAGCCATTGCCTTCTGGTACAATGGAATGGTGGTCCACTTGGGGATCTGGAGAATGGAACAAAGGGGGTGCCACCAGCAGGTTGGTGGGTGTCGGGGACGGCATCATCAGTGATGCATATAGCAGAAAAAGCTTTGTCAAGGGGAAAAGGAGCACAAGCGTACTGGCAGCCAAAAGGTGATGGAGCGGAAGAGGTGTCAGTCTGAAAGTTTGGAGGAATACAGAGCACAATGTTGGTGTCTACTGGAATTTTAACAATGGTTTATGCTCCCGCCATCTTTGTAAAGTTCAAATGTGGGGGAGACATCCCATTACCCAGTGTTTCACGCTGGCCAGTCTGGTCGAGAAGTGAAAGGCTTCCAAAGGGAGGGGTTAGCAGGGACATCCTGAATCGAAAGGCAACTACTCCCATTAGTGATGATGCCCTACGGCTTTGGATGGTTTTATATCCTGATAGAGAGGTGGCTTTGAGGCTGGAATGGGGTTTCAAGGAGGGTTTAAGGATTGGGTACCAGGAGCCGTTGGCACAGGTGTGCAGATACTCTGGGATCCGCAAAGGAGTTTCCTGAGGTGGTGGCAGCTAAGCTGGGCAAAGAAGTGGTGGAAGGGATGATTGCAGGCCGTATTTGGATTAAGCCACTTCTGATTTTATTTTTTCTTCTTTGGGGGTGGTGCACAAGAAGATAGCAGGGGAATTTCCGTCTGATACATCATTTGTCTTGGCCCGAAGTGACATCAGTGAATGACTATATCACATAGGGGGATTCTAGGGTGTTGTATGGGCGGAACGGACGTCCTCAACGCACTTGAGCATGGCCATGTCTGAGGAAGTTTTCATTTCATTGATAGTGAGGGCAGATTTGGGTGTGTTGGGGACTTTCAATGGAGTGCTGATGTCTTTCATGGATGAGAATTCTGTCTGAAACGTGCAGATAATGTTGGATGCAGCGGGTGCTTACAACTTTGATTTGTTCTGGGATGGGACGTAGTGTACTGAGTGATGACGGGAGTGCTGCCAAGGGCACCGCATGGCCTTCCTGGAGTTTTTTCTGCTGTTTGTGACATGGGAGGTAGGAAGGTGAGTTGGCGAACGGGACTGTTCTGTTTCAGGTTGTCAATATGATGGTGGTTGAGTTGGTCAATAAACAGACAGCAAAAGATCTGAGGGTGTTGCGTCTTTTGCGTAGTTTCATGTTGGTCTGCTTGCATTTGAATATTGTTTTTAGGGCCAAGCATGTGCCGGGTGTGCAGAATGACAGTGCAGACTCATTATCTTGTTTGCAGTGGCACCATTTCTGCAGACTGGTGCCAGGAACAGGCAAGGTCAAGACACCATTGTTGGTGAACATTTGGGTGCAGGGAGAATAAGGATTGTGGGTCTGGTCTAGGGATCTTAGGCTAATTTCATGAGGAGGTGTTACGGACTGACATAGAGTGAGTACAGGTTGTTTATTGGACACACACTGTGAAAGGAGGAACCTGCGAGAAGAAGAGGCTGTGACGAGAGCTATGCATTTTGTGTTGTTTTTTATTGAAAATGTATTAGGGGCAAGTTGGCTGGGTATCATTCTCTGGCTAACTGTATTGGTATTTTGAACCCAACCATCGATGACATCCTGGTGCAGGTTTTAGAAAGGGTGGGGAAAATAACGGAGTGGGAGGTACTCCAGATCGGATGGCCATTACGTTTGAATTGTTGTGGGAGATGTCAGTTTGGCCGGTTTGTTGTTATGACAATTTTACATTAATGGCTCAGCATGATCTTTATGTTTTGTGGGGCATTTCGGGTTTTGGAGCTGTTGAGTTCTTCAGAGGCACTGAGGCTGCTGCACGAAGAGGTGTATCTGGATCCTGAGCATCTGGGTATCTGACTTAGAAGTTCCAAAACTAACCAGCAGGGTAGAAGGAAATGAATATGGTTGTGTTTTTTGGGTATCCATTACTCCCCAGAGAACCTTTTCAGATAGAGGGAACCAAAGAGATAACAATGAGTTCTAGGAAGGACAGGGACAGGATAGCAGAAGACTTATTCAAGAATTAAGGTCCCAGAGTTACAATCAACAAAGCTGTTACTCAGGGAAATTCCAGGCCTAAGGAAGGTTTGAAGATGAAGTTCATAAAACTAGAGATATTATAGAAATTAGAGATCTCTAAGTGGTGGAATGGGGCTAATTTTAAACAGTATCAGAGACATTACAGGATTCCACAAGGCTTACGCGCTCAGATATTTCTCACTTATGATGATCTAGAAAAAGATTTGTTAATAAAAGTGGGAAATAGAGCTTACTGACAACTTGATGAACCTTTAGAATATCCTGATAACAAATGATAACAGAATGGTTGACAAGTCAATCCAGGAGCCTGGTGAAATAGAAAAGGAGATTACAGAGATTAAATTGCCAGAAGCCACCCAGAAGAACGTTGCAATCTTAGAAGAGATTCTTGGGAGACATGACGAAGAAGTGAAACAGAGAAAGGCAAGGAAATTTAAGAGGGATGAAGTATATTACCTCAACAGCTGGGTCTTTACTTTAGCTAAAAGATTTGACTACTTAGTAAGATAAGATACTAACACAGGGGGAACCAGAACACCATCTGTGAGTGAGAGAAGTGGGGCATCGTCCAGCAATATATCAAGCCATGGAGATGAGCATATCGGTGAGGGCGCTTCCAATCAGATTGCAGGCAATACGTTTTTAAGGGAGCATTTGAAGATCGGGATGGAAAGCTAAGATATGTGTTTGAGACCAAGGGGAAAAGACCCAGAAAAACAGGGGAAACAGAGGGAGGTGAATCTCCAAAAGAGAGAAAAAGGATGTAAAACAAGTTGTGAAACAAGAACAAATAGCTGCAAATAATTATCTGAATATAAAGGTTTTGAATTTCTCAAGCTAAACATTGTCAGATGATTTGATTTCTGTTACAGAAGGGTATGTGTTTCTGCCCTACCCAAGAATGCGATATATTTTCAATGTGAAGGTGGATTTATATAGATTTGTCAGATATCTGACTAATATATATATGTGGACTTTAGACAGCATGTTGTTTAATTTATAGTTGTGACTGTGATAGAACACAGTGGTTTAAATAAGTGAAGAGAGGACATCTTGCGTAATGTTAACTGTTGCACTAGATGACAACTTTGTAGGCAACCATGTAGGCAATAACTAGGTAAGAGAGAACCCATGATCATGGTCATATACTCACTAGGTTTTAGCATGGAACATGACTCAAAATAATGATTGATGTTAATGTGTACAATAGATGTTGATCCGTATTCCGGACTCTGTTTAGACCATCACACAGTATTTTGCTTCTCAAATGTGTAATCGCTTGGATTACAGGGTGCCACAACCATCGCATTTGGAATTTGGAATTTGGACAAATACCTGAAGAATGAGGACCATTTTTATGACTGATATGACAAGTGAGCTATCTATTTTGTAGGATTATTATGCTGATAGAATACCCACTAGCTATGTGATATGACTGACAACCACCTTGTGCTTACTAACAGATGATTGAGGACTCTGATACCGCTTTAGATTGATAACGACATTACAGATACTGTTTGATATACTGTGAACAGGTGAGCTAGTATACAAACATCTAGTCACACCGATGGTTATTAGAGCGATAAGATGGCACCAGGGTAATTTGCGCCAAAGCATGTTAGTTACTGGGAGAGATGAGTTTTGTAATTTGGGATTAAGTCAAATTACAAGAGGACACTGCACTAACTACAGAATAGCAAGTATACCTGCATATAGCTTAAGGCGTCTGCAGCAGATCCAAAACCAGGCGGCGCGCCTGGTGTTTAAACTTCCAAAATCTCACCACGTCACTCCCCTCCTCAAGTCCCTACATTGGCTCCCTGTCCGCGCGCGTGTCCAGTTTAAGCTTGCTTCCATCACCTTCCAAGCACTACTGGGCACGGCCCCGGCTTTTATCTCATCTGAGATCATTCCCTATGTTCCCTCCAGGGAACTGCGTTCATCCACTCAATCCCTTCTCACAGTCCCGCAGTTCCGGAGGAAGAAATGGGGAGGATCGAAATTTGCGACCCTTGCTCCACTCTTCTGGAACTCCCTGCCTCTTGAGCTTAGAGCCTTAACTCTTTATCCGCAATTCCGGAAACAGCTCAAAGCTCATTTGTTTACTAAATTTTTTAACTAGTCCATTAGCAGTTTCTGTTTCTTTTTAACTCAGCTTCGGCTTCCCTCGCCCAGATATCTGTTAGTTGCAGCGCCATGAAACCGCGGGTGAACGTGCGCTTTATAAATAATTTTAAATTCAAATTCAAATTAGCAAGCACACTAATGCATGAAGGTACTATGGTCTGTCTTTTAAGATTCTTAGATGAATATGAAGGGATCACAGCACATCTGTCGTAACTTAAATTAGAGATCACGGTTTGAACTACTAACCCACCATAGGTCTGTTTTTAGTTAAAGCAATGTAGAGCTCCAAAGAATTGGCTTTTCATGTAAGAAAGAAGTGTCTGAAAAAACAATTTAGGTGTACTATATGTAACTCCAATGTATGGTCTGTTCCTTTGTAACCCAAATGAAGTCAAATTGGTTTATGTACCACTGACGAAACACGTGTTGGATACAAGAGCCCAACTGGAAAGAATATTTAATATCAGAAGTGATTTAATTCTATGTGAAAATGGAAGAATAAAAAGACAAAGGAAACCCACTACATTTTTTGTTCTGAAATGTTGGATGTTGTGTTGCACAGGGGTCTTCGAAGTCTGTCCGGGGACTTTTTCTTCGCTAGATTTAGATTGAAGCACCTGAGGAGTAATCATGAGTTAGATGGGGATACTGAAAGGTTTGCGCAATTGATACCCATTCTCCTGAATATGGTTGTGCGAAGGAGGGAGTAGAGGGGTTTGCGCCATCTGTGAATGGTGCTGTTTCCCGGTGTGGCCCAACAGATGATTTAGGGTGATTTTTTGCAATGAAGGTGGCCAGTGGGTGATGGGTTTTCAGTTGTTGGTGGTCCTGCAGACAGGGTTGCGTCACCTAGGTAAGGATGCAGCCTTTTTTAGAACCCATTCCTTTCAGATTAGAGTTGCGATGGCAGCCGCTAGTGTGGGGTGGGAGTGGGGACAGATACATTGTATAGGTAGGTGGAGGTCAAGGTGCTGCGAACGATGGGTGCAGCAGTGAAGAGGTTCTGAGTGACTGAGTATGGCGCCCGACCTAATTCCTCTTTCTTTTGCCACAGGGTGTGTGAATGGGCCAGGTTCCAAGACTGTAACCTGTCTCAAGGGACTTCTGGTATACAGTGGGCGGTGAAGTATGGGGACCAGCAGGTTTATGGTTGAAATTTGGGACTTCACAGCAGCTGGCACAAGGTGCTTTGGTGCGGTAAAGGGCGGATGCACTGGAGTTACTTGTTGCCTTGGCAGACAAAGCTGGTTTCACAGATTGGTTGCCCAGACATGCTTCTTATTCATTTGGGGGGAAACGACCTGGTCCAATAGTCTGGTTTGACACTGATGCAACACATTCAATGTGATTTGGAGGCAGTCAAGATGAACTTTGTTGGAACATGCATAATGTGGTCTCAATTTTGGCACTTCGGGTCTGGAGGGGGGCACTGCGACATGCAGTGATTGGCAAAGCTCTACTTAAGCTCAATATAGCCATGGGAGTGTTTTATAAAAGAAAAATTAGCATTATGGTGGTCTAGCATCGGGGCATCAAGGACGAAGAGGTGTGGCTATTTCAGGATGACAGGGTTCATCTCTTCAGAATGGGAAAGGGATACTATATGATGGAGTTGCAATATACGGTGAGCCGTCTCTGGCATGAGGCTTTCTGGTGCAGGTGAGATCTCCGTGGAAGTGGGGTTGCCTGCAGTAGCTGAGTGGTGGGCAGAAAAACGCCCTCTGGGATTTTTTTGGGGTGGCAGCATGTGGGGATCACAAGCGGGCGTATCCACAACCCTCAAGGGAGAGAACAGAGTACTGATGACAATAGACAGTGTGTGGTATGTTGGCAAGCGAGGAAAGAGTTCCAGGAAAGGGTTTGGGTAGAATTTAAGGAGAGTCTGGAGAGAGTGGCAAGTCCACCAAGGAGTGGAGCAGGGAAGTCTGGAACAAGGCATGAGAGGTTTGAAAGGTGGCATGAGGTGTGAGTGTTTGCGGGATGTATGTGGAGTTTTCAGAACTGCAAAGTTAATGACATAGATAAAATTCTAATATCATGTTCAAATACGTTTTGCAACCATGTCCTAATAAATTGCCTTTTACGCTAAGATGGGTCATGGAGTGTTTGTTATGTCATGATGATGGCTCCCAGAGGAAGCGAGTTGCAGACTAGTCTATCCCTGCGGTGCTTTGAGAGGCAAGCAGGACATGGATAGGGATTGGTAGACATTGGGGAAGGGGCAGGAGGTAGGTAGGGCATAAATGAGTCAGGGAGAGGGGTATCCGGCCCCTTTCTGACTCTGAGCATCACTTGAGGGGGGGAGCAGTGTGTTAAAAGACGTTTTCCATCTGCCCACCCTACATGAATATGAGGTGCATGGCGAGGTGTGGTTGGCGTACAGCATTTGCAAAGGATGGACTGGTTTGCAGGGTTAGCCGGTATGTGGGGGTTGAAGAGCCACATGCAGGTTTGTCCACACCCTGGGGGGAGAGAACGGAATACTGGTGATAAGAGACAGTGCTATAAACAACAAGATTGGGGAGTGAAGAGGTAGCACCCTACACGGGAATTGGAGGTGGATACATCCTCCACATAGAATTAGTAACAAAACAAAAGGAATCCACCTCATGGGATGGAGCTGCGTAGAGCAAGGGACTGTTGAAGGGCACTACCGAGTGTCAATGTCCTTTCCACCCGTTCTTGAGGTTCATGGGGAATTGTTTCTCATATACATAAACATTGATTAAGGCATACCATTGGGTATTGTATATAAATGCTTGATTAAATGCATTTTCTCCTCAAATATCACATCATTATTGATCACTATTTTGAGTAACATTGTAAATATAGGAGGGATCTTTGTTTGTCCTGACGAAGAAGCCTTGATGCTTCGAAACAAGTTGACTCATTAGGAGTATCCGCACATTAAGCAGGACATCTCCGCACCACCTTTTTAGTAGCACCAGCCTCCCTTGACCTAGTAAAGTTTGTATGTCTAAGAGGCCTGGTCCTTTTTAAACTCACTCCCTTACATTCACCCCAGACCCTCCCTCTCACTACTCTTGCATCACACATAGCATTACATTATCAGTGATCGCACGTAGTCGCAGGTCATAGCACGCCCCGTCCCGCAGCGGGGCGGGAAGGTCCCTATGATGAAGCATGACACCAAGGGCCCTTTTGGTGTGTGAGGGGTATTTAAGCAAACACAGTGTGTGTCCAACCATTGAGGATACGCACTTCCCATAACTCAGTAGTTAACATATCTGATTAAACCCCCCCTTGAGGTGGATTCCTTTTGTTTTGTTATTGATAAGAGACAGTGTGCAGCATGTTGGCTAGCGGATAAGGAGAACCTGAGAAGGGTTTGGGTAGAAAGGAAGGAGAGTCTGATGAGATGGCATGAGCACCAAGGAGTGGAGCTGGGAAGTATGGAACAAGGTATGCGGTCGAGGGGGATTAAAAGTCGGCGTGAGGTGTGAGTGGTTGCAGGATGTATGGGGAGTTTTCAGAACTGTAAAGTTAATGGTATATATAAAATGTTAATAAAATGTTCAAGTACGTTTTGCAAACCATGTCCTAATAAATGGCCTTTTACGCTAAGATGGGACATGGAGTGTTTGTTATGGCACAACGCTGCTAGTATGCCTGGAAACCTGCACGTTTCGCACCTTTCCAGGCGTACCACAGGGTAGCTAGTGAAGAGGAAATCATCATAAAAAACACCCTGCCGGAGGTTCAAATCTCCACTTGACATTTTCTGCTTATTTTCGAGATTCGGGTTATTTTTCCATCTATTGGACACTGTCGAGCTCCTCTGCCCCTCTGTGGCTTCTATTGAGTGGTTGTCGACTTAGAGTTAGTTACATGGTATTGAAAAGTGCCTTCTTCGTTACAAATTTATCTACCGTACTTTTTTGCTGGCTTTCTTCCCTATTAGCTTGGCCCTTTCCCCTCCTTGCCTTCTTTCGGTACTTTTGTTTATTTCATCCTCCTCTTAATGTTCTACTAGTTCAATAGATTTACCGTTTGTGACACATAATTTGTGTTGTTAATTGGGTCGACTTGAGGTAGCAATGTGTATATCTTATTGGCTGGAAAAAGCGCATTGAATTAGCTAATGTGTCTGGCTTTTGTACTTAATTTATAGTTAATCAACCCCTAAGTGGGAAAATATTCTAGAACTAGAACACAAAATAAGGATTGGACCTAAATTGCAGCATTTTATTGTTTCTGAGTGTAATGCTTTACCAGACAAAAAGGAAACGGGAGGTATTTGGTTACACAAGCTCTTTCCACAAACTGCTTTTAGTGACTCCATGGTGTATATTTAGAATACTAATGCGCTTGAAAATGTCTATTCTTTTCGGCAGAAGATTAGAAGTGAATTGCATGCAGTCAGCAACGCTTTATACCAATAGTTTATTAATGAAGTGAATTGATTTGAATTTAAAATATTAAAGAAAGAACACTGGGAAGCGCATGAGAATAGAGACAACGGGGAGAATATAAACACAGATTAAAGTCCAAGTTATTAACTTTCTAAGCCACTGAACTAAGAAGAATTATCGGTTGAAACGGCAGACTGATTATGCATTCTCATAAGCATTGTTATTGCTTCCCGAAAGAACACAATATTCTTCATTTCCTAGAGAAAGATCTTTTGTATTTTTGGTCTGTCTTTGATTTGTATCATTACATGTTGCTTTTAATAGTTGAACCAAAATACTCACTATAATTAATGTTTTTAAATTTAGAATGTGTGTAATTAAACATGCTACCGTAGTGCAGGAAAGTGCATCGTAAAGTCGCAATCAGATGAACAATTTAAAATAAAAAAGAACCGCAAAGATTGCTTTTTTCTGAAAACAGTTGCATTTTTTTTTCATGTATTCTTTGTAAAAAGTCCTTGGAGATGAAGGCAGGTCGTTTTACAGGTCACAAGCTAGGAAGCAAGCACTGGCCCAGGGACCTAAGGGATAGGTTTTTTGATTCATATACACAGTGAAACACAGTCATGCATGCACAAAGCACGTGTGCACAATGCATATGATCATAATCATGTGGCAACAAAAAGTCAAAAGCTCCCGGACTCTACTCCCCCCCTGTTTTCTAATTTATTAAGGACTCTGTTTCCCCAAGTCTACATTTAGCCGCAACTTGGCCTGAGGCACAGGTCCAAGCTTTCAGGCCAGCACTCCCTGATTCTGGGAAGGGGGATTGCACCCCCAAATTCATCACCTCAGTCTTCTCCATATTTACTCGGGGAGCACTGAAATTCATCCAATTTGCAATTACTAGCTGAAATTCTGGAACCTATGGGGCATATTTACAAGAAATTAGCAGAGCCCGGTGTTAGCCTCCTTGGCTTAATACCACGCTCCGCCACTTCTGAAACATAGGGTTGCACCGTATTTTTCAAGAATACGGTGCAACCTTGCATTTCCCCCTGCGCTGGTGTTTATTTAACTGTCTAGCACCGATGATGGCACCCTTGCACCACAGTGCAAGGGTGCCTGCGTTGAGGAGAAGGATCGGTTATGTGCAGGAAGGTGTCCATTCCCTCAAAAAACAATCTGAAATGGCTTTTTGAAACTTCTATTTTGGCTGCTGAATGCAGCACACTTGGCAGTTGCAAAACATCATTTTTTTAATGATTTGTTTATGTGTAGGAAGGGACACCTTCCTGCACATGAACAATCAATGGCATTTTTCTGCTTTTATGTGTCTTGCACAATGCAGCACACATGGAAACAGCAAAAACAAGGAGATATTAAACATACACCACTCTTGTGAATATGGGGCAGCATCAAAATCAATGGGTGTTGTTTGGAACGCCCACCACAACACCGAATGCCCTCCCCTTTCATGCCTTATTTATAAGACAGCGTTAAGCCACTTTAAGTGCCTAACACTGCCTTGTATATAAGGTGAAGCCCCTATCACCACCACGTTGAGAAAAGTGACGTTGTGGTGGCGATAGAGGCTTGTAAATTTCCCCCTAGTTAAGGAGGACCAGTTGGATCATCAAGTTGTACAACCAGTTATTGCTTCCTAAGTATGTAATTGAAAGGAAACCAAATGCTGTGATCAAAAGAGTTTGTGGCACAACACAGCTGGTAAGCAGTGTGTGATCAACCTCGGGTACACCCTGTCCCAATTTTCTCAAAGCAGATGGAGAAGAGGCATTCCTCACACTTGTAAATGTTCTGTCAAAGAGGAGACAAGCCAAATAATGTTGAAGCTTCACTGCCACCCTTGTCTACTGTCATTCTCTGATCATCTAGGACTGAGACTAAAACTGTGGGTAGTGTGGAATGACCATAAGCCTGATTCAGCTGGACCTAGACTAGGGTGGTTGCCGAGAGCTTTATAATATAATGTCCCAAGATTTTAATTGTAAAATGCAGTTATGAAATAGTCTGATATTTATTGAAGACTCTTCGATCAGCACTGGGCTGTGTTAATTATCGTGGACATCTAGTTAGACATAATGGGGTTCTGCCAAAAAGAGAACTTGAAGGCACCACTGCTCCAAAAAATGAACTACGTTCTTCCTTGGGAATGGCTGAATCGTATTTTGGGTTTATTAAGATTCGTGCTTGGTGTACATTGCTGACAAATAAGGCTGAATTTGATTGGGGAGAATCGTGTGCGAAGTAGTTTTCCAATGTGAAAGAGTGTCACCAGGATTAGAAGAATTTATGCTTGAAAGAGAAGTGACAGCAGAGGCAGATGCTAGCTCGGGAGGTTTGGGTGCCGTGTATGGGTGTGCAAATTCGAATAATTAGCTACGTCATAATTTTCCAAAATGTCAGTAGATTTGACTATAATTTCGCGTATTTATGTTAAATGTCATTTTTTGCTACAGGAAACGCGTCGTTGCGTCGGTTTTTGATACAAAGACAAATTCCACACCACAAAACAGTGCAAAAAAGCCAAGGCACCGGCACCAACAGCCACTCACGTTCTGTTATTCCCTTCCGCACGTGGCATATTTTTGTCAGTGAAAGGCGTATTTGCTGTAAAGATTTCCTGTGAATGGTACATAACCATGCAAAAGCAAGTAATGGTGCAATTTCAAATAACAAACGTATCACGAAATTCCTTAATTTGCATAATGTACATTGTGCCCTGGCCTGGTGCCGTGCTGTTGAAGAAGAGAAAAGATGGTGAAGAAGTAATCACTTTTGCATACAGATCCCTACGTGGGTGACAATTAAACTATTTGTTGATTGGGAACAAGGGTCAGGGTATATAATGTACTGTGAGCAAGATGATATGAATCTGTAAGGAACAGTATTTCGTGTTTGTACCGATCATAACATTTTGAAGGAAAGATTTACAAGAAAGATTTAGAGGCAGTGTGGAGTAGAATAAGAAGGTGGGTAATCTGTTCGCAGGAGCATGACTATGGTGTGGAATATACTCCTGCAACCAAGAATAAGGGTAATAGAGACATGTGGGACCAAGTGTGACTGGTGAAAGGTGATTGCTATTTGTTTCAGGTTACAAGGTTGATTTAGCAGTTGGCTCTAAGAGAGGGTTTGATAGAACTTGCACATGAGGGACTTTGATATCAATAAAACCAAAGAAAGGGTGGTGTAAGAATGTTGATGGGCAGGTGTTAACCTGCAAGTGGAAAGATTGGTTAGAGATTGTTTGTAATGCTGGAAAGTTGTAGCAGCTGTAGCACCAAGAAACCTCAAATGAACTTTGGCAAATTTCCCACTGGACGATGGGAGGAGGTGTCGATTGACATTGTGGGACCATTGATGCGCGAGAGAAGGCTCCCATAGCACAAGATCACCAAGGGCCTAGTAGCGATTTCTAAATATGTTGTGTTGTTCTACATTAGGGGAGTGAAGTCTTTTGCTTACGCCAATGGCCCACCTGCCAAGCCTTAAATAAGCATGTGAATGTCTTCATTTCACAGTGTCACATATTTTACATCCTGAAAATAAACAATGTGCAATCTCCATAGATGGTTACCTTCCCCACTTAGTTACCAACGAGAAAGATTTTATATGTATAAAACGCTTATCGTCGTTGTATCCTTTGTATCCACATAACATTACTCTCCAATGCTCAAAAAGTGGAACAACTCCTACATGTGGTTTCAACATTTCTCTTGTCCTTACTCTCCAGTTGAGGGTATTTTTACTTTGCATCAAACTCATGGGCTTTTCTTAGTCTAAATGAAAGTGATAGGGCAATAAATATAGTGCATGATTTAAAGGTTACGGAGAGAGTAATGTCTGTCGGATGGCAGAGGACACAGCCTTCCCAAACCTTATGATACAGTGCCTGCCAAATTTAAAGATGACTGCTAGTCCTATGTCACAGCAGTTAATTTCAGTGTACTGAAAGTTATGTCTGCACACCAAGCATGACTTTTATTTGCTTTTCAACAGCAAACTCTCAATTTGAGACTTTACTTTTGTACAACAAAACGCTACTGACCCCCAGACCCTGGCAGTTTCTCCCAGGGTGTGGGAGTTATTATTGTTTTTTCCTCCCTCTCACTATTAGTTTCTCAGTCGAGCCTGAGCCAGCGCGCAAGCGCTGCTCTTCAGATGATCTGTGGTTGATCAGTACAGAAGAGAAGCCCCACCTACTCTCCCGCCCATATTATTCTTTGGCTTGTGTCTTTGTCCTTCGTAAATGTTGCAGTTTGATTCCTAAATATGCTTGTTAGTCCCTCCTTAGTACGGCCAAGTTGTGATTTGTATTCACCCATGGCTACTGGCCCCTCTACTTCGGTTCTTACATGGTAAGGACTATGGGGCAGATTTACAAGCCCCTTGCGCCTCCTTAAGCCACTATTGCATCACTTGTTTTGATGCAACGGCAGTGCAAACAATGCAGCCAACTTACAACGTGATGCATCTAGGTATATTGTTTGCAAGCTAGGCATTCCCATGCAAAAAGCCATGTAAAACAGTTGCAGTGAAATATACATTTTACTGCGTCACTCTATGCCTTCACTGCGTCAAAATCCCTATCCCTGCTCAGACCAAGCGTAAGGAATGACGCAGGGATTTTTGTATTGGACTCACCTATCTGTTGTGGCATATTGCTGGAGTTGAGTCACTTTCATGAGCAACTCCAGCGATGCGTCACTTTTGTGCCAACAGATGTGTCAGAAATACTGTTATTTCTTGCACCATGGAGCACTGTATTGTAAATACAGCGCATCTATGGTGGCACAAGGACATTTGGCACTGGCGCAAGGAAACTGACGAATCTATGCAGATGCTTCAGTTCCTTGTAAATCTGCCACCATATTCTTTATTGAGTTTGTCCTACTTAAAGCAGGACGACATGCTGTGTTTACATTCAGCGGCGCTCTGCGCGCTTTCACTTTTGGAGCTGCCGTAACACTCGCGACCCCTTGTTACTAATATGCTAGAGTTCTTTGTTGATATATTTGAATACTGTTAGCAGTGATTCTCCAGGGGTGGGTGTACGTTGCAGTGTGTGATTTTACATTGTTATGAAGTAATACTGCAATGGTGCAGTGATAATGCTTTTTGTGATGGTACAGTATTATTCAGTCTGCCAACGAGGGTGCAGGGACAGTGTTTTTCGTGAGGGTACATTATTAGGCAGCAGGATTTAGAGAGCAGCGTGATACTGCATGGGGATTTGTTAACCCTTTCTATTCTTGAAGGATTAAGCCTGATTATCATGTGTCGGTGCTCCATGACCTGACTTGTGGTCTCGTGGCTTCTGTGATGTCACGGTGTCCCTCAACACCCCTAATAGGCTTATTCCACACATGCACCTCATCTTAATCTGCATTATTGCTACCCATCACATAGCAGTAAACTGAAGTGCAGGGAGGCAGAGATACTTGTCCAGGATCACACTGTCTGTCACGGGTAGTCAGGGAGGGTAGCCGTATACTGAATTTACTATTGGGATGGGGCTGCAACACCTCCTCCTACGTGAGGAGAGGATGCGTGCCTGTGGCAAGTTGCCTGTATTCCCTTTTGTACCATCTCTACCTCCACCCCAGCAGGGAAGCTGTGCGGACACCTTATGCCTAGAGAACCCTGCACATGCGTGAACATTTGCCCGTTTGTACTTCGAGCCAAGAGCCCAAACATGCTCCTCCGAGAGTACAAACTGCCTGCAGTGCAGTGGACAACAACATTACAGCACACCCTGTAGATCAGTTCAGTCCACACGGATGCAGCTTCCGCCCAGCATTTCAAAGCCACGGTCTCAACGTGAGATGTTCACAGCTTGAAATAGTAGACATTTGTACAGCAGATACTTGAGAAAATGGGTAAGGTCTGACATGCTTTTTAAAAGCTTTAACATTAGTTATGCTTTAGAAAAGAGAGTAACGACATAGAATATTTTGAAACAAGCAGTGTAAGAGCTAATAGGACTGGCATTGTCTGACGTCATGTCACTTTGTCTGTGTTGATGGGGAAGCTGCCAGGCCCTCCTCAATCTAAAAAAACAAAAAAACTTAAGGGAAAAGCACACATATTTCTTGGTCTCAGAAAGAACTCATTGCCTCGGTAGCCCCTCTCATTGAAGGGAACTACTTTTCTGTGTGGATGTGGCCCTTTTGAAAGGGTACAATGCAGTAGCGGTCCGTGGAGGGAGTTCCGTCGGGCGTTGAGGCAGGGTGGGGAAGGGGCATGGTGGGGAAATGTAAACACCAGAATATGGATGAACGGAGGTAAGTACACATTTAAATAAATAAAACGAATTCCTTTGCGCGCGCTGGTACAATGTTCTCACTTACGGTGAAGTTACCCACTGACTGAAGGGGCTGACTATTTGCCCGATGCTGTATTGGGCCACAGATAATGTGACTGACACAATAACAGGCCAATGGACAAAGACCCCCATAAATTAGTATATTAGACAAATAATGTTAGTAAAATGAAAAGGTCTTGGTTCACGCCGCACCTAGAAAATGGGTCTTCACTCAAAACAAATCAATTAGTTTAATTAGCATCTTTGGCTGTGCTCCAGTGAAATGGGAATGTCCAGGAACCTTTTCTTTCCAAAAGGCAGAATCTTTTTCTCTGCCTGTGCCCTAATGAAGTAGGCCTGGCTAGAAAAGCTTTTCTTTGTAATACGTCGAGTCCACATCTCTGGTCATGCATTATCCCCCCTCCTTCACAAAATGCAGCATATTGATGTAGGTGGTCGCAGGGCACCCTGGAAAGGAAAGTTCCCAACTTAAACAAGAGTCCATCACTGATGGGGCACATCCACGCCACAGATTTGGTAGCACCCAACCACTTTGGAGGTCACACCGAAAATGCAAAGACGTCAAGGTGACATCAGCGCTCTCTACTGTAGACCTTGATGCCTGCAGTATGGAATGCTATCCATAATGCTATCCAGTCTGAAAGGAGTGTAGAGGAGGATTTCTGTTGTCAAAATATATCAGCATATCAGTGTGAACGTGCCAGGAAGAGAGTGCTGACTTCATTCACATGATCTGGGCTTGTAGTGGTACTAAGCTAGTGAGAAGAAGAAATGTTAAAACTGTGAAGGATTGTGGGCTCTGTGGTGGAAGTCTTTTGTTAATTTGTGGGAGACCGAGGGAAAAAATATGAAAATTCAGGGGCATAATATCAAGGACGGCATTAAAATTATCGCCGATTTAGCAGCAGAAAACTGCAGCTAAAGCGGTGATAATGGGCTTGATAATATGCCCTGGAGAATTCCAATAGAAGCCCATGTTCACACCAGAACATGCACTTCTATTGGAATTCTCAAGGGCATATAATCAAGCCCATTATCGCCACTTTAGCGTCAGTTTTCTGCCTCTAAACCGGCGATAATTTTTAACGCCATCCTTGATAATATGCCCCTAAGTTTGCATGTTTGTGGCTGGTGTTAGCCATAGACTTGCTGAAACCAGAGGAATTCTCGCAGGACAACTGGCTAACAGATGCGCTTGAATGATGGGTGGCTGAAGAACTGCACATGGGCAAAAGTTGAAGTGACTAGACGGTAGACAAGGATTTTGACACACGGAGAGTACAAATACAGACCGTGCCCCATTAGCCAGGTCGCATACCGGCTTAGAGATGAGGCCTTTGTTTCATCCCCCTTCAGCAATATGCCATGATATGGAGAGACAGAGGGCTGTTGTTTTGAAATGGGAGGTGATCTCTCTTTATGAGAATATGCTTTGACAATGAAAGTGACGCTGTGTATGTGTAAGATAGATAGATAGACAGATAGATAGACAGATCGATAGACAGATAGATAGACCGATAGACCGATAGATAGACAGATAGACAGATAGACAGATAGATAGATAGATAGATAGATAGATAGATAGATAGATAGATAGATAGATAGATAGATAGATAGATAGATAGATAGACAGATAGACAGATAGACAGATAGACAGATAGACAGACAGATAGATAGATAGATAGATAGATAGATAGATAGATAGATAGATAGATAGATAGATAGATAGATAGATAGATAGATAGATAGATAGATAGATAGATAGATAGATAGATAGATAGATAGACAGACAGACAGACAGACAGACAGACAGACAGACAGAAAGCAGTGGGGCCTAACTAAAATTGCACTGTATTCATAAGGTAGTGATACCATATTACAGTAAGTTACTCACAAGTACTAAAAAATAAAACATAACTCTTCACAAAAAACAAGTTTTCCACCTGAAGCCAAGGATTGTAAAATTAACACGGTCTTCACAATTCAGTTCATCAAACGTTGTCCTCCCGGAAGTCTCAAGAGTGCACTGGCAGAGACAGGGTGGACAAATCTTCTGTTTCCTGGCCACGGCATTTTGGCACTCCCTACAGTCCAGACTTCCATGATGAAAATTACCTTGAGAACAAGCATTGGCGAAGCCAGTAGTTTTCGCCTTTGTAACCTATTGGCATTGCCAGTGGTTTTAAGCGCTGCTGTACAAAATCACCCATTCTGCGTGGCATGGCCAAAGTTTTTTTTTTAAAAGCCTTTGACGTTGTTGCCCACGTCATTTTGTAGAGCATGGTGTGTGTGCCCACAAAAAGGAGGAGGTACTTTTTAGCACTGCTCTGCGAGACTTGTAGTGGAGCAGGGAATAGAAGCCCCGCTCACTGTCCGCCCATAATATTTGCCATTGGCGTGTGTCATTGTCCGTTCTAAATGCTGACTTCTGATTCCTAAATAGGCTTGTTAGTCCCTCCTAAGTACCGCCTCCTCTGAATTTGTCACCTCCCATGGCCACTAGTCCTTTTGCTTTGGTTGTTACACTGTGCCCGTTATTTTGTCTTTAAGCACTATTTTCTTTGTTGAGTTTCTCTTACTGCAGGCACAACATCTGTCTGTGACTTATTTACAACCCTGCCCTCCCTCCAGTTGTCCTGCCTTCTTTACCCCGTACTTTCTTTGCAACCCCCTCCCTCCTTTTGTCATGCCTTCTTTAACACCCCTGCCTTCTTTATCTCCTCCCGCCCTCCCTCTTGTTGTCCGTGCCTTCTTTACCTCCTCAGTTGTCTGTGCCTTCTCCCCCCTCCCACCTGCCTGCCCTCCCTCTCTCTTGTTTTCCGTGATGCCTACCATTTGCAATGCAAGTCTTGCATTTACGTGAGTTTGAGCTATTGGCATTGTAGAAGACAATGCCTATTATTCATGTTACGGTAAATGCGAGACCTATTGCATTACACATGCTTGTTTTTCTGGTGGTTACCAGATGGAATAAAAGGGTACTACACTGTCAACCTTAAATAGGGCTGCCATCCCCTACTCCGTCAGGTCTCAGAGAAAGTATTCCATCAATGGAGCCAACTGGTGCTCTGTCAACAGAATTCTCTAAATGATTTGGACAGATTGAGTGTTTGGCAGCAAGGTACTCTATCATATTTGCAACAGAGTACCATTAAACCTAGCCCTAATTCTGGCCCAGAATGTTTTCTATTTAAGCTTCCTCATGCATCCATCCCCATTTTTCATTTATTGGTCTGCTCTCTTTTTTAGTTGAATGCATTTTTTTTATAACCTTAGATTAAACTTCCTTTAAATAAAATTGCTTTATCTAACTACTTTGCTGATATTAATTGCTTAACAGTCTGCTTCTCGTTGCTTGATTACCGTGACCCTTGTCATTTCTAATTGGGAAGATTTGTGCTTAATTGCCTAGATTGAAAGCCGGTATTCTCTCTTTATTCATGACGACTCACCCCTTATTTTGTCATATATTCTGTTTCAAGGATCAACCATACCCTAAGCGTCTGTCTGAAGGATGACAAAAAGGTTCATACATATTTTAAGATTTGTATCCGCCTGTGGAGAAAATTGTAAAAACAAAGCTCTGTCGCTATGTATGGGCTGTCTATGTGTTATCACACATAAAAACCAGGGGGCATATTATCAAGTCAGGCAATAAAATTATCGCCGCTTTAGCGGCAGAAAACTGCCGCTAAAACGGCGATAATGGTCTTAATAATATGCTCTATGGAATCCCAATTGAAGCCCATGTTAGATGTCCTTCACATCTAACATGGGCTTCAATTGGAATTCCATAGAGCATATTATCAAGACCATTATCGCCGTTTTAGCGGCAGTTTTCTGCCGCTAAAGCGGCGATAATTTTAACGCCGGACCTTGATAATATGCCCCCAGGCAAGTAAAAACGATAGCACATCACAGCTTTTCAAGTCAGATTTGACTCCTATTCCTTTCTACAGTTCATTTAGAAATATTGTTATTACATTTACATAAAGTTAAATGTATGCCAGTTACATTTTCAACCACGATATAGACTATTTGTTTACTTCTAAACTTTGTCTTACAAGCATGTCTAGGAGATCTTTCCAGTGTCTCTCATGTTTTATGTATTGTATCTTAAAATGTGCCTTCTGGCGCATCATATATATTATACACAACATCATTATTTCCTTTAAGTATTCTATTGCTAATTGCTAAAAACTGAATAATTTATTAGTTTAACAAGTGGCCTTTTCCCGATATTTAATACTGTACGATTATCAGGATTCTTGGAACGAAGATGTATGCGCATCTGCTGCTTAAATTGAAGGACTTTTATCTCCTGCCTTTCTTACATTCGAAGAATAAGCATTGCGACAAGAAGTAAGATAAACCATATAGCATAGATTGCCTTATTTAGGAGTTAGCAATGAAAACGTTGATCTAGTTCAAAATATAATAATGTCCTAGGTTTTCGTTCAATTGTACTTTATTAAATATAAGTGCCTTACCACCTAAAAATGTTAGTATTTACGTTGTTTTGTTATGCAAACAACTGTAGAATATTGTGATTATTAATGCATAGCGTGTTATATATTATTTAATTTATCACGATGGGCTGAATCACAAACACAGTTGTTGAGCGTAGCCTACTGTCTTCAATAGGCTTTCTGCTACGATTCACGCAGATTTTCGCCCCTCAGTTGAGTTAAAAATAGACTGGGAATGCATTTTGAAAAAAATCAAAATCATAGGTCTACAGGGATATTTTTTGCTCACCATGTAAAGAGAGGAATCCACTGGTGGAGAGCACAATGAAGGAATGCGCAAAGGCATGGCTTGTTTATTTCCTTTTTTCTCCACAGCTATATATATAAATATATATAAAAACCAAACATAGTCTCCGCACTTCCAAAGACAATGAGGCGAACAGAGACGACACGAATCCTCCAGATATAGGCACTGGTGTTATTTATTTAAGAGCTGCAATCTGACACGTTTCGGACAAGAATACCCTTGCACACAAATAGCCAGATAAAGCCTGCCATGTTTTTAAATATATATGTATATATAAAAAAAAAAAAAATATATATATATATATTTATATATATATATATCTTATCTACTGGCGGTCGCCAGTAGATAGTTATAGTTACAACCTAGTTTCCAAAGGAATTCTCAAAATTCTTTTTTGAATAACTTTGGCGCCGGTTGACGAATCCTCGCGAAATTTTCAAAACTAATGGGGCGCTCCGTTCAGCTCCTACCCTAAAAGTCTCGGGGTGATTCGTCAAGCGGGGGCCGAGAAAAAGGGGGTGGTCCCAAAACGCGTTTTCCCCATGCATTTTTCCATAGGACCTTTAGTTGAAGGTACAGCCCGAACGGCTGAACAGAATTACTTGAAATTTGACAGAGAGGTAGTCCTCAGGTCAGGGAAGTGCCTTTTGCAGGTCTGGTGTCAATCTGTTCAGTATTTCCTGAGAAAATAGCATTTAAAAGCATATAAATATTGCAAAAAATGATTAAATGGTGAGTAAAGCTCAAACAACCAAATTGCTTTTACAAATGAATCCACTACAGGAATCTATGCTTGACTTCATGGCCACAGTTTCAAATCCCAGAAGGTCTACACCGCTTTTCATCCTCTAACTTTAATACAATGAGTACCACTTTAGGGGGAAGCAACAAAGCATTTTTATTCCATGCCAAGGTGCCCCAGAGGGTGAGGGTGCACTTTAGAAATACATATATTATGTTATGTCTCCTGCAATGTTCGTCCGAGAGCCCACAACCCCGGATGGAGGCCAAATGCCTTAAGCATTCAAATAGGCCTAATGCAAATAAAAGGGTGACCTGGTGTTCCCAGCCCCCACAGCATCTGAATACAGCCGCAGTTATGATTGAGGTGGCCCATCCCAGGTTGTCAGAGGAGGGCGAGGTAGATAAAGAGGGACAGTCCAATGGATCCTAAGGAGTCTGGCCGATGAGGACTTAGCCATGGTGGTTGAACAATCGTGGGTTGAATTGTTGCCCATACTTATGCACTTGGATTCTATGGACCGAGCTATATCAGATATCACACAGATAAGGGAAACCCTTGAGCTGGACATTTGCCTCCTAGCGCCGGCAAATATGGTTGCTGCAGGAAAGCCTGGGAGTTCAGGTTTGCAATCCTGAAGTTCCACTGGAATTGCCTCCCTCCATTATAAGGCCCATATCTGGCTCATCAAGTAAGGGCCCAAACATTGGGTCGACCCAAACCATTATCCCGAGCCAAGAAGTCATTGCCATTGGTACCAATAGAGGACAGGACAAGGGGAAACCTTCTAATCTCCTGCGAGTGAGTGGATAAATGGACAATGTTGGAGCAGGGGAAAATTAGGTGAAAAAGCAATCAGTCATACCCTTACATCTGTCTCCTTCTCATATGCAGCAATCCTCGGGGGTTGTGTTTTGAAAAATGGTCAAACGGAGACACATGAAGAACTATTCAATAAAACTGTGAACTGGCTGTGTCATTACAGGAACTTCCCGCACACACTGGTCACCAAGATACTATTAACAAGGAGGTGGGATGGTTGGTACTGGCCTGGTGGACAGGAAGGGGGAATTTTAGTTCTCCATATCTGGCCAAAAGTTTGTTTTTCGGCCACATGAACACGCAGCTTGAATTTAGTAACATTGCCATGCAGCCCATAGGCTATTTTTTTAAAGTCATCCGACAGCTAGTGGGGATTCCTGCCTGGGCACAGAACCAGTCAAGGGGAGGGCTGACAGTGGCCTCAGTAGCAACAAATAGTGGCAGAGCTACTCCTTTCAGGATTCCCACTTAAAAATGGGTTGGGTCTCTATCAAATGTAGACTGACTCACCAGGGGGGAGGATGACACCCTTATTGTGGATGTAGGAGAAAGGGCGAATCCAAAAGCTGGTAGTAGGAAAGAACCAACGAAGGGGTTGTAGGCCACTATGAGGGTAACCAAGACATCACTGAAGACATTAGAGCAGAGTTCTTCAATCTGTGGGGCGCGACCTCCAGGGGGGGCCTGGAGTCTTGGGAAGGGGATCGTGCATTTCCAGGCCTAACTTCTGCCCGGAATGCAAAACGTGCTTTTGGACAAACACAACTGCGCTCATTAAAATGCTTCAGCTGATGTGAATTGGGTCTCGTGCTGTAAACTAAGAGGCCTAGCAGAAAGGTAAAACAATTCTTTAAACACGCCTTCATGCCAGGGTGCCTTTGTGCCTGAATGAAGTGCAATGAAGTGCAAATGGACCCTAGGAGTCAATCTGCACATGTAAAGGATGCTGGGGAGTGGTTCAGGCTTTAATTGCTTGAATCACTTCAAGCATTGTGATGGCAAAGATGTGTTTTTTTTGTGTGGCGGTTAGCAACTGGGCTGTGAAGTGTGTGCTTTTAATGATAACTGAATTTACACAGCGCTTAGTACCCCTGAAAAGGTGCTGAAGGGACAGGTATGCAAAAATAAATGCATTACTTACAGTCTGATATTACACTAATCTACATTTTGGAAGTAAGTATAAAATAATGACTTACACATTCACAGTGCTTTCTGTCACAGGCTGTGACCTCAAAGCACTAAAAATACCCAAGTCACTATTTTCCACTGCACCAACCAAGTTTAATTATGTGGCTCTCTGGTTACACACAGACCTATGCAGTGCATTAAATAATAGAGTTTATATAATGTACTGTATAGTGCATTTCCCACTGAATAACAACTTTGTAAATTTTTTTTTTTTTTAAGCTACCCATTATTTTATATGTAGCTACCTGATGGTGAAAGACCTAAAAAGGAACAAAATATTTTAGGCCTGATTTATGAGAGGCTTGCGCCACTGAAGCGTAAATTTTTTTAGCTTCGGCGGCACAAGCATCTAAATCATATCTATGAGGTGAGGCAAAGTCACCCTGCGTGGCTTTGCATGACCTCCTAGATATGGAGTAAGAACAAAACAGCGCAAAGTCGCTGCTTTGCCTTACTCTATGTCAAGTAGGCATTCCATAGGAGTTGCGTTGGGTGTTCCCACACAACGGCCATGGATTTTGACGCTGCCCCAGATTTACAAAACCATGTAAACCTGGGGCAGTGCCAATCCTTACGTCTCCCCACAGTAGGCATAACAAGAGTAAATGTTTTCATTTTTCCTCGTTTTTTCCTCTTTCCATGTGTGCTGCATTCTGCAGCACACATGGAAAGAGGAAAACCCCTCTCAGGATTGTTTTTGTGCAGCAAGGTGCCCCTTCCTGCACAAAAACCATCCAGCCCATGTTGGCGCTAGTCAGCAATTTGTGTGCCAATATAGGGGGAAATTTCATAAATAAGGTGCATTCCTGCCGTCACACATTGGTATAGGGCAGCGCTGCTCATAAATGAGGCCCTTTGTTTTTAGCCACACCTTTGACCACGCCCCCAACCACTGACCTTTGGTTTGCTAAATACAGGTTAATTTTTTTCCCCAATGTATAAATGATTTGCTGTGGTAATTAGAGGCGTTTATGGTTGTCGATAGTTAGCAATAATGAGGAGGCTCAAGCTCTGGAGATTTTCGTCAGGAGGGGGTCCTTACGCCTAAAAGTTCTTGACAGGGGGATCTTGGCATCAGAAAGTTTGAAGACCTCTGCATTAGATGTACTTAGTAGGAATGTGGATGGTATAAGAACTCAGCTGGCCGACGATCAGGGCATTGAGTTTTGCAAGCCCTGTGGGTTAGTGTGCCTTCAGGAGACCTGGGACCAGGAGGGGACCTCCTTTTTAGATGGCTACACAGCATTCCGCGTTAAATCTGCAGCCTCCCCACATGGTAGAGCAAAAGGGGGCCTGGGGATATTTGTAAGATTAGGGCTGGGATGTGATCCAGAGTTGGTTCCCTTCAAATCAACAAATGTATTGAGTATCCTTTTATACTTTCAACATAGGCTTAGAGATTTGGGAATCATTATATACAACTCACCATCATCTGAAGTAGAACTGGAAGCAGAGTTGAGAAACCTTTGAGAAGTGACCATATTGGCCTACTCATTTTCACCCATAATCGTTGTATCATGTGATTTTAATATACATTCATGTGCGTCATGTAGTTTTAATAGGAGGGTACAAGGTCAGTCTGCGGCACATGGACAGATTCACTTTAGTCATACTCACCAGGGAGATGTTTTGAATAACATGTTAGCGTAATTTAATCTGATTAATCTCTTGACCAAAGTAGAATATATTTCCCCATATTTAGGGACACATGTATCAAGCCGGCATTTTGGGATTCCTAAGTAGCTATTTCGGAATCGCAAAATACTATGCATGTAGGAATCGCAAAATAATGTGCGATTCTATAACATTATCTAATAGTGATTAGAAAATTGTGCATCGCTATTAGGTAATGTGACTCTATTCATTCATATGGGCCTACAGGCCCATAGGAATGAATGGTATTGCATTAGCTAATTACGAATGTAAAGCCAAGGCTGCCTGGAAGCCTAAGGCCCCCCTGAAGTACCCCACAAAATAAATTAAGTGTGCACATATAAAGCACACACATGCCCTAAGGGCATGTGTGCGCTAATTGGCACTTTGAAAAATGCATTTTTGTGCACATTTTCAAAGCATGAACATATTACCATCAACTTAAAGTTGATGGTAATTAACTTTTCCTAAATGTAGTTCGCATTTAGGAAAGGCTGCATGCATCGGCATTAGGGAATCGCCAATTGGGATTCCCTAAATGCATTCGCAATTTAGGGAATCTCAAAAAGTTGAGATTACCTAAATTGGGAATGCCAAAACCTACATGTATAAGAAAAGGCCTTTTTCCATTCGCAAATGAGCCGATTCTGCAAATGGGAAAAGGCTTCATGCATGCGCCCCTTAGTCCCTACATTCAAGGGCAGAAGTATTAACTCAACTATTGATTTTATTTTTGTGTCCGCTTGTTTTGGCCTTTCCCTTATCAAGTTTAAAGCAGTGTGGAGTACTATTAGTGACCATAATCCTCTTATAGCCGAGTTTGGCTGGTATGACTTTAAGGAAAAGAACATTAATATAAATAAAGAAACCCTTCTACCTAAGGAGCATGGCACACAAATAGGTTGTGGCAAGATTATTTCCGATGAGTTCCTGAAGAATGTGTAAAGAGGTTCAATAGGGATTTTGAAATATGTTTGCAAACAGACTCTCCTGATCAAGCCAATATGGACTCTTTTTCTCGTATTTGCAAGAGCGGTCTAACTAGAAAGAGTAAAAGGCCTGACAGAGGTGACCCGAAACTGGCTTGCAGGAATAGGATGAGTGCGCTCAAAAGAGAAGTGTGGGAAGAACTTTAGGAGGCTTCTAGTAAGAGAGAAACTTATGCTTTTTGGCAAGCTGTGAATCTGCCACTTTTCAATGAGATAGCAGCACCAGACATGGGCCAGACTATCCCAACCCAGAAATGGGTTGGCCACTTTGAAAATATTTATGTAAGTGATGGTGATACCTCTCATACTGCACCCAAGGACAGAGAGCCCAAATTGTATTTTAACTTGGCTGAAGTGAGGTTAGGCATAATGGGACTCACAGCAGGGAAACTGTCTAGCGCGGATGAAAATCCAGAAGATCTTTTTAAGCCATTTATTAACCTCTGGCCCCAAATAATCACCTTGCCTTAGTCATACTTTGAGGAAACAATCACCAACTGTCCCCATATTCACAAAAAGGAATTGAGCAGGCCGGGCATGCTAACAACCTTGGTCTTGCTCAACCGATTAATGGATTGGGCTGATAACCAAGACATTTCATCTGAAATTCAAAATGGATTTAGAGCAGGGTGAGGTACAGTCGAACATAATTTAAATTTAGATTTATTAATTATCAAATACACTGCTGTTAGGGGGAACTGCCTTCATGGACCTTAGCACGGTGTTTGACAAAGTAATTATATCGAAACTGTGAACTGAGCTGAAGGACAAGGGAGTGGATGAGGCCATAATAGCCTTTCTGCATTATTTGCACGCAGGGCCTAAAGCTTGGGTTAGATATGGACCAATGGGAGAATGCAAAACGTACTAGGTAGGGGGGTCTGGCAGTGTTACATATTGGCCCACTGCTGTTTATTCTTTATTTGAAATGCCCAAAACTGTTTCTATTGAAAGGTCCTTGTATAGATGTACCAAAGGTGGGCACCAAATGGGTCTCAGCCTTGTTGTATGCAGATGATTCGGTTTTAATTGCGCGCACAGCCAACGGTCTGCCATTTTTTTTAGATTGCTTTTATGAATATCCTGGGATTAAAAATGAAAATCCTTCTTGATGTCTAATAGCCCTCAAAAAGTCGAAACTAGGACACAATTTATTAAGGAGCATCACATTGGCAAAGTGGATAAATTATGTGACCTTGTCATTTTGCTAGATTGCAAAATGACTTGGGGCCCCTTAAAGAGTGCCCCTGTTTAATCATTTAATAGGGTAGCCCACGGTATTGATGCTTTTTCCAGTTGCCTAGGCTTTAGCCATATCAAGTCTATCTTACAACTTTATAAAGCTAAGTGCATTCCCACTCTGTCATTTGGGGCAGAGCCATGGGGGTATAAGCCCTAATCTTTGATACAAACATACAAAACGTACAAAAATAAGTTTTTATGAGAATGTTATGGATACTCCAGAGTGTTCCCTCAGAGATTGTGCATGAGGAGTTGGGTGTTGGATTTATAGAGGATTTTATAAGAATATTTCCCATACTTCTGTGGTTCTCGGTCTGGTTAAAGAGTGACCTAGATCTTAACAGGAAGATTCTAAGGGTTGTTTGAGTTTGGACCATCGACTACAGATACCTTGGCTGAGGTATATAAGGTCCACTCTGGGTGAACTGGGCAAATCCCAACTGTACAGTGGCCCATGGTCAATTTCCAATGCAGATATTGCTTGGGCCAAGGGGGCCTTAGTGGCTTATAGGCAAGAGGATGGGACAAAGGCTTTTTGACTAAAAGTATGTGCTGTCACCATGCGATAATGACGTCCCCTAGCAAAGTAGAACTGTACCTTATGTTGGACGTACTGGTTCTGCATAAAAGACTGCGAACATATTTTCAACTGAATATGTTTCCACAACTTTAAAGGGGATGACATAAGCCCTCTGATTCCCTAACCTGTCCATTTATTTTATTTATTTTATTTTATAACACTTGTAAGGCGCACAGCTACCCACAAAGGGTTTCCCGGCGGCGGACCAGCAAAACACAAAACACAACTGGATAGAGAGCATTTAAAGCACTTATTTGTCGAACAACCTGGTTTTTACACTTTTTCTAAAATTCATATAGCTTTCCTCCTTGCGTATATGAATGGGTAATGTGTTCCACAGAGTTGGGCCCAAATAGGAAAATGATCTCCCGCCTATTCTAGCCCGTTTGAACCTCGGTACCGCAAAGTTCGCAGCAGTGCAAGAACGAAGACTGCGATAGGGGAGGTAGGGCTTAGCAAGGTCCTGTAGGTATTTGGGGGCAGTGCCAGCTTTGATTTTAAATAGGTAGGTCAGGGTTTTGAAACGAATCCGGTTTTCAACCCTGAGCCAATGCAGGTCCCTAAGATGTTTGGTGATCCTAGCGGATCTAGGGATTCTGCAAAGCAGTCTGGCAGCAGCGTTTTGCACCAGTTGCAGACGTCTTATTACTGCTTTGTTTGAGCCCAGGTACAAGATGTTACCGTAATCAAGCCGAGATGTCACTAAGGCATTGACTACGTTCTTCTGGGTAGTAGGTGGTAACATCCAGACAATTTTGCGAAGCCATTTAAGAATGGTAAAACATATGCCTGCCACTTTGTTGGCTTGCTGAGTCATAGATAGACTGTCATCTATGATGACCCCAAGGTTTCTGACCTGAGAGGCTGGAGGTGGAAGTTTACCTAATGACGTTGGCCAATGGGGATCACTCCAGAGATCTTTACTATTCCCTAAGAGGAGGACCTCTGTTTTCTCCCCATTTAATTTAAGTTGATTAGCTGACATCCAACTAAATATTTCCTGAAGGCCTATTTTTAATGCAGATGGAGCAGATGAGTCAGATTTGGAAAGTGAAAACAGGATTTGAGAATCATCTGCATAAGTCATTAAAATAAGACCAAAATTTTCTGCAAGATTGGCCAATGGTCGTAGGTACAAATTAAAAAACAAAGGGCTCAGGATCGATCCCTGTGGCACACCATGAGGAGAGTGGAATACCTCAGAGCATGCCTCCGAAGAGGAGATCTGGAAAGTGCGGAGGGATAAGTATGATCTAATCCACTCCAGTGCTTTGCCTTCGACACCATTCTCCCCCAACCTGTCAAGCAGTATGGAGTGAGAAATGGTGTCGAAGGCCGCACTTAGATCCAACAAGACCAATGCTACTGTTTGGCCGTCATCCATGAGCTCCCTGATCTTTTCTGTGACCCCAAGCAGGGCCGTCTCGGTGGAATAACCACTCCTAAACCCAGATTGGGACGAATGAAGAAACTCGTTGTTTTCCACATAGGTTGAAAGTGCCTTATGGATGTGCCTCTCCAAAATTTTTGAAAAGGCAGGCAGTAATGAAATTGGACGATAATTGGCCAATATCATAGGGTCTGCGGCCGGCTTTTTAAGTAGAGGACTGACCATAGCATGTTTCCATAGAGCAGGAACTGTGGCCTGCTCAATGGAGGCGTTCAGTATCTCAGCTATGGAGATCATGGCAGAGTCCTCTAATTTACTTAAGATACTGATAGGAATAGGGTCACGTGGGGAACCCGATTTGATCGATTTTAATAATTCCTTCAGTGTATCCAGATTAATGGGAGGCCAGGCTTCAAGATGACAATTTCCTCTGGGGACTTGGGGGATGTTATATTGTTTATGTGTGATCGTACTGTCCCTTTTGATATTAGAGACAATGTTCTCAATCTTATCGGTGAAAAACGAAGCCAAGTCCTGGCACTGCTGGGTATTGAGAGGGGTAGGTTCCGCTCTTGAATTCTCACCAGCCAGCTCTTTTACAGTATTGAAGAGAGTCTGGGATTTATTTACGGCCATGTTAATGCTAGTAGTAACATAGCATGCTTTAGCTTTCATGCATGCTGAATGATAGCTATTTCTGGCCTTTCGGTAAACTTCTTTTTGATGGAGTTCATAGTTTTTACGCCACTGCCTCTCCAGGGTCTTACATGTGGATTTTTCTTTCTTAAGAGCTTCTGTGAACCAGGGGGCGGGAGGGCGATGTGTTTTTCCTTTGCAACGGGAGAGGGGCAGGCAGGTATCCGCTGCACCATTTAACCATGTTTGTGTAGTCTCTGCTATGCTTTCCATATCTCCATCTAAGCATGGGTGATCTTTCCTCAAAGCATTGTTGAGATCCTCCAAATTTAGAGATTTCCAATTTCTCCTAAAAGATTCTGAAGGAGTCGTAACAGGACATTTGGTAGGTTTAAGTGAGATAGCGAAACGTAATAGGAAATGATCTGACCAGAGAACAGGAGTAGTGTTAAACCATGAGAGTTCTTTCATATTTGATATAATAGGGTCTAACAAGTGTCCAGCTTTGTGAGTTGGACCCCTATTACGTAAAGTCATATTTAAAACCATAAAGTCGTCTATTACGTTTTTGCAGGTCTTGTTGTTGTCATCTTCTAAATGAAGATTCAAATCTCCAAGTACAGTAAAGTTTTGAGCATTTAGATGTTGGGGTAGGATAAAGTTTACCAAATTATCTGACCAAGAGGGATTATTTACTGGCGGTCGATAGATCAGTACGCCAGAGAAGGTAAAATTGGGACTGAGGGTAATTTTAAATGATGCCGCTTCGCAGTTAGGAATGTCTGCAGGTTCAAAGTTGCACACAAAATCTCTACTGTGAATAATGGCAATACCCCCTCCTGTTTGGCCTACCCGATCCCTCCTTACAATAGCATAGCTCGGGGGGAGGGCAGTTGCAACGTCTGGACCTGATCCGTCATGAAGCCAAGTCTCGGTTAAGAATATGGCGATGGGCTTTTTTTCCATTAAAAGATGAAAAATATCTAATTTGTGTTGTGGTAGTGAACGACAGTTTACCAAGTAGAATATAAAATTGTTAGGACTCTCTCCCTGCTGGTAAGGTTTGATAACAGTACTCTGGGGGGTTTCAGAATAGGGCTGATAGTTGGTCAAAGAAAGGGTACATTCAGGGCATGTTTGTAAGCCAGCTAATAACGGGTTCAGGGTTATGCAGTTATCATGGTTATTGGGGCGTAACGCCCTAAGTTTGGCACCTGTTAACATACCGGATAGTGAAGGGGCAGAGTATTGTGCCCTATGTCCCGGACGGGCACAGACGGGCTGACTCTGGCTGGACTCCGGCGAAGGCGAGGCGCGTCCACTAAAACGCGTCCGCTATCGCGGAGAAGACTGTTTCTTTTTATCACTGAGCCTAGAGCGCTCTCACCGCTCTGTCCCGCCCTAAGATGGCCGCCACTAAATCCCTGGTGCTCGGTGCCTTGCCCTGAATCGGCAGGTATCGAGCGCGTGTGTACTGGAGAAAATGCGGGTAAGTAACAAGTGTGCTGACTGCAAATTACTAAGTTTAAAAACACAAGTATTACAAATTAACACAATCCAGTTATTAAAACGTTTTTGTTCGATTAAAATCGGCTTTCAATTGTCCTCTAGCGCAATGATTGAGCAGTAAGGTAACACACTGCCCGAGTGCTAGCTAATCAATGTCAGTACATAATTGGAAAATTCATAAAAGCAAAGAAATTGGGAAAAAGAGAACCAAGAGGGAAATAATTCCTACTCAAGAAAGAAAGTCGCTAAATCAAAGACTAATTGGTTGTGATCCCAATGGAATTACAATCACATTACATATACAGCACAACCCATATTGTCCTAGACTTTGTCCGACTTCTTTTTTGTTAGAGCATCGACGCGTTTCGGTAGGCCACAGGTTAAGGCCAACACCTTCCTCAGGATATTTGTTGATCCCAATTTAATTATGTTAAAATCTTATAGGTTTCTTTCTTTATTTAGTTCATTTGACTTGTGTAAATCATAGTACCATCGGGCTAGTGTTCCAACGGTAGATACATGGACAATATTTTCTTGACAATCTGTTACCAATTATATCCTTAAAGACAGCCTGGTTGTATATATACACTTCCTTGACTAAAGTATTCTGGTTTTGAAGGAATCATAGGTCGTTATTCTATGAAGTATCTATGGGTACCTTTGACAATTCGAACACCATTCCGACGAGGTGGGGATAGAATCTCAGATACAGTCTGTCCCTTAATCACATAAATCCATACAAATGCTTTCAGCTCCCGTGCTTCATCTGGCATGGTTGCTGCACAAGACACTTTACACATTACTCTCATTTGTCCTGGTGGGCCAGCTTAGGACAGAACTGTATCTGCCCCCTTCTTTTGTCTCAGAATTTTAAACAAGCCAAGCCACCTTTTCTGTATTTGGGGGTTGTGGAGAATTTTAATGTGTGTTATGTATCGTGGTTTTCAGTAGGGGTGTTTCATGCTCATTTATGAAATTAAACTGCAATTCTGTGAAATGTTTTATGATACTATGTACTTTTATGACTTGCCTTGCCAAATCCAATAAAGTTATTGGAACTGAACTGTTAGTTGTATTGAAAAGGATAGCGGAGAGATAGAAGAGGGAAGGGTCTAGAAAGTTTCTATTTGGAGATTATAATGCATTTTTTGTACATCTCATTCCTGACCCTAGACAAGTTTGAAGAATGTTTCACGTGTTAGGAGATTATGTTCAGAAGATCAAATTATCTTCAAATAACCTGAAATATAAATTCAGCAAGTAATGAAAGTCTAGTTGTCATGATCAGGCAAGGCTCGTCCACAGCAGTTAATAGGAAGACCTCAAATGGTTGTATTATTGGATAAATCATGACACACCAAGAGATTTAGTTTAGCAGGATCTAACTCTGTATTTTCAGAGACGTTCATTTGTGTGCACTTCCATGGTATGCAATACACAGCAAAATATTATTAAGTGGTGATTATATCTCAAACAACCGAATTGCTTGAATCTACTACAGGAATCTATGCTTGACCTTATGGCCACAGGTTCAAATCCCAGAAGGTCTACAGAGCTTTTTGTCCTCTAACCTCAATTAAATGAGTACCACTTTGAGGGGAAGCAACAAAGCATTTTTCTTTCATGCCGAGCGGCCCCAGAGGGTGATCGGGCACTTTAGAAATACACATATTTTGCTATGTCTCCTACAATGTCAACAACCCCTTCATTCGTCCTGCAGTAATGACTGTGAATAATTAGCGATCTGAAATGCGCTTTGATCACAGTTCTGTGAACCTGAATCAGTAAATTTACTTTTTGAGACACAATTTCGCGAATGTAAAGAAACTTTGTCAATCCAATTGTTGGTTATTGGACTTTACATCACACAGTTTCATTCAGGGTGGTAATGCGGTTTGGACAGGCCTCATGCATTATCACAGTAGTTTTGAGTGTAGTACAACAAAGAATCATTCACAAAACATTCCTTGGAAAACAGCATATCCTTTTGTAACAATGGATGTGCCTGCACTATGCACAATATGACATCCAGATGCAATCCATCTTTGCAAATCCTTTTGGGGGGGAAAATATACAATATTTCTGTTATGCAAAAGTGATACTGGAAATGTTTTAAACTAGTCATCTGATCAACATGTGTCTGCCAAAAGCCTGGTACTGCTATTGAAGTGACCATCCCACAAATCTATGCAACCTTATAATGAGTTGGAGGAAAAAGAATTTGTGTGGAATAAAAGCCATAGTCATATCTAGAAAAACAAAAAAATGGTGGTTTCGATATTTTGACAACTGAGCAGAATTTCATGGATATTTCTGAGATTTAGGGGCCTAGTACAATGTGGCCCAGAAATGCTCCAAATCGGTTTACTTTCTGACCGCAGCATTACCAATGCTGGTGGCCAGAAATTAAACTGTCCGGTCATTCCCGTTGGCTTCCGATGAGCTCAAGGAGCACATTGGCCATTTGGAACTGTCTCATAATCCCCAAAGGCTGGCCTTTCTTCCCTTGGGATTATGATACACGGTTTCCCGGCATGGTTCCATTGCGGCCTGTCCGACATGGAAACCTTCTTGGAAAGAATGTTTTGGGGCCTCCGGATGGGCCCCCTGTGGTTGGTGGCCAAGGGGACACCTATGGTGCCCCCCTGTTGATCTCTGTACCCTGTGCAAAGCACCTTGAGGTACCTGCCATGGGGTGCAGAGATGAACAGCCCCTCCCATTTTCCTATAGGCGCACATACTACAACTGGTTTATGGCCGTAATACATGCTCCCATAGGGAAATGAAGGGTTGTGACCCAACAGTGTTCGGTCGCATCCTAATTAGGCAGTCCGGACCGCTGACCAGAGGTGGGTTGGTTCTAGGACCGAGACGGTGTTGGGGGGACTTACATATTAAGGCCCTTAATGACAACCCATATAATCTGAGAGTCACTATAACATCAATGAAAAAAGAAGAGAACAGTTACTTTCTAGAAAGTTTAAACAAAACTACATTGCATCATACAGCAACAAATAATCTGCTGCATGCTACCATGCATCAAACCGATGCAACCTAGCCTGAAGAGACCCATACCTTCCAGGGAATTCATGAGATTTAGAAAGAATTTCTCTACATTGAAAGAATACTATAAACACAGTGACCTGATGAAGGAAAGGTTCTTAGCGAGAGGATACCCAGAGGCAGACTCAAGCAGGGGTTGCAAAAAGCAAAAAAGAGGTATTGAGAACAACTGCTTAGCCCCAAACACTAATTGGAATCCATGGAAGACTCTACACAGATTGAACATATTCTCTGTTAAAACCAGAATCAAATCAAAGATGATCCTGACATCAAGGAAGTACTTGGTCCATATCAAACAATAACAAATAGAGAGGAAAATGTACTCAAATAGATTGTAGTCAATAGACATATCAGGGTTTAAAAATCAATAGTTTGGCTTGAAGGTCAAAGACAGGGAAAGCATCAAGCAATGCTCATCCAACAAACTCTTTTTTCTCTACAAAATGGTAAACATCAGAAAATAACTAACACAGTATACGTGTTGCAGTACCCATACAAATCCTGATCTTTTGGAAACACCGTATTTGCACACCATATGTGCACCAAAAGAAGAGATTTTGTGGACTTATCACGCATCAAAACAGGGATTTAAGTTATTTAATCTTTAAATGCTTTGAAAACTAACATGGGAATGATGAAAAAATATTACAATTTTATGCAATTGACCAAGTATCTATGATTGAGACAGGAGATGGTTGGACAAAAATAGTAAGACAACTTGAATCAAAATACATTTTTCGATTTGGATCCAGGAACCCTAGAGATTTAAAATTGGACGAGGAACTTCATGTTCATTTATGAAATACGGAATTTATGACAAGATTTGTTTCTTGACAGATGATGAGAACATCAGTAGGCAATGCAATTCATTTCAAAGATCTTTATTTCGACACTAGGCCATTAAGCACAGAAAAACAAGAAAATCATAAAATTAAACCCCTATAAAAACATACGATCATATGATGCAAGTTAATCGAACAAGTGATTTACACTAATAATCAATAAACATTTCCTTTCATGCAATAGTTCCTCCGGTAATCTTTAGACAATAAATAAGTCAAAATAGCATAGAAGAATTGTGTTAAACAGTGACACACAGATAAAATCCATGTAGCACTCTGGCTGGAGATATTAGATTAGTATGAGAATTCTGCAAAACAAAATATACATGCCATTGTCAGAATTATCCGGGCCAGCACACATTGTTTTTCTGATTCTCCATGGCCTTTCAGGGAGTGTTCCCCATGACTATAAGCAGTACAAGCGTAAAACAGCATAATATTATGAAATAACTGACAGTAACCAACTTATTTCAGATGGAAACCTGTTTAGGAGCGTTGTTCAAGTAAGAGTTACATTACGTATTAGATGAGTCATCACTGTTTGAATTTTCAGGTATCGAGTGAGTGTAAAAACCAACATTTTACTGGTGTTATATCTCAATATCCTATTGGCCTCTTTATCCACCCTAACACTCAAATTCTGACACAGCCGAATTATCCAACATCTCCTACTGCTCATGTACGCTGGGCACAAAACACATGATGTGCTCAAAAGTTTCATTGGTGGCAACACAGGCCGGGTACCAGTGGTCAAAGGAACTTTGGCACTCATGCCCACTTCACAGTGAAGGAATGGAGGGGCAGGGTCCCATACCGGAATTGCAGATGCAGACTCCTAGCTATAGGTGGCTACATCTCATCCAGGAAGTCCTCCTTTATTAAGGAGCCCTTAACTGAAAGGAAAGCGTCTGTTAGAGCACCATGACTAATCTGGGAGTGTAAACATAAGTCTCTCTGTTGCCAGTAGGCTGTTTTGATGTGGGACTTTGAGATAGCTCTGGCCTCACCAGGGGCGGTCCACAAACTTGCTATGCCAAACTTTAAAAGGGTGACTTCCACACATTTTATCCAGGGTTTATTACTGGAACCAGACTGGCAAACAATTACCTCTAGACCTTGCAGAAAAAAGAAGAGCTCTGAGGTAGTCCAGTAGTGAGGGGTGCAGTCCTATAATGTCAGATGATGCTCATAGCCCAAAGCCCAGCCTGAGTAGGAGCAGAGGAGTGCTTATAGGTACACCTACCAACTGGTGCATAAATCAATTTTTCACCATGGCTAATGTGGTCACACCCTGATGTCCCTATAGCTCTCCACCATAGGAGGCTGTAATTAGGGCCTGGTGGTTGTAGATCTGGAGAGTTGGCTGTATAGGGCAGAACTGTGAGCTAAGCGAGATCATAGTGATTCCTCCTACAACTTGTTCCTACTTTAGCCTACGCTGTGTAATGTGTGCTCTCACCCCAGATGTTCTGTTAATGTTATACCTAAATACAACACTCAAGTGGGGCCCCTGCTAACTTTGAGTTAGTCCTGATCGAAAGCCCTGGGTTCAGGACCAGGTACTTACTTTTGCTCATGTTGAACTCTAAACCTCTCTGTTTTCAGAAGTACTCAAATCAGTCTAGCAGTTTTTGAGCCTCATATGGGATTTGGAAATAAGTTGGATATCATTGGCAAACATTAGGGCGGGAACCCTCATATTTGCCAATCTAGGTGCATCTTTATCACACTGATATAGAAAATTTACAAGGTTTTGATGTAAAGTCTAAACTGAACTGATATAAAGTGTGAATAGCGTAGGTGGAAGTACGCACCCCTGCCTGACTCCTCTGGTCACGGCAAAGGGTTCGGTCAGCTGACCCACACTACCACAACTTACCTGCACATAGTTTTTAAAATGCACTTTCTCTGTGAAATATAGCAGATGGCTTGGCCCCTCTATCTTAAAAATTACCTGCTGGAGGGTCGATATCTGTATTAAATCAAAGGCAGAACACAAATCTAATAAAACAGCGTAAGGTCGGCCCCCACCCAGAGTAACAGTCTTTCAATACACTATCAGTAAACAGAACGCTTGCTCAATTGTTCTTGTGAACTCTCTAAATCCCACCTGGTCAGGTGTCATGATCTCGTTAACTGATTTCCCATCCTGAAGGCTTCCCAGGATCACCCAGCTAAATGGCTTTTGTGTGCTGTCCATGCGACTTATAGGTCTATAGTTTGCAGGCAAGTTATGTGAGCCCATTTTAAAGATGGGGATAATTTCAGCCCCTCCCCACGTCGATGGACTGGGTGCCCCTTTCATGATAGCTGTAAATATCAATGAAAAGTAGATGCTCCAGATACCTATCTCACTCAGAAACAGATCAGCAGGGACTGTTGTAGGCAGCCCAGGGGCTTTGTTAGGGACAATCTCCCCAATAGACAAACTTATTTCCTGCACTGAGACCTCCTTCGGAATCTAGTGTTCCTGCTACTACAAACCTTTTAGAAAGGTATCTGGGGCTTACAGCCTCCTCCCTACTATCTCTTCAAAGCTGTTTTGGTTCCCCAGGGTGCATTCAACTACATATGGAGCCCTGCTGTTCTATATTCTGCATATATATACTGAAAAAGTGTGAGACCCTGTCGCTATCTGCAATGATTGTTTTCTATAGAACAAAATCCGTCCTTATACCAGAGGACACCAAATTCCATAAAGAGCAATGATCATTCATTCTGGCAGCATCTAAAAACCTTTCCAAATTCCCTGCTCCCAGTCTATTTAGGCAACAGATAACGTTTTCTGGCAGGACTATCTGGTGGCTTGAATCAAGGTGTCTGTCTCGCTTTTTAATCACAAGGACCATTTTAGACTTATTGTCTTTCATTGCCCCTGCATGATTTGTTATACCAAGTTAGGGGGCACCTCCTCTCCACTATTAACCTGTTTCAATATAGAAATAGTTCCTCAGTGTAAGAAGCTGGATTATTAGTTGGGTAAGTAGGCACCTACCAATGTAAACAAGGTAGCTAAAGCAATATCAGGTCCAGACAAGGTCTCAATAAATTATTCCCTTGCTCAGCAATTTGTAGCTGGCAATAAACAGGCAGGCATAACTTAGGAGACAGGTGGGTGAAGTATTTCAAAAACACCAATACATTCGGGGAGAGGATTTAGCCTTATGGCTAGAGTGGTCGACCTTGAAGCTGGGGAACTGGGTTCAAGTTGAGGCAATGACGCTCAACATCCTGTGATTTGGGGCAAATCACTTAATCTCCCTGTGCCTAACAAAAATGAATGTGTCCGTCTGTAACAAAACTGGTGCTTATGTAAAGCTCTCTGATACCTGATGTCTTGGGTCTAGTTTGCACTATATAAAACTCTACAAAAAATAAATTAAAAGAGTGAGACACAACAAACAATAAAATTCTTCAACCTATTTATAAAAAAAGGAAATGTTTGCATGATTAAAGTGACACTAAAATGACAAAAATCCAATATAGGGAACCAGAGATATGAATTTGTAAAGAATAAACACGTTCTAGTGCTTAAAAGCATATTGCACCAACTTTGGACATCTGGTCCCTCTTGACTGGAACAAAGTCCGAGTTTGAGACTGATCAGCATGGAGTCCCTCTAAACTAAACGGGAGGCCTCAGTCAAAATTTTAGCTTTGCACTTTAAAACTTTTCTGGAGGGCTTTCTCTCAACGTCGATCAGGCATCTCCAGTTGGCTGAATTTGCAGTGGCTTTGTCTGCTTGGTTCAGCTGGAGGTCAGGTCAACTCTTGGAATTCTTGAGCTCCAAAGATTTCAATGGGATGATCCTGAAAACCAGGCCGGGTCACAGTGTGAGGTAGTCGGCTTGGCTCTCGACTTTGGGTTGGCCACCTTATAAAGCTTTTTCCAAAAGAGATCAAAGTGTCCACACAAATCAAAGGTTCCAGAGTCTGTGAGTTGCTCCACTGCAGTTTGAGACTATAGTTCCCACAAGGCACCTGGCAATATTCTTAAAAGTCCACTGGATGCACTCTAGGCTGGGTACTTCTTGGGGGAGATAGTGCAGGTAAACTCTGTTAACTTGTTGCTTTCAGTGAGTCGACTTCGTAATCCTTTTTGAAGCAAGGCAAAGTCCTCAGTGCTGTAGTTCCTCTTGTAGTTTCAGGCAGTAGATATGAGTTGCTATGAAGCTCCCAGGTAGTTATTCAATGTTCTGGGGTGAAAAGCAGGTGGCACCAAAGAACAATGGGGAGCATGGAGCATGGTGCAACCCAAAAACATGACTGCTTCCTCCAAAGTATGGCATATTCTTGTCCCACAAAGGACTGCACTTTAAAATTCAAGGTGGAGGTTTTCTCTTCTTGAGAGTAAGAGCAAAACCAAGCCACTGGTGTGGCTCATTTCCCTTAATACTCCATTTCTGGAACGTCCGCAAATGCAGATTCCATTCCTGGGGCTGCCATCGGGCTTGGGGGGTACAAGATGAGGGGGTAGGCCTGGCTGGCATTACTTACTGTTCTGTTCAGTTTGATTTATCCAGCCCCCCCATAGCCTCTTCTATGCAACTGCAGCGCTCCTCCCATCAGAGAACCTCTGTCTCGGTATTGGTCTATCAGAAAAGTCTGCTAGAATGCTGGATTTTTGTTCACAGAAAAGAAAGTTCTATAACTTCCCTTCTGTATGAGTTATGATAAATCCAACAGTGACAAGTTGCTGGAACTATCATTACTAATCTTTTAAGTTCTCAAAATATTATTTTAGCTCCCTCCTATTAATAGTTACACTGTATTACAGTATCCCCATGTTATTCTATGGAGCTAAAAGATACAGTGGGGAAAAATTTAATTGGTAGTTTTACCCTCACCAAGGGATATAAAACATCTTTTAACAAGTTCCCTGTTTATTTCTACATGGCACCTTACCCTCGCACACCTAGGGTAGGCCTTAAGAGGTCTATGTAAACAGAAGGCAGTTTAATACTTTGGAAGTACCATTAAATCCAGAGTGGAATTTGCATGTAATTCCAACTTAAAAGCGGCTTGCAAAACAGGGCTGACTTTTAAAATGTCAGCAGGCAACACAGCAGTGCACTCATAAATGTCTCAAAGATGCTAAGCCTCTGCACCTACATGCCATACCATATACTAAAGACTAAAAGGTAAGTTGTCAGTGCCAATTGTATTCACACCTAAATACCATATACCTTTTTAATATGAGCACTGGCCCTGGGCTAGGTTAGCAGGGCCCAGGGCACAGTCAGAGTCAGCTACCATCAGTCTCAGTCAACAAAGAGGGGTGATCAGGGCACAAACTATGACTTTCTCACCCCACCAAACAAGAGGTGGGAGGTAACTAACCTGCACTCTGGTTGTCCTCGTCGGCTAAGTTGAATAACCTGGAAAGTCCATCCCCAATGGCATGGGCCGCCTGTCTGTGTTCCACTGTGAAGTCCACCCCCTGTAGAGAAATGGACCACCTCAATAGCTTTGGATTCTCCTCCTTCATCTGCATGAGCCGTATGAGAAGTCTGTGGTCAGTTTGAACAGAGAAGTGAGTACCAAACAACCATGGTCTCAGACCAAGCCATACAAAAGGCTTCCTTCTCAATAGCACCCCACCCTTTTCTCTGGGGATAAGTCACCTCATAATGAAGGCAACTGGCTGATCAAGGCACTCTTCGTTTACCTGTGTCAACACCTACCAAATTCCTTATTCTGAAGCATCTGTCTGAACCACAAATTACGTTGTGTAGTCAGGGGCAACTAACACTGGTGCTGAACACATATCCTCTTTCAGAGTGTCAAAGCCCTTCTGAGACTCTGGGGTCCACATGAGTTTCTTTGACCACTTTTTAGAAGTGAGTTCTGTAAGGGGAACCACAATGGTCCCAATGGTCTGAACAAATGTTCTATATTATCCAGTCAGACCAAGAAAGGCTGTGCCCTGGTTATGGGTTGTACGAGCTTCCCAATCAAAAATGGTTTGGATTCTGGCCTGAAGACGTTGTACATGGGGCCGCAACCTACAAGGTGACCAAGGTACACAATTCTGCCGTATTTGGCACTTACTGGTCTTAGTATTCAGACCTGCTTGCTGCAGGGCCTGAAGCACTTATTTCAGGTGGCTTAAGTTATACTCCCAGGTGGAACTGTACATAGCTATATCGTCCAGATGAGCTGCACTGAACTGCTCCAGTCCATACCGTACCCTGTTCACTAACATTTGGAAGGTGACATGGGAATTCTTTGAGCCAAATGGTATTACTTTGAGTTGGTAATGTTCTTCTGGTGTGGAGAATGCTGATCTCTCCTTTGCTCCTTCACTAAGGGCAAGCAGCTAGTATCCTGAGGTCAAATCAAATGTACTCAGGCATTTAGCAGCCACTAAAATATAAATGAGCTCATCAGCTCTAGGTATAGGGTGTAGTGGACAAAGAATCTTAACTCTTTGTTTCCACTCTGGTGAATAGGTTTGGGTACCAGCACTACTGGGCTGGCTCATGGACTGTCAGAGGGCTCTATTTCTCCCTACTTCAGCCTTGATGCTGGTTCTGACCTGATCAGACAACTTGTGCAGGTAGGATGCTACCGGTGTCCAGTGTCAATGGTGTGCATACACAAGCTGTCGATACCTAGGGTTAAAGAGAACAGACCAACTAACTGCCCCAGCACCTGATTGCAGTCCCTGTGCTGTTGGTTTGTCAATTTAGAAGAGAATACAACTCTCTCCACTTAATCAATTTGCACATTATGGGAGAGGAGGTATGTCTCCTCCTCTCCTCCCTCATCTGTAGTCATCAACAAGATCATAAATCCAAATGGTCGCACACTGCTGACCTACCTGCGTGTTACCCCAAAGAACTGTGGTCCCTGTAGTCAGCGTCGGCGGATATACCTGTGCTCGTGTCATGAGTGCAAGTGTGAATAGCGTTAGCCATCCCTGGACACGTGTTTCGAGGTAGTTGCCTCTCGTCAGCAGGGAGTAGGAAAGAGTGTGGGGTTGCTGTGTAAGCTGCTAAAATCATTATCAGGTAAAGTACCTCTCGTGGCAACGCAGGTGCGTAACCTAGAGCCCATCGGCTCTCCCGGCTCAAGGAGCCACTAAATTAATAAATCCAAATGGTCGCACACTGCTGACCTACCTGCGTGTTACCCCAAAGAACTGTGGTCCCTGTAGTCAGCGTCGGCGGATACACCTATGCTCGTGTCATGAGTGCAAGTGTGAATAGCGTTAGCCATCCCTGGACACGTGTTTCGAGGTAGTTGCCTCTCGTCAGCAGGGAGTAGGAAAGAGTGTGGGGTTGCTGTGTAAGCTGCTAAAATCATTATCAGGTAAAGTACCTCTCGTAGCAACGCAGGTGCATAACCTAGAGCCCGTCGGCTCTCCCGGCTCAAGGAGCCACTAAATTAATAAATCCAAATGGTCGCACACTGCTGACCTACCTGCGTGTTACCCCAAAGAACAGTGGTCCCTGTAGTCAGCGTCGGCGGATACACCTATGCTCGTGTCATGAGTGCAAGTGTGAATAGCGTTAGCCATCCCTGGACACGTGTTTTGAGGTAGTTGCCTCTCGTCAGCAGGGAGTAGGAAAGAGTGTGAGGTTGCTGTGTAAGCTGCTAAAATCATTATCAGGTAAAGTACCTCTCGTAGCAACGCAGGTGCGTAACCTAGAGCCCGTCGGCTCTCCCGGCTCAAGGAGCCACTAAATTAATAAATCCAAATGTTCGCACACTGCTGACCTACCTGCGTGTTACCCCAAAGAACTGTGGTCCCTGTAGTCAGCGTCGGCGGATACACCTATGCTCGTGTCATGAGTGCAAGTGTGAATAGCGTTAGCCATCCCTGGACACGTGTTTCGAGGTAGTTGCCTCTCGTCAGCAGGGAGTAGGAAAGAGTGTGGGGTTGCTGTGTAAGCTGCTAAAATCATTATCAGGTAAAGTACCTCTCGTAGCAACGCAGGTGCGTAACCTAGAGCCCGTCGGCTCTCCCGGCTCAAGGAGCCACTAAATTAATAAATCCAAATGGTCGCACACTGCTGACCTACCTGCGTGTTACCCCAAAGAACTGTGGTCCCTGTAGTCAGCGTCGGCGGATACACCTATGCTCGTGTCATGAGTGCAAGTGTGAATAGCGTTAGCCATCCCTGGACACGTGTTTTGAGGTAGTTGCCTCTCGTCAGCAGGGAGTAGGAAAGAGTGTGGGGTTGCTGTGTAAGCTGCTAAAATCATTATCAGGTAAAGTACCTCTCGTAGCAACGCAGGTGCGTAACCTAGAGCCCGTCGGCTCTCCCGGCTCAAGGAGCCAATAAATTAATAAATCCAAATGTTCGCACACTGCTGACCTACCTGCGTGTTACCCCAAAGAACTGTGGTCCCTGTAGTCAGCGTCGGCGGATACACCTATGCTCGTGTCATGAGTGCAAGTGTGAATAGCGTTAGCCATCCCTGGACACGTGTTTCAAGGTAGTTGCCTCTCGTCAGCAGGGAGTAGGAAAGAGTGTGGGGTTGCTGTGTAAGCTGGTAAAATCATTATCAGGTAAAGTACCTCTCGTAGCAACGCAGGTGCGTAACCTAGAGCCCGTCGGCTCTCCCGGCTCAAGGAGCCACTAAATTAATAAATCCAAATGGTCGCACACTGCTGACCTACCTGCGTGTTACCCCAAAGAACTGTGGTCCCTGTAGTCAGCGTCGGCGGATACACCTATGCTCGTGTCATGAGTGCAAGTGTGAATAGCGTTAGCCATCCCTGGACACGTGTTTCGAGGTAGTTGCCTCTCGTCAGCAGGGAGTAGGAAAGAGTGTGGGGTTGCTGTGTAAGCTGCTAAAATCATTATCAGGTAAAGTACCTCTCGTAGCAACGCAGGTGCGTAACCTAGAGGCCGTCGGCTCTCTTGGCTCAAGGAGCCACTAAATTAATAAATCCAAATGGTCGCACACTGCTGACCTACCTGCGTGTTACCCCAAAGAACTGTGGTCCCTGTATTCAGCGTTGGCGGATACACCTATGCTCGTGTCATGAGTGCAAGTGTGAATAGCGTTAGCCATCCCTGGACACGTGTTTCGAGGTAGTTGCCTCTCGTCAGCAGGGAGTAGGAAAGAGTGTGGGGTTGCTGTGTAAGCTGCTAAAATCATTATCAGGTAAAGTACCTCTCGTAGCAACGCAGGTGCGTAACCTAGAGCCCCTCGGCTCTCCCGGCTCAAGGAGCCACTAAATTAATAAATCCAAATGGTCGCACACTGCTGACCTACCTGTGTGTTACCCCAAAGAACTGTGGTCCCTGTAGTCAGCGTCGGCGGATACACCTATGCTCGTGTCATGAGTGCAAGTGTGAATAGCGTTAGCCATCCCTGGACACGTGTTTTGAGGTAGTTGCCTCTCGTCAGCAGGGAGTAGGAAAGAGTGTGGGGTTGCTGTGTAAGCTGCTAAAATCATTATCAGGTAAAGTACCTCTCGTAGCAACGCAGGTGCGTAACCTAGAGCCCGTCGGCTCTCCCGGCTCAAGGAGCCACTAAATTAATAAATCCAAATGGTCGCACACTGCTGACCTACCTGCGTGTTACCCCAAAGAACTGTGGTCCCTGTAGTCAGCGTCGGCGGATACACCTATGCTCGTGTCATGAGTGCAAGTGTGAATAGCGTTAGCCATCCCTGGACACGTGTTTCGAGGTAGTTGCCTTATCGTCAGCAGGGAGTAGGAAAGAGTGTGGGGTTGCTGTGTAAGCTGCTAAAATCATTATCAGGTAAAGTACCTCTCGTAGCAATGCAGGTGCGTAACCTAGAGCCCGTCGGCTCTCCCGGCTCAAGGAGCCACTAAATTAATAAATCCAAATGTTCGCACACTGCTGACCTACCTGCGTGTTACCCCAAAGAACTGTGGTCCCAGTAGTCAGCGTCGGCGGATACACCTATGCTCGTGTCATGAGTGCAAGTGTGAATAGCGTTAGCCATCCCTGGACACGTGTTTCGAGGTAGTTGCCTCTCGTCAGCAGGGAGTAGGAAAGAGTGTGGGGTTGCTGTGTAAGCTGCTAAAATCATTATCAGGTAAAGTACCTCTCGTAGCAACGCAGGTGCGTAACCTAGAGCCCGTCGGCTCTCCCGGCTCAAGGAGCCACTAAATTAATAAATCCAAATGGTCGCACACTGCTGACCTACCTGCGTGTTACCCCAAAGAACTGTGGTCCCTGTAGTCAGCGTCGGCGGATACACCTATGCTCGTGTCATGAGTGCAAGTGTGAATAGCGTTAGCCATCCCAGGACACGTGTTTCGAGGTAGTTGCTTCTCGTCAGCAGGGAGTAGGAAAGAGTGTGGGGTTGCTGTGTAAGCTGCTAAAATCATTATCAGGTAAAGTACCTCTCGTAGCAACGCAGGTGCGTAACCTAGAGCCCGTCGGCTCTCCCGGCTCAAGGAGCCACTAAATTAATAAATCCAAATGGTCGCACACTGCTGACCTACCTGCATGTTACCCCAAAGAACTGTGGTCCCTGTAGTCAGCGTCGGCGGATACACCTATGCTTGTGTCATGAGTGCAAGTGTGAATAGCGTTAACCATCCCTGGACACGTGTTTCGAGGTAGTTGCCTCTCGTCAGCCGGGAGTAGGAAAGAGTGTGGGGTTGCTGTGTAAGCTGCTAAAATCATTATCAGGTAAAGTACCTCTCGTAGCAACGCAGGTGCGTAACCTAGAGCCCGTCGGCTCTCCCGGCTCAAGGAGCCACTAAATTAATAAATCCAAATGGTCGCACACTGCTGACCTACCTGCTCGTTACCCCAAAGAACTGTGGTCCCTGTAGTCAGCGTCGGCGGATACACCTATACTCGTGTCATGAGTGCAAGTGTGAATAGCGTTAGCCATCCCTGGACACGTGTTTCGAGGTAGTTGCCTCTCGTCAGCAGGGAGTAGGAAAAAGTGTGGGGTTGCTGTGTAAGCTGCTAAAATCATTATCAGGTAAAGTACCTCTCGTAGCAACGCAGGTGCGTAACCTAGAGCCCGTCGGCTCTCCCCGCTCAAGGAGCCACTAAATTAATAAATCCAAATGGTCGCACACTGCTGACCTACCTGCGTGTTACCCCAAAGAACTGTGGTCCCTGTAGTCAGCGTCGGCGGATACACCTATGCTCGTGTCATGAGTGCAAGTGTAAATAGCGTTAGCCATCCCTGGACACGTGTTTCGACGTAGTTGCCTCTCGTCAGCAGGGAGTAGGAAAGAGTGTGGGGTTGCTGTGTAAGCTGCTAAAATCATTATCAGGTAAAGTACCTCTCGTAGCAACGCAGGTGCGTAACCTAGAGCCCGTCGGCTCTCCCGGCTCAAGGAGCCACTAAATTAATGAATCTAAATGGTCGCACACTGCTGACCCACCTGCGTGTTACCCCAAAGAACTGTGGTCCCTGTAGTCAGCGTCGGCGGATACACCTATGCTCGTGTCATGAGTGCAAGTGTGAATAGCGTTAGCCATCCCTGGACACGTGTTTCGAGGTAGTTGCCTCTCGTCAGCAGGGAGTAGGAAAGAGTGTGGGGTTGCTGTGTAAGCTGCTAAGATCATTATCAGGTAAAGCACCTCTCGTAGCAACGCAGGTGCGTAACCTAGAGCCCGTCGGCTCTCCCGGCTCAAGGAGCCACTAAATTAATAAATCCAAATGGTCGCACACTGCTGACCTACCTGCGTGTTACCCCAAAGAACTGTGGTCCCTGTAGTCAGCGTCGGCGGATACACCTATGCTCGTGTCATGAGTGCAAGTGTGAATAGCGTTAGCCATCCCTGGACACGTGTTTCGAGGTAGTTGCCTCTCGTCAGCAGGGAGTAGGAAAGAGTGTGGGGTTGCTGTGTAAGCTGCTAAAATCATTATCAGGTAAAGTACCTCTCGTAGCAACGCAGGTGCGTAACCTAGAGCCCGTCGGCTCTCCCGGCTCAAGGAGCCACTAAATTAATAAATCCAAATGGTCGCACACTGCTGACCTACCTGCGTGTTACCCCAAAGAACTGTGGTCCCTGTAGTCAGCGTCGGCGGATACACCTATGCTCGTGTCATGAGTGCAAGTGTGAATAGCGTTAGCCATCCCTGGACACGTGTTTCGAGGTAGTTGCCTCTCGTCAGCAGGGAGTAGGAAAGAGTGTGGGGTTGCTGTGTAAGCTGCTAAAATCATTATCAGGTAAAGTACCTCTCGTAGCAACGCAGGTGCGTAACCTAGAGCCCGTCGGCTCTCCCGGCTCAAGGAGCCACTAAATTAATAAATCCAAATGGTCGCACACTGCTGACCTACCTGCGTGTTACCCCAAAGAACTGTGGTCCCTGTAGTCAGCATCGGTGGATACACCTATGCTCGTGTCATGAGTGCAAGTGTGAATAGCGTTAGCCATCCCTGGACACGTGTTTCGAGGTAGTTGCCTCTCGTCATCAGGGAGTAGGAAAGAATGTGGGGTTGCTGTGTAAGCTGCTAAAATCATTATCAGGTAAAGTACCTCTCGTAGCAACGCAGGTGCGTAACCTAGAGCCCGTCAGCTCTCCCGGCTCAAGGAGCCACTAAATTAATAAATCCAAATGGTCGCACACTGCTGACCTACCTGTGTGTTACCCCAAAGAACTGTGGTCCCTGTAGTCAGCGTCGGCGGATACACCTATGCTCGTGTCATGAGTGCAAGTGTGAATAGCGTTTGCCATCCCTGGACACGTGTTTCGAGGTAGTTGCCTCTCGTCAGCAGGGAGTAGGAAAGAGTGTGGGGTTGCTGTGTAAGCTGCTAAAATCATTATCAGGTAAAGTACCTCTCGTAGCAACGCAGGTGCGTAACCTAGAGCCCGTCGGCTCTCCCGGCTCAAGGAGCCACTAAATTAATAAATCCAAATGGTCGCACACTGCTGACCTACCTGCGTGTTACCCCAAAGAACTGTGGTCCCTGTAGTCAGCGTCGGCGGATACACCTATGCTCGTGTCATGAGTGCAAGTGTGAATAGCGTTAGCCATCCCTGGACACGTGTTTCGAGGTAGTTGCCTCTCGTCAGCAGGGAGTAGGAAAGAGTGTGGGGTTGCTGTGTGAGCTGCTAAAATCATTATCAGGTAAAGTACCTCTCGTAGCAATGCAGGTGCGTAACCTAGAGGCCGTCGGCTCTCCCGGCTCAAGGAGCCACTAAATTAATAAATCCAAATGTTCGCACACTGCTGACCTACCTGCGTGTTACCCCAAAGAACTGTGGTCCCTGTAGTCAGCGTCGGCGGATACACCTATGCTCGTGTCATGAGTGCAAGTGTGAATAGCGTTAGCCATCCCTGGACACGTGTTTCGAGGTAGTTGCCTCTCATCAGCAGGGAGTAGGAAAGAGTGTGGGGTTGCTGTGTAAGCTGCTAAAATCATTATCAGGTAAAGTACCTCTCGTAGCAACGCAGGTGCGTAACCTAGAGCCCATCGGCTCTCCCGGCTCAAGGAGCCACTAAATTAATAAATCCAAATGGTCGCACACTGCTGACCTACCTGCGTGTTACCCCAAAGATCTCAGGTCCCTGTAGTCAGCGTCGGTGGATACACCTATGCTCGTGTCATGAGTGCAAGTGTGAATAGCGTTAGCCATCCCTGGACACGTGTTTCGAGGTAGTTGCCTCTCGTCAGCAGGGAGTAGGAAAGAGTGTGGGATTGCTGTGTAAGCTGCTAAAAAAATTATCAGGTAAAGTACCTCTCGTAGCAACGCAGGTGCGTAACCTAGAGCCCGTCGGCTTTCCCGGCTCAAGGAGCCACTAAATTATTAAATCCAAATGGTCGCACACTGCTGAGCTACCTGCGTGTTACCCCAAAGAACTGTGGTCCCTGTAGTCAGCGTCGGCGGATACACCTATGCTCGTGTCATGAGTGCAAGTGTGAATAGCGTTAGCCATCCCTGGACACGTGTTTCGAGGTAGTTGCCTCTCGTCAGCAGGGAGTAGGAAAGAGTGTGGGGTTGCTGTGTAAGCTGCTAAAATCATTATCAGGTAAAGTACCTCTCGTAGCAACGCAGGTGCGTAACCTAGAGCCCGTCGGCTCTCCCGGCTCAAGGAGCCACTAAATTAATAAATCCAAATGGTCGCACACTGCTGACCTACCTGCGTGTTACCCCAAAGAACTGTGGTCCCTGTAGTCAGCGTCGGCGGATACACCTATGCTCGTGTCATGAGTGCAAGTGTGAATAGCGTTAGCCATCCCTGGACACGTGTTTCGAGGTAGTTGCCTCTCGTCAGCAGGGAGTAGGAAAGAGTGTGGGGTTGCTGTGTGAGCTGCTAAAATCATTATCAGGTAAAGTACCTCTCGTAGCAATGCAGGTGCGTAACCTAGAGGCCGTCGGCTCTCCCGTCTCAAGGAGCCACTAAATTAATAAATCCAAATGTTCGCACACTGCTGACCTACCTGCGTGTTACCCCAAAGAACTGTGGTCCCTGTACTCAGCGTCGGCGGATACACCTATGCTCGTGTCATCAGTGCAAGTGTGAATAGCGTTAGCCATCCCTGGACACGTGTTTCGAGGTAGTTGCCTCTCGTCAGCAGGGAGTAGGAAAGAGTGTGGGGTTGCTGTGTAAGCTGTTAAATCATTATCAGGTAAAGTACCTCTCGTAGCAACGCAGGTGCGTAACCTAGAGCCCGTCGGCTCTCCCGGCTCAAGGAGCCACTAAATTAATAAATCCAAATGGTCGCACACTGCTGACCTACCTGCGTGTTACCCCAAAGATCTGTGGTCCCTGTAGTCAGCATCGGTGGATACACCTATGCTCGTGTCATGAGTGCAAGTGTGAATAGCGTTAGCCATCCCTGGACACGTGTTTCGAGGTAGTTGCCTCTCGTCAGCAGGGAGTAGGAAAGAGTGTGGGGTTGCTGTGTAAGCTGCTAAAAAAATTATCAGGTAAAGTACCTCTCGTAGCAACGCAGGTGCGTAACCTAGAGCCCGTCGGCTTTCCCGGCTCAAGGAGCCACTAAATTAATAAATCCAAATGGTCGCACACTGCTGACCTACCTGCGTGTTACCCCAAAGAACTGTGGTCCCTGTAGTCAGCGTCGGCGGATACACCTATGCTCGTGTCATGAGTGCAAGTGTGAATAGCGTTAGCCATCCCTGGACACGTGTTTCGAGGTAGTTGCCTCTCGTCAGCAGGGAGTAGGAAAGATTGTGGGGTTGCTGTGTAAGCTGCTAAAATCATTATCAGGTAAAGTACCTCTCGTAGCAACGCAGGTGCGTAACCTAGAGCCCGTCGGCTCTCCCGGCTCAAGGAGCCACTAAATTAATAAATCCAAATGGTCGCACACTGCTGACCTACCTGCGTGTTACCCCAAAGAACTGTGGTCCCTGTAGTCAGCGTCGGCAGATACACCTATGCTCGTGTCATGAGTGCAAGTGTGAATAGCGTTAGCCATCCCTGGACACGTGTTTCGAGGTAGTTGCATCTCGTCAGCAGAGAGTAGGAAAGAGTGTGGGGTTGCTGTGTGAGCTGCTAAAATCATTATCAGGTAAAGTACCTCTCGTAGCAATGCAGGTGCGTAACCTAGAGGCCGTCGGCTCTCCCGGCTCAAGGAGCCACTAAATTAATAAATCCAAATGTTCGCACACTGCTGACCTACCTGCGTGTTACCCCAAAGAACTGTGGTCCCTGTACTCAGCGTCGGTGGATACACCTATGCTCGTGTCATGAGTGCAAGTGTGAATAGCGTTAGCCATCCCTGGACACGTGTTTCGAGGTAGTTGCCTCTCGTCAGCAGGGAGTAGGAAAGAGTGTGGGGTTGCTGTGTAAGCTGCTAAAATCATTATCAGGTAAAGTACCTCTCGTAGCAACGCAGGTGCGTAACCTAGAGCCCGTCGGCTCTCCGGGCTCAAGGAGCCACTAAATTAATAAATCCAAATCCACACTGCTGACCTACCTGCGTGTTACCCCAAAGAACTGTGGTCCCTGTAGTCAGCGTCGGCGGATACACCTATGCTCGTGTCATGAGTGCAAGTGTGAATAGCGTTAGCCATCCCTAGACACGTGTTTCGAGGTAGTTGCCTCTCGTCAGCAGGGAGTAGGAAAGAGTGTGGGGTTGCTGTGTAAGCTGCTAAAATCATTATCAGGTAAAGTACCTCTCGTAGCAACGCAGGTGCGTAACCTAGAGCCCGTCGGCTTTCCCGGCTCAAGGAGCCACTAAATTAATAAATCCAAATGGTCGCACACTGCTGACCTACCTGCGTGTTACCCCAAAGAACTGTGGTCCCTGTAGTCAGCGTCGGCGGATACACCTATGCTCGTGTCATGAGTGCAAGTGTGAATAGCGTTAGCCATCCCTGGACATGTGTTTTGAGGTAGTTGCCTCTCGTCAGCAGGGAGTAGGAAAGAGTGTGGGGTGGCTGTGTAAGCTGCTAAAATCATTATCAGGTAAAGTACCTCTCGTAGCAACGCAGGTACGTAACCTAGAGCCCGTCGGCTCTCCCGGCTCAAGGAGCCACTAAATTAATGAATCCAAATGGTCGCACACTGCTGACCCACCTGCGTGTTACCCCAAAGAACTGTGGTCCCTGTAGTCAGCGTCGGCGGATACACCTATGCTCGTGTCATGAGTGCAAGTGTGAATAGCGTTAGCCATCCCTGAACACGTGTTTCGAGGTAGTTGCCTCTCGTCAGCAGGGAGTAGGAAAGAGTGTGGGGTTGCTGTGTAAGCTGCTAAAATCATTATCAGGTAAAGTACCTCTTGTAGCAACGCAGGTGCGTAACCTAGAGCCCGTCGGCTCTCCCGGCTCAAGGAGCCACTAAATTAATAAATCCAAATGGTCGCACACTGCTGACCTACCTGCGTGTTACCCCAAAGAACTGTGGTCCCTGTAGTCAGCGTCGGCGGATACACCTATGCTCGTGTCATGAGTGCAAGTGTGAATAGCGTTAGCCATCCCTGGACACGTGTTTCCAGGTAGTTGCCTCTCGTCAGCAGGGAGTAGAAAAGAGTGTGGGGTTGCTGTGTAAGCTGCTAAAATCATTATCAGGTAAAGTACCTCTCGTAGCAACGCAGGTGCGTAACCTAGAGTCTGTCGGCTCTCCCGGCTCAAGGAGCCACTAAATTAATAAATCCAAATGGTCGCACACTGCTGACCTACCTGCGTGTTACCCCAAAGAACTGTGGTCCCTGTAGTCAGCGTCGGCGGATACACCTATGCTCGTGTCATGAGTGCAAGTGTGAATAGCGTTAGCCATCCCAGGACACGTGTTTCGAGGTAGTTGCCTCTCGTCAGCAGGGAGTAGGAAAGAGTGTGGGGTTGCTGTGTAAGCTGCTAAAATCATTATCAGGTAAAGTACCTCTCGTAGCAACACAGGTGCGTAACCTAGAGCCCGTCGGCTCTCCCGGCTCAAGGAGCCACTAAATTAATAAATCCAAATGGTCGCACACTGCTGACCTACCTGCGTGTTACCCCAAAGAACTGTGGTCCCTGTAGTCAGCGTCGGCGGATACACCTATGCTCGTGTCATGAGTGCAAGTGTGAATAGCGTTAGCCATCCCTGGACACGTGTTTCGAGGTAGTTGCCTCTCGTCAGCAGGGAGTAGGTAAGAGTGTGGGGTTGCTGTGTAAGCTGCTAAAATCATTATCAGGTAAAGTACCTCTCGTAGCAACGCAGGTGCGTAACCTAGAGCCCGTCGGCTCTCCCGGCTCAAGGAGCCACTAAATTAATAAATCCAAATGGTCGCACACTGCTGACCTACCTGCGTGTTACCCCAAAGAACTGTGGTCCCTGTAGTCAGCGTCGGCAGATACACCTATGCTCGTGTCATGAGTGCAAGTGTGAATAGCGTTAGCCATCCCTGGACACGTGTTTCGAGGTAGTTGCCTCTCGTCAGCAGGGAGTAGGAAAGAGTGTGGGGTTGCTGTGTAAGCTGCTAAAATCATTATCAGGTAAAGTACCTCTCGTAGCAACGCAGGTGCGTAACCTAGAGCCCGTCGGCTCTCCCGGCTCAAGGAGCCACTAAATTAATAAATCCAAATGGTCGCACACTGCTGACCTACCTGCGTATTACCCCAAAGAACTGTGGTCCCTGTAGTCAGCGTCGGCGGATACACCTATGCACGTGTCATGAGTGCAAGTGTGAATAGCGTTAGCCATCCCTGGACACGAGTTTCGAGGTAGTTGCCTCTCGTCAGCAGGGAGTAGGAAAGAGTGTGGGGTTGCTGTGTAAGCTGCTAAAATCATTATCAGGTAAAGTACCTCTCGTAGCAACGCAGGTGCGTAACCTAGAGCCCGTCGGCTCTCCCGGCTCAAGGAGCCACTAAATTAATAAATCCAAATCCACACTGCTGACCTACCTGCGTGTTACCCCAAAGAACTGTGGTCCCTGTAGTCAGCGTCGGCGGATACACCTATGCTCGTGTCATGAGTGCAAGTGTGAATAGCGTTAGCCATCCCTAGACACGTGTTTCGAGGTAGTTGCCTCTCGTCAGCAGGGAGTAGGAAAGAGTGTGGGGTTGCTGTGTAAGCTGCTAAAATCATTATCAGGTAAAGTACCTCTCGTAGCAACGCAGGTGCGTAACCTAGAGCCCGTCGGCTTTCCCGGCTCAAGGAGCCACTAAATTAATAAATCCAAATGGTCGCACACTGCTGACCTACCTGCGTGTTACCCCAAAGAACTGTGGTCCCTGTAGTCAGCGTCGGCGGATACACCTATGCTCGTGTCATGAGTGCAAGTGTGAATAGCGTTAGCCATCCCTGGACATGTGTTTTGAGGTAGTTGCCTCTCGTCAGCAGGGAGTAGGAAAGAGTGTGGGGTGGCTGTGTAAGCTGCTAAAATCATTATCAGGTAAAGTACCTCTCGTAGCAACGCAGGTACGTAACCTAGAGCCCGTCGGCTCTCCCGGCTCAAGGAGCCACTAAATTAATGAATCCAAATGGTCGCACACTGCTGACCCACCTGCGTGTTACCCCAAAGAACTGTGGTCCCTGTAGTCAGCGTCGGCGGATACACCTATGCTCGTGTCATGAGTGCAAGTGTGAATAGCGTTAGCCATCCCTGAACACGTGTTTCGAGGTAGTTGCCTCTCGTCAGCAGGGAGTAGGAAAGAGTGTGGGGTTGCTGTGTAAGCTGCTAAAATCATTATCAGGTAAAGTACCTCTTGTAGCAACGCAGGTGCGTAACCTAGAGCCCGTCGGCTCTCCCGGCTCAAGGAGCCACTAAATTAATAAATCCAAATGGTCGCACACTGCTGACCTACCTGCGTGTTACCCCAAAGAACTGTGGTCCCTGTAGTCAGCGTCGGCGGATACACCTATGCTCGTGTCATGAGTGCAAGTGTGAATAGCGTTAGCCATCCCTGGACACGTGTTTCCAGGTAGTTGCCTCTCGTCAGCAGGGAGTAGAAAAGAGTGTGGGGTTGCTGTGTAAGCTGCTAAAATCATTATCAGGTAAAGTACCTCTCGTAGCAACGCAGGTGCGTAACCTAGAGTCCGTCGGCTCTCCCGGCTCAAGGAGCCACTAAATTAATAAATCCAAATGGTCGCACACTGCTGACCTACCTGCGTGTTACCCCAAAGAACTGTGGTCCCTGTAGTCAGCGTCGGCGGATACACCTATGCTCGTGTCATGAGTGCAAGTGTGAATAGCGTTAGCCATCCCAGGACACGTGTTTCGAGGTAGTTGCCTCTCGTCAGCAGGGAGTAGGAAAGAGTGTGGGGTTGCTGTGTAAGCTGCTAAAATCATTATCAGGTAAAGTACCTCTCGTAGCAACACAGGTGCGTAACCTAGAGCCCGTCGGCTCTCCCGGCTCAAGGAGCCACTAAATTAATAAATCCAAATGGTCGCACACTGCTGACCTACCTGCGTGTTACCCCAAAGAACTGTGGTCCCTGTAGTCAGCGTCGGCGGATACACCTATGCTCGTGTCATGAGTGCAAGTGTGAATAGCGTTAGCCATCCCTGGACACGTGTTTCGAGGTAGTTGCCTCTCGTCAGCAGGGAGTAGGTAAGAGTGTGGGGTTGCTGTGTAAGCTGCTAAAATCATTATCAGGTAAAGTACCTCTCGTAGCAACGCAGGTGCGTAACCTAGAGCCCGTCGGCTCTCCCGGCTCAAGGAGCCACTAAATTAATAAATCCAAATGGTCGCACACTGCTGACCTACCTGCGTGTTACCCCAAAGAACTGTGGTCCCTGTAGTCAGCGTCGGCAGATACACCTATGCTCGTGTCATGAGTGCAAGTGTGAATAGCGTTAGCCATCCCTGGACACGTGTTTCGAGGTAGTTGCCTCTCGTCAGCAGGGAGTAGGAAAGAGTGTGGGGTTGCTGTGTAAGCTGCTAAAATCATTATCAGGTAAAGTACCTCTCGTAGCAACGCAGGTGCGTAACCTAGAGCCCGTCGGCTCTCCCGGCTCAAGGAGCCACTAAATTAATAAATCCAAATGGTCGCACACTGCTGACCTACCTGCGTATTACCCCAAAGAACTGTGGTCCCTGTAGTCAGCGTCGGCGGATACACCTATGCACGTGTCATGAGTGCAAGTGTGAATAGCGTTAGCCATCCCTGGACACGAGTTTCGAGGTAGTTGCCTCTCGTCAGCAGGGAGTAGGAAAGAGTGTGGGGTTGCTGTGTAAGCTGCTAAAATCATTATCAGGTAAAGTACCTCTCGTAGCAACGCAGGTGCGTAACCTAGAGCCCGTCGGCTCTCCCGGCTCAAGGAGCCACTAAATTAATAAATCCAAATGGTCACTATTTAGTGGCTCTCTGAGCCGGGGAGTCGACGGACTCAGGTTACGCACCTGCGTTGCTACGAGAGGTACTAGACCTGATAATGATTTTAGCAGCTTACATTGCAACCCTACACTCTTTCCTACTCCCTGCTGACGAGAGGCAACTACCTCAAAACACGTGTCCAGGGATGGCTAACGCTATTCACACTTGCACTCACGACACGAGAATAGGTGTATCCGCCGACGCTAACTACAGGGACCACAGTTCTTTGGGGTAACACGCAGGTAGGTCAGCAGTGTGCGACCATTTTGTTGTAACTATTTAGTGGCTCTCTGAGCCGGGGAGTCGACGGACTCAGGTTACGCACCTGCGTTGCTACGAGAGGTACTAGACCTGATAATGATTTTAGCAGCTTACATTGCAACCCTACAGTCTTTCCTACTCCCTGCTGACGAGAGGCAACTACCTCGCAACACGTGTCCAGGGATGGCTAACGCTATTCACACTTGCACTCACGCCACGAGCATAGGTGTATCCGCCGACGCTAACTACAGGGACCACAGTTCTTTGGGGTAACACGCAGGTAGGTCAGCAGTGTGCGACCATTTTGTTGTAACTATTTAGTGGCTCTCTGAGCCGGGGAGTCGACGGACTCAGGTTACGCACCTGCGTTGCTACGAGAGGTACTAGACCTGATAATGATTTTAGCAGCTTACATTGCAACCCTACAGTCTTTCCTACTCCCTGCTGACGAGGGCAACTACCTCGAAACACGTGTCCAGGGATGGCTAACGCTATTCACACTTGCACTCACGCCACGAGCATAGGTGTATCCGCCGACGCTAACTACAGGGACCACAGTTCTTTGGGGTAACACGCAGGTAGGTCAGCAGTGTGCGACCATTTTGTTGTAACTATTTAGTGGCTCTCTGAGCCGGGGAGTCGACGGACTCAGGTTACGTACCTGCGTTGCTACGAGAGGTACTAGACCTGATAATGATTTTAGCAGCTTACATTGCAACCCTACACTCTTTCCTACTCCCTGCTGACGAGAGGCAACTACCTCGAAACACGTGTCCAGGGATGGCTAACGCTATTCACACTTGCACTCACGACACGAGCATAGGTGTTTCGGCCGACGCTGACTACAGGGACCACAGTTCTTTGGGGTAACACGCAGGTAGGTCAGCAGTGTGCGACCATTTTGTTGTAACTATTTAGTGGCTCTCTGAGCCGGGGAGTCGACGGACTCAGGTTACGCACCTGCGTTGCTACGAGAGGTACTAGACCTGATAATGATTTTAGCAGCTTACATTGCAACCCTACACTCTTTCCTACTCCCTGCTGACGAGAGGCAACTACCTCGAAACACGTGTCCAGGGATGGCTAACGCTATTCACACTTGCACTCACGACACGAGCATAGGTGTATCCGCCGACGCTAACTACAGGGACCACAGTTCTTTGGGGTAACACGCAGGTAGGTCAGCAGTGTGCGACCATTTTGTTGTAACTATCAACAAGATCATGTCTGCCCAGTCTTTGTGGGGTTTCAACTAATTGATATGTAAGACCCGGTGAGGGTTCCTGGTGGTGTTCAGGTCTACCAGGTAAGTACACTCACTCTTCTTCTGTAATATTGGATAGGGCCCAGTCCACTTTTCCTGGAAGGCCCTATGACCCACAGGCTCCAACACTCATACCAATTGTTATGGAGTGTACTCAGGCATAGTAGCCTTTTGGTCATACCAATGTATCATGAGCTCCTGGCTGGCCTCCAGTTTTCTGCTTGCCTTTTACATGTGTTTTGCCATGAAAGATTTCAGGTCTAACACATAGTACAGCACATTGTCCTTGGTTTCATTAGAGGCTTTTCTCAAGAATCTCTCACCAGGCACAATGGCCCTCTTACAGGGTGCCCAAACAACACTTCAAAGGAGCTGAAGCCAGCCCCTATTTGTGGGACCTCCCTGTATGCAAACAGTAGGCATGGGAGAAGAATATCCCATCACCTCTTGAGTTTGTCAGACAAACCCATGATTATGCCCTTCAAGGTCTTATTGGACTTGCCCACCAGACCATTAATCTGGGGATGATATCAGGTAATTAACTTGTAAGTGACACCATATTCATCCCACATCGCTTTCAGATTTGCATACATAAAATTTGTGCCTCTATCTGAAACCACCTCCTTTGGTAAACACCCTCTGGTGAACACACCAAGACTGACTCTTGCCACTGAAGGAGCAGTGACTGTTTTGAGTGATATAGCATCAGTATACCTTGTGGCATGGTCCACTACCACCAAAATATATCTGCTCCTTAAAGATGTGGGTGGGTCTAGTCTTGGGGACCAACAATGTCCACCCCCACAAGCTCAAAGGGAGTGCCAACCACTGGCAGTGGTATCAATGAAGCCTTTGCCTGCTCCCGTCTTGCAACAGGCCTGACAGGTTGCACAGGAGCTGCAAAACTCCTTCACTTTGACAGTCCTTTTGGGCCAATAGAAATGTTTAACCAACCATTTCCTTGTCTTACTCTGACCCAAATGGCCTGCCAAGGGGATGTCATGGCTTAAAGTCTGGGGGAATTCTCTGAACTTCTAGGGGAGCACCAATCTCCTGGTTGCCCTTCTTTTAGGTCTCTAGCCTCAGTATAGAAAACTCCATCCTCTTTGTGGAAGCCACTGACATCCCCCTTTACTTGCCTTGAGGCAGTCTGCCTCAGGCCCTCAAGAGTAGGACACTCTCTCTGTCCTTGACACAACTCCTCTTTGGCAGATCTTGCAGAGGTGGAATCCCTATCACAGAGGTAGAACCTCAGGACATCTTGTAGCATGGCCCACTACCACCAAGATATATCTGTTCCTTAAAGCTGTGGGTGGGTCTAGTCTAGGGGACCAACAATCTTCAACCCCACAAGCTCAAAGTGAGTTCCAACCACTGGCAGTGGTATGAAGGGAGACTTTGCCTGCCCACGTCTTGCCACAGGCCTGACAGGTTGCACAGGAGCTGCAAAGCTCCTTCACTTTGACAGTCTTTTTGAACAAATAGAAATGTTTAACCATCCATTTCCCTGTTTTATTATGACCCAAATGGCCTGCCAAGGGGACGCCATTGCTAAAAGTCGGGAGGAATTCTCTGTACTTCTGGGGGTCTACCAACCTACTTCTAGCCCCTTCTTCTAGGTCTCTAACCTCAGTGAAGAAACCTCCATCCTTTGAGTAGACTTTTTGAAAGCCACTGAATATCACCCTTCACTTGCTTGGAAGCAGTCTGCCTTAGGCCCTCAGTGTGGGACACTCTCTCTGTCCCAGACACAACTCCTCTCTGGCATATCTTGCAGCGGTGGAATCCCTAACACAGAGATTAGATCCTCCCCCTCAGTGTTAGATTCCTCCTGCACCTCTGGAGTTCTTTGGGCTGGCTCACTAGAGCTTGTGCCCTTTCTTTTGTCGTTGGTGCAAGTGTCAAGCATTTCCCTTCTGCGCAGTCTGTGGTCTGGTCACAGCACATACCAACTCAGGGAGATCCACCATCCTTTCATGGACCATTCCCTCCACCCCTGACCAGTCAGTCACTTCAAGATAATTTCCTTGTAGACCGCCCACTGGGCATGCAAGATACACAGCTACCTGCTCAGGGTCTGTCACACCCCCCATTTCAAACTCACCATTGCCAATGTATGGAGTTTGACTTGGATTTCTGCATAGGTTACTGGTGATATATATTGGGTATGAGCTGCCCTGGTGAAACTTGTTTCCCTGAGACCATAGTCACACTGACTCCTGTATCTTGCAGGAGTTTAGGCCTCTGCCTATACCTCTTCATGCAGGGAGGCAAGGATACTAGGGCTGCAATTTCCACCCTAACTAAGGGTGCCTCTATGAACCCTTACCCCATCTCTGGAACAACTTCCACCCTTAGACCTACACTGGCAATCCCTGTGAACTGCCCACCAGTGTTCTTTTTTTGTACATCATCCAGTGACTGTGTGTTTCTTTAAAGTTTAAATATGTATTATATCTATGCCAAGGTGTATTGAAGAATGAGTGGGTGTATAAGTGGCTGGGTGGAGGATTTAGTAGGTGCGTGACTGACTGTTAAGTGAGTGATTACATGTGTCTTACTGACAGTCTGGCTGTTGTTGTATAAGGTGCTGGATGGATTGGTCAGTAGCTACATGAGTGTCTATATGGGTTGTCGATTGGTTGCCTGGGTATTTGTATGTGTGCCTGAGTGGGTGTGTGGGTGGGTAGGAGGTGTGTGACCCTGTGCATAGATGTTTGAGTGGTTGATTCACTGGGTAAATGGGTTCAAGAGTGCATGTGAAAACAGCTGTATGGGTGTGTGAGTTTGTGTATGGGTGTTTTGGTGAGTGAATGGATGTCTCAGTGGTACATCTCCAAGTAACTAGGTATGTAAAAGGCAGTGTGTGTGAGTGTTCTTTAATTCTTCTTCCCCCCCACTTCCAAACGGACCCCCTCCCCTTCCCACCACTTTACCTTTTCCTCCATTGGTCCCTCTCCCTTGCACTCTAATTTGCTGATATGAATATGCCTTGATTGGCCCTGATCTTTTCTACTCCAACTCTAGGGCCTTCCTTTTCCTTGTCTTTCAATGACCAGTCCACCTTATTTCTTGGTCCTTTTTCTTCATTTCTTATCTTTGACCTTTCCCTCCCTTTCTTGTACAGCACTGTTTCTTGAATATGACAGCCCAGTCCTGATGATGATCCCAAATTGCTCGGATCGACACGCCGTTGACTCCTCAGCTTAATTGATGGCCTTATGGTTCTTTATTATGTATATCTAAGTAATTGTATTGTAAAGAAATTGAATTCAGAACCTTTGTATATATTATTCTAAATTTCACTATCACTTCACTTTGCGCCGTCCCCTGCTGATTTCACCTTGTCACTTGCGATGCCGTCTCCGTGTCACGTACACTTTAAGCACCAAGTACAAGTTCGGGTTGTTCTTATGCGTCATTGATTTTGCGTACAGTGCTGATACAACTGTTCCATTATCCTGTTCATTTACATTATTGTATGTCACCTTGTAAACTTTTTTGATCTAATACATTATGACCTTTTTCTACCTAATTCTTTCAGAGTCTTCCTTATTCTAACTGTAATGTCTTTTACATGCAATTTATCTGTCTGAATTTCTAACTATAACATGCCGGAAACCTATGGTTTTTTCAGGGAATTTCTATGGGTTTTTTAAATGCTAATTTCTAACTATAACGTCCCTGAAACCTATGTTTTTTTCAGTGAATTTCAAAGGTTTTTTAAATGCTAATTTCTAACTATAACATAGCAGTCTCGTTTTCAGAGTGGTGGAGAAAGGTGAGCGTGGCCTCCAAACACCTTTTAGCCATCCCACGGTGTGGGATTTACTGGAGGTAACAGGAGGGGTAGTTAGCCCCCAACGCCAACCTTGGGGGCCAACTACCCCTTTTTTTACCTCCAGTTAGTCCCACACAGCAAGATTGCTAACTTGTTATATCAGGGCCTGTGCCTCCCTGCATCACTGTGCAAATGCGCCCCCCGGGTGCGTTGTAAATTGGGGGATTAATTCCCCTTTAGTCCTGAGGGTCCCTGGGGCCAACTAGCCCACCAGGTACCTCCAGTAAGCACCTGAGAGCTGCGTTGCAGAGAGGTGTAAAAAGGGGTGTGTCCTCAGAACACCTCTCTGCAATGCAGCTCTGTGACGCATACTGGAGGTACCTGGTAGGCTAGTTGGCCCCCAGGGACCCTCAGTATTCAAGGGGAATTAATTCCCCAGCTTACAACGCGCCAGGGGGCACATTTGCTGAGTGCTGCAGGGAGCAGGCGGTGCCTCTGGTGCAATGCCGGCTTTTCCTAAAAAAATATTTTTAGTCCCTTAAAAAAACAGGAAATGGCCGCGCAACCCCCCTCCTGAGCCCAATGTCGGCCCCGGGGACCCCACCCCCCAGGGCATCGCCAAACATTATTATTTTTTCTAAATAATTTTTTAAGGAGGGGGACTGCGTGGCCCCCCTCCTGAGGCCTCTATTGACCCCAAGGACCCAATACCTCTGGGCTGGCCCTTTGTGTTGGGGACTGTGGGGGGAGCCCCAATGCCCCCATGGTCCTGCCGGCTCCCTGCCTCCTGCGTGAGCCAGCATAGCTTTTGACATGCAGCTCCCCTTGCTCAAAAGCAATTTTGCTTTGCTTCCTTGAAACCAGAGCAGGTTTCCCTGCTCTCGCTTCAAGGGAGCAAAGCAGCATTTGCTATGGCAGGGTGGGAGCCGCATTGCTCCTGCCCGGCCATAGCAAACATCGGTGTCCCGGGTGTGGGCACCCCGGGACACTGCAGGAGCCGGCCCTGGGAGGTGGCGGTCCCCAGGGCCATCGAGGGCGGTGGTGGTGGTGGTGGTCCCTGGGAAGTGTGGGGGGGTTTGAGCCCCCCCACACTAATTATTCTGTATAGCCCCGCAGAGGTGGCAGTCCCCAGGGCAGCGTGGAGGGGTTAGGACTCCCCACACATTTATTTTTAAATCCCCGTGGAGGTGGCCATCCCAGGGACTGTGGGGCGGCCACGTACCCCTGCATATATTTACTATGACCCCAAATTATTTTAAAAAAAAGCTTTTTTTGGCCCTGGGGGTCCTTGTGTTTCTACCCTGCCTCCTTTTTTTCTTTGTTACCCTCTTTTTCACTGTTTTCTTGTGACTCGGTTCTACAGAGTCACAAGATGGCTGCCAACACTTCCTTGTTTGGAGTGTTAGCAGCCAATCAGAGTGAAGCTTGTGCCCGGGAGGGTTCACGAACCCTCCTCGGTGCTCAGATATATAAATGTTTTCTTTCTTTAATTTCTCAGGAACTACTTAACGGATTTACACCATTTAATAAAAAGGGCTCTTTCTGAACCAAGGACTACCATTTCGCCAAATTTAGTGTAATTTCGTTCAGCAGTTCGGGCTGTAGCTTTGTCTAATGTTTCAGTTGGAAATTAACATGGGGAAAACGCGTTTTGGGACCCCATTTTTTTCTTGGACCCAGCTTGACGAATCACCCCGAAACCTTCAAGATAGGAGCTGACCAGAGCGGGCCACTAGTTTTGAAAATTTCACGAAAATTCATCAATTGACGCCAAAGGTATTGGGAAAACAGAAAATGCTTTTCTGAATAGAAATGAGGTACTAACTATAACTACCTACTGGCGTGTTTTTAGTGAAACATACTGCAGAGTTTATTTACATTGAACTTTTTAGTTAAACAGGACCACCAGCAAATATTGTCCCAAAAAATGTGGGTAGCAGAGTACGGGGCTTAAAAATATATGATGATAATCATAAAAATAATAACAATAATATCAATAATAATTGTTCAGTAAATTAACTAATTGTATACAATGCATGAGGGCAACAATGAAGTAAATTAGAAGAAAGTATCACATTCAATGAAGTAACAAGGTGACCCTTGACTCAAGCACCGATAGTTCACTCGTGTATATCATCTAAACTAATGCAATTGTAAATGGTTTACATTTTGAACTTCATCTCCCAAAATGAATCAGAAAATGATGTACAATATGTTAATGAATTAAACCATGGATAGTGTATAACTACATGGAACTAATAAAGGAGAACCAAGGAAAACTTTGGCGGTAAGGGGCAGGGAAAACTACTAAATGTTCACTTGGCCATCGGAGACGACTCCAATGACAAAGGGAGTCTTTTCTTTTTTATTTTCAAAAGGAAAATCCAGTTTCGCTTTTTTTTCTAAAAGAAAAAAGAAAACTGTTTGATGGGGCCATGCATCAAAAAGCAAAATCCATTGACAGGAACCGCCATTATGCGTATGGGTATGCTTAGACGTGGGTCCCTTGCTCACTATGCCACTGGAATCAAGCTAGCCTGGCTGATGAAGGGTAATACCCAGAAACCGGTCCCAGGATGCTTGCTTCCGGTCCAGGAACGACCTGGCTTGGCAGTTAGGTCTGAACTGTTCCCATGAGGCACAGGGTCAAGACTTATTTGCAAATGCCTGGGTCTAAACTGGGGTGGCATGGTGAACAAAAGAACGATGGATTTAACCCAGATCTCTTGACTGGGGGTGAATGTATGATTTATTCAGCATTCCTTCCATCATTTGTTTGCGTAGCACTTTTCACCCTAAGTGGGATGGTTATGCCCAGATGTGGGTCCCTTGCTCACTGTGCCACTGGAATCAAACTAGCCAGGCTGATGAAGGGTAATAACCAAAAAACGGTCCTAGGATGCTTGTTTACGCTCCAGGGAGGGCCTGGCTTGGCTGTTCGGTCTGGACTGTTCCCATAAGGCGCAGGGTCAAGACTGGTTTGCATATGGCTGGGTCTAAACTGAGTTGGCATGGTGAGCAAAAGAACAATGGATTTAACCCAGATCTCTTGACTGGAAGTGAATGTATGATTTATTCAGCATTCCGTCCATCATTTGTTTATGTTGCTTTATAAATGACCACCAGCTTGAAAGACATTTATAAATCTCTGGGTAGTTCCTCCACCAGGGCGAAGGAGTAATTTACTTTATTGCCCTGGCAATACAATGGACCGTCCACCAGGATTTAAATCGGTCCCTGAACTGGTGGAAGCATGTCTGGTTTTCTGTATGTTTGGTACCATGTAATAACATTGATTAATCTCTGACCTCAGTGAATGCTGTCTTAATCCCTGAAGGGAAATTTGGGGGAGGATTCAAGGGACGTGCATTGCACTTGCGTCAAGCAAGGCAACACAAGAACTTTAATGAATTTTCTAAGAAGGCAATGCCACCTTACATGGCTCTGCGTGGCTTAGTAAATGCAGAATAACACAGGGCAGTACATAATGCTTCCTTCAGTTACTCTGCATTGAGAATACATTCCAAAGTTGGATCATTGGAGTTTCCATGCATCCAGCCATGGATTTCAAAGCAATCCCTAGTTTACTAAGGTCAGTTGACCTGGAATTGCGCCAAAATTGTTTGCCCTCCCAAATGAGATCTAAAAATGAGAAATATCTTTATATCTCGTCATTTTCTCCTATTTTCATGTGTGCTGCATGTTTCAAAAAGTGGAAAATGTCTCTAAGGATAATTTTTTTGCTCAAAAAGAATCCTGCAATAATACAGACACCTTTGCGCCATGGTGTAAGCGTGCCTACAATGGTGCTTGGCAGCACACAGAGCACCAGCACAAGGAGAGAGCAGACATGTGTCATATATTAGTAGATAGGCACATTTCAGCTCTCTATCCATCAAGGCAAAGCAGCACAGCAAGTTGTCTTGCTGCATTGTGTTGCATTATGTCTTTGTAAATGTGCCCCTCGGTGCATTATCAATCCTCCCTGGAGATGGCGAATATAAAACCAGCATGCTACCTGGAGACCGTTTACATGCATTTAAAGGTATGTATATATTTTGTATTTTTATAGCGTCCATGCACCATAAGGTGTTACTATGTTTTACAATAAACCTTAAAGGAAACACTGAAAAGATGCATTGCATTTCTATGTTAATAGCTCTCTTCATTAATGCGATATGCATTATGCATGATGACAGGCTAATTCCTTAGAGATCTCACTTGGAATCCTGAAGAACATAGAAATTGCTCTGAAGATTGCACAGCACAGGAGGTAGTAGTGCATATTTCCAGGCGAAGGGGACACAGAAATATCAAATAAACATATAAATTCAGAATTTGGGCACTGTCCAGGTAGCGAATGAAAACAAATGTCCACAACATATTCTTGACTTATGCAGCCCTGAAAAAGACTGATCATATACTGGACTCTTGAGCGATTATAAAATAGCATGTGTAGACATTGCGAAGACTCAAATGGTATTCATGATAAACTGTGCAAATGTAGCAACTTGGTGCATGTGCGATCATCTGCTGAAATTTGAAAACAAAAGTAGATTATATTTATGAAATAGTTCATTTTATTTCTATGTAAAATTTCAGGTGGATGTTCAATGGCCAAATAGCTACTTACTGATTAAGATTCTCTTAAATTAAAGCAACCTTGCATATTCTGGTTTAGTCAGTCCCTGTTAAAATATCAATAATAAAAAACCTGATGAATAGAATATTTGTTCTCTTTCCTTTCAGCTGGCATCAAATACTACTAAGGGCCTGGTTCACAAAGGTAATCTTACGCGTTTGTGTCAGTTTATGATTGTTTGCTATTCTCAAAAGGATGCACAAGTAGTATATTCAGGAGTGCGGAGTCTCCGCACATTAAATGACCTATGTTTTTGTGGGCGGAGTCTCTGCAATCGTAAAGATGCTACTCCTATATCCCTATGTGAATAGCAAACAATCGTAAACTTATACAAAAGTGTGAGTTCACCTGTGTGAAACAGGCTCTAAGTGTTTATTATCAGATTAATACTGTGAGAAATCAAAGACATTCTTTGTGACTTCTATTTGTGATTTGATCAGCCACATGGAGAACTAAGTCAAAAAGATTGAAAGGTCACTTAAATACATTCGATGATGTGCCACATCTGCTTACCATGACAATATGTTTCTAGTCAATATTGTCAATAGTACAACATGACATTGAGCATGTCAAGGGAACAGATCATGACATGTTTTTAACAAGGCCATGTTCTTGTTTCCCTGCTGTTTTGCCCCTGGGGTTGGTTTTTATCAGGTTATCACATTAATGTTTGCAGATGAACCAGTGCTCCTGGACTGCATCGCCATAGGTTTGCAATATACATGAAATGTTCCTTTATGCTATTTTGAAGCAAATCGATCAGCAATTAAACAGGGAATTGCACATGTCCTACTATTTAAGATACACAACAGGTATTTGAAGGAGTCTAAGCCTGTGACCCTATCTATGCGAGGTGTGTACTAAATTGTTCTTTTGTAATGCCACAAGGGACACTCTCAGTCGTTCTTATTTTATATCCAAATAACTTTGAAACATCAGTTGAAGCATTAAAGATGCCTTACTCTGGGCAGAAATGTGTCAAGAAAGAATGATAGATTTCAAACAGCAAAACAAACATCTATGCCTTCATTATAATATTTGTGTAATTCCAATTCCTAATTCAGCTTGGAGAGTTACAAGGAATGCCTGAATTCCTAATTTTCAGCAATTACTTCTATTGGTCTTTTTTCACCAGTTAAATGCTGGTGAACTTTCAACTAGAAAATGGCCCAAGAATGTGGAATTAGCACAGGCTGTGGTATTTCGGATTGCTGCAATAATTACCCACTTCAATGGAGAACTTCAGGATCAAAACTGTAATCCTCGGGCTCAATCATGGAAAGATGCACTTGTTCAGTGCAGTGCCACTCACCTGTCTTTATGTTTTAAAGGTGTTTAAGGTTTATATATGTTCATGCATTAAAGTGGAAAATGTCTGCAGTATTAACGTAGTAAATGTGTGTATTTAGTTGAATTATATATATGTGAAGTGCATTTATGACTAATGGAATTTTATATAAAGACTCACATAATGGGTTCATTAACAAATCGTATATTCATGTATATTACACGCAAGTTTGTACTTATGTTAGCTGAATCGGTTAGGCCTGAATTTCATTTCTTCCTGTCTGCTCTAAACGAAAATGTTAATTAAAGTTACATGCCTGTCGAAAAGTTTTCTTTCTCGTTTCTTTTGCAGGTGTAAGACTTTGTTTTTGTTAGTCGGAAGTATGTCTTTGTTTTAGAAGGTAGACAGACATGGGGAGGAGAGAATGTCTTTGAGGAAGCAGAGCTGATAATGTAGGAGGATGTCTTCTAAGTCTTAAAAGTTTTGGGAACCAAGGTCATCAAGCAAGAGCCTGTACATACTATTACTTCATGGAAATCACCTACAAGAAGGTGTCCAACTGGATGAATTAGTCACGTGACATAACTGTGGGTGTGATTTTTGAGTTTTGTATTGAGGTTAGGGACAGAGTCCAGGGGACTTCTGCCTTGCGTGGAGAGGGAAGAGCGTCTTCGAATGAGCCCTGAAGCTTCATGCTTATGGCCCATACAATGTGAGTGTGCTTCTTAGGAAGTCTTCACATGCTGACACCTTTCTGGGGCTTGCCTGGGAAATGATAAGTAGGGATGTCACAATAGTGATAGTGTAGGGACAGGCAAGGTTTTTGCATATTATTCACTAATGAAGACAACTCTGGATGTGGTTTCCATGATCAATTGTGACCTAATTCTGGAATTGGTTACTCTGTGCACATTGAACAGACTTAATATTATCCGTAGGTTTGACTTTGTATTAGTACCCTTTTATCTTTACACTCTTGTTCTGAAGTGTTTGTATGTCCAACTGTTCCTGGCTTTATAATAAAGAAAATATCAATAATTTGGATTAGTTGTCTGTGTTCTTTTGCAGATCAAGGGCAAAGTTATAGTATAATTGGCTAATGTTTGTTTTTCCCCTCTACACTTACATAGCAGGCAAAAAGAGGACATCGGCTGGACAGGGGTTCCCGAGTAAACTCGGAGAAGGGAACTTGGCACCATCAATACACTGATGTATAAAACTGCACTTAGGACCTATCATACATTTATCACCTTGGACCACATTTGTTATATTGGGCCTGTTATGAAATATTCACATAATGACAGAAAAAACATAAAAAGACCTATGGATTATATTGATTGTCCAGAGATCAAATTATTTGGTGAAGTAGAACTGAAAACGCAAAGCTGGAATATTTGTTCCAAGTTACATAACTTTACCATTGTACCAAACTGCAGGGAACAGGCCATGATACTTAACTTGGTCTTGCCAGGGATAATATTTGCTGTGCGTTAGGCACCAATTAGGTTTTCTGACCACACCCTTACCACCAGTGGTTAGCTTGTTTCTAAGTAGTTAATATTTAAAAATTGTTAATGAGGAGCACATATTTTAGTCATACGGGATCATGGTCTCAGAATTATGTATTAATGCATTCTGATTACAAAGAAGAAATGTTATGTTGTTAGTAATTATGCACATCAGTGTACATTCATATGGCAAGTGTGCTGCATCTGCACACTCTTCTGTACTCAGGAAAGGCAGCAGGATCCGCCTGTGGGTCTGTGGCCTTGTGAGTGGAGAGTGGTAGCATGACCAATGGGAACCCACTGTGGAACTTACAAGTAATCAATGCATATTTTTGGATCTTGTAATTTCTTTAATAGGGTGATCCAATTAACAATTTTATGGAGGGTTTTTGATACAATGGATGACTTCAGTAAAGTGTATAAGGGCATTGCGTTTGTTAAGCAGCTGAATACCACTAAACAAGCCTTTGTAGCCTTTTAACTACAAATTCAACCTGTCACAATAACCCATTTTGACAGGCCTAACCTTTCCTTTTAAATATGTATATGTCTCCCCTAAATAGGCCTTACTACAATAAGGCAGGGTTTAGGGAATTTAAAAGAAGGACATGAAAACTGTTAAACATGTCCTTACAGTGAAAATGCCCCAAAATCTATTTTCATTGTGGCAAGGCTAACTGTCCCATAGGAAAATACTTTGTTACATATTGCAGTTAATAATGCTAACGTTGGTTAGGAATTAGTGAGAAATATAATTTAAAGACTCATTTTAAGAGATATTCAAATTCCAACTTAATAATAAAAACAGATTTTTATTAACTTTTAAGCAAAAGTTACCCTTTTCCTTCTTAAAGCCTCTGGAAGACTAGTTGCATAAGCTCCACTTTTCATGTGACAGCTAAATAGCCTACTTGATGAATTATGGGGACATACCTGCCGTTTCAAGCCTTGCTGAGAGGCCAGAGTCGGGAATAGAGGACGCCCTGCTTCAGTAACTTTCAGGGACGCTTTGCTGCATTTACTCCCCTCAGCCCAGCACTGCACCCGGGCGAGGACTCCAGTCCCCAGGGTGCACCAGACCTCACACAGCTGCCGCGAATGAGGGTGGAAGCGTGGTCTATCGCGCTTAAAGCACTGCCTCTCCCCCCGTGGCGCGGGACATACCTGTCGTTTTGAGCCTTGCTGAGAGGCCAGAGTCGGGAATAGAGGGCGTCCTTCTTCAGTAACTTTCAGGAACGCTTTGCCGCACTTACTCCCCACAGCCCAGGGCTGCACCCGGTGCGAGGACTCCAGCCCCCAGGGTGCACCAGACCGCACACAGCTGCTGGCGTGGTATATCGCGCTTAAAGCGCTGCCTCTCCCACCGCGGCGCGGGATGAGCGCGGGACGGAGCCCGGACGAAGCCCGGACCTAGGGCGGGCCCGTCTGTGCCAGGAGGAGACAGGGCTGGCCCACCCCCCTTTAATTGAACTCCCGCTATACTAGTTAGCATTATCGTTGTAAACTATTTATTGAAGTGTTCTTGAGTATCTGTCATCAGTATTATGAGTAAGGTTAAACGTAAGGAGGCGGGAGGGCCAGGGGTGGCGGGTACATTGGATGCTTTTTTGACTCAGACAGAGTCTGTTTTAACACATGAAATAGAGTTGACAGAAAGGAGACTCTCACTAGATCCACCTAGAGCCTCCCTTGAGGCTTTTCCACCTCCACCGTTACTCATCCCGGAGCCAGGCATAATACCCGATTGCATGCCTATGGTAAACTCCCCATCCTATGCGCTCCAATCCAGCGAGCTGTCTGTGGCAGTTAGTATCCCTTCTCTTTTACCCACACCTCCGCCAAGATACTTACTCGCCATCAAAAGTCATTACAACACACAGGTGGGGAGGGTATGAATAAAAAAATGAAGGCACGTGGCCTGCCCAAAACCACACACCAGGTATGCAAGATAGCAAAAACTAAAGCAACTATCTTGGGAAGTGAGGGTGTTTCGCTCTCCGTAAGAACTGGGGCTACTGAAACCCAGGTACCTAATGATCCTGAGGATGTCATCTTTGCTAAACTGGAAGAGAAAATTGCGGCTATGCTCGACCTGTTGTTGATAAAACTCTCGAGCATTGATTTAAGATTAGCAAAGATTGAGCAATATGACAGATCGGCTGGACACAGATTAGCAAGTGTCCCTGAAGTTAGCATTTCCACTGATGCGGTTGGCCGCCCTACCCTCACTAAAACGAAGGCTCCTATGGTAAATTCACAGAGTTTTCATGCACCCACAACCAATGTCACCTCCCGTAGTGGACGAGTAGAGTGCCAAGTCTCAAGGCCGCTACCAGCAGGTGTAGTGAGTCCTACCAAAGTTCTCCATCTTCCCCCTGAAGCTACACCATATACCATTATTTTATCGAATGTGCCAGTACTTTCTTCAAGTAGTGATGAGCACTGGTCATCACTTAAGAATAAGGCCCTCCATTTGTTGAATGACAGAACTGGGTTGGGTAACCATTTATTTACAGAATTCAAAATGTTGCGTAGAATTCCATGGGTAGGGAAAACCCCAAAAATCTTTAGAGGTGATTGCGTGGTCTTGAGCTTTGGGTCCCCGCGCCTAGTCAGAACCATTTTAGACAGGGCTGGGGCGGGACACACAAGCAGCAATAATATTAATATATTGCCGTTAGGCTTCTTCTATCGGAATATTCCACCAAATGTAAAACGAAGAGATGGCTTTAGGAATGTCGCGTCACCCCCAGGACCCTACGATTATATGGTTCCCACACACAATATATTTGAGCTTTTCTCAAACTTGGAGGATATTGACTGACTAGGTTCATGTATGGGCATTAATAAACCTTTGCCCCCTATGGTTGAATTGGATGAGGGAGATTGGGATTTAGGTTTTAACAACGTAGGAGGCCCATCCCCACCCATACAATATGGCCAAAAATGTGTCAGTGCCCAAGTTGTATCCATGGTGGGTAAGGCAGGGGAGTGTAGCATCCAACCTGCTGGTAATTATTTGAATGTAGGTGTAAGTTACCCAGAGGAGGCGAGTGGTTCGTCTAATTTGCAGAGTTATAACTGTTATCAATAAGCTAATGTAGGACTCACATTAGTCTCATGGAATGTAGCGGGTCTCCAACAAAAAACTGTTTCAGTGGAGTGGTCCGCCTTCATCGAGGGCCACGATATACTGTTTTTCCAAGAGACGTGGGCGTTGGAGCATGTATTTCAACAGGGTTACTTAAATTTTGCAAAGGTTGGGGAAGGTGGGCAGCGTGGAAGACCGAGGGGGGCCTTACAATCTGGGTCAGACAATCAAACAACTATAAGGTGGAGGAGATTTATATTAATTCCAGGGACATCCTTATAATTAGGATACAGCGGGTAAATGTACCTGACCTGCTTCTCATTAATGTCTACTCAAGGGGTCTGCAAGGCGGGAAAGCATCTCTCATCATCGATATTTTAGATAGGTTTTTAACAGAACATAGACGTGACAATAATTTGATAATAGCTGGTGATTTTAATTGCACGTTTGAACCTCTGGACCTTTATGATGTAAACCTCAGTGCAGAGGAGCATGTCCAGTGGTCTATTCCATTGTTGGATCTTTCCCCAATTAAAAAATGGACAAGAGCGGCTTTACAGTTAAAAGTGCTCTGTTTGGAACAGGGAGTCCGAGCTGTTAATGGGAGATCGCCCTCAGATAAGCAGGGCTCGCATTCCTATAGCTCTGGTTTACATAGTAGTCGCATTGATTTTTTCCTGCTTAATAAGGAATTTTGGTCTAATTTAATTGATATGGCGGTCTGTGAATGCATAGAGAGTGACCACAATCCGTTAGTGCTCTCCCTTCAACCCGCATGTTCCCTAAATGAATTTGGTAAGGATCCAGGGAAAGATTATGTGGAGGCCCTACTGACAAATAACACCAGATGAGTGGAATGGGCAAATGTGATTAAAGAAGAGGAGCACCTGAAGCAAATGAGTGATATGATGGTTAATGCCCTGGGTATTCTTCAGTCATGTGCTTCACAGGAGGAGCTTAACACCATAGTTGTACAGGTCCACGAGGAATTATTTAATAATCTTAAAGGTTTTTTTTACTTCCAAAGTTGAAAATCCCTGATTGATTCGGGTTTAAGGCTGCAGCAAGGTATAACACTTCATGCCGTATGAACTATAAAACCCTAGCTAGTGCAATCAGGTCAAAAAACAGGGTTGACATTCGTAGGGCCAGGGTTGATTACAAGGCAGCCCCATATCGTGCCAAAAGGGATTGGGATGAACAACACTGGTCAGAATTGCTTAAGGCCTGTTTAGGTAGAAATATGACTACCTTCTGGCACTTGATGAAATGGGGAAGTGGGGTACCTAGTAAGGCACCTACAAACTTTATAGATCCAGATCAGTGGATATCGCATTTCAAGGCTCAGTTTGCATGTATTGGGGACGAGCAGATGGGCTTTGATATGCTATCTCCCACTTCTACATTGCACTTCACCAAGAAAGATGTGGAAAACGCTTTACTTTTAGTGCCCAGAGGGAGGGCGCCTGGGCCCGATTGTATTCCCGCCGACCTGTTCCTTTATGATATTTCAAATTGGGCACAGTATATTCAGTTACTTGTGAACGCTATTGCAAGTGGAGCATCAATGCCCACTACTTGGGCAGGAGCGGAATTGCTCCCCATTTATCAGAAAGGGGACCGCTCACAACCTGGTAACTATAGGCCGATAAGCCTTATAGATTGTATACAGAAGGTGGCGGCTAGGTTGGCATTGAACAGAATCCAGGCTTGGATTGAGGAATGTAATATTCTGTCTCCTCTGCAGGCGGGTTTTCTTGCTTGTACTAGCACTATTGATCAGGTGTTCAGGTTCATCCTGATATAGTGGTGTGTTGTATTGCTAGGGGAGGTACAATTCATGCAGCATTTGTCGACCTTAAGTCCGCTTTTGACCTTGTCCCCCGTACCAAGATGTGGCAAATCTTTTTGGCACTGAGAATGCCACGAGATCTTCTGGTATTTTTGGTTAAGCTACATGTTGCCAATTATGCGCAGGTGAGATGAGATGTGCAGGGGAGTACTACCAAAATATTCCCTGTAGAGAAGGGTGTTAGACAGGGGTGCGTTCTAGCACCAACCCTCTTTTCACTATATATCAACGGGGTAGTGCAATATTTCAACAATTATCCCACGGATGCACCATATCTAGCCGGGATGAAAATCCTGTTGCCTATGTTTGCGGACGATACTCTTATAATTTCCAAGTCACGAAAGGGCACTCAGCGTGCCCTCTCAAGATTTGAGGAGTTCTGCCAGGACCATGACCTTGTAGTCAATGTTGACAAAACAATACAAAATATATGGTCGTACATAAACACAGGACTATTAAGGGTAGAGTCGAGATGAAGGAAGGTACTCTGGAACAAACCCAGGTTTTTACTCATTTAGGGGTAACCATTGGTAATAAATTAAGTTGGAAGCCCCAAATAGACTCTCCGTCAAGCATGCCCAACTTTCAGGAGCTTTGTTAAAGGAACAGCAACTATCCTGTACTAAACACATTGCTCCGGCATTACAAATTAATTCCTCAAAAATTTGCGCTTCGATACTGTATGGGACTGAAGTGTGGGGTTACACCAACTTAGACTCTTTGGTAACAGCGCAAAATAAATTCTTAAGGTCATTGATTGGCCTCCCGCAAGCCACCATACTGTTGCCCTTGTTTTTAGATCTGGGCTGCTATTCGATTGAAGATGTGGCACACTATAGGCCTGTGGCCTATTGGAGAAGGCTAGGTGTTACACCAGAGCTTTTGCATTATGCCCAAGCCCTAATGGAAGTTAGGGAGGCTGATGGTATGAGCAAAATCACGTGGCTAAAACGAGTAAAGGCCACACTTTGTGATATGGGGATGATTCGTCTATGGGCTTAACCAGCTGACAATGTTTTTCCGTCAAAAAATGAATTTAAGGCAGCATATTGGAATATGCTAGTTATGAGGCGATTTGCTGCCCTAATGGGCCCCTCCCTGTCTAGAGACTTTCTCGATCTTAAGCACAAAGTGAAATATGAGGGGTATTGGGATCTGATAACCACCCATAAAGACAGGAAACTGTATCACCAGTGAGACCTTTGGTGAATTGTGCGCTTTACAAAAATATTTGACATTTGACATTTAACAATACTGGCAGGGAGAGCTTCCTATAGGACCCTGTGTGTTTCTGGTCTACAGTGAGTGCTTTCCACATCTCCACATTTAAGACCTGACTCAGGAACGGAACAGGAAACACCAACAAGATGGATTCGGAACTTTTACCTATTTACTTGGAACTTTTCTAGAGCCACACCCAGGACTGGGCACTAGGGTGCTGTGATTGCCTCCACACCCCATGTGAGGTGCCACTCGCCGTGGCCTGCTAGAGGGCCTATGTGAGGGACGGAGCCCTCTGCCTGGATGGCCTGAGGGGCGATAGTTTCGATGCCCTCCTCCCCCTCTAGCACAAGTCTCCCGGCGCCCGGCCTGGCGATTCCCGCTCCTAGCCTGGAACCCGGGCCTTCGCTGCCGCCCCCTGCTACCCTGCCCGGGCATCTCCTTCACCATCCAAATCGGCCTGACCCGGGAGTCTGTCCTGCTGCCGCCCTCCTCCGACCTGGCGCACGTTAAGCAGCTGGCCTGCTCCATTGTGGACCAGAATGTAAGGGGCCGGGGGCCTCACTTCCTGTTTACTGTCTGCTTAGCCCTGGGAGCCGGGGGCCATCAGAGTGGACCATTACCACACCCCTGAAGGCGGCGGGCTCATTGCACCCACCAGTGCTTGTTGGTGAAGTTTACTGGGCCAAGTGTTTACTTTTACTGAGACTCGGGGGAGGCGGTGTGGTCTTTTATTTGCATGGAGGACCTTTGCTATACCCTGTGTGAGGATGAGGCGCTGGGGTAGAAAAGTTTTGCACATAGACCTGCTTTTGTAAAGCAGAACCAGTTGCCAGAGGAGGGATAAGGGCTACTGCTGAACCCTACAGAATTTCCAATTTTCCGGCAAGAAAATTACCCGCCATTTGTTCAAGTTTTGATATTCTGGAATGACCTGGAGCTAGTTTTTGAATTGGCTTTTATGTGGATTTCTCTCTTTTTATCACAGGGTAATTCTAATGTTGTCTAATCTAGTAATAATTTAGACGTAATAGTTATCTAGCTCCTACAATATATTTCAGGAGATTTTTTTTTGTTTAAATCAGGGGTACGTTTACATTTTGAAATATTGGATTTTGATTACTTTTCCTAGTGTGTTTACCTGTACTGACAAAGATACCTGCCATGTTGGTAAAATACTTGCCAGTTAGTTATCGTTTCCTGCCAGGCTGCTGAAATTTACATCGCTCAGATGTGAATGGGCCATGTATGGCCGGGATGCAGGTCTTTGCTGCAAACCTGGAATTGTGTTCTACCTAGCGTTTGGTTACCATGCTGGCCTACACATGTTAAGATGCTGTTTATATTACTTGACAGAGCTTCATAGCAGAACTTTTATTGTGCTCTGAGAGTCTCCAGTACTGTTTACAAGTGTTTCTGCTGCAGACATTTACTTAACCACCGGAGGCTGCTATGTGGGCTCTATAGCACTCAATTCAGCGTATTCTGGCTAGATTGGCAACCGGACATTCTCTCAACAGGAGAGGGCTCACTGGGCATCGCACCAGGCCACGAAAAAACACCCATATTTCGACTGCTGGCACTCCGCAGGCCCCCAGGATGACAGGACCCGACCGCCAGCCAAACACACCCAAAAATGTAGTAGTTTATGTGGTAGGATGTTATTCTGAATGGGATAAAAAAGAGAATTCCAAAATTGTGCAGCCGCGCAGAACCAGTGCTAATAGCTTTTATGCCACGTGTGTTAGCCGAGGCAGTAGGAGATGTTAAGTACATTCTGTCTACGTTTGGTAATTTGAGTGTGTTGGGAATAGAAAAGTTGAGGACCGGGTATAGAAAGGACGAGGGCCATAGTGCTTAAAAGTACAGGCCCATTCGGACACTGGTATTGCAGTAGTGATAGTGATTTACATACGGCTGTGAGGGGTTTACAATACTACAGAGTTGCTTTAGACCGATGGGGAGATAAAAACTGAACTGAAGGCCACGCTTTACATACTAGCGTGTGTCTGGGAAGCTTGCAACTCGTTTTACTACATGCTTTACATTGAGGCTATATACAACTTGCATGGCAATAGTGCCTCAGATACAGGGGGTATGGAAATAGCGTGACAGCGGTGGTATACTTGTAGTGTAACTGGTAAATTGGCACATCACTTATCCTTCACATACTGTTTGTTTAAAGTGATACCACAGTTGTGCTGTAGTTACTTTGTATGTGAACTAGCACGAAATTGGTACCTAATAAGGTGGGACCAGCACAGGAACTAGTAAGGCAAATTGTGCTGTCTGTTATAGGGCAGTGTGTACATAAGCATCCTGACAGCAGTGTGTATCCTGCTGTCTGAGGCTGAAAAATTAGTCATCTGAGGGCGAGAATTATCACAACGGGCATCGATCCCTGAGCAACAGCCCTAGCAACGTGAACAACCAGCTATATTATTACAACTCTAATATACGTGGTAGGTCACACTCTGTAACATTTGAGTCCCACTCAAGTATACGTTGAAAGTACCTATGTATGATAATTGTATCCTTGCCTATATAATCAGCTGTGATAGTATTTTAGTTTCAAACACCCGCCTTTTGATTGGCTAATAACAGGCACATGGAACATGATTAGTATTATGTCATCCACAGTATTTTAAAGTGGTATTTTCTGTACTAGGATTTTCCTTGTATGTTTTTCCAAGGGGACACTGTGACAAGCACTTCTTTTGCTCCAAAACATCTATTTGCCTGCTGAGCATCCGATTTTTTTGTACCAGGCTTTCAACTTATTTTGTAATCATAATAGGGTCATTCAGTTGTATGTGATGTCTTCTTGGTTATATACAAGGTGACAAAATGCTTAACACTTTTTTACAGTAACTTTTTAACATGCTGCACAGAAGCCACGCTGCTCTGCAACATTGCTTAAAGACATTGGCAATGCCAATAGCTCTGGCTAAACACTTATAAGGTCCCAAAGGCGAGACCTATTGGCTATGCCAATGCTTGTTTTAGTATGATTTTCTAATGAACCTAATCTGATTGTACACGAATTAAGGAAAAATGGTCACCCTAGGAGATAGCATTTCAGGGTTGACCATCTAAAGTGGTTTGTTTTAGTTCTTTTTAACTATTTATTCTTCAATTATGTATTTATAAGGAAGGAGTGTTTGAAACCCATGTAACACACCTGTATGTTTACTTGGCTATATTTTGTATATATTCTCACCTCTATGTACAATGTATTCACTTTTGTGATCTTATAAATCAAAATAAAGTTTTGACTGAATTGTGAAAACTGCTCCCCCTTGGGGCCAGCCCTGAAAAGACAAGGGGGGCCTGCGTGATCCCCCTCCTGAAGTCATACATGGCCCTGGGGACCACCACCTCCCAGGGCTGGCTCCCTCTATGTCAGGGTGTGCCCACTCCTGGCACTTAGCTGTTTGCTGTAGCTTGGTGGGAGCTATAACAGTTCCTGCCAATCAAAAGCAAACATTCCTGTTTCAGCAGGTGGGAGCAGTCAAAGTGCTATTGCACCCTGGAAGCAGAGGTTTCACCTCTTTCCGTGCCTGCAGACATGAGGGCAGGGGAAGAGGAAAAAAACGATTGCGACTACATGAAGGGAGCTGCCTTTCTAGCAGCTCCCTCTGTGCATCAGCAATGTCGGCTATAGCAGGAGGTGGGTAGCGAGCTTGGACTATGGGCTCCTTCAGGCTCTTCCAGCAGGCCCGGGGAAAGCAACAAACAGAAAGAGGCAGAATGAAGGTCAGCAATGAGCAGGAAGAGGCAAACTAAAAGAGAAAAATGAGCAGAAAGAGTTAGAATGAAGGCCAGAAACGAGCAGAAAGAGGCAGAACACAGGACAAAAACAAGCAGAGAAAAGTGAGAAATGAACAGAAAGAGGCAGAATAATGTTCATAAATGAGCTTAGAGAGGCAAAACAGAGGTCAGCAAAGAGCAGAAAGAGACAAGATAAACGTGAGAACCAAGCAGAAGTAGCAGAATAAAGGTCAGAATTTAGCAAAAGTGGCAGAATAAAGGCCAGAAATGAACAGGAAAAGGCAAACTAAAAGTGATAAATTAAAAGAAAGAGACAGAATAAATGTGAGAAATGAGCAGAACGAGACAAGATAAAGATGAGAACTAAGCAGAAAGAGGCAGAATAAAGGATAGGAATGAACAGAAAGTGTCAAAACAGGTCAGCAATTAGCCGAAAGAGGCAAAATAAAGGGTAGAAAGAAACAGAAAGGGGCAAATTGAGGTCAGAAGCAAGCAAAAAGAGGCAAAACAGGTCAGTAGTGAGCAGAAGAGGCAAAATAAATGTCAGCAATGACCAGGAAAATGCAAAATAAAGGTGAGAAACAAGCAGAAAAAAGGCATAACAGATGTCAGAAAACAGCAGCAGGAGGCAAAATGAAGGTTAGAAATGAACAGAAAGAGGCAGAAGAAAGTTCAGAAATGAGCAGACAGAGGCAGAATAAAAGTCAGAAACTAGCAGAATGAGGCAAAATAAAGGTGGGAAATGAGGAGAAAGAGGCAATTTAGATGTCAGAAAACAGCAGCAAGAGGTAAAATAAAGGTGAGAAATGAGCAGAAGGAGGCAAAAGAAAAATAAGAAAAGAGCAGAAAGAGGCAGATTAAAGGTCAGAAACGAGCGGAACAAGGCAGAATAAAGGTCAGTAACAAGAAGGAAAAGGCAAGATAAAGGTGAGAAACAAGCAGAAAGAGGCAGAATAAAGGTCAGAAACTAGCAGAAAGAGGGAGAATAGAGGTCAACAATGAGCAGAAAGAGGCAAAATTAAGGTGAGAGACAAGCAGCAAGATTCAGAATAGAGGTCAGAAACGAGTAGCATGAGGCAGAATAGAGGTCAGAAATGAGCAGAAAGAGTTAGAATAAAGGTCATAAACTAGCTTAAAGAGGCAGAATGAAGAAGGAAACAAGCAGCAAGAGGCAAAATAAAGGTCAGAAACAAGCAAAAATAGGCAGACTAAAGGTCAGAAACAAGCAAAAAGAGGCAAGATAAAGGATAACAACAAGCAGAAAGAGGCAGAATAGAGGTCACAATTGAGCAGAAAGAGGAAGAATAGAGGTCAGAAACGAGCAGAAAGAGGCAAAATAAAGGAAAAACAAGCAGCCAGAGGCAGAATAGATGTCAGAACTGAGCCGAAAGAGGCAGAATAAAGGTCAGATATGAGCATCAAGAGGCAGAATAAAGGTTAGAAATGAGCAAAATGTGCCAAGATAAACGTGAAAAATGAGCAGAGAGAGGCAAAATAGAGGTCAGAAAAGAACAAAAAGAGGCATGATAAAGGTGAGAAAGTAGCAGAATAGTTGTCAGAAACGAGCAGGAAAGGCAAGAATAAAGGTCAGCAACAAGCAGAAGGAGGCAAACTAAAAGTGAGAAAAGAGCAGCAAGAGGCAGGATAAATTTCAGAAACAAGCAGAAAGAGGCAAAATAAAGGTGCCCTAATGAGCAGAAAATGGTCAACAATGAGCAGGAAGGAGCAAACTAATGGTCAAAACCGAGCAGAAAAGCAGAATAAAGGACAGCAACAAGCAGAAAGAGGCAAACTAAAGGTGAGAAACAAGCAGAAAGAGGTAGAATAAAGGTCAGAAATGAGCTGAAAGAGGAGGAATTGAGGTCAGCAATGAGCAAAAAGAGGCAAAATAAAGGTGAGAAACAAGCACCAGAAGGCAAAATAGAGGTAAGAAAGAAGCAAAAAGAGGCAGGATTAAGATCAGAAACAAGCAGAAAGAGGTAGAATAAAGGTCAGAAACGAACAACAAGAGGCAGGGTAAAGGTCATAAATGAGCAGAATTGGCAGAATAAAGGTCAGGAAGGGGCATATAGAGGCAGAATATAGGTCAGAAACAAGCAGAAAGTGGCAAAATAGAGGTCGGAAACGAGCAGCAAGAGGCAGAACAAAGATCAGAAACAAGCAGAAAGAGGCAGAATAAAGGTCAGAAACAAGCAAAAATAGGCAGAATAAAGGTCAGAAACAAGCAAAAAGAGGCAAAATAGAGGTCATAAATGAGTCAAAAGAGGCAAAATAGAGATCAGAAATGGGCAGCAAGAGGCAGACTAAAGATCACAAATGAGCAGAAAGGTCATAAAGGAGCATAAAGAGGCAGAATAGAGGTCAGAATCACGCGGAAAGTGGCAGAATAAAGGTCAGGAGCAAGCAGAAAGAGGCAAAATAATGGCCAGAATGAGCAGAATCACTGGAAACCTACTCGACTCTCTCTCGCCCGACGTCACCTTCTTCACGGAGACATGGGCCAACACCTCCTCTGCCCCCGACATCAACACCGCCATCCCGGACGGATACAAGATCCACAGGAAGGACTGCCCCAACCACCCGGGAGGGGGCCTAGCTATCACCCACAACAGCACCCTCCGCCTCACCACTTCCAGCAAAACCTTTCCCCCTGCCGAACACCTGCACTTCCAGATCCAGACCACCCCCAACACCAGACTCCGAGGAACCCTTGTCTACCGCCCCCCTGGCCCACGGAAACCCTTCACTGACACAATCACCTACTTCATCGCACCCCGCACCATCACATCATTGAACTACATACTCATCAGAGACCTTAACTTTCACTGCAACAACCCCAGCGACCCCAATACCACCACCCTTAGTGACAACCTCGCCAGCATAGGACTCAACCAACTCGTCACCACACCGACCCACAGAGCAGGGCACACCCTCGACCACATCTTCGCTGCAGGCAACAGCGTCCACTTCAGCCTCAAAACGCAACCGCCATGGACCGACCACCATTGCGTACGTTTCACCGTTAGAAAACCCAAGGCACCGAAACCAGCCCCTTACCCTCCACAAAGAAACTGGAGTAAGGTTACCGATGAGCAACTAAACTTCACCCTCACCCGAGGGAGACACATCTGGGCACCTGACGCAAACACCTCAGCAAGAGAACTCCACACCTGGATATCCAATGGCGCAGACCAGCTGACACCGCTCCGCGATCCCGGCAAACAGCGGCCGAGGAAAGCCACCTGGTTCACCACTGACCTCCAAGAAGCCAGGCGCACCTGCAGATGCCTGGAAAAGAATTGGAGGAACACCAAGACAACCTAAAACTACTCCACCTACAAGGACGCCATGTTGAACTACCACAACCAAGTCAGAACCACCAAGAGGAACTTCATCCACAACAAAATCCTCCCCAACTCCACCAAATCCAAGTAACTGTTCAGTGTCATCAGGGAATTCACCAACCCACGCAGCGAAGCCACAGACATCACCCCTTCTCAAGACCTCTGCGACAAATCGAGAACATACTTCCACCTCAAGATCAAAACGCTTTACGACAACTTCATCAACCACCCTCAAGACACCACAGCCACTGCTCCCCCCCAGAGACACCAGCCAGCAAACCATCTCCAACTGGACACCCATCACGACCGATGACACCACCACAACCATGAAAGGCATACACTCAGGGGGCCCCAACCGACCACTGCCCCGCACATCGACAACAGAGCCGCAGACACCATCACACCCGAATTACAACACACCATCAACACCACCTTCAAGACAGGCACCTTTCCGGACAACTGGAAGCATGCAGAAGTACGGCCCCTGCTCAAAAAACCCACGGCAGACCACACCGACCTCAGGAACTACAGGGCCATCTCTCTCCTCCCCTTCACAGCCAAAGTTGCAGAGAAAATAGTCAACAGGGAACTGACACGCTTCATCGAAGAAAACACCGTCTTAGACCAGTCCCAATCTGGTTTCCGAAGCAACCACTGCACCGAGACTGCCCTACTCGCAGCCAAAGACAACGTCTGCACCCTCCTGGACCAAGGCCACTCCACAGCCCTCATCCTACTTGACCTGTCGGCAGCCTTCGACACCGTCTCTCACCGCACACAGTAGTTGCCACACTACATGACGCAGGCATACAAGGAACAGCCCTGGACTGGATCCGATCATTCCTCACCGGAAAAAGCCACAGGATCAGACTACCTTCCATCCTCTCTGCCCCCACGCAAACCACCAGCGGAGTCCCACAGGGATCATCTCTGAGCCCGACCCTCTTCAACATATACATGGCCCCCCTCGCAGCCATCGTCAGACAACACGGCCTCAACATTATATCCTACTCCGATGACACCCAGCTCATCCTTTCCCTCACCAGAGACCCCACCACTGCAAAACTCAACTTACAGAAAGGAATGCAAAACGTCACAGCCTGGATGACCAATAGCTGCCTCAAACTTAACGCTGAGAAGTCAAATGTCCTCGTACTTGGAACCACTACTTCAGCATGGGACAACAGCTGGATGGCCCACCGCACTCGGAAGCCCGCCCATCCCCTCAGACCACGCCAAAAACCTCGGCATCATACTCGACTCATCACTCAGCATGAACTTAAGGGTCAACACCTTCACTTCCAGCTGCTTCAACACCCTCCACATCCTTCGAAAGACCTTCAAATGGATCCCCCCGGAGTCAAGGAAGACAGTCACCCATGCACTTATCACCAGCAGACTGGAGTACGGAAATGCTCTCTATGCCGGCATCAACAAGTCCCTACACCGCAAATTCCAGACAATACAGAACACCGTGGCCAGACTCGTCCTCTACATCCCCCAGCACGAACACATCAGCCAACACCTACGGAGACTCTACTGGCTCCCCGTGGAGAAGAGAATCACCTTCAAAATCCTGACTCACGCCTACAAATGCCTTCACAACAACGGACCCAAATACCTCAACCACAGAATAAACTTTCACGTACCCAAAAGAAACCTCTGATCTGCCATCCTTGCACTAGCTGAAGTCCCACACATCCACAGAGCCAGAGCAGGCAGAAGATCGTTCTCTCACATTGCAGCCAAGACCTGGAACGAGCTACCGGCAGACATCAGACGTGCCCCCTCCTTGAACACCTTCTGGAAGACTCTCAAGACCTGGCTCTTTGGCTGAATGGATCTGCGTATCCCCCCAGTGCCTTGAGACCCTCACGGGTGAGAAGCGCCCTTAAAATTCCCTGATTGATTAATTGAGAAGCACACATACTCACAGGCCTATTCAGAGACTCACATACTCCCTCACAAACTCATGCACTCACTCCCAGACCCACTCAGAGACTCACACACCCACTCAGAGACTCACACACCCATCCCCAGATCCACTCAGAGAATCTCGCATGCTTTCACAGACCTACTCAGACACTCATCCACCCACTCACAGACCCACTCAGACACTCATACATCCACTAATCTATCAATACAGCCACTCACGCACCCACCCTCAAAGGTTACACTTTACAGCAAGAAAATAGAATTTAAAAAAACATTGAAATTCACTGAAATAAAGGTTACAGGGACTTATGGTTAGGAAATCGAATAAAAAAATGTAGACATTGATTGAAAAACCTAAGGTTACAGAGACGTTGTAATTAGGCTCACATTTCACTCATACAACATCAGAGAAATTCAGTAGTACAGTTAACTGAGCTATCTATAATTTGTGCTCAGTCCATGCACTGCTTATTACTTCACATATTATATCACTCATGACATCGACAATGACATCACTGATGACATCACTGATGACGTCTCAAACGACACCACTGATAACATCATCCACACAAGCATTCATTAACCCATTCACACCCCTATATAACCTTTCGTACTCCCACTCATATACCCACACAACCACTCACATACCCATTGACAGACCCTTACATGTACTCCCACAACCACTCACTCAACCATAGAGCCACTCACACACCTACTTCCTCACTCGTACAGCCACTCAAACAATCATTCACTCACTCATACAAAAACTCATATAATCAGTCACTCACTCATTGAGCCACTCACATAGCCACACACTCACCCATACAGCTACTCACACACCCACTTATTTACCTACACAGTCTCTCACACACCACTCAGTCACCCATACAGCCTCTCAACACAGCCACTCACACACCCATACAAGCACTCACTCACACACCGACACAAGCCCTTACATAACCATTCACACATCCATACAAGTAAATAATGAATTTCTATGTTTTTTTTAACTATTAGTCATGTTTGAAGAGTGATAGAGAATGAGGGTGGGGCCACAGACCAGCTCTCAGGAATCCTGCTGTGTCAGACTTACTGGAGGTAACAGGAGGGCTTCTGGGCCCCAACGAACCTTCAGCATCCAGGAGGACTTCATCCTCCAACCAGCAGCATGCCAGGAGGTGCGTTTGCAGAGCGTTGTACAAAGTGGGCGTGGCCTCTGAAGACTTCTCAGCATTTCAGTATGTGGGAGTTATTTGAGGTAACAGGAGGCCTTGTTGGCCCCCAAGGACATTCTGGGCCAAGGGGACTTAATTCCCCAACCAGCACTGTGCCAGGAGGCATATTTGCAGAGTGGTAGAGAAAGACGGTGTGGGCTCTGAAGTTCTCTCAGCAATCATGCTCTGTGGGACTTACTGGAGGTAATAGGAGGGCTTGTTGCCGCCATGGAACAGGCCCGGGTAGCCCCAACCCCAGTGTCTAGCCTCCAGTCCTGGTCCCACAAAAGGGACCCAGACATATATTGGGGACTTTTCTTTGTCCTGCGGGAGCCGGCATTGCTTTTGGAAGGCGGGAGCTGTTAAACATCTAAAAGCAACTCTTCCCTGCATTTAGCAAGCAAGAGCATTTTAATGGTCTCTCTTGCTGAAATTGGAGCAGTGTTTGATATGCCGTGGGGGGAGCGGAAAATATCGAGCCATAGCAAACAGCTACCTCCCAAGGGTCAGCACCTCGGGAGGCAGGCGCTAGGGGGTGGTGGTCCCCAGGGCCATCTATGGCTCAGGGAGGGGGGTCGCATGCCCCCCTATAATACATGATACAGCCTCAGAAAGGTAGCATTCCTCAGGGTTGCGGAGGGGCCATGTGCCCCCCACATTTATGTCATATTTTTCCCCTGGGAGGTAGGGGTCCCTCGCATAAATCTTGAAAAATACCCAGGGAGATGGTGGTCCCCAGAGCTTTCCGGAACCAAGGAGGGGGCCCCATTTTACATATTTACATGCCCCAGGAACTTGGTCCACCGGGGGCAATTAGAAACGAAACACAATAGCCCAGTTTCATGTTTTAAAATGTTTTTGGCGGGATTTGCAGATCCAGCGTGACTCCCGCCAATTTGTTTTTTTTTATATGCTTTTCAGCCCTGCAGGATCACTGTGGGACTCCACTTCCCCCAAAAATCCTAGGGGGTCAGGGTGTTCTACACTGCTCCCTTTTCTTTATTTTATGGTTTGTTCTGGGACTCAGTTCTACTGAAGTTTCACGATGGCTCCTAACACTTCCTGGTTTGATGTGTTAGCAGCCAATCAGATCTCAGCACAAGATCTCGGATAGCCAGTTATATATCTTAAAAATTTTAACATTTCTTCCCAACTACTGAATGGATTTACATATTTTCACAAAAATGTAGCTTTATGGATCAACAGATACCTTTCTGCCACATTTGGAATAATTCTGTTCTGCAGATCAGGCTGTAGCCGTGTCTAAAGTTTTCTATGGAAATTAACATGTTTAAAAAGCGTTTGGTGCTCCCCCTTTTTCTCGGCCCCGGCTTGATGGACCACCATGAATTTTTTAAGACAGCAGCTAAAGTGAGCATCAAACTTATTTTGAAAATGTCAAGAGGATTCGTTAAACAACACCAAAGTTATTGACAAATCAAAAAACACTTTATATATAAAGGTAGTTAGGACATTATTTCTATCAAAAATCTGATTTTGATTTGCCAATAACTTTGGTGTAATTTGACAAATCTTCATGACATTTTCAAAACGAATCTGCCGCTAACCTCAGCTCCTGTCTTGAAAATTTTGGGGTGATCCGTCAATCGGGGACTGAGAAAAAGGGGGGCCCCAAAATGCTTTTTCTACATGTTAATTTTCACAGGAAAATTTAGACACAGCTACAGCCCGAACTGCTCAACGGAATTAAACCAAATTTGGCAAAAAGGTAGATCTTTCTCCAGAAAAGCACCTTTTTGTTAAATAGTGTAAATCCATTCAGTAGTTTTTGATACATGTAAAGATTTCTCCGATATACAACTGTGGCCGCAGAGGGCCCGCAACCCCTCCCAATCTCGTGCCTGAGATTTGCTTGGCTGCCAACACTTAAAACCAGGAAGTGTTGACAGCCATCTTGTGACTCGGTTGAACCGAGTCACAAGCAAAAACGTAAAAAAAAAAAGGGGGAGGGTAGAAACACCCTGACCCCCTAGTCCTGTTTATTCAGGGGCCCAAAAAAGCATTTTAATAAATAAATCCCAGCGGGAGTCGTAAAGGATCTGCAAATCTGGCCAAAATATTTCTTAAAAAACCCTAAGCGCAGGCTTCTGCCTTTCATTTATTTATGCTCCCGGGTGGGCCAAGTCCTGGAGGCAATTACAAAGTGGAGGCCAACGCTGGCCCCCGCAGCCCCGGGGACCGCCACCTCTCTGGCTCTAAATATTGAAATGTGGGGGAGCCATGCAGTGTATGTAAAATAATGTGTGGGGGGTCTCCATCACCACCACGCAGCCCCGGGGACCGCCAGCTCCCCCAGGGCTTTAATACTGAAATAATGGAAGCCACTCGGCACCAACCCCAGGGTCTGCCACCTCCCCAGGGCGCAAATGTCAAGATAAAGCATGGGGTGGGATCCAGCACACTCACTTAGCCCTGGGGATGCCACCTTGGGCACAAATTAAGTAATGACGGGGGTCCAATGCGGACCCAGCCACCAATGTCCCAGGGTGCTCACTCCTGGGACATTGCAGTTTTCTATGGCTTGCAGCCAACCCTGTCCCGGGCCTGACCACAGGCCGTGCACTGTGGGGGCTGGATTTCAATATGATAATAAAATATTACTTCACGTTTAGAAAACCTAGAAATTTACTGAAAAACGAGATTTAGGTAACATTATAGTTAGGTGTGATAAACTTTTATACAGCCTGTGTCTAGATAAAGGGTGAAAGTGTTTGCATGTGCTCCTAATACTCATAGCTGTGTAATGAACACATTATTAATGTTTGAATTGAAGAGCAACCCTGTGTGCAGGTGACAGTTGATGAAATATGTTCAGCATATTCAAAGTACACCTCATATGTCTGAAGCCAGTTTTTGTAGAAAAAGAATGATATCATTTGAATCAATCGTTTTTCTTTTGGATAAAATGGCATTAAAAAATTTGTAAGACTGTGTAAAATGTACATATTATCTCTCATTCCTCACTGTCTTATCGCATATTCAATCCCTCCTTAGCAACAAACATACAAAATATTTTGTACAAATAATCATTAGGAAATTGTAATCAATCTAAAATAATTTGGAAATTTGAATTTAAATTCGATTTTACTTTACATAACACCTCCTGTTGTGTTATTCTTATTTTTAACTATTCTTTAGTCAGGATTTCTAATGGGCATGTTTTCGTACAGAACAGGAACCATTAAACTGTTTCCAGTAAAGTGAAATATATTTAAGAAACATCAATCAATCATTTAGGGAATTGTGAAGTGTTCTACTCACCCATAGGGGTCTCAAGGCGCTTGGGGTGTGGGGGTTTTGCAGCTCTGGTCAGTCACAGAGCCAGGTCTTGAGGGTCTTCCTGAAGATGTGAAGAGTGGGGGCATGTCTGATGTTGATCGGGAGCTCGTTCCAGGTCTGTCTTTGCCACGATGTAGGAGAAGACTCTTCCACCCGTCTGGGTCTGTGGATGTGCGGGGTTTTGGCGAGGGGCGAGGTCGGCTGATGAGAGGTTTCTCTTTGGTTTGTGGAAGGAGATTCTTTCATTCAGATATTGGCGTCCGGTGTTGTGGAGGCATTTTTAGGTGTGGGTGAGTATCTTGAAGGTTACTCTCTTCTCGATGGGAAGCCAGTGGAGGTTGCGCAGGTGTTGGATTATGTGTTAGTGTTGAGGGATGCTGAGGACGAGTCTGGCTGTGGTGCTCTGTATGGCCTGGAGCTTGCGGAGCAGAGATTTGTTGATCCAGGTGTAGAGGGCATTCCCGTAGTCCAGTCTGCTGGTTAAGAGTGCATGGGTGAAGGTTTTTCTTGTTTCGGGGGATCCATTTTAAGGTCTTGCAGAGGATGGGGATGGTGTTGAAGCAGGTGGAGGTGATGGCATTGATCTGTCGTGTCACAGTGAGGGAAGAGTCAAGAATGATGCAGAGGTTCCATGCCTGGTCTGTGGGGGTGGAGGGCTGCCAAGTGTGATAGGCCACCAGGTGTTGTCCCATGCAGAGGTGAGTCCGAGGAGGAGGACTTCTATCTTCTCTGAGTTAAGCTGCAGGCAGCTGCCACTCATCCAGGATGGGATGCCCTTCATACCTTCCTGGAAACTAAGTCTGGTGGTGAGGGGGTCCTTAGTGAGAGAGAGGATGAGCTGGGTATCATTGGCGTAGGATACTATGTTGAGTTCATGCTGTCTGACGATGGCGGCAAGGGGGCCATGTAGATGTTGAAGAGCGTCGGGCTGAGCAATGATCTTTTGGGTACCCCGCAGTTGATCTCTGTGGGTTCGGAAAGAAAGGGTGAAAGTCTGATTCTTTGGGTTCTGCCGGTGAGGAAAGAAGCGGAGCAAGTGGGGGGCGGTTCACTGTATGCCGGCGTTGTGGTTGCAGTCTGTGGCGGCGAGTAGGGCGATCTCGGTGCTGTGGTCTGGTGGCTCAGTGGACTAATGCATCCATTGCAGAGGCCTGTGTTCGACCACATGGTCACAGGTTCAAATCCCGGCGGGTCCACTCAGCCTTTCATCCATTTGAGGTCGATAAAATGAGTACCATTGAGTTGGGTAACAATATACATCTGTTATTTCAGTGCCAAGATGCCCTGTTGCTGGGGTGAACGTGCGCTTTACAAATACACCTGTTATGTTATGTTATGTTGCTGCGGAAGCTGGATTAGGAGTGGTCGAGGATGGAGTTCTCTTCGGTAAATTTTGTTTGTTGGCCATTGACGATCTTCTCAATGACATTGGCCGCGAAACGGAGGAGAGAGTTGGGTTGATAGTTCTTGAGGTCCATCAGATCTGCTGAGGGCTTCTTGAGGAGGGGCTTGACTTCTGTACGTTTCCAGTCATCAGGGAATTTTACTGCTTCAAAGGCAGCGTTGATGGTGCATTTTAGCTCAGGTGCAATGGTGGTGGCAGCTCTGTGGAAGATGTGTGAAGGGCAGTGGTCCATGGAGGCTCCAGAGTGTATGCCTTTCATGTTCGAAGTGGTGTCTTCGATGGTGACCGGGGTCCAGGAGGAGATTGTGGGCTGGTTCTCGGTGCTGGAGGGAGGAGTGGAGTTGGTGTCCGGAGTCTGTTCATTGAAGTTGCGAGTTTGTCGCAGAGGTCCGGGGAGGGTGTGACGTCCGTGGCTTCTCTGGGGGGCTTGGTGAATTCCTGCATGATGTTGAAGAGTTCCTTGGCATTGCTGACATTGGTGTGGATTTTGTTTTGGATAAAGGTCCTTATGGTGAATCTGATGAGTTGCTGGTATTCTGTCATGGCATTCTTGTATGTTGTGCGGTCTTCTGAAGTTCTGCTGTTTCTCCAATTGTTCTCAAGATGTCTGCAGGTGCATCAGGATTCTTGGAGGTCTGCGGTGAACCAGGTGGCCTTCCTGGTGCATTGTCTGTCGGGGTTGCGCAGGAGGGCGAGCTTGGCTGCACAGTTGTGATCCATCTGTGAAGTTCTTTGGCAGCGAAGTTGGTGTCGGTCAAGGTGGGGGGGCATCGCAGTTGAGGGTGGAGTTGAGGTGTTCCTCGGTGACCTTGCTCCAGTTCCTTTGCCGAGGGCATGGTGCAGGATTGGGGGGGTGGGTTTGTTGACATGGAAGTGTATGCAGTGGAGGTCCATCCAGGGGGGTTGCATGGTGTGGCTGAAGTGGATGTAGTTGTCTTCTGCGAAGATTGGGTCGAGGGTGTGTCCTGCCTTGTGGGTTTGGGGTGACGAGTTGTTTCAGTCCGAGGTTGGTGGGATTGTGCAGGAGGGTGGTAGATTTGGGATCACTGAGGTTGCTGAGATGGTAGTTGAGGTCTCTGATGAGTATTTAGTCCATAGAAGCAATGGCGTGGGGCACGATGAGGTAAGCGAAGTAGTGCTGAACGCGGCTCGAGGTCCAGAGGGTCTGTAGGTGAAGGTGCTGCGCAAGGTCATTCTGGGGCTGGTCTGGATATGGAAATGGAGGTGTTTGGTGGTGGATGGGGGGTCGCTCATGCTGGAAGTGGTGAGTCGGAGGGAGCTCTTGTGTGCGATGGCGAGTCCTTCTCCTGGGTGGTTGGGGCGGTCCTTCCTCTGGATCGTGTATCTGTTTGGGATGGCGGTGTCGATATCAGGGCGGGGGGGGGTTGGTCCACATTTCCGTGAAGAATGTAACGTCTGGTGAGAGGGTGTTGAGGAGCTCCCGATCTCTACAGCATGTCTGCAGAGAGCACACATTGAGGAGGATGCACCTCAGGACTTCGGGGGTGCTAGCATCCAGAGTGGGGGCGGCGGCCGTGAGGGTGCAGACGATGGTGAAGGTTTGTCAGCAGTGTCATCAGGAGAACTGGCCGTGGGTGGTGTTCTTTGTAGACAGCTGGCAGTTGTTGTTCCTTACAGGGTTGAGTGCGAGGAGGGCAGCTGAGTCGTAGCGGTGGGTGGATGGAGAACCAGGGTCCCTGGCGCTAGTCGTGGTCAGGTCTCAGACGGGCGCAGATGGGCTTGCCTTTGGCGTGCCTGCGGCATACCTGATGCACACGGCCGTGCAGCAGTCACCATTAAAAAGGGAAGGGGAGGGAAGCACAGCTGGGAGGCGGGAACCGGCAAGGTGAAGGGGCAATGGGGGCAACAGCGGCGGGAAAATGTCGGCGATAAACAGGCATGGAGTACACAAACAAAGGGCACTGGTACAGAGACAAATACAATTAAAGGCAGAAAATTAAAGGTCCAATAACAAAAAACAAACCAAAAATACAGACAAAAAATTGAAAAATGGGTACGAAAACAGTCACCATCGGACCGGCAGAAGAGCATGGCTCTCCCACTGGACCACCAGGGATGAGGTGCAGGTAGGAGTCTGTGGGTGGAGGGGGGCCTCGAACACCTACCTTCACAGAGAGGTGTAGGGGGCAGCAGCAGCACAACAGTGGAGCTGCTGGGGTGGAGGGCAGAGTCTCTGACCAAGATGTCGTAGGTCTTGCTCACACTTCCGAGCAGCGGCTGCCATTAAATAGGGAAGGGGGAGGGAAGCGCAGCTGGGAGGTGGGAGCAGGAACCGGCAGGGGAGAGGGGCCGCGGGGGCAGCAGCGGGGGTAAAAAGAAGGCAGTAAATGGGCACAGAGGACACCAAAAAAGGGTACCGGTACAGACACAAATACAATTAAAGACAGAAAATTAAAAGTTCATTAACAAAAAACAAAACAAAACGACAGACAAAAAACAGAAAAACGGGCACAAACACGAAGACAGACTCCAGCAGACCAGCAGAAGAGCAAGGCTCTCGCACTGGACCACCAGGGATGGGGCACAGGCAGGAGCCAGAGGGTGGGGAAGGGCCTCAAACACCTACCTTCACAGAGAGGTGTAGGGGGCAGCGGCAGCAGCACAACAGCGGAGCTTCTGGGGCCAAGAGCAGAGTCTCTGACCAGGAGGTCAGAAACACGTCCGTTGTGCTGCAAGACAAGGTGCAGAGAACTTTTAACATAGGAAACACATTCTACATATTGGAAAAAAAGCAACTAAAAGAATGTCGAATTGTCATGATCATAAAAACAAATGTACCCATCAATCATTCTTTCCATACATTAGAAAATCTAACAATCTGTCAAGTCATCTATCTGTTAATCAATTCCACCTAACCATGCATCCATCTGTATTTTTATCTGTCCCTCTATCCCATCATCAATATATCCCTCCGCATATCATCCACATATGTATGCATTCATGTATACATTCGTTCACATGGGCATCCATGTGAAGAGGGAAAGACTCTATGCCTGTTGACTGTGGATGTACGCATTTGCAAATGTGTTGCCATTAACTATATATGTGCCTTTATGTGTGTTGTGGATCAGTATTGGTTACCAGGTATATTGTCTTTATGCAATGGGTGTTATGTGTATGTTGTCTCTGTGCATCAGTGCCTTTGTGTCTTTTTGATCTGTGTACATAAGTGGTGATATTTATTTTGCTTTGCCTTGGGCAGTATCTATTCAAGAATCTATAAGACTGCAAATATTTGTGTGTATGGATCGCTGGTACGGAAATATTCAGCACGGACATTTGGACCACAAAATAAATTCAAGCAAAACGACACTTGTATTGTTTGGTTTGCCCTTAAGATGATGCTAAATTGGTCCGGTATTAGAGCAGTCTCTGTAATGTTGATGCAAAACTGAACTGGCGCAAATGTACAAATGAGACCGGCATCTTTTATTTGCTGGGTATCATACGAACTAAGATCATGTAAAATGCGCCTGTATGTCTGCTTATCAACGTCATTGGAGTGATATCCAGGATAAGAAAGCAAATCCCACTTTAGGGGTTAATTCAGCATCATATCTAGGTGTATGTGAAGCATAAGCTTCAAAACAAGTTGAATTCAACAATAAGGATGTAAGTAGTTGAGTAGCTCGATCACTTTTTATACAATGGTTTGCGTGTTAGATTCAGTTCAGCAAATACTATTTATTGCATCCAACCAACATATGTGCGCCCCACAATACATTCTCTGCACATTTCCTCACTGTGACTGACATTTTGATTCTGTGTGTACTGATTAATTCCTGGGGAAAAACAGACTAGTGAACGTTAATAAAATAGATGACTTTGTTCAAGGAGATGCAATAAATGGTCCCCGAATTACAGCTCGAGGTTGTCTGATTGCTCAGTGGCAAAGAAGAAGGATCTCATTCTGCTCGCGCCCCAGTCACGTGGGCTGAATGCTGCCTATTCCCCTTTATTCAATCGAAGCCATTCGGAATGTTTAATGTGAGCTGGCAGATGTTTGATCTGACGACAAGCAATATGTTTCTCTTGTTTAATATTCTTGTCCATTTCTCCCGCGGCACTTCAGCGAGAAAGGGCTACCATATAAATGCTTCAATGCATAAACAGTATATTATTAACTCACTTAACCTGCACATAATAATCAGATAAACTAGATCAGGAACAGAACCAAATGTGTGTTGGTCAGTGACAGCTGCATCGTATGGCCAAGCGATATTTGTCGTATATTTAGAGACAGCTGGAAACACCGTTCATTAGCCCCCATCTGCCACAGATAAAGTGGTGTGAAGTAAGCCACCGAGAGTGTTGATAACAGCAACAGATGGAAAACACGCTTTAAAGCAGTTAAAAGATGTAACATATTCTGACTTGAGCTTTAAGCAAATGATTAGCCACACATCCTACCAGACATATTGCTTATTTGTGTTTCTATTTTTTTGTAATTCTTTGCACAAGTTTGTGTGAGCTTTTTATATATATTTATGGACAAAAATATTCCATTCTCGGCTAAACGTATGTTCTTGTGCATTTAGTTGGATTTTGACCAAAAACGTATTCATTTCCAGAAGACGTCCCTGTTCGACTTTCATATTTTTAGGTCTCGCATAGGTAGCGCATGCGCTGCCTCTCCGAGGCATTAAGTAATATGTATGGTGTGTGAAAGTCCGCCTATTGTCCGGTTCTTTCTCCTGCAGCTTGCGATTTGTTGAATGCTAGCACAGCTCCTGTTAGCTGGCTTTTTACTGGCTCTCGATCTGTAACTGACTTCCGTTTAGTCCAGAAGCAGCTGCGCCTAACTACTGTTTTTGTTCACCAGATCGGACTCTTTTTTTGTCTCGGCATTCTTGCCTGATGTAAACATGGCAGCGCCTCAAGGCGCATGCGCAAGGCTGCAGCACGAGCCAATGTGTGCGAGGGGCAAAGTTTCTACCTTTTGCAACATGGCTGCTTCATCGTCGTTTTAAGACTTGTGGCCTGCCTAAAAGTAACTAAACGAAAACCGTTTTAATACGGCAGCGAGGTGGGTTTCATTACACATGGTTAAATAAACCACTAACTTATAACAATATTGCCGCATTCATTCCCGACACCGATCAGATTTAGTACGTGACCTCTCTGAATAACATGACAGCAAAGAAGGACGTGACGTTGAGAAGAACACACTTCCTGTTAGTCGAAACCCGGAAGCAGTTGCCTGATGCTAGCAGTGGCACAGTCGTAGAGTAAGACAAATCCGCTATGGAGCCCCGAGCGCTGCTGATACAGGAAGCACCAGGTCACCATTGCATCCAAAGCTCTGACTCGCCCCTGCGGCATGAGGCCCCGGATCCCTTCCCAGGGACCGAAGAGGGCAAGATGAACACAATTACCCCTGGAACAAACTGCCTGCCAACATCAAACAGGTACCGGCTATGCATAACCTCCTCCTGTTAGATAATAAGAAACCTTTTCTGCCTTTCATACTAGATGCACTCACATCATTGGAGCCATGAAGGTTGTGTTTTTTAAGGGGCTCTGTTGATCCTAAACAAGGGGCGGAGGGGGGAGTTGAGGGAATTTACCCAGTCCCAATAAAATATGCGGACTTTGTCGTGGTGCCAAAACGAGCGCATGTTCATCGGTGCGGCAGTCCTTGTGCTTTGCTTTCTGCGCATCAACATGCTGGTAGGTGATGAGCACGACCGCTTAATTTTAGTTCCAGCTGGGCCCATACATATATGCCTTAATTAAGCGTCATCAGTACTCCTTATGTTCGAGTCTGTCCAGCCGGGCTGTTAGATGGAGATATAACACCTTAATTCCGGGAAACAAAGTCAACTAGCTTGTCATTTCACAGGTACTCAAGAGATAAACTATTTAAGGAGAGGTCTTGAGTTGTCTAAACTTTGTATGAAAGAGATATGTATGAACTGTAAGAACATCAGATAACCACATATATAGAACGCACTGATATGCCTTTATAACTGCCCAAATGAAGTTTTTTTTAGGAACCTTTGAATAAGAAAACATTGAGGAATAACAGTAAGGGTCTAAACTCTTGCCTTGGTGTTTGCATGTAGCTCCTTGAAACCAGTTAATAACTTAGTAAAGTATGTTAAAGGGATTATAACATTTGCATAATTCCAGGATGACTAGACTGCATGCAAATCTCTCCACAATTATATTGGACTTCTAAATTATTTTACCACTCTTCTGCTGCTTAACTTCCTGGGTATACAAATGGCTCTGCAGCAGATGCTTTAACCCTGTATGCTATTTTAAAATCCACCGTGTTTGCAATAATTAAGTAAGCGTAAGCTGATTTACTATCTCATTTGCCCTTGTTACTAATTTATTTGCGGCAGTGTTATGAAAAAAATAATGTATACATTGAAAGTCTGATTCCAACGCTCGTGACTCCACGCACTCTATATTGCCAGCCCTTAGGCTCCATTTGTTCGTTCCTGCAGTAGATTTTTACCAGTTGCAACCCTGAGGCATGTGGGCCGGTGCATATGGATGGCATCTTCAAGGGGTGGTAATTATCAACACTTAGTAGCCATATTGGATTGGTTACTTCATCTGTCATTGTTCTTATATTGGTGCACCTTACCGTAATAATTTATTGCCTTCATTTGAAAAGGAAGCGAGGCAACAGCGCAGTGGTGCTGAAACAATTTTCCTACTGCGGGTGCTGCCATCAGCGTCACCTCAATAGAGATATGTTGTCTGCAAAATATGACAGTTACCTAAAGAGTGAGTGTACAAAACGGGGCAAATACATTCTATGAAAGTGTGGTTTGGTGGTGTAGGATCCAGTGGTGTACTTTGGATGGCATTTTCAGAAAAGTACATTGTAAGTCCTCTGGAGAGTGCTGCAGCTGCTTCTCTGGTGCCAGTAGTAATTCCTCATTCTAAGTTCTTTAGACAGTGCTGCAGGTGCTTTTCTGGTCAAAGTGGTAAATCCTCATTCTAAGTCATCTAGGCAGTGCTGCAGCTGTTTCTCTGTTCATACATCCACTACTCCCCAAACCAAAACACATGGGTAAAAGACATTGCCATTTACAGCGCCAATAGCTTCAACTCTAACAAGTATTTGCAATGCAATAGGTCTCGCATTTGCGAGAGTTTGAGCTATTGGCATTGAAAATGACAATGCTTTTTATTTATGTGCTTCTCATAAGCAGAGACTCTATGTACAAAGTGGGTGTTTACGCACCGGTTGCAGGTTTTCAAAACACATAAATAAAATGCATTGTCATTTACAATGCCAATAGCTCAAACTCTTGCAAATGCGAGACCTATTGCATTGTAAATGCTTGTTCTTTATAGTGTTCGAATTTTCACATTCCCTGCGCTCACGCTCGTGGATGACGCTGTGCGTTGCTGGGCATGACGGGAACGCAAAAGTAGCCCTGGCAAAGTTTGTCAAACCTTCCCCCGAATTGTGATTCGAGGGAATCTTTATCGGGGGATTATCTCCAATAACCTTTTGAAACAAAAGGGTGAAAATTGTGCTCTCGGTTATCACCCCAGTCAAATGTACCTAATTAAGAAAAACTGCTAATTTGCGCGTTTTGAAGCAAAAGCTAGCTCGGCTTTCTAAAATGTACAGTTACAGAGTATGTTCTTCCTGATTATGTGATCTTTGTTGCTCATTTTTATTTATAGTAAAGGGTTCTGATATTATATATGACTTGATGTAAAATGCTGTTGAAAAATAAAAATAATGTTTATGTGATAGTATTTTCTCGTTATTTTTTTATCTCAAAAGTATTGCACAACGTTATATTTGGTCTGCTAAAGGCAAGGGGGCAGATTTACAAGTGACGGAAACGTGGCACAAGAGGCTTGTAAATATGCCCCAAGGTCTTTTCATAGAGAGGAGGGAGAGATAGATATGGCATTCTGCCCAGAGCTGCCAGCTTTAGAACTGGGGCAGCAGGTTCGATTCCCGGTGTCGGTACAACAACCTGTGATTCTGAGCGTCACTTTGGGGTAGATTTACAAGCCCCCTGCGCCACCACTACGTCACTTTTTACAAGGAGAGGAAAAACCACCCTGCGTGGCTTTTCCTCTCCTCATAAATATGGCCCCTTCACACGCAGCACTTTGCGTGGAAGGGGCGTTCCATGGGTGTTGCTGTGGTTGTTCCCACGCAACACCTGTGGAACAAGACACACCTCCAGATTTAGGAGAAATTGTAAATCTAGAGATGCGTGTACATGCTACGCCACCCTAGAGGTGCATTCTACAGCACGCGTTGAAAGAGGAAAAAGCCTCTTGTGATTGTTTTTGTGCAGGAAAGTGTCCCTTCCTGCACAAAAAGAATCTCCCCACGACGCAGGCATCCTTGCACCATGGTGCAAGGGTGCCTGCGTCGGCGCATGGCTGCAGTTTGTGCGCCAGTGCAGGGGAAACACAGAGATGCGACATATTCTTGTAAAAATGTTGCATCTCTGAGCTTTCCAAACTAACGCAGCACGGTGCAGCAAAATGACTTGCCGCACTGTGCTGCGTTACTTTGTTGTAAATCTGACCCTTAATCTCCCCAAGCCTGAAAAAATATGAATGTGACCGTGTACAGCTGGTAGCCATACAGCGCCAGTGCCTTCGGTTTGAGTTTGCGCTATATAAACCAGCCTAAATAAAATTTGCAGAAATATGAACAGTTGATATATTTCCATCTGCTCCCATAATTCTTGGCAGCTTTTTTTCCACAAAATATACTTTAAGTCCTTTACTCACCAGTACTCAAAGATTCTTAAATATAATAGTTTAAAATGTCATCTATAATGGGCAGGTGGAAGTCTGAATTGAACACGCCAGGAGCCAAACCTTGGTTTGCATGTTGCATAAGGCTATTTGCACCAGGCACATTAACCTACTGCGTTCTTACTAATAGAGTTTCTGATACTATTTGACATTCAACCTGAACAGTGTAAGATAGCTCAGTGAGTTAAGGCCCACAGCTTTGGGAACAGTTTGAATTCAGGTGAGAAGAACTCTGCCTTTTATCTTTCCAGTATTTCTGAAATGCATAACAGATTTGAGGGATGAAGATGTATATGTATGAGATAAATAGACATGTATAAGTGCATTGAGCACCCATCCAGTCTCTGCACCGCATGACCCTCCCTAACCTCAATGCCCTACTCTAATAATCCTCCAACCAGAGTCCCACCCACAGTACTGAATAGCTCAATTGAACAATTGCTCGTAACCACCTGTCCTGATTCCCCAAAGAAACATTGATCTAGACCACCATTTTTATACTTCTGCTCACTCCCATTTTCTATCCCTCCTCCATTTACTTTCTGCCACTAGCTCTGTCTTTGCTCTTACCATAAACTTAGATAATATATAGAGGTTCAAATAAATATTCAAGACCAAAGAAACCTGACAACCATCTAGACTCCCAGTTTCTCCAGCTTCCACTATCTCTCAAACACTACTTAGGACTCAATTACGAGGCCATAGGAAACGGTTCCAACCCTTGGGCAGAGCCATTCCTACGGCATCGTAATCTCCTGTTTTGATTAATTTCTGACTGACCAATTTGGATGGAGTCAGTAGGAAATTAACCCAAACAGGATTTCCGATTGGCTTACGACAGGCTCGGAGAGCCCGTCTGCCATTCAGAAAGGGGCCTGTAATCCAAAAGGCAGCTTTTTCCGCCCGAGGGACTACTATGGCAGATTCCCACAGCCTTTCTGTGCCGGCCTTTCCGACACAGAAAGGCTGTGGAAATCCGACTTTGGGGGCCCCCAGCAGGGCCCCCATGGGTGGGAGGCGTCCGCATGGCTGCCTAAGGGGCACCAATGGTGTCCTCCTGTTGAGCCCTGCACCCTTTGGAAGGCACCTTGAGGTGCTTCAAAAACACAAAGATTCACCCTTAAATAGATTTCTGAAAAATGCACTCATAGGTCACGTGTGTTTCCTACAGTGGTTGGAAGCACACAGTGTTTATTTAAATACCCCTCACACACCAAAAGGGCCCTTGGTGTCATGCTTCATCATGGGGGTCTTCCCGCCCCACTGCTGGACGGGGCGTGCTACAACCTACGTGGGAGCACTGATTTTCAGAACCATGTGTTGTGTACGAAAGTGAGTGGAAGGGTCAGGAGTGAGTGAAATAGTGAGTTAAAAAGTACCTGGCTCTGATGGACTAAAAAACTTTAATATTCCTTGGAGCTGGTACTGTTAAAAGAGTGGGTTGGAGGTATATTCCTTTAATGAGCGATCCCTCCTGTGTATGTCAACATGTTCCGAAGCGCTCAGGCTTCTTCTTCAGGACAAAAAGAGATCCCTTCTGTTTTCACTATACTATCGAAACAATGTCTAAGGAGTAGTACAATGTGAATAAATATTTATAAGTGATATATGTACAAGTAGTGTTACTACGTGAAAGGCACTTTATCATGAACCAGATACAATACCACCTAGGTATTCTATATGGTAATGTGAAAGAGAAACACAATATTTAAAATGCAAGGCATACACTGCATCCAACGTTATTAACGGTGACCTAAAAGAAAAGGTAATATATACAGTGAAAAAATATATATATTCTCCTTAGCCTTAACTGTGTAGCAATCACTTGTGCTGTGTCCTGCAGATAAAGAATGACAGTACATGACACACAAACATTTAACATAAATCACACACTCTATATTGTGAGGTCCAGGAGTTGCAAATCAGGAAATAAAAATGATGACCTCTGAACACTGGAAATGTCAAACTTAGTCCTAGACAGGTAGTTGTGCCTTGAGAAAGAAGCATAAGTGCATACTTGTTCTTAGTGGAGACAATGCCCCATGAGCCTTAGAACCGGTGGGAAGGGTGCCTATAGTCACACTCTGTGGATGGATAAAAACGGGATTGGTTTGTAAATACCTAAAAATATTCCTCACAACCACATCCTTACATGTCAATCAGCTATGCTGTACTTAATACACCAAGGACACTGCCTCGCCTAGATATCGCCTCCCAGCGGATCCGTCGAGCTCTGAGACCGCGGGGTGGGGTCCTTAAATAGTGTATTTAATTGGCCGAATTGCCACCCAAAAAAATGTTTTTCATTGGAGCAGTACTGAACTGGTCCTTGCACCCCGGATGTAGTTTAGTCCGAAATGGCCTCCTGTTCTGAAAGGAGGTCGGTCGGTCCCAGTTCCCAAACGATGTCTGAAGGGCTCAGGTCTGCTCGACATCATAATCAGGCCCTTAGTCTTCACCTCTGTCTTTTCTCCTGGTTAGGCTTAAGAGTGGTGGGGTTGGGAGAGTAGAGAGAGGAGAGGCTTCTACATAGTAAGTTCTGACACCAAATATTATTGAATTTAAATGGATAAGCTAATAAAGATTTGTGGATGCTGATTTATATTGTCCCTCAGCTACCAGCATTCCCATGATCTTCATTTTTCCTGGTGATTCTATCAGAAAAATTGGTAAACATTTCCATAGGAGTAGAGTTACTCATGCTTTTGTTCACACCTACATTTTTCGCATAACAACGCCCCTCACCTCTGCAATGTTCAGTTAACCATGCACACCGGATCATGCTGGCTGCTCCCATGCTATCCTGTTTCAAACCCTCTCCCTCAGACTATGTCATTCTCTCCCAGTTGTTCCCTCCTGTAGTCACCCCAAAGGACTCCCATCCGCTTCTTGCAGGAGCACAGATATAGGAGCTGTATCTGGCTGTGTAAGCGAAGAGCAAAGCAGCCTAGAGCATCATTTGGCTTCGTGACAGCAGTAAGAGGTAAGCCAGAAATAAAAATGGAGGTTCTGTGAGTATGAGTGCCCACACTAATGACATACTGATCCTCACATAATGGCGGTATTCTTTGGCAGCTAGGCATCCATCGCATGATCCCCAACCTTTGTGAAATTGCCCATGTGTGAGCATTCATGATTTGTTGCCTACCTCTGGTAAAATGCCGGGTTGGGTGTAATGGTAGGAATTCTTGCCATATTGTTGGCTTCCATGATATGATGGTGCCTGTCTTTGGTATAATGCTGGTACTGACTGAATAGTGGTCATTCCTGACATATTGTGACCCTTTGTGGTATAGAGATGCCAATATATGTCATAGTGGTGCTCCTGGAACTAAGGCAGTAATTCCTGGCTTATGATTTTAATCTTTCGCACAATGATGCCCTACAATGACAAAGATTTCACATGTCCTGCAATTTTAAGTCAGTAATTGACTGGTATGCATTTGTCACTGATAAGACCCCTTGCACCAGGCCTTTGGACAACCCTCCATAGTTTGAGAAAATCCATCCAGGACTTGTGCCCAAAACCTGTGCACCCCCAACACCCAGCTGCACATGGCCTCTGGCAGTGCTCAGTGTGAGGTTGGCTGCTCAACTCTAAACGGGTAGCCAACTGCCTGCTGCTTTGTGGCATGGCGGTTGGCCGCAGGGCCTGGCCTATGGCCACACACTGCGCCCAAGACCCTGTGGCCACCCAACCACCTCATGGGCACCCAACTCCTGCTAAACATCTGTGTGGAGCAGTGGATTGACCCTGTACCCAATCCACATTTCACATGGCCTCATGCCTGAAAGGTGGAGATTGGCCGTGTTTTTTTGCATTTTATTTTTTAATGTTTCATCTGTACCATAGCAGCTGTCGTGCTGTATTCCAAAGTACCAGACACTGATACCGGAGTACCCACTACCAAAACTTTTTTTTGTTTTTGCTGTTTTGAATTAAAGTGAGGTGTCCCGAAGGCACCCTTATGTGGCCTTTCGTTTTATTTTCTTCAGGACTAGAGAACAGAGATGGCTGACCCAACATATTCTCGTTGTTGTAGCCAGCCAATCCGGTTCCACCCATCCACTTTAACTAGGCCAATTACAAAATATCTGGCACCAATGGTCCAGATATTTCTATGTTTTTAGCAGCATTAAACCTAACATAACACAACATGTACATTTGTAAAGCACACATTCAGCTAAAACGGTATCTTGGTGCTGAACAACAAATGTTTATTGTTACAAAACTCAATGGCATTCATTTTATCTACCTCAGAAGAATGCAAGGCTGAGTAGACCCACCAGGATTTGAAACTGTGACCATGAAGTCAAGCACAGGCCCCTTCAGTGGACACAATAGTCCAAAAAGCCACCAGACCTGGCTCATCCTGAGTTCCATTTTATGATAATTTCTCAAAAGTTGCTGAAGAGATTTACACCAAATAAAGAAAAGCAGGTTTTCTTTGTAAAGTTCTAACTTTTTGCCAATGTTGGTGTAATCTCAGCATAACTTTCCATGACAAAGCTAAATTTATTTTAATTATTATTATTATTTTTTTTTTTTGTGAAACGGTACCAAGGTTTTCAACGAAAGGAAAAAAATGCATTTCCTATGGAAACTCTGGCCTAACTGTATCTGGAGAGTGGCAACTGTGTAATAAATATATAATATTCACCAGTAAATATGCCTTTACATGGTGTGGGTATTAGTGAGCGAAACAAATAGGGTTTCCTTTACTATTTGATTCAATCAAATGCGTTATCTCATCATGTGTTTTTTTTAATTTATTTTTTAGAGTTTTATATAGTGCGAACTAGACACTAGACATCGAATATCAGAGTGCTTTACATAGCACCAGTTTTGTTACAGAAGGACACATTCATTTTTATTAGGCACAGGGAGATTAAGTGATTTGCCCAGAATCACAGGATGTTTAGTGTTGATGTCTAGGCCCAAACCCGGTTCCCCAGCTTCTAGGTCGCCCGCTCTAGCCGTAAGGCTATATCCTCTCCCCACTCTTTGTGTGTGTGTTTAATTAATTTCGTAACATGCAACACAGTGCAGAATCATTTCATATGAGAATTAGTGAAACTCAACCACATATTCTGTCACAGTTTGTGCTTAAGAAGTTGAATTTCCAATGTTATGTGCCTATTTATAAAATATCTTTTTACATAAGTAAATCATTTATAACTCCTTGTCAATTATTACTGGAAATTATAGCAATTCATCAAATTATTCCGCTAATGGTCTAAATGAGGAGCTCAAATTAAGACAAGCAAAAAGTAAGAACATTTCAGGCTAAAAATGGTTGCTAAAAATGGAAGTGAAGCTCATCTTTTAAGCCGTGTCCTCCCTTATCACAAATCGTACTTCACTATTTCATCCCTTCACTTCCTCCCTTCTATTTTAAGTTCACACTCGACAGATTAATCTTTCTAAAGTGCAGCAAATGAAGACATACGGAATCAGTGTAATAAACTCATTAACGAAACATAGCCACACGTTAAAATAATGCAAAAAAATATTCAACGATGAAAGAAGAAAATGAATCTACACTAACAAAAATACTGACAACATTGCAATAATGACTAATCATGTGATATTGGTCTTAGTATTGTATATAAAACGAAATGCAGGAACTGCACTTTAGGAGTAAAATTAGTACCAAGAAAAATAAGCAACTTTAAGACGAGCTGCTGTTAACATACTTGTTAAATCTGGGGGTCTCTAGTTGGCAGGGTAGGTACCACTGTCCAAGTAGGGACCCTTGCTTCTAGTCAGGGAAAGGGGGATACACTGTTAAGATAACCCCTGCTCACCCTCTAGGTAGCTTGGCCTGAGCAATCTAGGCTATCAAAGGCAATGTGTAAAGTATGCGATGACTTTGGCTTTCGTTGTGTAGGTTTCTTAGGTGGAAGCTTCACGCACAGGTACGATGCGACGATCTACGATGCGGCGCGATGCGCGGCACTGACTTCTGGCGCCGCAACCCTCGATGCGTTGTGGTGTGCGGCGCGGCGTTGACTTTTGGCGCCGCAACCCTCGATGCGTCACGGGACGGGACTCTGCGTTGACACACGCAGTGACTGGATACTTTCACGCACTGGCAGTGGTGCGGCCCGCAAACTGGTTCTGCGACGACCCTCGCAGCGTCAGGAATCTTCACGCACTGCGACGATGCTCGACGCACTCGGCGATGCGGGGACTCCGGGTGCTACGATGACGCCGCAATGAAATTCTCCTCGCACTCTCGTTCTTGCGACTCGCAATCGGATGATGCGTTGGGTACCAGTTACTCTTTTTCACGCTTCTGCTTCCCAGCTCCCAAACACAGCAAAGCGACCTCCTGAGGCCCCAAGACTAGGCAAGCACTCCAAGGCAGGTCAGAACTCCCTCAGCAGAGTTTCAGGGGAGCTGTTGGTGAAGTCTTTTTGTTCCTGGGACTTCTTAACAGGGAGCCAGCTCTTCTCAGGCCCTTGGAGATCAGAATCGAAAGAAGGGGACACAGCAAAGTCCTTCCCCTCTCCTTGGCAGCAAAGCAAAACAGCAAGCAGGCAGTCTTCTCCTCTTCAGTTCTTTCCAGCTTTCTCCTTGGCAGAGGTCCCTTCTTAGTTCCAAAGTGATCTAAAGTTTAGGTGTCTGGGGTCCTCTTCTTATACCCCTCCAAGTCTTTGGGCCATATGTAGGTAACATACTATTTACCGATTCATAAATACCGAATTTTACCGAATCGGTATTTATGAATCGGTAAATAGTATGTAGGTAAACATTCGGTAAAATTTACCGATTCGGTAAATGAATACAGAATCCACAATACCGGCCGGAACCATGAATCGGTATTTACCAAATCGGTAAATACCGAGGTGGTATTTACCGAATCGGTAAATACCGAATCGGAGTCTACCGAATCGGTAATTCAAATATACATCACTTGATGAATCAGCCAATCCTGTGCAAGGCCAACCCCACCCAACCAGGAAGTGGCCACACCCAGGCAGGTGCACACAATCAACAGACTCTGGAGAGGCTGGTAGTGCAGAGCAGAGCAAGGGAGCCAGTGCCTGATTGTGAAGCTGTAACTGACAATGTCCAGCCAGGAGACAGAGAGAAATGGAGGGGAAAGGAGGAGAAAACAAAAATTCAGCCCAAAGGAACTGCAGGTACTAGTGGAGGAGGTGGTCAAGCAGCACCAGAAGCTGTTTGGGAAGCAGTCCCTGCAAGTGCCTGAGTGGGAGAAAAGGAAGATCTGGCTGGGAATCCAGGCGCAGGTCAATGCAATTGGAGTGACCCCCCGGGACATAGACGTGCTGAAGAAGCGGTGGTACGACCTACGTATCGTCACAAAGAGGAAGATGGGGGAACTGCAGAAAGAGACCAGCCGGGCAGGAGGGGGAAGGAACAGGGCACCTGCCCTGACAGAACTTGAGGAGCTGGTGGAGACAACAATTGAGCCCGAGAGTGTCGTGGGCATTGGGGATGCAGACAGCTCTGCCAGAGCCGCCACCAAACAAGGTAAGACGCATGCACAGCAATGTGGCCCCCTACCCCTATCCCAACTCCCCAAATGGGCAATGAGAATCCCACTCCAGTACAGGTGTTAGTGCATACTAGCAATGCATGATGGGAGATGTAGTCCCTGAAACCCCAAACATGAGACGAATAGCACAGAACAACAAGGCATGTTACACACATTAGCGAGAAGCAGGCAGAGGACAATGAGAGAGTGTTTCAGAAATGTATTGTGATACTAGCCATGCTGTGCTTCAGGTACACTTAGCTGATGTTGCATTTCTGTCCACAGGCGATACTTTGCGCAGAACTGCACATGGGAAGGGACACACCGGAAGGACAGCTCTGAGAAGGCCACCACAAGTTCTGGCCAGGGATCAGCACCACAGCCAGCCTCACCACCACAGCCAGCCTCACCACCACAGCCAGCCTCACCACCCCAGCCAGCATCGCCACTCCTGCTGGAGTCACCGCCATCATCACCACCTGCATTGCCCAGGTCGAGGAGGCGTGCTGCTGCCAGGTTGAATGTATTGGAGTCCTCATCTGAAGACTCGAGGGGGGCGGAAACGTCCACTGTGCCCCTGGATGTTAGCCATGCCAGTGTGCCTCCGCCTCTGAGGGAGCACACACAGGTGCCAAACGTCGCTGCAGGGCTCGGGTGCAAAGTCCACCTCCACAAGGTGAGAGCCATGGCGTCTTCTCAGGGCTTGAGGCCACCATGGTCAAAATACAGCGCCTACAAGCAAAGGCAATGATGTCGGTGCAGCGCCAAATGCGGGGGCCTCAATGATACTTTTGTAAATATTGACAGGGGCATCAGCGCTATGGCTATGGCTGAGGGAATGGGTGAGATGGCTGCGGGCATGCGGGAGATGTCCCAGTCCGTCATGCTGCTGTGCTCGAAGCTTGATGAGGACAGGGCAGCACGGCGCCGGGAACGTCAGAGGAGAGACCCTCACACACGGGCAGTGAACCGGCTGGCAACTGCCACTTCGCTGCTCTGCAGGCGCTCGGTGGCGATGCAGGAGGGCCTTGCACACTGCAGCACTGACGTGTCAAGGGGGATGGTGAGGGTCACCAGTGCACCAGAAGTGCTGCTCACCAGCCAGTCTGCCACAACTGGTGCTGTGGATGCTGGGGACAGCGAAGGAACCACCAGCAGGAGCAGCATTACCCCCCCCTGTCCCAGACACACGGAGGAGCAGCAGGCGGCATAGGTCTGGCACTGGTCCCACAGCCAGTGAGGACGCACACTCAATGGCATCCCGCACTGGAGTGCGTGGGCGCAGACACTAATGCTGCACACAATAGCATGAGACAATTGGGTGAAGTAACCCTTGACTCACAAACAGTGATTGCACATTATTGATGGGACAGGTTTTCCTTTGTGTTGTGGCGTAGTGCCACATGATTAAACTACGTCATGGCATCCAACTACTGGCTGTGTCCCCTTACTTAATCAGAAATAGTTGCATGTGATCTCTGCCCGTCTCTCTCTCCCATCTGTTGCTGTTGCCACTCCTGCTGCGTTGGCCTCTGGCTGTGCAGACTCATCATCATTGTCCTCACAATCAGTTATTTCCACCTCTGTACCTCTCTTCGTGGCAAGGTTGTGCAGCATTGCACAAGTGGCAATGATCTTGCAGCAGATGATGGGTATGTACTGGCGTGCGCCTCCGCTTTTGTGGAGGCAGCGGAACCTGCTTTTCAATAGTCCAAACGTGCGCTCCATAACGTTGCGTGTTGATCTGTGTGCCACATGATATCGTCTTTCACTCAGGGTTGATGGGTGTAGGTAGGGAGTGAGGATGAATGACCGCACGGCATATGCACTATCGCCTAGGTGAGTAAGAGAGTAGCATTAGTCACATGCCTCAATACACAATCATTTGCAATCAGTATTAGGGAGCGTCACAGTGTATTACCTAGCAGGTATCCTTCTCCAAATTCTCCGGCAACCAGGCGTGTGTAGATCCCACTGTTCTGGAAGATGTAGGAGTCGTGGGTGCTCCCAGGAAACTTAGCCACGATATCAGTGATTATGTTGCCTGCATCGCAGATTACCTGCACATTTATAGAGTGGGTGGACTTTCTGTTCCTGTAGATGTGCTCAGTGGCTGCTGGTGGGCAGATTGGAATGTGTGTGCCATCAATACAGCCTATGACATGCGGGAACTGTGCCATCTGGTAAAAGTCTGTCTTGGTTTTCTGCAGTTCAGCCTGTGTGTTTGGGAAGCTGATGTAGTGTTGCATTCGCTGCATCATGGCATCCAGTAACTTCCTGAAGAAACGGGACAGGCAACTCTGGGATACCCCGCCTACCACAGCTATCACCCCCTGGTAACTGCCAGATGCAAGTAGATGCAGGCTACAGAGAACCTGCACATGTGGTGGTATGGCATGTGCCCTTGTTGTTGGCTGGTCCAGGAGTGGGTGCAGGTCCCTTATCAGGTCCATGATGGTTTGTGGGTGTGGCCTTTACCTTTCATGTATCTCAGCCTCAGTCTGTTGAAAGAGTGTGATGCGCTGTCTGTAAATGCGTTCCTCCCGTCTCCATATCCTCAGACCTGCTGCCTGTAGACGTAGCCGCCTTGCAATCACATACAGAGCAGCCATGGTGTCCACGCTGTTGCATTTTGGGATTGCTTATATGCACTGTTGCTGATTACCACCTGTTTCAATCTGTGTTAATTACCGACTCTTAAATACCGAATTTCATGGATTTCTTAAATACCGAATTTACCTACATCTCTTTTCTCGTTTTACCACTTCATATTTACCGAATCGGAAAATATGTATTCGGTAAATATGAATTGGTAATTTAGCATTCGGTAAATATGAATCGGTATTTACCGATTCATATTTACCGAAACCTTCTTTTTGGCCTCCTACATCTCAATTGACTAAATACCGGTCGGTAACGGGATATTTACCGAATTTCGGCCGTTACCGACCGGTATTTAGCTACCTACATATGGCCCTTAGTCTCTCTTTGTTTCAGTGGGGGGATTCCCCTGCTCAAACCGGTTCCTGGGTGTGCTCTGCCCTGGAGCACCTGGTTCCTTTCAGAGTGAGGGGCAGGGTTGTTAGACGCTCAGCAGGAGGTGGAGCCTTCTTTGTGCTGGCAGAGGCAGAGTCCTCAGCCTGGCCAGCAGGGGATGCAGCCAGCATTGTGCTGGCAGTGGCAGCCCTACTCAAACCCAGGGGCTACTCCTCCCACCCATCTAAAGCAGATCTCCCTATTTACCCTGCTGCTGACTCATCCAGACTCCTGGAGCCACCTAGCCCATCACATGACACCAGTCAGCCAATCTGCACACAGGCACACAGGAAGGTTAAACAGGAGAATAGCTACTTTCTAAAAAGTGCTATTCTCACACAGTGAATTTAAAAACCATCTTGCTAAAAAGATGTATAATTAAATTCTGAACACAAAGATACCAAACTTGGATTTTCTATCTTGCCTTCAGGGGAAGATAGGCATGTAAACAGCCTCCCCCATTCTGTCCTATGGGCAAGATAGCCTCTCAGCAGTGAAAAACGAAAATGGCTGTAATTCACTACCAGGGCATGTTACACACCTCACTACATGCCCTACCTTTCAGATACACTGCACCCAGCCCAGGGGGGTACCTAGGGCCACCATAGGGATGCCTGACATGTACAGAAAGGGAAGGATAAGGCCTGGTCAGTGGTTGCACTGGCCAGGTCGACATGGCCGTCCTGGACTGCACATAGGCACTGCAAGCAGGCCTAAGACATCATTTTAGGGCTACTCCTGTGGGTGGCACAATCAGTGCTGCAGCCCACTAGTAGCATTTGAATCACCAGCCCTGGCACACTCAGTGCACTTTACTAGGGGCTAACAGGTGAAACAAATATACCAATCATGGATAACCAATCAATATAACAATTTATACAGAGAGCATATGCACTTTAGCACTGATCAGCAGTGGTAAAGTGCCCAGAGTCCTATTGCCAATAACCACGGGTCAGAAAAAATAAAGGAGGAAGAAGCAAAAAGTTTGGGGATAACCCTGCAAAAAGGGCCATTTCCAACACAACCCCCTTCCAGCCTAAAGCCAGGGGAGACCAAGCGATACCTCAATGGGATTCCCTGCTTATGGCGATAGAACACGGAAACTGGCCCAAACAGCAGGGCACTATTCCTGTTCTACGCCTTCCTGAACCCAGTTGGATCTCTCCATCCATACTCTCAGGGTCCACCAATCCAACCCATGTGGAACCCTTCTCTTCACCCGTGGACACCACCTGTGCAGCACCTAGCCTTAACTTGCCCACAGGTTTCTCCCAACAGACAGACAGCAAGCCGCAGTGACCAGTGACAGTGGTCAGGGATGAGACCCAGGCCTTATGCCTCTCAGGGCTCTCAAACCCCTGTGGCGTCAGAGGGTGGGGGGCAGTAGCCCCAGGTGCTTGGTACCCTTTGTCCACTTCCTTTCCTGTCAGGTCGGGTCTGACAACCTGGCACTGACCCACCAGCCCCGGGCCTGTAACCGCTGGCTGGACAGGAGGCTGGGTGGGCTGTTCCATACCCGGTCCTCCTCTTCCTTGGGGCTCTGTACCCTCCCACCTGGAGCGATACCCCCTTCTAGAATAGTCAGGGCACCTGTGGCAGGTGTCCTGCACCATTCGCCCACCAGTTCAGGGGTCCTATCCTGCAACTGGGATTCCAGGTCAGGGGGGACAACCCGGACCTGGCCCTCCAACCTAGGGTCTAAACCCTCCAGGTGAACCGGGGTCAGAGGCGAGGACTCCCTCCCTCTGCAACCCCCTTCAGAAGTCTGCACCCTCAAAGACAAACTGTAGAGACACTGCTTACAGATGTCACTCCCTCCAGGTCAGGCAACACCTGCACCTGGTTTCCCAACCCAGGGACCAACCCCTGCGGTTGAACACTTGCCTGGCGCACCAGGACTTCCATCACAGATGTGTCCATACTGGTAGACAGTACCCACATGGCCAACAAAACGGTGTGGCCCAGTCCACCCCCAGGGTGTGACTCCTGCCCCCCTTCCAGGGGCAACCCTGTCCACCAGGACAACCAGCCACAGGGACCACTGACAACTGTCAGTGATGAGAGCCAGGCCTCATGCCTGTCAGGCCTCTCTAACCTCTGTGGCGTCAGAAAGTGGGGGGCAGTAGCCCCAGGTGCCTGGCACCTTTCCTCCACTCTCCCTCCTGCCAAGTCAGTTAGGGCATCCTGACACTGGCCAGCCAGCCCAGGGTCTGTACCCTCAGGCTGACCAGAGGTCACGGGCGAGGCTCTCCTCCCCCTACCTTTCCTTCTGGGGTCCTGCCCTCTCCTCCCCGGAGAGTCACCCTCAGAAAACAACTCACCCACCAGTTCAGGACCTCTCTCCAGCAACTGGTCTCCCAACCTAGGGTCTAAACCCCCAGGTTGCACCGGGGTCAGAGGCGAGGACTCTCTCCATCTGCACCCCCTTCCAGAGTGCTGCACCCTCCCCACTGGAGTGGTACCCCTGGAAGCCAAACCGGTCAGGACACAGCTTATAGATGTCCTTACCTCCAGGTCAGGCAGATCCTGAACCTGGCCTCCCAACCCAGGGACTAAACCCTGCGGTTGCACACCTGCCTGGCATGCCAGGACTTCTGGGGACTCACACAGTATCTCCCCGAGGGTGACACATGACTCATGTGTCTTGTGACAGTCTGCCTGGCGCAGATCTCCCGGCCCCTGTCCACCTGACAGTGCGCAAAGATCCCCCAGGACAGAAGTGGTGTCACCATGGTCACTCCTAGGGGACTCAGCCCTTCTGGCTGGTCCCTGACCCACTGGTTCTCCCAATGGGGAACACATCCAACTCTCACCCCTCAGTCTGGACTTCTGCACCCTCCCAACTGGAGCGGTACCGCCAGACATCAGAACAACTGGAGCTCTGTTTACAGAGGCTCCAGGTTCTCCTGACACTGGGAGATCCTCCTCAAATGGCCTACTAGCACTGTCTAGGCCCCAAACCTGGTGTTCCCTTAAGGAACCCACCAGGCCCTGAGACTGGGTTTCGGGCACCTTGGGACCCACAGTCCCACACTCACCCCTTCTCCACTGAGACAGGACGTGAGCCCCTACACCCCTCCAACTACACTGGGACCTAACTGGGCTACACTGAACCTCTTCCACCTCACATGTCTGGAAGATATCTGTGCCACTCTTTTTGGGATCACTCCCCAATGCCTCTTCAGACCTTCTGGCATCCAACCAAAGGTCTGCCTCCAATGCAAGCTCTCTGGAACCAGAGAACTCACACTCTACCGGGTGTTGGCATAGCTCTGGAAAAGAGGGACTTAAAATATGCTCTCCAACAAATGAATCACACAGCCCCCCACAGTTGTTAACCAAGCTACCTTTTGCCTCACCCTCCAGTGCCTCACACAAGTACCCCACACCACTCTCCTGAGATTGGCAAGACAGTACCTGACTGTCTCTGTCACACAACTCACACTCTTCTGGGCGGTCTTCACACTCACACACCAAGGTTTCTACCATGGGGGAACCCCTCTCCCTTTACCTCTCATCTAGGGTCAGTAGAGTGTCCCTCCCACCACTAGGAATATAGTCCCCTGTGCCAGTTACCCAATCCACTTCAGGGACACTGCACTCCACTGGAACTACATCATAAACCTGAACCCCCTGGTGTATGTCAACCCCCTCCTTCAAGTCAGGTGCCACATCTCTGGGTGTTTGTACCTTTCTCTCAGCACTAGAAACTACAATCTTGCTGCCACCATCTGAGCTGGACTCCACCTCCAACTCAGCAAAGGTCACTTCTTGAGCTACCCATTTTTCTTCTTCAGCTGAGACACTCATGGCCTCAAGCCTCTCGAGCTCCAAATCAAGCTCCCTCATCCTCAACTCATGAGCCAAAAGCAATTTTCTTTCCTCCAACGCCTTTTCTACTTCCAATTGCTTCATTTTCATTTTGAATTATTTCTAATTCATGGTTTCTCACCCTTTGATTCTCCTCCAACTCCTCTGGAGTGAGCCCCCTACTGGAATGGGAGCTGCCAGCCCTTGAGACTGGTCTGACCACGGGCAGATCTTGGGGAACAAAACCATTCTCTTCATCTGCATCAACTTCCTCTTGGGCCTCCCACCAGGCCTTCAAGACTCTTTGTAGCACATCCTTTCTAGATCCGCTTTTCACAGGGCAACCAAGGTCTTTGCAGAATTGCTTGAGATCTTCAACTCTGTATGAATACAGATCCTCAATGGAAAACTCCAATTCTGCCCTCTCACTTGTTGCCACCTGAGACATGATGCTCTTGAAGAGTTACTCAAAAATAGAACCAAAAATACAGCATGTGGTTGCGTATTGGTCTGCACTTAAATTAGTGATGTACACCAATTACTGTGGGTCAATTACAAATACAAGTTCAATCCTCACCGCTGACCACCAATGTTAGATCTGGGGGTCTCTAGTTGGCAGGGTAGGTACCACTGTCCAGGTAGGGACCCTTGCTTCTAGTCAGGGAAAGGGGGATACACTGTTAAGATAACCCCTGCTCACCCTCTAGGTAGCTTGGCCTGAGCAGTCTAGGCTATCAAAGGCAATGTGTAAAGTATTTGTACCAACACTCACAGTAACACGGTGAAAACACCACAGATTTACTCCACACCAGTTTTAGAAAAATAAGGTATCTTTACTAAAAACTTCACAAGACCAAATACTACAGAAAAAATCAACATACAATTAAAAAGGTTACTTTAAAGATAGTTCAAGAGTTTGCAGAAAGTACTCCAGGATGTAAAAGTCAGTGTCCTGCACAATGCGACTCTCAATGCACAAAATGCGACACTCTCGGGCCCAACAGTACCTGTAGTTGCGATAAGGTTCCCAAAAGCTATAACAAGGAAGATTGCAAAGGCGATGCGATACTCCTGAGATCTTGGGGAGTCTTTGCAGCAGCCCTGCTTCACGCAGCAGAGGTGGATGCGCCGGCTCCGATCTCTAGGGGGAGGATGCGATGACTTTGGCTTTCGTTGCGTAGGTTTCTTAGGGGGAAGCTCCACGCACAGGTGCGATGCGACAATCTTCGATGCGGCGCGATGCACGGCGCTGACTTCAGGCGCCGCAACCCTCGATGCGTCGCAGTGCGCGGCGTTGACTTTTGGCGCCGCAACCCTCGATGCATCACGGGACGGGACTCTGCGTCGACACGAAATTTAGATTTAGGACTACTAAATTGAGAAAAATCCTAATTTTAAGAATTTCGGTATTCACAGAAGGCATTTAGGAGTCCTAAAGTTAGGAGTCCTAACTATACTACTACTTAACTGAGAAAAATCCTAATTTTAAGGCTTTCGGTAGTCACAGAAGGCATTTAGGAGTCCTAAAGTTAGGAGTCCTAAACTTATGACTACTAAATTGAGAAAAATCCTAATTTTAAGAATTTTGGTATTCACAGAAGGCATTTGGGAGTCCTAAAGTTAGGAGTCCTAACTATACTACTACTAAACTGAGAAAAATCCTAATTTTAAGACTTTCGGTATTCACAGAAGGCATTTAGGAGTCCTAAAGATAGGAGTCCTAAATTTAGGACTACTAAATTGAGAAAAATCCTAATTTTAAGAATTTCGGTATTCACAGAAGGCATTTGGGAGTCCTAAAGTTAGGAGTCCTAACTATACTACTACTAAACTGAGAAAAATCCTAATTTTAAGACTTTCGGTATTCACAGAAGGCATTTAGGAGTCCTAAAGTTAGGACTCCTAACTTCTGTGAATACCGAAATGAGTAAGTGCCTTCTGTGAATACCAAAATGAGTAAGTGCCTTCTGTGAATACCAAAATGGTAGTAAGTTTAGGATTTTGTCTTAAGTTAGTTCTGTGAATCGGGCCCCTAAAGTTTAGGTGTCTGGGGTCCTCTTCTTATACCCTTTCAAGTCTTTGTCTCTCTTTGTTTCAGTGGGGGGATTTCCCTGCTCAAACCGGTTCCTGGGTGTGCTCTGCCCTGGAGCACCTGGTTCCTTTCAGAGTGAGGGGCAGGGTCGTTAGACGCTCAGCAGGAGGTGGAGCCTTCTTTGTGCTGGCAGAGGCAGAGTCCTCAGCCTGGCCTGCAGGGGGTGGAGCCAGCATTGTGCTGGCAGAGGCAGCCCTACTCAAACCCAGGGGCTACTCCTCCCACCCATCTAAAGCAGATCTCCCTATTCACCCTGCTGCTGACTCATCCAGACTCCTGGAGCCACCTAGCCCATCACATGACACCAGTCAGCCAATCAGCACACAGGCACACAGGAAGGTTAAACAGGAGAATAGCTACTTTCTAAAAAGTGCTATTCTCACACAGTGAATTTAAAAACCATCTTGCTAAAAAGATGTATAATTAAATTCTGAACACAAAGATACCAAACTTGGATTTTCTATCTTGCCTTCAGGGGAAGATAGGCATGTAAACAGCCTCCCCCATTCTGTCCTATGGGCAAGATAGCCTCTCAGCAGTGAAAAACAAAAAAGGCTGTAATTCACTACCAGGGCATGTTACACACCTCAGTACATGCCCTACCTTTCAGATACACTGCACCCAGCCCATGGGGGTACCTAGGGCCACCATAGGGATGCCTGACATGTACAGAAAGGGAAGGATAAGGCCTGGTCAGTGGTTGCACTGGCCAGGTCGACATGGCAGTCCTGGACTGCACATAGGCACTGCAAGCAGGCCTAAGACATCATCTTAGGGCTACTCCTGTGGGTGGCACAATCAGTGCTGCAGCCCACTAGTAGCATTTGAATCACCAGCCCTGGCACACTCAGTGCACTTTACTAGGGGCTAACAGGTGAAACAAATATACCAATCATGGATAACCAACCAATCAATATAACAATTTATACAGAGAGCATATGCACTTTAGCACTGATCAGCAGTGGTAAAGTGCCCAGAGTCCTATTGCCAACAACCACGGGTCAGAAAAAATAAAGGAGGAAGAAGCAAAAAGTTTGGGGATAACCCTGCAAAAAGGGTCGTTTCCAACAATACTTCTCAATTTATTTACCACAGAACATGAAAGGCTGAGTCGGCCCATGAGGCTCCAGCTCTTCAACTGCAGGTCAGAGGTAGATCGGCCGTCAGCCCATTAACGCTCTGAGCTATCTACTGTTAAAACACAAAAGCTGGCACGCAATACAAAGTGTAACTTCACATTACACGGTATGGAACTCAGAATAGGTGGGCTGGACGCAGGGGAGTATCAATCTCAAAGGGATGCCCCTCAATCAAATCCTGGCAGCCCAGCACCAGAATACTTCCTAATGGAGAAATTACCCATAGTAAAGGGTCTTTTTATTTATCAAGGTCCAGCTCCGTTTCGTGTCACTCCCGACCCTGTAGGACTCATTCCAGAGTCTGTCAGATCAGTCGCTCCATAGCCGGTTAAACATATGGGGTGGCAGTTAGTCACATTAGAATGACACCCATGTCTGATTCCACACCATCAATTGGTCTTGCACCCTGTATATAACTCCCTCGCAGTGAGATCCTCTAAATATTTCAGTTAGCCCCTTGCCGTGAGTGGGGAGTAGGAGGTCATGTCTGTCTGTGCTGGTGTGTGCTCCCCCCATGCAGCGCAGTGACGCACTTGCCTACGGCGTCCTCCTTGGTTTCGTACTGTCGGCGCCTGCTTGGCCTGGGTGACGTCTCCAGAGCCAACATCCCTGCCCAATCCCAACACTGCCCTCATGCTTACCAAGTAAGTAGCACCAACTTTATGCTCACAAAACCCAAAACACCTAATTCTCTGGCACTTTCTACTCCGCACCTGCACCTCATCTCAGCAATAGATTTATGTTCACCAAATGCTGTAGCTTAAAATGTTTTTTGATAAAAACTCCTACTTCATTGTAGGCCAGTTGAAGTATGTGTGGAAATCAGTGGGCTATTTAACATATGCAGGCAGCACTCTGTGCTTTGACAAACATTGTATATTCTTTGGAAAAATAAATGGTTTTAGAGTACATTTTTGACATTGCTAATGTGTTTTACTGGCACTAATGAAACCGTTTTTGATCACTGTTACACACAGTGCTTATGAATGTCAAATAGCCATCCAGAAACGAAAACTTTTATTTATCAAAATATGTATGTATGATGGCATATATAGTGATGCTTTCTATTGTTATCTGCAGGGTGATATGCAGCAGCAGCAGGTGAAGGTTCTATTAGGCCCTATTCATTTTGAACAGATTGTGTGCTGAGAGTAGCATTTGGCAAGGATAAACTGAAAGTTGATACTTAATTTGATAAGATATTCCAAATAACCTAATTACCCTTCTGGTAATGAACATTCAGGTCAAAGCTGCAAATTGTTTGTGTAAAAACAGTAAGGAACATTAAACATTTGTTTTGAGTGAAACCTTTAGGCTTCAGTGGTCCCCTAGCAGCTCACAGAATTGCAAAAGTGTTCCTTTATTGCTGTTTTGAATTGGCTTTCTACACCTTCAGTCAGTTTTCTCCAAATAAGCAAGCAATCCAGGACTTAAACCAGAAACCTTGATGACAGTACTGAGAGCACACAGTGTTTCCAGCTTTATGTTACACCTTCATCTAATCTCTGGTCCAAACACTTGCTTGTCGGCCTTTACGTGCTGATCACCAGGGCATTCTTTTAACATTTTTTTTATTCAGACGGGCATGCTGCAAGCATAGTTGAGTGGAGCTACTGCCAATATCCATCTTAAAGGCTGCAAATGTTGAACCCAAGAAAGTTTATTTCCTGTTTGCACAGGCTACATCTAGTGGCTTCCAAACACACATGGAATGGAATGTAATGGAAGGGCATTTGTAGAGTGCATGGCTACCCGGAAGCATCCCAGCACTAGTAACTGAACACGGAGGAGACAGAGGGCTAAGGAAACAGCATGGTCTTTAATTGTTTCCGGAAAGCCAGATGGTTGGAGACTGTGTGAAGGTGTAAAAGCAGGGAGTTCCAGAGTTTGGAGGCATTATAAGAAAAAAGCCGACTGCCACTTCTGGCCCTCTTGATCCTAGGGATCTCTGCCAGATACAAATCATCTGATCGGAGATTCTTATTAGCTTTATATGGACGTATCATGGTGGAGTTAATAGGTGGGCCAATTCCCTGCATTGACTTATGTACTAGACACAAGGCCTTGAATCTAATTCGTTCCTGCACTGGGAGCCAATGGAGGGAACGGAGAGCGGGTTTTGCTGATAGTCTATTGGTAGTTCCAATCAGAAGTCTGGCGCTGCTATTTTGCACCGATTGGAGTTTCGTGACAGCTGAGATTGGGGTGCCCAAATACAGAGCATTCCCATTGTCCAATCTCTAGAGTATGAGTGATTGGGCCAGTACTCTACTGGCCTCAAAGGGGAGGAGAGGCAGAACCTTTCGGGCCATTCTAAGTAGACCATGGCAAAGGGCTGCCGTTTTCCTAGCCTGTGTCCTAAAACTCAAGTTCTGGTCCAGCCATATACCGAGGCTCTTAATTTCTGACTTCGGGACCGGGGCTGGGCCCATACTGGGAGGCCACATAGCGCTGGGTTTGAAACTAAGGGTATTACCCAGTATCATGATCTCGGTTTTTCCTCCATTGAGCTTAAGCTGGGATGCGTCCATCCAGATTGAAATGGCCTCTAGACAGGTATAGAGGGTATGAGTTTTTAGGTCTGCTTGATTTAACCCCACCACCAACTGCGTGTCGTCAGCATAGGTAATCATCCGGATTCCGTGGGGGGCTACTATGGCTGCTAAAGGGGCCACATAAACATTGAAAAGAGTCAGGGTAAGTGACGAGCCCTGAGGCACACCGCTCTGCAAATGGGTGGGTTTATATACAATGTTCTCTTCAAAAACCTGAAAGGTTCTACCCTCCAGGAAAGAGGATAGCCAATGAAGCGCAATGCCATCCACTCCTATGCTCCTGAGACGCCGGATCAGAGTCCAGTGATTCACCATATCAAATGCGGCGCTCAGGTCCAGGAGTAGTATGGCTGCCGAGCCTCCTGAGTCAAGGATTTTCCTGCTTTCCTCTACTACTGCCAGTAATGCAGTTTCGGTGCTTTGGCGCGGTCGAAACATAGTTTGAGAGGAGTGGAGCAGGTTGTGGGTTTCAAGAAATCTAGAGAGGGTCTGATTGACGTGTTTCTCTGCAACCTTGCTTATTGCCGGCAAAAGGGATATGGGGCGGTAGTTGCCCAAATCTGCCGGGTCCAGATTGGGCTTCTTAAGTAGAGCTTTAACCCCTGCCCCTTTCCACTTGATGGGAACTATTCCAGTGACCAGTGAAGCATTACTCAGATTCATCATATTGGGAGCTATTATTGGGGTGACCTGTTTCAGAATATTAAGTGGTGCTGGATCAGTGGGAGAACCAGTCTATACCGAGGACAAAAGGGTGAGGAGAGTTTCCTGAGACAAAAGTGGAAATGCCTCGAGAATGTGTTCTGGGGGGCCCGGATGGAGGTCTGTCTGAGGGTGCGGGGATTTGCCTTCATCACCCTTACATGGGAGAGATTCCAGGATATGCTGAACCTTGTTGTTGAAATACTCGTCGAGTTTGTTGCACCGTTGGCCAGAGGCGTCGGGGGCTATTTGTGGGAAGGGGGCTTTAAGTAGTTTTTTGATAATATTAAAAGTTTCTTTGGGCGAATTGGCCGCTGCTAGAATCCTACTCTCATAGTAAGAGGCCTGGGCTCTTCTTAATTCTGCTTTATAAGCTAGGATAGCTACCCTGTGATCCAGTTTTTTGGAAGGTAGAAAATCTTTCCTCCATTGTCTTTCATTAACTTTACAGCGCTACTATAAGGTGCGCAGTTCAGACGAGAACCATGGGGAGATGTGAAGCCCCGCTGTTTTTTTATCCTGGCCTTTGGGAGGACAGCATTATGTGAATTCTCTATCCAACTGAAGGAATCCTCGTTGGCTTTGACCGGGCACGGGTTTAAACTGGGTTTAGTCCTTTCCCGCTCTTGGGACCATTTATCTAAAGGGAGATTGTTCCAGGAGCGACCGAGGGCCCAGGAGGGTTGCGTCGTAGGTCAGGTAGTCTGAGATGACCAGGAAAGGTTTATCAAGAAGTGATCTGTCCAAGGTAATGGGACGGGGTCAGTCCCTTTAAGGCCATCTAGACTAGAAAACACCTGGTCAAGGAGGTGTCCTTTGGCATGAGTAGTTTGTCTGATTTTTTGGGACAATTGGAGAGACAAGAGGTCTCTGGCGAACTCAACTGTATTTACAGCCTGCGGATCGACAAATTGGAGGTTAAAATCTCCAAGAATCGCAAAGTTAGCTGCCGCCCTGACCAGGTTTACCGTTGCCTCTTGTAACGACTGATTAAAAACTCCTATTGATCCCGGGGGACGATAGACAAGAATGCCTGTAAATGAGAGGAGTGGGGAGAATTCAATAGTAATATGGGTGGTCTTGCAGTCTTCGAGAGGGTTGCCCAGAAGGCGACAAAGGAACTGTTCCTTATGAATAATGGTGATCCCGCTCCCTTTACCTGTTGGTTGGTCTGTTCTTTGCATTGCGAAACCAGGGGGGAGTGCTTGCACAACATCCGGCTCCGAACTGCGGCTGAGCCATGTTTCTGTGAGGAAGAGTACGTCAGGGTCATCGTTTCTGAGAAGCATCCAGATCTATGCCATGTGTTTAGACAGGGACCTACAATTAAGACGTAGGATTCTAAATCTGTCCTTGGGTGAGGTGTGCTCTAGCCTATTCGGAGTGAGGTTGTGCTTGCAATATGGGCAAAGTTTTGGAAGTTTATCGGGGAGAATACATGACCGCACATAGTTCCTGGTGCTCCATTTAATTTCCTGAGCTGAGAGCTAGAGCAGAAGTAAAGGGTTGAGGGGAGAAATGCAGGGGTTCTGGCCCCTGCTCCCGGCCGGGTGCGGCCGGGCACAGACTGGCTTGCCTTAGGCGCGCCAGTGGCATGCCTGCTGCGTGCAGCTGTTGCGTTTTATCTAACTCACGCTGCACCGGGCCCAGCAACTAGACTGCTGACCCGGTGATGCCCAAATACGGAAGAGTGAAAGCCCCCAAGCCCCTAGAGCATTGAGCACAGCTCTATTCCCCACACACAAGATAAAAATACAATTGTTAAAAAGTTTTGTTAAAAGAATAAGACCCCAATTAGTAGCGATTGTAGCGCAACAGCACTGACCTGCAGATACACTCTAAACGTGAGTGCTCTGCCTCCGGCCCATGTCAATTAGCGTGGCCGCATCATAGTGCGCATTTTATCTAACTCACGCTGCACCAGGCCCTGTAACTAGACTGCTGACCCACTGATGCCCAAATACGGAAGAGTGAACGCCCCCAAGCCCCTAGAGCATTGAACACAGCTCTATTCTCGTCACACAAGATAAAAATACAATTGTTAAAAAGTTTTATTAAAAGAATAAGATCAAAATTAGTAGCGAATGTAGCGCAACAGCACTGACCTGCAGATACACTCTAACCGCGAGTGCTCTGCCTCCGGCCCATGTCAATATCCCTGGCTTTAGCACACAAAGCCACCCAATATTGTATTTTGCTTATTATATAGCCCTCAGGATTCTACCCAAAACCATAGACTATTGGATGTACGCAAAACTGTGTCCAACAGCAACAGGTGTCATGCTTCATCATGGGACACCCCATGATCTACAAAAAAATTGTTTGATGGAGTGCGGATCTGCACCTGAAATCAGGGATACACTTCTACTTAAGAATGGACCCGTGATCTATACAGAAAAAAACCCAATGTGACATCCTAAACAGACCTTTATATTTACTAGAAATATCACTTGGTGTTGAAAACCAGCGTGTAGAAAAGGGGAGTAAGTACACCATCACCACATGTACCATCAACATGTTACAGCCTGATGGCTCATTCTAGTCCGTGGCATTCTTCAGGATGGAAATCCCAGATCCAGGTGTGGCAACAACAAGCTTGTGTGCCACTAATAACAAAAGGGTGACCTTTGTCTACCTTTAATGTACCAGGCCCATGAGTACCTGTAACAGAATTACAATACTCGCTCTTTTCTTCGTTGCAGCACCAGGAGCCAAATTGCCCGCAATGTGCAACCATCACAAACGGCACAATGTATAGTGCAAGTGGGCGCTGCATCCTTTCTGCTGCTCGAGTAGATTTTTACTCAAGCGGCAGCTTTCTCAACGCGAACGGACAGTTTCTCAATGCGAGCGGTCGTGAGCATACGCGACTTCTTGAAATGAGAAATCCGACCGCACGCATTGAGAAATCTCGCTGGGAGGTTGATTTTCCACGCTCGTGCTCGCCAACTTGATGTTGACGATCGCGAATGAGGAAAAATCTCACTGGTGGTTGGATTTTCCTTGCTCACGCTCACCAACTTGACGTTGGCGAATGCAAGTGAGGAAAAAAACTTTTTTTCAGAACTCCGCGAGCTTCGCGTAATGCAAAGTTTGGAAAACTCTACAAACTACGCGAGCGGAGCATAGTTTACAGCCCAGGGGCATGGACCACAACCCAACAGGCTCCCCTGTTACTGCCATGCCCACGCCAGACTGCAGATGCTCCAAGAAGCACATAAGTTAAATGCGAGCCCCCACTGCGCAGTACTCGCTCTGTTCTTTGTTACAGCACCAGCAGCCAAGGAGCCAGGGCACAGACCACACCGCCCAGGCTCCCCTGCTACTTCCACACCCACGCCACACTGCAGACATGCTCAGAAGTGCATAAGTTCAACGCGAAGCCTGGCCAAGGGTGGGTCCACCCTGCGCCTGTCAGCAACAGGAAGAGGCAGGGAAGGGCCACTATCCTTAGTTTTGCAGCTCCTGCTACCCTTGGCAAGTCTTCAACCCGCATGTTCTAGTGACTGAAAGCAGTTACACCCTTTGGCTACATTTCCTGGACCGCATTTGGAATTTGGAATTGGAACTTGCCTCATTAAGAAAGACACTAACCAGGGTGATTCTCGAACACTGCTTAGCAGGGGTAAGAATCTGAAAATATTTTTTTATATGTTACATTGCCATTAAGATTGCATTACTGACATTTTATGGTTTATCAATAGAAGTACAATTGGCCAACCCTCGATCAACGTGAATGACAGGTGTATTGGTATACCGACAAGGGGTTGGCCTTGTTGATTGGGTTCTATTATTAACAATATTGGGCAATGTTAGATTTGGGGGTCTCTAGTTGGCAGAGGTAGGTACATTTGACCAAATAGGGACCCTTGCTTCTAGTCAGGGTAAGGGGGTACACTCCTAAAATAAACCCTGCTCACCCCCTTGGTAGCTTGGAATGAGCAGACAGGCTTATCTCAGAGGCAGTGTGTAAAGCATTTGTGAACACATACAGTAACCCAGTGACAACACTACAGATGGACACCACATAAGTTGTATATTAAAAATAGGTATCTTTTATACAGACTTAATACAAGACCACAAGTAACAAAAAATCCACAATACTGTACTTAAAATGGTAGAATAAGCTTAGTTCTCCTTAGATGTTAAAAAGTGACACTTTGAGTTCAATGTACCTTTGGATGCGTAACGCTATACAATGAAAGTGTTGCAGGAAAGGTGATGCGTTGGTTCCTTACATGCAGGAACGGTGATGCGTCGGTTTCTTACTGCGCTTCCGTGGCGATGCGGCCCGCAACGCCATGATGCGATGAAGATCCGGTGCAATGAAACAAAGATGGCATCTTCTTCTTGATGCGACACGATGCGTGCATGCCCAACGGCTGAGCGGAAACTGAACGATTCTTCTGAGCCGTGACATGCTTCTCCGGTGATGCGAGATGCCTCGGCGATGCGATGCGACAGCTGCAGCGGTGACACCCTTCTTCAGTGATGCAATGACAGCGGCTGCGGCGGCGACACGCTTCTTCGGTAATGCAAGACACTTCGGCGAAGCGATGCGACAACTGCAGTGGTGACACCCTTCTTCAGTAATTCGACTACAGCAGCTGCGGTGCGACACGCTTCTCCGGTGATGTGAGACGCTTCTGCGATGCGACAGCTACAGCGGCGACACCCTTCATCAGTGAGGCGACGACAGCGGCTGCGTCAGCAACATGCTTCTCCAGTGATGCGAGACGCTTCTGTGAAGTGAAGTGAAAGCTGCAGCAGCGACACCCTTCTCCAGTGATGCGACGACAGCGGCAACGGTGGTGACATGCTTCTTCTTCGTGAGTCGCGCTTCCAGCTCCCTGCAACAGGCAGTCCTTCAGAAAGCCCAACGCAACTGTAGGCACTTTCAAAGAACTCTTGGGGAGCTGGTGGTTGAAGTCTGTTGTCCCTGAGACTTCAGCAGGAGGCAAGCTCTTTCTCAAGCCCTTGGAAATCCTTCACAAGTTGAATAAAGTACACACAAAGTTCCTTTCTCCTCTCGTTGTTGACAAGACTCCTTCTTTCCTTTCACAGTGCAGGCCAGGGACATCAGACAAACCACAGGAGGTGGAGCCAGCATTGTGGAGGGAAGGCACAGCCCTATTCAGGTCCCAGGTGCAACTCCTCCCACCCATCTACATGCAGATCTCTCTATTCAGCCCTGTGCTGACTCACCCTGTCTCCTGGAATTCCCCAGCCCCTGTCACTCAAACTCCAGACAAGGAATACACAACCTTGCAGAGGCAGGCTTGGATGCGACGACAGCGGCTGCGTCAGCAACATGCTTCTCCAGTGATGCGAGACGCTTAGTTAGACAAGAAAATACCTACTTTTTAAAAGTGGTATTTTCAAACACAGTATGTTAAAATCAACTTCACTAAAAGATGAATTTTATCATTCTGAGTTCAGGCATACTAAACTCGAATTTCTACCTAGCTCCCTGGGTCAGTAAGGATTATAAGATGTAATAATCAAACAGCCCATTCTGATCAATGGGGAACAGGTAGCCTTGCAATACTAAAAAATGAAGATGGCTGTAATTCACTATTAGGACAAGCCACACACACCAGGGCATGTCCTACCTTATACTTACAATGCACCCTGCCCTTGGGCCTACCATAGGGGTGTCTGCTATGAAGAAAAGGGAAGGTTTAGGGAATGACAAGTGGGTGCACTTGCTCAGTCAACATGGCAGTTCCAACCTGCACATAGTCTGTGCAATGGCAGACCTGAGACACACTTTACAGGCTGCTTCTGTGGGTGGCACAACCAGTGCTGCAAGCCCACCAGCAGCATTTGGATTTAAAAGCCCTGGGCACACTCAGTGCACTGTACTAGGGTCTGACTAGTAAACCAAACCAGCCAACCATGGCGTCACTAATCCATACATCAATTTATAATAGGGAGAGCATATGCACTTTAGCACTGATCAGCAGTGGTTAAGTGCCCAGAGTCATAAAACAGCCAACAAAAGGTCAGAAAAAATACAGGAGGAAGGCAAAAAGTTCATGAATGACCCTGCAAAAAGGGCCAAGTCCAACAGCCACGTATAATGGTCCATTGTCATCGCTGACAAGGCAAAGAGGGAAACTTCTAAAAGTTTGCTTGGGCGGTGAGAGGTACTTGGCGAGCTACTGTTTTCCTCTACCATATAGTAAAAGCCTATTATTATGGATAAGCGGAAGGCTACAGATGAACTAGTTAAAGGAAAATTGTCAAAAATAAGAAAAATCGCAGCAGAGAATTGCACTATTAAAAGAATAGATGACCTGATTGAGGAGGTAGAGTCAATGTTTAGCAATAAATGCAAAACAGTTAATAAACATAAATCAAACATTACTGCCTTCTATAGCAAATGCCCATCTGGCTCTCAGATGGAGAATATCTCAAAACCGGGCCAAATAGAAGCAACTACCGAGACCATGTCTCATGTACCTAATATCCATTTCCTAGCCACGCCTTCCAAACACAGCGATTGTGAAGAACTCCAGCAAGAAAATTATTGTGGCCAAGATGAGTTAATTTGCACTACAAGGGACAAGGTGACTCCATTGCCCAACAAGTGCTCAAATAGATTTTCCCCTTTAACTTTGGCATCCTTGTTAGACGATGACTCTATGCATCCCTTTACACAGCATCAGAATCGAAATGCACCTTTACAACACAACAACGAACAACAAGCAAAAGCCAACCCCATTCATCGCCTGTCTAAAGTGCCCATAAGACGGTTCTATGAAGCGCAAAATAACACTAACACCCAACTGAAAATGGAGCTAGTGCAGAGATTATATGCTCTAACTAACTAGGTTAATAACCTAAAGACATCAATATGGAAGCGAACGCACCAAGACAATGAAGATAGGGATGTTGTATTAAAGGAATCCTGTGGAAGTCTTGTGAAACATCACACTACCATCCAGACATCTGTAGCCCCAAACAAAGAATTCATTAAACTAATTGTACAGGCAACCCACCAGAGGGCTCGAGCGCAGGTTTGCAGAACAAAAATCAAGGAGATGGAAATGGCTGGGACAGGGTGACGACCAGTAGTTCCATATATGGTCCCTGTATCCAAAATGTGATCCATCGTGGTCGGCCTTCACAATCACCTTTATCCTGGTGTTGCCTGATCAGTTGTTCACTGTAACAGCTTTGTGCTTTTTCATGCTATAATGTTATTAAAAATTAGGCCTGGGCAAAGTTTGCGGAGTTACACTCTGCAGAACTCTGCAAAGTGACCAGAAAACTCTGTCGCGCTCTGCAGAGTTCCGCAAGTGTCAGAGTGAGTTAGGTCATGCCATTCACGCTGATTTTTACCGATGGGTGTTTGTCCCGCACTGGAAAATCAGAACAAACTGCACCATGCACAGCGCAAGAGGTTACTGCTTCATTTTGCCACTCAAGTAGATGTTCTACTCAAGTGGCACCTTCCTCAACAAGAAGAGAAAGTTTCTTAACTTGAGCAGTTGCAGGGATCTGCAACCGCCTGCATTGAGAAATCCCACTGGGATGTGGTCTGTAGTAAGATTTTCCTTGCGCACGCTCACCAACTCAACGTTGCCGAGCCCAAGTGAGATAAAAACTCTGCTCACCTAAGCGGAGCAGGGTTTTTCAGAACTCCACGCGCAGAGTTGGATAAAGTCTGCAAACTCTGCGAACAGAGCATAATTTCACGACCAGGCCTATTCAAAATAAAAATTCATATCTCTAAATCCCCTTATTGCTTTTTTGTTGCTTAGCTCCCATTTTGTTCAGTACAAATTGGAACAGGATTTTATTGTCTTGTGTTTTTGACTTTTTAACTGTTTTAGTACTTCTAAATGCTTTTCAATTTTTTTATTATAAGGCTGTCTGTACTGTGCCATAGCTACCAGGGGTTGAGCTTAGGTTTACATTACTGAAACCTTTACTGGATTTCAGAAGGATAGTGGCATTACTACTTGTGATAGACTACCATCTACCTGAGCTAATAATCTACTTTCTCACAGATATATATCAGGAGCGATAAATTGCACCCAATTAGTGATCTAGAAACTAGGTACAACCTTCAGATTTTGGTATTAACTGCTTAAAAATTCTCATGGCCCATTCTTTATCCGGCATTTTTGCCTGGTATGTGAGTTTTATCGCACAGCTTGAAATTGTGATATGTGTTGTGACAAGGGCTACTGCTCATCTCTTAAGATGAATACAAATATTTTTGACATTTTAGGATCTGCAAATGATATCATTTAATAACATAGATTTATTGACATATGTTTACATTTTTGTGAGGTATTACTCTTGATTTAGGTTTTAAACTACAAGCTATAGCTCCAAGGTCATTCACAGGGAACACATCATGTAAGCAGCAGTTTTGAACATGGTCCTTTCTGCAGGGTCATCCCCAAACATTTTGCCTTCCTCCTCCTGTTTTCTGACCCATTTTTGCTGGCCTTAAGACTCTGCGCACTTCAAGTACTGTTAACCAGTGCTAAAGTGCTGGGTTCACGCCTTAAAGCATGGTAACACATTAGCCTATTTACAATTGGCATATTGCATTAACGCATAAGTCCCTTGTAAAGTGGTACTTCATGTGCCCAGGAACCTGTAAATTAAACGCTACTAGTGGGCTTGCAACACTGGTTATTACACCCACTTAAGTAGCCCTTTAAATATGTCTCAGGGATGCCAGTACAGCATGTGTGTGCTTTTGTCAGGCTAAAACCTGCCTTTTTAATACTAATAAGTCATCCCTAGTGTATCCCCTAACAGCCCATAGTGCAGGGTGCAAGGTAGTGCTTGTCATTTTAAGTTTTACATTTCATGGTAGGGAAAAACTCGTATATTCGTTTTTCAATACTGCAAGGCCTGCTTCTTCCATAGGACAACATTGGAGTTACCTTTTTACATGTATTAAGCTGTAATTACCAAATGGGAACAGATTAACAGTTCACGTTTGGTGTGTTTGGAAGTGTGATGAAAAATCTTCTTTTATGGATTTTGGGTTACAATTTCGAAAATGCTACTTTTAGAACGTTGGCATTTTCCTGCCATTGCTATTTAGTGCCTGCAGCTTGTCTCTGGGTCACATGACTGGATGTAGTTGACAGTTGGTCATAGTGTATTCCTCCTAGTCAACACACATAATAAAGAGCTTAGGTATGCCTAAATGGACCATTAGTGGCAGGGTGGGAGGGAGACGTTAGGCAGAGCCCTTCATACACCTAAATAGGCTGTGTCTTGCATCCATCCAAAGGATTGTATATGCCCTGTAGTTAGTTTGAAGTCAGGGTAGGGGAGAGAGGAAACCTGAGCACTTCAAGGGGAATCCTCTACATGTTTCTCCCACTTCAAAGAAGGCGCCCAGTATAAATATTGGACCCCAAACACCAACTCTTCAGTACACTCCTGGACCTGTGGATGCTACAGAAAAGGAACTGCTTTATTGCTCTGCTGCTAGAAGGACTGCCACTCTACTGACCTGCTACTCCGCTGCCCTGCTGCCTGCTGCCCTGCTTGCTGAAAATTAAGCTTGGACCTGCACCCCAGGCTGAAGTGACGCCAAGAGTCAGCCAGTTGTCCTCCTGGTCTGAGCTATGAAATACAATATCGTTTATAAAGTGCACTAACACCCTCAAGTACCAAAGCGCTATTGTGAGACAGACAAGTCAACAGAATCAAGCCAACCAAGAAATCTGGGAACTATAGTGAGAAATACCAGGTTTTCAATTGTTTTTTGAAGGACATTAGGGAGTCGGCTTCAGAGATTCAAATGGGCAGGGTGTTCCACCCAGCTTGCCTTCCTAAATCTGGGAATTGTGACTATTTTAAGGTGAGCAGATCTGAGAGACATATTAGGTATGTATCAATGAAATAATGCATTCAGTTGGCTAGGACACTTCTTATGCAAAGCCAAGAAAACAATTGCTGGTAGATGGAATATTAGTTGGGGTAACTCTGCACCTACCTCTAGCAATAAGACCACCAAGGTAATATAAGTTCCAGACAAGGACTCAATATATTAGTCCCTTACTCAACCCTTGGTAGCTGGCAATGAGCAGGCAGGCTCAACTTAGGAGACAGGTATGTAAAGCATTCAAAATTTGCTGTAAATGTAATAAGTAAGACACAACACACAGTAAAAATCTCACACCAATTTATTTAAATAGCAACTATTTTATCTTTAAAATGACACCAAAATTACAAAAATCCAATATAGCGAAGCGAAGATATGCTTTTTTTATGATTAACCACTTTCTAGAGCTGATAAACATATAGCTTTAACTTGGGACAAAGTCAAAGTTTGAGGCCCACCGCAATGGAGCTCTGGTTAGATACACTAAGCGGGAGGCCCATTCAAAATGTTACCTTCACACTTAGGCCCTGATTATGATGTCTGTCGGGCAGCCACCGTCAGGCCGTCAGTGGCAGTCCAACAAATCGTCATCCCTTCGGTCCAACTGCCGGATTAGAATCCAGATGGTCAGACCCTAAACGGCCAGGGGAAGACTACTGCCACCGACAGGATCAGTGATTCCGTCTGGGATGCGGTCGGAATTGCAATCCCGAACGGAGGTGGTGCTGAGGCAGGCACCGCCGTCTGTATCATGATATCCCTTTTCGACAGCAAATAGTGTGAAAAAAATTCACGTCCCCTTATGTAAGGATTCTGTAGTAGGCCTAAGTGTGTGAAGACAAACAACACACACATTCATGTGAGAGGTAAAAATTGTGTATACCTTCGAGAAACAATTAGCATCAGAAGATAAATGCGTTGGGTAGGTACCATACCGGGCTCTACAAGGACTGCATTTGATTCTCCTCCCACAATTTAGCGAGCACACCGGCTAGTCCCTGCTGGGGCCCGTTCACCTTTAGCTTTTGTTGTGACTTTTTTCACACTATTTGCCGTCCCATCTAGAGAAGACGAGGATTATAGTTCCTGAGAATTGCCACGATTGCTATGGACTTTATTGAAGGCAAGAAACATGTCGACCCCGATCCTTTGCACATTCACTTGAACTCACACAGATCTAATTCTTCCCACTCAGTTCACGATTCTTTTATTCATGGTCCAGGTACTCACTTAATACATTTTTTTTGTGGGAAATCCAGGAGCCATTTTTAAATCACATTTAACTTTATCCCACCTCTACTCACTACACATAGGTAGCCCTCACATGAACCACCTGGCATCACAAACGGCAAAATCCGAGAAGGACTCCAGCAAAGAGCCCCCTCCTGTGGGGCCCGTTGGGCATTGCATCGCCGGGCCAACAAGGAACTGCCCTATGATGAAGCATGACACCCCTTGGGGTGTGTGAGGGCCAGTGCTCCTTATTGGAGCTATGCCTGGATCAGTACTACACTACCTATCCTAGCATCTACTAACAACTGTCTTGATCTGACACTTTACTATTCCTTGCCCCCTTTCCCCCTCACAACCGCCCGGCCCTGTTAGGAAGTGCATACTCTTTTGTTAATAGGTGAATGGTTGGGGCCCGTATGCTGGACCTATCAAGCCCTCTGTCCCTCTCTGTGATTATGTGTAGAAATTCATTTAACATGAAAATAATTATCTATACTACTCAAGGCACGTGCACCTTCTAACAGAAAGAGAAGATCACGCTGAGGGTGATCAAACCCCTTGTATGGATTAATTATTAATTATCAGGAGCAAAATAAGGGCACGAAGTGGCAATTGAGAATAAACAACTGTTTTTAAATAAAGGTTTTTATGTGAATTTGTCCTGAAGAAAGCAGGTATTTGAGACCAAGATCCACCGAAACGCTGCATCAACACTACTCACATACAGATGGGACATAATATGTACAAGAATATCTTTTAATATACCGTGTTTATTTTCAATTATCTACAAATGTTTACAACCAATGATATATTGACATTATTGACCCATGAATGAGATACAATATGTACAAGGATATACCCCAATATAGAGTTTTATTTGCAACTATCTGCATATGATTACAGTCGATGATATAGTATGGATGTAGACAAATAGAGCCCAGCTTATGAGAGAATTATAAATGAACATTGTATATTGCTGCACAGATTAAATTCATTTTTATATTGTCTATATTTTAAACATGAGTTTCCTCAGGTTTTAGATTCCATTCTGTGTTTTTGTACTGTATATTTATAATTTTGTACATTGTGCATATAATGATATGTATTTCAATTATCGTAATAAATATAACATTTCTATAATGGAGACATCTATAATTAATAGTTCAATTAATTATCAATGAACATAAAGACGTATTTTGGTTCAGTGCATTCTGAGTGACCTGTTGATTAGTGGTTGAGGAGTGAGAGCACAATGGGGAGTTTTGCTTTTTTGTTCAAAGTATCCAACACACATATCCAAGGGTCTAGAAACTCTATGATGGTCCTTGGAGGTTTGGAACTACAATTCCCAAAATGCACCTGGCCAAATCCTTAAACGTCAGCTGGGCACAATCCAGTCAGGGGAATTCTTGGGGAAGATGGTGCAGGTGATCTATGTTAACCTGTTGCTTTCAGGGAGTCCACTCCTTAATCCATTTTGAAGCAAGGCAAGGCCCTCAGGCTGTAGTTCCAAGTGTGCAGCAGGAGCAAACCTTCAGGGAGCAGTCCTGTGTGGTCCAGACCAGGGTGTCATGATCCCACACAGGAAAACATGTTCCCTCTGCACCCAATACGAGCTGAATTTGCTTACAACAATCTGAAACATACTTCAACAAATATGTCACCATTCTTTGCCGATTATGGCTTCAATTCCTGTTTTTACCGCTGATTACACCTCAGAATGACTCTCTTGTCCCACACATGATCTCTCAAATGCAGCATATGGTAAAATTGAGACAACAGCTATGATTAACTGTACAAATAGCAAATGCAAAATATATAAAAAGTTTGCAATAGAAAAAGAGCATTGGGTCCTCAATACCAACAAGGTGAAAATGTCCGGTTTTCTACAAGAAATGTAAAATTCAAAAACAAATGCAAATTTCAACCTGGTTTTATTAGACCCTACGAAATAATAAAATTAAAAAATCAATCCAGTAACCTATAAACTGAAACTTTCAAGACTACTATCTATACACCCAGTTTTCCATACCTCATTGCTCAAACCAGCCAAAGCAAAAATTCGACCTTGACCTCCTCCGATCTTCATCGGCAATCATGAGCAATATGAGGTAAAAGACAATCTGGATAGTAAGAAAAGCAGAAATAAACTAAGGTATCTGATACAATGGAAAGGATATGGTCCAGAGGACAACCCTTGGGAGTCTTGTGACGCTGAGCAGGCTCCACACTTAATCAGACGTTTTCATAAATCCCATCCTCAAGCACCCGCTTAACTGCAAGTGGGACGACTTTTGAGGGGGAGGGCTGTCATGATCCCACACAGGAAATCATGTTCCCTCTGCACCCAATATGTACTCTATCACCAAAAAGAATGAGAAGTATTGAACATGGAACAGAAAGCACTACACATCATTATGTCTAGGGAACACAATAGTGAACATATGCACTAAACAGAGTGTAAAGGACAGATTATGTGGCATAATATACATATCTAGATGTAGCGTTCTAGTTGCCGCTCAAGTAAGGAACCCCGGACCTCTAGCCCGGAAGGGCACACATACTTTGTATCAAAATGGGGCGGAGGTCGCTCGGGACTTCCGGCCCACCATGGTGGCTGTGCGTTTCTGTGTCCATCTTTGCTCTGTTGTGACACATAGGGCAGTGGCCTGTGGTCACTTTACACTGGCGACGAGGGTGGGCGAATCGTGCAGCGTGCTCCCCACCCAATGTTGTCTCTTTACCTCCGCTCCGTATTTCAGTGTTCGAGAGAGTGACGAAGAGGAGGAACCATCGTGGCAGGCTTGCCTGCTGAGTGTCCCTGCTGCCCCAGCAATCGTGCTACTGCGCCGGAACGGCACGTGTACCAGGCAGCCCCTCTCCACGTGACCATGAGGGAGGTTTTTACACCTACGCCGACAGCCTGTTCACACCCGCAGCGACTGCCCGCCGCCTGATGCGAGGCCTGTACGGAGCCCGGGGTGAGTCACACCTCCTGCACTCTCCGGACCACGCGCGCATGCGCACACTGGCCTGCTGCTCCTGGTTCAGAGCGCCTGCCTGCTGGGTTGAGGCAGCCGTCTCCCTGACCCTCACACTGGAAAACAAAAAGCCCGTAGCTGGAGCACAACGAAACAACACCAAGTGAGTGTGCCGTGTGGTTGCCATTGGACATTAAGGGGAACCCTGGGTCTCAAGGTAGAATAGCATCTGGCAGGACACATTTAGCCAGCACCCAACCCACAAGTCAAGGACAAGAGAAAAAAACACACTTTATGTGGAGAAAGCATAACAGACCACAAGGAAGAAAATAAAAGAGCAGTGAACACACAGGGTGCCAACCACGGGAGCTAACAGCAAGACAAAGCTGTCGCTTACAAGGGGACTGTCCGACGTAACAGATAGGACACGCCCAAACCACAGTCAGGTCAGACCCAGCAGCACAGGGTGCCCCACAAAACGTGCACCAGCGCAACAAATAGCACAGCCCGCATCACAACACTCGCAAATTACCGAGCTGCCCCATTCAACAAGCTGATAGACCCAGCCGCCACATCCCCAGATGGACTATCTGGATTGGCAGGTTAAACAACTACTTTACAGCCACCAGGGAAACAGATGGCGCAGTCAAGAGGTCGCTGATGCTGCATTTTGCGGGGGGAGAAATGTACAAGCTGTTTGCTCACCTTCGAAATATAGGGGCTCCCACCGATTACGAGGCAGCAGTCAGGGCTCTGAACGCCTATTTCGATCATCAACTAAACCCCGATTATAAGCGTTTCAAGCTCCGACAAGCTCGTCAGAGAGAGGGGGGAGTCAATGGACACATTTCACGTGCATCTAAGAGAACTGGCCAGTACATACACGGATGACGACCAGAACAAGGAAGTAAGAGCCCAAGTCATCCAAGGTTGCCACAACAAAAACCTTCGGACCCTCATTCTGCGACAGCCAGGGATCACTCTAGAAGACATCCTTATCTTGGCACGGTTGAATGATTTATCGGATGCCAGAGCAACAACGATGGGCGCTGCACTCGCCCAACAGGTGGAGAAACCAGTAGCGGTCAAAACTGAAAGTGCGGACGCAGTTCAGACACAGAACAGGGGCGCCCATGGGCGGTGGCCGACCAGAGGCTCGCGAGGGTCACGCTGTGGATACTGCGGAAATAAAGAGCCCCCCCAGGAGGAATGCCCTGCACAGGGTCTGACGTGCTCTAAATGTGGCACCCCCAACCACTTCACAAGTGTGTGTAGGGGAGGACCTCGGAGCCGAGGGGCTTGCGGAAGAAGGCCATCATCCAAGGCAGTGAGGCACCTATCGCTGGACGAGTCGAACAGTCCAAAAATGCCCAAAAGCACGAGCATAGTACAGACAGTACTTGGAAGATTCCTCCACAGAAGATGATGGGGAATGTTTCCTCATCTCAGTTGCCAGTGATCTCAAATGGAGGCTGCACCCACAACCCACATGCACCATCAAAATTGCAGGATTACCAGTCACAGCACTGATTGACACAGGGGCATCAGTGAACATGATGGAGTGTCAGCAGTACAAGTGGTTGAATCCAAGACCCATACTGACCCCGTCGCAAGTGACGATCCTGACGTATGGCAGCCAGATGCCATTACCTCACAAAGGCAAGATGACGGTACAGGTCAAGTCGGAAGATCATGAGATCACCACAACATTCCACGTGGTAGACTGAGAGGTAGACATATTGGTGGGAAGTCACAAGGCTGAAGACCTCGGTTTGGTTACATTCGTCAACGCGGTCAAGGCACTAGAGACTGAGGACATACTAGAGTTATTTCCACAGCTATTCACAGGTGTTGGGAGCATGAAGAGGCCACCGGTGAAACATCACATTGATAAGGCAAGTAAAACCAGTCCCCTTGCTACAACGGTGCATACCGTTTCATCTTCGACTGCTAGTGAAACAAGAGTTGCAAAACCTTGAACAGCAAGGAGTCATAGAGAAAGTCACGGGACCAACGCCATGGGTGTCGCCCATGGTAATAGCTGAAAAACCGAAGCAGCCAAAAAAAATCAGGCTCTGCATTGACATGTGCATGCCCAATCAAGCGATAAAGCGGGAAAGGCACCTGACGCCAACGGTCGATGGCATCCTGGCTGATCTAAATGGGGCCCAATGGTTCTCCAAGCTAGACCTTAACGCAGGATACCACCAGTTGAGCCTAGCGGAGGAGGGCTGATACATCACAACGTTCTCAACTCACCTGGGGCTACGCCGCTACAAAAGGCCAAACATTGGTATTTCCTCGTCAGCAGAGATCTTCCAGAATGCAATCAGAGAAGGGCTGTCAGGGCTTCAGGGAGTGCTGACCGTCAGTGATGATATATTGATACACTCTGCAATCATAGAGGACCATCATCGTCACCTCCGCGCCACCCACCAATGCCTGGGCGATCATGGAGTTACCCTTCACCAGGATAAGTGTCAGTTCTTCCAAAAATCCATCAAGTTCTTTAGCTACGTGTTCACCCAAGAAGGGTTGAAGGTGGATCCCAGGAAGTCGCAGGCCATACAGCGAGCCCCCGCGCCCACCACAGCATCTGAAACCCGGAGATTCCTGGGCATGGCCACATACTGTGGGCGGTTCATACCAAATCTGGTGGCTATAGTTGAACCCCTGCAGGCTCTGACCAAGAAAGTTGCTGTCTGGAAATGGGGAAAAGAGGAGGAAGAAGTCTTTCAAAAAGTGAAGTCAGCGCTCTTGGGAAAAACCACCATGGCCTATTTCAACACCACCCGGTCGGCAGAGTTAATAGTTGACACTAGCCCCTTTAGGCTGGGAGTGTTCCTTGCCCAACAGAATGAACCAGGAAAATGGGCCCCGATAGCTTTCGCAAGTAAGGCTCTCACCCCAACAGAGGCCCGTTACTCCCAAATTGAACGGGAAACATTGGCAATCAATTGGGCCTGCAACCATTTCCACCTCTACGTCAGCGGACATCCCTTCAAGGTTCTGACAGACAACCAGCCGCTGCTCCCATTGTTCAGGGCCACTGCCCCACACCCACGCCCAAGGATCGAGTGGTGGGCGATACAATTACAGCACTACCAGATGGAGCTTGTGTATAGACCCGGAGCAAGGAATCCTGCAGACTTTCTGTCACGGCACCCCCCGGACCTAGCAGTGGAAAATTCCAAACAAGAACAGTGGACAGAGGTGTACATGAACATGTTATCCCAAAGGGCTTGTCCACAAGCCTTAACTATGGAGGAACTCAAGGCAGAGACCAGCACCAACGTGGTGCTTCAAAAGGTGATGGAAGGCCTGCAGAACGGGTCGTGGGAAGACTTCCTTCACAGCGTCAATGGATGGAACGAACCAGACCAAGCCCGGCTAGGGAAGATCAGGAGAGTCCTAGATTAGCTGAGTGCTGCTGCCAGCGGCGTAGTGCTGAGGGGATCATGGATAGTCATCCCAGTGAGCCTCCATGAGCGAGCAACCATCCTAGCACACAAAGGCCATCAGGGAACAGTGAGGATGAAATCGAGAATGAGAGAGAAGGTGTGGTTCCCTGGCCTAGAAGCAGCCATGGTCACGGTAGCCAGTAACTGCCGCACCTGCCAGCTCACCTGCTGCCTGGAAGCACCGGTGCCCGTGATAACAGAAGACCCTGCATCATCCCCATGGTCGTGGGTGAGCCTGGATTTGGGGAGTTTCCCCGATGGGCGAGTGACCGCTGTCCTGGTCGACAGTTACACGAAATACCCGATGGTGGAAGTCTTACCATCTATGTCTTTCAACCACTTACAACCAGTGCTGGGGAAGACTTTTGCTCTCTTCGCATTACCACAGGTCATCAAGACTGGCACCGGGCCCCAATCCAAGGAGGAGAGTTTAAAGACATTCTGACTCGGCTGGGAGTGAAACATCATCGCATCACTCCACAATAGCCGCAGGCCAATGGCGAAGCTGAAAGCTTCATGCGAACTGTGAACAAAATTCTTCGAATAGTGGTAGCAGAACAGTCCGATCCGGAGGTGCTGCTCCAAGGTTTCCTACATGAGTACCGCAGCACCCCACACTGCACGACCCAGAAGTCACCTTGGTCATTGATGCTGGCTGGGCCCCAGCGGGATACCATCCCGGTAGCTGACAACTGGATGCCTGAACCATACAACCCAGTCCACACACAATCTCGGCGAATGGTGACCAATGAAAAAGCGAGTAGGCGGAATAGAGCGAAGACCCGCGCCATAGCGCCAGGGTGCACTGTCCTGGTACGACACCGCTGCAGCAGAGGGAAATTCAGCACAGTGTACGAGCCTGGACTGTGGACGGTATTGAAGATCAATGGAACTGCCCTCACAGCAAGGAAGGGAGAGGAGACCATCACCAGGAATATATCCTGTTTCAAAAGAGTCCCTGGAAGGGTGGAGGATGGAGAGACCGTGAGCAGGAGTCTCGCCCCGTGAATGGAAGATGATCATGCCGGAATCCACATGACTCCAACCCAGTATAAGGAGGCTGACCAGAGTACCTGTCTGTCAGTCCGATGAGAATTCAGGAAAACCAACAGCACAGATATGATTTGAGACCAATCCTCAGACCGAACCAAAGACTGGCAGACTTTGTATGTTAATTTACTGTTTGGTTTTGAACACTAACTTGGGATGGGATGTAGCGGTCTAGTTGCCGCTCGAGTAATGAACCCCGGACCTCTAGCCCAGAAGAGCACACACACTTTGTCCAGAGAGCTTAAATAAACGTGGTGGAGGTCGCTCGGGACTTCCGGCCCACCATAGTGGCTGTGCGTGTCTGAGTCCATTTTTGATCTGCCACGACACATAAGGCAGTGGCCTGTGGCCACTTTACAATAATGACCATGTTTATTAATCTTTAGGTTGTCCTTTGTACAGTAATCTTTTAAGTTATCCTTCGTTACGTTATGTTTGTCTTTTGTTTTTGCTGTCTCATACCGTCACAGGTCCAGAGTACGTTCTAGACGTCACATTCAGCAGTTGCGGCTATAAAAGAGAACACGCCCATAGCTCCATGCAGATTATGGTGCCTTCATCTGAAGAGTCAGAGTTCCTGTCACTTCTCCGCTGACCGGGTTTGTCGCTTAGAATCATGCAGCAATCTTTTCTGATTTAGAGGAAACTGAGGTGGGTTTGTTCCAGTTCCTGCATCACAGCCCTTCACACGCGTCTTCTCATCCAGTGCCAGCCGTCAGATCAGGTAGGCAGAATATTTGTGTCTTTTGTTCAACATGACAGTGATCGTCATTAATCCCTGCAATCATCATGGAAGTAACCTTGACTTTACGTGAATAACCTTGCAGTCAAATTTATTGAAGAAGATTGATCGAAAACGTCAGTGGTTGAAAATGTCATAAGGTTCATTTTGGCAATTACTTAAGGACTCAGTACTAGAAAGTGATTGAAACTTTCAGAAAGTGCAATTGGTAATTAAGGGCACATTATTATCTTATGGTGTTATTGAAGGAAAGTGACTGAAACTTTCAAAGAGTATATTTGGAAAATGAATAAAGACACACTGTTATTGGCGTTCTGGGAAAAAGTCTAACCCTTAATTTGACTTTCAGTGACTACAAAAAGGGCATCAGTTGTTGAATGACCACAGCATCTTTGTATAGTTATATGCCTTATACATTTAAAGCAGAGTATTGAACAGAGTGTACACATAGAAGAATAACAAGAACTAAGAAACAATTATTTCTCCTAGCAGCATATATGTGAGAGTTTAATTTGTTAATTCCAGTTTCTCTATAGTCTACAGAATTCTTCTATACCTTTAACACATGAAACAAGTTGTTTGAAATAAAAGAGACAGGTTGCAGCATTAACCCTTTGCATTGTTTATTACATTTCTCCCTCCCTGCAGTACCCTCCCTAATTCCTTTAACCTCATCTGGCCACTTGAATTTTATTTCAGATTCTGAGCTGCCGGAAGGTGGGCTTCTTGAGAGTACTGATCCTGAGGAACTTAACATAACCTTGACACAGGGTTCCAGTAGGGCAGTAGTTCTTCTCCTTGCAGTTTCAGGCAGCACATCCGAGTTGCTATGTTGCTCTCACATATTTAAAAAAAAATCTGGGATGCAAAGTAGGGGGGCACCCCTGTCCAATGAGGTGCATGGTGCTACCCAAAAGCTTGACAGCTTCCTCCAAAGTGTGGCATATTCTTTACAATTCAAGATGGAGATGTTCTCTCCTTTGGAGTTAAAGTTGGTTAAATCAACCTACTTATGTGGCTCATTTCCATGTTCACTTCCCCTCCAGGCCTTCTGAAAATCAATCCTGGGTCTGTCAACTGGCTGGGGCACATGAAGAATGGGTAGGCCTGGTTGGCATTACTTACTGTCCTGCTCTCTTTGAAACCCAGTTTGATTTACCCAGCCCCCGATCTGGCCTGATCTCTGAAGCTGCAGAGCTTCCCCATCAGATAACTGCTGCTCTATGCAGGCCACTTATCACCTCATCAAAGCAGCTTGGCTTAGCCTGTTAAGTATGGCCAATCAGGAAAGGCTGTTAGAAGGCTGGATTTTGACTCAGAGAAAAGAAAGTCCTATAACTTCTTTTCTGCATAAGTTATGATTAAGTCAACAGTGGCAAGTTGTTGGATTTATCATTGCCAATCTTTTAAGTCCTTGAGTGATGTTTTTAGCCCCTTCCTAGCAATATTTATATGTAAATAAAATATTCCAATGCTATCCTATGGAGCTAATAATCTGCAATAGGGGAACACAAAATGTGCAGTTTCCCTCATCAGGGTATATAAAACATCTTTTATAATGCCCACGCTTATAATTATATGGCACCACACTCCTTGGGCACCTAGGGAAGAACTTAGGGGTGACATATGTAAAAATAAGGTAGGTTACCACTTTGTAAGTAGCTTTCAATCCAAAGTCAAACTTGCACCTAATTTACTTTTAAAGACAGTCGTAAAAGCAGCGCTACCTCTAACAATAACAGCAGGAAACACAGTGGTGCACACATGTGCACGAATTCTGCTGGGCCTTTAAACCTCCCTACCCTATTATATACTACAGACTTATAGTTTGTTTGTATCCCCTCAACTTATTATATACTTGGAATTTACAGGGGTCTGTCATTGCCAATTGTAATTATACCTAATTACTACATACCTTTTTTAACCAGCGCACTGGCCCTGGGCATGGTTAGCAGAGCCCAGGGCACAGTCAGGGACATGTTACCACCAGTTTCAGTCAAACAATAGGGGTGAATGGGCAAAAAGGATGGCTTTTTCACAACAGTACACAGAGCCTTGAAGGAAATTTGCTTCCTTGCTGGAAGCCAATAAAGGAAATGGATACGGTCTCCAACCGAGTGCCTCTTGGGGATGTCTAGAGGGCAGCCTCATTATGTACAACCTAAAGTTTATTCAGGGAAGACAGGTTAATGTTGAGGCACAGTGCATTAAAATAATCAAGCCGCGAAGTGACTAAGGGTGTTGATGACTGATTAGAGCAACTCCGCCAGGATATAAGGAAAGATTTTTTCTAAAATCCTTATGATGTAGAAACAATTACTAGTAGCATTGCTGACCTGTGTGTCAAAGCTCAAAGCATTGTAAATATAACACCAATATTTTTTGCTGCCTTTACTAGAGTGAGGAGAAGTCCACAGGCTACCAACCACCAGATATTATACCAGATGGACTTACAGGAGTCCCAAACAGAAGAACCTTAGTCTTGTCTGCATTCAGCTTCAAAGAGTTGTCTCTCATCCAGCTGCTAATGGAAGACATACACTGGTTGAACCTCTCCACCACTGAGATCAGGTTATTCGAGATGGAGACAATAATTTGTGTATACTCAGCATCAGCTATAGGGACCTAACAAGCTCCAGAGGCCCCCTGTAACTGCTCAGCTGACTTGCTGCCTTGACCTGCAACTGTACTGTTGTTGAGTTTCAACTAATCAGTAGGAACTGTGCGCTTGTGAACAGCATAAACGTTGGGATGGTGCCAGACTGATTCTGAGCACACCCTCAGGAGATGTTGTCCTTATAGACCAGTTAGCTCACTGTGCCACCATATGGCCTCCTAAACCAGACAGGTAGTTCTGGCAACCAGTCAACATGACAACTGTGATCCCTCGGGAATCATGGTGACCAATCTAGAAACCTTTTTCTCAAATGCTCGTGCACTCCTTTGCTCAGAGAAGTATACAAAGAATGCACAGAGGGACATTTATAATATTTATTGAACCAACGTGATTCTTGCATATAAAACATGTGCTGTGATGATCAATAGACAGAAGCAGAGGAAAGTTATTAAAAGTATCAATGTATATATGCAAGCATATGAAACTGTATAACAATCAGGTGTACTCCTACTATGCGTACCCTAACCTACGTGTCTAGGGTGCAGGTGTATGTTCTGCCAAGCACATTACTTGTAGGGAAAGAGTGTAAAACCCCGTCAGAGTCACAAGCTGGACACCCCTCGTGGAGATATCAGTCAGATGCTGGGCTTAAGCATCAGCATCTGTAGACCTCACAGCAGAAGTGCTTCTCTCCCAATATCCGTAAACAGATGTTTATTTATAACAAAAAGCATCCTTGCCTTGGGCTGAGATTGTGATCAGGCTGCCATTGTTTGCGTCCTAAAGATAGCTTTGTCACCTTATGTCTGAAAATAAGAAGCTCGTTTGCACGACATGTGTAGACCTTTTACATAGTGTCAAGTCATTATGATAGTTTTCTTCCAAAGTTGACCGATATGAGCAAAGTTGATGTTTCCAAGTTACTAGTCCAACTGTCATAAATGCAAATGTGTGTCATAAGTTGATGTTTAAAAAGGAAGGCAACTTTAGGAAAGACCGTGTTCATGCAAAATGGCAATGTTTCCCTCTAGGACTAACTGGAACACATGACACCCACTCCTTTGACAGAAGTTAACTAAGAAGATATCTAATGCTACAATAATATTACCACATATGCAACAGCATATGTGAAGGTAATTGCTTAAAAATCATACTTTAAAGCCAGATAAAAAGCTCCTAAAATGGCATTGATGCAATTCAGAGACCCAAAGCATAAAGGAAGCCAAATTAATTTGATTTCTTTGTCTAAAAATGTATAAACTATAAGAAGAGGTCAATTTAAAATCAATTTGCAATATTTAAATCAGGATGAATAATAGTTTGCACCACACAGAATAGCCAGAAATGTATGTGTTCCGAGTGGTAAACCAAACATTTCTGTTCCGAGCGTCTGTAGACGATGACCCCCGAGGCACACCTCAGACAAGTTGATAGAGCAAGCATGTTCCCATACACCCCCCACAGCAGCCGTTGCAGGAGCAAAAATAGCCAGTCGGTGTTCCGCCAAACCAGAACCAAGAGCCAATCCACCAGGTGCAGAGGCAACCCAGGGAGGTTCATAGAATGTGGCCAGGAGCAATGGAACCCACAGGGGACAGCTACACAAATGGGCCTTTAATGGCTCCATCAGTATGAGTATGTACAAAGGTTCAACCAATTCCAACCCCAGGCATTATTTCCAGGGCACACTCGTAAGTGCACAGGAGACAACGGAACATGTGTTGCACACAGTGAAGTCATATAGGCCAAAATGACAAGAACCAATGCTCATCTAGTTCTTAAAGCAAGGGTATGCCAAAGCAATGCGCAATGCGCTCACAGCTCAACATGGCATGAAGCAGTGTCAGGACCATTCGAGCTCGACATGGGACAGCAACAGCGGAGCAAAAATATTAAAACAACCATTTCTGCAATTAGAAACAGGGCTTGCGGAAGACCTCCAAAGATGCTTCAGAGGACTGAGAGGATGAAATATGGAATGATTCCAAACACCATCTGGAAGGTGCTAGCCAACATAGAGCCTATGACTTTGAAAAAATATGTGATTCCCGTCATACTAGACACTTTAAAATTACCAGTTCTCCAAACATTTTGTGGGAAGTGTGTGGCAAATAACGCCTGTGTCTCTCCAGATGACTTTGACACCTGAAGATCAAACATCTCCTTAGCAGAATTTAAGACAACATGTTTGTGAATTAAGGCTTTCAGTTTGCTCAGGGCATCAAAGCATGGTTTGTAATGTCTTCAAAATCATTGGAGGTTGGAGCACCACATATTTTTCTAAAAAGTGGTTTGCCAGGTTTTTGCCTTCACTTGACAGGTCATATCCCAGACACATGACATTGAGGTTGGCAATTTTTGATTTCTTGAAATTAAATTTATAGCCTATGTGAACTAACCCCAGTATTATGCGATCTACTCTGGTCAAGTGCTCCATAAGCTCATGGTTAGAAATGGGGATCTCTAGTTGGCAATGGTTTTCAACTTTGTTCAAATAGGGACCCTTCCTTCTAGCCAGGATAAGGGGATACACTACTGCAATCACCCCTGCTCACCCCCTTGGTAGCTTGGCACGAGCAGTCAGGCTTATCTCAGAGGAAGAGTGTGCTGCATTTGCACCTAACCAATAGTAATACAATGAAAACACTACAAAAGGTGACCAGACCAGTTTCAGAAAAATAACCAGTATTTATCTGTGCAAACAAGACCGAAAACGATAAAAGACCAACATACAGTAATGAAAAACATGCATTTTGCAAGAATACCTTTAAAATGCAGTTCCGGACGACCGCAGCAGTGCGGACCAGCGTTAGAGACAGCAGACTCATAAAAAATACATTTGATGGCGCGCCAGTCATGGCAACCGTCGCAGTTGTGATGTTAATTGTAGTGGTGCGGCATGCGGTGCCCTCAAGTCAGGGTGCAGGAAAAGGCTCTGTGACAGTTGTCCAGTGGTGTTGGTGCCACCAGGTCCCGGTGCAAGCAGCGGTTTGGTGGTGGCAGCAGTCGTCATCAGTGAGACCAGGGTTGTGGTGCGAAGTGCGGCTATGCCCTCTGCAGTGCCTTTAGTACATGGAGCCAGCAGCTGTGTCAGTGACGGTATCAGCTGCTTTCCCCCTCTGTGGCAGCTGAAAGCCCCGGTTCCAGAGGCGATACCCAGAGGTGAGTGAAGTCTTTACTGTCCCTGAGTCTTCGTGAACAGGGGACATTCTGTATTTAAAGCCCTTGGGGATACTCAGCAACAGGTGATGAAAGTTCAGTCCAGGCCTTTCACTGCCCAAGGCAGAAGCAGCTACTGAAGGCCAACCCAACAAAGCAACAGCACAGCAAAGTGGCAGTACTCCTCCTGGCTGTTCTTCCAACTCTTCTTCATGGCAGGTTCCTTGATTCCAGCGAGTTCTAAAGTTCTGGGGTCTGGGCCCCAATATTTATACTCAGTTCCCTTTTGTTCTCTTGGTCAGAGAGTGTTTGTGCTCAAGCCAAACCAGTTTGGTCCTCTGTTGCCCAGCTTCTTGGCAGGAGGTGGAGACAACCTTGTCCGAGGCAGACCAGGCCCCTTCAAGTGCAAGGAAATCGCCTCCCACTACTCTAAATGCAGCCCAGGTCTATTCAGCCAAGCCCAGACTCATCCAGGAAAGGCAGGACACACCTCAACCCCCCCAGTGGCTGTCTGAAGACAATGCACACCCCTAGCCGCTGTCACTACAAAGCCAGACAGTGAATCCACAACCCAGTAGAGGCACACAGGATGGCTAAGCAAGAAAATACCTAGGGGGATATTCTCAAGAACGTGTTATAACCATCGCAAAAGTAACTTAACCAAACTCTCAACATCGCAGTCTATCGTGGGAAATTCACGCCATGTCAACTAAGTATTCACACCACTGTGGTACCATGCGATAGTCACCAGATAACGCGTCAAACGAAAATCAACGCCACGCCGCAAAAATGTGAAACATGAAGACAAAAAAAGCTGCGATGAGGCCAATCATCGCGATACAAAAATCAGGTAAAACCAGCTACAGGCCTGCGAATCCCACCCGTCTTGTGGGAAAATGCACCATAAAAGCAGAGTAAAAAACGGTGAGATGACAATGTACGAGAACAACCCCATAGCTGTGACGCAGAACAAATGACCATTGTCCAAATCCGATAGGCATTTCCCCACAAACAGCCGCAATGTACATGGACATGCATTCAGTATGTAACCTGCGCCAATGCGGAAACAAACATGGAACACACTGTGAAACCGCATCTCCTCTTCACATTGCAGAGGGACGAATAACACCCCCTGCACACCGACGTGCCATGTCCATGAACAAACAATAATGAAAGCATGGACCAATGTAGGGGCAGTGATTCCCCCTACGTACATGTCGACACATGTCGGCAACCTGTGACTTGAGTCACGGGGTGCATCCCTGCATCATGGCGGCACATATCAGAGCCCAAAAGAATCCCTGTTGTCACTAGTAGGCCACAAATAACAGCCAAAATGGAATGAATAGGGACACATGTGAAATGCCGAAGAGTGGGACACCGCAACAACTGTGACACACAGAACTGACAGTTCGAATACATGACACCGCAAACAGCCTCACTGCACAGAGGTGTCACACCCACCATCCATCAACAAATTCCAAAATTATCAGCATAACATGTCGCACCCACACTTGTCTGAGTGAAGTGCCTGTACAGATGAGTGACATGCACGCAGGGAATGTGTATTGGAATGCATTTATTAGCACATGCTGTGCCTGTGGTCAGTCAACGCACTGTCCCATTACTGCTAAGGACCGTCACAATGTGACGTTAACCAGAGAAGAAATTGGCAATGATGTAGTCCCTGCGGGCTATTCCTGCTGCGGCTGCAGTGGGATGTGGGCCACTTGCCTCATCTTCATCATCATCTTCCGGTGCACCTGGCACTCGTATCCATGGGGCTTTGCTGCGTTCACATATGTTGTGCAACACACAACATGCAACGATCATCTTGCACACGACGTCTGGGCTGTACAGGAGCCTGCCACCTGTGACGTCCAGGCACCTGAAACGTGACTTCAACATGCCAAATGTGCACTCCCGATGCACCTGGTGCATTTGTGGGCCAATTGTACTGCCTCTGGGCCTGTGTGTTCGGGGCACGGAGGGGTGTCATTATCCAAGCGCAGAGCACATATCCTTGGTCACCTGTGACAATGCAGAGAGACATGAGTCAAGACAACGCACTGCATGATGTGTTGGCAGTCTCACTGGTTCCTTGGTGTGTGACATGTGTGCATCTGAAATTCCTGTATGACATGTAGTGCGTGTTGCAAATGGGCGGCACCACTGTGTATTACGTAGCCTCACTGCTGCGACTCCCCCCCAGCACATTCATCTGTGTGGGCAGCGAGATAGCATCACATGCACCCCTACGGCACACCATTGTCATGCCTGTCTGCGCATTTCCTCAAGCCTGACTACGACACAGTGATGATGCTGCACAGAATGTGGTTGGCCACATGTGTGTAGCCCCATTGCAAGGCCAGGGTTGACACAGATGTAGAGCACTGGCCTGGCTGATGTCGACATGAGGGTATATCTGTGGCTCATGCTTCGCTAATAGCGACACACACAACAGTTGGTATGTGTGAACCCTGACCCCGAGCGGGCTTGCCCTCCACCATATACCCCTTTGGCCAAGCAGGCACATCAGGGGCATGCCACATAGCTACATTGTCGATTGCGGGACGGGCGACGCAGACACTACAACAGAGACACACTCATCAGCAACATCCTTGGCAAGGTCTATACTGTACCACACCCAGATCCACGTGTGGAGTAGCCACACCACTACACAGTACTGTTGTACGCCTGTCCACCCCGCTTACGCTCACAGGGAGGTACGACACCGTTTCATGTCCCAGGTCTACACCACTGCCTGTGGTGACATGGATGCGCACTCTGTACACAGCATAATGTTATGTGGAATGACCTCAGTCCCTCATGCATACATAATAACCACACGGAAACACTGAGTGAGTTTGTGGGACTGGCTACGGGCATGTGCACCCAGCCAGTTTCATTGCCTGGGTCACATCTCCAGTGACACCTGTGCTGGATGGGTGTTGGGTAGTGTAAGCCACCACTCTGGTTGGTTGGATGCTGTCAAAAAGCACACCAGTGAGCAGACAATCAGCAGTACAAGGTACGAACATCATGGGTCCCTGACTTGAGCAGCACAGAGTTCCTGGTCCCGGATGCACAGCGGACAGCACAGGCACACTGCCACGGGATGGTGACTTGCGGGGCACTGAGGTAGGGCCAAGCGAGCTGAGCGTGTACTCGTCGATGTCCATGGGGAATGTCGCGGAGGGTTGAGGGGGACAGTGGAATGTGTCCTTCCAGGGCATGATGCAGAGGGCAGAAGCAAGCAGAAACAGGCTAATGGCAGAGTTGAATGCTACAGACTCCACTTTTCCACCTTGTCAGTATCAGCTACATGTAGATGAGGACAACCTCCAGCCCATGGCCTCAGATGCCACCGACATTCAAACAGAGATTGCCCATGAATTTCGTGGCACACACTCAGTGGTACCAGAGCTGGAAGGGGGATGCAGTCTGCGATGAAGCCTGTACAATGACATGGACTCTGCCATGTAGAGAGCAAGACTCAGTTCATATTGTGGGACCTACTCCACCACAGTGTGCTCTGGAGATGAACACTGCCATGAAGAAATCAAGACTCAGTTCCAAAAGAGCGACCAAGTTGGCTGCAGTATCGGCTGGATGCAGCTGTCAGCGCGGGCCAACTGCTGTCCAGCCATCTCCTCCTGGATCTCTCACACACGATGTTGGAATGGCATTTGTATTAGATTTGTGACTGAGGTAGATAGTGGCACCAGAACTGAGTGGGTGTGCAGCCGGTGAAGAGGCCGTGTCCTGCCTGTGACGGACTGCATTGGATTGGTGTGAGGCCTGTAGTACCGCGGTGCAGGTCGAAGGCCGGAGTCAGCAAGGGCCCACAGACACATTTGGTGGGAGTCCTATGCACAGACTACGTGGCACCACATCGGAGGGAGTTTTGTGACATGAACTCAGCCTTAAATCATGTACTCGGCCATGGTGTAATCAAGACTCAGTTCCAAATGTGTATCCTACTTGTCTGCTGTGTATGCCGGTAAAGTACGTCAACGAGAAAGGAGTTTCGCAGGCCTGTGTCGCGAAGGCCGTGATGGTCCGAGGAGTCTGCCAAGGTCGGGGTCCTTGGGCTTGGAGCTTGGACCGGCACGTGGTGGGCCCTCTTTGAAACATGCCGGTGTCAGCAGGTGAGCAGTGATGCCTGGATGCACAGGGGCGGCCATGATGGCTTCGGGGACCAGTGTCCGTGGGTGCAGCAGGCGCACATGCTCGCAGGCAACTCCGCTCATGGCGTAGGCCTCGTGGCGGGGTGAGAGGCGCCGCCGTGGCCGGGACGTTGTGCATTCTGGAAGGGGACCACGACCGGGGCTACATGCTTTTTATTCACACCCATACGCTGACCTGGCATATGCCGGGCCAGCCCACTCCGCACACGCTTACAGGGGGGACGTAACAAGGTAGATTTCCTTGATCTCCCCCACTGGCTGGGGTGACATGGTTGCGTCCACTGTCCACTACACTCCAGACACAGCGGTGTGTGTCGACATGGATATGTGTGTGGTCTGCATACAGCAGTCTGTCCAGCACAGCCACGCCACACTTGGCAATGTGTGCAGTCTCATTCATTGGTCAAATCGCCTCCTTCGCACATGCCTGGTCCCCACCTCTTCCGACATTCTACTATTGTGTAGCTGAGGTGCCATGCCATTGATGGCTCATGTACATGGCTAGGCCTGCTTCCCACAGTGAGTTTTGCTGTTGTGTCTGGTGGGTGTGCATGTTGTATGTGAGCTTGTGACGTGTGCGTTTCCTGTGTTGTGAGTTGCATGATTGTGGAGTTGAGGTGTGTGGTGTGTGCATTTGGTACTTACCAATGAGCAGTGCATTTCCGTAGGTGCCATCCCGGAAGCACTGGTTGATGGTGGACTATCGGAAGATGTATGAATCATGCACACTGCATGGGTAGTTGGCGACGACATTGGTGAAGACTCTCCAGTGGTCCACTATTGCCTGCACATTGATGGAGTGCTTGTGCTTTCTGTTGCGATAATTGTGTGCAGTGTCGGCAGGGAGCACAAGTAGGACATGTGTGCAGTCAATTGCCCCCAACACGAGCGGGAATGCAGCTATGGTGTAGAAGCCTTGCTTGGTCTCCAGCTGTTCCTGTGCAGTGTGGGGGAAGTATAGGTACTGGGGTACCAAGCTGATGATGGCATCCAGGACAGGTTTGAGGAACTTTGATAGGGCTGGCTGTGAGACTCCTCTGACTCTGACAGTTGTTGGTTGGAAGGTACCAGAGGCCAAAAGATGCAGCACAGCCAGCAGCTTTGTCTGCGGAGGGATGTTGGTTGTCCGCTGTGTTGGTACCGTCAGCCTGTGGGCTATGATATTCAGGATGCGGAGGATGGATGTCCTTTTCAGCCTGTAATGGGCAATTACATACTCTGGTGTCATGTTGTATGTGAGGGGGATGCAGTCTGCGATGAAGCCTGTACAATGACATGGACTCTGCCATGTAGAGAGCAAGACTCAGTTCATATTGTGGGACCTACTCCACCACAGTGTGCTCCGGAGATGAACACTGCCATGAAGAAATCAAGACTCAGTTCCAAAAGAGCGACCAAGTTGGCTGCAGTATCGGCTGGATGCAGCTGTCAGCGCGGGCCAACTGCTGTCCAGCCATCTCCTCCTGGATCTCTCACACACGATGTTGGAATGGCATTTGTATTAGATTTGTGACTGAGGTAGATAGTGGCACCAGAACTGAGTGGGTGTGCAGCCGGTGAAGAGGCCGTGTCCTGCCTGTGACGGACTGCATTGGATTGGTGTGAGGCCTGTAGTACCGCGGTGCAGGTCGAAGGCCGGAGTCAGCAAGGGCCCACAGACACATTTGGTGGGAGTCCTATGCACAGACTACGTGGCACCACATCGGAGGGAGTTTTGTGACATGAACTCAGCCTTAAATCATGTACTCGGCCATGGTGTAATCAAGACTCAGTTCCAAATGTGTATCCTACTTGTCTGCTGTGTATGCCGGTAAAGTACGTCAACGAGAAAGGAGTTTCGCAGGCCTGTGTCGCGGAGGCCGTGATGGTCCGAGGAGTCTGCCAAGGTCGGGGTCCTTGGGCTTGGAGCTTGGACCGGCACGTGGTGGGCCCTCTTTGAAACATGCCGGTGTCAGCAGGTGAGCAGTGATGCCTGGATGCACAGGGGCGGCCATGATGGCTTCGGGGACCAGTGTCCGTGGGTGCAGCAGGCGCACATGCTCACAGGCAACTCCGCTCATGGCGTAGGCCTCGTGGCGGGGTGAGAGGCGCCGCCGTGGCCGGGACGTTGTGCATTCCGGAAGGGGACCACGACCGGGGCTACATGCTTTTTATTCACACCCATACGCTGACCTGGCATATGCCGGGCCAGCCCACTCCGCACACGCTTACAGGGGGGACGTAACAAGGTAGATTTCCTTGATCTCCCCCACTGGCTGGGGTGACATGGTTGCGTCCACTGTCCACTACACTCCAGACACAGCGGTGTGTGTCGACATGGATATGTGTGTGGTCTGCATACAGCAGTCTGTCCAGCACAGCCACGCCACACTTGGCAATGTGTGCAGTCTCATTCATTGGTCAAATCGCCTCCTTCGCACATGCCTGGTCCCCACCTCTTCCGACATTCTACTATTGTGTAGCTGAGGTGCCATGCCATTGATGGCTCATGTACATGACTAGGCCTGCTTCCCACAGTGAGTTTTGCTGTTGTGTCTGGTGGGTGTGCATGTTGTATGTGAGCTTGTGACGTGTGCGTTTCCTGTGTTGTGAGTTGCATGATTGTGGAGTTGAGGTGTGTGGTGTGTGCATTTGGTACTTACCAATGAGCAGTGCATTTCCGTAGGTGCCATCCCGGAAGCACTGGTTGATGGTGGACTATCGGAAGATGTATGAATCATGCACACTGCATGGGTAGTTGGCGACGACATTGGTGAAGACTCTCCAGTGGTCCACTATTGCCTGCACATTGATGGAGTGCTTGTGCTTTCTGTTGCGATAATTGTGTGCAGTGTCGGCAGGGAGCACAAGTAGGACATGTGTGCAGTCAATTGCCCCCAACACGTGCGGGAATGCAGCTATGGTGTAGAAGCCTTGCTTGGTCTCCAGCTGTTCCTGTGCAGTGTGGGGGAAGTATAGGTACTGGGGTACCAAGCTGATGATGGCATCCAGGACAGGTTTGAGGAACTTTGATAGGGCTGGCTGTGAGACTCCTCTGACTCTGACAGTTGTTGGTTGGAAGGTACCAGAGGCCAAAAGATGCAGCACAGCCAGCAGCTTTGTCTGCGGAGGGATGTTGGTTGTCCGCTGTGTTGGTACCGTCAGCCTGTGGGCTATGATATTCAGGATGCGGAGGATGGATGTCCTTTTGAGCCTGTAATGGGCAATTACATACTCTGGTGTCATGTAGGTGAGACTGGTTCCTTTTCTGAAGGTCCGCAGTCTGTGTCTGCCCTGCCTCTGTGGTGGTCAGGAGAGGGTGGGGGGGCTCCAGGGGGAGGTGGCGGGCCTGGGGGTGGTGGCAGTGGGTGATGTGGGCCTGTTGGGGCTCCGAGCTGCATGATCAGTAGCTCAATGGCATCTGTTGTTCTTCAGGTGGGGCTCTGGGCTGGGCTCCCTTTTGTGGTGCAGGCCAGGCCAGAGCAGGTGTTAATTTCCTGCTGCTAACGTGCCTTATCGCCTGATTTGGGTTTGTATCGCTGATCTGTCTTATCAATTTTTAAATATTTTTATTAAGTTTTACAGCAGCAAATAAATAATTGATCGAGCATTACAGATCATACAAATGATTGAAATATATAATTAAACCAAACTAGACATCATTTTAACAGCAATTAAATAAGTAAACAGATTAGACTTTTAAGATTGAATCCAATTGCGAATAGGGGCCCAAATTTTTAAACCGAAAGCTTTATTTTTCCTCCCCTTTAGACAATACACCGCTTGCTCTAATTGATAAATATTTAACAATTTGGATTGCCACTGAAAAAATTAAGGAGACTCAGCATCAAGCCAATGAGAGGTTATACAATATCTAAAAATGGACATAGAAATAAATAGAAAAGCATCTTCAGCAATTGTCCACAGCCTATCGGGATTTGATTGAACGCCAAGTATTACAAGTTCAGCAGAGAGTGTTACTGGTGAATTCATGATATTATTTAGAAACTTTTGAACTTCAGAAATAAATTGGGTTAAATTAGGACAGAAATAAAACATATGAATAGAATTTGCACCAGAAAATCTACATCGGCTACATTTATCGCCTCTATTAGCTTTCCACTTCAATAATTTAGCAGGCGTATAATATAAATCAAATATACTCATAAAGAATTGACTTTTTAAAGATCCATTAAATAAAACTAGATGGGACAAAGCCAATGCGTCAGTTACATTAATACTCTCTATACCCAAATCCCTTTGCCATTTTATATTAAATGATTCAAGATTATCTTCTAATCGGTTTATCATTGTCTGGTAAATCACCCCAATTCTATTTTGTTTCCAGCAGCATTCCAATACATCAATTTTCTTGATTTTATTAGTGTTTAATAAGTTTTTTGTGATTAGAAAACTGCGTATTTGCAAATATTTGAAAAAATCGACTTTGGGTAAATTATACTGTTGTTGTAAATACGAAAATGATGCAAATTGTTCTTCTTGATAGAGATCACCTAACCGAAATATATTAAAACTTTGCCAGCACTGCATAATATGATCTGTGAATATAGTTGGCAACATCGGATTGTCAAATAATGGTGTATAGTGACTAAAATTGCTGTTCAGACAGAATCTTTTCTTAAATTGCTTCCATATTTGATAAGCTGTTAGTATAACTTTAAATCTTGTTTTTTTATAATAGCTTGGTTCAGAGAAGCGTACTAGACATTGTTGTGCCTGAGCACCAAGAATCATTACATAACTAGATGGGTGTGTAGAACCATCCGTTATTGTTTCTTGAAAAATTAGAACACTCTAAGCAGCGATACTGCCAAATAATATAAACGGATATTCGGCAGTCCTCAACCTCCTCTAAGTATAGGCAAGGTACACCATTTAGAAGACCTCCTAGCTCTTTTATACCCCCATAAAAATCTTGAGATTATTCTATCTATTTTAATGAATAGGCTAGAGGGGAACAATAAAGGAATAGTCTGAAAAAAATAAAGAAATTTGGGAAAAAATAACATTTTAACGGCATTAGTGCGACCATAAAGAGAAAGATGAAGATTATTTAACCTTTCAAGAGATCTATCAGTAGAAGCAAGTAATGGGTCAAGATTAAGCCCTACAATATCTTCCACCTTAGCGGACAGTTTCACACCTAAATAAAAGGCTGTAGTTGAAAGTGTCAGATCGGTTGGTGAGCCAACAACAGAGTGAATTATCTGCGTTTTTGCTATATTTAATTTATAACCAGAATATAAACCAAATTCCCGGGCTGTCTCTATGATCTTAGGGAATGCTAAATTGATATCCGATGTGACTATCGCAACATCGTCCGCATAAGCGAAGATCTTATATTCTATTTGATGAATTGTAACCGGGGGAATGCTTTCCTGATTTATACGTTTTTGCAAATATGGTTCTATATAAAGCGCGAATAATAGGGGGGAGCAGGGGCACCCTTGCCTGGTCCCCCTTGTTATTGATAATGTGGTAGAAATATCAGAGGCTGATCTGTCTGATCATTGAGAATGTTGCCAAGTGGAGTTGTTGCGGCTTTTGGCACGGAAATGCCTACTCTGCATTTCATTGCCGGGGTCATCTGTGGCGATGTTTTTTGCGACTGCTATCGCGGGTAAACTGGTGTTATGGGCTGTTAACACCAGCTTGTGAATGGGGCGATGCATTTATCTCAAATTAGGCTGCGATAAAGTGCCATTAACTCGGCGATAGCTCCTTGAGAATATGCCCCCTACTTCCTAAAGTGGTATTTTCGAACATAGAACATAAAACTCATCTTTACTAAAAGATGCATTTCTACATCTAAACTCCATTTCTCTATCGTGACCCAATGGGAAGATATACTCATATATCCTATGGGACAGATAGCCTTTCAACAGTGAAAAATGGATTATACTGTAGTTCACTATCAGGACATGTTAGACACGCCAGGAAATGTCCTAATTTTCCCATACACTGCACCCTGCCCATAGGGGTACCTTGGGCCTACTTAGGGGTGACTCACATGTTAAATAAGGGGGTGCACTTGCCAAGTCCACATGGCAGTAAACACTGTGTGCAGACGCTGCAGTGGCAGGTCTGAGAACCCTATGCAAGGATGCTCGTGTGGGTGGCACAATCAGTGCTGCAGGCCCACTAGCAAAATTTGATTTACAGGCCCTGGCACTCTCAGTGCACTTTACTAGGTACTTACCAGTAAATCAGATATGCCAATCATGGAAACACCAATGCATAATCCAGTATACCATAGTGGCACTTGCGCTTTAACACTGGGCAGCAGTGAGAAAGTGCGCACAGACAGACCTGCAAAAACAGAGTAAAAACCACAAGGTCAGAAAGCAAAAAGACAAGTGAAAACCCTCTAAAACACGCATGTCTCCTCCAAATGAAATTAGGGAGAACTACCCAACCTCCTTGGAGTTCTTTTCACTAAGGTGAAAGAACCTGGACTGACCATCAGCCTTGGCATGTTCTGTGCCAGGGCAGTGTTCCACTATAAAGTCCATTCCCTGTAGGGAGATGGACCACCTCAACAGCTTTGGGTTCTCACCCCTCATCTGCATTAACAATCTGAGAGGTCGGTGGTCTGCCTGAAGTCTGAAGTGAGTCCCAAACAGGTAGGGACTTAGCTTCTTCAGTGCCAAGACCACAGCAAAAGCGTTGTTGTCTATGGCACTCCACCTCTGTTCCCTGGGGAGTAGTCTCCTGCTAAGGAAGACTACAGACTGGTCTAGGCTTCATCATTCAGTTGTTAGAGCACCTCTCCCACACCATGCTCTGAAGCATCTGTCTGCCCTATGATTTCCTTGGAGATGTAGAATGTCTTGAGCACAGACACCATGCACATTGCAGCCTTCAGGACATCAAAAGTTTTCTGGCAGGAGTCAGTCCAGATCACTTTCCTTGGCTTCTTCCTGGAAATCAGCTCTGGCAAGGGGGCAACAATGGTGCCCTAGCCCTTGACAAATCTCCTATAGCAGCTGTTGAGACCAAAAAAGGCTCTCACCTCTGTCTGGGTCTTGGGGTGCTCCCAAGCCAGAATGGTGTCAGTCTTAGGTTGTAGGGGTGCTACCTGGCCGCATCAATCAATCAATCAATCAATCAATCAATCAATCAATCAATCAATCAGGGAATTGTAAGCGCAATACTCACCCGTGAGGGTCTCAAGGCACTGGAGGGGTGGCATTCTACCCGGTGCCCTTCCTACACCACAAATCCCTGCCCCATCTGGCACTTTCTGGCCTTTACCATGATGCCTGTGCTCTGCAGAGCCTTCAACACTTCCCAGAGGTGCTGCAAGTGTTCTTCCCAGCTGGAACTGAACACTGCAATGTCGTCCAGGTAGGCGGCAATGAAATTCTCCAGCCCAGCCAACACCTGGTTGACCAAACTCTGAAAGGTGTCAGGGGCATTGTTCAACTGAAAGGGCATCACCCGAAACTGGTAGTGCCCCTCTGGGGTTGAAAATGCTGACCTCTCCTTGGCCTCTTCAGATAAGGCAATCTGCCAGTAGCCAGACGTCAAATCAAATGTGCTGAGGAACTTGGCAGGTCCCAACCAATCACTGAGCTCATCAGTCCTGGTGACGGCACAGAGTCCACGGTAGTCCACGCAGAACTGCAGTTCAGGAGTGGCACTGGGTGCAGCAGCCTTAGGGACCAATACCACTGGGCTGGCCCAAAGACTGTTGGAGGGCTCAATCACCCCTAGCACCAACATCTTAGAGACCTCCTATTTGATGCTGGATCTGACCCGGGCAGTCAACCTGTAAATCTTGTGTTTTACAGGAGGGCTGTCACCAGTGTCTACGTCATGGGTACATCAGTGAGTAGCACCTGGGTTGGGGAGAACAGAATGGCAAACTGCCCCAACAATTTTAGATAGTCACTCTGCTGCTCTGGAGTCAGTATAGGGGAGAGGATCACACCTTCCACTGACCCATCATGCTTCTTGGTAGACAGGAGGTCAGGAAGTGGTTAACACTCCTCTTCCACCCCATCATCTGTCGCCAAGAGCATGCTCACATCAAACCTCTCAAAGTGAGGCTTGAGGCGGTTCACATGGAGAACCTTCAAAGGGTTCCTGGGAGTCTGCAAATTCACCAGGTAGGTGACATTATTTTTGCTCTCCACCACCTGAAAAGGCCCAGTCCACTTGCAAGGCACAAGTTTCAACTGGGGCCATGACCCACACTTTTATCCAGGCTGAAACTCTACCAGAGTGGAATTCTGGTCATACCAGCATTTTATCTCCTCCTGGCTTGCTTCCAGGTTTGCCTGAGCGAGTGTCCTGAAGCATGAAGCCAGGTTCCTGAAGGCCAGCATGTAGCTAAATACATCCTGAGGTGTTTTCCTGGGAGCTGTATCCCAGCCTTGCTTGACCAAACTGAGAGGTCTTCTCACAGGTTCCCATACAGAAGCTCAAAGGGACTGAACCCTAATGATTTCAGTGGCACCTCCGTGTTTGCAAAGAAAAGGCATAGTCAGAGGGCATCCCACTTACGCCTCTTGCGTTCTGTCAGACCCTTGATCATGCCCTTTAAGGTTTGGTTTTAATCTCTCCACCAAACCATTACCTTGTGAGTGGTAAGGAGTGGTGAATGTGTACATTACACTGCATTCCTCCCACAGGGATGTCATATACTTGGATATGAAATTAGTCCCACAGACAGATGCCAACTCTCTGGGGAGCCTCACATGCGAAAAGATCCACATTAATGCCAGCCCAACAACTGGCACCATTGTTGTCCTGAGAAGGATAGCCTCCCGGTACCGGGTGGCATGGTTCTCCAAGACCAGGATATACCTGTTGCCCATGGCTGTCTTGGGATCCAGTGGCCCCACAATGCCCATCTCAACCATTTCAAAAGGGGTGGCAACAACTGGAAAGGGTTGGAGAGGAGCTTTACACTTCCTCCTACTCTTTCCACTTTCCTGGCAAGTTTAGAAAGACCTACAATGTGCATCTGACTGCCTTCACATTTGGGGGCAAAAGAAGTGGGCAACAAGCCTGTCAAAGGTCTTGTCCATTACCAAATGTCCCGCCAAAGGCACGTCATGAGCCAGACCCAGTAGGAAGGTCCTGAAGTGCTGGGGTACCACCAGCACATGGGCTGACTCAGGTTCAGGAATCTTAGGCTCGCTGTATAGAAGACCATTTTCCCAGTAGATCCAGTGTGATCCAGACTGATCACCAGCTGCCTGGTATGCAGCCTGCTGCCCCAAACCCTCCGGAGAAGGGCATTCCTTCTGCTCCCTGCAGAATTCTTCCCCTGTGGGACTACCTTCACTGCTGCCAATGGGTCTGCTCAGATAAGTCCCCCAGTTCACCACCTGCTCCCCTGTAGGTACCAGGTCGTCCCACTCAAGGTCAGCCTCCTCCCAGTCCTTGGGAACCTCAGGGGCAGGTTTCCCATGCCCCTGCCCTTTCTCTTGACAGGAATGTGGGCCACTGTTTCAGGCTCTAGGTCCTTCTGATCACTCTTACTGGCTGCCATAGACCGAGTGGTCACGCAGGCCCACTCTGGCAACCCAAGAACCTCCAAGTGAGACCTGAGCTCAACATCCTTCCACAAGGACTGCTCCAGGATGTTACCTAGCAGACAATCTACAGGCATGGTAGGGTTTACAGCCACCCTCAAGGGACCTGAGGCCCCCTGTTTAAAGGGAACCTGTGGCACCATACACAGGCACTCTGAGTTGTCCACAGCAACTACTAGGTGGATGCACTGGGGACTACTTGCTCCTCAGATACCAATTGACACCAGACTGAGGTTACACTGGCTCCAGTATCTCTGAGAGGCTCTACCCTTCTCCCATTGATGGTCACCCAGGTGGTGTATTTCTTAGTGCTAGCAAGCACCTGGTTTCCTGGGACCATCTCACTGTACCCTAGTGAGATGAGGGTTATTTCTGTGGGATCCTCACCCTCCTGCGAGTACCCCTCCTCCCCAAGTGCTACACTAGCCAAAACCTTGGACTGCACACCGGTGGGTGGCTGTGCCCTCTTGGGACTCTTAGGGTCCCCCTTCAAGTGACCAACCTGCTCACAGGCATAGCACTTGCAGCAGCCGCTCTCTGCAGGCTCCCTTGCAGAGACCCCTTGTTTCTTTTCTCCTGGGGGATGGGAACCTTTACCCTGGGTATTAGTTTGGGGCCCTTTGGAGAACTCCTGTGCTTTACCCTTGTCCCCTCCACTCTTCTGCTGGGGACCCTGCACACCTTTGGTGGAGTCTCCCCCATACACCTTCTGGACCCTGGTACTCACCCAGCGGTCCACCTCCATAGCAAGCTTGCTGGGGTCTGTCAGCTTACTATCAGTCAAGTGCTGGTGGAGCTCTACAAAACATAGGCTAGGCAAGTGCTCCCGTGCAATTAAATTGTAGAGCCCCTGAAAATCTGTCACATTACTTCCTTTCACCCAACCCTCCAGTGACCTGAAAAGAGAATCCACACATTCCAAACAAGTGTTTACATCAGTTTTCCTACTTACCTAAACTGATCCCTGTACTTGTCAGGACTGAGACCATACCTGGTGAGAAGGGCTTCGTTCATGTCAGCGTAGGTTAGGCTCTGTCCCTTACTTAAAGCCACTAAAGTGTCCCTCCTCTCCTCTGGGAAGAGAGGCTCCCTAAGTCTTTTCAGGGACTGCATTCATGTTTATAGATGCCTCATAACCCTGAAACCACCTTTGTATGTCATCCCCCTTCTTGAATTCATTGGCTACTTTCTTGGGGATGTGGAAAGTTCTATCAGCCTGCACTGAGGACTTGCTGCCACCATCTGTGCTGGACCTACTTCTTAGCTCCAGCTCCTTAATATCACGCTCATGATCAAGATCATCTTCTTTTCTTCCATGGCTATTCTTTTGTCTTTTCCCTTATTCTCCAGCCAGAGTTTTTCCAGTTCACGCTTCCTTACCTTCCGCCTGTCCTCCAGCTCCTCTGGGGACAAGTCACTGCTGCCCGGCCTGGAGGGTTCCCCTTTACCAAAAGCACATCCATCCTAGGAATAGGCTCCTCCACCTCCACACTGAGATCTACAGACTGCCCACGGGCATGTCTGGCTGCTACCCACGCCCTCAACACCTTTTGTAGCTCCTCTTTCCTGGTGAGGGCCCTGATTTGGACTTTGAGGTTCTTGCAGATAGCCTTCAACTTCTTCACGTTGAAGGTTTCTAACCTCTCCTCCTCAAAGGCAACTTCCAAGGATGCAACTGATGATGTTTTTGATTCAGGCATGATGCAATGGAAAGTTAAAAAAACAATGGGATCTCAAAAATAGACCAAAACGAGACAGTATGTGGTAAGCAGTGGTCTGCTATATTGTACTAGTGTACACCAATCACTGTAGGTCAAGTACAAACACAAGTGTAGGAGAGTCGGATCTGCTTCTTATGGTTACCCCCACTTTTTGCTGATGTTTCACTGTTTTTCAAATTTAGTCTGGCTGGGACCCTGCTATTCAGGGCCCCAGCCTATCTGCTTCCTCTCTAAATTGATTGCATGTACTTTAGGTACACTCCAGATTGGATTCTGGGGTACCCTTATAAGTCCCTAGTATATGGTATACTATGTACCCAGGGCATAGGTACCAGGGGCTGCAGCATGTATTGTGCCACCCATGGAAAGCCATTTAAAATGACACAACAGGCCTGCTACAGCAGCCTGTGTAAGGTGGTGTATGCACCCCTTACTGAGATATAGGTTACCTATATCTCTCCATATCACTGCACATGTAAACCTATCAGTCACCCCTATGGCAGGCCTTAACAATCCTGAAGGCAGGGTGCTGGGTTTCATGTGAGAGGGTGACCATGCATGAGCTTTTGGAACCTTCATTACGGGGTTTTTTGTGATTCAGCCAAACCATATACTCTTAAGTGTATTATAACCTCGCGGTAAATGCTAACTTTGGAATGGCTGCATGAAAACATGTTGTGTTTGGTGTTAAACACCTTTGAATCATAACTCTACACCAGTAACTGGTGTGGGAGGTATGATTCCACCCTACTAGATGGCGAAACATGACAGCACCGGTACACCCGGTATCAGCTTCACAGACACTGGCATTACAAAATGGATGCTGCCAGCCACAGACACGAGTCTGCCCTCCTGATGCTGGGTGAATCTCTGGCAGGGGAGGCCTGGACAATAGGCTTCCTGTCACAGGGAGGTGTAACCACCTCCCAGACAGGCTTTAGTGTATTGGGGCTGGGTGGGTGCACTCCAAGAGTGCTTTGATGTCTGCACTGGGGGCACATTTGGTGTCCATGTTCATAGTCCAGCTCAAACCGGTTGCAGGGGCACTCAGCCCCTGCTCTGGCGTTAAACTGGACAAAGAACATGGGTGTAGCCACCCCTCTGTCCTGACCCTCCCATAGGTGGGTCCCCAGAGTTTGTCCCACCCCTTCCTTGGGAATAAAGTAGGAACCCCTGACTACAGGACTTTAGATTTACCTGGATGAAACTCTGCTACAGAATCCCAAAACTACTATCTACATGACCAAAGAATTTCCCTTGGAGTAAAGAAGTTACTCCCCTTGCAAGGCAGGCACCAAAGACGCATCTGTCCGGTTTGCACCAACGCTGCTCCCGAAGGACACAACGATTTTGCAACACAGGAGGTGGGTTTTCAAGCTTCCTGAGGCCGATCCGTGCTCTCAGCAACTCTGAGATCCAAAGCCCTCATGGGGACCGCGCAACCCGAACCCCTGGACAACGCGACCATTTGCAGCAGAATATGCTTCTTGGCGATCCCTGAGGCTGTGCTTTGGGCTACTTGTAGTCCAGACCCCGAGCAGTGATTCCACCAAAGATTGCTGGCCTACACTCCTCGAGTGACCTGTGGGCTGGTATCTAGTGATTCCTCTCAAGGTCCCTTCGCGATACCTTGTTCGTCGACTTGTGGGTCCCTGAGAAGGGTACTTTGACTTTCAATGGGCCTACCTGGTTGCTCCAGATGTGCTGTGACTTTCCATTGCTTGGGGAGTCTACAGGATCTTACGGGTCCACACCGAAGCCATTTTTCTCGCACCGCGTGGGTTGCAGTTGCCACGGCTTGTTGGTCTCCAAACCGTAAACTGACCCCACAGCACTCAACATCCTTTGTGTGACAGCTTACCTGCGGACTGTGGTTCACGTCGATGCCTCCTGGTCCCCGTGGCTGTGGAGTCAAGCTTCACCTCTTCGCATCTGAAACACCCGACATCAGTGGGCATTCGTCTATCGTGCCCCTGGTCATTGGCAAGTGACCCAGACTCTGTCCCCTCTCAGGTTCTTCACATCCTCGATCCAGGCTTGGATCACACCAGACACTTCTCCTTTCCACAGCAGCAGCACTTTGCAGCACATCGCCATTGAAATCATCGACGATTCCCGACACCATTTGACACCTATGCACCTGGCTTCCCTGGGTGAGGTAACACGAGTACTCTGGTGCTCCTGTGGGTGCTTGCCCTAGAACCTCCTAAGTCTAAAGGGGTTTGCTCAAAGTCCTCTCCTCAGTGTTGTTGTTCTTTAAAATTCCAACCGCAACTTTCCTATTGAATTGTACGGGGCTCGCGGCTGTCTTCTCACACTGCACACGTCCCCTGTGGGTCTCCTGTGTCACTGCCTAGGGTGGTTCCTTGGGGTCCCAGCGATTCTACGTGCTCTAGGCACTGTGTCTAGTCAAGTTGTGGTTCTTATACCACTTTCTTAATATATGGTTTGGTCTCCCCCTGGGGCCCATTGTATATTGTGCTATTTACTGTCGTTTAATAACTGTGTTATTGTGTGCCTTGGTCTCTAACTTCATAAAGAGGCTAGTAGAGAGTGTTTAGAAATAAATATATATATTTTATATATATACCTTGTGTGGTTCTCCTTTCATTTAGTTATTCAAGAGGTCATAATCTGGTAAACCAAGCTGCTTTACACTCCTTCAAGACTTAGCTTGAAGGCTGCTCTCCTTAGCTACCACTAGGATAGCTTTCAATAAAGATTGTCTTAAACCTAATCATCAATAAGGGCTGTTTGGACTGGTGCAAGGTGCCCACTACAGCTAGTGGACAGCATATGCCAGGCCAACTTCTCACAACAGGTCCTATCCTCACTGCTGACAACCAATGTTAGAAATGGGGATCCCTAGTTGGCAATGGTTTGGTATGCAATAACCCTTGCTCACCCCCTTAGTAGCTTGGCACAATCAGTCAGGCTTATCTCAGAGGCAATTTGTGAAACAATTGCACTGAACCAACAGTAATACAGAGAAAACACTGCAAAAGGACAGAACATCAATTTTAGAAAAATAACCAATATTTATCTATGCAAACAAGACCAAAAATGATAAAATACCAACATACAGTAATCAAAAATATGCACTTTGCAAGAATAACTTTAAAATGCAGTTCCCTGAAGCCAGTAGCGCTGTCTGGGGATTAGGCAGTGCTAAAAATGTGCAAGTAGCTGTGTTTAAATGCCTACCATCTAATATTAGACTATATGAATTGTCTGGTTTCATTACTGGAAACAAAGGATTATTCATGGAGGAGGTGCAACTTTTATTACACATAGGTATGCAACTTGTTGTCAGATAACCCCAACTTGTTGTTTGGTTTCATTTTTTGTAAGATATTGTATCTGAGTTTATCAGGTTGTCTACTATTGAATGTCATGATAAGTGGAACCATCATCCCACCCCACATGGTTGCGGTATAACACAGGAGCTTGTGCTAGTGCCCACTCCTTAGCAAATGAATGTTTAACCAAGTCTGGGACGAGGTCAGAGAAAACTGGTAAAATTACCAGTACCCCACTTGGGCAATCTATTATGAAATAAGCTGGCCAGTCCTTCCCAGCCAAAATAATATTGTAACCTTGAGTGAGTTTCTTCCAAAAGAGGACATTAATGAACCTGGGCATGTCGCCCTCCAATCGTAGTTGTATTTCATATAGATGATATGGAAATCTCACCCTGATATCTGGTGTTTCCACCATGATGAACTCACTCATGGCTACTCCCACCAGACAACCCATCAGGTTCTGGCAAACTATCATGACTTCTGCCGCACTGTCCATCATTGTCACTGCCCATTTCATGCCAGAAGGAGAGTCCTCAATGCCCGGGGCATGTCTGGCCTTAAGTCCAGCTATATTCTTCTTTTTGAATTGAGGTTTCAGTGTTTTAGGTTATTCTTCTAGTTTAATAATGTAGTCCGATAAGTGTTGTGAGTCCTTCTTCGGTTTCACGTGCTCCTCCGATCTGCGCTTTGACTGTCCTCCTCTTGTTTATCGGATGATTCCTGGAAGGAACAAGATGAATGTGTATCAGTATCCTGACACCTGTCACGCGGTCTAACATTATCACAGTTTTGCATGTTATAACACTTCTCTGTGGATTCCTGTGTAGGAGACTCACCCTGTGACTCTGTTTTGTCTTTAATTTTCTTTTTATCCCACTTATTCATTGTTGAAATGTCGGGTGCTTGCTTAGAGATGTCCTTTTCAGAATAACTCTTTAATTGTGGTTTCCCAGGTCTCGCTCCTAGAATATCTCTACTTAGTGTAGCATACATTTCTTCGATGATTTTCGGTAACTCTCGATCCCGCTGTGCAGGAGTCAAACCCCTCAGGCATTGGCGAATAGTTAACACTGCTGCTTCCCTTTTAAGGTTATTCAACATTATGATGGATGCTGTGGCAAAATTGCCCATCAGTTCAATCCCCAGGTCTAGGGCAGTTGCTGCCCCGTACTCATTCTGGATCTGTTTCAGAACTTTAGGAAGAAAAGCCAGGTAAGGGGTACCATGTTTTCTGATATATACTGCAGCAAAGACTGTATCCCAAATGGCGCAATCTTCCACAGGGGGAGCCATCCCCATCAACAAGCACTTCCTTAATATTATTTTCGTGCAGGCTCATGTGGGGAAATACTGCTTCAAGCTGATTTGTTTTTTGGGCAATCCAAATTGGAAATTCTTCCCTCATGGTGGAAAGCTTACCCATAACTGCATTTTGTGTTTGTGGGCTAATGCCTGGTGTAACCAATATTGGTGGTGCAGCTTGAACAGCCTACGCTGTCAGAAGGCTTTGTACTCAAGAGTGCGTTGGGGCTGGCGTGCGACCCCTCCTCTTTTTATAAATAAAAAGAACTGAGGTAGAATCCTAGAAGAGGCATACCATGTCCTTTATCCTGACAATCTAAAAACTGAAGTCATGTCAGCTATGATATAACCACATATAATGGAAGTGGCTAACCACAGGGTTGACACAATATCTACAAAAGAAAGGGCATTTAAATATATCTGCCGCTTTGCTCTTCTTATAGCAAAAGAATGTGAGAAGGTGCTCCATTATAGCACATGGTATAAATACAAAAGAGAGATCGACTACCCCATATTGTCTCACCATAACTTATGGTATATATTGTGTGAGCCTAATGAAGGTTGTTCTTTATTTGTGATACCAACGAACTGTACGTTGACTGTATGTTGGAAACACCAGTCCACAACAACAACACAAAACCTGGATTTAATCCAAGGTGTATGTGAGACCAGGCTGGGGAATGAATGAGAGTTAATAGTGTGGATGTATCTGTGTGGTGTATGAAGTAGAGAGTGAGTGCAGATATGGGGCAACACATAGTACATTTTGTGATGTAAAAAGTGTACATTTTATTATACAATGCATTGTGTCTTTGGTATGTCTATATATGTAAATTATTGATACAATTGTGAAACTTTGTATTGATATTTGCTTGGATAAAACAAATTATTTTGAAACATTAGCTAAGATAAAAATGATTATAAATTGAAATAAAAACATACAAACTCTATACCAACTCTATTGTATATTGTAGCATTCAAAGTAGTTTGTGGTCAAGACTTTAGGCACTAAGATCCAGGTTTGAAAGTATACAGGTTGTTGCAAGGGATTCTGTGGAGTCAGAGAACTATGCTTGGGATAACAGAACCTTAGTAGGCAGGGACTGAGTCATCCTACCACCGGAGAACCCATGAGCCCCGAACCAACTAGCTATAGTGTCTCACTTGCCCTCCTACTCACTCTCATGGGAACAAGTGATTTGACAACCCAGATCACAAAACTTCCAATCGTCTCAGGAATCCCGGTTGCAGGACAGAACCTTTCACTCTCTCACGTATACTAGTGCACAATACGATCTGACAGAGACAAAAGAAAAGTTTAAAATGTTAATTTTAACTATTGTGATCTAGTATGCAGTACATGAGCCCCAATACGTGAGAAAAAGCCTAACACAAATATCGTCAGCATAGTAAGTAGTCCATAAATCATAAAAGGAGCTGTCATTACATAAGGCATTGTAGCCTAACCCCACCTCCCTTTGAACAGAAGCAAAATTAATATATATTAGAAGATCTCTGGGTGTTAGCAGCAGTTTCTGTACCTTAGGATGCACAGATTAAAGGTCAACATCTCAGGTGTTTTCACGATCTCTTCCATGGAAAGGTCCCTCTCCAAGTGTGACCATCTGTGACTCACCCCCAGTCACAGATCTGGGTTGAATCCATCATCGTTCTCCTTGTGTTTGCTTTATTTTTAGCAAAAGGCATCCTTGCCGAGGGCTGAGGTTGTGATCAGGCTGCCATTTTTTGTGTGCTACAGATAGCTATTTTGCAATATGTACAAAACTAACAAGTGCATTTTTAAAAAGTATGTGTAGACCATATACATAGTATTAAGGCAATATGATAGTATTCTTGCCAAGTTGACTGGTGTAAGCAAGGATGGTGTTTCCAAGAAACAAATCCAACTGTCACAAATGCAAATGTGAATAACCAAGGTCCTACGCACACGTATAAAAGTTCTTAATGAGTGTTCATAAAGTAATGTGAGCAAAGGATGTTTCATTAATGTTCGAATGGATCAGTTCTTTGTTCTTTATTCCATGTAACGTCTAAAAGAAACCAGCCAACACGTGTTTTGTAACAGTGGGAAGTATCCCGCGACCTCTTCAGGGCTGTGCTTGGTATGTGTAGCTTCTTATAGATCTCTCTGCCGATGATTATTCCAACCCAGCTGGTCAAGTAAAAAGAGACTTGGTATTTCTACGATTAGGTAAAATGGAGAGTCACCTAAGTGATGGTGATCCTCTAAGAAGTCCTGAAGAAGTTGCAGGATATTTTCCACTGTGACGAAACACGTGTTGGCTGGTTTCTTTTTGACGTAACATGGAATAAAGAACAAAGAACTGATCTATTCGAACTTTAATTAAACTTCCTTTGCTCACATGAATTTTTGAACTCTCATTAAGAACTTTTATACGTGTGCATGGGACCTTGGTTATTTGCTTTGTGAAGGGTCTTCTCCTTCACATATTTAGGGGTTATAGGGTGGTTCCCCTACCTATCAGCACCAGAGGCACTACATATGTAACCTACTACACACATAAGCAGCAGGACACCATTACTTCCTAGGCCACCAACACCCCCCACCGAATAAACCACAAACTCAAATGTGTGTCAAAAGTCAATTTTTAAAAGGGAAGCCAACTTTAGGAAAGACTGTGTTCATGCAAAATTCCAAAGTTTCTTTCTAGGCCTAATTGGGACAGATTATACAACCTGCAATTGAATCTGCTTGAGCCCTGCTGCTCTCTGTGGGAGTGAGTTTCTAATTCCCAAGTGGTCTTCCTCAGGTCTTGGACACTTGGTGTGGCCACAGTTGAACTCCTCTGAAGTTTTTGGGCTCTCCACAACTGCTAGTGGGCCCGATTCGCACCACGATTTTGCCATCCACACCGACTGTCAATGAGAAGTTCCCGCAAACTCAGCTCTGCGAGCAACCGTGACAGTCTAGGTCGCCCTGCAGCCCAAGATCTGCAGTTCATGCCACAGCATTGACAGCTTGTGGTGACAGTCAATGCTAAGCTCCAGGAAAGGCCGTCTTCAATGCTGCCAGGAACCTGGCGCTACATCGACGACAATCCGTGACACCCAGATTCCTCTTTGCTCAACATCAATGACCTTCAGCAACACTCTCCCTGCTCCTTGCAGCACTTCCACCACAGACGGAACTCATTGTGCTCGATTTTGAAGGTAACCCTTTTAGCAGCACTAACCTGGTCCCTGTATCCAGACCACGTTCCATTGCTGTCAACCTTAACATGTGACTTTCACCTGGTATCACATGGCAGACATTCAGGAGTGCGCTTTATGCTTTTAGGGGCTATTTACACTGAAATCTTTAAACTTACATATCTCTGGTTCTATTAATTGACCTTTTGTCACTTTGGTATCAAATTATTTTTTTAATTCCAGTCTATTTTTCTACATTGGGTGGGATTATTCTTGGGTTGTGTTTTTTTTATATTTTATTCTATTACTAAGAGCTGCATACATAATTTACACATTGAATATTAGTTAAGCCTGACTGCTTTGTGGCAAGCTACTAGGGGGCTGAGCACAGGCTTATTTGGGCTATGCTTGTGATTTCACCCTGACGAAGATTGTGGTTGCTGCTAGAGAAGTGTTTCACCCCACTGAACCACTAACCAATTTCTTATAGACATGCTTGGGACTTACCTAGTATATTTACAAACCTATTTTATTGAACTATAGCCTTCCTGAGAAGAGGATGAGAAACTACAAAAGATCACATATAATCAGACATAGATAGCATCAGCAACGACATGATAGGTTAAATCAGTAGTAGTGAAATTTGGCTTATTAACTTTCAGAAATATTCTATGGAATTAAAAAAAAAAAACGAAATTCTTCACATCTATCTACACATAATGGGCTTCTTAAAAAAGCAATTATGTTGTCTTACCATCGTGGAAAAATGAAAAAAAAGGTGTTTTGAGGCACTACAAAAGATTTCTAAAGAACCCATTTAAAAAGGCCTTCATTCTCCGAATGTCTTTCATGTGCAACTTACATAGACCAAAGTGGAAGTCAACTTTTTTCTACCGCTTTTTAATTCAAAAGTTCACAGTGGTGCACGCCACAGACTCTGTGCGTATAGCATTATTTGTTGTATCAGCCATTATACACTTCGTTTGCACACAGCGTTATACACGTTATGCATAAAATCATATAAGAAGATGCCTTTGATAAAGATGTTGACTCTTGAGCAGTGCTTATTTCTAATTGCATTATCAGAATTATTTCCTGGGTGACAGGTACTCGAACAAGTAGTAGCAGAAGGTTTAGTAATGATTAATTAAAACCACATCAGTACATAAAAAAGAGAAGTAACTAAATAAATACATTAAACGTGAAAATTGTAGAAATCTGACTTGAATTTAGTTTTAGCTTTATTGCAGGTTATACGAGTTATCAAAATGTGTGTGTCAGGCTGATAGTTCAATTTATTCACAAGACCCTTCATCAGTTTGAGGAGTTCTTACATGTGCAGAGGCCTATTTGATGAAGGGAAGGTAATGGAAACAGTTCACACTTGTTAGCAAAGGCTGGTCAACACCATATATCATGGACTAGGCTTTCAAGTAGTAGCTGCAGAAGCAGCAGCTAGTATTTTTAGTCTCCTGTGTTTCCAGGATTGTGTATCTTAGCCTAGGTAGGTCACATAGAAGGTGCAGACAATTTCAGGCCATGTGCATCATGCATTTTACCGGTCGCAAACTGCCCAATCCGTAGAAGAGAGCTGTTTGCGACCAGTGAAATGCATTTTGGTATGGATGAATTCCAATACACGTTCCAAGAATCGCTTTGTAACTGAGAAAACATACTGATTCGGTATTAGGAAGGGGCGTGCTTAGGGCGTCCCTTCCTAATGCCCAATCGCAGTGGTATGTAAGAATGTTTTACAACGGAAATGCGGTTGCAAAACATTTGCATTTACTACTTACTTCAAGTAGGTGGTAACCCATTTGCAAATGGGAAGGGGTCCCCAAGTGGAACACTTCGCATTTGGGAATGGTAGCGTATCCGTTTTTCAGAGCCGGCAGTGGTCTCACAGACCACTGCCTGCTATTATAAAATGAAAAGAAAACTTAAAATTTTTCGTTTTTTAAACGAAACCTGTTTTCCTGTGTGGAAACCGGGCTGCATTAAAAAAAAAATATTGCTTTATTTAAAAGGAATCACGGACATGGTGGCCTGCTGACCCTAGCAGGCCATCATCTCCGTGATTTTAGCGATTCCTAATGGGTCACAAATTGCGACCTACCTCATTAATATTCATGGGATAGGTCGATATGCGATCCACCAGGAATCATTAGGAATAGTGATTAACTAATTGGGATTCCAAGAATGATACATATGGGCCTTCATCTCAAGTATCATGATAGTGTGAGATCCTGATACCCCTAAGGATGAGCACTTCTGTAACTTCATTAGCATCTGAAACAGACTAGAATTGTTGTTTTACTAGGTTTTTTTTAAAACCCAGAAAGGATGGGTCCTGGTCCCAGGCTGAGCACAGGTGCAGCTGAAATAGTCAGTAACCAGATGGCAAGGGATGCGTTTGTATGAGCAGGTGAATCAAATACTTGCCATAAATTGCCTTTAAAACTGCCTCAGTCCGTGGCTTTTAATTTACACCAATACTCAACAATAATAGTGTTCAGTGCTGGCGCAAAGTCCTAGAACCTCAAATCCAGGCGGATTTCTTCCAGGAATATTGAACGGGGGAGTCGAATTGCTTTCTAATCGATTTGTTGTGACAAATAGTAACTGACCTGGAAACGCTGCAAGTATAGTTCAATGTTTGCAGGAATTTTGCACTAATTGCATCTAGGGATGGTTTCAGAGTCCACCCTGATTAATTGCTGCTTCAGGAATGCAAACATTAGCGACTTGGGGCCAGATGTAAGAAGCATTTTACCCATTTAGCCCATCGGGCCTTTTGCAACTGATAAAATGCATTTTGCTATCTACAGAATGCGAAATATGACTAGGTAACTTGTTACCAAATAGCATTTTGCCTCTGTGATTCAGTATTAGGAAGGAGCATGTTTAGTGTGCCTACCTAATGCCAAAAAGCACTGGTATGTATGAATGTTTTGCAAACAAGAATGTGATCGCAAAACATTAACAGTTACCACTAACTTCAAGTTTGTGGTAAACCATTCACAAATGGTGAAGGGCTCCCAAAGGGACCTTTTTCCTTTTTGAATGTGGACCACTGCCTACTCTTAAAAAAATAAAAGGTAGCTTTCATTTTTATTTTTGAAATGCGTCCCTTTTCCTTTATGGGAAATGGGCTGCATTACAAAAAAAATGGCTTTATTTAAAAAGCAATCACAGACATGGTGGTCTGCTGACCCCAGCAGGCCACCATCCCCATGATTGTAGCCATTCACAATGGGTTTCAAATTGTGACCTGCTTCATGAATATTGATGAGGAAAGTCCATTTTCGAGCTACTGTGAATTGCTAACAGTATCAATTACACTGTTGTACATCACAGTTCGCGACTTCCTAATAGCGAATCGCTACAATTCGCTATTAGAAAATTGCAAACACGCAATTTCGGACATCTGGCCCTTGATCTTCGGTTCAAGGATTACGAAATGTGCTTAAAAACAAACCACAGAAATGAAACGAAACACCTAGGCACTTCCAGGTTGTGGCACCCTGTAAGTCCATGTCATGGACTTTACAGTAATCGCCTAGAGCATTTAATGTCGGCTGCAGGACAGCCTTAGTTTGATTTGGAACCATTGCATGATGTACAATGACGAGGCATTCAATTTAGCTGAACATGCTTGCTGCGTTTTTAAAGCGGGACCACAGTCAGGAATATGAAGATTAAAAAGTGTATAGGTGCCAGGACACAGTCTTATTTTAGGCCAAGTGTTGTCTGTTGAAGTGAAGTTACCTGTTTTCACCTGTGCCCAGTTACAGCACTGTAGCCGCCTGTACTAAAGCTGGTGAGACACTCTCCTTATCCAGATGTTGCCATAACAGCCCTCAAACAGTACTGTCAAAGGCCGTTTTCAAGTCTATAAAATCGATCCCCTTGTCTTAAGCTTCTGCGGCTCACTGCTGAAAGGACTGTGATGCTATTGACAGCCCCACAAGCAGGAAGCAGGCATTTCTGGAGTCAAGGCAGGATGTTTAACATGCTAGTCGAGATTATTACCTGATCCGCAAACCCAACTTCTGCTCTGCTTAAGGAGCATTCCTACAGCTACTAGAAGTGTGGCAATGAGGAGAGGAGCACTCACCACATAGCTGGTCCCTTCTACACGGATGCATGGGCTTATGAGAGTAAGGCCTTATCATAAAATTCATTGAAAAACCCAAGTGTACACCTGTTTCCATTCCACTTGTTTGTTTATCAAAGTGTATCCGTTCTTATTTCCTTAGCGTGCAGCCCGGTAATGTGGTTTGCCCAAATGCCACATAGAATTCAAACGAATTGAAAGTAGGAGCAAATGGACACTCCAACTGGACGCACAGCTGACTCTATGCATCTTGCCACAAAATCTTCAACACATTATCCATTTTTTTTCAAATTTTTATTCCTTGTACTCCTATTTGTTCTTCAAAACCTTTTTTCCGTCACATGCAGAACACTTAATATATACAGACGTTTCTTCTGCTGCATATCTGCCAATCCAGGCCTGTCTTTGTAGCATGATGTGTACATAAACCATCCTCACTGATAGAACTCTTTAACCCAATGCATTTCGGCCATTTAATCGCCCTTTCTCAGGGGTTCACCAAAAAGTTTTTAAAAAACTCACATTAGACTTCATTCTCAAAACCAAAGTACTTCACTTAAACACCCCAGTGAACAATTCTTGCCCTGTTTTTTCTAATAACCAACGTTTTCCCTCTAAGGTGCAACTAAATGCCATTGAAAATTATGCTTAGCGAAACCTCTCCACCTCATGGTAACCATTCCACTATATGACTTGAAATCCATCTATAACCCCATACACCATTCTAAAACCCATTATTCCACATAACCCCACAATGAACCTGTGTCCATATTCCCAGCCTCTGTTAACCTGCGTACGTACCTCCATCCAACTAACATCGTAATCTCCTCCTCGATGTGTAACCACACATGCATTTGTAGTTTTATCAGGGCCATCCTAATAAAACTGCTCACTAGCATGGGGGTTGCCAAATTAGGGTTCACTCAAAACCAAAATGCACACAGACCCTGTACAGTACTAATTAAGGAAACAATGATTTACCAGTTTTGCTCTAAACGTACATCTAAATGTCCCTCAGCATATACTTCTCCTATTCAGAGATCCCCAGATAGTGAGCCTCATGTAGAGACCTGCCCTAAAACTCTGGCATATTCTCTCTGTTACTCTGTTAGGCAATTTTGTCCAAAGTAAAGATAATGTGTTCTTGGAGCAGTGACCTATAGTAGCTATCTATCATAGGCAGTTTCACTACTTCTGCCTCCTCGAGGTCACGTGTGCACAATTTGAAACTTTATCGAGCTACATATTTCCCTGTGAGGATGGCATGATACTGCCTTCTTCGATGTAGATTTAAGCAGAAGTGAGCTGCTGATTCTTGTTTCTATGGCTGCTATGATTAAGGCTGCAGTTTATTCTCTATTTGTGCTCCAGTAATACATGGATCACCACTTGGCAGTGGAAAGTGGCAGCCTGAAAATGTAAGTGAGGCTGTCAGTGTCCTCGCCCTGAACTAATAATATGATGGTTAGTGGTATCTCTCACAATATTGTTGATGCTGATGCAAAGAACAATTGACAAATGTTTGTATGTAACACGAGAGGATGACACCCTCATTTCCTACCGATGACCCCATCATCTCCCCGATACAGCACCTAGGGCCAGATGTGGAAAACTAATGATCGGTTTCAACGGCCCAATTCTCAGAAGATCCAAGCCTATGTCCATCTGGCCCTAGAGCCCCAATGCGAACAATGTCTGCAGCATTCCCAGGCAGGGGGTATTTTGAGCACGGACACAGAGTGCTCTCCTGTCTGGAATGCCACAGTGAGCAGGGCATAGAGACCTATAAAAAGAGACCTTTTGCAAGTCTCTCAGTCTGGTATCTGAATGCTAAAGCAGTTTTCTCTCTGAAATCCTCCTCTAGCCAGCTGAACCTTGTAAAAGAGAAACGAATGATCTATTAGTTCCCCTGGTCCAAGAGCTCCTGGCTTTCATTAGAGAGCAGGATTATTGTTCACTGTTTTACAATGGGGGGAGGCCAGAGTCACGAGGCTCTAATGGCGAAACATGCAGAATTGGGGAAGAAAATACCTTTGAGATCTCACTCTTTGAACTCCTTGAATTTGCCTACTGCACTGCAAGCATCAGGGGTTGAGATGTCTTCCATACGACAAATTGCTCCTGTAAGATAAACATTACCCAAAGGGCACCTTTGATAACCACAGCATGAGGTTCGAGAACATGTTTAAGAGGTGCCGACTCACAATGTGTTCTTGGTAGGAGAGGTGTGGGCTCCCCAAAAATGCAGTAGCCTGAGCTGTCGCCAGATTACATAAAACTGGTGCCTTGGGGCAAGGTGTAGACACTGCAAAATGTCCACCTTGGTCCTGCCTAGCCTTGAACAGTGTTCGGACACCTCACGTTTGCAGCATCAGGGTGCTGTGGTGCTGCAAACGTGTATAGGCCGTTCACCAGAAGGATGGAGAGATAGAGAGAGATGTATTTGAAGGGACAGATGGGACCGTCATTGAGAGGTGAATAGTCCCTTTACAACATACATATATGTCTTTGCTTAAAACTGGGCTTTCTCTTATGGCACATAGGATGATACGTACATGGTTTATATGCTCTTTCGTTAATTAAATGATGAGGCATGACATGTATGCTCTTTCATTAATTAAATGATGAGGCATGACATATAATTGAGGTCCTTTAGGGGTCATTAGTGGTAGCAGCTCCGACCCCTGGCTTGCCTCTTAGTACCACGAGCTCTGCACTAGTAATATCTAGCGTCGAAGATACTGGGGAAAGAGCTTCGTGAACAGGAAGTACTCTGGACTTGAAGAAACGTTTTATGTTCGCGTCTGAGATAGTAGGGGAAGAGCTTCATGTATAGGAAGTTCTCTGGATGTAAAGATAGTATTTATGTTCAGTTGCACCCCTTCCCCCCTCCACCACCAGTTCCCACCGAGGCAATCGACAGCAAACAAGAGCTGGCTCGATTAGGAACAAGTGCTTGGAAATCCACCTATTTTCCTTCTCTCGCTCCTTCAGAAGAATCATCTTTGCATTCGGATCTGATAGTGGGATGAGGGTCATTCCTTTTGATATGTCAGAGAAAGAAGAACCGAACCCCGAGTCTTTGAAAGCCAGGCTCAGCACAAGCAAGAGGCATGCACAGAGGTTGTCTAATAAAGAACTCCAGTGCTTTAATCTTACAAAGGAGTGTGTCAGTTTTGGATTCCCTGTCAGTGTAAAACATATTTACACTTGAAGGCAACAATATGTGTTTATAGAGGAAAATGGCCCACCATTTGTGTACGTACTGGCTCTATTGATGGCATACCGAAATTCCTAACACAGGAAATTAATACACTTTTTATTTATTCTTGCAAGGTCAGGCATTCACTGGTTTAATTTTTAGAAAATTAACAATGTACTTTCTACTGTATTAAATAGTAAGATTTCTGGCAATCTTCTCATACCCCAAAAGTTAATAGCTGAAACAAACACACAGTGAGTTATCAAGTGTGTACACGTACATAAGGACTCATTAGGATGGCGGGCGGAGGCACGTCTGCGGTGCTGGCGGTGGCAGAAAATGTCCTTTTCCTCAATTCAGCAGCGGTCCTCGAGCCCGCCATATTACAATGGGCAAACATAGCCCATTTTCCGTCCACTGGGAGTGACATGAACCGCCAGAAATTTGCATCCGCCACCACGGCAGAGGTAGCCAATAGAGACCCACCGCTGTGCAGAATGCCGTGCGTACAAATCACGATGCTGCAAACAGTCCATCACTCCACAGCGGAGAATCCACCCACCCAGAGACGGCGGAAGCACGATAGCGGAGCGCGAAACCAGACTCCTGGTCCCCTTCACCCGGTCCAGACCGCAATGGACCTAGCTTTTCAAGCCATTCCCCTGTTGTACCTCCTCCACTACTAGCAACTAATGCACCGTCGCTGACAACATCGCAGGTACGCTATTACGCAACTCCACACACAACCACAACACAGAACTCCTGTTCTGACATACGGTTCCTCTCCACATCAGACACTCTGGTGGGGACAGGAACATATCCCCCAGTGTACCCACACATGTCCTACTTGTCAGAAACTCACCCCTTCGCATCCGGGTCACCCATCAACAGCAAAAATCACTGCAATGTCCCAGTCTTGTCACCGCAGCGGTGAAGACGCTGGAAAACCTGCGCACAATGTAGTAGGCAGGGCTGGAACCAGGCATGGGCATAGGCAGTCCACAAAGATTTACAGGGCTCCACCTCCACCCTTCCCATACTACGCTTTCCACACCTATTTGGGAACATGCTGTGTGCTCCTCCTGTGCCCCCCCTGCACAATTAATCTGCCAGGTGTAGCCAGACCTTGCACCTCACACACCAAAGGACAAGGGAGCCTGACGTGGAAGGTGGGGGTGAAGAGGAACACCCTGCACAGAAGCTCAGGGGCTGGACAAACCTCCTTCTCACACCTACCTCTCACTCATGTGAAACAAACTGAGTATGATCACAAAATGAAGACTCACACTGCCTATGAAAATCCACTGAAATGCCCACACTGTCTGTCAAGTCACACACAAACACCCAACACTGACACCCAGACACATACTCATACCATATGGCAGCAGCAATGGAGGACAAGAAATAGGCCAGCCAAAAGGGAAGTGGACAGTGCTGGCAAACCATGGAAAAGCCACATAGCATCTGTACATCACATGCAAGAGAAGGAACATATCACACCACCCTTAGGCCATCAAATCAGACATGGTTGGCACAGTGATTGAAAGTAAACCACAGTGACCTCTGTGCAAGCCATGCATAGGCACAGGAATCATAAGAATTGTCTGAAGCCATACAGTGACCAGCCACACATCTGTCTCAACTTACTAGACATGTGTGTGTCATCAGGACAACATACATGGCTCCATGACTGTCAAACACATGTAGGACCTTCAAACATACCCATCCCCTACCCACCTCACACCTACAATACTCAACATTTGTGAGAAACACACATAATGGTCAAAATGGTGGCCTGTGAGTTCAATGACAACCAATCACACTCCCTGTGTTGCATCCACAAACATCACACTCAGGGATGCCTGAACCAATGCAGAGACAGAAACAATAGCCAAACACAAGCCCAGTGACAAAAATGCACCTGGCTTCATGTGACAGACACAAAAGTAATGCACACTACACCTGCAACCCACATCTGAATGCATCACACAGCAACAACTACTCACACAGAACGCCTGCAAATAGAACATCACACACACATAGCATCTGTCAGTAGAAAGAGCCAACACAGGCCAAACACTGCATACATCCACAACAAAAACACAACAAATGCACATACCAATACATCAAATTGCAAACTCAGCTGGACATCAGGGGGATGCACACCAAGCAAGTTCAAGGCCACATACACTGACAACACATCATGCACACCAAGCAGTGTGTGCACACCAACAAAACCAGTATCACACACATCTGAATGCCACACCATGAACTCCCACAACATAATTCATCACAGCACACAGAGAACATCACACTCAGGAAGGGTAGCAGTACCTCAGCAAACACACATACTGATTACCCAACACCCACAGATGCACAACTAAGGGAAACCCAGGGGCAAACAACATAACTAGAGGACTGTGGTGCCCAAACATATGCACTGCACATGAACAACCATGACAGCAAATCAGTAGAAGAAAATAACACATAACTAATTGGGAAACTGTCCTGAGTGGCACACTGGTCCTGTGCACAGTTCAGCATCACAAAGCATAGTGTAACAAATGAAGTGGTGGGGAGGCTCACACACTGGCAAGCCATGGTGTGGAAGACATGAGATTTAAGTGGTGTGTACATCAGTAGTGGACAGGTGAGGAGTGTACTGCACACAAACACATAGATGAGTCACTCACAATGGGTAGGCATCTGAAGCACCTATAGGGGATGGCATGACTCCACATACCACATACCACACTGAAGCCAAAAATGGGTCAAGTGACAGCAATGCATGATAAAACTCACAAATACTGTCAGTGTGGTTGAGCAGGTCTGCACAGTGAACACAAATATTAACAAGACACATGGCTGATCAACAAAGCACAACACAGACTTTGCAGTCACACACTCTGCATACTCACAACTGGCAGCAACAACAAGTAGGTGTCCCCCAGGAGTGCAAGGACACACCGACACAATGCCCAGTGCTCAACCTACAACTCCTACATGTGCGGACAATCTAAAGCACATGCTGACAATTTAAACAAACAGGCACTCATTACCTGGGTCATACATGTGTGTACTTGGCATGGCAGGGGCCGACACACATCAACACTACTGACAATGACAGGCCATTCATACTGTATGACTACTCAAGTGCACACATTCAAATGTACCCATGTGATTAGGAAGGCAGGCCTACACAAGATGACCACACATCAACACTGCTATACACACATCAAGAAAGATCACACAGATATGATGGACCCTGGCCACCACGCAAGTAATCCTGTGGATAGAAGTCACCTCTGGTGTGGTATTGCATCATGACATGACATGTGTACATTTTAGCAAACATGACCATATGATGAGTAGGATAACAGTAGATCATCACAAACAACCATCATTGTACCCTCAAGCCTCACAGTCAGGAAGAAGTAAAGTGCCTCTCACCTCTGACAAACTTTGAAAAATTAAAACAATCAATTGGCAATGTTAAAGTGGCATACAGAGCATTTGTCACATGCAACCATACCCATACAGAAAACATTTTAATTAGCTAGGACACTGACAAATCAGACAACAGGAGTAACTGTCTTTATTACATATCACCCAGATAGGCATCAAAAATAGAAAATAGCAAGGCCATTAGCCAGTCCATAGTTCAAAGTATGTACATGTATGCATGAGAACCTGCACAGGGAATCGGCATCCAAAGTGACAAACAGCAAGGCCATTGGCCAGTCCATAGTTCAAAGTATGTACATATGTGCATGAGAACTTGCACAGGGAATGGGCATCCAAAGTGACAAACAGCAAGGCCATTGGCCAGTCCATAGTTCAAAGTATGTACATGTGTGCATGAGAAACTGCACAGGGAATGGGCAGCCAAAGTGACAAACAGCAAGGCCATTGGACAGTCCATAGTTCAAAGTATGTACATGTGTGCATGAGAACCTGCACAGGGAATGTGCAACACTGTACACTGCCATGGGAATCAACACAGCTCTGGGGATACAGATGAGCAGTCCAGGCAGCGCTGTGGGAGAGATGGGTTTGGGAGGGGGACTTTGCCTCAGACTTGGCTGTCAGTTGAATTGAGAGGTGGCTGATTGTCGGGGACTGTTGGAGGACTGGACCTGGGAGAGAGAGGACCAGCTGAGGTAAAGGCATCAGTGGCTTTGAGAGCCGGAGGGCTACTTGGACCGGGTGGCATGGTGGCACGGGGAGGCGGAGACATGCTGCTGTGAGACACAGTGTGTGAGGGTGATTGTGGAGGGCTGCCTCTCCACTTTATGGGGACTCAATAGCCAAGAATTGTCTTGGTAGGAGTGGGAAGTGGGGCGGGCACAACAGCCTCACTCTCCACCAAAGGTGCATCAGGTGCAGGTGGTGGCCCGCCCTGTGCAGATTTGCTGGATCTGGTGGTACGCTTGGCCTGGCCTTGCCTTTTCCCCTCCATCCCCTGTTGACCAGGTGAACCCCCCACATTGCCCTCCTGTCCCAGCTTCACAGGTGTGTGGGTGGGAGTTAAGGGTAAATCTGTCATAGAGAGCTGTTTCTGCAGACTCTTTTGCAGGCACCAGCTTCACAGCAGGCAGAGCAACTGTTTGTTTGTCTTTGGGAGCAGGTTTGGGGATGGGAGTGTGCTTGGATGGAGCTGATTTGGATGCATTTTTGGCCTGGGCGGTATATTTTGGGTAATTTTGCGCTCCGTGGAGAATGCGGAATCGGCCAAAATTCTGCTTTCTGCGGCTTCGCAGAATTTTTTGCTTGTTCGCGTTCTCAAAATGTATGTTCGTGAGATATTCCCCCCGAGGACGTTCGCAAACAGAAAAAAAGCATCGAGAACACGCAATTCTGCATGTTTGTGGAATTTAGACGTGCTCGCTGAGATTTTTTACCGTTTCACGGAGCTTTGCGTATTGCGACTATGCAAATTCCGCCCACCCCAAATGCATGTGAGCCTGAGGCCTGCTTCTTGGCCTGATGCCCCTGAGTGTCACCTGAGGGGCTTTTGCTTTTGTGCTCCTGTGTGCCTGGTCTCTGTGGTCTGGCCCGTTTAGAGTGCTGCGTGTTGAGTACTTTTAGCCTGAGGGCTGTGGTGTTGTTGTAAATTAAGGCAGAATGTGATTAAGCATTTACTGAAAACATTAGTGTTTCCCTTTTATCGTGTTTTCCTCATTATGTTGGCCGAGGTCCGGACTCCATTTTGTATTGACATGCTGCCACGTGCTCACCACGAGGAGAGTCCGACCTCTGTGTTAGTTGCTCTTGTAATCTGCCTAGCAACAGTTATAAATAGCTCTCTTGTCCATCTGGCGCATGCCCAGACTTGACCACATCTGTTATAATCAGCTTTGCTTGACCATGTGTTTTCGCGGGCTCAAGGAGTGTGTTAGCTCCGCCCATGTATTGATTTGGTATCGAGAATGACCCTAAATGGTAATGTTCTTCGACTTCATGTGGTATCCACCCACTCATGAGCCCCTCTGTTGTGTATAAAAGGGGACAATGTACGCAAGTTCTGTGTGCTACTCCTTGCAATACTGAAGAGTGTTGTGTGGATTGTAGGACCACCCTTAAGGGTTAATAAACGTTGTTTTTGTACTTTGCAGTTTCCGTGCCAACTTCCTTATAGATTCCGTTACAGAAGAGCGAACCCTTGTCTCTTGCGGGCCTAGCTGGGGCTTGTATTCATCAATTGGCGCCCGTCACGTGGGGCTCATCGGCGACTCGGATGCTCGAAGGACTGGTCGCGACGAAGGTGAGGAGTTTGGCCGGGGACGTGATCACTGCCAGCGGCGTCTTAGCCTTGGCATCCCGAGGTTTTTCTTCCTTCCCTTCCGAGCTGACCATCTGGGTGGCGCCGGTCATCGACTGAGACCTCTTCTGTCGGTCCTGCCGTGAGAGCCGTTTGGGCGATTGTGGAGCTTGGCAGTTGGAACCTGGACTCTTGATTGGTAAGAACCGTTGTACGGTACTTGCTCCGAGTTTTGAAGCCTGGTCTGGCTATTTGAGTTTGATTGATGGTGACTAGTCATATTTTGAATTTGTCTTTGTGAAAATATATGCGTTGCAACACATATAGGCAGGTAATGTGGAGAAATTTCTCCGGAGCCGTGTAAACTTGGAACGGCGCAACGATTAAGTGCCATTTTTCTTGATAATACTGCATATTTTGCATTATTTCTAGCATGCCTGCTTTTAGCGCACTCCGTAAGTGGTGCTGCTGTTTGGATAACCGGTTGAACCTCGAGGAATCTGCTCCAGCTCCCCCAGAGGGGACTCCTAATAGGGATATGTACGTGAAGCATGGTCTTTCTTCCATAATGTACAGCACGTTATGGAGGAAATATACTAGGAAGGATCCTGAGTTGCGATGGCCTTTGTATGGATCGTTTGATATACGTAAGATTGAGTATGTGGAACAGTGTATGTGTAAGCGACGTGCTCGTCAGGATATGTTTGAGTGTGTGCGATTATGGGTGAAGGAAGTGCGTGAGCGAGAGAAACGTGAGAAAGCGCTGTTTGATAAGGAGCAACGAAAGAATGATCATATGCGAGCGCAGGAAGCGAAGCATCGGGAGGACAAAGAGCAAACGGACAGACAAGAGAAAGAGCGTAGGCTGCAAGTTTCGGGTCAATATGTTGTTCGCCAGCCGCTTTATCCTGTCCTTAATAATCCTGATGATGATTTTTATTTGCTAGATCGCTCTCCGCCCCCTTATGTTGGCGCATCCGCTCCGCGGCCGCAAGATTCTGACCCGGCTTCGGGTAAGGTAGACACACGGTCCATGCTGCCGGCCGAGCAAATGGCTGAGCTTCGGCAAATTTCCTTTCGTGCGCTTAAAGGCAAGGTATCCATGGAGGAATTATTTCAAATTTGGGGGCCATGGCAGGAGAGAGATAAAGTGTATTTTCTGGGTCATTTCGCGGATGAAGTGATTAATGCTTTCCGAAAATATTCTCATGTTTTTGAGCCTGACGAAGTGTCTTCGGATGCCAGAGCAATACGTAACGGTGCTTTTTCTCCCTCTAAGGCTCCTGAGGCGGCTCGGCGGCTGTTCGCCTTGCGGGACGAGGTGCTGGCCCTTCGAGAGAAAGCACGCCAACGAGCGGAGGAGGAGAAGCGGTCGGATTCAGTTGCGGCAGGGGGCCACCCATCCACCTCCCAGTCAGATAAGGATAATGTAGTGCATGCTAAACCGATGCGAGAGGCGGCACCTTTGTATGTCCCTCCGAAAGGAGCAGGGACTAGCTCGGACATTAACTCCGCCGATGCTAGGGGATATTTTGTGTATAATTGGGTTTATACTCCTTGGCATAGGGCCGATGTTATGGCGTTAAAAAATGCATTGCCTGACCCCCGCAAGAATCCAGCGGCCTTCTATGAAGAAGTCGAGGGGGCCTTGAATTCTTGCATTATGACCTTAGCGGATATAGATCTGTTCTTTGGCCTTATTCTACCACCGGACACGTGGCGGTCTGTCCGAAAGGTGGATGATGCAGTTGCTTTTAAGGCCCGGTGGTCTGAGCTTGAGGATGAGGATAGGGAACGGAAGCCCGCACAGAAACCACCCCAGAATATTCTAGATCTCCCTGCGGCTATTGTGACTAAGTTGAAGACGATTATTCCCCCTAAAAAGATTGACTGGAATATGTTAGCGGCATGTAAGCAGAAAGTTGATGAGTCAGTTGCAGATTTCTTCACGCGCTTCGAAGAAACGTTCCATGACTTTAGTGGCCAGTCGCTTACCGACGACATAGGCCGCCACCTTTTCGCGGACAAATATGTGGCCAATCTGCTGCCGGCAGTCGCGGCCCGGTTAAAAGCGAGTGAGAGTTCTTGGTCCTCCGCGACACCGACGGCCCTTCTGACCATCGCTCAGTATTATGAGCGTCAAGAGCACGAGGCGAAGGGCCAGGAGGAGAAGAAATCGAAAGATCTTAAAACCAAAGTGATGTTAGCACAAGTATATGGCCCGCCCCGCCGGGGTAATAATAGTAGGGGAAGGGGTGGATCTTATGGTCCCCCTTCGGGCCGACCGGATTTGAATAGGAACCAATGTGCGTACTGCAAGCAGTTGGGCCATTGGGCCAGGGATTGCCCAGCGTTGCGTGCTTCGCGTCAGGGGCACACTCCGGGTGGCCAAAGAGGTAGAGGGGGCTTCTCGAACTTTAGAGGGAATTCCAACGATAATGCCCGTTTCGATACCGCTGGACAGCACCGAGATAGCTCCAATGTTTTTGATCGCCAGCATCAGTATCATGTATCGGACATCGATCACTCGGGATACCATGATTCTCAGCATGCATAGGAATGCGTAGGATGGGGGTCCGAATCAGTTGAGGTGCCGGTCGATCAGACGGGTCCTTATGTATCGGCTGAGGTTTTAGGTTCTACTGATCAGTTCCTAGTGGATACAGGAGCGACACGTAGTGCATTGTCTAGGTACTTGGTTCCGGGGGCTCCCCCATCCGGCTCAATAGTTACATCGGTAGGGTTTGACGGTACACTTTCCCGAAGCCCTCTTTCACAGCCCCTTGCGTTTAAAGTTGATTGTTTTTCTGCGCCTTGTCCGTTTCTGCTTGCCCCGTACACACCGGATAACATTATGGGCCTTGATATGTTAAAGTACTTTAGGGCTACAATTCGTTGTTCCCCTGAGGGTGTGAGGGTGATTCTAAATGACAACTACCCCCGATCTGGGCGGATGTGTACGATCTCAGAGGATGCGTTGTTGGCTACCCTCCCCCAAGCTTTGTGGGCGACTTCAGACACAGATGTCGGACAAATGGTGATTCCCCCGGTCCACATTAGTGTCCAGGAGGGGGCGGTGCTACCACGCCTCCCACAGTATCGTATTTCCCAGGAGGGCGAGGAAGCTCTCATACAGATTGTGCAGGATTTGATCGCAGTAGGAGTAGTGGAAGAAGTTCCCTATAATATCTGTAATAGTCCGATTCTCCCTATTCTGAAAAAGGACACGGATGCAAAGGTCTATCGGTTCATAATTGATTTGAGGGAGGTAAACAAGATCGTGATACCTCAGTACCCGGTGGTTTCCGATATCACGACGTTGCTTACCTTGGTCCCGCCTACGGCGACCGTGTTCTCAGTGATTGATTTGAAAAATGCCTTCTTTTCTATTCCCATTCACCCTGATAGCCGATTTCTTTTTGGGTTCACATTAAACAATAGATCTTATCGTTTTTGTAGAATTCCCCAAGGCTATACAGAAAGCCCTAGTATTTATAGTCAGGCTTTGAAGCGACAGTTGGATTCCTTTGTTTTACTCGAGGGGGTCGCCCTCATTCAATATGTCGATGACATCCTGTTGGCAGCTGACACCCTGGAGTTGTGCGAGAAAAGCACGATAGCCTTACTTTCCTTTTTAGCATCCCACAATCACAAGGTCTCTAGGAAGAAATTGCAATTCTGTAGACCAAAGGTGACTTATTTGGGTCACCTTTTGTCTAAGGAGGGGCGTGCACTCACACCAGATCGTATCCAAGTAATTTTGGACACACCGAGGCCATCCACGCAGAAGGATGTGCGTGCATTTTTGGGTCTTGTTTCTTTTTGTAGACAGTGGATATTGGGGTTTTCACACACGGCTAAGCCATTACTAGCCCTCTTGACAAAAGATACGCCCATCCCGATCCCCTGGTCAGATGAGTGTGACGCTGCTTTTCAGCAATTGAGACAGGCCCTTTGTTCAGCACCAGTGTTAGGGACCCCTGATTATGCAAAACCCTTTTCGTTGTATGTGCATGAGAAAGATGGATGTGCATTATCAGTTTTAGTACAGATGCATGGTGATAAGCAGCGCCCTTGTGCATACTTTTCGGCTGTACTTGATCCTGTCGCCCGAGCATTGCCGGGGTGTTTTCGCTCGGTTGCGGCGACAGCTGTGTCAATACGGCAGAGTGAAGGAATTGTATTGTCCCATAAACTGTTGGTGTTAGTTCCCCACGCTGTTGATGCCCTGCTTAATCAAACAAAGACGCAGCATTTGACCAGTGCCCGTTTAACGGGATATGAGTTGACGCTTTTAGCTCCTCACATTACGTTAAAAAGGTGCGTGACATTAAATCCGGCCACATTGTTGCCATACCCCGAGACACAGCCTGAGGCACAGAAAGCGCATGATTGTATTCTTGTGACTGAGGAACAAACAAAGGGTCGTATTGATCTCCAGGATACGCCCTTTTCAGAGGTAGATGGAGAGTTGTGGGTAGATGGATCATGCCTGAAGCTACCAGATGGTACGACTTCAGCAGCATATGCAATTACCACGTTACAGACGATAGTGGAGACAGCACGCATACCACAGAAATCAGCCCAAGCAGCGGAACTGATAGCGTTAACACGAGCGTGTGAGTTTAGTACAGGATTGTGTGTGAATGTTTACACAGACAGCCGCTATGCCTTCGGAGTAGCGCATGATTTCGGCCTACTCTGGAAGGAGAGAGGGTTTCTAACGTCACATGGGGTGCAGATAATGCATGGGGAGTTAGTCCACAATCTTTTAACTGCATTGACATACCCAAAGAAAATTGCCATTGTTAAGTGTAGTGCCCATAGGAAAGTAGTTGATAAGGTTGGAGAAGGGAATGCGTTAGCGGATCGAGTAGCACGGGAGACTGCGATGCAGCCCGGTACTACTGCCATGTATGTAGTGAAGTCACAGGTGGAGAGATGGCATGATGCGAAGGAGGAAGTGCGAGAAATACAAAAGACCGCTTCTGACAAGGAGCGGGAACAATGGGCTAGCGAAGGAGAACTGGATGACGAGGGTTGCTGGAGAAATAAGCAGATGGATAGATGGAAATTACCCACGGCTTTTGTACAACCTATGGTCCAGATGGCACATGGGCTAGCACATGTTGGAGCTTCCGCAATTGTGAAATTGCTTACCCAAGTCTGGGAGCATCCAGAGATTGCTAGCACGGCAAAGAGGGTGGTGCAGACCTGTATGATCTGTCTGAAGTATAACCCAGGGAAAGGCACGCGAACTCCAGCAGGAGGATTTGCGACACCCACTGCACCCTTTGAGGTTCTGCAGATGGATTACATCCAGCTTGAGCGCTGTAACAATTTGAAGTATGTTCTAGTAGTGGTTTGCGCCTTTAGTAAATGGGTCGAGGCGTACCCTGCGAAAGACAATACTGCAATGACTACAGCGAAGCTATTGCTGAAAGAGTTTTTCCCCCGATACGGCGTCTGTAGACTTCTGTGGAGTGATAATGGCCCTCACTTTGTAGCAGATGTTATAAAGTATGTCTTGAAGGGCCTAGGCATCACCCAGAAGTTCCACGCCGTGTTCCACCCTCAGTCTGCAGGACTAGTCGAGAAATATAATGGTACACTGAAGCTTAAGATCGCCAAAATTCAAGCTTCAACGTCTTTGACTTGGCCAGACGCTTTGCCACTGGCGTTATTGTCAATTAGGTCGGTGCCACACTCCCGAACCGGCCTTACACCCTATGAGATTGTATTTGGACGCCCAATGAATATTTGGGGTCCACCAAGACCTAAGGCTGTGTATGATGTACCTTGTGTGATGATGAGTGATTATCTGGCACAGTTAACGGATAACTTGGTTTCTATTCATCAACAGGTCCGAGAGGCGCTCCCTGATCGGTCTACCGGTGAAGGACATGGTCTCCGGCCTGGGGATCATGTCATGCTGAAGGTTTTCGACAGAACGAACAGTTTGGAGCCGAGATGGGTCGGACCTGAGCAAGTTCTTCTTGCAACGAGGACGGCTGTGCGAGTCTCGAACAAGAAGAATTGGATCCATTCCTTGCACTGTCGAAAGGTACCGCCCGGATTGGTGGAGTCTGCCGTGCTGACCGATCAACGAGACATCTTAGCAGCAGAGACAGGCCGTGCTGCAGAGCCAAACGACATTGAGGAGCTCTTTTCGGACCACACGACTTCTGGAGGAAGGCGATATCATCTGCGACCAAGGAAGTGAGGTTTCCAGTACCGGGACATACTGTCAGAACGGCCCTTGGGTTAGTGAAACGGAGAGCCGATGAGGCAAGGGGGGGGGATCAGCCCTGCATTAGTGTAGCGACACCCGTCTTGGCCCGCTGGTGAAGAAATCAACCGCTGCCCAAGGGGAAGAGTTCTGACAGACCTTTTTAGTTTCAGGAAGATATTAGGGTATTGTTTCCTTTGACATGGAGAAGAAGAAAATTTTTTGTGCGTTGGGATTCATGCTAACAGTAGCTATCGTTGGTATAACCACATGGTTTGTGGAGGAGGCAACTCCTGCCCGAGAGACACTTGTGTTGACGACTCCAGTGCCTGCGGAGCACTACTTTTACACATTGCCATACCAAGAGTTGAAGCATCGACAATCCTATTTGAATAACACTTTCATTCAGATGCTGCATCACACCCACGTTGCTACAAATGCTACGAACTGTTGGATATGTGGGATGATGCCAGCCCATCAGAAGAAAGGAGGTACGCCATTCATACCCCTTCCTTTCTCTCACAATGGCTCTTGTAGAGCATGGTACACTCTGTTGTTTGCCACTCGAAAACCGACAGTGGGACGATTGCTTTTCAGACTTAATAAAGAATGCCATCAGGACAAGAATGGGTATCCACAAGCGAATGGGACAATTTGGGAATGGGAAGAGTACCGACCGGACAATGAATCCATTCCCTATATCTTCACGAATACCAGAGACACTGTGGGGAAGGAAAAATTTGTAATCCAAGTGGCACAAGCCCAAGCGGACCTGTGCGTCCAGAGTGTGGGTTTTATCCCTGTTGGTGTCAGTGATTGTATAACCGTATTAAACATCGATGGGCTGAACAACAGCACCTTCCTAGCATCCCATAATACCTATTTTGTATGTGGAAATAAAGGTTATTACCGTTTGCCGGCTGGGTGGTCTGGGGTATGCTATGTATCATTCCTATTACCTCCTGTATTTCTAGCACCCGCGTCATATCACAAGGATTTGAAATTGCTGAATAATGTGACTGTAAATAGATATAAACGTACTCTATCTATTAATGAGGTGGATCAAACTGATACTAGTTTGCAACAGTATATTGATTTCAACTTAGGGCTGTTTTTCTTTGTTGGAGCTGCTTTGAATAGTAGGAAGATCCGGAGATTAACAAGAGTGGTAGAAGCTGTGACTAATCAGACTGCTGCTGCTCTTGGGAATCTTACGGAAGAATTACAGATTACCAGGATTGTTGCATTACAGAATCGTATGGTATTGGATGTGATGCTAGCTGATCGAGGAGGAGCCTGTAAAATTATTGGAAGTAGCTGCTGTGTGTTCATCCCTGATCATACGCCATCCGTTTATAACGCCATTAATAAGCTGCATAAAATAGCAGCTGAAATCCACACGGAAAACGGCACTTGGTCCTTTTCTGGATGGTTTTGGGCGTTGGTTACTGCCTGGGGATGGAAGGTCTTAACTGGTCTCTGCATTATTGTAGCAATTCTGTTCCTTCTCTGTATGTGTATTCAATGTGGACCATTGTGCTGTTCCGTATGCATTTCATTTTGCATTCCAGATAAGAAAGCTATTGCCGATGTTGCCCGCCAGAAGGGTCTAGCTAAAGAGGCTAAAGGAATGATGATAATTGACATATACGATGATTATTCTTGGAAACCGGATGTCTTCAGTAAATGCTGAAAGGGTCGTCTGTTGTAAATTAAGGCAGAATGTGATTAAGCATTTACTGAAAACATTAGTGTTTCCCTTTTATCGTGTTTTCCTCATTATGTTGGCCGAGGTCCGGACTCCATTTTGTATTGACATGCTGCCACGTGCTCACCACGAGGAGAGTCCGACCTCTGTGTTAGTTGCTCTTGTAATCTGCCTAGCAACAGTTATAAATAGCTCTCTTGTCCATCTGGCGCACGCCCAGACTTGACCACATCTGTTATAATTAGCTTTGCTTGACCATGTGTTTTCGCGGGCTCAAGGAGTGTGTTAGCTCCGCCCATGTATTGATTTGGTATCGAGAATGACCCTAAATGGTAATGTTCTTCGACTTCATGTGGTATCCACCCACTCATGAGCCCCTCTGTTGTGTATAAAAGGGGACAATGTACGCAAGTTCTGTGTGCTACTCCTTGCAATACTGAAGAGTGTTGTGTGGATTGTAGGACCACCCTTAAGGGTTAATAAACGTTGTTTTTGTACTTTGCAGTTTCCGTGCCAACTTCCTTATAGATTCCGTTACAGAAGAGCGAACCCTTGTCTCTTGCGGGCCTAGCTGGGGCTTGTATTCATCAGTGTGTGGTCACTCTTGTCAGATGTTGCCACCGTCAGGGTGGTTGCTGAAGGAACTGGAGCTGGACTCTGAGCCAAAGACAGCTGCTTGGCTGCCATCACTGTGGGGGACAAAGACTGGACAGTTCTGTGTAGCCCATCCATGTCAGAATGAATCCCCTCCATGAAGGCAACTATCTGTGCCAACTTCTTGCCATGATCCTGGAAGGTATTCAGGTGAGTAGTCTGACCCACACATAGCTGGCGCAAAAGGTCCACTGCCTCAACACTGAGGGCAGCAGGGGAGACAGGGGCAGCAGTGCCTGGGGGAAGGACACTTTTTCCTTCTTACTGCTGCGGGCAGCACTAGTGCTAGTAGCCGGGAGGGTGGGCACTGGACAATGTGTGGTGGAAGTAGAGACAGATTTCCCACTCCCTGTGCCCGCCAACATCAAGGGGTCACCGCTGGCATCAGATGAAGTTGAGGTTGGTGTTTCTGGGTGTGGTTCTTCAAGGGCACTCCTGTCCCCCTCCGAGGCACTGGTCACATAAGTGTCAGTGAGCTCATATGTAGCAGTCGTGCAAGATGCCTCACCACTGGTGTCCGTCCCCTGTCCTTCTGTGCCCTCGGTAGATGCTGCAATAGACAGAGATGTAGGTTCAGTATAGTGCCATTCTCACAAACATCATAGGCAAGCAAAGCACAAAACTAGAATATGATACCCCCATGTTGCACACCCCCTGTGCAGTCTGCATGTGCAACCTTAATGCAAAACTCAGAAGATGCATGGTAACATGCATACTTGGCATTAATGACCCATGTGATGTTCACACAGCCAAATAGCTTGCCCGTGCCTCCATGTAACCTGACATACAGAATCCTGTAAGCATACCTACGTGCCTGTAGGTGAGATAAATGTACATCTCAACATGTTGTCACAGTCACATACGGAGTCACTTTAAGGGGACAACACGGATACTGACTCCAGAATGTCCTTGTACTATGCCCATGAGATACTGATGTCCACCATGTTGTGTTTTGAAGCACAACAACCGTTGCACTTTGGTGTCAGATGAATAGTTCTAAAAATTTCGAGGTCAAGCACTGCACACATCAACAAAAGCACACTAAGATGAGGCACCCTGCTGTTCACTGCCCGGTGATGTCCATGACTCCCCAAATGCAGTCGATGCCATAAGGCCACATCTCAGCATGCAATGTCAAGGGCCATTTCATTAAACACATGAGAAAGTACATGTAGCGTAAATGCATGACAGCTGCACTCAACACAGAGGCCATTTCCAAGCCATTGCAAAACACTAGAAACATCACAGAGCTCCGCACTGGCTCAGGGTTGGGATACATGCAGTCACTCACACTCAATGTCACCCTTCTCAGAATGCTCACCCCCAACTTGATATTAACAGGGCCTCAAACGTCCATCCAGCTCCGGCTGTGTCATTGACAAGATGTGGGCCATTAGTGGTGTCATGCTCCTGCGCGCCACCTTTCCAGTCGAAGGGAGCAGCCCCAGCGTCATCTCTGCCACGTTTTTGCTCAGCCGGCAGATGTCATCCCACCTCTTGTGACAGTGTGTGTGCCGTTGGTTGGAAACACCCATAGCCCGCACCTTGCATGCAATGGCCCTACATAAGCTCTTACGGTGGTGGTCTTTAAGCTGCAGACATGGGAGACAAGAAGAGGAGGTTTCAGTTACACTGTATTATGTACCACTGTGTCTCAGTACAGGAGCATGCACAAACTTAGCACAGCTATTTAGATATGTTTAGCAGAGGACATTCAGTATGACACGTAATACAATAGCATCAGATAATTGTATTTAAATGCATGCAGGTATGAGGATGGACATAGTCCATGGCCATCTCATGCACATGCAGAATGCCAGCACAGAAAGCAATGTGAATAAGGCCCTCATCTGCGATGCAGTATGTGAGTGAGCAAGACATATATTACATTGGAAATGATGTGTCGGGGCAGACTCACTGTGACCAACACTACACACCCCTCAATGTCCTTGGCCTGTGAATGGAACACTGTGTCATTGAATTCACATTTAGGGATATGATCTTACATTCTCACACCCTTCTCACAAGGTTTGTTTTGTGCTATCCACAGGCCTAAGATAGCTCATTGATGAGTAGGGTGGCAGACAACACATATGTCTCAATCTCTCCATTCGTTGATGGGTCCCTGTCAAATTGGGCAGTAACTGTGCAGGCCAGGGGGGCTCACACTGAGGTTAAACGTGGGCCATCTGAACAGTCACATGCATGTACACTATGAGAGGGAAAACAGTGCCTACACATGTGAGCCAGTACACATAATGATAAGAATGGAAGGAGGAAGTTTCAGAAGTACAACAATCTGCTGTTTTATATGGGAATTTCCAACAAGATTGTCACCCTCAGGCATTTCACTCCTGTGCATAATGCTTACATATCCATGGTGGCAATATAGAAGTCAAACACGCTTCCTTCAGTACCCTTTGGATGAAATACCTTTGTAATGTCACAAATGAGCATGTGAAAACTTCATGGACTCAGACATCCATTAGCACAGGCAATGTCTGTTATGACTTCCACTTTTCAAACCAGCAGTGTCTCTGTATGGCTGCAAAAACACTGCATGTCCCTCCCATCCTGAAATGCAGCCGGGGATCTGTGTAAATTAGGCTACAAACCCCATTTACCTGAAGTCAGCATGCTAGGCAGTGTATCATACAAACCCACACTCACAGGCACACACTGCAGCAGATCAACTTCATGTGTGCACTATTTGCACTCTCCTACTTTCCCTCTGAAAAACTTACCATGATATCAGGAGCACCATATAGCCTTGCATACTGTGAGAGCAGCACCTAGTCCACCAGGACCTCCAGCTCCTCTGTGGTGAAGGGACGGGCCCTGATGTTCTCAGTTCTTGCCATCACTGGGTCCAGGAGACAGGAACAGCAGCAGTTGGTGGTGAAGAGTGTCAGTAAGCAGTGTCTGGATGCAGTGGAAATGTGTGGCTCTCTCCCAGACATATATAGCCCCCTGGGGTTGTTTCAGCGGTACTCAGCATCTGCAATTGGTGTTCCAGGTCAGCGTTTTTCAAATGTGACCAATGACCGGCCCAGCGGTAGTGGAGCACGCCTACCCGCGATTTTCAAAAGTGCACTTCTCTACCGCGATTGCGGCTCCCATTGGCTGTAAGGGCATGGGCATTGGCGATGACATACCGCAGAGGCCAGGCAGTCGCTACCGCAATCGTGCATCTTTCAATTGCATCCAAGACCGGCCCTGGGGTAGCGGAGCACGCCTACCACAATTTTCAAATGTGCATTTCTCAACCGCGATTGCGGTTCCCATTGGCTGTAAGGGCATGGACATTGGCAGTGACACACAGCAGGGGCCAGGCGGTCACTACCGGGATTTGGCAGCTTTACATTGGTGCCAATGACCAGCCCCGCGGTAATGGAGCATGCCTACCGTGGGTTTCAAAAGTGCATTTCACTACCGCAATTACGGTTCCCATTGGCTGGAGGGGTATAGGCATTGGTGATGACACACCACAGGGGCCAGGCGGTCACTACCGGGATTTGTCAGCTTTACATTGGTGCCAATGACCAGCCCCACGGTAATGGAGCACGCCTACCGTGGGTTTCAAAAGTGCACTTCTCTACTGCGATTGCGGCTCCCATTGGCTGTAAGGGCATGGGCATTGGCGATGACACACCGCAGGGGCCAGGCAGTCGCTACCGCAATCGTGCATCTTTCAATTGCATCCAAGACCGGCCCTGTGGTAGCGGAGCACGCCTACCACAATTTTCAAACGTGCATTTCACTACCGCAATTACGGTTCCCATTGGCTGGAGGGGTATAGGCATTGGTGATGACACATCACAGGGGCCAGGCGGTCACTACCGGGATTTGTCAGCTTTACATTGGTGCCAATGACCAGCCCCGCGGTAATGGAGCACGCCTACCGTGGGTTTCAAAAGTGCACTTCTCTACCGCGATTGCGGCTCCCATTGGCTGTAAGGGCATGGGCATTGGCGATGGCACACCGCAGGGGCCAGGCAGTCGCTACCGCAATCGTGCATCTTTCAATTGCATCCAAGACCGGCCCTGTGGTAGCGGAGCACGCCTACCACAATTTTCAAACGTGCATTTCTCAACCGCGATTGCGGTTCCCATTGGCTGTAAGGGCATGGACATTGGCAGTGACACACAGCAGGGGCAAGGCGGTCACTACCGGGATTTGGCAGCTTTACATTGGTGCCAATGACCAGCCCCGCGGTAATGGAGCACGCCTACCGTGGGTTTCAAAAGTGCATTTCACTACCGCAATTACGGTTCCCATTGGCTGGAGGGGTATAGGCATTGGTGATGACACACCACAGGGGCCAGGCGGTCGCTACCGCGATTTGGCAGCTTTAAATTGGTGCCAATGGCCGTGAAAGCGGTGGCGTTGCACGCTTACGGCACCTATGGACACATCATGCTGCGCTATGGCAATGTAGACACTTACTATGAATCATGCCACCAGATAGTGTAATTAATTGCTAGTGTGACATTTAACTTACTGATGCCTACACATGCCATGTCAGTGCACAGGATTACATGCATTGGCATGTACTTCCTCACATGTGACTTATGATGTTGTTGTGCATGTACACAGATCTGTTGCGTGAGTGACTCTCAAATATGTACACATGTCAATGTGTGAGATGGATGAGCAACCCACAGTCATGATGGACATACTCCATAATGTGCCCGTTTCACTGTGTAGATTGCTGCTCTCATGTCAAAACTTGATATTTATGCACACAGTGTGCTCATTGTGTTGGTAATGGGTGCCCTGTCCGACTCATGCAAGAAGGTGTGGCAGGTACAGCAGTTACGTAGAAGACAGCAGTGTTGCTGTTTCACACATGTGCTGTGTCGACTACTCTCAGGGATGGTGACACAGAATGTTGGAATGTACCGTTTGGCATTCATGTAGTCTGAATCTGTTTGGGGTACTCACTATGTACATACTGGACACGTGTACAACTACTTTGGATCAAGGTGTCTCTACATGTGAATTGAGCTGTAAGCAGTTTTTTCTGGCCAGTCATTGTTGGCGCTGTGTCAATCAAAGCATAAGATGGTTAACACATCTCATAGGGGATTGAATTAACATATGTCCCCTTTCATCTTACCTAGGAGGTGACCAAATGTGCATTGTCCATTCACTTTGCTTGCGGACATGGAGGATGAGGACATCATACGTAAATTCCGTTTGGACCAATCTACCCTCCAAGACCTATGTGCTCAGTTGGAGCCCCGTCTGAGGCCTCACAGAACATATCCGACTGCTTTGACACCAACGTGTAAGGTGATGGCAGCCCTGCATTTCTTTGCAACTGGTTCGTTCCAGTACACTGTGTCCAGTGAAGGTGGGAAGTCTCAACCAATGTTCAGCATGGTGCTACGTGATGTCCTGTCCCCTATGATGACCTACATGGACAGCTACATCCATTTTCCCAGGAGACATGAATTGGTAGCTGTAAAGGGTGAATTTTATGACCTTGCCCACATCCCCAATGATGTTGGTGCCATTGACTGCACACATGTTGGCCTGGTTCTTCCACAGGCACATGAGCACATCTACATGAACAGGAAGCATTTGCATTCCATCAATGTGCAAGTGGTATGCCAAGCGCAAATGATAATCTCCCAGGTCTGTGCCAAATTTCCAGGATCCGCACATGACTCCTACATACTGTGTAACAGCATCATGCCACAGCTGATGGCAAATCTGCATCCGGAGCGAGCGTGGATTGTGGGTGAGTACGCAGAGTCCAGTAGGGAGCTGTATGTGTGACATGCTGTCCTCAGCCACAGTTATATTACAAAAGTGGTCTGTGTATCTCACACCTAGGTGACTCTGCATATTCCAACTGGCATTGGTTGCTGAGCCCAATGAGGAATCCCAGGACCCCAGGTGAAGTCCGCTACAATGAGGCCCATGGGAGGACACGTTGTGTGGAGGAGTGTACCTTTGGTCTTCTGAAGTCTAGATTCCGGTGTCTGGACAAGAGCGGAGGTGCACTATTCTACTCTCCCCAGAAGGTGTGTCAGATCATAGTTGCATGCTGCATGCTCCACAAACTGGGCTTGCGCAAAGAGATCCCCCTGCTCCTGGATGAAGATGAGCAGCAGATGTCCCTGCCTGCAAACCCACACATGTCCAGTAACGAGGATAGTGGAGAGGAGGAAGGTGTCGACCTGCGTCAACAGCTCATCAACCGCTACTTCCCTTGAGTTTGAGTGACATTGTACAACAGTGACATTGTCTGCTATCTTTGATGGTTGTGCAAAGGCCTAGGGGAGCTTTCTGACTGCTGCCTGTTTTTGGCTCCGTGCTGATGACTGATTTTTGTGACACGGTGTAGTCATCACCAGCCAAATGATGTCTATGCTGAAATTGTTTCTCATTGGAATGTGTGCTGGGTTGTGTGCCTTTTTTTTTTAACAGAGTTTTATATAGCGCGAACTTGACCCAAATCGGGTATCAGAGCGCTTTACATAGCACCAGTTGCATTACATGAGGACATATTCATTTTTGTTAGGCACTGTTGCGGGGATTCTGCACATACACAGAACTATGCACAGGAAACCAGGTCTTCGGTGTATTGTGGTGTACCAAAAACACGCCTCAGTGCCCAGAACCCCTATCCGGCTAGCTATAGTATCCCATTCATTCTCCGTTCTACAGCGGAGCTACCAATGATTGGATATCCTAGAACATGCGACTCAGGGCCTCTCAGAATTCGTGGGAACAAGACACTCTTTCACTTAGACACTCATACCTGCTCACAATGTGAGTAACCAGAGACACTGTGTAGTTTAAAATGTTTATTTCAATTAACATGCTCAGTAATGCAGTACTCATGCTAACATTAGGAAAAAAATGCATTAAAACAATTTAATCATCATGGTTACAATTACATATAATACGAACGGGGATAGCATATTGTAATGACAGTGGATGAAGCCTTATAGTGCTTTACCACCATCCCCGTGCTACAAGCTATGTTTATTATATCAGAGGAAGACCTCTGGGCTTGGACAGCGGAACCCCCTACCTCAAATCTTAGATGATAGGATTTACATCTCCGGACAAGCACAGCTCTCCCTCTGGAAAGGTTTTCTCCAAGTGATGTTAACTTGCATCCCGTGCAATATTAAAAGGACCCGAAAAGTCAGAAGGGCAGCTGTGTTCCATGTTATGTCTATATGTGTGTGGGATGGACCAAAGCCGATTAACCAGTGGAGTTGTTTTCTGGCCTTGAACACGATGTACAGACGAGAACTCAGAGCACAACAGAAATAGTGAAAGGCAGACATTTCCCATGTGAAGCAGCACAAGCAGAAGTGTTTACGGGAACCAAGGCATGTAGTGCCATGCGCATAAGCAGTAAGATGGCGGTGACGCAAAGCACAAACTAATGCTAACTTAGCAACGTCCGCAGGCACCCCTAAACCCTCATGACACCCTCCCCTTGGGCAGTCCTACGCACAGTGATCGAAATAGAACACAGAGTTGCAACAAGAGCATATAATGTTTGCGAAGAATGTGAATTGGGTGAAAAATGAGGAAAGTTCCTCTCGTTTAAAAAAAATGTCTTTATAGTAATTAATAAAAAATGTGTGTGGCCTGGTCGTATCTATCCATCAGTGTGTATGCGCACAAAGTGGCGACAGTTTCCATGATGGCTAGTGTTGTGTACTGGCTGTGATGCCATCACCTGATAAGTGAATGTCATTCTCTCGTGTCTTTCAAGGTCCCTTCAGCCTCTCAATGCCTCATCACAATCTTAGCTTCAGGTACATTGTACATCCTGTGATAAAAATGGAACTGACACAAAGACATAGGTGTGTAAAGAGTGTTTATTTACAAAGATTGTTTGTGACAGACAAGTGGGGTTTAAGAAAATGGTGCAAAGTAAATCAATGAGTTGTCGGTGACGGTAGACGAGACAATAGAGTAGTCACCACATTGAGGTGGTGACACAGTCAAACAGACACCTGCCATCAACATGGCAGTATGGGTAAGGATAGTCAAAAAAGTCAATGTCAAGGTGAAGAGAGGTGCCATCATGGCTGGCTCTTTGACTTGCATTTGGCTGGTGCTTTGCCATGTGATCCTCCCGTAGGGTTTCTCAGATGGCCCCTTTTTGCGTTTTCCAGGGGGGCCTCTGCTGCAGGCTCAGTGGTGTCTGAGGAGTCATCCTGTTCCGGCTCATCCCTCACTGTGACCCCAGCTGAGGTGGTGGGAGTAACGTCCTGTGGGCCACTGGAAGGGGTTTGAGCTGTCCTCTGGGCCGCATGACTGTCCCTCACAGCACCCACAAGCTGGCCCATGAGGTCCATGATTTGGCCCATACCTCAGCAGCAGGCGGAGCTCATGCACTTCTTCCAGAACCTGACCCACATGTCCCTGGGTTTGTTCATATGCCCAAGGACTCTGGCGATGTGGGCCAGGGCTTCGGCACTAGTGTCCTGTTGATTTTGTCCCCCAGTTGACCTCCCACCTTCCCTGTTGTCTCGGACCTGTGTCATTGCCACCTGCCCCACGTGCAGACTCTCCCTGCCCTCCTCCACTTGTTGGGTGGTGTTGGTATCCTCTGACGCAGGGAGAGTGTTGCAGGCAGCACTGGTGGTGGTGGTGGCTAAGGCTGCACAGTTCATTGCACGAGGGGCCAGCGTGGTTGTTGTTGCTGAGGTGGTGGTGGTGGGGACAGTGGGGGACTGAAATGTGGTGCGCCCTGGGGGGGGAAGACTGGTTCTGCAGGTCTGTATTCTCTTCTTCTGAAGTCAATTGTTGATCTCCTGTTGCACAGAGGTGAAATGGTCATTTAAGTGCACCCCACAGGCTTGGTGTTAGATGTTTGGATGCTACATGTGATACACCACACAGTTTATATTGATGTTACTTTGTTTGGCTGCACGCTACTGAGCATCATGTCATTATGTGGCAGTACATACATTACTTGTCCCTAGTGTGACATGTCAATAGATACCATGCTCCATGTACAGATTGTGTGATTACAAGGACATGTCGACATCTAATGACTAGTAGCACAACAACTTTGTGAGAGGTGTCTTTTTTGTTTACTCTGCATGTAAGACGTTACATCTGATCAAGAACTTACCATTGTAATCTTATGCATATAATATATCATGTACTTTACATTCTTTTACCTACTGACCATGCATGTTTTGTATTCATATGGGCCTTGATGCTTGATGCTCTGCCCCCATGGCACTTACAATGGCTTTCAGTGCTGTGCATGATTGTGCCCTGAATTTCTTTAACATGTGACTTTGTGGTTCAAACTTTGATTTCTGTCACAGTCACATACGCTTTTCTGTCTGCACACTGGAAGTGGCTATTGGATCTGTGCCAAGTTGAATGACATGTGAGGGCTAGTGGGGTCATATGGATCCATGCAGTTTTAGAGGAATGGCAGTGTGCATACACTGTCTACCTACCTGTTCGGGGACACAGTTGGGGTGAATTGCTGCAACATGGTTGTGAGTGTGGGGAGTGCTCCATCATGCTGGGCTTTGGGACAGGGGGTCTGGTGTGAGTTGTAGTGCAGGCTTCCTACCCACCAACACCTCTCCCTGTTAAGATGGCTACCTCCCTGTGAAGTGGAGCAGAGGAAGGGAATAGGCTCCACATGGCTCTTGGATGGGAGAGTGTTCCATCCTGCCCAGGGGTGGAACAAGAGAGCATAAGATGGCTGCATACCTGTTAGGTGAAAGTGAGCAATGCAATGGCTGACACATGGTTGAGGATGGGGGGAGTGCTCCATCCTGATGGGCTTTGTAACAGGGGGCCTGGTGGTAGTTGTAGTACATTCTTACCACCCACAAACAACCCTCCCAGTTAAGATGGATACCTACCTGTTAGGTGAAGGTGAGCAAACACCCCTCCCTGTTAGGATGGCTACCTACCTGTTAGTTCGACGAGGGCAATGCAATGGCTGCCACATGGTTGTGGGTGGGGGGAGTACTCCATCCTGCTGAGCTGCGTGACAAGGGGGCCTGGTTGGAGTTGTGGTGCTGGCTGCCTGTACACATGCCCCCATGGAAATATTGCTAGCTACCTTTGGAATGAATCAGAGGGGGTAAATGTTGGATCTGTGAGACATGTGTTCGGGACAGTGTGGTGCACATCAGTGCATTTGGGCCTAGGAGGTGTCGCTTTGTAGTTGTGCAAGATTATACATAGCAGTGTAATGGTAGACATTTGTTGGTACTTACCAGCCTCCACTCTCCTGGGTATTCCTGTTTGACTCTCTGGATGCAGTGTTGCCAGCACCTTCTTCTCCCATTCAGGGAATGTTCGTGGTGGAAAGGGAGGGCCACCACCAGTCATCTGGACTAGCTTAATGTTCTTGTTGTTCCTCTCTTTCACCTTGCTCTTGAGGTCATTCCACCGCTTCGTGATCTCCTTCTTGGAGCGGAGGACGGTCCCTACTGCATTGACTTTGTTGTCTATCCTTTCCCACGTTTGATTTTTTCTGGCTTGTGGTGTCTGTTGGACCAGGCTTCCAAGCAAATGTGGTACTACTCTGATGACCTCATCTGCTATCACTGACAACTCATTGTCACTGAATTTGGGCATTTTCTTCTTGTGGTAAATATTTCTCCTTTACCGGGACTGAATTTGATACAGGAACATAGTAAAATAGCTCAATGAAATGAGAGGCAGAATCCGTGATATTAGAGTTTCAGAATGGGCTTTATTCCAATAAGCGATTATAATCGGATGCTTCAAGTTCCATCACCACGGGAGTTCAGGAAGTGAAGTACATACTTTATTGACAAGCAGTAACTTTTATAATACATACATTATAATGAAGTGAATACAGTAGGCGTAACAATTGATAAGGACATTGACGTTTGGTTTGCGTAACCGAAAATGGGTGTAATAATGAGTAAAAAGGAACATGATTGGCTATGATGTAATACATAGGTGGATCTATAAGATAATACTTGGCATTGATGCGCGCGCAGCAGTCTGACGTGTAATTGACGTGTAACTAGGGGGTGACGGGGACTTGACATTTAGCTCTACGTGTGGAGACAAGAAGTCTGGGGGGTCAAGTCAACCTAATCCCAAATCATATCTAACATCTTATGTTTAAAGAACTATGTTATCCATAAAAGAAGGACTTTCGGACGGAATCTATTCTATACTGACTGTGCGTGCATGTACAAGCGTCTAAGTGTCTACATGAGATGCGAGGGGGTAGGAATATTCCATGATAACAGGGCTATGAATTACTTGCATGAGGACAGAGAAGATGGGCCCTCTTGCTTGGTAACTGGAAGAATGTTTACTTAAGCTACTAGGCAGGAATGCATCGGCTGAGGGGGAAGCAGATAATTCGAAGGTGAAATACAGTTCTTGGCAGAGAATAGGCTGATGTCAGGCTTCGTGAGCCGCGCAGAGAATGAGACAAAGTTCATGGTCACAGATGCAGGCTTGAACTGGAGCTTTCAGAGGCAGAAGGCAAGAGGAGTTTGATGACAGAATCAGGGCCTACTTGCCTGGACTGTAAAATGGCATAAGTGAACCATATAAAGCCGGTGGCCTTTCATATTTAGGAATGGAATATCCAGCCCATTCATGGTGGATCTGACAGAGGACATGTTGACGGTGGACGCACATGTGTTTGCGTCATCAATACTGGAACTGGAGGGAACATACATGTACTTGCGACATGCACATAGAACCGTTGGGGTCCAAGATAGGGGACATAACCGACCAGGAAAATCCATATTTCCACATTCCCTCCTTGTCCCCTTCTTGCCCTTCAAGAGATATCAATCTTCATCAATCCATTGATCTGTTCATATAGCATCATTTGTTCTTCTTTCTTCTTCCGGGATCTTGAATGAAAATCTTGATGTGGGATGCACGATGTGGCACACAGACCACAAATCGCTGGTCCACATTGCAGGCATAGACAGCAACTGAATAGTATGAGAAGGCCAATACCTAGGAAGGATAGAACTCTCCATCCCCAGGCTGATACCGTATTCCAAAACCAACTGGACCAAGTCCAAGTGCCTGGGTTCTGGTGTATCTGGCTTACTATCTTATGAAGGCGAGTGATGGCTTTATATACGGATGGCGAATTTTCTGGTATGAATACGCAGCAGCTTGATCCGATGACCCTACAAGCTCCGCCTCTATCAGCCAGGATGACGTCAAGGACAAGACGATTTTGAAGCACAACAATCCGCATAGCAGACTGCTCTTCTGTTAAATTGCCTAAGGCGGAAATAGTTTCATTTACTACTGCTTCAAGGGTTCTAGTTAATCTACGTATTAGCTTACTATTAGTAACAGTACCTATATAGGGAAAGATGCCTTTATTAAAATCTACATACTTGTCCCATGCCGTCTCAGTGTAATCGACAATGGGGAGATCTCTCCGTTCTCTGTTGTGTACTAAATGAATATTTCTATAATAATCAGGAGGAGCTAGGAAAACAGGTGGCAAAAGGAATGCAATGTAGCAGGTACCATCCCAATCTAGAGGTAGACGCATATATGCAGTCTGACCACATATAAAGTAGGAGTGGCGATAAGCTCTGAATGAGGATTTGCCTTGGTCACTGAATTCTACTGTAGTAGTGCATTGACTATGGCCCATATGTATGGAACCAACCTTTCTTACACATAATTCACCTTTTGCTGGGAATACTGACATGGTGGGTAAGACTAGTTCAATTTCAGATACGACATTTAGAATCATGAGATTAGGTGTAAAATTACCTAATCCATATACTTCATTTTCTAGGTCAATTCCTGTTCTTTTGGGGCGACCCTCCTTGTCAGGGTAGCAGACTTTGAGTAAAACTAGGTTCAGGTTTCCCCATACCCAATGATCTTGGTAAACTGCTGTGTCTGAGTCTATGGAATTAATTAAGCTAAACCATGCTCCACAGGAGCCATTATGTGTAAATGGATGCGGAAAGAATGGCAGGACTCCTTCATAGTTCTGATAGGGAGGGAGTCGGCCACACACCCAACAATTGGTGGCGTTACTAGTCTGATGGGAATGATGTAACATACTAATGAAAGTGTTATTGCGCAGCGCAAGTCTATAAGACAATTCATGCGGAGGTAAGTCACTAAAAGAATGTTCAGCAGCAACATTATAAACATGTCTAGAAATAGGGTAATATATGTGCAACAACATACTTGTAATGATTATTAAAAGACTCAATAAAAACAAAATTAATAATGTCACTATGCAGTGGCTACGCAGTGATTTACAATACGCCTGTCGTTTCAACATTTTTCCGGTATTTCCTCTACTTAGGTCCAAGGGATACATGTCAGAGACAATTCAACCGCTTCACCTTGGAGAGGACTTAAACAATCAAATTGCTCGACTTGGTGGGCCTAAGCTTCAGTTTGTAATTTTCAGATTTGTTAGGTTCAACAAAAGGGAGTTTTGTATCAGTCTGTGAGGGAGTGCAGGGCACAATGTTTATATCCGAAGGTAGTCCATGAAATTTCTTGATGTGGCTTGAATGAATCCAGCCCTTGCGGCCCTCGATCTTCACGGCTGTTCTTGTGGTCAACAGGACCAACTTGGGTGCTTTCCACCTGGGCTCCAGTTGAGTCTTTCTGTCGAAATTCCTCACAAAGACAAGATTACCCGGAACAACGTCATGGGGTTTCACCTCAGTGTTGTCGGGAAAGGCTGCAGCTACCTGTGAACGAGAAGATTGTAGTGCAGACATCAAGGAAGCCAAGTAATCTGTCAGCATATTACAGTCAATATCAGTTATTTTGCGTGGTATAGGCGTCCCCCACATATTCGGTGGTCTACCGAAGATCACCTCATACGGGGATAGCCCTGTTCGAGAGTGTGCTACCATTCTTATGTAAAAGAGTGCAACTGGTAATGCTACTATCCAGTCGACACCTTTCTCTCTGCATATTTTGGACAGTCTGATTTTCAGTATCTGGTTATGTCTTTCTACGAGACCTGCTGCCTCGGGATGTCGGACACAGTGGAATTTCCACTGATATCCTAACAGAAGTGAAACGTGTTTCATTAATTCGGATGAGAACGGCTGGCCGTTATCTGAGTAGACAACACGTGGTAAACCGTATCGTGGGAAGAATTCTCGAACCAACTGTTTGGCAGTAGTCGGGGCGGTGTAATCTGAAACCGGGTATGCCTCCGTCCAGCGGGACAGAGCGCAGACAACTACGAGAACATATTTGAATCCTCGACATCGTTCCATCTGGATATAATCCATCTGTAGGACTTCAAAAGGGTGATCAGGAGGATGAAATCCACCCTGTTCTACGGGAACACTTTTTCCTGGGTTGAACTGGCAACAGATCATACAGGTACGGACCTTTTGTTTTGCGGCTGCTCGTAAATGTTTATTGAACCAAATGTGTTGAATGCTGTCTAGCATAGCTTTTTCTCCTAGATGTGCTGGACTATGTATAGTGTTAATTACAACTTGGACCATTGAATCAGGAAGGAACCATACAGACCTTTCCTTCATCATCCATCCTTGGTCCGTTTGGATCCCTCCTAATTCAGTCCATTTCTTTATTTCGTCTGGTGTAGCATGTGTCTGTATGTCAATTACGTCAAGAGTAGGATCTTTAACTGTCATACAATGTGTCGGTGTCGGGACTATTGTCTTTGTCATATCGGGGGTTTGAGTTTGAGCAGTCAGTTTAGCTGTTTTGTCGGCTAGATCATTGCCTTGGGAAATGGTATCAGTAACCTTTGTATGGGCTTTACATTTCATAATTGATATTGCAGTGGGTAGATGTATTGCATCTAATAATGCATGAATGAGGGGTCCGTGCTGAATGTGGGCACCGTGGGAAGTTAAATAACCTCTCTCTCGCCACAGCACGCCGAAGTCATGTACAACTCCGAATGCATAACGTGAATCCGTGTATATATTGACTTTTTTATTCGTGGCTTGAATACAGGCTTGTGTCAGAGCGATGAGTTCTGCGGCTTGAGCTGACAAAGTATTTATACGATTAGTTTCAATGACTTCAGTATCTGTTGTGACTGCATAAGCGGCTACTAACTCTCCTGTACTTGTTCTCATGCATGAACCATCGACATAAAATGTCAAGTCTGGATCTGACAATGGAACATCGGTCAAGTCTTGTCTGGGTTTTGTCGTTACAGTAATGACTTCAATACAGTCATGGGCTAGTGGGTCTGTTCCGATTACTGGTAAAAGTGTGGCAGGATTCAATGTGTTACAGCGTCTTATTTCTATATGTGGCTGAAACAATGTAAGTTCATACCCTGTAAGTCGTGCCACGGTCAAGTGTTGTGTTTGTGTTCTATTTACAAGAACCTCTACTGCGTGTGGTACTTGAACTGTCAATGGATGTCCTAACACTATGGCATCGCTTTGTCTGATTGCTAAAGCTGTTGCTGCCACTGATTTCAGACATGCAGGCAAAGCCTGAGCTACGGGATCTAATGTACTAGAAAAATAAGCACATGGTTTGTGTGCTCCTGCTTGTTCCTGTGTGAGTACTGACAAAGCAGTACCTTCGCGTTCTGTAACAAAGAGCGTAAACTGTTTTCTGTAACATGGTGTTGCTAAAACTGGTGCTTGACATAAAGCTTTCTTTAGGTTTTCAAAAGCTTGTGTATGTTCTTGAGTCCAAGGGAGAACAGTCGATGTGGCTGCCTCCTGGGTTGTCAACTGAATGAGTGGTTTTGCTAGGAATGCATATTGCGGGATCCACTGTCTACAATATGAAGTGAGGCCTAGGAAAGCCCGCACCTCCTTTTGTGTCTTGGGTATTGGCATGTTAGCTATCAACTGAATGCGGTCGGGTGTAAGCTGCCTTCCCTCCTTGTCCAGCGAGTGTCCAAGATAAACAACTCGCTGGACACAGAATTGCAGCTTAGAAGGGGACACCTTGTGCCCTTTTTCGGCTAGAAATTGTAAAACTGTCAGTGATGCTTTCTCACATTCAGGTTCACTTCTTGCGGTGATCAGTAGATCATCGACGTATTGAAGCAGTGCAGTGTTAACTGGCATGTGGATACTGTCAAGTTCTCGTTTCAGCGCTTGGCTATAGATGCTGGGGCTTTCTGTAAATCCTTGAGGTGCGCGTGAGAATTTAAAGCTACGTCCATTTAAACTAAATCCGAACAAATATTGGCTTTCCGGATCTATTGGGACACTGAAAAAGGCATTCTTAAGATCAATTACAGTGAAGAATGTCGCCTCGGAATCAATAGCTGTCAGTAATGACGAGATATCTGGGACCACAGGGAATTGTGGCACAATGCATTTGTTTAACTCGCGCAGATCAATAACCAATCGATATACTGGCGGGGCCTTCGGATCTGTTCGTTTAAGAATCGGTATTATCGGTGAATTACATATATTGGAGTCTGTTTCCACAACTACTCCTTGGGCAATGAGCTCGTCAATGATTTGTAGTAAAGCCACTACAGCATCTGGTGGTAACTTGTATTGTCGCATTCGTGGTAGCACCACTCCTGCCTTTAGCGTGACTCGATATGGTGTAATATTCATGCAACCAACATCAGTAGGGCCTTGTGCCCATAGATGTGTAGGTAAAGTCTGCAGTCGGGGATCCATGTCTCTAGATACATAGTGACCTTTAAAATCACGTAAAAACAATCTTACTCCTTCCGGAGAACAACATATTATAGCTCCTAGAGCTTTTAACGTTTTTATTCCTAATAAATTTTCTGGACATGATTTAGTAAGCAGTAAATCTGTAGTTCGGGTCAGAGGTCCTATCGTAAGTGGCAGAGGTTGTGACACTTCATTAACAATAGGTTTTCCTGAAAAACCAAGGGAAATATTCTGTGAGCCTGAGAGGGGTGCCCCTGGAACTTCACTACGTTTTATAGTTGTTCGACTTGCCCCTGTATCGAGTAAAAATTTTCTATCTTGACCTAATAATTTACTATGTACATAAGGTCCTTCTTGATCTACAGGAATCTCGATAAGGGGTAAGTCAACTTCCCTCTCTAGGCTAGTTCATGCGTAACGCTGATACTCGGGATATTCATACTGTGCGGTCTGATACATTTGTCGTGTTGTTGTTTGTGTGGCAGCAACAGGCAATGGGGGTGCAGCTGGCACAAACTGTATTGGCTGTTGTGCGGCTGGCATGGCCTGGACATGCTGTATAGCTCCTTGTTCATTCTGATCTTGTCTGAGTGGCCGTGATCTTTCTTGTGTTTTACCTATGGCGATATTATGTTTTAAAACTGGACAATCGTGTACGTAATGGCCTGGCTTTTTACAATAATTGCATGTCCCTTTTACAGGTCCTGCTGAATCGGAATGTGTCATACCCCTTTTATGTCCTTCAGCTGGAACTGTCTGGGAAACTAGCATTTTCATTTTTGTGTCTTTCATGCGTGTGTGTTCATGTTCTTGTTCCTCTTTAATTCTATTGTGGTGGTACTGTAACATTTGTAACATTTGTGATGGAGTGTTACCTTGCCAGGTACTTTCGAACTTTAATACTCTATTCTTTACTGGGGGCAGAGCATTTTCTACTAATTTTGTTACAAACAGATGTGGGTATGATTCGCTACTTGCTTTTATGCCACTATTTATACCAAAACATTTTTCAAAACGGGCATAGTAATCACTAGTGTCTTCATCTTGCTTCTGTTTACAGGCTGAAATTGTACCCCAATCTTCCTTTTTCGTAGTTAATAAACGTGGCAGTACCTGTACTAGTAGTCCTGGTAATGCCTTAGTTTTGTCCCCAAGCCCCGAACCTGGACCTCGGGCCCTTTCTTCTGCTTCTAATGCTGACCATTCTATCTTTTGATCACCTACCTCCCACTCTTTTTCTTTGAGTTTCTCATAAATGCCAGCAGGCATCAACACCTTTAATATTGTCATAATGTCGGGGTAGGTATACTCTCCCATGAGTAACATGTCTTTAATTTCTCGGTGAAACCCCGCTGGGTCCTTGTCATGACTGGGTACTACTTTCTTCATTTCTAACAATTCTATTTTTGATATAGGCGTATATACAAATACGCGTTTAAACTCATTGTCCTCACCCTTTATTGGGTGCACTTCCCGTAAGGGATTCTGTCTATCTATGTGATACGTAGTTCTTTCCTTGACGGACAATGGAACATGTTCTGAACATACAAAAAGAATATACTGCTTTCTTGATTCTAGAATTTCTTTAATTAATTCAGTACCTGGACCTCTCCATTTATTCATAAGTAATTCAGTCAGTATGTCAGGCAAGGGACCAGGGTCCGAATGCTGACTCCGATATAGTATAATGAGTTGTTGAATCATATAAATCCCAGCTAACCTTTGTTCATCTGGGGTAAGATTCAAAAATGTGCGTACTACTGTCTCATCACTATATTTTCCGGGACTGTCCACCCAATGAACAGCTGCCCTGGCTAAATCTTGTTCATCCATAGAATCGAGGAAATGATAACCCCTTCGTTCTCGGAGTAGTTTGTCGGCGGTTTGGAACGAATGCTCGTTAGACCTTATATTAATTATAGGTATTTGAAAATTCCTGTTATTATCTGGACACGTCGGATGTATTGAGTCAGTATGATATCTAGTCTTATTCCTATTACAAGATCTTCCTCTACCTACATAGGCTATGGTGTCTGACTGTCCTGTGGGCAGTCCTGACCCTTCTTCCTCGTTTTGTTCGAACTCGTCTGTCTCTAATCTCTCTTCGTGTAGGCGTTCTATTTCTTTACGGATCTTTCGGCACATGGCTATTATACAGTTTTGTTTATCATGTCTCCCTTCTGATATATTCTGGCTCCATCTTGTAAGAATTTTCATGGCTTCCGGGTCTACCCCCGGTCGGTCTTGATTTCTGATCACACAGTTTATGAGGAAACGTAACAGTTCCCCCTGTATCTCTACTTTCTGGTATTCCATAGCTCTGTAAACACATTCTGGATCTCGCCCTGTTTGGACAAAATGATATATATTATCTAGATGCGCAGTCATTCCTGGTAACTTTGCTAAATACACTGCAGCTCGTCTGATACGCAATGATGCTAGGGTCATTTCGTCCTCTTTTCCAGGCACCGGGTCATATCTACAGTCTATAAGAAGTTCCTTAAGCGCACGGGCACTAAGGAGTTTGGGTGTACGTGAATGCGCTGACTCTTGAAAAGTAAGCTTATTTATTCTGGGTGGCGTAGAAAAGGCATTGGTAGCTCCTCCCGCGGCCCCATCTGGGGCGTCGGGTGTAAAAGGATTCGTTGAACGTGACACAGCAACTACAGGTGTGGACACAGCCATAGAAGTAGCTGTAGGAGCGGATACAGAAACAGATGTGCTTGCCGGAACTTGTGACTCGATTTGTTGCTGTAGGGATACGGGTACTGGATCTTGGCGTTGAACCTCCCTGGTATGCGGTCTATGTGGGGCGGAATTGGCATACTCGGGAGCTGCGTCATCTAAATATGCGGAAAGGAAAACATCTTCTGCGGTTCTAGGATGCCCCTTAGGATGTACCTTTATGGGGAACAATGGGGTTAGCAAGTCTTTTGGGGTTTCTGGAGTAGCCTTAGGTAATCCTTCGGCCAGAAGGGGATACATACCGTTCATAAGGGCATTTCTTTGTCTGTCTACTTGTTCTGATTTCACTCGGATTCCTTCCTCAATTAATAGATTCTCTCGAACTTTATTGGAATTCTCTTTACTCTTCTCTTCCTGTCTACGTGCTTTTTCTGTTCGTCTATGTGATTCTTTACGCCATAATTCAACGGCGTCTTTCTGTGACTGTCTGACTTTCCTTTTCCATAACTCTTCCTCGACTTTCATGATGCACTCTGCATCCCAGGTCCCTGCTGTGGGCCACCTCTGACTTTCTGGTAATCCCTTGGTATAGTCTACCCATAAATCAAGAAATAATATAGCGTCTAAGCCATGTTTGTGATACATAAAGTGCCCTGGGGTGTCCCTAGGAGGAATAGGGACGGCTTCTTCGAGAACCCCTTTTCTGGTAGTGATCTGTCTTAATTTCGAAAAGAGCGGCATATTGAGAACTGACCCTATACTTGATTTTGACCTGATACTTGAATTTGAACAGACTTAATACAATAAACACGATAAAGAACAGTCATTCATACCACGACATACTTAAACACTTTAAACATTAAACATTAAACCTTTAACTGAAACAACAATGATGATCGTCTGCATAACTAATCACCAAGCTTAATTCTCGACAATAACTAGACAATAACTAGACACTTCGGAATACTTCGGAATACTTGATATACTGCTAAACAGTACAGATACACTGCTAAAACAGTGCAGACCGGATTTGTGTACCCAAACCCGTCTTGACCGGCACAACCTATGTGCACGTCAGAAATGCCTCCCCAGCAATGGTACTCACCGGGTAGCTTCGGAAACGGAAGGCCTCAGTAACTTGAACTTGACTTGGACTGGACTGGACTCGACTCGACTAGTCGGACACTGGGCTTGACTTCGGACTGGTGGGTCTCTGTATACCTCGGATCTTGCTCTCTCAGCTAGGCTCTGGTCGGGATACTTCGCACTTCTCACCGCCTCGTCTGGGTGTTGATCGCAGTCTCAGTCGCCCCCGCTTGACCGGAGGGAGATACAGGAAATCCTGCTGGTACGCGTTATTGTCCGTCCAGCCGTGGCAGGAGACCGGGCCTGCAACGCACCGCCGGCGCGTGAGATGAGAAAGTGTCCCTGTTCGGGCGCCATCATGTGGTAAATATTTCTCCTTTACCGGGACTGAATTTGATACAGGAACATAGTAAAATAGCTCAATGAAATGAGAGGCAGAATCCGTGATATTAGAGTTTCAGAATGGGCTTTATTCCAATAAGCGATTATAATCGGATGCTTCAAGTTCCATCACCACGGGAGTTCAGGAAGTGAAGTACATACTTTATTGACAAGCAGTAACTTTTATAATACATACATTATAATGAAGTGAATACAGTAGGCGTAACAATTGATAAGGACATTGACGTTTGGTTTGCGTAACCGAAAATGGGTGTAATAATGAGTAAAAAGGAACATGATTGGCTATGATGTAATACATAGGTGGATCTATAAGATAATACTTGGCATTGATGCGCGCGCAGCAGTCTGACGTGTAATTGACGTGTAACTAGGGGGTGACGGGGACTTGACATTTAGCTCTACGTGTGGAGACAAGAAGTCTGGGGGGTCAAGTCAACCTAATCCCAAATCATATCTAACATCTTATGTTTAAAGAACTATGTTATCCATAAAAGAAGGACTTTCGGACGGAATCTATTCTATACTGACTGTGCGTGCATGTACAAGCGTCTAAGTGTCTACATGAGATGCGAGGGGGTAGGAATATTCCATGATAACAGGGCTATGAATTACTTGCATGAGGACAGAGAAGATGGGCCCTCTTGCTTGGTAACTGGAAGAATGTTTACTTAAGCTACTAGGCAGGAATGCATCGGCTGAGGGGGAAGCAGATAATTCGAAGGTGAAATACAGTTCTTGGCAGAGAATAGGCTGATGTCAGGCTTCGTGAGCCGCGCAGAGAATGAGACAAAGTTCATGGTCACAGATGCAGGCTTGAACTGGAGCTTTCAGAGGCAGAAGGCAAGAGGAGTTTGATGACAGAATCAGGGCCTACTTGCCTGGACTGTAAAATGGCATAAGTGAACCATATAAAGCCGGTGGCCTTTCATATTTAGGAATGGAATATCCAGCCCATTCATGGCGGATCTGACAGAGGACATGTTGACGGTGGACGCACATGTGTTTGCGTCATCAATACTGGAACTGGAGGGAACATACATGTACTTGCGACATGCACATAGAACCGTTGGGGTCCAAGATAGGGGACATAACCGACCAGGAAAATCCATATTTCCACAATATGGTGTGTGATGTGCAAATGGGTTAAAGGTGCAGGTGTGAAGGTGGTGGTGGTGATATGTGTGGTGTGTCTGTGTTGTTGTGCTTGTGAGATGTGTGGTGATTTGCCTCTCCTTTGTGCTGTGGGGTTGGGCCCTTCAGTAGTGGAGTATTGCAAAGGATTCTGGTCAGGGAAGGGGCTGGTTTTATACTCGGCTATGTGGATGGGTCAAAATGGAGTCTTCCTGTCTGGTGTGTTGTGTGGGTTGACCTGGGATTTGTATTTTTTAGTTGCCATGGGGATGTGTCATTGGGGTGTGTTGGGTGTTTTTTGAGGCAAAGCCAGGTTCATGGCCACACTTGGTGGCCTTGTGGTGTGTTTTTTTTTCTACCGCCATTACTGTTCCGGAGAGACCGCGGCGGTGGGAATACAACAGCCCTTCCTCCTGCTCTCCCATTCATTCTAGTTGCGATTGCAGCGGTCGGAAATAGCGTATCGTTCTGCTGTCACTGCAATGGTATCATAATTTGACGTGCGGTCAATCCACTGGCCGTGCGGTGGTTTTGGGTCTTTCCGCAGAAAATCCGATCGCCACGGACGGATTTTCACCAGCTCCGCACGCCACCAGCATTCTTTCGTGGCCTCGGTTCGCCACGGTCGGATTTTCAGGCAGTTGATCCTAATCTGACCGCCGTTTTTGCCGCAGTACCAGCGGACGGTTAATTTCCGCTGCCACAGCGGTCGCAATGGTTTTCCGACCACCATCCTAATCGACCCCATAGTTCTGTTGATTGAAACATAGTACATTACACCACAGCAATGTAAATAGATGTTTAATAAGCTTCCAACATAATCAGAACAGCTATAGAATGTAGAAAAGAGGATGAAGTAAATTTCAAATTATTTTTTAAGTTGAACAGGTTAAACACCCCTGTTGTCTTCCCCATCAACAGAAGAGCAACTTTGCAAAGGGTTGCGAGTATGTACGTGTTCTACTTGGTATTTTTTGTATAACCATAGGCCTTTGCAAACTCCTAATATTCTGGGGTGAGAATGCGAGTGTCCCAATTGCACAGCATTGGCCATAAAGAAGTGGATGGTTCATACCTCCCTGGTACAAGTCTGATTTTATTAATTAGTTACAAACAGGCAGCTTTGGAGATAAGGCAACAGTTGCTAATACTAGGCCTGGGTGGTAAATTTCAGTCCACTCACGGAATTTGGGTAATTTTGCATTCTGCGGAGAACGCGGAATTGCCAAAAATTCCATGTTCCGTGGCTTCACGGAATTTTTTGCTTGTTTGCGCTTTCAAAATGCGTGTTCGTGAGATATTTCCCCCCGAGCACGCAAACAGCATTCGCGAACAGGAAAAAAGCTCCATAAACGGTTGGAACAAGCAATTCCGCATGTTCGCGAAACTATGTGTGCTCTCAGAGATTTTTTACTGTTTAGCTGAGCTTTGCGGAGCGCGACTACGCAAATTCCTCCCACCCCTAGCTAATACCCATGTGTGTACTGTAAAAATCATTGTTTAATACCAAAAACTCAGATGGTTAATCCACTTCTGGAGATAACTGCCAGTGTAATCTCTGTCACAAGTTTAGGTTTGATGGTTACTGTTAAAAACTGTGTTATTGGTTGACTGGGGTATGGACCCTGGTCAAACAGATACTACAATTCTAGTCAGAGCAAGGCACAAGCAAACCCCAAATTAACCTGTGTTCAACTTGTTGGTATCTTGGCACAGAACGGTTAGGCTTAAATTAGAGGCAACGTGGAAAATATTTGTGCAACACTTCAAACAGTAGACAGTGAAAACAGCCCACAAAAAGATTATGCAGCAGGTTAGAAAAATAGATCCGAAATGAATAAACAAAATAAGACCATAAAAGAAAAAATCCAATCATTAGCACCGGAGTTATTAATTTTTAAAGAATAAAGTGTAAAATAGTGCCTGTTAGAAATGGGGGTCTCTGGTTAGCAGAAGTAGGTACCTTTGTCCAAATCGGGAACCTTGCTTCTAGTCAGGGTAAGGGGGATACACTCCTAAAATAACCCCTGCTCACCCCCTTGGTAGCTTGGCACGAGCATACAGGCTTATCTCAGAGGCAGTGTGTAAAGCATTTGTCATCACATACAGTAATACAGTGAAAACACTACAAATGGACACCACACCAGTTTAGAAAAATAAGTAATCTTTATCTAAACCAAAACAAGACCAAGCAACAAACATCCACAATACAGTATTAAAAATAAGACTTTCAAATGGTAGAAATTGTTCAGTTCAATGCAAGTTGTAAATGCAACACTTTTCTCAAAAGTACCTTAGATGCGACATGCAAAGCAAACAAAATGGCAGCAGGGAAAGCGATGCGTCTGTTTCATACACTCATTGGAGGGGATGCATCTGTTCCTTACTGTGGCGCAGGGGGGGGTGAAGCGTCAGTTCCTTACTGTGTGGGGAGTTGATGCGTCTGTTTCTTACTGCATACCCTAAGCGATGCAACAGTCTTTGGTTTCTCGATGCGATGCGTTGATTCGGTAAGATACGTGTCTTCGTGCAGCCGCACAGCAGGTGTGCGTAGGGATCGGTGCGGTGGTGGCGATTTCGCAAGCCGCAGCAGGCACTGCAACTGTTTCATCGGCAATGCGTCAGGAAACCAGTGCGGGTGCAACACGCTTCTTCGGTGTTGCATTGACTTCCCAGCTTCCAGCGACAAATAGTCTGCAGAGGTCCTGAACAGCAGCAGGTACCCCTTTGCAGGTTGGAATTCCCAGCAAGGAAATTCAGGGGAGCTGGTGGTGAAGTCTTTGTGTCCCTGAGAGTTCAGAATAGTAGGCAAGCTCAGTTTCAAGCCCTTGGAGATCTTCCTCAAGATGACAAAGCAAGCAGCAAAGTCCTTTCTTCTTTTCCTTGGCAGCAAGCAGCCACTGCAGGCCAACCCCAGAAAGCAAACAGCAAAGGGGCAATATTCCTCCTCAGCTTCTCCAGCTCTTCTCCTGGGCAAAGGTTTCTCTTGATTCCCAGAAGTGATCTAAAAGTCTGGGCCCCTCTTTTTATACACCAAAATCCTTTGTTCTCTGAAGGCAGAGAGTGTCTTTACCCAGCAAAAAACAGTTCTGTGGGGCACTTTGCAAGTGCACAACAACCTCCTTTGTTTGTGTGAGCCCTTGCTTCAGACACACCACAGGGGGCGGAGCCATCATTGTGGAAGGCAGGTACAGCCCTATTCAGGTGAAGATGCTACTACTCCCATCACTCCAAATGCAAACCAAGACTATTCAGCCCAGCCCTGACTGATCTGACTTCAGGAACCATTGCCCTGCTCCAGCCCCTGTCATCCAAAAGCCAGACATGCAATCAACAAACCAAGCAGAGGCACACTGGATGGTTAGGAAGGAAAATACCTACTTTCTAAAATTTGTATTTTCAAACACAGAATGTAAAAATCATCCTCACTAAAAGATGCACTTTAACATTCTGAGTTCAGGCATACTAAACTTTCTTTTCCCATCTTGTTCCTAGGGTCAGTTATGTATATAAGATGTTATACACAAACTGCCCATTCTGGCCTATGGGAACAGATAGCCTTACAATAGTGGAAAACAAAATTGGCAGTATTTCACTATCATATGCCACCCATATCAGGGCATGTCCTACATTTCACATACAATAGACTCTGCCCACAGGGGTACCTTGGGCCTACCTTAGGGGTGACTAACATGTAAAAAAGGGAAGGTTTATGGACCGGCAAGTGTGTGCACTTGCCAAGTCAACATGGCAGTCTCAGACTGTACGCAGGCTCTGCAATGGCAGGCCTTAGTCACATTTTACAAGCTTCTTCTGTGGGTGGCACAATCAGTGCTGCAAGCCCACCAGCAGCATTTGATTTACAGGCCCTGGGCACACATAGTGCACTGTACTTGGGTCTGACAAGTAAATGAAATCAGCCAATTATGAAATCACTAATCCATCACAACAATTTACAAAGGGAGCACTTGCACTTTGGCCCTGAACAGCAGTGGCAAAGTGCCCAGAGCATCTGGACCAGCAAAATCATATGAGGCAACAGCAAAAAAAATGGAAGGGAGACCCACACCAATGGTGCCAAGTCTAACCGTGCCTTAAAGCATAAAGAGAGAACGAGGCTATCTGGTTATGCCGAACCGGGGCAAAGTTAAATGTTCAGGCTGACCGTGATGGAGTGAGGGTCGGTACAGTCCCAGATTAGTCCAGCTGAAGTTTCACCTTCTCAAGTTTTGTGCTAAGAGTCCCGTTCACATCGGAGAGGGTTGCTAGGAGCAAGGAAAATGTCACAGGCAATGGTCAGAGTGGCGCGAAGAGCAGGCTGGGTGTTGCATATAGGCAGGCTGGAGATTCATGTTGGCTGTCCCCACGGGCTTTTGATGCTGCTTGTGGGGGCCCATGCTGGATTTTGGTGCAAGTGGCACAGTATTAGTGCAAATGGACCTGTTTTGCAGTTGCGAAGAGCCCAAAAGCTTGATTTAAGAGCATGCGAGTCACACCAATTATCCAAGACCAGAGAGGCGCTATTGAGGGGTCAGAAACCCACTGCAGCTGGGCCAGACCAGGCTATAGGCACAAAAGGACTAAGGGTAAAAAAAAACGCAAACTTTCTAAAAGTGGTGATTTCAAAATTGTGATCAAAAACCCTACTTTACCACTAAATAGGGCTTTTCACTTCAATTCCAAAGACACCAAACATGTATGGGTTATCTCTTACCATTTGGAAATTACACTTATAAAATTTAATAAGGCAACTCAAATGTTATATAGGAGAAATAGGCCTTGCCATAGTGAAAAACGAATTAAAGAGTTTTCACTTCCAGGACATGTCAAACTTAGAAGTACATTTCCAACTTTTTAATTACAGAGCACCCTGCCCTGTGGGCTGCCTAGTGCCTAGCTTAGGAGTGATGTATAAGTATTAAAAAGGAATGTTTGGGCCTGGCAAAAGGTTAACTTTGCCTGGTTGACATGGCTGTTTAAAACTGCACACATACAGCTACAATGACAGGCCTGGCACATGTTTAAGGAGCTACGAAAATGTCTGGCACAATAGGTGCTGCAGGCCAATGGTAGCATTCAATTTACAGGCCCTGGATATATGGTATACCACTCTACAAGGGACTTTCAAGTACATTAAATATGCAAATTAGGTATGAGCCAATTTAGGAGCAGGAGCATAAGCACTTTAGTACTGGTTAGCTGTGATAAAGTGCACAGAGTCCTATGCCCAATAACAACAAATTTGTCTAAAAGGGGGGGGGGAGGCAACTGTTTTGGGGATGACCCAGCAGAGAGCACAAGGTCCAACAGCAACTGTATATATGATAGAGCACTATGGGGCTGATTAGGAGTTTGGTAGTCTTGGAGCAGGCTGCCATGCTCGCGCCTGCTCCAAGACTGCCAAACCCGTATGCAGACCGCCTGTCATATTCCAATTGGAATACAGCTAGGGCAGTCCTGCAGTGTCTGGCACATGGTGGTGCCTTTGAAAGGCTTGGATGTGAGCCTTAGAAAGGCAGTGCCGTGTGACAGCACGTTCTTGCATAGCTTGGACTGGTAAGTGTAAGCTGTGTAGTAACTGGGGATGCATAAATACAGGAGGGCAAAACAAGTGCCCCCCTGCATTCATCCCCTAGCCCTGAGGCAACCGTGGGCCCAGTAAGGTCCCATTACTTACCTCACCACCATGCTTTTCATGGCAGGCTCACCACCATGAAAAATGTGTTGGTGAGGAAGTTCATAATATGCTTGGTGGTGCCGCAGTGGCACCGGCATCATACTGCAGACCTCAGACCTCTGCCAGACCACGAGGGATCATGGCTCCCTGGTGGTAGCAGGGATCCTATTGTGGTCCAACAGTCCAACTCTTAATGTGGTGGTCAGAACGCCAGTGTGGCAGTAGCTGCAAGGCCACCACAGGTTTGGTGTCCCATTGGACCACCAATCTCAAAATTAGACCCTAATTGTAATGTCTAGGTTAGATATTTGTAACATATGTATTATAGCTCAGAGGTTTCATTGATTTCTTGAGTAAGTTTTATGTAAACCGAAGGTCACAAGTTACAATGAGGGAAAAGTAGCTGAGTCTACTGCAAACAACTGTACATAGCCAGCCAGCAAATGAAACTGGTGTCATTCTAAGGTTAGTGAAATTGCTTTCTGTCACTTAGTCCAAAATACAGTTCAATATGTAAGTTGGGACAGTGGTTCACTGAGTAAACGCTCACTGATGATCCATGTCGGTATCTGCTAGTCATAGTTGAAATCTTGGCAAGGCTGACTCGGCCGTCCATCATTCTAAGGACCGTAAATTAAGAACCATCACATTGAGTGGTAATAAAACCGGTTATTTACAGAAAATAAAACTGTCACATGTGCAATAATAGGAAATGTCATGATGTGTTGCTATATATTTGTTTATTATTACTGTGTGTACACCCATGGAAAGATACACCCTAATTTCTACAGAATATGCTCACCTGCATATATTACCTATGTACAGAGTTCCAGATAATAAAAACTGCTTTCCTCTGTGCATCTAATGATAGCTTATGCAGTGACAAGTGGTACCCTTGTTTGCCTGATGTGCTGCTCCTTCTGTATCCCAAGAACAGGTGTGAATTTCCAGCTGTGGTGCAGTGTCATGCTTGGTCTCCTATGTGAGTTGTCAGCACAGTAAACAACTCTGACAAACGAAATTATCAATTGTCCAGTGAAGGCAGGCTTTTGTATCCATATGGTGTTGGGGAGGGAAAATAAAAGTCACAAATACCCCGAACGGCTGCTGCACAATGCATCAAGCAGCTGCTGAATATTGATTGTATTTCTGTTAGAAGAAGCTTGTTTCTATTTTTCCGGAAGTTTTTTTAAAACCATCTTGGCTAGGACACTTTGTCTCCTACCTCAGACACCCATTCACCTATCCCCACTGAGAGCACCTCCCACATGTCAGCTCATTGGTATTCTTGATTCTGCACACAGTTGAGAGAAGTGTGCCCACAACCACAAATAATAGAATAAATATTATTGGTAACCTGCAGTCTCAAAATATTTCAAACTAGGTCGCATATTTGATCCTCATTTTAACTTTGTGATGCTATTCCTTGATTGTTTTTGACTCATCTAGCAAATAAAAGGTCATGCCGCATGATCAGAATACATTGCACTGCACTCAAATTTAAATGGTTCATGAATGACTGGGTGATCCAGTCCGGGTTTTTGTTTGCATTGTGGTACATGTTGTCCAGATTTTATATTATGCTGAACAGAACCAAGGGGCATATTTACAAACCCCTCTTGCCACAGGAACGTAAATTTTTCCAACGTTTCATTTAGAATGCGGCATTAAACCACTTAACATGGCTTAACACCACCTGATGGGCAATGGGTGTTCCAGTAGGCATTCTGCCGCAACACCCATTGATTTTGATGCTGCTCGATATTTATCAATGGTGTTGTAAATATGGGGCAGCACCAAAATTAAGACCAGGAAAATCCTGGTCTTAACATGGCAAAACAAGGAAAAATGCTTGTTTTTGCTATTTCTATGTGTCCTGCATTGCGCAGCATACATAGAAACAGTAAATTGCCCTGGATGATTGCTCACCTTCCTGCACATAAATAATAATTCCCTCAACGCAGGCACCCTTCCACTATGATGCAAGGATGCCTGCGTTGGCGCTTGACAGATTAATTTAGTACCAGCGCAGGGAGACATGCAGGGGTGCACCGTATTATTGTAAATACAGCGCATCCCTGAATTTCTGAAGTGACGGAGTGCGTCGTTAGCCACTTTATTGTAAATATGCCTCTAGAAATCACAGAAGGCAAAGCAAAACTCTGGAATGGATGGGCAAATCATGCAGAGACTAAGGAGTCTTGAGAATCCTTATGCTGTATTCTCCAAATACATGGCCACCGCCAAAATATCTGTATGTAATGTACTTAACACACCCGGTCATTTCAAACATGGTTCCTATTATCAAACACATTATTACCTCTGTATACATCACTCAAGTGCAACTAAAAAGAAGGAATAACATTTTTCGTTTTCCCAGATGGCTGTTATTGCTGATTTTTAAATGTAGGAGATATGAAGGGAAAGCAGGGAAGGATATCTTAAGGAGGCAGTTGGAGAAAAAAAGTTGGACATTTATTTGATGATACATGTGTGGAAGGAAAGTTGGAGAAAAAAAGTTGGACATTTATTTGATGATACATGCGTGGAAGGAAAGACACCTTTTTTACATCTGTGGCTGCATATGAGCATAATGAGGATACACCTGTGATGTGGTGGATTGATTGGCTAGGGCATAAAATGGCTGTGGTTGGGAAATGTATATAGTGTATAGGCATATATCAATTTTACCTTGATATTTGGTTCCGTGTTTGATCATTTGGCACGATGCCTAAAAGCTTGATGCTCTGTCTCATTAATTACTGTTGTGCTTGGCTTCACAAATGTCGTGGGATATCAATTCTTATAATACCACGTGGGCCAAAGTTAATGTGAAATTTATCGTATGATGTCATCAAAAGTCACAGTGTTTGTGATGTGACTTCCGCTACTCCAAGACTGTTTTTGAATTCTTGCCTATGTTCCATATCTTTTAAGCGGCCAACTAAGAGTAACTAAGGAGATGCCTAGTCATCAATTATAAAACATCACTCAACTAATGAGAAAATTGAACATCAACCTTTCATAAAAGGTATCTATTGCACATAGATGTAATGACCGATGTTAGAAATGGGATTTTGGTTGGCTAGGGCATACGCCTAAGCCAGACAGAAACCACCACTCTAGTCAGGGCAAGGGAGTTACACGCTGAAGATAATCCCTGCTCACCCCCTGGGTAGCTTGGCATGAGCAGTCAGGCTTATCCCAGAGGCAATGTGTAAAGCGGTTGTGCAACACACACACACAGCAGCAACACAGTAGGCACTCCACAAAGGACACTCCACACAAGGTTATATCAAAAATTGCATTATTCATAAACACATTAGAATCATAATCACAAATGTACACTGTGCCACCTAGCACTAGGCAATACTTCACAGGGGATTATATACAGGACAGGGCCAATCGGGCCACTGTCAAAACCATAAGAACAGGTAAGTAATGAGAACAACCAGTGACTATTGGTAAAAGACTGTACTTAGCGGAAACATATTATGCATAAACACTTTAGGCATAAATCACTTTTAAATGTGCACCGTAGTAACACTCCCTAGGTGCATACATCACCTCAGGCATAAACACATTAGGCATAGTTTTAGGGCCTTGCACCCTACCAACACCACAAAAATGACCCCAGGCCAACTGGCCTTCCTTGGGACCATCTGGGCTGGCCCAACTGCCCTTTGTCCCAAAAGTCAGGGCTTGATAATCATAGGGCCTTCCACCAGGCCCTCCGGCTGCCATTGCAGCAGAACGATGTGCGTGATGCACAGGGGGGTGATTCTCACCCCTTCCTCGTTATTATAAAAAGCCTGCCCCCCTCGTTGCAGCTGCCCCTGCTCTTGTGGTGCAGCAGGGAAAGCGAAGGCACCAGCACCAACCATGCCTTGAAGGCCCCCTTCACTGGGGCTCTTCTCTGGAGAAAAGGCACCCACAGTGCCTCGCATGGACCCCACTCACCGGGGCCTTCTCAGACTCCTTCCAAGATCTGCAGGACTTTGGCCGGGAGCCCGTGAGGCTCCGGTCCCACTCCGTGACTGCTGGCCTCACTCTCCCGCAGCAATAGGCGGGGATCTCTGTTTCCTGAGCAGAGCCCCGCCCACTATCAGGCCTTCTACTGCCTGTCTTCGTTTCCAGCTGCGGCTGCTCTTGCCGCACCAGAGACCCGAGTCCACTGCTGTAGAGTGCCGGGAGGGGCCCACCACGCACTCCTGGGGGGGCATATACGCCCAAAGACTCTGGCTCGCACAAGACTTGGGGGCAATGCCGGGCTCTCCTCGCCCTCACGGGAGACCCGCCTACAACTAGGCATGCTCTGCCTAACTTCCGGTCCGCGGACTGAGTGGAGCTGGAGCCCTTCTCCCCAGGGGCTCAGCAATTCTCTGCAGGGACAAAGCTGGAGTGCTCATCACGCACTATGATCTGCACACATGGCTCTCCTACCACGGCGCGACATCACCTTCACAGTGGCAAGAAGAGAGTCCCCTCCTCGGGCTCCGGGCTCAGAGGCCAAGTGGAATCCCACTCTTTGGGATTGGGCTCCAAAGATGTAGCGCTCACGAGGCGCTAGGACACCAGGTATCAGAGGGGCGGAGCAGGGCAAAGCAGGGCCAGGCAGGTCAGCTCACAGGGCCCTCCAGCAGAGGGGCAGTCCCTCATGGCGGTTCCTCCTGGGGCCCAGCAGGTACAAACAAGCACCCAAAACAGCACACCAACATGGGGTCACAGCCCCAATATTTATACTACATTTCCCTTTGTCCTGCCCTGGCACAGGGCTTGGGGAACCAGTCTCAACTGGTTCTGGGGGGTACTGGAGCACTTTGTTTACAGTGCTTCTACTCCCCTTTGTCAGGTGGGGGCTCGGTCCTCAGACACACCACAGGAGGGTGGAACCAGCATTCACCCAGGCAGGCACAGACCTATTCAGGGTCAGGGGACTACTCCTCCCACTACTCCAAATGCAGCTCTTCCTATTCAGAGTAGCGCTGACTCACCCTGCCCCTCTGGAGTCACACACCTCACCAGCCTCTGTCACTACAGAGACAGACATGCAATGCCTACTTCTAAAAGTGGCATTTCTAAAATAGTGATCATAAATCTCTGCACACCATTATGCAGCATTTAGTATCAATATTCCAAACATACCAAACATGACCACGCTGCTCCTCTCATCTGAGGAATTACCACTGAAACACTTCTCAGGGTATCCCCAATGCATTCCTATGAGAGGGCAGCCTCACTGTAACAGGTTGGAAAGGCAACTTTGATGGGGCGCAAACAGCGCTGCAAGCCCACCAGTGGCATTTAATTTACTGCCCCGGGTATATGAGATACCACATTACTGGGGACTGACAGGTAAATTAAGTACGCCAAACAGATGTAGAACAATCTTACCATGTTTACTACAGAGAGCACACACTCTTTACACTGGACAGAAGTGCTAAAGTGCCCAGAATCCTAAAACCACCAACATCAGGACACAAAAAAGACTAGGAGGAAGGCAAAAGGTTTAGGGATGACCCTGCAAAAAGGGCCAAGTCCAACAACCGATAAATATGATGTTCATGGAGTGGTTTTATGTGGATTTAGCTGAGAATGTCTTCTGTAATCATTGCTGGCAATAGTATTTAGTTGATATAAACAGCTTGATATATGTTATGTGTATGATTGTAAAGTTATTTATGTAAAAAAAATGGCTACTGGACTGTAGAGGAAATTAATGTATCCTATTGGCGATATGTTAATAAAAATATAAACTTGGTGTCATTTTAATTGCATTTGTAAAGTTAGGCAGACCAATACCCAGGTTAAATTATGGGTATTGTTTATGTTAATGTATAGGTTAACCTTAAGTGGTGTTTACTTTAAGTGGAGTCTCTATTAATAGGACGTTTTATGCAGCAAACTACATTACTTTACAATTCAGCACTGGGTTTCACTTGATCATTGGCAAAGAGCACTTGCAAATTATACATTTTCAGATAGCCAGACATTGAATGTGCTATTACCTCTAGTGCTAAGGAGGCCTCTACCTCTAGAACCAGTACAGTTTTAAATTCATACATCTTCGACTCTAAAAACCTCACTTTGAGTACTAGAGTAACTCCGGTAGCTCCATTACCCCCTCAGACTTATCAAGAAATTACAAATTGAATCATCAGGTTCATTTGGAAATTAGGAATTAACAAGGGAATTAGTAACTTTGAAAATTGGGTTGTTGATTGACTGGGGTGTGAGCCCTTGTCAAGCAAAAGTCACAATACCTTGCAGGGTGAACCACAAAAACTCACTAAATTAGCCTTTGCTTAATCCTGGGTGGCTTGGCATTAGAGCACTCAGACTTAACTTAGAGGCAGCAATGTGTAAAGTATTTATGCAGCACACAAACAGTAATGAAGTGACATCACACCACTAGAAAAAAAATCTCAAACCAATTTAGAAAAATAAAGTACATTTTAATAAATTGACACCAAAACGACACAAATCTAATCAGTGGAATCAGAGTTATGTTTATTGTCATTTTTGAGTAAAAGCTAGCAGTCAAAAGAGAAAAGTGCCAAGCACGGACATCTAGTAGCAGGAGACCAGGTCAAAGTTGAAAAATATGGCCAACCGCAATTAAGTGTGGTTTGGATAGAAGTAGTGGAGTTGCCAATTCATTGTCTACCTTTGGACCTAAAAACTTTCTGAGAAAAATGTTCTGAGAAGGTATAGTTCAGTGGGACAAGGCTGCAGGAGGTTTTTGAGGAGGGAGTGCCATCATAAGATCAAAGTTGTGGTGAAGAGTTCTATGTTTGGACTTAGGGGGCGGATTACGATGGCGGGTGGACTTGGTCCACCCGCCATCGTAGTGGTGTTTGGAACCGCTCGCCAGACATGCGGCAGTCCTACCACTGTGATTAGGATGCGCCCGCCACTATGGCGGGCGCATCCTGGGCTTTTAACATGGCGTGTGGTGCTGCTGGCTGCAGCACCGTCCGCAATGTTAAAAGTGCTTGCACTAAATTTCCCTACACTACGTGGCAGGCACCACGTGGTGCCTGCCATTTGGCACATGGAAATGCAGGGGGGTACCATGGGTACCCCTCCCAGTGCAGCAACATCCCCCCCAAACAAGGGGGGCCCACAACGGGCCCCCAAACCCAATCCCCACCAGCCTTTTTAAACACACATCCTAATTTGGTGGACAGTGCCTGCTAGGCACCTCCCCCATATTACTGGCCCTGCTCTGTCAGCCAGGCAATCGATGTGATTGCCTTTGGCGGTGAAGCTGCAGACAGACTTTTCATCCGTCGCGGTACCCACGGCCATCCTCATTTGGCGGTGGGTAAATCCCTATGTGATGGCGGAAGGGCTGCCACCGCCGGCCCGGCGGTGGCGGTCCTTCCACCATCATAATGACCCCCCAAGTCTCTGAAACGGAAGTGGAAAAACTCCAGCGGGATGAGGCAGAGGGTTGCAGCCAAAGACAGTTCCAAGAGGTCGAACGCCCCTTTGACGAAGGACAGCTGGAATGGATTTGCTGCTGTGGAGAAGTATGTAGTGAGAGAAGCAGCAAAGAGAATATGACGGGCAATGCAACTCAGGTGGTTAGGCGAACAGGTTGGCCTTGGTCTCCTCCTGGTTCTCAGAGCAGTTTTTAGCCTAAAATGCTCAAAGCCCCAACTTTTGAGTTTTGTCTAGTTGGTCCCGTTCAGTACCACTTCCAAGGGTCCAAGATTGGCAGGGCACCACTTGTAGGGTCAGGGTTCACTCAGGCTGAGTTCAGGTGTGTGTCCAAGGTGAAGGGAGTCTTTTGTGTCCCTTAGGCTTAGATCAGGAGGCCAGCAAACTAGCTTCTGGAATCATTCTGCAAGTCCAGTCCTTCTTCCCCAGGCAAGAGGAAAACAGGAAATAAAGGCAGCAGCTCAGCAAAGCAGCACATGTCAGCATCTCAGCAGAATGGAAGCACTTTCTGCATCATAACAGTCCTTCTTCTGTTTGGAGTATCCAGAGGTCCACAAGTGTACTAAAGAGTTGGTGTCTGAGGTCCCCTTTTTACACTCTGGTACCCTCCTGGAAGGCAGGAGAAGCTTCTAGACTAGCTTTGAAGTGCATGGGGTTTTCCTGACTCCTCTGACCTGGCTCCAAGCTGGCTAAAGTGTCAATGTAACTTTTATGCAATAAAAGGGGAGTTTAAGGCTGGGCAAGGGTATTTCAATGCCATGTCTATGTGGCAGTTTAAAACTGAATTCAGTGCAGTGGCAGACTTGGGATATGTTTTAAGGTGCTACTTCAGTGAGTAGCACAATAAGTGCTGCAAGTCCACTGGTAATATTTTGTTTTCAGTCCCTGGGTATATGGTATACCACTCTACAAGGAACTCACAAGTAAATTAAATATGCTAATTAGGAATAATCCAATTTGAACACATGTTTTAGGGGAGTGAGCGCAACCATTTTAGCACCAGTTACCAGTGGAAAAGTGTATAGAGTCTTAAGTCCGACAAAAACAAACTCAGCAAAAAGCAGTGTATGGCAAATGTTTGGGGGTGATATTGCAAGGAGGACCAGGTCCATCAAAACCCCTCTCTAGCTAAAAGCCAGGGAAGACTAGTTAATACATTGATGGGCTTCCTTGTTTAGGCTATAGAACATGTACTCTGGCTCTATACTGCAGAAACCTGTGCCAGTTCTTTCCCCTCTGAATTCAGTTGGATCCCTATTTCTTTCACCATTAGGGACCACCAGTCTACACTCTCAGTTCACCCCCCAACTAAGGGAGATTAGAGCATGTTTTACTTCCTGCCACTGGGGACTACTACCCCTCGGGCAATATTGGCCACCCATGAAGAGGCCTCACCAGTGGGTGGTTTCCTTGGACAGACAGAGTCCCCTGCTTGTATCCTATCTGAGAACAATCAGAGCAGCAGGGTTGGTATTGGGCTGCCCAAGGCCACTGCAGTCCAGAACCTCCCTCCTTCTTTCTCAGAAGGGACATGGGAACCTAATCCTTCCCCTTTAGTCTGAGACTTGTCTGTGTCTCCTCTGACCTACCCCTCACTCTGCTCGGGGGAACCCGAACCACCCTTCCTGGAGTCACTCACAGGTAACTGTTTGGACACTCTCATGCTGACCCAGAGGTCCGCCTCCTCAGCAAGCTTCCAGGGATCAGAAACATGCTATCCACTAGGTGTTGGTGCAGCTATGTAATACAAATACTGTCCATGTGCTTCCTCAAATGTAGGTTGTACAACCCAGTAAAATTATCCACTTTGCTGCCACTAACGAAGCCCTTCAATGCCGTGCTGGAATAGTCTAAGAAGTCAAACCAGTACTGGATTGGAAGTTTACCACTGTCCCTGAACCTCTGATGTTTTTTTTCTGGGGTCAGCCCAAATGAGGAAAGCAAAATGGCCATTATTGGGCATATCTGGTCTGTCATCTACCTCAAGTGTAAGGAGTGTTAGTTTTCCCACCGTGGACATGTACCTCCCCAAGCTACCACCACCCAAGTTCTCCTCTGGGACACTGTGTGTCCCATCAGAGCTATCTCATATGCTGAGAACAATTTATCAGTCACATATCCTACCACATAGCTGGGCAACAAGTCCTTGGGTATTTGGACCCCCACTTCTCTAATGGGCACTACTAGTACGCTGCCACCAATATTGCTGGACTCCATTCGCTTTGCTCTCATGTCCAGCTCCTTCAGGCTGAATGCATGTGCCAGTCTCTCTCTTGCTAGGCTCTCCCCAATTACAGTTTTAGTTTGGCTAGTTCCCACTTGAACCTCCTATGCACTTTCGTGTCTGTCAGCTCCTAGGTCAATGTACTAATCTGTCACAGTGCATATGTTATGTTTGTTATGATTCTCTTAAAACCTGCCCTATTAATTTTAATGAGGCATTTCCTCTGAAAATCAGTTGCAGTGTTTGCAAATGCAGGGATGGAGGCCTTTGTGGGAGATCAAAACTGCATAGCTGCATGTAAATTTGCATAATGCAGCTAGTGATGTTTCTATCCCTCAAAGGGAGGTCTCAAATTAAACAAGCATTGTTAAAGCAAATACATCGCGCCTTTGTGATTCACTGGCTTTGCAAATGTTTTTTAGCCATGCTACACAGCAATTGCTATTTTTCTTGTTAGTTACCGATCCGTGTTGTTTCGGTGACTAAAAAGAACACAAAACACACAAAAGGTTTATTTTTTATTTTTTTTAAGCGTTGGGTGGGGAGAGTGGTAGCAACGCCGGACATGTGAGGGGAACAGGGAAGCAACATCGGCGAGGGTGGTGAGCAAACAACCATTCACAAACTGTTCTTTGTGAGCCGCAAACTTATTTGTAAATTGCTGCGCACATTCCGGCTTTTAGATTTTGTATTTGTTAAGCCTGCATTTTAGCCAGCCACATGTTTTGAGAGTTAAACTCGTTGAGAACATCAGCTCCTAAAAGATGTATATGATAGAATGTGCTTTTTACTATATCATCACTCAAGGTTTTCATACTAACTGTAAACGATATGTCAAGGGGCAACAATGTAGACCATTCTCATTCATGCAAACTCTTTTGTCAGATTTCATTATTGCAATTAGAGTCAGATTTACAAGCCCCTTGCGCCAGTGTTGTCTCTTTTCCCATGTTAAAAGTTACGCAAGGGGCTTGTAAATCTGCCCCTTAGGGGCATAATATCAAGACAGGCGATACAATTATCGCCACTTTAGCGGCAGAAAACTGCCGCTAAAACGGCGATAATGGGCTTGATAATATGCTCTATGGAATTCCAATTGAAGCCCATGTTAGATGTGAAGGACGTCTAACCTGAGCTTCAATTGGAATTCCATAGAGCATAATATCAAGCCCATTATCGCCGCTTTAGCGGCAGTTTTCTGCCGCTAAAGCGGCGATAATTGTAACGCCTGGCTTGATAATATGCCCCATCGTTTTTTTAAAAAACAAGGCAAAAGGTTGCTCTTTCTTGAAAGTTACCAGAAAACGTACTATTGAGGGACAAGTACCCCCCGTAGACCCCATATGGGATTAATTTACACGCACCCTATAAGAGACACATTTTTGGAAACCGATGCATGCAGGATACGCTCGAAGAACACACACAGTGAAATTATGTGCAGCACACTCTCTCTAAAAGGAATCACACAGATGGAAAGCACACCTGCCCGAGGTAAAAAACAAATAAATCCGCATTTAGAGGAAATGGGGCAAATGATACTTTCCGTCTGAAAAGGTTAGGGAAACATTTGAGAGATTACACAATCTTCGAGGATATGAAGTGCAAGTTTACGAGGAAATGAGGACAGTGTGTGTCCCTTTGAAGTTCAGTTACATAAAAATAGCTACTCGCAGGGAAGGGGAAGATAAAAGACTGATTGAGAGAATATGCAAATGTGACCTATATTCTACGGCAAACACGCCTCGCCTTGTAGTTATGTGTCCATGGCATGCCGCCTTAGCTTGCACTATCGGCTTGTGCATTATTGCAAATGTGACTGCATTGGAAACAACTCCTGTCACAATCCCCAGACTAAGGCCTTTGCTTCGGCTTTCAGCCACCGGGCCCCCGGCATCTATGTGGTCTGTATGCAGTTCGTGCTCAGATTCTGCATTTAAATATTGAGCTTCTCCTCCCTATGTGAAGCTTCTTTAAATTGCAACTAACGTACACTTTCAAGATGCAATTCACTCTCGCGCATAATTCTTAGAAAGCTGTCTGTTTATCCATTTCTTTGAATGATAACACTGTGTACCTGCATGGGGAGAGGTAGCTTTGTAGAAACGCATCAATAGTGCAATTTAGCCTATTTCTAAGTGCTGTCAAATTTGAAAAATTAATTGTACCAAAGCACAGGGGGCGTAGTTTACTCAATAATGTTAGGGGAGAGTGAGACTAAGACTTCCCAACAATGGTAGAGAGCACCCAACTAAACAAGCATTTGCAATGCAATCGGTCTGGCCATTGCTATTGGCTCTGCCAATGTGTTTAGGTTATGTTATTAAAAATTACTTAATTTAACGACAGCCCACAAACCACTCTCTACAGACTTCCCATTGTAAGGGCTACTAGAATTATGTGGCAAATGTATGTAAATAATCTGACACAGTGAATGTACCTTTTTAGTGCCCACTGCCGGCTTATTAACATCTAGATTGGGGTATGCTTTAAGTTACAGTGGAATTTCCGCATTAGGCATGTCCACAGAGTGTTAGGATATGGAGGAAGGGTGTGAAGATGGGTATACCTGCACCGCTGGCAGTCAGGGAGTTAGGCACCTCTCCACCTATTGTGTCATTGGTGCTACATGCACATGAAGGCTATTGGCGTCCATTGATATCAGCAACCATGAAAACCTTCCTCCACCCAACAGTGCTGCATAGGAGTTTGTGATGTTGATGGGTGGGGGCGAGCGGGGAGAGTGGCTGCACTGCAGAATAATGCTGCTTCCTAGGGGATATCTGTTGAAACCAGGGCACAGGTGGCAAGTATGTTATAGATTTCTGAAACAGATAATATGTGTCCATCTGGCAGCTCTTGAGCAGCAGCAGATGCAGAGAAAAGAGTTACTTAACAGGAATCTTCAAGTCACAAATGATCCAGTACATTAATCTGAGAAAATGTCCTACTAGAAATAAGTACATATTTTTATTTAATTTCAAGTGTACTAAATGTGATTTAATACTACACCCCCCAGCAGCCTTCAGGGGTAAGACAATCCAGAGGAGATCACCAGCTGCCTGTGTCTGAGGAATCTACAATAAGACGTTTTAGGCTCTGGCGTACTGCACCAATTTTTTTAAGATCTTTACTATTTTTCAAGTAAATCAAAACACATACAAAGGAAACAGAGTGCATAAAAGCGAGCAATACAACAAAACAAGCAATACCTTCAGAGTGCATAACTGGTCTTTAGGTACAGCCATAGCACACCCAAAAAAGAAAACCAAAAAAATACCTGACAGAAGAAGTCAAAACACTCTGCTAGAAAATCACACACACCCTACAGTGAATATTTAGACCCAATATACATGTACATCCCACAGCGTCAACACAATGCCAGTTGATAGACACCTATACAGCCAGCAACTCTAGAACTAGACTACTTCTAACTGCGGCACAAAGTGAAAGCTACTTGCCTGGGAGACAGCTGATCAAGACACCGACACCTACCAAAGATTGTCCAGAACACAGTACCAAGAACATATTATCAACATAATATTACAGGAAGACTCAGAGTCGGGTTTGCAAAGGAAGCCCCGGAATGGTGTGCTAAGGCATCATCTAACAGACGGCGAGCTATAAGTACATACTAATGGCAGACGGTGCACTATACAAATTCCCAAAAGCATAATACAGTACTTCATGTGAGGTGCTATGGAACTGTTAAAGAAACTTGTGATGCCCTTATGTACCATGTCTGCTGCTATGTAGTCCGCACTTGCAGGAGTGCTATTTAAGGAAGCCATTAAATACCATTAAAAAAAATCACATTTGAAGCGCAGATGCTTCCAGTGAGATGTTTCTCTCTTGTATGGATCACTTAACCAAATCACACGTAACATTGAGTAGATTTAATAATTTGTTTAATTCCATGTTCATTTTATTGAAACCCAAAAATATGGTATTTTTTTGACAAAGTGGAACCTTACAATCTTTTGCACGTCATCCTGAGCTTTAGCGTGTTAATTCAATGACAACTCGCGCAAACAGAAAGCAGTAGCTGACGGAAAAGTTTTAATAATCCTTAGACGGGAGAGAAAAATAATGAGAAAATAAAATGCAAATATGTCAGCTCAATAAAGGTGCTATCTCGTTTTTTTCCCATTTTAAAACAGAATTACTCATAGCCACCTATGTATGCAAACACACAGTTATTTACTAATATACTAATATAAGAAACATACAAATCCGAGAGGAGTTGAGGGTGTTGTGGCACTGTGATGACGTGAGTACTAGTATGTCGAAGGCGGCCAGTTTCTCTTGTGTTTGCTCCACCCTGTGTAACCAGTGGTTTCATAACACAGATTTTGCTGGCGTCCTCTACCAGTTATCTGATGCCTTCATCTGGTTGCTCGGTGCTTTCATAAGTTCCACGAAAGATTGTGTTGGGCTGGACAAAGAACCGGCACCATGGTAAACAAGGATGCTGCGAATGGTGGCAGGTCGCAGGTAACACGAGCACTTTTCTGCCGATAATACAGCGATATTTGCATTGCCCTTTTATCAAGGCAGCCTTAAGGCAATTAGCTTGGCTTAAAGCCACGTTAATTGGCTTAACGCTGCCTTGGTAATAGGGCCCCTTTCACGATAAATTTATCGTGAAAGGGGGCATGCAGTGGGTGCTGCGGTGGGCGTTCCACCGCAACACCCATTCACTTCAACCCTGCCATCTATTATCAAGCTTGGTGATAATAGGTGGCAGCGCCGAACTTAAGACCAGAAACATTCTTGTCTTAAGTTGGCGAAACGAGGATATATGCATAATTTCTCCTCATTTTAGCTTTTTCCATGTGTGCTGCCTTGTGCAGCACACATGGAAAAAGCAAAATGCCATGGTTTCTTTATGTACAGGAAGGTGTCCCTTCCTGTACATGAAGAAACCTCTTTTTAAAAATGCCAATTTGTAACTTACATGTGTGCTGCATGAAGCAGCACACACGTAAGTTACAAAATGTCATTTAATGTTTGTTTATGTGCGGGAAGGAACTCCTTCCTGTACATAAACAAACCTTTCCTGCTCGCAGACACCCTTGCACTCTGGTGCAAGGGTGCCTGCGCTGGCAATACGTTGTAAAACGTATCGCCAGCGCAGGAGTAAACGCTAGGCTGCACCATATCCTTGGTAATATGGTGCAGCCTAGGGTTTCCGAAGTGGCGAACAGAGGCGTTAAGCCACGACGGCTAACGCCTCTCTTCGCCACTTTGTTGATAATATGCCCCTTTGAGTCTGTAATGCCTAGAGAGGTTCACACGTACTACTAGATTGTTGCCCTTGATGTATATATAGCCTTCATTATTTAACTGGTTGGTAAAGTCGTCGTGTGACATTACAGCATCACAGCACATTAGAATGCCTTACTGCTAGCAAATGGGAAGCAGGCAGCATGTTTAATGAATGTTGTGATGTTGTTCTTTATTGGAAAGTGGATTTATAAAACGTCCCGTTAGGCTTTCTTTTTCTGTGTTAATAAAGAAACACATAAAAAAAATCTAGAAACGGAGTACACCGTGACTTTGTTAGCGTTTAATATAATTTTAAATGTGTGCTCTTGTAGTCCCATGACCACATTGAATGATAGTGCGCGCTTCTTCATGTCTTGCTGACACACATTCATAATATGTGGATAGCAGCCTATATGTGTAGACAATCCTGGGGAGAAGGCAGCGTTTCTTTAAAGGAAGGGCGTACGTGGAATATTCTGTTCGGTTGTATATTGGGCTTGCTGTATGTGACTTGTCGCCGGGTAGTGCGGTCAATAACCGGTGTTGATAAAATCCAGCTCAGTGATGCTGTTTTTATGAACTTCGTAAGCATAAAAGTCTGAGGGGCAGATTTACAAGGCCCTTGCGCCACCTTTGCGTTATTTTTAACATGGCAAAAGTGACGCAAAAGTGGCGGAAGGGGCTTGTAAATAAGCCCCTGAGTTGGCACTGCTGGTATTCCAGGTTAGAGCTGCTGGCTGTAGTGCGTACACATCAGTAAAGGCTTTATCCCCTGAACCATCACACTGAACTTATATTCCCTGAACTACCACACCGCAGTGTTGGGTCATGCAACATTGTAATAGCCCACATGTTCCCTGCATTGTCTGTCGTTGGCCGGGTAATGTGCGTCTGGTTATAAAAAGCTAAAGGTAACCCCACCACGAGCACAGGTTCACTTTCACAACTGTTAACATTAGGGGTGGGCGGAATTTGCAAAATTAACTTTCGCAAATTATTGCGAAAATGCTAAAAATCTCCGCAAACACGCCGGAAATATTGCGAAGACGCAGAAGTTTTTTTCCTGCCTGTTTGCGGTATTTTTTGCGTGATCGCGGGTCGCCAACTTACCCATGCGGTTGCTCAAGGGTGCGGCCATCTTGTTTTCACTTGTCCCGCCCTCTCGCGATGCTTACTTCCTGTTCCGGGTCGTGCAATGCATGTTCGCGCCCGTTCGCGGTCGATATTTCCTGTTCGCGACCGCTTTTACTTGATCGCGTTGCTTTTTGCTTGCTCAGGGAGAAAATATCGCGCGAACTTGCGCACGTGGTCGCAATGGGTGCGGCCATCTTGTTTTTCACTCTATTACATGGTTCTGGGGCCTGATTTTCAATCCTCCCAAAATCTTTTCAGTCCTTTGTTTATAGCCACTTTTTTTGGATCTTTATTACTTATTATTTCTCTAACTATTTTCCTGCTTCTATATTTTTGGTTTTTGTCGACTTTTTTTTTGTTTTTTAGCTACTTTTTCTCTTTCTATTGCCTGCTATTTATTTCCTTTACTCCTTTATTTATTTTACCTTTTCTTTCCCGCCCCGTCCCTAGAACCATGTCCAAGGGTAGGGCTGTTCGCCGGCGCAGCCAGAGCCGTGACCGCCTTCCTTGCGGAAGGCGGCACCCACAAGGTGTGCAGGCACGGGCCTTATTTGGGGAGGAGGAGTTGGCTGCACTTATTTTCTTTGTGCAGCGCCACCTCCCCTCAACCCTGGAAGCAGGTGGCAGCCCTGGGTCTGGGTACAGCCTCCGGGAGCGTCGGCAGCGGTGGGGGAAGGTGCGCCGGGCAGTGTCGCGCATCTCTGGGGTCCGGCGCACCAAGGCAGAGCTGACGCACCGGTGGTCCGACATCCTGGACCGTGAGCAGGACCTGCTGGACCTGCTAGGAGTGGAGGTCCCGGGGCTTGGTGAGTACATATTTAATTACTACAACTTTGTGTCTGTTCTTCTGCTCTGTGTTATATATTGCGAATATTTGTTTTCCTTCCAACCAGCTAGAATGTTGCTGCTTACAATACATTCCAGGTTAATAACGTTTAAAAGTCTTCTGTGATTATGGTGCTCTTCTGCGCTACTACTAATCTTACTTGTTTGCAGCTTTGCGCTTGCTTAGCGTGATTCTTTACGAGTTTATTTTAGAGAAATTAAGTTACGTAATGCTACAGTGACTCTAGTCCACTCCTTACTTTGTCCCGTCACTAATAGATAGGGGCGGATTGATGTTTAGGTACACTACTTTGTATGAGCTTCTAATTTATTAGTGGTATGCGTGATGCCCCCTCACTCAGTTATGTGACGTGCTGCTAGTACGGCAGTCTTTAGAACCTTTTCTAGTTTGTTCAATGAGTGGTGGTAGGCTTAGCAGTTACTTAGCAGTAGCAGATCAGCATCAATCAAACCAAAATTTGGTGTATACAAAAAATGTAGTCATGTTCATGTGTTCTCCATGATTTGACCATACGCATTGTTGAGGAATACAGTGGAAATGCATACTTAATGTACAATTGGCATGCCTGGAATAGGTGGGCTAGGTTGGGTGGTACGTTGTACTTAGGCTTAGTTGTAACTTAGTTTTCTGGAATCAGAATGGAAGAATGGATTACTGTTGATAAATAGTAACTTAAGTAGTTGAACTGCGAATCCCCCGATATTACATGTTGACCAGATGAGATCGGTCAATGTAGTTATTGCAATTGTTGTTTACATAAGTGTTTTTTGACCGTTGTTAAAAAATATTGTATTTGTTTGACACCATCCATCAATGTTTGTCTCTTTCTTATATCTTTCCTGTTCATCAGCACCCAGGGGCAGACCGACAGGGACTGGGCAGTCGGCAGGACAGGAACAACACCACCAGGAGGACACCGCTGAGGGCTCCTCTGCTGGCCCCAGTAAGTCTTCTTGTTTTTAATAATATTTCTTATTCCCTAACTTTTACTGCCCCATATTTTTCCTGAACTATTGTTTGTTTCCAAATGCTATTTTTTTACCACCAATTATCCTTCGATCTGTACGGTTTCAAAAATCTTATCCCTGCCTCCGCTATGATGACTCTGAGTACTACTACTACTATATACTATCAGTCTGTCTGTACTGTAGTAGCTAGTCCTGCCCAGTTGGCCAGTGCCACTCTTTGTGAAAGGTTGTAATATAAAACTCATATTCACCAGTAGCTCGAGCCATTGAGTCCAATCCGTTGGGTCGTCGTCTTGTACTACTTTTACTCTTATTGATCTTGAGGCTTTGAAAATTCACAGCAACAACAGCTCTACCAGATTTATTACTATTTTGATATGATACCCTATAGGACATACTACTGTTGTAGGGATCTTGCACATACATTTGCACCAGAAAATAGGATGTTGTTGATGGTAGGTTGGACCTTCCTTGCACACCTCAATCAGAAATTCCGCACCCACCACAATTCCACTGCTTGACTATAGTACTGTCTTGTCATAACTATTAGGTCTCGGAACCCTCCCCCCAAGATACCCAACAAGTAGACAACCCAGAACATAACACACCCAACCTCTCAGTCGTGGAAGCAATTCACATGCACACCCTTACTTTCATTTGCTCACTCGTGTAAGTTAGTCCACACCAAATACCACCAAGTCTATGTAAGTTCAAAATGTTTATTTCAATTTGAGAAGGTCTGTACACTGTTTTCTTAGCAGCACCAACCAGAAAATCAATAACATTAAAACAATATACATTGTTACACTTATACAGTTGGGAATTAAATCATGATAACTGAACAGTGGTGGAAGGCAGCACCACCATCCCATAGCAATTTAGTTTATATAAATTTATAAAAGAAGATGTGAGTGAAGGGACCCCTCACCTTAGAAGAACCTAGTACTGGTAGTTGTTGCATCATTCAGAAGCTCTGGTTCGTAGAAGGGAATCTTGCGTCTGTAATGCGAAAAAAGAAATGGTGTGCGTTAGTATATTGCAACTTGCAAGCATTTCTCAGCCGTGCCAAAAAGTGTAGCATCTATGGATAAGCAATATGGACTAACAGTAACAGTAGTACACCAGTACTTCCTAAAAAAGTGGCTTGTTAATGTTTGTGGACCGCTTGTACGCAGCGCGTAGACTAGACAGTAGCAGTGTGAGGCAGGTCATGTGGGCTCAAAGGTGTCTTAAGAAGCTGCAAAGGTAACGTCACATGTGCAAAAATAAAAGCCACAAGGGTAAAATGGTAGCATGGCTAGGGCTAATTAAGCAAAGGCTACAATGATCATATATAACTATTAGTGTCTACTCTACTACTACCTGATTTGTACTAGTGATGTATGTTAGTATTAACTCATTTTTCAACCTTGCAACTGATCAATAGGGGGGAGGTGTATATGACGCCTAATAAATGTGTAATGTTTTCTAGGCGCACTACCGACCACCAGTGCCGGGGCCAGCGAACAAGGCGACGTGGAGGGAGAGGATGCGGCAGTTGCTGCCGATACCGATGATGGAGCGGTAGGGGGAGTGGCAGCACCAGTGGCAGGCGGTGGTAAGTTAGATTCATAATCCTTAACTATTGTTGAACTTGACAGCACACTCACTGCAAGGGTGTACTGTATGTATATGTATACTGTACAGTTGTGACTTAGGGCCCCATTAGGATGGTGGGCGAATTGCCCCCGCCGGGCCGGCTGGAATTCACTGCCGACACCGCAGGGACAAACCTCCGCCATCCCTGTAGAAATTATTCAGACCCCCACATGTCGACCAGGCGGAAAAGGGTTCAATATGCCGGTGGTGTCTCTCTGAACACACCGCCAGCCATATAATCTGCATTTTGGAATGCCTTTGCGTGGCGGCATTGCCGTCCGCCACGGAAAGGCATGCAGACATTGCAGAGTATGCTTGGGTGCCCCCATGGAGGGTACCTACCTATGCTATGGTACCCCCCCGCCTTTCCAAGCAAAACGTGACAGGCTCCGTGCGGGGCCCGTCATGTTGTGCTTGGAAAAGCAGCACAACATGTATTTTTAGCATTGCTTTCGGCACCGCCAACCAGAATGTAAAAAAAACAGGATGCGCCAGCCACTGTGCCGGGCATATCATCCTAATTAATTGTCCCCACGGCGGGACCCCCACCCTTTTTAGCGTGAGGATGGCGGGCGGACTAAGTCCGCCCACCATACAATGTCTTAAGTAGTAAGTATGAGTTGTTGTGAACGTTTGAAGTGTGAACTATAAGACTAGAATCCCTTTAATTGGCATAGGAGCGGGAGTATTGAGTAACCAATGGCCTCATCTAATTTCAACTCCGCTTTGAAAGTTTTATGGAGAAGAGCACCTGGTGCACTGTTCAACTAAAACGTGAAAGACGGTGGAAGGAAGAAGGACGGGCGCGATTTAAAATGTTATGTACTACTGTGCTTTATAGTGCTACTCTACCATGCCACTATGTGTATAAATAATTAACTTGTCTTACTGTTTTTCTAAGAGTATATTTTACAATTGTCTTGTTTTTTTCTTTTTGATACAGAGCTACTCCTAAACTAAATCGAAGGGAGTTGGCCGCCAAGGCACGGCGCCAGAAGCTGGAGGCAATCCAGCAAGAATACCGGCGGCTGGTGGTCTTAGCCGAGGAGGAGGAGGAGACTGCGGCTGCAATTGTGGAAGCCTCCTCCCGTGGCCCAGGCCCCAGCCACCACCCTCCAGCAGTACGGTGCCACCGTCTGGCGGCTGCCCGCCGCCACCGTGCCATCTCCGGTGCCCCCCACTGTGGCTGCAACTGCCGCACCCTTAGACGCCGCGTCGCCCGTTTAGAGGGCGATATGCGCCAGATGCGTGTCCTCCTCGAGTCCCGCCTCACCAGTTAGTCCCTGTCATCCTGTTCTGACCCTTTTTTAATTCTTTTTCTTAACTCGTTTGGGCGTTACAGACTTTTTTCTACTATGGACAGTGGTTGGGGTTAGGGAGGGGGGTGGGTCAGCTTTTGTGGGTTTAGTTTATTTTTGTTAGGGTAAATTAAATATATTTTTCTATGTTACATGCAATGTTGTTAATGTTTTGTAGGTGGGGTAACTATTTAACATCACACTGTTTCCTTTCTGGTGCATGGCCGCCCATAGCCTGTGTTTGATTTCAATAATTGGCTGACTGTATAAGACACAAACAGATAGATGAGAGACACACCTCACTCATTGACTGGTCCTTCTAGTACTTTCAGTCTGTCCTCTAGTCTATGCATTCTTTGTACTGGTGTGTGAAAACGAAATCATTGACATGTCCATTATTAATTCTGCCTCCCCCAAACTTGTCTCTTACCGGTGCTTGATGTTTATGTCCAACTGTGTCACAGCACAGGCTGGATGGTGAAGATGGTTTCCTTTTTCATACATGCCATGATTGGGGTGGTGGTGGTGGTGGTGGTGGTGGTGGTAGTATAGTAGTAGTAGTAGACACTGGCAGGGCGGCAGCATTTCAAAAAAAAGAAAAGGAAACAGTCAATCGCCTTTGAGAGACTGTTAGAGGAGTAGTTGAATGAAGTAAAGTACAGAACTTACCGAGCAACAATAATATGCTCAAATATTTGACAAAAAAACTGAATGGTGGTTAGGAGGATAGCCTACTAGACAGAGTTACAAACTATAGTTGTGTCGAGTCACTTGACTATGCCTACAGTCTAACAGTTAGTGCTGTATATGAGGAATGACAACAAACAAATCCAATCAATGCCGGCAATTCATGCTGAGGTATATGTTCCTTTGTTAAATAAAATAACCTCTGAAATATCCTACTCATGGGTGGCCAAGCAGAAGAAGATCATCGCTCTGCCTTGAAATTGAAGTAGTGTTGCTTTCATCACATCCGCCCCAGCAAGTGTGTGATTAAGTATTGGTGTACATTTAATTTAGTTACACCTCGACAATAAGTCACACAGCCCGGGGGAAGAGGGTTAGGGTTTGTTGAATGGATGGGAAGGGGGTTTTTGGGAAAGGTTTGACATAGAATAACAGTATGCATACATAGACAAACAAACGACAATCATTGAAGACTACCATATCCATATGTTAAGGGAGAAAAAGGCAATGCATGCATGATGATGAGAGACCCGGATTACATACACTTCTAGTTCTTGTTCTGTTGTTCCGGCCTTAATAATTTAACACATAGCAAATAGAAATTTTAAATATTGGTAGGGAAGAAACATAAACACAGAGCAAAGCTAATGATGATAACAACTCAAAGAACACACTGTTGTAAAGATTGTATACAAGATATTAATCAAATTATTTAAAAGAAGATAAAAGTGGATACTGTTACTGTCTTATCCCGGTCAAAAATGTGGACTGGATTTGCATCTCTGCATTCCTCTTGCTCTTCTCGTCCATCAATCTTGGGTTTGTCACATCGCCACTGCCCGGCTGGAAAAAAAAAGGTGATGGATTGGTAAGGTAATTAATATGCATTGTAATGTTTTACAAAGTTTAGGGCAAGGCCCGGCCTGTAATTGTAGATGGAAAACCAAAGGGGATATTGAGAAAGAAAGTTAAAACAAATGCACAAGTGATGGTGTTGTGCAACAAGAACACTTTCCGAGGTGGCATGTATGCATCATCTCTATTCTAGTCTGTTTCCAGCATTGACCTTCAACAGTAACAGGAGAGAGCAGGCCCACAGTGCTTAGCATTAGGACATCCTACGTTAACACTTTAGAGTCCTTTTTTTTTCTCTCAAAGAGTTGGGCAAACGCAAAGCACATTATCCATTCCAAACATAGCATTTTACAGTTTAAGTTAGTAAAATCAATGCACTGCAGTCATCCCACCGCTACACTCTATTCAACTTCTACACAGACATTTGGGTCTGCTATGGTAGTTGTTGACGTGTTTACCTTTAGGCTTTTCCATTTTATGCCACTCCTGAAACATCCTCCTGATACTTTTACTGACTGACTGTGAAGATCGGCCTGCAGTATAAGTAAAATTTTTATGACACAACAAGAGTAGAAATATAAATATTACTGACTTGAGTCATTCTTTATTGTGTACAGAAAGATAGATTACTACCAGTACACTTTGACATCACTTTGTGCACAACAAACAAACAACGCAAACACAAAGACCAATAGCTCAGAGTCAGGTGTCTAATGCATGCCATTAATTGTCATCATTCATTACCTGTTCCTTCTCATCTGAAGTTAACGGGCCATCTCTTTCGCCATCATCATGATGGACGGTGCTGTTGTGTCACAGTCATTTGCATTGCGCAGATTGAGTGAGTCCCCTTCCTGTATTGAATTAAAAGCAATGTATCACCAAGATGCAGGAGAAGTACACATTTCTTATTTGCAAGAAGGGGAAAATTGAATTCACCTTGAGTTAAGTTTAGTGTGTTCTGTGAAGTTGATTAGTGGCAGTGCACAATTACATAAATTCATGCGCAACAAACACAATAAGATCTACATCATTCAGTCTGCGACTCTGCGGCTAATGCATGGCATCAATCATTACCTGTTCCTTCTCATCTTAAGTTAACGGGCCGTCTATTTCGCCATCATCATCATGGACAGTGCTGTTGTGTCACAGTCATACGCATTGCGCAGATTGAGTGAGTCCCCTTCCTGTATTGAATTAAAAGCTATGTATCACCAAGATGCAGGAGAAGTACAAATTTCTTATTTGCAAGATGGGGAAAATTAGTGTGTTCTGTAGAAAGTTGATTAGTGGCAGTGCACAATTACATAAATTCATGCGCACCAAACACAACAAAATCTATATCATTCAGTCTGCGACTCTGCGGCCAATGCATGGCATCAATCATTACCTGTTCCATCTCATCTTGTTAACGGGCCGTCTATTTCGCCATCATCATCATGGACGGTGCTGTTGTGTCACAGTCATACGCATTGCGCAGATTGAGTGAGTCCCCTTCCTGTATTGAATTAAAAGCAATGTATCACCAAGATGCAGGAGAAGTACAAATTTCTTATTTGCAAGAAGGGGAAAAATAGTGTGTTCTGTAGGAAGTTGATTAGTGGCAGTGCACAATTACATAAATTCATGCACAACAAACACAACAAAATCTAAATCATTCAGTCTGCGACTCTGCGTCCAATGCATGGCATCAATCATTACCTGTTCCATCTTATTTTCAGTTAATGGCCAGTCTCTCTCGGCTCTGAAAGGAGGATAGCTATAGTAGTCATCTGATTCATGGTCCACTTGTTTTGGAAGGACGAGGAAAGTTTGAATTTGTTGTTACCATCATCCAATCATCATTCATGAGGGAAATGGAATTGAGCAGGAGATGCAGTATGATCGAGCGGAGGAGCTGGATTCTGAGGACTGTAGTGTCAAATGGCAGACACCTGAAACTTGTATCTTAAATTAGAAGAGTAGAAGACGGTGATAATGGATTTGTTGCGATTCACAAGTTTATAACCGGAACGACAGACACAAACAAAGGGAGCCTAATTGTCAGGGAAGTATAGCTCGTCCTCAAACAACAAAAGGAACAGTTGCTTCATCATGCACACACCCATGAGGCCATGCCCATGGCTAGCTCGGGCCTAATACTACTACCCACAAAATAAAAAAATAAAAAAAGGAATGATGATAATTAATTATCAAAAATAAATTGTAGTTACAACAACTGCAATGCCCACAATCAAACAGACACAACAACCACTTACTTGTAAAATATCCTATTCCAAAAATCCTCAATTCCAATTGCAATGATGCAGCAGACAAAAAGAGTGATCTTTCCAGCTCCAAATCCAAAGGCAGAATGAGCAGTAGATGGACAAAGCACTGGGAGGAGCCTGCTGGACAGGAACAGGAAGTTGGAGATTCTGTGTCACTTCCTCCCTCTCTCCACCTTTTAAAAAAAGGACTCCTTGCACAAAAAAAGGACAGCCAAATGTCAATGTAAGGAGTTGTTTTCATCCAAAATCAGCATTTGCAGAAGGTTTCATGCTGCTAGAGCTGATATTCCTCTCCAAATTGAAAATTTTACATATTCGAGTTCTCGAGCTTCACATTACTTCCGCCGGCGTGTCGAAAATGACATCATCGCGTTCTCTTTGTCCCTGTCGCGTCGGATATGACGTGTTCGGGGTCTCTTTCTTCTGTTCGCGTTCAATTAGACGTGCCCGCTTCCTCACCCTCTCGCTCGCGATGTAGAATGACGTGTTCGAGATCTCAATCTTCTCATACTCGCGCGGTGCATGATCGCGAGAAGAAAGACGTGATCGCGCGACAAATGACGTGATCGCGCGACAAATGACGTTAATGCGGCCGCGAACTATCGCGAAACAGCGCAAAATGGCTACCAACAATCCAACATCTCGTGGAGAACGCGACCGGGTCGGGAAAACTTGTCGGCGAACGCGGGGATTCAGGTAAGGCGATCGCGCGCACGCTAGAATGTATTATTTTACAGCGCGAGCAAGAAACAAATTATCGCTAAGCTGCGGAATGCGGAAATTTGGACATTGTCGCGCTTTCCGCGGAACGCGAAAATGCCAAAATATCGCATTTTCCGCGAACGGAACGGAATTTTGGCCCAAGCCTAGTTAACATACAAGTCACCACAGAACCAATGCGCTAAAATCTTTCGGGTTTTCACTGTACATGAAACCGCCCTTGCGGCGTTCAAGTGTTCACATGATTTATGTGGATAACTACACCACCGAGTCCCGACCAGTTTAGTTTGATGCTCCTGAGATGCCTCCTATGATTTTTGTCACAACTGTATGCGCAAATTAATCCATCAAGCGCTCTGTCGCAATAAAAAACCTTATACAAAATGTGCTACGTTAAAGTCACTTGCACAGTACAAAGACTGTGAAAGATTAAAATGGAAGGATTTCATATGGTCAGAGGAAGGTTTCAGCAGCCTAACTAGCATGCTCTTAAGAACCTTCTGAAAGCCGTTAAACTAGACGCCAATACTGAAATTGAGGGGAAAGGTATTCAAACGTTTTCTACCTTTAAAACTACAGTCAACGAGAACCCAACCACCATGGGGTATAAACATGTGCAACATTTTACACCTATTTGAATTTTCTAAATGACGGTTTTTAAATCCTATGTCAGCAAAAAGTACACACCTTTGATTACTCACAGCAACACAGTTGGTCTGATAACACAGATCATATCGGGACATAACAACATACAAACCAAATTAACATCACACACTGACCCTGGAACCATGGCAGCTATAGTGGATTACCTAACTTTACACAATTGTTTTGCAGTTTTATATAGCGCTAACTTGACACAAAGGGTTTGTACTGCTTTACATGAGCAACAGGTGCATTACATAAGGGCACATTCATACGCATTCTGATCCTCATCACGTTCACTTCCACATGTTAAAAATATTATTTTATCCCCAATGTTTTCCAAGCAGTCATGCATTTGTTTGACTGAACGGAAGTTACTAACTGGACTAAGGACAAATCACTTATTCTCTCTACCTAAAATAAAAGAGAATTTGTGCACTGTTGCTGGTGCTCAGGGTAATTGCTGCAATTACTTTTGTGCAGGGTTCACGCTATACAAAATAAAAAAATAAAAATGTTAATGATTTGGGTAGGGTGGCCACTTTTTGGGGAGTGCCCGGGCCTAACTGTGATCTCAATCCGATAGGTTTATTGTAGGTTTTGATCACCAGCACTGTTCTGCCACTCTCTTTATCTTCTGTGGCTTATTTTAAACTTCCCAATCTCATGCAGCCAAATGCTCTTCTCAAGCAGGATTACCCCCGTGAGCAATGCACCTCAACCGCTCTATGGATATCAGGTACAGTAACTTCACAAGACTCGTTCCCTCAACTTTCGCTTTTGGATGGCTGGCTCTGCTCGAGTCATGAATGACCACTGCTACGGATGACGCACGGAAGAACGAGGTGACGTCCGTGCATGTGATTTCATCTTTGCTAAGGAGTATTCACTACAGGCTAAAAGTGAAAGCACATTGTGACATATACAGAAATAGTGCTTACAAGAATAAAAAACAAACATTGGCAATGCAATAGGGCTTGCATTTACGCAAGACCTATTGCATTGAAAAGGGAAGTGCCGGCAGGCAAGAAGACACAAACAGTAGTGGTGAGGCATGGGGGGGAGAAGTCACAGATTGAGGGAAGGGACGGGACGGAGACAGGGGAGAGAATAGTGTGAGGAGTAAAGGGGCCAATAGCCATGGAAGGATACGAATGATGAATGAGGAGGGACTAACAAGCCTCAAACGAATCAGAAGGCAGCATTTAAGACAAAAGCCAATGGGCAGAGAGTGGGCGGAGCTTCCATGAAACTTCCACGCTACAGTATATACTGCATGCCTCGTAAAGCGATGGCAGCGCATCCGCGCTGCAACGCTAGGCGAGACCTAAAAAGACAGTGGGTGGCCTGGGGCATTGTTTGCATTGGGGATAAGTTAGCGAAATTACCACAGAATTCGGATAAGTAAAGAAAATTTTTGGTAGCATTATTAAGTACATACAGCCATAAGCTGGTGAAACTTCTTGGCACCCCTGAATATACCACAAAGATCAGTTGAATAAATCAATTGCAGAAGCCAAGCACGTGACACGATGCAACTTTCTGCATGTGGCACAATCCAATGCTACAATCATATGGAATACACTGATGCACTAGCATGTATGCACACAAGGCTAGGCATTGTGCCACTCCAGTACTATGTTGCATGCTAGGCTTGAGTGAATTAATTTTGCATTTCTTAAATATGTTCTTTGAAACTGGTTGTAGTTTACAAAATGGCCAATACACGGTCACAGAACAAAAACTGGGTATTGCATTAATGGACTTCAGATGCGTACTTAGGCAAACTTAAATAAATGGACCTTGGGACCTTTTCTCTGATGCCTACACCCTGCCACCACCATCCCAGGTACACGTACTAAGTATTGAGCTAGTTGATATGTTCAGAGTATGCATTTGCTGAACTGGACAGTGATCGTTTCTCTTTCCAGGGCTCAATGGAAGTCCACCTTCCAGATCCCAGTGTGATGATGGGCTGGCTAGTTTATACAGAGCCCCACTGAAAAGTATGGATGGTGGATGATATTGGCCAATCCAGTCCAGTACTTGACGATGAGGGCAGCCTGGCTGTCCTTGCAGGAATGGCTAAAGAGCATCCTGGAGCCTTGAGTTCTATAATCTTGATAAACATGCACCCATATTTTGGTGATATTGGTTGGCAGATAGTTAGGGTTTCGAACATACATTCATGGCTGTTATAAAAAGCAGGGTAACCTTTGCAAGTAATGTGACCCTTTCCTTTGGAAAGCTGTATGCAAGGTATGCTGACTTTCATCCTACATTTGATACAAGTTGGAAATCAAGGCCAGTAGCATAAAAGTGGTTAGCAATATGTGGCTAAATAGACACCATTTGTATTCACGTTATGCAACCCACTGAGTTACCCTTGCAGCATGTGAGCTTTACTTAGCTTGTGTGACTCCATTTTGTATTTCGCAATCCATATTAGACTGTGACTGAATGTGTATGTACTGCTTGCTTCAGCAGAAATCTGCTGGGGTGCATTTTCTTCTAAGGTTGGGCAACGCTGTAGTAATGGATATATTGTTTATACTCCTGCATACTTTTCCCATGACTCAGAGCCTGCTCCCACTGGCTCAGCTGCAGGCAAGCAGAATGACCTTGCCAGAGAGAGATAGTGTGTACCCGGCCTCAGACTCTTGGCTCATCCTTGTGTGCCCCTCTTTGTCTCTTGCTGCCTTCTGTGGAAAGTTACTGGGTGAGTGTGTCTTGTGCTCCTGCTGAAATGTATAATTGCTATTCTTATGCCTGGGAGAGGCAGTGCTTCTCCAGTCATTTTAGGGTGCAGGTCATGACAGACTCTGATCTTCCCAAATCTGATATTTGGGAAGAGTGACCATGGATGAATAATTATTTAGAGTGTGCGACAGTAGATCTCTATGGCGCCCTGCTGAATAGGTGTTTTTGGCTTTCAAAGAAGAGGAACATGGGCTGATTAGAAAGAAATCATACATCTTGTGTTCAGTATTGCAGGGAGAGTTACAGAGAGTCACCAGTGTGGTATTCTCTACACTTCCAAAGTATTTCCAAAAACCTTTGTGTCGTCACATAACCTCAGAGCCCATCATGGCAAATACCTCAATACATAGGCATGATGTCCAGTATGATGGAGGTAGGTAAGGAAACTGTATTTTAGTAAAGGGATCTATTTGGAGTAATGGGAAGAAGACATGGGACTATTTATAATTTGGGGATAAGGGACATCTATCAAAATGTGGCTGATGTTCTATCCACCTCATTTAAACTATATACTATTGTAAACACTCTAAATGTACATTTGCAGGCACCTAAATAGGGCAGATGGGACATTCCCCAATTTTTGCTAGCATCTTTTATCTGCTAGACTTGAAATATGAATGCAAGTTTCATGTTTTGCTTCAGGAGAGGAAGCTCTCCAGGCACAGTAACTACTCTAGAGTTCATCACTTGGACCACTTTATCAGCTCCACAACCAATACTTTCCTTTACTCAGACAACATTTGCAGTACCCAGGATGTAAGGTACAATGTGCAAGTGTCCTTGAAATCTTCACTTTGTGCCTAAAATTGCAGAAGCTTTAGTCACTACAGTCAGAAAAGTAGCCTTCTTGCAAAGGATTCTATTCCATGCCTCATTAACCCTCAAGGAGCCTTTCCAAAAGTATCTTGATATGCAATGCCCCATATTATGGCTCCATTCTATGATGACAAACACACAGATATACATATGCTAATACACGTAGCTCCCTACTTAGAGAAACCATTAACTTAGCCATACATGAAGTAAAAAACAATAATTTTCGAATGCACTCAATTTTGAACTTCTGTCTACTGCACTAGCCATTGTAACCGACCCAGGCACTCACACACACATGTGCACACGCACGCATGTGTGCCAACACTCATATGCAGATGCTCTTTGTATACACACATTATTTGTATTTGCAAAAGCACACCTTGACCACAAAAACAGAGTAGGTCGCACACTGCTCGTCATACTAGCAAATAGCCCCATAGAACTCTGGATACTGTAGTGGCAGCGGAGAGTACGCCTATGCCACGAGTGTAAAAAATAATGCCATCCCTGGACACGTGTTTCGAGGTAATTGCCTATCGTCAGCAGGGAGCAGGTAGGTGTGAGGGGTGCCAAGTAGACTGCCAAAATATTAAAGGTAAAATACCTCTCACGGCGCGCAGGTGCGGTACCAAGGCTCGTCAGCCCAACGCGCTCAAGGGAGCTTAAATACAAAAACAGAGTAGGTCGCACACTGCTCGTCATACTAGCAAATAGCCCCATAGAACTCTGGATACTGTAGTGGCAGCGGAGAGTACGCCTATGCCACGAGTGTAAAAAATAATGCCATCCCTGGACACGTGTTTCGAGGTAATTGCCTCTCGTCAGCAGGGAGCAGGTAGGTGTGAGGGGTGCCAAGTAGACTGCCAAAATATTAAAGGTAAAATACCTCTCACGGCGCGCAGGTGCGGTACCAAGGCTCGTCAGCCCAACGCGCTCAAGGGAGCTTAAATACAAAAACAGAGTAGGTCGGACACTGCTCGTCATACTAGCAAATAGCCCCATAGAACTCTGGATACTGTAGTGGCAGCGGAGAGTACGCCTATGCCACGAGTGTAAAAAATAATGCCATTCCTGGACACGTGTTTCGAGGTAATTGCCTCTCGTCAGCAGGGAGCAGGTAGGTGTGAGGGGTGCCAAGTAGACTCCCAAAATATTAAAGGTAAAATACCTCTCACGGCGCGCAGGTGCGGTACCAAGGCTCGTCAGCCCAACGCGCTCAAGGGAGCTTAAATACAAAAACAGAGTAGGTCGCACACTGCTCGTCATACTAGCAAATAGCCCCATAGAACTCTGGATACTGTAGTGGCAGCGGAGAGTACGCCTATGCCACGAGTGTAAAAAATAATGCCATCCCTGGACACGTGTTTCGAGGTAATTGCCTCTCGTCAGCAGGGAGCAGGTAGGTGTGAGGGGTGCCAAGTAGACTGCCAAAATATTAAAGGTAAAATACCTCTCACGGCGCGCAGGTGCGGTACCAAGGCTCGTCAGCCCAACGCGCTCAAGGGAGCTTAAATACAAAAACAGAGTAGGTCGCACACTGCTCGTCATACTAGCAAATAGCCCCATAGAACTCTGGATACTGTAGTGGCAGCGGAGAGTACGCCTATGCCACGAGTGTAAAAAATAATGCCATCCCTGGACACGTGTTTCGAGGTAATTGCCTCTCGTCAGCAGGGAGCAGGTAGGTGTGAGGGGTGCCAAGTAGACTGCCAAAATATTAAAGGTAAAATACCTCTCACGGCGCGCAGGTGCGGTACCAAGGCTCGTCAGCCCAACGCGCTCAAGGGAGCTTAAATACAAAAACAGAGTAGGTCGCACACTGCTCGTCATACTAGCAAATAGCCCCATAGAACTCTGGATACTGTAGTGGCAGCGGAGAGTACGCCTATGCCACGAGTGTAAAAAATAATGCCATCCCTGGACACGTGTTTCGAGGTAATTGCCTCTCGTCAGCAGGGAGCAGGTAGGTGTGAGGGGTGCCAAGTAGACTGCCAAAATATTAAAGGTAAAATACCTCTCACGGCGCGCAGGTGCGGTACCAAGGCTCGTCAGCCCAACGCGCTCAAGGGAGCTTAAATACAAAAACAGAGTAGGTCGCACACTGCTCGTCATACTAGCAAATAGCCCCATAGAACTCTGGATACTGTAGTGGCAGCGGAGAGTACGCCTATGCCACAAGTGTAAAAAATAATGCCATTCCTGGACACGTGTTTCGAGGTAATTGCCTCTCGTCAGCAGGGAGCAGGTAGGTGTGAGGGGTGCCAAGTAGACTGCCAAAATATTAAAGGTAAAATACCTCTCACGGCGCGCAGGTGCGGTACCAAGGCTCGTCAGCCCAACGCGCTCAAGGGAGCTTAAATACAAAAACAGAGTAGGTCGCACACTGCTCGTCATACTAGCAAATAGCCCCATAGAACTCTGGATACTGTAGTGGCAGCGGAGAGTACGCCTATGCCACGAGTGTAAAAAATAATGCCATCCCTGGACACGTGTTTCGAGGTAATTGCCTCTCGTCAGCAGGGAGCAGGTAGGTGTGAGGGGTGCCAAGTAGACTGCCAAAATATTAAAGGTAAAATACCTCTCACGGCGCGCAGGTGCGGTACCAAGGCTCGTCAGCCCAACGCGCTCAAGGGAGCTTAAATACAAAAACAGAGTAGGTCGCACACTGCTCGTCATACTAGCAAATAGCCCCATAGAACTCTGGATACTGTAGTGGCAGCGGAGAGTACGCCTATGCCACGAGTGTAAAAAATAATGCCATCCCTGGACACGTGTTTCGAGGTAATTGCCTCTCGTCAGCAGGGAGCAGGTAGGTGTGAGGGGTGCCAAGTAGACTGCCAAAATATTAAAGGTAAAATACCTCTCACGGCGCGCAGGTGCGGTACCAAGGCTCGTCAGCCCAACGCGCTCAAGGGAGCTTAAATACAAAAACAGAGTAGGTCGCACACTGCTCGTCATACTAGCAAATAGCCCCATAGAACTCTGGATACTGTAGTGGCAGCGGAGAGTACGCCTATGCCATGAGTGTAAAAAATAATGCCATCCCTGGACACGTGTTTCGAGGTAATTGCCTCTCGTCAGCAGGGAGCAGGTAGGTGTGAGGGGTGCCAAGTAGACTGCCAAAATATTAAAGGTAAAATACCTCTCACGGCGCGCAGGTGCGGTACCAAGGCTCGTCAGCCCAACGCGCTCAAGGGAGCTTAAATACAAAAACAGAGTAGGTCGCACACTGCTCGTCATACTAGCAAATAGCCCCATAGAACTCTGGATACTGTAGTGGCAGCGGAGAGTACGCCTATGCCACGAGTGTAAAAAATAATGCCATTCCTGGACACGTGTTTCGAGGTAATTGCCTCTCGTCAGCAGGGAGCAGGTAGGTGTGAGGGGTGCCAAGTAGACTGCCAAAATATTAAAGGTAAAATACCTCTCACGGCGCGCAGGTGCGGTACCAAGGCTCGTCAGCCCAACGCGCTCAAGGGAGCTTAAATACAAAAACAGAGTAGGTCGCACACTGCTCGTCATACTAGCAAATAGCCCCATAGAACTCTGGATACTGTAGTGGCAGCGGAGAGTACGCCTATGCCACGAGTGTAAAAAATAATGCCATCCCTGGACACGTGTTTCGAGGTAATTGCCTCTCGTCAGCAGGGAGCAGGTAGGTGTGAGGGGTGCCAAGTAGACTGCCAAAATATTAAAGGTAAAATACCTCTCACGGCGCGCAGGTGCGGTACCAAGGCTCGTCAGCCCAATGCGCTCAAGGGAGCTTAAATACAAAAACAGAGTAGGTCGCACACTGCTCGTCATACTAGCAAATAGCCCCATAGAACTCTGGATACTGTAGTGGCAGCGGAGAGTACGCCTATGCCACGAGTGTAAAAAATAATGCCATCCCTGGACACGTGTTTCGAGGTAATTGCCTCTCGTCAGCAGGGAGCAGGTAGGTGTGAGGGGTGCCAAGTAGACTGCCAAAATATTAAAGGTAAAATACCTCTCACGGCGCGCAGGTGCGGTACCAAGGCTCGTCAGCCCAACGCGCTCAAGGGAGCTTAAATACAAAAACAGAGTAGGTCGCACACTGCTCGTCATACTAGCAAATAGCCCCATAGAACTCTGGATACTTTAGTGGCAGCGGAGAGTACGCCTATGCCACGAGTGTAAAAAATAATGCCATCCCTGGACACGTGTTTCGAGGTAATTGCCTCTCGTCAGCAGGGAGCAGGTAGGTGTGAGGGGTGCCAAGTAGACTGCCAAAATATTAAAGGTAAAATACCTCTCACGGCGCGCAGGTGCGGTACCAAGGCTCGTCAGCCCAACGCGCTCAAGGGAGCTTAAATACAAAAACAGAGTAGGTCGCACACTGCTCGTCATACTAGCAAATAGCCCCATAGAACTCTGGATACTGTAGTGGCAGCGGAGAGTACGCCTATGCCACGAGTGTAAAAAATAATGCCATCCCTGGACACGTGTTTCGAGGTAATTGCCTCTCGTCAGCAGGGAGCAGGTAGGTGTGAGGGGTGCCAAGTAGACTGCCAAAATATTAAAGGTAAAATACCTCTCACGGCGCGCAGGTGCGGTACCAAGGCTCGTCAGCCCAACGCGCTCAAGGGAGCTTAAATACAAAAACAGAGTAGGTCGCACACTGCTCGTCATACTAGCAAATAGCCCCATAGAACTCTGGATACTGTAGTGGCAGCGGAGAGTACGCCTATGCCACGAGTGTAAAAAATAATGCCATCCCTGGACACGTGTTTCGAGGTAATTGCCTCTCGTCAGCAGGGAGCAGGTAGGTGTGAGGGGTGCCAAGTAGACTGCCAAAATATTAAAGGTAAAATACCTCTCACGGCGCGCAGGTGCGGTACCAAGGCTCGTCAGCCCAACGCGCTCAAGGGAGCTTAAATACAAAAACAGAGTAGGTCGCACACTGCTCGTCATACTAGCAAATAGCCCCATAGAACTCTGGATACTGTAGTGGCAGCGGAGAGTACGCCTATGCCACGAGTGTAAAAAATAATGCCATCCCTGGACACGTGTTTCGAGGTAATTGCCTCTCGTCAGCAGGGAGCAGGTAGGTGTGAGGGGTGCCAAGTAGACTGCCAAAATATTAAAGGTAAAATACCTCTCACGGCGCGCAGGTGCGGTACCAAGGCTCGTCAGCCCAACGCGCTCAAGGGAGCTTAAATACAAAAACAGAGTAGGTCGCACACTGCTCGTCATACTAGCAAATAGCCCCATAGAACTCTGGATACTGTAGTGGCAGCGGAGAGTACGCCTATGCCACGAGTGTAAAAAATAATGCCATCCCTGGACACGTGTTTCGAGGTAATTGCCTCTCGTCAGCAGGGAGCAGGTAGGTGTGAGGGGTGCCAAGTAGACTGCCAAAATATTAAAGGTAAAATACCTCTCACGACGCGCAGGTGCGGTACCAAGGCTCGTCAGCCCAACGCGCTCAAGGGAGCTTAAATACAAAAACAGAGTAGGTCGCACACTGCTCGTCATACTAGCAAATAGCCCCATAGAACTCTGGATACTGTAGTGGCAGCGGAGAGTACGCCTATGCCACGAGTGTAAAAAATAATGCCATCCCTGGACACGTGTTTCGAGGTAATTGCCTCTCGTCAGCAGGGAGCAGGTAGGTGTGAGGGGTGCCAAGTAGACTGCCAAAATATTAAAGGTAAAATACCTCTCACGGCGCGCAGGTGCGGTACCAAGGCTCGTCAGCCCAACGCGCTCAAGGGAGCTTAAATACAAAAACAGAGTAGGTCGCACACTGCTCGTCATACTAGCAAATAGCCCCATAGAACTCTGGATACTGTAGTGGCAGCGGAGAGTACGCCTATGCCACGAGTGTAAAAAATAATGCCATCCCTGGACACGTGTTTCGAGGTAATTGCCTCTCGTCAGCAGGGAGCAGGTAGGTGTGAGGGGTGCCAAGTAGACTGCCAAAATATTAAAGGTAAAATACCTCTCACGGCGCGCAGGTGCGGTACCAAGGCTCGTCAGCCCAACGCGCTCAAGGGAGCTTAAATACAAAAACAGAGTAGGTCGCACACTGCTCGTCATACTGGCAAATAGCCCTATAGAACTCTGGATACTGTAGTGGCAGCGGAGAGTACGCCTATGCCACGAGTGTAAAAAATAATGCCATCCCTGGACACGTGTTTCGAGGTAATTGCCTCTCGTCAGCAGGGAGCAGGTAGGTGTGAGGGGTGCCAAGTAGACTGCCAAAATATTAAAGGTAAAATACCTCTCACGGCGCGCAGGTGCGGTACCAAGGCTCGTCAGCCCAACGCGCTCAAGGGAGCTTAAATACAAAAACAGAGTAGGTCGCACACTGCTCGTCATACTAGCAAATAGCCCCATAGAACTCTGGATACTGTAGTGGCAGCGGAGAGTACGCCTATGCCACGAGTGTAAAAAATAATGCCATCCCTGGACACGTGTTTCGAGGTAATTGCCTCTCGTCAGCAGGGAGCAGGTAGGTGTGAGGGGTGCCAAGTAGACTGCCAAAATATTAAAGGTAAAATACCTCTCACGGCGCGCAGGTGCGGTACCAAGGCTCGTCAGCCCAACGCGCTCAAGGGAGCTTAAATACAAAAACAGAGTAGGTCGCACACTGCTCGTCATACTAGCAAATAGCCCCATAGAACTCTGGATACTGTAGTGGCAGCGGAGAGTACGCCTATGCCACGAGTGTAAAAAATAATGCCATCCCTGGACACGTGTTTCGAGGTAATTGCCTCTCGTCAGCAGGGAGCAGGTAGGTGTGAGGGGTGCCAAGTAGACTGCCAAAATATTAAAGGTAAAATACCTCTCACGGCGCGCAGGTGCGGTACCAAGGCTCGTCAGCCCAACGCGCTCAAGGGAGCTTAAATACAAAAACAGAGTAGGTCGCACACTGCTCGTCATACTAGCAAATAGCCCCATAGAACTCTGGATACTGTAGTGGCAGCGGAGAGTACGCCTATGCCACGAGTGTAAAAAATAATGCCATCCCTGGACACGTGTTTCGAGGTAATTGCCTCTCGTCAGCAGGGAGCAGGTAGGTGTGAGGGGTGCCAAGTAGACTGCCAAAATATTAAAGGTAAAATACCTCTCACGGCGCGCAGGTGCGGTACCAAGGCTCGTCAGCCCAACGCGCTCAAGGGAGCTTAAATACAAAAACAGAGTAGGTCGCACACTGCTCGTCATACTAGCAAATAGCCCCATAGAACTCTGGATACTGTAGTGGCACCTTGACCACAGGTGGTATCTTGGCACTGAATAAAAGATGCTTGTGAATCCCCAACTTAACAGAACCCATTTCATTGACCTCAGAAGGTTGAGCGGCTGTTTGAAGCTGCTGAGATTCATTCTCTGTTTTCTGCTCACACACAGGTGCCCATGAACACGCTTGTACAGACATGAACACAATAATGTTCACACATGCACATGTGCACACACTCATGTGCACCAACACTCACATGCACACATTCTTTCCACACATATAACATGTATTTGGAAAACCACACTTTTAACCCAACTCATTGGTACTCATTTTATCGACCATGGAAGTTTGAAAGGCTGAGTGAAGCTTTTGAGAGTCAAACACAGATTTCCACACACACATAGTCATGTCCACTAAGCCTGGGCGGTAAAATCCGCACTGCTTGTGGAGTTTGCTGATTTTTGGCAACTCCGCGTTCTGCTTAGAATGCGGAGTTACCAAAAACTCCGCAATCCGTGGCGTTGCGGAGTTTTTCCCTTGTTCGCGCTTTCAAAATGTGTTTTGGTGTATGCGGTAGCAACTTACTGGGAACCCTGCGTTTGGTGACGAGCTTTCGTATCCGTTCGCGTGCCGCACAAGATTTTGGTAGCCGGCCGTGCGATCCTGCGAGAGTGTGAGATTGAGAACACGTCATTCAGACGTGCCATCGGACATTTGGCGGAAGTTCGGTGAAGCTCGCGATGCCGAACATGGAAAATTTGCAATCTGGAGAAGAATATTTCTCGAGCAGCATAAAATCTTCTTGAAAATGATTTGGATGAAAAAAACTCCTCACATTGACATTTGGCTGTACTTTTTTGTGCAAGGAGTCCTTTTTCTTTTTTTACTTTTTTTGGGAGAGGAAGGAAGTACCCCAGAGTCTCCAACTTCCTGTTCCTGTCCAGCATGCTCCTCCCAGTGCTTTGTCTATGTCCTGTTCATTTTCATTTGGATTTGGAGCTGGAAGGGTCACCCTTTGTGTCTGCTGCATCATATTTCATTAGATTTGAGGAGTTTTGGAATTGAGGACTTTTGGATTTGAGATTTTACAAGTAGGTTGGTGTTGTTTGTGTGATTGGGGCATTGCAGTTGCTGCAACTACAATTTTTGTACATTTCATCATTTTAATTTTTGTTATTGTGGGTAGACAGTAGGACCAGAGCTACTCATAGGTGCATGAGACAATTGTTTCTGTGGTGTCTGTTGAATTTAAACATCATTTAGGGCATGGATGACATTGGATTGAATTGGAAAATTTGTATTTTTAGGGGTATTTCACTTTTTTGGTGTGTGTTAAATAGATGCCTTTGTTGCGTGTGTGTGTGGTGTGGTTGTTGTGTAACTTGCACACCTTGTTTTGCCCTGTGGATATTCGTTTTTGCATTAAAGCTGTGTTGTTTAGCATGCCTCCTTTGTCTGGCCATATAGGCCTGCTTGAGTTCTTTGTTTTCCAGACCTCCTGCTTGTTGTGACTGTGAGTGACCATGTGGCTGGTGGCCATTTTGTGGCGGTAGTGTAGTAGTGTGCTGTTTTTGCCATATAGGCCTGCATGACTTTCCTTTGTTCTTTTTGGCCTATGCTTCTTGTTGTGGGCCTGGCAATGTGGTTGGCGACCATTTTGAAGCCGGGCAGTGTGCTTTTGCCATAGGCCTGCATTGTCTGTCTTCCCTTTCTTGTTGTTGTGAGCCTGGCCATGTGGCTGGTGGCCATTTTGAAGCCAGGCAGTGTACTTTTGCCATAGGCCTGCATTGTCTGTCTTCCCTTTCTTATTGTTGGGGGCCTGGCCATGTGACATGTGGCCATTTTGAAGCCAGGAAATGTGCTTTTGCCATAGGCCTGCATTTTCTGTCTTCCCTTTTTTGTTGTTAGGGGGCTGGCCATGTGGCTGGTGGCCATTTTGAAGCCAGGCAGTGTGATTTTGCCATAGGCCTGCATTGTCTGTCTTCCCTTTCTTGTTGTTGGGGGCCTGGCCATGTGGTTGGTGGGCATTTTGAAGCCAGGCAGTGTGCTTTTGCCACAGGCCTGCAAGCTTGTGGCCTAGTCTGCCAATAGGCCTTTCATCCAATAGGCCAGAGCTAGTAATGGGTGCATGAAATGAAACAACTGTTTCTGTGTTGTCTGTTGAATTTAAACATCATTTAGGGCATGGATGGCCTTGGATTTAATTGCAAAATGTGTATTTTTCGGGGTATTTCACTTTTTTGGTGTGTGTTAAATAAATACCTTTGTTGCATGCGTGTATGTGGTGTGGTATTATTTGAGGTTTTATATAGCGCAAACATGATCCGTTAGGGTATAAGAGCTCTTTACAGGGATAAAAACGTTACGTACAGGATGGCATAGGCAAAATACAAGGATGGAGGTTAGAATTGACAACAGAAAGACAAGCCAGAGATATATACAATAATCAATACAGTTCCAAAATCAGCGAGGGACATGACTACAGTAGGACAAAGGCCAGCGATATATACAATAAACAGTACAGTTCCAAAATCCGCGAGGGGCATGACTACAGTAGGACAAAGGCCAGCGATATATACAATAAACAGTACAGTTCCAAACGCAGCGATAGGAAGATAAAACCAGCAATTGTATACAAGGGGACAATGATATTAAAAGTCCGAGAGAGCTGGCAGAACAATAGTAGGGGTGAGAGCTGGTACACGGAGATGGCCTGGCAATACAGGAGATTATATACAGAAACAAGACAAGATAAAGGCGGCATGCGCAACACAGGAGCGTTATTGAAGGAATTTGCTCATTAGGAAGGTTTTCGCCTCCTTTTTGGAGAGCGACAGAGAAGGTATTCTTGTGATGAAGGAAGGAACCGAGTTCCAGATTCTTGGTGTAGCCCCAGAGAATGCTTGGTTAATGTTTTTGCTTTGCAGAAAATAGTTAGCTGGAGCACACGGTCTCTGGTGGACAGGGAGTTTCTGGATCTCCCAGATATCACAATTTTCTGGGTGAGATATGCCGGGGAGTTCGTGTACAAGGCTTTGTGAGTGATGCAGGACAGCTTGAGTTGGATTCTGCCTTCAAGAGGAAGCCAGTTCAAGGCCTTCAGATGCGGTGAGATGTGGTCAAAATATTTTGAGCCAGATAGGAGTCTAGCTGCTGCGTTGAGGCAAGCTTTTGAAAGGGGCCATTGAAGCCTTTGATAGGCCAGTTAGGGTAGAGCAGCCGTATTCAATTTTGGAGCTAACTAACGCCTGCACTGCAGGTTTTTAGGTCGGCAGTTTTAAGGAAGGGTTTTAGTTTACGCAAGTAGCCCATATGGAACCTGGCAGTTTTGGCCATTGAGTTGATGTGATCGTGCATATTCAAGTTGCGGTCCAAGGTTATCCAGAGAGATTTGGCACTATGCTAGGAGTGCGGTTGAGTGCTGTGATCAAGTTAGTCCATTTCAGGATGTCATTGGATTTTTTTTGGAGGGAGATGAGAAGGAACTCCGTTATTTGGGCATTCAGTTTTAGCTGATTGTTGGCGAACCATTGGACAGTCAGTTGCAGGGCATCATTCAGATAAGTGATCTCCTCAAGAGAGGAAATGTTTATGTATATCTGAGTATCATCGGCATACATGGGGAAGGAGATGTTGGCCGTGCGAAGAATTTCAGCTAAGGGTTCAAGGTAGAGATTGAACAGGGTAGGTGACAGAGTACAGCCTTGTGGGACACCGATAGAGATCGGGGAGGGAGCAGGTAGGTTATTGTTGACAAGGAATCTCTGGGTGCGGTTCTGGAGGAAGGAACCAAAGCATTTGATGATGGTACCTCCTAGAGCCATCCTGTGTTCGAGGCATTCAAAAAGTTTCTCGTGGCTGACAGTATCGAAGGCCAAAGAGAGATCCAGAAGGATCAGAAGACAGGTTTTGCCTTGGTCAAGGGCTAGGAGAGCATCATCTATGATGTGAAGAATAGTAGCTTCAGTGCTGTGCCCAGGCCTGAACGCAGATTTGAACCCATCAAGCAAATTGAAATTGGCGATATGTTGGCTTAGTTGTAGCTGCACACATTTCTCCAGCACTTTAGCGAGAAGAGGAATATTCGAAATAGGTCTGAAGTTGTCTGGTATTTCCGTATTCTGAGTGTTTTTTTTAGGATAGGGATGACTTGCCCGTTTTTCAGGGTGTCATGTATGGACCCTTGGAGAAGGGAAGCATTGATAATGGTAGTCCAGATGGGAACGGTGAGTGTGGAGGTCACTGCCAAGCAATTGGCAGGGAGAGGGTCGTTGAAGTGGGTGTTCGGTTTTAAGCAGGAGAGAATTTGCGAGATGGAAAGGTCATCATGAAGTTCGAAGTTGAACCAGTGGGCCTTGTTTTTGGGTGTTGCTTGGAGGGAACAAGAGGAGAGATGGGTTCCAGAAGGAGGAGGAGGGAAATTTGAGTAGGCATTGAGTTCACTACCTAGCGAGTTGATTTTGGTTTTGAAGAAGGAGAAGAAATCATTGCAGGTTATTAGAGATTTTGTTGTTTCTTTTGATGATTTCGAAGAGTTTACGGGGTCTGTTCATGGCATTTTCCAGTTCTGGTGTGAAGAATTCTTTATTGGACAAGCGGATATTCTTGTTGTAAGAATTTTTGGTCTGACAGAGTAGTTTAAGTTGGGAGGCTGAGGGGTGCTTTCTCCAGTTTCTTTCTGTTAGTCATTGAGCTGTCCTTTCATTATTGAGGGGTCCGCTGAACCAGGGGGTTTTGTCTTCAATTTGGGACCTTTTGAGTTTTAATTGGGCCAGCTCATCCAAAATGTCATTGACCTTAGATAGATTTGGGGGGAGGGGAAGGTCATTCTCGCAGGAAGCTGTCAGCTTCTCGAGGTCAAGGCTCTTAGTGTCTCTGAGCCAGCGTTTTGGTTTCAGCAGTTGCCCAAGGCTTTTCAGGTGGTGGTCAAGTATTATGAAGTTGATGGTGCGGTGGTCTGATCAATTGCACTGATCTATTGAATTCAACCTGACCGCCGAAGCCTTAGCAATTATCCAATCCAATGTGGCGCCTTTTGTGTGGGTAGGCAGGGTGCATGCCTGGGTGAGTGATTGGTCGGTGAGGAAGACTTTGATTGTGTTGACCTGGGAGTCATAAGGGTCATTCCAATGCAGATTAAAGTCAATGAGGAAAATGTCATTGGAGTGGGGCGAGACCTTAGCAGTGATGATTTCCATAAGGAGATCCAAGAATGTGTTGTTCTTGCCTAGTGGGTGGTAGAAGATGTGCAGTTGCATAACTGAGTAGTGTTATTGCTAACGGAGAGGGCAAGATATTCACAGGAGTCCATGGGTTCTGCATGGAGTTCTGTGATGAGGAGGTCAGAGCGGTATATGCATGCAATGCCTCCCACCTTTTTAATTTGTCTGTCGAGTCTGATGATGTAGCTAGGTGGGACCAATAGGTCAAGGTAGGGAGAGGAGGATTCATTGAGCCATGACTTTGTTAGGATAGCTGCATCAGTACTGTGGCCTAGGATGAGGGCGGCCATATCCGAGGCATGTCTAACAGCTGAACGGCAATTAAGAAGGTGGCCTGAGAGTGGGGCATCGGAACGAATGTTGTAAGAAGGGGAGGTTAAGGGTACTTATGTTAAGTTATTGTTGTGTACCCCTCTATTGCAGAGGGAAGATGATCTGGTGGTGTTGATTGTGATAGTGGGAATCAGGCAAACAACATCCTTGTCAGGAGGACAAGGTGCAGAGGGGGTCATATAGGATGAGAGGAGGGCTAGAGTCTCCTCCTCCGGGAAGTAGTTAGGAAGTTTGCGAGGGCGAAGGTGTCTGCTGGCCGGCATGGGCCAGAGAGTGGGTGTGGTGAGCAGGGGAAGGACTGAGTTAAGGGAGGGCTTGGGATGGCGATAGAGTGTTCAGTGAGGAGTAGGATGTTCATCAGATCAGATAGGGATTTCTGGATTCTCTGAACTATGATGGATCCTCTGGTGTACAGGGTTTCAACGTCCAAAGTTATGAGTTGTGCTTGCGGGCAGGGGACCCAGGGGTCAGGACAGGGTGTAGTGGCATGGGCGGGAGGCCAGGCGTGGGAGCTCGACCCCCCTGTGGATAGGTTACTGGGAGGCTGGGAAAGAGGAGGGCTAGGCAAGCTCCGAGAGGAGGAGGAGGTTCGGGGACTGTTGCGGGGAAAGGTAGGTGAGCTGAGGGTGAGGTGATTGTTAGTTACTAAGCAAGATGGCAAGGAGCGAGGATGTGGAGCAGTGGGTGGTGGCAAAGACTTATTGGCAGCAGCTAGAGGTTTCGGGGAGTGGAGGGAAGTTCACTGAACGCACTAGGGGAGATACTATCTCTGGATCTGGACTAAATGGCGAAAACGTTGGGGGGTTTGTGCCAATCCGAGCTGTGCGAAGGACAGAGGGAGTGGAAGAGGAAAAGGCAGCAGCATTAGTGGATCTAGATGGGAGGCTCTTACTCTTGGAATTGGGGTTGAGAGGACCAGCACTGCGAGGGGAGTCAGGAGGTGACGGCAGGCCCAGGGGGTGCGTGGAGGAGTTAAGTACAGGTTTCTTAAGGATGGAGAAGAAGTCTGCGAATTTATTGAGATCGACGTCTGATGCATGGATCATGATGATGCCGTTTTTGTAGGTGGTAACGGTAAGGTAGGCTTTAAGGGATTGGGAAGGCACGATCATTAGTTTGGAACCATGGGGGCTAATCCTGGTATTGTGTATGTTAAGTACGTTAAATATGGTAGTGCACCATAGTGCTGTTTTCCTAGTGTAGAAAATGAGGTCGTTGGTGATGATGCCCCTGTTGGCATTGAAGTACAGGTCAGAGATCAGAGTCTCAGGGTATCTTCTCAGGAGGGAGTGTTTAAAGGATTTAGCAGCGGACTTGGAAAGGTTGGGAGGGTAAACAATTGTGAAGGAGTTGCATCCAGTAGCAATCAGGTCAGATCCAGCCATCCTGAGAGGATGGGCTGGAAGGCCAGGGAGGCCTTCAATGCAGGTGTAGTTGGCAAAAATCTAATCGGGCAGCAGGTAGTGCAGGGAGATAATCTGAGCGCAGTGATGCCAGAAGCTGTTACCCAGAGGCTGCCCAGGGGCAGGCGGTAGTGAGCAGGTCCCAATACAGGTAGGGGCATCAGGAGGATGTGGGGTACCAGAAAGCACACTGTAGGAACAGTGGGAGAGTCACTTTGGCAAAGGGAAAGTGGCCAGATAGAGACCCCCTGCACCAAATATTGAATTAGTTTCCACAGGAGCTGATAAGGCCCATGACCTCCAAAGCTGGTAACGGCTGGTTGGATCTCTCACAATAAACACATTCTTCACCGTACTTGAGGACCTTATGCAGGTTAAATCACTCACACCCTTCTCAGTACCTTAAAGCTTTGATGAGGTTGGGCGTAAATAGTATTTGACAAACATAACAGTGGCTTGTAAAAGGGGGAATTGAAGGCACCTTTTCCCTACCTGAATCATGCTTCACATGCGGAACTTGCAGGACCAATAGTTCCGACTGTTCAACTTATATCCTTGATGTGAATAGGTGCATAATGTCAAAGAAGCCAGAAAGATTCTCATATTTAGCAGACAGACTCAGCAGTCCATCAAGGATAACACAGGCAGCTTGTGTCTCATTCTAAAAGTTGGAACAGAGATTTAAAAAGAAAAGAAAAATGGTGTCCTTGCTCCAGGTGGTACGGAACCCTATCACCTTCGAGGCAGTCAACTGGCTTCGCCATGGTGAGTCACGAGATGGCGGCTGGAGAGACAATGAAATGGCAGCAGACCCCAGGGGGCAGAAAGCAGGCCGGTAGATGGGGTCACAAGGAAAAGCATGGAGAGGGGCGCGCTCCCTCTGGGACGTTATTATGTTTCTTGCTTTCAATTGAAGGGAGAATGTGCCTAGCTGCAGGCCACACGTGACCCGACCGCCCCCGAGGCAGTCGACCTGGCCTCGCTGTAGCGAGTTACGGGATGGCGGACACCAGGGGGCAAAAGCAGGCCGGTGGATGAGGTCATGAAGAAAGGCTGCAGTGAGGGGGCGGCCTCGTGCCATGGACCGTGGGCAAAAGTTAAGGGCCAGGCAGCAGGCGTCCAGTGACAAGATGGCGGCCACCCCCAGGGTGGCAAGGCAGGCCAGATGATGGCAGCATCATCTCCTTTGGTTTTTGCCATATCATCCATCTGCCATCTGGACCCCGTAAAGTGCAAAAGAAAAACTTTTACAAGCTAAAATGAGTTGTGGCTCACTTTTTGTTATACATACATTAATTTCCACAGTGTCCACACTCAGATTAAAAAGAACGGCACATGTAGACCATCTTAATTGGAACGGCCAACATTTTTACCATAATTACCAAGTGGTTGCCAGGTGGACACCTACCAGCAACTCACTCGGAGGGTGGAAACAGGGAAAGATTAGGTTTTCTAATGACTTTTCCCCATCAGGTAGAACGCAGCCACCACTTGTGAACCTGTGAATACATACACACATTTTTTAGCAATCATGAAATATTGGTACAACCAACATTTAGTCATACTTCTCATATTTGCCTATTATTATCCTAATGCCTTCTTCTAATCTCTCAGAAAGCAATTGGAAACATTAGCTAAGAGGCCACAACATGACCTGTGCTCAGCGCAACACGGAAACTTTCCTATGTCTTGCTCATCCGCTTTCTAATTCCAGGGCCCTATGCTTCACTTGTGCATTTAAAAACGGAGCACGAGTCATGCAATTCCCCCTGACTCGCACCTTCCCACTCACCGCTCTACTGATGGTCTGAGCTTAACAACTTCCTGGACACCGAGAGGACTCGTGCACCCGGTGAAGGAAAAGTGCTGCGACCAGGAAGCAGGACACTTGACCCTCCCTCTCGCCTGGGTTGAAAGCACTCAGTGGCCAATCCAGTTCCTCATATGGAAGCGGGGGAGCTTTTTTAGCTAACACGCCACTCCACTTTGAGCATTACTTCATGGGCACCATTTTTCAGGAGGAACTAGCCGTCTACACTGCAATTGATGTTTACTAAACTGTGCAGTGGCCGGACATGATACTTTGTATGTGTACGAATACTGCATTGAACTATCAAGATGTACCCAAATGGCATGTTGCAGCAACCAATTTTGTTAAATTACATGCATAGAAACACCTCTAATATGACATGTTCAACCTTGAACACGGAACAGAGAGAACGTTGCGGTCGCGACACTGAGGAATCTTTGTATCGGCTTAGAGTGAATATGGGCCACAGTGCAATACACTTGCCCTTATGAATCATTGGAAATTGTTTAGGATATATAGTGGACATAGAGACTCTATAAATTACATTTGCCCGTTGACTTTTTTCTGTGGGGCTTTTTAATTGTGTCATACGAATTTGTCCACCAGAATTTCACGGGAGTTTTTCTGTGGGCTGTTACAACAGATTACATCTGCCTGTCGACCTCTCTCCATGGGGCTTTTTTCGGATCCATCTTCCTGGTAATCGTTCGAATTTTCATAAACTGTTACAAGCAGGCCTACATAGGAATACACTGTCTTTTTTGAGAAGCCAACTGCTCTGAAGCAAAAGCTATTAATAAAGATTGGCGGCACTTTGGTAATTTGTAATTTATAAATGATAAACGTTTCTGCCCTGATGAAGTTCCCTATATGGGAATGAAAAGCATTGGCTGGATTTTCTATATCTGATGATCTTTAAAAAATTTGGAATAAAGAAGTTACCTTTCTATCAATCTTTACCTATTGGACTTCTTGGGCTGCGCACCCCCATTTCTCATATTAGTTTCTGATCTGGAGCACAGTGACGTCATACAACGGCTGGAGCAGGGGTATTTTGCACAGCGAACTTACGTATTGGAACTGGCACGAGGTGCGGCATAGGAGGTCCGCATTTGTTGCATTTGGATAATTGGGTATAGAAACACCTCGTTTACATTTCATGATATTGCTTAGATCGCACAGCAGGGAGATGTAATCATATCATGTATGCCTGATGTGTTACAATACTGCATCCAACCATTAAGATGTTACAACAATCAATTTTGTTGCACTATATGTGTAAAAATACATCATCTACATGTCTTATATTCCCTAGATCACACAGCGGGGCGATATAATCATATCATGTGTGCATGATGTGAGTGCAAGACTATATAGCTACCCCGTGTTGTTTTGGCCCACCTATTGGCCTCATATATTTACTGAATTCTCCGCACCAGCGCCAGTATTTCACACTATTCAGGACAGTTATATAGAAGATGCGTATGTATACATGTTAGACCAGATGTCTCAATCATTGCAACATTGCCCATAGTTCTTGCTATGTGTCACATCCTATGGCAGAACACTAAGGGGGTATGATCTTACTTGCCCACCTTATTCCATTGAATAGTGTCATTCAAGATCGTTTGGTCTACTTTTTCTGAAAAAATCCAGCGCGCCTCTTTTGTGACCAGTACGTTCTCAATAGTATGTACATCTCTCATTACTCTCTCCAACACTGTCCACTTTAAATCCCTGTAGTTGTGTTTTGCTACCTGATAATGCAAGACCAGTAGTGTTGTCAACTTTCCTGGTGCTGATATGGTCCCAGACTCTCACTTTTACTTTCTGTGACGTGAGGCCGATACAAGGAAATCACACGCCCTCTTTCTGTTTCCACCCTCCGAGTGAGATGCTGGTAGGAGTCCACCTGGCAACGACTTGGTAATTAAGGCGCAAAAATACACACTTTTAAAAAAGTGTGGCAATGTCAACACAGAATAGTAACTCATATGTGTGTTTTATGTATTTTGCAAAATCTTTCTTCTATGTTGTTTGTCAACCACAACAGATCATTTTAGAAGCTTCAGTGAGGTGGAGATGCATCCCCGAGCCCTGATGAAATTGCCATAAGGTGTGCAAGGCAAGGAAACATGTCGGCCGTTCCAATTAAGATGGTCTAAACATGCTATTCTTTTTATTCTGAGTGTGGACACTGTGGAAATTAAAGATTTTCTTTTGTACTTTACTGGGTTCAGATGGCTGATGGACGATATGATCATCTACACCTTATTCTTCTTTACCTTTTTACATACAATTTTAAGACTTGGGCAACAAGTATCACTTTCCCCTTTTGTTTTCTTGTCATGAAAGTTACAGATGATGACAACGTGAGCAAACTGGTGAGTACCTGTAACGCCCTGAACGTCTCAGGATCGTTTAACAGACACGACAATGAGGACGCAACCACTTGTGAAGGGTTAGTTCTTTTAATGAAGGCAAATAAAATACAAAGAACAAACAAAGGTTATAGTCACTGGAATCCTCCAGGCTAAGTACGTTACCAGCCCACAGCACGGATGGTCCTAACCGTCCTCTGCATATACGCCGATCCCGGCGTATGCCAACAGAGGGCAGAAATGAAATGGCCGACAATGCCAATCGGTAGGCTGTGAGGGGCACGAAGAGTGTTGGGGAGAATCGAGGAGTCAGGGAAACACCCAGCCGGGGTCTCTACCTGAAGGGAGCAGCCGCTCAACCTCTTCCTCAGTCTGCACCGGGACGCGGAGTCACCTCCTGGTGATGCGTCACCGATACCCCAATCACAAGCAAGAAGACTGAACCGAGAGCAGCCGCTCGATCGATCCTGTGGACTTCCGAGTCTGTAACGCGGCAAACACCTCCTGGTGTGCGTTACAGCTGGCAGTCCCTGTGTCTCTGGTCGGGCTGGGAGTTACGACTCCAACCAGCAAAAGCGCCACTGCGCTTGGACTCAGCTGAGTCATAAAGCGAAGGTCAATGGTTGACCGGTAGAGCTTCCGGGTCCTTCACAGGTGACGATGGGGCAAGACACGGCCCAGGGAGTAACGACTCGACCTACCTCCGTTCTTGCCTTACTGGAGCACCACTCCGGAACACTGCTCTTCACGAAGCAGGTACGTCGGTGTAAACACAATATCCGACAGCCTTGTACCTCCCGGTTCCTCCCTTTATAGGGCGTGTTTTCCTTGAGTTATGTAACAGCTCTCCTGTTTACATAAGGGCGTGTTTCCCTTGAGTTATGTAACAGCTCTCCTGTTTACATAAGGGCGTGTTTCCCTTGAGTTATGTAACAGCTCTCCTGTTTACATAAGGGCGTGTTTCCCTTGAGTTATGTAACAGCTCTCCTGTTTACATAAGGGCGTGTTTCCCTTGTATGACAGGAATTCTTGACAGTACCAACCAGTTGCTCTATGGGTGGTGTTTACGTGAGGTACTTTCTGACTTCCCACACCTTTTGTCTTTTTCTTTAATTGATGTGCTCACGTGTGTTGTTGGTTCACAAATGTAAAACTTTCAGAAAAGAACACTTGGAGGTGGGCACAACTGATAAACAAGCACATCCCATCCTAGGAGTATAAAAGTATCCCCCTTTTTTTGTTGATCTAACATTTAAAGGTTGCAGTGTTCTATGTAACCAGGTCATTGGTGTATGGATTAGTGAGTGGAGGGTAACCTGGCTATAGTCCCTCTGTTGCTCCAATTTTTGTGATGAGTTAATAGGAAACCTGAAATAGAGGTTAGGTCTCCAGGTTCCAAACTAAACAAATTGTATTGTACTTCACCCCATCTCACCACATATACTATTAAAATATTAGTCTTGTAGCTACTTTTAACATTTATCCAATTAATCAAAATCTTCTTGTCAACCTAAACCTTCATGAAGGATATCCAGATTCAAGTCAACCATAATAGATCCCCTAGACTGGAACTCTTTCCCATTGAGTTTGTCCTAAAGGAACAATTCATCATACTATGAATGAATGAATGAATGAATGAAAACAGATTTATAAAGCGCAACTCAGCCCAATGGGCATCAAGGCGCCTCACCAAAAGCTAGATAAGTACAATAAGCTTGCTTACTGGTAGGCCTTGATAAAACACCATGTTTTAAGCGCTTTTTTAAACTGGGCTAGTGACGATTGGGCCTTAATTTCTGCGGGAAGAGTATTCCATAAACGGGGAGCCAAGTTGGAGAAAGCTCTACCACCCCATCTGACTTTCTTTACCCGAGGAACTACCAAAAGATTCTTCTCAGAGAAACGCAAGCTCCTACTCGGAGTATAGAGGGTTAGCAAAGAACCTAGTGCATTAGAGGATCCGGAGAATAGGGCTCCAAACACTAAACACAAGACTTTAAAGGAAATCCTCTGCTGATAGGAAGCCAGTGCAGACTTTTTCTGGCTAACGTAGCCGAGGATCGAAAGGGTGCAGCGATAACAAATCTTGCTGCGGCATTCTGTACCACCTGGAGGCGAGAGATGAGACCCTTGTTGATCTCAGCATTCAAAGCATTGCAATAGTCCAATCTTGAACCCACTAGAGCAACTACCGTCTGCTTACGAGCCTGAGGGGAGAGATAGTGAACAATTCTCCTCAGAATCTTGATAACCCCCCAACAGGTTGCCACCGTTCTATTAACCTGTAGAGTCATATTCAGTGGGGTGTCAAATATAACACCGAGATTCCTAGCCGAACAAGATGGCATAGGGCAAGTTCCCAGAGATGGGGGCCACCATTCATTTGACCAGATATCCTGATTATTACCAAAAATCAGCACCTCTGTTTTTTCGCCATTCAACTTCAGGGAATTTTGAATCATCCATTCTGCGACTGCTTGCATGCAGTTCCTGAAGTTGAGAGCGGAGGTGCAGGCCGAATGAGTTAAGGACACCATAATTTGGGTATCATCGGCATATGACACCACCTCCATCCCCTGAGATTTCACAAGCCTAGCAAGTGGGGCCTCATAGATGTTGAACAGGGTCGGACTCAAGGCTGACCCCTGTGGGACCCCACATTCCAGGGATTTAGCAGGGGAGAGGAACTCTCCAAGCTTGACCCTCTGCTCTCTTAGCTCTAAAAAAGAGGACAGAAGGCTCAGGGCCGGGCCCGCTACTCCTAACTCCCTCAAACGAGATGTTAAAGTTGAGGGAGACAGGGTATCAAAAGCTGCCGTAAGATCCAATAGGACCAGAAGTGTGGTCTGACCTTGATCCACCTTCAGTCGGATGTTATTCACCACCATAGTCAGTGCCGACTCAGTGCTATGGAATTTTCTGAAACCATGTTGGGAATTATCCAGATAGCCAGAGGAGTCCAAAAAGGCCGACAGATGCAAGTTCAGGTGGGATTCAAGCATTTTAGCTGGAGCAGGCTGCAAAGATATCGGACGGAAGTTTTTCAGTATTTCTGGGTCCAGGGTGGGCTTCTTAAGCAAGGGCCTCACTGTCGCCTTTTTCCAGATTACTGGAAAGGTCCCCTGTGCCATGGCATCGTTCATAACCTCCAACAAAGGAGGTAGTAACGTGTCCTGACATGATTTCAACACTTTCAGGGGACAAGGGTCCAGAGGAGAGGCTGATTTTGTTTTTTCCAGCAAAAGCACAAGCTCCTCAAGGGACAGCGGAGGAAAATGAGTAAGGGTCTTAGACAGATCTCTATTCCACGACCCCATTTTTTCCAAGGCCGAGGAAGGATGGGTTCCCAGAGTGCTCCTCTGTGATTCCAGGGCATGGTAGATGTCCTCGATTTTATTGTGAAAGAACTCCGAGATTTTATTACAAAGCTCTTGTGACCCTACCACAGGATCAGACACTTGAAGAGAACAGAGGGAATCCACGATCTTAAAAAGTTCCTTAGATGACGAAAGGGATGAAGTAAGATTAGAGAAAAACTCCTGCTTTTCCTTTATCACCCTGGCCTTATAATCTCGCAGCAGATGTTTATATGTCTCTCTTTCCCTGGGGTTCTAAAATTTCCGCCATTTCCTTTCCTGTCTCCTAACGCCCTGCCTCAAAAGCCTCAGTGGCTCAGAGAACCACGGAGCAGAAGGTTTCCGTCTTGCTGCATACCGAAGGGAGGTGGGGGCTAACACATCAACCGCTCTAGAGATGGAATTAGCGAGCTCCTGTGCAGCCTCACCAGCTTCCTTGTTAGGTGAGTGTGAGATAGCCGCTATGAAAGGAATAAGGGATTCGTTAGTAATATTCTTGTAGCACCTTTTAGGTACTCTATTGGTAAGGCTCAGTTTAGACGCGCCTACGAGGGGAACTGCTAGTTCCAAGGGCACAGCCAGATGGTCAGACCAAATCCGCCGTAAGGGGAGACCGACTGATAGCCTCGGGTCGTTGGAAAACACCCCATCTAAAATATGTCCCGCTCGATGAGTAGGACTGCTTACCAATTGACTAAAGCCACACGCGTCCAGCGAGTCAACCAGGGAAAGTGTATCATTGGAACCCAGATCATCCAAGTGAAAATTTACATCTCCCAGAATGGTCAGATGAGACTTACCAAAGTACGGTTCCAAAATTCTAAGCAGCTCACAACTAAAGTTAGATCTCAGTCCAGGTGGTCTATAAATAAGAACACCTGTGAAAGATATAGACGGGGAGCAAGCAATACAGAAGTACAGCGCCTCAAAGGAGTCTGAAGACTCAGACAGGGCTTTAATACTGCAGGTAAGGGAAGTTTCATAGAGAATAGCCAGCCCATCTCCCCTACATCTTGTTCTGTCGAGTCTCTGCAAAGCATAGCCATCAGGGATAGCCAATCGTAAATCGTGGCCAGCAGAGTCCGACGCCCAGGTTTCAGTGACAAACACCCAAGAAGGTTTCTTCGCGGTCACAAACTCATGAAAAGCCATATTGTTTTTAATAAGAGATCTAGCATTGACTAGGAAGCCCATTCTAAGTTGAATATCCTTCCCTTGAATAATAGGAGCATAAATCCCCCCATTATTAGAACGCGAGGGAAATAAAGTGCCATTACAGGTATGGCAGACTGTAGAACGTGAGAGGCCCTCAGGCGAGAACCTATGATGACAATCTAAAGGGGAAGGCTTTAGAGCAATCAGCTCCTGCCAAGAATATGAATTAATTACCTGAGCTACAGACAACATATCCTCCGTGCCCAGCCCGTCCCGCAGCGCATCCTAAGCGCGGACGGGCGCAGACGGGCTAAACTCAGGCGTAACTCCGGCGGAAATCCGGCGATCCCGCTGCGCGAGTCCGCTGCGAGTCAGCATGACCGCCTTAAATAGTCCGTCTAGCGTCCTTGTGACGACTATACCATCCAATCTCAGAAATGGCGCCGCCAGGCGTCCCGGAGTACACCCAATATGGCCGCCACACTTTCGAATTAGCCAGGGAAAAGAGGCCCGCCCAACAGCGGTGGCAACCAGTTTTATAGTGCAGGTAAGAGGGCGATTTAAAAGCAGGGGAAATGCAAAATAAAATGCAACCAAGATGAATAACAGGATATTTTAAAATATCTAAAGTAAGCGATGTAACAGGCAGAGAATTGCACAGTGCGCTCTAAACGCTTTTAACTAGCAAAGCTCTCCACTTGATTTACCCCCTTAAATAGTTCGTCTGGCGTCCTTGTGACGACTATACCATCCAATCTCAGAAATGGCACCGCCAGGCGTCCCGGAGTACATCCAATATGGCCGCCACACTTTCGAATTAGCCAGGGAAAAGGGGCCCGCCCAACAGCGGTGACCACCAGTTTTATAGTGCAGGTAAGAGGGCGATTTAAAAGCAGGGGAAATGCAAAATAAAATGCAAACAAGATGAATAACAGGATATTTTTAAATACCTAAAGTAAGCGATGTAACAGGCAGAGAATTGCACAGTGCGCTCTAAACGCTTTTACCTAGCAAAGCTCTCCACCTGATTTACCCCCCTTAAATAGTCCGTCTAGCGTCCTTGTGACGACTATACCGTCCAATCTCAGAAATGGCGCCGCCAGGTGTCCCGGAGTACACACAATATGGCCGCCACACTTTCGAATTAGCCAGGGAAAAGGGGCACGCCCAACAGCGGTGACAACCAGTTTTATAGTGCAGGTAAGAGGGTGATTTAAAAGCAGGGGAAATGCAAAATAAAATGCAACCAAGATGAATAACAGGATATTTTAAAATACCTAAAGTAAGCGATGTAACAGGCAGAGAATTGCACAGTGCGCTCTAAAGGCTTTTAACTAGCACAGAACAGCTTAACAATCAACACTCCACTACAGTGTTACAAGAAGTTTTACTCACTGTAAATACATAATAAATATATATATACTTTTCTTTTTACAGTTTTATCATCATTTACTATCCATTGACCCCTACACATTCTCTATAATTCCCCATCGAAACCACTAATGACCTACACACTAATTGATGTTGTGCTTCTGTGCAGCATTTCTTGTTGAAATACTGTTGTTGCTGGTAAAGAAATACATTACTGTAAGAATATTGTTAGATATAAAAATGTAAAAGAAAAAGGTTCATTGATGTAGTTCATTATCTCCACCCTCGCAACATGATTTTGAATTAAAAAAAATATATATATGACTGACATTCAGAACCTTGAGAACCTAAGAATCTTGCTGATATATATTTAGCCTACCATTGTAGCAGCACATCTTCTCTGTTCCACTGGCAGTGGGAAATCAGTTGCATTTGAGGTTTCTAGTCACTGCAGTGGAGGTTTACTAAAACCATGTCATGGGGGCAGCTACTTTGGAAGATATTCTAGTGCCTAACTTCAAAGGTTAAATTTTCACCACCAGAATTTGGGCCCTGGAAGCGAACTCTACAAAAGTAGGCTATATTGTCAGTACACACACATCCAAACACTACAAAGCACAGGGGTCTCAAAGGTTTGTGAGACAATAGATAACTCATTCTGAAAATCAGCAATAGTTTCCATGGCTTTATTCAATACAGATAACTATAACACAACTAGTTGTAGATCCAACACCATTTATACTTTAAGTACAGATGATCCTTTGTGGCCCTACTATCAGAGCAGCTAGATATCTCACTATCAGGATATCTGCCATCTCATGGATGCAAAATAAGGTGATAACTTTGCTGGAGTTGTGCACAAGACAAATACTATTTTTGACTGATTTCAACTTAACATGCATTTGTTGAGCATAGCCTTCACTCACATGTATCTCTATTTACACTGTTGACAAATAACATATTTATTTATGTACAAATTAATGATACTCATTTATAGGTCTCTGAAAGTTAAAAGACTGAGTAAACCTTCTGGGATTTAAATCTATTACCAATGGGTCAAACAGAGATCCATAAAATATATGCGTTTTCCAGACCTGTACTCAATAGTACCATCATCTTCAAATGATTGTCACAATTGACCTGTGTCCCCATCCCGAAAAAGTAAAGCACTCTGTTACGAACATCAATTCTTACTGTACAAAACAAGCTATACTTGTGGTGCAGGGCACCTTTTTAATCCAGGGCAGGCGGATATGAAAGCAGTGAAAAACACATTGAAATTGCACAAATTTTAGCATTGTTACCACAAATGTAAAAATAATGCCTATCCATACTCACTACTTATTTTCATCGTTATTTATGAAAAGGGTAATAAAGAGAAAAACAATAGGTGTTTTACTTTTTATTAATGCAAAATTATACTTTTACACCTTCAGATTGTCCTCTCTTTTACATACCTAAGGAACCACCTTTGCTTTACCTGTATTGGAGAGTATTTTTGGTTCATTCTATTCTGATTCCTCATAAAAGTATTAATAACTCTGTTGTGGTGATGTTGTGGTGAGTTTTCTTAAAAATGTTCCCTCCATTCTTTGAAGCTTGTTAAATCAAAACTTGGTCAAAGACACAATGTCTGCTCACATGCCAGATTTATGTAGCAGAATAGGAAACTCTCCTGTAACACAGACATCTAGCAATAATGGGCACATACTCCATGACATACATTATTGAATGCTAATGTCCTCTGTTTTGGAGAGAGCAAGGCTTCCTTTCACTGAAGATTTCTTCACATTATTGCCACAGACATCCTGTCTGCATCTATCGCAATTGTTCCCATTTTAGAGAGACAGTTCTTACACATATCTGCTTTTGTTAATCCCCATTTATATATTCTGTGTAGTGTAAAACACATCTAATACATATTGATGAAGGATAATATCCAGAAACACATGTGTCTAGAGATTGACAGCACTAACCTGCACCAACTTTGGTGAAACACTTCAGCAAAACCTCAAGTAAGCATTTAAAGTGAACTGCATTTACCATAATGTTAATGGGTGAACTGTGCTGGGAGGTGAAGCAGTGTGCTCCCATCCCCCTTCTGTTTGAAAAGGCTCCCTTAAGCCATTGAGCTGAAGAGCTTTTGGAGATGCACCTGTGCACCAGACAGAGGTGCTGAAACCTGAGAATATTGTGGCAACTTTCTCAGCAACCCCAGATGAATTTTGTTTTTCACCTCTACTGATGAAGGATACTATCCAGAAACACATGTGCATAGAGATTCACAGCACTAACCTGCACCATTTTCTGTGAAATTTGTCAGCAAAAACCCAAGTAGGCATTTAAAGTGACCTGCATTTACCATAATGCTAAGGGGTGAACTGTGCTGTGAGATGAAGAGGTGTACTCTCATCCCCCTTTTGTTTGAAAAGGCTCCATTGAGCTGACGAGCTTTTGGAGATGTACCTACACACCAGAGACAAGTACTGAAACCTAGAAGATTGTGGCAGCTTTCTCAGCAACCCCTGATAAATCTGGTATTTTACCTCTACTAATGAAGGATAATATCCAGAAACACACGTGTCTAGAGATTCACAGCACTAACCTTCACCAACGTTGGTGAAACACTTCAACAGAAACTTAAGTAAGCGTTTAAATTGAACTGCATTTACCATAATGCTAAGGGTTAACTGTGCTGGGAGGTGAAGTAGTGTGCTCCCATCCCCCTTTTGATTGAAAAGTCTCCCTCGAGTAATTGAGCTGACGAGCTTTTGAAGTGGCACCTGTGCATCAGAGAGAGGTACTGAAACCTGAGAGGATTGTAGCCGCTTTCTCAGCAACCCCAGATGAATTTCTTTTTTTACCTCTACTGATGAAGGATAATATCAAGAAACACATATGTCTAGAGCTTCACAGCACTAACCTGCACCACATTTGGTGAAACACTTCAGCAAAAACATAAGTAAGCGTTTAAAGTGAATTGCACTTACCATAATGCTAAAGGGTGAACTGTGCTGGGAGTTAAAGCAGTGTATTCCCATCCCCCTTCTGTTTGAAAAGGCTACCTTGAGCCATTGAGCTGACAAGCTTTTGGAGATGCACATGTGCGCCAGAGAGAGGTACTGAAACCTGAGAGGATTGTGGCAGCTTTCTCTGCCACCCCAGATTAATTTTGTTTTTTACCTCTACTGATGAAGGATAATATCCAGACACACATGTGTCTAGAGATTCACAGCACTAACCTGCACCAACTTTGGTGAAACACTTCAGCAAAAATTCAAGTAAGCGTTTAAAGTGAACTGCATTTACCATAATGCTAAGGGGTGAACTATGCTGGGATATGAAGCAGTGTGCTCCCATCCCCCTTCTGTTTGAAAAGTCTCCCTTGAGCCATTTAGCTGACAAGCTTTTGGAGACGTACCTGTGTGCCAGAGAGAAGTACTGAAATCTGAGAGGATTGAGGCAGCTTTCTCAGCAACCATTAGTGATTTTCCTTTTTTACCTCTACTGATGAAGGATAATTTCCTGAAACACATGTGTCTAGAGATTCCTAGCACTAACCTGCACCAACTTTGGTGAAACACTTCAGCAAAAACTCACGTAAGCTTTTAAAGTGAACTGCATTTACCACAATGTTAAGGGATGAACTATGCTGGGATATGAAGCAGTGTGCTCCCATCCCCCTTCTGTTTGAAAAGTCTCCCTTGAGCCATTTAGCTGACAAGCTTTTGGAGACGTACCTGTGTGCCAGAGAGAAGTATTGAAATTTGAGAGGATTGAGGCAGCTTTCTCAGCAACCATTAGTGAATTTCCTTTTTTACCTCTACTGATGAAGGATAATATCCTGAAACACATGTGTCTAGAGATTCCTAGCACTAACCTGCACCAACTTTGGTGAAACACTTCAGCAAAAACTCACGTAAGCGTTTAAAGTGAACTGCATTTACCATAATGCTAAGGGGTGAACTATGCTGGGAGATGAAGCAGTGTGCTCCCATCCCCCTTCTAATATAGAGTATTGTCTAGTATTATTAGCCTTAATCTCACAGTGCACTAATTTTAGTTCTTTTGGTTATAGCTAGTGGTGTGCATAATTTGGGTAATTTGGTTTCGCATAATTACTCAAAATTTCAGCCAAGTTACACACAACTGCTGAAGGAAAATGCCTCTTTTTGCATGATCACCCCCATTTTTTGCACTGAACCTCTTATTTTTTTGGCACGCAAGAACACTTTCAATGAAGTTTGGGGGCATATGCTCTGACCACTAAAACATGCTGATATTGGCTATGATTCTAGATGGAATATTTAACCCACCTATAAGTCCGGAGTGTATGATAAAAAATATACTCAGGACCAGGAAGTTAAATGTCACTAGTGGACTACACCACCCATTGAGCCACCCACTAATGTGACAGTGCAAACATGACTGTAGATTTACAATTTTAACCTGACTGTGGCAGTTTTAAAACTGCAAATCAACCTGTTAGAAAACACCATTTTGATATGTCAAAACCTTCATTAAAAAAAAAAAATAAGTCACCCCTATGTAGTCTTTATAAGCCCTAAAGCAGGGTGCATGATATTTAAAAGTAGGACAATTAAAAATTCAATCTCACATGTCCTTACAGTAAAAAAAACCTAAAAGCTATTTTGATGAAAGCACTGTATTAGTTTATTGCTTTAAATAATGCTAATGTCGGTTAAGGCACAGCTAGAAATATAATTTAAGATATATTTTTAATAGATATTTCAAATCCAATTTTGGGGTAAAATCTAGTTTGTAATAATTATTAAGGAAAAGTACTTCTAGATGGTTATCATTTTCCTGCTAGAGCCTCTGGAGGCTCATTTGTAAGAACTCCATTTGTCACTTGCCAGCTGAACAGCTCACTTGCTGAGGTGGGAAAATTCTGGGGTGTGGGCAGTTGTTTCTGTTGCTCTTACTAGATCATCATGTGGACTGTGCCCAGGAACTTGATTAACTTCAAAGATGCCTACCCTTTCACAGTTAAATGTTATTTGATACTTTAGCAGGATCCTTCTTTGTTCCCCTACTCAGACAGCTTCAACGGGACCTTGTCCATGGCTACCCAGACTCATTGAGCCCTTCTAAGCCCGAGCCTGCTGCCTTACCCCAAGGAGTATTTTTAACTTTGATTTCACAGACTAAATCCAAAGAAAAACATTTGACCAGGTCAAACCTGGTTTCTGTATCCGACCCATGGTCCATCGCAGTCAGCATTAAATTACACATAGTTAGCAGTCAAGCAATACCAGATGACCAGGGTTGATGTTTAGTGCTTGTTGATGCAATTTGTATTCAATTTAAAACATTCATATCTATGTTTTCCCTTATTGGATGTTTATCATTTTGGCATATATTTTTTTATTCCATTTTCTCTATTGTTATAAATTGGAATTGGATTTGTATTGTATTGTGCTTTTGACTTCTTAATTGTTTACTACTTTTAAATGCTCCATACACATTCCTAATTCAAGCCTGTTAGTCCTGTGCCAGGGTCGATCTCAGGTTAAAATGACTGAAATCACCTTTACTGGACCTAACAGGAATTGGTCTTCCCTCCACCCAAATAGTAATCCACTTTTTCACAATTAAACAAAATGTCAATCCATTATGTAGCTTTTTAATCTAGTGTAAAGTAACATCCTTGCATGATTTTGTTATACAAGGCAGCATTTTGTGTTAAAAATGAGTGCAAACAAAATGAAAGCACAGAGAACAAAGGGTGCAGGCATTCTGTTTCTCCTAGGAATTCAAAGTATTTTTTTACTGTGAATAGTGCATAACTACATCACATTGCAGAATTGTGTAATTTGGGGTATTTCACATAATAGGCTTAACAGAAACGTCCTACTAATGCCAGCCAAGCGTCCTTGACCTAGGGGGCATCTCTTCGAGATCAGGACTCACTCTAGTAAAGGGCAGGAGCAGGACTCAGGCAGTTTCATTTGGTGCTGGTCAGATGCGCAGCTGCAGGAAGCGTCTGGAAGCTTGATGTGCCCCTGTAGCTTGCCCAAGAGGTCAAACATTTGACCCTTGAAGTTCCTCTGGGTATCTTGGGATCAAGGCAAGCAGGTCCAATCGTCCTTCAGCATGGCAGTCTATCCTGCAGCTGGACAGTCCTTCTTTAACTAAAGCAGCCTTTCTTTTTAATCATCCATAGGTCCAGGAGTGTACTTATGAGAGGTTCTGAAGGTCCCAGTTTTTTACACCTGATGATAGCCTTTGTGTTGGCTGAGTCCCACACCTTCCCCCAAAACTGGCTTTGGTAAGTACCTCCACCTTCTCCTGGTTCTTGCTCCAAATTGTCTGGGGTGACAAAAGACAGGTCAGTCCTGGTGTCAAGTTGCTTTGTGAGTGCTGCATCAAGAGCAGGTCTGAATATAATCAGGGCAGGGGACAGCTGTTCCTCAGCCATTCTGCTAGGAATACTCACTTTCCTTATGCCTAGGCCTCTTTGTACCCATGTCTTAATGAATACACAAGTCACAACAGAAGAGTATTCACAGTCTTGTGACCCAGGACACTGTCAGAAAAGAACATTTGGTTTAGGGCACAGAAATGCCAACTTTCCAACAGTGGTGTTTTCAGAATAGTAACTTAAAATCTGACTTTACTATTGAAGAAGATTTAAAATTTCAATTAAGTTGAGTATGAAAATCCTTTCTCTAACTGCTCCCAATTTGAAGTTAGCACTTATTAAGTTTACTAAGGTAACCCAGTGTTATAGTGTGGGAGAGATAGCCTTTTAATAGTGAAAAAAACAGGAGGTTTTCACTACCCAGGGCATGTAAAACATAAACCCACATCCTGCCATATGATACTTTAGGGTCTACCTTGGGGGTGATTAATAAGTATTAAAAAGGAAGGATTAGGCCAGATGAATTGTTTATTTTTCAAGTTCAAAAGGCTAGTTTCAAGTTGCTCTACACGCTGCAGTGGCAACCTCAACACATATATTAAAATGCAATTATAGTTGGTGGCACAATGAGTGCTGCAGCCCATTAGTAGCATTTACTAGGGACTTACAGGTAAATTAAAAATACCAGTAAGGTGTAGGCCACTTTTACCAAGTTTAAAAGGGAGAGCACAATTTATTTGCAACCTGGTTAGAAGAGATAAAGGGCACACAGTCCTACAAGCAAACAAAAGTGGGTTCAGTCATGGATGGCTGAGGAAGGCAAAAACATCTGGGGTGACCCTGCAAAAGTGATTTATTGCCTCTGCAACTGGTCTGTGTGAATAAACCAAACATGCTGAAGCCCCTTGTGAACACTTTATATACAGACTATAGGCATGATGTACAAGACACTTTGTAATTTGAACAATCACATAATGGAACAGTCAGGAGGCTTATTTTCCTAATTTCGAAGCGTTTTTGTCACCACAATTGTGGGGGTATTCCATTGATCATTTGCCCATACCAGAGATTGGGTTGTATCTCATTTACAGAGTAGAACCTGTCTCCACCAGACAGCTTTCCAATTGTTAATCATGTTAAGTGGCCTCAAGAGGAGTTTATGTTCATGTGATCACTGCATGAAACTGAAGCTCATCATTTTTCAAAGCAGCACATATCACTTAAAAATAATTGTTTTGTTTGGTGATGCAGACGCAGGACTGGATGGTGGCTGCCCCTTACAAGCCACCATTTCTGCATTAATATCCAATCACAGGTAGGCACAAAGAGAGGCCTGCCAAATAATATTCTTTTGGCAAGTCATTCTGTAATCCCCTGCCAATGGGCATGTTGTATTGCTTGCAACCTTTTATTACATAGGTCACATGACAAAATGACAGTCAGATTGCAAAATGTCTCTGCACAATTTGCTTCCATGTTTTGGTGAAAGGTTTTGCCTTCATTAGGCTAATTTATTCGGCAAATATTAATCATATTCTATCTTTTCAGAATGCATGAAGAGTATTAGGGAATTTCTATTTTTAAGATCCTTCTATGTTTGTTTTTGGCCAATACATATTTCTCTTTGCAAAACTGCTGTTAAGGTTATATTTTCTCCAATCTCTCATCTTCTGGTCTCCTTTTAATCAGAACTGGTCACATTTCTAGCTTTTGTCTCATCAAGTTATGCAGTGTTCTCAGAAAGTGTGCAAATAAGTGGAAACCTATTCAAAATAATAACCATTTCCCTGTCTCAACACAAGTCTCAGATAAACTCAGTTCAACACCTTGTAGCCATTGCACAAACAGCAGCCAATCCCTAGATAAATGTTGGGAGAACCTCATACTTTTTGGCCCTGTTCATTCCCATTTTGTGGCTGATACTGGTGGTAACTGACTCTGACTGTGCCCTTGAATAACCAGGCCCAGGGCTCTGATGAAAAAAAGTATGTGGCAATTAGGTATAAATACATTTGGCAATGACAGACCTTGTAAGTCACGTGTATATAATAGGGTAGGGGGGTTTAGAGGCCCAGTAGATTTCCTGCACTGGAGTGTGCACTACTGTGTTGCCTGCCGTCATTTTTAAAGGCAGCCCTCATTTGCAGAGCGTGTTTAAAAGGTAAATTACATGCAAATTAGATTTGTGAATTTAAGGTACTTCCAACGTGGTTATCTACCTAATCCTTACATATAAGTCACCCCTAAGATCTCCCATAGGTTCCCTAGGGGTGGGGTGCCATGTATCTATAAGCAGGGACATTGTAAAATATGTTTTTATAATCCCTGGTGAGGGAAAATCTGCTGATTCCATGTCCCCCAAAGTAGAGTATTAGCTACATAGGCTAACACTAGAATATGTTATTTATATACAAGAATATATAGGAAGAGGCTAAGAAATGTCATTCAAAGAATTAAAAGATGAGCAACGATAAATCCAGCAACTTGCCACTGTTGAATTTATCATAACTAGTACTGAAAATAAGATACTGAACTTTCTTTTCTGTGAGCCAAAAGCTAGTTTCAAGCAGCCTTTCCTGATTGGTCAGCCTTAACAAGCTTAGCCAGGCTGCTATGATGATATAAGTGACCAAATAGAGCAGAGGTTATCTGATGTGGAGAGCTCTGCAGCTGCAAAGAACAGACCAGGTTGGGGACTGGGTAAATCAAACAGGGCTCCAAAGAAAAGCAGCACAGTAAGAAATGCCAGCCCAGCCTACCCCCTCTTTCTGTAACCAAAGCCAGATGGCAGGCCCAGGAATGGACTTTGCAGGATGTGGAGGGGAGTGTTAATGGAAAGGAGCCACCCTAGTAGGTTGGTTAGCGAGCTCTTACTACAAAGGAGAGAAAATCTCCATCTTGAATTTTAAAGTGCAGTGTTTGTGGGACAAAAATATATGCCACCCTTTGGAGGAAGTCTTCATGCTTTTGGGTTGCACCTGCACCTATTGGACAGGGGTGCCCCCTGCTTGTCACCCCATATTATTGAATGAATATGTGAGAGCTACACAGCAACTCAAATTTGCTGCTTGAAACTAAAAGAAGGATTGCTCTACTGGAATCCTGTCTGCATCACACAGAACTGCTCCTGTTGCACACTTGGAACTACAGCTCTGAGGCCTTTGACTTGCTTCAATAAGGATTAAGGAGTGGACTCCCTGAAAGCAACAGGATAACAGAGATTCCCTGCACCATTTCCCACAAGAAGTCCCCAGCCATGAGCGTGTCCAGTCGACTTTCGAAGATTTGGCCAGGTGCATTGTGGGAATCGTAGTTCAAACTTCCAAAGACTATCTCAGAGCTCCTAGACCATTGGATTTGGGTTTTGCACACTTTGAATCCTCAAGAGGAGCTTCAGGAAGAAGTTCCAGAAGTTTGGAGGAACATTTGAAAAAAAGCTCAATAAGTGGACCGGCCCGACGTCAAGATTCAAGCTACCTTTGACTGCGAACCAGCCTGGATTTCAGGTCTGCCCTGCTGAAAGCTCCTGAGCTCCAAACTTCCAGGATTTGACTGGGGCCTTGTGGAAAAGCAATCTTACAATGTTGCATCGAAATCAGCATGCTGAAGGGGAATATACAACATCAAGAGAAAATTCTCCAGAAAAGTCCGAAGGTGACATTTTATTGGGACCTCCGTCTTAGTTTACCCAACAAGGGCTTCATCGGGTTTGGCCTCAAACGCTGACTTTGAGTTTGTCCCAGAGAAGCTCGATCAGATGTCTCAAGTCGGCAATATTCATTTCTAAGCACTAGGAAGTGGTTAATCTTTAAAAAAATCATATCCCTGGTTGCCCATATTTGTTTTTTTCGTTTTGGTGTCATTTTAAAGATAGAAATATTTAACATTTGTATACATTGGCGTAGGATTTTTTATGTAAACTGTGTCTTATTTTTTTAATGTATTGGTGATTTTAAATGCTTTACATACCTCTCTCCTGAGATAAGCTTGCCTGCTCGCAGCCAGCTACCAAGGGTTGAGCCAGGGGCGAATGTATTAAGAGTTTTATCTACTTTATATTACGTGCATGACCTTATTGCTAGTCGTAGGTGGTAAACATCATTTATGACGAATGCGATACAACGCATGCCATTACCCCGCATTTTTTACTCTGCAAAATCTTTTACAATGCAGGGTTTTACACCGCAAACCATTCCGATGCATTCCCCAAAGTAACTCCCCGGTGGAGTTAGAATAGTAAAAACGTGTTGTAATGGGGAATGTGTTGTAATGGAATGCATTGTAAAGCCCTGCGTTGGAAACATTTTATGGAGTAAAAAATGTGAGGTAATGGCATGTGTTGTAAATGTGTGCGGGGTAAAGTGTCATATTTGTGGTAGGTGCATACTTACCACCACCAATAACCCATCCTCCAACAGATGTATATTAAGATCAGGCAATACCAATAATATTAATGTAAATGACACAATACAATAACATTCCCAAACCTGTTTTGAAACCTTTAATGAGCCACAACCCCAAAATCTATCACATAAGTTAAGGAAATATAAATGTTCACAGTTTTAGGGAAAAGGTGTCTAAAATGTGAAACAGCATTGAAAAACATAGTTTGCAGTTGAACAGTACTGAGACACAAATTTCATGCCAACTATGTTGGAGCGGAGGTTGGATACAAAAAGCTGGTCATCCTTGTAAAAATGTTTACCTTAGGTTTCAGATTCTGAAATAAAAGTTAATATCCTTCAGTTGGACAAAGTCCAAGGAGTCTGATGCCAGCATGGATACCTCACATTTAGATAGGTTGATTTCGAGCTCCTGTTGAAGGTATTTGTTTTCACACCAAGAGCTATAAGCAGGACCAAGTTGGATCTTCTAACCTCAGAGTTTGCTTTGTCGTTGGTATGGATTCTCATCTCACCCAGTGACTGTAAGAAAGTGCTCCATTTTGCATGGCCATGCCCTAACTTTTTGACAGATACTGGATAACTTGACTGAAGGTGTGTTAGGACCCTGCTAATCAGGCCGCAGCACCAGTGTAAACTGTACCTCTATTTCCTTAATTGGGACACCTCTGGGCTACAGGTAAGTCCCTTGTAAAAGGTACCCCTGATAACAAGGGTGTTGTGACCAGAGTGGGTCCCTGAGGGATGCAGTATGTATTATGCCATCCTTAGAGACCCCTCACATTAACACCCTCACCTTAACACCCACATACTGCCTTTGCAGGGTGCGTGTTTTGGTGCCGTCCAAACTGAAGAGTCAATATGGCACACAGCCTTGTGTGCCATGCCCACCAACACTGCCAGGTAAGTCACCCTTCTAGCAGGCCTCACAGCCCTAAGGCATGGTGCACAATCTCACGGGTGAGGGCCTAGTAGCAAGAGAAATAAACCCCTACAGTGTCTGTGCTATTCGCAGACATTGTAAATACAGTAAAGCCATAATGAGTACATAGGCCTGAAGTTTGTCATTACAAACTCCACAGCTCAGTAATGGCTTTACTCAAAACTGGGAAGTTTAGCACAACAAACCACCCTGTTGCCAGTGTTGGATGTATTACAAATTGCACTCAGAGGGCATCTCAGAGATGCCCCCTGAAAAACTGCCAACTTCTAGTGAATTGTCTGATTGGTCCTCCACCAGCCAGCCACCACCAGACAGGCTTCTGACCTCATGGGGTGAGAGCCTTTGTGCTCTTGGAGGTCAGAAACAAAGACTGCTCTGGGTAGAGGTGCTTCACATCTCCCCCTGGCAGGAACAGCAACACTTGGAGGTGAGTCCCAAAGGCTCACACCTTGTGGTGTGCTGATTTGGGCAGCTTCAACTAGAGGAGATGCCTCACCACCCCCGTCCAGGCCCCACTTTTGGCGGCAGGACAGGTGGGAAATTTAGTACACAGAATAGGAGTGTCCACTTCAGTCTGTCACACCCCTAGGGTCACCAAGAGCTGAGGTGAACCCCTCTCTTAGACATTTTTCATCTTGAATTGGAGAATCAGGCCCAGTCTGAACAGGGATGTTGTCCTCTTCCAAAAGGGATGGGGTACCCAAAGAATGTAGTCACCCTAGGGGACAGTACCCATTTGCTACTGCCCTCAACTTCAGTAACACCCTTAAATTGAGTATTTAAGGGCTCCCCTGATCCTTGTTCCTAAGATTTGCTGGACCAAAGAAGAAGACAGAAGTAGACCGCTGCCAGACCAGGAATGGAGCCGCTGCAGAGGAAACCCGGCAAGAACCCTGCCACCTGTAGCCGGTTTGACAACTGGACCTGCTGTCATTCCAGAAACACTGCAAGACCTCTAAGAATCTCCAGAGACCTTCCAGCCTTCAAACAAATCTCCAAGAAACTCCATGAAAATCCTGGAAGTATGGTCCCCAGTGCCCGCCGGCACAAAAACCGCAGTAGTTGAGAACTGACACATGTGCCGACATGAATCACTATTGCAAAAGAACATCATGACCCCAGCAGAAGAGAAACAACACTTATGTCGATGTGACTCTGCCCTGCTAGAAGAAAGCACTGCCGCTGGATGGCCTCCACGACCCAGAGGGATCATCTCAGCTCAACGACCCAAGCTGTTCACAGCCCCATTCCCGATATCCTGTACCCTCCTTCAAGTAGCGCTGTCAGCCTCCACCTGCCCCACCTGCTCGACCAGTCTCTCAGAGATGTCCCAACATGGCCACACTCCTCCATCACCTGCGCAACTGCATCACCACAACCGTGACTGCTTGGGTGGTGGTGCCCCCCTTCCATCTAAAGTGACTCACTGATGACAAACGTGACTCAAGCCTCTAGCTTCTCCAAACATGCTGCATTTAACCCATTAATTTAACACAATCTGTCTCCAAGTTAGGGCTTCATTCTAGCAGAGAAACAGTGAGTAAGGCTAGGCTCTGTCTATTTCTGAGCTGTGCTGTCTAAAATAATGCACTAACTCAGGAAACTATTGGGCTAACTAAACTTACTTTGCATACTGCTTGTGCATAAAACAGATGATCTCTATTGTGCTATGTCAGCAAAGCCCATCATGTTATGACCCCTGGTCTCTCTCCAGTGAGGGCTGTGCAGGGTCCAATCTTTTTGATTAGCTGGGTTATGTTCGAGTCAGGAGTCCTTCTGATTTGTGTGTCCCCTTGAGTAGACAAATGAAAGGTCAACAACTTGATACTTACATGCATCAGAAAACCAATAGTCTTATTTCCTTCCAGCTTTCAGGCAAAGACCCTTTGTTTACTTCTCTTTTCATCCCAGATCCAGGAATGATCTGTGGAGATAGTGGTGAGTTGTGAGTCTTATCTTATACACTAGCCTGAAGAACTCCTACTCTCAATCCTTATTACTTTATTGTGAATACCCCACCTCCATGTGCAGCACTTCCTCTCTTAGTTTACAGCAAGCCTTCCCATAAGGCCAAATACAGGATGAGTCCCTCCAGCCTCTACCTACAATAATGGTACAATGAGACAGTAGTCTCACAAGAAATTGGAAGTCTCAAGGAAAATACTGAACACTAGGAAAACATTTATAACCACAAAACAGTCTTAAGTCTAGGTATCCTGGATGCGTTTTAGGAGAGAGGTGTGGTGCAGTGGCCAGAGCAGCTGACTTCTTAGCACGGGGTTCACTGTTCGATCCTCGGTGCTGGCGGCAGCTCAGCTCAGCACCATTTGACTCTGAACAATAGCTCACTTTGTCTCCCTGACGGCCCCCAGCGCCTTGAAACTTTAAGAGGTGGTATGTTCACGAGTTACAAAATATGTCTCTTATTCCTCTATTTCTTCTTTCCCTAGACTCTCCCCTATTTAGATTTGAAGACCTCCTCTGTCATGCAGAAACAACTGATTTGCATCCCTGTGAGGATTGAAGCAAGAAAGTTTTTTTAGTTCAGAAAAGTTTTATTGATAGAAATAAATGTGTCAATACATAGTTCACAATATTAAATTCATGTCAATACAAAAAAAATTGCTACAGTAAAGTTATACGAATCAGACTCATGAATAGAAATAGAAAGAATAAAATGGTAATCATGAAAAGCATTGAAATATCAAATATTATAGGAACATTTGGGGGCTTAAGGGGGGTTTTTGAACTTTTTTTTGAGAAGGTTGAAGTTGGGAACAACGTCTGGCACTTGTGTCTAGGTATATTGTAACAGGTGACCACAAATCCAGACGTTTCGTTGCCATATGTATAGGATAAACAATGGAGGTGTCCAACCTGTGATTATGGCAAACAGCATACCACCATGCCTTAGAAGAGATTTTTGTGAAGTCTTTCCAGTTTTTGGTGATTTGCTGAAATGCGACCGCTAAAAACAAATCAATAATTTTAACATTAAGTGTAACATTCTCCCAGCAAGATGAGAGACTTCCTAAGAAAACATGAGTAAAGGAAAAAAAAGATTCGTTCCAAAAATCAGGTTAATTTGGGACCATACTTGTTTCCAGAAATTATGTGCAATTGGACAAGAGAATAACATGTGAAAGAAATCAGCATTTGGAGAGGAACAAGTCCAACAAACATCTGATACAGTTGTAAATCTTTTGCTTAAAGCGTTCGGTGTTAATAAAAGTCTGTTATAAACAAAAAACAGCGTTTGCATTATGTTAGCTGCTCTGGATGATTTACGTATCTTGGTCCATAAGTTGTTCCAGAAAGATACTGGCCAAAATAACATAAAATCCTGTGCCTCTCCTATTTTGGATTTCTGTTCGACAATGTCTTTACCTTGTAAATTACTGTATTTAGTGGAAGCTTTCGGTGTAGTTTTTAACAATCTGTGAAGTTGTGAAGAAGGTTCCGTAATGGTGGAAGCAGTAGATGTAACAGAGAATTGAGTATACGTATCCATAACAGATTTCTTAAGTAGATTGTATTTATGAATAAATGAGGTGAGCATATTGAATGATTGGCTAAGTGAGGGGAAAGGTAAAAAATCCGATTGTGAGAGTAGCTGATGGATCCATATTAACCCTTTTTTGTCTCCAAGTCTTCCAATAGAATGGGTTATTTCGAATAAGCAAGATTTTGTTGTGCTAAATTGTTGAGTTGAGGAAAGAATCTATAGTACTATGAGTAGGGAGAGATACAGATTCCAGGAGTTTAGAAGTCAGTTTGATTATGGGAGTAGATAAGGCCCAAGGAAGCAAGAAAGTCTAATGTTATAATTTAAGGAAAATAAAGGATTTCTTTTTCTTCTGCATAACTTAAGTATGTAGGTTTGCCTGAATACCTGAACAGGCGATTTAGTACAATATTGAGGTCTCTAAATCATTTAGTGCACAAAGATTTGTTATGGGCACAGAATTATCTACAATCAGAAGAATTCATATAAATAGGTAAACAGAGGACTACACAGAGGCAGACTCATTAAGCAGGCTATTCCTATTCTCAAACTCAGACTGTCAGAGCAGGTTTCTTAACCCCTTCGACGCGCTTGACGGAATGGTTCCGTCATGCACGTCGGTTGGGCTGTGCTTATGACGGAACCGTTCCGTCATGGCCCCGCCCGCGCACGGAATCTTCAGCGTGGCGCGGAAATCCGCGCCGCGCTGAAGGGGTTAAAGATCTGAAACAATATAGAACTTAGTCATTGAACTTTTTACTGACTTGAGCAATGCACTTCTTCTACAATACTTTTCAAAGATTCAAAGATCCCCTAACATTTTGAAAAGATGCTCTAATGAGCTCATGGTTGAAAATGTTATTTTAAGTCTTTCCTCCTATTCCCATGTTTCTCTGGGTAGTACCTAAAATTCAATGGGAACAAGCAGAGGTAATTCTGAAATGTCCTTATTGACCAAGAAGACAATGGTCTCTCTTTTTGAAGCAGATATTGGTACAGCGTAGATGTTGGTACAGCAAGTTTGGATTCTCCCAATAGATCCTTATCCCCTTTCTCATCCACTACTTCCTTGTCTAAGCCTTAAATGTCTAAAGCTGTTGGTTTGGAGGTTGAGAGGGAGGGATTTTAAAAGTCTATCCAAGCTTCTAGGAGAGAGTTGAACACAAAGGCTTCTAATCATCATCACAAATCTCTTAATTTATAGCAAGAGACAAACTTTATTCACTGTCTTCTAGGAGTAATTATGCAATTCCTTTTGGAATCAGCAGTAACACTGATGTTGCAATGGGTTTTTATAAAAGCTTTGTGACCTCCATGAGGTCCTCTAGCATCCATAGAAGAATGGGTAATGAGATTGTTTAAATGTTTAGACATCCTTAGGACCAAGGGTTAAGAATGTAATTCCAGCCTGGGATTTGCTACTGGTACTATCAGCCTTGGTAGAAGCTCCTATTGACACTGTAAATTAGGTATTGGGGACATTTCTCTCTGTGAAATGATTAATTCTGGTAACCTTAACACAGATGAAAAGTCTAGGTTAGTTAAATGCCCGGATGTTTGTTCCACCATATTTAACCTAAAGTGTTAATTACCTTTGTAGTGCTAAGGAGTTCAATAGGTTGTTGTCGTTATTAAAAAATTAAAATGCTTCTTTATTTTTTAAGCCAGAACAATTTTCTTTTTGAAAACCATGTCAGAACATAACGGAAGTGATTCCCCTTGATCCCAAGACTGATTTTTGTTTGGTTTGCTGTGACACGATTAGGGACGTCTGTTTTCACTTTGATTGGTGCCAGGGGATGGCATAACTCTGCTGCTAAGCACCAATCAGAATAAGAGGGACAGTACAGGAAAGGGGACAATGTCCCTTTTCTGGAGAGGTCTATCTCAAGTGGATCCCTGCATGGGAATCACACAAGGCAGGCCCACTAGTTCGAAAAGGGAGGTTGTGCCCACCGTCCTGGGCACAGGTCTGTGCTCCCCTAGCTCTCTGACATAGAAGTCTACTAGACACTAAGGAATAACTAATAGAAACAAAGTGTAGGGAACATTGCCTGTGGATATAGTTCTATGATCCTCTGCCCCAGGTGCACGTCAGCGCCTCTCTTGCCACTGATTAGAATTTCACCTGGATTATGCATTCCTGTCATCTGGGCTCACAATGAACTCTCCCTCATGCCCCGTACTCTATGTACTTGATCTGGTTGGGATCAGCATCGCCAATCCCCGTCATGACATGACAGCCTTCTACCTAATTCCTATTGGAACCTGCATCTTAATTCTCCTTGGCATTCTTCTGAGGCATTATTGCTAGGTCCTGATGATGATCCTATTCCCTAGTTAAGGGATCAAAACATCGTTGACTTCATCACCTGGTCCTTGACACAATTTAGATTTTGGCTACGATAAAGTGCTGTATGTTTCTTGGCTTAAATCACTTTTCTGTATTCAGGCCAATATGTGCAATGTCTGAGTTTGGCAACCTGTTTTGTTGGTTGAAAATTGCCCCACTTATTTGTTCTTGTGTATTTCTTATAATAAAAGTATAACATCCATGTGGATATATGAACATAGACGCCATTATATTTCTGTGTTAATTACTGTACTAAATTCATGTTGTGAGGGTTCGTAATTCCTTTATAAATATCTTCTCCTAGCAAGGGAAAGTGGTGGGGTGGCCCACTTAGGCATCAGTCCACGCTCCAACCTGATAATGGGGTTTACCCACAATCTGCCCCCTGGGGACTGAAAGTCTATTAGACATTAGGAAAACAACAACCCAAAGAAGAAGCTTTAGGATGGGTAGTGCGCTCACACTAGAATGTGTTCATTAGTCTTTCTGCCCGCAAGCAGGCAGATTGGTGGGGTCGTGGAGGCCTCCCAGGTGTAGGGCCTACCCCCAATCCTGAAAGTCCCAATAATCTTTCTGTACAGTAGAGCTTTAAGGATCCTTATCACCATGCCGACTGTGAGGAGGGTGAAGAATAGGGCCTAGAAGGGCACAGGAGACATCCCACTCCTCCACGCTTTGGCGCAACTGACCCGATCCCATGGCTGAGGGTTATTGCCCCATCAGGCTCCAGGATCATGGCTGAGGGCAGGTAGTAGTGCAGTGACCTCTGACCCCAACGCTCCTGCTTCTGAATGAATTGCTTGAGCAGGATACATGGAGTGGCATGGCAGTGAAGGATCATGCCGAACACTTTTCGCACCCAGCTACATTGGCATCACCCCAGGAGTTGCACCAACTGAACAAACAGTGGGGGACATTAGCTTGACCCTCAGGACCGCACTTACACCTGCCTGCCCACATCTAACTTGGACCAAGACCCACTACATGTACTCCCTTCAGGCACATCACCTCCAGTGGGGCTACTGAGCCCTCCCCGGACCCTCTCCCGAGCCCTCCGCAGTATCCAGATAGCCAAAGGACCACATGCAGCAAGGTCACTCTGGCTAACAAGTTCTCAAGTGGTGGTGCTTAAACACCATTACGTTGCTTCATGTTGAACAGGCATTACACGTTAAATCAAAAGGGGGACAGAAGAGTTGATTATTCAGAGAGGTCCTACTCCTGTGCTCCTCCAAGTACTAATGTAAATCGCAGTAAGGAGTCCGTTCCTCTATGGAGCAAATGCACTCCAGGTTGCTATCTGATCAGTGTTCAAGTCACTGGGAGATCTGTATTTTAGATCGCAATGCCCTCACACACCTGTTAGGGTGTCAGGCTTCAGCCCGGTGCTGCAATGTCTGACAGGCCTGGTGGCTTCTTCAGTTCTTCAGATCTGAGGACGCCGTATGTGGTGGGTGCATGTGGGCTAAAAAGTGATGACTTGTGATGTGTGCAAAGTGACTAGGTGACTTAAAATAGGCACCGGACCCTTGAAAGCTTCATTTCAAGATGGGTCCAGGACTAAGTAAAAACAGTGGTGCTACCAGGAGGTCCTAAGGTACCAGGGTAACTTTATGTGTACATGGTCAACATGTTTCATGCCTTAGAAGCCCAAAAGTCGGGCAGCACTTCATCAGGACCTAAATAAATAAACAAAAAACAAGTAAGGCCCACAAAAAATTGGACCGGGGGGACTCCCAGTGAGATGAGGATGTCCGAATGAAGTATATCTGATTCCTTTGAGGAACCAGCAGTGCGTCTCCACCTCGATGGAGGAGGAATATTACTTCATAGATGGAGGGGAGGGACCTGACCAATGGAGGGACCACCAAAGCGTAGGCACGGGCGATGCCGGCTCACCTGCGCATCTCCCCGACACATTACAGCCTGCATCACACCGCCGCACTGGCGCGTGGCAGGGCATGCCTCGGTGAGACCGCCACCACCCTGACCCTCAGCCGTCTACCCTGGCTAGACTTGATACATGGATAGATTAGAAGACCCGCAACAGCTGTACATTGAGCTGTCACCCTTAATCCTCCCACTTGCGGACCCTCATCCCGAGGACGGGGACTTTGGGGATTGTCAGTGGTCCGGACCGCCACATGGTGGAGCCCACAGCCCATGTTCGCCACAGACCACCTCCCCATCCCACCCTGGCCCCAACATCATTTTTACTCCTGCCCCTATTGTTCTACTGGTCCACCCCTGGCACAGTGGGTTAGGTGCACTTGGGGGGACCAGGCAGCAGCAGCATTACAAACCAGATGAGGGCAGGACCCTCCCCTTTCACCTGTGAGCCCAGTGCCGAGGCTGGTGATGTCTCTTGGCAAGATCCAGAGTAAACCTGCGCAACAACTCCTCTTCACCAAAGTCCTTAACCAGCCCGCAGAATGGCCAACCCAAGGAGAGTGGCTCCCCCAGAATCCAGCCAACTCCAGCTCCCCCACGAGCAGCGCTCAGGACTCCACTATGGAGCACATCCAGCAGTAAATCACAAGGGTGGGCCGCCGGCTGGAGGGCATAGATATGACAATCTCTGACTGGCAGCTGAGACCAAGTCTATTAGCTTGGACATTGCTGGCTTCCAGACCTGCATCGATTGGTTGGAGCAGCGAGTTGCTGTGGTAGAAGAATGGCTCAACAATCTGCCAGAGCAGGACCATGAATGCCTATTCCTACGTAGCAAGGTCATCGACCTGGAGTATCGGAGCCGGTGGGACAATGTTCGCTTCTTTGGCTTCCCGGAAAATGCAGAGGGGCTTGATTCTAAGTCCTTTCTTAGAGACATTCCCCTGAAGTTCACCAGTCGTATCTTTGATCCCCCACTGGAGATGCAGCGGGCACACCACATCAGCACACCACGATGGGATCCTTTGATGTACCCTCGACCCTTCATCGCCTGCTACCTGCGGCACAAGCAAGCCTGACAACTGCTGTCATCAGCCCGCTCCATTGGTCCTTACACACATGAAGACCATGAATTCAACATAGCTGCAGATTTCTCCAGGGATTGGAATGACCGCCGCAAGGCCTTTCTCTTTCTTCAGCCACAGATTTGCAAGTTGGACATTAAATATGGTCTATTCGAACTAGCCAGTCTGTGGATCACCAAGGACAGCACCTCAAAGGAATTAATTACCCGAAGGTCCTACACCACTTTTTGGATGGACTCTCCAAACAGGACATGGACACTGCCTCCTCCATGGCTGCGGAGGCCCATCATCTGGTGCCGTCATCCTTATCTGCCTCTTCCGGCAGATGCTTGTGGAATGACAGTGGAAACCTACACAGGGGCAGAGGCCCTCTAGGTTCTGGCTGTCTACATTCAGGAACAGTACAGAGGTCAAATTGCCTTCCCCCGGAAACCTGTTCCCACCACAGAGTGACAACCCTGTGGATTGCTGTGCAGTGCCGACCTGGAGCAATTGGGGGAATAGTAACAGGACCAATTGGACCATCGCTCACCGGATAGCTGTGTATCATCATGATTGTTTGACTGTTTACATTTTGAATATTTGAATGTTCTGTTTGTTATTCCAGCATGTATGCAATCTGCAATGTCGGCTGCTTTGTTTGGGCACCCTAGTGAGAACAATGCTAGAATGCTATGCACCTTATGGTGGTGAGCTAGTCGCCTTTGCAGCCCCTCGGCTCTCCTCTTCTCCCCAACCCCTTTGCAAGCTTGGCCTTGTTACCACTAGCAGCCCTGTACATGAACTATGACTTTGTCTCCCATAGTATGTTAGTTTGCTTATCCTATCTGGGCTCCCGCAACTGCATGGGATGTGAGTGCCACTAGCCCACCCACCTCATCTGAGTCTGCTCGTTCTACATGCACCCTGATACACCTCCCCTCCATTAGTGGGGTTGTCGCGCCCCTCCTGCCAGCAGCAACCTGCTGCTGGGGGTGGAGCATTTGCCATTTACAGCCTGACCCACCCCGCTCTCTGGTGACAGTGTCGTCGGCCTGGGCATCCTCTCTTCACACTTCCACAACACCTCAGCTCACAGATACTCTTGTCCCCCCTCAAGTATGCCCAGGTTTGCCTCTACCCGCCTTCTTACCCCAGTAACCCCTGCGGCCATCCTATGCCCCTGCCCAGCCTTTGCTCCACATGTCTAGACCTGCGGTACACAGCACAGTTCCCCCTGCGCTGTGACCTTCCGCTGCAGCCCACGGACCCTTCCCTGCCTCCCTTCCCCTACTCCCATCCCATGGCACACGTCCTAGATGTCCCATAGTAGCTTGCATCCCATGCTAGTAAGTGCTCCATGGGGAACGCTCCCCCTGCATGCCCTGTACCCCGCCCACCCATCTCTCCTCCCCTCCCCCTCCCTCCCTCCCTGTCCTCTCCCAGTGGCATTCCAGCCTCTCCTCTTTCCCTCTTCCCACTTTTCCCACCCTTTGCTCCTGCATCCTTTTGACCTCCCCCAAGCCTCTCACCTGGGTCTCTTCCCACCTCACCTTCCCTTCTTATCCCTCCTCTGAATACTTCCTGATTCCATGGCCCCTCACCTCCCCATCTTCTTTCCTATCCTCCTTCACAGCCCGGCACTGCCACAAGACTTCCGAGGGTCTGTGTCGCCCCAAATGCATGCGCCCCCCACCCTCTTCACATCCTGACCTGGAATGTCAACAGACTCACACACTACATCAAATGGAAAAAAGAGGTCTCCTACCTACAGACAAAGAAGTTAGATGTAGCCCTTCTGCAGGAAACACACCTGGATACCCTGGAATACGACAAGTTGCATCATAGATGAGTGGGCAGAGTGATCAATAGTAGCTTTGCGATGGCACCATCCACCGAGGGTGGGACACCCCACAAGAGCGGAGTGCTAGCCTTATTCGGAATTCACCTCCTCTCACCAATATGAACACATGGTCTGTCCAGAAATACATTTGCCAAGCTACAGTAGGGGGAGAGATTGCTTTGTATGGGCTCACTATTTGTCCTGACTGGGGCAAAATGCCCCTTCTTTATCCGATTGAACCGCCTACTTGTGGAAATTTTGGCATCGCAGGATGTCATTGGAGGGGACTAGAACCTTACCTGGGATGCTGTTCTATTCAGGAGAAGCTTGCTGGACAAAAGCAACAACACGGACAGAGCCCTGCTCAGAGACGTAGCCTCAGACCACGGCCTGGTATACCACTGGCATCTCAGCCACCCAGTGGACAAGGAATACACCTTCCTTTCACGGGTCGTCGGCATGCATTCTAGGCTGGAATACTTCCCCATGTCCTAGAAAATGGTGGCTCTTGTCAGAGAGTCTCGAAATCTTGAAGCCATCCTGTCTGATGATTCCCCAGTTCTTTTATCCCTTGTCATGGGCCTGGCATCCCCGGGTCACAAACCATGTTGCATAAATATACAATGCTACCCCAACCCTCAAGGCAAGTCTCAATTGAAAGCCCATGTTTCCCCATACATGCTGGACAACAGAAACTCAGTGGATTCACACAGAGTTCTATGGGCTGCCGCGAATGCTACAATTAGGGGCCCACTCAAAAGAGATGCAGCTGTGTCCACTGAACAAGCGAATCTCTGCTGGACCATACTGGAGGGGAAGCTTTTCTTACCTGCCTCTACTTTTCCCACCATACATTGCCTATCCGCCGACACCTAGAACAGGCCTGCATGGCTCTCAACGGCACTATGAACAGGGGGCAAAAGGCAGGTCGCCTACTGGCAGCCCAACTACTGCAACGGGAGGCTGACATGGCCATCCCTGCCATACATTCGGTGAGCAGGTAGGTTCTCACCGGCCCAGAAGACATCGTCGACAAGCTCGCTACATTCAACAAGACTCTATGCACTCCAGAGATGCCGGCCAGTGCAGAGTAGATGGACCCTTCTTGGAGGGTGTAGACCTCCTCTGCCTATCGGGCAAGGGTAGGGAACTCTTGGCCACTGAGATTAGCAGAGGAGACAGAATTGACCATCACCAAATTGACCTATCAAAAAGCCTTAGGAGAGGATGGCTTTCTCGCTGAGTTTTATAGGTGGTCAGGTGAGGAGACAGTCAATTCGCTCCATGCCGCAGTCCAAGAGGCAGAATGGGAGGACTCCCTGGGACCTCTCGCCAACAATGAATTGATCACTGCCCTACCCAAACCTGGGAGGGACCCGTTACTATGCGGAAGTTGCAGACCTATGTTGCTGCTGAACTGGGGTATCAAAATCCTCGCCAGCATCGTGGCGGCACACCTCAGCAAAGTCATTCCCTCTCCGATCCACCACATGCAGGTCAGTTTTTTTTTCAGGCCGCCACTTCAGGAACTACCTCCGCACCATGGCCTACACCCTCTGGGTGGCCAAGGACATTCCGGTAAATGCAGTAGCCCTTATCCTGGAGACAGAGAAGGCATTTGATCACAGTTTGGGATACCTTTTTGTCACAATGAAATGATTTAGCCTAGGAGATCGATTCATTGCTAAGGTGCACCTGCTGTATGATTGTCCAATGGTCCAGGTCAACTGCGGTGGGTTTCTATCGGACCCTTTTCTGAACCGTAGAGGCCCCCATCAGTGATGCCCGCAGTCCGCCTCCTGTTCCTACTGGCCATGGATCCCCTGGCCTCTGCTATCCCTCATTCACCACATATTTCAGGCATTCCCCTAGTGGGCAGAATATCCAAACTCTACCTTTACGCAGACAATGTCCTACTCAACCTCACAGATCTCCACCACTCCTGGCTGGCTCTGTTGGCTTCCACAAGAGCGAGGCCCTGCCACTCTTAATGGGCACCACAAAAGTGACAATCCACAGATATTCTTTCTGCTGGAAGTCCTCACGTTTCAAATAATTGGGGATAATAGTGAATAGGGGAATGGACAGAATGGTTTCAAACAACTTAGAACCTAGACAAATCTGGACTTTGAGAAATGGTCCCTAATGGGATTCTCCATGTGGGGCAGGATGCAGGCGCTGAGGATGGTCACACTACCGCGTTTCACCTACACACTGGAAATGCTCCCTGTCCTGGTGCCTTCAACCACTCTCCATCTCTTTGACTCCCTGATTTGGTCCTTTGTGTGGGTCTCCTCATGGCCCTGGTTGCTATGTCCAAACTCATGGCACGCCGTTCCTGTGGAGTCTGAGGCCTCCTGTCCATTGAACATTAGACCCTGGCTCTCACCTATCGCAGCTGGCATATTTTCTCACTGGTACCCCAGACCCACCATAGTGGGCCCAAACTGAACAATCGCTCCTCCCTGGAGGTGGGGGGCTTGGCCTTCATTATGCAGGTCATTCCTTACAGTAGCACCTCTCGCACCTGTACTGCAGGCTACTCAAAAGGTCTGTTTATGTGCTCACCGACTACCCGAGGTAGACCCATGCTTACATGATAAAGGGCCACTATGGGGCAATGACGGCCTGTGGATTCATGGTCAAGCTATACGCTGGACCTAGTGGCTAGAGGTGGGCATACACAGCCTGGAACAAATCTTCCTCAACAGAGATCTAAAGCCTTTTGACTTCATGAGGGAAGGTTTTGACCTCCAACCACGGCAAGTCTAGCGCTACCTGCAACTGCAGCACTGCCTGCGGTGCCGCTTAGGTCCACCTCCTTGGTCCGTACAGTCTTCACCACTGGCGGCCTACCTGGATACATAGGGCAGACACAAAGGAGTGATGTCGGGACTCTACAGTACACTCATGAGCCACTTCTTCTCCAAACCTCTACTACGCAGCCTCTGCATCAAATGGCAGGCCTGCAGACAACCTTTGAGAAAGATGACTGGGCTGATAGCTTAGAAAACCAAGATTGGGGCACTCAGGAAGCCCGCTTAAAGTTCTGTTTCTTCAAAATGCTCCACGATTGGCACTGGACACTGACAAAACTGAACAGGGCTGACTTCATCCCCCTGAAAACTGCAAGAGGTGAGCAGATTCCCACTGCGATCTCCCTCACATTCTCTGTGAGTGCTCCTCCATCAGGTCCTTCTGGTCATATGTTGGGGATGCCTTGGGAGCATCAATGCCACTGCGCCTCTCTCTCACTCCCGCTGTCATCCTCCTCCATCACACAGGGGATTCTCCAGACCTCTCCAGCCTGCAGCATCATCTCCTTCACACAGCTTGGGCCACAGACAAGATTTGTATACTGTGTCATTGAAGGTCACCACTGCCACCATCCCAAGAGGATTAGACAGTGGCAATTTTCCAAACTGCGTCACATGAATGTGTTATTTACAACCTGCAGGACAAGGTAGAAGTGTTCACTGAGATGTGGGCTCTTTCTACAGAGATAATTCCTAAGAGCTGACCCCTGAAATGGGAGCCACCATGCCCATCCCCTTTTGCACTACATCTTGAGGCCCCAGGCCCGTGAGCAACTCTCAACATACCCCTGGTAGACACTGTGTGTTCCCCCCAGCCTCGCCACTCGCATCTCGCTGACCTCCCTCCACACTACACCGCCTGCCTTTTATCTTCTCTACAGCCTTCCCCCTTCCCTTCCACAACCATCCCCTCCTTTCCCTCCCCATCCCACCACCCTCTCCCTGCACCCTTGCTGCCTTCCTCCTTTACCACCTCCTCCCCTGCCATCACCCCACTGGCCCAACTCCCCCTGTCCCATCCCCCTTCACGTATCCCCCACCTGCTGCATTTCCCCCTGCCCCCAGCCCTTGCTCTTCTCCCTTCCCTCAGGACACACAGGCATGTGGACCCCTTCAACTTGGGGAACCACCCACACAATTCCCACCATCCACTACGCATTCTAGCGGGAACCTCTTCCTCCCTCTCTCGGCAACGGGATATGGAATTCAATAGCCTGATACCATTGGTTTCCCCTCTTTTCGTCACTGCGCATCCCCCCAGATCCTGTTGTCTGCCTAATCCAGACCCTAGAAACGTGTCCTCTCTCCTCTACCCCCCCCCACAGCGCCTGTTCACCCGGATCCCCCCCCTCCTCCCCTCCTCTGCATGGGCTTTTAGCCCAATGGCTCTTTAACACTCAGTGTAGAGGGAGATACACAGCACTTTGATAATAACTGTCTAAAGTGCTTCCCCCCTTTTTGCTTATACCCCCATTTCATGGCATTGCACTGCTTAATGTTTCCATATGTTGCCTCAAACTGTGCAAACGCTGTATGATTCTGTTTCAATAAAAAGATGAGACACAAAATAATAGCTTCCCTGTTCACTTGTGATTTGTAAGAATTGACTTAGACATCCCTGGGATATATCTGCTCCAGCAGATATGTCTACACATGTAATAGTGTGCACCCTGCTTAGGATTGTAAGGCATGTTGTAGGAGTGGCTTACCTATATTGCATGAAGTCTCTGCAGGCTTGGCACGTCATGTTTTCACTTTTATCTGCACCAAAACATGCATTCTGCAATGACAGTTTGCATGTTGGTGCTGAGGAGTCCCTTAGAGTGGCACATTACATGCTGCAGCCCTTGGTGACCCTCTTCTGCCTCCCTGTCCTAGGTACCTGGGGTATCACTTACTAGGGACTTGTAGGGGTGGTAAAGGTATTGCCAATTGGGGTACCAATTGTACAGTTTAGGGAAAGAGACCTGGCACTGGGGACGTGGATTGCAGGAACCCAATCCACTTTTGTCAAAATGCATCAGATACCAGGCCAGAAGTGGGGGTAACCATGTCAAAAAGGTCATTTCTTACATTTTGAAAAATAAAACTTAGTGGGTCCCAAAAAATAACACCGCCCAGGACTAGCCAGGATATCCAGTTTTGAGAAATATTTGGGTATTGTAGATTTCCCTGGTTGGTGAAATTGGTGAAAAGGTTGTTTATCATGCAAACAAATTGATGTCTCCACATTGTGTTTTGGGGCCTTTCTTGTTGTAGATGAGAGGCCCACCCACACAACTTGGGTACTGTTTTTATTAGTTTTATTTGTCTCTGCCAGGCCCTATCTTTTCTTGTGCAGTTTTTGTCTTTTTCATCTTTATTTTACTAATTTAACTCTTTTATATATTCTCACTCTCTCTTCCTTAATTTATTAATCTACTCGACTATTTTATCCCCTTTCCATACTACTAGAACTGTGATTCCTGGTTGGCTGAGGTATGCACCCAGGCAGGAACCACCACTCTAGTCATGGTAATCTAGATACACATTAAAAGATAACCTGTACTCACCCTCTATTAACTTGGCTCAGAATAGTATTGCTTATCTAAAGAGGCAATGTGTAAAGTATTTGTGCAACACACACACACACAGTAACACAAAAAATACACCACAAAAAGACTCCAAACACGTTTAGAACAAAAGAGAATATTTATCTGAGCCAAATGAGACCAAAATGACAAACATTTAATCAGTAGAAGTCAAGATATGAATTTTAAAAAATGAAATGCAAATATTGCGCTTAGAAGTCAGTAGTGTCTAAAGATTACTTGAGGTCGCGAGGGACGAGTGCAAATCCAAAGTTCATGTGGACTGCGATGGAGGTTATGCGGCTACAGGACCCACGCAGGGCCCTTTGAGAAAATACCTTGGATGGAGAAAATCTTTGACACTGAGGGCACAATGAGTCTATATTTTCCACGCTGTCGGATCACTGCATCATTGAGCAAATCAGAGCATTGTTGTTGGGCCGCACAGGCTATAGAACCGCTGTTGTCGGACAGCCTCTGGGTCAGGGTCAAAGTGTGATGCGACTGTTCTGATCAGCGCAGTTGTGACAATGCATCTGTTTTGTAGCAAAACAGCTGCAGAACTCTCTTCTGAGGTCTAGAATTTGTATAGGGCACCTCAGGCAAATATAGAACTCACTGAAAAGAGAGCGCAGCAGCACCTGCAGAATTGTAGGGATCCTTTTGTGTCCCTTAGACTTCAGAAAACAGGTGGCAAGCCAGCAAGCCCCTGGAGAACACTTGGAGGGAAGGCAGGACAGGACACTAACTATTGAAGTGTAAATGTCAGCCCCTTCCATTCCTACCTGTAAGGGAAGACCCATGGGAATGCAGATGAATGCAGATGACCCTTTCCTTCCTGTGTTTTTGGCTGTCTAGAGGGAATGCAGAAAGTGTAGCTGTCACCCAGCCCAGAAGTGTATTGGAGACAGGCTGTCAGGCGCACACAGCAGTAAGTGCAGAGAAATGTCCACTTTCTAAAAGTGGCATTTCTAAAACAGTAATGTTAAATCCAAGTTCCCCAGTAAGGGTGAATTATTATCATTACCATTCCAAAAATGTGAAAAATGAAAAAGCTGCTCCTCTCAGATCAGGAATTACAGCTTGAAAGAATATTAAGGATTTCCCAATGCTGGCCTATGAGAGGAGTAGGCCTCACAGTTGTGAAAAACAAAATTGACAGTTTGTTACTATACATTTACATATAACCATATAACCCCACCCTTAGGGGTACCTTAGTGGTTACTTAGATGTAAAAAAGGGGATTTTAAGGCTTGGCAAGTAGTTCTAAATGCCAAGTCAAAGTGACAGTAAACTGCACACACAGGCAACACAGTGGCAGACCTGAGACAGGTTTTAAAGGCTACTTCTGTAGGTGGCACAATTCGTGCTGTAGGCTTACTAATAGCATTTGAAGTACAGACCCTGGGTATATGGTATACAGCTTTACAATGGACTTGCCAGTACATCAAATATGACAATCAGGTATATACTAATGTCATCATAATTAAGGGAGACACACATGCAGTTTAGCACTGGTTAGCAGTGGTAAAGTGCTCAGAGTCCTAAAGCCAACAAAAAAAGAGAAAATGTGGAGGAAAAAGGCAAAATGTATAGTGGAAGACCATCGTAAGGATGCAAGGACTGAAATGTGTCCCCCAGAACTTAAATTAGGGAGATCCACCTAACATCCAGGGAGTTCTCATCACTAAGGTAGGAAAACCTTGATAGACCATCAGCATAGGCGTGATCTACTCCAGGTCTGTGTACCACCCTGAAGTCCATACCCTGTAGGGAAATGGACCACCCCAACAGTTTTGGAATCTCATTCGTCATTTGTATGAGTCACCTAAGGGGCTTATGGTCAATCTGAATGAGAAAGTGAGTGCCAAACAGGTATGGGCTCAGCTTCTTCAGTGCCCAGAACACAGCAAACGGTTCTCCCTCAATAGCACTCCACCTCTCATTCCCTGGGAAGTAACCTCTATGAGATGAAGGCTCCAGGTTGGTCTAAGCCCTTCTTATTAAGTTAGGCTAGTGCTGCTCCTATGTTATGCTCTTAGGTATCTGTCTGAACTGTAAACTCCTTGGAGAAGTCGGGAGCCCTAACGACAGGAGCTGTGCACATTGTCAAATGCAGTTTGGCATGCCTGTATCCAAATCACATTACTGGGCTGCTTCTTGGAATTCAGTTCAGTCAAGGGGGCAACAATGGTGCCATATATGCCTTGACAGACCTATAGTACCCTCTGAGGCCTAAGAATGCTCTGACCTCCGTTTGGGTTTTTGGAGACAGCCAGGCCATGATGTTTTCTATCTTTGGCCTGAATGGCTTACACCTTCGCAGTGCCCACCAGAAGTCCCAATTACACCACAGATCCATGCTCTATCTAGCACTTACTTACCTTGATAGTCAGACCTGCCGGTTGCGGAGTCTGAATCACTTCCTGGAGGTAATAAGGTGGTCCTTCCAGCTGCTACTAAAGACAGATATGTCATCCAGAAAAGCAACAGAGAAGGTCTTCATTCAAGCAGGGACCTGGTTCACAAGCCTCTGAACAGTGACATGTGCGTTCTTTATTCCAAAGTGCATCTCTCTACACTGATAGTGGCCTTCTGGAGTGGAGAAGTCTGACCTCTTGTTTGCTTCCTCTGTTAGACGATCTTCCTGTACCCTGATGTAAGATCAAAGGTACTGAGATACTAGGCAGCCCCTAACCAATCAATCATCTCATCATCCCGGGGGATGGAGTGAGCATCTGTCCTTGTTTATGAATTTAGCCCTCTGTAATTTAAGGATGCAAGATCTAACACAAACCTAATGTATTTGTTCATCTGCACTTTCTCCTATTCAGCTTCTTCCTCCCTGTAGGAAAGTGAAATGGTAATTGGGGAGGATGGAAGTTATATAGTCACAAACTTGTTAAGTCCAGTCAAGGCTTTCAGTAACTTAAACCTGAGATCAAACCTGGGTAGCTCTGGAGCAGTGCAGACAGGAGTAACCTAAAGAATTTGTGTAAACCATTTTTGAAGAACCAAAATGGATATAGAGTAAAACACATAAGAAGATTTAAAAAAAAATCAAACTGCATATTTGATAAACAGTGTGACACCGACATGACAAAAATCAACAAAGGGGAACCAGAGGTATCAATCCTGGAAGATTTAAGGTACAAAATAAATCCCTGAAAGGTGCCACAGATAGTCTATATTTGCAGTTGACCGGAGTTTAGACACATATTTGAAGAAGCATGAGTCAGCAACACCAAGCACAGTCATTTTACCTTAGAAGTCGGAATCCTCCAGCAGGTTAACGTTGCAGGCTGTATTCAACAATGGGTACTACGAGGTTCTGTAACTTCTCATTGAGAGCCCCCTGAAATGGATTTTCTGCTGCAGAGAAGCTTCAAGCAAGAGAACTTTGTTCCTTCAGCCCAGAAATGTAGTGCATTGGCCACATCGGCTCATGTGGTTGGTCCAAGTCCTTCAGTGATAGAAAGTCAGCATTTCACAGCTTTTCAGAGGTCATAGAATACGTCCAATTACACAAAGCAAAGGATCACAGGAACTCAGAGGCAACAATCAGGGGTCAAAATTCACTCCAACAAATGACACCCGAAGGGTCATGTCCAGGTCAAGTTAAAACTGGCAGGTGGGCATTTCAGGGAAAGACTTCTTGCAGCTTGTTCTATTCCTATACCAAACAGTGGTCATTCAGCTGACCCTTGGAGCCCACTTTTTGTCCTGGGAGCAGGTGAGAGCAGGTATGGTCCTTCAGATCTCCTCACAGGTCGCAAACAGTCGGTGCAGTTAATCTTTTCTTCTTTCAGAGGTACAGAAAGAGTTCTGGGAGGGGTCCCGTAGGGTGACACATTTATGGTTGGCCCTACCTAGTCGGTGTTGGTACTCATGGCACTTCCTTAACCAATGGGGTAAAAGTTTCCATGGACAATCATAGCCACTTTTACAATAGCTCCTGTTTGCCCTCCTGGAAATAATCTGACAGTGCACCTTACTCCCAAAATCCAAAATGGGGGAATCTTTTCCCATTTGTGCAGAGCCTGTGTGCCCACCCAAAGGTGGGGACAGGTAAATTAGCAGTTCCCTCCAAACCTGTTTCTGGGTGTAATTCCTCTCCCTCTGGATTTGGAGCAAACCTGGCTGAGGGAACACGTGTTTTCCTTTATCAAGTCTCACCTTACATTTATTTGTGAAAGGAATTACCCTTTGCAAGTTAATGAAGGTCTTGGGTTCACCCTAACTGGTCTTTCTGCAAGGTGATAATAAAAACACCTCCACACACCCAGGCCATTGTCTGGGAGAAGTTTTGGCACCTTATTAAAGTTAAGCACTGGCTGGGAAGCTGCCGAAGTGCTAATGCAAATTAACCTCCAGGAGCTTCAGGCAGAGAAAAGGTTAGCTTCCTAAATATGTATTAAAAACTCCAACTCCACCATTGGATTGGACTTTAAATAGATAATATGAGGGTGGTTAAACTATATTTTTAGATGGTCACAAACTCAAGCTAGTAGAATTAACATTTAAATCTGTATTCTAGTTTTCCTCATAGGACAGCCAAAGTCATTCACAGCGATAATAGCTTTTGGGGGATTGTCACTGTAGGGACATGGCACCATTACTTTTCTACATGTCCAATTTTCAAATACTATGCACCCTGCCTTTTGTGCTATAAGAGAGGGGAGGGGGGCTTATTAATATTTTAATGTAATTTATTTCCTTTGTGAAAAGGGAATAGAATAGAATACTTTATTGTATGATTACCTAAAATCATTTACAAATACAATGCATGTTACTTTCATAATTAAAACAATTGATTAGTAAAAAAGCATCCAAAATATGGTTGTATTTAAACGAAGAAACATCTAATAACATATACATCTGTTGATCAGCCAATGCCCTAATATTAGTTCATCTTAGCTGTTTGGGCTCAGTGCAAGATCACTAATGGCCTTAACGTGCAGTGATATTATTGCTCAGCGAAAATAGCAATGATCTTAACCATTGGACTTAGTACAAGACAGTCGGCATGTAGATTGATTATTAGGCTGTTATTTTTTGTTCATTGAGTTTGACATGAAGTCTTTCCAGCAACGGCATAGAATTTCTCGGTGCGTGCAAGCTTCATTGGTAATGTCGTAGTATATATGTACGTTAATGCCTCCTTGAATGTTCTTACTTTATTTTGGTTGAACATTGTCCTTAAGTATTTACGCCTCGGGCTTACCAAGGCTAGACAACAACAGATGACATGCTCTGCTGATCCTGTGTGATATTGACACAGGCGACATCCTCTGTTTCCAGCTGGTGTGGATTTCCAATGTGCCCTGTAGTCCTTTATTGGTAAAGTTAGCAGCCTGGTCTTCAGAACGTTTTGAAGAGCTTGTCTGCCCAGACCGGCTTTCAGGTATGGTTGGCATAGAGTGGCTTCATGGGATTTGGCAAGGCCCTCGGCGCCACGGATGGCTCTGATCGTTTCTATGTCCTGGTTCCTTGAGATGATCTTTCCCTGTTTTTTAAGCAGGTTTTGTGAAAAGGGTATTTTGACAAATCAGATTGCATGTTTAAACTGCAGCAGTCAGGCTAAAATGGTACACCTGAAGCCATGTTTTCCTTTTTCACACTAGTGGATGGCACAATACATCAGTTAAATATATGGGCATATCTAATCGCGTCCATGGAGCAATGCGATTCGTGTTAATCCACACTTTTTGAATGTGTATTTCACTGATGTTCCAACACACATTTTTAGGATATCAAGAGCCCGTCTCGGGACCGTTTCTCGGACAACTTATGGCACTTTATAATGACAATGAAGAGCACGACACACTCGTTTACGTTGGTATTTGGAGCTCAGCCGCATTAAACACCTTTCTATCACTCACTGAATCCCCGTCATGAGCGTTTGTTTCTTCGTGTTAACCAGTCCTCGTGTTACATTTCTAGATCCCAGCCCCTGATGAAGGGCAGTGCACCCGAAATGCATTGGGAAGACTCAAGGGAAGAACAAAACTGTGGAAAAACATCATGATTGATCAAAGCTATGTATTCAATGCATTGTGGAACGTGTATGCTTCGTGAATGAAGTTAATTTATGTGACAACGATAATACAAATACATCTAATGAGCTAATTCCATTTGAATCATTGTCATTCTTTCGGAAAAAAAAGGATTTTAAAAGCATTAGAATCCTCGGTTGAGGACTAATTTGGTGCCTTAGGTGGGACATTCCCCTTGGGGGGTGGGGGGAGTGCTACAAACCTGCTTTACGTTACGTTCTGGTCCGGAGATCGATACCCCAGGAGCATCGTTCAACTTATAAGGAGAAGAACCCATTCAGACATTCGCAACCTGGTAGTGCATGGGCTACAACCAATTTTACAATACGCGCTGCAGCCCACAAGTAGCTTTCAACCTTAGATGCCATGGGTGTATCTCTGTGCCATATACTATGGCCTTACATGCCCATTAATTATGCATATTAGAGGTTAGCCAATGTAGCCATGTTTTAGGGGTCAGGGCACAAATGCGCTGGAGCCAGGTTAGCAATATCTCTGTTTGCAGAATTTCAAATCAAACAGCAACATCTTTTCAATGCAAAACGACCTCCTTCTCCTGTTCTCTTCGTACAAGGAGTCTTGTTCAATGATTCAATCATTCATCGGGCACACTCTGATTCCTTTCATTGAAAAAAACATTATGCGACGTGGCATTGGCTTATTTGTCTTTACTCTGTGGGATTCACGACCCTGAGCTGCACTACAGTGACCTTCAAAGGTGCCTTTAGGCTGTCTTTTCACTGTTATTGCCATTCACATCATGATTTCCATGCTATGGGCCACATCTGTGCATAGAGGGTCAGTACCAGAGCAGAGGAAAGAACAGACATTTTTTTTAAGAGGTTTTTTTTCAAATACAGCGTTGGGGATTATTACATTTAGCTATTCCCTCTTTTTGTTTACAAGAATACGCAGGTGACTCAGTGGGGGTAGAAGTAGGTCAGCTTTTGTGTTCTCTGCCAAAGGGAATCCTCTGGAACAGGGCCGCGGCATCTGTTTAAACTAAGCCCATGCGAACGATAAGGTCGTGTGGTTGTTGGATCATTTATGTACATGCTGCTTAAATAAAATCCATTTGAATATTTACAGAAGAGTCCTTGGACTATAGTGGGAAATCGCACGATTCATTTACTACAAAAAATGAATATCTCGCGGGTGAACCATTCAACAGCGAGCCTGCATTTCTCTTGTGAAAATGTGTTCTCCAGTCTAGCAGAGATGTATGTATTCTCAGAAATCAAACATATAACTATTTTTTCTTTTTCTATTTTCTTTATTACTTTAAAAAAAAGTGACCCTGAACAAAAAGCTGTTAGCAATTCATTGAAAACCCTAATGCATTCCTCCATGACACACTGTGAATCACTGCACCTCTCGGTACAAATCAGGTTTTATTTGTCCGGATGTACAGCGCCAATTAGCCAGAGTGACAGCAGGGGTCAATGGCTTCTACGGTATTACAATATAAATAGTAGAAGAGATGAAATTAAACATGTTTTCAGCATTAGAATATTTGAGCCGCCGTATTGATGCTCTGACAAAAAAAGGTTCTGAAATCTCCTATAAAACAGCATTTTGTCGAGTCTCTGGCGCCTAACCTTGCAATCACGAGTTTAGGGAAGCTGTAGCCAATGTGTCCTATAGTAGCTCTAACAACGAAATGAAAAGAAAAACACATTAATGGAATAGCAAAGCTGTTTGGAGACACAGACAGGTAAATGGGGCTTTAGTCTGGTTTGCGGGGAGTGGGGGGGTGGGGTCAGATTTAGGGCTCACTGCAAGGGGGCTCAGGATAGTTTTTGAAAGGGGCAGGCTTTTAGGGCTCAGGCAGGGGGAGGGCGATGTGGGTACCTTTAAGGGCTGTAGCAGGGTTTGGTAGGTGTCTTTAAGGGTAGGGGTTGGTTTTAGGACTCAAGGTGGGAGGTAGGGGTAGTTTATGGATGGGGCAGGGCTTTAGGGCACAGGGCGGGGGAGGGGATTGGGGTAGTTTTAAGGGTTGGCTTTGGTTTGGAGGGCGTTTTTAGGGGTGAGGTCAGTTTTGGGGGTCAAGGCGGGGTAGTTTATTTGATGGGGCGAGTTTTATGCCTCAGGGCAGTGGATGGGGTAGGGGTAGTTTTATGGACAGAAGTTTTAGAGCTAAGGGTGGGGGGCTAGGGTAGTTTTTGTTATGGGGCAGGGTTTAAGGCCTCGGGGGGGGGGAAGGTAGATTTAAGGGCAGGGCGGGGAAGGTTTTAGGCATCAGGGCAGAAGGGGGAAGGTATGCAGATAGGATTTTAGGGCTCAGGGCAGGGAAGGTATTTCGGGGTAGTGGTAATCTTTACCATGCAGATCCCTTTACCAATCATGCCTTTACCACGAAAATGCATGGTGAAGGTATGCATGGAAAAGGCATGCACAGTAAAGCAATGCTTGGTTTAGATGCTTTCATAGTTAGGACAGCATTGCAGAGGTATGCGTGAAATAGCCATGTCATGCAACCATCAGATGCAAAGTTTACAATCATTACAGGTGTACCTGATTTTGGATTTCCCTATGTCAGTGTGAGCATTTATTTAGTGCAACTGGAGATTAATGGATGTAGGATGGGTGCTGTCTACCCCATTCTCCACTTATTTGTCCTGATCTTCCTTCATTTGAGGTTGCTTGGAGGTTCTCCTTATAACTTCCTGCCAGGTGTACCACTGGAAAGTTCATCTGGAAACCGAGCACGTAGGCAGATGCTCCTTTTTTACCCAGACTCTTTTCTGAGCAAGAAAACCTGTCCCTAGCTAGATTGGATGGATCTTTAGGTTGTTGAAAACATTACCCAGTGACTGGACAATTGTCTACTGCAAACTGCCCAAATATGTCACGAAGCCAGTGCTGTTCTGCAGCTAATGGAGCATTTCCTGGTCTTGAACCTGTCAAGAACTTCTAGTGCAGCGAAGTATCCAGTTTGTAGAGTTAATGTGCTGCCCTCTCTTTATAGCTAAGACTAATTCAAAGCCCTGCTTAAAGCAATGCATGGCTGACCTGTTTCTGATGTAGCTATTGAAGAATATAGAAGTACTGGCCCAGCAACAAATAGTCCTGCTTTTCCAGAAATATTATAGATAAATTGAGCGATCTGTACTCTGATGTTCGGGAATATCTGTTGAGGCACTGCACATTGCACTAGTGATGGAAATGTTCTGCCTGAAAGATTGACCCTCAATATACAATGAGCACTCAGATCGAGAACCCCTTTGGATAGCCAACTTGCCAGATTCAGGAACCTTTGAGGTTTCCTCAAAGTCTGAGTGCCTCATGCATTTACCGCAGGATGTCAGATCATGAGGAGGACACCAATACCCTTCAGTATGGAAGGCTTCCTGATCTACAGTCAGGACACTGGGCATCACTTCCTGACCCTGGGACTAGGAAAGAAGGCTCAGATTTATAATAATTTTGTGCTAGCTTTGCATTACTTTCATCACACAAGCTCAAAACAAGATTTGCATTGTAAAGTTGGCCAAAGTAACACAAAGGGGCCGATTCTGATGTTGGACGGACCGGAGTACGTCCGACATCGGTCAGGAACTATAACAGGCCGACCTATTGTCGTCGGTTACAGACCTGCAAGTACGATGCGACCGAACCCTGCTCGGTTGCACTCGTATACTTCACAATGGGAGCATGCATTCCGAACGGAATGCATGCTCGCATTGTGAAATGCAGGGGTGCAGTTCATCCCTACAACCGGTGGCAGGTGTAGTGATCGACTGATCAGCATTCTAGTGTTCAGCATGTTGTAACTAGGGGTGGGCGGAATTTGCGAAATTAACTTTTTCAAATTATCGCGAAAATGTTTAAAATTATCGCAAACAAGCGGAAATATCGCGAAGATGCGGAAGTTTTTTTCCCGCATGTTCGCAAGATTTTCTGCATGGTTGCAGGTCGCCAACTTACCCATGTGGTTGCTTGCGGGCGCGGCCATCTTGTTTTGAGTTGTCTCGCGGTGCATGATCGCGAGAAGAAAGACGTGATTGCGCGACGCATGACGTCACTGCGGGCCTGAACTGTCGCGAGACAGCGCAAATGGCTAAAAACAATACAACATCTCATGGAGAACGCGACCGGATCAAGAAAACTTGTCGGCGAACGCAGGGATTCAGGTAAGGCGATCGCGCGCGCGCGAGAATGTATTATTTTACAGCGCGAGCAAGAAACAAATTATCGCCAAGCTGCGGAAACCGGAATTTTTGACATTTTCGCGCTCTCCGCGGAACGCGAAAATGTCAAATTATCGCAATTTCCGCGAATGGAACGACATTTTCGCCCAGGCCTAGTTGTAACACACACTGAACACCCACCCACCACAAGCGTCATGAGTCAGGTGACCCTGGCAATAAAAGGGGCCGAGCGCACGTGCTCGAGGCCAATTACCTAACCAGTACTCCAGTGTCTGTGTCCCTCCTTTGTATGCATGTGGGCCTGAGGCCCAAACACTACAATGGCGACGAGCGGGCTAATCCCGCGTGTGCAGCCGCCTGTTGAAAGGTGGTGAGGGAGAGAGCCACCCGGGCAGGCAACAGCCCAGCTGATTGGAATAAAGGGGGAGAGAGCTGCCAGTCTCGAGGGCACCCCCACAAGCCGACGCCTGATGGCCCGCAGGGCAGGTGAAGAGCCCTGGGCCTGCGAAATAGAGGTGACCGGGAGCCCACCCCGCACCTCAGGAGCCTGCATGTTTTGATCCGCACCCGCCAGGCGTGAGAAGTGCCCCGGCGGAAGTGTGAAAGTCGGGAGCCCACCCCGCCTTTGAAGTGTGTGCTGCCGTGTTGTCCGGCGCGAAGAGAAGCCCGGGACGCCGGAGATGCAGCGCGAGCAGGGCTGGACTGCCAGGATGCCAGCCACCGCCGCAGACTGCAAGAAGTGAGTGGCGAGCGGGGGAAGGTGAGCCCAGAAGATAAGGGGCAGTGAAGCAAGGCTCAGCGGGGAAGACGGAGAGTGAAGTAGCTACCCACTCCTCCGCCCCCCTTCCTTCCTCCCCCCTCCAGGAAGAGTGACTGATGCCTGGTAGAGGGCCGGCCACCCAGGCGCCAGCCCATGCCCCAGCACTGCGAACAGAGCGAAAGAAGAGGTGGCGACTGCCGTATATGTGCGCGAAAGTGCAAGCAGGGGCGTAGCCGTGGGGTCATCTGTGTGATCTACCTGCCCTAGCCCTGTCCAGGAATTGGAGCGGAAGCGCACCCCGCATACGAACAATGTGACAGCCTGCAGGCATGAGGTGAGCCCGTGTGGGTACAGTGAGAGAGGCCCCGGAGAGTCACTGGCATGAAAGGCTGATAAGAGCCCAAGCGGTAGCTCCGACCCCCCACCCCGCGCAGCACGCGAACTGAAGGAAGCTGCTGCGGGTGGGAGGGGGAGCCGAAAGAAGAAAGTGTGCCGCCTGCGGAGGAACGGAGCGGTGCCAGCACCCCCCTGCACAGCCCATAGTGAGAAGAGGCCTGCGGCGAGAGGCAGAATACGTCCAGGGGCAGTGTGCGGCCAGCGCCGCCACAGAGGCAACACGGTGTGCGGCTGAGCAGGTGAAGGGAGCGCCGCTGAGCACCTGGGGCATTATTTGCAGCAACAACAGTAGAAGGCGAAGGCGAAGACGGAATTCTCCTGCTCTGGCTGGTTGCCCATCCATGTCCAGGGTGGTTGCGGCATGTGGAAGGGATGCCGGCTGAGGGGAGAGCATCCAGTGGTGTGGAATCTACGGACATCCTCAGGTTTCGATGCCCCACCTGCAGGCAGAAGGCGCGCACGGCCGGCAGGATCAGAGTGGCAGGAAAGCGAGGCCCAACGGGTGTGAAGCTTCTGGGACCGATCGGAGCGCTGTAGAACAATGAATAGAGCAGCAGCGCCACCTGGTGGCCGTTGTGCGATACCGCACTTGTGAATGAAAGCAGTGGAGGCACGACACACTTGCAGCAAGGACTACACTGCCGTGGTCCACAGTTACCCTGGGAGCATAGTGCAAAGTACTTGCAGCATGTTAAATGCAGGGAAAGGACAACTCTTACAGGGAGACAGTTGTGCAACCGGGTGTAAAGAGAAACAAGGAGAAAGGCAATGCCTGGAATACAGTAATGCCGCTCTGAGACAACGGCTACCCAGTAAACCAGAGCAAACCAAATGCGCAACTGCATAGGCGGATAGGGGGCAGACCCCTCCACAAGTGTCCCTGTAAGGTTTTTTTTCAAATAACAAGCTGACAAGATGCGAGTAATGGGCGGCGGTGACACCCACTGGCGAGATATGGTCGCAGCAGCAGGAAGAGACAGTAGCGCCATCAGAAAGACAAGGGCGATTCAGGGACCCAGCACCAAGCAAGCGTGCAACAGCACAGCGACAGCGGCTCCAGCTCCAGGAATGCAAGCACTGAAGAGAGTGCGCAGTAAGTGTGTCCAACGCAGAAACCAGAGGGCGCAGTCAGAACCGCGCTGAAGCACTGCCACTGCGAGAGAAGAAAAGAAGTGGTTGCACGACCACCAGAAGCACGAAGACTCGCAGGAGAGAAGAAGCCGACCTGCCGATGGTGGCAAGGAAGAAGTCGACCAGCCAGATGGTCGCAAGGAGGAAGAAGCCGACCAGCCAGATGGTCGCAAGGAGGAAGAAGCCGACCTGCCGATGGTCGCAAGGAAGAAGACGACCAGCCAGTTGGTCGCAAGGGAGAAGCCGACCAACCAGATGGTCGCAAGGACGACGCCGACCAGCCAGATGGTCGCAAAGAGGATGGAGCCGACCAACCAGATGGTCGCAAGGATGATGCAGACCTACAAGAGGTCAGAGAGCACACTGACCTGCCAAGAGGTCAGAGCGGGAGTGAAGAGGAAGACCGAGGAGACGTCAATGAAGAAGACCCCAGGAGAGGTCCGCGAAGAGGACCAGGAAGAGAAGGACGAGAGGTCCAACAACATCACTTGAAATCAGAAGTAATCACGAGAAAGAAGGTCGCGACGACCGGTCCAGTCACAGAGTGAAAGGAAGACAGTGTCCTAGTGTTGGGACAAGACCAGAGGGAAACGTGTAGAGTGCACGCTACACGGAGAAGCCTGGTAAGGACGAGCTAGAAGGCAGGGAGACCGGACCAGGTCGCAAAGAAAGGAAAAGGAAGACAGATCCTGAGTGGCACGACGCCACGACGAAGGAAGGAGAGAAGCGGAAAGGAGAAGAGCAAAGAGGTGTGCGTGACAGATCAACACAACACACACCAGTAGGGGAACACCCGAAGAGGAAAGGAGAAGAGCAAAGAGGTGTGCGTGACAGATCAACACAACACACACCGGAAGGGGAATACCCGAAGAGGAAAGTGAGAAGGTTCATGGACATCCGGACTCAGTACCTGGGAAACATCAGCACCACTGGGAGTACACGTCTATGTGCAAACCCGAAGGTCACCCGGGGACGACAGAGGCGAGCACGCCGGTCCATTGGTAACAACCACCTCTGGGATGGAATGGAAACAAGACTGTTGATATCCAAGGGGCAGAGGCCTCCGGGACACCGGTGGCAGTGGGTCCCAAAACGAGAGATGGACTGTTGAAGCTTGCTCTGGAGATCCTGGGAGAACAGAGGTAGCGCGCGAAGGACCAAGTGCCAACAACACTCTTTTCAGGTGGAGCTTCGGACACGGAGAGAGGACCCGTAGCGACTCCTCCAACGCGGTTGGAGCAACAAGGCGGCAGTCCACCGGTCCAGTGGAAGCCTGGCAACAAAGGGCCTCCGGGTCGTCCAGTGAGAGGGGACACCCACGAGAGAGGGGTATTCGTGAGAGGGATATCCTGCAACGGTGAATCCTGTTAGAAGATAACTACCAGTTGGAGAAAACACCTCTACCAGGACCATACAGCGGAAAGTAGAACAACAATGGTCCACCATCAGTCCATCTACACTTCCACTGAAGGCAGTACAAGAAAGAGACTGTAAGGCGCACTTCCACAGTGCAAGTCCAAACAAACACATCCGCAGAGCACCCGGACATCGTGCCAAGGAGACAGAGTGGTCCCGGCTGCAAGGATACCCTCGCCGGCAGTTGACCATCAGCGAAGAGACTACGTGGAAGTCCTAATCACCGATTTATATTTTGTTTGGAACTTGTGTTTTCTGTCTCACAGGCTCGGACTTCATTTGTTTTAATTTTCATTAAAGTTTGGGAGGGATGTAGTGATCGACCGATCAGCATTCTAGTGTTCAGCATGTTGTAACACACACTGAACACCCACCCACCACAGGCGTCATGAGTCAGGTGACCCTGGCAATAAAAGGGGCCGAGCGCACGTGCTCGAGGCCAATTACCTAACCAGTACTCCAGTGTCTTTGTCCCTCCTTTGTATGCATGTGGGCCTGAGGCCCAAACACTACAGCAGGCACCCGAAGCTGCCTGCCACCTGGTGCAGGGATCAACAAGGGGGCACCGTAGGTGCCATCCAGGCCACCGTTCGGCAGCCTCACAGCCATGGTGGCTCTACTGGGGGCCCCCAAAGACAGTTTCCGACTGCCTTTTCATGCCAGAAATACCGGCACAAAAATGCAGTGGGAAACTGCCATCGTACTCCCTCAGTCGGAAAGAGGCGGCTGGGGGAGTACTGAAGGGTTTACAGATGGGGACAGGGTCTCTGAACCCTACGTAAGCCATCTGGAAAACCAAGTTGGATTCCTTTCCGACAGAGCCCATCGGAATGGCTTGGTCAGAAAGGAATCCAAACGGCACGTTCCGATGCGGGCAGAAGGACTCCGACCATAGGTCTGAGCCCTTCTGTCCGACATCGGAATCGGCCCCAAAGTAGAGCTATGTGCTATTTGCACTTCCGTGCATCAAGGAGGCATTCCATAGGTGGTGCATGAACGTTTCCATGCAACCGCTCATGAATTTTGATGGAAATTCCAATCATTTTACATTGGAAACATTGGTGGACAGGGATTAACACCAAACACAGATTCGTCCTTGAGACGGGCATAATTGTAGAGCAACTTTTAAAACTTTCCACATTTTTCCAAGTACACTGGACAGCCCACATACAAGGTAGGAAAAGTATTAAAGCATAGATTGTCTACTGGAAAAATCCCCTACAAGTGATATAACACACAAACCCTTGAAGTATGGTGGAAGGGTGTGTGCATTGGGCCATAGCAGGCTCAAGTCTACCGGTGCATGGAGAGAAAAACTCCCTATATCCTAATAGATATGACACTGCTCTGCTCTCTACCTTTCACAAGTCACAGTGGAAAACGTAAGGAAATCTGGTCCGAAGTGTGGGAAGGTGTATGTTATTCCAATGCAGTGCAAGACAGGGACTGCAAGGACGGAGAAAAGCTGAACTAGACACAGAGGAAGTATATCACAAGAGACCAAAATAAACCATAGTCTAGTATAGTGTTTCCCAAACTGTCGCTCGCGATCCTCTAATGGATCACATGCTGATTTAAGGTGGGTCACTAAAGTCCAAGTAATAAATAAAGATGCATTTAAATCGTACATGTTTTTGTCACATTTGCTGCATTTCACAGACAGAGGTCAAATGTCAAGCTATGTCTTCTCACCAATTGCTTCTTACTTTGTTAACGTGAGGATTGGTGTTTACAAACTCCACTCACTAGTCCCTGAGTAGAGAGACTCTCCAACCTAGCTCCTAAGCACAGATTACATGTATCCATGATTATTGTAACTCGAAGAAGGGGAGACAGTAGCACTTCTGTGTTCAGATTCGAGACAGTCATCCACCACTGCAATATTCTGCAAATTCCAGGCATGATCTGTACTGGAAATTTGAAACATAGAAAAACGGGGCCCTAGTGAGAAGGAAGGTAGTAAAGCAAATTAAACAGGTGGGCGGTGCGCAAGGCACCAGGTGCACTAAATCTGCAATGTTTCCCAGTACTCTCAGCCATTCTTTTGCTGGAGCATCTTCAAGCCTTAACCGATGTTTGAGGCAAGACATCAGAGTATGTTGATGTGCTGGAGGTGAAACGATTCTACCTAGGCTGCTGTTTAATAGCCTGCCCATAATCTGAGGTTTCCGAGAGGGGGAAAATATGTATTTTTTTGTTACATGTAGCAAGAATCCATGACTTTGTGGGCATTTGCATACTCGCTTATCTGTTTCCAGAACCTTGAAAAAACACAAATTAGGTGCAAAGGTCTGAGTGAACACTCTAGGTGATGAAGAGAGGTCAATGGGAGAAACCCCAAATTGAAAATGGTGGCCCAAGGAAACAAAATATAAATCCTCTGAGAAGAAAAGTGCTTTGAAATATGTAAGTAAGCATTCAAAAGGTCAATTGAAGCCTGGAATGTGCCTGGGGAAGTAAGAGGCAGGATGTTTTGAAGATTCACAATTTCACATCTCTGACTGGGGAATGTACTGGTTGACTGATTTGAGGCCCAGGACAGGGTAATACTCTTCAGCACTCTTTAGATCTAAGGGGCCATTTATGACCCGATTAACGTTGCTCTTGTACGCTCTTGTACCGCGCAACGTGGTGCAAGTGCGAGGCAAAACTGCTTTCTACGTGTGCTGCCTTCTGCAGCACACATGGAAAGAGGAATATGCGTCACAGGATTGTTTTTGTGTTGCAAAGTGTTCCTTCCTGCACAAAAACAATCCTGCATACATTGGAACTAGGCATTCCATTGTGCACTAGCGCATAGGAACAGACAGTAATGCACTGTATTCCATTAAACACAGCACACTTCTGCCTTATTCTTGTCCTGCAGTACAGCTCAGCAAGCTGACTTGCTTAACTGCGCTGCACTGCATCCCAAAGTTCATAAGTGAGCCCCTAATAACATAAGCAATACGAATTCTTGCCCCTTGTCCACGTCAGGAACCGGAACAATAGCTGCTGCTGCTAGGAAATCCTGAATCCCTTTCTTCAAGACTTGAAGTATCTCTGAATTGCGGAGGTCGAGGGTCTGTATGAAGCTTTTGACCAGAGGAGATGGTAGTTCTATTCTGCAGCTCTTGCTTACCTGATGCAGCACCCAGGTATCTAAAACGTATACCTCCTAGGCTGATGAGAAATCCTTTATCCGTTGTCCAACTCTGGATGGATAGTCATAACTTGGAGTTGGCTGGTGGTGTTGGAGAAACTGGGAGTAGTTGCTGATATTTTTCTGGGAAAGGAGTACATGGCCATGTCCCCTGCACAAAAGGCATGGTAGGGCTGGCAAAAAGCCTTCTGTAATCCAAACCCCCTACCTCTCGAGGGACGCTTGACAGGAGCAAGAATCTTGAGGTCTTCAGCAGATTTTTTAATCAGGTCCTCGATTAGGGAGCCTAAGAACCTTTCACATTTGAAGAGAAAATTACTTCAAAGCGCCTTTTGGGAATTACTAGCATTACTAGTCATCAAAATATGGTGCGTTGCAGAAATAACCAAAGTAGAGACTGCTGAAGATAGGAAGTCAAAATCCTCAGGAAAATAATGAAATGGGACTTTTGGATGAGAAAAGAGGAAAACTCATCTTCTCTACATCGACAATTCCATAGATAACAGTCCTTGAATGGCCTTATGAATTAGAAGTGACTCCGGTTCTCTACTTCTCTATTGACAGAAGAAGTCATCTTTCTCCATCTTCTTTAGCGACAGAGACGCAATAGCAAGAAAGTCTGCGGGATCACTGCCAAGTCTAAAAGAGGCACTGCCACCCGGCACTGCCATCCCTCACATGTAAACCCACAAAAAAAAATATTGGTTATGGCATTAGAGTATTTTCAAGTTCAATGTGAAAATGCTATGCACGATGCACTAAATGCTCATTTAGTAAGGACAGGGAGAGGAAGTTGGACGACATAGATAATTGTGATTTAAACTTCATAGGGAATATTTACTAAAAGTTTGAGTGGTGAGGAACTTCGATTTTCGATCACGATCGAATCGACCCGCCATTTTGTGACCCGCCGCCATTTTGTGTTGCCATCACTCAGGCAGCACGGCGAACGAAGTCTATTCTGCTTGTTCTGTAGCCCGGTGTCAAAATACGTCCTCGGCCTTTATTTGTGAAGCTGGTGTTAGAACTAGCCAAGTACACTAATCCCTGTCTGGCTTTCCTAATCCCTGTTTCTACTATCTGTTGGCTCACACTATTCTTTCCTGATCATATCTTATTGACTGGCCTTCACTGTCTCCTGCTAGCATTCTCTTGTGTCACGACTGTCCTCCAATACACACAAACGTATCTCACCACCTGCAAGTTAGTTATAATCTGTTAATGAATTAGTTCGGGGGTGGGGTGACAAACACAGTTGGAGGAGAGGTCTCTTCGAGTCATCTGATATTTCGGTTTTCGAACCTTTCTTATTGGTTCCGCTTTGTTTTCTAACCTTCCCTATTGGGTCTTTTCTTATATGCTCTGGGAGTGTATCTCGTTAATAATTATGTATTGTATAGTATTTAATCTGATGCGCCACAGAGTGAAGTGGCAGTCTCCTGAGAACCTACTTTGTGTACTTCTAGGATAACTGTACTAGCTGCAGCTAAATAAATCCAATCTTCTAACGCCAACAGAGTGTCCCGTGTCTCTGTGTAGCGAAGCAGGTGAACTCTGGAGACAGAGGGCGTACCCGGCGCCGCCAGGTCCAAAAGGTTCTGGTTCTTCAGTGGGTACTGCCATAGGGACATACAAATCAAAATGTAGAAGTGATATATCATCCATTTAAAAAGCCCAGGAGAGCAAAGGAATATTATGTTGAATCATGCACGTACCCGTACAAAACGGGGGCCTAGATGTGCAGCAATCAAAGTTGCTGTGCTGTCTTGTATTAAATAGAGAGAGAAACATGTGGTATATCTGCTTTGGTATGGCACATTATTTACTGCTGGCTCACTATGACTGCACACATTCCTGTGCCATAGTGCAAGGGTCTGTGTGTTTTCTAAAGCATAGATTGTTCACTGGATGAGACCCTTTTAGTACAAACATTGTTCCTAAGAACGTTTCACACTAAGGTGCCGATTACGATCCGGCAAAAACTGGGTACGAATCGTCGGACGGAGGCTTTTTTCCGTCCGACTCGTACCCGGTCGTAAAACTTTACAAACATGCAAGTACGATTCGCACGGAAACACCATTTCCGTACGAGTCGTACAAAACACCGACCGATGAAAAGATACATACAAATGGGATCCGGGGAATGCGCCGACGTGACGTCAGGACGCTCTCAGGCCGCGTTTCACGACCCAGGAATCACGATTCAAACCGACAGCAGTCCGGACGGCAATATTTTTACGGCACCCAAAAAGTGCCGGAAAAGCGAAGTACGGCGCGAAACGACCAGAGTAGGTGGCCCGGTAAGCGCCGTACCCCCCCCAGCCCCCGCATGTACGCGCCGTACCCCCCCAGCCCCCGCATGTACGCGCTGTACCCCCCCAGCCCCCGCATGTACGCGCCGTACCCCCCCCAGCCCCCGGGGGCTGGGGGGGGTACGGCGCGTACATGCGGGGGCTGGGGGGGGTACGGCACGTACATGCGGGGGCTGGGGGGCGGTACGGCGCGTACATGCGGGGGCTGGGGGGGTACGGCGCGTACATGCGGGGGCTGGGGGGCGGTACGGCGCGTACAGGGCACCTGTTTGGACGTCTCCATTGTTTGCTATAGGAGTTCGGTGTGGACGGTCTTTTAACCATACGGTTGTACATTCGGACGCCCGGGATGGATCGTGATTCCTCGGTCGGACTTGAGTTTTCACATTTGTACGGTAAATCGTCCGAGGACGTGTCGGACACATTTTCCGACCCGAGGACGTGTGGGGAATAATTCCCAAGGCGGTTCGTATGGACTTTTTACCATGCGAATCGTGATTGCCAGTTTGTACGGCACTTGTACGATTCGTACGGTAAAAAGACCGGATACGAGTCGTACGGGAATTTTTTTTACCGGATCGTAATTGCCACCTATGTATGCTGCACAATGCAGCACACATGGAAAGTTGGAAACATAAGGAGAATTAAAACATTTTTCCTCATTACATCATCCTCTAGGAGGCATAAAGTTTTGATGCAAATCCCTTTGAATGTACTCTTTATAACTGAATTATGGTTGGGAGATGACATGGCTCCAGTGTTGCATGAATTTGTTCAGGCTATCAAACTGTCATGCATATTCGCATAAGCAAAAGAGAAGGTGGACAAATTGTTATATTCAAGGGAACAATAAATCTCACCAAAGCTGTCAACATTTCCATGCAAGGTTGTGAGGCCCACCTCACCAGATGAAACCATACACTAACTTCCTCCTGTAACTTCTTCCTTCTTTAAAGACCCCCACCTAGCAATGCAACATTCTAAGATGCATTTCTAGTCACAGTTCAAACCTTATGGCACTACAGTCCAACCTATGCATCCTTGATGACCTAAACATATAGTTTGACAAACTCAATATGCTGCATCCAAGAACTGTCATCACTGGACTAGACAAACTAAACCTGGATCAGAGCATCCACAAACCCACATACATTTCTGGACATATACTAGATGTAATTTTTTGCAAATCCAGAACTAGTTACCGTTAGACCGCAATTGGGTAGCTTTACAACACAAAACACAGCAAAACAACACACCTAAGGCCACCTTATATGCAACAACCTATCAACCTTGGAACAAACTCTAATTTACATGCTTAGAAACACAATTGACATCCAACACAGATCTAGACATATTAAATTCAGTTAAAAGACTTTGTGAGGTGCTCCAGAAAGCTGTTGGTAGCCTAATCCTACTAAGAAGAAAAAAACAAGGCAAAAAAAATAAGCATCTTGGAGGAATGGACAGCTAAAAAAATAAAACAACATTTTGCAATGCTCAATGCACCTGGCTCAAAACAAATGGTAATTAAGACAACTTCACCTACACAAATTTAACAGAGTATATAACTCAGCAATCAAAAAAGGTAAAAAAGGTACTTTTCAGGCAGAATTCAAACTGTTAAAAGGGCAAATAAAGAATTTGATCAAATACTCAGTAAACCTAATAGCACAGAAGGAACTAATCCCATTACTCAAGAATTTACTGTCAAACTGGAAAATCATTACACAACCAAAGCAGACATGTTAGACTCCTATTTAAAAACAAAGAAAACTGCCAGTATCCTCCCATTTACAACAAACTTCTTCAAGTGTAGGCTAACGCAACCTCTGCATTCCTTCAATCAACTATCAGAAACTGAATTTATGGATCTTGTCAAAGCAACCAAGCCAGTTGGTTGCCCTTGTGACCCTTGTCCACCACACATCTTCAGAAATGTTCTTTTAACTACCTCTTCTACCACACCATTAAGAACAATCATCAATAATTCTTTAACTACAGGAATCTTTCCAAAAAGACTTACAAAAGGTATACAAACCCCCATTATTAAAGAAAACAAACCTGGACCTGTATGACCCAAACAACTACAGCCCGATTAAAAATGGACCTTTCCTGGACAAACTGATAGAAAGAGCAGCATTTGCCAAGACATCACAATTCATTGAAGATAACTCCATACTTTTCGACTTCCAAACAGGATTCTGTTCAGAGACAGGCACATAATTTACCCTCACCACCATGTGAGATGATCTTAGAGAACACAATAGACCAGAACAGGGTCGCTGCACTACTTCTCCTGGACCTTTCAACTGCCTTTGACACAGTTAACAATGACACTCTAAACCAAAATCTCTCTGAAGCCAGCTTAGAAGGGACTGCTCTGAACTGGATCACATGCTCCCTTCAAAACAGAACAAAGTTCATCCATACTCCCCTTTTCTCATCTAAACAATACTTCACAAAAGCAGAAGTCCCTCAAGGTGCTATCATTTCAGCCATGCTATTCAACATCTACATGAAGTCATTACCCGCAATGATCAATTAATTTCGGCTCACATTCTATAACTATGCAGATGAAACAGAAATGCTTCTTAAACTGCAAAGCTCCAGAGACATTGCAAACTCTAAAATCTTGAGTTGCCTCAGAGTCATTGATCAGTGGATGACATGGAGCCATCGCAAATTGAATGCTTTCAAAACTGAAGTACTCATATGTGGGAATGAGAAAAATTATGACCCACTCTGTGCTTCGCTTGACGATCTGGAACCACCTCCTAAAGTATCGAAGAAAGTAAAAAACCTTGAAATTAACATGGATTCCTAAAAATAAATGAATGCCCAAATGGACAAGTTAGCAAGGAATGTCTGACAGAATATCGACGGACAGAAAATCGACCTACAAAAATATCAACACAAAAATATCGATGACAAGAATATCGAGATCCTATCTACAACATGGTAAGTACAAAAATATCGAAAATAAAATATAGAATGTCAAAAATATCGTTATTAAAAATATAAAGTATTTTTTAGTTACAAAAATATGTAAAATAAACCAAATAATACTTATAAATAAAATAAACATAATTAAATATATTTTATAATGTTTAAAATTAATAATTAATATATATAATGTAATAAAACATTAATTAAACATATACATATAATATATAATATATATACTTACTTAATAATACATTTTAATAATTGTTTTAATAACGTATAACTTGTTAAAAATTATTATAAATTCAAATACATCATACACATAAAACAATAACATGAATAAAAATTAAATATTATATATAACACATTTAAAAAAATACATTTAATTTGAATATTGTTAAAATTAATTATATATTACATTAGCTAAAATAATACAAAAAATATTAAATAGCACCGACAATAAAACTACTACTCCAGCTCCAAAAAAAAACAGTAAAGAAAATGTTGGATAGCGTAGAGCTAAAAATTACTATTTCCACTCCAGGGAGTGTAACAATAGGGAAAGTGTTGGATAACGTACAGGTATAAATTACTATACCAACTGCAGGGAGTGCAACAGTAAGGAAAGTGTTGGATAGCGTAGGGGTAAAAATGACTATTCCAACTCCAAAGAGTGCAACAGTAGGGAAAGTTTTGGATAGCGTAGGGGTAAAAATTACTATTCCCACTCCAGAGAGTGCAACAGTAGGGAAAGTGTTGGATAGCGTAGGGGTAAAAATTACTATTCCCACTCCACAGAGTGCAACAGTAGGGAAAGTGTTGGATAGCGTAGGGGTAAAAATTACTATTCCAACTCCACAGAGTGCAACAGTAGGGAAAGTGTTGGATAGCGTAGGGGTAAAAATTACTATTCCCACTCCAGAGAGTGCAACAGTAGAGAAAGTGTTGGATAGCGTAGGGGTAAAAATTACTATTCCCACTCCAGAGAGTGCAACAGTAGGGAAAGTGTTGGATAGCGTAGGGGTAAAAATTACTATTCCCACTCCAGAGAGTGCAACAGTAGGGAAAGTGTTGGATAGCGTAGGGGTAAAAATTACTATTCCAACTCCACAGAGTGCAACAGTAGGGAAAGTGTTGGATAACGTAGGGGTAAAAATTACTATTCCCACTCCAGAGAGTGCAACAGTAGGGAAAGTGTTGGATAGCGTAAGGGTAAAAATTACTATTCCAACTCCAGAGAGTGCAACAGTAGGGAAAATGTTGGATAGCGAAGGGGAAAAAAATACTATTCCCACTCCAGAGAGTGCAACAGTAGGGAAAGTGTTGGATAGCGTAGGGGTACAAATTACTATTCCAACTCCAGAGAGTGCTACAGTAGGGAAAGTGTTGGATAGCGTAAGGGTAAAAATTACTATTCCAACTCCAGAGAGTGCAACAGTAGGGAAAGTGTTGGATAACGTAGGGATAACATTTACTATTCCAACTCCAGAGGGTGCAACAGTAGGGAAAGTGTTGGATAGCTTAGAAGTTAAAAATACTATAGTTATAAATAAAATAATTATTCAAAATAATTAGTGATTTAATTATTAAATAACTCAAAATTATTTAAAAATACCAATAAATAATTATTACAAACATAACTACCAAAGAATAATTAATTAACAATACATTAATAATAAATACCAATAAATAATAATTAATAAATATTAATTACCAAATAATAAATATTAAACAATAAAATATTTTTCATAACCAAAACCATATGAATTATTAAAAAGTAAATACCAATTAAAATATATTTAACAATTTAAAAAAATATATACCGCAAAATAATAATTATGAAACATTAATTACCAATTAAAAAATATTGAACTATTAAATATTTTTTATACGCCAAAATAATAAATATTACACATTAATTACCAATTAATAATTACTTATTAATATATTAATTAGAAATATCAATGCATAATATTTAATTATATTTAATTCACAATTAATGATTAATCAGCAATTAATTATTTTTCATAACCAAAATATTATAATTTAAAATATTTACCAATTAATAATTATTGTCCAATTAACTAATTATCAATACCCAACAACTAATTTAATAATTACTTAATTAGATTTCAATTACTTCCAACACTATTCCCCTATAAACGCACAACACACTCCACTAATAAAATAATACACTTAACATAATTATCAATTAATCAACTAATTAAAACTAATTGCCAATTAATAAAAATTAATTACCAATTAATACTTAATTAACAATAATATAATTATCAATACCAATAAATGAAAATAAATTATTAATTAATTACAATTAAATTACTTCCCACCCTATTCCCCTATAAACCCACAACCCGCTACAGAACTTAAACGCAAAAAATTGTTAAAATCAATTTATAATTCCTAAAAATGTATAATTAATTCCATATAATTAAATTACTTCCCACCCTATTCCCCTATGAACCCACAACCCGCTACAGAACTTAAACGCAAAAATTAATTAAAATTAATTTATAATTCCTAAAAATGTTTAATTAATTCCATATAATTAAATTACTTCCCACCCTATTCCCCTATAAACCCACAACCCGCTACGGTACTAAAACACAAAATTGACTTAAAAAACCATTGTTAACATATAAAAATTGTATACATATATGTTAAAACCAGTAGAATACTTAACTAAAAACATATAACACATACATATTAAATACATAATAAAATACATAACAATAATATAAATATCGATATTAGTAACATCAATATTAGTAAAATCGATATATTTGATGTCGATATTACTAACTTCGATATTACTAACATAGATATTAAAATACTTACCTTAGGATCGATATTCTGTCCATAGATATTATTGACATCGATATTCTGTCCCTTCGATATTTAAAACTCGATATTAGTGTAGGTAGATATTTTAGTTTCAATATTTTGGCTGCTCACCGTTAGCAAGATCAAGATTCATTACAATGAAAACTCTGTGAAGCATCTTTCCACAACAAGGATTTGCACACAAGGGTGCCAATTCCGATCCGGTAAAAAAATTCCCCGTCCGACTCGTATCCGGATTTTTTTCCGTCCGAATCGTCAAAGTAGCGTACAAACTGCCAAGTACGATTCGAACGGAAAAAAGTCCATACGAATCGCATTGGGAAGATTTCCCCACACGTCCTCGGGTCGGGAAAAGTCACCGACACGTCCCCGGGCGAGAAACCCACCGTGCGGAAAAATAAAGTCCGACTGCGCAAGTACGATCCCTCCCGTCCTCCCCATTTCACAACCGTACGCAAAAAACACCGTCCGAACCGAACTCCCATAGCAACCATGGAGACATGTGCCCGCATACGCGCCGAACACCCCACCACCCCCCGCCCGCGTATGTACGCCCCGAACCCCCACCCGTGTATGTACGCACCGAACCACCAGCCGTGTATGTACGCACCAAACCCCCCCCCCAGCCCTGTATGTACGCACCGAACCACCAGCCGTGTATGTACGCCCCCGAACCCCCCCCAGCCGTGTATGTACGGACCGAACCACCAGCCGTGTATGTACGCACCAAACACCCACCCGTGTATGTACGCCCCCGAACCCCCCCCAGCCGTGTATGTACGCACCGAACCACCAGCCGTGTATGTACGCACCAAACACCCACCCGTGTATGTACGCCCCCGAACCCCCCCCCAGCCGTGTATGTACGCACCGAACCACCAGCCGTGTATGTACGCCCCCGAACCCCCCCCCAGCCGTGTATGTACGCACCGAACCACCAGCCGTGTATGTACGCACCAAACCCCCACCCCAGCCGTGTATGTACGCACCGAACCACCAGCCGTGTATGTACGCACCAAACACCCACCCATGTATGTACGCCCCCGAACCCCCCCCCCAGCCGTGTATGTACGCACCGAACCACCAGCCGTGTATGTACGCCCCCGAACCCCCCCCCAGCCGTGTATGTACGCACCGAACCACCAGCCGTGTATGTACGCACCAAACACCCACCCGTGTATGTACGCCCCCGAACCCCCCCCCAGCCGTGTATGTACGCACCGAACCACCAGCCGTGTATGTACGCACCAAACACCCACCCGTGTATGTACGCCCCCGAACCCCCCCCCAGCCGTGTATGTACGCACCGAACCACCAGCCGTGTATGTACGCACCGAACCACCAGCCGTGTATGTACGCCCCCGAACCCCCCCCAGCCGTGTATGTACGCACCGAACCACCAGCCGTGTATGTACGCACCAAACCCCCACCCCAGCCGTGTATGTACGCACCGAACCACCAGCCGTGTATGTACGCACCAAACACCCACCCATGTATGTACGCCCCCGAACCCCCCCCCCAGCCGTGTATGTACGCACCGAACCACCAGCCGTGTATGTACGCCCCCGAACCCCCCCCCAGCCGTGTATGTACGCACCGAACCACCAGCCGTGTATGTACGCACCAAACACCCACCCGTGTATGTACGCCCCCGAACCCCCCCCCAGCCGTGTATGTACGCACCGAACCACCAGCCGTGTATGTACGCCCCCGAACCCCCCCCAGCCGTGTATGTACGCACCGAACCACCAGCCGTGTATGTACGCACCAAACCCCCACCCCAGCCGTGTATGTACGCACCGAACCACCAGCCGTGTATGTACGCACCAAACACCCACCCGTGTATGTACGCCCCCGAACCCCCCCCAGCCGTGTATGTACGCACCGAACCACCAGCCGTGTATGTACGCCCCCGAACCCCCCCCCAGCCGTGTATGTACGCACCAAACACCCACCCATGTATGTACGCCCCCGAACCCCCCCCCAGCCGTGTATGTACGCACCGAACCACCAGCCGTGTATGTACGCCCCCGAACCCCCCCCCAGCCGTGTATGTACGCACCGAACCACCAGCCGTGTATGTACGCACCAAACACCCACCCGTGTATGTACGCCCCCGAACCCCCCCCCAGCCGTGTATGTACGCACCGAACCACCAGCCGTGTATGTACGCACCAAACACCCACCCGTGTATGTACGCCCCCGAACCCCCCCCCAGCCGTGTATGTACGCACCGAACCACCAGCCGTGTATGTACGCACCGAACCACCAGCCGTGTATGTACGCCCCCGAACCCCCCCCAGCCGTGTATGTACGCACCGAACCACCAGCCGTGTATGTACGCCCCCGAACCCCCCCCAGCCGTGTATGTACGCACCGAACCACCAGCCGTGTATGTACGCACCAAACCCCCACCCCAGCCGTGTATGTACGCACCGAACCACCACCCCACCAGGGAATGTACGGACCGCACCCCCACCAGTGCATGTACGGACCGTACTGACGCCAAAAAAACACGTACTGAACCCGGACAAACCATATTTACACAAGGAGAGTCAAGTAGAGTTTCCCCACACCACCAAACAGGCCCAACAACCCCACAAACATCACATACACTCACCTGCAACTGCCAAACTGCCAAACAGAGGCCCAAAACTCAATCACTCCTCATAACACACCCACACAAATTTCAAACACAGCCACACCCACAAATGGACCAATAAAAATGGACCACACACACAAACCATGAGCCTTTGCAACAGACCCACTGCTGCCAGAGCCCACAGACGACCCACACCACCATACTTGAACCTCACACTTGCATACCTTCACACAACCACCTACACAAACACCCCCTCATCACATTCACACACACACCTCCACTACCACACCCACACACCCACAGCCATCCACACCCACACCCCCACAACCACACCCCACGCCATGTCCACCACCAAGAATCCAAAGTTCACAAAGGAGGAGCTGGAGATCCTTGTCGACGAAATCCTCAGAGTCGAGCCACAGCTCTTTGGGACATTGGTCAGACAGACCAGCATATCCGAAAAAACCGCCATGTGGCAGAGGATCGTCGATTCTGTGAATGCTGTTGGGACAACCAGAAGGACCAGGCACGAGTGCCAATCCAGGTGGTACGATCTGCGGAGGACGGTCAAGAGGAAGATGACTGACAATCACAACCAGGGGAACATCACTGGAGGAGGGCCGCCCCCCAGACCGGTACAATACCATCCCTGGGAGGAGAAGGTGATGTCCACGCTGGCGGTGGAGGGACTACACGGACTGCCAGGACTCCCAGACCCTGGTGAGTACACAAACAACTCACCTCACATGGGGGGGATGCCATACACAATCAATCATGCATGCCACCCCCCCCAAGCCACCACCGGACACAACAACACTCCACAAACACACACATGCCACTGGCACCTCCATGCCCCATGCATCAATCAGGGCCATGCCAAGTCACAGGCCACACAATACACCAACACAACACAGGATGTGGTCGATGCTGGGAGTGGGGGCAGCAAAACTAACATTGAGCAACTCACAAGCACACAACAATGCCCTCAGCCCATATGGCCCAGGGCACAGCCATACAAACTGTGTGTACCCACACAGTACTGTCTTGCCTGCAAATGATGGCTGCCATGCAGGATGCCATGGGTCTGAAGGCACAATTTGCACATAACAGCAGACAATGAAGATGCATCGCTCTGATAGAGTCTCAGCACACACCGCCACAGCAGCAGCCTACACTCAGACACACTGCCCAATGGGTGCCCGGAGAACAGGGACTAACTCACATGAACAAGCCAATGGCCATTCAAAGACCGGCTAACTGTGTGTGCCCAGGAAGCTGGCCTGAGGTGACAGAGAGTGACAAAGAGAGGGAGGGAGAGGGGGAATGAGAGGGAAGGAGACAGAGGGGGGACACAGGGAGACAGACAGAGGGAGGGAGTAGGGTGACAGAGGGAGACCGACAGAGGGAGGGAGGAGGGTGACAGAGGGAGGGAGGAAGGGAGACACAGGGAGACTAAATCACCCTTGGGTGGTGTGGCCATGTCCACTCGTCAGCCGGTGGACTGTGTGCATGCAGACCAGGTCTGGCAGTGCCTCAACCCCCCCTTCCGTAGATGAAGACCGGTCCATGTGTCAATCTGTGCACGAGTCCATCCGTGCTGCAGGCACAGACCTAACCACACACCCAGTATACCCACCCACCGTGTCGGTAAGAACCCTGTCACAAATGCTTCAGTCCCCTACCTGCAACATCAAATTGCCTTGCCAAAACACCATTTGGCCACGTACAGTGCAACACGTAAGGCGCCTCTGCATGGCTCGCTACGCCCGCACACCACACTGCTGACTGTGTACCCAAATAGATGCATCAACTAAGATTGTGTCTCACACATGCGTAAAGCCCTGACAGCTGTGGCCAAGGGACATAGCCATGCACAAGTGCACTGTGAGAGGAATGCAGGACAGATCCAACTACCCAGAGGAAGAGTGCCAAATCAGAAATGCATGCAACATGGATGCCACATGTGACACTGTCAACATTGTCTCTCTCACACACAGGTCAACGTCGACGAACACCCCCCAACACTGGGGGGGAAGTCACACAGGACCAGGCTCCGCGGGATGATGACCCCACCGCCAGCGATGACTCTCACCACTCCGTGGATGACCCAGACCAACCTGGCCCCTCTGGTGTCCAACCACCTGCAGCACCTGCGTCAGGTACAACTGTGCCAACCACCACCCCCATTCCTGCCACATCCCAGGAGACGTCCAGGAGCCCTGCCCGCACACGACCACCCAGCCAGTCTGCCCAGGAGGGACACGGTCCTCCGGGCACCCAGGAGGAGGCAGGCGGCAACGCAGATGCCATCCCTCAGGGGTCCCGGAGACCCGATGCACCCACAACGGCAGGCCAGGTGCACGTGGGCAGGGGTGGCGGGAGTGGAGGACGGCGGAGGCGCGAACCTGACCAGGCAGCTCAGGACCCGGTAGTGTCCCAGGTCAGCAACATCCTGGATACATACCGGCGTGACACCAGGGGCATGGACCAGATTGCGTCCACCCTCAATGACATCAAGGGGACCCTCCAGGAGATGAAGACCCTGCAGTCCCAGCAACATGCCTGTCAACTGCAACACCAAGGAAGGATGGAGGATAGACAGGCTGAGCTCGTGGCGGTGCAAACCCAAATGACCGGTGTACTCCGTCGGATTGCCGACAACATGGGCAACCCTCCCTGTGGCACCAGGCGAAGGCCATTACCAGACACAGGGAGGGATCAGGAGGAGGAGGATTCATCCGACGGAGCGTCACAGACATCGTCACGGACTGCTTCCGAGGGTCCCCGCAGGAAGGTGGGTCGTCCACGAAAAAGACTGTGAGAGTCAGCAGAACATCACCATCTCCCAGGTCACCTGGCCTGGCACCTGGCCCTCTGGCCCAATAGCAGCACATGACATTGTCTGCCACATGGACTTGCTGGTCACTGTCTGACCTATGTTGACGAAGACTGTGGCATGGACTCTGACATTTTGCTACGACAAGGATACCAACTCCCCCAGTGAACTTTGGATTCTACACTCCCGCTGTGCACCTCTTGTCATCCCCACAAACCCGTACCCCACCACAAATAAATTAATCACACTTACAAGATGATGCCGTGATTCTACATTATTACAATACATGTGTGTGTCGTACAGTCAAAGCATGCCTGATCTCAGAATTAACTCCAACCATCCAAACCGTGGGGTCGCAGTCTTGCCCAGGACACACATGGGTCCCAATGTCTCATCTGATACAGACATGGAGTACCAAACTCACCTGTGCTGGGCCCAACCAGCTGAGTGGTTCCCGCACAACTGTGGCTACAGACACATTCAGGGGAGCAACAGTCATGCGCAGAGGTCAGGGATCATGTGGAGTGACCTGGCTTGCCGCTCCCAGGTATGTCTAGACATGTGTCCCTACAATGTGCAGCATGCTTGCGTCAGGCGGATGTTGAGAATGGTGGCTAGGCCAAGGTTGGATGCATGGAGATGCCAGAATGCAGTTTAGGATCACTGTGCCACATGGTTGTGTTGGGGTTGTGGGCTGCATCATGAGTGTGGGCGTGGATCTAGAAGGTCATCCTGCAGCTGGCTGTGAAACATTCCCCCCATCCCGTTAGGACGTTGATGTGGCCTGGTTGCCCGACGCAGTAGCAGAGCTGTGCAGATGCACTCCGGATATGGACAAGTACCATGGGAGTCGTGAGGCACATGTCCGTAGACTGCAGGGTAGGATTCTACACAGATGTTGTAGTTTCCCTGGGGGATGGTCTCTCTTGCCTTGAGGTGGATGGAACTGTGCATCTTGTGCATAATACAGTTCCCACTCCCTGACAAACCCCTAGCATCTTGTCACTCTACACATAGACACATATGCACCACCTATGAAAACTATGCCAGACCTGCGGCACGCACAGTGGCAACAGGGCACCATTGACAGGGAAGAGGCACCTTGGAGACAGAGGGACAAATTTATTAGTCATGTGTGTTGGAATGACAATGATACTCTGTCAACACATACACAGGTCATGTGGATGTACATGTGGGAGCAACACTGGCACCCCCCATTGCAACACAGATGCTGGCATCCCATTGACCTGGCACACAAGTGACGGATAACAGCTAAACACCCCCTGCTGCCACGGAGAGGCCGCTATACACCATTGAGGCCCTGATGGGGCAATCACACACCATGTCAACCCGGTGCAACCTGTATGTTTCCGAGGCCAGTGTTACACACAATGATGGCCTCATCACAATCCCCAATCCCCTGCCACATGACAGTCACCAAGTCTGAGCATGGCTCCAGGTGAAGCCTGCCCCATGTCATGTTCCCCATGTAGGATCACCATGTATGCAAATGGAACACACATGAACCGGAGAAGTGCACACAGACTACAAACAATTCACACACCCAAAACGACGTGAGGCATCCCTTACCCTGAGGAGATTTCAACACTTGCCCGTGCATGTGACGCTGAATCAGCACATGTCGCTGTGTTCATGAGGAGTAGCAGGAGCACAACAATGCCACCAGCAGACAGCATGCACATGGACCTGTGGAAGAGAGACACACAAGGATTCAGCACAAAGGAGCGCATCCGCAAGCATGTACTTAACACGTATCATGTTGTTAACATGACAGGTGACAATGATGACCCTCAGACAACATCCTTCCATTGCGCCATCACTTGAGTGACACTTCAATACACACCACTGACTCACTTGGCAGACATGCAGATGGACACACACATTGCAACACATGCCACACACGGCCCAATGCGTGCACACTCAGACACTGGAACTCACCACTAAGCAAAGAAGTTGCGTATGAGCCGACTCCGCATGTCCTCCACAGCCTCCTCCTCCTCCACATCACTTGCCCCGTCACCAAGCCCTTCATCCTCCACGGGTGGATGGTCCTGGTCATCTTGATCCAGTATGAGTGGAACAGCTTCCTCCACTGCCATGTTGTGCAGCATGCAGCAGACGATGATGATCTTGCACACCTTCACCGGGGCATATGGGAGTGCTCCGCCGGTCTTGTGGAGGCACCGGAATCGGCTCTTCAGAAGTCCAAACGTCCTCTCAATGACTCTCCTGGTCCGCCCATGTGCGTTGTTGTAGAGGTGCTCGGCAGCCGTGCTGGGGTTGCGGACAGGCGTCATCAGCCATGGCATGTTGGGATAGCCAGCGTCCCCTACAAGGAAACATCATGGACAGAAGTGTGTCAGCACAGGCAGTGAGATTGGAAGATGACGCCAAACACAGAACTGCCAGAGTCTACCCACCAACAATACATGCTCGCTCGTTCCGCAGCTGCAGCATCATTTCTGGCACCCTGCTACGCCTCATGATGAAGGCATCGTGTGCTGATCCTGGAAAGCGAACACAGACATGTGAAATCACCATGTTGGACAGACACACCACAAGGGCATTAATGGAGTGATAATGTTTGCGATTCCTATACACCACCTCCTGTGCCTGTGGTGGTACCAACGCAACATGTGTCCCATCTATGGACCCAATGACATGGGGCATCCCTCCCAGGGCATAGAACTCACGCTTGACATCTGTCAACTGCTCACGATTTGGGAATTTAATGTACTCATCCAGGTGAACCAACATGGCCTCTAAGAAATCATGCAGAACACGGCTGAACATCGTCTGGGACATGCCCCCGACATCAGCAATGGTATGTTGGAACGTACCCGTGGCAAGGAAATGTAGGGCTGCCATCACCTTCAACTTGGGTGTCAGTGCACTTGGATACCTGTGGCGCGGGAGGAGTTGTGCTTCCAGCCGGCCAGTCAACTCATCAATCAACCGTTGGCTGAATCTGTAGCGGCGTATACAGTCCCGTTCATGCAGGGCAGCAATGTCTGGCATACGTCGAGGGAGAGGCGGAGCCCTGCAGTGAAATGGAAGGAACACCTAAGAGTGAGCACTGTACAACAACATCGTCAATGCACTGAGCACATGTTACACAGCCAATACACATATGCCACGTTGTGAGTCAGGTCTGTGCCACAGTTCCTGGACACGAACGCCAGTCAGGTTACACTCCTACCAAGGGACAGCCACTAACGGAGGGGGGCAAGATCACGATGACATGGCATGAGACTAGCTGTGGGCCAGTGTAAGTGAACATGCACACGCATCACAGGATTCACAGACATCCACACATGTGCAGAGGTAGTATGCGTATGGTACAGACAGGTAGTTGGATGCGATATGCACTGGTCACATGTCATAGGAATAGGACAGGCCACACACATTGCCTTTGAGGAGTACATGTCGAGACAGAACATACATAGGGAGCATGTGGATATGTACTTGTGTTGATACTCCGTGTAGTTGGATACATACACACCTCATGGCAAATCACATATGTGGGCTGGTGTGCGGAACAGTGTGCCATGCCCATCGACACACAGACACATGTTGGCAGCAGCAACTGCTGACACATTGAATCACACACCTACAGCAAAATCATGGAAAGACATGCCACACACATGACATGGTTGCAGCATGCAACGCAGCCATACACGTGTCATATGTAATATTCCGTGTACCTGGCATCAGGGGACAGGTGCGGGTGTCCGTGACTGGGACATGCAAGTGACTCATGGCTCCACTAGTGTGTACGACATGCACACATGTCAAAGGAGTGCAGGGGATGTGTGGTACAATGCGCACCATCACACACGACATGTGTACACAGCTCATCGTACATGTGCTTTGCCCACACCTCAGGGGTAAAGTGCCACATCACATCCTGACACACCTGTGTCACACACAGGTGGTATTGCACAGACAATGCATTGGTGTCCACCCTTGGCAATACCTGTCCGCTCCATTCCTGTCTGTGTGCCGCCTGTCACCACTGACAGTTGTTATACGCACCGTACATACGCTCGGAGCGCGTGTATAGGGTCCCTGGGCCAATATTGCCGCTGGCGTATGCGTACGCCACAGTAGTACGGACTGTACACGCGCTTGTACGGTCCGGATCACAATATGTGCGCTGGCGTATGCGTACGCCACAGTAGTACGGACTGTACACGCGCTTGTACGGTCCGGATCACAATATGGGCGCTGGCGTATGCGTACGCCACAGTAGTACGGACTGTACACGCGCTTGTACGGTCCGGATCACAATATGGGCGCTGGCGTATGCGTACGCCACAGTAGTACGGACTGTACACGCGCTTGTACGGTCCGGATCACAATATGGGCGCTGGCGTATGCGTACGCCACAGTAGTACGGACTGTACACGCGCTTGTACGGTCCGTACTACTGTGGCGTACGCATACGCCAGCGCCCATATTGTGATCCGGACCGTACAAGCGCGTGTACAGTCCGTACTACTGTGGCGTACGCATACGCCAGCGCCCATATTGTGATCCGGACCGTACAAGCGCGTGTACAGTCCGTACTACTGTGGCGTACGCATACGCCAGCGCCCATATTGTGATCCGGACCGTACAAGCGCGTGTACAGTCCGTACTACTGTGGCGTACGCATACGCCAGCGCCCATATTGTGATCCGGACCGTACAAGCGCGTGTACAGTCCGTACTACTGTGGCGTACGCATACGCCAGCGCCCATATTGTGATCCGGACCGTACAAGCGCATGTACGGTCGGTATCACTGCTTGTGGGGTGCCCTAGGGCGTGGAACGCACCGTACCTGTGTGTAAATGTATGAAAACACATAGGGGACACATGAGGGACAAGTATAAGGGCCTAAATGCCTGATGGTTGCCATGGAGACTGAGTTAAATTTTTGAATTTGAGCACCAGGTGCACAGCAGAAGTCAGTTTGAAAGAATCTACATTGTTGCAATGTGGATGTTGACTTGACATCATTATCAAAACTGAAACCATGCAAAGCCACACACTGGGGTAGGTTTGAAGGGATTGGATGAAACGTAGGATGCTAATGTGACTGACCAATCAATCTGTACTCCTATACATGAACAGGCCAGCCAGGCATATATAAGGCAGCCAGGTCCCATGAGAGAGCACTTGCCTGCACATCCATTCATCCCTGACCACTGCTGCTGATAGTGATTCCTCTGGCACCATGTCCAGGACTGTGGAGAGGTCACAGCCATTCACCCAGGAGGAGAACCTTGCCCTGATAGATGTGATCCTCCCACAGTTCCAGAGCCTGTATGGTCGACCAGGGGTTCAGGTGAGTGCAGACTCCACTAGCTTAGACTGTGCCCCTTTTGTGTGACAGTGACTTCTGGCATTGTGTCCATGTGTGACAGACATGCACTGTTGTTTGGAGTGGGTCCCAGGGTGTGGAAGGCCTCATGTCACCCATGCAGAGCATGCTGTGTTTCCTGTGTGCACTCCTCACTTGCATAGTGCCTACTGTGACAATGAATGCAAGGTGCATGCCACATTCTGCCTGCATACTCCTCCTGGGGATGTTGTTTCCACAGTCCTGATGTGATCCTGTGTTCCCCCCAGTGTGACAGGTGTCAGTACCCATGGATGTGTGTTTGTTCAGTGTACCTGTGCTGTGAGTGTCCAAAGGCCGTGTTCGTCCCCTGCACATTGGTGTGTGTGTTAGTCCCCTGTCATGTGGGTGAGTGCATATGGGGAGTGTTGCACACAAGCAGCATGAGGGATGGATATGGCCTGGCCATCGGATGTGAGCAGGGAGCAGTGCTGTGTGCATGCCGTGCTGAGCCAGCCCCACACCTGTGACACCCACGTCTACTGGCACATGGGCAGAGTGAGGTGTGTACCCGCAGTTGGCAATGCCATGTGATTGTCCTGTACCTGTGTGTGTCTGTGTACTCTGCTGAGGTAGCATCAGTGTGCTGGGGCAGGTGACTGCTGTGAGGTGCTGTACATAATCCTGGTGTAGCCTGTGAGGCACAGTGTGATCCCTGGTCAGTGAGTGTGTGGTACCCCTCATGCCACCCGTGTGCTTCCACTGGCACGTAGTGCATTTGGCCTTCCACAGTGGATAATGTCCCTATGACAAAGGTGCAATTAGTTGCATGCATACCATGGCCTGTTCATAATGAGGATTGTTCTATATGTGTGTCTCTGTGTCTTTGCTCATGTGGATTAATGTATTCTCTCTTTTGCATCCTCACAGGTAGGCGCCATTGCCAAGGGGGAGATCTGGAGGGAAGCCGTCAGTGCCGTGAGGGGTACAGAGGGTCGGAGGCGGAGCCTGTCTCAGGTGAGGAAACGCTGGCAGGACATCCGGTGCTGGACGAGGAGGATTGCACGGCTCCTGCTGGGGGACTCACCTGAGAGCCGTAAGAACCGTGGCCGCCGTCGTCTGACCCACATCCAGAAGCGTGTGCTGGCGGTGGTCTTCCCCGATATGGACAGGCGCCTACAGGAGAGGCAGCAGCAGGAAGGGGGTAGGTACATGTGTGTCAGTTGTGTGTCCCCAGCCAATGTAAGTGTGCAGTTGCATGGATACACTGCCAGGGTTTGATTGTGCAGTGCGTCAACTTCTCCACAAAGTAGCACAGTGCTGTTCTCACTCCCTCCCTTCCCCTCCTTGCAATGTGTTCCCTGGTCTGTCGCCACTCTTGCACAAGGTTATTTATGCAGGCAGTTCATGCAGGTGCCCTATGCTATCAGCATCATGTGTGGGGGTGATGTGCCACAGGTATGGGGACCTTGCGTGTGCCATGGCCAATTTCAGTCATTGTGGTGTCCATGTCACTTGGCACTGATTGTGAATCACGACATAGGGGTGTGTCTCCAAAATGTACAGCCTTCCAGCATGCATGTCCAATTGTGTGCCCTCTGACATGATGTGCCTGAGTGGGAGGCCTGCTAAGTGCAGGGACGGTTGCTTAATTTGCAGTCATGTCCATCCTGGACCATGGAGGAGTGTGGGCACTACTGTGCCCTGGGGCACCTCTTCCTAGGTATCATGTGCGTCATCCAACAATATGGCCATTCACTGTGTCTTTGCCATGGGTTGCGTAGGGTGGCATTGTACCCTGGGCTCAACTGTTAGGACCTACAGGTTGCTACATGTGTCCACTGTACAGGGGGACCCATTTTGCTTGTGCATACTCACAGTGGGCATTACCTGTGTGTGTTGTTGAGACAATCTGATGATGTTTGCCTGTCAATGATGTGTGGACATGGCCACCAGGGGCTGTGTGTTTACAGTCATGAATTAGTGGAGGCCATGTGTTTCCATCCCAGAGTAAGAGGTGTACATACTTTCTCCGTCTCAATGAGATTGTCTCAGGTGTGGGTGGTTTGTGCGTACAAGGCCTACATGTCAGAAGCTTCATCCTCCTTGCTGGGTTTAGCCTGTGTGTGATGTTTGACTGGACATACGCTCAAGGTGCAGTGACCCTGTCATGTGTGGCCTGGTTTCATGTATTGCCTTTGCAGCATGCGGCAAGAGTAAATGGATATGATTCATGCTCATCCCTTTTTGACGACGCAGTGTGGTGCAGGTGCTGTGCACATTTGTCCCCAGAGGCTGACTCCTCTCTAAAATTTCAGGTGCAGTGATTTGCTGTTGTGTCATGATCTCCATTGTGTCTCAGTGGCATGGTGGGTAGAAAAACTGTGTGTTCCATGGCCTACATGTGTACATTGTTTTGTAGGTGTTACTCCTGTTGCTTTTCAGGCTATGCAATGTGACCTATGTATATTTGACTCATGTGACATAAGTGTACAGGTGTCTGATTTTCTCCTGTCTCTTCACCTTGCCCACAGCATCGCCGGGGGACACGGAAGGAGACACTAGCACGGACCGGGAGGAGAGATTGAGCACCAGTACCAGCAGTGCTGTCCTGTCTGGCACATGGAGTGGCACGGAGGCCGAAGGGAGTGAGGCGGAGGACCTGTTGACTGCCAACACAGACTATGACGCAGACGGGTCCGAGGCTGAGCTCCCAGAGGTGGCGGAGTCTGCCCCCCCAGCTGATGGCAGCCCTCCACATCCCCCCGCCACCTCAGGTTCCATCACCGGCCTCCCACATGCTCGTGGCCCTTCCCTCCGTGCTCGGTCCCCACATGTCTCCTTCCTGCCAGGCACCGCACCCCCTGCCCCTGTCACCACTGCTGCGGTGAGTGCGGAGTCTGTGGACATCCTGAGGCAGTTGCAGGTTGGTCAGACTGCGATGCTAAATGTCCTCCATGCCCACACCCAGGTGCTGACCCAGATGGAGGCATACATGGAGGGCATGTCGGCTGCGCAGTCTGACCAACGGCAGTTGCTGAGGTCCATAGACTCCACACTGACTGCAGCACTGGATCTCCTGCAGCGCTGCGTAACACCCCCTACCCCTGCCCCATCCACAATTCCCACTCCCGTGCCTGTCCCACGCACATCCAGACGTCAGCGTGCACGCACCCCAACAGACACAGGCACCACACCACCAGGGAAGTCGAAGCGCACACCTCCTGTCACGCACACACAGGGTGAGGAAGGCACACCCACTGGGTCGGGGGGGAAACGTAGAACACGCAGCCACAGTGGGAGTCCGCATTCCACACAACCCACTCCCTCCAAATCCACTCCCCTTAGCTCTCCTGGCCAACAGTCAGTGACAGCATCATCCACTGCGAGTGTGCCCCCCAGCCCCAGGATGACACCACCCCGCAAGCGGTGGAGGCGGGACCCGGCCAGGGGAGTTGAGTCCCCCACCCTGTCCACACCCTCCCCCAGTGGCGCTGCGACCCATCCCTTTGCCCCCCCCCCCTCCTTGGGGCCTGTGGTTGGATTGGGTACGGGGGAGTCGCTGGGGGAACTTGCCGACGTGTGCAGCGCCATTCTGTCCTCCACCTTTGGCGCTGGCACCCCCCCTGTGGCAGATTCATCCCTCCCTGCACCCACAACACCTACCCTTTCCCCTCCTGTCCCTGCGGTGCCTGTTTCCACCCTCCCCCCTGATGCCCCCTCTTCTGTGGATGAAATGGACTTGTGAACTGTGCAGGCAAGCTAGGGGACACACGTCCCGATGTGTACCCCCCCCCCGGACATTGCTGCTGGGCTGGCCCATGGCCCTTGTACATAGTGGACATTTTCTCTGATATATTTTCCTGCTGAATAAAGCCTTTTCTTTTTGTTTTGCACACTGATGCTTTCCTGGACTTGCTGTTGGTGCTGGTGCTCCCTGCGTTGGGGTGGTGATAATGTGTTAGGGGTCTGTGAAATGTTGGAGTGTGCTGCTCATGGGGTGTACCCTGCCATCTGCGTGCCATCACAAAGGTCTCTGCAAATGGTATTTGGTCATGTTTGCTCTCACTGTATGGTGACATTGTCCCAAGGTGTGTTCCGTCCTCTGTGGCCCAGGCCATTTTTCCTGCAGGGTGTCTCCCAAATGCTGTGCTGTGCTGTGTCTACATTTCCTGGATGTGTGAGGGTTGCCTTTCAATATAGCCATGCTGGCTCAGCGATGGCTCCGCCTGCATCTGGGGTATCACCCTTGTAGGTCACTGAACTTGTTGATGGGGTATATTGTCCGATGTCTGGGCACTGCTGGGAGTGATAGGTACACACCCCTCCTGTGTCTGGGCACTGCTGGGAGTGATAGGCACACACCCCTCCTGTGTCTGGGCACTGCTGGGAGGACCCTGCACCCACCCCTCCTGTGTCTGGGCACTGCTGGGAGGACCCTGCACCCACCCCTCCTGTGTCTGGGCACTGCTGGGAGTGATAGGTACACACCCCTCCTGTGTCTGGGCACTGCTGGGAGGACCCTGCACCCACCCCTCCTGTGTCTGGGCACTGCTGGGAGGACCCTGCACCCACCCCTCCTGTGTCTGGGCACTGCTGGGGGTGTTTTGCACACCCCATTCTTATAGCAGGTTCGGTGCGTACATGCACGGGTGGGGGTTTGGTGCGTACATACACGGGTGGGGGTTCGGTCCGTACATACACGGGTGGGGGTTCGGGGCGTACATACTCTGCTGGGGTGGGGGTTCGGTGCGTACATACACGGGTGGTGGTTCGGTGCGTACATACACGGCTGGGGTGGGGGTTTGGTGCGTACATACACGGCTGGTGTGGTGGTTTGGTGCGTACATACACGGGTGGGCGTTTGGTGCGTACATACACGGGTGGTGGTTTGGTGCGTACATACACGGCTGGGGTGGTGGTTTGGTGCGTACATACACGGGTGGTGGTTTGGTGCGTACATACACGGCTGGGGTGGGGGTTCGGTCCGTACATACACGGGTGGGGGTTCGGGGCGTACATACTCTGCTGGGGTGGGGGTTCGGTCCGTACATACACGGGTGGTGGTTCGGTGCGTACATACACGGCTGGGGGGGGGTTCGGTGCGTACATACACGGGTGGTGGTTCGGTGCGTACATACACGGCTGGGGTGGGGGTTTGGTGCGTACATACACGGCTGGTGTGGTGGTTTGGTGCGTACATACACGGGTGGGCGTTTGGTGCGTACATACACGGGTGGTGGTTTGGTGCGTACATACACGGCTGGGGTGGTGGTTTGGTGCGTACATACACGGGTGGTGGTTTGGTGCGTACATACACGGCTGGGGTGGGGTTTCGGTCCGTACATACACGGGTGGGGGTTTGGTGCGTACATACACGGCTGGTGGTTCGGTGCGTACATACACGGCTGGGGGGGGTTAGGGGGCGTACATACACGGGTGGTGGTTTGGTGCGTACATACACGGCTGGGGTGGGGGTTCGGTCCGTACATACACGGGTGGGGGTTCGGGGCGTACATACTCTGCTGGGGTGGGGGTTCGGGGGCGTACATACACGGGTGGTGGTTCGGTGCGTACATACACGGGTGGTGGTTCGGTGCGTACATACACGGCTGGGGTGGGGGTTTGGTGCGTACATACACGGCTGGTGTGGTGGTTTGGTGCGTACATACACGGGTGGGGGTTTGGTGCGTACATACACGGCTGGGGGTTCGGGGCGTACATACCAGGGTGGGGTGGGGGTTCGGGGCGTACATGCACGGGTGGCGCTTGGGTGCGTACATACACGGGTGGGGGTTCGGGGCGTACATACCAGGGTGGGGTGGGGGTTCGGGGCGTACATACACGGGTGGCGCTTGGGTGCGTACATACACGGGTGGCGGTTCGGGGCGTACATACACGGGTGGGGGTTCGGGGCGTACATACCAGGGTGGGGTGGGGGTTCGGGGCGTACATACACGGGTGGCGCTTGGGTGCGTACATACACGGGTGGCGGTTCGGGGCGTACATACACGGGTGGGGGTTCGGGGCGTACATACACGAGTGGGGTGGGGTTTCGGTCCGTACATACACGGGTGGGGGTTCGGGGCGTACATACTCTGCTGGGGTGGGGGTTCGGTCCGTACATACACGGGTGGTGGTTCGGTGCGTACATACACGGCTGGGGTGGGGGTTTGGTGCGTACATACACGGCTGGTGGTTCGGTGCGTACATACACGGCTGGGGTGGGGGTTTGGTGCGTACATACACGGCTGGTGGTTCGGTGCGTACATACACGGCTGGGGGGGGGTTCGGGGGCGTACATACACGGGTGGTGGTTTGGTGCGTACATACACGGCTGGGGTGGGGGTTCGGTCCGTACATACACGGGTGGGGGTTCGGGGCGTACATACTCTGCTGGGGTGGGGGTTCGGTCCGTACATACACGGGTGGGGGTTCGGGGCGTACATACTCTGCTGGGGTGTGTGTTAGGTGCGTACATACACGGGTGGGGGTTTGGTGCGTACATACACGGCTGGTGGTTCGGTGCGTACATACACGGCTGGGGGGGGTTAGGGGGCGTACATACACGGGTGGTGGTTTGGTGCGTACATACACGGCTGGGGTGGGGGTTCGGTCCGTACATACACGGGTGGGGGTTCGGGGCGTACATACTCTGCTGGGGTGGGGGTTCGGGGGCGTACATACACGGGTGGTGGTTCGGTGCGTACATACACGGGTGGTGGTTCGGTGCGTACATACACGGCTGGGGTGGGGGTTTGGTGCGTACATACACGGCTGGTGTGGTGGTTTGGTGCGTACATACACGGGTGGGGGTTTGGTGCGTACATACACGGCTGGGGGTTCGGGGCGTACATACCAGGGTGGGGTGGGGGTTCGGGGCGTACATACACGGGTGGCGCTTGGGTGCGTACATACACGGGTGGCGGTTCGGGGCGTACATACACGGGTGGGGGTTCGGGGCGTACATACACGAGTGGGGGTTCGGGGCGTACATGCACGGGTGGGGGTACGGGCCGTACTTCCACGGGTGGGGGTACGGTCCGTACATACCCCTGCCCACGCTCTGCGTGCCTGGGTACGGGCCGTACCCATGCCTTTGGTGTGTGGGTACGGTGCGTCCCACCATTGTTGCGGGCCGTGGGGTCCGCACCGTACACAGGCCTTGGGGGCGTGGCTACGGGTCGTACCACGCGTACCCCTACATGACCCCAGCAATGCTGGTACGAGCTGTACCAAGGCCTTTCTGACGTGGGTACGGGCCGTACCGCTATTGTTGGAGTGACGTAGGGGGACGCGTGGTACGTTCCGTACCCACGCTCTTGCGGCCTGGGTAGGGTACGTACCGGTTCGCGTGACCATCCACTTCCGTTGTGGCGGACGCTTGCGTTGCTGGCCTTGCCCCCACCCCCTGGAAGTGACCAGGCCCTGATGGTCAGGTATGTCCAGGCCATGTGTGATTTGGTACCATGTGTTGGTGTTGTGTGTCCTGCCCCTGCCCCCCCCTTTGCCCCTGGTTGTTGTGCTGACCTTCTGCGGCGTCTGCGTCGGTTCCTGTACGCCAGGTGGACTGCTAGGAGGGCAGGGATGGCACGTAGGTTCGGGTCCATGTCTGTTCGTCGCGTCCAGCTGCTCCTTGCGTGTGTCGTCCTGATTTCCCGGCAGTTTTTGGCAGCCGGTAAATATTTTCCGTGCGGGATGACGTCGGTTCGAATCGTACTTCCTGGTTCGTGAAACGTAGGCTGGATGCGTACCGACGTCACGTCGGCTCCTTTCAGGATCGGAATTGTGTTTAGTTTCTGTTCGGTCGGTGTTTTGTTCGAATCGTACGGAAATGGTGTTTCCGTATGAATCGTACTTGCATTTTCGGATGGATTTCGCACCGGGTACGAGTCGGACGGAGAAAAGGCTCCGTCCGACGGTTCGTACCCGGTTTTTACCGGATCGGAATTGGCACCAAGGTCTAAGCTACCTATCTATCTTGTACTATCTAAACTTGATTATGCAACTTTTGCGATGCAGTTTCCTGGGATGCAATCTGAAAGGCCATCCTATATTTCTACATCCACAAGGGCTCAGTTACCTCTGTGTCCGTATTGTGGGAGGTGTTTAATATCGTCATTCGCAGCACCTGCATAGCAAAGCATTCAGGGATACTTGAGGCAATCCGCTCTCAACTTGCTACAATAGAAACAGAAATGCGCATCCTTTGACATCAGAAATGTGCAAAGAATCACTGACCTTAGAAAGAAGCTCTCCTACTATGAAGAGAAGTCACTACCTCAACAGGGAGCAGTGACGAGGTGCTTCTATAAAGGGGACAGATCTCGGAAGGCACTAGAGGGCCTTATCTGTAGGCCCTGGGCAAACACATACATTACAGCAATGATTGATGATTAGTAATTAGCAACATACAGACCCTGATGAGGTAGTTCATGTCATGACGTCATTTTACTCTAACATATATATTGATACTCTTTTCCGAAGGAGTCACCGGCAGCCATCCTTAGCCTGGTCCTACTTGAAGCCTCCTTTTATCAGGGTTATATGAGAGACCCGAATTACTCAAGAGACGCAGCGCCAGGGTGCAGGGGCGAGTGCATTTACCAGCGTGTCCAGCGTGACTACAGGCCCCAGGAGACACTGGGGGCAACGTGAGACTGCCGCAGCCCTCCCTTTCCGCCCGCACCGGCAGAAGAAGACCTTGCGCCTCCCGCTTCGCGGGAGACGCAGCGCCAGGGTGCAGGGGCGAGTGCATTGACCAGCGTGTCCGGCGTGACTACAGGCCCCAGGGGACATTGGGGGCAACATGAAACTGCCGCAGCCCTCCCTTTCTGCCCGCACCGGCAGAAGAAGACCTTGCACCTCCCGCTTCGCAGGAGACGCAGCGCCAGGGGGCAGGGGCGAGTGCAGTGACCAGCGTGTCCAGCGTGACTACAGGCCCAGGAGACATTGGGGGCAACGTGAGACTGCCACAGCCCTCCCTTTCCGCCCGCACCAGCAGAAGAAGACCTTGCGCCTCCCGCTTAGTGGGAGACGCAGCGCCAGGGTGCAGGGGCGAGTGCATTGACCAGCGTGCCCAGCGTGACTACAGGCCCCAGGAGACATTGGGGGCAACGTGAGACTGCCGCAGCCCTCCCTTTCGACCCGCACCGGCAGGAGAAGACCTTGCGCCTCCCACTTCGCGGGAGACGCAGCGTTAGGGTGCAGGGGCGAGTGCATTGACCAGTGTGTCCAGAGTGACTACAGGCCCCAGGAGACATTGGGGGCAATGTGAGACTGCCGCAGCCCTCCCTTTCCGCCCGCAGCTTGGTTAAAACAAACCGTCACTTCAGTCCCGCGGGACGCGCGCGGACGAGCGCCGAGCTAAGTCCGGGCAAAGGGCGGGCCGTCTGTGGCCGTCAGGGGCCAAAAGAGGCCGGGCTGGGCCACCCCCGTATCTCTTGTTTTGCCAGTGACTGAAGATCGCTCAAACTAGAGTAGGAAGGAAGAAATCGTCAGGATACCTGAAATTAGTGGGGGACTTTGGGACATTCGGACACGGACACAGACTTAGGTGCCGATTACGATCCGGTAAAAACCGGGTACGAACCGTCGGTCGGAGCGTTTTCCCCGTCCGACTCGTACCCGGTCGTAAAACTTTACAAACATGGAATTACGATTCGCACGGAAACACCATTTCCGTACGAATCGTAAAAAACACCGACCGACGAAAATATACATACGAATGTGATCCGGGAATGCTGCGACGTGACGTCGGGACGCTTTCAGGCAGCGTTTCATGACCCAGGAATTACGATTCGAACCGACAGCAGTCCGGACGGCAATATTTTCACGGCACCCAAAAAGTGCCGCAAAAGCGAAGTACGGTGCGAATCGACCAGAGTAGGTGGCCCGGTACGCACCGTACCCCCCCCGCCCCCGTAGGTACGCGCCGCCCCCCCCCAGCCCCCGTAGGTACGCGCTGGGGGTACGCACCGTACATACACGGGTGGGGGTACGACTCGAACGTACATGGGGGGGTTCGACTTGAACGTACACGGGGGGTTCGACTCGAATGTACACGGGGGGTACGCACCGTACATACACGGGGGTACGCACCCTACATACACGGGTGGGGGTACGACTCAAACGTACACGGGGGGGTTCGACTCGAACGTACACGGGGGGTTCGACTCGAACGTACACGGGGGGGTACGCACCGTACATACACAGGGGGGTACGCACCGTACATACACGGGTGGGGGTACGACTCGAACGTACACGGGGGGGTTCGACTCGAACGTACACGGGGGGTTCGACTCGAACGTACACGGGGGGGTACGCACCATACATACACGGGGGGTACGCACCGTACATACACGGGTGGGGGTACGACTCGAACGTACACGGGGGGTTCGACTCGAACGTACATGGGGGTACGCACCGTACATACACGGGGGTACGCACCGTACATACACGGGTGGGGGTACGACTCGAACGTACACGGGGGGGTTTGACTCGAACGTACACGGGGGGTTCGACACGTACACGGGTGTACATACAGGGGGGTTCAGCGCGTACCTATGGGGGCTGGGGGGGGTCGGCGCGTACCTACGGGGGCTGGGAGGGGTCGGCGCGTACCTACGGGGGCTGGGGGGGGTCGGCACGTACCTACGGGGGCTGGGGGGGTCGGCGCGTACCTACGGGGGCTGGGGGGGGTCGGCGTGTACCTACGGGGGCTGGGGGGGGGGTCAGCGCGTACCTACGGGGGCTGGGGGGGGTCGGCGCGTACCTACGGGGGCTGGGGGGGGTCTGCGCATACCTACGGGGGCTGGGGGGGGTCCGCGCGTACCTACGGGGGCTGGGGGCGCGTATGCGGGCACGTCTCCATGGTTGCTATGGGAGTTCGGTGCAAACGGTGATTTTTCCATCCGGTTGTAACCTCGGACGCACGGGATGGATCGTGATTCCTCGGTCGGACTTCACCTTTCACGTTTGTACGGTAAATCGTCCGACGACGTGTCGGACACATTTTCCGACCCGAGGACGTGTGGGGAATGATTCCCAATGCGGTTCGTATGGACTTTTTACCATGCGAATCGTGATTGCCAGTTCGTACGGCACTTGTACGATTCGTACGGTAAAAAGACCGGATACGAGTCGCACGGGGATATTTTTTACCGGATCGTGATCGGCACCAAAATCTGACACTTGTGTGGAAGATCGCAAGGTGGAGGGTATGAAGAATCGTGACAAAATCTTCCGCCCTCCAAAGGTGTAGAACCCGGCTCCCCGCCCTACAAGAATCTTCGGTGACAACCTGATTGTGATATCTATAGGAGGTTGTTGTGACTAGTCGTGATATTAGTGCCCGGAAGGAGATAAGCAGGATGGCGGGCGGAGGGGTAAGAGGTACCGTGGATGCCTTTATAGTGAGGGCGTAGTCTCTTTTAAACTATGAAATTCAGTTAACTGAAAAAAGGCTCTCCCTTGACAAGCTTATTGAACAAAAGAGATCATCTATGGGCCCCATTGACAGATGCCCATCCCCACTTACAGGGCCTGTCCTGGGGCAAAGCACTAGGGGAAAAAAGGTTAGCACTAAGGCTATAATTTATGCCGCACCGTTAATAACAGGGGAGGCTCCACAACCATTCACACTGGAGATAGATGATAATAACTACGATCAGTCAATTATTCCCTCACAGGAGGGGGGAGTAACACCAGACCAAATTTCCTTGACATCTGATTTTTTAGGGCAATAGGATGTGGAGGATATAATGCCCACTCAGGAGTTAGTGGAAAAAAAATACTCCAGAGTCCAGAGGGGAGGGGGTCACCCGCTCAAAAAAGTCTTTGCAGGCAAAGGGCACCGTTACTAATACTGATATTAATTCTATAAGAGAGACGAAGGCCCCAGCCATGATTATAAGGAAAGGGGGATCATATGCATCGAAAAAACAAGGTCCAGGAGGAGGAGCGAGAAGGAAGGGGGTCATGGTAGAAGGGGCTCTACATCATCAATACGGTGTCCGTATTGTAGTGAGATAGCAGAATCGGAGAGATGCAATAAAGATTTAATTACTATGTTGGAATCCTTATTGTTAGGATACCTGGGGCCCCTGCAAGAAAGGCTAAACGTGATAGAAGGGCAACTTTCGCAGCTAGTTACAAAAGTTGGGACGGAGGCAGTAACAGAAAAGGGACACAGCCCGATAGGGAGGGGAGGCACGGAGACCAACACATACCCCAAGACAGGATTGCTTAACGATGTCAGTATTGGGACGACTAATAAAGTAACGGACCCGGCCATACCTAGACAAGAGGTGCGAAGTAACAACTCTCGAATGGGAGGTATCAGCAGCAAGGCTTGAGGCCACCCAGCCACAAGGGAAGAAAATGGCCAACCAAGGGGGGAGAGGCCCGAGGTCGCACCAAACAGGGATACTGCGTCCCAAGCACAGATGGTCGAAACGGTCATGTCGACCGTTTCGGCACCTCCAGCAGTGGACAAGGTAACTAAAACTCAGGAATTGCCAGTATTAGACTTACCCCCAGATGCAAGCCCTTATACAGTGGTTTTGACAGGGATCCATGCATGCTCGGCAGGCAGGGAAGAGCCCACACACGTCCTGATCAATAAAGCAGCTTATTGGTTGGCCACTAATGCAGGTTTTAGCATTAGCAATTATAGACACACTCTAATGGCGAGAAGAGTGTCATGGATTGGGAAAAACTTGACTGGGGGAGAATGTATGCATTGTCAGCATTCCGTCCATCATTTGTTTGTTGTAACGCTTTTCGCCCTAAGTGGGATGGGTATTCCCAGACGTGGGACCCATGCTCACTACGCCACTGGAGTCAAGCTATCCTGGCTGATGACGGCTGATAGCCAGAAACCGGTCCTAGGATGCTTGATTCCGGTCCAGGAAAGACATGGCTTGGCAGTTCGGGCTGGACTGTTCCCATGAGGCACAGGGTCAAGACTGATTTGCATATGGCCATGTCTAAACTGGGGTGGTGTAGTGGGCAAAAGAACGATGGATTTAACCCAGATCTCTTGACTGGGGGAGAATGTATGCATTGTCAGCATTCCGTCCATCATTTGTTTGTTGTAACGCTTTTCGCCCTAAGTGGGATGGGTATTCCCAGACGTGGGACCCGTGCTCACTACGCCACTGGAGTCAAGCTATCCTGGCTGATGACGGCTGATAGCCAGAAACCGGTCCTAGGATGCTTGATTCCGGTCCAGGGAAGACATGGCTTGGCAGTTCGGGCTGGACTGTTCCCATGAGGCACAGGGTCAAGACTGATTTGCATATGGCCATGTCTAAACTGGGGTGGTGTAGTGGGCAAAAGAACGATGGATTTAACCCAGATCTCTTGACTGGGGGAGAATGTATGCATTGTCAGCATTCCGTCCATCATTTGTTTGTTGTAACGCTTTTCGCCCTAAGTGGGATGGGTATTCCCAGACGTGGGACCCATGCTCACTACGCCACTGGAGTCAAGCTATCCTGGCTGATGACGGCTGATAGCCAGAAACCGGTCCTAGGATGCTTGATTCCGGTCCAGGGAAGACATGGCTTGGCAGTTCGGGCTGGACTGTTCCCATGAGGCACAGGGTCAAGACTGATTTGCATATGGCCATGTCTAAACTGGGGTGGTGTAGTGGGCAAAAGAACGATGGATTTAACCCAGATCTCTTGACTGGGGGAGAATGTATGCATTGTCAGCATTCCGTCCATCATTTGTTTGTTGTAATGGATTGGGAAAAGCAGGAAGGGGTTCCCGGAAGACTGCGTTATACTGAATTTCAGATATCCAGAGTTGGTAAGAGATCTGCTGTATTACCAAAAGAAGGGTATCTATCAGAAAGAAAGTGCTTCTAGGGTTAGAATGCTCCCACTGGGCTTCTTCTATCGAGAATCATTGTATGCCCAGAAAAGGGAAGATCCGAGGCAATTAAGGACAAGGAGAATGGGGGGGGGGGGGATTTAGTTCCGTTGTTTAATCGATATGCCCCCCTACTTAGGTGCCGATTCCGATCCTGGAAAAACCGGGTACGAACCGTCGGTCGAGCGTTTTCTCCGTCCGACTCGTACCCGGGAAAAAAACATTACAAACATGGAAGTACGATTCGCACGGAAACACCATTTCCGTACGAATCGTAAAAAACACCGACCGAGGAAAATATACATACGAATGTGATCCGGGAATGCTCCGACGTGACGTCGGGATGCTTTCAGGCAGCGTTTCGCGAACCAGGAAGTACGATTCGAACCGACAGCAGTCCGGACGGCAATATTTTTACGGCACCCAAAAAGTGCCGGAAAAGCAAAGTACGCCACTAAACGACCAGATTTGGGGGCCCGGTACGCACCGTACAACCCCCCCAGCCCCCGTGAGTATGCGCCGAACCCCCCCGTGTATGTACACCCGTGTACGTACGAGTCGTACCCCCACCCGTGTATGTACACCCATGTACGTACGAGTCATACCCCCGTGTATGTACACCCGTGTACGTACGAGTCGTACCCCCACCCGTGTACGTACGAGTCGTACCCCCACATGCGCTGGGGGTACGCACCGTACATACACGCGTGGGGGTACGACTCGTACGTACATGGGTGTACATACACGGGGGGGTACGACTCGTACGTACACGGGTGTACATACACGGGTGAGGGTACGACTCGTACGTACACGGGTGTACATACACGGGGGGTACGACTCGTACGTACACGGGTGTACATACACGGGTTGGGGTACGACTCGTACTCACGGGGGCTGGGGGGGTCGGCGCGTATGTGGGCACATGTCTCCATGGTTGCTATGGGAGTTCGGTCCGTACGGTGCATTTTCCATACGGTTGTAATATCGGACGCACGGGATGGATTGTACTTGCGCGCTCGGACTTCACTTTTCACAGTTGTACGTAAAATCGTCCGGGGATGTGTCAGACACTTTTTCCAACCCGAGGACGTGTGGGGAAATTTTCCAAATGCGATTCGTATGGACTTTTTCCCATACGAATCGTACTTGGCAGTTTGTACGCTACTTGTACGATTCGTACGGTAAAAAGACCGGATACGAGTCGTACGGGGAAAAATTTTCCAGGATCGGAATCAGCACAAAAGTGTCTCTGCCTTAAGTGACCTAGATTGACTAATAGAGTGGGCACTTATAGATCAAGGGGGTGCCCAGGAGGATGCGCATCATGCTACTGTTATTGGAGGACTAGGTGGGGAACCAACCATCATGATAACTCAGCCTACAATACAGCTATCTCCCAGTAAGACTAACAATGGGTCTTGCCCCTCAAGAGGAGCGGTACCCCAACTGGGGCTTACTGTCTCAAGGCCCAAACCTTCATTTATAGAAGGACAAGGAACCCTTAATATAATCTGCTGGAATATAGCGGGCTTGTCTAGCAAGCTAAAAAATCAGGATTGGCTAGATTATATAAGGAGTTTTAACATCATTTGCCTGCAGGAATCATGGGAGGTAGATTCTTCCAATCTAGCAATGGAAGGGTATAAAATGTACTTTGTACCTGCACGAAGATCTTCGGCAGGGTGAGCAAAAGGGGGTCTTATCACTTACGTGGCTCTGAGGATAAGGGGAAGATGGGAGAATTTAGCCTGGGACTCTGTCTGCATTCAAGGCATACAGCTTATAACTAGGGGTCTAAAATTGATTTTTATTAATTTTTATAACAACATTAATGGAGGACAGACATTGGCCAACCTGGTAGAACTGGATTACAGGCTGACAGGATTAGAACTGAATGGGGCAAGTAGAGCGCAGTTGGTGGTGATGGGTGACTTTAATTGCCACCTGTGTAACCATCTACTTAATAGCAAGGGGAAGTGGGCCTCATGTCCAAGGGAAGCGGGACTACATATGGAACATACCAGGGAGGGACTGGAGATAAGTAAGATGCTGGGCACCCATGCCCTGACTCATACTTTGGATTTGGGGAGTTGGGGAGCCAGGCATTGCCCCAACCTTTAAAGGGAAGGGAACGGGCTCTATTATTGACTTTCTCTTTGTACCCACCACTCTATTAAGCTGGATAGTGAGTTTTATTGTTGAGCCAAGCATTTTTAGTGACCACAACCCGCTGGTCCTGATTTTAAAGGACCCTAATCCAGTTAAGCACCACCACTCTAAACAGATTAGAGGCTCCTTTAAAACCACGGATCAGGGAAGAAGATTAAGATGGGCAAATATCAAGTGTGATGAATTCTACAAGGCCCTAATGACAGAGGAAAATCAACAGATATGAAAGTGCCTAGACCCTGCCATTGTGGGGGCGGGTTTAATTACCGCATTTGAGGGAGTTGCCCATTGCATAGATGGGCTGCTTAGAAGTAGAGGCAGAAAAGAAGTAGAAGTTACTCCCAGGTGGTTTAACCAGCAATGCTCTAGTGCCCTGAGATATCTGAAAATAGCACTAAAGATCGTCCCCAAAGACAACAACAGGGTGTCTACGTGTAGGGGGAGATACAAACAGGATCTGAAACAACATAAAACCTCATTGCCAAATGAGGCATGGGAAAATCTGAGAGTAGCGGCAGAAGCTAGGGACATGACTGCTTTTTGGAAAATTGTGAATGAACCACTTTTCCAAGACAAGAACAAACTTAAGCCTGTCTGTCATGCCCTCCCGGAAGCCTGGGTGGAGCATTTTGAAGGTCTTTACAATCACGAAAGCCAAAGCACTCCTCTCTCATCTGATGGGGCAGGAGATGGTGTAGCTTTGGAAATCCCTTTCACCTTAAGTGAGATAAAGGCAGGAATTGAGGGACTGACCCGTAATAAGGCCCCAGGCCCGGATGGGATCCCCCCAGATCTCCTGATTTCTCAGTTAGATTTGTGGGCGCCCATCCTGGCAAGAGTAATTAATACAGCAGTAGAGGTAGGCATGCCTCCTTCATGGTCCACTGCGATAATTGTCCCAATATTTAAAAAGGGCATTAAAGATAACCCACAATGCTACAGACCCATTTCCCTCATAGATGTCTCAGTGAAAGTCATGGGGAGAGCAATACGAAACCGCCTAATGGAATGGGCGGATGAGCATGACATTATCTCGGACATCCAGTACGGCTTTAGGCCGGGCCGCTCAACAACTGATCAATGCCTCAATCTTTATCTCCTGGCTGCCAAGTACACCGTCGCTAGCAAAGAGACGGTGTACCTGGCATTCATGGACTTGACAGCGGCTTTTGACCGGGTTAATCGGACAAAATTGTGGGCGCTATTGGGGGATATGGGTGTGGATCCAGGTTTGGCTAACATCCTATGCACTTTACATCAGTATACTTCAGCCCGGGTCCGGTACAAAGAGGAGGGTGACACCACGGATCCTTTTCCCTGTTCTAGGGGTGTCAGACAGGCCTGCATTCTGGCACCTTTCCAATTTACATTATATATCAACGGCTTAGATAAGGCCGTGGGGGTATTAGGGGCGGACGCCCCGAGGATAGGTAACAGAGAAATACCGGTCCTGCTTAATGCGGACAACGCAGTGCTTTTGTCACGCACCGCGCGGGGCCTTCACCATTTGATTGATGGTTTTGTTACCTTTATGGAGAACCTGGAGCTGTCCGCTAACCTCTCCAAATCTTACATTATGGAGATGGGAAAGAGGCCAGGCAGGAAATTTATATTTAGGATTGGCTCCCACCCCCTAAAAAAAGTGCAGGCATTTTCTTATTTGGGAATTATGTTTGACACCCGTAATAGGTTCAATAAATTGTTAGATGAGAAATGCAGTTCCCTTACCAGCTCTTCTAGGGCAACCATGAAATTCGCACACAGGCTTGGATGATGGGCTCCAGAACAAATTGTGAATTTGTATATGGCCATTAGCAAGGCAAAAATCTTATATGGCAGTGAGGTATGGGGATTTATTGACCCCAAAAGGATACAGGCTGAAGAAAATAAGTTCCTGCATAGGTTACTTAGAGTCCCACAGAGTATCCCATCCTACTCAATTCACGAAGAGCTAGGTCTCTCTTACATCAGAGACGAGATCCAACTAAAGCCTCTATCCTGTTGGATAAACATATGGACTAACCCCCGAAGCTACCTTAGGCAGGCAGATCCTAACAGATTGCATTAACAGGGAGCATGGGCATAACATTCCCTGGTTGAAATTTGTAAAGGAAACTCTCTCCGGTCTGGGTTTAGCTAATTATTATAATAACCCAAACTTGCTGGCAGAACGGGACAAGGAGTTTATTAAGTTGGCATTCGAAAAGCAGAGGGCGTCTGCCAGGGAAGATATTGAAATGGTTAAACCAACCGTGAGAGCACATCTGCTTGCCAAATCTAGTCCAGAACTGGAACCATACCTGGCACATATTTACAATGCCCAAGACAGATTCCTTATGACTAGATTCAGGATGAACCTATTGCATCACACACTGGGGAGCCCATCTGGGTTTTTATCATCGATTGAGTTGAGGGGCCCTTGCGGCTGCGACTATAAGTCTCCGCAGGATACGCTTAATTTTGTTTTATTGTGCCCCTTTTATGCTCATCCCAGGACGTTGTTTTTAAAGAATATTATAAAGTCCTTAAGGTTCAAACAAGCAAGGGTGGCGTTGCTATTTTTAAAATTGTCTGAGGAGCCCCTCACCTTTTTTTGTACTGTAAATCTTTTAAGGATGGCCGCTAGATTAAGAAAAACGATAGACTCCGGTTGCTGATTTGGGACACGAAATTTCTCTCCCGTCTCTCGTGCCGTCTTACACATGATCTAACACTGATCTTGTATCTCAGATAATTCTCTTAAAAATTATATTGCTAGTCTATTCTACCTGCATTTCATGGTGTTTTGTATTTTTACAGGTTATATACTGTTTTTAAATTATTTAAAAACATGGTAGAATGTTTACTGTCTGTGTTTTAAATATTTGTTTGGTACTTTTATGGTATTGATGGATACAGAATAAAGTAAGTAAATCAATCTAACATATATCAACTCTCATGATCACAGATACAACAGCCCCTGATGCCTTTTTTTGACATGCTCCAACTCATTTGGTTGGATCATGTGCATCCCATGTACCTTGATGTCCCCTCCACAGTGGAGGAGATAGTGCAGGTGATCCAAAGAATGCCTGGCTATGAGACACCGGGCCTGGATGGGCTAACCATGTCCTTTTATAATGAATACACATTGATCCTCACCCCACACTTACTAGCATTGTACAAGACTCTCTGTCATAGGGCGAACTTAGCTGACACTAAGGTGATTTTGTAATGGTGAATTTTAGATTTCTGTCTTTGATACATAACTGATTGTTAAGAGCTAGAAGTCACAAAATAGCAAGGAATAACGTTGCTCTGGTCCCTTTAAGGTATTTTTTATAAACCTGCTGTTCCATACTCTAAGAGAAATATCCATCCTTTGAAACCTCAAGCTGTTCGATCTAATAAAAGTTTTGATGCCGGGCGACGGTTCCCATTGCGTGTGCTCCAATTCCCACCACAAAAGGCATCAACCAAGGGGCAATTAGTCCCTTCATCAAGACAAACTACCATTTTCTCTATTCCCACCTGTTAGAAATGGTATTTCTGGTTGGATAGGGCATGCACCAAAGCCAGGCAGAAACCACCACTCTAGTCAGGGCAAGGGAGTTACATGCTGAAGATAACTCCTCCTCACTCCCTTCGTAGCTTGTCAGAGTGGTTAGGCTTATCCCAAAGGCAATGTGTAAAGTGTTTGCGCAACACACTCACACATCAGCAACACACTAGGCACACCACAAAAGAAACTCCATACAAGGTTATATGAAAATAGCCTTTGTATTATCCATAAAAACACATTAGAACACAATCACATATATATATACTGTGGTACAGGCCCTTGTCATGACTTCACAGGTAGTACATAAATCACCTTGCCAATCAGGCAACTGTCAGAACATTACATACGTCACAAAGCCAATCGGGTCACCGTCATGTCCATTACAGTTGGGGACCAGTAGCTGTTGGTAATATTGCACTCCGCCAGCTCGTTATGCATACATGTGATCATCAGGGCGCCTTAGTACACACTTCCCACAATACAAGTATTGTGAGCACCTCATGCCCATCTTAGCCACATGCAGATAATATATATCCCTCTTAGCATGGGGATCACAAATTCAAGTCAGGCAACCACAAGGAGCCGCTTTGCAGTATACGGTGCTCCGGGCCTCTCAGGCTACTGGGCCATCTGCCCAGCTAATACCAGGCATGCAGCACTTACCTCTCCCGATTGGGGCCTCAATGCTCCTATTTCAAACTGGGGAGTAGGGGCCTCCATAAAGACAGTGCCTCAAATGCAGCTGCCCGCGACCATGCATTGCAACTGCAGGAGCCCCCGAAACTCACCACTTCTGCATGAGAGCTCTTCACCGGACCTCAGGGCACAAAAGCGATGACTCTGTTTGCAGATTACTTCCTGGGATGCACACAGAATCCAAGAGGCTCTGTCTCGATTATGCCACCGTCCCCACCCACAAACAGGTTCAGTTTCAGGCAGCACATGGGGCTCTCCCCTTCCTCATGGGAGCCCTGCCCACAACCAGGTGTCTTCCGCCTGACTTCCGGCAACACACAGGGCTCTTCCTTCAAAGCACGATGGTGCCCTGTCACGAACAAGGTTGGAGCCCACTTCTCGGGCTCCTGACAAAGACCTTAAACAACGTCCACCACACGCTGTGAAGCGCTTGACATGCTGTAATGAGCAGGGGCCCCCACTTGGGGCTCAGGCAACTCGCAACCCCTCCTCACTCACAAGACTGCACTCATGGGAGATCACTAGGGACTCCTTCAGCAGGGTGCAGCCAGGTAGGCCAGCACAAGGGTTCCAGGGCACAGGGGCCATCATTATCTTAACCCCCCCAAAGAATATACCAGTCCCAAGGTGGTTCCTCCTGGCATACAGCATCCCATGCAGTGTCCACTTCACCAAGCCAGCTCAGTTCAACAGACCAGGGGTCACAGCCCAAGTAATTATAGCAGTACAGTCTTTGTTCTCCCCCTGGCAGAGGCTCTGAGCCCCATCCAAACCAGTTCTGGGGGGTCCTTTGCAAGTGCACAACAACCTCCATTGTCAGTGTAATCCCTGGCCTCATACACACCACAGGGGGGCAGAGTCATAATTGTGGAAGGCACACACCTAAGTGCCTAAATTGTTAAATGCTGACAATGCAGTTCTGCTAGCATACACTACTAATGCCTAATGGACACTGGCAGACTGCTTTGTCTCGTTTATGAGCAGGCTTGACTTGGCCACAAATTGTGGAAAGCCACAAATGATGGTGTATGGGCCTGGCAAAATTAGTATTTCCAGGGTTTCTATTGAGGGTCAGTCACTTAGTAGTGTAAATGATTTCGGTTTCTTAGGTGTCATTTCCAACTCTATGGTTTCTTGGCAACCGTAGCTGAATAGTTGATGACTGAAGCACCGTACAGCGACCAGAGTAGTCTTTAATTTACTGAGAGCCAAGGGAAAGGGACGATCTCCTCTCTCTTAAATGTTTGCAATGTCCAGTGTGTTCCAGTAGTTATTTATGGTGCCGGGATCTGGGACTATCATAGCACTTCTCCCTTTCAACTATGTCGGAGGCTTTTATATCTTCCCCCATCTAGCCCCAGCTTTATTATGCATTCTTAGCTAAATTTGCAATATATAATAGATAAGATTCACTAGGCCACCCTGTTGCTATGGGTTAGTGTATGGCTTAATCCTGAGGTGCCTCTATGTAAAATATTATTATAAACTTCCTCAGTCTAGATGAGGGTTGTGCAATCTCATGGCTAGATATTATTTAAAAAACTCTCTGCGTACTGGGACTGTCCGTCCTGTTCACAAACCTTTTGAATATTAATAAAGATGACAAGCTAAGGGGCAGGCAACCTTTTCAGAGTTTGGTGCGAGTAGAAGGCTGAACACTAAACTGTTGAAATGTTCTGTACAGAGCTTTTATAGCTCATTTTCATCTGCTGAACCAGCCCCTTATCTGTCTTTTCAGAGTGTGCACTGGGAAAGGACTCGCCTCTTCCGTTTCAGAGCTGTAAGGGTCTGGTGGCGACTGTGTTTTTGGGAAAACAATAGCCCCTTGGGGGCCTGCCTCGACCTGCCCTTGTGAAGGTTCAACAAACGAACGTCGTTGAATGTAATTTTATTTTTAAAATGTTTTAATTCTTTATTTCAAAATTTATTCACACACCTATTAATTTGGGTCACAGTAAATTCAGAGAAGTGTTATTCCATCTGCCATAGTTGAATAGCCATGACATATGTTTGAGGGTTAGCTCATTTCTCAAAGCTGCAGTGAGTTGCAGAGAGTCAATGGAACACTAGCTTTCTGGTGCGGCTCACCCTAAGCAGTTATCATAAACAAGGGATCTACCTCCATTACCAGTACTTGCTAGTGACCTTTATCCGCACACTAACTTAACATTGTTGCTGCTTCATTAACCCAATTGCACTTTACGAATAATTCACCACTTCTGTGTTTTTTTATCAAATGCATGTATGTTGTGATTGTTATGTAAAATTCACCAAGTTACTTTAATTGTAATACTCAGGGAATAACTAATTAGTTGTTTTCTACTTCGTGCTTACTTGATGACAATGCTGCTTTACTAATCTGACTGTACCCTAGGGTTTTTACATGATTGTAGTATTTATTTGCACTACTTGTATGTTTTTATCAAGTTATGTATTTTCTTTCATGTCCTCATTGGGGTGAATAAAGATATTTTGATTGATTGTTTGATTGAATGAGTGATTGATTGATTGATTGATTGACTGATGTTACTTGTAGGTACTTTCAAATGTAGTTCTCAGTCATACTTACTATTGAGAAATGTGATTATTCATTGTATGGTTCTGCAATATGAACTAAAATAGTAAATAAGCAATATTAGTTCATGTTTAATTGAGCACATGCATATAAAATGTGCACTCTTGATTTAATATTTTAAGTGGCATGATTCTGTAGGCCTGTATATCACCATTCAGCATTTCTTAATTCACAGCCTCCTGTTCTGCTAACTCGCGCATGCCTTGGTAGTTTAGACTAGATCCATTTTTGAAGTAGAGATATATACATAGGGGCCTATTAGGATGGCGGGCGGACTTTAGTCTGCCTACCACCCTAGCAGTGCTGGGACCAGCCACCAGCAGTCCCGCACCACCAATTAGGATGCAACCACCATCCTGGCGGTCACATTTCGCATCTTTGACATTGCGGCCAGCACCCACTGCAATGCCAAAGAGGCATGTTGTGTATTGCCATGCACAATGTGTCAGGCACCGCGTGTTGGCTGCCACCTTGTGCATGGCAATGGGGGGTACAACAGGTACCCCCCAGGTGCAGCCCTCCACCCCCCGGGGGCCTGCAACAGGCCCCCAAAGCAATTCCCTGCCAACCTTTCCATGGTGGCAGGAAAGGCCAGCGATACCCAGCATCATAATATGGATGGCGGTGCCTTCTGGGCACCGCCACAATATTATGCCCCAGTTCCACCCGGCCGGCAATTGGAACGATTGCCGTCGAGCGGAAAAGCGGCGGACGTCTTTCCGTCCGCCGCAATATCCCCCGGCATAATAATATGGCGGGGAGTAAATCTAGTTGGGATGGCGGGTGGATCACCACCACTGCGCCGGTGGTGGCGATCCACCTGCCATACTAATGACCTCCATAGTCTGAGAAGAAGGCTTTAACCACAAGCACATGAAAACTGGAATGTTAAAGAAAGGACTATTCATCCCTAAACTGGGTGTGTGATAGGGATATTGTTCCCATGACTAGTGTGGGACTATTGTCAACTGTTGCAGTCCGCATAGTGTGAACTCCATGGACAATGGACTTCTCAGGATTTTCAACTAAAGCGGTGTCGCCTATGAACTTGTAAATTATATCTCACCGGTTGTCTTGGCGAATTGGACAGAACTTACTTTTTTTGAAAACGGACTTCAGAACTGAAAGGAGTCTGTCCCCAGACTCATACAGACTTTCTTGCTGAACCCCTTCTGCAGATCCTATGCAGAATTCCCCTTCAACCGCTTTGCAGACTCATTTCATGATCCTCAACTGCACCAAGAATGGACTTTGAGAGGTTCAGACCTCAATGACTCCTTTGGATTGTGTCTTAATGTTGACTTAGGCTGACACTTCTTTTCAAACCCCTGAAGACTCTTCACCTAGCTTCTGAGATGCAAATGCTTGTCCCTTCCTATTTGCTGTGCCTTGCCCTTCTTTCCTATATGGTACTCTTTGATTTCTGAAACACTTTGAATAATTGAGCCGTTCTTTCAATTTGGATTATATTTGGGATATTTAGACTACTAATGTGCAGACAAGGTAATTTAAGATTAGGGATGGACAGTAAATGCTGCTCTGCTGGCAGAGTTTGAGGAGTTTTGCCACTCTGCACTCTGCTTGAAATGCAAAATCTCTTCCAACCCGCCAGTGGAGCATAGTTTACTGGCATGTTCACTAATAGTCTCAGAAATCATGCTGTGGTGGAGTAACTTGAGCCAACAACAGGGGTTCTTAGTCCCCAGCGACCCTCAGCAGCCAAAAGGACTTCATCTCTCAACCAGTAGCGCGGCAGGAGGTCCCATTGCAGGGTGGTTGAGGAAAGGGATGGGGCCTACGATGATGTCTCAGCAATCCCGCTGTTTGGGACTTGTTTGTGGAACCAATAGGGGTTCTTGTCCCCAATGACTCTCAGCAACCAAGGGGAATTCATCCCCAACCAGTAGTGTAACATGAGGCCCCTTTGAAGAGTAGTTGAGAAAGATGTGAGGCCTCCGATGACATCTCAGCAATCCCGCTGTGGTGGATTTACTTGTGGCAACAATAAGGGTTCTTGGCCTCCAACGACCCTCAGCAGCCAAGGGACTTCATCCCCCAACCAGTAGTGCACCGGGAGGCACCTTTACAGAGTGTTTGAGAATGGGGCCTGGGCTCCGACAACGTCTCAGCAATCCCTCTTTGGTAGATTTTATTGTCGCACCATTAGGGGTTCTTGGACTCCAACGACCCTCAACAGCCAAGGGGACTTCATCTCCCAACCAGTTGTGCACCAGGAGGCCCCTTTGCAGAGTGGTTGAGAAAAGGGGTGGTGCCTCCGAACCCATCTCAAAGACCTCACTGTTGGGGATTTACCTGTGCAACAATAGGGGTTATTGGCCTCTGACGACCATCAGCAGCCAAGGGGGCTTCATCACCAACCAGTATTGTGCAAGGAGGCCATTTTGCATAGTGGTTGAGAAAGGGGCGGGCTTCTGATGATGTCTTATGGCAACTACAGGGGTTCTTGGCCCCCAACAATGCTCAGCAGCCAAGGAGACTTCATTAGAGGTGTTCGAGCCCTAATGCACCCGCTCGCCGAACTCCATCGATTTTGAAGGAGTTTTTCAGCAATTCCATGGAATTCCACAGAGTGAAATATGTGAGCTCCGCCCAGACCTACTTAAAATTGTTTTCTGAACATAAGGTACTGGTGCTGTCCTTCGGCATAGCAGCTGTTGAACTATATTTCTGTCAAATTCTGATCTGCCTACATTTCTTCAGGAGACTTGGTTTCCCTGTTGTAATACTGTATCTCTAAAGCATGGTGTTGAGAGTGATCTATCTGAGTTTGATAAACAATTTGTAAAAAAACTTTTTTAAACTTTGCTACCAGTTTCTGATCCTCATTGTGAAGCAAAATTAGTTGCACTGTCTAATAGAGAGGGTCACTGCTAACTCCCTTTCACCTCAGTGTGCGCAAAAAAGATTCATCGAAGGACCAAATGTAAGATATAGTGTGGGATCAGAAAATGCTGGATCAGATCCGGTAGCAGAGGATGGTTTGTCCACTGACGTGAGGGAGTTAAGGTGTCCTATCCAAAAACTGCTCAACTCAGTCCAATCCCCAAATGTGTATGGTTCAGTTGGAGGATTGTTGGAGTATCACAGTTACAGAAATGACCTGTAGCAGCAAAGAAGCGTGAGTATCAATAGGGTTGCGCATTGCAATTGCTTATGCTTAGATTGTGGTGTTTTGCTGTGCCTGTGGAGTGCCATTTGGAGTTGACTTAAGTTGATATGTGAATGTGGCACTTAATGCACAGAATTTGAAGTGGTTATTGGGTCCATCATGGCCCAAGTTCCCAGGATAGGAGATATACAGTCAAGAGTCAGGTTGGAAGACATTTTGCTATAATTGTCTGCTGTGTTTATTTATTTATTTGCGGGTTTTATATAGCTCCTGAATCACCCCATACGGGGTATCTCTGCGCTGGGACAGGCTACTGACCATCAAGAGAGTGAGATTAAAAAAGCTCTGTTTTCAACAGTTTCCTGAAGACTAATAGGTTGGTGCATTGACGTAGTTGTAGTGGGAGGAGATTCCAGTATCGGGGAGCAAGGTGAGAGAACGCCTTCCCTCCCATCCATGCCAGTTTGATACGGGGAGTACACAGATATGCTAGATGACTAGATCTCAACATTCTAGTGGGAGTATATCTGACTAATTTATGAGCCAGATAGCCAGGACCCAAGTTGTGTAGGGATTTAAAGACCATACAACAGATTTTAAACCTGACTCTCTTTCTTGTAGGGAGCCAGTGAAGGTCACGGAGTAGAGGAGCAGAAGGGGTCCTGGGAAGTGCGTTGTTTACTAAACGGGCCGCAGTGTTCTGGACAACCTGTAATTTGTTTAGGGATTTTTCTTTGGCTGCAATCAATAGGGCATTGCAGTAGTCTAATCTACTGATAATCAACGATTGAACGAGGGTTTTGCGGGTGGTTAGAGGAAGAAAGGGACAGACCCTTCGCAAAATGCGGAGAGTGTGAAAACAGGTTCTGGCAGTACTGTTTACATGTTCTTCTAGAGTTAGACCCTGATCAATACGCACTCCTAAGTCCTTTACTACATCTTTAGGGGACGGGGCAGAGCCTAATTCCTCTGGCCACAAACTAGGGGACCATCTTAGTTTTGCCTCTCCAAGCAGCATTATTTCTGATTTGTCAGTGTTCAGTTGTAGAAAGTTCTCCCTCATCCAATGCGCGATACCCTTCATACCCTCAGAAAAGATATCTTGGGTGAGTGGATTCGATTTATCAAATGACAGCAGAAGTTGTGTGTCATCTGCATAAGGTATGGGGGTAAATCCAAGCCTTCTGAGGAGTCCTGCCAAGGGGGTCACATAGATGTTAAATAATGTGGGGCTCAAACAAGAACCCTGTGGAACCCCCTTGCTGATACAGGTAGTTTGAGAACGATAGGGACCAAGATTAACGGTTTGTGTCCTATTGGTTAGGAAGTCAATTAACCAACTCAGTGCTTTACCCCTAACACCTATCTCCTTAAGACGGGTAATAAGAACCTGATGGGATATGGTGTCGAAGGATCTGGTGCTTGTCGTGAGACATCGTCAACAGTATCTTTTAGATAGGAACTAAAATCTTTGTGTGCCACAACAAAATGCCAATGTTGCAAATACCCAGAGATACAATGTGAATCAGGTTCTCAATGTAAACACTAAGCCCTTTGTGAATCAGAATATGCTCCGACAATATTCTGTGACCCAAACAGATGAATTCAGCTCAGACCTAATGCAATGTCGGGGCCTGAGAGGGGAAGAAAATTGTGTACTTGGCGCAACCTTAGAGGTAGACCAGAGTGTCCCATATGAGGATGGTGAGGTAAATAGGACTTTTGTCTGAGTCTTCGTTGACACAGGTGCTACCCTCTCTACTGTGAGAACAGCAGAGATTCCTAACCTAGACCTTTCGGGAAAGGAAATCCAAGGTGTAGAGATTTCAAAAAAACAAATGACTAGCCCAGTTTCAGAAGCGATACCTGTCAAAATAGGGTGCTTTGAGGATTATCACCAATTTGTGGTGTGTGCATCTAATCCAGTTAATCTACTCTGACAAGATCTTTTATGTAAGCTAAACTGTTCTGTTGGAAAGTAGGTTATTAGTAGTGGTCAATATGCATCTGACACTGGCAATAAGGCCATTAACACAGACGAGGGCTCAGTACAGGTCTCAATAAATTATTCTCATACTCAACACTGGGTAACTTGGCTGTGAGAAGGCAGGCTTAATTTAGGAAAGAGGTATGTAAAGCATTTAAAAAAGCTGATTCCGTAAATAATTAAAACACAACACACAATAAAAATCCAACACCAATTTTTTTAAAATAGGACATGTTTCTATCTTTAAAAGCACACCAAAATGACAAACATCTGAGGTACGGAACCAGAGATATGAGTTTTTAAAGATTTAACACTATATACCACTTAGAAACCTTTTGGACCATTCTAGGACATCTGGTCGCGCTTGACTGGGACAAAGTCAAAGTTTCAGGCTGACCACGGCCCACCACGGTGGGTATCGGTCATCATTTTACCTTCAGACTTTTCTGCCTGGGTCCCTTAATGCTCTTCACCAGTCCATTTTCGGTGTGGGCTTGCCGGCTTCCTTTCAGGGAGCTCCTAGTCAAACTCTGGAAGTCGGACCGCCAGAGCTTCCTAGCAGGACAAACCAGCAGGTCAAGCTGGCTCACGATTGAGGGTGGCAGGCTTGGCTCTCGAGGTTGAGTCCGTCCACTTATGGAGATTTTTTCAAAAGTTGCTCCAAACTTCTCTGAACTTCTGGAACTTCTGCCTGAAGTTTCTCTTGAGTGTCAGGGTCCAGTTAGAATGCAGTGCCTGTTGGTGCAAATCAAGTTTCCAGCTTGGCAATCCTTTTTCTTCTCTCAGTTTCAAGTAGCAGATCTAAGAGGCTCTGCTCCTCTCACATATGTATTCTGTGTTCTGTGGGGTCAAGCAGGAGATTCCTATCCAATGAGGGGCAGGGCAACACCCCAAACATGACTAATTCTTCCAAAGTGTGGCATCATAGTCCAGAAAACACTCCTCCTTCAAAATTCAGGATGGCTGAAGTCCCAGCAGAGGAGCAAGAACTAGTTCAACTAACCTTCAGTATTATTTCATAGCTCTCCGCTCCATAACATCTGTGCATTTCTGCCTTAAGCCTGCCATCTGGCTGGGGTTAGGTGGACCTGGCTTTCCCTGCCTGTCCTATTCCCCCTTAGAAGCTTTATGCTTTACAACTCCTATCCCCTGCTCCGGCATTCTTGTGTAGCTGAGCTCTCTTCAACAGATAGCCTCTCCGTGGCTGAGCCACTTATCACTTCATCAAAGCAATCTCACTAATTCTGTTATCTCTGACCAATCAGGGAAGAGGGCAGGAAGGCTGAATTTTGGCTTACATACAAGAAAGACTTCTTTTCGGTATACTTTAGGATAAATTCAACAATGTTTTTTTTTAGGATATATCAATTCCATTTTCCTAAGTCCTTGAATGGTATCCTCGTGATAGTTATGCGTTCATACACTATTGCAACGTTATCCTATGAAACTAGGTATCTACAATAGGGAAAATGAAATGGCCAATTACTCCATCACCAGGGTATATACAAGATATTTTATAAAGGACTGGCCTATAGTTACATGGCATATAAAACATATTTTATAAGGGTCCTCCTTATAATGATATGACCCCCACCCCTAGGACACCCAGGGGAGACTCTGGGGTACCTACAGTTGCCAAAATATTGTATTTTATCACTGATTAGGTGCCCCTATCACCAAAGTCGAGTTTGGGCACAATTCACATTTAAAAGCAGTGCTACAACACGAGGCTTCCTTTAAAATGACCTCAGGCTCTCAGTGGTGCACACATGCAGGTGCAGAAAGATCTGCTGTCCTCTAAACTGCCATGCCAAGTTATATACTAGGGACTTACAGGTAGTTGTAACCCCCCTGCCCTATTATCTGGGACTTATAGAGTAGGTCTTGCCAATTATAAGTGTAACAATATATATAGTGTATCCTCATATATGTGTGTGTTTTCACTGTGTTTTCAACATAGCACTGGCCCTGGGCCTTGTTAGATAGAGCAGTACTGGGTCAGTCAGAGTCAGTTACCTCCAGTACTAGTCATCAAAAAATGGGTTTGGACAAGGCACACAGGATGACTTTGCAACATGTTCCATATACTGTACACAAAATTGTATTAAGTTTCAAACTCATGATGAGAACATTGTCTTCAAACTTTCCAGATAGAGATCAGACATTGTGATGTACCCTTTGCTAACCAAAGATGATTTGCCACTGGAATTGAGAGACAGTGTTACCTGAAGTCTGGGACTTCCCAGGTGAAGACATCAGATTTCTCAAAGTTTTTGAACCAGTCCACATCACTGTGAAGCCAAATGCCGAGTTCCCAAGTATCCCACAATATATTTTGACCCTGGAAACGGTTGCTGGAATTACTTCTGTAATGGACTCAATAATCAAGCAAGGCATAATGAAAGAGATCATGGGGATCCATGTAACTCCCCCATCATGGACTTGCAGAAACCCAACGGCAAGTACAGCATCCTCCAAAACCTGCGACAAGTAAACTCAATAGTGATTCCTTGTAGCACTGTGGTACCAAATCTAGCTGTGATTTTGTTTCAAATTCCATGTGAGCCCAAGTCGTTCTCTGTCATTGATTTGTACCAAGACTTTTTCCCTATACCACTGCTGGAGGATAGCCAGTTTATCTTCACTTTCCGTTCCGGCAGCCATGTCTTGGCAGGGTGCTGAGTCCCACAAAGGTATAAGGAGAGTCCCTTGAGCTTTATTCAGATACTCAAGGACAATTTACAGTCATTAGTGATGCCTCATCACTTAGTTCTATGTCAGTACATCGACGACAATTTAGTGGGATCGAATACGCAGGAGGCTTGCAAACGTGACCCTATTGCTTTGCTGAACCACTTAGCTGAGAATGGACATAAAGTGGCCCCAACCAAATTGTAGTTCTGCAAGAAATAGAAAGTCCGAATGTACTTCGGAGTGGTGGCCTACTGTTGACAGTGGATTCCCAACTTTACCTGATGGCCAAGCCTCCCCAGAGGTTGACACACAAAGACATGTCAGATCCAGTACAATGAGATGGCAGTTGCATGCATGCCTTCTCAGAGCTGCAGGGATGTTTCTACCATTCCCCAGCCCTGGGAATGCCTGACTACAATAAATATTTTGCTTTGTATTGCAGTGAGAGTGAGGGCAGAGCTCTTTCCTTGCTTACACAGATTCATGGTAATGCTCACCAACCAGTGGCCTATTCTTCTGCTACACCTGACAAACTAGCTGCCACACTGCATGGTTACCTTAAAGCAGTTGCGTCCACTAGTGCTACTAGCTCATATTTGAAGTTAGCACCTTACCAACAGTAGGCTTACCAATTATGAGCAAATCATCCTGGGTGCTGGAAACATGTCCCTTAGATGGTGCACTATACTAAACCCTGCTACACTACTGCCCCTTCCTGGGAATGAGGTAGAAGAAGATGAAGTTGAACATGACTGCCTTGATGTGACTGTGCAATGCACAAAGCAGAGACCTGACATACAAGATCTGCCCCACTACCTGAATCAGATCATGTGCTGTTTGTAAATGGCTCCTGTTTATGAGAACAAGATGGAAATCTGGGAGCTGCTTCTGCAGTATACAGTCTCAGGCGTGGTGGAAACCTCCTGGCTTCAAGGAGTCTTTTAAGCACAAATGGCCCAAATGATTGCTCTTACTAGAGCATGCTATATTGCAGACAATTTCACTGATAGTCAGTAAGGCTTGAGTGTTGTTCATGACTTTTGGCAGTTGTGGTCCCAACATGGATTCATGAAGCCTTCTAGATCACCAATACACAATGGGGAGTGTGTAATGAATTTGCTACAGCCCCTACAATTACCTTCCCAAATTGCAGTGGTGAATGTGGTGCCCATAGACAGGACACAGACTATGTGGCAGTTGGCAACAGATATGCAGACAAGACTGCCCAGTACTGCACACTGAATTCTTGCACCTTAAATGGGGAATATGCCAATGAAAGTTCAGATGTGACAGACTGCAATCCAGTTTTGTCTACAGTTCATACTTGGGAAGAAGTTAAGAGACTGCAGGAAGAAGTACTTGAATCAGAACAGCAAGGTTGGATCAGGGCAGGATGTGTTAAAAGAGATGAGGATGACATTTGGATTTCAAATGATGGAAGACCTGTGTTGTCTGACAGCTTGTTACCTCCCATGGCAAGACAATAACATGGTCCTGTAAATGTAGGGAGAGATGCAATGATGCACCTCTTTAGGCAAACCTGGTTTAAACCATGATTCAGATTAATGGCTGAAAGTTTATGTCACAGATGTGTGGAGTGCAAACAGCAGATTGTAGGCAGAATAACCCCAGTAACCATAAATCACTTAGGGAGATCAAGAGGCCCCTTTAACAGAATACAGATGGACTTTATTGAGATACCTGTTGGTAATGAATTGAGATATGTCCTAGTGACTGTGTGCATCGTTTCATGGTGGGTGGAAGCTTACTTGAAGTAGAAGAAATGACAGTCGCACAGTAGCTAATCTGCTGTTGTGCGTTGTGGAGTGCAAACAGCAGATTGTAGGCAGAATAACCCCAGTAACCATAAATCACTTAGGGAGATCAAGAGGCCCCTTTAACAGAATACAGATGGACTTTATTGAGATACCTGTTGGTAATGAATTGAGATATGTCCTAGTGACTGTGTGCATCTTTTCATGGTGGGTGGAAGCTTACTTGAAGTAGAAGAAATGACAGTCGCACAGTAGCTAATCTGCTGTTGAGGGAGTTAATACCACTTTTCAGCTTTCTAAGGGGCATATTATCAAGACATGCGATAAAATTATCGCAGCTTTAGCGGCAGAAAACTGCAGCTAAAATGGCGATAATTGGCTTGATATGCTCTATGGAATTCCAATTGAAGTACACGTATCTAACATGCACTTAAATTGGAATTCCATGGAGCATATTATCAAGCCAATTATTGCCCTTTTAGCGGCAGTTTTCTGCCGCTAAAGCGGCGATAATTTTATCGCCTGTCTTGATAATATGCCCCCAACTTCTTTTGAGTCAGACCAAGAAACTCATTTTAACAATGAGGTTGAAGCTGTTATGTGCAGAACTACAAGTTGAGCAAAGGCTCCATTGCAGTTATCGTCCGGAGGCTTCTGGCATTGTGGAGCAAGTAGATGTCACATTGAAATCCAGATTGGCTAAAGAGTGTGCTTCAACGTCTCTAAAGTTGCCTGATGCATTGCCCCTTTCGTTGATGAGTCTGCAGAGTACTTCAGCAAGGAGGACAGTATTATCGTCCCATCCAATCATCATGGAGAGGGCCATGAGAGCCAGCTGTGCCTGCAAATACACTTGTGAGCATTATAGATAACATGATTCTTAATTATTGCAAAGGACAGTCTGACGTGGTAGGTTCAGTTCCTCACCAAGTTGGAGAGGCTATAACTTCGTATCAATAGGAGCAGTGCCATTACCTCTGTCACGGTATCTGGTTATGATGAAGAAGCATGTAAGCAAGTTGTGCTTGGTGCCTCAATGTTGTGGGCCTATAGCAATTGATGCTTGTTACCATAACTGCTGTGATGTGTGCAGGTCTGCATAATTGGGTGCACGTTACACATACTCGCAGAGTCCCGTGTCCCCTTGATGATAAAACACCACCTGTTCCTGGTGTGCTGGTAGTTACTGTGAGACAGAGAGAGCAGGTTAGTCAAGCTGTTGGGGACCTGCAAGCAGCTAGGACAGGATTTGATTTGCCTGAGTGCGGTCTTAGATGGTCAGCTGTTGTTGGTACAGTATGGTCTCATCCAGTAGAGTTGACTATGATAGATTCAGACCCTGGTGAAGGGCCTAGTGCAATAGTAACACAAGTTGCCCATAAGACAAGAGGGAGGAAGACGCTTTCTGACTGAAGTGCATGAACCACACACCATCCCAGAGGGAGGCGATGAATCTGACCTGAGTGACAGTGAAGGAGAATGGCCAGCAGTTAGGCGATCAAAAAGTGTGAGAGTACCCTGCCAAATGTACTCTGCTCTTGAATGGACTTACTTAGCATCCAATGAGTGGGAGAAAGCATTTTACACCTTTAGCTATAACAATTTGCATCCACCTGAACCTCCTTGAAGTGTATATTGTGGCTGAACTGAGCTTTGAAATTGCATTGCCACTAAACAGACTATCTCAACGTATTCTGGAAGTGATTATTAGTGAATTTTAACAGTGCATTTATTAAAGGGAAATATAACAAGATTTAAAGAGACACTTGAACTTTGCTTTGCTACCTATGCAAGTGTGTACTAACTGCAACCAAACTGTGCTGAAATCTTCTAAACTATATGATCTGTCGCTAGAGAACTCATGGAGCCAAACGTTAATGCCCTTAGACGCAAAAGCATTTTAGTAGGAGTATTTGCTGCCCAGACAATAGTTTAATTGTTTTACTTATTATATTGAATTTACTGCATCACTTACATGACACATAGCTGAAGCCTGCACATGCCCCTCAAAATCCCCTTCCTACTGACAGTAGTTTGCCTGCACTATATGCGAAAGAGCTACATTTACATGCTTCCAGAGAAGATTACTCATTGAATGTATATTCAAAGCTGCTTTATGAGTGCGTTGACACTATGGATGCTCTGGATTGCTACGTCTGTGTACAATTGCCTGCATCAGTTGCCGAGGGAATTATCTTTCATTATCTTCCCTTGACATTTGGAGTTTTCTGTAGCTTGGTTTTAAGCTTGTTTTATGGAAAAGGTAATTTCCAATATTATTAATCAAATCACGATTTGACTTTTTCAGAAGGGCATGTGCTAAAGCACCTGAATCGACAACCTGATGCTAAGATTTCTAAGATAGTGGGACATCTCTTTAGACCCACCATGACACTGAATAAAGCCTATGCACATAGATACAATGTAACATGTTCTTTGACAAGTGTAGAAAAGAAATTCATTGATTCTGCAAAAGACAGGAGGAGTGACCTTTAAGCTAAAGCCCCAAATCACACAAAAGTACCCTCATGATGAAAAGAGGAATGCAAATATAGAATAGTAGGAAACATGGCTCCATTATCCTTAGATTGGCAACATAAAAAAAAGAATATGTATTGTCATTAGAAAGTCTACCACTGACACAAACTTTGTAAAAACAAGTGAATGTGATGATACATTCGAGGTTCGAGGAAACTGTGGTTCATACTTAAATGTAGGAGATCGTGTATTACCTGGAGTTTATTACATTGTGGGAAACATGCACTTTACAGAATACCAGAGATATGGGCTGGAACCTGTTATTTGAGAGTGGCTTTTCCAAAGATTTCTCACTTGGGACAAATTGAAGACTCAGCAAGGGAACAACAAGAGAGGAGCAAGTGCTAGTGAAACTGTGAGTGATATCTTTGGTTAATGATTTCACTGTAGGAGTGATACTCAACTCACACAAGATACAAATGTTGTTTACAGTAGTTGACAAATTGTCTATTAGTACAGGTGGAGAATTCCTAGTTCTAGACACAGAAATGTTTGCCATCAGATTGATGGTTTTGCAGAATTGACTTGTCTGTAGTTCCATCATGGTACTGAGAACAGTGAATATATGTAAGTATATAAATCAAGGTAGTAATCAGCCGTACTCCTATTATGCAATCCATACACTATGTGTGTCTACGGTTTGTATGAGTGTGTAGCCAAGAATCCCCCAATAGGATGATCCAACCCCATTACCTGGTGGGACAGAATGTAGGACCCCATCTTGGTCATGAACTAGACACCACTCACGGAGATGTTACACATCTGCTTGGTGAAGCAGCTTCATGCAGGGACCTCTCAATGTCAGCTGAAGTGTCTCCTCTGCTAACCACAGGAAATGGTTTTTTATTTATAATAATGTATATAGCCCTGTCGCCCCCTGGGGATAAAAATAGAGTGACAGTTGCATCACATGTGCAAAGGCCTTGTGCTCAGTGTTCGAGGCAACATGATAGTGTTGCACAAAGCGAGATGTCTAATCAAAGCAGTTTTAGAGAAACTAATCCAACATTGTCACACACGAGAATTTACGTAAAAGGTCATTGTAAAATGTTATTGTGCAGAAAGAGGGCAATGTCAGAAAATGTGCAGCATTGCTACTGGTGCCTAACTTGGACTCACTACACCCACTCCTCATACTAAGGGTCGACCTAAAAGCTATCATAAAAACAGCAGGCCATATAAAGTTATAACACCTGTAAACTTTAAAACCACTCTAAAATCACCTAGAAGTAATTTCCTTTTAAAAAACTCCATAAAAAGGCCATCATATAGTTTGAAAGTCCAAGCACACAGAAAGCCAAGGTACCTAGAAGTAAAAAAAAAAGCGAAAAAACAATATTTTGTTTCTGTTATTTTTTAAAACATGCCAAGTAAACAGTTCCCACCAAAAATACAAGGCAATTGTTTGTGTGGTCTGAGTGGTAGTCGCAACATTGCTGTTGCCAGCAACCACAGATGATGTTTCTAGAGGTGCACCTTGAGCCAGGTTTATAGAGCAAATATGGTCCCATCCATTCCCCCACAGCAGCTGCTGAGGGAAGAACTACATCCTGTAAGCATTCTGCAGAGCCGATATCCAGTTCACTAGGAGCCAAAGCATCCAAGGGTGGCTCAAAGTATGCATTCACCAGCCATGGAAACGGCTGGGGACAATTATACCCAAGGGCCCTTAGAGGCTCCATCAGTACTCCAATGTCCAATGATGCAACCAAGTGTGATCGGCAATTATATCCAAGGGCCCTTAAAAGCTCCATGAGTACTCCAATGTCCAATGATGCAACCAAGTGTGATCGGAGGCAGAAATCCAGCACACATTCATGACAGCACAGCAGGCAGCGGAATACAGGTTGTACGCAGTGAGGCCATACAGGCCTGAACATTAAGAACCAACGCTCATTAAGTTCTCGAAGCCAAGGTGTGCCGAAGCAGTTTATCATGCACTCACAGAATTGCAGCTCAGGCAGTACTGCTGTCTCCATTCTGTTTCAAACTGGAGCATCCATTGTGTAGCAGCAAGATTTAAATGAGAATCCCAGACACAAGTAGCAGGGCAAGCAGAAGACCTCCAAAAACGCTTCCCAGCACAGAGTGTGTAAATGATGGAATTACTACAAACAAATTGTCGGAAAGGTGCTAACCAATCCAGAGTAATACATTTTAAAAAAATGTGCTACACGCTGTATCAAAACAATAGATAGACAGAATGCTGAACAATATCATACATTCACCCCAGTACAGAGATCTGGGCATAAATCCATAATTTTTTTGCTCCCCATGCCATTCCAGTTTAGACCTAGCCATATGCAAATCAGTCTTGACTTGTTCCTCATGGGAACAGTCCAGCCCGAATTGCCAAGCCACGTCCTCCCTGGACTGGAAATAAGCATCCTTGGACCGTTTCAGGGTTTCACACCTCATCAGCCAGGCTAGCTTGACTCCAGTGGCATGGAGAGCATGGGACCCACATATGGGCATATCCATCCTACTCAGGGTGACAAATGCAAAAAAAACACTTGATGGACAGAATGCTGAACAATGTCATACATTCACCCCATTACAAAGATCTCAACCTAGATCCATCGTTTTTTTTCTCCCCTTTGCCAGTTTCGGTGTGTCACCCCTCATCAGACAGCCTAGTTTGACTCCAGCGGCATGGAGAGCTGGGACTCAAGTCTGGGCATACCTATCTCACTTGGGGTGACAAATGCAAAAAGAACAATTGATGGACAGAATGCTGAACAATGTCATACATTTGCCCCATTACAAGGATCTGGGGCTAAATCCATAGTTTTTTGCTCCCCATGCCATTCTAGTTCATAACAGCCATATGCAAATCAGTCTTGACCCTGTTCCTCATGGGAACAGTCCTGCCAGAACTGTAAGTCAGGCCCTTCCTGGACTAGAAACAGGCATCCTAGGACAGGTTTTGGGGTTTCACCCCTTATCAGCCAGGCTAGCTTTACTTCAGTGGCATGGAGGGCACAAGACCCACGTCTTGGCATACCCGCCTCACTTGGGGTGACAAATGCAAAGAGAAGAGTTTATGGACAGAATGCGGAACAATGTTGTATATTCACCCCAGTGCAGATATCTGGGCCTCAATCCATCAGTTTTTTTGCTGCCCATGCCATTCCAGTTTAGATCCAGCCATATACAAATCAGTCTTGACCGTATTCCTCATGGGAACAGTCCAGCCCAAACTACCAAGCCAGGTCCTCCCTGGACTGGAAAAAAGCATCCTCGAACCGGTTTTGGGATCTCGCCCCTCATTCCCCAGGCTAGCTTGATACCATTGGCATGAAGATCACGGGACCCATGTCTGGGCATACCCATCCCACTCTGGGTGACAATTGCAAAAAGAACACTTGATGAGCAGAATGCCGAACAATGTCATTCATTCACCCCAGTACAGAGATTTGGGCCTAAATCCATCATTTTCTGGCTCCCCATGCCATTCCAGGTAAGACCAAGCCTTATGCAAATCAGTCTTGACCCAGTTCCTCATGGGAACAGTTTAGCCTGAACTGCAAAGCCAGGTCCTTCCTGGACTGGAAACAAGCATCCTAGGATCGGTTTTAGGGTTTCACCACTCATCAGCCAGGCAAGCTTGAATCCAGTGACATGGAGAGCATGGAACCCAAGTCTGGGCATACCCGTCCCACTCGGGTGACAAATGTTAAAAGAACAATTGAAGGACACCCTTGGTATCAGACATATTGAAGCCACATTGAATTAGCTTCCCAAAATATTTTGGGAAGTTAGTATGAAGTAGTGTCTGTATTTCGGACAAGGACCTGTCAACCTAGAGTCTCTTTGGCGGATGTTAAGGCCAAATCCCTTTGTAAAAGCATGGCTTTCATTTTGCTCAGAGAATTAAATCATATGTTGGGAAACATTTATCGAAGGCCACAGGGTTGTCGCCCTAAATGGTTGCAACAAGCAACTGTGGAATTGACCTTCACCAGATAAGTGATCCCTGGTTCCATTCCACAGCAGCCTTGATAACTCAGCATCAAATGACTCCCATTAGAGAGTAGTTAAAAAACAGGACGAATCAGGGTGGGTGGAGAACCCTTCAGATAACAGGGAAAGTTTGCAACCAACACATTACAAGCCCCATGAAGCGAAATGTCCTTGCAAACTAAGGACCCGCTCAAAGCATTCTCACAGTAGGAACTGCTGAGAAAAACTCTCAGGCCTCTACCTACAACAAAACTTGAAAGGTAATTACCAGTATTCATGCACAAACTCTTCACCTAATGCTTCATATCTGCCTACCTGGAGATGTTGTAGACAATATTGGAATTGGAATGTTGTGACTGGTAGGTTAATGTATCCAATGATTATTCAATCCTTGGATGGCGTCTCAGCACGGATAAAAGGTAATCGTTCTAGTTTTTCAACATGCAACATGGTATACTTTGTACCTCTCCATGTCATTAATATCTGTCTTTTATTTTTATCGTATGAAGAAACCAGATTGGAGGCGTTCATATAACACCACAGCATGGGACCAGAATGTAAAGTTTGAAGTCCTCAGCTTAATAACACAATCAATCGAATTTGCGACTGCTCATGTTGTAAAATAGACATGTCATGCTGCATTATGTCAATTGTAGATGATACAATGTTGACCAACGAATATATCCTATAGCAGGGGTCTTCAATCTGTGGCGCCCGACCCCCAGGGAGGGCGTGGAGTTGCGAAAAAGGAGGTTGCACATTCCTGTTGCACTTCTGCTTGGAACTGCCTGAATCTGGAATCCAAAATGTTTACTCTTTGATTTGGATTCCGAACAGTGCATCTCCAGGAGTTCTCTGATTGGAGGACATTGTGAAAGAATACAACGTCATTGATGACTGTCCTCCAATCAGAGAAACTGCAGGATGCACACCAGGAAATGCCGGGAACTGGGGCCATAAATATGCACCTGTGGAGTGTGGAAGGCTTTGGAGTGCTTCAATATTTGTTTATTCCGGCTAACTTGCACTCCTGCTCCCTTTCCTGGACTTCCTCATTGCTGCTACTGCTGTGTTGTTCCAGCTGGTGTCCTCTTCGTGCGTCTTCATCTTGGATGCCTCTGCAATCTGATCTCCTGGCTGTTTCCTGGTTTCCAAGGCAACCGAAGCTTCGCACAACTTGTGACTAAGCTGCCTCTTCCTATGCATTCACCCTGGCTTTTAACCCCTCAGTGACACACACACATACAAAGGATGTGCATTTCCTTTTGGATTCAAAGAGTTGCAAATGTATAAATAATTTTGAATGGTCGGTTGGGGTTTATTTATCGGAGAATATTCTTGCAAATGAAGAGAGTTAAAAACTATTTATCAGGGGTGAGATAAAAGGTCAAAAGGGTCATAAAATATATTTGCCTTCACTATCGTGTTTTGACTAGCATATGTTGTTGAGCCAAATGTAAACTCTACATTTGACTTCTACATACATAGTACTTCTCTTCTCAGCAAATGCTTATTTTCAATCTTAGAACAACCATTCCACTTTGTTCCATGACCTTTAATTCTGGCCCAGTTATTGGATTTTTGTATTGTCCTTCTGGGGATACTTTGATGGCATATTACAAATTCTTGGCACATCAAACTTATTAATGATAATAATACTATTAACCCTAAAGCAACTATTCCTACTTCTCCAACTGCTCTGACTGCTACTACTAATTTTGCTACTGCCAGTGCTACAACAGCTACTAGTACTACTAGAAATCATATCAGAGGGGCTCAGCTACATACTTTTGGAGATTTTTTCAGGATATTTTTCCAGGATATTTTTTCAGGAAAAATTATTCCAGATTAGCTAAATTTGTAGGCGATATGGGAAAAATATTTCTGTAAATCTGATTTTGCCAATTTCTTCTAACCTTGTGGTCTCCTTCAAAAACAAATCTATTGACTTTGACTTCCTGTGCACCATACTAGGCCCTAAACATGATGTGAGTGACTATGTTGAAAATGGGTTCTGCCTTAGTATGCAGAGGTGAATGGCATCTGTTTACCTGCCTTTGTTCTGTAAATGGTCGCACTGTTACATGATTACAATTTCCTCAACCTGCTGCTCACTGGAAAATAAGCAATTTTGATAAATTACCTTTGGCTGGTGTCCTTTGTAAACTTTCTTCTTACCTCATCTTTCTTCCTTCCTACCTGTTTTAAACTTTCTTCTTACCTCATCTGAGGCCTCCTGTCCTCCAACACCACCAACTTGACCAAGCAGCTGTGGCGGGGGCCCAGTATGCCAGTCCTGTTTACTGAGCAGCCTCCTGTAAACTATCGCCATCAGTTTCTTTGATTAGTGGGGAAAATTGAGTGGGTGATTCTCTTTTGCTGGGGAGTGCCTGTTCTTTAGCAAGGATTGTTTTCCAAACCTCTCATTAGGGTACAACAGGACTGCTGAGGAAGGGCTGACTTACACTACTTTCTCTGCTGCTGTTTTGGGAGGTTTCACCCTAGTAACGTTGAATTAATGTATCCTGATAATAAGGTCACCTGGGATGGGGTGATTAGAGGCTTTATTTATTGGTATCTGCAGTCTAGGGCAGACACAGCTCCACCCAGTTTCAAGATGTTGCAAACGTTGTAGGTTTTGGCAATGGACTTGAAGTGAGGCTAACAAGTGATAGGTTTGTGTATTGTAAATGGCTTGTAGCAGTTCAGACTTTTATTTAACAGGGCACTTGTGTCCTAACTTCCTAAGATGACTAAGATGGGCTGGGAGGGGGCATAACATTGTTGGGATGAAGGGGAAGAACCTGGACAGACAATACCCAGCCTGTGTGTGATTATAAGGTATTGGAGAAAGGGCCAGACATACTTTAGCTGACAGAGATGATAGGGATAGATGGGAGGAAAGAAAGAGGCGTGTGTTCACTGTTTAACTCTGCACAAGACCTCCAGGCTTTTAAGGGACTCCCTACTTCTCCCGGTCAGGACCAGGTGAGCCTCTAATGTGGCTACACGTATTCCTGCAAAGTGGAATGTCCTTTACAAAGGATGACTAGACATCTCTCTGTTGTTCATTGTCGTATTTTGTTGATAAACTGGTACTAATGAGGAGAAAACTTTGCCCAGTGTTACTGTGTGTAAAAAATGTCAAAATAATGAAGCAGTAATATCCCAAAATATGCGCATCACATAGCATTATTTGTATTTTCTTACCATCCAATTTAGTTGACCCTGCTGCATGATTTGGACCTCCCTTGCCTCATAATTGTATTGGCCCTTCCTATAGGGTGGTGTGGCAGTGTGCTTTATTTTGCTGCTTGGTGACCTGTTTTATATTCAGGCGGACTGTTTTTACTCTTAATTTCTGTGCTATTACCACAAATATTGTCTGCAGGATGCAGAAGTGCATGTAGTCTACCAGACCTTGCAAAATACCTCTACAGCTCAGCCTTTACAAGTTTAAAACTGCAGCACAATTTGGTCCTCACTTATCAGTAGCCCTGCCTATAGGGAAGTCTGACCGTGCCCAAAGGGGTTGCAGGTCAGGTCAGTGCTCTTGATTTCTATGCTATTACCACAAATATTGTCCGCATGAAGCACAAATTCATGCAGTCTACCATACATTGCAAAACACATATAAAGCTCAATCAAAAGTATAAAACAGCCCGGCTCTCCAAATAAGGGCCCCTTTTTAAGATCTCATATATGCTGCACTCACACGCAGTAAACTTCATTATCCACTCTATGCTATATCTTTTACAGCTCAGTGAGCTCCAGTGATGAGTGAGAGGGAAGCCAACACTTGGTGGTACTGGCAGAAAGCCAGAGAGTGTCAAGCTGGGTGCCAGGTTTAGAAATCATAACTATAGGTGACAAAGGTGGAGAGAATTTTTGCAGGCTTTCACATCAGGCTGTCACGAAAGAGAGGATAGTCAGAAACCAACCTGTCAATGAAATGGGAATCTCCAGGTAGAGAGTACATACTCTATGAGTGAAGTTTTTGTGATTGCTAGATTACCCTCATCAGAATACAGCAGCGAAGTCTTCATGACCACTGAATGTACACTGCCACAAACAAGTCACCTTGTTATGTGTGTGAGTGGCCTCTTGGTGCATCCCCAGTTCAGCAGAACCTGGTGCACTGCTGGCAAAACAAAAACAAATAGAGAACCCCGTGGTCTTACATTTGTCCAATGCATTATGAGTGATTTTGGGGCAAATGGGTTTAGCCAAAAGGTCTAACAAAATGGCAGAATGCCTCCAGTGTCCATGCATGTATGGACATTAATTACTTCAAGAGAAAGAGAGATGCGAAAGAGAGGTTAAAGACAAGAAAGTCAATAGAGGAATATAATGCATCATTGAGTAACCAAGAGTCTGCCACAACAGCCAACACTAGTCTGGCAGGGTTTCCAATCAAGCACCACAAGACTGGCTTTTACTGGATAGCAGTGGTTTTCCTTCTGAGATCAATTATGATACAGACAACAACTATGTAGTCCTTCTAACTTTTTCGAAGAAGGTGTCAGGAGATCAGGATTTGGACTAGCCTACATAGAGAGCACTACAATAATCAATTTGGGCACAAACAGCAAATTTTTAATCTCATTACCAAGTAGGCGGTGGATTTTATATGTCGTCCACCCATGTTACCTATTGCTATCAATGTGTGCACACTCAAGGGAAGGGGAACCTTGTTAATGGCCCACAACGCCAGCTCACGTAATGGAAGCCAGGACCAGCTGCAATTTCTGCTTTAAGCATGTGGAAGCAACCTAATGTGTTATTTGCGTTTTAGATAAGCTAAGAAGATTTTTTACATTTCTTGTGAAATTGCAAAGAGTTTTTTTTTTTTAAATGACAACCATACTGCATGCAGCAGCAAGTCTGTGGTAATCATTAATATTGGACTTTGGAATTTTGCATCATAGGTCAAACACACATTTGACATGGATCATTTCCTGCTGCCAAAAGATGGTAGGTCACTCAAACGAAAGGCTGAAACAGATGTTGAGAAAAGAGCTGTGAAAATAATGGAAGCATGATGCCTCCTACCTGGACCTTGGATTAACCTTTGCAACCATAAATGGTAAAATAAAGCCACAGTGTGTGGTCTGTGGCATGACGTTGGCTAGCGAAAGTCTGAAACCAAATAAATTAAAGCGCCACTTGGAAACTAAACACGGGTCACTAGTAGAGAGGAATACCAATTGTTTTGCCAGAAAGCTGTAAGACATCATCCACCAAAAAGACACTATGAAAAATGTGGTCTCCACACCAACAAATGCCTTGAAAACCTCTTAACAAGTGTTGTACCACATTGCCAAAAACAAAAAGCCTTTTACAGATGGGGGAAAAGTGATACTTCGAGCAATGCTTAATGTGGCCAGGACAATGCTTGGTGAAAAAGCGGCAGAGAAGTTGAAAACGGTACCACTCTCAGACACAATAATTTGCCGCTGAATCGCTGACATGTTAGACGATATCCACAGAAACTCCTTGCACGCTTGAAATCGAGTTTTTTGCTTTGCAATTGGATGAAGCGACTGACTTATCTAAGGAAGCTCATTTAATTGTTTATGTCAGAAACTGCCACAAAATTGTAATATTGTAAGATTTTTTATTCTGTGAACCAATCAAGGGACAGGCAACAGAATCAACCCTGTTTAACATTCTCAATGACATCTTGTGCTCCAACGGCTTAAAATGGGACAGCTGTGTTGGGATCTGTACGGATAGTGCTCATTTTATGTGTGGGGATACGGCAGGCCTAAATGTCAAAGTGTTAAAAGTGGCTCCTCATATTCTATGGACCCACTGTATGATACACCGGGAAGCCCTTGCAGTCCAAAACACGGATAGAGAACATGGGGATGTGTTGGATTGTGCTGTGAAAATTGTTAATTTCCTAAAGGCTTACCCCACTAGGGCTCATTTATGTGCAATTTTGTGTGCAGGAATGGGAGCTGAATATAATGGTTTGCTTTTCCACACAGATGTCCGATGGTTATCCAGAGGGAAGGTTCTGAATCAAATTTTTGAATTGAGAAAAGAAGTACGGCAATTCCTTCTAGATTTGGATCCATACAAAGCAGAACAGTTGTGTAATCCACGTTGGCTTGCACTCTTAGCATACTTTGTCATTGCAAGAAGCAGAAAGTACATCTTTCACAATGTGCCCAAAAATATCTGCTTTCCAGAAGAAGCTGGAGATGTGGAAAAGAGTAATCTAAGATGGCCTGCTAGAGGCATTCCCATGTTTATCAGAACCTGATGAGGACACAGGATGGGAATTTGAAAGTGCTGCTGAGGTCATCACTTGACTCCTCTCAGGGACGGTTTGGAAAAGTACTTTCCTGAGGATATTGATCATGACAATGACTGGGTCTTCCAACCTTTTCTAGTGGATGCTGGTACTCATCTCCCATTGCACCTTCAGGACGACCTAATTGAGGTCCAGAGTGATTGCGTTCTCCAAATGCAATTCAGCAAAATCTCATTGGGGAGAATTTTGGCTGAAAATGTCTGAAGAACATTCATGTTGTCAAAAATTGCAGTCTAGACTATTCTGCCATTTAGTTCATCATATTTATGTGAGACTGTGTTCTCAGCATTGTCAGTATTAAAGACTAAGTACTGTTCCAGACTTGAGGTGGAAAACAACCTGAGGAAGGCAGTAGCAAACATACAGCCACAAATTGACAGTATCTCTGGAGAAAAACAGTCAAACCCATTACATTAGTTCAGAAATGTTTTATCAAGTTTTGTCAAATTATGTTTTGTTTAGGAATAATAAAGTACTGTTGTGCATTTTTGGGCAATTCTTTTTGGAGACTTGTTGTTTGAACTGTGTAGTAAGCCTGTGATAACGAACTACAGTCACCCACAAACCTTAAGTTTGCTAAACACTGTTTAATAATATATTTTCCCACCGTAAAAATGATTTGCCATGGGAACTGGGGGCATTTGTGGTTGTCGGTGATGAGGAGTACCAAGTTCTAGAAATGTTTGTCAGGAAGGGGTCCTTACACCTGGACATTTTGAAAGGGGGGTCTCAGCATCCAAAAGTTTGAAGATTTCTGTCCTAGAGGATGATATGGTCTTGCCATTGTCAACCACTGCCAAAGCATTTTCAAAATGAATCCAATTAATCCTGCACAGCCTCTCAGCAGCTTCCTGTTGACAAACTTCCCATAGTTCATTGTATATGGCATGCAAGAAGTGCTTTTGACATAGAAACTTAAAACAAAAGGTGCTGGTGTTCCCAGGGGGGAAATATCCGCACATTGAATATGAAGTTAAATTATTCATTCATTTAAGCGTGTGTAGTTAGTAACGCCGAAGGGTTTGTGATCAATAGAACTGACCAATGCTATGTACAGTCTGAACACTCTGGGGTCTTTAACTCATAGAGTGCTGGGAAGTTCTGCATTGACTGACTAAAGACCTCAACGTTGTGCAAGGTGAAACAACATTATCCCTTCTGTCTGATGACCTGAGTCTCAGGGATGTCTTGTTAGGTCCCCAGAACCTATGTCAAAAGCATGTTATGACAAAATTTGCTTTGAAAATATATCACAATACACAGAGCAAAAAGCGACACAAAGTTGAGAATAGCCAATACCGTGAAATTGAAGACGTTTTCGAGATGTTAAAGTCCCAAATCACCAAAAACCACTGTGAAACCCAACATATGGTGCAATCAAAACTCTGATTAAAAAAACGTAACCTACCAATTTAGTGTGAATCTGCACGTCATGAAATGGTAGTGGCCAGTGTTCATAAAAGCATGGTGAGGTTTACAAAGAAACCTCAAGAATAGGTGATGGTACACCCCTCAGAGACTAGAAAAGAAAATATAAGCTCAAATCAAAATAATATGTAATGGTGCCTTAATATAAATGAACCAACATAACCAGCACTAATCGCTGAGGCGCAATTGTAGCACTGAAGGGAATTTTCAACAGCAAGTTGTGACTTTAAAAAAACTATTTCTAGCGAGAGGTTATGAGCCTTCTCTTTTGGAAAAAGCACACACTTAGATCAATAGAACTAAAAGATCAGAACTTCTCAAAAGGAACAATGAGAAGAAAAATAGGAAGGGGAAGGATATAATTGCATTCATCACGCAATTTAATTCACACAGCAGCCAAGTCTTTAGCACATTGAATAAACATTGGCAACTCCTTAAATTAGATCAGGAATTGGGTCCCTATTTATCAGCAAAACCGCGGATTGTATATAGAAGAGGCAGGACTCTAAGAAATATACTGAGTCCCTCGATAGTCATTAGTCCTACTAAGGCTACTAGTAACATGTGGCTACCAGGCAAACCGAAGGTTTTTTTTAAGTGCTCCATGTGTAGTGTCTGCCAGTTTGCAGATGACAAGAAAAAATTATTCTGCTACAATACTAATCAAAAATATACCATACAGCAGTTTATTAACTGCAACACCAAGTACACAGTGTACTGTATTGTCTGCCAATGCAATTTAATCTATGTTGGCAGTACAATACGGTCACTCAAGGAGAGAGTACAGGAGCACATAAGAGCCATCCGAAATCACAATGAAAACTACCCTTTAGCAGTACATTACAACACTGCGCAAGCGAATTCAGAGATTCTGCACTTAAGATTTCATGGGATTGCCGCAGTTGATATAAATCCGCGAGGTGGTGACAGGACAACAACTCTGAGAAAACTGGAAGCTAAATGGCTTATCAAATTGCGGGCAGTTGACAGAGGATTAAATTCAGATTGAGAGCTGCATGTGTTCTTACGAGAGTAAATTGTTATTGCTATACCTTGTCTCTTCCTGTTGACTTCAATACATTGCAATACTGTTTGTATGTAATTGCAAATATAAAGAAGAAAATGCGATTTTTCATGACTGTGCTTATGGTGGTTTGAATTCAATTATCATACAGTCCACTATATCTACACTGTTTGATGGGAGCATATATATACAGCATGAATGTAACATTTATTGAATCTTCTATAACATATGGATGTAACATTTATTCAATCTTCCAAAATGTGCTCTAGTGCCTGTTTTTGTCCTTTTTTTGCTGTATATGTCTGGACACTAGCATGTTAAAACTATGTTCGACTAGGTTTCAATACATAAAGGATGTTTGGCTCCTCAGGCTTTATTTATAGAGTCAACTGTGAGATTTCTATATTCTATATGTATACTCTGTATGACTAGATGTCAGACTGCTGTCTGAAATATTTTACTGAGAGGTACTCGTTCATGTTGGTGGGCTATTTCTCCTTTTCTTATCCAATTCTTTCTTATTCACTTTTTATCTGATTTCATTTTAATATGCACGCTTTTCTTTTATTTGTTTGTGGTGGCTGTGACTCCAAGTTGTTGATACAAGTGGCACGCAGTATTAAGGTGCCCGTGTGGGGTTAAATGGGTTAATTGACCCGCTTTAGGTGGCAATGATTCCTGGGTGTGGCTACTAGTGGCATGATCTATTAAGGTGCCCGTGTGAGTTTGATCAGGTAAAATATGTTAACAAGCCCGGTCCTAGTTTTGTTCGTTACTATGTAGTTTGATCTGTTTTACACATACCAAGATGGCGCTGTCGTCTAGTAAGTGATTTAGGTTCCCTTAATATCCTTCGTCTATTTCACTCACCGAGGTTGGTATGAGTCATGTGACTCATTCAAATGAAAGGAGGCACCATGTAAATAACGAGCGTTTCACGCTTTTCATTTTCTTTACTGGTGCGGAAACACGCGGATAGGCGTCTTAACTACAATCGTTCGGTAAGTGCTTAGGACAAGGGAAATGTTCAACTTAAATCGTTAGGTGCTGTGCAATTGTGTAGCATTTTGTTATTATTGTTGTTACAGGTTACAACTTATTATGTTTGTGCCAAGGAAGTCAGAAAATATGGAGGTTTGAGATGCCATGTTCGATTTTTTTTACTTGTGAAAGGTGAGTGTCGTGAACCTAGAAAGAAAGGCTCCACTGTTTTTGTAATATTGCAATCGATGGATTCACCAATAGTTGGTGTTTTTGTTACTGATCCTGCTCAGGGCATTTCTATATAAGCCAGGCAGGATCCAAAAAATTAAGACTGTGGATATAATTTCTTAAAGTATTTATTATGATTGTCTACACTCTACCCTACTACGTACTGGTTATTGACATGGAGCATGGTATCCACTTTGTCCAGGGGTTACCGTGCTGGTGTTTTTTCCATTTTGTGTCTGGGTATTAGCCATTCATTTTGAGCTTACACCCAGATACTGGATGTCTTTTGGCCTTTTGTCATTATATGACAATATATGTATGCTATGTGAAATTAATGTTATAAATATACAAGCCATACTTTTTAGGATTGAACATTGGCCAGCTTTATGCTTAGAGTGGTTTTACCGGTTTGATAGACAGGACTTTTATCTAATGAGAGGCAAGTGATGATATATGTCTCGTTCACTCACGTGATCAGAATTTGTGAACAATTGGGTTGGTAGCGGATACCATGGTGCTATCACATTTACGATTAGTGCTGGTTATGTTGGTTCATTTATTTTAAGGCACCATTACATAATTTTTTGATTTGAGCTTATATTTTCTTTTTCTCGTCTCTGAGGGGTGTACCATCACCTATTCTTGAGGTTTCGTTGTAAACCTCACCATGCTTTTATGAACACTGGCCACTACCATTTCATGACGTGCAGATTCATACTAAATTGGTAGGTTAAGTTTTTTTAATCAGAGTTTCGGTTGCACCATATGTTGGGCTTCACAGTGGTTTTTGGTGACTTGGGACTTTAACATCTCGGAAACTTCTTCAATTTCATGGTATTGGCTATACTCAACTTTGTGTTGCTTATTGCTCTGTGTATTGTGATATATTTTCAAAGCAGAATTGCAATACATACATATTGTCTAATTTTGGTTTGTATATATATATATATATATGTATGTCTTACTGTGTTAATGTGTTTATGTTAAAAAGGCATATTGCGATATGGATACAGTGTTCTATGTTGGTTTTATAATATATATGTTTGTCCTCGTGAGCCAATATATTCATGTTAGTATGTTTATTATTCCAGCCTTGAGAAAGTCTTAGGACAAGACGAAACACGTGTTGGCTATAGTGTGCTGGGATTATTTTATCAAAACAAAGGAATACTTTAATCTACAAGAATAAAGAAACACAGAATTGCATGAGATTTGATCGTCTCGAATTAATGTTTTGGATCCATGTGATTGTGTCTTGTTCATTGTAAAAAAAGAAAGAAAATCTTTTAGATTCTATGTTTCCATATACTTGATCTTTACTGTTTATAGATCTACAATATATACAAAGGTGTGCCGTAGGAACCCTAATTTTGTCATGACATGCCTTTGACAGAGGTTCTGGGGACCTAACAAGACATCCCTGAGACTCAGGTCATCAGACAGAAGGGATAAGTGTTGTTTCACCTTGCACAATGTTGAGGTCTTTAGTCAGTCATGGCAGAACTTCCCAGCACTGTATGAATTAAAGACCCCAGAGTGTTCAGACTGTACATAGCATTGGTCAGTTCTATTGATCACAAACCCTTCGGGGTTACCCAGGAATCTGAACTGACACCCATTAGTGTCTAAAAGCCAAACAACTATCCCTTCCAATTGGCGTCTGAGGAATTGTATGAGCCATTGCGTAGCATGACATCTAGTGTATCCTCGCAATAGATTGTACAGTGTTGCCACAAGTCTTTCATCTTGGATATTCCAAGACATGATGTTTGTTGTACAGTTTTGTTCAGGAAAATCATTTGGAGTGGTATTAGGCACACACTAAACAAAGCCTCCGTTCCCTGAACCTGGCAATCTTTTGTCCCTCAAACTGACTTTGTTTTTATTGTTGCTTTCCAAAAGTCAAAACCTTATAGAGACAGTGGGAAAGAAAAGAAGCAGAATATATCAGCTTGGTGTTCGTTAGTATATTTTTCTTAGCAGATGTAGGAGCAAGTCTGTAAAACTATGAGGCTGGGTCTGATGTGTCAAAATCAGCAAACTAGGGGTAATGAGTTCGGTTAAAGTAATTTTAAACAAATATGTAGTTTGCAAAAGTTCCATACTATTCATTAGGGAATTGGAACCGTTTTAATGTTAATCAGGGACAGTCTCTTCGTTCACGGTGCAATGATGCATGTGGTTTCTATACCAAGTTCACAATGTGCATTGCAGAGCATTCTGGGAGATAATTTACATTCAGAAGTAAGAAAAAGACAGTCATCAATCTAGTGGGCCAGAAATAGCAATCCAATTGTAATCCAAAGGTGTAATCAGGTAGCAACAAAATATGTCTTTTTCAGCTAAAGATAGAGAGCACACACCAGTAGCTTGAAAGGGAGAGGTGACTGTAGTGGAGTCTCTGGTTCTGTTGAATACGATGAGCAGTCATAGTCTATGAAGTACCCAGATGCCACTTGGGCTAATTTTGTCAGCTATGCAGGTTTTGTAGACCCGGGATAGGACTCAATCCGAGGCATATTGATGTTGTTCTTATTGTATATTGTTGTCGAATTGAAAGTTGTTTTTCTGTACTAGTTCATTGTACAATGGTTGTTGTTGTAACAGGGAGAAGAAATACTTCAGTGTTGTTGACTGTTCCTCATTGTAGAGAGGAGTCTTCTTTATTTATCAAAGCTTCCATCTGAATCTTCTGCGTGGTAGTGACAGGAGAGTGGTGGCTACCCAGGAGTCCACATGGCCTACTGTTGAGAATCAGCCACATAATGTTGTTTGTTCAGATCAATGGAGACAAACCTTTTGCCTCGTCACCCAGCAAGGGGGGGGGGAAGAAGCACACTTCTGGTACCTTTGACAACAGTACAGGTACAGGATCACTGTATGACGGCCCAAACTCTTTTTTGTCCTCAATTTTTTCCCTGACCTGATCCCCAATCTCTTGGACCCAACCAGGTCATGCCAGCACAACCTTCACTTTCCCAGTGGCAGTGCATTTTACTTGGAAGTTGCTTTGTTTGTTCTGGAATTCATTTAGTTCCTGTAAAACATCCAAACATTCATTGATGTCAAACAGTGTGTCTGCCGCCACTCTGCTGACATTATCGAGCTCTGCGACCCACATTCTCACCCCAAACAGGATTTCTTATGGAGGCCGACCACCCAGGAACATTCTGTGCATATAGTTAAGTGCCCCCTGCACCTCATATAGGTGATGGACCCAACTGTGACCTGAGCCTAGAATCCTTGATGATAAAGTCTACTTTAAGTCACATTTTTTACTCTTGACTGACAAATTTTCCTCAGGATGATAGGGGAGCAGTAGCGCAAGGCTATACCCAAACTTCCCATGGCCTCTCTGTAAGCCTGTGAGCTAAACACTGGACCCTGGCAGGAATGTAGTGTGCCAATTGTGCATGTCATGATGAAGAATCTCAAGTCTTTGATAAAAGTTGGGCTGTCAGCCAACCGCTGTGACCATACCCACAGGAATCTAGACCATGAATCCACAGCCAACTAGATATACCCGTAATCTCGGTCAGTGTGTAACGGGCAGCAGTGGTCCAAATAGACAAAAACAAGAGGCTTTTTTTAAATCAATAGAGGTGTCTGTAGTGGACGGGCTATGGTAGAGCCCTTCATCTGCTGGCAGATGTCACATTTGGGGACATAATCCTTGGTCTATTTAGCAAGACCAAGCCACCAATAACGCTGCTCCACTAATGAAACTTTAGCAGTAATCCCTTTGTGTGCTGAACCCAGATCCTCATGTGTAGCTAGTATTAACCCCAGTCGGCGATCAGTGTTAGGTATGACTCTATCCCCACTCCTGGAATGTGAACATATGGTAGTTTCTGTGCATCTAACTTGTAGGAGTACTTAAGTGGAAACCCTTTTGGCATGTGTGTGTCGTTGCACGCAGCATTGACAGACACCATGATATCTCTGTCTATCCTCGTACTAGAATGAGTGATTGCTTAATCTGCAGCAGTACAAAGAAGTACAAACTGTTGCCTTAGAGGCTTCATCAGCCATCCAATTCCCTACAACATGAATGACATCACATTGATGACTCAAGGTGTGTATTACATGAGCCAGTGGCAAGCAATATTTTAGCTTTGCCACTAGTTGCAACAGCATATTGTGCTTGATTGTGCAAACCTTAGAATCATGAAATCCATGTTGGGCCCAGTAGTGAAGGTATTCATTATATGACTGGACACAATAATACGAATCACACACTATAAGTGTGTGGAATTCTGATCTGTATTCTCCAGTGCCAGTATCAGGGCCTTGAATTCTGCCAGCTGCACTGTTCTGTCACTAGGAGACTGCGTGTGTTTTTTCATGATGGAAGTTTCCATCATGCATGTGCCCCTATACTATTGTGCATGCAGCCGAAGATTGGTGCTTCATCCCTATAGCAGACTGGGCAGACCCATCAGTGTAGATAATGTATTCATATTGATCAAGAGGCATAATATAATTCAGCAGAGGATATTCTTGTTCAAACTAGAAAAAGGCTTACATATGTAATGTAGAGTGAAATTTGTAGTCTACATCTGTTGGAGTGAGAGAGTTAGCCCATTGTATCCATCAAGGATTTTAAGGTTTGAGATTTGGAACGCTTGCTTTGGTGACCGTCTCTAAACTCAGTACTGGAGTTACAATTATACATTTACCCTGAGCTAGTGCTCCCTTTCTCTCTACAGCAGTCTGTACAGATGGGAGAATTTGCTCGGTAGGTGAAAAATGCATTTCAGCATGTATGCATGAATGTGATTTATACGTCATTGGAACTTTATCACCTTCATTGAAAGTGATATAGATTTACCCAGATGGTCCAGCGATTACACGGATCACCAGATTTGTGGTGTTTAAACACGTGTAAATGTTTGAAAGCTATGATATCAGCTTGTGTTTTTCTGTGTCCAATGCGTGCTTGAAAAGTCTTGTCTTATCAATTTGTAAAATGCTTTTACTGTGTAATTCAAAATGTATGTTCTGCCAAAATAAAAAAATCCTAAAATGAATTGTAAGTCTTTTCACAGTTGAGGTTGGTGCAATGCAAATTTTTCAAAAAAATGGGACGCTATACTTTTGCCTTCACCTGACAATTTGTATCCTAAAAATAGGTCATTAAGATGGGCAATTTTTTAAAATTTAAATTTGTAGCTAATGTGAGCAAACCCCAGAACTATGCGGTCCAATCTGTCCAAGTGTTCCATTATTCCATTGTCCATGAGATATATTTATTCTATGTAGGACAATGCCTCCTCATCAAAATGTTTGAGTGACTCTGTTACTCTGGCTGAAAACAGCTCAGGACTATTCTTATACCACTGGGGTAACAGACAAAATTGCCTAGGTGAGCCTAGCACTGAAAAGTCTGTCAAATATCTGCTACCAGGTGCTATATTTTGGCAGACAAATCTATTTGAGATACGTAGTGTAGTTTTGTATTTTTACCACACAATGTTATTCATTATCAGCAGCACTGTGTGCATTTTGTACCGCAAATGTACAAGCAGATGTGTTTAGATGTCTGTAATACAATACTAGACCGTATGAACAGTCTGGTTTCATTACGGGAAACAAGTGATTATTCATTGATGAGGTGCAATTTTCTATTACACCTTGGTATTCAAGTTGTTCTAGGATTTCCCTAAGTTGTTTTTTAGCTTCATGTTTAATCTGATATTGTCTTTAGGGTTGAGGAGTTGACAGCAATGGGATCCTGTGCTGAGGTGATTTATCATTCCACCTCACAAGACAGCATTCAGTGTTTGTGGGCTGATACCTGTAGTAACCAATTGCGGTAGTGCAGCTTGAGCAGTCCTCACAGGGTTTACTGCGTGTGTTCGCATTATGAACTGCGTGGTATTTCTGAATATTTTTATAGAATCTTTGTATAGTGTACGGATTTCCGCTGCAGTTAAATTAGCAGTATTAGGATGTGGTTTGTATTCAGCTAAGACTGGCCATGGCTCTCCTTCTTCACTGAGCGGACCGGGTCTCACATTTTCTGTTGTGTGTGGGAGGGCACCTTTAAGCAAATTAATATGTTCTTTGTAAGAAAGAGGAATCTCTCTGTCCTCATATGGGGTGTATTACTCTGGTGTTTCTTCTTCAATGTAAGTATGAAATAATTATGTTTGAGCAGTTGCAGCTGGAAATTTGACCCAGTAATAGAAAACCTCTGTCTTAAATTCTTCGTGTGCCACGAAGAAAAGATCTCTACCCATAGCCAGGAGACCAAAATGTAACAATTTCTTAAAAACGCTTCATCTCAATTCTCTGCAATATTCAGTTCCTGGTCATCTTTGTTCCCAGACATCATAGAACAAATGAATTACCGAGAGGGCTAACACAATTTGGGAAATTGTATCTTTCAAGCTTGAATAACCCACAGCCAATACATAGGGTCTACCTACTCAGCTGAGGTGGATTTCCCTATCACCATGGAGGTCTCCAGTTTGGAGGTGAGTAGGTGTCTCTGAGAACCATAAAAAAAGAACCCAACCAACGTTTGCGTCGCCATGTTGTGTAGTTCCATCATGGTGCTAAGAACAGTGTGTATATGCAGGCATATAAAACAAGGTAGTAATCAGGCATAATCCAATTATTCAATCCCTACACTATGTGTGTCTAGGCTGTGTGAGTGTGTAGCCAAGAATCTCCCCACGGGAGGATCGAACCCCATTACCTGGCAGGACAGAATGTAGGACTACGTCTTGGTCACAAACTAGACACACCTCATGGAGAGGTTAGAAAGCTGCTTAGCAAAGCATCAGCATGCATGGACCTCTCGATGTCAGCTGAAGTGTCTCCTCTGCTAACCCCCGGAAATGCCTATTTCTTTATAATAAAAAGCATCCTTGAGATGTATATCCAGATTTTCATTGTATGGGTATGTATATAGCCCTGTCACCCCTGGATGAATATAGAACAACTTTTGTAATGCTTGTGCAAAGACCTTGTACTTAGTGTTCGAGGCATCATGATATTGTTACTCGAAGCAAGATGTGGAAGCAAAGCAGTTTCAGAAATAAACTTATCCAACCTTGTCACGCATGTAAATATGTGCAAAACTTCATCTTACAATGTTATTGTGCAGCAAGAGGGCAATACAAGCAAATGTGCAGTGTTACTACAGGTGCCTAACTCAGGCATATAGCAGACTTGCTTTAAGTAGTGTCCTTCTCGCAAAATAGGGTGGAGTTTGCCGTATGTTGAAAGCTCAAAAATGTTGCACTTACATTCCAAACGAAAGTAAAGACCTGAAGAGATACATTAGCAACATTACTGACCTGGAGACATATTTGAAAGCGTTTAACAGCAACAGGTGCTGGGGAAGCAATAGGGAGTGCATTTTCTACTATAGAAAGATGGTTAGGAACCCTAGTGAGTGGCATTGTTGGAAGCATCTTGAAACCTTTAGTGATAATTGCTCTTTGTGGATTATCACTTTTTGTGATACCTAAGGTATACAGACGTGCACAGGTGAGGAAGGGAGTGAAGACAAAGAGAGCAGACATGGAACTGGAGGAGAGACAGAGTAAATAATATGTGACAAAAAAATTCTGGAGGATTCCAGAAGAAACATGATGATGATGATAAGATTGCAATCTGTCCATCTGATAAGACATTGCTGTGATGGCTTGATTAAATGTGTGCTATGATGTCTGGGTAACATGTAGTGACATCGTTGTAGCTCAAAACTATCCTTTTATGTGTAGAATATGATTTTAAGAGAAAATATATTCCTTTGTATTTAATTGAGTATACGCATATTAAATGTACACCCTTGATTGAATACTTTAAGTGACATGATTTTGTAGGCCTGTATTTTCCAATGCTGCCTTTCATTATTCACAGTCTACTGTTTCTCTTAACTCAACAATTCTTGCAGGTATTTTCATGCATTTTTAGTTTAGAGTAGATACATTCTTGTATTAGAGATAGATACATAGCCTGAGAAGAAGACCTTGACAACCAGCACACGCAAATTGAAATATTAATGAATGGACAACTCATCCCTAAACCAGGTCTGTGAAAGACATGTCGTTCCCATGTGTAGTGTAGGACTAATATCGACGGTTGCAGTCCACAATGGGTAAACCCCATAGACAATGGACTTCTCATGATGCTGCAACTAAAGGGGTGTGGCGAAAGGACTTGTGGAATATAGCTAACCAGTTGCCCTGGCAGATCGGGCAGAACTTTCTTTTTTCAGAATAGGCTTCTGAACTGTATGGAGTCTTTTACCAGACTCTTAAGGACTTCCTTGCTGAACCACTTCTGCAGACCCCATGCAGAATTCCCCTGGAACCCTTTTGCAGACTCCTTCCATGATTCCGAACTGCCCCTTGAAAGGACTTTGAATGGCCTTAGACCACAATGACTCTTTTGGACCTTACCGTAAAAGTGTTTTAGGCTGCCACTTATTCCCGACCCCCTGAAGACAGATCATGGATGAGCTTCTGAGATGCGAGTGCGTGTCCCTTTATATTTGCTATCCCCTGCCCTTCTTTCCTATATGGTACTCTTTGATTTTTTAAACACTTTGAATAACTAAGCCATTCTTCTCCTTTGGATTGTATTTTGGGTATTTTGTATAGAGGAGGTCACTTAAGATTGTTTTATGAACATCAGGTACTAGTGCTGTTGATCTGTATAGCAGCCGTTAAACTACATTTCTGTTTGATTCTGATACGGATACATTTCTTTAGGAGTCTTGGTGGCATATTTACAACAGAATGGAGAAGCATGGCATTAATCAAACATTGCTAACGCCACGCTTCTCCATTGTGAAAACGCAGGGATGCGCTGTATTTACAAGAATACTGTGCACCCCTGTGTGACCCCTCATGCTGGTGCTGAGTTCAGCTGCCTAGCGCCAATGCAGGCACCCTTGCACTATAGTGCAAGGGTGTCGGCTTTGGGCTAAAATATTGTTTATGTGCAGGAAGGTCTCCCTTCCTGCACATAAACAATCCTTCATGGCGTTTTTGAAACTTCTATGTGTGCTGCTTAATAGAAGTCGCAAAATGTCATTTTTGTTTTGTATATACGCAATAAATGACAATTTTCTATTTCTATGGGTGCTGAACAAGGCAGCACACATGGAAACTGCAAACACATGGAGAAATAAAGCATATCTCCTAGTTTTTCCAGGGTAAGACTAGGTTTTCCCTGGTCTTAATTTTGGTGCTGCCTCCTACTTATGCAGCTCTGGTAAATAGGTGGCAGCACCCACCGCAAAACCCATTGCCCTCCTCTTTCATGCTAAGTACAGCTTGAAAGGGTGTCCTATTTACAAGGCAGCATTAAGCCACGCTGCCTTGTAAATAAGGCAAAGTCCCTATTGCCACCACAACATCACTTTTAGAGATGTTGTGGTGGCGATAGGGGCTTATAAATAGGCCACTCGATCTCCCTATTGTAATACTATAACTCTATAGCATGGTGTTGAGAGTTATCTCTCTGAATTTAAATTCCAACTTGCAATACACCTTTTTAAACTTGCCAACCAATTCCTGGTCCTCATTGTGTAGCCAAATGGGTTGCAATGTCTAATGAAGAGGTACACTGCTAACTCCCTTTCCTCTCAGTGTCCACAAGAAAGATTCATCTGAGGATGAAGGGTGAGTTAAAGTGTGGGCCCAGAAAATGCCAGATCACCCTCCTTTGATTCATCCCAAACCTTGTTTTACTACTATGATCTGCCAAAATATACTTTCTAGACTCTTACCTCCTGTATCCTATTCAATCAAACTAACAGACTCATGCCCACTGCTCAAATTAACAACTTATATCTCCCTACACTAATTCACCGGGTTCCCTAGTAGCATGATATTCATCAAAAAGCGCTTCAACGCTTCAATACAATTTCATTTACAATTGCAATGCAAGTAAATAGGGATTTGCAATAAAACCCATGAGTGGTTTCATTGGAACACCCATGTAGCACTCATAGAATCACTCCTTGCCACATAGTAGCACAAAGTAGTGCCTAGGGCAACTTCATGTTACTACAAGAAACCTCCATCACAAATCCTAGGTTTTACTCTGGATAGTTTATGGAAAGCAATAACTGTGTCGCGTGTATTTAGGCTGATCCGAAATTGTTTCTGTAATTCCAATTTTGTTAAAAAAAAGTAAATATACATGTCTGAGAAACCTAAATGTTGATACAATAAAGTAGTTTAATATGTAGGTGTGAAAGGTAATCCTTTGTTTTTAGAAATAGAATTCCTGCTTGGCTGAGGTATGCACCCAATACAGGCAGGAACTACCACTCTAGTCAGGGAAATCTAGATACACACTAAAAGAAAATCTGTGCTCACCCTCTGGTAGCTTGTCACAGAGCAGTCCAGCTTATATAAAGAGGCATCATTGGTCTTTGCTAAGGGTGAAGGCAAAGTGTTGTCATCGAGCCACGCATTGACCAGCCTCTGCGTCAGTGTTGAAGCACGATGTGTCAGTTCTGTTTAGCGCAAAGGCGACGATGCATTGGTTTTAGAGCAAAACAGCTGCAGAACCCACTTCTGAGGGCAAGAACATGGAGAGGGCACCTCAGCCAGGAGAAAGACTCACAGAAGGCAGAGTCTAGCAGCACCAGCAGAATTGGAGAAAGTATTTTGTGTCTCTGAGATTTCACAAAACAGGCGGCAAGCCAGCAAGCCCTGGGAGATCACTTGGAGGGAAGGCAGAGTCCAGCGATCCCTCAGCAGAGTCACGCAGCAGCAAACATCAGGGCAACATGCAGAAAAGCAGTCCTTCAACAAAAGTGGTCCAGTTGAGTGCTTTAAGCAGCACAGCAGTCCTTCTGACAGAGGTTCAGGTTAATATCCAAAAATGTCTGATTTTAGGGGGTCTGGGACCCAGTACGTATACCCAAAAGGGACTTTGATATAGGGGTGACATTAAAGAAGCTTTCTGGAGTGCACACAGCTCCCTTTCGACCCAGTCTTGCCTGCCAGGCTATCTGTGGAAGGTAAATCACTATTTTGTTTGTGGACAGGACACTCCCTAATGAAGTGTAAGTGTCCGCCCCTCCCAGTTCTTCCTGTCCAGGAAGACCATAATGCAGATGACTGCCCAGAATGCAGATGAGCCTCATCTTCTTGTGTTTGTCGTTGTCTAGAGGGAATACAAAACGTGTGGCTGTCACCCACCCCAGACATATGTTAGAGAAAGTCTGTCAGGAGCATAAAGCAGTAACTGCAGAGAAATCTTCACTTTCAAAAAGTGTCATTTCTAAAACAGCAGTGTTTAATCCAAATTCACCAGAAATGGAATTTATTATTACCATTGCAAAAATATGAAACATGAACCAGCACTCTTCTCTGGTCAGGAATTACAGTGTAAAAGTGTATTAAGGAATTCCCAATGCTGGCCTATGACAGGAGTAGGCCTCAAAGTAGAGAACAACAAAATAGGCTGTTTATCACTACCAAGACATGCAAAATATAAAAGTATATGCCCTACCTTTTACTTACGTAGCATCCTGCCCTTAGAGTTTCACAGAGCCTACTGTAGGGGTGACTTATATGTAATAAAAGGGTAGTTTAAGGCTTGGCATGTAGCTTTAAATGCCAAGTCGAAGTGGAAGTGGAAGTAAAGTGCACAGAGTGTGACACTGCAGTGGCAGGCTTGAGAAAGGCTTCAAAGGCTGCATTTGTGGACGGCACAAGCATTGCTGCAGTCCACTAGTAGCATTTAAAGTACAGTCCCTGAGTATATGGTATGCCACTTTACAAGGGACTTACCAGTACATGAAGTTTGCCAATCAGGAATACACCAATTTCATCATGTTTAGTGGGGAGCACAAGACCTTTAGCACTGGTTAGCAGTGGTAAAGTGCTTAGAATCCTAAAGTCAATAAAAAAAATCCTCAAAAACAGGATGTAAAAGACAAAAAGTCTGGGGAAAGACCACCCTAATGATGGCAAGTCTAACATTTGTTATCATTGTTATTAATGCAGATGTTTTCATTATGGATAACTTTGGATTTTTGATCGTGTTTTTGTAACTTGAGGGAAAAGTAGAAAGCCTGAAGTCATGTATGTGTGCCTAATTAGTACAGGGGACCTCTGTCCCTCTTTTTCCGATCCTCACAGCCTTTGCCTCCCGCATTGTTAAAACGCTGCTTGTTTATCTAATTTGCACATTGGCGATATTTGCACAACACGTTTTAAGGATAATATTTTGTGTCTATATTTTAACTGTTTTAGCTATTGTGTTTTGTGTTACTTGTCGTTGCTCTGCCTGATAGTCCTGTTTCTTTGCTGCTACACGGACGCTCGACCCTAGCGGACCCGGATGTTAGGCGGGTCCGCATTGCACCTGGGTTGACGCGTCAGTCTTTCTAGCTGCCGGATGCACACAAAAGGCGCACTGAGGCGTCCACCCAGCAGGCAAGGCGTGCCTAAGGCAAGCCCGTCTGCGCCCGTCCGCGCCCAGAACGCGCCCAGCGCCAGGGCCCCTGCCCCTTTGAAGGTACACAACTATTGCAGAAAACAGTTGATGGCCTTAGACAGATCTCTGTGCAGGGCCCATGACCTGGACCTATCTAATGAACATACAGAAAGTTGGGCTTGCAGTAAATGTGCCTATCAGATTAGGCGGGATAGAGAGGAGGGGGGAACAGATAATCTGTTAGATAGGACGGTCACAGCCGGCGTAGAAAATACCGTCAGACACAACTCTCAGATTGAGACTTGTCAGTCCCGAACCCTAGGCTGTATTCTTTTAAACTTTCATTCCCTACATAAAAACAAGTATCAAATTGCGGACATGATTGAAAATAGCTCCCCAGATTTAATCTTCCTAACTGAGACTTGGGTGGATAGCACCTCTGGCCCCGATTGGAATATAGCTTTACCAAGTGGCTATGTGGTCACTACGCAAGATAGAATAGGCAAGAGGGGTGGAGGGATAGCGATTGTTCATCCAGCGCATTTAAAGCAACGACTGGAAACGTACTTAGATCTACCTGCGGAAGTACTCTATTTCACCATCTACTTAGGGAATTCTTTCAAGTTTCAAGGCTTATTAGTCTATCGCCCACCTGGGCCTAAGTCCTCTCTTCCACTAAGGCTTATGAATCATCTAGAATCCCGGACGGATCCCCATCCCTTTATTCTTCTGGGTGATTTCAACTACCACCTGGAACTTACCAATTATCCAGAGGTAGCCTTGTTGCTTGAGAATTTGGCAGCTTTAGGCTTCAACCAAGTAATTAATGGGTCTACCCATAAAATGGGCCATAGCTTAGATGGCATTTTTGTTAATAATATGGATCTTGAGGTGGTCAATATCACTGCTCTTCCTTGGTCTGACCACAGCGCAATCCATTTCAACATCATGACAGGATTACCAGTACCCCCTTCTTGCCCAAAGTTGGCGAAAATGAAAATCAGACAATGGTCTAAAGTTGATGCGGACAGGCTAACCATTGCGTTGGGCCACTCACATCCTACTCTTAGTAAGGATAACTCGGAGGCTGCGCTGCTTTTTAAAAAATGGTTGGCGTCAGCTGTCAACGAAGTAGCATCTGAGAAGCTGCTACCTACTAGGAGAGCTAAACCATCTGCTCCCTGGTACAGTAGGGAACTTAAAGTCCTGAAGAGCATGTGCAGGAGGGTCGAGCGCCTTTGGAGAGCCGATTACAGTGCCGACAACAAAATTAGGTATAATTGTGCTCAATCGTATATAGAGATGCAATAATCGCAGCAAAAAGTTCATTTTATGCGATAAGGATCAGGGACGCAGGGAATTCGGCCAAGGAGCTCTTTAAAACAATAACTGCTCTCTCTAAGCCACCCCAGGATAATACCTACCGGCCGGATCAAGCAATGTGTGAGAAGCTCGCCTTGTTTTTTCAGGATAAGGTTCAGCTAATCTACAAAGATTTTACACAACTGTATCCGGACTCAAAGAGATGTGGGCAGCTGTTGATAAATAGAACCACAAGCCATCCTGGTCTCAGGAATTTTCCCCCCATTACAAGAGAAGAAACCTGCAGACGGATTACCTTAACTAAATCAGGTTCACCTAAAGATCCCTGCCCCCCTTCAATCATGCACCTCGCGGCAGATGTGATTGCAGGAGAATTATCTCCTTTAATCAATCAAGTACTTGAGTCTGGTAGCTACCCTTTAAGTTGGAAGATAGCTACAATCAGACCACTGTTAAAAAAACCTGCACTGGACCCTCATAAACCAAAGAACTACCGCCCTATTGCTGCACTGCCTATTGCAGCCAAAATTTGGGAGAGAGAGGTGAATAGATCACTGACAGAATATTTAAACTCCCATAATCTGCTGGACTCCACTCAGCACGGTTTCCGTGCAAAACATTCAACGGAGTCAGCACTACTGGTGGCTGCAGAGGAAATTCGCAGCATAGTGGATAAGGGAGGCAAGGCGATCCTTGTGATGTTAGATCTGTCGGCTGCTTTCGACATCGTTAACCATGCGGTGCTGATTCAAAGGCTTCAGGAGATTGGCATTGAGGGCTCTGCGCTGTCCCTTCTCTCTTCCTTCTTGGAACGAAGGGAGCAAAGTCTATTCTGGGATGGCCTACAATCTGACAGCTTTGATCTGCCATGTGGGGCACCGCAGGGTTCAGCGCTGTCACCTACGCTGTTCAATATCTATGTGACTCCTCGTGCCAAACTCATCAGGAAGCATGGCTTTACTATAGTCTCATATGCTGACGATTCCCAGCTCATAATTTCTACCGTTAATCAATCTAACGACACAGCTCTTAAATTCCACAACTGCCTGTTGGAAATTATGACCTGGATGCAGGAGAGCTTCCTGAAGATTAACACCGAGAAGACGGAGATCATTGAGTTCGGCCAGGGGAACCCCCTGTGGAACAACTCATGGTGGCCTTTAGGAGCCGGGGAATGCCCCTGCCCTGTGCCCAAGGTGAGAAACCTGGGCGTGCTGTTTGACTGCCAGTTAAACTTCTCAGCCTATGTCAATAACCTTGCATCATCCAGTTTTTTTCTAATAAGCACTCTGCGTAAGATTTTTCCCTTCATTATACCAGAGCAGCGCAAGACCGTTGTAGTAGCGCTTGTGTTATCCTGGCTGGATTATTGCAACGCTCTACTGTTAGGGATAAATAAGACGCAGATCAAAAGGCTGCAGGCTTTGCAGAAAGCTGCGGTGAGGCTACTTCTGGACATCCCCAGAGATCAATCTGTCTCTGGGGGAATTAAAACTCTACATTGGCTCCCAGTCCAACAACGGATAGATTTTAAGGCCATATGCTTAGTTCATAAGGCTGTTTTTGGAGGTGGAGCCGAGGATATCCAGAAACTACTTCTTACCTATACCCCTGGCCGTGTGCTAAGGTCCAGCACCCAGAGTCTTATCAAGATCAGTAGGATTAGGAAAGTCAGATGGGGAGGTAGAGCCTTCTCAGTCCGTGCGGCTGGACTCTGCAACAGGCTCCCCTGTTCACTAAAACTAGTAGACAATCACCAATCCTTTAGGAAATTGCTAAAGACCCGGCTCTTCCAAGAAGATCGCACCTGAGGACAGTGTTTCCCTCTGTACTTACCAGCGCCAAGACGCTTCGGCATTCGAGCGCTATATACAACTATATCCTATCCTATCCTATCCTATCCTAGTTGTGCTTTTTAAAAAAAAAAGTATATATTTTTATTGCACATATCTTTCCATTGTTACAAACAACACAAGAAGAGAGAATCAAGAAGATGAGTTGCAGAGAGCATAGTCCCAAAATTCATTATAAAAAAATATAGCAGATCTGTGAATCAAATTTAACAGCTTATTTTTATTTCATTAACAAAAAATAACAGCTGCAATGTAATATTCTAGGTTTGATCTTTATTTGATAAAAAAGTTATGGGTCCTACCAGAAAACTCCATCATATGTACAAAGAGCACACATGAGATAACAGATAGTATAAAATAACCCATTCCATCTAAACAGAGCTCCTGCAGGGGAAGGCCCCAGATTTCAACAATGGGTGAAAATTTCTGTAGAAGATACATTGCAGACAGATCCCTTAGAGGAAAAGACGGACACAGTGAAGCTGAGAGCGCCTTTGATTGATTTAAATGTAGTTTACCAGACAACTCTGCCTATCCTGCAGTTCCGTTATCCCTTCTACAAAGGGGGCCTAGTTTTAATTCCCCTTCTTCCCTTTACATGAATACAGTGATATCTACAGATTATAAATTGCCAATAATCGTGCTTCATGAAAAGAGGGTGGGCAATGATCAAGCCAAGCTGATGCAATGCATATTCAATATACAGCCATAGCCACGAATGTAAACAACTGGGCAGAACTGGGATCCTCTTTACTTTTGTACTGCAAGCAATGTGAGCTGGGGGAAGGGATACTTTGATTTTTAGGCTTTAATCGAAGAACTTGGTGATCTCTGTTCTAAGTGATTCACATGAGGCACAAATACCATACATGTGTACCAAATCTGAACTCAAGCAATGGCATTGTGGGCACTAGAATCCACTGCACCCCAGCACTTAGTGATTTTCTTGGGGGAATAGCATGTCATAAATGGTTTTGTAATGTTGAGCCTGTAAATTAGATGACAATAATATAGAATGACCTAACTCAAGAGACTCCAAAAAGGAATTATCTGTGGCCACCAAGTTTGTTTCCCGTTTCCCAGATAGCCTCTCTAGATCATTCTGCGAGGGGAAGTTTAATACACCATATAGTCAACCTATTGTGCCCCCCAATAATCGATCCACCAATTATGTCCTAACAAAACCTCTGGACCTCCACTTTTCTAAAATAGAAAATACTGGTCTTGTAAATATTTAAAGAATTCCTTATGGCAGAGCTCAAATGTTATCCTCAGTTCCTAAAAGGAAATAACGCCGCTCATCAGCATAAAGGTCCCCTATTCTCCTGGACCATGGCGCTTCCATCCAAGTACATGAGATTATCAAAAAGCACCTGGCCGCAAAGTGTAAAAATTGAATGGCCCTAACCCCAGTTTCTTCCGGAGTGCGGTCTAGATCTTGTGAGCTTCCTGGATAGTCTTAGAACAGACCTTTTTAAAATAACCAGGCTCTATTTTTTGGAGAAGATGCCCCCTACTACCTACTCCAAGCAGAAGATCAAATATCAGGGGGACTTTTCCACTTTCTAATCAAGCTCAATCCTCCTCCCCTATTAAGATAATCATGTAACCAGAGACACCAACCAGTGATTATGTTTGAAGTTTGGGACAGCCCAGCCATTACTTTCTCCAGGAAGTGTCAAAAACGTAAGAACCCTTCTAGTGTTAGAGTAAGCCCAAATAAATCTAATCACCATATCATCGATAGCTTGAACCAATGATTCAAAGATCCAACTCGAGTGGGATGGGCCGCAAAAAAATATAACACCTTAGGGAGGAATATCATTTTAACAATATTACTCCTGCAAATTATAGATAGGTGCAGATTATCCATTCTTGCAAAATCTTTTCTTGCATTTCAAATAACTGGGGCCAAGTTATTCTCGCCTATTTGATCTATCTCAGGTGATAAGCTGACACCCAGATATACCGCCTTCTCCAATACCCGGATAACCGCTTGTGTTTTATCGTGATCTAGAGAATAGCCAGAGAATCTTCCATAGATACCCACCTACTTTTCAATCTCTTTCAATGCTGTCGCTGGATCAGAAGTAACTATGGCGACATCGTCAACATAGACAAGTACTTTTGTGTCCCATGCATGGTAATGCATAGGTGTTATTGCAGTGTTGCTGACAAATTTCCGTATTAAGGGGTCTATATAAAAAGCAAAGAGAAGCTGGGAGCAAGTTCACCCTTGCCTTGTTCCTCGTTGAATCTGGATTTGTTCTGATTGTCCCCCCATTAATAAAATCTTAATGGTAGGAATGTGGTACAGTGCTCTTACTGCTTTAACATACCCAGGCCCTAATGCAAACCAGTTTATGACAACACATAGATACTTCCATGAGACCCTATGAAACGCTTTTTCTGTGTATAATGATATCAAAGCCATAGGGTCTCCTGGAACCAAAGAAACATCTAAAAGAGTTATAACCCTGTGGATATGATCAGTGATCCCCATTGTTCCCCAGGGGAGATGTCTTTAGCTATTATCCAGCATAGACGCCAATACTTTTGAGTATATTTTGGTATCGCTGTTGATCAGTGTGATTAACCGGTTTGATCCGGGCTCAAGAGGAGGTGTGTCTTTTTTTGGAAAGACTAATGTTAGCTGTCAACCATGACACCAGTGGAGGGGGTTCAGGCGGTCATAGATTTGTAAAACCAATCAGTCATGATTGCCTCTAACTGGGAGGAGCACACCCTGTAGAACTCAATGGGGATCTTGTCGGTACTGACCTCTTTATCTGAGGGCCAGCTTTTAAAACTAACTGTATTTCTTCCCACGGGGAGGGGGTGTCTCACAATTCTTGATCTTCAGCATGAAATTAATTTTACAGATGGGATTGAAACTAAATACTGTGAGATATCCTCATCTTCCAGATAGTTAGCTGTCCTAATGCACTGTGCTTTTGAAATGGACGGTGTGCAGCTGGCATTAAAGTGCACATTTTGAGTTTTTTGGACATGCCTGTTCCAGCTGCGTCATTGAAAACTAGAGTTCAGTAAAGTTAAGATTTACGGGAGAGAGGAAACATGGACAGAGTGGAATTCAGCTTAACTGATGTAGGAACAGGCCTGTTATATAATTAATGCGCATTTGAGAAACTGTTTATCTACAATGCCATTCATTGTGTACCAGTAGAAGAAGTAATGACAAGAACAATATAGAAAGACTTGGGTTCTAATAGTGTAAGATCAAATTAGTTAAGTAATTCATGCTCCCTTAAGGAAAGGGTTACATGAAATACAAGAACTAGAGGGGCATTTGTATGGTATTTATTTTCAATCAAGAGAGTTGAAGCCTTCAGATTTATTAGTTTACTGAGAATTGTCTGCGATTTTATGGAGCTGTTTAATGTATCCATATCTTAAGTTCGAATATAAAAAGGTCTTCATCATCCAACTTAATTCCAGCTGCAACATGGAATTGCATCTTTGTTGATTTTCTATAAGATATGATGTTTTCGGTCGCCTTAGTTTTGGTATAGCGTCAGAGAATTATATTTTTCTCATTTATTTGGGCTATGTTATGACACTTTCCTGTTGGACATGAGATCATCAATCTATTTAGGCTCAGATATTCAAATGCTGAATGAGGGGTTCAGAGCATTAACACATAAGAAGCACTGGAAATCACAGAGAGAACATGGAGGAAAAGTCTTAAGACTATGATGATGCTGATACTACTATAGAAGGATTAGTGTGCAGTAACCTGATATCAAGTACTAAGCCTTGTTCTTCCACTTCTGAAGTTCGAAGAATTTCTCGAGGCTTTGACTCAGGGAGTTGCAGGGGAATATGAGTAACTGTGCAGGAGAAAGAGATAAAGGACGTGTCGAAGGAGCTGGAGCCACAGTAATCACTGGTTCAATTTGGGCTTGAAAGAGACTTTTGTGCTTCTCGATTCTGGCTGGATTCTTCAGGTGAGTGGGAAGGGTGAAACTTGTTCTGCAGGAGCAAAGTCAAACCATGACTCGGGATTGGGTGGCCTTTGTATACCCTAATGAAGGCTAACTGATGTAGCTAGATGACGTGTGTCATATGGGACACATGGCCATCTGGAAGGTTATCGAACCCTTGAAAAAATCATGTGTTATTACACTCACTTTGACTTTACAGGAAGAGCAGGTGCAACTTGATGATTTGAACCAAATAACACACAAATGTATTGTTTTCGCTCGAATGTGCATAATGGAAAACAACACCAAGACCCCAGCAACAGCAAGTGCAGGTAACTCTATTGGTTAACAGTATACTGGGAGAAGCTTGCAGAGACTTAACGGAAAACCACACCAAGACCCTAGTGTCATGTATTTCCTACTAACTTGTAGAATTTGCACGTTTGTTGGACAACATAGACTTTGGGTGAGGTGCCAAAACTGATTCCAGCCACCCCGCAGGATATGTTGACCTAGAGACCAGCTAGCTCACGGTGCCACCATAAGCCCCCCTAACCCTACAAGGGAGCGAATAGCTTCAGGCAACCCCTGAACATGACAATTCTGACCCCTAAGGGATCGTGATAACAGATCAAAACCTTTTGCTCAGTCACTCGTGCTCACTTGTGCTCAGAGAAATATACAGAGAATACCCCATGGGACGTTTTCAATATATTTATTGAATCAATGTTATTCTTGTATAAAATACATGTGCTGCTATAATCACTATACATAAGCAGATGAATGTGATTACAAGTACCATTAGAGTGAATAGTAGACATAGTGCTACCATGGTGCTAAAACAGTGTATATATACAGGCAATTTAAAACAAGCTAGTAATCAGGCAAACTCCTACTCTGCGAACCCTACTGCGAAGTGTACCTAGAGTGTGTGTGGATGCAAAGCCAAGAATCCCACCAAGGAACAATCCAACCCCATTACCTGGCAGGAGAGAATGTAGGAGCCCATCTTGGTCACAAACTGGACACCCCGTCACGGAGATGTGAGACCACTGCTTGGTGAAGTCTCAGCATACAGGGACCCTCGCTGTCAGCTGAAGTGCCTCCTCTGCTAATCTTTTGGGATGCTCATTAATTATTACAGAAAGCATCCTGTGATGTACATATATATTAGTAATGTTCTGGATATGTAGATGGCCCTGTCGTCCCATGGATGAAGACAGAAAAACATGTATATATTGTGCGTAAAAAGTCCTTGTACATCGTGTTCGAAGCATCATGATAATGTTATGCGGAGGAAGATGTGTAAACAGAAGTAGTTTCAGAGAAACTAATCCAACATTGTCATTCACCTGAATATGTGCAAAAGGTCAGAGCAGCGTTGTTATTGTGCAAAATTAGGACAATGTAAGAAAATGTGTAGCTTTGTTACTTGGGCCTAACACGTGCACATAACACTAGTAACAGTGGGTGCAAGGTAATCTATTGGTTCACAGGTTCTGAGGAACGCTTGCATGGACTTAAAGCACAAAAAAATAATAGGTTCTGGGAAACATCAGTCATGGTATCATAGCATGCCATTAAATGCCACAGGGGTAATGCAACATGAGCCCTGCGTGCTAGGCCTACTATGCAGAGGACGCATGAGGGAGTTGCCACACCTGAACAACTGGATGGATACCTTGTTGGTCATTGTTAAACTGTGGACACCCCTACTGATTACATGTACAACCAAAGGGATTAAGTAACTAACCCTAGCACCCAAATGACCAAACCTAGTGATCAAGTCACCTGGGATCAATGAGAGACATGCCACCACACAGAGCCTGTGAAAGGCAAGAGGACAGGAAATGTCAAGTGATAAGGTTAGAGACAACAGGTGAATAGTAGGGGGCAGAAAGGAAGACAGCAACACAGGCAGCAGTTGGTTGTTCAATAGGCAAAGTACAAGTTGCATGGAAGGGTAATTTCAGTGCTTTATTGCCAACTATAGCCCCTCAGATGGACATCAGCCTTGGGATCCTGTTTAATTTAATACCTGTGGAAAGTTTTTCTGCAAATGACTATTTGGAAGGGCTGAATTAGCTGCTTTCCTTTCAAATTGTGATTCAGTAATCTATGTATCAATAGTTTGTGATGGTATTTCCAGTTGCAAGCCATTGATCAGTTACTGAATCGCAAGTTAGGGTGGTAACAGATTCACAAAAGGAAGACGTCCTCTTTGGAACTCTTCCCTTTTTGGAATCTGATGGCAGCCAGGTTCCATGAAAGAACATAGGTTGCTTTTAAAAACAAGGGCTTGCTGTTTTGGAATATAATCTCAGGAACTGTGTCTGCTGTTCATTGCAGGCTACCATTTCTGTGATTGCAGCCAATCACATTGGGTTGTAAATTGCGTTTTGCTAAAATATTATTAATCCAGAAGGTTGTTGCTCATCCTTATTCAATTTGTTATTCTGTGAACAAAACCTATGACTAAAAAGGTGGGCTGGCAAAATAAAATACAGGTTGCAAAAAGTTGGTGCCCAATTTTCCACCACTTTTGGTGACCATTTTGTAGGTACATCTGGCCCTTAATTACAATGTCTCATAGAATTTGTGTTTATATAGGTCTCTATTACAGTGTTATTGTGTTAATGTGTACAATCAATCCATCCTTCTAGTAAGGGCAATTTATTTATTTATTTATAGAGCGCAACATTAATCAGATAGGATATCACAGCGCTGGAAGAGAGAGATCCATGGTAGGGGTGAGGTGATGGTTGATGACGCTGTATCTGGCGCTAGACCTTAGGGAACAAATGGGTTTTCAGCTTCTTTCTAAATGACATATAGTCATCAGTAAGACCTAGTTCTAGTGGTAGATCATTCCATTGAGTTGCAGCCAGGTGAGAGATGATGTGGCCCCCTGCCCTGGCTTTCTTGATACATTTTGTTTTGGCCTGGTAGCATGACCTTAGACTCCATGTAGGGGCATAACATTAAACTTTGTCTTGGAGAATTCTGGGACAGCAATGATGAGGGGCTTTGTGTGCATAGCTGAGGAGTTTGAATCTGGCTCTTTGACTGATGGACAGCCAATGGATCTGTCTCATGAATTATGATGCTGAGCTTTACCTACTTTTAGTGCATACCAGTTTGGTGGCTGAATTCTGGATTACCTGCAGGCGTGTGAAAAGATAGTTAGCCATGCCGATGAACAGCGCATTCCCATAATCCAGTCTGCTTATAAGTAGGACCTGTGTGATAGTTCTCCTACATTCCAAAGGGATCCATGGGAAAAGTCTTTTAAGGAGCTTTAAAGTAGCAAAGCTTCTCCCGCACACAGCCCAGACGTGGTCCGGCATGGTTACATTGTTGTCAACAAGAATGTCCAGGTTTTTTGCAACCTGCTTGGGGTGGATATCACCGATTGGGGCCACCAGGATGCATCCCAAATTGAGCGGGCTCCCCCAAAGAGTAGAATCTCTGATTTATCAGCATTCAATTTCAGACAGTGGTCTGACATTCAGATCGCCAATTCTGATAGACAGTTGTTCAGTTTGATCTTGATCTCCTCGTGCTTCTCTTCAAGGACTATCATTAGTTGTGTGTCGTCCGCGTAGGAGCAGATACTAAATCCACATTTCTCGCTGATTTTAGCCAAAGATGATAAATAGGTGTTAAAGAGCGTGGCACTCAGGGAGGCTCCCTGAGGGACACCATAGCTGATGGATTTTGGGCTTGAGAAATAGGAGACCATTTGTACTGTTCACGTTCTATTTCTCACAAAGGAGCTGAACCACTGAAGGGCCTTAGCATGTATACCCTTTCCATTTAAGGTGCTCAACAGTAATCCATGTGAGACCGTGGTGAAAGCCGTCGATAGGTCCACCAGGATCAAGGCTGCGGCTCTCCCCTGATCGATTAGGGATGTTATATTGTCTAGGACAGCCAAGAGGGTAGCTTCAGTACTGTTAGTGGCCTGTCTGAGATGGGTCTAGTAATTGGTTTCAAGATAGTTGGATAATTGTTTATTAACCAGCTTCTCCATTACTTTAGATAGATAAGGCAGTTGGGAGCTTGGGCGATAGTTGGCTGGAATGTGAACGTCCGTGCCTGCTTTCTTCAGCAGAGGTGTCACAATGGCTTTCTTCCAGATCTCTAGGAATACAGTAGTGTCCAGAGATTGGTAGAATAGGTGGGTTACATGAGGACATTGTGCCGGTATGATCTGAGGGAAAATGAAGTGTGGGCATGGGTCAAGTGGAGACCCTGATTTAACTCCCCCCATTGCCTTTGCAACTTGTTGCTATGTAAAAGGGGTAAAACTACAAAAATGGGATTGAGCGTCAAGGTGAGGATCCAAGGATTCCCAATCAGTCAGGAATTATTATTATTATTTTTTTTCTTTAAATTCTGTTTATTGGTTTTCAATCAAACAAAAAAACATTCTGATCATCATTGCGAGCAGTAGGCTGTATAACAGTAGCACAGTTGTTCCTCCAACATTGATAGCATTAGACCAGTTTACAGAACATATCAAAACATCACATTATATTAACATCACATTATGGAGTAGATAGCCACCCCACGACTCCGTGGACTCATCTCCCTTACCTACCAGCCTCACTTTTACACCAATGCATGTAAGTCGGCCTGTGTGTAACCCCGCACACTGTGTGTATTTGGTGCGGTCTGTGCCACTTGCAAACATACTGTTAATTGTATCAGAAAGGTCCCTCATTCAGACCTACATACTCCTGGCCTTCACCTCATCTCCTGGTTACGTTCGGCAACTCAGCACAGAGTCCATAATGTCAATACGTATCTCTAGTAAGGAGCTCGTACCACCACGCCAAATTACTCTCTTGGGGAACGTCTGCCTGTTTATGAAATAAGCGTCGCCCAGGGGAACCTCAATGGCACTCCCAGCATAATGAAAAGAGTCATTAGGAGGGAACTTCTGCGTCAGAGGAATCTGGCCCCTGCCGACCCGACAATAAGTACTATGTCAAGGGTCCATATATCCCTATGTCTAGAGGCCCTAGGCAGCATTTCACCACATGTGGTAAGTCTTTCTTGGCAAGCCACCAAGTCCGCAATCCAGGTCTTGAATTTGGGTGCCCATCCCCTATCCCAGCGACAGGCCACCCGTCTCTTGGCCATAAGTAGGGCAATAGCAACGTATTTACGATGTATCGCCTGTACTGGTTTGACGTAACCAAGCAACACCATCAGTGGTGTGGGTTCAATGCGTGTATTCGTCATCAGAGCCAGAGCATCAAAAACGTGCCCCCAATACACATGCACCCCCGGGCAGTCCCACGCCAGATGCAGAAAATCTGCCTCAGGAGCTTGGCACCTATCGCATCTGTCCGAGTCCCGCAATTGATACCTGTGCATCTTGCCTGGAGTGTAATATAGTCTATGGAGAAACTTGTAATGAAGTATACGGAGCCTGCTGCTAGCCGAGACCCTATCAGTTTGCAAGCAACAATATTCCCATTGTTCATCTGTCAAAACGAGTCTCAGTTCCTCGTTCCACTGCGTACAAGAGAGCGTGCCTGGCAGTTCACTCTGCGCATGCACCGTCCTATATATCAGGGAGACAAGGCGTTTATTTGAAGTAATTTTCAGTATTAATTGAAGCGGGGCTAGCGCCTGCTGCTCTGCCAGGAAATCCGGGATTATAGACCGAATTCCAAGACGAAGGTGGATATATAGAAAGACATCCAACGGGGTTTGTTGCAGGCCCTGAAAGACATGTTCGAGAGACCGAAAGCGTCCATTATGGAATAGGTCCCCCCAAGTGTTAATACTGGTGCGCTTTTTGAAATGATGAAATATTGTTTCTTGGAGCAGGGGTATACTCGGGTGGTAACTGAGAGGTAGCAATGGGGAATGAAGTATGACAACATTCAACATGCGCCCTATGCGTTGCCAGGCCCTCGCTGTGCATGTGATTGTGGTCGGCTTCCTATCTCTGGACGTAATCGGGTCATACACCACTCCCTCTAATGGGGTAGGGTGTGCAAGCCAGTGCTCAGCCACTACTTGCGGCATATACCTTGGCTGCTTCACCCAAAACCATGCGAAGTGAGCTTGCGCACTAAGGTAATAAAGTTCAAAATTCGGTATTCCGAACCAACCCTGCGCATACGGTCTAATAAGTATCTTCCATTGCAGTCTCGGCTGCTTCCCTCCCCACACGAGACTTGAAAAAAAAAGTCCCCGGATAATACGGGATGTTTAAAAATAAATAGAGCAATTGGGGAAGTATTATCATTTTAATTAGGGAGGCCCGCCCCGCCATGGAGAGGGGAAGTGTTATCCAGCGATTAACATTTTCCGATATATGAGTCATAGCAAGGAAAAATACATCTTGCTGATTTTATCAGAGAAGAATTTGCTTATCTCCTCGCAGCATTCTTCTGAAGGAGGCAAGGTTTGGTACATATTTGCTGGTTAGCATAGTTCTTTTAATATTTTATAAAACTCTTTAAGCGAGTTGCTGTTATTCGTTTCGCAGAATAGGTTTTCTTAGGATTCTTAATGGCATTGTTGTAGGTTTTCATCTCTACCTTATATAACAGTCTGTCCTTATCCTGTTTTGACAATCTCCATTTGTTTTCTAGCGTTTTGCACTTTCTTTTTAGTGTCCTGAGTTCAATCAGATATCATTTCTCTGATGATGTTCTGCTTTTGGGTTTGTGTTTTAATCTAGGTGTACATTGATCCAGTATATTTGAGATCTCAGTTTGAAAGCTTACTGCTCCCATGTTGGTGGGGAGTGCACCTAGGGAATTTAGGTCATTAAGGTAGGAGTAAAATTGAAATGAGTCAAGAGTAACCAGCCTCCAGGCTCTGTTTGCCACTGATGGTAGCATAAGAGGGTTTGCTGGGGTTGCCAGCAGGCTAAGGGAGAAAGAGAGTAACGAATGATCTGTCCAGGAAATATTCCTGATTTCTTGGATATGGGTGGATTCTATATTAGAGAACAGAAGATCAAGGGTTTGCCCTGCTGTGTGCGTGGGTCCTTTACCCATTCTTTTAGGTACAGAATCTGAATGTCATTTTCCAGGTGTTTGGCCACTGGTTGTTTATTTTTTCGAAATGAACATTGAAGTCTCCTATTACCACAACGTGTTTGTGTTTCAAGCATGAGGGGAATAGTTGGGTGAGCAGTTGTGCACCGAAATCTGATTGATATCCAGCTGGATTATAGATTACAGCTCAACCAAGCGTTATATGACCACCTCTTGATACTTGAAATGATAGGATCTCATGTTCCTCTAGCTGTGCTACTGTACCAGGGAGGCAGGTAAAGCAGTCCTTTAACACAATAGCAAGCCCTACTCCCCTCTGTCCCTGCCTATCTTGTTTTAATAGTTTATACTTGACAGGCAAATCATTAGTGATATCAGGAGAATTATTGTCATCAAGCCAGGTTTCTGTGATGAAAACTAGGTCAGGATTAGTCTCATTTATAATGTCCCAGATCTCAACGGAGTGTTTAGGTACAGACCTAGCATTGAAATAAATGCAGTTCAATTGGGACTGGTCGTCGGTTCCTCTATGTGACCAATCGGAGTGTGCTTGGCTGCACCATTTGCAGCTGAAGCATGAAAAAGGGCCCTCCATATTCCCTGGGTAAGCTCTCATACAGGGTGCCTTGTTACATGGCATGTGCTCAGATAATGCAAGGAGTCTATCTCTGGAGTAGTAATAATATCCGCTTTGATCTGGTTTTAAAGGAGCAGGGCTCCTGGCCCCTGGACCCGGTTAGGCGCAGACAGGCACAGAAGGGCTTGCCTTAGGCGTGCTTCTGGCATGCCAGTGGCGGGCCCGCTGAGTACGTCCGCTTACACATCGGGCTAAAACAGGGTAGAGAGCGGCAAAACTAATCTGCCCCCCTCATCACCCGGAAATGGACTGGGATTGGACCAGGAACTGACTGCCGCACCCTCCACACAAACGGCAATCAGCTGTGGTGCACCAGGGCAGGAAGCCGGTAAGAACAGCGTGATTTTGCCTGCACTAAAGTTTCCCAATGAAGTTAAAATATGCACAGTTTAGTTTTAAAAAGTGCTCACATACATTGCAATACACCTGTAATGAATCAGTTATTCAAGTGGCGGCAGCCTTACCACGATCCGCTTCGTGTACGCTAACACATCGGGCTGAAATAAGGGAGAGAGCGGCAAAACAAATCCGCCCCCCTCGTCACCCGGAAATGGACTGGGATTGGCCCAGGAACTGACTGCCATGCTCTCCACACAAACGCCAATCAGCCGCAGTGGACCAGGGCAGGAGGCAGGTGAGAACAGTGTGATTTTGCCTGGACTAAAGTTTCTCAATGAAGTTAAAATATGTACAGTTTAGTTTTAAAAAGTGCTCACATAAGTTGCAATAAGCTAGTAATGAATAGGTTAATCAAGTGGTAGCAGCCTTACCACAATCCGCTTAAAAAAAAGAAAAACTCCTTTTTCCCATTTATACACAATATTAATGATTTCATTCTTGTTATAGAAGAAAACACACACATTAAAAACCATTGTTAAAAGCTGTTCTCTGCAGTGACTTCTTTCCCAGTAGACTCAACACCCTTGTGCCTTGTTTATATCATAATAAATCTTGCTACACTAGCTGTATTTCTTAACGTGGATGTACACATTTCATGGAAGGTGCCGTTGTAATGACATCTGTCTAACATTTATTTGAACAAAAGTATCACGACTACTCATAAAGTTTATTATTTGATGTGTTGTAAAAGGCATTAAGTTCAACATTTACTATTCATTCTAACAAATTAAATACATCTGAAACAAAAAAACAAAAAAATGAATTTCCCATTTGCATCTACTTTATAGTCGGTGTGGCTTCTGGGCATCGTTCTTGCTAATCAGATCCATTTTAAAGTCTTTGCTAATGGTTTTCTGTGCTTAACTGTTTAAACGTTATTGCTCCTTACCCATGAAACGCAGCAGGCGGGATGGTATCCATCAACACTATCTGTGGTTCTGAAGTCTAATGACATCAAAACGTATACTCAGAGATGGAGTGCTGCAGAACAGATGGCTAATGATTACACATTCAGACAGTTAAATGTCACAAGTAGTGAGGATTGATACTCATCAAAGAGAATCGAGCTGGGCACAGGAGCTGCCACAGCTGAAGCAGAGTGAGATCTACTGGAGTAGTTGTTGAGTTACTAGTACTGCTGAAGAACACAGCCATCATTTAGCAAAATATTATTACGGCTTAAATTATTAAATTCGTGTGTTTTACCTCGCGATGCCAAATCTGCATTTCATGGCTCCATGGTTGATAATTCGGATACCAATCAATCGGCCAATAACATCAGCTAATAGAGTGTTTGCAAAGTGCCAAACCTGCAGTGCTATGTGCTAGACAAACTATTATTTTTTTAAATAGCATTAGCAATATTACTAATAGTACAAGTTATGACATCATCTTCACAGCTGTGTGTTACCATTTTATTGTTTCTCGACAATTCAGTATTGAAATCAATTGTATATTCTGCATGATTCATTCAGGTAAATCACACATTTATAAAAACACTCTATTTCAAGATATTTAAAGGTCAGTAATGCGATTTTCTTTAACTCAATGCAAAAGTGGATGCAAACAAGTATCGTGAGATTTTACCTGCTCAAAGAACCCATGGCAGTTTAACCTATACATATCTCCATATGATTACCTAAAACTATATTTAACAACTGCAAGCAAGTAGAGTAGCTACCCTTTAACTTGTAGTAAACAATGGTAATGTTAATTTCAAGCAAATCGCCTACAAGATTTAAAATGCCAGGCACTACGACTCATTAAAAAACATATCCCTGCTTAAATAGTAAGAACGTCATAAAAAAAAATACTGGGAAGCTATCTATGTAACTTTAAAATGAATGAAATTAATGAACCACTTGAAAACATTTCTGTGACAGAAGCGAAGAACTATGTCTACATAACGAGGTCAATGGATTTTGTGGTCACATTTAAGGAAAAAGCAGTGAATAAAGGGTACAACCACTGTAGACAATCGAATTGGCAGGCTATGGGGGATATTTACAATGAAGTGGCGGTAAGAGGCGTTAGCCTCCTTGGCTTAAAGCCGCTCACCGCCACTTTGGAAACGCCAGTCTGCACCCTATTCACAAGAATGTGGTGCAGAATGGCGTTACCCACATCGACGGCGATAAATCTCACGATTTATCGCCAAAACAGGCACCCTTGTACCAGAGCGCAAGGGTGTCTGCGAGCATAGAGGTTTGTTAATGCACACAAAGGTGTCCTTTCCTGTGCATTATCCCCTTCCCCACTCATGACGGAACTACTCCGTCATGAGCCACAGTTGCGCTGTGCTCATGACGGAGTGGTTCCGTCATGCTGCGGCCGTTGGCGGCCGCTCCGCCCATGCGGCGCTAATTCCCCGCCTGTGCGGGCGATTAGCGCAGTGGGCGGAGACGTGACGGAACCACTCCGTCATAAGCACAGCCGCGCCACCGCACCTGCCCCCAAACCCCCCCAGCGCAGCGGCGGAATTCCTGCCGCGGCGAAGGGGTTAGCAAACCGAAAATGCCAGTTTGCCTTTTCCATGAGTGCTGCTACATGCAGCACACATTGGGAAAAGCAAAAACGAGGAGAAATAAAGTTTTTCTCCTCGTTTAGCCACCTTAAGACCTGAATTTTCTAGGTCTCAAATGTGGCGCTACCTCCTATTATCGCTGCCCTTGACAATAGGCGGTAGCGTCAAACTCAATGGGTGTTGCGGTGGTACGCCCATCGCAACACCTGTTGCACGCCTCCTTTCACGCTAAGTTTAGCGTAAAAGGGGCCCTATTCTCAAGGAAGCGTTAAGCCACTTAACGTGGCTTTAAGCCACGTTAAGTAGGTTAACGCTGCCTTGAGAATAGGGCTATAGCCCTATGGCCACGGGAACGTCAAAAAAAGTGCATTTCCAGTGGCGATAGGAGCTTGTGAATATGCCCCTATGTGTAGAAAGGGCGCCATTTTGATACAAGTTGTGACTGAGTCCTCACATTTTATGAGCATCGGGTCTCTCAAGGGTAAAATATTTCTTTAATGGCATCCTTAGCTTAAATTTGCAGACTGGGTGCATCCAGGAGTTTGTATACACGAAAGATGGTGTGGCCCTCTCTTGTAAGTTTTTCTTAGATTTCAGGTAGGTCTGGGTGGTAGGGAGGCTTCAAGCTGCTCAATGCGCCTTTCAATATCAGGAATCTATAGAAGTCTATGATTTAAAGATCGAAACTCAACTGCAAAGATGAGAATGGGAGGGTGTTTACATGTGAGCCCACGTCATTTATTGAGTGACATACTATGCTCGAACCAGGGGGCTGAAAATATACCGCACTCCAAAATACATACAACCACCTGCCTATGGGATGCCCTAGACAAATACCGACAAGAAAACAAGCCATCCTGAACTTGTCCCGCACTCTAACCCTACTCTAAGTATCAATAAAGGTCTTTCTCCCCTCTATTTGAGCACAGGCATCTGAATGATGGTAGCCCTGGAGTTAAGTGTGAGCCTAACCTAGTGTAGCCTACCTTCCCCTTCGTCCTTCCCTTGTCTGTCTCTTTTTCTTCCTCTTCATTCTTGCCTTTCCTATATTCCTATCTCTAATCCACTAATTTTGCCATGTGATATGCCTGTTGATCCAGGCTCCATAGTACACGTTTGTAGCACCTTTTATTTCACTCTATATTTTAATAAGTCTCCCTCCATACTTGTTTAAGACTGATAATCAATGCTGTTTCCCCATCCAGATGTATTGTAGCAAGAGTGTATGGTATACTGCTGTTACTTAATTTGCCTCTTGATTTGAAAATAAAAATTAATTGAACAAAAACATTTGTGGATTGGACTTATTATCAAGACAAGCACTCGGTTAAATGTATGTAAAAGAGAAAAACAGTAAGTAAACTGCCACAAAACTAAAGAAATAGCTTAAAGTAACCAGGAGTCACTAGTGTCTAAAAATTACTAAATGTGTAAGTTATCAATCAATCAATCTGGTTTCTTATAAGGCATGACTACTCACCCATGAGGTCTCAAGGTGCTGAGTGGAGGGTGGGTGATCTGCGGTTCAGTCGAAGAGCCTGGTGTTGAGATCCTTCCTGAATTGAGGCAGAGATGGTGATTGCCTGAGTTGAAGAGGCAGGGAGTTACAGGTCTTCGCAGAGAGGTAGGAGAAAGATGTTCCTCCGGCTGTTGAGTGTCGAGTCTGCTCCTAATGAGCGCATAAGTTACCGTTTTCCTGGACTTGGTGGAGATCTACTTGAAAATCTTACAAACTTGATGGAATATGCTCCATTTGTACATGACGCATTTTCGCAGTGTATGTAGTAGGAAACGATAGAGATTTGTACTACAAAGGGATGTGCATATCTACAATTGATGTATAAACAATAGGAGTATAATATATGAGAGAGAGGTTATAAAAAGAGATTTGTTTCCTCTCTTGTAAAGGTTTTTATGTTGTTTATGGATTGATCCGTTTTTAAAAGTATATGTATGATCATTTTGTAAATAAAGGAGGAGATAGTTTTACTAAAAATAAGGCCCATATTCTGGATGCATTGTATGAATGACTGAGTATGGTATACAGAAGCAGCAGTTAATCCAGAAAAAATAACACAGGGAACAATTCCTTATTTACTAGTTACTCTAATCCAGTTCCCTTTGTGCCACAGGGTTTCTCTCTTATTTGTTTTTTCAGACTCATAACAGATCAGATCATCCATTAGCTTAGGGACTGGATTTACTAGATTTACCATCATCCATCTGCCCAGGAAGTGACAACTGTCTTAAACAAAAAAGCCAAGCAAGAAGACTTCATTTTCCATCATCTGTCTGCCCACTGCCCATCGGCCCCTTGCACTCCTCTCCCCTTGCAGATCCTACTTATTGGTGGCTGCAGCCTGGATGCACCGTGCCAAAGGTGCATCAAAGGGAAGCCCTTCTGGGCACATAAGTACCCAGTGTCATGAACCCTGGTCCTCCCTCTACCCACTGTTACCTTGCTGTGTTCCTCCACACTCTAAACCCCTGCCACTGCTCACAGCACTGCTGCCACACTGCACCACACAACATAACACAGAGGGAGAATTCACAGGCACTTTCTGCAAGTTCTCATGCACTCTCCCACACTCTGCATTCACTGTTCCAGCACCAACAGCACCCAATAGCCCACTCGCTCACAGTCACACAAACAAATCAGATGCTCATTGTTACAAAGTGGACTGGAAACAGGTAAGTGAAGAACTCCTTTATTACTGCCTCCACTCTGCCACCACAAGTACGTTGAGCACAGGGCACAGCACACTTCAAACTCCTCCAGTCAGGCTGCTCTTGTCAACATTTCAAGGCAGCCTCTGGCTAAACAGAAGGAATGTACCAACGGGGTAAGAAGAGGAGGGGGGGCAGGGGACATTGAAAAACCAAGAACAGGGTTCCCAAAGAGTCCCACTATCACAACCTGGAAAAGGAAAGCGATTATAACCCTCCCTAAAACGCAAGAAAGCAAAATCAAGGTTAATGTTATTGCATCACAAAGTCTTTATGCCATTTAGGTGAAACTATGGATCTTCTGATGCAGCTCCTTTGGGGAATTGTCAAGTCTCCGGGGCCAACAGAAGTATGGGAGTCGGCATGAAGTGTGACCTCTGGGCTTGGGCTCCTCGCTAGGTGGTCCATGCTCCAGTTCTACCCATTCTCAAGGACCACTGTGTTGTTTTTGATCTCAACTATTCTTTTAAGTTTATAGAACTTGGAATTAAGATATCCCAAGAGTGTGGGTTTTTCCACAGCCACCCAGTCTCCTACAGCCCACCAGTTTACAGTTTTTTCAGAGCACACGTTGATCAATCAAAAACAATTTGTTACACAATAATGCACATAAGAGGAATTAATTTCTTTTTCTTCTTGCTTTAATATTCATAGGTCTTCTCATTCTTTGGTTCTCTGAGCCTTATGTCTGAACCATGCCTGAGCCAACGCGTTTCGTCGATAATAGCATTAAGCCTACGACTTTTTCAAGGCTAAAAATAACATGAGAATAAAATTTTAAGTTAAATGAAATATGTAAACATACCAGTCGAGAAAACCCAAAACACTTACACCCAGTGCAAAGGGTTAGTCAAGACAATTCATTGGTGACAATGTAACATGTAAGTATTAAAATAAACATATAATATTAATAAGTCAGCACAGTAATATCTTAAAAAAATCATTAATAAAATTATTCATGTAATCCATCACATCACACTCCTTATTATGTATGTAATCCGATTGCATCTAGTGAATGCGTGACAGTACAGAAAAAAAAAACAAGAGTCCAAAGGTGAGTATTATACGTATAAAACCCAATTGTGTCATTAACAATCGATATTCTAAACAATAAAGTACCTGAATATCTCCTATCTGTAAATTGAATCTGCAAATATCAGAGCAGGGAATTACTAAAGACAGGGCAATGGTCTTAGTCATGGTGTCTTATTTGGTCAGGAAATACGTCACATTATCATTATGTTTCTTACCTTAATACAGGTAATTGAAATTCTTAATAGTAAGTCCACAGGATAAAAATTAAGTGTTCCCCAGTTCTCGTAGTTATATTTTAACTTTCTCACAAATTGCTCAGTCAAATCTGTAAGGATGCGGAAATATACAAATCTGTGTTAGCCACCGCTGCCCCAGTATCACCTAAACAAATCAGAAACTAGCCTGGCAAATGATTACGTGAAACGCGGTAATCATTTAACATCAAATAGCATTGTACTGCGTTATACCATAATGAAGTACGGCAAAGTGGCCACTCCGTATTATCTCAACTCACATGGAGATAAAACTCAAGAATCTAATAGTTCAAAGAGCTTAATTCAAGTTACACACAACACTTATTCAGTTTTCGTACCTCCGTGGTCTTCCCACACAAATCACGGCGTCCTACAGCCCACCACTGGGGTTTGGTTCCATGCTTGTAATCGTACTGATCTTTGTACTTGGGTTGATGGGAAGCAATTCTGGATTTAACATTGTCATATGAGTGCATGGTCACCTCCACCCCGATCCAGTTAGGGAAGAATTTAGTACTGGGTTTTCTTCTTTTGAGTGCTGAGAAAGGAGAGATACCCGTGATCAGGTTGGGAAATGTGTGATATGCCCAGAGCATATATTGTAGAGCACATTCAACAGGTAGATGGTTGATGCAAGCCAGTTGAATGTTCTCTTTCACCATTCTGTTCACTCTTTCGACTAGGCCATTTGCCCGAGGGCAGTACAGAGAGGTTTTAAGATGGGAAATCGCTAAGCTGGTTAGGAAGTTGGTCATGGCTGATGAGGTGAACTGAACTCCATTGTCCGTGACCAGGGTGGATGGGATGCCTTCTGTTGCAAAAGTATCTCACAGAAAATTGATAAGAGATTCGTTTTTTTTATATGACGACCCAGTGTGAGTGATAGTCAGTCAGGACAAATGCGAATCTTTTGATGACACCTCTTTTATTGATCCGACCGATGATGTCCAGTGCCAGTTTTTCCCACGATTTGTCCGGTATGGAAACCGGGGATATAGGTGCCTTTTGGGTAAGCTTTGTTTTGTCACTATTGGCACAAATAGTGCAGTTCTTGACTTTAGTCTCGACCAAAGAGTCCATGTCAGGAAACCAATACTGCTACCTAAGTCTGGTTTTTGTAAGACTTCTCCCTAGGTGGCTCTCGTGCACAAAGTCTATTATTTTGTCTCTCAACCCTTCGGTAGGTATGATTTTGTTGTTTCTCCATATGCAAACGTTATTTAAGTTGATTTTGTGTCTGATTTGCCAAAATGTGTCTAGTTCTTGGCCTAGGCCTGTTGCATGTAACTGGCCATCCTTGTAGAGTCTCTTCTTTAAGAAGGGTTAGTGTAGCATCTTGGGTTAGGCTCTCAACTCTTTAATTTCTATTTATGGTAGAAGAGTGAATCTGTAAAATGGGAAATTCAGGTGTTTCAAAATTTTCCACCAAGCTAATAGTGCTCTTGAAAGAAAGTCAATACAACAAAAGCAATGCCAATACTGCTCATTATTTTTGGAAAACCGTGCTTGTGGAATCAATCTGGTGTCTCAAGAGATTAGACCGCGTCCGATCTCTGCTCCGTTTAAAAGCCAGCGTCTGTTTTTTTTGGTAATGTTTATGAAAAGAATAACATAAACTTAAATATTGCTCTCAAAAAAGACTCAGCAAAGTTTGGAATGAAAATAAAAAGAGTCATTCACTAACTCATGTGTTCCCAATCACTATGAGTGTCATGTGTGATTGTCATGAATGAAACACTTGAATATTGATCAGTATTGGCATTGCTTTTGTTGTATTGATTATAGATTGGTCCAGCCTTACTGATTAAGGGCCAGAACCCTTTATTGATCCTTGAAAGAAAGTCAGCAGCTGTATTGAGGTTGCCCACGACATATTCAAGACTTAAAACAAAAATTTCAAGTCCCAGCACCGATCTTGCTACTCTGTGTGTGCTGTTAGCGGTACCTTTGGAACTGAACATGTAGATGAGAGGCTTATGATCGGTGCGGACTGTGAACTTTATCCCCCATAAGTAGAACTTAAAATGTTTTATTGCCCATAAACAGGCCAGGGCTTCTCTCTCTACTACAGAGTAGTTCCTTTCTGAGTGGTTGAGTGTGCAAAATGCGAAGGCTACTATGCGATCTTTCCCTCCGATGACCTGAGAGAGAGTAGCGCCTAGACCTTTGTTGCTGGCGTCGTTGGTTAGAATGATCTTCCTGCGAGGGTTGAAATTTCATAAGTTGGGAGCACTTCAGATATTTTTTTTATGTTATCAAAGGCTACTTGGTGCTTATTTAGCCAATTGTAAGGCTTATGGTTTTTTGTGAGTTCCCTGAGATCATTGGAGTGGTCAGCAAAGTTCTTGACATATTTGGCCATGTATTCTGCAAGACCTAGGAAGGATAAAAGTTCTTGTTTGGTGGTGGGTGCATTAGAATTTTCAACAGCATCAAGGAGACTCAATTTGAGTTTAAATCCGTCCCTTGGTATGGTGTGCCCAAGGTAATCAACTGTTCCCATCCCGATTTGGCATTTCTCTTCTTTTAGGGTGAGACCCGCCTCTTTGAATCTCTCGAGAACAGTTCTGAGAGACGAGTCGTGTTCTTCAGGTGTGGCTCCTTATATTAAGACATCATCTTGGAAGCACATGGTTTTGGGTACCCCTTCCAATATGTGCTGCATTATTTTTTGGAACACAGCCGCCGCTGAGGCGAGCCCAAACGGCATCCTGAGGAACATGAACGACCCCAGCGGAGTGGTAAATGCTGTTAATTCTCTGGATGTAACTCTCCCTGATGTTACGCATTAGAAAGATCTGGCACGCTAAAGCATGCGGCTTTCCCCACTGTACTTAAAACCGAGTGGATGCGTGGATGCGTGGCAGGGGGTGTCTTTCTATGATGATGTTATGGTTAAGGTCCCTGAGGTCGAAAGCATAATCTAATGTCATCCTCTTCAACCTTCTTAGCAATGACCACCGGGGCAACCCATGCGGTGCAGTCCACGGGTTGTATTATACCTAGTGTCGGTAACCTGGATAATTCATGTTTGAGGGGTTCCCACATGAGTTGAGGTATGGGCCTTGTTTTTTGTGTAACCGGTTTGGCATTGGGTTTCAATTTAATTATGTGTTGAACATTTTTTAGAAGTCCTAACTCGGTAGTGAACACCTCGGGGATCTCTTTGAGGAAAGTTTTACCCGGGATAGACAAGTCAATAGTGAGGACTTGTTCAGAGTTCTTAGGGTCGAGTTTTATGCCTAATTCTTTTTGGTGTTGCCAACCAAGAAGATTGGACCCTTCTTCTACTTTGTAGACTTTCCCCGGGGTAACTCGGTCTTTGAAAGAAATGTGAGATTTACCCATGCCTTTCAAAGGAATGGATTCCCTGGTGTAGATGCTAGGGAAGATGTCAGCTTTTATTAATTCACTTTCTTTGAAAATGTTCTTGTTTTTAAAATTAGAAATGTTTACAAAAGTGAATGGGGAACAAGAATCAGCATACATTTTAATTCTCTTGCCATGCAAACCAATTTCACATTGTGGGTAGTTTATTTGGTTGATGGTACTAGAGTCCCGAACTTGTAACACAATCTTTTTCACTGACTGGATTTTAGTGTCAGGTGTTCTGTCAGCAATACTTGTTTAATAGGCTATGACAAACCCTTTCTAAGTGGCCTCTCTTATTGCATTTTTTGCATATTGCTGAAATGGCTTGGCAATTCGGGTTGTTGGCCAAGTGATTGTTGATACCGCACCGGTAATATTTAAGCTTGCTAGGATTGTGGTCAAGAGCAGGGTTGAATGTTTTCTCGTTTTTAATTTTGCATATGGTATCTCCTGTGAGAGGATCAGCTATCTCTGACACCTGACTCTGGTCAGTGTGGCAATGGTCGGTGTGGAATCAACTAGGCCTGACTTCTTTCATGCAGAGGACGGTGTGTTCAATGGATTTGGCCAGCTCAATAGCCTCATGTAGGTTAGGCTGTTTTTGCAGTAATTTTTCTTGTATTTTCTTATTCTTGGTGCATCTCACCAGTTGGTCCCTTAATAGAGAATCATTAAGATCTCTGAACTCGCATAACTGACTTAAACCTCTTAGGACTGCTCCGTAGCTTGAAATACTTTCTTGTTTTCCGTGGACTCTACAGAAAAACTTGTGGTGTTCCAGGACAATGTTAATTTTGTTCCTAAAGTGTATTTCAAGTTTTAATAAAGAGGTTTGGTAAGTGTCTCCCTCTTCCTCTAGGTCTGGTTCTGGTAGGGTGTCAAAAATCTTCCTCTAATGGCTACCCTGGTTATGAAAAAATATGTCTTGTTTTCTTAAGGTGCTGAATTTTACCCCCACCCCAAATAGCAATAAAATATTATTCAAAGATCTTGATCCATTCTTTCCAAGGATGGTTGGGTTCCTCATATTCATTAAGGATTGGGGAAGGTTGGGACATGCTTGCAGCAGCAATTGATGGATAAAGTTGGTAAATTAGGAAGGGAAAAATGAGATGGTGTGCGTGTCACCGTGAAGAAGACAAGAGGAACCCTTGAAGGGTAATGGTGCTCTTACCAGAATAGGAGATGCTCTTTTTCAGAAAGAAGTGCCACGCAATAGTGTGGCACTTAACATTAGAAAAGTGTATAGCGCTGTTAAAAAAGTGGCACATAAGGAACAGGTGTGCGTGTCACCGCAAAAATTCAATGAAGGTTGTAGCCAAAGGTGGAAGATGCTCCAATGAATGAATGACACGCAAAGAGGTGTGTGTGTCATTGAAGGATGGAGAGAAGGTGAATGTGTGGATGGAGATATAAACATCTGCAAGGACACTAGGAGAAATGCCAGTAATCTCCTAGTTACAGAGTAAAATGAGCTTGTGATACTGCGTAGGCATGACACGCCATAAGGTGTGCGCGTCACTGGAGAGAATTAAAAACCAACTAACTGAATTAGGACCAGCTGCAGAAGGGGAATAAAAGTGAGCTTGTCAATGAAGATGCTGAGGACACACCAGATGGTGTGCGTGTCACCGCTAACCCAAATGTGTCACTGTAGAGTGAGGCTGGAGGTTCTGAGGAATAGTGAGCTTGTCACTGAGTACACTGGAGACATGCAAAGTGGTGTGCGTGTCACCGGTGCTAGATAGAGGTGCACTTGTAAAAATTGTTGTGAAGGAATGTGTTGACAGAATCCTTCAACCCAAGCGTGTAACTGTAGAGAGAGGCTGGAGGTTCTGAGGAAAAGTGAGCGTGTCTGAGTACGCTGGAGACACGCAAAATGGTGTGCGTGTCACCGGTGTCCGACAGATCCTTTGTCACTCCATGTGAAAGAACGTTTTGAAAAGGTCTCCTGAGGCTCCATGAGGAGAGGCACAGCAAACGGGAAGGAAGGAGGTGGAGCAAGCACCCAACAGCATGCCTCAGAACGCTAATAGATAGGCAATGGAGCCTTAGGGCGGTTAATGACCTGAAGAAGGACTGGCAACATGAGGCACCCCTGAGAAGCCAAACGCCTCTACTCGCTGCCAAAGAGGAATGTCTGAGGGGGAGTTGAAGCGGGCGTGCCAGCAACGCCTATGAGGCATGGAGATAGTCAAGATGAAATGGCACAGGGGGAGTGGAAGCAGGCGTGATGGTAATGCCTACCGAGGCGTGGAGAAAGTTCCCAAATAATCACCTCGGGGAGGGTGTATGGAGGTATGGGGGCAACGTCTACAAGGCGTGGAGACTTGTCGAAGGGGGAAGGATCCAGGAAGAAGGACACAGGGGTAAGTCAGTAAAAACAAAGAATCCGGCAGCGAAGGGGCTTCGGGGGCTACAGGAAATCACTGCAAAGCTTCTGTGACAGGGAATCAGCACTCGTAGTGGAAATAGAGAAGGAGGGTGGGGAACAAGGCTCCTCCAGTACCAGAATCAATGTGATCCTATTGTGTGCTGGTTGCTGTGATGGAAAACACGAAAACAGTACCTTAACCTTGTGAGCCACAAGGTAATGATTTTGGTTGACGTGATGGATGTACACAGAAGGGAAGGAGATCCGTCCTGCTCCCTTACGCAGACAAGTCGTTACCAGTGTTACAAAGTGGACTGGAAACAGGTAAGTAAAGAACTCTTTTATTACAGCCTCCACACTGCCACCACAAGTATGTCAAGCACAGGGCACAGCACACTTTGAACTCCTCCAATCAGGCTGCTCTTATCAACATTCCAATGCAGCCTATGGCTAAACAGAAGGAATGTACCAACGGGGTAAGAAGAGGAGGAGGGGCAGGGGACAAAGGAAAAACCAAGAAAAGGGTTCCCAAAGAGACTCACTATCACAACCTGGAAAAGGAAAGAGATTATAATACTCATGGACACACACACTAGCCACCACCCATCCAACCCACCAAATCTTGTGCACTCATCAAACACACCACAGAGTTATGGGACCTACTCTACAACCATGCTCTGGACTTATACTCACTCACAGAAACCTGACTAACCCCTACCTCTGCAGAAGAGAGCTACAACCATCCCTGTTGGCTACACGATCACCAGGCAAGATCATCAGCACAAGCTCAGTGTTGATATCATATTCAAAGACACCATCAGATGCACCACCTACATTGACAAGCATACCAGTTACAGGAAACACCTCACATTCAAGATACCAATCGCATTCAACTTCTCTGTAGGTGGAACACTCATATACAGACCACCAGGACTTGCAATAATTTCACTAGTGACATTCCGGACTTCGATGCACCCCTCATCATTAATGCTAACTCCTTCATCTTCCTAGAACCTCTTAACTTTCACCTACAAGACCGCAGTAACTTAAAATCTAGGGCCCTTATAGAAAACCTCAGACAGCTCAGCCTCACCTAGCATGCTACCGAACCCACACACACTCCCAGACACCTATTGGACATAATTTGCATCTCAATCAGCTTCAGTACAGTCAATAATCCAACAACCATGACCTGAATAAACCACGCTATTTTCAGTTCCCTCATACCCGTTGCTCACCACCCCACATCTACCATGATTGGACCCACTTGCCGCAGCTGGAATACCCTCACAGATGAGAACTTGGTTTCTGCCCTCCCGATTCCCTGACCCAAGCACGCAAGCAGCTTGCCAAAATACATCAACAACCTAAACTACTGATAAACAGAGGAACACTGGCTGACAATTTACACCACAAGCAACTGGAGGGCAAATCGAGAACAAGTCAAGACACCTTTGCTAAAGACATCTTTAAATCCACCCATCAGTTACAGCACACCAAGTGCACAGTTCTTACAGACTTAATCTATGCCAGCACAAACAGCAGCAAGGAAATCTTCACCTTCAATAAAGATTTCACCAACCTCCAGCCCCCTCAAATATGTTTCTAACAAGCTCTCAGAATTGTTCTGCAACAAAGTCACCTCCAAATATGGCAACGTCAACCCTCAAACGGTGTCCATCACTGCCGTTAACCACCTTTCCATTACGCTTGAAGAGAGCAGCCTGACTCTGTAGCTTGCCATCACCACTTTGAAACCCATCGCTACCATGAAAACCATCCACTTGGGGGCCCCATATGCCCCTTGCCCTCACCATACCTTCATCAAAAGACTCCTTCCTATCAGCAAAGCACTAACACCCATCCTCTATGCCTCCATCAATTAAGCCACATTCTCGAAAAACGCCACCAACCTCTCCTGCTCGAGAAACATTCCCTGACTCAGTCGCACTCTCCAACTATAGACTCATCTGCTCATCTACCTTCTGCTATTTCTGGCCAAGGTTTAAAGAAGCTAATCAGCCAATGCCTCACCAACTACCTCAGCACCCCCAGCTCCTCATCGCCACACAGACCACATTCAGACCCAACCACTATTCAGCAAACAGCACTCATTACCACCATAGACAAAATCTACAAGACCCTTGACAGAGGAGACACAGCTGTCTTCATTCTCCTGGACTTCTCTGCAGCAGTTGATATGGTCTCACACTTCATACTTGCAGGAGCCTGCACAAGATTGGCATCTATGGACCTCCTGTCTGCTGGATCTGTCCCTTTTTAATGGATAGACCACAAAGGGTCAGCCTGGCACCTTACTCCTTGGAAGACTGCAAACTCATCCACGGAATTGCCTTAAGCTTCATTGCACAGCCCCACCTTTTTCAATGCTTATATGATCCCTCAGCCAATTTCATCCACAAAACTATAACATGCACTCCTATGTTGAAGACATGTAACTCATAATTTCCCACTTGGACAAGACTATGAACACAAGAAGCAAGTGCATTGCCTGTGTGACCGAAGGCCAACTCTACCAAGCGCCACATGAACAAGACAGAAGTAGTGAGCTCTGTGTTATGGGACTTCAATTGGTGGCTGGCCAAACTCGGACCCAAACCCACATCTAGCACCCATGCCAGGACCCTCGGAAGCATAATCTACAGCAAACTGGATATGACCGCAGAAATCAACATTGTCACTACATCCTACTTCCACAACCTAAAGTTACTGAGGAAGATATTCAAAAGGCTTCCAAGCAACAGCAGAAAAAACATTGCTCACGCCCTAGCCACCAGCAAGTTGGATAGCAGGAGCACCCTGTATGCCAGGAGCACTAAGCAACTCACCAAAAGTGTACAAACCATTCAGACTCATTATGGAAAGATAAAAGCTACCCTTAAAACCACAGGGAACCAGGGTATTGAAAATAGGTTACCGAAGGACCGTTGATAGTGACTGGCATACTGCTGCATAATCATTGAAACCTAGACCTGATAGGGCCTCATTTGCTGGACTTGGGGACAGTTGTGAAAGGCATTGACAGGCACAAAGCTGTGCCGCCTTTAGGAAAACACTGGCTCTCATGGGCATTCGACCATGGGGCATTTATCTAAACTCAGTTTCACCAGGAGTACATGGATACCTCTGTGTGAGTATTAATGTTTTCCTTGCACTGGTGAGCAATTATAACTATGGAGTCATCATTTTACTTGAGGTCAATACAGATACCCCAATAAACCTTCTGCCCCGATGAAACCCATATACTCAGGGTCAAAATGTCGACAGCAACTCAACAAACAAACCACACAATATTATTGAATAATTTGGCAGTAGTTTTATGTTTCTTTGATTGTGAATTGCATTAAGTGCCTGCAGGGACTGGGCTGTTCATCCTGAAATTTTCAATTAAATGATACCTATGAGAACCACAGTTTTCAATAATCTCTACAAACTATGCAGAACTCCACAGCCACACTCATCCTCAGTCTCCCACACAGAGCTCACTTCACACTACACTTCAGTGAGGTCCATTTGCTCCCGATACACAAACATACTAATTTCAAACTCCTTATAAACACATTCAAGGAACTACGCAACTTAGGTCTCTGAACACTAGCAGACAATTCCGCTCTGCAGGATTTCTACTCGCACACATCCGTAGCATAGACAGTACAAGATCAGGAGGACAGGCATTCTTTTATGTTGCCCCCAGAGCATGGAAAGACCTCCCACTCCACATCAGAGCCTCCTCTTGAATTCTGTGAAGAGCTTAAGACCTCGCTTTTTAATTAAATTAACCTAAATAACCTAGACAGGGCTAGGCACAAACACATACGCTGATGATAGTGCTCTTTACAAATACACATAAAATAACTTAACATGTCAGGTACATCAAGGGAAAAACCATGGGAAAATCAAGATAAAATATAGTATTGTGACAATGGTTTGATCAAGCAGCCCACAAACCCCACCAGATGTCAAATGATATGTCCAAAATTAAAACATTTCTGTCAGATTATGCTCCGCAGAATCCAGGCGCCGCCGGCAAAGGTCCACCTCCAGATGTTACCAACACCCTGAAATATCACACAGGGGGTTCGAACCATCTGGCGAGGGAAAGGGAAAAGGGGAAAGGGCAGCAGGGAAAAGGAACCTGAAACAACAAAAAGGCAATCATACAAACAAGGCATGTAACATAAGACTACTCTCATGTGGTCTCACAAAAAGTCTTCTGCATCTATGTGAGCGCTCCATAATAACACTGATCAGCGACTTCACTAGAGCTCACGTTAGACCAATGACCAGCAAACTCCTACACACAGTTCTCACTAGATCAGTTGTCCAACTACAGAAGACCTTCCCCTCATGCCCAGAGACCCAATACTACGGCAAAGGTTTGTTCCTTCTTCCCCCTGTCTCACAAAAACCCAAAGAGGCAATTCCATGCACAGTACACTGTTTGTAATTCACAGATATGGGAAGGCGTGGTTAAGTCACCACTGCACTCCGCTCTGTCAGGAAGTTCGTGAGGGCTCCACAATGTATGCCCCAAAAGAAGGTACCCTACCAAACACGTGGTTACCTTCACCACTGCGCTCCAATACCAATTAGTTCCAGGTACCTTAGCAAGATACGGTAACGTGTTGTTGCGAACACCACCACGCTCCGCTCTTATACACCAGTTTAGTGGATGCCAACAAAATGAGCACTGTAACGTGTGGCTCTCACCACCGCGCTCCGCACCCCACTGTGAACGGTTCGGGTGTCCTTTCAGGAAATCCGGAACGCGGACCCAAGGCCACTTCTGCTCTCCCCCCTTGCGTGTGCAGGATATGGCAAACACGGTAACGCGTGGTTGCGAACACCACCACACTCCACGTCTGAAATGGCCGGAAGGACGAACATGGCAACGCGTGGTTGGAAACACCACCGCGCTCCGCTCTGTCGTAGGGGAGGTCTTACCACTCGTCAAGACGTCACGTCTGTAGCCAGGTCCGATCCTGCCCTGGAATCCCACCTCAAGAGGCCAGGACCAAAGGTGCACTGGCGGACAGGTCCCTACTTCCGCGAGAGCCGACAACGTATTCTCCAATGCCAAAATTACGCGCATCCGCCGATGCGCGACCTTGCCTCAAGTACTTCCTCCCCCCGGAGGCTCATGGGACATGTAGTTCCCCGTACTCGCTAGGCAGGCGCCGCTACGGATCCTGACAATTTCCGTATTGGATACTTATGCTTTTCCTTGCTACAACATAGCAATATCAATATATTTCTATTTGTATTAAGGACCCTCCACCCGTACCAGCTGTACTTTGTAGAATCCTGCAATGATAATATCAAATACTGTTCGCTGTTTCTTTCTGGGTCTTTCAGGGTGAACAACGTCCACAAGCATGAGATTATAAATGCACTCAGAAGAGTCAATGCAGAACCTCAAAATCTTTACCAAAACACCCATCAGTTGAAGAATCACAGGAAAACAGGAAAAATCCTGGAGTTGGTTTAGACTTCAGAAACAATTGAAATTCCCTCTTTCCATGGAGCACACTGTGGTTAAAATGACAAGAAGATAATTTGATAATATTTGGGTGATGGTGCAGTGCCTGCACATTTCTTATTTCAAAACCCTTCAAATATCACTTACATTCCCACAGTGCAAATGCCTCTAAATGGTATTTGTGAAGAGGACAATCATTGTGAAATCAGATCTCAGAGTTAGGTTCAGGATGCTAAAAGCCTGTAGCCAAGAAGCATAACAATACACATCTGACTACAAATGACATGGTGAGACACAATAAATACACTATTATCATTTTTATGCACAAACATATCTCTTTTAATTAGGGCATATTATATTTATGAGTATTTGAAGTAGTACTGCATGAGTACTACTTCATGCACTAACAAACATATTGTGAACATACCTTGAAATGTTCATCTCCCTGTTAGTAACATTTTCAAAGAGGGCACAGTTGATTGCATACAGACATTCTGTGAATATTCCCATTTTATTTTCCATTTTAACTGTGGCAAAGATCACCAACCTAGAAAAGCGCAGAACTGCCAGGTTCTCTGAGTAAGTTTTAAAGTGACATAATTTGGGAAATTTTGTATAACATTTCCGTACTCGTAAATCTGGTAGCAGAAGATATGTTATACACCCTGAATGGAGCTATAAAATAGTAACCAGAAGACAATTTTAAAAATTCCTGACTCCAGAATCCAATATCTAGATTTTGAAGATCCAGCGAAGCGGTATTCAAAGGCAGTTGTGGTTTTGAAGGTGTGATTATTAATGATGCAAATGTGTTGTGGCTGTGATTGTGTACATTGTCTGGTTTGGATGAATGTCATTTAGAATGAGTTTGTGAGGAAAAATAGTCTGGCAAGTGGTTGAAAAAGGTGTTTGAGGATTTCAGACTTGTAGTCGAAAAATCCTGGGATTAAAATAATAATTGAAATCTTGTTTGCAGAGATGTTAAGGTGTGGTTCCTGAGGTACCATCACCTACACCAGTGATATAGGGTTATTAAGTTGTTGTGGTTGATTCATTTTGATCAGCGCTAGTTGAACCTAATTGAACAAACAGGAGAACTGCATTGATTTGGGCAGTTTCACACTGGTCTAGATTTCACTGGTGAATGTTGGAGAGATGCTTGTATAAATGCAAAATGTTATTTCTTTAGTAAAGGCAAACAAAGGTTTAAGATTCAATGAAAATTAAATGTGTGGGTGTGAAGAAAAGCTTTTTAAAAAAATTTACATCTACACAGAAAGTATAGGGTCCAACCAGATGACCAGGCATTTGAGAATATGAGCTTTACAGGACTGTGATTGCATATTATAGATTTGGTTATGTGCATGCGAAGGTGGGGTGAGTTTGACAAATACACAATCATATGGGCAAAGAAACATGAGAAGAAAATGAGGCAAGTAGCTATTGCAGGGAAGCAAAATGAAGGAAGTGAGGGGGGGGAAGTGATGGCTTAGAGAATCAGCAGCAGGGACATATGTCCATGATTTGGCTTCATTTATGAACAATTTTCCCAAATTGAGATATAAGCCATTGCAGTAGTATGCACAAGTGGAAAGGTACATAAAGATTTCAAAGGCATTGTGGATGGATTTGAATACTTTTTTTGACATTGTAGTGCCTGCCGATTTATGGGCTGAATGCAAAACTGCACTACGTTGGCCTAGAGAGGAACCAGCGAGAGTGGTTGGGACATATGTGCCATCTCCTATACTGATGGAAACACATGTGAAGTGGTTATTAACATTTTGAAGGGCTGAGCCCCACTAAAGGATCTGGATTGGCTCAAAATTAAAAGAATTACCCAGGAGCCAAAAGAGACTATACATGAATGTTATTAGAGATTGTTGCAGGTCTTCCAGCCGCATAGGGGATGTGAATATCCTGAGGAAAAGGATATGAGGATTTTTGTGTCCCAGTTTGTACTAGAGATGAAGCCAGAGATCTGTTCACACATAAGCCAAAGCATGACTTGCCAGCAGAATAAGTCACTAAGGGCCTTATGTAGGTGGGCTGGCATTTACCACTTCATAAATACCGAATCATACCGATTCGGTATTTATGAAGTGGTAAATGCAATGTAGGTAATGAGTCGGTAACAATTACCGATTCGGAAAAATTCGGTAATTACTGATTCGGTAATGAGGCATACCTTCCCATTGATGGGAAGGTATGCCTCATTACCGAATCGGTAAATACCGATTCGGTAATGGGGGAGCACATGCAAGGGTGGCAGGGTGTCACATTGACACCCTGTTGCACCCCTGATTCGGGCATGTGTGCACATGTGGCGCACATACATGCCCTAAGGGCATGTATGTCTGCCACATTGCACACTTAAACGTGCACAAATATGCTTTTTTTCACCTTTTCGTCATTTACCACCAACCTTTAGTTGGTGGTAAATAACGAATCCCCACACCCACCACACACTCCCCCTACATTTCATTTCATGATTCGGTATTTACCGAATCGGTAAATTTACCGAATCGGTAATATTACCGATTCGGTAATTTTACCGATTCGGTAAATACCGAATCATGAAAGTCTCCCCCTACATCTCAAAAGCCAAAATACCGGTCGGTAACGGTATAATTACCGAAAATCGGCCGTTACCGACCGGTATTTGGCTTCCTACATGAGGCCCTAAGTGAAATCCTGGGATGTGGTAATTTTGTAGAGATGAGTTAGACACGAAAAAGAAAAAGAGAAAAGTAAAATTCATGTTGGCTCAGACAAAGGTGGCTCAGAAAGGTTATCAGAGCCCTTCTTTTGTAGGGAACAAAGGAATTATGCAGGGAGTTGTGATGCCACAAACAGGTTGTCAAGGAAGTGAAGGATGAATGCCTATGACAAAGGGAAAAGGTATAGGTGTTCCAGTAGTTACAGGATCTGGATCAGATATTGTCACTATGAAAAGGATTACTGCTTGTTAAATCAGTGATACAATTGGACATTGGAAGAAGAAATGTCGATATAATCCTGAAAATCCCAGAGGAAATATGAAAATATCATAATGTATGCAAATGCAAAATGTGTCCGGTCAGGGAATGCAAATGTCAGCACAGGGGCAAATCTCAATGATGGCAATTGCACCAGCACAGATGGGGAATCCTAGATTTAATTTAAATGAAATGTAAAAAAAGAACACAAATCAATTTCAGAATGCCACACCACAATTCCAGAACCCAAATCAGAATACCTTGCAACAATTCCTGTTATTCGAGACTGATGGATCTGGTTTAGAGAATTCTCACTGATGGCGCCTGAGAAAGGAAGAAGATTGCATACTTGGTGCAATCTTAGTGGTATACCAGAGTGGCCCCTATGTAGATGCAGAGGTTTATGGCCACCCTGTATCATTTCTCATTGATACTGGTGCTACCCGGGCCACTGTTATAACAGTGGAAGTCCCTGACTTACCTCTCTCAGGGAAAACAATCCAAGTTGTCAGAGTAACTAATAAACAAATTCTAAATCCAGTTTCTGAAATGGTGCCAGTAGAAATAGGATCCTTTGAAGTGAACCACCAATTTGTTGTTTGCGATTCAAGTCCTGTGAACCTGTTAGGGAGATATTTTGTGTAAAAGTTAAATTGCAAAATTTACTGTACTCCGGATGGTGTGGCATTCAAAAACATGAGGAGGGTGTGGATTTTAAATTGCTTAGACAGCAAACAAAGGCAGGACTATTTCCTTTGTTAACTATTGACGAATTACCTGAAGATCTGAGAGAAACAGTGAATACCAAAGTTTAGGATTATACTGGGAAAGACATAGGATTCATCAAAGGTGTATAAATAGTCTGAATTCTGGTGAAATCAAATTCTGTTTACCCCAGAACACCACTGTACCATTTGGCCCCAGAAACTATTGCAAGAATACAACCAGTGATACATAATATGTTACAGGAAGGGATTGTGAAAGAACTGATTGAAGACCATGTAACTCTCCAGTCATGGGCTTACAGAGCCTCTATGGTAGATATAGGATAGTTCAGGATTTAAAGAAAATAAATGACATTGTAGTGCCCTGTTGTCCTGTGTTATCAATTCCAGCCATCATACTGTTTCAAATTCAATGTTCTGCAGAATGTTTTACCTTAATTGATCTATGTCAGGTTTTCTTCTCAGTGCCATTGCATGAATAGAGCCAATTTTTGTTTTCTATTGTCTTCCAGCAGAAAACATTAACATTGGACATTAGGGGAATGGAGGCATGCCAGCCTTCCCTCCCCCCATTTACTGTCCCACAAGGGTATACAGAAAATCCATCCATCTTTAAGCAGATTTTAAAAAGGAGTGTAGAGTCCCTGGTAATGCTAAACAGACCCACTCGTATTCATTATATTGATGATTTGCTTGTGGGCACAGAAACACAGAATACATGTAAAAATACACCATTGCACTCTTGAATTACTTGGCTGAGAACGTACGCAAAGTGTCTCCAGGAAAACTGCAATACTGTCAAAAAGAACTTTAATATATGGAAGAAATCATTGTGAAAGGAGCTAGAAACGTGTCACCAGAAAGAGTGGAAACAATCTTGTAGATCAATCCACCACATACTCAGAAAGAAATCAGGATGTTTTAGGGAATTGTTGGCTTTGTAGGCAGTGGATACCAAACTTTACCTTGGTAGCAAAGCCTCTACTGAGACTGACGCACAGATGTGTGTCTGATCCAATTCCATGGTACAATGAATGTACGAAAGCATTCCTAAAGTTGAAGGAATAGGACTTCCCAGTTGCCTTAAAGCTGTGGCGGTGGTAAGTACTAGTCTGGAGGAGAGTGAGTATATAGGATAAGACAACATTTATAAATTTCACTTATACCCAAGAGTGTCAAGGCGCTGGGCAGATGGAGGAGTAGAGAGATGCACGGAACAGCCAACTAGGATGAGATTAGCCATGTTTTCAGCAGTTTTCTAAAAACCTGAAGAGATTCCACGTTGGGAATGGAGGTTGGCAAGGAGTTCCAGAGTTAGGTGGCTGCTACAGAAAAGGAGCGACCACCCCATCTTGCCCTGTCATATCTTGGGAGATCAATTTTTTCTGAGTGTAGGATCTCAAGGTCTTCCCTGAGGTATACCATTGGAACATTGTTTTCAAATGCAGAAAGCCTTTACTGTACAAGGCCTTATATACTATGCTCAGGACCTTGAAGGAAATGCGTTTCCTGATGGGGAGCCAGTGCATGGCACAAATCCCCTCCCTGGCTATTTGGTGCATTGGAATGTTAAGGATCAGCCTAGTCGCTGCATTCTGTACAACCTGAAGCTTGCCCAGGGATGCTGCATTGATGTTGCGGTTGCAGAAGTCAAGCTTTGAAAGTGATTAGTGCGATGATGGTGGATCGATGCAGTTCAGACGGAATTTATAGCAGCACCTTTCTAAGGGTTCATAAGATATAGAAACAAGTGCTGACAGTTCGGCTGACCTGAGCATTAAAGGTCGGACCCTATTCAAAAGGGGCCCCCAGATTTTTTGCTGTCCTAACCAGGACCGCAAGGGGACCAGAGTCTGCCAGCCACCAGGCTTTTGACCAGATGGAATTCTGCAAGCCAAATACCAGTACCTCAGTCTTGCCAGCATTAATCTTTAGTGAGTTGTCCTTCATCCAACAGATAATGCTGGTCATGCACTGGTTGAATTTCTCTGCGACCAGTTGCAAATCATTTGAGATGGAACTATTGATTTGCGTGCTTTTCACAAAGTAAAGCATCTGGAACACAAATGATCTCACCAACTCGGCCAGGGGGGTTACATAAAGGTTAAAAAGTGTTCAGCTCAAGGAGAAATCTTGGGGTACCCTACATGGAAGGCTAAAGGTCATAGCTCTGAAACCTCTGAAGCTAATGATATTCGTTCTACCTGTCATAAAAAGAGTGGAGAAGCAGAAAGGTGTTTCCCATGAATCCCACTTCCTGCAAACGCTGAACCATGCGCACTGGGGAGATAGTGTCAAATGCCGCCGATAGGTCGAGCATAATCAGCACCGCCAATCCACCCTGATCCACCTGCATCCAAATATGATCAGTGGCTGCAATAAGGGCAGACTCGGTGCTGTGTCTGACAAGAACACATTCTGCAAGCGGTCTAAGATCTCCTTGGAGTTAACGTATTTTATCAGTTCAGTGTTGATGAATTTCTCCAAGATTTTAGCAAGGCTGAGGAGAAGGGAGATAGGGTGAGCATTTTTCAGTTTGAAGGGGTCAGTGTTAGGTTTTTGGTGTGGAGTGGTGAGATGATAGCTTCCTTCCAGGTAACCCGGATAGCTACCAGATGAAAGTATATTGTTAAACACCTTACACAGGAAATTAGCAACAGGGTCAGGAACCAGTTTAAGTATGGAGGGCATACAGGGACGCAACGGTGCACCTGATTTAAGGCCCAGTAGGAGATCTTTAGTTTGCTAAACTGTATTTTGTGGGAAGGGTCCCCGGTGGGCTCCTCAGCATCAGGTTTAACACCATCCTTAGGACTGATCTCCTGAAAGATCTTGAGGACCTTGTCCTGAAAGTAAGTAGTTGCTCTATCACAGAGATTTTGGGAGGGGGTAACAGCTGTGTCCCTGTTGGCTCGGGGATCTCCTTAATGAATTTAAATAGCATACTGGAGGAATTATCTGCTGACAGGATCTTTTTGGTAAGGAATCAGGATTTGGCTTGGAAGATGGCATTTTTGTATTTCCGCAGCAGAGATTTCTGCTTGACTTTTTCCCTTATGGAAATCCTCGGCTGTGGGAGGGTGCATGATGTGCCTCTCTTCACAGGCTGCAGCCAAGGCGGCCTCCCATTTTATGTCTGTGATCTTGTTCAGTCCCCTACAACGTGTGCGCCTTGGAACCCTCCTTCACCATGATAGGGAGAATAGGACAAACTTTGAACTCAGTCAACTAGTGGTGAGCTCAACTAAATTGTCGTGGTTGGTGAAAATGCTGTCCAAGGTGTGACCAGCGGTGTGGGTTGGAGATTGAGCCAGTTGCTCAAATGCCAAAGATTTCATGAGCTCTAGGAGGTGTACTGAGTCATTGTCCTGTTTGTTTTCTAAATTAAAATGCCCTAAGATAGTAAAGTGAGTGGTGGTAATGAATGGTTCCAATGTTTTACACCATGTCTCCATTAACCTGGTTCTTGGGCCTGGCGGGCAGTATACTAGAAGGCTTGAGAAATTATAATTTTCTGATAGCTTAATCCGGAAGGAGGCCCCTTCCAGTACAGAACCAGGGTCATCATCCACAGTGCTAAGGGAGTCCCGAGCCACCAAGGCAAGGCCACCACCACTGCAGTCTAGGCGGTCACATCTGGGAATGGTATAGCGAGGGGGGACAGCATCTGTCAAGTCAGGACCCGAGTTGTCCCTAGCCCACGTCTCCGTGACAAAGAGGCAGGTTGAGTGTTTGGACAATCAGGGCAATTTTGGTTTTATGTTTGGTCATGGAACGTGGAATTATTAACTCCCCATAATAAAACTGGACTTGAGAGTATTCTTGGTTTTAGTCCCTCTGTTCTTCTCCACCCCCAGTTCCTGGGGCCACCTGAGGGAGCCATGGACAGAAGCCTGTCCATTGGTAGGGCTGAAGTTACAGTGCTGACAGTGTTAAGCCTCCACTAATGTAAGGTCAAGCTTGTATGAGCACCCTACATGGTGTAATTTTGGGGTGCAGCTCGAGGAGTTGTGTCCTGGAGTATTTTCTTACCAGGGCATCGTTGACTCCTTGTAAAAAATGGGCAGCATACCTGGCCCCTGGCGCCGTCCAGGTTCTTACCAGCGAAAACGGGCGCAGACGGGCTTGCCTTTGGTGCGCCTGCTGGTCGTGTCCGCTGCACGCCCGGGGTTGCATCAGCTTTTAATACCCCAACCCGGAAGGGTGCGTAAAAATTCCGGCCAGCTAGAGATAGTGCTGGTGCAAGGGACTCTCTCCGCACAAACGGGAAAACCCATGGTGGACCGGAGAGACCCACATGGAGAAAAAAGAGGGAATCCCCAGTTGTGGAAGGGGAGGGAGAGAGAAAAACCAGACTGTAGGAGTAGGTAGGGTGAATAAAGAAAAGCAATACAATATGCCCACAGAAAATTGATGCACTTTGCAATTAAAGGTATGTAAAAACTTTAAAACATTTAAAACAGCCTGATAGTAGAAATAGCAGAAGGGCGACTCCCTGCCCCACACGTCCGCTGCGTGCCTGGGGTTGTATTTGCTTTTAGTGTCCCAACCTGGTAGGGTGCATGAAATGGACCACCAACCTCCAAAATGGCTGCCAGCTAGAGAAAGTGCTGGTGCAAGGGACTCTCTCTGCACAAACAGGAAAACCTGTGGTGGACTGGAGAGTCCCACAAGGAAAAAAAAGAAGGAATCCCCAGCTGAGGTGGGAAAGAGAAACGCCAGACAGCAGGAGTAGGTAGGGCAAATAAAGTAAAGCTGCACAATATGCCACCAGAGAATTGATGCACTTTGCAATTAAAAGCAAGTGACAACTTTAAAACATTTAAAACAGCCGGATAGTAGAAATAGCAGAAGCGCGACTCACTGCTCCGCACGTCTGCAATGGGATACTCATTAACTTTAATGGTCCCTTACTTGTGGAGCTGTTACTAGCCAGAACAAAGACTCAATACGCGACCCATAATAAGTTTACTAAATATGAATAGAATATTTTATCCTCTGAAAATGTTGTTTTAAAACATTGCACAGTGCTGAACCCCGACGGTATTGCCTGAAAATGATGAAAATTGTGATGAAATTGAACACGACTGTCTAGATGTCACAGAATTGTGCACAGAGCCTGACCCTGACATTAAGAAAGAACCCCTGATTGAGCCTGATCATGTGTTATTTCTAGATGGCTCATGTTTGAGAGATATTAATGGCACATTCAGAGCAGCATATGCCGTGTGCACTATAAAAGATATGGTTGAATCGCCACATCTTCAAGCAGTGTTCTCTGCCCAAGTTGCTGAATTGATTGCTCTTTCTAGAGACTGCAGTTTAACTGCTCAAATGATAGTCACCATATTTACTGACAGCCAGTATGGTTTTGGTGTAGTCCATGATTTTGGACAGTTGTCGTCACAGCGAGCCTTTCTTACATCCTCAGGAACCCCCAACAAAAATGGGATGCATGTCAACAACCTACTGGATGCACTACAGTTGCCGCAAGAAATTGCTGTGGTCAAGTGCATAGCACATCAAGGGGGAAGTGGATACATTGCCATGGGCAACCGATACACTGTTTCAGTAGCCAAGTACTGTGCTCAGCTAGCTTGTTCATTTAATGGAGGTTTGACGTATGAGTCTGAAGAGTCTTTTGCATGTTGAGGAAATTCACTGATATGTGGGATGAGCAGAAGAGAGTGCAGGAAAGTGTGTCAGAGGCAGAACAAAACAGCTGAGTAAAAGCAGGATTTGAGAAAAATGTAAATGATATCTGGATACTAGCAGATGGGAAACTGATGCCACCAGTCAGCTTGCTGTTTCCAATGACACAATATTACCATGGATGCACACATTTGGGGATGATGAAATGGTGAGTCTTTTCATACAGAATCGGTCTAACCCCAGATTCAGGATGCTGGTAGAAGAGATTTGCCATATGTGCATAACCTATCAAGAGCTAAACGAAGGGAAACAGACACATGTCACACTGATACACCTAGGGAGGTCAGGTGGTCCATTTAACAGGATGCAGATGGATTTTATCGAGTTGTCTGCCCATAACGGTCTCAGATATATTCTGGTGATAGTGTGTGTCATCTCAAGATGGGTGGAAGTCTACTCAACTAGAAGATGTAACAGCCTCACTGTAGAAAGACTGTGATTAGGTGAATTGATCCCCAGGTGTGGCATGCCAATTTCTCTTGAGTCAGATAGAGGGACACACTTCAACAACAAAGTTATGAAGATGATCTGCACAACCTTGAAGATCGTACAAAGATTACAGTGTAGTTACAGACCATAAGCCTCTGGTATTGTCAAACAGATAAACAGTACAATTAAGTCTAGACTGGCCAAAGTCTTTGCATCATCTCTCTGAAATTGCCAGATGATTTATCATTGGTGGTGATGAGAATTTGGAGAGCACCTGACAGAGTTATCTCCTAATGAAAATATTGATGCGCAGGGCAATAAAATAACCTGCTGTTGATACAAATGTTCTCTTGAACATTACTGATGATATTGTCTTGGATTATTGTAAGGAACAGGCTGATGTGGTCCGTTCTGTCTCTCATCAGGTCTCAGTTGCCCTACAAGACCCGTATCAAGAACAGTGTCACAACTTCAATCCTAGTAATTGGGTTGTGATCAAGTAGCATGTTGGGAAGACTTGCCTTGAACCCCGATTGAAAGGCCCCTTCCAGGTGATCCTTACAACACACATGGCTGTTAAGTGTTCTGGAGTCCCAAACTGGATTAATGCCTCGCACACCAAAATAGTGGGAAATCCAGAAGAAGCAACTTTGGTCTTTCATACTCAGGAAAGAGTGTTGGTGGTTGCACCACCAAGGGAGAGACTACCTAGACCAGCAGCACCGTTGCCAGTTCAGCAAGATGGTGATGAAAGGGGTGAAGAGCAATGGGCAGAAAATCAAGTGTAAGTACCAGAATTAACCCAGAGTGGTGTGGAAATTTTTAACACAAGACAGGCAGAAATCAAGTCACCAAGAGTAAGTGCTTTGAATGTAGTTTTTAGAGATGAAGATCCAGGAAAAGGAACTCGCACTGGAATAAGGAGAAAGAGTTGACAAGCAGAGTGGTAATAGGTTACGAAAACAAAGATCCAACGAGAAGTGTTTCAATAGTGCGAATACAAGAAACAGTACCTGAAGAGACTGAGTCTAGTGATGAGAATAGCCTAGGCCCATATCAGCTAAATCTATTAAGATCAAAAAGAGCAGTGGTGCCTTGTCACAGGTATTCAGTACCTGATTGGTCGTACTTTATGAACACTGCTTTGAATGTTACATCGGAAGATTTGTGCAACATGAATCCTGAAATGTTAAAACCTCCCTGAAGGGACAACAAAATGCAGAAAAGGGGAAAATAATTAAGAAATAATCTGACACTGAACAGCAGAAGAAAAACATTTGAACTCTGTCTACTAGATATTTGTTATGTTAGTCCATTATTTTACAGAAGACTAACCTAGGTCCAAGTTGAAAGTTGCAGAAGCATAGGGATACCTTTCAGAAGAACACCGATTAGTGCTAAGGATTGTCTGGATAGGAGCTTAACTGAAGATAAAAAAAGATGAACTGCACTAAAGAAATTATTCACTTAACATCATCACCAGTTATTGAACCAAGTGCTCTGAACTGACTCAGAGAATGTGTTGCATTAGAAATAAATGTCTATATATATTACGGGTTAAATTATCATTATAACAATAATGATGATTACTGTAGGACCTGGGGTCTCCAGGCCCTATGGGGCGGTAACATGACACGAGCGGTCGGGCCACCAAAGGTCTGTGTGTAAATCAGCCATACAACACGCACCTCACATGGGACGCGGAACACACACAATAAGTGACGCCACACTGGAGGAGTTATGTAAATACTCAAGTTTATCCAAGTAGATCACGTTAGATGCAGTTCATGAGGTAGCAGTACATTTCATAAGCTGATAACACAATTCCTAGTGATATACATGTCAGTCAGGAGCTATAAAAGTTGGCCATACCCTAAATGCAATTCATGAAATATCAGTACTGCCTGAGATACAATTACCATTCACGTATATGCACTCGCGCGCTTCACTTTCCAGTAGCGCCTTAGGGGGGTGATTTTAGCGCTAGGCGCGCTAATCGGTGACAAACTCAGAACGGGGCATCTAGCACAGAGAGCTACTCGTGATCAAGGACATTTAGCACTTCAATATGGAACATGAATAACAGAGCGCTACTCGTAATCAATAGCACGTAGCACTTCAATATGGAACATGAATAACAGAGCGCTACTCGTAATCAATAGCACGTAGCACTTCAATATGGACCATGAATAACAGAGCACTACTCGTAATCACTAGCACGTAGCACTTCAACCTGGCACATGAATAACGGAGCGCTACTCGTAATCAATAGCGCATAGCACGTCAATATGGCACATGAATAACAGAGCGCTACTCGTAATCAATAGCACGTAGCACTTCAATATGGAACCTGAATAACAGAGCGCTACTCGTAATCAATAGCACGTAGCACTTCGACCTGGCACATGAATAACAGAGCGCTACTCGTAATCAATGACATTCAGCATTTCACTACGGAGCATCGATAACATAGCGCTACACGTGAGTACGGGTGTTTAGCACTTCAGGTCGGAACAGGGCTATCAGAGCGCTACTCGTACTCCGGGGCAGTCAATGCTTCACACGGGGCTGTCCGCAGGGAGCGCACGGGACTTACGGAGTGAGTCTCCCAGCTCCGGTGCAGTTCGTAGGGCACCACGCTTCAGTACTGTTCAAGGGGGCACAAGGAAAGGATCTCTCGGTGGGGTCTCTCTGTCGCGATGACAGGTGGGAACTCCCACGGAGAGGGGACCCGGGCCGAGGGTGCGGTGTGGCTCCCAACCAGTAGGGGGCGGACCAGGGACAATCCCAGCCTCCGGGCTTACCTCGTTCTCGTCGTCGGAAGGCGTCCGCTCCAGCGACGATGGGGAAACTCGGCCCAGGCCTCGCGCATCTTCTTACACAGCTGCGACGGCAGCGGCGGGGCCCCGGGGCCCCGGGCTTCTCACAGGCCTCGCGACTCTGCAGGGCACTTCTTCCGGCCTCCGGGCCATGGCGGTGAGCGCGCTGGCTTCCACGTCACAGGGGGGTGCTCAAGTTAAGGATGGGGGTTCCGCGCTCAGCGGAGCATGCTGCCGGGGGTCCCAGACCAGGTCAGGGAGCGCAGGGGTCACAGCGCTAATACCTGGTCGATCCCCGGTGGCTCTTCAATCGGCTTTGCATACGGCTTCAGGGGTCAGTCTGGACACGCAGTATCAGCGCTTGGCATATAAGTTTTAGAGTTCAATCTGGACACGCAGTCTCAGTGCTTGGCATATGAGTTTAGAGTTCAATCTGGACACGCAGTCTCAGTGCTTGGCATATAAGTTTAGAGTTCAATCTGGACACGCAGTCTCAGTGCTTGGCATATAAGTCTCTGTTCTCAGATGTTAGATGAAGTCTTGTTGGCGCAGATGTATCTGGCGCCCTTAAAGGGGTTCTGTTACAGGGGGGTAGGGATGGAGAAGGCGAATAGGTCCTTCCTAGTCAGGCTGGGCAGAGATTCTCTGGGTCCTCCTACTGCTGGGCAAGATCAGTGGGTTTCACAGGGTCCCTCACTCACTTAAGAGGCAGCACCTAAATCCTGTCACTCTCAGAGGCATAAGTCCCTGGCTAGGCCCTACCGCCTACACTCCTGGTGGATTCTTCCAGCTCTGCTTCACCCCACTGGCCAACTCAACTCAAAAAGTTCCCTCCCTCACTTAAGTAGCCCTAGGTCAGGTGACCTCTGGCCAAGACGGCAAAAGAAAAACCACACCTCCCTTCTAGAAGGTTCCAGCACATTCCAGGAGCTTCCCCACTCTACCTATGGGACAAAAAGGCGGGCTGGAGTCGCAACATTGTTGTGGGGTTCCAGCCAGCTCCTGGCAGCTACGGTGCTACTATGAAAGACCACTCTGCAGTAGCAGGGGCCTGTGGCAGCCATCTTGGGAGAAGGGAGCACCTTCACCTCAACACTGATTGGCAGTGAAAAGGCGCCTGGAGACCTAGTCCAACATAAAAATAAGGGTGGAAAAAATGAGGCACGATCAAAAATAGACGGGGAGACCACCCTAGGGCTGACAGGTCCAACATGCGTCCCCCCAGCTGAAAGAGGGGAGAGCTACCCAACCTCTAGGGAGATCTCATCACTAAGGTGGAAAAACCTGGAGAGACCGTCAGCATTGGCGTGGTCAACTCCGGGCCGATGTTCCACCCGAAAGTCCATCCCCTGTAGGGAAATGGACCACCTCAACAACTTGGGGTTTTCGCCTCTCATCTGCATGAGCCAGCGAAGGGGCCGGTGGTCGGTCTGAATAAGGAAGTGAGTGGCCTCAACTTCTTCAGAGCCCAGACCACGGCGAAGGCTTCTCTCTCAATGGTGCTCCATCGCCGTTCCCGAGGGAGAAGTCTTCTGGATATGAAGGCCACTGGTTGATCTTGGCCCTCGGTATTGAGTTGCGAGAGCACCGCACCTATGCCGTGCTCTGAGGCGTCTGTCTGTACAATAAATTCCTTGCTGAAATCTGGTGTTGCTAGTACTGGAGCGGTACACATCGCATGTTTCAGCGTGTCAAAAGCTTCTTGGCATGCAGCTGTCCATATGACCTTGCGAGGTTGCTTCTTTGAGGTCAATTCCGTCAAGGGGGCTACGATGGTACCATATACCTTGACGAACCAGCGGTAATACCCAGTGAGGCCGAGGAAAGCTCGGACCTCTCTTTGGGTCTTGGGGGGCTCCCAAGCCAAGATGGTCTCTATTTTGGCCTGGAGAGGTTGCACCTTACCTCCGCCCACCAGGTGTCCCAGGTACACGACAGATCCCTGTCCAATCTGGCACTTGCTGGCTTTAATTGTTAAGCCAGCGCGTTGCAGCGCCTGCCATACCTCCTGGAGGTGTTGCAGATGGTCCTCCCAGGTGCTACTGAAGACAGCTATGTCATCCAGGTAGGCCGCTGAGAAGGACTCCAGGCCAGATAGTACCTGATTCACTAACCGCTGGAATGTGGCCTGAGCATTTTTGAGCCCAAAGGGCATCACTCGAAACTGGTAGTGGCCCTCGGGGGTGGAGAACGCTGTCTTCTCCCTTGCTCCGTCGGCCATGGCAATATGCCAATATCCGGATGTCAGATCAATGGTGCTGAGGTACCGGGCTGCTCCCAGCCGGTCCACCAGCTCGTCTGCACGTGGGATGGGGTGAGCATCTGTCTTCGTGACAGAGTTCAACCCCCGGTAGTCAACACAGGACCGAAGCTCCGGTGTCGTACCCGGTGGGGCCGCTTTCGGCACCAACACCACTGGACTAGCCCACGGGCTGCTGGAAGGTTCTATCACCCCCAGCTCCAGCATCTTTGCCACCTCATGCTGGATGCTATCCTTCACTCGGTCAGAGAGCCGGTAAGACTTGTTCTTCACCGGGGGGCTGTCCCCTGTGTCTACATCATGGGTACACAAATGAGTGATTCCAGGCGTGAGGGAGAACAACGAGGCAAACTGTCCCAGGACATGGCGACAGTCCCTCTGTTGCTCTGGGGTCAAGGATGGGGAGAGGACTACACCTTCCACCGAACCATCCTTTTCTTGTACCGCTAGAAGGTCAGGAAGAGCCTCACTCTCTTCCTCTTCGCTCCCATCCGCCACCATAAGGAGAGCAAGCTCTGATCGCTCATGGTGCGGCTTCAGGCGGTTGACGTGGAGCACCCTGAGGGGCTGACGGGGGGTTTTCATATCGACTATGTACGTGGTCTGGCCTCGCCGCTCCACAATGTCGAACGGGCCAGTCCACCGGTACTGGAGGGCACAAAGCTCCCCAGGTTCCATAACCCACACCTTCTGTCCAACGTCTAACTCGACCGTCCGAGCGTTGCGGTCATACCACTCCTTCATCACGGTCTGGCTAGCCTCCAGGTTCTCTGTGGCTGCCTTCCACAGCTTGGCCATCTGGCTGCGGAACGCCAGCATGTAGCTGGCAATGTCACGGGGAAGCTTCTGTGAAGTCTTCTCCCACCCCTCCTTCACTAAACTGAGGGGACCCCGAACAGGATGGCCATAGAGCAATTCAAACGGGCTGAACCTGACTCCCTTCTGCGGTACCTCCCGGTAGGAGAATAACAAGCAGGGGAGGAGGACGTCCCATTTACGCCTCAAGCCCTCTGGTAGGCTTCGGATCATCCCCTTCAATGTCTTATTGAAGCGCTCTACAAGTCTGTTAGTCTGGGGATGGTAAGGAGTGGAGAACCGGTAGGTCACCCCACACTCCTTCCACATGGCCTGCTTGTAGGCCGACATGAAATTTGTGCCCCTGTCCGACACCACAACCTTGGGGAATCCCACTCAGGTAAAAATCCCCAACAGTGCCCGTGCCACCACTGGTGCAGTGATGGTCCTCAGAGGAATAGCCTCTGGGTACCTTGTGGCGTGGTCCACCAAAACCAAGATGAACCGGTGTCCCGCTGCGGTCGGAGGGTCCAATGGCCCAACAATATCGATACCGACCCTCTCAAAAGGGGTCCCGACCACGGGGAGCGGTTCCAACGGGACCTTCAACTTAGTCCCAGTCTTGCCACTGGCCTGACAAGACTTGCAGGTCTTACAAAAGTTGTCTGAGGCAATCCTCATCCTGGGCCGTGCAAAGTTTTTGTCCTGACCCAGGTGTCCGGCTAAGGGTATCTCGTGCGCTAACTCCAGCAGGAAGGCCCGGTAACATTGGGGGACCACTATGGCCCTCGAAGATCCATGTACCGGCACCCTGGGCTCACTGTAAAGGAGACCATCCTCCCAATATACGTGATAACCTCCCAGTTCCTGACTGGCCACTTGGGCTTCGGCCTGCCGCCGCATGCCTTCAAGCGTTGGGCACGGCCTTTGTGCCTGACAAAATTCCTCCCGGGTAGGCCCTCCTTCCACATGCCAGTCAGCAAGGGTCGGCAAGTCCTCCACAGGAACGACATCTACCTCCGCGGACTCCGGGGGCACCTCTGCGGCCTCCCCATCCATCTCACGGGGCATGTTCTCTACCACCTTGTTCTTTCCATGTCTGGCTTCGGGTTGGGCCATTATTCCAGGCTCCAACCCAGGGTGAGTTCCATGCCGGGCAGCCATGGACTGCGTGCTTAAGCAAGTCCACCCTGGTAATCCCAGCATCTCGTTGTGAGCGTGAAACTCGACATCTTTCCACTTGGTGTGCTCCAGGTCGTTCCCTAGCAAACACCCCACAGACAAGGTAGGGCTCACAGCAACTCTCAGTAGGCCTCTGACTCCTCCCCACTCAAAGGGAACACGAGCCACTGGATAGTGACTCATACTGCCGTCAGCCAATACGGCCGGATGGAACTCCTCAGGGACTACTTGGTCTGGGGACACCAGCCGCCGCACGACAGTGGTCATGCTGGCCCCTGTGTCCCTCAGAGCTTCCAACTCCTCCCCATTAATTCTCACCCTCTGCTGATATTTAGCAGTGTTCGGGGGCAGGGACACTATGGGGACCACCTCTCTATCCCCCAGTGAAACCAGCATCAGGCCTGTCGACTCCCCTTCCCTATCTAAGGGCAGCTCCACCTCAAGCGCTATACTACTCACCCCGGGACTTTTCCCGCCCGTTGGGGCTGGTGGTCGCTTGCGACACTTGGGATCTCCCCTGTAGTGTCCAATCTCCCCACACTCGTAGCACCGCACAATCCTTGGCTGCTGACTCCTGTCAGGGTAAGTGGGTCTTGTGGAATTGGACGGGGGTGGGGTTCCTACTCCCTTCCCAAACTTATTTTGGGGACCTTTCGAGAACTCCACCTTTTTATCTCCCCCCTCTTTCTTCTGGGGGAAACCCTGTCCGCCTTTCGAGCCATCTCCCCCGGGACCCTTGTGAGACACCCGGGTGCTCACCCAAATATCTGCCTCCTCCGCAAGCTCACGGGGATCCATCAACTTGCGGTCCACCAGATGTTGGGGCAGCTCCGGAAAGCTCTTATCCAAGAGGTGCTCCCTTAAAAATAGATCGTACAACCCTTGGTAGTCCTGCACCTCGCTGCCACGCACCCAACCATCTAGTGCCTTCCTCGCATAATCAAAAAAATCTACCCATGTCTGTGTGGACAGCTTATGGCTGACACGAAACTTTTGCCTGTACCTCTCGGGGTTGAGACCAAACTTTTTTAACAAGGTCTCTTTCATGGGGGCATACCTTACCTGATCCGCCTTGGCCAAATATAGCAGGGTGTCCCTAACATTGGGAGGTATATACCGGTATAAACCACGTCCCCAATTACTCTCGGGTACCCCATGGGCCGTCAAGGCTACCTCGTATGCCTCCAACCATTTCATGATGTCGTCCCCCACTGTGTAATTGGCAATTACCTCTTTAGGTAGGTAGAACTTTGATTCTTGAGGTTCCTTAGGTATGCTGCCACCATTGTCCTTATTGGATGCGTTCAATTGAAGGGCGCGTAGCTCCAGCTCTTTTAGCTGAAGCTCGTGCGCCAGCTTCTTCTCCTCCATTGCCCATTTCGTGTTCTCTCTTTCCCTTTCTCTTTCATGTTCTAATTTCGCTAGCTCCCATTTTAGTTGCCTCTCTTCCCTCCTGTCCTCGTACTCCTCTGGGGACGCGCTCCTTCTAGACCCTGTCCTACTACTGGCCCCAGAACGTCTCCCTGGGGGCACAGTTTCCGACATATCTACATTTAAGATGTCTAGTACTTCCTGGGCGCTCTCCTCCTGAGGTGCATCTGGCGCCTCCTGTCCCTCATCCTCTTTCCCTTCTGGGTGGGCCTCTACCCATGCCCTAATGGTGGTGCGGAGTTCCGGTCCTTTGGCCCTCCGTACCCCCGGCACCCCCATCCCCTGCCCAAACTCCCTTAGTTGCTTCACCGAGGACCCCTCGAGGTCAGCTAACCGGAATTCCATTCTGTCAGGTGGGGACCTAGACACTAAGGAGAAAAATTCCTGGGGGATAGGCAACAGTTCTCAGCTAACCAGGCTTCTTGTACTCTCAACCTGGACAGTGGAAATAACAATGCAGCAATCAATGGTTTTAGAGCTCTGGAACAATTAGGCGTTTAATTGTGGCGCCCTTCGCTCCACGGAAGGGTGCTGTATGGTTACAGGTCCTAAGGATCCCACCGCTCGCCAACAATGTAGGACCTGGGCTCTCCAGGCCCTATGGGGCGGTAACGTGACACGAGCGGTCGGGCCACCAAAGTTCTGTGTGTAAAGCAGCCATACAACACGCACCTCACATGGGCCGCGGAACACACACAATAAGTGAGGCCACACTGGAGGAGTTATGTAAATACTCAAGTTTATCCAAGTAGATCACGTTAGATGCAGTTCATGAGGTAGCAGTACATTTCATAAGCTGATAACACAATTCCTAGTGATATACATGTCAGTCAGGAGCTATAAAAGTTGGTCATACCCTAAATGCAATTCATGAAATATCAGTACTGCCTGAGATACAATTACCATTCACGTATATGTACTCGCGCGCTTCACTTTCCAGTAGCACCTTAGGGGGGTGATTATAGCGCTAGGCACGCTAATCGGTGACGACCTCAGAACGGGGCATCTAGCACAGAGAGCTACTCGTGATCAAGGACATTTAGCACTTCAATATGGAACATGAATAACAGAGCGCTACTCGTAATCAATAGCACGTAGCACTTCAATATGGAACATGAATAACAGAGCGCTACTCGTAATCAATAGCACGTAGCACTTCAATATGGACCATGAATAACAGAGCACTACTTGTAATCACTAGCATGTAGCACTTCAACCTGGCACATGAATAACGGAGCGCTACTCGTAATCAATAGCGCGTAGCACGTCAATATGGCACATGAATAACAGAGCGCTACTCGTAATCAATAGCACGTAGCACTTCAATATGGAACCTGAATAACAGAGCGCTACTCGTAATCAATAGCACGTAGCACTTCAACCTGGCACATGAATAACAGAGCGCTACTCGTAATCAATGACATTCAGCCTTTCACTACGGAGCATCGATAACATAGCGCTACTCGTGAGTACGGGTGTTTAGCACTTCAGGTCGGAACAGGGCTATCAGAGCGCTACTCGTACTCCGGGGCAGTCAATGCTTCACACGGGGCTGTCCGCAGGGAGTGCACGGGACTTGCGGAGCGAGTCTCCCGGCTCCGGTGCAGTTCGTAGGGCACCACGCTTCAGTACTGTTCAAGGGGGCACAAGGAAAGGATCCCTCGGCGGGGTCTCTCCGTCGCAATGACAGGGGGGAACTCCCACGGAGAGGGGACCCGGGCTGAGGGTGCGGTGTGGCTCCCAACCAGTAGGGGGCGCACCAGGGATAATCCCAGCCTCCGGGCTTACCTCGTTCTTGGCGTCGGAAGGCGTCTGCTCCAGCGACGATGGGGAAACTCGGCCCAGGCCTCGCACACCTTCTCACACAGCTGCGACGGCAGCGGCGGGGCCCCGGGCTTCTCATGGGCCTTGCGACTCTGCAGGGCACTTTTTCCGGCCTCCGGGCCACGGTGGTGAGCGCGCTGGCTTCCACGTCACAGGGGGGTGCTCAAGTTAAGGATGGGGGTTCCGCGCTCAGCGGAGCACGCTGCCGGGGGTCCCAGACCAGGTCAGGGAGCGCAGGGGTCACAGCGCTAATACCTGGTCGATCCCCGGTGGCTCTTCAATCGGCTTTGCATACAGCTTCAGGGGTCAGTCTGGACACGCAGTCTCAGCGCTTGGCATATAAGTTTTAGAGTTCAATCTGGACACGCAGTCTCAGTGCTTGGCATATGAGTTTAGAGTTCAATCTGGACACGCAGTCTCAGTGCTTGGCATATAAGTTTAGAGTTCAATCTGGACACGCAGTCTCAGTGCTTGGCATATAAGTCTCTGTTCTCAGATGTTAGATGAAGTCTTGTTGGCGCAGATGTATCTGGCGCCCTTAAAGGGGTTCTGTTACAAGGGGGTAGGGATGGAGAAGGTGACTAGGTCCTTCATAGTCAGGCTGGGCAGAGGTTCTCTGGGTCCTCCTACTGCTGGGCAAGATCAGTGGGTTTCACAGGGTCCCTCACTCACTTAAGAGGCAGCACCTAAATCCTGTCACTCTCAGAGGCATAAGTCCCTGGCTAGGCCCTACCGCCTACACTCCTGGTGGATTCTTCCAGCTCTGCTTCACCCCACTGGCCAACTCAACTCAAAAAGTTCCCTCCCTCACTTAAGTAGCCCTAGGTCAGGTGACCTCTGGCCAAGGCGGCAAAAGAAAAACCACACCTCCCTTCTAGAAGTTTCCAGCACATTCCAGGAGCTTCCCCACTCTACCTATGGGACAAAAAGGCGGGCTGGAGTCGCAACATTGTTGTGGGGTTCCAGCCAGCTCCTGGCAGCTAGGGTGCTACTATGAAAGACCACTCTGCAGTAGCAGGGGCCTGTGGCAGCCATCTTGGGAGAAGGGAGCAACTGCACCTTAACACTGATTGGCAATGAAAAGGCGCCCGGAGACCTAGTCCAACATAAAAATGAGGGTGGAAAAAATGAGGCACGATCAAAAATAGACGGGGAGACCACCCTAGGGCTGACAGGTCCAACAATTACTATAGTATTAATAGGATTTTACTTAGCACCAGAGTCAGAGCATAAAGACAAGAATGTTACTAATTTGCATTTGCAGTGGCCTATTTTATGCATTTGGCTTGGAATTGCCCGCCAATTGCCCAGTTTTGGGGAAAGGTGTTCCAGACGATGAGTGACATAGTTGAGACGCCACTTCTCCCATATCCGATAGTAGCACTGTTGGGTTACACTAAGAGAATAAAGAAGGGACTTCGTCAATTAATAGAAATGGGTATGCTGATTGCAAAATGAAGGATAGCCATGCGCTGGGCACGCGCTCTTTATCCTAGAATGCAGGAGTGTTCACGAGACATGCTGTATTGCAATATTCACTCAGAATTATATAGCGAGTTGCTTCCCCCATGCAGCAGACTTAAGAACTTCTGGGGGTTGTACCAAATGTACCTAAAAGGGCAGGTGCTATAGGAAACCAATCTGCTTCCCTCTGAACTAGAAGTCCCGGGGCAATGTTAAATAATCGACACAATGCAAGGTGAATCTGTGGTGTAGATATGTGTAAGTTCTGATAGATCAGTCTAGCAGGTTAATTGTATTCATAGCATTTGGAGCACTTTCTGATACAAACACTGTACATTTCTGCTGTGACCATTATTTGTTATGACAAAAAAGGTTTGCATTGCTTATTACTACAGTGAACTTTTGTACGTGGATATTTCGGAATATCCACTTTGTAAGTACTGGAAGTTATGTCTTCTTTGTAAACTATGACATGTTTTATATCGCTGTGCAAACTAAAAAATAAAATAGGTGTTAATAAAAAAACTATGTATTTGCAGCACTGGGGAAGATCACTTTAGTTACTCATTGATTATTCCACTAATGTCTATTCTAGGTTAGTACATGAATACATTAATGCAATGAACGCAGAGGATTGCTATGTTTGTGCACACTTACCTGCATCCATGTCAGAAGAGGTTACCTACTATAGCATGCTTTATCCTATGCAATTTCGTGAAGTATCCTACCATCAGTAGTTTGTAGCAGAGGACATTTAGAGCACTTTTGTTCCAATCTTGATCTAATACTTTCCAGAGTACCATTAATAGAGAACATGAACTTACACTCACAAGTGAAGGAAATGGATATAGCCTAGTACCATTTCTTTCCTCATAGACCTATAAATAGTGTAAAAGCTTATAAAGACAATCTAAACTGTTGAATGCAACCTATGGAAAAGGTTTATATAATAGCCTCAGAAGAAAGATACACTAACATGACACCTGCTACTGACAAAAAGACTGAATTTTTTCAAGAATGCATGGAGAAAAGAGGAAAATTCATTTGTAAAGAAGATGGTCTACCCTCAACTGAGACTTGACATCCAACACAAAGGAAAAATGTGTGTGCGCAAAAGACTGACACTTAAAAGAACTAGCCATGTATAGATAAGTAGCTGTGAACTCATTTTAACTGATGGGTGGAACTTGGCAAATTTTGCAGGAAAACGAGAATGTTATTCCTGGGGTTTACTTACATCTGTGGACAGAATGCTCACTTTCTATTGCCAGCTGACTGGCATGAGATATGCTATTTAGGCATATTAACTTAAATGTATCATGTAAAATGTAAAGATTTACTGGCACTAACACCCACACATAGATAGAAACGCAGTACAGAAGCAGGAGCTATGTTATTATGAGACATATTTGGAGCTGTCATTCCACCTGTCGGAATCATTGTAAATGGCAAAAAGATTAGAACACTGTCAACTGTTTTAAACAAAATGACAACTAGCACATATGGAGCTTTGCTTGTAATAAACACAGAACTAATACCTATATGATTTATGGTTTTGCAAGACTGTCTTGCATGAGGCATTTTACTTGCCAAAAAGACGGAGTCTACCCATGTTTAAATAAACTCACTGTTGCACATACATACCTGACGAGAGTAGGGAAATAGAAAGTTTAGCAAAGCAAATTTTGGGTTTAGAACCTGAATTAAATTAATTGGAAACACCAATCTCGTAAAAAAACTTTGGAAAACGAATTGCCACAGTTAATAACTGGCTTTCAAAGGCAGGAAAAGGTATACTGAAAGGTATATTAATGCCAACAGTATTAGTAGGACTCTGTCTAGTAATTATTTGCCCTAATACTGAGCTGCAAATGCATAATCCGAAAGAGACAAGGACAATTTCAAAAGAAATTATATGAAATGGATATGAATTACATGGAATCATGAATGACGATTATATAAAATCATTAAAATTTAGGGGGTTGAAAAGAAAAAAGTGAGCCATAACTGATGATGAAAGTGCTCTCTGAAACGGACTTACGTGAGAAACATAGATGTGTGATGATTTTACAAATCATCAGATGGGAAAGTTGAGCAATCTCAAAATTGTGAAGAAAATTTTGCCACACAATAATATAGAAGCACGCTAAATATTAACATAAAAAATGCATAATAAATTGAACCTTAGAAAATGTGTCTTTATTTAATGTGCAAATGTTAAAAATCTTGTTTATTTTCTGCAGAATGCTTTCATTTCTATCGTTTTCCACTTACTAGGCCACACTATTCTTTTATTCTACTCTCTCCCTTTAAGAAAATTAATGCTTTGCATAAAATAGTGATTCAACTTTATAATCAAACTCAAGGGTTTGCCTTATGTGAAATGTGCTGGTTCCTGAAAAATGCATCCCTTCTTTCCTCACACCATATGACTTTACTCGATTTAGATTGTTTTCTTTGCCACATATACATAATGAACATGTGTATTAATAAAAAGAAAATGCTTGTTTCAGCTTATATTTTGTGATATAACCAGGACATACCCGAATTTAAATGTTCCATTTCATAGAAAAGCTCATTGTTATATGATGGTACACCAGACAGCTAACATAGTAGGCTTTCAAAAGGTTCTCATGAGAACCTTCATAGATATAACTTTTTGCAATACATTGTAGCCATCTCTAACTGACTTCATGCTGACATGAAAGTTTTCTGTGGGAATTGAGGATGAAAACAACAGATCATTGAAAGACCTTTCACCATTGGACAGCGATGACACATTAATCTGTTTTTGCAACATGTGTAGCTACTTTCTATCTAGCGAGAGAGGCACTCATCTCAAGGCATTCAAATCATCCCTACCCTGCCATGAATCTCAGCACTTTGTTGTGCTAGCTCGATTTGCCATGAGCTACTGATTACAGTGATTTCTTTGTTTCCCTTATGATTTGTAAGGAGACTTTCTGTTTTTATGCTGATCTTAGCAACAGCTGTGATTCTATCCTTCTTACCTGCATAGACGTTTGCTTCTATAACTGTTTGGAGAACTCGGCTGAGTCTCCAGAATTACCCTTTATGGGGAGTTTGATCTTTTCCTTAGTTATCATAATTTGCTCAAAATTCTACTTTCTCTTTTCCAGAAGGAACTCTTTATGGGTTCTTGTCAGGATAGGTCCTTTAGTTTAGAACAAAGACTACACTGTGAATGAAACAGGCTGTGTTTATATCTCTATGCTTGTTCTACCCAATCTTATTTCTTATTACTTCTGTAATTGAATTGTCACTAGTTTGATTAAAAAGACCAAAAGTAGCTATTAATGATTAAAAAGAGAAAATACACTATTACAACTTTCACAATCCTCTTTTTGTTGACTGAACGACAAATGCAAATGTTAATATCTTTGTTGTATAAAGCTCGATTCTAAAATGGTGGCAAAGATTCATTGACCTAGAAAAGCACAGAACGTTCAGATTCTCTATGTAAGTTTTATAGTGGTATCATTTGAGGACATTTTTATAAGATTTCTACACTCATGATATGCAGTCACTGTGTGAGAAGTTTTGGGGTGGGCTCATGGCTTTTTTCTGTATAGACTGGAAATGTTCTTAACAGTGATTAGGTGCTCACATTAGTTTTGAATTTAGGAAAATTGATTTTGAGTTCCTTCTATTCTTTCTATGAGTTTCTTGCAATTTGAATGTGAGGCAATAGGTTGATTATGCGGGGTGTGCAGGAGCACTGAAAACAAACTCTTCCAAGGGTGGGCTTAACTCGCTAAATTTCCTGTAGCATAATTTTGTGAAACCACAGCTGAATTATGCGAGATTGCATGGAATTAGGGGGCATATCAACAACAGCCGGCGATAATTATCTCTAAGCACACTTAGCGCTAGGATAATTATCGCGGGCTAGCGTGAATTTTTATCGCTGAGATAGCGTGCTATTAGCAACGCTTATCTCAATAGCGATAAAAATCCTAGCGCTAAGTGGCTAACGTGAGATTATCGCTGGAAACCCAGCGATAATCTCACGTTAGCTTGTTGATAGGGACAGGCAAACTTAGCCATGATATCCTTATTCCATAGGATATCATGGCTAAGTCAGAAAAATACCAGACGTAAAAAAGCAGCGTTAACCGCGGTTAGCGCTGCTTTTTTTGTCTCTAACAGGGTTAGCGACATTCTTGATAATAGGAGAAATGTCGCTTAGCGGCATTTCTCCTATTATTTTACTCTGGAACGCCCCCTTTGCATCTCATTAGAGATGCAAGGGGAAGCGTAGAGTAAAAGGGTGCTAACATGCAAATTTGCATGTTAGCACCCTGTTGTTGATAGGGCGCTAGTTTTATCTCTCCTTTTTTGGCTTTTAAAGCCAAAAAAGCAGAGATAAAGCCCTTGTTGATATGCCCCTAAGTGTGGACCGTAACCCAGCAATTAGCACAATTTTCTTATCTCAAGACGAACCCTCGTGTCCAAAATCAGGATGCATTTTGCACTAAGAAAATAGCACTACATGCAACAGAGCATGAAATGCAGCAGGCAGCAGCTGCTGGTGCTCACTATGGGGCATATCATCAAGCCCAGCGATAATTATCGCTCAGCGCTCTTAGCATGAGGATAATTATCGCCGGCCAACTCGGAATTTTATCGCGGAGATAGCGTGCTATCAGCAACGCTTATCTCCAAAGTGATAAAATTCAGAGCGCAATCTGCCAATTGTGCGATTATCGCTGGAAATACAGCGATAATCGCACATGGTTTGGCTAAAGCTTGCTGATAGGGCAAGGCATACTTAGCCATGATATCCAACTTACATAGGATATCAGGGCTAAGTCAGTTTTGAAGCAGGCGTAAGGAAAGTAGCGATAACAGAGGTTATCGCTACTTTGCTTGTCGCTCTGCAGGTTAGCGTGCCCACTGATAATTGGAGAAATGTCGCTTAGCGACATTTCAGCAGTTATGTCAGGGCAGGAACGTCCACTTTGCATCTCCTTAGAAATGCAAAGATGGGCGTTGGGGGAAAGGGCGATAATGCAAAGATTCACGTGATAGCGTGACCTTGCTGATTAGGCGATAAAATTATCGCCGCTTTCCGTCTGAAAACGGACGCTAAAGCGGCGATAATTTTATCTCCGGGGCTTGATGATATGCCCCTAAGTTTGTTGTTCCTGTGCTTATGCAGTAGGACTTTTATGCCAAAATACTTATAATTAACCTGAACTGACATATTCAAGAAAAGCTCCAATTTTACTGGCATAATTAGGATTTTTCCAAGCCTACTTTCTATAATCATTCAAATTCAAAATTGTCTTTATTTCGGTTTGAAAAACCATCAAAGTACAAGTAAAACAACATGTTCATTAGAAACAAATAGAAATCCAGACAATTTCATAAATTAGAGCCCCAGTCCATAACACTAATTACGTTACCTATTTTAAATGGCGCAATTTAAAAAAACAAGCAACATTAAACATGTAAATTCGTCACCAATCAATTTCAGAAACCTCAAGACTTTTCTGACCTGTTTGAAATGTAAAATCTTAGGCAATGGAGCAATAAAAAGTTGACATGGCTGCTTATAAAAACTAAAACACATTATAAAGTGCAAAGTATTATCACAGCCACAAGGAACTAAGGATTTTATTGAGACCAACTCTTTGGAAGGAGTGAAGAATATTGAGCCTGTACGTAGCTACCAAATTTGAGTGCAGGGATGCGAGAATAGGGCAGGCTGTGGCAGGCCAACTCATTGCTGAGGCATGAGGGGGTCATTTCAAGAACACTCAGGGCCATATTTATGACCTGGTTTGCATTGCTCTTGCACCACACAATGTGGTGGAAGGACGATGCAAACCTTAAGTTATTTTTTTGAATGACTTAAAAAATCTGGAGTAATGTAATGTAGATCAAATGACTGTGTTGCATTACTCCGTGCAAAGGAGACGTTCCATGGGCATTGCGTTGGTGTTCCCACACAACTCCCATTGTTTTTGACACAGTTCCAGATTTACCAAACCTGGTAAACCTGGGATGGTGCCAGAAAGATACGCCTCCCCAGGAGAGGCGTATCGAGGAGAAATATCTTAATTTCTCCTCGTTATTTCCTCCTGCAGCACACATAGACAGTAAATATGCCTCAAAGGATTGTTTTAGTGCAGGAAGTTGTCCCTTCCTGTAGAAAACCAATCCTGTAGGCAATGCTGGCACCCTTGCACCATGATGCAAAGGTGCATGCATTGGCGCTAGGCAGCCCATTGTGCGCCAGCACAGGGGGAAAGGACAGGCATGCACTGTATGCCTTAAATATGGCACATTCCTGCTCTTTCTCAATGACGCAGTGCAGTGCAGCAAGGTGACTTGCTGTGTTGCATTGCACCACTTTGCCGTGAATATGGCCTTCAGTCTTTTTCATTCACTCATGCTTCGTTCATCCCTCCATTTGGTTACCAATCCACCCATTGATCCATCCATGCAGATTTGGCTTCACTTGAGCAATCATTCATCCGGCCTGTACTCAGTGAGCCTCTTTTCATTCATTTATGCCTACATGCATGCTCTAGGTCATTGATCTATTTAGCCACCCACTGTCTCATCTACTCAAACACCCATGCTTTCAGAGCTTTACATTCACTCTGTTTATTGATCCATGCAGTCAATTATCCATTCATCTATCCATTCATTCATTCATTATCTTATTTATCTAACCACATTCGCACTAACCGGGCACCAAGTGTCCATTTATCCATTCATGTCCTCAACGATCCACTCATCTACGCAGACACAAATTCGCCAATAATAAAAGAAGTACTTTCACTTATTGAAAACACATGCAAGGCCCATTGCCTTTGTAAATGTTTTTTAAAATATATTATTACTAGTAAGCCGGCTGTGATGTTCTAACAGAAAAGCATTGATTAAGCATTTTGTTTATAAACGAGCCTGTATTCTGGGATTACATAAAGTATTTATTTAACACAATGGACCCGACCACTGCTGGGTCCCAGGGAGAGGGAGAGGATTCGTCTAAAGGCCATGGGCCAACGTTCGTGTTCTCCCTATCAATATAAAGTATGCCTTTTCATTAAAAAAGTAAATAAAGAAATAAGCAACTAAATTAGGAGAAAACAAATACACCATTGAATAAAATGAAAAACAGTGGCATTCACTGAAAGAACCAAGTATCCAACAATAATACTATGGGGCAGATTTACAAGCCCCTCGCGAAACATTTACGCCGCCGTTGCATCACTTCTGTGACGCAGCGGCGGAGTAAACCATGCGCCATGTTGCGCCTTATTTACAACGTGACGCATCTAGGGAGATGCGTCACGTTGTAAAGCCCTGCGCTACATTAAACCTGCGTCAGGTTTAATGTATGCAGGGTGGGCGTTCCGTCGGAAAAAGCCTCAGAAAAGTGACGCAGTGAAATCTACAAGATTTCACTGAGTCACTTTTCCGACGCTGCTGCGTCAAAACCCTGCGCCTGCTTGAAGCAGGCGTAAGGCATGACGCAGCATGTTAGGTATGGGCAGCCCCTGAGCATTGCTGGAGTTGCGTCGTGCTTGCGACACGACTCCAGCAATGCACCGCCCTTATGCCATCAGATGCGTCACGCATCTGTTTATCCTTGCGCCATGATGCGCTGCATTGTAAATGCGGCGCATCACTGGTGGCGCAAGGGTAAACTTGCGTGACGCATCTTTCCTGGCGCATCCCTGCTGATTTGCAGGGATGCGCCAGGAAACCTAAATCTGCCCCTAAGTTTTTTTCTTAGCGTTGTCTTTACTTTGTTACTCAGAGGTCTGAACTCAAAATCACCTTGCTTCTGAATAGTAAATGCAGCTCTCTCAAAGGCCCTGCTTTATAAACATCGCAGGTGTTCCCTTTAGAAAAGAAAGCCATTTTCTCCTGACATTACCATTCATTCCCTGCAGACGTTATGTGTCAAAGACCGGACTACATACGAAATGTTCTGTGTTTTCCTGACCTACGGTTAATTAATGCAGTTCCTTCAGGGGCTGCGTCTCAGGAATCATCGACTGAAAGAATGCAAGGACTCAGGCACAATAGCACCTCTAAGGAGGTTACTTTTTTTATATATTACCTTTTACTTTTATTAGGTACCATCAGCTACCGTTGTTAGCAAAATTAAGGTGTTCATAAATACATGTTGACATTAAAGTCCAGTTAACAATAATCCATTCAATCGTTGAGGAGTGTGCAAAATAATAAAAGTAATTCTGTCTGTTGTAACTTTTGGGCAGAGTCATCTTGGCTGTTTTTTTTCTTTTTTCTAAAATAAGCTGATCACATTCCCCTGAGACACTTATCTTTTTCATGATGCAGTAGGCTGACAGTAAGACAAGCTAGCTGAAGAGAAATGGCAGTTTAGGTGTCAAGAATATCCCATCACTATGCAATGTTTATCCAGTACAGTTTAGATACAGCAGTTCTCACATTCTGCTCCCTTACATCAGAATTTTAATTGCGCATTAAATCATCCGACTTCTCATTATCTGATTGGTTCGAAGCACACTTATTTTAAACTTTTTGTTTTTAGAATTTTGTAATCAGTAGAAATAGACAAGATTGTCATTTAGTGGCAATGTCTATTGAAGCAAAAACATCTGAGCTACAGTAAGCGATACAACTGCGTGCACATTTTCAAAAATGCTTTTAAACAGTTGATCTTTCGAAGTTTCAGAAGGGCAATACAGTTGTTCTCTCATCTGCATAATGTTTTTCTTAAAATTTATGTTTTATTCTGGTGTTTCCTTGTTGTTGTCTCTAAAAAGCCATAAACAGGACAAAGCAAAAGTCAGCCATCCAAGCTCAAATAAATGAGAGGTTTGTTAAATATTGATTTTTTATTTTTTATTTGATAAGTATGTGCAGCCCACTTAATGAGTCACTGCTAGGTTACAACTCAAATTACTGAGAAAACTATGATAAACCCCTCTTAGCTATGGCAGAGTAACATATTTTTCGCCAAAGAAATGTGGGATACCTTAAATCAGTATCAAACAACATTAAATTCAAGACAACAACACACAGAATTTCTTAAAAGCATTTTTAGAAAAGTAAAAATGACACAAAAATGTTTCAAGGGACCCAGTGTTAGCAATTTGTACAGGTTTGAGGTAAAAAGCATATTGAAACAACAAAATACCAATCAAAGACAGTGTTCATGGTTGACCGTGCCTGCATGTGATTTGAGGGTGCACTCAATGGAGCAGGGATCAGGGAAGCCTTGCAAATCGCATCAGCCATATGCTCTACCTAGGATCCAAGAGGGTTATTTAGAGTACGGTGGATCAGGATACCAACAACAAATAGGCAAAAGTCTCTAACTCTAGAGACCAAAAAGAAGTCAAAAGACTACTTATTAAAATGTGGATGATCAAAATATTGTATGTGAGAAATTACCTGATATAACTATTGGGGCCTGTTCATAAACTACATTTGTAATACGTTTAGTAGTGCCACATTAGCACTAATTGAGCACTACAAAATGCTTCTCACAATCCTACAAGTGTAAAACTCCACCTTTCATAACCTTCTGTAGGTAGGTCCTCATACGTGCAAGTTTACCATTTAGGGGCTGATTACGATGTCATTAGAAAAAGCTCCGGATGGGATTCGGTATTGCAAAATCTGATTTAGAACCCTTGTTTCCTCCTGAATTGTACAGATTTCCCAACTTCCAATTATGATGCCTGGAAACCAATCGAGCAGAACGAATCGGTTCTGAAAGGCATCCGGACAGCCCGAGTCTTTCAGAGCGGATTTGTACAGCTCTATGGACACGGTTTCTGGATGAGTGACTACGATGACCGTTTCGGACTGCCATTCCACTTCGGTTTGGATGAAACAAAACGGCTGCCGTAATCTGTCTTTGGGGGCCCGTTGAGGGCCCCCCTTCATACTGAGACTTACAAATATAGCCCGTGAGGGTAACTAGGGACCCCTCTTTCCAACCATGCACAGTGTGGCAGGCACCATGAGGTCTGCCACACAAATTGGGGCTAACTCACAAGGGGGTGTCCCTTTTAAGGACGGTTTCCCTCACCCATCAATGCTGGCATGCTTCATCATTGGGAATCCTCCTTGCACCATGAAGCCTAGTCATGGTGCGGGCTAGAACCCACTCGCTACGAGGGAGGAGCTCAGGGTTGTCTATTCAAGCCAACGAAGCAGAACACGCTCTGGGGTCTTCCACAAGTACAAGGACATGCAGAGTATGTGCTCAGCCCTCTGCCACATAAACTATTGACATAGGCACTGGTAAACCCTGGATAATAAGGCACAATACTAATTGTAACAGTTATAGAGGAAAATATCTCATTACCTGCCCATGCAGACTTAGATATGTGGGCATGACCACCCAGAGAGTAAGAATTTGAATATCTGAGCATGAGATCACTATAAGGTGCGAGAAGCAGGCAGTGAAACTCACTAGACATTTTTGGGAAAAGAACCACCAAGCAGATACCCTGAGATGGTCAGCCCTGGATAACAATAACTTGTCCCCACTACACCCAACTTGACTAAGAGGTTGTTGAGAATTGAACAGAGATGGGTGTTTAGGCTGGGCACAGCCGAAAGTGGGTTGAATGACGAGATATTGTGTTTATCTCTCACCTAACAGCCCCAGCTCCTTGCCACTAAAAACATGCAATAGAAGATAGCACCAACCAGATGGGTAAGGAAGATGTAGTCCTACATTAGCTGCATTCATTTCAAAATAGAGTACAAACGTATCAAACACAAATAAGTCGGATGTTGACATTTACCTCTATCTCTGATTAGTGCATGACAAAACAATAAACGCACCAGCTTTGGTATAGACATGTGCCCCAAATAGACAAGCCATTTTGGTGCGTTTTGGAGCTTTTTATCATAGCTTGACCTGTATAATTATTACATACTCTGGCATAAGCACTACTTACCCTACATGTATGGGTTACAGTACCTGAACCCTTGGCTATCCTTTTCCCGCATAACATTGAGTGAGTAACGGTTAATTTCCCTCAGTCCATTCCCTGATGCTCTCTCAGACTTCATGTCCTGACATGCCTCTGGAAGTAACCCAGGAAGTAGTCATGAGATCAGGTACCTTTTCCTGTCTAACTTTATGCAGTTCAGCTGCCCTTGGCTGACTTCACTGTCCCAGGGCTTATGCATAATATGCTTTGGGGGCCTAGGATTTATAGGCTGTCTGTTACATTGTTGACAAGCTGATCTAGGATTTATGGCATATCACAAAAACCACCACAAATATATTTTGGGGTCATTGTCTCATGATCATTTCCCATCTATACGTTTATCCCTAGTACTGGGAGCGGGCATCTAGGTAATCTATCTGGCTGTTAGTTGCTACTACGCCATAAGCAGCACCAAACGGGTAAAATAACTGTACCGCACACTTCTGACATAGCACCTCGGGTCATTACTAGCTTGCGATCCCCTGTGCTTGTCATGATTCCTGCCACCTCTCTATAAGCATGTCGATATTGGGAGTAAATAAATGATATCATGGCTATCAATTCTGCACCCTTACTATTTAAGAAGATAAAGCCATTTAATGTAAAGTTAAAAAATATAAAAATAAATCATATGTATAATTTTCTTTTAAAACCTTTTAATAACCTTTTTAATATTATAATTAATGGAACGCAAATCTATATTAAAATGCAATTTAAAACTTTTAATGACTTTTTTTAGGTGTTAAAAAGGAACCATAAAAAATGTGTTTTTTATATGTAAACTTTAATAACATCATTTTAATTTAATTTAATACATTAAAAAATATATTTTCAAATTAAAATTAAGTTAATAGTGTTGTAGTATTTTTCTTAGATTGTTCTACATTTAAAATAAATATGTGAAATCAATTGACATTATTAACACTTCTTTCATGTTTTATATCATGTTTGACTTTTCCTTTACTTTAACAAAAAAATATCTTGCCTACCTTTTTTTATTATGCATTACAAATTGCAAAATATTTATGTAAAGTGTTTATTTAAATTAATGTACTTACATCTTTGCAAAATACATTTATATATCCATTAAAAATGATAACTTAAAAAAGTTCCAAAAATATTTGATCAAAAAGTAATATATTTAACACTATATAAATATATCATATTTATATATATTTTTTCTGTTAAAATCGTCACTCGGCTTAAGCCATAAAAGGCATAACATGCCCAAAATGTGATATGTGACAAGATTATTAAAAAGATATATAACATTTTTCAAACTAGTCGTCCGAGATGAAATTCATATGAAATCAGGTAAATGGACTAAGATCATATATGAAACTCTTCATATTTTTTCCTGATTAAAATTTAACACTGCTTGACATTTGTCTATTTTACAAAGTTGCTGTAGGAATACCAAGCTGATGCTGTCTCAGGTTTGACTTACAGAAGCCGTTTGAACAGGAAAAAGAACTGAGATGCTGAATACAATGTATAAACCAATATAAAGTGACTTGTGCTTTTTTTCCGTATAATTTTACAGGGGCACAGGTTATTAAAAAGTGACATAACATTTTAAAACTAGTCATCAGAGGTGAAAACCATCAAATTCATATCAAAATAGAGAAACAGAATAAGATCATATGTATAACTCATCATATGGTTTCGAAATAACCAAGACCATTCTGATAAAGTTTCACAACAGTTGTCGATTGTTTAAGGTTGCTGCAGAAATACCAATTCTTTCTGATGCTGTCTCTGGTTTGACCTACGCATGACAGGGACCAGGAACAAGGAATGAGTTGCTGAATATAATGAACCAACCAATAGAAAGTGATGTGTGGATATTATTACAGTGACACAGGGGGTAAATGGTAATGGCAAACACTTTGTAAATGGACAGCAACCTTAGGATGCATTATGGTTAGTGGAAAAAGGGTAAGGTAAGAACAGTGGATGGGATTCACAATCCAGCATAAATATGGCACCAGGCTCATTGTGGTTGATATGAGTATCTTACTACTGTGTTGATGGCCTGAACCTTCACCACCCTTGTTTCCATGCAATGCTTGAGGTAATGCTGCTTCACTACCTCTTCACAGTTAGAAGAAATCTTTTGGAGGTTAATATACAAATCAGTGAAATCCAATATCTCAAAGGTTGTTTTCAAGTATGCCAGCCATGGGATCTGATCAATAATATACAAGGATAAACAATCAGAAATACAAGTATTGACAAATACTGCCCACAGGTTTCCCCAGCTCCTAATCCACAATATAAGTGGGGCAAGCCTGATCAAATCCTCCACATAAGGTAACCCTAGATCTTCATGCAAATGAAAGTAGCAGTGCTTTTAGGGACTGCAAGTAGTCTGCAAGTAAAGAGACATTCTTTGGGTTGGAGAATCCATGCATTGCTATTATCCCACAAACCTGCATGTATAACCCTGTTGATATTCATTTGCTTTTATAAAGATATACCACCTATCAATGGATCTTAATAGGTAGATCCATTGATCCCCTGTGAGGCTCAGCTCAGCCCCCTGTGAAATTCAATGACAGATCTGATGATCTTTGATGTACTTTGGGGAAAAAGCACTTTCAGACCTACTCAGATACCCACACAGGTACTCTCACACCCATTTACTGCCCTGCACATGCAGTCACACACCCACTCCCAGAACTATGTAGGCATTCAGACACCCACTCACAGAGCCATGCAAACAGTTTCAGACCCACCACAGACCCACATATGCACTTACCCACCTACTCGCAGACCTACAAAGGCATTGACACACTGAGTCACAGGCCCATGCAGGCATTCACACACTCACTCATCTACCCATGTAGGCACTCACACACTGACTCACATACCTACTCATGGACTAACATATACATGTATGCACTCTCTCACAGACCCACACAGATACTCAGACACCCACTGACAGACCTATTCAGACACTCACAGACCCACACAGACACTCACAGACCCCCTTACTGACCCGCTCAGGTACTCATAGACCCACACAGGCATTCACAGACCCACACAGACACTCACACATCCATTCACATTTCTAAGCTGGGACTTACACACCCAATCAGAGTCCTACTATGGCTGTCACATACCCACTCACAGACCCATGCACCTAATTATAGATCCCCTCACAGACTAATACAGCCACCAAACCACCCATTCACTGACCAATTCAGGCCCTCACACAACTACTAAAAGACCCACACAACCACTCAAACACTCTTTCCCAGACTCACACAGGCACTTCTACACACACCTACTCACAGACCCACACAGCCACTTATATATCCACTCACAGACCTGCATAGGCAGTCTCACATCCACTCACAGACCCACACAGCAACTCACACACCCACTTATAGAGCCATTCAGGCTATAACAGACCCATTCACAGACCAACACAGATCTGTACAGACTCAGTCACAGACACATGCAAGTACTCACACACCCATTCACAGACCCATACATACACTCACACACCAACTCCCATGAACTGACAGACCTACTCATACATCTGCACAGGTACTCACAGACCTATGAAGGTACTCACACACCCTTTCACAGACCCATGCATCTACTTTTATATCTGCTTACAGGACCACAGAGGTACTTTCACACCTCTGAGAGTCCCACACAGGCAGTCACACACCCAATCACAGACCCACACAGTCACTCAGTCACACACTCAAATACCACACAAGCACTTACTGACCCACTCTGGCACTCACACACTCACTCACAGACATATGCAGGTAATCAAAGAGACTCTCATATACCCATGGAGGTACCAACACACCTACACAGAGACCCATGCATCAAATTACATACCAATTTACAGGTGTACGCAGGCACTCACATGCACACTCACAGAGCTAATCAGGCACTAGTAGACTCACTCACAGAGCCAATAATTAACTCACATACCTACTCACACACACACACACAAAACCACTCACACATCCATTCATAGACCCAGACAGACATTTATACACCCACTTACAGACCCATACAGATACTCACACACCCACTTATAGATCCACTCAGAAACACATACCCACTCAGAGACTCACTCATACACCAACTTATAGACTCCTCACAGGCACTCCCACACCCAGCCACATAATCACACAGGCAATCTAAGATCCATTGAGAGAGCCACACAGGAACTCATACATCAACTCACATATCCATGCAGGCGCTAACAAATCTACTCACAGACCCACAGGCACTCATAGACCCATGCAGGTGCTCACACATTCACTCACAAACCTATGCAGGCACTCATATACACACTCACAGACCCATGCATCCACTTACACACCCACTTAGAGACTTTTGCAGGTACATGCATGTCTACTCACACACCTATGCAGGAACTCACAGACCCATATAGGCAGTCACACACCTAATTACAGACCCACACAGCCACTCACAGGCCCACTCTCACTCCCACATACACACTCACAGATCCACACAGCCACTCACATGCCCTCTCACACATCCATGCAACTCACACATCCATACAGTCACACATTCAGTCACACATCAACAAAACCACTCACACACTCGCTCACAGACCCATACAGCCACTCCCATATCAATACAGCAAATTAGAGATTCAGCCAAACACCAATAAAGCCACTCAAAAACCCATACTGAAATACCCACTCACCCACTAATACAGACACTAACTTGCCCAGGCACACATGGTTACAGACAATGGCACAACCAGGCAGACACCAATATAGCCACTGACACACTCAGGCACACACTTACACACCCAATAACACACCCACTCACACATCACTAGAGCCACCAACACACCCATGCAAATGCCAGTACAGACACTGACACACCCAGCTACACACCAATACTGCTAATGACACACCCATCCAAATACTGATACAGAGTCTGACACACACCCAGGCACACATTTGTGGACATTGACACACCTAGGGACATACTGATACAGCTAGTGACATACCCAGCCACACTCTGATACAGAAACTGACACATCCATGCACACACCAATGCAGTCACTGACACACCCAGGCTCTGATGATACAGCCACTCACACACCCAAGCTTTCACTGATACAGCCTCAGACACACCCAGGGACACACAGATACAGCCACTGACATACCCCAACACACACTGATACAGCTACAGAAACTAATACACCTAGGCACATGCTCATACAGCCAATGACACACACATGACATTGCATAATAATACAGCCACTTGAACATTCAGCCAAACACTGATACAGCCTCTCAAACACCCATGCACACACCTATACAGCCACTGACACACCCAGGCATACACTAATACAGACACTAACACACCCATGCACACATTGTTACAGACACTGCACACCCAGACAGACACCAATTTAGCCACTGATACACCCAGGCACACACCGATACAACCAATGATACACCCATGCACACTCATACACCCAATAGCACATCCACTCACACATCGATAGAGACACTTAAACATCCAGTCTCACACTGATACAATCACTGGCACATTAAAAACCCAGAGTTAACTCTTTGTTTGACCAGATGGTAGTTCTAAAAATAACTTTTTCTTTTATACAGAAGGTATTTTTAACAGTTTTAAAAAGTATACGTCTCCAACAAAGCTTTAACAGGGTACTAAAAGGCGATTCTGTGGAAGACCAGGAGCCATTCACAAGCTGTTCCATGTTGGATATGGGAGTTGAGGGGTTCCTTGTCCGTTGAGAGCACCAACAAGCCTTGGCCACCACAACCAAAGTGGTAAGCAAAACAGGTGCAGTGTTGGGACCAGCAAGATCCAGGTGACTCACCACAAGCAGAAGAGTCAGAGCAGACACTGAGCAATCAGGAGAGCACACTGAAATCAGAGAAGATCCTCACGAGGACCCACAGGCTGGAGGCACTGGAGTTGCAAGAGGACCTCGAGCTGCTAACCAAAGATGCAGGCCCATGAGGCAAGCGATGTGGTGAAGACAAAGATTTTGGTCACAGGAGATGCTTGAGGTTGGGGCTACTTAGAGCCCAAAGATCCTGGAGGAAGAAAGCCAGCAAGCCTTTGCAACTGCAAGTTAACGCGGTGTACAGGGTTTTGGTTCTTGCACCTCCAACAAGCGATACTGGTCTGAAACTTGGTATAGGACAGGTCAGAAAACACTCAAGAGGGGGGACAGGGAGCGTTTAGAAAAACTAGGTCCAGTACCGTTGCTCCAAAGAACTTACATGTAATCACTGATTGGTAACTGTTCCTAAACAAAGAACCATAACCAACTTGGTTACGTAGGAGAGAAATAGAAAATGAAAAGGGAAATGGTCTCTATAGTTGATGAAGCTGGGGGAATTTCTCCTTTAGAAATGAGTGCCCTCACATGCTCTTGCGAGTGTCATGCTTCATCATCGGGCGTTGCTCCTCGTGGGGGTGGCGCTGCTGTCCTCCATGGACCCTGCAAGAGGGCTCTTTGTCGGAGATCTTTTAGGAGACGCCGCAGTTGTGAATGTCGGTGTGTGGGCCTAAAAACGGTTAGTGCAAGTGTGTTAAAATTACCCCAACGGTACCCTGAGGTCAATTTTTATTCGTAGGTCCGGGAGGTAAGAATAAAAGAATTATACAGGGGAGATGGAGCACCTCTAATAACAATTGTAGCAGTCAGGATATTACTCTGCTACTCTCAGTGCCCGTGTGTGTTTTGTGAATGTGTGAATTGGTCAACATGTTTCGTGCTTGGAGATAGGTCCCGAATGGATCCTGGTGCGCTTTGTCAGGACCGTGCAATGTGAAATCATGAATAAAAATAGGAGCAGGGAAACAACACCCTATATTCCTGAGGTACCTCTATTCAGGTGTAAGTGCGTTATTGCGCTCATGGGAACATCTCATTCCTGTTCCTGTTATTACCTGGGGGAGAGAAACAACAACAGGAACAGAAGACAAACATATAGAGACAAACATAAGTCGTAGTTAATATAAATACACATTTAACTTAATTACAGCAGCTGCATCTGATTTTCACCATGCATCTCATTGAGGCAGTTTGTGGGAAAAGTGCCCTTGACATTATCTTACTGTCACATGTGCACGTTTGACAGCATCGGCTGTCTATATCTATGATTAATGGGGAGGTCTCATGCACTGGACTCGTGATGACTGTGCGTGTCGTATTTTTACAGAGTGAGCAATTCAAAATACACTTGTTTGTATCATGGTGACGACCAGTGCTAGGTTATGCAAAGCGCGCTCCATCAGTGAGACGAGAAAAGGGGGGATGGCTGCCGCGTTGTCCCAGGGCAGTCCATTACCATTATTTGGTAGTGCGGCACACTCTAAAGTTATGTGAAGCATTATATCTGTAAAGCGCACACACTCATTTACAACATTTATACTGATTACCCCTTCACAAATAATGCAGTGGGTGTATGCTAAGTGCACTTGGTGACTTGTATTTAATAAAATGAACCGGAAATGCAATCCAATGCATGCATCCATTGTCGTTCTTGCAGCCCAAGATGAAGGGGCATGGCAGCCCTGAAACGCGTCGTCACGATAAATGAAATGTGAAGCACATAGGCTGGTTGCGAGTGTATGCCGGAGAGCTGGGACGTTGTTGAGTGCTCTCAGAATGCTACAGGGCATCTTGTTGATTCATATATATATATATATATATTCACTGAAAAACCATAGGTTTCAGAGACGTTATAGTTAGTTGGACATTTGACTCATGTAAAGCCAGAGAAATTTGCCTGTTATAGTAAGTTGAGCTAACTATAACTTGCACGCTCGCAATGCACTGCTGATGACGTAACATATTACATCAGTGATGACATGGTCAGTGACATAACTCATGACATCACTGATGACATCTCAAATGACATCACTGATGTGGGATAATCATACAATGCCCTCACCTCCACTATGGCTCACAGGTGTGTGAGTCTTATCTAACTATGTTAGTTTTATATATTCCGTTACCCATTGTTTATGGATCTGTGTCCATTTTCTTTTCACTACAATATACCCCACTTTACTTGTCACCATTTCAACATCAGCCGCATGTCACATGTCTATTGGAGGTTTTACATTGTTCAAATTATTTTTTATGTCCCTCGGTCTGTGATGTGATCAGGTTTTTCTTACAGTTAAAGATGTATATACAGACAGTTCTTAGTCCCCATTCAGTCCATATGGATGCTTCGTTCTGAATCCTATAATAAATCGGGATTGTAGTTGACTCAGTTTCAGCGTTTTGTCATTTCCCCTTTCATTTCTCGGTCCCCTAGCTATGACATAATATTTCATTTGTTGCCAACTGTATCTCGGGTGGATTTCTACATGTTTGGCCATATAATAGTTGTTGTCTTTCTCTTGTACTGCTTGAATGTGTTCCAGAATTCTTTTTTTCAATGGGCATATGGTGGTGCCTATATATTTGTATCCACATTGACATTCTATCATATAGACCACATAGTTTGTTTCACGTAAAATTTTTCACCAATGATAACGTTTTTTTCCTTGAAATCACATATCTCTCAAGTATTTGTGTCAAGCCTTGCACTTTTTACATTTTGTTAACCCCTTTTGGTGTTTTACCAGCCGTGATTCTGTTTTTGTTCTTTCAAAATGGCTTTTGACTAGTTTGTTTTTCAATGAAGGGGCCTTCCGATGTGATATATCTTGTTTATTTCCAAGTTTTTCACCAATATCTAGGTTTTTTTTTGAGTATGTCCCAGTATTTATTTATCATGTTGATTATTTTTTTTACTGTAACTTAGTGCCATTCTTATTTTCTGGTCTTCTTTCTCTGATATGTTGGCAATTTTTTAGTTCAACAAGGCTTGTGCCTATAAGGTACCTTTTGCTCACTTTTCCCCTTCTTTTATATCTAACATTTTGCATCCTCTTTGTATACATTTTAATTCAGTTTCTTTAAATTTTAATTCCAGTTCTTTTTCAAGAATTCTCCTTATGGGATTCTTATTTTCAATGATTACAAGCTGAATTCATGTAGTATCCTGTTTGTTGACATCAATTTGCGATAGACAGTTGTCTTAATTAGATTTTCTTCAATGTATACTGTAACATCTAGGAATTGTACTGATGTATTTGTATTGCATGTAAATAGTAGGTCCACATCATTCTGGTTCAGTTTTTCACAATATTCCATGAGTTCCACATTGGTGACATTCCAAAATAATAAATAGGTCATCTATGAATCGTAACCACAGGTTTCATTTTCTGTATGGTGTTCATTTCCTTCTCTCCAAGCAATGGTTTTCTCCTACTACCCCATGATGAGATTAGCATAGCTTGGAGAAGAGGAAACTCCTATGACTGTCTCACATATCTTGGAGAAGATCTGGTGGTCAAAGAGAAAGATGTTATTTAAGAGATACAGTTCTATTATTTCCTTTAACAACTGTCAGGATTTTTTTTTTAGGAGCTGAAGTATTCGACTGCTTTTAACTCCCACCTCATGACTGATTGAAGTGTATAGAGACACTACATCATTGGTGACTAGTAGGAGTCCATCCTGCCAATCCATTTCTGCCAGGATTCTCAGAAAGTCCCCTGTATCGTTGATATATGAACTTAATGATATCACAAGAGTTGCAAGAAAGTGGTCAAAGTAGGTGGATACGTTCTCATATAAGGCCCCAGAACTGGATCTTATAGGTCTTCCTGGAGGGTTAACTAGTGTGTTATGACATTTGGGGAGAAAATACATCATTGTAATGATTGGACTCTTATTCTGTAAGAATTTGCTGTTGCCTCACTTAATAGATTTCTCTCCTGCAATTTAAAAATCTTTTCAGTTCAAAGTCAATTTGAGCTCATTTATGAGCTTTTGCTTTAGATATTGTTATAGTTGGTGGCCATATTTAGTTGTCTTTCTGCCCCACTCACATATTGTAGTTGGTCCATGACTACTATAGTTTCTCCTTTGTCCGCTGATGTAATTTCAATCCTGTCATCTTTTATAAGATCCTGTAGTGCTTTTTGTTCTTCACATCTAAGATTTTGTTTTTCATTTATCTGGATGTTGTTCCTAAAGTGTCAATTATGTTGCCTGGATTTGTTATGGGACAGAATTTGGACTTTGTTTGGAATTTCCTTAATTTGGGATCTGCTGTGTTGATTGCAACTTCCTTTAGAATTGACCTCATCATCCTCCAGATCAAAAATCAGATCATATGTGGTTTTCAAATCTGGTCTTTTTTCAAACAATAAGTTAGTACTGGGTGCAGTGATGTCCGCATGCATAGGTTGATGTACCTCCTTTTTTGCAAAACATTGAGCAAGTTTTAATTTCCATATACATTCGTAAATGTCAATCCTGGTCTCCATATTATCATAATATTATTCAGGACAAAAGGTTAAACACTTGCTTCTTTCTGCACCTCTCTTGCAAATTTCTGTACCCCTCTTGCTTCTTTCTGCATCCCTCTTCCTGTTTTCTGCACCTCTCTTGCCACTGTCTCAACTCTGGTTCCCTCTTTCTCAACCTTTTGCCCGTTTCTGCAACTCTCTTACCTCTCTCTGCACTTCTCTTGCCTCCTTCTGCACCTCTGTTGCCTCTTTCTGCACTTCTCTTGCCTTTTGCTGTACCCTCTTGCCTGAACTGTTCTTGCTTCTTTCTGAACCTCATTTGCCTGTTTCTGCACCCCTGTTCCCTTTTTCTGCACCTCTCTTGCCTGTTTCTGCAACTCTCTTACTTCTTTCTGTAGTTCTGTTGCATCCTTCTGTACCTCTGTTGGTTTTTTCTGCACTCCTCTTTCTTCATTCTGTACCTCTCTTGCAAATTTTGCACCCCTCTTGCCTCTTCCTGTGCCCCTCAACCCTCTGGCTACACCTCTGTTGGTTCCTTCTGCACTGCTCTTGCTTCATTCTGCACCTCTCTTGCAACTTTCTGCACCCCACTTGCCTCTTTCTGTACCCCTCTTACTCCTTGCATCACCTCTCTTGCCTATGTCTGCAGCCCTGTTCCCTCTTTCTGCACCTATTGTGTGTGTTTCTGCAACTCTCTTTCTCTTTCTGCACTCCTCTTGCCTCTTCCTGTACCTCTGTTGCATCTTTCTGCACTTCTCTTGCCTCTTTCTACACCCCTCTTGCCTGTTTCTGCACCTCTGTTCCTTGTTTCTGCACTTGTCTTGCTTCTTTCTGAACATCTCTTGCCTCTTTCTGTACCCCTCCTGCCTCTTTCTGTACCCCTCTTGTCTCTTTCTACACTCCTTTTGCCTGTTTTTGCAACTTTCTTGCTTTTTGCTGCACCTCTCTTGCCTCTTCTGCTCCTCTGTTACTTCTTTCTGCACCTCTCTTGCCTCTTTCTGTACCCATCTTGCCTCTTTCTGCACCTCTGTTGCTTCGTTCTGTACTTCTCTTGCTTCTTTCACACCTCTCTTGCTTCTTTCTGTACCTCTTTTGATTCTTTCTGTACTTCTCTTGCCTCTTTCTGCACCCCTCTTGCATCTTTCTGAACCATTGTTGCTTCTTTCTATACTGCTCTTGCTTCTATCTGTACCTCTCTTGCAAATTCTGTACCCCTCTTGCCTCTTTCTTCATTCCTCTTCCCTCTTTCTGTATCTCTCTTGCCTCTGTCTCCACCCCATTCCCTTTTTCTGAACCTCTATTGCCTGTTTCTGAAACTCTCTTGCCTGTTTCTGCAGTCCTCAGGCATCCTTCAACACCTTGTTTGCTTCTTTCTAAACTTCTCTTGCCTCTTACTGCACCACTCTTCTCTGTTTCTGCATCTATCTTGGTTCTTTCTGCACTTCTCTTGCTTCTTTGTGCACCTCTCTTGCACATTTGTTGCACCCCTTTTGCCTTTTTCCTCACCCCTCTTGCCTCCTTCTGCACCTCTGTTTCTTCTTTCTGCACTTCTCTAGCTTCTTTCTGTACCCCTCTTACCTCTTTTTTTACCTCTATTGGTTCTTTCTGCACTGCTCTTGCTGCTTTCTGCACCTCTCTTGCAAACGTTTGCACCCTCTTGCCTCTTTCTGCACCCTGCTTGCCTCTTTCTGCACCCCTCTTCTCTCTTTCTGCACCTCTCTTGCCTCTGTCTGCACCCCTCTTGCCTCCTTTGCCACCTCTTGTGCTTCTTTCTGTACTTCTCTTTCCTCTTTCTGTATCCCTCTCCCCTCTTTCTGCACCTCCCTTTCTTCGATGTGCACCCCTGTTCCCTCTTTCTGCACTTCATTTGCATGTTTCTGCAACTCTCTTGCTTCTTTCTGAACTTCTCTTGCCTCTTTCTGTACTCAAATGGGAAGTGCAAGCTGTCAAGTTTAAATGTCTGTGTGCTCTCGTGACTGAGGTACATGTCTACTTGTACATGTATTCTTACATGTGTATGACTCTGAAGATGGTAGCTTAAAAAGCAGGTAACTTCTCCTATACATGGACAAATCTCAGTTCTGCTCTGTCATTCGGTTGCACAGGAAGACATGTCTTATTAATATGGGTGTTATAGAGCCCCTCAATTATACTATTGACTACTCATTTGCCCTGTATTGTGAGCAGAAAGAAGTGCATATTCCTTTTTGTACACAAATGTATACACAATATGTCATACGAGATGTCATCAGTGATGTCATCAGTGATGTCACTGACCATGTCATGAATTATGTTATATGGGAAGTCATCAAAAGTGCATTGCGGGTGTGCGAGTTATAGTTAGCTGAAGTAACTATAACGGGGCAAGTTCTATGGTTTTGTACAAGAGAAATGTCCAACTAACTGTAACGTCCCTGAAAGTGAATATATATTATCTACTGGCGGTCGCCAGTAGATAGTTATAGTTAGGACCCTGTTTCCATAGGAAATCCGCAACATTCTATTTGGAATAACTTTGGCGCCGGTCGATGAATCCTCGCGAAATTTTCAAAATAGGTGGGGCGCTACGCTCCGCTCCTACCCTGAAAGTCTCGGGGGGATTCGTCAAGCGGGGGCTGAGAAAAAAGGGGGGTCCCAAAACGCGTTTTTCCCATGCATTTTTCCATAGGACCTTTAGACACAGCTACAGCCCGAACGGCTGAACAGAGTTACTTGAAATTTGGCAGAGAGGTAGTCCTCAGGTCAAGGAAGTGCCTTTTGTAGGTCTGGTGTAAATCTGTTCAGTAGTTCCTGAGAAAATAGCATTTAAATCAATATATATATGTGGGCGGAGCCTAACCACACATCTCATCCTGAGATCTGATTGGCTGTCAGCACTTCATCCAAGAAGTGTTGGCAGCCATCTTGGGACCAATATACATGATAGCACCTCATTAAAAAGCATTGCAGTTAATAGAAGATTTTAAGACTTTAGTTACATTATAAATCATTTGTTGATGGTACCATACTCAGTTTAGGAATTGTGGTATGTTCTAAGGTGATTTCACCATGTGAAAAAGCCTTCTGCTGGGATATCATGATTGAGAGAAAAATATTTTCTCATGCTTTTACCACAGAGGTTTGGAAGGTGATCTATAAGCTAAACTGAGAGCTTATTTTCTGTAAATTCACATTATCTTTCTCAGTCATGTGAGAATGAAGTCTGACATTCTCAGTAAAACATGTACATCCAACAAGGGCAGAGACTGTCAGTTGATTCCTTTGTGTTCTACTGCAGCTTTCCAGAGTGTTCCAAAGAACTACTAGAGCGCTAACCGTCCTACTTATGATAAATGTATGGCACACCTGAAGCCATCTTGCTTGGATTAAAGTGGTAACTCTTAAAACATTTAATTTAAAATGGAACAAAATGAGGTGGTTCATTTTTCCATAAAAAGTATGATTAGTGCTGCATAAAGAAAAAATTAGGGCACATTTTGAGTGACTTCTCAAATCCTGGCATGCAGACTGAAACATGCACTTTCAATACCAGCAGCAGTTTTCCCTGGTGAGCAGTAGCTTTACTACAGTGATCTAATGAGCAAAAAGAGTGCTAACATTCTGATTTTATGGCAAATGTGTGACACATTTGAATGCCTTCTTGATGGAATCAAAGTAAAAAACTGAAAGTATTTCCTACTGAGGAGACTGCAGTAAATGAGGAAATTAGGAAACTTCATAACAAATAAGTCTCCCAAGATGGCCACCAGAGACAAAAGAGCCCAAATGTAGCCCAAATATCACCCAGATGTAGCCCAAGTATAGCCCAATGACAGAATGTCCAAGAATGTTCTTAAAAACAACTAGAGCACTTACTGTCTTCATTATGACAAAAGTATGGCACACCTGAAGCCATCTTGATTGGAATAAACTGGTAACACTTAAAACATTTAATTTAAAAAGGAACACAATGAGGGGGTTCATTTTGCAATAGAAATTATGATTAATGCTGAAGAAAGAAAATGAGGGCACATTTTGAGTGACTTCTCAAATCCTCTTCTATTTCATTAAAAAATTCTGACATGCAGACTGAAACATGCACTTTTAATACCAGGAGCAGACTTCCATGGTGAGCAGTAGTTTTACTACAGTGATCTAATGAGCAACTAGAGTGCTAACATTCAGAATTCATGGCAAATGTGTGACATATCTGAATACCTTCATGATGGAATCAAAGTAAAAAACTGAAAGCATTTCCGACTGAGGAGACTGCAGTACATGAGGAAATTAGGAAACTTCATAACAAATAAATCTCCCAAGATGGCCACCGGAGACAAAAGAGCCCAAATGTAGCCCAAAATCACCCAGATATAGCCCAAATATAGCCCAATGACAGAAGTGTGCAAAACACTTATTATTTTGTGTTTTTGCAGTGTTATATAGTGCAGACTTGTCAGGTATTGGAGTGCTTTACATGAGCATTGGTTACATCACACAAGAACAAATTCATTTTGGTTGTAGACATGGGGAGACTAAGTGATTTGACCAGAATCACAGAATGTCGAGCTGAAGCAGAAACTTCAACCTGGTTCCCCAGTTGCAAAGTCTGCAGTTCTGGAAGTAACACCACATCCTCTCCCCTAAGTGCAACATTTAATCAAGTTGTCAACTAGATAAAAAAACATAAAGATAACAAATAATTTAAAAGTGCTTTGTCGCTATTTGAAAACTCAGAAAATATGTCCTTATTTTAGTCTTTTAGAGCACTAACCATAATTTTGATGCCAATAAGACCCTCTCATATATGTAATTTCTAAAGGAATGCTCTAGGTATTACAGTTTTGATTACATCTAGATGATGTCAGGCGCTCCACACTTTTGTAATAAATATAGAATGTTAGCAATCTAGTTGTTCATTAGGATACTGTTGAGAGGCAGAGGCCAGGGGCACGGACTCTGAAAATTGAAGGCAGGTAGGAGGGTGCAAAGGCAACAATTTAACCACACTGAGCAGGCAGAAAGGGCCGTGGAAGCACAACAGACTATGGAGGGCAGTGGAAAGGGGGGCAGGGGCAACAAACCAACAATACAGGACTTGCAAGAGAGGCTGTTGGAGGGAAGATCTATTACGGGTCAAGGAAGCTAGGGGCGGTCCCCAGAGCCCCGGGAGCCACCACAGAACTGAGCAGGAGAGTGAGTCAGGGACAAAAGGGGCACCTTAATTTGAGCCGGGGTGCCTAGGAACGCTTGCTCCAAAAATGAAGAAAACAGACATATGAGACATGGAATTGGAGGCAGAATACAATGGCAGTTTAATGAGAAGATGCAACTTCAAAGAAACCGCAGAATAGAGACCTAAAGTACAAAATACAGAATCCAGATAATCATACAGCTGTCATGATATTCTCTGTATCTCAATTAATGGACTGACAGAGAGAGAGAGAAAACACATCTATAAATGCATCATGAGAAACAAGTTACACCAAGGAAATTGTTACCTAGGGACACTCACATTTACTCTTAGAGCAAGCATTCCTGCAATTACAATACAACATCTTTTAAATGCAAAAGTAAAGAGAACAATGGTTAAACATAACATGACATTTCATATAGGTAAAATAGAATAAGATACTTCAAGCAAAGCCGAGCAAGACATTTTAAGCAAAGGAAGACAAGAGCTCCCAGTTCTTGGGGAAAACCTGCACAGCCTGTTAACCTACATACAGACGGCGAGGTTGTCCGTCGATATCTGTGGGTGCTCCCTTTTTATATCATTTTGTGGGCTCCTTTGCACGCTACATCTACCTACGTATGCTACCCAAAAGCTTTGTCTGCAGATTTTACCAGACATTTCGTCATTTACCCACTTAATGCTGACAATGGACTGGGTGAAAAGGTCAGTCTCTCAGGCCAATCGCTTATCGTAAGTTCCATAGAGCAAGCAGAAAATAATGGGTATTGTACAGGAATTCAATATATTCATGTATAAAATCTCCTCAGTTCTCCTAACTTGACGCTCTGCGGTTGCCACTTCCTTAAAAGCGGGAAACCTGCCCAGGAAGCAAGTACCAGTCCAGGATGCAGCCTACTGTATGTCGACAGCTTCAGGGGGATGTTGAACTTTGATACCGAGCACGAAGCACTCGGGTAGGGTGGGGGCTACTAGTTTGGAGCAGAAGGCCTCGCAGACCTGCCTTCAGACTGCTATACACTAAAATTGCAGAGCTATGGTCAATTTAACAAAGAGGCCTACATATTGAACAGAAGGGCCTACACAGGGGTTTTATGCTGGCTGAGTGGTAAGGATGTCTCAGGATAATTATATAGCAACACAGGACCCGCTGGTCAATTTAATACGGCCTACAAATGCGGCTGGCAGGGCAAGGACAAGGGTCTCATACTTCAGGTGTGGACAGAACGGGCCAGGGGCCCCCTGTGATACAAAATCTATCCTCCTTCAAGGCTGTGGCAATGTAATAGACCATTGTGGGCAGAAGGAAGAGGCAATGGTAGAACAACCATACATGCCAACAGACCCGATTCAGCCAGGAAACGTCCAATGTTTTTAAGCTCAAATGGGCTTTATTTGATCTGTCTCCTGTCTACAATATCCTCTTTTTCAATGTAACTCAAAGGGGAAAATCAATACCCCAGTTTTTTTTCAAAATCTCCCTCTTACCAAGTTCAAAATGTTCGCAAGTATGGTACATTGGATCATGGAAGGAAATGGGATAGGGACATGGACTTGGATAACAGAGGACAGGAGAGACATGGAGAGGTGCACCAAACTGACCCTGCAGGGCAGGCATCAGGGTTTGCAGCAGCACAATACACCACACAGGGCATGCAGGACGGGAGTGCAGCACAACAATCCATAGAAAGCAAGAGGGAGGGGACAGGACCATGCACATGGACAACAGAGAACAGAGGGGCAAGAGGCAATGGTAGCTAGCTGACCATAATGGACAGACAGGAGAGAAGGCTGCAGCATAACAGACCATAAAGGGCAGGAGGGACGGATCAGGGGCATTACAATGGAACAGACAAGCCAGGAGGGAGGGAGTAGGGGTCTGCACATGTAAATAGAGGGCTGGGGGCAAGGGGGCAGGGCAGGAGCAGCAAGATGGCCATGGAGGTCAGGCAGGATGGGCACTAGAAGCAAGACACAACATGAAGAGCAACAGTGAGACTGTGATGGCATACACACAGACCATGGAGGGAAGGTGGGAGGGGGTCAGGGGCAGCTAACTGACCACACAGGGAAGGTGGGAGGGGCCATGGCAGCACAGAATACCATGCATGGCAAGTGGGAGGGTTAGTGGCAGCACAATGGCTATGATGGGCAAGAAGGAGGGTGCAGGGGCATGCACAAAGGACGATGGAGGATAGAAGGGAGGGTCAGGACCTGTGCACAGACAAGAAAGTTCAGGGGAAGGGGCCTCACAACAGACCACACGGGGCAGGCAGGAGGAGCAGTTGCAGCACAACAGACCAGGGAGGGCAGAAGGGTGTGGCAGTACAATGGACCATGTAGGACAGGAGGAAGAGGATAGAGGCATGGCATGTGGACAGGCAGGGTGGAGGTGGCAGGGACAGGTTACAGTCATCTGGCAATGCTAGGCAGGTGGGAGGGGAGTGGCAGCTCAACAGAACACTCAGAGTAGATAGGAGTGGCAGGTCCATGGGACATGGTGGGCAAAAAGGATGGAGCAGGGGCATGCACAAAGACATCGGAGGGCAGGGGGAAGGAGAATAGGGGCAGCAAGCTAAGCACAGAGTTTAAGCAGGAGGTCAATGATGGGGCATAGAATTGGGCAATGGAGGGCAGGAGGAGTGGACTGGTACATCATACTAAATTGAGGGCAGTGGCAGCACATCAGACCATGCATGGCAGGAGGGAGGAGGCTAGTCCATGGATTCACACAACAGAGGATAGGGAGGAGGGGGATGGGGCAGCAAGCTAACTGTTCAGAGAAGGCGGGTATTAGAAACTTTATTGTTTTTAAAACATTTTGTCTGTGCAAACTACTTAAAATATGAACAAGTATGCAGCATAATCTCACTTTTATTCAGGAAGAAGAAGACGTTAGTGACTGTGACTCCGGGCTCACTTGGCAAAAACACCCCCTGACCCTCCACCCCCTATCGCAAAATGTAATGCCCGTGAAAAGGGTAGGTGAACACAGTGTTATATAGAACATAGTCCTGAGAGCACGATTGAAAATGAAAACTAGATATAGTGTATGGTATAAACTATGCACCAAAAAGTGTGATATAAGATGAACCAGGCGTGAAATATAATATGCAATACATTGTGCGCAATGACAGATTCATTGGAGAGCGCGAGATAGCACAGGCACTAGCGTGTGCTATGCGATATGCGCCTTGGAGTGTAATATGCACAGGGCAGTGTTGTGTAACCTAACTAGTCTCTAAAGTTGTAATATAAAATATGTGCTGGGGAGTGTAACGTTGCATATGCACTGTGACAAAGATATGGATCCCAAATTGTAATATGTATGGCATAGCACTGTGCGTTATAACATAGGCATCGAGGAAGGCACGTTAGATGGGGCAATATAACCCGTGCGAAGACAAGTGTGGCATGACATTTTCACGGGGTGGTGTTACAGTGCACATGGGCTAGAGAGTGTCATAGCATATGCACTAGCTAGTGGAATACAATACAGAGGTGTGTGGCACTCGGCAGGCAATGGTGGGTGTAACACAGCATTGGGCTCTGTCAGGAGCGCGCTGTGACTCGCAAGTGATGTTCGTCCCCTTTCCAGAGAGTAAAATAAAAAGTATTACACATCCGGCAGTGGATGTGTGTTTTATTAACTGTGAGGGGGGTTTCTTGCATAGTTTTGGTCGAATTTTTGTCGAATCCCCTTTGAATGGCTTGGTGTGCATGTGTATTAAATGTGCCCGTCAATAGCTACCCATGTTTGTATAAATAAACGACAAGGGTGTCTACCGGGATTAGGCACGGTAGAGCATCAGACATGTCAGAGCTTCACTAGTGGTGTAAATACATTCCACGTGGATTAATTGCATGCATAGTCGCCTTTTAATGAATATCACGCAAATCGTCATGGTGATAGGTACGTACGGTTTGTCCAGCATGTCCTAGGTGTGTCTATAAATATATATTTTTTAAAAATAATAAAAAACAGTGGCCGGCCCTGGGGATTGGGGTCAAAAAAATATAATTAGGAGACAGGCCCTGGGGGATGGGGTCATCAGGGCCAATAAATTAGAATAAGAAGGGGAACCACACAGCCCCCCTTCTTAAAAAAATAAAATAAATAAAAGACTGGCATCGTGCCGGAGGCCATGCCCCCTCCATGCAGCACTCTGCAAACGCGCCCCCAACAGGCATCTCCAGTATGCGCCAGGGAGCTGCGCTGCAGACAGGTGTTCTGAGGCCAAGCCCCTTTTTACACCTCTCTGCAACGCAGCTCTGTGGCGCTTACTGGAGGTACCTAGTGGTCTAGTGTGACCCTAGGGACCCTTAGGATTCAAGGGGACTTAATCTCTCAACTTAGAACAGCCACAGGGCGCGTTTACACAGTGGTGAAGGGAGGGGACGGGGCCTGAGGTGACGTGTGCAAACACGCACCATGGCACGTTTTAAATTGGGGATATAATTTCCCTTCAATACTGAGGGCCCCTGGGGGCTAACTAGCCCACCAAGTGCTTCCAGTAAGCGCCACTGAGCTGCATTGCAGAGAGGTGGTCCAGGCCGTGCCACTTTTTACACCTCTCTGCAACGCAGCTCTGTGGCACTTACTGGAGGTACCTAGTGGGCTAGTTGGACCCTAGGGACCCTCAGGACTCAAATGAACTTAATCTCCCAACTAAAAACGGACACAGGGCGTGTTTACACAATGGTGAAAGGAGGGGACGGGGCCTGAGTTAACGTGTGCAAAAACGCCCTGTGGCCTGTTTTAAGAGGTAGTTTTAATCCCCATGCCCTATTATATACTAGGGGCTTATAGAGGAGGTAAGGCTAATCACAGGGGGACCCCAACGCATAATGTTCCCTAGTGTATGTAGGTGTTTTCACTGTATTCTAAGTGTCTTTTAACATAGCACTGGCTCTAGGACTGGTTAGTCAGACTCAGTTACCACCAGTATCCGTCTGAAAAAGTTGAGGGTACAGGATGATTTTGCAACAAGGCTTCTTTCTGCTCTTCTTTTTGTTCTTTCTGCACGTTATCCTTCTTCCTGCACTTATCTTCGTATTTGAGGACTTCTGTTGCTTCTTTCTGCACTTCTTTTGTTTCTTTCTGTGCATTTTTTCTTCTTTCTTCACATGTCCTATCTCTGTAGGCATAGTTAGAAATTAGCATTTAAAAAACCTTTGAAATTAACAGAAAAAACCATAGGTTTCAGGCACGTTATAGTTAGGAATTAGCATTTAAAAAACCTCAGAAATTCACTGAAAAAACCATAGGTTTCAGGGGTGTTATAGTTAGCTGGACTTTTCACTTGTACAAAACCATTGAAATTCCCCCGTTATAGTTAGTTCAGCTAACTATAACTCGCGCGCCCGCAATGCACTGCTGATGACGTCACATATTACATCACTCATGACATGGTCAGTGACATCACTCATGACATCACTGATGACATCTCAAATGACATCACTGATGACATCACTGATGACATCATCCTTGTGATAGAGTGGCAGACCTCCTCTCACCCTAATATAACCTTTGATACACACATTCAAAAATAGAGACTAAAATTTTCAAAACAATGGACATACCAATACCAGTTACAACAACCTCTTCAGTAATTCTAAGATCCACATACACATCCACTCATTCACCAACAGTCCAATACAGTCACTCATACATGTACTCACTCATCATATGTACTCATACACCTATACATCCTGTTACACAATGCCACTCATCCATAGTTACTCACACACATAGTCACTCATGCTAATAAACAATCAAACATACATTTACTTGCATATACAGTTATACACACACCACCACACTTACTTCTACGGAAACTTACACATACTTAGTCTTTTAAACAATCACTTATAGAAACACATACTTATTCATACAGGAACTCTTTCAATCTCTCACTCTCACATATACTCACATATATACACCAATAGTCACATATACTAGTTTAAAACATATGTAGTTACTCATAAAGACACTATTGAGACAGTCATTCACTCACTAACACACCCATACACACACTCATCCACCCATACAGTCCTGCACACATACTGTGTTCAACACATACAAACAGTGAGTCACTCATTCATGCACCTATGCACTACGTAATACCCCCACCGAACCATGCAGACACTCAGACTGATACTCAAAAAACCAACTAATAACCTATATAGACACCCATGTAGCTACTCACCAACCCATGCAGCCACTTATACACAAAGTGAGAGACTGATACAGATATTTACATATTTAAACATTACTCACTAAGCCATGTATTCACTATGATACACTTAATCAGTCAGTTACACAATCAATTTTTCAAAAACAAATCATCCATTTAGACACTTATATACCCATTTATTCTTCCATCGACCTTGAGATATACATATATAAAACATATTTAATTTTCAGAATAACACACATTCACTGGATGATGTCATCAGTGATGTCATCAGTGATGTCATTTGAGATGTCATCAGTGATGTCATGAGTGATGTCACTGACCATGTCATGAGTGATGTAATATGTGACGTCATCAGCAGTGCATTGCGGGCGCGCGAGTTATAGTTAGCTGAACTAACTATAACGGGGGAATTTCAATGGTTTTGTACAAGTGAAAAGTCCAGCTAACTATAACACCCCTGAAACCTATGGTTTTTTCAGTGAATATACATATATATATATATATTTATATATATATATATATATATTTATATATATATATATATATATATTCACTGAAAAAACCATAGGTTTCACACACGTTATAGTTAGGAATTAACATTTAAAAAACCTTGCAAATTCACTTAAAAAACCATAGGTTTCACACATGTTATAGTTAGGTGGATATTTCATTCGTAAAAAACCAATGAAATTCCCCCGTTATAGTTAGTTCAGATAACTATCACTCGCGCGCCCGCAATCCTGCTCATGACGTCAAATATTACCTCACTCATGACATGGTCAGTGGCATCACTCATGACATCACTGGTGCAGGTTTGAAAGTGCAGCGGCTTTGTGACATTTTCCAGACCCACTGTGGTATTTAATTTTTGAATATTGACATTGCATAGGAGAAGCTCACTGCAGCGTTATTTTGGTACTACTAATACCAGCAGGCTCTGGGTGAGCCAACACCCACTGGGGCAGGTGTTCATGATTTAAATGAGGCCGGTGCTCCAAGCAGTGTTTGAATGAAGCCTCTGAAGAAATGCTCGAGGAGCATGAAACGCGTCAGGCATACAGCTTCATTTGGACTTTGTTTTCATTGCACTGCGCTGTTTTCCTGCACATTAAATACGAAGATTTACCCACCTGCAAGTTGGCTCTTCTAAATGGGATGCTTTTTGGATTTGGATTATTAACGGCCGATCCCGGTCGTGGAAGAGCCCTGCCACATAAAAGTGGACCGAGCTGCAGTTATCTGGCAAGCAGCGTTAAGGGCAGGAAGGTTGTGATGCAGGTTTGAAAGTGCAGCGCAGAGGCTTTGTGACATTTTCCAGACCCACTGTGGTATTTAATTTTTGAATATTGACATTGCATAGAAGCAGCTCACTGCAGCGTTATTTTGGCACTACTAATACCAGCAGGCTCTGGGTGAGCCAACGCTCACTGGGGCAGGTGTTAATGATTTAAATGAGGCCGGTGCTCCAAGCAGTGTTTGAATGAAGCCTCTGAAGAAATGCTCGAGGAGCATGAAACGCGTCAGGCATACAGATTCATTTGGACTTCGTTTTCATTGCACTGCGCTGTTTTTCTGCACATTAAATACGAAGATTTACCCACCTGCAAGTTGGCTCTTCTAAATGGGATGCTTTTTGGATTTGGATTATTAACGGCCGATCCCGGTCGTGGAAGAGCCCTGCCACATAAAAGTGGACCGAGCTGCAGTTATCTGGCAAGCAGCGTTAAGGGCAGGAAGGTCGTGATGCAGGTTTGAAAATGCAGCGCAGAGGCTTTGTGACATTTTCCAGACCCACATTGGTATTTAATTTTTGAATATTGACATTGCATAGGAGCAGCTCACTGCAGCGTTATTTTGGCACTACTAATACCAGCAGGCTCTGGGTGAGCCAACGCCCACTGGGGCAGGTGTTAATGATTTAAATGAGGCCGGTGCTCCAAGCAGTGTTTGAATGAAGCCTCTGAAGAAATGCTCGAGGAGCATGAAACGCGTCAGGCATACAGATTCATTTGGACTTTGTTTTCATTGCACTGCGCTGTTTTCCTGCACATTAAATACGAAGATTTACCCACCTGCAAGTTGGCTCTTCTAAATGGGATGCTTTTTGGATTTGGATTATTAACGGCCGATCCCGGTCGTGGAAGAGCCCTGCCACATAAAAGTGGACCGAGCTGCAGTTATCTGGCAAGCAGCGTTAAGGGCAGGAAGGTCGTGATGCAGGTTTGAAAATGCAGCGCAGAGGCTTTGTGACATTTTCCAGACCCACTGTGGTATTTAATTTTTGAATATTGACATTGCATAGGAGCAGCTCACTGCAGCGTTATTTTGGCACTACTAATACCAGCAGGCTCTGGGTGAGCCAACGCCCACTGGGGCAGGTGTAAATAGTTATCTGAACTAACTATAACGGGGGAATTTCATTGGTGAATTTGCAAGGTTTTTTAAATGCTAATTTCTAACTATAACATGTGTGAAACCTATGGTTTTTTTAGTGAATTTGTAAGGTTTTTTAAATGCTAATTTATGTATGTATTATTATATTTTTTATATATTTATTTTACAATAAACAGCATAGTTAATATCTTATAAACATTTTAAAATGTTTTTTTTTTTTAAGTGGTTTTCACCGTGCGCGCACCACGTGAATTTTTTAAAAAAGAATTAAAAGGCCTAGGACGTTAGGAAGTGTCTTCTGTTACTTGTTTTCACGTTCTTAACTTTTCTCTTTGGCTATCTTCTGCCGCGGCGGGGTGCGTGCTCCGTGCGCGCATGCGTGTGTGCTCCGTGCGTGCTTTCTGCGCGCATGCGTGCGGGCACCATGCGCGCACTGTGCGCGCACCATGCGTGCTCCGTGCGCGCACGGTGCGCGCACGGCAAGTCATGTGATTACGAAACAACACTTTTCATTTGTTCATAGTAGTTTCTGTTCCAGAATCTTCAAACACCACACCCACTCCCCTCACTATTTCTTCTTATTTCCTGGGAGAAGGAGCTGAACAGCTTTTCCAGTAAAATTTTACTAGAAAATGGCAGAACAGCAGTCAACTTCTGGGAGTGAGGAGGAGACCTTTGTGGAACCACCAAGGAAGAGCAAACAAAAACACTCTTTCATCTGGAATTACTTCACTTTTCCAGAGGGCCAAAAGAAGGTGAATGCGCCAAAGGTGACATGCACTATTTGCGGAAGTGTCTTATCCAGAGGAGATCCCAGCAAAAAATACTCCTTCGATGCTGAGACACTTCAAAACAGTGCATCCAGTACGCTATGCTCGAGAAACAACTAGAGCCCTAAGGGACAACCCTCCACCTGCGCAGCCGAGCACATCATCTGCGGACGCAGATTCACCGTGTACAAGATCTCTGGATATCCGCCCACTGTTCCAGAAGGTGCACATACATTGCAATGTGTGCAATGCTGTTCTTTGTTACGGAGAGAGCAGCATTAATTTGATTGAGAACAAAATCCAGCAGCACACATGCTCCACCCCATAATTTTTTTCATTTATTGTTTTTGTTCCTGTTGAACAGTTTTTCATTCCCAGTTTTTTTTTGGTGCTCTAAAAAAATGAAAAAAATACAAAATTGTTAAAAAACTAAAAAAAAAAATACAAAACAAAAAAGACAAAAAAAACAGTTCTTTTCAGAACTCACTTCACTTCTCCAAGAAGAGCTATATTCCTAATATACTGTGTTGTAATTTTATTGAATGAATGTGTAGTGTATACATGAATGATTGAAATGATTGAAATGACTGAGTGAAGAGGAGGAAAGGACTGACAGAATGAGTGAGAAAAGGAAAGTATGATCAGTCATGAAAGGGAAGTGAAAGACTGACTGTAACAAATGGACTAAGGGTAGAGGATACAGGTAAGAAGAGTGAATTAGTAAGGGAATGGCAGTGAGTAATGGAGAGTGAGGGAGGGGGAGTGAGAAAAGGGGAGTAAGGGACGAAGATAGGAAAAGGGAGTAACAGATGAAGCGGATGAAGTACAGCAGGGTAAAGGGATTGAAAGTAAGAGAAGTGGAGTGATGGTGAGATAAGGGGTATGAGGATTAGAAAAGGGGGTAAGGGGAAGTGAGAGATGGGGAGTGAGGGGATGGAGGGATTTAGGAAACTGGAGTGAGAGAAAGGGAGTCAGGATTTCAATGAGCAAAGCAGAGTGAGGGAGAGTGAAGGAAAGAATGCGAAAAGGTGAGGGGTTTGAGATGCAGACAGGAGAAAGTGAAGTAGGAGAATAGGAGTGACTATGAGTAAAGGATAGTGACAGTTAGGGAATGTGAGGGAAGGAGAATCTCTGAGCTGTACTCCTCTCACCAGAACCACTAAATGGCAAACTTTCCCTCTTTTTTCACACATATACATGTTAACTTCAAATCACATTGCTTGCCACATTATTTTAAATGGAAACACACATTTCTATTGGTTGCAAATTGCAACCCTTTCCAAATGATTCCTACCCCCAACATCACTTCTGCCTGCTACCATAGCAACAGATCATGTAACACTGGTGTGAGCAGAGAGGTCAGAAGTTCAGCACACAATGTTTCTAATCCAAAGAGCAAGAGTGGTTGACATTTCAAACCTAACAGCATATCCAAAGTAATCTTCTGTGGGAACACATTTTTCTGAACCAATACAAAACATGCTTTTAAAAATTTAAACATACAGCCTAGTTTTTAGTGCTGAATGGTCTGAAACAGCCAATGAGTCCTTTTTATTAAAAAAAAGTATGTAATCCTCCATTTTACAACTATCTTTCTTTTCATATTGCCATTCTACTGAAAGACACCTTCTGAGTGCATCCAGATCTCCTTGAAAGATGCTCACAGTGTGGATTGTAGGTCATAGCTATGTCTACTAGAGTGAAAAGTATGCAGAAAAAAGAGGTATTGTGAAAGACCTTGCTTTGCCAAATGTAGACATTAAATGGATTGGTCAGAGAGGGTTAAAGTGGCACCAATTAATGCCTTTGGTGAAATCCTTTCTACATCTCCCACAGCCTAACCTTATAATTGTGCACTGTGGTGGAAATGCCCTAGGCACTTTAACTGGGGTAGGTCTGGAAATGCTTGTTAAGGACACCTTTGTGCAATTGATGTCACTTTTTCCGCAAACTACCTTTGTATATTCTAATATATGCCAAAGGCAAAAGTGGAACTGGTCCAACCAATATTGTCCGCAGATTGAGAAAGCAAGAAAGCACGTCAATAAGTCTGTTTCTGCTTTCCTCAGAGACTATGGTATGGGTTCTATATACCACAACAACTTGTGTTACAACATGCAAGGCATTTACAGAGGAGACGGTGTACATTTCAGAGATGAAGGTAACAGAGTCTTCCTCTTGAACTTTAGACTCTGCATCGGTACTTACTTTTAGGTACAAAAAAACACTCAATGAACACAACAGCTCTTTTTAGAGACAACCAACATCTAAACACTTAAACTTGATTTTTTATTCTATTGCCTTAAAGATTTGTTTGCCGCCGTGCATGCACCCCGCGATTTTTTTGAAAAAAATAAAAATATTTTTTTCACCCTTCAGGGTCCTTCAGGGACCCCCTGACACAGGCTAGGGGGTCAGGAACTCTCTACCCTGCCCCATTTTCACGTTCTCTACCTTTCTTTTTCACTGTCACACACAAAATTGCGTCCGACACTTCCTGATTTCGACCGATTGGAATGTTGATTGACATCTAACCACCAATCAGAATTACGCTTGCGCACGGCGTACCCTGAATGTTTTGCGGTGACTCATCAAGCGGGGGCTGAGAAAAAAGGGGGGTCCCAAAACGTGTTTTCCCCATGCAATTTCCCATAGGATCTGTTGTCGCAGCTACAGCCCGAACTGCTGAACGGAATTACACCAAATTTGGCAAAGAGGTAGTCCTCAGTTCAGACTTGTGCCTTTTGCTTAAATTGTGTAAATCCGTTGAGTAGGTCTTGAGAAAATTACAGTTAAAAGTACATATATATCTATGGCCGTGGAGGATCCGCGGACCCTCCCCGCACCCAGTGCGCACCCTGCCGTGCTCGAGCTGAATGCTAATTCGCTGTCAACACTCTAGATCAGGAAGTGTTGGCAGCCATCTTGTGCCTCGGTAGAACCGAGGCACAAGAAGCCCCCCAAAAAACATTGCAAAATACGGAAAGGGGGCAGGGTAGAAACACCCTGACCCCCAAGGCCCCCAATTTTTTTTTTCTAATAAAATCGCCTAATGCGCGTAGGGTCAGCGCATCCCGCTGAGGAAAGAAAAACGAAGCGCGGGCTCCCGCGCTTCGTTTACAACTAGCCAAGTCCCGGGGGCAATTTTTCATAGTGGGCCCCCCAGCCCCGGGGACCGCCACCCCCGGGGCGCTTATCTTAATGTATGTGGGGGGGCTCATGGCCCCCCCGCACGCCCCGGGGACCGCCTCCTCCCAGGGGTACTACATATTTAAAGTAGGGGGTCCGATACGGACCCCCAAGCCCTGGGGACCACCACCCAATGGGGCTTTAACTTAACTGGGAGGGGGGACGTGTGGCCCCCCTCCTGGAGCCTTGTCGTGGCCCTGGGGACCGCCACCCCCCAGAGCCGGCTCCTGCAGTGTTCCGGGGTGCCCACCCCCGGGACACTGCTATTCGCAATGGCAGGGAGGGAGCCTCGCGGCTCCCACCCTGCCATTGCAAACTGCTTTGCTATTTGGAAGAGAGAGCAGGGAAACCTGCTCTCTCTTCCAAATAGCAAAGCAGATTGCTTTTTCACATGGGGAGCAGCATGTTAGCTGCTCCCCATGTGGAAAGGCAATGCCGGTTCCCGCAGGAGGCGGGGAGCCGGCAGGGCCATGGGGGGATTGGGGACTCCCCACGGTCCCCAACGGAGGCCAGGCCCGGGGGATGGGGTCCCCGGGGCCAGTAGTGGCCCGGGAGGGGGGCCACGTGGCCCCCCTCCCCAAAATAAAAAATCTAAAAAAATCAAAAACGGCCCGGGGCCAACAGAGGCCACAGGAGGGGTGCAGGGCTGCCCCCTCCAAAAAAAAAAAAAAAAAAGAAAATGGGCCATGCCCCGGGCGATGGGGTCCCCGGGGCAAATTAAGGCCTAGGGAGGAGGGCCATATGGCCCCCCTCCACAGTTTAAAAATAAAAAAATATATAGGGGTCAGGCCCTGGGGGATGGGGTCCCCAGGTACAAAAATAAGAAAAAGAAGGGGAGCTACACAGCCCCCTTTCTTAAAAAGACCAAAATAAAACAGGATCGGGAGGAGGCCACGCACCCTCCTTTCATGACTCTGCAAACGCGCCAACTCTGCAAACGCACCCCCTGGCGCGTTTGCAGAGGGGGAACAAATTCCCCTTCAATACTGGGGGTCCCTGGGTGCCAACTAGCCCACCAGGAACCTCCAGTATGCGCCAGGGGGCTGTGTTGCAGAGAGGTGTAATGAGGCCACGCCCCTTTTTACACCTCTCTGCAACGCAGCTCCATGGCACTTACTGGAGGTACCTGGTGGGCTAGTTGGCCGCCAGGGGACCTCAGGATTCAAGGGGACTTAATCTCCCAACTTAAAACGCGCCACGGGGCTCGTTTGCACAGTGGTGAAGGTAGGGGGCGGGGCCTGTGGTGATGCTGTGCAAACACGCCCTGTGGCACGTTTTAAGTTGGGGAATTCATTCCTCTTCAATCCAGAGGTCCCCTAGGGGACAACTAGCTCACCAGGTACCTCCACTTAGCGCCACGGAGCTGCGTTGCAGAGTGTTGTAAAAAGGGGTGTGGCCTCTGAACACCTCTCTGCAACGCAGCTCCCTGGAGCATACTGGAGGTACCTGGTGGGCTAGTTGGACGCCAGGGGACCTCAGGATTCAAGGGGGCTTAATCCCCCAACTTAAAACACCCCACGGGGAGCGTTTGCACAGTGGTGAAAGTAGGGGGCGGGGCCTGAGGTGATATGTATGCAAACACGCCCTGTGGCGCGTTTTAAGTTGGGGAATTAATTCCTCTTCAATACTAAGGGTCCCTGGGGACCAACTAGCCCACCAGATACCTTCAGTAAGCACCACGGAGCTGCGTTGCAGAGTGTTGTAAAAAGGGCCGTGGCCTCTCAACACCTCTCTGCAATGCAGCCCCCTGGCGCATACTGGAGGTACCTGGTGGGCTAGTTGGCCCCCAGGGGACCTCAGGATTGAAGAGGAAATAATTCCCCAACTTAAAACGCGCCACAGGGCGTGTTTGCACACATATCACCTCAGGCCCCGCCCCCTTCCTTCACCATTGTACAAATATTCCTCTAAAATCAGCCGAACTACGAATTCCGATATACTCACCTGTAATCAGGAGAGAACCCTGGGCTGCATCTTTCAGCCCAGCACTGACCCTGAAAGGTAATTCTAAGCGTACTTACCAGTAACTTGTATTTCCTTCCATAGGAATCCATTGTGTGGTTTTCAGCAGGAAAGTTTCTAAGTGTCTATTTTCACAAACTAAAAATATTCCTCTAAAATCAACCGAACTACGAATTCCGATTTACTCACCTGTTATCAGGAGAGAACCCAGGGCTGCATCTTTTAGCCCAGCACTGACTCTGAAAAGTAATTCTAAGCGTACTTACCAGTAACTTGTATTTCCTTCCATAGGAATCCATTGTGTGGTTTTCACCAGAAAATTTTCTAAGTGTCCATTTTTTAAACGTACAAATATTCCTCTAAAATCAGCCGAACTGCGAATTCCGATTTACTCACCTGTAATCAGAAGAGAACCCTGGGCTGCATCTTTTCGCCCAGCACTGACTCTGAAAAGTCATTCTAAGCGTACTTACCAGTAACTTGTATTTCCTTCCATAGGAATCCATTGTGTGGTTTTTACCAGAAAAGTTTCTAAGTGTCTATTTTCACAAACTAAAAATATTCCTCTAAAATCAGCCGAACTACGAATTCCGGTATACTCACCCATTATCAGGAGAGAACCCAGGGCTGCATGTTTTAGCCCTGCACTGAACATGAAAGGTAATTCTAAGCGTACTTACCAGTAACTTGTGTTTCCTTCCATAGGAATCCATTGTGTGGTTTTCAGCAGGAAATTTTCTAAGTGTCCATTTTTTCAACGTACAAATATTCCTCTAAAATAAGCCGAACTACGAATTCCGATTTACTCACCTGTAATCAGGAGAGAACCCAGTGCTGCATCTTTTAGCCCAGCACTGACCCTGAAAAGTAATTCTAAGTGTACTTACCAGTAACTTGTATTTCCTTCCATAGGAATCCATTGTGTGGTTTTCAGCAGAAAAGATTCCAAGTGTCTATTTTCACAAACAAAAAATATTCCTAAAAAATCGTCTGCATGACTTAAACACATTCTTTCAACTGTTTACAGGAGGTTGGTCAGTGCTGGATCCAGGATCCACCACTGAGTAAGAAAAAGTAACGATAACACTACTTACCTGCTAAGTGAATTTTCTGCCATAGGATAACATTGGTGATTCTATGTGAAAAAATGTCTAAGTGTCAACTTTTAAAATACAATAATATTCCTTAAAAATAACTACTGTAACCAAAACGCTTTTACTCAACTGTTTACAGGAGATATCCAAGGACTGAATCTAGGATCCAGTCCTGTGGTTAGAAAAGTAATCCATAAAGTAACTAATTGCATTTAACTAGAAATTCACTTTGAGCTCAATGTTGCTTTGTGTTTGAAATTGGGTTGGCCATTGCAACAACTGTAACTACTGTACTTAAAAGTCTGTTGCCTATTTGCCAAGTATTTAAACTAAATGTATTCATTCTGAGTAAGTATATTTTGTATTGTAATGTATAATGTAATTATAATGTAATTAAAAAAAAAATATCTAAAAATAAATAGTTTAAAAAATGTAGTAAATCAGTATAAAAAAAATCAGTATAACAATTAATACATTAAAAACTGTCATTTACAAAACCTCTTAAATTCACTGAAAAAAACATAGGTTTCAGGCCTGATATAGTTAGGAATTAGCATTTAAAAAACCTTTGAAATTCACTGAAAAAACCATAGGTTTCAGGCCTGATATAGTTAGGAATTAGCATTTCAAAAACCTTTGAAATTCACTGAAAAAACCATAGGTTTCAGGCCTGATATAGTTAGGAATTAGCATTTAAAAAACCTTTGAAATTCACTGAAAAAAACAAAGGTTTCAGAGACGTTATAGTTAGGAATTGGCATTTAAAAAACCTTAGAAATTCACAGAAAAAAACATAGGTTTCAGGGGTGTTATAGTTAGCTGGGCATTTCCCTCGTACAAAACCCTAGAAATTCCCCTGTTATAGTTAGTTCAGCTAACTATAACTCGCGCCCCTGCAATGCACTGCTGATGATGTCACATATTACATCACTCATGACATGGTCAGTGACATCACTCATGACATCACTGATGATATCTCAAATGACATCACTGATGACATCACTGATGACGTCATCCAGTGACTGTGGGTTTCTGTAAAGTTTAAATATATTTTATATATTTATAGTGAAAGGCCTGTGGAAGAATGAGTGGGTGTACAAGTGTGTGAATGGATGATTTTCTAGGTGCGTAACTGACTCTATAAGTGAGTCATTAAATGTATCTTACTGCGGACTAGTGACTAAGCTGTGTGAATGTCTGTATGTGTCTGTGTGTAGGTGTATAAGTGGCTGCATGGTTTTGTGAATAGCTTTATGAGTGTCTCTATGGGTTATTGATTGGTTGTCTGAGTATCTGTATGGGTGCCTGAGTGTTTGTGTGGGTAGGGTGTGTGTGACTCTATGCATAGATGTGTGAGTGGGTGATTCTATGGGTGCATGGGTTTAAGAGTGCATCTGTGATCAACTGTATGGTTGGGTAAGTGTATGTATGGGTGTGTTAGGGATTGAATGTATGTCTCAGTGGTACATGTGTGACTAACTACATATGTGAAAGGCAGTATATATGCGTGTAAGAGTATATAAGTGGGTATATGTGAGAGTGTGTGATTGTGAGAGTGGCTGTATGGATGAGTGTGTGCTTGTATCAATGATTGTATAAGAGCGTGAGAATGTGGTACTATTTTTATGAGTAAGTGAACTTGAGTGTGTTTAACTGTATAGGTGAGTAAATTGGACTGTGTTTAATTACTTGCACGACTGACTAGGTGTGTCAGTACCTCAAAAGAGGATTGGCGGTCTGTGAGTGTCTATATTGGTGTATAAATGCATATCATAGTCTTGTACGGAGTGACTGTAAGAATGAGTGACTGTACAGGTGAGTGAGTGGAGGTGTATGTAGACCTAAGAGTTAATGAGTGGGTATGTAGCTATTGGTATTGGAGTATCTATGGTTTTGAGAATGGACGTCTGAAATTTTGAGTTGGTGTATCAAAGGTTAAATTAGGGCGTGAGAAGATGCAGTAATTTATCACATGGATGATGTCATCAGTGATGTCATCAGTGATGTAATTTGAAATGTCATCAGTGATGTCATGAGTGATGTCACTGACCATGTCATGAGTGATGTAATATGTGACGTCATCAGCAGTGCATTGCGGGGGCGCGAGTTATAGTTAGCTGAACTAACTATAACAGGGGAATTTCTAGGGTTTTGTACGAGGGAAATGTCCAGCTAACTATAACACCCCTGAAACCTATGGTTTTTTCAGTGAATATATATATATTCACAGAAAAAACCATAGGTTTCAGGCACGTTATAGTTAGGAATTAGCATTTAAAAAACCTCAGAAATTCACTGAAAGAACCATAGGTTTCAGGGGTGTTATAGTTAGCTGGACTTTTCACTTGTACAAAACCAATGAAATTCCCCCGTTATAGTTAGTTCAGCTAACTATAACTCGCGCGCCCGCAATGCACTGCTGATGACGTCACATATTACATCACTCATGACATGGTCAGTGACATCATTCATGACATCACTGATGACATCTCAAATGACATCACTGATGACATCACTGATGACATCATCCAGTGAATGTCTGTTTTTCTGAAAATTAAATATGTTTTATATATGTATATCTCAAGGTCGATGGAAGAATAAATGGGTATATAGGTGTCTAAATGGATGATATGTTTTTGAAAAATTGATTGTGTAACTGACTGATTAAGTGTATCATAGTGAATACATGGCTTAGTGAGTAATGTTTAAATATGTAAATATCTTTATCAGTCTCTCACTTTGTGTATAAGTGGCTGCATGGGTTGGTGAGTAGCTACATGGGTGTCTATATAGGTTATTAGTTGGTTTTTTGAGTATCAGTCTGAGTGTCTGCATGGTTCGGTGGGGGGTATTACGTAGTGCATAGGTGCATGAATGAGTGACTCACTGTTTGTATGTGTTGAAGACAGCATGTGTGCAGGACTGTATGGGTGGATGAGTGTGTGTATGGGTGTGTTAGTGAGTGAATGACTGTCTCAATAGTGTCTTTATGAGTAACTACATATGTTTTAAACTAGTATATGTGACTATTGGTGTATATAAGTGAGTATATGTGAGAGTGAGAGATTGAAAGAGTTCCTGTATGAATAAGTATGTGTTACTATAAGTGATTGTTTAAAAGACTAAGTATGTGTAAGTTTCCGTAGAAGTAAGTGTGGTGGTGTGTGTATAACTGTATATGCAAATAAATGTATGTTTGATTCTTTATTAGCATGAGTGACTATGTGTGTGAGTAACTCTATGGATGAGTGGCATTGTGTAACAGGATGTATAGGTGTATGAGTACATATGATGAGTGAGTACATGTATGAGTGACTGTATAGGACTGTTGGTGAATGAGTGGATGTGTATGTGGATCTTAGAATTACTGAAGAGGTTGTTGTAACTGGTATTGGTATGTCCATTGTTTTGAAAATTTTAGTCTCTATTTTTGAATGTGTGTATCAAAGGTTATATTAGGGTGAGAGGAGGTCTGCCACTCTATCACAAGGATGATGTCATCAGTGATGTCATCAGTGATGTCATTTGAGATGTCATCAGTGATGTCATGAGTGATGTCACTGACCATGTCATGAGTGATGTAATATGTGACGTCATCAGCAGTGCATTGCGGGCGCGCGAGTTATAGTTAGCTGAACTAACTATAACGGGGGAATTTCAATGGTTTTGTACAAGTGAAAAGTCCAGCTAACTATAACACCCCTGAAACCTATGGTTCTTTCAGTGAATTTCTGAGGTTTTTTAAATGCTAATTCCTAACTATAACGTGCCTGAAACCTATGGTTTTTTCTGTGAATTTCAAAGGTTTTTTAAATGCTAATTTCTAACTATGCCTACAGAGATAGGACATGTGAAGAAAGAAGAAAAAATGCACAGAAAGAAAAAAAAGAAGTGCAGAAAGAAGCAACAGAAGTTCTCAAAGACGAAGAAAAGTGCAGGAAGAAGGATAACGTGCAGAAAGAACAAAAAGAAGAGCAGAAAGAATCCTTGTTGCAAAATCATCCTGTACCCTCAACTTTTTCAGACGGATACTGGTGGTAACTGAGTCTGACTAACCAGTCCTAGAGCCAGTGCTATGTTAAAAGACACTTAGAATACAGTGAAAACACCTACATACACTAGGGAACATTATGCGTTGGGGTCCCCCTGTGATTAGCATGACCTCCTCTGTAAGCCCCTAGTATATAATAGGGCAGGGGGATTAAAACTACCTCTTAAAACAGGCCACAGGGCGTTTTTGCACACGTTAACTCAGGCCCCGTCCCCTCCCTTCACCACTGTGTAAATACGCCCTGTATCCGTTTTTAGTTGGGAGATTAAGTTCATTTGAATCCTGAGGGTCCCTAGGGTCCAACTAGCCCACTAGGTACCTCCAGTAAGTGCCACAGAGCTGCGTTGCAGAGAGGTGTAAAAAGTGGCACAGCCTGGACCACCTCTCTGCAATGCAGCTCAGTGGCGCTTAGTGGAAGCACTTGGTGGGCTAGTTAGCCCCCAGGGGCCCTCAGTATTGAAGGGAAATTATATCCCCAATTTAAAACGTGCCATAGTGCGTGTTTGCACACGTCACCTCAGGCCCCGTCCCCTCCCTTCACCACTGTGTAAACGCGCCCTGTGGCTGTTCTAAGTTGAGAGATTAAGTCCCCTTGAATAATATGGGTCCCTAGGGTCAATCTAGACCACTAGGTACCTCCAGTAAGCGCCATAGAGCTGCGTTGCAGAGAGGTGTAAAAAGGGGCTTGGCCTCAGAACACCTGTCTGCAGCGCAGCACCCTGGCGCATACTGGAGATGCCTGTTGGGCTAGTAGGCCCTCAGGGACCCTCAGTATTGAAGAGGAATTAATTCCCCAACTTACAACTCGCCAGGGGGCGCGTTTGCAGAGTGCTGCAAGGAGGGGGCGTGGCCTCCGGCAAGATGCCAGTCTTTTATTTATTTTAATTTTTTAAGAAGGGGGGCTGTGTGGTTCCCCTTCTTATTCTAATTTATTGGCCCTGATGACCCCATCCCCCAGGGCCTGTCTCCTAATTATATTCTTTTGACCCCAATCCCCAGGGCCGGCCACTGTTTTTTTTTATTTTTAAAAAATATATATTTATAGACACACCTAGGACATGCTGGACAAACCGTACGTACCTATCACCATGACGATTTGAGTGATATTCATTAAAAGGCGACTATGCATACAATAAATCCACGTGGAATGTATTTACACCACTAGCGAAGCTCTGACATGTCTGATGCCCTACCGTGCCTAATCCCGGTAGACACCCTTGTCGTTTATTTATACAAACATGGGTAGCTATTGACGGGCACATTTAATACACATGCACACCAAGCCATTCAAAGCGGATTCGACAAAAATTCGACTAAAACTATGTAAGAAACCCCCCTCACGGTTAATAAAACACACATCCACTGCCGGATGTGTAATACTTTTTATTTTACTCTCTGGAAAGGGGACGAACATCACTTGAGAGTCACAGCGCGCTCCTGGCAGAGCCCAATGCTGTGTTACACCCTCCATTGCCTGCCGAGTGCCACACAACTCTGTGTTGTATTCCACCAGCTAGTGCATGTGCTATGACACTCTCTAGCCCATGTGCACTGTAACACCACCCCGTGAATATGTCATGCCACACTTGTCTTCGCACTGGTTATATTGCCCTATCTAACGTGCCTTCCTCGATGCCTATGTTATAACGCACAGTGCTATGCCATACATATTACAATCTGGGATCCATATCTTTGTCACAGTACATATGTAACGTTACACTCCCCAGCACATATTTTATATTACAACTTTAGAGACTAGTTAGGTTACACAACACTGCCCTGTGCATATTACACTCCAAGGCGCACACCGCATAGCACGCGCTAGTGCCTGTGCTATCTTGCGCTCTCCAATGAATCTGTCATTGCGCACAATGTATTGCATATTATATTTCACGCCCGGTTCATCTTATATCACACTTTTTGGTGCATAGTTTATACCATACACTATATCTAGTTTTCATTTTCAATCGTGCTCTCAGGACTATGTTCTATATAACACTGTGTTCACCTACCCTTTTCACGGGCATTACATTTTGCGATAGGGGGTGGAGGGTCAGGGGGTGTTTCTGCCAAGTGAGCCCGGAGTCACAGTCACAAACGTCCTCTTCTTCCTGAATAAAAGTGAGATTATGCTGCATACTTGTTCATATTTTAAGTAGTTCGCACAGACACACGTTTTAAAAACAATAAAGTTCCTAATACCCGCCTTCTCTGAACAGTTAGCTTGCTGCCCCTATCCTCTGTTGTGTGAATCCATGGACTAGCCTCCTCCCTCCTGCCATGCATGGTCTGATGTGCTGCCACTGCCCTCAATTTAGTATGATGTACCAGTCCCCTCCTCCTGCCCTCCATTGCCCAATTCTATGCCCCATCATTGACCTCCTGCTTAAACTCTGTGCTTAGCTTGCTGCCCCTATTCTCCTTCCCCCTGCCCTCCGATGTCTTTGTGCATGCCCCTGCTCCATCCTTTTTGCCCACCATGTTCCATGGACCTGCCACTCCTATCTACTCTGAGTGTTCTGTTGAGCTGCCACTCCCCTCCCACCTGCCTAGCATTGTCAGATGACTGTAACCTGTCCCTGCCACCTCCACCCTGCCTGTCCACATGCCATGCCCCTATCCTCTTCCTCCTATCCTACATGGTCCATTGTACTGCCACACCCTTCTGCCCTCCCTGGTCTGTTGTGCTGCAACTGCTCCTCCTGCCTGCCCTGTGCGGTCTGTTGTGAGGCCCCTTCCCCTGAACTTTCTTGTCTGTGCACAGGTCCTGACCCTCCCTTCTATCCTCCATCGTCCTTTGTGCATGCCCCTGCACCCTCCTTCTTGCCCATCATAGCCATTGTGCTGCCACTAACCCTCCCACTTGCCATGCATGGTCTTCTGTGCTGCCATGGCCCCTCCCACCTTCCCTGTGTGGTCAGTTAGCTGCCCCTGACCCCCTCCCACCTTCCCTCCATGGTCTGTGTGTATGCCATCACAGTCTCACTGTTGCTCTTCATGGTGTGTCTTGCTTCTAGTGCCCATCCTGCCTGACCTCCATGGCTATCTTTCTGCTCCTGCCCTGCCCCCTTGCCCCCAGCCCTCTGTTTACATGTGCAGACCCCTACTCCCTCCCTCCTGGCTTGTCTGTTCCATTGTAATGCCCCTGATCCGTCCCTCCTGCCCTTTATGGTCTGTTGTGCTGCAGCTTTCTCTCCTGTCTGTCCATTATTGTCAGCTAGTTACCATTGCCTCTTGCCCCTCTGTTCTCTGTTGTCCATGTGCATGGTCCTGTCCCCTCCCTCTTGCTTTCTATGGATTGTTGTGCTGCACTCCCATCCCGCAAGCCCTTTGTGGTGTATTGTGCTGCTGCAAACCCTGATGCCTGCCCTGCAGGGTCAGTTTGGTGCACCTCTCCATGTCCCTCCCGTCCTCTGTTATCCAAGTCCATGTCCCTACCCCATTTCCTTCCATGATCCAATGTACCATACTTGCGAACATTTTGAACTTGGTAAGAGGGAGATTTTGAAATAAAACTGGGGTATTGATTTTCCCCTTTGAGTTACATTGAAAAAGAGGAGATTGTAGACAGGAGACAGATCAAATAAAGCCCATTTGAGCTTAAAAACATTGGACGTTTCCTGGCTGAATCGGGTCTGTTGGCATGTATGGTTGTACTACCATTGCCTCTTCCTTCTGCCCACAATGGTCTATTACATTGCCACAGCCTCTCTTGCAAGTCCTGTATTGTTGGTTTGTTGCCCCTGCCCCCCTTTCCACTGCCCTCCATAGTCTGTTGTGCTGCCACGGCCCTTCCTGCCTGCTCAGTGTGGTTAAATTGTTGCCTTTGCACCCTCCTGCCTGCCTTCAATTTTCAGAGTCCGTGCCCCTGGCCTCTGCCTCTCAACAGTATCCTAATGAACAACTAGATTGCTAACATTCTATATTTATTACAAAAGTGTGGAACGCCTGACGTCGGCTTGATGTAATCAAAACTGTAATACCTAGAGCATTTCCTTTAGAAATTACATGTATGAGAGGGTTTTATTGGCATCAAAATTATGGTTAGTGCTCTAAAAGACTAAAATAAGGACATATTTACTGAGATTTCAAATAGCAACAAAGCACTTTTAAATTATTTGTTATCTTTATGTTTTTTTATCCAGTTGACCACTTGATTAAATGTTGCACTTAGGGGAGAGGATGTGGTGTTACTTCCAGAACTGCAGATTTTGCAACTGGGGAACCAGGTTGGAGTTTCTGCTTCAGCTCGACATTCTGTGATTCTGGTCAAATTACTTAGTCTCCCCATGTCTACAACCAAAATGAATTTGTTCTTGTGTGATGTAACCAATGCTCATGTAAAGCACTCCAATACCTGACAAGTCTGCACTATATAACACTGCAAAAACACAAAATAATAACTGTTTTGCACACTTCTGTCATTGGGCTATATTTGGGCTACATCTGGGTGATTTTGGCCTACATTTGGGCTCTTTTGTCTCCGGTGGCCATCTTGGGAGATTTATTTGTTATGAAGTTTCCTAATTTACTCATGTACTGCAGTCTCCTCAGTAGGAAATGCTTTCAGTTTTTTACTTTGATTCCATCATGAAGGTATTCAGATATGTCACACATTTGCCATAAATTCTGAAAGTTAGCACTCTAGTTGCACATTAGATCACTGTAGTAAAACTACTGTTCACCATGGAAGTCTGCTCCTGGTATTAAAAGTGCATGTTTCAGTCTGCATGTCAGAATTTTTTAATGAAATAGAAGAGGATTTGAGAAGTCACTCAAAATGTGCCCTCATTTTCTTTCTTCAGCATTAATCATAATTTCTATGGCAAAATGAACCCCCTCATTGTGTTCCTTTTTAAATTAAATGTTTTAAGTGTTACCAGTTTATTCCAATCTAGATGGCTTCAGGTGTGCCATACTTTTGTCATAATGAAGACAGTAAGCGCTCTAGTTGTTTTTAAGAACACTCTGGGACATTCTGTCATTGGGCTATACTTGGGCTACATCTGGGTGATATTTGGGCTACATTTGGGCTCTTTTGTCTCTGGTGGCCATCTTGGGAGACTTATTTGTTATGAAGTTTCCTAATTTCCTCATTTACTGCAGTCTCCTCAGTAGGAAATACTTTCAGTTTTTTACTTTGATTCCATCAAGAAGGCATTCAGATGTGTCACACATTTGCCATAATTCAGAATGTTAGCACTCTTTTTGCTCATTAGATCACTGTAGTAAAGCTACTGCTCACCAGGGAAAACTGCATGTTTCAGTCTGCATGTCAACATTTTTTAATGAAATAAAAGAGGATTTCAGAAGTCAAAATGTGCCCTAGTTTTTCTTTCTGCAGCACTAATCATACTTGTTATGGAAAAATGAACCCCCTAATTTTGTTCCTTTTTAAATTAAATGTTTTAAGAGTTACCACTTTAATCCAAGCAAGATGGCTTCAGGTGTGCCATACGTTTTTCATAAGTAGGACTGTTAGCGCTCTAGTTGTTCTTTGGAACACTCTGGGAAGCTGCAGTAGAACACAAAGGAATCAACTGACAGTCTCTGCCCTTGTTGGATGTACATGTTTTACTGAGAATGTCAGACTTCATTCTGTGAATTTACAGAAAATAAGCTCTCAGTTTAGCTTATAGATCACCTTCCAAACCTCTGTGGGAAAAGCATGAGAAAATATTTTTCTCTCAATCATGAAGGCTTTTTCACATGGTGAAATCACCTTAGAACATACCACAATTCCTAAAATGAGTATGGTACCATCAACAAATGATTTATAATGTAACTAAAGTCTTAAAACCTTCTATTAACTGCAATGCTTTTTAACGAGGTGCTATCATGTATATTGGTCCCAAGACGGCTGCAAACACTTCTTGGATAAAGTGCTGATAGCCAATCAGATCTCAGGATGAGATGTGTGGTTAGGCTCCGCCCACATATATATATGATTTTACTTTTGATTTTCCCAGGAACTACTGAACAGATTGACACCAGACCTGCAAAAGGCACTTCCCTGAGCTGAGGACTACCTCTCTGCCAAATTTCAAGTAATTCTGTTCAGCCGTTCGGGCTGTACCTTGGACTAAAGGTCCCTATGGAAAATTGCATGGGGAAAACGCGTTTTGGGACCCCCCTTTTTTCTCAGCCCCCGCTTGACAAATCCCCCCGAGACTTTCAGGGTAGGAGCGGAGCGGAGCGCCCCACCTATTTTGAAAATTTCACGAGGATTCGTCAACAGGCGCCAAAGTTATTCCAAATAGAATGTTGCGGATTTCCTATGGAAACACGGTCCTAACTATAACTATCTACTGGCGACCGCCAGTAGGTAATATATATATATATATATTTATATATATATACATATATATATATATATATATATATTACCTACTGGCGGTCGCCAGTAGGTAGTTATAGTTAGGACCCCTTTTCCATAGGAAATCCGCAACATTCTATTTTGAATAACTTTGGCGCCGGTTGTTGAATCCTCGCGAATTTCTCAAAATAGGTGGGGCGCTACGCTACGCTCCTACCCTGAAAGTCTCGGGGGGATTCGTCAAGCGGGGGCTGAGATAAAAGGGGGGTCCCAAAACGCGTTTTTCCCATGCATTTTTCCATAGGACCTTTAGACAGGGCTACAGCCCGAACGGCTGAACAGAATTACTAGAAATTTGGCAGAGAGGTAGTCCCTAGGTCAAGGAAGTGCCTTTTGTAGGTTTGGTGTAAATCTGTTCAGTAGATTCTGAGAAAATAGCCTTTAAATCAATATATATATCTGAGCCAGCTTACGGTACGCTTACCGTAAGCTCACCGTACGCGTACGGTGGCGTGCGCGAGCGCGATTCTGATTGGCTGTTACATCTAAGTAAACATTCGAATCGGTCGAAACCAGGAAGCGGCGGCCGCCATTTTCTCTCTCGCACTCTGAGGGGGGGCTGTAAACAAAGGCAAAAAACATATAAAGGGGCTGTTTAGACAGCGCCCATGCACATAGCCATGTTAGTTGAGTCCTCAAAGATCCCCTAAGGGCAAAAACGGTAAATTTTTATTTTTGGAAAATTTCGCCGATTACGCTTACCGTACGCGTACGGTGCGCTTACGCTAAAAATTTTAATAAAAAAAAAAAACACTCTCTGTGCATGGCGTATTATTGTCATCACTTACAAATTAAATTTAACAGATTACCTATCACAAGGAAGCGCATAATATGTCCTCCATGTGCGCACGGCGTGCCCACCTTGCGTGTACGGCACTAACTGCGTAAAGTGGGCGCTCGGTGCGCGAAGCGCACCGCGTGCTCACTGTGCGCGCACGGTGCGCGAAGCGCACCGTGCGCGCACGAAACGAACTGCGTTAAGTGGGCGTGCACGCCACGAATGGCGTAAAGTAACTTAGCATTTAAAAAACCGTACAAATTCACTGACAAAACCATAGGTTTCACACACGTTATAGTTAGGAATTAGCATTTAAAAAACTTTGCAAATTCACTGAAAAAACCATAGGTTTCACACATGTTATAGTTAGCGGAAATTTTACTGATAAAAAACCAATGAAATTCCCCCGTTATAGTTAGTGCAGGCAACTATAACTCACGCGACCGCAATCTTCTGCTGATGACATATGTGTCTTTATGAAAAAAAAATATTTGTAATATATGTATAGCTAAAAATGTATGGAAGAAGACATGGGCAAATAAGTGTCTAAATACAGTATTAGCATCAGCAGAGGATTGCGGTCGCGTGAGTTATAGTTGCCTGCACTAACTATAACGGGGGAATTTCATTGGTTTTTTATCAGTAAAATTTCCGCTAACTATAACATGTGTGAAACCTATGGTTTTTTCAGTGAATATATATATATATAAAGTTCCACAAGTTGCCCAAGGCGGGGCGCACTCTCCTCTCGACAAACCATAGGGTCAGGGAAGAACCAAGCACACTCGACGTCAGCAGAATCCTGTCGCATTTCGGGAACAGCTCCCTTCCTCAAAGGTTATCTGCTGCACAATGAAAGCCACCAAACGGATTTCCCAGCGATCTCCCTTGTTTTATTCAAATGTAATCCAACATTACAATCAGGTGAGTAAATGCACCATTGCTTTCTGGGACTGGGAGTCCATGAATGAAACCCATGTGGGCTGCTGGCAGTCTATTGTACCAAATATTTAAAAATCACGGGTGTGTCATGAAAGCCTTCCCCCAATACTGCCTTGTGCCAAAAGGTCCCGCACGCCGAAACACAGTCCAGCACAGGAACCGCTTGAGTCTGCGGCGGTGCGCCCCTCGACCGAGCCGGCCGAATGTATAAAGTTCCACAAGTTGCCCAAGGCGGGGCGCACTCTCCTCTCGACAAACCATAGGGTCAGGGAAGAACCAGGCACACTCGACGTCAGCAGAATCCTGACGCGTTTCGGGAAAAGCTCCCTTCCTCAAAGGTTATCTGCTGCACAATGAAAGCCACCAAACGGATTTCCCAGCGATCTGCCTTGTTTTATTCAAATGTAATCCAACATTACAATCAGGTGAGTAAATGCACCATTGCTTTCTGGGACTGGGAGTCCATGAATGAAACCCATGTGGGCTGCTGGCAGTCTATTGTACCAAATATTTAAAAATCACGGGTGTGTCATGAAAGCCTTCCCCCAATACTGCCTTGTGCCAAAAGGTCCCTTTATATATATATATATATATATATATATATATATATATATATATATTCACTGAAAAAACCATAGGTTTCACACATGTTATAGTTAGTGGAAATTTTACTGATAAAAAACCAATGAAATTGCCCCGTTATAGTTAGCGCAGGCAACTATAACTCACGCGACCACAATCCTCTGCTGATGCTAATACTGTATTTAGACACTTATTTGCCCATGTCTTCTTCCATACATTTTTAGCTATACATATATTACAAATATTTTTTTTTCATAAAGACACATATGTCATCAGCAGAGGATTGCGGTCGCGTGAGTTATAGTTGCCTGCGCTAACTATAACGGGGCAATTTCATTGGTTTTTTATCAGTAAAATTTCCACTAACTATAACATGTGTGAAACCTATGGTTTTTTCAGTGAATTTGCAAGGTTTTTTAAATGCTAATTCCTAACTATAACGTGTGTGAAACCTATGGTTTTTTCAGTGAATTAGTACGGTTTTTTAAATGCTAAGTTTTTTTCCCTTATAATAAGCCCTGTACATTTGGTGGCCTACGGCCACCAAAAGCACAGGGGGTGGGGTAAGTGTGGATAGTGTTTTTTTCCATTGTAATAAGCCCAGCACATTTGGTGGCCTTCGGCCACCAAAAGCACAGGGGGTGGGGTAAGTGTGGATAGTGTTTTTTTTATTTTTATTTTTTTACCGTACGCTTACCGTAAGCGTACGGTAAGCGTACCCCGCGAAATTGCCGAAAAAAAAATAAAACCGTTTTTGCACTTGGGGGATGTTTGGGGACTCCCTCCACATGACTATGTGGGAGGGAGTTGTCAAAACAGCCCCTTTACATGTTTTTGGGCTTCCGATTTTAAAAATCTCTCTCAGTGCGAGAGACAAAATGGCGGCCTCCGCTTCCTGGTTTCGGCCGATTCGAATGTTTACTAAGATCTAAGAGCCAATCAGAATCGCGCTCGCGCACGCCACCGTACGCTTACCGTAAGCGTACGGTAAGCGTACCGTAAGCTGGCTCAGATATATATATTGATTTAAAGGCTATTTTCTCAGAATCTACTGAACAGATTTACACCAAACCTACAAAAGGCACTTCCTTGACCTAGGGACTACCTCTCTGCCAAATTTTGAGTAATTCTGTTCAGCCATTCGGGCTGTAGCTCGTTCTAAAGGTCCTATGGAAAAATGCATGGGAAAAACGCGTTTTGGGACCCCCCTTTTATCTCAGCCCCCGCTTGACGAATCCCCCCGAGACTTTCAGGGTAGGAGCGGAGCGTAGCGCCCCACCTATTTTGAGAAATTCGCGAGGATTCGTCGACCGGCGCCAAAGTTATTCAAAATAGAATGTTGAGGTTTTCCTATGGAAACGTGGTCCTAACTATAACTACCTACTGGCTATCGCCAGTAGGTAATATATATATACATATATATATATATATATATATATATATATATATATATATATATATATATATATATATATATATATATATATATATATATATATATATATATATATATATATATATATATATATATATATATATTACCTACTGGCGGTCGCCAGTAGGTAGTTATAGTTAGGACACTCTTACCATAGGAAAACCGCAACATTCTATTTTGAATAACTTTGGCGCCGGTCAACGAATCTTCGCAAAATTTTCAAAATAGGTGGGGCGCTACGCTCCGCTCCTACCCTGAAAGTCTCGGGGGGATTCGTCAAGCGGGGGCTGAGATAAAAGGGGGGTCCCAAAACGCGTTTTTCCCATGCATTTTTCCATAGGAACTTTAGACACAGCTACAGCCCGAACGGCTGAACAGAGTTCCTTGTAATTTGGCAGAGAGGTAGTCTACAGGTCAAGGAAGTGCCTTTTGTAGGTTTGGTGTAAATCTGTTCAGTAGATTCTGAGAAAATAGCCTTTAAATCAATATATGTATCTGAGCCAGCTTACGGTGCGCTTACGGTGCGCTTACCGTACGCGTACGGTGACGTGCGCGAGCGCGATTCTGATTGGCTGTTAGATCTTAGTAAACATTCGAATCGGTCGAAACCAGGAAGCGGCGGCCGCCATTTTGTGTGTTTCACTCAGAAAAAAAAGGGTGATAACTTGAAAAGGGGGCAAGGAAGAGAGTTACAGACCCCCTAACATTTGAAAGGGGGTCAAAGAAGGACAGAAAAGTACAAAAAAAATATTTATTAATTTTAAAAAAAATCGCGGGGTACGTGTACGGTAAGCTCACCGTACACGTACGGTAAAAAAAAAATAAAAAAAGAAATGAAATGCAGATTTAAGTGTTTAGATATTAGGGGGCTCTAAAAAGAGCCGTTGTGTTTATTAAGTGATTTTTTTAGTGGTACCTACAAGTAAGTACCGATGCAGAGTCTAAGGTTCAAGAGGAAGACTCTGTTCCCTTCATCAGTGAAGTGTACACCATCTCCTCTATAAATGTCTTGCATGTCGTAACGCAAGTTGTTGTGGTAAATGGAACCCATACCATAGTCACGGAGGAAAGCAGAAACAGATTTGTTGACGTGCTTTCTTGCTTTGTCAATCTGTGGACAAAAATGATTGGACCAGTTCCATTTTTGCCTTTGGCATATGTTAGAAAACACAAAGGCAGTTTTAGGGAAAAGTGAAAACAGTTGTGCAAAGGTCTCCTTCATAAGCATTTCCAGACCTACCCCAGTCAAAGTGCCTAGGTCATTGCCACCACAGTGCACTATTATGAGGTCAGGGTGTTGGATTTGCATGAAGGATTTCACCAATGGCATCAATTGGTGCCACTTTAACCCTCTCTGACCAATCCATTTAATGTCTACATTTGGCAAAGCAAGGTCTCTCACCATACCTGTTTTCTCTGCATACTTTTCACTCCAGAAGACATAGCTGTGCCCTACAATCCACACTGTGAACATCTTCAAAGGAGAACTGGATGCACTCAGGAGGTGTAATTCAGTAGAATGGTAAAAAGAAATGAAAGACAGTTTGGAAATGGAGGCATACATATTTTTTTTATAAAAAAAAGAACTGATTGGCTGTTTCATACCATTCTACAATAAAAACTAGGCTGTATGTGTAAATTTATAGAAGCATGTTTTTTATTAGTACAGAAAAATGTGTTACCAAAGAACAGTACTATGGATTTGCTGTTAGGTTTGAAAAGTCAAGCACTCCTGCTCTTTGGAAATGAAACATTGTGTGGTGAACTTCTGACCTAACTCTACACAGCAGTGTTTCAAGAGCTGTTGCTATGGTAGCAGGCAGAAGTCAAGTTGGGGGAAGGGTACTAGGCTGAAGTCAAGTTGGGGGAAGGGTACTTTTGGAAAAGGGTTGGTTTTCAACCAATAGAAATGTGTGATTACATTTGAAAAAAATGGGGAAGCACTGAGATTTGAAATTAACATGTATATGTGTGGAAAAAAAGAGGGAAACATTGCCATTATCCGGTTCTGCTGAGAGGAGAGAGGTGTACAGAACAGAGATCCTGGCTCTGATAATCTGCTGTTTGAGTGCCACATTTCTTTCACAACTAACTAATTTTAAAGGTGAGTTTAGAGTTTGAGAGGGGATGTATATGGTAAATTAAGAAATGAATAATAGAATTGGAATTCCTTTTGTTGAAGTTGTGTTTATCATTTTCTGTTTTGGGAGAAATTTAAATGTGAGGAACATGTAAAATAATATGGACTATGTTTTCACGATAAATTAAGGTGTACTGGTATAAATAAGGAATACTTTAAGGGTTTGAGGTTGCACTCAGTAATGCAAATACATTCAGCATCACTAAGGCTGGTTGCCCTTGCTGGAGTGTAGTCAGTCACCCAGGTTACACATGTTGCTGGTCTGAAAATGTTGTTTGGACATGTGCTATTAGATGATATTTTTTTAGAATATTATGCATTTCTATAATGTTATGTTTAAGTAAAAAGAGATTGTGGGCTTTTTTAAAACAATCTTTGAGATTGTTATTTTTTTTTTGCCCGCTGTTAAATGATGAATGCAATTGCTTTCACAATTTATAGTGAAATGCAATATATTCTGAAAACAGCAAAAAAAAGGCAAAACATTTTTGGGGAAAAATATGTAAATACGTGTACTGTGTTATATATTGATTTATTAAATATTAATACTTTTTTCTTTTTTTTCAGATTGTGAAAGAAAATTTTCAAAAAAAACCAACCATTTTTTCAAGTAATTTCAATTACATTTTAATTAAAAATTAAATTGTTGGTTGGGTCAGGTAAGTGAGAAATTAGATGGTCCCTTTCTTCCACTTTATCTCAAAAAGATTTTTAGTATTTAGTTATTAATTCCTCAAGGATCTTGAGATGTGGTAATTGATTTTTAGTGTTTTAAAAAAAAAAAAAAAAATACGCTTACCGTACGCGTACGGTAAAAAAAAAAAAAAAAAAAAGTTTTAAAGAAAAAATAAAAAAAAGTTGAGAGGTAAGGTTGGCTCTTAAAAGAGCCGTTGTGTTCATGCAGGGACAGAGGAAAGGAAGTATGGGAACATTAGCTGGTTGGACATATGTGCTGGTCTATTTTGTTGTTAATGAGGGGAAGACTGGTCTCCCTATGAACAATTAGACCATGGCAAAATGAACACCGCATAGTAACCCTACCAAACCGAGGGTTCGTTTCCACAGGAAAAGAAAAAGGTGAATCTGCCCCCACAGATGAAGGGCTCTGCGGAGTTTCCGAAGAAGAACTCGGCTGAGCTGCTGTGGATGTGCTTGGTTGACTTACTGAAGGGTTGCCCCTAGTATGTCTAGCATGTGATCTAGGGTGTACATCCTCAAGGTGTCTCAACATAGTGTGATTCCCGAAGGAATACTTCTTGTTGGGATTACCTCGTGAAAGTACACGCTTGCACAGCTTGCAAGTCACCAAGGCAGCATTGACTTTTTTCTCACCCTCTGGAAAACTGAAATACTCCCATATGAAAGAGCTCTTCTGTTTCCTCTTTCTCTGCCTGATGGTGGTGCTGCTAGCCTCACTCTCAGTAGAAGAGTGCTGGTCTGCCATCGTATCACAAAGACAAGTCAGCTCCTTCTCCTAAGGGATCACAAGCAGAAATGAGGGGAATGGGTGTGGTGTAGGAGAGTTCTAGAACTGAAAGTAGTTTCAACCAATCAAAAGTTGTGTTTCATGATCACATGACCCACCGTGCGCGTACGTTACGCTTACGGTGCGCTGACGGTAAAAGTACGCATGCGCGTAAAAAAGACACGCGCTCGCGCGCATGCGCAAAACAGTCACTCCACAACACTTCCGCGTAACGTGCGCGTGTAGCGTACACGCCTACGCGCCCCACGCGCAGTACGCACGGCTACGCAAATTGCGTAACTATACACAAACAGAGTAGATAAATTACGAACATTGCGTCAACCGTACGCTTACCGTACGCTTACCGTACGCGCACTAAAAAAAAAAAGAAAAAAAAAAATATTTTCTATGGTATACTAATATATCTTACCTGTTTGGTAAAAATAAAAAAGAGAAAAATTGATATATTGCAGATTTTTTTTTAAAAAAACATAGTGTTTTAAGAGAATAAAAAGTTTTAAAAAAAACTTGTTTTTTTTTTAAAAAAAAACACATTTAATATAAGAATTTATAATAGGCTGTCAAACCTGTTGTATCTATCTCAAAAGTCCCTATAGCAATTGCACCAACCCCAAAGGCTGCTTCAAACACTGTATTAACCTTAGCGGAAGCAGGCACTCCCCTATCACATATGTTATAGGTAAGAATTAGCATTTAAAAAACCATACAAATTCACTGAAAAAAACATGGGTTTCACACACGTTATAGTTAGAAATTAGCATTTAAAAAACCGTACAAATTCACTGAAAAAAACATAGGTTTCACACATGTTATAGTTAGGAATTAGCATTTAAAAAACCTTGCAAATTCACTGAAAAAACCATAGGTTTCACACACGTTATAGTTAGGAATTAGCATTTAAAAAACCTTGCAAATTCAGTGAAAAAACCATAGGTTTCACAGACGTTATAGTTAGCTGGACATTTCACTCGTAAAAAACCAATGAAATTTCCCCGTTATAGTTAGTTAAGCGAACTATAACTCGCGCGCCCGCAATGCACTGCTGATGACGTCACATATTACATCACTCATGACATGGTCAGTGACATCACTCATGACATCACTGATGACATCATCCTTGTGACAGAGTGGTAGACCTCCTCTCACCCTAATATAACCTTTGATACAAACATTCAAAAATAGAGACTGAAATTTTCAAAAAAATGGACATACCAATACCAATTACAACAACCTCTTCAATAATTCTAAGATCCACATAAACATCCACTCATTCACCAACAGTCCTGTACAGTCACTCATACGTGTACTCACACATCATATGTACTCATACACCTGTACATCCTGTAACACAATGCCTCTCATCCATAGAGTTACTCACACACATAGTCACTCATGCTAATAAAGAATCAAACATACATTTATTTGCATATACAGTTATACACACACCACCACACTTACTTCTACGGAAACTTACACATACTTAGTCTTTTAAACAATCACTTATAGAAACACATACTTATTCATACAGGAACTCTTTAAATCTCTCCCTCTCACATATACTCACTTATATACACCAATAGTCACATATACTAGTTTAAAACATATGTAGTTACTCATAAAGACACTATTGAGACAGCCATTCACTCACTAACACACCCATACACACACTCATCCACCCATACAGTCCTGCACACATGCTGTCTTCAACACATACAAACAGTGAGTCACTCATTCATGCACTTATGCACTACGTAATACCCCCCACTGAACCATACAGACACTCAGACACTCATACTGATACTCAAAAAACCAACTAATAACCTATATAGACACTCATGTAGCTGCTCACCAACCCATGCAGACACTTATACACAAAGTGAGAGACTGATACAGGTATTTACACATTTAAACATTACTCACTTAGCCATGTATTCAATAAGATACACTTAATCAGTCAGTAATACAATCAATTTTTCAAAAACAAATCATCCATTTAGACACTTATATACTCATTTATTCTTCCATCGACCTTGAGATATACATCTATAAAACATATTTAATTTTCAGAAAAACACACATTCACTGGATGATGTCATCAGTAAAGTCATTTGAGATGTCATCAGTGATGTCATGAGTGATGTCACTGACCATGTCATGAGTGATGTAATATGTGACGTCATCAGCAGTGCATTGCGGGCGCGCGAGTTATAGTTAGCTTAACTAACTATAACGGGGAAATTTCATTGGTTTTTTACGAGTGAAATGTCCAGCTAACTATAACGTCTGTGAAACCTATGGTTTTTTCACTGAATTTGCAAGGTTTTTTAAATGCTAATTCCTAACTATAACGTGTGTGAAACCTATGGTTTTTTCAGTGAATATATATATACATACATACATATATATATATATATTCACTGAAAAAAACATAGGTTTCAGGAACATTATAGTTAGTTAGACATTTCACTCATACAAAACCATAGAAATTCCAGTGTTATTGTTAGTTCAGCTAACTATAACTTGCACCCCCGCAATGCACTGCTGATGACGTCACATAATACATCATTCATGACATGGTCAGTGATATCACTGATGACATCTCAAATGACAGCACTGATGACATCATCCAGTGAATGTGGGTTTCCGTAAAGTAATTTGTTTTATATATATATATATACCAATCTGTATTGAAGAATGAGTGGGTGTATAAGTGTCTGAATGGAGGATTTAGTAGGTACATGACTGACTGTCTAAGTGGGTGATTAAATGTATCTTTCTGATAGTATGTGTAAGTGACTAAACTGTGTGAAAGTCTGTATCAGTCAGTCTGTTGTGTAAGCTGCTGCATGGGTTGATGAGTAGCATGATTGTGGAAGAAGGTATTCCCCAGTTACTTTTAGGTCCAAGAGGGGGGAAAAAAACCTATATCTAAGGTTATAACCTCTTAACCGACCTATCTTACTTTTGCTGGTGAAAACTCTCAAAAATCAATATAACAACACAACAATATTCCCCCATAAATACAATGTCTATACCAAAATTGTTGCTTTTTTTCTTTGTTTTTTTTATTTAGTAAGAAGCAAAAGGATTTTTTGTATCAAAAATATACGTTCATATTACATTTTCTTATTTTCTTTGTTTGTGCTTTACAAAAATTCTAGAACAGAATAAGTGTACGTGGTCAATAATATAAACAACAGATAAATTAGTATCAGAAACATAACACTACTTGAATAATTAATATTGCCCCTCAACATATAACAAAAATATCTACATACACATCTTGCTAGTTATTCTTGCATACCTACATCCATACCATACACACAAAAAGAAAAAAAATTGTACAGACAAAGGAATTATAAAAACACACAACTGGATAGATCTCCTACAAATTACTTTTGTCGAATTTTACTGTGATGATATTAACATCAGAACTGGTTTCTTTTTTTATTGAATTTAGATTGATCCATTAGAGTTCATTTTCCAGTTGTGAGGTAGCTGGTCTACGTACGTTTCGGTAATAGTATAACTAGGATCACCTTCCTCAGGACCATCAAAGAGTAAAAAGAGTAGAGGGGGGACTTTATTCTGAAAATGCATATAAGATATAGGGAATTTTGAAGTACTTAATGTTTACTACAAAGCATCTATTATTATCTATTTCTTTCAATTTGCTCATACATGCAAGTCTCAGAAAAGAGTAAAGATAGGGAAACCTCCAAAGAGGAGAAAATTAGATTATCTCCCATTCAGTAAGGTAAAAAACTTTATATATCGATTAAAACAAAAAGCCATATATGTCTTATTAGTGTGCCCATTAGTTAGAAAAGAAAAAAGAAAAAGGCAGAAAAACTAGTAACCTTGTGCTGAGATAGAAAAACAAGTGTAGCTCAGGAGTACCTGTTTGAAGATGGTACGTATACATTGTATACGTAGTTAAGACATCTATGCCAATATTTCTAGTCTGGCTATCTGGTAGGACTTAGTCCGTTGTGAGCATAGTCTCTTGACTGGAAATAAATATTAAGTCCGATTAAAAGAGAAGTCCTATTTCAACAAAAGAGGATTGTGACTCTAAGAAACTGATATTTTCTCTTACCCTTACAATAAGGAAATCTTCAGTGTCAAAAAGTCTTGTATCGATGGTATTCTGTCCTGTTTGGCATATGTTAACTCCGCATGTGTGTAAGTAGAGGAATGCCTACAGTGACATATGAAAGGATGGTTCAGATTATACAAAGACATTTTTCTCTAGATGTATCCAAAGTGTCTACTGTTGATCTTACCTTCCAAGAAGGTGCGGAAGACAAAGAGGAGGTTTTCTTTTTTATCTTTTAAGGCATCTTTAATAGGAGTTCACCACATAGGCTTGAGAAGCTGGATTTATTAGTGACTTCTAAAAGATAAATTTGACCATGTTACAATTATATTCTGATCGGATATCAGGGCCTATATAAACAAACAGCACATTTGAAGTTTAAAGGTGATTATCTTTGAGATATGTAATAGTGGGTATATCTATTTATTACTAGAAAGTCTATCTGGGACTAGTCGGAGTTTTATGTCGCTACATGGTGACTGGTACAGGTATTGGCTCATGAGTTACTGATGGCATAGATACAAGAGCCCATTTCCTTGGTTAACTAGAGGAAAAGGTATTTAAAAAAATGTTATCGTAACAAATTCATTGCTAAAATGACTGTTTGTAAACTTTTATCGAGGTACAAGTCTATCGAAGTACTGATACTTGCTAATGCTAAATGTCTAGAAAGTATCTATTCTTCTTGTAGATTGTGTGCTATATGCGACAGACAGAGGCATTGACATTCATTGGAGACAAATAGAATTAGAATTGTACTATTGTTAGTACTGAAAGGGGAATTTTGGCCTAGAAGGGAATACATCCGCCCGACATTCGGTTATTTCAGTCGCTAATTAGAATCAAAAAGAAACGAGAGATCTCTGTGTCTAAAAATATATACTCAGCAAAAATATCATATAGTCCTCTTACTATGGGGCACAGTGTCGATAAAAACGGACAGAATGAGACTAAGTCCGTAAAATGGAGAAATGAAAAAACTAAGTCGTGGTGTCTGCTTGGATAGAATCTGCTTACCTTCCGTGATTCTGTAAAACGTGACCTTCTTTCTGTCCGATACGGAGTTTATGACGATCGATATTTTAGCGCGTTTAAATGTCCAAACATTTCAATGCGTGATCTCGCGATATTTTCTACATATTCGGTTCTATGCGTCCCAAATGATTGTAACTTTGGGCGACATTTTGGAACGGGTATCTCACAATCAAAAAAAGAGAAAAAGAGACATAGAATGCGGAGAACTCTTAAAGTATACGCTAAGTCAAAGACAGAGAGTGGGTGTGTTCTCCGTCTCATAGCGTGATTGCACGATATTTACGATTATGTGTGATTATGGTTAATATAACATAAGGTGACATTTTAGAAATAGCGTTTCACAATATTCTACGTATCTTAGCGAGATCTCGCGATATTTAAAGTTCTGTGTGATTATGGTTATTGTAACATAAGGTGACATTTTAGAGAGGGCATTTCACACAGAAAGAAATAGAGTGAGAGCAGCCCTTGAGATGTATGCTAGATCTAATGCACAGAACCGTAGTATCTTAAATTACGGAATTTTGGATTGCATAAAATGCTAATCAAATTATCATCTTTAAAAAAAGAGATGTCTATAGATGTGGTATTACATCGGACTGTAAAGAAGGGCAGATAATGGCAAGCGGCGTCTGTACAAATGGGTCAAAGATCCTACCTGCTAATTTGATTTAAGGATTAGTGCTTACTGTGTGATGATCTCTCGGGCTAGAAAGTGCGACTATTTAGTGGTGGAACATAATGGCGCCATCTTGCAGAGGTTGAATAAAACAAATAGATCCATAGTTTATCTTAGTTTATACCATTAGTGGTGGGTGTGGTACTGAACTGTGAGTACTCACATATATATATATATATCTGATGTGGTTAAAAAAGAGGAACGATCTTCATAGAGGTATTTGTTTTAAAGAAAAACAGAGTCTCAATCTGTAACCTAAATGTCTGATGTTCAGAGTCTAAAACTGTAAGACAAGATCTATGAATAATCATGAATGCTGGAGGACGTGCTAGGTGTTGGTCTACATATATAGACTAACGATACAACCAACGATCGGATAGAAGAAATAAAATTGTGACTTTTTCAGACACTAATTCATCTGACTCTGACTTTGAGGGACACAATGTAGGAGAAGATCTAAACTACAATGATAGAAACCAAAGAGGTCAGTTCGCAGAACAACATCAAAGAGGCCAACAATCTTCTCCTTTTTTATCGAGAGGCAGGGGCAGAACAAGAGTAAGATTCTCGAGACCAGCGAGAAATTATTACCAACCAACAGACCCTCCACATCAGCAGCCATATATGAGGACAAGGAACCATCAGTATTGGAAATGATGACACATTCCACACATGAGCAAATCCCCATTTTCAACTTGTCCAAACATGATTTGTCCATAGAAGAAACCAAACTTCTCAGCAAAGGTCTCTTGTTTGTACCTAGTACGCAGCTTAATTCGTTTAGATTGAACAACAAATCCTTTTGCTTCTTACTAAATATAAAAAAACTAAGAAAAAAAGCAACAATTTTGGTATAGACATTGTATTTATGGGGAATATTGTTGTGTTGTTATATTGATTTTTGAGAGTTTTCACCAGCAAAAGTAAGATAGGTCGGTTAAGAGGTTATAACCTTAGATAATGGGTTGATGAGGAGTGTCTTTATGGGTTATTGATTGCTTGCCTGAGTATTTGTCTGGCTGCCTGAGTGTGTGTGTGGGTGGGTGGGAGGCATGTGACTCTGTTCATAGATGTGTGAGTGGTTGATTCACTGGTTGTATGGGTTCAAGAGTGCATGTGGAAACAGCTGTATGGGTGGGTGAGTGTGTGTATGGGTGTGTTGGTGAGTGAATGGATGTCTCAGTGGTGCAAGTGCAAGTAAGTACATATGTAAAAGGCAGTATATGTGAGTGATGGTGTATATAAATAACTATATGTGAGAGCCAGTAATTGTGAGAGTGATTCTATAAGAGAGTAATTATGTGTTAGTATCTGTATGAATAAGTGAAGTGGTGTCTGTATAACTGTATAGGTGAGTAAATGGAAGTATGATTGATTCTTTGCATGACTGACTAGGCGTGTGAGTAACTCTGGATATGTGGCAGTGTGTGAGTGTCTGTATAGGTGTATGAGTGCATATGATAGTGTTGTATTGATGAGTGACTGCATGTATGAGTGACTGTATGGGAGAATGTGTGGATGCGTGTAGATCTAGGAATCAGTCAGCGCGTATTTAGTAACTGGTATTGATGTGTCTATTTTTTCAAAAATGGTAGTCTGTATTTTAGAGTGGGTGTATCAAAGGTTATATTCAAGTGTAAGGAGGTGCATCAGATTTTCACGTGGATGATGTCATCAGTGATGTCATCAGTGATGTCATTTGAGATGTCATCAGTAGGGGTGGGCGGAATTTGCGAAATTAACTTTCGCAAATTATCGCGAAAATGTTTAAAATTATCGCAAACAAGTGGAAATATCGCGAAGATGCGGAAGTTTTTTTCCCGCATGTTCGCGAGATTTTCTGCATGGTTGCGGGTCGCCAACTTACCCATGTGGTTGCTTGCGGGCGCGGCCATCTTGTTTTGAGTTGTCTCGCAGTGCATGATCGCGAGAAGAAAGACGTGATCGCGCGACGCATGAGGTCACTGCGGGCGCGAACTGTCGCGAGACAGCGCAAATGGCTAAAAACAATACAACATCTCATGGAGAACGCGACCGGATCAAGAAAACTTGTCGGCGAACGCAGGGATTCAGGTAAGGCGATCGCGCGCGTGCGAGAATTTATTAGTTTACAGCGCGAGCAAGAAACAAATTATCGCCAAGCTGCGGAAACCAGAAATTTTGACATTTTCGCGCTCTCCGCGGAACGCGAAAATGTCAAATTATCGCAATTTCCGCAAACGGAACAAAATTTTCGGCCAGGCCTAGTCATCAGTGATGTAATCGGTGATGTCACTGACCATGTCATGAATGATGTAATATGTGACGTCATAAGCAGTGCATTGCAGGGGCACGAGTAATAGTTAGCTGAACTAACTATAACACCAGAATTTCTATGGTTTTGTACGAGTGAAATGTCCAACTAACTATAACGTTCCTGAAACCTATGGTTTTTTCAGTGAATTTGTATGTTTTTTTTAATGCTAATTTCTAACTGTAACATGCCTGAAACCTGTTTTTTGTAGTGAATTTCCATGGTTTTTTAAATTCTAATTTCTAACTATAACGTGCCTGAAACCTATGGTTTTTTCAATGAATTTCAAAGGTTTTTTAAATGAAAATTTGTACCTCAATCCTATGTTTTTTTTATTTTTTACACTTTTTTTGTAATATTATTCAGAAGTTGCGAACCCTTCGCGCATCCTACGCGATGGCTGCGTGCATTCCGGTAGCCATATTGAAAAGTCGCGCTGGGATCGCGACTTTGGCGTAATTGGTAAAGTATGAAATATCTTTAAATTAATTATAAATAAAAGTTTTCCTTTAAGTCTAAATTTATTAATACAAGAATTTTTCAAGTATTATTTTCAATATGATTTCGACGAAAGTAAAGTTATGAAATGCACGTTGTAGCCGCTTATTGTGCGCAACATCTCCCCATTCGTATTTCCGGGGTTTTGCCGTGATTGCACTCAGATCGAGCCGGAGTCGAGACTTCGGCATACTTTTAAAGTTCAAAAAATTACTACAGAAAGTTTGAATATGATATTAGACTGAACAGTTTTGCTAATATACCTATTAAAAGTTTATAGAAATTTTTATTAATAATGTATAGTGATATATATGATTTTCGCGGGTGCGTGAAGGGTGTGTGACGAGTGCACGCACCCTACGTGACTTCATGTCAGCAAAAGAAAAAAGGAACGTGATTGATTGAAATCAATTTCATTGTGGAAGAGGGATGATCCATCCTTCTGCTATTTCCCTTACTTTTTGTCCTTGATAGAGAGAAGACCTGTTTCTTGCTTCTCTTTATATTGATATACCTTTTTTGTGTGTTTGTTTATTTTTAATACAACTATGGCTTCTAGTTTTGCCGATGTTGATCCATTTGCAGTAGAGGAGGAAGAACAGATGGTGCATCAGAAGAAGAAAAGAAAGAAAAGCATTGTTTGGTCCTATTTTAATGTACAAGAGGACCTGCGATGGATGCCACTTCTGCCTCCCATAACCTAGAACGGCACAGTACGGTCAAACTGCGGTGGGACGCACACTCGTTGACCTCTCATGGCACGGCTCCATACTTCGGGGACGACGCTTTCCATTGGCTGTTTTTTCTGATGACGTGTCGTGCCGGCCCCGTCCAACAACAGAACTCCTTTAGATCGAAACCCACTCTTCCACTCTCTAACCTAAAGTTAAACCAGGCCACGTGGAAACTTCCACAATACAACAGCCGGGAATGCACTTTTTCAGTAAAAAAATACATTCCTTCCTCCTTATCAAATAAAAGATTTACTGAGGAATAGGGGCCAGCTTCGATCGGTAAACAGCTGTTACAACGACTTTTTTACTTCGCAATACCATTACAATGCATGCATTACCATGCATGCAATGCACATCACAAAGTCATTACTACGCTATTTTTTGGAACACATGGTCATTTACCACACATGCCTTTACAACAAATTTTGTTGTAAAGGTATGTATGGTAAATGACCATGCATTCTAAAAAAATGTAGATGATCCACGTCATTGTAAGGAAACAGAGGCTGTTCCGTTTCCTCACAACGACATTCACCGCCCCTCAGAGACGATGTGAAGAAGGAACAACAAGGAGTGACAGGTAATGGAGATTGGGCATGGGGTGGGGGTTACTATTGTAAGGTTTAGGGTAGTGCAGTGGTGTTTGAGTAGTGTAGCTGGTCGTGGTGGGGGTAGTGTTTTAGGGTGTAGGGTAGTGCTGTGGTGTTTGTGTAGTATAGGGGGTCATGCTGGGGGTAGTGTTTTAGGGCTTAGGGTAGTGCAGTGGTGTTTGGGTAGTGTAGGAGGTCATGCTCGGGTAGTGTTTTAGGGTTTGGTGTAGCGCAGTGGTGTTTGGGTCGTGTAGGGAGTCATGCTGGGGGTAGTGTTTTAGGGTTTAGGGCAGTGCAGTGGTGTTTGGGTAGTGTAGGGTGTCTTGCTGGTGGTAGTGTTTTAGGGTTTAGGGTAGTGCAGTGGTGTTTATGTAGTGTAGGGGGTCATACTGGGGGTAGATTTAGGGTTTGGGGTAGTGCAGTTGTGTGTGGGAAGTATAGGGATCATTATGTGGGTAGTGTGTTAGGGTTTAGGGTAGTGCAGTGGTGTTTGGTTAGTGTAGGGGTCATGCTGGGGGTAGTGTTTTAGGGTTTACGGTCGTGCAGTGGTGTTTGGGTAGTATAGGGGATCGTCCTACTGGGGGTAGTGTCTTAGGGTTTAGGGTAGTGCAGTGATTTTTTGGTAGTGTAGGGGTCATGCAGGGGTAGTGTTTTAGGGTTTAGGGTAGTACAGTATGTTTGCGTAGTGTAGGGGGTCATGTTGGGGAATGGTATTAGTGTTTAGGGTAGTGCAGTGGTGTCTGTGTAGTGGGCAGCGCATGCGGTGCATCGCTAGGCGAGACCTAAAAAGCATTGCACCAAGATGGCTGCCAACACTTCCTGGATTGAAGTGTTGTTAACCAATTAGAGCCAAGCTTGTGCTTGTGTAGTTAGGTCCCGCCCAGATATATAAAGATTTTTTCCCTTCAGTATCTCAAAAACTACTAAACGGATTTACATCATTTAAAAAAAGGACGCTTTCTGAACCAAGCACTACCTTTTTGACAAATTTGGTGTAATTCCGTTCAGCAGTTTGAGCTGTAGCTGTGTCTAAATTTTCCTATGGAAAATAACATGAAAAAAACACGTTTTGGGACCCCCCTTTTTTCTAGGCCCATGCTTGGCAAATCACCCCGAAACTTTCAGGATAGGAGCTGACCGGAGCGGGCCATATGTTTTGAGGATTTCGCGAAGATCCGTCAACCGGCGCCAAAGTTATTGGGAAAACAAAAAACACTTTTCCTATGGAAACTAGGTCCTAACTATAACTATCTAATGGTGAATGCCAGTAGATAATACTGGAGACCGCCAGTAGATAATATATATAGTGTAGGGGGTCGTGCTGGGGTAGTGTTTTAGGGTTTAGGGTAGCGCAGTGGTGTTTGGGTAATATAGGGGGTCGTGCTGGGGGTGGAGTTTTAGGGTTTTGGGTAGCACACTGGTGTTTGGGTAGTGTAGGGGTCATGCTGGGGGTAGTGTTTTAGGGATCAGGGTAGTGCAGTGGTGTTTGTGTAGTGTAGGGGTAGTGCTGGGTTCGTGTTTTAGGGTTTAGTGTAGTGCAGTGGTGTTTGTGTAGTGTAGGGGGTAGTGTTTTAGGGATTATGGTAGTGCAGTGGTGTTTGTGTAGTGTAGGGGGTCATGCTGAGGGTAGTGTTTTAGAATTTAGAGTAGTGCAGTGGTGTTTGTGTAGTGTAGGGGGTCGTGTTTTAGGGTTTAGGGTAGTGCAGTTGTGTTTGGGTAGTGTAGGGGGTCGTGCTGGTGGTAGTGTTTCAGGGTTTAGGGTAGTGCAGTGGTGTGTGTAGTGTAGGGGGTAGTGTTTTAGGGTTTAGGGTAGCGCAGTGGTGTTTGTGTAGTTTAGGTGGTCGTGCTGGTGGTAGTGTTTCAGGGTTTAGGGTAGTGCAGTGGTGTGTGTAGTGTAGGGGGTAGTGTTTTAGGGTTTAGGGTAGCGCAGTGGTGTTTGTGTAGTTTAGGTGGTCATGCTGGGGGTAGTGTTTTAGGGTTTGGTGTAGTACAGTGGTGTTTGTGTAGTATAGGGGTCATCTTTTAGGGTTTAGGGTAGTGCAGTTGTGTTTGGGTAGTGTAGTGGGCCATGCTGGGGGTAGTGTTTTAGGGTTGAGGGTAGTGCAGTGGTGTTTGGGTAGTGTAGGGGGTCGTGTTGGTGGTAGTGTTTTAGGGTTTAGGGTAGTGCAGTGGTGTTTGTGTAGTGTAGGGGGTCATGCTGGGGGTAGATTTAGGGTTTAGGGTAGTGCAGTTGTGTTTGGGTAGTGTAGGGGGTCATGCTGGGGGTAGTGTTTTAGGGTTTGGTGTAGTACAGTGGTGTTTGTGTAGTATAGGGGTCATCTTTTAGGGTTTAGGGTAGTGCAGTTGTGTTTGGGTAGTGTAGTGGGCCATGCTGGTGGTAGTGTTTTAGGGTTGAGGGTAGTGCAGTGGTGTTTGGGTAGTGTAGGGGGTCGTGTTGGTGGTAGTGTTTTAGGGTTTAGGGTAGTGCAGTGGTGTTTGGTTAGTGTAGGGGTCATGCTAGGGGTAGTGTTTTAGGGTTTAGGGTAGTGCAGTTGTGTTTGGGTAGTGTAGGTGATCATCGCGCTGGGGTTGTGTTTTAGGGTTTAGGGTAGTGCAGTGATGTTTGGGTAGTGTAGGGGGTCATGCTGGGGTAGTGTTTTAGGGTTTAGGGTAGTACAGTAGTGTTTGGGTAGTGTAGGGGTTCATGCTGGGGTATTGTTTTAGTGTTTAGGGTAGTGCAGTGGTGTTTGTGTAGTGGACAGCACATGCACTGCATCGCTAGGCGAGACCTAAAGAACATTGCACCAAGATGGCTGCCAACACTTCCTTGATTGAAGTGTTGGCAACCAATTAGATCCAAGCTTGTGCTTGTGTAGTTAGGTCCCGCCCAGATATATAAAGAAGTTTTTCCTTTAATATCTCAAAACTACTGAACAGATTTACACCATTTTAAAAAGAGGACGCTTTCTGAACCAAGCACTACCTTTTTGCCAAATTTGGTGTAATTTCGGTCAGCAGTTTGAGCTGTAGCCGTGTCTAAAGTTTTAGGGTTTAGGGTAGCGCAGTGGTGTTTGAGTAGTGTAGTGGTCGTGCTGGGAGTAGTGTTTTAGGGTTTAGTGTAGCGCAGTGCTGTTCGGGTAGTGTTGGGAGTGGTGCTGGGGGTAGTGTTTTAGGGTTTAGGGTAGCGCAGTGCTGTTCGGGTAGTGTAGGGGGTGGTGTTGGGGGTAGTGTTTTAGAGTTTAGGGTAGCACAATGCTGTTCAGGTAGTGTAGGGGGTGGTGCTGGGGGTAGTGTTTTAGGGTTTAGGGTAGCGCAGTGCTGTTCGGGTAGCGTAGGGGGTGGTGCTGGGGGTACTGTTTTAGGGTCTAGGGTAGCACAGTGCTGTTCGGGTAGCATAGGGGGTGGTGCGGGGGTAGTGTGTTAAGGTTTAGGGTAGTGCAGTGGTGTTCGGGTAGCGTAGGGGGTGGTGCAGGGGGTAGTGTTCTAGGGTTTAGGGTAGCGCAGTGGTGTTCGGGTAGCGTAGGGGGTGGTACGCGGTGGTAATATTTTAGGGTTTAGGGTAGCACAGTGGTGTTCGGGTAGCATAGGTAGTGGTGCGGGGGGTAGTGTTTTAGGGTTTAGGGTAGCACAGTGGTGTTCGGATAGCGTAGGGGGTGGTGCTGAGGGTAGTGTTTTAGGGTTTATGGTAGCACAGTGGTGTTCGGGTAGCGTACGGGATGGTGAGGGGGTAGTGTTTTAGGGGTTAGGGTAGCGCAGTGGTGTTCAGGTAGCATAGGGGGTAGTGCGGGGGTACTGTTTTAGGGTTTAGGGTAGCGCAGTGGTGTTCGGGTAGCGTCGGGGGTGTTGCGGGGGTACTGTTTTAGGGTTTAGGGTAGCGCAGTGGTGTTCGGGTAGCGTAGGGGATGGTGTGGGGGTAGTGTTTTAGGGTTTAGGGTAGCACAGTGGTTTTCGGGTAGCATGGGGGTGGTGCGGAGGGCAGTGTTTTAGGGTTTATGGTAGCGCAGTGCTGTTCGGGTGGTGTTAGGGGTGGTGCCGGGGGTAGTGTTTTAGGGTTTAGGGTAGCACAGTGCTGTTCGGGTAGTGTAGGTGGTGGTGTTGGGGGTAGTGTTTTAGAGTTTAGGGTAGCGCAGTGCTGTTCGGGTAGTGTAGGGGTGGGGCTGGGGGTAGTGTTTTAGGGTTTAGAGTAGCGCAGTGCTGTTCGGGTAGTGTAGGGGTCATGCTGGGAGTAGTTTTTTAGGGTTTAGGGTAGCGCAGTGCTGTTCGGGTAGTGTAGGGGGTGATGTTGGGGGTAGTGTTTTAGAGTTTAGGGTAGCGCAGTACAGTTCAGATAGAGTAGGGGGTGGTATTGGGGTAGTGTTTTAGGGTTTAGGGTAGCACAGTGCTGTTCAGGTAGCGTAGGGGTGGTGCGGGGGTAGTGTGTTAGGGTTTAGGCTAGCACAGTGGTATTCGGGTAGCGTAGGGGTGGTGCAGGGGGTAGTGTTTTAGGGTTTAGGGTAGCGCAGTGGTGTTTGGGTAGCGTAGGGTCTTGTGCACGGCGGTAATGTTTTAGGGTTTAGGGTAGTGCAGTGGTGTGCGGGTAGCTTAGGTGGTGGTAAGGGGGGTAGTGTTTTAGGGTTTAGGGTAGCACAGTGGTGTTCGGGTAGCATAGGGGTGGTGCTAAGGGTAGTGATTTAGGGTTGATGGTAGTGCAGTGGTGTTCGGCTAGCGTAGGGGGTTGTGAGGGGGTAGTGTTTTAGGGGTTAGGGTAGCGCAGTGGTGTTCGGGTAGCATAGAGGGTGGTGTGGGGGTACTGTTTTAGGGTTTAGGTTAGCACAGTGGTGTTCGGGTAGCATCGGGGATGTTGGGGGTACTGTTTTAGGGTTTAGGTTAGCGCAGTGGTCTTTGGGTAGCGTAGGGGGTGGTGCGGGGGTAGTGTTTTAGGGTTTAGGGTAGCGCAGTGGTTTTCGGGTAGCATGGGGGTGGTGCTGTGGGCAGTGTTTTAGGGTTTAGGGTAGCGCAGTGGTGTTCGGGTAGCGAAGGGGGTGTTGCGGAGGGTAGTGTTTTAGGGTTTAGGGTAGCGCAGTGATGTTCTGGTAGCATAGGGGGTGGTGCGGGGTAGTGTTTTAGGGTTTAGAGTAGCACAGTGGCGTTCGGGTAGCATAGGGGTTGGTGCTGGGGATATTGTTTTAGGGTTTAGGGTAGCGCAGTGGTGTTCAGGTAGCTTAGGCAGTGGTGCTGGGGGTAGTGTTTTAGGTTTTAGGGTAGTGCAGTGGTGTTCGGGTAGCGTAGGAGGTTGTGCTGGGGGTAGTGTTTTAGGGTTTAGGGTAGCACAGTGGTGTTCGGGTATCATGGGGGTCGTGCTGGGGGTAGTGTTTTAGGGTTTAGGGTAGCGCAGTGCTGTTCAGGTAGCATAGGGGGTGGTGCTGGGGGTAGAGTTTTAGGGTTTAGGGTAGCGCAGTGCTGTTCAGGTAGTGTAGGGGGTGGTGCTGGGTGTAGTGTTTTAGGGTTTAGGGTAGCGCGGTGCCGTTTGGGTAGCATAGGGGTGGTGCTGGGGGTTATGTTTTAGGGTTAGGGTAGCGCAGTGCTGTTCGGGTAGCATAGGGGGTGGTGCTGGGGTAGTGTTTTAGGGTTTAGAGGAGCGCTGCAGGGATAGTGTTTTAGGGTTAGGGTAGCGCAGTGGTGTTCGGGTAGTTAGGGGGTGGTGCAGGGGTTAGTGTCTTAGGGTTTAGGTTAGCGCAGTTATGTTCGGGTAGCGTAGGAAGGGGGTGCAGGGGGTAGTGTTTTAGGGTTAGGGTAGCGCAGTGCTGTTCTGGTAGCGTAGGGGGTGGTGCTGGGGGTAGTGTTTTAGGGTTTAGGGGAGCACAGTGGTGTTCAGGTAGCGTAGGGGGTGGTGCGAGGGGTAGTGTGTTAGGGTTTAGGGTAGCGCAGTGGTGTTCGGGTAGCCTAGGGGTGGTGTGAGGGCAGTGTTTTAGGGTTTAGGGTAGCGCAGTGGTGTTCAGGTAGTGTAGGGGTTGGTGTGGGGGGTAGTGTTTTAAGGTTTATCGTATCACAGTTGTGTTCAGGTAGCGTAGGGGGTGGTGCGGGGTAGTGTTTTAGGGTTTAGGGTAGCGCAGTGGTGTTCGGGTAGCGTAGGGTGTGGTGCAGGGATAGTGTTTTAGTGTTTAGGGTAGCGCAGTGGTGTTCGGGTAGCGTAGGGGTGGTGCGGGGGTAGTGTCTTAGGGTTTAAGGTAGCACAGTGGTGTTCGGGTAGCATAGGTGGTGGTGCGGTGTTAGTGTTTTAGGGTTTAGTGTAGCGCAGTGGTGTTCGGGTAGCGTAGGGGGTGGTGCGGGGGGTAGTGTTTTAGGGTTTAGGGTAGCGCTGTCTTGTTCGGGTAGCGAATGGGGTGGTATGGGGGTAGTGTTTTAGGGTTTAGGGTAGCGCAGTGGTGTTCGGGTAGCATAGGGGGTAGTGCAGGGATAGTGTTTTAGTGTTTAGGGTAGCGCAGTTGTGTTCGGGTAGCGTAGGGGGTGGTGCGGGGGTAGTGTTTTAGGGTTTAGGGTAGCGCAGTGGTGTTCGGGTAGTGTAGGGGGTGGTGCGAGGGTAGTGTTTTAGGGTTTAGTATAGCACAGTGGTGTTCAGGTAACATAGGAGGTGGTGCGGGGGTAGTGTAGGGTTATGGTAGCGTAGCTGTTTTCGGGTAGCATAGGGTGTGTTGTGGGGGTAGTGTTTTTGGGTTTAGGGTAGTGCAGTTGTGTTCGGGTAGCGTAGGGGGTGGTTGCGCGGGTAGTGTTTTAGGGTTTAGGGTAGCCCAGTGGTATTCGGGTTGCGTAGTGGGTAGTGCGGGGGGTAGTGTTTTAGGGTTTAGGGTAGCGCAGTGGCATTCAGGTAGCGTAGGGAGTGGTGCTGGGGGTAGTATTTTAGCGTTTAAGGTAGCGCAGTGGTGTTTGTGTAGTGTAGGGGGTGGGGCTGGGGTAGTGTTTTAGGGTTTAGGGTAGCACAGTGGTGTTTGTGTAGCGTAGGGGGTATTGCTTTGGGTAGTGTTTTAGGGGTTAGAGTAGCGCAGTGGTGTTTGGGTAGTGCAGGGGTCGTGCTGGGGGTAGTGTTTTAGGGTTTAGTGTAGTGCAGTGGTGTTGGGTAGTATAGGGGGTCATGCTGGGGGTAGATTTAGGGTAGTGCGGTGGTGTTTGTGTAGTGTAGGGGTTGTGCTGGGGGTAGTGTTTTAGGGTTTTGGGTAGTGCAGTGGTATTTGTGTAGTGTAGGGGGTTGTGCTTGGGGTAGTGTTTGAGGGTTTAGTGTAGTGCAGTGGTGTTTGTGTAGTGTAGGGGGTAGTGCTGGGGGTAATGTTTTAGGGTGTAGTGTAGTGCAGTGGTGTTTGTGTAGTGTAGGGGGTAGTGTTTTATGGTTTTGGGTAGTGCAGTGGTGTTTGTGTAGTATAGGGGGTCATGCTGGGGGTAGTGTTTTAGAGGTTAGGGTAGTGTAGTGGTGTTTGGGTAGTGTAGGGGTAATGTTTTAGGGTTTAGTGTAGCACAGTGGTGTTTGTGTAGTGTAGGGGGTCATGCTGGGGGTAGTGTTTTAGTGTTTGGTGTTGTGCAATGGTGTTTGGGTAGTGTAGGGGGTCATGCTCATGGTAGTGTTTTAGGGTTTACGGTAGTGCAGTGGTGTTTGTGTAGTGTAGGGGGTTATGCTGGGGGTAGATTTACGGTTTAGGGTAGTGCAGTTGTGTTTGGGTAGTTTAGGGGTTCATGCTGGGGGTATTGTTAGGGTTTAGGGTAGTGCAGTGATGTTTGAGTAGTGTAGGGGGTCATGCTTGGGGTAGTGTTTTAGGGTTTAGGGTAGTGCAGTGATGTTTGGGTAGTGTAGGTGGTCGTGCTGGAGTAGTGTTTTAGGATTTAGGTTAGCACAGTAGTGTTTTGGTAGTGTAGGTGCTCATGTTGAGGTATTGTTTTAGTGTTTAGGGTAGTGCAGTGGTGTTTGTGTTGTGGGCAACGCATGCGCTGCATCGCTAGGTGAGACCTAAAAGCATTTCACCAAGATGGCTACCAACACTTCCTTGATTGAAGTGTTGGCAACCAATTAGAGCCAAGCTTGTGCTTGTGTAGTTAGGTCCCGCCCAGATATAAAGATTTTTTTCCTTTAATATCTCAAAAACTACTGAACGGATTTACACCATTTAAAATTAAGGACGCTTTCTGAACCAAACACTACCTTTTTTCCAAATTTGGTGTAATTCCGTTCAACAGTTCGAGCTGTAGCCGTGTCTAAAGTTTCCTAGGGGAAATGCATTTTTTTACATCTTTTTTTTTATTTCTCAGGAACTACTGAACGGATTTACACTATTTAACAAAAAGGTCTCTTTCTGAACCAAGGGCTACCTTTTTGCCAAATTTGGTGTAATTCCGTTCAGCAGTTCGAGCTGCAGCCGTGTCTAAAGTTTCCTATGGAAAATAACATGAAAAACACACATTTTGGGATCTCCCTTTTTGCTTGGCAAATCACCCCAAAACTTTCAGGATAGGAGCTGACCGGAGCGGGCCTTACGTTTTCAAAATTTCACGAAGAATCGTTAACCGGCGCCAATGTTATTGGGAAAACAAAAAACGCTTTTCCAATGGAAACTAGGTCCTAACTATGACTATCTACTGGCAATATATGTTTTTTTTTAACATTTCCCCTAAAAAAAACAGAGGTTACAGGGACGTTATAGTTAGGGTAGTTAGAGTATCAGATTTTACTCATATAAAACCAGAGTAATTCAGCTGACTTAGTAACCTAAGTTAACTATGACACGTGCCCCCGCAATGCACTGCTAATGACATCCCATATTACATCACTCATGACATGGTCATTGATTTCACTGATGACATCAGTGATGACATCACTGATGACATCACTGATGACATCATCCAGTGACTGTGAGTGTTTTAAAAAAGTTAATAAGTGTTAAATACGTATATCTAGGTGTATTGGTGAATCAGTGGGTATATGAGTGACTCTATGGATGACTGAGTTGGTGCATGACTGACTGTATCATTTAGTGATTATGTGCCTAAGTGTCTATATGGGTGAGTGAGTTTGTATGTGAGTGGCTGTATGGGTGATTGGTTGGTTGCCTGAGTACCTGTATTGGTGTATGAGTGTCTGTGTATGTTGGTGAGGGGATGTTTAACTGTCTGCATGGAAGAGTGAGTCGGTGAGTCAGTGGCTGTATGGGTTATTAAGTGCATCTCTGAGGGGCTGTATTGGTGACTGAGTGTGTGTATGGCTGTTTCGGTGAGTGAATGATGTGTCATTTGTATATGGGTGAGTAACTGCATTTGTGAAAAGCAGTATAGGTGAGTTTGGAGTATATGAGTGACTGTATGTGTGAGTGAGTAAATGTGAGAATAGCTGTATGGGTTAGAGTATGCTTGTGTCATTGACTGTATAGGTGAGTGAGTATGTATTACTATCTGTATTAATAAGTAAGTGGGTGTGTGTATAACTGTATAGGTGAGTAAGTGGCTGTGTGATTGACTCTATGAAGGAATGAGTAGTTGTGTGAGTAGCTCTGTGGGTGACTTACAGTGTGTGAGTGGCTGTATGGGTGTCTGAGTGGATATATCAGTGTTTATATTAGTTTGTGATTTTGTGTATGAGTAACTGTATGAGTGACTGGGTGGATGTGTGGGTAGATCTATGAATTGGTGAGTGGGTGTGTAAGTACTGGTATAGGTGTGTTAATGGTTTTGCAAATGGTAGTATGGGAGTTGGAGTGAGTGTATGAAAGGTTGCATTTGGGTATGAGTTGGTACAGCAGAGATTCTGTGGATGGTATCATCAGTAATATCATTTGAGATGTCATCAGTGATGTCACTGACCATATCCTTGTGTGATGTAATATGTGAGGTCATAAGCAGTGCATTGCAGGGGCGTGAGGTCTAGTTAGCTCCCTTACTATAACGGTTGAATTTCTCTGGTTTTGAACAAGTGAAATTTCAGCCTAACAAAAACATCCCTGTAACCTGTTTTTTTTGGTGAATTTCTAAGGTTTTTTTTAATGCTAATGCCTAACAATAACATCCCTATAACCTTTTCAGTGCATTTCTATGGTTTTTGAACTAGTAGTCATGTTTGCAGAGTGGTGGGCCTCAGATAAGCTCTCCCAAATCCTTCTGTGTAGGACTTACAAGAGGTAGCCGGATGGATTCTTGACCCCAAGGTCCCTCAGGAGTAAAGTGGGCTTTATGCCCGAACCAGTAGTGCACCACGAGCCATGTGTGCAGAGTGATGGATAAAGGGGGCGTGGCCTCTAAAGATACCTTAGCAATCCCTCTGTGTGAGACCCTCCTTTTACCTCTAATAAGTTCTACATAGCAGGAGTGCTGAGATCTGATAGGAAGCCATGCCCTTTTCTCCACCACTTTCTAAACATGCCCCCTGGCACGCTACTAGTGTGGGGATTAAGTCCCCTTCACTCTTGAGGTTCATTGGGTGCCAACAAGCCCTTCCATTACCTCTAGTAACATCCACACAGCTAGATTGCTGAGAGGTCATCAGAGGCCATGCCCCCTTTCTCCACCTCTCTGCAAAAGCACTGTGTGGCAAACTCCTGTTTGGAGGAAGAAGTCCACTTTAGTCCTGAGGCCCTCAGGAGGCAAAGGGACCTCATCCCCAACAGCAGTGCACCAAGAGGCGCATTTACAGAGTGGTGGAGAAAGGGTCGTGGCCTCTGACCACTTCTCAGTAATCCCACAGTGTAGGGCTTACTGGAGGTAACAGGAGGACTTGTTGGCCCCTAAGGACCCTCAGCAGTGGATGGCCTTCATCCCCCAACCAGAAGCACACCAGAAGGTGTGTTTGCAGAGTGGTTGAGAAAGGCGGCGAGGCCTCCAGGGAGTTGCCAGCTTATTTTTCTTTTTTTCTATTTTTTAGGAAGGGGGGCCTCTTGGTCCCCCTACCTTGGGCTGTTTTTGGCCTGCCCCATTTTAAAATTATTTTATTTTAAAAGAGAGAGGGGCCATGCGGCCCCGCTCCCTGGCTGATTTCGGCCCCAGGGACCCCATACCCCAGGGCCTGGCTTCTCTTTTTTTCTTATTATATTGCTTTTTTTTTTTTTAAAGTAAGGAGGATTCCTGTGCCCTTGGCCATTTTCGGCCCAAAGGACCCCATCACCTGGGGCTGGCTTCTGAAAGTTTTGAAATATATTTATTTAAAAGAAGAGTGTCCCCCCTCCCGGACCATTTTTTGCATGGGGACACCATCCCCCGAAGCCTGGCTCATTTTTTTTTAAACATGGGAGTGAGCCATGCAGCCCCCCCGATGGGCTGATTTCGGCTGCAGGGCCCCCACCCCCGAGGCCTGGCCTGTTGTGTGGGTGCCCTAGACCCAACACAGAGCACCCACTGTCAATGTTGGGGACAGCAGGGGAGCATGAAGGCCTACCCCATTCAATAATATATGTGCACTTTAAAAAAAAACACAAAATGCACTGGGGAGGTGGCGGTCCCCAGGGCTGTGGGAAGGGCTGGAGCGCCCCCTTGCATTAATGATCTTAAGCCCAGGGGGTAAATGGTCCCAGGGGCAACAGGGTGTCCGAGCAGGCCCCACAAACATTTTGTTTAGCCAGGGTCTGCAAGGGGCTGCATGGTTCCCTGCATCATTACAACATTAGCCCTGGGGAGGTGGCAGTCCCCAGGGTGCATGGTTTGCCACAAGGGCGACCCTCTCATAAATATAAAAAGATGCTCCAGGGAGGTAGTCATCTCAAGGGCTTTAGGCATTCTGGGAGGGGGTCTCAGTGCACTCCCGCCAACTTATTTCCACATGGCCCCGGGACCTGGCCCACCCAGGGGCCTATAATAAACAATGCACAAAAGCTCACGCTTCATTATATGTTTTGCATTTCTGCAGGAGCCGCAGCTCCAGACGAATTTTCTTTATTATGCTTTTTGGCCCTGGGGGTCCCTGTGTGGCCCCCAAAAGGTCTAGGGGGTCATGAGGTTTCTACCCTGACCCCTTTTCTTTGTATAAAAAAACTTTTTTAATGTTTGTTCCTGTGACTCAGTTCAACCAAGTCACAAGATGGCTGCCAACAATTCCTGGTTTGAAGTGTTGGCAGTAATCCTGGGTGGTAAGCTCCGCTCTGTGGGTGGACTTTTTGGAGTTCTTGCTACTCTGCACTCCGCTTGGAGGGCGAAGGTCAGCAAAAACTCTGCCCACGCGGCGAAGCGGAAATCACCAGTGTGGTGGGAAAATTACCTCCCTCCCAAATCAGTGTCCTGCTGTCCTGCTCCTGCTGCTGGGCCTTGCTACACTTCCGCTGCTCCCTAGTTGAATTACAAGAAGAACTGCAGTGCGCGTGGCGTACTGCATGAAGGCATGCCTGACCCTATCAAATTCCATGATAGGGTCAGGCATGAATTCACAGAGTATGCCAGGCGCACTGCAGTTCTTCCAGTATTTCAGTCGGAGCAGAGGAAGTGGAGCAAGGCCCAGCAGCAGGAGCAGGACAGCGATTTTGGAGGAAGGTAAGTCTTCTTTTTTATGCTGGCCTTACTACTGCACAGGAAGGGGGATGTGGCTTTAGGGGGAAGGGGCAGGGACAAGGGCTTTAGTGGGAGGGGATTTGGGGGGCCGGGGCTTCAGCTGTGGGGTGCGGGGAAGGGGCGGGGAGGCACACCTCCAGGCCACGGAATTCCACAGAATTTCACAGAGTTTTCCAGTAACTCCATAAAATTCCACTGAGTACCACTACGCCAGCTCTGCCTACCCTTAGTTGGCAGCCAATCAGATCTCGGGCACGAGATCTGGAGGAGTCATGGACCCAAAGCGGCCTCAGTAAGAGGGCACTTTCTGGACCAAGAGCTACCTTTCTGCCAAATTTGGTTAAATTCCGTTCAGCAGTACGGGCTGGATCAGTATTTTTTTATTGGCATTTAAGGGAAAAGAAAAAAAAACAATACAGGTGTACAAGGTATCACAGGAGTTAGCTTTTATGTAAGCCATTTACGATCATCTTTCCCATAAACATTATTACAGTAACATGGTATCAGTACTTAGTGTACTAAGGTATTCTCCAGTATATCATGTACCCTTACACTTCTTGTATTTAAGTAATTGACTATGCAACATGGTTTGATGCGCTAGGAGTCACGGTCATGGAGACCGCAATTATTATTGCCAATATTATGTGCAACAGAAGGTAACAGTTCCACTTCTATTTCCATTCGAAAAAATTATGAACAGGACATAAAGAAAAAAATGAAATAATAAAACCAAGAAAAACAACAATAAAATAATCATCATGTCGTCCAATGAGTGTGTGTGCAGGCCGGCCTCCAGGGGAGTCCTCATCTAGGTATTTGAGCAATGATGCGTAGATGTCTATTCGGGGACAGGGGATAGGGGTAGGGTCTCATAGGCAAGCAGGGCCTAGTGTGTCACTTCAAGTGACTACCACTCTCTCGTCCACATATTTTTACAAGGACGATTCCACTGGGGAAACTGTTAGTAGTAAACCTATCTGGGTTTCATCTGCCTCCCTTCGTAATGCCCTCTCTTCCGTCCTAACCCATGTTTCTATGTCTCGTTCCCAGGTTGCTGCCGAGGGACTCAACTTCGACATCCACTTTAGGGATATGTGGCATCTTGCTAAAATGAGTACTAGATCTATAAATCTAGTGCCTACTTTATGGGCTTTGGGCCTGGGGAAAAGTTCAAGCAGGCAGACCTCTGCCATGCATGCAAGGGTGCCTTCCAGAACCCCATTAATCATGGTGTTAACCACTTCCCAATATCTCCTCAGCGTTGGGCAATCACACGTCAATGGCAAGAACCCCACATTGGGCATTCCACACCTAGTACAGGTCCTGGGTTCCCCTCCATGTATAACTTGTAAACAGTGTGGGGTCAAATATATTTAAAACTGGTGTTCCAGGAAATACGTGTAGGGCTTTTGACAAACCTATTCCATTATGCAACCGTTAACTCCCTGCCTAGCAGTCATGTCCACTTATCTTGTGTGTTCGTTAGTGGTCCCAGGACCATTTCCATTAGCCCTCTGTAGAGCCATTTTACCAGATGCTGGGCTGTCACCAATGCTTGCAGAACCTCATGTACATCTGGTTCTCCTTGACTCCTAGGCCATAGGTTTTTATTAGTCCTAACTATTGCGTAGTACGTTAGGAACTAACCATGTGGCAACCCATATTACTCCATCAAGTCATTAAAGGGCAGGAGCTCTCTTAATTGATAGCAGTCTCCAGTTGTCCCCAGTCCCGCCACAGTCCACTCAGCTAATTGGGCATTTTGTAAAAGGGGAGGGGGGTCTCCATGTGGCTGGTCCACTAACGGCAGGTCTGGGGCATAGTGGGGTGTCCCACAATCACATCTCATACATCTCCACCAGCATTGTAATGATGTCTGCAGCAAAACACCCCAGGGGTGCGTGTATTCACTTTTGGGTTGATTAGTTTTGCCAGTAGTAGTCCTTGGTTAGAGGACTTACAAACAGTGCCCAGTAACTCAAGGTCCCTACCATCCAGCCAGTGAGCCAGCCATAGTAACTGGTCCACCAAATAGTATTGTTCAAAATTTGATTCCCCAAATTCCCCTTTTTCTGGAACTCTTTGCGGAACAGCCAGGGAGACCCTATATCGCCCCCATCCCTAATCAGCTCTCAGAGAAACAAGTCCAAGTCCCAAAACCACAAGCGTGGGGAGATTTACAAAACTATAGGGGTCTGGGAAGCATAATCATTTTAGAGAGTGAAATACGCGCTATCACCGATAGTTTTAAGGACCTCCAGAACTGTACATCAGTTTTAAGTGATTAAGGGGCAGATCTACTAGGAAGTGCCGCAGCACGGCACCGCAAGCCCTTTAGCTGCACCACGCTGTGGCACTTTCAGAGCACAGGAATGCAACATATTTACAATGACATGCTGCATTCCTGTGCTCTCCCCTGGCTGGCGCACAAGCAGCTGTTATGCACAGCACAGGCACCCTTGCACCATGGTTTCAGGATGCCTGTGTCATGGGGAGATTGTTTTTGTGCAGGAAGGGGAACCTTCCTGCACGAAAACAATCACTACTGGCATTTTCCTCTTTCAATGCATGCTGTAGAATGCAGCACGCATTGAAAGAGGAAAAAACAAGGAGAAATAAAAACATTTCTCCTCGTTGTGCCTCACTACGCCACCCCTAGGGTGGCATAGCATACTGATGTATTTCCAGGTTTACGATTACTCGTAAATCTGGAAATGTGTCTAGTTCCATGGGTGTTGTGTGGGAAAATTGCTTTGTGTAAAGAGGCCGTATTTACAAGGACAGGAAAAGCCATGCAGGGTGGTTTTTCCTGTCCTTGTAAATATGGGACAGAAAAATGCGCTGCCAGTGCGTCACACAAAGTGACTTACTGGCAGCACAAGGGACTTCTAAATCTGCCCCCTAATTACTTGTCCCAGATTACCATCCCTTAGGTCATCAAGAGCAAGGAATACTTGTATACCTAAGTATCGAAATGCCCTAGGTGACCAATTCAAACTTGTCGGTATAGTCAGTGATTGCATCATGTCTACTCTAACAAGGAACAGGTATGTTTTAGCCCTGTTGACGCGTAAGCCTGAAAGACCGGCAAGCTTCTCCAATAGTGTTATGGTGTTTGTTAGATTTGGGGGTCTCTAGTTGGCAGAGGTAGGAACCTTTGACCAAATAGGGACCCTTGCGTCTAGTCAGGCTAAGGGGATACACTCCTAAAATAACCCGTGCTCACCCCCTTGGTAGCTTGGCACGAGCAGGCAGGCTTATCTCAGAGGCAGTGTGTAAAGCATCTGTGAACACATACAGTAATCCTGTGACAACACTACAGATGGACACCACAAAGGTTGTATTATAAGAAATAAGTATCTTTATATAGGCTTAACACACGACCACAAACAACAAAAATCCACAATACCGTACTTTAGAATGGTAGAAATAGCTTAGTTCTCTTTAGATGGTAAATGCGACACTTTACGTTCAATGTACCTTTGGATGCGTAACGCTATACAAACAAAAGGGTTGCAGAGAAGGTGATGCATCGGTTCCTTACATGCAAGAACGGTGATGCGTTGGGTCCTTGCTTTGGGGGGAGGTGATGCGTCGCTTCCCGACTGCTGCATAGGGGACGGTGATGCGTCGGTTCCTTACCGGAGAGGAGGTGATGCGTCAGTTCTTCACAGCGTGGGGAGGTGATGCGTCAGTTTCTTACTGCGCCTCTGTAGCGATGCGAATAGCCACGCCGCAATGCGATAACGACCCAGTGCAATGAACAAAAATGGCATCTTCTTGATGTTGCGACAACGAAGGGGTGATGCGTGCATGCCCGACGGGCGTGCGGTGACTCGGTGAATCTTCTTGAGCCGTGACAGGCCCTGCAACACGCTTCTCTGGTGATGCGACGGCTTCTGCTGCGACAGCGACACTCTTCTCCAGTGATGCGGGGTGCTTCGGCGATGCGATGGTGACAGGGGCAGCGGCGGCACGCTTCCTCAGCGATGCGACGACAGCTGCTGCAGCAGCGACATGCTTCTCCAGTGATGTGAGGGCATCTGCTGGGATGGCGACACTCTTCTCCGGTAATGCGAGGCACTTCGGCGGTGCAATGGTGACAGCGGTAGCTGCAGCACGCTTCCTCAGCGATGCGACGACAACTGCTGCGGCGGGGACACACTTCTTCATCTTGAGTCGCGCTTCCAGCTCTCAGTGACACGCAGTCTCTCAGAATGCCCAGCTGAACAGCAGGCACTTCAGATTCCCAGGAAGTGAACTAAGGGGAGCTGGTTGGTGAAGTCTTGTATCCGAGAGACCTCAGGCAGGAGGCAAGCTCTAGTTCAAGCCCTTGGAGATATTCTTACAAGTTGATAAAAGTAGCACAAAGTCCTTTCTCCTTTCTTTGGCAATCAGTTAACCACTGCAGGCCAATCTTCATACAGCACACAGCATAGGGATAGTCTCCTCCTGCAGTCTCTCTCTCTGGTTCCTCTCCTCAGCAAAGGTTCTTCTTGTTTCCCAGAAGTGATCTAAAGTCTTGGGGTCTGGGCCCCAGTATTTATACTCATATTCTCTTTGTTCTCTGAAGGCAGAGAGGCCTGGGCCTAGTCCAAACGAGTTTCGGTCAGTCTTGGAGCACTTGTTTATCAGACGCACCACAGTAGGTGGAGCCAGCATTGTGGAAGGCAGGCACAGCCCTATTCAGGTCCCAGGTGCAACTCCTCCCACCACTCTACATGCAGATCTCTCTATTCAGCCTTGTGCTGGCTCACCCTGTCTCCTGGAATCCCCCCAGCCCCTGTCACTCAAACTCCAGACAAGGAATACACAACCTAGCAGAGGCAGGCTTGGAAGGTTAGGCAAGAAAATGCCTACTTTCCAAAAGTGGTATTTTCAAACACTGTATGTTAAAACCAAGTGCACTAAAAGATGTATTTTATCATTCTGAGTTCAGACATACTAAACTCGAATTTCTACCATGTTTCCTGGGTCAGTTAGGATTATAAGGTGTTATAATCAAACCTCCCATTCCGGCCTATGGGGAACAGTTAGCCTTGTATGGCTGTAATTCACTATTAGGACATGCCATACACACCAGGGCATGTCCTACCTTATACTTACAATGCACCCTGCCCTTGGGCCTACCTTAGGGGTGTCTGATATGAAGAAAAGGGAATGTTTAGGGACTGGTAATTGGGTGCACTTGCTCAGTCAGCATGGCAGACACAGACTGCACACAGGCTCTGCAATGACAGGCCTGAGACACACTTTACAAGCTGCTTCTGTGGGTGTCACAACCAGTGCTGCAAGCCCACCAGCAGCAATTGATTTACAAGCCCAGGGCACACGCAGTGCACTGTACTAGGGTCTGTCAAGTAAACCAAATAAGCCAATCATGGAGTCACTAATCAATACATCAATTTACGATAGAGAGCATATGCACTTTAGCACTGATCAGCAGTGGTAAAGTGCCCAGAGTCATAAAACAGCTAACAACAGGTCAGAAAAAATACAGGAGGAAGGCACAAAGTTCAGGGATGACTCTGCAAAAAGGGCCAAGTCCAACAGTGTTCGTCACACTCTCGTGGTCATCTCTAAAATAGAGCAACAGGTCCTCAGCGTATAATGATATATGTTCTTTTCCTCCCACCTTCAACCCATGTCCCGCTCCTCTCTGTCAGGAATACACTGCCTGGGGTTCAATAGTCAGTGCAAATAACAGAGGTGATAATTGGCATCCCTGTCTAGTGCTGCAGTGAATCTTGTATGTTGCAGACACCATTCCTCCTGTCTTGATTTTTCCCGCCAGGTTCATATATAACAGACATACCCACAGGATCCTGCACTCTCCCAGGCCCATACGTCTCATGAGCAGGTCTAAAAAATCCCATCTCAAAGAATCAAACTCCTTTTCCAGATCAATAGACATGATCATAGCGTCTGGATATTGGAGGGCATTTGGGTGAATCTGCATGAAGAAGAATATGAAACAGTCTCCGCAGGTTCCCTGAGGTGGACCTAGTAGCTATGAATCCATTCTGGTCTTCATCTATGAGCTCCTGCATATGCAGGAGTAGCCTCATCGCTAATATTTAGTTTAAAATTTTAACATCCACCTTCAGCATAAATAAAGGGCAATAGCTCATTGGCTCAATAGAGGTGGACTTGGACTTAGGTAGTGGGACCACCAACAACTCCCTGAATGATGCCAGAAAATACCCGAGTCGGAAGGGTGTCAGCAAATACAGTTTCAAGCTTAGGAGTTAGTGTTGGGGCAAACTCCGTATAGAATGTTATTGGTAGGCCATCTGGGCCGGACGTCTTCCCTCTGGTCATCTCGTTAATGGCCTACTGAATATCCAGTGCAGTCACTGGCCCTCCGAGGTCTGTATGGGTGTCTAGCTCTAGGCTACGCACTGGTAGGGACATAAGGAAATCATCCATCCTTGCTGGTGGAACAAACTCTGGTCGGTCATAAAGATTTTCATAGTAACCATGGGAGGCAGCGTTTATATCCCATTGGGTATACAGAGGTACTCCCTCATTGCTAAGTATTTGTGTTATAGGTGAGTCTCTTGTTTCTGGACACACCTGCGGAGGAGTCAGAAAAGCTGTTTCTTAGTGAGGTGGGTTTCCTGGAGCATGACCATCTGTGTGCCCACGTCAGCACAATTAACAGTGAATTGTGTGGTGCTTGGAAGCTAAGCCCATGCCCCGGACATTCCAACTCATTACTTTTATGGCAAAGCGTACATCCACCATGGTATCTGGCTAAGACCCACCCCCATACCCTGGTCGTAAACCTCCCTCTCTGCTTCTGAGACTTCCCTGTGTCGGCCTACTCTCCTCCGGCCGATTGAACAAAGAATCAAACTCCCCAACCATAAACTCCTGCTTCCCAGGGCAGTCCAGCAACGGTTGGCCATCCAAACCTTTAGAGGAAGAAAACATTAATGAGGGAGAATCTACTACTCAGTCTCAATGGGGGAAGTCCCAAGGAGAGGAGGGGGAGCTGGCAAACCAACTCAGGTAAAAGGCTTGAAGGTTCGCCAGTCAGCCCATCCAACACAGGAGTCCAAGTCCGACTCGGCAGTCAGATTCCAACCATCAGGTGCCTTTGCTAGATAATGTCTTCAGCTGATTGCGGGGTAATAGTCTGTAGGTACTTTCCCCCTAGAGCCGAGTCACCCGAATCTGAACTTACTGAGGGTTGCCGAGAAGACTCGTCCCCAGTATCTGCAACTCTCTGTGAGGATACTATGTCCATCATAGCTTGTAGTACTGCTCTCTGTTCCACCTCCGTCTGCGATATGGAGGGACCTCACACCATGGGGCTCCCAATTGGTTGTTTGGTTCGCTTCCTGGACTTACATCCGCCATTTCCAGGTTTCACTCGGCATCTCGTCGAGGGCTCACCAGTTTTATATGTTTCTAACCAGGCCCAGGCAGCATCCGGGGTGTCAGAGAAAGATGTTTTGCCATCCAGCATTATCCAAAGTTGGGCCATAAACATCAAAGAGTATTTGATACCTTCTGCCCTGAGTGCCTTCTTCGCCTCCCTGTTAGAAATGGGGGTCTCTAGATGTCAAGGGTTTGCACCTTTGTCCAAGTAGCGACCCTTCTGCCTAGTCAGGATAAGGGAGTTACACTCCTAAAATAACCCCTGCTCACCCCCTTGGTAGCTTGGCATGAGCAGTCAGGCTTATCTTAGTTTTTATATACTCAAGACAATACCAAAACGATAAAAAATCACTATACAGTATTCAGAAATCTTCAGTTATCCATATAACCTTAAAAAACAGTTCCTTGAAGTTGATAGCTCCCTCTGGGGCTATCACGGCGTCGTGAACACACAAATCCAAATAGATCTGGCTGACCACGCCATCGCAGGCCAGCTACTGTGTCGGGAAGACCCTCAAAACAGTACCTTTAGAAATGCAGGGCATCAGCAACCTCTCGTTGTGCTTCCAAAAGCATGTCGTCTACAGGCGTCGGGTCCAAAGGTCGGTGGAGGAGTTGTCAGGCCCTTGAAGTCACACGTGTTGCAGATTGAACACCTCGCGGTTGAAGTCAGGAGTGCCGGCGTCGGCATGCGTCATGGTGCGCAGTGATGCGGTGCTTATCACAGTGGTGGTAGGACACGGTGCAGCCAGCGGGGTCGTCGTTGCTGAAGTGCTGTCGTCGGCTAACCAACTGGAGTCGATGGCACCGGTGTCGGTAGGCCAAGGCTGCGGTGCGGGATGAGGGCGGTGCATCATGAACTTTACTAGTGGTGCCCTCGAACCACGGTGCAAGCAGCAGCTTCGATTTCAGCGTTGAGCGGCATCGTTGGGGATACCACGACGTGAAGTGAGGTGATGTGGAGTGAGGTGCCCACAGGTCATGGTGCAAGCAGTGGCTTGGTGGCACCGTCAGCAGGTGTCATCGGTGAGACCAGGGTCACCGTGCCGCGTTGCAGTGGTGCCCTCTGTGGTGCCTTCAGGACACATAGTCAGCAGTGGCGTCGTAGACGGCGTCAGGTTGCTTTTTCTTATGTTGCAGCACAAAACACACAGTCCCCAGTGCTGAGAGGAGAAGAACTTGAAGTCTTTGTGGTTCCTGAGACTTCTTGAACTGGGGGCAAGCTCTACCTCAAGCCCTTGGAAAAACACACAAAAATAGATTGCAGAAAGTTCAGTACAGTCATTTCACTGCCCATGACAGAAGCTTCCACTGCAGGCCAACACAGCAAAGCACACAGCAAAGTGGTAGTTTCTCCTCACAGCTTCTCCAGCTCTTCTTCTTGGCAGTCTTCTTGGTCCAAAAGAGTTCTAAAGTTCAGGGGTTTGGGCTCTACTTTTTATAACCCAAAATCCTTTGTCCTCTTAGTCAGAGAGTGGCTGTGCTCAGTCAGAGCCAGTTCTGCCTTTTCTGGTGTGGCTTCCTGGCAGGAGGGGGAGATGGCAATGTCCGAGGCAGACCAGGCCCATTCAGGTGCAAGTACATCTCCTCCCCCTACTCTAAATGCAGCCCAGGTCTATTCAGCCCTTTCCTGACCCACCTAGACTATCCAGAGCCACTGTTGCTCCCCATCCCCTGTCATCCAAAGCCCAGACAGTCAATCCTCAAAACCAGCAGAGACCTGCTGGATGGCTGAGCAGGAAAATACCTCCTTTCTAAAAGTGGAATTTTCAAACCCAGAATGTAAAAATCACCTTCACTAAAAGATGCATCCTTAGATTCTGAGTTCAGGCATACTAAACTTTATTTTCCCACCTAGTCCCCAGGGCCAGTTATGTTTATAAGATGTTATAAACAAACTCCCCATTCTGTCCTATGCGGAACAGGTAGCCTTGCAATAGTGAAAAACAAAATTGGCAGTAACTCACTATCAGCACATGCCACACCCACCAGGGCATGTCCTACCTTTCACATACACTGCATCCTGCCCACAGGGGTACCATGAGCCTACCTTAGGCGTGCCTGACATGTAAGAAAAGAGAAGGTTAGGGCCTGGCAAGTGGGTGCACTTGCCAAGTCGACATGGAAGTACCAGACTGCGCACAGGCTCTGCAATGGCAGGTCAAAGGCAGGTCAGAGTTACATTTATGGGCTGTTTGTGTGGGTGACACAATCCAGTGCTGCAGCCCACTAACAGCATTAGATTTACAGGTCCTGGCACAATCAGTTCACTTTACTAGGGACTGACACATAAATCAATTAGGCCAGTCATGGAAACACCAATCCATATCACATTTTACCACAGGAGCCCTCGCACTTTACCACTGATCAGCAGTGAGAAATGTGTGCAGAAACCCTAAGCCAGCACAAGCAGAGTCAAAGCCGGGAGGTCAGAAAGCAAAAACTCAGGGGAAACATTCCAAAAGATGCCAAGTCTAACACTCCCCAAAAGAGGCCTGTTGCTGTTGCACTTTTACCGTGAAGTCTGGGAAGATGAGGACCTTGCTATGGTCTATTTCATAGGTGACATGTGTGCGTACCCTCTTTAAAATAATATCTTAGTCTCTATAGTGTAGTAGTTTAGCTATTACCAATCTGGTGGGCTTCACTGGGGCCAAGGGGCATGCCGGCACCCAATGTGCTTAATGTAGAGCAAAGAATTTAGTAAGATGGTATGTTGCTACCTTCAAGGAGAGCCAGTGTGCCAAAAAAGTCACCATGTCTGACCCTTCAACTCCCTCTGATAGGCCCACCAGGTGAATATTATTGCTGCGATTCCTCTCTTCGGCATCCTCTTCCCTTTTCTCTAGTATGAGTACCCTTGCTTCGAGACCCTCAACTCTGTGGGTAGTGGCCGTCTGGTCGGGGAAAAGGTTGTTCTGTGTCGGTACCATTTTCTTGACTCTGTCAGATAACTTATGGTTTTCCACTCGCAATAGACTGAGCCCCACAGACACTGCATCCATGTCTTGCTTGATCATAGTTTTTGTATTTGCAATGGCAGTCAATACCCGGTCTAGGTGGCTGCATATCGAGACCTCCTCATTTTCTTCATTCTCACCGCTTTCATGTGGGGGTAGAGAAGCGTCCCTCGACTGTAGAGCACTCTGTTTAAGTCTGGTGTTCCCCATTCCACCTCTAGTAGGGAACCAATTTTAAGCATGTGTTCACCCAGCGACAGCCCGACAGTGACCACCTTTCGTACAGCTTCAACTCAGGGGTGGAGAGGGACACCCAGGTAGTGCATCTGTTTTGGAGTACCTGTAAGTCTGCACTCCCAGTGGGGAGTGTTTACTTCCCTCAGACTATGCAATGGAGAAGGCAGGGGGTCAAAGCCACACCCCTCACTGTTCACGTAATGAGAGGGCAGTCGTTCTCAAAGATTAATTGGTGGCAGTTCCACCTCCAAGAGTACAACACGTGTGTACTGGTCTCGCCGCTGCGGGGGAGCAACCAACAAGACCATAGCACTTTGGATCGCCCAGGGGGATTGAACTCACTGTGCTGTTCTTCTGGCCCCAGACAGTGTCTCTTGCATTTATGCCCGGCAGCCTGCAAACAGGTCAGGTCCCCACAGATCCCGATGCGGGTCCCAAAGTTCTTATTACGGTTTTCTCTGCAGGGTGCCGTTTTCTGGCTGCTCGTGAGAGCAGCTCGCTTTCCAAGCATTCTGCAGTAATCCCAGAAGTGCAGCTGCTACGCAGACCATGCCAGGGCCGATCACGGCTCTCCCCTGCCACAGCTCGCCTGGGTGGAGCCACTCGCCCTGGAGGAACACTCCCAACCAGGCCAAAAAGCGGCTGTAGTTGTGTTTAACATCTCCTATAGAAATTAACATGGAAATCGACATGGAGAGAAAGCTTGACAGATCAGCGAGAAATTTTCAAGACAGCAGCTGAAGTGAGCATCAAATTAGTTTTAACAATTTCACTAAGATTCGTCAAACAACGCTAAAGCTATTGGCAAATGAAAAAACACTCTCCCTATGGAAGCTACATCCTAACTATAATTACCTACTGGTCACCTTTTTCTTTGAGATATCATGAGTGATTTGATCAGTGATGTCACTGACCATGTAAAGAGTGATGTAATATGTGAGGTCATAAGCAGTGAGCTAAAGTAAGCTTAGGTAAATTGAACTGCCAAATTTCACTGATTTTGTATGAGTGGAATCTGACCCTAACTATAACGTCCCTGTAACCTTTGCTTTTTCAGTGAATTTCTAAGGCTGCTTTAAATTCTATTTGCTAACTCTAACGTCCCAATAACCTTTGTTTTTCTCATTGAATTTCTAAGGCTTTTTAAAATGCTTATTCCTAGCTATAACGTCCTTGTTACCTTTGTTTTTTCAGTAAATTTCTATGGCTTTATAAATATTTGTCGTGTTTCTATAGTGGTGGAGAAAGGGGGCGCAACCTCTGAAGACCTCTTTGCAGTCCCGCTGTGTGGGACTTAATGGAGAGAACAGGAAGGGTAGTTGTCCCCCAGGACATCCTTGGGGGCCAACTACTACTCCTGTTACCTCCAGTAGGTCCCACACAACAGGATTTGCTGAGACTTGGTAGGAGGCCTTGCTCCCTTTCTCTACCACTCTGCAAATGCACCTCCTGATTCACTACTGGTAGGTGTAGCTGTGTAGTACTGGTATGGGTCTATGAATGGGTTTGAGAATGGTAGTGTGGAAGTTGGGGTGGGTGTATGAAAGGTTATATGGGGTTGTGAGTGGCTGCACCAGAAATTATGACGATGATGTCATCAGTGATGTCATTTGAGATGTCATAAGTGATGTCATCAGTGAAGTCACTGACCATGTCATGAGTAATGTAATATATGAGGTCATAAGCAGTGCATTGCAGGGCTGTGAGTTATAGTTAGCTCAGCTAACTATAACTGCTGAATTTCTCTGGTTTTGTATGAGTGAAATGTCAGCCTAACTATAAAGTCCCTGTAACCTTTGGTTCTTTCAGTGAATATAAATATATAATGAATATATTACCTACTGGAGGACGTGAATATGTAGGTGTAATTAGGACCTAGTTTCCATAGGTAAACCGCTTTTTTACTTGCCTATATTTTTTAAGTCAGTTGATGAATCTTCACAATATTTTTCCAAATGTTTTATTCCGGTGAGTCTTATTGTGCATGGAAAGTTTCAGAATGATCCTTCAAGCGGGGGTCAAGAAACAGATGGCAGTCAAAAAAATAGTGCATTTCCCATGTTAATTCCCGTAGAGATTTTCGACAATACTATAGCCCAAACTGCTGGACCGAATGACTCCAAATTTGGCAGAAAGGTAGCCCTTGGTCCAGAAAGCACACTTTTTAGGTCGAGCCTAGACAGCACTTGCACTGCTTGGAAGATCTATTGTATGCATTTGTGTGGGCTTTCTACCATTTCCCCCGGAATTGTCTGCTTCCATGTTTGCTTAGGGACTACTTTTTTTTAGTAAATGCATCTATTCAACTGTCTTGATAGAAAACAACCAGCAGAGGTCAGTAAAATACCAGAATCACTTTCTGCTTTGTGACTTTCTGTTTTTTCTAGCATCTGCCTCTTTTTAACTGTCTCTATAGAAAACAACCAGCCGACGTCAGTAAAATACAAGAATCGTGTTACCCAGGATAATGTGCTTCATAGCTAAAAACGTATAGGGTCACAAAGGTGAGACCAACTGCATTTCAAATGCTTGTTGTAATTTGGTGTAAATCTGTTCAGTAGTTTTGGTAATATTACAGACAATCAAAATTCCTATATTTAGGGATGCAGATCCTCTGCAGAACCTACTCAGCTTCACCTCGGATTCATGAATCCACGCGCCAACAGCAATGCCATTATTGGCTGGCTGCAACCTGAGAGGAGGGATTTGGCCACCATTGTGTTCATTGGGACGCAGTTTCCAGTGGGGACCATAAAGTTAAAAAGTGATAGAAGGGGTCAGGGTAGAGGTACTGTTACCCCATGGGACTAATAAAGGGGTCTGTGAGTAACCCCTCATGAGCAAATAATTGTCCAAAAGCCTTTGTCTTTGTACCACACAAGGATCCTCGGATCCTCCTGGATCCTCATGGATTCAGGTGGATTTGTGGATCCAGATCCCAATTAAAAAGACAACATACACTCACTCACAGATCCACACACCAACCCACATACTCATTTTAGGAACCCTCCTCTCTGCACAGTGTACTATTAAGTACAAGAGAGTGTTGGAGATACCCAAAAGACAGGTAGAGGCAAAAGTAGATAATACTAACTCCTTTTTTGTGGTAGTGTGGGAGAGCAGTTAGGCTTATTCAAGGGTAATGTTTAGGATTTGTTGTACTCACAGAGGCAGTAAATGAGACACACACTCAAGAATAAATCCCAGACCAATTTGGAAAAGTAATATTTATTTATTTATCATTTTTAACTCCAGAAACACAGTTCTAAGGTAAGTATTTTCAGACTTATATTTTTTCAAAGATCGGAAACTATATCAGTTCTATGTGCAATCACTCACCATAGGGAGCAATGCGTAAAAAGCCGAAAAATGCAGAGAAATTCAGGAAATACTTTCACAAAGTTCACATTCTCATTTTAGGTTGATGTTGGGACCAAGTCCAAAGTTCCAGCAGGAGTTCAGGAGCATCCTGGATCAGCTGGGAGCAGAAGTGCTGAGGTCTTGGACGCTGGTGTGAAAAGATGAAGGAGGCCACTGCACAGATGGACTTACAGGTAAGTCCTGTGGGTCTCCTTAGAGGGAAGAGTTTGCAGGTGCCTGGGGACTTAGGATCAGCGCTGCTTGGTCAGTGCTGGGGGTGGTGGGGCCGGGTGCAGTGTGAACAGGTCAGCTGGGCATTGTGCCTATTGAGGAAAATATGTGCCAAAGTATAATGGGGCAGATTTATGTTTGACTTGCGCCTCATTTACGCCGCCGTTGCGTCACTTTTGTGACGAAGCAGCGGCGCAAATCCTGCGCCATGGTGCGGGGTATTTACAACGTGACGCATCTGGGAGATGCGTCACGTTGTAAAGCCCTGCGCCACATGTAGGCGTTCCAGGGCAGGTGGGGGCGTTCTGGCGCAGGAACGCCTCCTAAAAGTGGCTGAGTGAAATCTACAAGATTTCACTCAGTCACTTTTGAGCCCATGCTACGTCAAAACCCTGTGCCTGCTTGAAGCAGGCGTAAGGATTGACGCAGCATTGTGCAGATAGGGCCCCCCAGACCATTGCTGGAGCTGCATCGCGCTTGCGGCGCAACTCCAGCAATGCGGCACTTTTACAGCACAGATGCGTGACGCATCTGTGCCGTTTTTGCCCCATGGTGCGCCGCATTATAAATGCGGCGCATCCATGGTGGCGGAGCTGGGGCGCAAAATAACTGGCGCATCCCTGCTGATATGCAGGGATGCGTCAGTTATTATAAATATGCCCCAATGTCCCTCTAGCCTTTGTTTTTTTCAGTGAATATCTGAGGCTTTTTTAGTTTTGGGTCCTAACTATAACATCCCAGTAACCTTTGGTTTTCTATAAATGGCGATTTTACTTGGGGTTCTATTTTAAGTCCCAGTCAATTTCAATGGGAGGCCAAATTAAGGACTACCATAGTGGTTAGCTATGTGTGGTGCTGAAATTATGACTGCTTCTTTTTGGCAGTAGTAACATTAGACTGATATACTTGGCTCCATCCCCTGTTTCAGGCTCTGAGGACATGCCTACACTCGTTGGAGTACAAAACGCACAATTGATGGACATAATGCAGAAAAATGTCATACATTCACCTCAGTACAGAGATCTGGGCCTAAATCCATCGTTTTTTTGCTCACCATGTCATTCCAGTTTGTACCCAGCCATATGCAAACCAGTCTTGACCCTGCACCCAATGGGAACAGTCCAGGATGAACTGCCAGGCCAGGTTCTCCCTGGACTGGAAACAAGCCACCTAGGACCGGTTTCTGGCTCTCAGCCCTCATCAGCGAGGATAGCTTGACTCCAGTGGCATGGAGACCACGGGACCCACGTCTGGGCATACCCGTCCCACTCGGGGTGACAAATGCAAAAGGAACATTTGATGGACAGAATGCAGAACAATGTCATACATTCACCCCAGTACAGAGATCTGGGCCTAAATCCATCTTTTTCTGCTCACCATGCCATTCCAGTTTGGACCCAGCCATATGCAAATCAGTCTTGACCCTGCACCCAATGGGAACAGTCCAGCCTGAAATGTCAGGCCAGGTCCTCCCTGGACTGGAAACAAGCATCCTAGGACCGGTTTTTGGCTTTCAGCCCTCATCAGCCAGGATAGTCTGACTCCAGGAGTAACTTAACACTCTGACTTGGTGAAAAGTCCAAAGTAGTACAGTTACACAGAAGTGTAAGTGTACGTCACATTTGTGAACAACCCTGTAAGTATAGTTCCAAGGGCCGTATCATGATGGCCTTTGCTGGTGCAGAAGCAAGCTACTGCTTAATATGGCTGTAGTGTGTAAAGTGAATTTATGAATTTCATATTTCTTCTAGTCAGTGTTTTATCTACACCCTGCTCGGTAAATAGAAAGAAGCAAACACTGCTTGCTGTCTCTGAGGTGTACTATCTGGAAAAAAATAGAGAGATATCGGGTTAAATGAATTCAGTTTACACACTGCAAGTGCAAAGAACACCAATGGCCTGTGCCAGCAAACCAATCATGATACAGTCCCCTGTGGAGAATGCTGTGCACCACATTTCCAATACCAATACAGACCAGCATCACAAACCATGACTTTCAGGAGACATCTGTAATCATTTAAGAATCTCTCTCGTTTATGAGGTAGCGGCATAAAATTTAGGGGGATATTATCAAGAAAAGGCGATAATTATCGCTAACCGCAGTTAGTTCGCCTTTTCTTATCGCCGTCTCCTGCCGGAAACTATCGCCGTGTTAGCGGCATATTACCAACACGCCACAAACAGGCGATAGCTTCCCTCACCAGCTAAAATATCCGCTGATAAAATTAGCGGGACAGTGATAAGAAAAGGCGCGCTAACTGCAGTTAGCAATATTTATCGCCTTTTCTTGCTAATATCCCACGAGATTCTTCATGAACGATGTCAGCGAAGCACGCCATCGAAGACTGCCTTTATGTTGAATGAGTGCAACTGACATGACAAGTCTATCATTTAACTGAGAGCATCTTACAGCATAGAACAGTAGTGGTGCTGTAGGAGCAGTGCGTTTTAACAGACCACGTGCATGAGTTGCTGCTGGGCTTGATTTCAGAGTTAGATTAGCTTTGAGTACACATAAACCTTCTTTGGGCAAAGTGCCTGAGTGCATTTCACAATCACTAAAAGAATAAGGGATGATATTGGCACTGTTTTAATGGGAGTACAATATCATTGCTTAATCAAACAGTCATGTTAACAAGAAGACCTAACACGTCACGCTTCAAAAGAAATACAAAATACACATTTTTCGTGAAAACTTTGGGAACAATACCGTTATGGCTATAAAATATCTAAAAATATATGCAATATTTAATGTATTTTTTGATAGTGATATATTAGGCATCTGTATTTCTCAAAATATGTTCGTTTCATATATTAATTTTATATATTCATTGATAAAAGTTAAACATGAGCTTTATTTTACCAAATACTGGGAGAGTGAAAATGGATTGCATTCATAAGTGAGCAGGTGTACCTGTGATTGAGACTCCAGGCTGTATGGAGAAGGGAGCATTGATAAATATATGCTTGACTGAATACTAATGAGGATAGATTGATGAATGAGTGACATTGTAAGGGATGGAAAGATGCATGAGTGAGTGAGGATGGATGGCGTTTTACGAATGAATAAATTCACATGAGTGGATGAATGAGTAAGAGAGAGGGTGGACAGATAGGCAAGTGAGAGTTGCAGTGCGAAAAATAGATACATGAGAGTATGTGAATGGTTGGTTGGATAACCTATTGAGTATGAATGTATACATGAACATTTTAATGGGAGTGGGGAAAACATGGATGGCCACGTAGAGGAATCTCTTAAAATTTGAAGATTAATTCATTCAAATGTGCAGAAGGACAGATGACTAGAAGGAATGAAGGTAAATGGATTTTAGCTGGTGTGAGGATGGAAGAATCCGATGAATGATACATGGATGGTTGTCAAAATGATGATGAAGATGGATGAATGGATTTGTAAGGATGGACGAATACATTGAAGATTTATTACGAGAGAGGATGAATGCATGAATGGATGAGATTGGGAATGTGAAGGGTGGATGGATGCTAGAGAGAGCATGGATGGGTGGTGAATGGATGAGAATGAGTGTGGAGATGGATAATGATTTTTAAGTGGGTGAAGGGATTGATGAGTAAGGGTGTGAGTCTTGAAGGTTACATGACTGAGTGTGAGGATGGATTTATTCAGGAACAACTGAGCATGAAGAGGTGCATGCAGGCTTTAGTAAGGTAGGGTGATGGACTGATGAGGGTATGGAGAGGGATGATTAAAAAAATAAGAATACATAGATGCCCAGATGCCTACTCGAGTATGCTCATGGACTGATCAATGAATAAGGATGTAGGGAAGAAAGACACAGAGATGATGAATATCTGAAAACAACTGATTAATAGGTGTAAATATGTCAATTCAATTCAAATCTTTATTTGCGCTGGTAATAAAAACCAGCAAAAGGGCATTGACATTTCATCAGAACTTTCAGACGTTTCCATAACCATAGTACGAAATTAAAAAGTCAAAGAGGGATATTAGCAAGAAAAGGCGATAATTATCGTTAACCGCAGTTAGTGCGCCTTTTCTTATTGCTGTCTACCGCGGGAAACTATCGCCGTGTTAGCAGCGTATTACCAACTCGCCGCTAACAGGCGATAGCTTCCCTCACCGGCTCAAATATCTGGTGATAAAATTAGCTAGAAGGCGAGAAAAAATCCTGTGTTAGTGGGTGAATCCTAGAGATAAGACCATATGCGATAAAAAAAACGCACACTAGGCAGCAAGTGAGGACTTAGATAAAAAAGCCTGTCAGTCCACCTCCCATAGAACAGATGCCCCAAAAAAGTTTAATGCAGATTGTAGCATCCATGGAGCAAATGCAGCACACATCAACAACCCCCTCAAGCCACCCAACATCCAGGAAGACCAGGATGAGAGCCTACATGCCATGCTGGACCGGCGTCTGGAGCCTGGATTCCTCGCTGGACCTGCGTCTTGAGCCTGGATGCCTCGCTGGACCTGCGTCTGGAACCTGGATGCTCCACTGGACCTGCCTCTGGAACCTAGATGCCCCGCTGGACCTGCGTCTGGAGCCGGGATGCCTCGCTGGACCTGTATCTGGAACCTGGATACCCCGCTGGACCTGCGTCTGGAGCCTGGATGCTTCGCTGGACCTGTGTCTGGAGGCTGGATGCCTCGCTGGACCTGCGTCTGGAACCTGGATGCCCCACTGGACGTGAGTCTGGAACCAGGATGCCCCGCTGGACCTGCGTCTGGAGCCTGGATGTCTTGCTGGACCTGCGTCTGGAACCTGGATGCCCCACTAGACCTGCGTTTGGAGCATGGAGTGGGATGTGGAGGAGCTGTGGAGTCGATGAGCTGTGGCGGGAGACATTGATGCGTGACTATTGCCTGTACCTGGTGGTGAAGTCTGGCAGGTCGCATTGAGACACGTTGCTGACTAGTGTGAGAAAACCGCCTTGCAACCCTTGGAGCTGTTACTGGTAGAGGCGCTCCTGCGCACCAGTGAGGTCCGCATCGCATACTATGATCCACCACTACACTGGGGTGAACGGAGGGGATTACCAACTGTGTGTGCCATCTCCCTGCATCACAGGCCGGATGATGTTGGGCTGGCCGTACGCGGTCGAGGCTGAGACCCCTGTGCTACAGCGAACTTGTGTGGCATGAGCGCTGCACCTTCCTGGCTAAGGGGGACCGGCTGCATCAACTGCATCAGCAGGTCCACCAGCATACTAGGCAGTGACTGCTGTACCCAGCATAGTGAAATCACACCTGGCTGAGGCTTCTGCTGGCTGAGTCGTGGATTTGGAGAGAGTGCAGTGGATTGCGCCACGGTGTCAATGTCCAGGTAGGGAGAAGGTGGGACACGTAGCGCAGCAGGGCCGTGGGGTTAGTCACTCAAGCCTAACACACATAGAGACTCACCCCCAGTGGCGGCTCTTCCACTATGATGGAAGAGCGTGACCCACCGCCTCAAGCAGTGAAGAAGAGGAACAATCATCACATGATGATAACGCAATCAATGACTCAACCAGGTGCATTGTAAGCACGCTACTCACCCGTGAGGGTATCAAGGCACTGAGGCGGGGGGGTGCAGAACTGTTAGCCAAGAGCCAGGTCTTGAGGGTCTTCCTGAAAGTGTTCAGGGAGGGGGCACATCTGATGTCTGCCGGTAGCACGTTCCAGGTCTTGGATGCAATGTGGAAGAAGGATCTTCCGCCTGCTCTGGCTCTGTGGATGCACTGGGTTTTGGACAGTGCAAGTTTGGAAGATCGGATGTTTATTTTGGGTACGTGGAAGTTGTTTCTGTTGTTGAGGTATTTGGTTACATTGTTGTGTAGGCATTTGTAGGCATGAGGGAGGATTTTGAAGGTGACTCTTTTCTCCACGGGGAGCCAGTGAAGTCTACGTAGGTGTTGGCTGATGTGTTCGTGCCGAGGGATGCCGAGGACGAGCCTGGCGGCGGTTGGGAGACGGTGCGTTGGGAGACAGTGTCAAAGGCCGCTGAAAGGTCGAGTAGGATGAGGGCTGCGGAGTGGCCTTGGTCCAGGAGGGTGTGGATGTTGTCTGTGGCGGCGAGCAGGGCGGCCTTGTTGTTGTGGTTGCTTTGCAATCCGGATTGGGACGGGCCGAGGATGGTGTTGTCTTCAATGAATCATGTCAGTTCCCTGTTGACTGAGAGGAGAGAGATGGGCCGACAGTTTTTGAGGCCGGTGAGGTCAGCTGTGGCCGTTTTGAGCAGGGGACAGACTTCTGCATGCTTCCAGTCATCTGGGTAGGTGCCTGTTTTGAAGGTGGTGTTGATGGTGCGTTGTAGTTCACGTGCGATGGCGGACGCGGCTCTTTGGTAGATGTGAGGAGAGCAGGGGTCGGTGGGGTCCCTGAGTGGATGCCTTTCATGGTCGAGGTGTTGCCTTCGGCTGTGACTGGCGTCCAGGTGGAGATGGTGGGCTGGCTGGTGTGTCTGGGGGGCGGGAGGCCAGCTGTGGCATCTGGTGGATGTTCTACGAAGTTGTCGTAGAGTTTTTTGATCTTGAGGAGGAAGTAGGTTCCACGCTTATCGCAGAGGTCGGGATGATGTCTGTGGCTTTGCTGCATGGGTAGTTGAATACATGAATGACACTGAAGAGTTGCTTGGAGTTGTCGAGGATTTTGTTTTTGATGAAGTCCCTCTTGGTGGTCCTGGTTTTTTTGTGGTAGTCCGTCATGGCGTCCTTGTAGGTGGTGTAGATTTTGGGTGTCTTCATGTTTCTCCAGTTCTTCTCCAGGCGTCTGCAGGTGTGTCTTGCTTCTTGGAGATCAGTGGTGAACCAGGCGGCTTTCCTGGGGTGCTGTTTGTTGGGGTTGCATAGCGTGGTGAGCTTGTCTGTGCAGTTGCAGATCCAAGTGTGAAGATCTCTGGCTGCGAAGTTGGTGTCGGGTGCCCAGGTGTGGTTGTCTCGGGTGAAGGTGGAGTTGAGTTGCTCGTCTGTAACCTTGCTCCAGTTGCTCTGTGGTGTGCATGGGGCTGGTTTGGGTGCCTTGTGTTTGTCAATGGCGAACTGTACGCAGTGGTGGTTGGTCCATGGCGTTTGCATTGTATGGCTAAAGTGAACGCCGTTTCCTGCCGCAAAGGTAGGATCTAGGGTGTTGTCTGCTCTGTGGGTCTGTGTGGTGACGAGTTGTTTGAGTCCGATGTTAGCAAGGTTGTCACAAAGGATGGTGGAGTTGGGGTCGCTGGGGTTGTCGAGTTGGAAGTTCACGCCTCCAATGAGTATGCCGTTCATTGAGGCGATGGCATGGGCTGCGATGAAGTTGGTGATGGTGGTGGCGAAGGGTGTCCGGGGGCCGGGGGGTCTGTAGACGAGGGTTCCTTCAGAGTGTGGAGTGGTGGCTGGTCTGGGTCTGGAAGTGCAGGTGTTTGGCAGATGGAAAGGTTTCGCTGGAGGTGTTGAGGTGGGGGTGCTCTTTTGGGTGATGGCACGGCCCTCTCCCGGGTGGTTGGGGCGGGCCTTCCTCTGGATCTTGTCTCCGTCCGGGATGGTGGTGTTGATGTTGGGGGCAGAGGAGGCATTGGTCCAGGTCTCTGTGAAGAAGTTGTTGTCGGACGAGAGAGAGTAGAGTATGTTACAGATTTCCACGGCTTGTTTGTGCACGGAGCGCACACTGAGGAGGATGCATCTTAGGGTGTCGCCGGTGCTGACATCGGCTGTGTTGGAGTCCGGGGTGGTGGTTAAGGATTGGTGGCAGTGGAGGCAGGAGAACTGGCCGTGGGTCGTGTTTGGTGAGGCCTGGTGGCCGTCTCTGACTTTTGCGGGGTTGAGTGCTTGGAGGGTGGCTGTGCTGTAGCAGTGAGGGGCCTGAGATCCAGGGTTCCTTCAGCGCACCAGCGGCGCACGTCCTCTGCGCAACCGAGCAGCATCTGCCATTTAGTGGGGGGGGGGACGATCAGCTAGGAGGCGGCAATGGGCGAGGACAGGGGTGCGGGCCACAGGGGCGGCAGCGTCAGGAAGCTGGAAGTGCGGACTCTGAGAAGCCAAAAAAAACCATCAAAAGTTAAAAACAAGAGATGACTAACTGATGTGATCATGCTATGTATCTTCAGGGGGTGGGAGGGTGGGTAGGACTGCTCCAAACACAGAGCAGGGCATGGGTGGATTGGCATGCCCACTCAAGTGTGCAATGACTGTTCGGTCAGCCCACTCAGGCCGCCCAAAGCAGTCATGCACACTTTCCTGTTCGCAATGCAGACTGCATTACAGTCTGCATGGAGAATATGGCCACTCCTCCGGACCCTGGCTGCATGACTTGTCCTGTTGCCAATTACCAATCCCACCACTGCATCGCATCATTGTGATTGTTTCAGGGGAGGGAGCCTGGCTGCCTACTTCCTTTTCCTGGAAGCAGACGCAGGAGAGTAGGAGCTCCAAAGACACAGGACACGGCTTTGAGGTAAGACTTACCTCAATACATTTTTAACAACAGGCACTCACACACACATCCCCACATCCACGCACCATCCAGTGTTATTTCCGGCGTTTCTCACCTCACAGCTGTCCAGCCCCCCCACACTTCTTGATGTTGGCTGCTGTGCGCCAATGCACAGCGGGAGTACCACTCGTGTGCCAAAGGCACATACGTTGTTTTGATGTATGCCATCACCTCGCATTCCATTCCAATGCATACTGATAATAGGCACATTGCTACAGTAGAGGGGATGTTGCATAGCGGAGACATAAAGATCACTGTTCCCACTTCAGTGAGTGCAACCCAAAACTGACCTTTGCACCACTAACCCAACGTGAACCCTGAAATTCCTTTTTTGAGTCCCCAAAACACACACAAAAATCACATTTGAGACAAATGCACACACCATTTTTCATACTTTACCCCAAAATTCACCCCATTTTTCATATTTTAATCCAAAATTCACCCCATTTTTCATATTTAACCCCAATAAACACCCCATTTTTCATAATTTACCCCAAAAAACACCCCATTTTTGATATATTACCCCAAAATTCACCCAATTTTGTAATATTTTACCCCAAAAAAGCACCCCATTTTTCATATTTGACTGCCAAAAAAATGTTCATTTTCATATTTTACCCCAAAACCCATTCACACATGAGAAACTTTAATTTACCCCATTACTGACCTCACAATCCGTTGTGATCAAATACAATGTTAAGGCACCTACGTTGTCGAAGTTGCGTTGTTAACTATGTACTGGCTGCATTGTAATTGTCGTGTCCCGTGCCAAAGGCAACCCATAGGCTACGCTGTTTGCGTCCGTCTGCCCCTGGACCACACTCAGCACCAAGAAGCATTCCTCTTGGACAATCCACCGCTACAATGCCAGCAACCTCCTCGCCATCAATCCTGGATGCCACCTCGCCTGCCAGGACCAACCTCTGCTCCATGCCAGACATCGCCTTCACCATCACTGACGGCTGCCGTATCACCCACAAGGGGCACCCCGACCGTCAAGGAGGAGGCATTGCCGTCACCTACAGAGGCACACTCCGACTGGCCATGGACCATGGACCACGTCAACTCCCAGATCCGGACCAAGCCTAAAAACATCCTCTGCGGCACCCTCACGTACAGGCCCCGGGGCCATGGCCCCCCATTCTCCAATGCCATTGTAGACCTCATTGCACCCCAGGGTCTCCCATCCACCAACAACATCGGACTCGGTGTACTCATTTTCCACCTGGACAACCCCAGTGACCAGAGCACCAACCCTCCCGGGGTGGTTCACTGACATCAGATGCAAGCAGGAAGTCATCTCAACAGGCCACATATCAGGACACATGGTAGAACACGTCAACTCCGCCAGTGGGTACTACAACTACAGCCACAACACCGGACTCTCCTGGACCGGCCATCATTGGTAACATCACGTCTTCACCTTGCCCACTGGATGCGACCGCCATCATCGCACCCCCTCGCAGCTGGATCAAGGCCAGTAAAGAACATCTCATCAACTTCCTCCGCACTAACATTCCACCAATGCTTCCAAACGCTGACACCGCAGCGCGCAACCACCACCGTTGGATCTCCAACAGCGCTGACATTGGGGCACCCCTCCTGAACAGCACTGCGTCAGTACCTTCTGCCTGCCTAATGGCAGGCGTTAGTGAGGGTGAGGCAGTGCCAAAGGGCTAGGCTGGCCCCATGCATTGCTGGAGTTGCGTCATGGTTGTGACACGACTGCAGCAATGCTTGACTTAGCGCCAGCAGATACGTCAGGATTCCTGACGTATCTGTCATTACTTGCGTCATGGAGTGCTGTCCAGTGATTACAGCGCATCCATGCTGTTGCAAGAAGGGCATAGTGAGAAGTGTTGCAACGCTGTCTTGTCGCAGCGCAGCAACACTTTTCATGACTGGGGCACAGGTATGTGCACTATTTTATTGATTGTGCACATTCCTGCACTGTAGTTTTGTCACAGGGCTGCGCTGCAACATTGCTTGCAGAACTGGCCAGCGCCAAACCTGCAGAGATATGGGCCGCAGTTTCATCACCATTTTTAAGACCAGCTATTTTCTGTTCTTAAGTAACTTGCTCTAACTGTTGTTATAGCCAGTTTTTTGGTTCTTCAGAATTTCAAGGAGCCCCTTGATAATATGGAGTAGTGGTGTTTGCGTTCCTTTTTGCACGGGAACGCCTACTTTGCATGTAATTAGGAATATATATCGCTAACATGCTTTGAGATAAAAAAACGGGCCTCTATCGCCCAAAAACTCACACTAAGGTCCATTTGCTGCAGCTTGCTAATAGTGAGATAAAATAAACCGTCGCTTTAGAGGCAAAAAAAGTGTTGCTAAAGCAGTGATAGGCCCTTGATAATATGCCCCGTAGCTTTGTCAATTTCATAACAAGATAGATAATTATTTCTCACACGCTTTATTTTTTTTTTGTGCCATTACAATTGTCCCGTATCACTTCCCTCCACCAGTGGTGCTTCGTTTTCAACTTATTCTGGCTATTTTTCTGTTACCTGGAACATAATTTTATTTTGAATTCATGAAGTGTGATTTCACTCTGTTGTTATCATCTATGTATGTTGCTTCCAAAGATGAACGTTGCAATTCATCTTTTGCCACAAACGTAATCGTCTGGTCGTTTTTAGAGAGCCTGTTCTCTGCCTGTACGTGAATTCCAACTGGCTGCCCATGGGAGAGATAAGTCACAGTTTTAAACTAAGCTGAGGCTGAACTCACATACTGTTCAAACAGAGAAATCCACTGAGGCAAACAAGTTTCATTTACAGTAACCTTAGCTGGCCTTTAGCAGCTTGACTGAGCATCAAGTCACTACAAGAAAAAAAGAACAAAGTCGCATGTGGGAACACCCAAAAAGCAATACATTCATAGAAATAAAGATTGTAAAGTCCAAACCAAATTTAAGCAAAAGGTTAACCGTTTAAAAGAAGAAGCTAAGAATGTAGGTCTGCCAAGGTCTTCAAGGATACATCTAATTGAAGTCGAAATTAAAATTTGTTGCATTCAAATTAAATGAAAGTACAGAAATAGTCAAAACATGTCCAAATGTCCTTCAAAGTTTCGTCTGAGACTTAGACAAGTCAAGTGATTTAAACACGAGCGCAAGTGGTCGGGCTGAATCAGGCGTTTAGGCTTGCCCAAAATCTCTAAAAGTGTACATAAAATATATATTTGAAGCAAATAAGTTCAAGTGAAACCAACCTATATCAGAGCAGAGCTCCAACGGAATCAGATGTAGAGTGCGACAACACTGCTGTACATATTGTTGTAAAAGTTCACAATTGAATTAAGGGGATACATTAAGTTTGGGTGGTGTTTACTATAGATGTATTAGATGTACTCTAGGTGAAGGTTTCTATATTTGCACTAACATCTTTTTGGTAGTTGAACACCTTCCAGCAAGATGCATCTACATGCTGGCTCGATGATGACGACTCAAGGCCAAATGAATTTTGTAGGACACATTGACAGATATTGAAAAGTGCTAGGGGGACGGGATTGAACGGCTGTCGATGAGGCTGTAACTTGAGCAGATCAGTGTTCCTAGATCCCTGGATCTTCTTGAGTCTGAAGTCTTTTTCAAAGAGGCAAAATGTTCCAAAATAAGAACATATTTAATCTTACTGGTTCCTTCTGGACTAGAACTGAATGCCCATGGTCCATTTGAAAGCAGGTTGTGATGCCCCCCCCCCCCCCCCCCAACCCCTGTTTATATCCCTGGCGCAGCTCTCCAATATCTTCATAGGAGCACGTGATTATCTCACCGGTTCTGCGGCCTACTCAGCAACAGAACTGCCTTATCCGTTAGCACTTTTCACTTTGATGAGAGAAATTCTCCAGAATACGAGGCGCTGTCTCATATCAGTCCAAAGTTATAATTGTCCAATTGATTTGAAATATCTCTCTTAGCTGTTGGATCAAGTCCCGGAGAAGGATTCAATCAGCTGAGAGGAACCACCTTACAACTATCCTTCAACAGGTAGAGGAGAGTCTTTTTAGCAAAGCAGGCGAGGAAGTCTCCTAAACTTGCTTGGGCCCAGTGGTGATATTCCAGTGCGTTGAGCATGAGTTCAACCTCAATTAAATGTTTCCTCTTCCTTGAGAGCCCCCTCGGGGTAGGTAAAATCTCTGAAAGTCCCATCATTGATCTTTGACATCATTGATCATGGCAAAGCAGTTCTACCTGGAGAAGGAGCTATCGCCTGTTGCCAAATTGAAACCTAATGCTGCTGAATTTAGCCAAATACACTTCAATCTCATCCCAGGGCCTTCTCATCCCTCTCTTAAAAGGCGTTGCTCGCAGTAGAGTAGGGTAGCAAGAGTTTTTGCTTAGGGTCTGCAGATGTAGAGAAGTGAGTGATCACAGGGCTATTCGCTTGCAGATGGAAGGGTAGACAGACAGCCCAGCTTCCCCTCCCATTGTCTAAATGTTGTGTATATTCTGAAGTAAATGATCAGTCAAGACCGTACTCTGGAATTTGTTCATCTGGTTTGTATTCTTGGGCATACAATTATTGCATTATTTTACTCTGGATGAAAATGGTAAATGTTTTGTTCTTCGTGTAATCTGAAAAGTAGCGAAAATGATCAAAATCTTTCAACTGATACCTGAATCATTTATGCAGTAAACCCGATATCAATAGCCGCCATCAAGCCAATGTTAGCTATACTCACCAAAGGATTAATAATATGCTCTATGGAATTCCAATTGAAGCCCAAATTAGATGTCCTTCACATCTAACATGCGCTTCAATTGGATTTCCATAGAGCATATTATCAAGCCAATTAGCGCCGTTTTAGCGGCAGTTTTCTGCCGCTAAAGCGGCGATAATTTTATCGCCTGTCTTGATAATATACCCCATAATTCTTAATCTTGAGTTGCCACAAGTAATTCTCAGAATGAACATGAATTCTTCACAGAAAATATAATTTGCATTAAACCTCTTTGAAAAGGGTATGTTTCTTTCAAGGTCATTAAGGGGTTAAACATCAGTGAGAACAAAGAGTAGTAAACAAAAGTAGAGTCTGCATCAATAAAGCCATGAGGGAATCAGGTCAATTGGCTGTTTTATTCCAGATTCACAAGACCTCTTGTGTGAGTAGTAGTTTCATCCTCCTGTTGTGTTCCCTAACTCACAATATTATTGTTTCGCTGTCAGAAAGTCAATTTAATTCTTGTATATTTTCTGCATGGGCATTCCTGAAACAAGTCTGGTCAGCATTACCATTTGCTCTGAGCGGGAAGTTTAAGTAGGGGCAGAGCATCGGGAGGGCATCTGAGAGCAAAACAGTTTCCCTTTTGATTGAGGGGGTTGCATGCTCAACCGTGGTGTTGCAGGGTATTCGGTGGGGGTTGGGCTGTGCATCAATCCACAGCTCCTGTCCCATGTTGCCTATAGACATGCATATGGTAAAATATGTCTCAGCATTTTGCACTAAGGATTATTGGGTACTGTAAAATAACATCTGGTAACCTTTAGTGTGGGAACCCTGGGCACCATTGAATTGCCTACAGCAGCATCCTTTATCTGGTCAACACTGTAAGTGTCTCATAATGAGAGGACTATGACACTATGCCACAGAACTCATTAATAGGCAGTGTGGATAATAACCTAGCAGAAACATTGAGAAACAGAAATGCTGCAGCCATGGTTTTCCCCATGACTTCAAATCTGAGTTCAGCAAGCAAATGTGTTTTTATGATATTTCAACAAGTCAGTGGCAATGTTTCGATTTTTCCAAACTCTTTTTTTTTTTAAACAGAAAGGTTGCACATTAGTTATCGTATGACAATGTTACAGCCTTTCTCCGAGACAGAATTGCTACAGCATGTAAGACAAGAATTTAAAACAAACGAATCTTTTTTTTTTATTATTCTGTTTTATTGAATGTCAAATAAAGCAAGCTTGCACGGTTCACATCAAATGCAATTCATAAAGGTCACAGTTCTGCATTTTCATCAGCACAATCAATAATCACTGATCCAAACCATACAGAAAAGCCATATGGTGAGGGGGAGAACAAAGGGGGAGGGAATAGGGGCCACTCAGCTAACAAAGGAAGGTTGTTATTGTGCTAGCGCTCTGAAGGGCTTGTTTTACTATATGGTGATCAACATTAGGCCTGGGCTAAATTTCCGTTACGCTCGCGGAAATTGCGATAATTTTAAATTTTCGCGTTCCGCGGAGAGCGCGAAAATGTCAAAATTTCCGCATTCCGCAGCTTAGCGATAATTTGTTTCTAGCTCGCGCTGTAAAATAATACATTCTCGCGCACGCGCGATTGCCTTACCTGAATCCCCGCGTTCGCCGACAAGTTTTCCTGATCCGGTCGCGTTCTCCACGAGATGTTGGATTGTTGGTAGCCATTTGCGCTGTCTCGCGACAGTTCGCGCCCGCAGTAATGTCATTGGTCGCACGATCACATCTTTCTTCTCGCGATCATGCAACGCGAGAAGAGTGAAAACAAGATGGCCGCGCCCGCGAGCAACCACATGGGTAAGTTGGCGAGCCGCAACCACGCAGAAAATACCGCGAACGGGCGGGAAAAAAACTTCCGCATCTTCGTGATATTTCCGCGTGTTTGCGGAGATTTTTTATATTTTCGCGATAATTTGCGAAAGTCACTTTCGCAAATTCCGCCCACCCCCAATCAACATGCTGCGCTTGGTGCAGACAGGGGTCCTTGTGGGGTCTGCTCTTCCACATCAATAGGGTCAGGGGAAGTACCACTTCCTCTGCACTTGCAGCCTCCTGCAGGTCTGGTTGGGCAGAAAGGTACACCTCCAACAGGTATCTTAGCGGAGAGCTTGCACTGCCATCAGCTCCCAGTATGCATTCCTGGCAGTATGCTGCGTCTTTAAGCCAATCTGTCACAAGGGTGGCATTCACCCACCCCAACTCATTGCTACTCGGCGCTTAGCAAGCAAAAGCACAGGTCACTTGCGTCCCTCCGACAGCACATTCCTTACATAACCCAAAAGCGCAAAACGTGGGGATCTCTCTATCACATAGTTAAGATCGCCTCAAGCACTACAAACATCTCGCCCTACTATAACTGCAAGCCAAAGACTCTGAATCCAAATGGTGCAAGGCGTCACACAGTAAACATAACGTGCATCTACAAGTCCTCTCTGGAGTGCGGTATAGCCTGTGGAGAATTTCAAAATGTACAAGTCACAGTCCATAATTAAGGGACAACATATGCAACTCTGTGCAGCAATACTGCCATTGGTCAACCGTGAGGGGAGGCATAAGGTCTGTGTCCCAGGCGCTTTGGGTATTAGGTGTGCGCATTGGTGCGTCTCGTGCATCCCAGCCCATAGGCAGGTTATTAGTCAGCGAGGGAAAGGGGAGGTGAAGCCACTTCAAGGACTTGAAAGATGAGCTCTGAGTCACTTGGACGGCTGCTTGTAATAGACAATATGTAAAGGTATCCAGGAGGGTGATGTTGAGACCCTGCAGCACCTGCTGCAGTGATATGAAGGTATCATCTGGATATATCAACCCCATAGAAGTCAGTCCCAGATCCTGCAGTCTGGTACAAGTGCCAGTATCAGTGGTAATGGGATACAAGGGGTGTCCTATGAGTGTCAGCATTGAAGCAAAAAGATGTTCCACACAGGCGTGCAAACGGAGCTTCCTCCACACCCACCCTGTACATGCCACAATATCAATTTGCGTGCATGGGCACCTGGGGGGGTGAAGCCTGACAGGGGAAAAACCTTGTGATGGCACCAGTAAGTAGCGGGCATAGGGATACGGGACACAGCAGACAAAATAAGGCACAGTCTCTCAGCTAGGTGGTCTACGTGGTCTGACCCGGATATCCGGTCACAACCCTTCGTTTATTCCCTAACCCACACTTCCACCTGGGGTGGTACCACCTTCTTTGTATCCTGGAGACAAACGTAGAGCACACCCCTCCGTCACAAACTACATGGAGTGGTCCTCACAACATAACATTCCTCCTTTATCACAAATTGGATAACAACCAAATAGGACGTCAAAATAGTTAGATGCGATAGAGAAATGAGAGAGAGAGAAAAGAGAGAGAGAGAGAGAGAGAGAGATAGAGAAAGAGAGAGGGAGAGAGAGAGAGAGAGATGCAAAACGGAGAACAGGAAAACTGTCCATTGCAAAACACTTAGTCCAATACGAAACCTCTCAGTCGAGACAACACTGCAGGATTGCCCCGGAGATGGTACCTCAACCTCCTCGACGTACATTCTCCTCTCGACAGTCTTCAGCCCAGAGGGTCCTCGAGGGGCTGCTTCTGGAAGCCCTGGGCGGAGACAGGTCCTGTCGGTCGGGCAGCCCAGTGCACTCTGCTTCTGACTCGACAGTAGAGCCGACATCATCCAGAGTGGGCTTACATGCACTGGGAGGCACAGGATGTTGGCACTTCTTGAAGTGTGAAATATTTCCTGGCAGTAACCATCGTGCCTTTGATTGCCTAAATGACCCAAGGGTCCAGTTAAAACGGGAGTGAAAACTTGCTTAGTGGGTGTTGATTCCTTACCAACACCAAATCACCGATTGCCAGAGCCCGTCCTTTTGCATGCTGTCGCCTGGATATTTGATCATTCTTGGCCCATCGTTGCTGGAGCCGTTCAGCGAATTGATCACGCAAGTTGGAGGATGGAGTCACATGAGGGATGACATCGTCCACAATCCGGTTGATGCACAGCGACTCTGGGCTGACCATGGTCGTGGAGTGGGGTGTCAGCCGGTATTCTTTGAGGAACGTGAACAGGGCACACTCCATGTTCTGCCCCTGGGCAGTCGTTATCCTCAGTACTTTGTTCAGCTTTCCCATTCGCTTGGGGCCAACGGAATGTGATCTTGTGGTGCCGAATACCTCGGGATTGGAGGTAGCTAGTGAACTCGTGACTCAAGAAAGGCAGAGCGTTGTCTGTGCCTAGCTCTCGAATGAGACCATGGGTGGCCATTACCTTCTCGATCCGTGGTATTGTGTTGTTGGCTGTAATAGAGTCCAGAATCTCGACCTCCGGATACTTTGAAAAATCGTCTATAACTACGAGCATGTGTCTTCCATCTGGCAGACTCCTGAAGTCGGCACTTGCTCGGTGCCAGGGGTGAAGTGGTATATCTTCTATCATAATCGGTGCAGGTGGTTCAGCTGGGCCAACTGTCTGACACAGGGAGCAAGACTGGACTGTCTGCTCTACGACACGGTCCAGGTCAGGGAACCACACCTTGCAGCGCAATCGGGATTTAGTCTTGACTATTCCTTGGTGAGCAATGCGAGCCAAATCCACCAGCTGTTGCTGTAGTGCTCTAGGGCTCACCAGGAGGGCACCCCTCAATATTCATCCCTCGGGAGAGATGGCTAGCTCCATGCGGACATGATGCAGGGCCTTGAGTTCTACTTGCGCTTCCTCAGTTCTGCATGTCAAGTTTTTGAGTAGGAGATGCCACATTCCTGACCCCACTGCCGAGGCCGCCATCACCCATCACTCATCCGCTTTGGTTACTTTGACGATGTTTTCCTACGAGACAGGAAGGGGGCGAGATCGTTTGACCACCAGTTTGATGCACTCTTCGACCTTGTCTGCTTCATCTTCCTCCTCCTTAGTTACCGGCCTTGCATGCCTGGACAGGAAGTCAGCTGGATTGTGCGTCCTGGGCGATAGACCACTTTGAACTGTTATTCCTGTAGCTGCAGGATCCACTTCTCGATTTTCGGAGGAGGTTTTGATGAGATTTCCATGAAGAGGGGGATTCGCGGTTTGTGGTCTGTTTGGACTGTAAACGGTTGACCATACTTTTCGATATGTGAATACCGCTGTTTGGTGTCTGTTAGGGCACGACTGGCATAGGCTACTGGGGCCCACTCCCTGTCCGGTTGCTTTTGTGATAGTACTGCACCAAGTCCAATGGGACTCGCATCGACGGATAGCTCCGACTCACATGTCGGGTTGAAGTAGACCAACGTGGTCTCAGCCGAGAGGACGTGTTTGGTGTCCAGGAAAGCTTTTTCCTGCACAGGGCCCCATTCCCACGGGGTGGTGTTCTCCGAGAGGTCTCTCAATGGTGCCGTGAGGTCAGTGAGGTTGCGGATAAAACGCCCACAGTATGTGACCATGCCCTGGAAGCTTCTCACACCAGTCACGGTGGTGGGGGCTGGTGCGGTCTGGATGTCACAGACTTTCGCAGGGTCTGGCAACTCTACCTGCTGGAAAAAATGGTATCCGAAGAAAGCTACTTCCTATTGGAGAAATGCACATTTCTCACGATGGAGGGTGAAACCGCTGTCTTATAGTCTCTGGAATACATCCCGGAGGCGGTCCATGTGTTCCTCTAAAGTGGGTGCATGCACCAAAATATCGTCACTGACATTAATGACTCCTCTTGGGCCGGAGAGCACACCTCTGATGGTGTCTTGAAAGATTTCTGCTGCACTGGAGACTCCATAACTGAGACGCTTGTATCTGCGCAGTCCCACATGTGTGGAGAAGGTCGTTATGGCTCTCGACTCGGGATCCAACAATAGTTGATGATACCAGGCCTGTTGGTCCATCTTTGAAAACCATTGCGAACCACTCACTTCCGCGAATATGTCATCCACCGTCGGGGTTATGTGACGTTCCCTCTTTATTGCGTGGTTTGGCAGGCGCATGTCCACGCAGATTCTGACTTCACCTGGTTGCATAGGTTTTTGTGCTATCACAATGGGAGATACCCAGGAAGTCAGACCTTCCACCCGCTCAATGATATCCTCGGCCTCTAGCTTCCTCAGCTTCTCCTCAACTTTTGATCGTAGATGAAAAGCCACTCGCCTGTGCTTGAGGGCAAATGGCTGGATCGAACGATCCACATGGAGCTGGACCATGTGATCCTTGAGGCACCCTATGCCTTCAAAGAGTGACTTGAACTCCTCCACCAGGGACTCCACAGCTTCCTGATGCACAGCGAATCTGAAGGCTACCAGCTGTAGGTGCTCCGCCATGCGGCAGCTCAGCAACATCCCGGATCCCTCCTGGATGAAATAAACCTTGGCTCGGGTGGACCGTGACTCGTGGGAGATGTTGCTAGTGAGTACTCCTGCCAATAGAAGAGGCATCGTAGAGCCATATGCAAACACTTGTGTGGAGATTGGCCGCAGGGTCGGTTGTATTGGGAGGGTCCTTAGTATTGACACCGCCATTATGTTTATTGAGGCCCCTGTATGGATGAGCACCTGAATTGGGTGTCCGGCGACACTTATGCTGCATTTTGGGATTCACCGTCTGGGGCATCCATTTGGCTGCAGGGCGTGAATGACGTGGACTGTACCTTCCACGTCATCGTCATCCATGTCATCTTCTTCTCCTCCCGTCTGCGGGGTTTCCATGGAATTGACTTGACGGCCTTGCTGTTGTCTTCGCAAAGCCGAGCGGCATACCTTTGCCAGGTGATTGATCCTGCCACACACTGTGCACCGCTTCCCTTGAGCAGGGCACGGGCCTTGATGAGGGTAGACTCCTCCACATGTGTAGCATGCCCTGGATGTTGGTGGTGGTTTGCTGCACTCAGGCTTCTTTGTGGAGGGTTTTGCAGGAGATTCGGACACCACCACATTCACAGGTTCTGTCTTCACCTGCCATTGGAGTGCTGCTTCCATGTGTGCAGCACGCACCTTTGACAGTTCTTTGGACCGGCCCATCGTCAAGATGTCCACCATGGAAATTCCCAGGCTTTGGAGTATGTTCTCTCGTAACTTGGCGGACGAACACCCCTGAATAAATTGGGCCCTTATTTTGTTGTTGGCGTCCGGTAACGTGCATGTACTTGCCAGTTCCTTTAACCGGGCATAGAATGTGTCCACCGACTCTTCGGGTAACTGTCGTGCGTGGAGTAGAAGGAAACGTTCAAAATCTGGGTTGACCAGATGTTCGAAGTGCGCGGTCAGCGCAGCTTTGAGTGTGGCATACGTTTAAGGTGGCCCATTCTCCACTACCGATTTGCCCAACTTGTGGATCGCGGGACCACCCAGGTGAAGCAGCATGGGTTGTTGGTGCTCTGGCTTCAGGCCCACTGCTGCAAAGTAGGTCTCGAGGTGCTCCAGCTGTCCTTCCACTTGGCCACCTGCGAAGATGGCGGACAATCGACCACAAACGCTTCCACAGGGGGAACAGTCGCCATGCTGCGTGGCTCAGGCCCAGTGGGGGCACACTTGTCACAGGATAATGACCCTTATGGCGAGGAAAACGCAGCTCTTGCCCATGCAACAGCACGTCACAGTTCTGCACTCCTTCTGTATCCTGCTGCAGGTTGCTGGAATGCCCCTCCTTGCACACAGCTTTCTGGGTGCCCACAGAGAGCCCTTATTGTTTCTCCTGTTTGTTTCTGTATTTAGTCTTTGTCCATTTTCCTTTTTTCTGATGTTATTCTGTTTTTTCTTTTTATTTGTTTATGTGCCTGAGTTCACCTATTTCTTTCTTCTCTGTTCCATTATGCCTCCTTAATTTGTATTTTGGAGACGTCCAGCTGTTGCAGGCACCAGTCCGCCGTGGATGCAGGCAGAAACGGTGGCATGAGTCCGCGAATGACCAGGCATCCTGTCCCACGCTCAGCCTCCGCGTGATGGCAGGCGTGCGCCTGCTCACAGGCCACGTGTGTGGAGGTCCCACTGGGATAGCACAGAGGCAGGGTAAGGCAGCCGCTCCGGGGACCAGCAGTGATAGCAGGAATGCTGCACACAGCAGTGGTACGCTGGAGGGGGGTGCTCACCGCAATCCTGTCAGGCCCAGCGCCCGAAGGCTTTTCGCTGTACCGCGGCCGCTTCAGCGGGGGCACGGCCGTTCCGGAATATAGAGAGCGTGCGGAGGCAGCACAGATGTCACGTGGGTCCCAGCAACAGTAACCACCCTCGTCGCCAGTTGTTGCGTGCCAGGGGATAAACCTTGGGATAGCACCAGTATTAGCAGGGCATAGGGATATGAGACACAGCAGACAAAATAAGGCACAGACTCTCAGCCAGGTGGTAAACGTGGTCTGACCTGGATATCCGGTCACAACCCTTCCTTTATTCCCTAACCCACACTTCCGCCTGTGGTGGTACCACCTTCTTGGTATCCTGGAGAAAAATGTAGCGGACACCCCTTCATCACAAACTACATGGAGTGGTCCTCACACCATAACAGGGGGCAAAAAGAGTGCCACCTGGAGAGGGCGCAGCAGTACCTGGTTATTTTCAGGATCCATGTGGGCCTTAAACTGTTTAGGGTAGCGACAGTGGTGTGCAACTTGTGCCTGGGCACTGTAATATTAGAGGTCAATATTCAGAGCCCCCATGCCTCCCTGCTTGAAGGGAAGCGTTAGAATTTCCAAGGCAATCCACGGTTGTTTTCTCACCCATGAGAGGGATATCTAGAATGAACGAAGCCTCTGATGAAAATGGAGTGATAGAGGAAGTGGTCGTTTAATAAACAGATAGTGGAATTTAGGAAAGGTCACCATTTTTACAATGGCTATCCTTCCTATAAAGGACAGTCTGATCCTCAGCCAGCTCTCCGCATGCTCATGTAGCCAGATCATCAAATGCCCATAGTTGTCCCTCCATAGAACATCAATATCTCTGCTAAGCGATACCGGAGGTATGTTACCGGTCCATCAGCCCATTCAAGCTGATATTCTGGTGAAAACAATGATGATTTGTCCATCAAGGGAAACAGGACTAACTTTGCCGAGTTATTGGTAACCCCCAACTGGCCCACAAAGCTGGTGAATGTCTTTATTAATAAGTGTAAGTTGGCCCAGGGATCTCTAACATTTAGGGTGACATTGTCTGCATTGACACTACAGCTTTGTGAGGCATACATGCTAAACCCCAGTGTGCATGGTGCTGTCCCAGCCGGGCCACAAGCAGGTCCATAGTGACAGCAAATTAAATGGGAGACAAGGGGCAACCCTGACAAGTTCCCCTTGTCACCAAAAAGAGGGTTGTGATCATCCCGCTGACCGTTAGCCAGGCCACAGGCTGACTATACTGGAGCCCAAACAGTAGAATAAACTGAGAACTCATACCAAGCCACGGCAGCAAGGCAAAGAGATATGGCCCTCATGAGCGGATCAAATACCTTGGTGGCATCTAATAACACTGCTGCTGCACTCAGCATCGGCTCATTTGTATGGAGCAGAGCGAGGAAGGTGCACAAATTGTGTGAGGTTGACCTGCCCAGAACAAAACAGGACTGATCCGGTCGCACTATATTCGGCAGGAGTGGCAGGAGTTGTAAGGCGATAAGATAAGCCAGAAGTTTACTGTCTATGTTAATCATGGACGAAGGGCAATATTATTCACAGTGCCGGGGGTAGTGCCCAGCCTTAAGGATCATCACAATTAGCACCTCTCATTAGGATGGGGGAAAAAACTGGTAGAGTGACTCCTTGCACATGGTGAGGAGACAAGGGGCCAATACATCAGCATATTCTTTTTAAAATGCAGCTGTGAGCCTAGCCAGACTGAGTGCTTTGTCAGCTGGCATACCAGAAATAACCTGGACAACTTCCTCCACCAAGAAGGGTTCGTCAAGATATTTTCTGTGACAAAACTCTAGCCACACCAATTGTATAGAGACAAAATATGTGTTGAGATCCATGGGATGTTCTGTGTAGCTTAATAAAGTGAGGAGAAAAAAATCATTCAGCGCCCTTTGGATAGCCTCAGTGCCTATGCACTCATTGAAATGCCCATCCTGCAATTCCACTAAGTAGTCGCCCGCCCATGGCTTGCATGACATGTGAACCATGGTTTTTCCTGCTCTGTCCTTTTACCACTCAGCGTGGCCCTTTCTGCCAAGGTAATTTAGTGTCTCTCTGTACAGCCTCCTCGTACTCTGCCAATTTGTACTGGATGGAGGCTAGAGTTGTTGCACTACAATCTGCAAAGTACTGAAGTTCTAGCTCTCTGATCTACTTCTCCAAACACGCAATTTCACCACACAGCGTTTGTAATACACCAGCCTGCTTCACTATGCATGCACCTCTTATTACAACCTTAAAGGCCTCTTAGAGAGAGGATTGTGACATCTCAGTGCTATCATTTTGCTCAAAGTAATACGAGACTGAGGATCTAATTTCCTCACTGAACACTGGTCATGAAAGGCTCCGGACAGAATCTTCCATGTGAATGCAAACAAGGGAGTATCTAGGAGGGCTAATTCAAGCAGAACCTGGACATGATCGGACAGCATCTCTGGCAAGTGGGAAATTCTCAGGGTCCAGTTATCAATATCACGCAATGCCAACCAATTGTCCATATGTGACCATGTGGCGTGCTCCATGTTTAAACACATTCCTTCAGTGTCATTTGAGTGTCAGGTGTGCCATAGATCAATTAGATCAACATCTTCAATGAGTAGGCACAGCTGGGCTGCTGCCCAAGGATGCAGGTGTCTGGGGTCAAATAATCTATCCACTGACGAGTCTTAAACAACATTGAAATCATCTCCCCGCTGAGTCTCACCACGCCTAACAAGCCCACCACCTGCTACACCTTTGCAAACAATTGGGGGTCATCCACCTTTTGTCCTTATACAGCAGGTCCCACACCAACCCATTATGAATAATTATTGCCACTGGCACAGTCTTAATAATACGCTGCATGTCCTTCTCCCATCCATCCCACCTGAAGCTACACCTGAGTACTCTCCATGAGATGCAGCCTCTGCAGGAAGCAGATATCCACTGAGTGTCAATGTAGGTACGCAACAACATGTTGCGCCTTCTGCGGATCAATAGGACCCATCACATTCCAGGTTGACTGACTGCATAAGTAAAGAGGGATTGGGACATGCATCTCTGTTGCTAAAGGAGCAGTCACCAAACCATGCAAGGTGTATTTATCCATTGAATGGACCTAAAGGAACGGACAGTGAAAATAAAATGCAGCCAAGGGGCTGCAAGCAACTGCGTCAAACACACATTCCTCCCACCTCCCTCTTTGGCCCCCCAATCTGATCAAATTTCACTAACTCCCCCCTGTTTGCAACACCCAACAATAAGCAAGAAGAACTCTCCAGAGACCCATCCCATGGGGTTGATCTAGAGGTATGGCTTAGTGCCAGCCATAGTGTAGCTGGGAGGCTGTAGGAGACAATGTCATAGGGGCCCCAACGCACTGGGTAAGTTCATCAGGATCCCAAGGGGTCTATTACCACCAGTTACCCCGCTGCCACATAATAAGATAAAAATCAGCACATTCCCCAGGCCGTCTCACTCTCACTGAACTCATCAGGCTGTCGTACTTTGGTATTTGGGACCACGTAGGAGACAGGGCCCTACCCCTGTTTATTCATGTATTAGCAAACCGCGATTGGTCAATGCGGTATTTACAAGCGCTTTGCATAACGTCCCATTGCCAAATGCACTATGTATACGTTATTATACATTGACTCCGTGGGTTCCATCTTGGAGTGGTGGCCATCTTATAAGTTGCCCTCACATAGACAAACACATTATAAGCAAGTACGGGCCTTTAGAATACATGTACTTTCTGCTTGACTTCTCCATGACCTGGGCAGCTGGTCTCCGCTGCCCCAGGTCAGTCCGGTCTCACGAGCTCCCCTTCCTCCGGCCACCTGTGATTAGCATCAGGGCTTGACACACCATAAAGTCCTTTCATCGCACACAAGCCTCCGGCTAATCACTTTCGCACCTGCTTGTTCCTGCTTTATGGCCTGTTTCTCAAAACAGGAGATGCTCATGTTTATTGGGGTCAGATGTGGGATCTGAGCCTTGCTGGGTAAATAATTGCGGGCTGGCTGAACTGAAATGTGAGATTGCAATCATGACTCTGCTTGTTCTTTGAAGTAAAATATGTGAATGACCAACTGCAAGAGAAGGGCGGTGTTGCCCAGAGCGTAATATGCATTATAAAAGAGAACACTGGTTTTTGTTGTTCTAGAGACTGTCTCATTCAGTTGCTAATGCTTCTGTGCGACGTAGTCTCACTCATTTGAGTTTAATAAAGATGTCTTTTCATATTTCAGCTTCTGTTGCCAAGTTCTTTGTGATATTATCAAGATATGCAGAATTTTATAATACCACATCAGGAAGTACTTGAAGTCATAGGGTGCTACCCCTAGCACCTCTGGAGTCTCAAAAATTGGAGTACTTCAGTTTGGCGCCCACCAGCGGCCTCATCAGAGAAGTGACTTTCTGTGGGAGTGATCTGGTCAGGAGACTGAAATCTACTGGAAGGACAGAACGGGATTCTACCAAGAAGGTACTCTGTGCACAGGGATTCTGGAGATTCTTTGATTATGTAGTCCGGTATATTTCTGCTCTTCCTGATTTTGATCCTCCACATGATGTCACTCAAAAGGTGAGAAAAAGAACCCAATTGGCGTGAGTATTATAAAAGACGTTTGGGCATGTAGAACTTGACAATTAGAATTTGGATAACCTTTTGATTATCAAGAATAAGAATTAAGTATAAGTGGGTCGCTCCCAGTCCTTTGGTTCTTTGGGTCTTTAATTTGGTTATCGCAATTACCAAAGCCGAGGGGTTGGTTTCTTGGTTTCTGATTTGGTCATTGCAATTACCAAAACCGAGGGTCTCGCATATTTGCGAGTTTATTGGTAGAGATAAACCCTTGAAGTTTGGAGCTAGATTAGTGAGCTATAAGATGCCTGATCTTAGCAAATTTGGAAATGTAGCTTTTGGTTTGTATAAGTTTGGATATGCAAATTGCAATTTGTGTAGGCAGGTAATGAGGAGATATTTCTCCATTTGGTTTTGATTATAATACTTGCGTTTTCCGCAATATTTTTGGCATGCCTGTTTGTAAGCTCACATGGATAAATGTGTTGCTTTTTGTTTTGAAAGGTACCATAGTGTGGGAAATATCTAAATAGGTTAGATTTAGAAACATATTTCTTCCTTGGTGATTTTGTATCCCCAGGGAATTAAAATATGACATAATACAAAACAAGGATCCTTCGTTCTGCGCAGTTTCACGAATGAAGATATGCACAACGATTTTGTGTGGTGTTCTGCTAGGCAGAGCTAGTGAATTGAGCGCATTCACTACTTCTTGGACATGCATCTGTCTGTGGGGCTGTTCATGCAGCCTTTTGGAACACTATTGAAAAGCGTTGCTTGTAAATATGACCTACAACCAGTATTTGCAAATGGTTTGTTTCAAGTATAGTCTGTGAGCTGTTCTTTCTTTCTGTCATGCGTATTGATTTGTAAGTCAACTGTGTGTTTAAATGTCTGTGGTTTTTTTATCATTAGTGCAACTTCTGTAAGTAAATTGCGACGGCGCTATTTATGAAAAATGGCTAAAGCGCGCTGTGTTGTCTGTTTACCCCCTTTCTGTTTATGTCTGAAATGAGCTCAATATGTGTTTGTGGGTCTTCTGATGTTTCCAGTCTGTTAAGTAGTTTGCTGGTTAATTAATATCAAGTAGAAACTTAAAACAAAAATCCAGAAATGAACAATGTGATGTGCTACAATAGCTATGTGTTGCTCTTTAATTTATAGAATGAGCAATTGCGCACATATACAAAACTGCCGTTAAATGCTTAAAGGATAAAATTAGAAACACATTCGATAGATATAAATCAGGCCCCAAAAACGAAATTATCTATTTTTGCAAAAGTAAATAAATTTACAGCATTTTCCTTAGATGCATTATATTAGATGTTCACAGGCAAACTTTTCAGCTGCAGTATATTTGATAGAAATGTTCATTCAGCCAGCACCTTCCCAGTTGAACACGGGTGAAATTTGGCAGAACCGTCTTTTTAAATGAAAGTGGCGCAAAAATGTGACGCGTTTCAAATTGGGCTTATGCGCTTAGGCTTGTAAGTTAAATGTGTCCAAAATGATAAGCAAGGGATGCAGCTTGTTTTTTATACATGGAATTATCACAAAAACGAATAATTGGGATTTTTTAAAAAGAAAATTATTAATCATGGGAAAAATTATTTTAAAAAATAAGTGCTTTTCAAAATCGTTTTTTGATATTTATAAAGCTTAATACTCATACTATGACCTCCTAGCATTAAAATTTGATTTAAGTTGTGTTGCATCACTAAAATGACAAGCATTCGCGCGTACAATTTTCCCTTGGCGCAGGCGCAAACAAGCTCATTTTTATACAGTATAAGTTATTATTTCCAATGCCTGACTCATGGGTTATGTAATAGACATTCTGGTAATGCATATTACGCAAGAAAATTGTAGGATATTCATTTTTTAATGCTTAAAATATCAAAGTCGAATTTGGGTAAAAAGGACTGTTTCAATTGCATTTTCTTTCATTCAGAGTACTGTTTAAAGTGTCCCAGGCTTCAGTAAATGCATACGTTTAGGTTTTGATATATATTTACAGGTTGTGCCTTCTTATGATTCAATGAGTCAATGTGCCAGTACAAAGGCTTGTTTTAATATCAGGGTTGAAGGTTCTAACTTTAGCTGTGTCTGTCACGATATTACTGAACACGCTATGAAAAACAGGACCTTTTTAAAATTTGGAGAAATTAAATAAAATATGGCGTCACAACCCGCAACTATTTTGATGTTAATAAAAAACGGCCTTAATGGAGTTAGCACCCACATAGAGAAAGAGAAATGGAGAATTGTTTTTTGATGAAGGAAAAAGAGGATGTTTGTGAGCAGGTACGTGATGAAGTCAGTAATGATAGAGGGGTGGAGAAATGTACAACTACGGTTATAGGAACTGGGTAATACGTAGGAAGGAGAAGAACAATTGGGAAAATACAATGCCGTGGAGGGAAGAGAGATGATGAAGGGGAGTAATAAAGACATGAAGAGTAGCGTGAGGAAGGTTGTATTGACGAAGGGAATGAAGAGGAATGTGGTACCGGTTTGAGTAAGTAGGAGAGGAAAGATGAGATTGCAGGTTCTAGCAGTAGGGGTGAAAATATTGTGATTACCTGGCGGGAGGCACTGAGTTTCATATGCTAATATAAAAGGGACTAACAGAGCTCGAATAAAGGCAAATGACTAAATGATGAAGAAAATATCAAAACTCATTGCGAATACAATTCACAGTGCCAGTGGACTGGGGCAGAAAGTGGTCTCACTTGCTGGAGTTCAGTCTAACTTCAGCTGGGCCTACTGAGACGTTCATTCACTTAAGGTTGATGAAATGTATACCATTGCATAGGATTACAACAAGCATTTATTCTAAAAACTGGTATGTGTGTTATTAAGTTTTGTGAATTATTCACAGTACATGTAGTTTAACAATCTGGGAATAGGGATAATTTTTTTTAGCGCCTAAAAAGGAGAAATTATTTTTCAACATAGAGCGAATTATTGCAAGTTAGGAGGGATTAGGAAGGCCTTCTGGCTTTGACGAATTCAGAGTGTCAGAAGCTGGGGGTTGGGAGCTGCAGAGGCTGGCTCGGTCAGGCTGCTGAGATGCTATCTTTAGTGTAAACAATGAGTAGGCTGCCACGTTGACTTTTATGACCTTTTAAATTAGGGCCTTGCCTCTGTGGAATGCAGAATGACCTTGCTACACGGGCCTCTAAAGGTGGGGTTTCTGGTTTCTCCATAGCATCACTAAAACTAAAGAACTTAATTCCAAAGGGAAAATATCGCCAAGAGGTTTTCTTTGAAAGTCCAAACATCATGTTAAATGCTTTGCTGATACATTGGTGCTCTAAAAAAGAAAATAGAATGATGCCTGCTATAGTTGCTCTTATTTAACAGAAAACGAAGTGTTGCATTAAGTCTTAGACAGAAAACAAGATGCAGCCTTTTTCTAAAATTTCTTTAAGGCTACATGCCTACGTGAGAATGCATTGCCAATTAAGACTTCTTTTTCACAGTGGACATTGTAGGTGCCAAATTACTATGGAGTGTCAGTGTAACGATTTTTTATTTCTAGAAATGTAAAACTTGAGTGGCTGGATGTTGAAAGGACTGACAAGAGGGTAACAGTTAAGTAATGCAATTTATTTTTGTGTATTTGGTTCTATCATGAATTGTTCTTGCTGGTCCTGTATGTTAGAAGAGAAACAGTAGAGTTATGTTTGACAGCAGATTTCCATTGCCTGGTGATCTACTGTCAAAAAGGAGGGTAAGTATTTTAAACCTGACAAATTAAACAGGCCCAAATATTGGGTTTTGGGCTGCAGTTTTACAGTGCATAAAGTACATGACATGGTGTTGTGTGTCACCGCTTTTTACATATGCTATTGTTTTGTCTATGCTTTTTTGTGCTTGATATACAGCAAGTATATCTGATGGCTTTACGTTTTGTGCGTTTTTATTATTTTTTGCATGTTTTCGTTGTTTTTGTTGCTGCTTTTTATACTATTACAAGTTTACCTATATTGTATGGGGATGGTCATGACGATGCCCATCGCTACGCAACAGTTGGTTGAACTTGTTCTGGTTACTAAATTCCACAGCTAATGATATTTCATGCTGTGAACATGAGAGGCAACACTTCACCAGTGCATGTCTAAATTGGCTATAATGGTATTACAGAAAACTAAAAGAGATCTACAGGATCAAAGTGTGTCACCTGTCACGTTATACTGCCCTTCCCTTAAAGGAACAGGCAGCCCTACATTTATGTATCCTTGATTGAACCTAAGGATGAAATTATAGATCTGTGACTCAAGGTGGCTTAATTTCTATATTACATTAGGTAATGGTGTCCTGTCTCCTAAGTAGCATATGGCCTTTGCTTCTTAAAAGGAAACTAGGTTTTCATTTTTCCCTGCAGAAGGAACTGGAACATTACCTAAGATTACCGTATATGGTGTAGTCGCCAGCGGTAGAGTTAAAACGTATGTGACTTTGGCCTTTTGTGTATCACCCGTACTCTTGGTGATGTCACATGCCTGACTACCACCCAAGTAAATTCTTGTCCTTCCTATAGATTTTTATTTTTTTTATTGCTTTTGTTTCTTCCCTGCCCAATGTCGCATTATGCTTAGTGATTGGGGATTTTAGTTGTGTCCTAGTTCCAATTCCCTTTTCCGTATTCCTTTCACCAGTCAGCCCATTTATTATTGTAGGTGTATTGTTCAGGTACATACTTCCAGACTACAGTGATGCACCAGGAACCCCCATATTATGTACAATTCCCTTTTGCATGACCAGACTGGTTTCCAAGAATTTTCCTTAGGCCTGCTGCAATGTTTTCCAGCCTGACTGTCAGGATAGCGATAGACTGGCTAACTGACTCAATATTATAGTAAGACAAGTTTTCCATACCAATAGGGGATATCTTGCGTTTACCCTTTTGAACACGACAAATTTTCAATGTCTATTTTTAATGTGGTTTTTACCCTTCTTGTTCCTGCTGCTTTAATTTTTGGTGGGATCAGATGTGTTCTAATCATGCAAATATCAGGACCCTCTAGTTCTTGTCTTTTGTTTTCATATCTGACTATTAGCCTGTGTATTGCCTAGTGCACCTGATATGAAAGGTTTCTACATGCCTATGATAATCTGTACCATGTGATTTCTCTATTGAAATGTCCTAGATAAGGAATTTAGAAACACTTATATGTAATCATTCAGGAAAAAAATGTGTGTTTGCCCTATTAGACAATGCCACCATATGTGAAGACATCCATTTTAGATAGAATTCTCGTGTAGTTATCTACCCTTAGATGATGGAGGCTCTCACACGGAAACCCAATTGAAAAGCTTAGAGGCACTGTTTTGCCTACTGCCTTTTTTATTTGTATTGCTTCCTAAGAAAGACAGTGTATTCTGGACCAAAATTGTCCCATGGCGTGTGGCCACTCCTTTGAAGGACCGCAGGCCACCTGTTTACAGTCCCCTTGTTATACAACGAACTGGTTAAAGCATCACGCTTGCTTCGTCATAAGGCGTTCAACATCAGAAAAGATGGAGGAGCTGGTTTTGCCACAGAACCAGAATTTCAGTACACAAGAGCGCCTGTCATGTGCTGGTAACCTCTGACCGTGTGCAGTCCCTTGAGCCCCTTGGCCTGAGTTTTTGGCCACACATACCCCCTCTTTTCCTTTGCTTCAATGGAAGTGCAGTGCACCGGCGGATCCAAGATTGACAGAAGGCACTACATTCCAGTGCCCATGAAAGAGCAGCCTGAGCGTCCTCTGACACCGAATGATGAGTGTTGGATCCTGAGAATGGTCCCGGGTCTGCACAAGATGATCTGTGCCCATGACCAATGAAGAGCATATTATTCGTAGTGTCTGCAGCAGAGGAAAGACACAGGTGCACTGCCTTGAAACATTGAGACCGTGAGCTGTGAGTGTTTGCCAGGAGGGCACTCCAACTGAGCAGTACTTTCTTTTCTCATGAAAGGCTTGAATGAAGAGGCCCATGCAAAAGAAAACAACAGAAGAAGATTTGATGGACAATAGAAGCCTGCCAGAGAGGCTTTTTGAACGGACTCTGGGCATAGGTGGTTTCACGAGAGGTTTCCGTGTGATTGTATAGACTAGGTGTTAGAAGATGTTTGTTTTGCTGGCATTGTCTAGTATAAACAGAATAAAATCCATTTTCTGTGGAAAGGTGCCCCCTTTTCACCTCAGAGCATTGATGAGGGTCACCACTGTTTCACCTGAACATACAAAATGTATAGGAGCCCTAAAATGTTACTAAATATTTCATTTGTAATAGTGGTCGCTACTTTCTCCCGTTGTCTAAATATTCTCAATAACGTGTTTTCTAGTGGGTTTTAAACATGACGTTGTCATTTATGGGTGGGATTGTTTTTCTCTACCCAATTGACTTCTGCACCCGCTTCCCAACCTATGTCTTTTTTTCACTCTTTTCACCCTTTTCCTGAACATGAGCAGGTTAAAAGATTAGAATTCGTAAGCGATTCTTCTATACAGCTTCTGCATCAACACTAGTTAGTAGTGAACATCACTAATTGTTGGGGTGTGATCTTATGCCACCTAGATAGAGGTATTCCTTATTTTGTCCTGCCATATGTGGCCTTTGTGCTTCTTCGTGTTCAAGGAGACCTGTCCAGAGAGAGAGTCCAAGTACTAGGATTTTGCTCCATCAGCAACATCTTGATGATCTGGTGAATATAGACCTGGACTAAGATCAGTATGAGTATAGTGATTGCCTATGTAAGGGCAAAAGGAGGGTCTGTCGTACTTTGGTATTTGGGACCACGTAGGAGACAGGGCCCTACCCCTGTTTATTCATGTATTAGCAAACCGCGATTGGTCAATGCGGTATTTACAAGCGCTTTGCATAACGTCCCATTGCCAAATGCACTATGTATACGTTATTATACATTGACTCCGTGGGTTCCATCTTGGAGTGGTGGCCATCTTATAAGTTGCCCTCACATAGACAAACACATTATAAGCAAGTACGGGCCTTTAGAATACATGTACTTTCTGCTTGACTTCTCCATGACCTGGGCAGCTGGTCTCCGCTGCCCCAGGTCAGTCCGGTCTCACGAGCTCCCCTTCCTCCGGCCACCTGTGATTAGCATCAGGGCTTGACACACCATAAAGTCCTTTCATCGCACACAAGCCTCCGGCTAATCACTTTCGCACCTGCTTGTTCCTGCTTTATGGCCTGTTTCTCAAAACAGGAGATGCTCATGTTTATTGGGGTCAGATGTGGGATCTGAGCCTTGCTGGGTAAATAATTGCGGGCTGGCTGAACTGAAATGTGAGATTGCAATCATGACTCTGCTTGTTCTTTGAAGTAAAATATGTGAATGACCAACTGCAAGAGAAGGGCGGTGTTGCCCAGAGCGTAATATGCATTATAAAAGAGAACACTGGTTTTTGTTGTTCTAGAGACTGCCTCATTCAGTTGCTAAGGCTTCTGTGCGACGTAGTCTCACTCATTTGAGTTTAATAAAGATGTATTTTCATATTTCAGCTTCTGTTGCCAAGTTCTTTGTGATATTATAAAGATATGCAGAATTTTATAATACCACATCAGGAAGTACTTGAAGTCATAGGGTGCTACCCCTAGCACCTCTGGAGTCTCAAAAATTGGAGTACTTCAAGGCCAAGAAGTGCAGCCCACAAGTATGTCCCTCTTACTCAATAGTCTGCTCATCTGGATGGGATGGTACCAGAATTGGGGTGATTCCGTGGTCCATAAAACTGGTGATTCATCTCTCACAGAAGAATCATGGAGAGAATCATTATCACTGAGGTATTCTGAGCCTGAGCTGCGTGCAGTCAGCGACGTCCCCCCATTTCTGCTGGGATGGACTGTCCAATTTTGGCTGAGGTCTTGGGGTCAGTGAAAATTGGGTCTTTCCTTGGAATAGCATCAGCAGCTTAGCCGGGTATAGCAGAGACTATTTGGCATTTGTATGCTGGAGAGTGCTTTTGACTCTGGGCCGTTTGGCTCAAAAGGCCGATATGCTTGGCAGGCTGGAAAAGAACGATCCTGGACCTGGTGGAGACTGGAACTACAAGCGAACTGCTGGTGCATTTACTCTCCTGATAATGTAGCACAATATGGTGCGACTGGAGGGTGTCCCCATGGCCTACCCGTTGCCTTGCCCAGTGCCATAAAGAAAGTTGAGGGAGCCCCCCTGCCACGTACACTAAGGGGCCCCCGGTCTGGATTTATTCCAGGAGCCTGAGGGGCCTGAGTACTGTGCTGAGGGGCCCCCGGCAGTGTGGGGGCTGTGGGGGCTTGTGTTACACCAGTGGCTTTGCCCAGGCTGCTCTCAGTGCTGAGAGGAGCGGTGTTTGGGACGCTAGAGTTTACGCCTATGCCCATGGCTGCATTACTGGAGACAGGCCTGTGAGTGGCGTAGGGGATGTTGCAGAAGCCCTGAGCATTTGTCTCGGCAACTGGGATTGAGGCTGACTCTCCCGCAGCCTGTCTCTGGGTGAGGTGCAATTGGAGAGGCTACGGCAGTAAGTGCACTTGGGCTATGGGTGATCTGTCTGCTTGGACAATGTCTGCTTGGCGCTGCTTGGCCATGCAAGCTGCTGTAATTAATTATGGGGCGGGCCGGCATGGAGTGGCCACCCAGCACATAAAAGTGACACCCTGGGGCCTGTGAATAAATTGGGCCTGTGAGGGTAGATTAAAGGTAGCACAGGACTTGCGATGCCCTGGCCAGCTGTTGTGATGTGTTTGTGGACTGCCTATACCCTAGCCTACCTGTTGACAGAGTGCTGTATGGTGCAGTTGTAGTGTAACAGAGGAGGCCCTGCCTCATTACCCCTTAACTTTTTTTATGCTGCTGGCTTACTGGGGCTACTGATACCTGGAGCCTGCCTGTTTTTTGACACTGTTGGTGATGCTGACACTGTGGCTCAACACAATGGGACTGATTCTCACCCCTTGCTGGGCAACAAGCAGACTTTAGAGACATTGGGGCACCAAAGCAGGAGTCTTTCCGAGAGCCCTTGTGCATTGCTACGAACATTGTGGAGAGCCTTGGCCTGCTCATGCCCCCGGGGGAGTCAGTGAGGTGAGGCTGCGTGGCTGGAGAGTCGGCTCTGGCTATGACATTACAGATGTGGTTCCGACCAATAAGAGGACAGTAGGCCCGGCTGAGCTGCAGTCACACAGAACTGGAGCAGCAGCAGTCTGCTCATGCCCCGTGAATTGGGGAGTTGTGGGATCTTGGTGGAAACTAGGGCCTGGTGGCAGCTCAGAGCAGATATCCAGCTGGTGGGAGTGGGTGTTGCCTGCAGTACCTTGCTGGATAAAGGATGTGTAAAGCTGATGCAAAGCAAGATAAACTCCCCTTTGAGAACCATCGGCAAATGTGTACGATGGACCCCACTGTTGAGAACCACTTTCTTCACCAAAGCAGAAAGGATGGCCCACTGCCAGATATTAGATCCATGTTTTTGGACTTGAAACTGAGCCTCACAGCAATAAATAAGAAGATTGACCTCCTTGCGGACAGGTATGGCGCCTTAAAGCAAAATAATCTTTAATTGTAGCTTTACCTCTTATGTCCCTTTCTCCTGATTCTAGGTTTGGAAACCAACTTAGCCCTTCTCCACAACAAAGTTTTACTTTTTGAATTGTTAAACAATGACATCTAGAAGTGGATTGCTCTCATTGACTTCAAATACTTTTTGCCACTAATGTTTATTTCCAACTTTTACTATTGTTCCTGTCAATTACAAAAGTATCCCATAGCAGACACCTTATTTGTTTTTCAAACCAAATCTAATTATTAGCTCTGACTACCTTAACACTAGCTCAACTTCCGCAAAAACATAGACAAATACGTTAGCTGCTTCTTATTTTATAATTATGGCGCCGTTTGATGTATCTGCCTGAATCTATGTCATCCAGTAGTGAAAGTGTCTAACATTCAGCATTTCAGTTCTGTGCAAATTAGGAGAAATGTGGGATTCTATGACAGGTTTTGAGGCGTGGGATGAGTAGTGCATCTAAGGTTGTCAAGGTATATTATCTGAGCATTCAAAATCCCACTTTATGTCTATCCCATATATAATGTTTTTTGTTGTGGGTGATTGTCATAAACAGTACTTAGTGGGTTCATCCAAAATATATAATTACATTACAAATAATCAAATCAAATTATTTTTTTCAAATCATATTAATTTTATGTATAAAACAAATCTCACAGAAACCCATTACAGTTGTTATACATCAAGTTTAAAAAGTAGCCAAATCAACCAGTTCCTCTAACTATTACTTTATATCGATATATATCAAACACCCACGTAAAACAACACATCCAGACCAGTACAAATCTACAAATGTGTTGTATGATCAGACACAATCAAAGAAATTCATTTATGCTTCATGGGGAGATAATTTTGTTACCGTAAACAGCAATAAAGTTCATCCAGAGGTGAATAAAAGAAATATAAAAACAACCTGATTTAGAAGTTTTTTATCCGTTAAAAAATGTAGCTTTTGCATGCTAGGAATAGGAGCAGAGACAGCCATACTTTATACTGTTAAAAGAATATCATCATGTATCTAGTCCATAGAGCCAGTCCATATCTACTTGTTATGTGGCAATTATAGAAACGGCTGTAAAAATACTAATATTTTAATGTGGAGCAAGATTAACATTTATTAAAGAAAGTTTCATCCAAGTGCAAATGCTATTTCTGCTAAGGGTAATGTTAAGATTACATTTAGTGCCAGATACCGAATTTGTCAGTCATAGTTCAAAAAGAGGGGCCACAAGAACCTTTGTCTTTCTTCTTTTTTTTGGGGGGGGGGGCGTGGGTTGAAGGACATCCTTGTATTTTATTTTAAAGGTACAAAAAGGGAAAATTGATTACCACAAGAAAATTCTGGATTCATACCTAAAGCCAAATCTTAAAAATACATCAAGACACCAAATGTCAAGGTAAGAAGATCTGATAGATGATTTAAGCCTGAAGTCTAGAAAGGTGCATGTGTTTAATTAGGTGCATAATAAAGTGCATAAACAAGTGCACAGTTTAAGCATGAAATCTCAAAGCACGGAGTATGATAATTAATTAGCCAAAAAAACTGTATATATGATATTCCAGTTCAAGGAGTGCTGATTGGCTATGAGATAAATAACGAACCCTAAATTGTTGGAATGATTTTAATTGAACCAGCTTGTTTCGCATATCGTTCTTTGCTCTGTCCCATCCTAATAATTTTAGCAAACCATTCTGAAAATGCAGTTTTCCAGCACTACAAAACTAGCAAATGAGCTAGTAACATCACAATATATACCAATTTTTCAAATCTATGCCCTGGCCCTTGCATTGAAGAATAACCAATCGGGAGTATGCAAGGATTCATGGGATTTGTCTAGCAAATAATTTCCCAAGGCATTTTGTGAGAAATGCCGTTTCTGGTTGTCGGAGTATGCACCCTGAACAAGCAGGAACCACCACTCTAGTCAGGATAAGCTGGATACACACTAAAGGATAACCTGTGCTCACGCTTTGGTAGCTTGGTACAGAGCAGTCAGGCTTACCTGAAGAGGCAATGTGTAAAGTATTTGTGCAATACACACACACAGAAACACACAGAAACATATGAGTAAATCAGTACCAAAACGACAAAATTCCAATAGAACCAGAGTTCTGAATTCTTAAAGAATAAATCAAAAGTAGTGCTTAGAAATATATAGCGCTTATGGTGTTACACAAGGTTGCGCTGGACTGGGGTGAATCCAAAGTTCAGGCCTCCATCTATGGAGAGCAGGCACGCTAGAGGAGTCACGCAGGTAATGCTGAAGAAGTACCTTGGATGGAGCAAATGTCGACCTCGAAGACTCGATGCATTGGTTCCGATCTGTGTAAGTGATGAAGGCTTCATCAATGAACCCCTTCACTATGCAGGCAATGCGTTGTTGTCGAGCCACATGGTCCATCTTCTTTGAGCCGCCTAGTCCATCGAAGCAAAGTCATTGATCGGCTCCTGCGCCGGCATCGGAGGGCAATGCGCTGGTTCCGATCAGTGCAAAGTTATCACTGCATCGATTTTGATAGTTTTGTACAGCAGAAGTCACCTTTCAAGGGCCCAGGCCTGGATTGGCACTACTTGACAGGGCAGTACTCACCAGTGGCCAAGTGCATGTGCAGCTGCAGGGTTGAAGGACATCTGTGATGGCCCTAAGACTACAGCAGAACGGGGGCAAGCCAACAAGCCCTTGGAGTAACTCTGGGTTCAAGTGAGATGGGTCCAGTCCTTGTCCTCAGCAGGGCAGAGATCAGGAGGCATCTGGGCAATACATCAAAGGAAAAAGCATCTCTTTCAGAGCAGCAGTGAAGCAGAGTGGGAATCCTTGGAGCACAGCAGTCTTTACTCCTAGCAGAGTTTTCACAGGTCCAGTAGTACTGTCTTGGTAGGATCAGAGCCCCAGTATGTATATACAGTTGTGCCTTTGAAGTGGAGGTATCTTCAAAGAATGGTCTTTGAAGTGTACACTGGGCATTTCTTCCCAAGCCTGACTCCAGACTATCAGTAGGGGATAATCAGCCCTTTGTGTAGGGAACAGAACATTGCCTATGCAGGTGTAAGTGTCAGCTTCCCCCTCTCTTCCTGTCTAGAAAGAGCTATCAGAATGCAGATGATGTTGCTGTTACACCAACCCTTCCTGTATTTGTGGCTGTCTAGAGGGAATGCACAAACTGTAGCTGTCACCCACCCCTAGCGTGCTTTGGAGATGGGCTGCAAGGCACACAGAGCAGTAAGAGCAGAGAAATGTCCACTTTCTAAAAGTGGCATTCCTAGAATTGTAATGTTCAATCCTGCTTTGATTTTATTTGTAAAGCACTTGAATCACCATTGAAGAGATATCTCTGCGATACTGAGGAACTTTACCAGTAAAGAGGATTTATCATTAGCATTTCAAAGATAACTATGATGCATCTACTCATTTCTAATCAGAAATTACAGCTTAAAGGTGTATTAAGAAATTCCCAATGCTATCCTGCGAGAGGAGTAGGCCTCACAGTAGTGAAAGATGAATTAGGATGTTTATCACTACTAGGACAGGTGAAACCTTAAAATTGCATGTCCTGCCTTTTACTTACACAGCACCCTGCCTTTATTGCTACCTAGGGCCTACCTTAGGGGTGAGTTATGTGTAAAGAAGTGAGTTTAAGGCTTGGCAAGTGGTTTAAATTTCAAGCCAAAGTGGCAGTAAACTTCACACACAGTTCTTGCAATGCCAGGTCTGAGACCGGTTTGAAAGGCTGCTTGTGTGGGTAGCACAATTAGTGCTGCAGGCCCACTAGTAGTATTTAGTTTACAGGCCCTACATATATGGTACACCACTTCACAAGGGACTTACAAGAAAAACGAAATATGTCAATTAGGTATACTCCCATGTTACCATGTTAAGTGGAGAAGCTCATGCACTTTAGCACTGGTCAGCAGTGATAAAGTGCTCAGAGTCCTAAAGCCAACAAAAAGAAGGTCAAAACAAGAGGTGGAGGAAGGCAAAAAGTTTTGAGAGACCCTTCAGAGAGGGCCATTTTCTAACGCTTTCGAATATTTTATTCCAGAAATGATGTGGTCTATCGGAAGAACATATAATATGGGCCCAATTAACTTAAATCAGACAACTAACCTAAAGCCGGAAGCTTAGTGATTTGGATACATCTTACAATCTTACATAATCCCTCTGGCCAACACCATCTGTGCACACAAAATCCTCTTGCTATAACACCCTGCCACCGGGGGTGCAATGGCCAGAATAGAAGGATTACCCGCTTAGCGTGCAACAACTCAAAGCGATTCCGAAACACACTAAGAAGTCTACCGTCATACAAATGTTTCCAATAAAGCAGTGAAGTGAGGTTGTAGTTTAATTCTGTGCAATGTATTCCTTCTGCAGTTTTGCACATTCTTTATGTCATACATTATATGCGAATACAAACAGGCTGATGACACGTGTTTCGTCACAGTGACTTTCTCAAGGCTAGAGATAAAGGTACACAGACAAATTGGGGAGCGAGCACGCCGCTGTATGGTGCCTCACTGTACATACCCGAGTGAACAGGCTGCAAGGTATGTAGGTGATCAGGGGCGTGGCTTGGATGCCGCAGCGAGATGGCAGACGGTGTGTGAGCTCCGCTAGGGCACAGAGCCTTTTGAATCATATTTGCCTCAAGTTGTTGGAGTTTTCAGGCACGGATGGTGGCCCCGAACTCCTGAACCTATGGTGCGTTCAGTGGCCGCTTACTCTTGTCCTCAATTGTAGCGCAAAGCATGGAGGCTGCGGCGGTGTCATTTCCCTCGCGGAAACGCGAGCGTCTGATATTTTAAGTCGTGGCGCTCGCGTTCTGCTTTCTTCAATCAACAAAGCCGCTTTACTTATCAAGCTGCTGGTATGTTGTTTAAGAGGAGCAAATACCTCTAAAATGAATGCTGCTCCTGTTTCTTCTCTTTTGCTTTACCAATGACACAACGAGGGGATAAAATAAGAAAACAGAGAAGGTTTTTTCATTTTTAAATAAATGATTCTCCTTGCTCTTCTCATTCTCTATATGAATATCACTAAGAGTGGATAAAAAAATATGACAGAGAAGGCTTTTCCATTTTTTAATGGTTCTTTCATGTTGTTGCATACTATGGAGGCAGCTTTTCAATAGCAGCATACTTTTCCCAATTTGAGGTAGTTATGTGGAACATGCATGAGGAAGTACTCCTTGCTGATACTGTTATGCACTGAATGTGAACCTTCCATTTTTGATCTCTAAAAGTATTATACTACAGTGCTTCTTTTCAATCCAACACTTTTACTTATCTTTGGATGGTCACTATTCCTGCCTTCTTCACCTGTGGTGTTTTGGTCGCATTAGTCTGCTCTTAATTACTACCCATCGATCTCTTCCACAATTCAAGACGGCAAATGACCTTCACACCTCCTCTAGATCATCCTCCTCAGGCGCTAAACCAAATAGACATGAGAATGATCCACCTTCCCCCATTCATACCTCACATGATCCTGTTTTGGACTCTAATTTAGAGGAGGTGCGTGGTCTTCAGCACTTTATGGTCACCAATAACGAAAAGTTGAAACAAATTGAAGACCGCAGGATAATCAAGGTTATGGAGCTTCAACAACGTGTTGGGGAGCTCCAAGATATCTCTACTAAAATTCCTTTGTTACAGCAAGAAATTCATAAACTTAAGCTTCACATCGAAGACTTGGAAAATCGTAATCGAAGGAACAATCTTCGCCCTTATGGCCTGCCGGAAAATATTGAAGGTCCAGATATTTATCCTTTCTGAAAAAGTTCCTGCCGGACCTCTTAGATCTTCAATCTTCATCACCTCTTAACATACAACGGGCGCATTGTTTGGGTCGTCTTCAACCTAACTCTAACAAACCACGTGGTATCATCATGCATTTCTTAGAGTTGATGCATGTCTTGAAAGCCGTTTAATCCAAACGATGCCTCACTTGGTCAGGTCATAATATTTTTATCTCACAAGATGTTTCAAATGCAACAAATGCACGCCGTAAGGAATTTTTGGCTCTCCGTCCCCAGATGAGACACTTGAACATTCAATATGGTATTCTTCACCCGTGTCTCTGCAAATTTACTCATGAAGGAAGGTCACATTCTTTTGATGATCTTGCTAAACTGAAACTCTTTCGCAATAATATCTGTCCTCGAGATATGGAAAACTAATGTTTTAATATTCTCTTAATTTTACTAGTTGATTGGTTGTTGTTTCTCCTATAATTATACCTTTACCTACTTTCTCTTACTTGTTCCTCCTTTAAACTATTTGTTTTTAATTTCCTAATTTTTTTCCCTTTACTCTTTATTTCCTATTACTAGTTCTCATTTACTTATTTCTGAGGCTTATCATTATTTATTTACTTGTACCGCTGTCTTTGCTTTTGTCGCCACCATGTCCCTTTCGTCTTGTTACTTGTTTATCTTCAGATCTGGATTATTTTCCTTGATCTGCTTATTTTACTCATTTTTCTGTTTTTCTCTCTTTACTCTTGTTCTCTCTTCCTCTATCACCCTATTGTCTTTCTACTTTTTTTTTTACGGTGCATTTTCATTATGAATCTTTTGTCTATATAAATGTCTTTCATTATATTTTTTTAAGTGCTTATCCTTCTTTATTATGTTGCTTGATGCTTGTGCCTATTAGTGTTAATTGCTGTTGTACATTTTGTTTTTTGTATTCATCTAATAAGTGGTGTTTTTTGGCTTCCATTTGTTCTCCTGAAGTGTATCATCTCTATTCACGTCTTACCCTCCCTTCCCTCCAGTATGTGTAATGATGTCACGTGGAATGTTCGTGGTCTTGGAAACCCCGTCAAAAGACAAAAGGTACTCTCTCATTAGTCTAAATTGAATTCTCATGTTTCATTTATTCAAGAAACACATTGTAATGATGTAGAATCAATTACATTAAAAAGACAATGGGAGGGTCAAGTTGTTTATTCTCCAGCCTCTAATCGGAAAGGTGGTGTAGCTATACTATTTCATAAATTGATCCATGTACAAATTTTATCTACACAATGTGATAGTGATGGATGCTGGGTAATGGCTAAGGTTGTTATACAAAATAAAGAACTTATTTTATTTAATATTTACGGCCCTGTTAAACCAGACCCATATGTTTGGAATAGTATTAAGATCTTACTATCCTCTATTGATGGCCCAAATATTATTGTTGCTGGGGACTTTAATCAATGGTTAGACCCATTTTCGGACAGACAATCCAAATGTAAATTTAATCCTGATAAAACTCATAAATCATTTCAATCTGCCATTGCCTCTCATTCATTATACGATGTTTGGAAGGCCTGTAACCCTGATACCCTTGAGTTTACTTTTTTTTTAATGTTCACCATCCTCGTTCTAGAATTGATTATATTTTGGTTAGTAAACCCTCATTCAAACCTCTGAGATTGGATCTATTTTTATTTCTGATCATGCCCCTCTTCTTTCTGCTCTTGATCTTTCCCTGAGTTCTCCAAAATTCGGTCATTGGAAACGTAATAATTTTTTACGTCTGACACTACTTTTGTTACTGAAGCTACTACCTTTATTAACACGTTTTTTACTATTAACAACCCTTTGGACACCTCCATTACTAACAACTAGGATGCCTTTAAGGCTTCCTTCCATGCTTTTGCTATTTCATACTCAGCAAAAAAGAAGAAAACAGCTAAAGACAAGTATGCAACTTTACAACAACAACTTAAACTGCTGGAACATAATTACTTTACTTCTAGATCTTCCTCCATTCTTCATGAATTGATTAAAGCCAAATCTGCTCTTAACAAGCTAGACACTATTGATGCATGTAATTTTCTTCTTAAAATAAAGTCTAAGTATCACGGGGGTCAAAATAAAGCTGGCAAGATGTTGGTCAATTACTAAAAAATTAAATCTGAACGTAAAAATATAGGTCCTATTCTAAATGAATCTAGTAATAATTTGGCGTCCTCTGATGAAGATATTACTTCTGCATTTCATGATTATTATCAATCAATAAATTCTTATGATACGAATCCCTCTGCTCAAAATGTACACATCTTTTTTTCGGGCCTCCCTAATCCATCCTCTGCTTCCTGATAAATTTGAATTACTAGAAAGAGAGGTTACTCTTCAGGAGATAACGGAAGCCATTAAATCCTTAAAAAAATGGAACGCACCAAGTCCTGATGGTCTTTCTGTTGAATTGTTTTCCACTTTTTCCTCTATTTTTACTCCCAAACTTCTAGCCCTTTTTAACTCATTCATTGTTGGCTCCAAAGCATCTGGCTCTTTTATGGAGGGTTTAATTATCCTGATTCCCAAACCTGATAAGGATCATTCCCTCTGTAAAAACTATCGCCCCATTTCATTAATCAATTATGACTGTAAGATATTTGCTAAAATCTTCGCCATTCACCTTGAGAGTATCATTTCACTATTGGTTAAGACAGATCAAGCTGGTTTTGTTAACGGCAGATTGGATTCGGACAATGCTTGCATGTTTGCTAATGTTATCTCCTTCGGGAGGAAGTACAAATCCCCACTTGCAGCATTGTCCTTAGATGCTGAAAAGACTTTCGATGGCAATAAACTGGCAATTCATGTTCAATACACTCAAATGGTTTGGTTTTGGTCCAAATTTTATTTCTTATGTTAAATTGCTATATTCTTTTCCTCGTGCTAGTATTTTTGTTAATAACCATGTTTCTATATCTTTTCCATTTTATAGAGGCACACGCCAAGGTTGTCCCCTTTCGCCCTTGTTGTTTGTTTCATGTCTTGAACATTCCTTGAGCGTATTCAAATTAATTCATTTATTTCTGGCTTTTCACATCAAAGCCAAATTGTCAGCATTGTGGTATATATGTCTGATCCTAATTCCTCCCTCCCTCCCTTTTTGGATGAAGTTTAGTTATATTCGGTTATATTCTCGGTTATATTCTAGTATCTCTGGATATAAGTTGAACTTTTCTGAGACAGAAGTCTTATCCTTGAACTCTCTTTGCTATCAATATGTGTTTAAGAATACTAATTTATCTGGTGTCCCACACAAATTAAATACCTGGGTATTTGGTTTCCATCAACTTTATGATTGTTCGAATGTATTAAAGTTCTGGCAATCTATTTGGTTTAAATGTATGACAATATTTCAATGTAATATTCCATTAACAATACTAAATGTTTTTCTAGGTTCCTCCTCACCTGATTTTGATGTTTCTAATCATATTACTCTGTTGTTTGATTTATTTATTGCTATAGCATTTAAAGTGATTTTGTCCTGTTGGAAAGATAACTCTAAATTATCATTATTAATTTGGTGGAACTATATCTGTGGCGATCACAGAATTGCTACTCTTTCTTCTCTTACTCTTTCTCAGAAAATTAAATCTGAACTACTTTGGCTACCTTTTACTTCCTATCTTTCTACACATGCACCTGCTTCTTAATTTCTTACTCTCTCCTAATTTCTAACTCTCTTTATTCCTCTTTTTCTCTCTCTCTTTCTTTCTTTCCTTCCTTCTTCTCTATATCTCTTTCTTTCCTCTTTCTTTTTTTTCTTTCTTTTTTTCACCTCTTTTTATCTCCTCCTCTTTTGAATTATTTGCTCATATTTTCTCTTCAAATTAATTGTTATATTTTATTCATAATGTGCTCATTTGATTACTATATGTTTCTCTTTTTCTGAAAACTTAATAAAAATCATTAAACAAAAAAAATAAAAGGTATGTAGGCGATCAGAAAAAGATACTGTGGGGCTCTAGAACGCCTATAAGTAAACACCATAACACACTTTACTCCGGCAACACCGTTTGGAGGACCTGCTGCACTTGCTAAGGCTTCAAAATGCTTGAACCGAACTTTTGAATTCACATAAAACACTCTTCATGTGTGTTACGCTGTTTACTTACAGGCGCACTGGAGCCCCACAGTATTTTTTTTGCCCCAAACATTTGTAAAAGACGCCCCTTCTGATGTGACCTTTTATGATTTATCAACTGCTTTAAAACATCTTCCATAGTTGGGCTAGCACTTGAACCTATTATCGAGAATGTCATGAGAAAATATTATTTCTGTGCTTTCTGTTTTTATCCCAGAGCGCTTTTACCTTCTGATTCCAAGTTGTACAAGTAGAAATTGGGAACAAGGCATGAACCCAACATTTCCGTATGATAAATTCACCAGTTTTCCTCATTGTCAACTTCGTTTTTTCTATGAAAGTTACTACTGGTTGTAAACCTCAAAACATTTGCAGGGGAAATGCCTCTTATCAAGGCCATATTTCCGCTCAATTCGCAATGTCATATCAGGCCCAAATAACATTTGCACCCTATTCTATATTTTCGAAGGGACTCAAAATGAGCCCTCGATGTTTAAAAGATAGATACACTATTACATCTCCTTTTTCCAGTATGAATAATTCACGCTTTAGCATAGAGTATTCTGATTGGCAAGGCCAACACTCTACATAAACGAGTATTTGCAGCAATTTCCAATAGAGGTTTCAGGAAAACAAAACTAAACTCAATCACCATGTCCAAGTCTGTTTAATGGAAATAATTATTAGTGAGAAAGTCACAAATCAGAATGTAGTCTACCTGAAAATAACAAAACATATTATTAGGAGACAATATTAGCATTTTGCTGCCAAGCTGTGCGGAAGCATTTAAGAATTCTAATATGCTTTCAGGGGGCAACAGGATTGACATTCATCAGTTTAAACATTAATTACTCTCTCATCTTATGCAGTAATGTAAAGCGTTTCTCTGAACATAGTATCTGTGTCATCAGAGCTTCATTGCAATTACCATAGTTTAATCAGGAGCACTAATCAAAGGGGAAGAAGGCAGGCAGTGCACTAAATAGTCTCTTTCAGGGAACCAGATTGCACACTCCTTAAACGGGAGCATCATGACACTTCATGGTTGCTTAACTTCATCGGAGAGGATAAAACATAAAGCGAGGAAAATCTATCCAGTAATATGACAATTTTATGGCACTTAAAATATAGCTTTTTGAAAGGGATTCCCTGCTGTTCCAATAAATAGAATACAATTTAGTAGAAAAATATGAGTTAATTTTTTTTACAGTGTTTTCAGTTTAGAGATCAAGAAAGCAATGTGCATGAAAATCAATTTGAGGCGATTTTTTTTTAATCAAGTGTGCCTATCTTATGGGGCTGTTTATTGTGCATTCTATTTGTGTCATAAATTACTATATTTTATCGAGGTTGCCTCTGTTATCCGTTCTCGTGCTCTGTAAAAGCTGTATTAATACAGCTTTTACAGAGCACGAGTCCTCACTGGGAAATGCCCGATGGAATAAATGTTGAGTCCGGCCATAATAATAGTTTTCACTTTAAATAGATTGAGAAACAGTCTGAACGCCTTTGCAAATCTGGGGCAAAGACAAATTCCATTGGTGCTGCGTTTGAAAACCCACTGCAATGCCCATGGAACGCCTCCTGATTTGTGCTGCATCGCCTTACTCATGATTTATGAACACATGCAAGGTGGCTTTGCGTGGCTTCATAAATCTTTATAAGAGCCCTGCATCATGCATGTACCACTTTACATGGTGCAAAAGAGACACAAGGCCCTCACAAATAAGCCCCTTGGGGCTTTCGGAAATACTTTTAAGGTTTGTTGTGAGCTTGGGTACACAGAGTCTGCCCCCATATCCTGATTAGAGCCTCGAATAGTGAGAAAGTATTTAAAACAGCCATTGCAGGCCCATAAAAACCCATTAAGAACCTGCAGGTCACCTGAAGTGTCATGTGATCTAGAGCAGTAGGACCCTTATGGTCCTTGGTGGACTTCTTACAAAGTTACGCATTTAGTTGGGAGATATTTGAGTATGTCTGGATGTGGTCAATAAAGTCTACGACATGCTCCAGAGCTTGGGTGAATATTACACCTGGCAATGAGTAGGGATATGTGCCCCGCTGAAACTAGATTGTCCTACCTGTCTGCCAAAGTCCAGCAAACTGCTTGTCTATAGCAGTGTGCCCCAAGAAGCAAGCTACGGTTGGCGTATGTGAAGTCAAAGTGTCGCTCTAGCTCATACAAGGCTCTCAGAGGAGGGGAAGGCCCTACAGAGGAGCGCTGTCAGAAAGCCCATAGGAAGCCTACTGGTATGGTAAAAGAAGAGATACTGAGACACAAAATAACACAGAGCCATCATCAATACAAAGCGGAAATGAAAGAAATACTAAAGGCGGGGACAATTATGTACAAGAAGCGATAGTCTACTTGTAGAAGCTTAATAAAAGAACCACGGACAATTTGCCACATTTCATAAATAGCCGTTTATAAGTGAATTCACAGAGACTCAAGATAAAATAGCATTATGCCAAAAGTATAGAGTTTTCTCTGTTCTTTATGGTCCGAAAACCAAAAAAGGTGGGTTAACCCACGTCCAATCAAGATACATTAACAAGGTAATTTCTTCACTATTATGGACAAATACATGGTGTGTTGCTGATCGAAATAAGCAAGTCTTACACAAGCATTAAGCGTCTAATAAATTCTAGTGAAATAACACCTTTTGGTATAAGTGTGATGCAGATGGCGACATGTAATGGTGTCTACATATTCTGGTGGCTGGGAGCATCAAATGTGCCTAGACAGGGGTTTACATGATACCTGTACAATCAGCGTTCGGCATTTTGGGCTTTGCTATATATGGATATAGGTTGACAGGTTCCTTACTCGGAAAGTATGTTACACAAATTGTACATCTTGTGATATTTCATTGTGTAGCCTAAAAGGCCATAAGTTCAACCTTAGGGTATATTACTTGTTCTACACACAATGTTCAGGCCTCATCATCATTGAATATCACTAAATGTGAACAAGACAGAATGGATTCCACATACCCTCTTCTGAGCATCAATGATGACATGGTGTTCCTAATGCTCCTTGCACTGTCCCACATCCATCAGAGTTTGGGTCTAGATATTGTGTCTGGCATGTGTGCTGTTGCTACTTTGGCGAATCATTGCTATTGCTGTGTTGCGCCATCATTAGAACTCCCTGGTTTGTTTTTGTTGGATACATTATGTGTTGCTGTGGGAGGTTATGTCAACAAATATTACACATGGGATATTAGGATCATGATGATATCCAGTCATTCATTAGCTACCTGTTGTATGTGTACTCAAGAAAAATTATTTCCTTTCCTTGCACCGGGGATCTGGGTTGAATATTTGGGCCACTATTTGCTAGTCTATATTTACACCCAAGAGGAACTCCTCCTTTTACAATCCCGAAACTGAAAATTCTGTAACACTTTGTTATTTATGTTATAGATGACAATTCAAATCAGATTGATAATTGAACTTTCATGTAGGTGCCTTTATTTCACAGATGTAATAGATAAAGGTGATATTCCCAATTACTCTTTGAGTTATTACCTATCAGACACTGTTGGTGCAGGTGTGTGCAAATACTAGATGACATTATACAAGTAACTTTGCATCATATTTCACTTTCAATTCAACATGGTTCTTTGCCCTCCAATCAGTTTTGACATTTTCTTTCATGTTTAGTTCTATTGTCAATCTGGGAGAAAGATCAAAGTCATTAAATATCCCTATTTTCAAGTAAGAGGTATTTTTGTGAAATCCTCAAGTACCATGAGCACCGAGAAACAGTTGGCACCCATGACCATTTTTTGGCGGGTGTTCAAGAGATGTCAGGCATTGTTATCTGTGTGGATGCCCAAAGTAGACTCTGCAAAAAACAAGAACTTGCTTGTTCCCGGTGGTACTGCCCATTCTATGCCAGAGGTCACCAGTAAGGAGCGCGAAACTAGGTACATTTTTAGAGCACAGGTTGTTACGGTGTGGCCCAGTTAAAACTGCAGGTGATGTAGTCAGTATCCCAAGTTCTTGTTATAGCTCCAATGCTCTCTAGGTGTGTAAGCCCTGCATCCGGGATGTTAATTAGCGTGTCACCAGTACTTCCTCCACTAGTGTGGCTGGGCCTATAACCTGACATTGAAAACACCCAAAACTAAACATGGAGTTCAAGTTAGTCATCCAAAGTGATTTTATTTAGACCATAGTCTTTAAAACACTAAAAACCACCAACTGAAAAATTACATAAATATTATTAGATCATTGTTCAAGATAAAACAAATTCCAAGCATCCAAGTGTAGATAGTATACGTTGTCCCCAGACATATTACACCAAAATACTCACATCCTTACTAAAACCTCATTCACTGATAATATAAACTGTCCCAAAGCACAAGTTATGTCAAGATACTACCTATCCAGTAATTGAATAGCTGATTGTTGCCTTTGCCCTAATATCATATTTCTTAAAAATTGCCCTCAATAATTCTTCTGTTGCACCAAATAACAGACAATCCAGTAAATTATGCTGTAAGTCTCTTTTCATTTTAAATCCTCATTTACACATATTATTTTCCTTGAGTGTCTCAAGTCAAAACCGGGTTGATTCTACAACTAAATTTTGAAAGGCACAACATTAGACATGCATTAGGTATGTTTTCTACGTAAAAGGAATGTTTCCTCCTCCAACCACAAAGTTATCAGAGGGGATACATATTTCTTGTTTCTTAGGTATCTCAAATCATCTTCCCAGGCCATGTTTTTTTGTCAACATTTGAAGGTCGGCCTAGGTAATTCTTATTGTTTTTAGCACATTGTGTCTTATTGTTAGTTTAATACATAAATCATCAATCTTTACCCTGACAGATCTTGCCCAATCTAATTCTCTGTGTGTGTTTAGGGAATCAGCCTTGTCTATTTTCATCCAAAACCTTAGCATCTCTGCAAAACCTAAATAGCTCCATGCCGTTAGGCAGGTCTCCATCCTGATTGCCTGGACCTGTGGCTGTTTGGCCTTTTGAATTTTGTCACATCTATAGATACTTTGTGAGAAATCACTCATCCATAGTTTTCTATGGAACAAGTTGGTTGAAACCTTTTTAAAGTCATATTATTATTACATGTATGTTGGACTTTTGCTGTTTTGGTCTTGTTGAGTTTAGAGAAAGATACTTTATTTGTCTAAACTGCTGTGGTGTCCATTTGTGGTGTTATCACTATAGTACTGTGTGATTTGAGTACAAATACTTTACACATAGCCTTTGGTTTAAGTTTGTTTTCTTGTGCCAAGCTACCCAGGGGGTGAGCAAGGGTCATCAGAGGTGTGTATCGCACTTACCTTGACCAGAAGCAAGGGACCCTATTTGGACAAAGGTACCTACCTCTGCCAACTAGAGATCCCCATTTCTAACAACTAAGTATTCGTTGTACCCAATACGCTAATAAGGCTTATTGCCTTGTCATAAGAACCACCTCAGGTCTATTCAACTGAGCATACACTTTCCTGCCTGCCATCCTTCAAGTATACATTCATAAATCACAAGTATGTGCAAACATACAGTCAGCAATGGACTGGGTTCCTGGGCATGTTCTCCACCCAGGCTGTAAAACAGCCTGGGTGGAGAACATGCAAAGTGAGCATGGCTTTTTAGCCGGCCTGCGATGGCCGGCCAAACTGTCATGCACACTGATAACAGTGCATACCATTCCCCGTGGGTGCCTGTTTTCCCCTGGGCTCCACCCCAAGACTCCAAAACACAAAATAAAATACAACAGTGTATTATTGTTTTCTTTTTCTTTTCTTTACGCTGCTGGAATGAGGGGCATCGCCCCTCTGCCATAGCAGAGGAGCTGCCGTTGGTGAAGCTGCAACCCCGCAGTCTCCTGAGGAGCATTTTGTTTGCCTGTTCCAGGCAATCCTGGCCCTGCATCCATGCCATTTGACAACATAAAAAACAAGGAAGCAGCATATGGATAGGCTCAGGCGATGCAGCCAGACATGTTGGAGTTTAGGGGTACCCACAATTTTCCTCCTCGTTAAACTCACAGACTGAGAGACAAAAAGCCACAGAGGGACCCCCCCTGAGCTGTAGACTGCCATGTCAGAAAAGCAAAGAGGACGCATAAGTTCATTCTCAGAAAGAAATTTTTTAACACTTGAATATCCTTAGAGCAAGACCCTACCTCGAGGTCAATAAAGATTTGCATATTAATGGAGGAGCAAAGTTTTTCACATTCCAAAGCTGGGTTTGGAAATCTAGGTCCTTGATTCGAAGTTGTTAGCACTTTCTTCAGTTTTAAACCTTTAATAGTAGGCAAGCACAAGGTGCAAATCATACTTGTATTATTGCTGAGACCTACTGTTAAAATTTGTGTCGTTTTTGGAACGCGCTAGCGAGATGTTGCGCCCGACTGCCATTGATACACCAATACAGGCAGGGAGACAACCATCTCAACGCATGCGTTACAACGCATGCATTAACATCACGTGCCGTCACAATGCATGCGACATTACGACGCTTGCGTTCACTACTCACGCCATTACATTGCATGCGCTTTGACAACACATGCTTTTAGAGCACATGGGATGTGATGGCGTGCGGCTGGACACAGACAACGGGGAGACACCGCTGGAACCACGACGAGAGACAGGTAAGGACACGTAGTGTTTTAGGGTTTAAGGTCGTTGATAGGGAGTGTAGTGGAGGATAGTGTTTTAGGCTTTAGGGGATAGGGTTTAGGGCTTAGGGTTGAGGAAGTAGTATATAGTCGTGTTTTAGGCTTTAGGGCTTAGGGTTGAGGATGTAGTAGATGGTAGTGTTTTAGGCTTTAGGGTTTAGGGATTAGGGCTTAGGGTTAATACTAGTGCAGGGTACTGTTTTTGGCTTTGGGCGTTAGGGTTTAGGATTAATACTAGTGCAGGGTACTGTTTTTGGCTTTGGGTGTTAGGGCTTAGGGTTCATACTAGTGCAGGGTACTGTTTTGGGCTGTGGGCGTTGGGGCTTATGGTTTAGGTTTAATAGTAGTGTTGGGTACTGTTTTTGCCTTTTGGTGTTAGGGCTTAGGGTTGAGGTCGTAGTCTAGGGTCGTTTTATAGGCTTTGGTGTTTAGGGCTTAGGGCTTACGGTTGAGGGTAGTGTGAGGAGGGCGTAGTGTGTTTGGTAGGTTGCTATATTAGTGTTACGGGGGCCGTCAGGGAGAATGCGATGTAATAGAATGCGTGGTATTTGTGTGCGTTGGGAAGGTATTTTGCATGTGTGTGAAGGGGGAATGCGATGTAATGGTTTGCATGGTGAATGCATGCAGTGTAACAGTGCATGCGATGTAAAAAATGCGATGTCATGGCATGCGTTGCTTTGGTTATGAACATACATCCAGACAGGCAACATCTCTCTGGCCATAAGGAAGGATGGTCAAGTGAATTATGTATCGTTCAAAATGTACAAAAAGAAAAATCATTCTCTGTCAAGCAGTCATATTGAATGTAAAGATGTCCAGGAAATGTAGCTTGGGTCCATTAGTACTTTCATTCTTAATATTCATATATTGATGCAGATATAACTTCTATCCTTGGTATCCATTTGTGTGAAATATTACGACTGGGAGTAGCCAAGGCCGTGAATCACCTCCATTGATAGAGCCGTTAGCCCCTCAGTCATGGCTGCCTCTGAGTTGCGCTGTGAGCATAGTAGGGTTGCCATCTGGATGATTTGTTACCAGCCTGGTCTATGTTTTCAAGTCCAGGCAGGTAGAAATATTGTAAAGAGCAGTGATATGCTAATTCTGCAATTTGCGCTCTAGCATTTACATCAAGGCTCCTGTTTTAGGGTTTCTTCCCAGAAAAGGAAAACATCCTGGATTGCAAACTGAAGAATTCGAATTCCTCACAGCTAAAATGCATGGGCTGACTGAAGGTGTAGCAGTAGCACATGATATCTTAGTCCCGAGTTATAAACAATTAAGATGGTCACAGTATTACTGCCAAATGCAATTCTCTGGAATATGTAAATGTGTTATAATTAGCACACTTAAAACAAGGCTTTCATGTTTACTTTGAAGCAATGCTGCTCAACTATACCAGAGTCAGATTACCAAAATGTTTTAGGTAAAGTTTTGGCCACTTCATCTTTATGATGGAGTGCTTTGTAAGCACCTCTGCATCAAAGTGCAGAGTTGATGTGATGTTACGGCCAGAGCTGCCAACTTTAGAAAATCATTGCCAACATCCACCCCAGGCCTGAGGATAATGTTGGAAAGTGCAGCACTTACTATTAGTATCCTCAGGCTCACAATGGGAGTGCATTGGGCCAAGGTCTGTGAATCTGGTGTGCCATAATTAACTGCTGCAGTAGTGTTGAAACAATTGTCATAGTGTGGGTGTTGCCATCAATGTTGCATAACTGAAATCACAATGATTGTGTTTACAAAGGTAGCATTAGGAACAAGTGTCACAAATGAGCTAAATCTGTTCCTCAGAAATTTAGTAAGGCTGAAGCATGTAATTGGTGGTCATGCAGTTTGTAGCAGACTATCACAAATATATTACTAAAGGGTAGTGTCATTCACCGATAGCACATTTGCACTGAAAAGTTCATTACGTTTTCACAATCATGAAAATCTACTGATAATAATATAAAGCAATGATTTGCCCACTCTTTTTTTTTAAAGAACCCCCAGGTCCTTTCTTGTGATAGTTGGACTCATGCATGACGTTTACGCCTCACCAGCTACACATGTCACCAGCTGTCACTGCTTGACATTTATTCCTTAAAGTGCAAGGTGTGGACCCACGTTCTTCAGGGTGGCTAGAGTGGTGAGCTATTTTGAAGCTTGTTATTCAAACGACTAAGAAAGTCCTTAAACTCTCTGCAGTTGAAGGGCAGACGATTATCAGATTTGAGGATGGAGGGAACACCCCACTCTGCAAATATATCACCCAGCCTCTTGATGACTTGTTTTGGAAGGGCAGACACATTTAGAAATGCTGTGTTGTCGTGGGAGACAAGCAGCTACACAGGTGACGTGATTTCAGTTCTTTCTCAACTCTTTCATCAAGGTGAAGAAGCCACACTCAGTCTTTGAGGGCTTTCTTATCAACTACAATGCCACAATGCCCTTCATGTGCCATTTTAATAACTTATTGTCTCAAGCTCTCAGGCATGACAATTCTCAAACTGCTTAGAATGGTACCTTCATGACTGACAGAAAGCTCTTCCTACACAATTTTTTATTTTTATTATTCAGTATCATCTGTGAGATGCCGAGTATGTCTTCTCCATGACTGCGTTGCAACTGTATCCTTGAGTGTGAGCACGTCTTAGTCTGTATTGGTAGCAGTAAGGATCTGCTAATTGGATAGAGCTGCAGCAGTGCTGGGCTTTACTATGAAATTAATGTATGCTTCAGCCACTCTAGAAAATGTAACGCTGTAACAGCATGCATGAAAAGTAATCTGCGAGGTTTCAATCCTTCCATGGCTTATTCACAATAGTGTTATCATACTCCTGCAATCTCAACCCTCACCTCTTGATGCGAGTGACATCAGGTCAGCAACACCTGGTGTCATTGATAAGGGTAAATAGCTTTCTGCACAGAAAGACATGAGAGTGTTCACAAGCTCACACTACAGCCAGGTTCTCTTTTACTTGTGTTCCTCTTTGCAAGCAGCCAATCCCACATGTGCATATTTTTCTGTGGTCAACATCACCATTGCACACACATCGTCTTCACTGTCGCTCAAAGATGACACTAAAGAACTTTTGGAAGATTACTTTTAGGATGATTTACTTAATTTAGTGTCTACTTGCCTCAATTTATGTTGCTGTTTGGCCTTGTGGGCCGGGCTAGAGCGCTTCAGAAAGTTTTTGTCGCCCAATTTTTCTTTTCGTCTTGATGCACTTAGGTTCTTTGCATACCATTATTGTATTGTTTTCTGTTCCACAGCTTTGCATATCTGTCCAATGGCGGGACATGAGAATCCACATCGGACTGAAACACAATTTCCTTTTTCTTCGGAGGCATAGTCCTCCACTTTGTGTTTCTGCTTACTTTTCATGATCAATGCTGATTAATTTTGAGTTGTTACAGCTACCATATCAGCAGCCTGTAGATCTGTACGTTCCTGAACTCTTGCAACCATGAGTACCTTTTCTAGATTGACTGTCTCTCTCAGCATTTGTTTTCTCAATGAATCTGAGAGACAACCATCAATGACTCTAAGACACATGGCTTCTTCGTCATTGAATTCACTGAACTTGCAGTATTGATGAGGGTATCAAGTATTGCACCAAACTCATTCATTGTTTCACCAGCATGCTGTCTTGCTGTTTGAATGGTTAAAATGTATCGTTCATAGACGACATTCGTCATTGGATAGAACTTGGCTTCCGCCATTTCCTTGATTTGACGGTATATTTAATCAACTTGTGATATTTTCTTTATCACTTTTTTCACATCATCACCTGCAAGATTCTTTGAGTATTTGCTGATCTTATTATCATCTACTTCTACTGAAGTCAGGAAACTTTTCAATCCAAGTTGTCAGTCTGATGCCAATATTCTGCTTTTTGGTGGTATTGAGTGGCGATGGTGGTTTCAAGAATGCATTCTTTTCAGTGGGCTTTGGAGAACTTACATTTCTTGAAGAACTTTTGAGTTGGGCTGAGTGCTCCAGTGGACATTTTGGGCATTTCTGCAGGGACCAACAGCTTTGTAAGTACAACCCCTGAGTTTGCATTCAAGTCACCGCCCTAAATTTTGAAGTTGTCCTGCTCTTTATCTGTTTTCCGCTTGTGATTAGATTTTCACTTCTTGTACCTAATTACCACTGCCTTAGCAGTTCTTGAATTTCTGCTTTGTGTTGGTGATGGATCTGTGTTACTCTGTGTCTCAGTATCTCTTTTATTGGCCTTACCAGTAGGACATGTGAGGACTTTTTGATAGTTCTCCTTCGTAGGACCTTCACCTTCTTTGAGAGCCTTGTATGTGAAAGAGCGGCGCTTTGACTTCACATTTCCCAACCATAACTTGCTTCTTGGGGCAGATGTGGCTCACACAAGCAGATTGCTGGACCTCAGGGAGACCTCTCAGGGAGAGTAGTCTCCTTCTTTGGGGGGGTACATATCCCCTACTCGCCTCCAGTTGTAGCATCCACTCCAGCTCTAGAGCATGTAAATGACTACGCCACACGAAGAGCTCTGTACTACAAGTCTTTCATCTTTGACATTCTACAGTTAACTGAACGTGATGCATCACAGACCACACCCAAATACCTCTCAACTAAATATGTAACTTTGTAAGGAGTCCAGCTTAGGACCATAAGGGTCCTACTGCTCTCAATTATATGACATTACAGGTGGCATGTAGTTTCTTAATGGGGTTGTTGGGCCTGCTACAGATGTTGTAATTGATTTATCAATGCTCAAGTATCTAATTAGGCTATGGGGTAGACTTTGTATATCTGGCATCACCAGAAATCCTAAAACTATTTCAGAAAGCCCCACAGGGCTTATTTATGAGAGCCATGTGTTACTTTTGCACCACGTAAGGTGGTGGGACATGCATGATGCAGGGCTCTCATAAAGATTTACGAAGCCACGCAAAGCCACCCTGCATTGCTAGAAGTAGCTTCATAAATCATGAGATTTTACTATGAGTTACACAAAACGTAGTACAATAGACTGTGGATTAGGTGTGCCCAAAGCGGGAGAGAGGGATGAGCTGTTCTGCATTTTTCTGAAGGATCTTTATGGAATAAAAGACTAAGAGATTTACCAACAATGTTGGATCAGGATTTTCCTTTATATAAATTTGTTTCCATTATTTCTGCTGACAATTACAATGAACTAGAGACATACTCTGAAAAAAGAACAGTGAACTATTACTGTGGCCATATTTTTGAGTTCTTGACCATTATCAAAGTCTTTGCTGAGGGCACAGGGTCATGCAAAATTGCACTATGACTACCATTCTCCAGTAGGGGGAGCAGCAAGAGATGTGCATCCACTGACCTGTCCTGAATTGATGCACTATCACCTGACAGAGTGATCAAACTGAACCAACATGAAATACTGTTTGCCTATGCACCTCACAGGCACACCCACATGTCCATTGTTCTGCTGTCAGTATCCGATGACACGCTTTTTCCGTGCTGCAAGAAACAAACAGACACATTCAGTTACCATTATGTTCTGCAGGCCCCTTCTAACTCAACTTTGATGTGTGGGCAGGGCACAGCTAGGCTAATAAGGATGCTCCCCTGGTTTTCTGTGTGCATATATGTTTAACCGAAAGAGGGTTCATCACTTTCCTCAGAATTCCTGCATGATTGAGCCCACAGCTTGTTTACTGCTAATAATATTGTGGAGGCCAGAATGCAAACGAGAAATGTATATCAATGTGTCTCCTGACGTGTCATCCATGGATATGACCTCTGGGAACTAGTCCCAGAGACATCCTACTGTAGCTCTTGTATAGTATAAGTGAAACTGTCTTTAAGGCAGTAGGGGCAGCAATTGTATCTTCAACAATGGAGGGACATCGCCCCTTCTGGGGTCACAATTGCAATGCAGTACCATTGCTTATACAGGAGACCATAGGTGTTGTTCACGGACTTGGTGCACATGGTGCAAAATGCTTGCACAATGGCAGGAGTATCTACAGCAAAATAATAATATAGAACTGAACCATTATAGCAAGAATTTGGAAAATATGTGGTTTAAGAATACAAAAAATATAGGAAAACAGGATAAATGCAGGGGCTAGAGGCAAAAGAACAGCACCCCAGATGCCCCAGGGATGCTTCAACTGCAATCAGCTTGACCACTGGCATAGGACCTGCCCCCTTTTGTATCCCCCCCTGATCTGCCATGAGAAGTATGCAATTAAAAGTGTCAATGCGCAGGATTTTTTGTTCTATCTAAGTTTTCATAAGACTGAGTCAAAGCCAATCACATAAAGGTATGCAAAACACAGTTCCAAGTTAAATACATACATGTTCATTCAAAATGAAAATTGTTACAGAATGCAAAAAGTAGTTACTCAATAACAATCAATGTTTAAAAGCAAAATCCAAATCAAATACGGTGAGATGCGCAACATAAAGTCTATCTATTAAGAAAGCAAGCAGCCGAACTAAGGGGCATATCAACAACAACCGGCGATAATTATCGCTCAGCGCTCTTAGCGTGAGGATAATTATCGCCGGCTAGCGTGAATTTTTATCGCTGAGATAGCGTGCTATTAGCAACGCTTATCTCAATAGCGATAAAAATCTACACGCTAACAGGCTAACGTGAGATTATCGCTGGAAACCCAGCGATAATCACACGTTACCTTGTTGATAGGGACAGGCAAACTTAGCCATGATATCCTCCTTCCATAGGATATCATGGCTAAGTCTGAAAATTAGCAGACGTAAAAAAGCAGCGTTAACCGCGGTTAGCGCTGCTTTTTTTGTCTCTAACAGGGTTAGCGACATTCTTGATAATAGGAGAAATGTCGCTTAGTGACATTTCTCCTATTATTTTACTCTGGAACGCCCCCTTTGCATCTCATTAGAGATGCAAGGGGAAGCGTAGAGTAAAAGGGTGCTAACATGCAAATTTGCGTGTTAGCACCCTGTTGTTGATAGGGTGATAGTTTTATCTCTGCTTTTTTGGCTTTTAAAGCCAAAAAAGCAGAGATAAAGCCCTTGTTGATATGCCCCCAAGTGGCATATTATCAAGAAACTGCGTTAAAATTATCGCCGCTAAAGCTTGATATGCCCTTGAGAATGCCCATAGAAGCACATGTTCTTGTGTCAACATGGGCTTCTATTGGAATTTTCTGCGGCATATTAGCAAGCCCATTATCGCAGCTTAAGCAGCAGTTTTCTGCCGCTAAAGCGGTGATAATTTTAACACCGTGCTTGATAATATGCCCCTAAGTATTGTTCAGTAATTGGTTCAACATAAAGTTTACCTCTTGAAAAGCCTGAAAAGAATACAATGAAATTAAATTACAGATTAACATACAATATGCACAGTTAGAAAGGCAAAACAAGTCATACAAAGATAAAAACAAGTTTAGAACACATCTCAGACACATTACCTTCCATATGATTCAAGACAGAAAAGCCATACATATTCAGTGGAGAAAAGTGACCTAATAGGGTTAAACTAGCAGTGCATTTCTGTAAGCCAATGAATATTCTAATACATAAGAGAAAGATTAATCCAATTCCAAGAAGATTAATCTAGTGACACCTGCTCAGCTGCATATTAATAAATGAGCTGTGCATAGCAAATAAAGGATATGGCGATGTTTATGCAATACAGAAATACAATAGAAAGTTCAACTAGCGAATGGTCCTTAGGAAAGGATCACTTTAAGGACCTCGAAAGTTACAAAGAAAAAAACATCTTGGACATGGTTTCCTTGGTATGTATGCAAATTAATATAATAAATGAATACAGAGTCCATGGAATAGGTTCTATTTAATTAATATTCTGAAACGGCAAACAGAGAAACAGACATAGAAAAGCAAGTGCACATAAAATAAATAAATATGAATGGATGTCATTGCAAGCTGTCTGTGCCTAGTCATGCTGACTTAAGCTTATCTGAATTAGGGACTATTTTTCTAAATTATAAAAACACTATTGGCGATACGTCCGGCCACACATGTGGTGTTACTATTTTCATTGGGAGAAGTGTGTAAACAAAGAATAGTAGAACATTTGTTATCAATTTAATAATTTTTTTGAACAGTTTTTGATAGCGCGAACTTGACCCAAATCGGGTATCAGAGCGTTTTACATAGCACCAGTTGCATTACATGAGGTCACATTTATTTTTGTTAGGCACGTGGAGATTAAGTGATTTGCCCAGAATCACAGGATGTTCAGCGTCATTGTTGAGACTCGAACCCAGTTCCCCAGATTCGAGGTCGGTCGCCCTAGCCATTAGGCCAACTCATCTCCCCAATTTATTCCAGTATGCAAGAAAGAGCAAATTTTTAGAATGTCCTCTGAATCTCATGATATAATGGGGCACCCCACAATAATATTTGTACAAATGACCAATATCACCAAACGCAATGTCTTGGCACATTTAAAAATTGCATAGGTTTCCTTCATCCTTATTTTTGATTCATTAGAGTTCACAATATTAATGATGTACAATGAATTGGTTGGTACACAATGAAAAATCAAAATAATCTGCAGCTTAGTTGTTCTGGGTGTCTATTCCAGCAAACAAAACACTAAATAACTCTTTGATCAAAGTCTATGGAAAGCCTACCGCTATATTACTTTTGTAAATTGGACTTCAGGGCATAAAGTACAGGTGAAATTTATCATCTATTTCTATTTTTTCTTAGTTATTATCATGACTTTTTTTGTTCCAAATGTGTGGGCACGTTCTCACTGAGATAACCTACAAGTTAGTGGTGTACCCAAATCCCACAGCTGGGGACAGTCTTGACCTCAGGAACTATGAGGTAAGGTGTCACTAGAGACAAAATTTGAAACAGCATTTCAAAATACAGTCAATAAGAAAGGACTGACTCAAAGAAGGGAATTTGAGCCAGGTTAATAAGAAAAGCAGCAAAGATTTAATAGTGATATACAAACATAAAAAATACAAATAGCAGCAATCTCCTTAAATCAATAAAAATATGTAGAAGTCAATTGCCATAAAGGACTCTCAAATACAAAAATAATGGATTAAAGATCAAACACATGTTAAATAGACTAAGCATTAAGGGCTTTATTATGACTTTGGTGGTCCTCCAGGTGCGCTGCCACCACGCAGTCTGATGGAGGATGGCCAAACCAGTGGTGCACCTGCCTGCTTAATTAGGAGTTTACTTTAAACCTGGTTGGGCGGGCAGGGCTGCAGCGGTTTCACGGCAGTGGGCCGTTAGGCTCACAGGGGAGCTCAGCGTGCAGCCTGCTGCCGTGACAGCACCACCAGCATGTTCCTGCATAGTGTGCCATGCATGCCCCTTCGTGCATGAACATGGGTGCAATTCTGAGGGGGCACAACATGTGCCCCCCTGCATGCACCTGCAGGCCCAGGAGTGGTATGGGTGCACTGATAGAGCCCCCTTAGTTGCCACTCCGCCACCCTTTTCATTGCAGACCCACCGCCCTGAAAAGTGTGGTGAGAGGGCAACTCAGAATATGCTTGGCAGTGCAGCCAGCAAATTCCTGTGCCTGACCGCTTTGCGACTGCCACGGGATCCTGGCTGCAGTGTGGTGGTGTTTGAGCCACCACTGCTAGTATGACGGTCCTATGGAGGCTCAGAAACGAGTCATGTTTCACTTCCAAATTCAGGGGTGTATATATAGCAATCTTCAGCATAGAAAACCATGGAAACTACTCAGTGGATGATTATGGTGGTGGTCGGACAACACTACAACCACTGACTGTCCTTTCTGACCGACCGCCATATTACAATTACAGTGGTCTGACCCACTGCAGATGGAGAGAAGGCCTCCGCCACTTTACCACTGTGGAAAAAAGGAAATCGCTCTAAATATATTTGAGATACCCTTTCAGTGAAGAGAAGATCACAAATGAGAACACTCTTTGGAAGTACACCAAAAACTTCTCTACCATATGTAATGCAAGGGCTACTACATTGATCACTGAAAATGTTAGAAAACATAATCGCCCATCGTTCATGGCAGAGATTGAAGTACGAAACATTCTTCACAACCTTAAAATTCCCTTAGGGCCTAATTGTGAGTATGCCAGTCCGAGGATCACCAGACTCGTGGTGGTGCGGCGGTCGTAGACCACCCCATTTTGACTTGGGCACTAGGACGGCCCTGGGACCGCTGACTCCACCAGGGAAGCTCCGTTCCATTGCGGTGGCATGGTTGTCAGAGGTTGCAATATGCTTGGTGTCACCGCTGTGGTTCCACCAAGCCTATTATGAGCGTCATCTCTGCCAGGGCTTTCATGGCCGTTCCACTGCCATGGAAACCCTGGTGGAGAGGAAACAAAGTGTCTCTGTGCCCTGTATATGCACACAGGGGAGCACAATATGAACCCCCTGGGTGCATGCACACCAGTTCCTGCACGCCATGGGCGTTACAATCCATTTCGTGCAGGAACCTTGCGAGGCGTTCTCATTGCAGTGCCTTTTTCAAAGGCACCGCCGCCTTTGAATGGGCACAGCAGGGGGAAATGCCACGCAACCTGCCCATCAGACTACAAAATACTTGTTTACTAACAACAAAAATAAATTATATGTTTGTTTATATTTTTAAAACTAGATTATGGTAATACAGTTTTATGTAATACAAAATCATCATTTAAACAAATTAAGATGTTTATCAAAATCTGAAAAATACTATATTTTTATTACATAATTTGATTACATTATTCTAGAAATAAATATGAAATATAAGTATAAAAGATTTCATTATTATTAACTACTACAAATGCTTACGATTGTTATTGCTATTTGTGACTAGTAACAACATGGTATAATATATGCAGAAACTGATCTGCAATGTTCAATATGTAATCAATTTTCTGTGACATTTAAAATGTTTTCCAATAAACTATGAAGTTTTAAGTTTTCGAAATATGTCTTCATTATTTAGAAATATATTACATTTTAATATTTTAGACAAATGTCCTAATTAATAATATGTGATTCATCAATTGAAATGATATATGCACATATAACATTGGTGAAAATGACTATATTGGGGGATAGATCTAATATTCTAATGCCAGTACTATCAACAATGAGGAAAGTGCATATATTTTGGATGGGCAGATTTAATATTCTAATTGCAGTCCAGTATAGATTTTCCAAAGTGGATATAGTTTTGCGGGGTCAGATTTACTATACTAACTCTAAGGGCCATATGTAGGTAGCTAAATACCGGTCGGTAACGGCCGAAATTCGGTAAATATCACGTTACCGACCGGTATTTAGTCAATTGAGATGTAGGAGGCCAAAAAGAAAGTTTTGGTAAATATGAATCGGTAAATACCGATTCATATTTACCGAATTCTAAATTACCGATTCATATTTACCGAATACATATTTTCCGATTCGTTAATATGAAGTGGTAAAACGAGGAAAGAGATGTAGGTAAATTCGGTATTTAAGAAATCCATGAAATTCGGTATTTAAGAGTCGGTAATTAACACGGATTGAAAGCAGGTTGTAATCAGCAACAGTGCATATAAGCAATCCCAAAATGCAACAGCGTGGACACCATGGCTGCTCTGTATGTGACTGCAAGGCGGCTACGTCTACAGGCAGCAGGTCTGAGGATTTGGAGACGGGAGGAACGCATTTACAGACAGCGCATCACACTCTTTCAACAGACTGAGGCTGAGATACATGAAAGGTACAGGCTACACCCACAAACCATCATGGACCTGATAAGGGACCTGCACCCACTCCTGGACCAGCCAACAACAAGGGCGCTTGCTATACCACCACATGTGCAGGTTCTCTGTAGCCTACATCTACTTGCATCTGGCAGTTACCAGGGGGTGATAGCTGCGGTAGGCGGGGTATCCCAGAGTTGCCTGTCCCGTTTCTTCAGGAAGTTCCTGGATGCCATGATGCAGAGAATGCAACACTACATCAGCTTCCCAAACACACAGGCTGAACTGCAGAAAACCAAGACAGACTTTTACCAGATGGCACAGTTCCCGCATGTCATAGGCTGTATTGATGGCACACACATTCCAATCTGCCCACCAGCAGCCACTGAGCACATCTACAGGAACAGAAAGTCCACCCACTCCATAAATGTGCAGGTAATCTGCGATGCAGGCAACATAATCACTGATATCGTGGCTAAGTTTCCTGGGAGCACCCACGACTCCTACATCTTCCAGAACAGTGGGATCTACACACGCCTGGTTGACGGAGAATTTGGAGAAGGATACCTGCTAGGTAATACACTGTGACGCTCCCTAATACTGATTGCAAATGATTGTGTATTGAGGCATGTGACTAATGCTACTCTCTTACTCACCTAGGCGATAGTGCATATGCCGTGCGGTCATTCATCCTCACTCCCTACCTACACCCATCAACCCTGAGTGAAAGACGATATAATGTGGCACACAAATCAACACGCAACGTTGTGGAGCGCACGTTTGGACTATTGAAAAGCAGGTTCCGCTGCCTCCACAAAAGCGGAGGCGCACGCCAGTACACACCCATCATCTGCTGCAAGATCATTGCCACTTGTGCAATGCTGCACAACCTTGCCACGAAGAGAGGTACAGAGGTGGAAATAACTGATAGTGAGGACAATGATGATGAGTCTGCACAGCCAGAGGCCAACGCAGCAGGAGTGGCAACAGCAACAGATGGGAGAGAGAGACGGGCAGAGATCACATGCAACTATTTCTGATTAAGTAAGGGGACACAGCCAGTAGTTGGATGCCATGACGTAGTTTAATCATGTGGCACTACGCCACAACACAAAGGAAAACCTGTCCCATCAATAATGTGCAATCACTATTTGTGAGTCAAGGGTTACTTCACCCAATTGTCTCATGCTATTGTGTGCAGCATTAGTGTCTGCGCCCACACACTCCAGTGCGGGATGCCATTGAGTGTGCGTCCTCACTGGCTGTGGGACCAGTGCGAGCCCCATGCCGCCTGCTGCTCCTCCGTGTGTCTGGGACAGGGGGGGTAATGCTGCTCCTGCTGGTGGTTTCTTCGCTGTCCCCAGCATCCACAGCACCAGTTGTGGCAGACTGGCTGGTGAGCAGTACTTCTAGTGCACTGGTGACCCTCACCATCCCCCTTGACACGTCAGTGCTGCAGTGCGCAAGGCCCTCCTGCATTGCCACCGACCGCCTGCAGAGCAGCGAAGTGGCAGTTGCCAGCCGTTTCACTGCCCTTGTGTGATGGTCTCTCCTCTGACGTTCCCGGCGCCGTGCTGCCCTGTCCTCATCAAGCTTCGAGCACAGCAGCATGATGGACTGGGACATGTCCCGCATGCCCGCAGCCATCTCACCCATTCCCTCAGCCATTGCGCTGATGCCCCTGTCAATATTTACAAAAGTATCATTGAGGCCCCGCATTTGGCGCTGTACCGACATCATTGCCTTTGCTTGTAGGCGCTGTATTTTGACCATGGTGGCCTCAAGCCCTGAGAAGACGCCATGGCTCTCACCTTGTGGAGGTGGACTTTGCACCCGAGCCCTGCGGCGACGTCTTGCGCCTGTGTGTGCTCCCTCAGAGGCGGAGGGCACACTGGCATGGCTAACATCCAGGGGCACAGTGGACATTTCCGCCCCCCTCGAGTCTTCAGATGAGGACTCCGATACATTCAACCTGGCAGCAGCACGCCTCCTCGACCTGGGCAATGCAGGTGGTGATGATGGCGGTGACTCCAGCAGGAGTGGCAATGCTGGCTGGGGTGGCGATGCTGGCTGGAGTGGTGAGGCTGGCTGTGGTGGTGAGGCTGGCTGTGGTGCTGATCCCTGCCCAGAACTTGTGGTGGCCTTCTCAGAGCTGTCCTTCCTGTGTGCCCTCTCTCCCTTCTCATGTGCAGTTCTGCGCAAAGTATCGCCTGTGGACAGAAATGCAACATCAGCTAAGTGTACCTGAAGCACAGCATTGCTAGCATCACAATACATTTCTGAAACACTCTCTCATTGTCCTCTGCCTGCTTCTCGCTAATGTGTGTAACATGCCTTGTTGTTCTGTGCTATTTGTCTCATGTTTGGGGTTTCAGGGACTACATCTCCCATAATGCATTGCTAGTATGCACTAACACCTGTACTGGAGTGAGATTCTCATTGCCCATTTGGGGAGTTGGGATAGGGGTAGGGGGGCCACATTGCTGTGCATGCGTCTTACCTTACCTCTGACCCTGTTTACCAGGCAGGTTGCTCCCCTCACCGCCACGCAGCCCCCTGTGTGAACACTGACCGCTGCTGCATTGTGTCTGCCTGCGTTAGAGTGACTGTGCCCTCCTTCTCTTCTGTACCCACGAGTGAGTGATTCTCCCCCACTGTACCTGTGTATTTTGCTGCCTTGATTGTCCCCCTCTCCTTTGGTGCCCAGATTGTGTCCCTTTTTTTTTCTGTCTTTCCCCGCGTCTCCCCCTCGCCGCCCGTTTCCCGCCGCCGCGTCCCGTAGCTCTGCCCCCCTCGCACCCTATTGGCCGCCGCTTCCCATAGCTCCACCCCCCTCGCACCCTATTGGCCGCCCCGCTCCCACCTCCCAGCTGCTCCTCTCTCCCTCTCCCACTCATATGGAGGCCGCGCAGCGGTAGAGAGAGCGACCTCTGACCCTGTTTACCAGGCAGGTCGCTCCCCTCACCACCACGCAGCCCCCTGCGTGACCACTGACCGCTGCTGCATTGTGTCTGCTTGTGTTAGAGTGACTGTGCCCTCCTTCTCTTCTGTACCCACGAGTGAGTGATTCTCCCCCACTGTACCTGTATATTTTGCTGCCTTGACTGTCCCCCTCTCCTTTGGTGCCCAGATAGTGTCCCTTTTTTCTACTGTCTTTCCCCGCGTCTCCCCCTCGCCGCCCGTTTCCTGCTGCCTTGTCCCGTAGCTCCGCCCCCTCGCACCCTATTGGCCGCCGCGTCCCATAGCTCTGCCCCCCTCGCACCCTATTGGCCGCCCCGCTCCCACCTCCCAGCTGCTCCTCCCTCCCTCTCCCACTCATATGGAGGCTGCGCAGCTGCCGCACAGCGGCCGCGCGCAGTGGGCGCGCCACTGGCGCACCGAAGGCGTGCCTAAGGCAAGCCCGTCTGCGCCCGTCCACGCCTGGCCCGCGCCCAGCGCCAGACCCCCTGGCCCCCGCAGATGCCAGCTTACCCGCAAGACCTACAACGCCGCCACTCTCATCGCACTCAACACCGGCCGGAGCCCCGGCTGCTGCAGAGCCACCCCAAGACGCACCCACGGACCCTTCACCTGCCAATCCTGCAAGTTCTCCTGCATCCGGACCCTTACCGCACCCGCCAAGCCAAGCACCAACAGCAACCACCTGAAGCACCTGAAGTGCATCCTGCTCAACACCCGCTCCGTCCACAGGCACGCAGTGGAACTCTGGAACCTGCTCGACGCCACATCCTCAGATGTCGCCTTCCTCACGGAAACCTGGATGAACGCCTCCTCAGCACCCGACATCGCCATCGCCATCCTGGACAGATACAAGATCACCCGGAGGGACCGCGCCAACCAGAATGGAGGAGGCATCGCCATCGCCATCGTCCACAAGAACACCATCCGCAGCACGACCAACTCCAAAGACACCCTCACAGATCCACACCAACCCCAAGACCACCCTCAGAGGCACCCTCATCTACAGACCCCCAGGACCTCGCACATAATTCAGCGAAGACATCGCCGACTTCATCAGCCCGCACGCCCTCCCCTCCGCTGACTACATCCTCCTCGGGGACCTCAACTTCCACCTGGAGAACAACAACGACCGCAACACCACCACCCTGCTGGACAACCTCACCAACCTCAGACTCAAGCAACTGGTGACCACCCCCACCCACTACGCCAGCCACACGCTCGACCCCGTCTTCTCCTCCAGCAAGGACATCACCTTCAGACACGCCACCGGACTCCACTGTACAGACCACAGCTGCGTCCACTTCAGCTTCAGAAGGACCACGACTCACCACCACCCGCAACTGGTCCCCCGCAGAAGCTGGAACAAGATCACTGCCGACCAGCTCACCACATCCCTGAGCCAGAACCCCCCCACCAGATCAGCGAACCCCAACCAAGCCGCCAACAACCTCACAAAATGGATCAGCAACTGCGCAGATGACCTCGCTCCACTGAAGACCCCCCCCCCGCCAGACCCGGCACCAAGAAAGCATCTTGGTTTACCGACGAACTCAAGAGCTCCAAGAAGAACTGCCGGGCCCTCGAGAAAGCCTGGCGCAGAGACCCAACTACAGACAACATGACCACCCTCAAGCTCGCCACTCGAAGACATCACCAGCTGATCCACGCCACCAAGAAATCCGCATTCAAGGAACGACTGGACAACAACGCCCGCAACAGCAAGGAACTCTTCAACATCGTCAAAGAGCTCTCGAATCCCAGCGCCGGAAACAACGACATCAGGCCCTCGCAAGACCTCTGCAACTCGCTCGCCTCGTTCTTCCACAGCAAGATCGCAGACATACACAACAGTTTCAGCACACAGCCAACGCACCCTACGACCAGAACAACGCCCCCCACCACCACCCTCCACGCCTGGACTCCAGTCAACACCGAAGACACCATCCGCACGATGAACTCCATCCACTCAGGATCTCCAACCGACCCCTGCCCTCACCACATCTTCAACAAGGCCGACTCCGTCATCGCACCCCACCTGTGGGACATCATCAACACCTCCTTCGACACCGCCACCTTCCCAGAGAGCTGGAAGCACGCCGAACTCAGCGCCCTACAGAAGAAGCCATCAGCGGACCCCACCGACCTCAAAAACTACCGCCCCATCTCACTCCTTCCTTTTCCGGCCAAAGTCATCGAGAAAACCGTCAACAGACAACTGGCCGCCTTCCTCGAGATGAACGGATCCCTCGACCACTCGCAGTCCGGCTTCCGGGCCAACCACAGCACCGAGACCGCCCTCATCGCAGCCACCGACGACATCCGAGCTTTGCTCGACAACGGGGAAACAACGGCCCTCATCCTCCTGGACCTCTCCGCAGCGTTCGACACGGTCTGCCACCGCACCCTAGTGCAGCGCCTCAACAACATCGGTATCCAGGAGAAGGCACTGGAATGGATCATCTCCTTCCTCGCTGGAAGAACACAGAGAGTCCACCTACCCCTGTTCAGATCCGAGGCCACCGAAGTCATCTGCGGCGTACAACAAGGATCATCACTCAGCCCCACCCTCTTCAACGTCTACATGAGCCCCCTCGCAGCCATCACACGCCAACACAACTTCAACATCATCTCCTACGCCGACGACACCCAGCTGATCCTCTCCCTCACCAACGACCCCGCCACCGCCAGAACCAACCTACACGAAGGGATGAAAGACGTAGCCGAGTGGATGACGAACAGCCGCCTGAAACTGAACTCAGATAAGACGGAAGTCCTCATCCTGGGATCATCACCCTCCGCCTGGGACGACTCCTGATGGCCCCCTGCCCTTGGCAGCGCACCCAAACCAACAGACCACGCACGCAACCTGGGCTTCGTCCTGGACTCCTCCCTCTCCATGACCAGACAAATCAACGCCGTCTCCGCATCATGCTTCAACATCCTCCGCATGCTACGTAAGATCTTCCGGTGGATCCCCACTGAAACCAGGAAGACGGTCACCCAGGCCCTTGTCACCAGCCGACTGGACTACGGCAACTCCCTCTATGCCGGAACCACAGCCAAACTCCAGAAACGACTCCAGCGCATCCAGAACGCCTCAGCACGCCTCATCCTGCACATTCCCCAACACAGCCACATCTCCGTACACCTGAGAAACCTGCACTGGCTCCCCGTCAGCAAGAGAATCACGTTCCGACTCCTCACCCACGCACACAAAGCTCTCCACAACGAAGGCCCAAGATACCTCAACGACCGCGTGACCTTCTACACTCCCACCCGCCAGCTTCGATCAACCAGCCACGCCCTCACCACCGTCCCCTGCATCCGAAGAGTCACAACAGGAGGAAGATCCTTCTCCTACCTGGCTACCAAGACGTGGAACTCCCTCCCCATCCACCTCCGCCTGACCCAAGACCACCTCTCCTTCAGGAAGCAACTCAAGACCTGGCTGTTCGAGCAGTAGCGGACCCCCCTCCCCCAAGCGCCTTGAGACCCTCCGGGTGAGTAGCGCGCTATACAAATGCTTGATTGATTGATTGATTGATTGATTGATTGACCTTGTTTGGTGGCGGCTCTGGCAGAGCTGTCTGCATCCCCAATGCCCACGACACTCTCGGGCTCAATTGTTGTCTCCAACAGCTCCTCAAGTTCTGTCAGGGCAGGTGCCCTGCTCCTTCCCCCTCCTGTCCGGCTGGCCTCTTTCTGCAGTTCCCCCATCTTCCTCTTTGTGACGATACGTAGGTCGTACCACCGCTTCTTCAGCACGTTATGTCCCGGGGGGTCACTCCAATTGCATTGACCTGCGCCTGGATTCCCAGCCAGATCTTCCTTTTCCCTGACTCAGGCACTTGCAGGGACTGCTTCCCAAACAGCTTCTGGTGCTGCTTGACCACCTCCTCCACTAGTACCTGCAGTTCCTTTGGGCTGAATTTTTGTTTTCTCCTCCTTTCCCCTCCATCTCTCTCTGTCTCCTGGCTGGACATTGTCAGTTTGAGCTTCACAATCAGGCACTGGCTCCCTTGCTCTGCTCTGCACTACCAGCCTCTCCAGAGTCTGTTGATTGTGTACACCTGCCTGGGTGTGGCCACTTCCTGGTTGGGTGGGGTTGGCCTTGCACAGGATTGGCTGATTCATCAAGTGATGTATATTTGAATTACCGACTCGGTAAACTCCGATTCGGTATTTACCGATTCGGTAAATACCACCTCGGTATTTACCGATTCGGTAAATACCGATTCATGATTTCGGCCGGTATTGTGGATTCGGTATTCATTTACCGAATTTTACCGATTCGGTAAATTTTACTGAATGTTTACCTACATACTATTTACCGATTCATAAATACCGATTCGGTAAAATTCGGTATTTATGAATCGGTAAATAGTATGTTACCTACATATGGCCCTAAGTCCCCAAAACTGTTACCACCATCCCTCCTTCCCTTGCCTTTTGTGCTAATTGTGCCCTTAGACACTCAGCATTGCTCAGCCTTGTTCACACAACCTAGATCCTTCCATTCCCTTCCATTGACACCCGTGAGTGACTTATTTTGCCTCCGTTTGTTTCACTCTCTTGTGAAGGCTTTTTCTTACTATTTGTGCTCCCTAGGACTGATAGCCCTTCCAGCATACTGGAACATGATAAAGAAACATGCTCAAATTCTTTCAAGACTTTGAGCCAATCATAGGATTAGTGGCTGTCTTGGCTGGAGTAAGTATAAATATAGCACACACCAGCCCCAAGGCCAATGTTTCTCTTAATAATGCAGCGAGAGAAGGACTTGCTCATTGTGCTGCTCGGTACACTTACTTGAAGATCCTACTTTTCCAGACGCCTAGACCATGGCATCGTGAGTGTCCGTCTCTCCATGGCTGCTGCATCTTGACTTCTGATTTAAGTTCCCCCATAGTGACACTGCTGAAAGAGAAAACAAGGTAAACAAATGAAGAGAAAGAACAAGTTATGCAGTAATGTACAGACTACTCCAAGGACCAATCCCTATCTCAACAATGTTTTAATGGCATTTGTTTACACAAGAGACAATCCTGAGAGCCCAAATGGAGTCACTAGACCGTGACAGACTATCCAAGCAATTGGACAAATGGCAGAACCCTAAATGGAGAACTTTCCAGAAACTCTTTGTACACAGGTTAATATTGTGAATCCAAAAGGCCTACCCGTACAGTAAAGAAATCAAGAGAGTGAGAGTGAATGTTCCAATGTAGAATAAACTATTAGATGAGGACTTCATATGAGTTTGAAATCTCTTACAATTTAAACCTCCATAAGAGATTGTAACCAGAAGCGAAGAACTAAAACTCATCTTACATTCACCCGTATGATCCAGAGGATTGAGTCAGACGAAGAGTATTTGAGGCATATTAACAAGGAAAAGGGAAAATTAACGCTAAGGGTGCTTAGCGTTAATTTTTTTAACGCCCGCTATCGCTGGATAATATCGCCTGGTTATCGCGTTAAAAAATCCAGCGATAGTGACATTTTGGGAGGTTATCGCTGGTAATGCAGCGATAAAACTACAAGGATAGGGATATCCTTGTTGATAGCCCATGGTGGGCTTAGCCATGTATTCCACCTCCCATTGGATTACATGGCTAAGTCTGAAAATTAGCAGACGTAAAAAGCAGCGTTAACCGTGGGTAAGCGTGAAGCTTGATAATAGGAGAAATGTCGCTTAGTGACATTTCTCCTATTATTTTGCTTTGGAACGCCCACTTTGCATCTCATTAGAGATGCAAAGGGAAGCGTAGTGAAAAAGGGTGCTAACATGCGATTTTGCATGCTAGCACCCTGTTGTTGATAGAGCGATATTTTTATCTCCGCTTCTTTGGCTTTTAAAGCCAAAAAAACGGAGATAAAGCCCTTGTTCATATGCCCCACAGTTTCTCTACCCTCTTCCTCAAATCCCTTTCCCCTCAATGACATGTGACAGTGCCTGCTGTAACAGACACGTGTTGAGAGCTGTTTCAGTGGGGATTAGTTTGATAACCCACAACTTAGTGCATACATTTGGGAGGGAGGGTAAAATTTAATATTTTAACTTCAGACTCATAGACATTGGCAAAAAGTGCATTTGTGGGAAGGGGGGTTTACTATTCTAACACCAGTGCCTCATATGTTGGAGAAAGTGTATATATTTTAGGGGTGGTGGTCAGCTTCACTATTCTAACTCAAAGTGCACATTTTTGTGGTGGAGATCCTGATTTGTTTTCTACTAAATCCATTTATTCTGTTTCTTTGCACTTCCATTCCTTGCTTCCTTCTTTCACCAGCCATTTCTTATTTCTTTCTTTCAGTCACTCCCTCATTACTTTCTTTTTATTGTGTTTTTTTTGTCTGTTCTGTCTGTCCTTACTTTCTTCTTTTTTTTTCCCATTTTATTCCTCTTTTATTCCATACATGTCATACAATGCTGTTTGGATATCAAAAAACTGTTTACCAAAATATGATGTTAAATAGGGACTCTTGCGTCTAGTCAGGGTAAGGGGGTACACTCCTAAAATAACCCCTGCTCACCCCCTTGGTAGCTTGGCACGAGCAGACATGCTTATCTCAGAGGCAGTGTGTAAAGCATTTTAGAACACATACAGTAATCCAGTGACAACACTACAGATGGACACCACACAAGTTTTATATAAAAAATAAGTATTCTTTATAAAGACTTATCACAAGACCACAAAACGACATAATACCGTACTTAAAATGGTAGAATTAGCTCAGTTCTCTTTAGATGTTAAAATGCGACACTTTGAGTTCAATATACCTTAAGATGCGTAACGCAATACAACGAAAGTGTTGCAGGGAAGGTGATGCGTCGGTTCCTTACACGCAAGAACGGTGATGCGACAGGTCCCTACTGCTGCGTAGGGGATGCGCCGGTTCTTCTCTGCGAGGGGAGGTGATGCATTGGTTTCTTACTGCGCCTCCGTGGCGAAGCCGCACGCAAAGCTGTGATGCGATGCAGATCCGAAGCAAAGAATCAAAGATGGCGTCTTTTCTTGATGCGATGCGATGCGGACCGCAACAGGCACTGCGACATATTTCTCGGTGATGTGGCGGCGTCTGCTGCGACGTCGATCCTCTTCTCCAATGGTGCGGGATGCTCTGGCAACGATGTGAGCCGTGACAAGCCCTGCGACACGCTTTCTGGTGATGAGGCGGCGTCTGATGCGACATCGATCCTCTTCTCTGGCAATGCGATTTGCTTCGACAATGATTCGAGCCACGACAGGCCCAGCGACACGCTTCCCGGTGATGCAGCGGCATCTGCTGCGACGACGATCCTCTTCTCTGGCGATGCGAGGCGCTTTGGGGACCCTGCGATGAATCAATGGTTCTTCTGGGCCGCGACAGGCCCTGCGACACGCTTCCCTGTGATGCGGCAGGGTCTGATGTGACGTCGATCCTCTTCTCCGGCGATGCGAGGCGCTTTCTCGTTGTGAAGCGACAGTGGCAATGCGTCAACACGCTTCTTGCTCGTGAGTCGCGCTTCCAGCTCCTTGCGACGCGCAGTCCCTCAGAAAGCCTTGCAAAACAGCAGGCACTTCCAAAGAACTCTTGGGGAGCTGGTTGGTGAAGTCTGTTATCCCTGAGACTTCGGCAGGAGGCAAGCTCTTTTCTCAAGCCCTTCGGAGATCCTTCACAAGTTGAATAAAGTACACAAAGTTCCCTTTTCTCCTCTCTTTGACAGTCAGGCAACCACTGCAGGCCAATCCCTCAAGCTTAGTGATAGTGTCTAGTCAGTCTCTCTGGTTCTGCTCCTCAGAAAAAGTTTCTTCTTGTTTCCCAAAGTGATCTAAACTTCTTGGGTTTGGGTCCCAATATTTATACCCAGTTTCTCTTTGTTCTCTGAAGGCAGAGAGGCCTTTGCCTAGTCCAAACCAGTTCTGGTCAGTCCTGGAGCACTTTGTTGACAAGGCTCCTTCTTTCCTTTCAGAGTGCAGGGCAGAGACATCAGAGGCGCCACAGGAGGTGGAGCCAGCATTGTTGAGGGAAGGCACAGCCCTATTCAGATCCCAGGTGCAACTCCCCCCACCCATCTAGATGCACATCTCTCTATTCAGCCCTGTGCTGACTCACCCTGTCTCCTGGAATTCTCCAGCCCCTGTCACTCAAACTCCAGACAAGGAATACACAACCTAGCAGAGGCAGGTTTGGATGGTTAGACAACAAAATACTTACTTTCTAAAAGTGGTATTTTCAAATACAGAATGTTAAAACCAACTTCACTAAAAGATGTATTTTATCATTCTGAGTTCAGGCATACTAAACTCTAATTTCTACCATGTTCCCTGAGTCAGTTAGGATTATAAGATGTAATAATCAAACTGCCAATTCTGGCCTATGGGGAAAAGGTAGCCTTGCAATAGTGAAAAAAAGAAACTGGCTGTAATTCACTATTAGGACATGCCACACACACCAGGGCATATCTTACCTTATACTTACAACGCACCCTGCACTTGGGCCTACCATAGGGGTGTCTGATATGAAGAAAAGGGAAGGTTTAGGGACTGGCAAGTGGGTGCACCTGCTCAGTCAGCATGGCAGTACCAGACTGCACACAGGCTCTGCAATGGAAAGCCTTAGACACACTTTAATAGGCTGCTTCTGTGGGTGGCACACCCAGTGCAGCAAGCCCACTAGCAGCATTTGGAGTACCAGCCCTGGGCACTCCTGGTGCACTGTACTAGGGTCTGATAGGTAAACCAAACCAGCCAATCATGGAACCACTAATCCATACATCAATTTACAACAGGGAGCACTTGCACTGTGGCACTGGATAGCAGTGGCACAGTGCCCAAAGCGTCTAACACCAGCAAAAACACATGAGGCAACAGCAGAAAATGGAAGTGAGACCCATGCCAAGGTGCCAGGTCTAACAGATGCCAACATTTGAAAGGCAATGCAGAATCTAATGCAGGTTCATGCCCTGTAAGACATATGATGGACAGTTAGTGGGGTCAGCAAAGATATACATTCTTCTCTGGTATGCACAAAAAGTATTCCTGTATAGATAAAGCCATAGTTTCATAAAAGGTAATTTATAATCCTTAGGAGGAAATATGTCTGAAAATTAAATCTAAACATGATCATATGCTATTAATCATAACGCATAACTTATTGATGCATGAGATCAGGCCCTGTGCGTTTCAGCACTCCCCACTCCTTGATGCCAAATACAGACGTTCTGCCATTGCTATTCATGATTGTTTTAACAGTAAATATTGGCAAAACTTTGAATATTTTTTTCTGGTATGTGTTTAAAGCTTATACTGGGGAATCGCTATTCAGTTTGCCGCCAATAGGAAAAGGCTTTCACGTAAGAAGGAGGAAGCCGCTTTGACATAGTGATTGGTACTAGAAAACACACATGCCTAATTCATTGGGGAGAAAGGGACTTTTTCTTAACCTTGGAGGAGGGTCGAAGAAGTATTGGTAGAACTGTCGGAGAAAAAGCAGCAGCAATGCATAAAATCAGTAAGCAGCTAAATTATGAATATATGGCGTCAATAGAGAACATCTTGCCATATGAAACTGAGGAAAGTGGAGAAAGACTGCTATAAAAAATATGAAGCACTATTGAGCGACATATTGTAACAACAGCTAAGGAAATAATCCAACTGTTCAAGATCTACTATCAAGAGGTATACAATAATAATTTGGTATTCTCCTCCCTCAATGATATTGATTTTTTTCTCAACATAAATCAGCTTGATGAAACACATAATAGATACTTGGATGGGGACATATCTCTTAAAGATGTCAAATAAGCACTTTCATATTTCCCATCCAGCAAAGTATCCAGTGATGACTGTATCCAGCAACATTCTATAAGGCATTCATAGAACACCTTGCTCTCATTCTCTGCCAAATATTTACAGGCTTTAATCACGGGTTGGACATACCTAATTATACTAGAATAGATATTTTATTTAAAAAAGGAAAACAAAACTGGTGAAAGAAAAAGATCATACTGACTGATATCACTAATCTATTCTGATGCAAAAATGCATTAAATAATGTTATCTTATCAGCTCATCAACAATTCATTCCAATATAGCAATTTCATTATTTGATGTTCCCAGTGTTCAAAAAACAAAAGGCCTGCATGATCTTCTCAGAATTTGATAAGCATTTGATAGAGTTTCATAGCTTTTTTGTAGTCCACTATCAGAAGGAGTTTGGGCGTACTTTTTGCAACAGTGTTCAGTTGCTTTATAAAAAAAAATATGCTCTGAGATTATACTTAATGGAACAACTTATTTCTTGTCATTGTTAGAAATTGGGTTTCTGGTTGGCAGAGGTATGCACCCTGTCCAAGCAGGAACCACGTTCCTAGTCAGGGTAAGTAACAAAACTCACCCTAATTTAACCTGTGCTCACCTTCTGGCAGCTTTGCACAGATTAGTCAGGCTCAATTTACAAGGTAATGTGTAAAGTATTTGTCCAACACTTCAAACAGTAAAACAGTGAAAACACCACAAAAAAATACCACATTTGATAAAAAGAATAGAGGTTAATTAAGCAAATAAAACAAGACCAAAAGAAGAAAAGTAGAACTGGAGTTATGAATTTTTAAAGGATAAAGTTACAAATAGTTTTTAAATGCAGACAGTGCCAACGGTGGCTATCTGTTTGTGCTAGACTGGATCAAATCCAAAAGTTTAGGCTGACCACGGTGGAGTGTGGGTCGGACACAGGGACCAGCCTTGGTCCGCTGCAAAGTGCCTTGTTTGCATGGACATCAAGGGAGATGTGAGGAGCAGAGGAGGCGATGCATTACCATCAATCCTTAGGATGGAGTTGATGTGTCGGCTCTGAGCCGCTCAAACTCAGCGATGCATCAAGGATGAAGGCAATGTGCCAGCAGAAAAGCAATGCAATTGATCCTTGCAGCAGCAGTGATGTTATATTATGTTAGAAATGCTTAGAGACCGCGACAAATACCCGTGGGTGTCAAGGTGCTAAGCTCATGGTGAACTGAAATAGTGCCTGATGGATTCCTTAATTAGCAAATAGCCAGGTTTTAAGAGCCTTCCTTAATGAGAACAGATTAGCCTCTTCCCCCTAGTTTGAGAGTCTAAATGTGCTGATCTTAAATCTATGGGTGGCATGGATCAGAGAGTTCTTATCTGGCTATACCATTTAAAGTAGTTCTGCAGAAAATCCGGACAGGTTCCATTCAGGGTCTTATGGCAACCAGTGAAGTTTGATGACAGCCTGCGAAATTAAAGAATGTTTATGTGTCCGGGTCAATATTCTGGCTGGACCCTTCTGTACTACCTGAAGCCTATTTAGATGCTTATGCTGCATATTCAGGAAGCGGGCATTGCAATAATCTATTTTGGCAAGCACCAGAGCTGACATTACAGTTTTCTGAGAGTTTACGGGTATGAAAGAAAAGATCTTTTTGAGCATCCTAAGTATAACTAAAGCAGAGGAAGTGACTGCATTTACCTGTAGTCAGAAGGTGAGCTTATTGTCTATTACTATTCCAAGATTTGTAACTAGAGTTGGGTGTAGGCCCATTTCCTTAGGCCACCAGGAAGGAGAACATAGGTATGGGTTATTCCCAAAGAGAATCTCTACAGTTTTCCCAGAATTAAGTTGCAGATGATTTTGGTCCATCCATTTTCCAGTTTCATCATGCAGTCATGAAAAGTTCCACCACCAAAGTTATGGGCGGAGGACATAGCTATCACTATTTGAGTATCAACTGCATAGGAGGTGAGGTGCAAACCAAATGACCATATTAGTGCTGCCAGCAGCTTCACATAGACAATAAATATTGTAGGACTGAGAGCAGATTCTTGTGGAACACAACAAGGAAGAGTAAATGGTTCAGAGGTGTATGGGCGAAAGGCCACCGTTTGGCTTCTGTCAAATAGAAAAGATCTTAACAATTTTAAAGCTAAACCCCGGACCTCGACATCCCTGAGATGGTCTACCAAGATGCTATGGTCTATTGTATCAAAGGCTGCAGACAAGTCAAGGAGCATTAATGTACACTGCCGCTGCCATCCACAATGGCTCTGAATTAAACTGGGTTACATCTAGGACCTGATGCTCCTGAAGGAACTGAGCCAGTTCTTGGTTCATGGTTTTCTAGATGACGTTTACTGGCATAGGAAGGCATGAGATGGGCCTGTAATTGTTAGGGATCGTAGAATCCAAATTCACTTTTTTTTAAGTGTAAGAATAGATGCTTCCTTCCATGTGGAGGGAAAACAGCCTTGTTCTAACATTGCATATGAAATCATAGCCAGTCCCTTTGCAGCAGTGTCTGTGGCAATATTGAATACCCACAGCGGGCAGGAATCACAGGGAGATCCTGATTTAGTCCCTGTAAGAATTCTGGCCACTCGTTCCGGATCCAGTGGTGAGAAGTTGAGAAGCATGGGCCCCTCTTTGACCATGAGGGGGGTGAGAGGTGATCCGGGCTGTGGTTTGATATTTGATCAAAGTTGTTATAAATTTGGACAACTTTATCTAGAAAGAAACTGGCCAGTGTGTCACATAAGGCCTGGGAGTTAGAGGATGGATTGTTTCTTGTAGGGACAGCTAGGGTGTAAACTACCTGAAAAAGCTCCTTGGTGGTGGTATTGGCCTCTACTATTTTGTGGGTGAAATATTCAGTTAAAAAAAATCTTTAAATGTGTGAGGCTAGTTCTATATTTCTATGTTTCGTGTATGTCAAACTCTTTTCTCCAACTTCTCTCTTGTTTCCTACACACTTGCTTCTGATGGTCTTCAGAAAACCATAGAGTCAAGGGTTTAGCTTTCTGGAATTTCCATTTTATAAGGGGTGTAGGGATTGATATTGCTGTATTGAGCCATGCTGTATAGCTTTCAATGGACTCATCCAGGTTACCCATAAACAGTGGCATTTTATCCTCAAGTGTATGATTGAATACCTCCACCTGAAGTTTACTACAAGCCCATTTTTATGGGTATGTGTTGTGATGTATCAATGGAAATGTGCTGGTTCCAAGCAGTGCAATGGTGTTCAAGAGTGGATGTTTGCTTTAGCAGCACTTTATACCTACTTCCAAGGGCCTAGGACTGTATTGGCTCCACTTGGCAAGACAAGACTCACAGATATCAGAGTAATACCCAGTTGTGCCTTTGAAGTGGGGGAGACTTTAAAGAGATCCCTTTGAAGTGTACAGAGTCCCTGCCATTCCTGTCTTGGTTTCAGACTCACTATAGGAGGTTATGCGGCTCTTTGTGTCGGGACAGGTCACAGGCTATTTAAGTGTAAGTGTGAGGCTGTGCCTCGCTCCTCCCTCACATCCTGCCCAGGATGGCCCATCAGGATTTGGGGTGGGCTGCAAAAACCACTCCGATGGCGGAGTACTTGGAGTTTTTGCCACTCCGTGCTCTGCTTGGAAAGCGGAGTTCAGCAAAAATTCCCCCTGTGCTGCTTAGGGAAGTTTAGCAGCCCGCTCCCACCTGTTCTGAGTCCTCCTTACATCAACTTCTATGGATGTGCAATGGGCTCCCAGCCCTGTAACACTTGGCTGGCTCTTTCACACTCCTGGACCAATTGTGCAGTCCGTAGTACTCCATAGTCGTGGCCCACATGTGAAAGAGCCAATCAAGTGTTCCAGTGTAAGAGGAGTTCCTTCTCACAGGGAATCCTTGGTGCTGGGGCTGCCTCTCTCTCTCCTGCTTCCCTCGCTCTGCATCCCCCTCCTTGCTGCCACTCACCTCCCGATGATGGAATGCGCTGCCGCGGTGCAAGGCAGATGCCAGAGTCTCACCCTGCTGGAGGCAGAGGTAACCAGGCTGTGACCTGCAGGGAGCTCCACATTTGGAAGCAGGGGGCTGAGCTGCAGGCCAATGTGTTGGGGCATTCTTGTCCACCATCCGCCTTTGTTCCTTCCCTTGGCACTGCTTCACAGCAGGACAGCCCTCTGTCTGCCCTGCGCTTTTACTAATGCCATCATGGAGTAGCTGACTGGGCCGGCGAAGTTGGCATTCTGATTTCTGCCCTAGGCCACCAGGCGGACGTGCACTTCCGTCCCCTCAAGAAATGCCTGGAGGTGGAAATAGACTCGAGGACGAAGTAAATGATGACCCTAAGGCAACTGGAAGCCAGGGATTTGTGGGACCAGTTCAGCAAGTGGGGCACAGAGAGATGGTGATCACTAAGTTTGGCCGATGAGTTTTTAAAGCAGAATAACACAAGCGCTATTGTTCTGGGGAACACCATTATGCCAAAGAGTGGGATATCTCACCGGCAGCTTCTAACAGACAGCTATTTAAGTAAAGGTGGGGCTTGATAGTGGCTGGGGTAACTTCCATGGGGTACAATATCCTAATCAGGGTTGGGCAGAACTCCCCGGAGTCACAAGGAGTTTTGGGGCCACTCCATGGAATTCTGCAAAGCAGAACTCTGCGAGTTCACCTACCCCTGATCAGGATGTGGATGACCCATCAAGTAGCAGCTAAGCTCTCTCTGTCTGTGGCTGTCTAGAGAGAATGCACAAAGCCCGGCTGTCACCCACCCCAGAAATGTATTAAGAGACAGGCAGCAGGCACCAAATGGTGAAAGTAAGAAATGGCAACTTTCTAAAAGTGGCATTTTCATCATTACAATTTAAAATCTGACTTCACCATAAGTTGTGATTTTAAATTGTGATTCCAGAGAACCAAACCTGGGGATCCAATCTGTTCAAAATTGGAAGCTACACTCATAAAATGTAATAAGGTAATTCCAATGTTGTCCTATGAAAGAGATAGGTCTTCCAGTAGTGAAAAACGAATGTAAGAGTTTTTCACGACTAGGACATGTACAACTTAAAGTACATGTCCTACTCCTTAAACAAACTGCACCCTGCCCTAGAGCTGTCCAGAGCCTACCTTAGGGGTGACCTATATGTATTAAAAAGGAAGGTTTGTGCCTGGCAAGAGAGTTAACATAACAACATCACAAAATAAAATGATAGAGTGTTGAAACTTTTCAAACACTCTCCCCCAGTCACAAATCTGGGATTCATCTTTTATATTGTGCTCACCAAGCCAAGCCTGTTTGGACATATCCATATGCAGATCAGTCTTGACCTACTCATGGGAACAGTCCAGCTTGAATGTGCCAAGCCAGGTCCTCCCTGCAATGGAAACATTTATTCTGGGACTGGTTAAGGGGTATCACCTCTCATCAGCCAGGCTTGCTTGATTCCAGTGGTGCAACAAGCAAGGGAGCCACTTTTGGGTATACCCTTAGCCATTTAGGGTGCACATAACAAGAGGGTTAACTTGCCAGGATGACATGGCAGCATAAAACTGCACCTACAGGCTCTACAGTGGCATGTCTGAGGCATGTTTAAAGGGCTACTGAAGTGGGAGGCAAAATCAGTGCTGCAAGTCTACTGGTAGCATTTCATGTACAGGCCCTGGGCACATGTAGTGCAGCTCACTAGGGACTTATAAATACATGAAATACACTAATTGTGGATAAGCCATTGTTACCATGTGTTAAGCAGAGAGGACATGTTCTTTACCGCTGGTTAGCAGTGAATAAGTCCCTGGAGTCCTAAAGCGAGCAAAAATGAAGTCAGCAAAACAGGAGGTCTGAGGTTAAAAGGTCAGGCAAAATCATACCAAGGATGCCAGGTCTAAAAGTTGTTTATTTACAGCCCTATTTGTATATGATATAGAACGTTCACAATTTTTTCGGAGTACACATCACCAAATTAATCAAAAACATTCATTACAGAATAATACAAATAAATGGATTTGTTTTCTTATTCTTATTCTTGTTTAATACTCATAGATCTTCCCATTCCTTCTGTCTGTGCCAGCGCGTTAACGGCATTAAACCTACGACTTTCTCAAGGCTTATAGATCCTATTTATAACTGAATCTTGATAAAGGTAATTTATGGTGGTATTGATTATCCACGAAACGAATTTGAATATCCAAATTATGAATCCTTGTGTTAGGTCAGCCCCAATATTAATATGTCAATTCTTAGATTGATCCCCAAATGTATCAAACCACGGCGTCCATTACCGTCGTGTATCTTAGTAACCCGATAAGGTCCACAAAGTTCCGCACCTGCGCTCCCGCGAACTCCTCCCGAATAATGAAACCAGGGTTGAAATTACTGCTATATGTCATTATTTATCACTCAGAAGTTAAGCTGGCAATTACAAATAAAAAAGCCAAAGTATTTGATTTTGTCCAAATATCTGGGTATAAAATAAACATTATTACAATCAGGTGGTAATTAATTGTAACTTGGAGAGACAAAATGACTGGGTCATTAAATGAGCCATATATTAATGAATTTAATTTTTAAGTTGCATACTGTACATAGTTCAGTTACATTTTTGGGAGTTATTAAAAAAATGCATTTTAAAGATGTTCAATGGCATCAGCTAAGCTACCTATAGGCCTTGTTGGTAGATGCAATATTATATGAAATGACCATCCTCGCAAAAGCTAGAGGACCCATATAATTCGTACAGCTACCTCAGCAACACTGTAAGTGCACATTGCCCAATTCCAAATCGCATTATTGAGCAGCAATAGTAAAATGCTATGCTCTTTGTTATTAGGTAATAGTGACGCCACAGTACTGTAAATTCATCAGTTGGCTTTGAAATTGGACACTGGGGCGTATCTGCTCATCATTCAGACCTAAATTATTTTAAAATAATTAAATTATAGTAATTCTGGATGCTAGGAAAATTGATCAATGACACAAGATTATGATAAACAATATAGTTGGCAATAATATTGTCAAAAATGTTGTTAACCACAGCATCATGATCAGATACTTGGTTAATGGTAAGGTCAACAATATTGGGAAAAATATCATTGACATTAATATTATTAAAAATCAAAAAATTGATTTCACAATGTTTAAAATACTATATATGAATATATATTTTTATAAACATATATATATATGAATATATATATATATATATTTATATATATATATATTCACTTAAAAAACCATAGGTTTCATGCACGTCATAGTTAGAAATTAGCATTTAATAAACCTTTGAAATTCACTGAAAAAAACATAGGTTTCAGGCACGTTATAGTTAGAAATTAGCATTTAAAAAACCTTAGAATTTACTGAAAAAACCATAGGTTTTAGGGAAAGTTATAGTTAGTTGGACATTTCACTCATACAAAACCAGAGAAATTCCCACGTTATAGTTAGTTCAGCTAACTATAACTCGCACGTCCGCAATGCACTGGTGATGACGTCACATATTACATCACTCATGACATGGTCAGTGACATCCCTCATGACATCACTGATGACATCTCAAATGACATCACTGATGACATCACTGATGACATCATCCAGTGAACGTCTGGTTCTGTAAAGTTTAAATATTTTTCCTATATATCTATGCCAAGGTCTATTAAAGAATGAGTGGATGTTGAAGTACCTGAATGGATTATTTAGTAGATGCATGACTGACTGTATAAGTCACTGATTGAACGTATGTTACTGAATGCATGGGTTAGTGACTAAACTGTGTGAATGTCTATAATAGTCTCGACAGCCTTTGATGGCTTCGTTACATCAACCCTTCATTCAGATCGCAAGCGTGTTTAATGGCACTGTAAATGTAAATGTAAGGCACCATTTCATAACAGCGACTGATATAACTACTTCAAAGTATCGCAACATTTATCAAACCATTATGAAATTAACCCATATCACAACCGATAGTGATGACATAAATAATTCATTATATCACAACAGTTATCGACGAAATCATCAGAACAGAAATAATTATGTCACGCAATGGTAGCTGTTATATCACAATAGTGCATTATTATATCGCAATAGTCATCAGTGGCATCTTAGCCGTGATACTTCTATCTTACGGCTATCAATGACACCCTAACAGAAATTATTCATCGATCAGCAGCTATTGATGGCATCATAACGATCAGTGTCTATAATGTCTAAATATGTGTCTTTGCAGTTAGGAACAAACCAAGTGCATGTGAGCAAGCGGCATGTGTTTATTTGAGTTTGGAATATATATTATGTTTACGTGTTTCTGTGCGCATGCAATGTGTGCCTATATGGGATTGGGAATGGTTGTGTGTGCCTCTATGGGGTTGGGAATGGTATGTGTGTGTGCTCGTGCAGTGCATGGCTACATAGGGTTGGGAATGATCTGTGTGCGTGTGCATGCAGTGTGTGCCTTTATGGGGTTGGGAATGGTCTGTGAGTGTGCTCATGCAGTGTGTGCCTCTATGGGGTTGGGAATGGTCTGTGTGTGTGTGCAGTGTGTGCCTTTATGGAGTTGGGAATGGTCTGTGAGTGTGCTCGTGCAGTGTGTGTCTCTATGGGGTTGGGAATGGTCTGTGTGCAGTTTGTGGCTTTGGGGAGATGGTCTGTGTGTGTGTGTCAGGTTAGCACCTATGGGGCTTGGAATGGTTTGTGTGTGTGCTCGTGCAGTCAGAGCCTATCGCGAGGTTGGAAATTACCTGTGCATGCGTGCATGTATGCCTACATGGGGTTGGGAATTATCTGTGTGTGTACAAGCAGTGATCTGTATGTGCACGTGCCGTCTGTGCCTACACGGGGTAGGAAATGGCCTGTGTTTGCATGTGTTTGCATGTGCAGTGTGTGCATACAGAGGGTTGGGAATTTTTAGGTTGTACATGGGGCGAGGGTGTCTGCAGACAACTGCATTTAGGGTTCCGGGAGGTGCCTGGAGACAACGTGTGTATCTTTGTGGTACTTTGCACAGGCAATTTTGTGGAAGTGAATCTCTCGCTATGTGCTTGTGTTTGGGGCCACTCTACGGGTCTTGTGTGCATGAGAGGCGGAGGGACCAGTGCGCACCCGTGCAACCGCGCACTGCACAGTGCATGCACATTCTAGGGAGGACGGATAACATAACATATATGAGTCCAATGTCCAAGTAACTATAACATCCTTGAAACTTATGGTTTTTCAGTGAATTTCCAAGGTTTTTTAAATGTTAATTTCTAACTATAATGTGCCTGAAACCAATGGTCTTTTCAGTGAATTTCTAAGGTATTTTAAATGCTAATTTCTAACTATAACGTGCCTGAAAACTATGTTTTTTTCAGTGAATTTTTTTAAAAAAAATATTTTGTAACTTTAATATCCTAAAGATTGTTTTTGTATTTTTTTATTTATTATTTAATGTCTTCTTGTTTTTTAATATTAAACAACTACGTACAGTATGAAAGGTAGCCCAGCCCAGAGCCCCATCTGAAGACCAACACATGTCATAGACCTACTGATGAAGCAGCTCCGACACCCAAGAATGCCACAACACCCACCATCACCCCCGGGACCCCCCCTCTACCACCGAGGCAGCGCACAACAAGACAGCAAACTTTCTGAAAACGGCATGGCCCCTCAGCCACACAATAGCTGAATATTGGGACAGGTGTGAACAAACTATATGTGAAGGAAGCAATTCACCCATGAATAACAATGCACATAATGCAAAGTGTAGCGGTGCAAAGTGTAGCGGGCACATCTCAGTATGCAGAACACACACCTCTCCATGTGCACAAATACTACTGGTGCTTGTAGTGTTGTGAACAGTAAACCCAACCATATTACGTCAAACACTAGGGATGATCTCAGTCATGTAACTGTATCGTCCCCCCTGTAAGCATAAGGGTAACCAGAGTGGGCTGGTCCGACAAACGCTACTTCAGCGTAGGAGTGTGAATAAATAGGCCGGTGCTCTGGGCGTGGTTCACTTGTGAACTGTGAAGACCAATGACTGTGCCAGAGCGGCGGGCCTCACCCTGCCACGAGGATGCTGCCATGACCACTGCCCCCTGCAAACCCAGCGGCACAGTACCACAGACGTATGTCTGTACAGACTACTGTCTTTGATCTACACTGTGTACAGCAGGCCTCACAATTCAGATGGAGCAGTGATTGCAGATGACACAGTGCAGTACGCAAGATACATTGCTCCCAGTGCGGCCCTCTCGGACCACGCATCCTCACAGGGTGCGTGCACGCTGAGTACTTCAGATGCCACTAACTCAGTACACCACAAGTCATTGCCACGTGGCCTTACTGGGGCAGAGTTCAATAGACAAAAGACATTGGTCCGAATGCAGCCCTCCCAGACAACGCATCATCGCAGGGTACGTACATGCTGAGTGCCAAAGGTACTACTAACTCAGTGCAGCATAAGTCATCGCCATGTGGCCTTACTGAGGCAGAATTGAATAGACAAAAGACATTGGTCCAAATACGACCCTCCCGGACAATGCATCATCGCAGGGTACGTACACGCTGAGCGCCAAAGGTACTGCTAACTCAGTGCACCACAAGTCATCGCCACGTGGCCTTATTGAGGCACAAGTTCATAAACAAAAGACATTGCTCCGAATGCAGCCTTCCCGGACAACGCATCATCGCAGGGTACGTACACGCTGAGCGCCAAAGGTACTACTAACTCAGTGCACCACAAGTCATCGACACGTCGCCTTACAGAGGCAGAATTCAATAGACAAAAGACATTGGTTTGAATGCAGCCCTCTCAGACAACGCACCATCACAGGGTACGTAAACACTGAGCGCCAAAGGTACCACTAACTCGGTGTACCACAAGACATCGACACGTCGTCTTACTGAGGCAGAATTCAATAGACGAAAGACATTGGTCCGAGTGCGGCTCCCCCGGACAAAGCATCATCGCAGGGTACATACACGCTGAGTGCCAAAGGTACCACTAACTCAGTGCACCACAAGTCATCGACACGTCGCCTTACTGAGGTAGAATTCAATAGACAAAAGACATTAGTTTGAATGCGGCCCTCCCGGACAACGCATCATCGCAGGGTACGTACACGCTGAGCGCGAAAGGTACTACTAACTCAGTGCACCACAAGACTTCGACACGTCGCTTTACTGAGGCAGAATTCAATAGACAAAAGACATTGCTCCGAATGCGGCCCTCCCTGACAACGCATCATCGCAGAGTACGTACACGCTGAGCACCAAAGGTACTACTAACTCAGTGCACCACAAGACATCGACACGTCGCTTTACTGAGGCAGAATTCAATAGACAAAAGAAATTGCTCCAAATGCGGCCCTCCCGGACAACGCATCATTGCAGGGTACGTACACGCTGAGCTCCAAAGGTACTGCTAACTCAGTGCACCATAAGTCATTGCAAGGAAGAGTGAACAGTTTTATGTCAATAGTGAGGAATACTATCACTCGAAAATCACCCAAAAATACTTATAATATAAAAAGAACCGAAGAATCAAAGTACATTAATGATTACAATCTAGCAATTTTGAAGATGTGGAATGCAAATATGGACATACAATATGTTGCAGATAACTCAATTCCTGTTCTTCGCATACTATCCAAATAGAAGTCCATACCTGGAAAACATATGTCTATATGAAATACTGCAACATTATAGTTTTAGAAATAATGTTACAGAGAAAATAAATAAAGTGAAATATGTTGTAAATGGATCTGATGGATGTTTCTTAAAGAATGCCAAAGGAAATTTGATTAATCACAGGAAATTAAGTTGTGAAACTCCAGATAACAGAGAGTTTTTGTATTTAGCTCTTCTCCAACTCTTCAAACCTTGGAGGACTGAAATGGAATTACTTGGAGATTTTGACTGCTATGAAGATTCTTTTAAAGCATGTAAAGACATTGCTACCAGTGAGGCCCGCCCGGACCATGCATCATCGCAGGGTGCGCACATGCTGAGTGCTTCAGGTGCCACTAACTCACTGCACCACAAGTCATCACCACGTGGACTTATTCAGGCCGAATTCAACGCAAGCCGCAACACATGGTGCCACTAACCCTGTTCAACAAAAGCCGGCGACACGTGGAGCCACTAACCCTGTTCAACACAAGCCAAACGATCCCACATGTGGAACTGTGTCCTGAGTCCTATATGGCAGTGACCCCAAGTCCATGGCAGCGACCACAGCACCTGACTCCCTCTGATTAGTAAGGCATATTTCCATATGCAAGGCTGGCAACACATGGTGCTACTAACCCTGTACAACACAAGGCGCAACACTTGGTGCCACTAACCCTGTTCAAAACAAGCCGATCCCACATGTGTAACTGTGTCCTGAGTCCTGAATGGCAGTGACCCCAAGTCCGTGGCAGCGACCACAGCAGCATACTCCCTTTGATCAGTTAGGCATATTTCCATATGCAAGGCCGGCAACATGTGGTGCCACTAACCCTGTTCAACACAAGCCGATCCCACATGTGTAACTGTGTCCTGAGTCCTGAATGGCAGTGACCCCAAGTCCGAGGCAGCAACCACAGCAGCATACTCCCTTTGATCAGTTTTGCATATTTCCATATGCAAGGCCTGCGACCCGTGGTGCCACTAACCCTGTTCAACACAAGCTGATGCCACATGTGTAACTATGTCCTGAGTCCTGAATGGCAGGGACCCCAAGTCTGTGGCAGCGACCACAGCAGCATACTCCTTTTGATCAGTTAGGCATATTTCCATATGCAAGGCCGGCAACACATGGTGCCACTAACCCTGTTTAACACAAGCCAATCTCACATGTGGATCTGTGTCCTGAGTCCTGAATGGCAGTGACCCCAACTTCGTGTCAGCGACCACAGCAACAGACTCCCTTCAGTTTTATTTGTTGTTGTTTTCTTTAAATAAAATGTTTCATATGTAAACTAAGATTCTTATTTGTCCAACCGCACAGGGACACTTCTGGGCCCAAGAAGGTTTTGGGGGTATGTTGGTAATGTGGGAAGGGGGTGCATTACCTGCTGATGTGGGGAGAGGCTGCGAGAAAGGGGTATCTCTCACAGAAAGAATGCCGATTTTTTCAGAAATGCCTCAGTCAGATGTCAGCTGACGGACTGAATCACAAAATGGTTTTTCAATACTTATGTAGTGTGAGTTATGAACAGTTTGCACCCAGACTTGCAAAGGGACAACTGCGGCCTGTCCGCTCGACTCACAGATGCAGTACTACGAGCCGTCCGCTCCCAAAGGAACAGCACCGTAGTGGTTCGCAGAGGTACAGGCACAGTAGCGTACTAGCTCGCAAAGGTAGCGAGCTACGAGCCGACGGACTGGCTTCTATCGGCATAGCTGCGAAGTGGTGATGTTGGACAGAGGCAGTGTGAAAGAGTTATCTTGCAGAAACAGAGCTCCGGTATATTAAATTGCCCCCGAGAACTTTTTTTTATATTTTCACTCGATGTGAGAAAGCCCGCTTTATGGACCAAGACCTTGCTCCCTGCCAAATTTGGCATAATTCCGTTCACCAGTTTGACCTGTAGCCTGGTCTAAAGTTTCCTATGGAAAATCCATTGAGAAAACATGTTTTCACCCCCCCACATAGCTACCTGATGCAGGCGTACTCGCTGTTGGTGTGCAGGTCAGTGGTCTAGTTGTCAACATGTCATGGCCACTCCCTGATGGCAGGTTTGCACACACACCACACCTATCTGGCACATGCGTCACAGGCCATGTGACCACGCATATATAATGCATCGACAACATCACATCCTTTATTGCCGGTGGTGACTGTATGGCAGACGCTCCACGGGTCTGAATCATAAAGAGTCCATGAAGAGTTTCGCAGAGGGTTAGTCGCACCTTGAGCTGCATGGCCGTCAGGGGCCTACTACCACGTGGCGTGGACTTGACATGCACAGGGTTAGTGCCACCCGAAGCTGATGTGGTCGTCAGGGGCCTACCACCACGTGGTGCCGACTTAAGTTGCACAGGGTTACACCCTAAGTTGTATGGCCGTCAGTGGCCTACTACCACATGGCACTGACTTGCGTTGCACAGGGTTAGCGGCCCCAAAAGCTGATGTTGTCTCCGCCATTGATGACTCAGGACTCAGCGACATAAATGAGATCGGCCGGGCCGTGGAGAGGCTGATGTGGTCTCCGCCATTCATGACTCAGGAATCGGCGACATCTGTGAGATCTGCCGGGCCGCAGAGCTTTGACGGCACATGGAGTGCCCACTGGTAGACACTCCGGTGGCAGCAGGTAATTATTTGGTCATGGCTGCGCAGGGGTGGCAGTGCCTGCCTCTCTCTCTCTCTCTCTCTCTCTCTCTCTCTCTCTCTCTCTCTCTCACTTCCCTCTCTTCACTCTCTCTCTCATTCTCTTCCTTTCTTTCCTTCTATCTCTCTCTCTCTCTTCCTTCTCCCTTTCTCACTCCCTTTCTTTCCTTCCCTCTCTTTTTCTCTTTGCCTTTTTTTCCTTCTCTCTTTCTCTGTGTCTCACTCCTCTGATATGGGCAATGCACACCTCCTTATTTTGTGCTTTATTTTCTTGGCTGTGTCGTCCCCACTGATGGACCCGACAGGAGTCTTCCACCTTGTTTTTTTGTGTTGATTTTTTTTAATTTCAATAAAGTTTAAGGTTGTTACTTAAGTGCTGTATCACTCTTTCTCGTTCTTATTATAGTTATTTGGTGGTGTCCACCATGGTGTTAAATTTTGGGGCAGTTATCGCTGGAATACTGGTGATGTCTGCAGTTTGCACCAGCTTCTGAATAGTGTGTTAGAATTATCTCAACTTTAGTTGCATTAAAGTGCAGGTAATGCGATGCAGAGTAGGCGTTCCCATGCAAAAACACACAAGGTGCACCTTTGCGATCTATTCTTATTACTAAAATCCTGTATTGAATTCCACTGTGGGTGCATTTACAGTGTACACACAAAATCAATAAAGAAGTCTCATTATATTTATTTTGATTGGGAATAGTGATTCAGGTGCTGGGTCTTGACAGGATACACTGCCCAGTTCGTCTATTATTCTGTACACGAAAAACCCACATCACAACTTTCACAACGAAAGTCAAAAAGTACGAAGCGAAACAAATTCCGGGGATAAGCCGCGTTAGCACCAGAGAATCTACACCTGCTTTCTGCTGGTGTTAAGCAGGACGAATACCTACAGCATGAAAAGGAACACAGCCAAGAGCCACACCTGAACACCCACATGTGCCATAGAGTCAATGAGCATGATACACGGATACCCATGAGGGCCATAACACTCCTCGCAACAACCCCAGGACCGCCAACGCCCCCGAACTCACATCTGAGCAAGTATGTCCGTGAGGTCATTGTGTTAGCATGAAGAGGCACCGGCCCTGCAACATCACAGTGTGCTGTCTTCTGCGGACCATGTCACCTCAGCGTTGACAGTGAGCCTGGAGATGTAGCTACGCACGCATCCTCCTGCATGCACAAGCGGCAAAGGGTACGGGGTGTCACACATGTCCATGTGCAAGAAGTGCGGTAAGTGTGTCTCTGTATTCTGCTGTGGCCGCCACAAGGGCCGCAGCAGTCGATGTTGTAAAATGGCATGCACCACCTCCAAACGGCAGTGTCACGGTGTGATTGGAATGCCGCAGGACATGCACCAATAGGCATTACAAAGGTGTGCCATAGGAGTGCACGGGATACAACAGCGCAGCGCACAAAAGTGTGGGGGCTCGTTGGAGGGAGGAGCAACTGTTTGGCAACATAACACACATTGAACCCGCTCATGTGCCACGTGCTGGGCTTTTCATCCATGATGACCAGGGTTGCAGACATCCCACAACACCCACGACTGGCCTTTGTACACATCCTGTATGAATGCACCTGGAGAAGTTACTGTAAGGATGAAAGGTTCGTTGTCTGAGCTATCTTGCGCTAACACATCTGCTGCTCCGAGAAGGAACTTGCAAGTAGCCAGCCCCCCTGACAGATACGATAATATTTGCATCCGTCTCCCACACTACCTACTGCCTGATTTGAGAACAACGAGTGGACATCCCACACTCAAAAGTCCTTCGTCGTAGTTAGCATGCGTGAAATGGCCTTCACACGTACTCCCACCATGACCCTGCCCTGCAACCATTGCATACAGACCTGGCTCATTGCACCAAGCTGTGCCATTTCATCCACAAGACTGGCCCACGGCAAGCCAGTGCAGCAACAAGCAGAGCCACTGATGCATAGCAGGGCATTCAGAACACATGGTCGACTCCATTCACGTCCACCTATACCTTGCACGTCTGTTGAATGCCCTGGGTGTACTGCCTTTGCAAGTGCTGCGGATCACTTACCAGCACCATATACAAGTTACCGTGTTCCAAGCAAAACTTCCTCCTACTACGTATAAAATATTGCTGACACTACTTGGACAGGTGTGGCACAGCGCCCAGAGCACATGACTTGACAGCATAGGATACACAGTTTGGGCTCACGATTTCATCCCCGAAACCAGCAGCAGCTCAATTTAGCAGCAAAACACTCTAGGCAATACCTCACTTAATTTCCGTACCTCGCAGTTTCAGACTGGTAGGGGTCAGTAGTTCAGCGCCCTTATCCCCGAGTCCGGCAGCAGCTCAGCTTAAGCCCCCAGCGCCATCAGACCCGTACGAGTGAGTAGTTTGCACTTTCCAAATACCGAATTGATTTGATATGCGCGAATTTACCTTCGCACTCACTATATAACACCCCCTAAACACCATACACAACTTACAATATTCGAAACAAAAGTTCCTCCGAGTAGGTATAACTACATGCTGACACTACTTGCACAGATGTGGCACAGAGGCCAGAGCATATGACTTCACAGTATATGACACACAGTTTGGACTCACGCTTTCATCCTGAGTCCAGCAGCAGTTCAACTTAGCAGCATGAGACTTTAGGCAATACCTCACTTAATTTCCATAGCCCAGCACTTTCAGACCAGTAGGTAAAATAAATAAATAAATAAATACCCATTGTGGGGGGGCGCAAGCCCCCCACACACCCTGGGGACCGCCTCCTCCCCGGGGCTCTAAATATGCAAATTGGGGGTCCATGACGGACCCCCCAATCCCGGGGACCACCACCCCCCGGGGCTTGCGAAATTGGTGGGAGGGGGGCTGCGTGACCCCCCTGGAGCAAATGATGGCCCTGGAGACCACCACCCCCCATGGCTGGCTCCTGCAGTGTCCCGGGGTGCCCACCCCTGGGACACTGTAGTTTGCTAAGGCAGGGCGGGAGCCTCACGGCTCCCGCCCTGCCATAGAAAACTTGGCTTGAATTTTGACAGAGAGAGCAGGAAAAACTGCTCTCTCTTTCAAAATTCAAACCAAATGGGACCCCCCACGGCCCCCAACGGAGAGGACCAGCCCCGGGGGATGGGGTCCCCGGGGCCTTTATTTGCCAGAGGCCATGGCCCGGGGGTTGGGGTCCCATGCGGCTCCCTTCCCAAATTTTAATTTAAAAAAAAAAAAATTTGGGTGCAGGCCCTGGGGGATGGGGTCCCCAGGGCCAAAAAATAAGAAAAAGAAGGCCCCCCTTTAAAAAAAAAAAAAGAAATATCGGCATCGCGCCGGAGGCCACGCCCCCTCCTTTCAGCACTCTGCAAACGTACCCCCTGGTGTGTTTGTGGATGGGAAACAAATTCCCCTTGAATACTGGGGGTCCCTGGAGGCCAAATAGCCCAACAGGAACCTCCACTATGCGCCAGGAGGCTGCGTTGCAGAGAGGTGTTCTGACGCCACTTTTCATGATGATGTGGATTTTGTTGCTCTCTATTTCGTTTTTGCACTAAGCACTTGCACTTTGAATACTATAAAATGGCGGCTGAAGCCAAGAAGCGTTGTCATGTGATCAAGGTCCAGGAGGGACCGAAACGCGTCATGGCCGACTAGCAAAATAAACTAATTTGCACAGAAACGTGGTCCGTGCCTGCTTTGTATCTCGGAGATTGGGGAGCAAAGTAAGCAGCAAAACAGGATATTAAGGTGGCAGTAGCTTCAGGCGGCCTTGCACGGACCCCCACTCATCTAGAGGCGACGGGATCCTGGAAGCTTGTTTACCTCCGTGCCTTCAGCCGGAAGTAATTGGACTGATTTTCCCCGGAAGGATCTACACCGTCGGCCCCCTCGCAGCCAGAAGAGAACAACCAACCTGAAGTGCTCCCCTCGGTTATCAGTGTCGGAGGACGTGCCAGCCGAGGACTCAACATCTAAGGTAGGGAACTCTAGAGCGGGGAGAGTGGTGGTGCGAGCGACGACGTTAGCGGGAAGCATTATCTAAGAAGCCCGTGACAGTCGTTTGACTCTTACATTTAAATAACCATTGCAATATGTCGGCAGACACGCTTAGGGACCGAGAGGCGGCGGCCTCGGAAGTTTTTAGCAATATACCACAAAACAACATGGGCACTTATCAACCGGCGGAACTCCATTAAACGTCCACATCAAAGATAAATTTAGGCTGTTGGAAAAGCTGTCCAAATGGTGGGAAAACAAATCTTTGCAGCACTATTTGGATGTCAATAGAATCCCAAAGGGTTAAAGAATTTTGATAGCCCCCAGTTATGACCAACCTAATCCTAACATGATGAGAGACTGGGCTCAAAGTAACTTGGACTCTTCCAGGAAGTTAGTTGAAATACTGGTCAAATACGCGGAAATTGATAGAATAGCGCTGCAGGAAAAGAGAAGAGATGACAATACGCTTAAAAAGAGAAGAAGATAAAATCAAAGAGCGAAAGGCTTTTAAGTTTCACCGCGACAGAGTGGACTATGAAACAGGCCGTATTTTCACTTTTTCTAAAAAATATGATGTAATGAAAACAAAGAAAATGACAAAACAAAATGAAGCAGGCATCGAGACACCTATGCGCAAAGCTACCTATGTATCAATATCAAACTCGGATTTAAGTTCAAATTTGGAAAGTGAGGCTGAACCGGAGGGTCAACCCCCAGCTCCAAGAACAATGGTACCCAACTTATCACCAGGGGAAGAAATGCATTTTTTAGTGGAGGAATGAAGGGCCACTTTACGCCCAAGGACTCAACAGAATGTCAGAAGGAGAGGCGGAACCACAAACGGAGACAGAGGAGAAAGGCTAACAGAACGGCCAATAAACAAAAAAACGAGAGGGAGAGGGAAAGGCTGGTGGAATCACAATTAGACAACAATGCAGCCAAAACAATCATTAACCTCACTGACATTACCCTTTCAAGAGCAGAAGAACAAATCTTATCTTTGGGACTCTCTTTCTGCCCCGAATCGAATTTCAATTATGCCAACACTAGAATGGACATATACAGATTCATAAGGAAATTAAAATTAAAAACCATCATGAACTAAATACGAAGTCATTAAAGGAAAAGGATGAACACCAAACAGAAGAATAAACTAAAACTCAAACAAAAATGGCGGAACCCATTTCAATGGAACCATCGCAAACGTCAGAAGATTCTCTTCTTGAAACTCTCACGGAACTACACAATGCCAACTTCACCATGGGGGCAGTAACAAATAACACCCAATGTTCAATTCCATGTGAATCAAGTCAAATTACGAGTTCTCCGATACTTGCTGCATTACCCGAAACAAGAAAAAATACATCTTTTAAATGTAAATCAACGTTTAATCCCATAATGCCGAGAGACAGCATTGACATTTTTAACGATCAAGTAACCAACGAAATAAAAAAATTAAACTACAAGATCATGCAAAGTAAATCGAAATGGCATCCTAAAGACAGGCAGCTCAAACAACTACTGGCAAAATTGCAAAGCGACAAAAATGTGATTGTCAGAAGTGCAGATAAAGGAGGCAATATCGTTTTATGGGACAGGACACAATATATGAAGGAGGCACTGTCCCACCTAAATGATAGAACCTGCTATAAAACCAGCAATTGGGGTGCCTTAAAAACAATACAAAATGACTTTTATGGAAAATTATTGGCTTGGAAATGTGCAGGAACAATAACTATGGATGAATACAAATTTATTCACAAAGATAATCCTACCATACCCAATATCTATTTCATCCCTAAAATACATAAAGATGCCAAGAACCCCCCTGGCCGACACATCATCTCAGCCCAAAATAGCCTATTGGAGAATGTCAGCCAATATATCGACTTTTTTCTTCAGGAACTGGTACAGGCATTGCCCACATACATAAGAGACACCAGCAATTTCCTGCAAAAAATTAACAACTTTGAATGGCAGGACAGTTACCAATTAATGACTTTGGACGTAGTGTCTTTATACACGAGTATAAGACACAGGGATGGCATAAGAGCATTGGAACATTTCATAAGCAAAGGAAAGCCAAGACTTTCTGCACACAGCATGATGCTAAGTGACTTGACACAATTTTGTTTGCATAATAATGTTTTTTTATTTGGTGAAACTGTCTACCAGCAGACCCGTGGCGTTGCGATGGGGGCCAGCTTCTCTCCCAGCTATGCCTGTTTACACATTGGCTGGTGGGAGGAGCTGGTCCTCGGCGTGATGCACAGGTTGGTGGTAGATAAAAATGTCAAACTTTTTTACAGATATATTGATGATATCTTTTTGGTTTGGGATGGTCCTCTACAGGATGCAGATGATTTTGTTAAAAGCCTCAACACCAATGAGATCAATTTAAGCTTTACGGCAACAATTGACAAGCACAACATAAATTTCTTAGATTTGGATGTTTATGTCAAGAATGGCAAACTGGAAACAAAACTCTTCAGAAAGATAACAGCAGGTAACTCATTGTTACACTCTACGAGTTTCGACCTACGACATTTGATCAATAGTATCCCCTATGGGGAAATGCTAAGAATCAAACGTACATGTAGCTGCATGACTGATTTACAAAAGGCACAGTCAGACTGTAAAAGAAGATTCCTAGCTAGAGGATATAAGACTAAAACCATAGACCTAGCCATAGCTAAAATGATGAAACTAGAAAGAGAGCCACTTCTAGTCACCAAACCCAAAACTGATTCAACATATGAATTGCGACTAATCACTACTTATAACCTGCAACATAAAACCATCAGAAATATAATGCAGCGCAACTGGCCAATAGTGTTAGACGATCCAATAATAGGAACACTACTGCCCAAAAGATTAGGCCTAACTTTTAGAAGGGCTCCATCAGTAAGCAACAGTCTAGTGACAAGTAGCCCTGAGGTAATAGAACCTTTGAATTGGCTTTCCCAAAGGAAAGGATTTGTGGCCTGTAAAAATTGCAAAGCATGCATTCATGGTGTAAGCAGGAAAGCATACAAAACTCCATTCAGCGAAAAAGAGGTGGAAATAAATCAAGCCCTACACTGTAAAACTGACCATGCAGTGTACATTTTAGAGTGCACATGTAATCTTAAATACGTAGGTAGTACGAAACTCCCGGCCAATAAAAGAATCCTACAGCACCTTAGAGCCATCATTAATAGGGACCCCTCTTACCCAGTCGCTAGACATTTTCAAGAAACCCACAATAGCGACCCCAAATACCTGTCATATTACCTCATTGATGCAGTACCAAAAAATAGAAGAGGAGGCGACAGAGAAGGTGCATTACGCAAACTTGAGACCCGGTACATTTTAAACCTAGACAGTAAAATACCGGGAGGCTTCAATGCCACCGAGGATCTTTATACCTGCATCTAATTGGTCGATACCTCTTCAAGTGTCAGATATGTTCAAAATGTTTTATAAAAATACAACAATCTCTATGCTCCAAAAAGTCATAGCAATGAAGAGAACACAAAAATGATTTCTGATGGGCAAAATATTTAAATATCTTTTTTCAATTACAGCCTAAAAAAAAGCTCTCCTTTTATTCTCTATCAAGATTGAGTCAGTAGCACATATGGTAAATTGACGGGATTAGCCAGACACTGCCGCTTGATGCCTGATTTCACAAACTCTGAGTCTCAGCCTATGCCCCACCAATAAGAGAAAATTAAGCTAAATAGGCTACACTCACCACTCTAATACTTTAAAATAGGTCTATGTTTTTCTATTTTTATTTCACTTATCCAGCACGTGTGTTACACCGCACCTTATGTAACAACATCAATGGAAAATTAAGCAACATCTTTCGGTTAACGTTTCTTGTATTCCGCAAGTTATTCAACTTACAATAATGTCAATACGCATTGATGCAATCATGGTTCATTCTGATAGCATTAGTCTTGAAACATCAACATCAGATTTGTATATTCATATAATGTTTTATTTAGAAATTTTAAAGCAAACCGAGCACATTTGAATTTTATGTACCTTCGTACAACTATTTATTAATGTGTTTTTAATGCTTTTAAACTAAATGATATTATGCATTTATGTTTTTAGAATATCTAAGTTTACATGTTAAGTATTTCTTCACTTTTCATGATGATGTGGATTTTGTTGCTCTCTATTTCGTTTTTGCACTAAGCACTTGCACTTTGAATACTATAAAATGGCGGCTGAAGCCAAGAAGCGTTGTCATGTGATCAAGGTCCAGGAGGGACCGCCGAAACGCGTCATGGCCGACTAGCAAAATAAACTAATTTGCACAGAAACGTGGTCCGTGCCTGCTTTGTATCTCGGAGATTGGGGAGCGAAGTAAGCAGCAAAACAGGATATATATATATATATATATATATATATATATATATATATATTACCTACTGGCGGTCGCCAGTAGGTAGTTATAGTTAGGACCCTGTTTCCATAGGAAATCCGCAACATTCTATTTTGAATAACTTTGGCGCCGGTCGACGAATCCTCGCGAATTTCTCAAAATAGGTGGGGCGCTACGCTCCGCTCCTACCCTGAAAGTCTCGGGGGGATTCGTCAAGCGGGGGCTGAGATAAAAGGGGGGTCCCAAAACGCATTTTTCCCATGCATTTTTCCATAGGACCTTTAGACAGGGCTACAGCCCGAACGGCTGAACAGAATTACTAGAAATTTGGCAGAGAGGTAGTCCTCAGGTCAAGGAAGTGCCTTTTGTAGGTTTGGTGTAAATCTGTTAAGTGGATTCTGAGAAAATAGCCTTTAAATCAATATATATATCTGAGCCAGCTTACGGTACGCTTACCGTAAGCTTACCGTACGCGTACGGTGGCGTGCGCGAGCGCGATTCTGATTGGCTGTTACATCTAAGTAAACATTCGAATCGGTCGAAACCAGGAAGCGGCGGCCGCCATTTTCTCTCTCGCACTCTGAGGGGGGGGGCTGTAAACAAAGGCAAAAAACATATAAAGGGGCTGTTTAGACAGCGCCCATGCACATAGCCATGTTATTTGAGTCCTCAAAGATCCCCCAAGGCCAAAAACGGTAAATTTTTATTTTTTGAAATTTTCGCCGATTACGCTTACCGTACGCGTACGGTGCGCTTACGCTAAAAATTTTAATAAAAAAAAAACACTCTCTGTGCATGGCATATTATAGTCATCACTTACAAATTAAATTTAACAGATTACCTATCACAAGGAAGCGCATAATATGTCCTCCATGTGCGCACAGTGCGTCGCGCACTGCGTGCCCACCTTGCGTGTACGGCACTAACTGCGTAAAGTGGGCGCGCGAAGCGCACCGCGTGCTCACTGTGCGCGCACGGTGCGCGAAGCGCACCGTGCACGCACGGAACGATCTGCGTTAAGTGGGCGTGCACGCCACGAATGGCGTAAAGTAACTTAGCATTTAAAAAAACGTACAAATTCACTGAAAAAACCATAGGTTTCACACACGTTATAGTTAGGAATTAGCATTTAAAAAACCTTGCAAATTCACTGAAAAAACCATAGGTTTCAGACATGTTATAGTTAGCGGAAATTTTACTGATAAAAAACCAATGAAATTCCCCCGTTATAGTTAGTGCAGGCAACTATAACTCACGCGACCGCAATCTTCTGCTGATGACATATGTGTCTTTATGAAAAAAAAATATTTGTAATATATGTATAGCTAAATATTTATGGAAGAAGACATGGGCAAATAAGTGTCTAAATACAGTATTAGTTGCCTGCACTAACTATAACGGGGGAATTTCATTGGTTTTTTATCAGTAAAATTTCCGCTAACTATAACATGTCTGAAACCTATGGTTTTTTCAGTGAATATATATATATATATGTATGTATGTATATATATATATATATATATGTATATATATATATATATATATATATACATATATTATCTACTGGCGGTCGCCAGTAGATAGTTATAGTTAGGACCGAGTTCCCATAGGAAATCTTGACTTATCTTCATGAAATTTTCAAAACTAATGGGGCGCTCCGCTCAGCTCCTACCCTGAAAGTCTCGGGGTGATTCGTCAAGCGGGGGCTGAGAAAAAAGGGGGGTCCCAAAACGCGTTTTCCCCATGCATTGAACGGCTGAACAGAATTACTTGAAATTTGGCAAAGAGGTAGTCCTCAGGTCAGGCATGTGCCTTTTGCATATATGGTGTCAATCTGTTCAGTAGTTCCTGAGAAAATTGCAGTTAAAAGTACATAAATATCTATATGCGCGCACCGTGCGCGCACGGGGCTCGCACCGGGCGCGCACCAAATGTCCGCGAGCGTAATTCTGATTGGTGGTTAGATGTCAGTCAACATTCCAATCGATCGAAATCAGGAAGTGTCGGACGCCATTTTGTGTGTGACAGTAAAAAAGAAAGGTGGAGAACGTGAAAAGGAGGCAGGGTAGAGAGTTCCTGACCCCCTAGCCTTTGTCAGGGGGTCCCTGAAGGACCCCAAAGGGTGAAAAAAACATTTTATTTTTTTTCAAAAAATCGCTGGGTGCGCGCACGGTGCGCGCACCCCCCAGCCGCCATTTTGAGTTTTAGAGGCAGAAGAGAGCTAAAAACACAAGTGGAGAACGTGAAAAGGGGGCAGGGTAGAGAGTCCCTGACCCCCTAGGCCTTCTCAGGGGGACCATGAAAGACCCCTAAGGTCCCGAAAAAAAAAAATTATAAATATTGCGCGGTGCGCGCACGGTGCGCACACGGTGCGCGCACGGCGGCAAAAAATTCATTAAAAAAATAGAATTAAAAATCAAGTTTAAGTGTTTAGATGTTGGTTGGCTCTTAAAAGAGCCGTTGTGTTCATTGAGTGTTTTTTTGTACCTACAAGTAAGTACCGATTCAGAGTCTAAAGTTCAAGAGGAAGACTCTGTTCCCTTCATCTGTGAAATGTACACCGTCTCCTCTATAAATTCCTTGCATGTTGTAACGCAAGTTGTTGTGGTATATATAACCCATACCATAGTCTCTGAGGAAAACAGAAACAGACTTATTGACGTGCTTTTTTGCTTTCTCAATCTACGGACAATATTGGTTGGACCAGTTCCACTTTTGCCTTTGGCATATATTAGAATATACAAAGGTAGTTTGTGGAAAAAGTGACATAAATTGCACAAAGGTGTCTTTAACAAGCATTTCCAGACCTACCCCAGTTAAAGTGCCTAGGTCATTTCCACCACAGTGCACAATTATAAGGTCAGGCTGTGGGAGATGTAGAAAGGTTTTCACCACAGGCATTAATTGGTGCCACTTTAACCCTTTCTGACCAAACCATTTAATATCTACATTTGGCAAAGCAAGGTCTTTCACAATACCTCTTTTTTCCGCATACTTTTCACTCCAGTAGACATAGCTATAACCTACGATCCACACTGTGAACATCTTTCAAGGAGATCTGGATGCACTCAGAAGGTGTCTTTCAGTAGAATGGCAATATGAAAAGAAAGATAGTTGTAAAATGGAGGCTTACATACTTTTTTTTTAACAAAAATAACTCATTGGCTGTTTCAGACCATTCAACACTAAAAACTAGGCTGTATGTTTAAATTTTTAAAAGCATGTTTTGTATTGGTTCAGAAAAATGTGTTCCCACAGAAGATTACTTTGGATATGCTGTTAGGTTTGAAAAGCCAAGCACTCTTGCTCTTTGGATTAGAAACATTGTGTGCTGAAATTCTGACCTCTCTGCTCACACCAGTGTTCCATGATCTGTTGCTATGGTAGCAGGCAGAAGTCATGTTGGGGGTAGGAATCAATTGGAAAGGGTTGAAATTTGCAACCAATAGAAAAGTGTGTTTCCATTTAAAAAAATGTGGGAAGCAATGTGATTTGAAGTTAACATGTATATGTGTGAAAAAAGAGAGGGACATTTTGCCATTTAGCGGTTCTGGTGAGAGGAGTACAGCTCAGAGATTCTGGCTCTGATAATCTGCTGTGTGAGTGGCACATTTCTTTCTCAACTAACTACTTTTAAAGGTGAGTTATGAATTTGAGAGGGGATGTATGTGGTGTATTTTGATATAAATAATAGAAATTTGTTTCTTCTTTTAAAGTTGTGTTTTACATTTTATGATTTGGAAGATATTTAACTGCCTTGAACTTGTAAGATATTATGGAGTATGTCTTCACCATAAGTTAAGGTGTACTGGTATCACCCAGGAATACTGTGTTGTGCCTAGAATCACATCATGAGTCTGTGTGCACACAGGAATTGTTGTCAGAGATTTAATTTGTGTTGCTCTTGTTCTGTAAGACTTGCACTCGTAGGAAAGGGGCAGCTTGTTTTCTTGAACTGTGATGGTTAGCATTCAGCAGAAATCACAATCTCACAGATGAGAGGCAAATGCTAACACATTTGAAAACAACAGGGTAGATTTTCCTTCCACTCCTGCAACGGGTGAGGTAGTTCCTACATGTTCAAAACTCCAATTAACCCTTACCACAGGTGATCTTACATACATCTCTGCAGTCTTCATGAAGTTGTGCAAGCGTCCATGCAGATCTCTCTTGCACCTGACAATACACAGTCTCCAGAAACACACTCTTAGCACACAGCCAGCTGCTTCTCCTGCACTCCCATGCTTACTATTCAGCACTGTGTGGTATTTCAGATAGCAGTGTGTAACACTAACACATTCAACATCACCAAGGTTCATTTCCTTTACTCTAGTCTAATCACTCACCCAGGTTCCACATGCTCATGGTCTAAAGTAGCTGTTAGGACATGTGCTCTTTTCTGCCTCTCTAAACTACAAGGAAAATGTGTCAGGCTGTTACAGTAATTATCACTTGTTCTACCACAGTAGTAAATGTGCTTTGAAATTGCCAATCAAATATCGTGTTCTGCCTAGAATCACACCATGAGTCTGTGTGCACACAGGAATTGTTGTCAGAGATTTAATTTGTGTTGCTCTTGTTCTGTAAGACTTGCACTCGTAGGAAAGGGGCAGCTTGTTTTCTTGAACTGTGATGGTTAGCATACAGCACACATCACCATCTCACAGATGAGAGGCAAATGCTAACGCATTTGAAAACAACAGGGTAGATTTTACTTGCAGTACTGTAATGAGTGAGGTAGTTCCTACATGTTCATAAGCCCAATTAACCCTTACCACATGTGCTCTTACATACATCTCTGCAGTCTTCATGCAGTTGTGCAAGCGTCCATGCAGATCTCTCTTGCACCTGACAATACACAGTCTCCAGAAACACACTCTTTGCACACATGCAGCAGCTTCTCCTACACACCCATGCGTAATACTCAGCTCTGTGTTGTGTTTCAGATAGCAGTGTGTAACACAAACACATTCAACGTCATCAAGGCTCATTTCCTTTGCTGTAGTCTAATCACTCACCCTGTAACACATGGTCATGGTCTCAAGGAGCTGTTAGGACATGTGCTCTTTTCTGCCTCTCTAAACTATAAGGAAAATGTGTCAGGCTGTTACAGTAATTATCACTTGCTCTACCACAGTAGTAAATGTGCTTTGAAATTGCCAATCAAATATAGTTTTCTGCCTAGAATCACACCATGAGTCTGTGTGCACACAGGAATTGTTGTCAGAGATTTAATTTGTGTTGCTCTTGTTCTGTAAGACTTGCACTCGTAGGAAATGGGCAGAATGTTTTCTTGAACTGTGATGGTTAGCATACAGCACACATCACCATCTCACAGATGAGAGCCAAATGCTAACACATTTGAAAACAACAGGGTAGATTTTCCTTGCAGTACTCTAATGAGTGAGGTAGTTACTACATGTTCATAAGCCCAATTAACCCTTACCACATGTGCTCTTACATACATCTCTGCAGTTTTCATGCAGTTGTGCAAGCGTCCATGCAGATCTCTCTTGCACCTGACAATACACAGTCTCCAGAAACACACTCTTAGCACACAGGCAGCTGCTTCTCCTGCACTCCCATGCTGACTATTCAGCAATGTGTGGTATTTCAGATAGCAGTGTGTAACGCTAACACATTCAACATCACCAAGGCTCATTTCCTTTGCTCTAGTCTAATCACTCACCCAGGTTCCACATGCTCATGCTCTCAAGTAGCTGTTAGGACATGTGCTCTTTTCTGCCTCTCTAAAATATAAGGAAAAGGTGTCAGGCTGTTACAGTAATTATCACTTGCAAAACCACAGTAGTAAATGTGCTTTGATATTGCCAATCAAATATCGTTTTCTGCCTAGAATCACACCATGAGTCTGTGTGCAGACAGGAATTGTTGTCAGAGATTTAACTTGTGTTGCTCTTGTTCTGTAAGACTTGCACTCGTAGGAAAGGGGCAGCTTGTTTTCTTGAACTGTGATGGTTAGCATGCAGCACACATCACCATCTCACAGATGAGAGGCAAATGCTAACACATTTGAAAACAACAGGGTAGATTTTCCTTGCAGTACTGTAATGAGTGAGGTAGTCTACATGTTCATAAGCCAAATTAACCCTTACCACATGTGCTCTTTCATACATCTCTGCAGTCTTCATGCAGTTGTGCAAGCATCCATGCAGATCTCTCTTGCACCTGACAATACACAGTCTCCAGAAACACACTCTTAGCACACAGGCAGCTGCTTCTCCTGCATTCCCATGCTTACTATTCAGCACTGTGTGGTATTTCAGATAGCAGTGTGTAACGCTAACACATTGAACATCACCAAGGCTCATTCCCTTTGCTCTAGTCTAATCACTCACCCAGCTTCCACATGCTCATGGTCTCAAGTAGCTGTTAGGACATGTGCTCTTTTCTGCCTCTCTAAACTATAAGGAAAATGTGCCAGGCTGTTACAGTAATTATCACTTGCTCTACCACATTAGTAAATGTGCTTTGAAATTGCCAATCAAATATTGTTTTCTGCCTAGAATCACACCATGAGTGTGTCTGCACACAGGAATTGTTGTCAGAGATTTAATTTGTGTTGCTCTTTTTCTGTAAGACTTGCACTCGTAGGAAAGGGGCAGCTCATATGATAGGATTTGAAAAGCTCAAAAAAATATAGTAATATATTTAAATTACATAAAGGTATTTTTTTTTTAGTTTCCTTTAGGTGTTGCTTCACAACACTGAAATAAATTAAACATGCCTATAAAATCAAGAAAGAGAAAAGAACAGCAAAAACATCTATATTTGAAGACAACTGGACAACAAAAATTAGTTGAAGAACCTCATGTTGGAAAAAAGAAAAAGTCTTCTGGTAAGCAGACTAAGGATTTTTTTTAAAATATCCTCAAACATAGAAAAAATGTACAAAGTATATCCACTGCAAATAGTGTTTCAAGAAGAAAACAACAAGACAATAGAAAGAAAATACTAAATGCTAATGTACAATCAGAAGCAAGAAAGAATGACTTAAAAAGAAAAAAAGAATTTCAAAACATTTGTAAAAAAATGTTTCAGAGAAGAGTGGTGTTCAATTTGCTAAAGGATGTGAAAAAATATAGGAAGAAAGCAATATTTTATAAGAAAAAGAAACATATTGAATCAATTGTTGCAAAGGCTTTGGAATTAAAAAGAAAACTATTCATTTTAATTTTGTACAGGATCCGTACATTAGATAAAATAGTCAATGTAATGAAGTCAAAAAGCAAAAGGAAAAGAGTAGTAAAAAAAAATAACTTTTGTAATGTGTTCTTAGGAGAATGGAGGCATAGTTCAAGTACTGAACCATTTTTTAATGAAGAGAGTTATCTTCAAAGTAATAGTTTGCTGCATGCAGTTGACACCAGTGGTCGAACTTATAAAGTTAAAGATGGTTGTGTAATGGAAAAGGAGAAAATGGTTCCAAGAAATGAGGAAGAATTGTTAGCTGATGAGGTTATGGGGAAATGTCCTAAAGCCCCAGTGTACACTTGGAATTGTAGTAGTATGTGTACTGTACGACAAGAATCTATTGATAAATTACGTGACTTTCTAAGAGAATATAGTAAAAAAAGTGTTAAACAGAAGATTAAGGTGCTTCAAAGACTAGATCCATGCAGAGTGAGAAGGAATACTGGTTTGCAAGGACATTCTCTGGCTTGTCTTTCTAGGAAAGTTTGTCAAAGTGTTTTTCACCATTTTAGGATGCTGGCAGTACATCATTCTGAAATGAGAAAGTTTGTGAGAAGATTGTATTTTGCTAAAAGTCCAGCACTAAAGTTAAATGAGTTGAATAGTGCTCTGTTGCGTGGATCTGTATCAGATGTAGAGAAGGTTACTGATGATATTCAGTTTTGTTACTTTGGTCCAGAACAAGAAAGTGCAGGAAATGACACAGTTATTGAAGAAAATGTGGAAGGGAATGTAGAACCCACTGTTAGTAACATTTTTTTAGATCAAATGACAAAGTTTACTATCATCTCTAATGAAAGACCAAATATTACTTGTATTTGTTGCCGGAGAAGCCATTATAAAACTCAAACAAGGAATGTTGATCTCTATAAAAAGAGTGAAAATGAAAATAATTCTGAGTGGAAGGAATTTGCTATATATTTGTTTCTGGAAAATTGTTTTGATTTGGGTTAAGATCAGCGTATTTGTAAATACTGTTATAACAAGTTAGAAGAAAATAAAATGCCAGCTAGAGCTGTACATAATAATTTAGAATTGGTTGATATTCCTGCAGAACTTAGTGATTTAAATACGTATGAGTCTATACTCATTCAATGTGTCCATCCGTTTCAGACTATAGTTCGTATGGAGCCCAAAACAGTTAAATCACCTCCTTCAGATTTACAAAGAGGTTTAAAAGGAAGAGTTGTCTATTTGCCATTAGATTTGAAAACAAAAATATTGAAACAATTGATGCAGATAGTTTGGAAACTGAACCATTAGTTATTCTGGTTAATGGTGTACCTACAAAGAGTAAGAACATTTGGCAGGAGCTAGTACAGAGAGCAAATTTATATTTGAAAAGAAATAATAAGTACTATGAATCAATGTATATGGATGAAGATGAAGAAGTTTTACTAGCAGACACAGGAATACCAACTGGGCAAATTGAAAAAGTGGATAAGTCAAAAGAAGAAGAAATTTATGAACATTTCAGCATACATTCTCTTCATTCTAAAGAAGTTATGGGAAACACTATTGATCTGTTTCAGATGAAAAAAGCAAAAGGAACTCCGTGAGTGTATGGGAGGAGAGCTTGGAAGCTCGTTGTTTTCCCCAGCTGTTTCCTACAGGAAAAGGTGGACGATATGATGAACGTCCAGTACAGATTCCTGCTTTTGAGTATCGGACTACAAGATTATATGCAGAAGATCCAAGATTTCGTCAAAGTATTCCTTATTTGTGCCATCTTTTATTTGAAAGTGACTTGTCTGCACTATCTTATGCAGTAAATCACATTTTAAAAACTGGAGTACATCTACATAATGTGTCTGCAAAGGATTTTATGAACAAAGTGCAACAGCGAGATGATCATTTGGAATCTCAATTGATTAATCTGATGGCTTGTCAGCGTGGAACTAATGAATATTGGTACCGACGCCAGGGAGAATTGAAATGTATGTTACGGAATTTAGGAACTCCTACATGGTTCCTTACCCTAAGCTGTGCTGAGTACGCTTGGGATGATTTACTGGATTTTCTTCGAGAGGCAAATTCAAATATTGAAAACATCCAATACAAGACAGCAGGAGAATTGTGCTCATTGGATCCGGTTAATGTTTGCAGATATTTCAATCACAGATTTGAGGATATGATGTCCTTCATCTGCAATAAAAAAAATCCACCTCTTGGAGAAGTTTTGTTTTGGAGAAAAGAGAACCTAGCAAGAGGTGCTCCTCATATTCATATGCTGTTGTGGATCAAGGATGCCCCAAAATTTGGAACAGATTCTGATGATGCAGTTTTATCTTTCATTGAAGAATATGCAACATGCGCTATACCTAAAAGCACAGAAGAAAAAACTTAAAAAGCAAGTTTTACGTTTCCAAAGTCATCGGTGTGGAAAATACTGTTGACGAAAGTACAAGAGTAAAGATAAATTGTACACAAAATGTCGATTTGGATTTCCACAACCTGTTCTTTCACAAGAAAGAGTAAACAGTTTTATGTCAGCTGTGCGACATACCATTACAAGAAAATCTCCGAAAAATACCTACAACCTAAGAAGAACAGAAGAGTCAAAATATATAAATGACTACAACCCAGTAATTTTATCCATGTGGAATGCTAACATGGATATTCAGCATGTAGCTGACAATTCTATTGCTGTTGCTCGGTATGTCACATCTTACATCACTAAATCTGAGAAAACGGAATTGAAAGAAATGTGGGAAGAGATTTCTCACGAGAAGACTGTCAGTAAAAAGCTATACAGTTTCAGTTTAAAGATGTTATCGCATCGAGAAATTGGGTCATACGAATGCTCAGATAGGTTGTCATCTGCAAGTCTGTACTCCAAATCCAGAAGAATAATTTGGGTAATTTTAGGCCTCGCATGAATGCAAAATCGGGTACTGAAATCTATTCGAGAAATTGAATATTTAGCAGAGAACGAACCAGAAAGTACAGACATTTTGAAAACAAATATGTTGGACACATATTACCCAAACAGAAGTCATCATCTTGAGAACATGTGTCTCTATGAAGTGCTGCAGAACTACATTTTTACATGGAATGCCACAGAAGACATCAACAATGGAAAATATAAAGTCATTGGTGAGGAAGGATGTTTGGTGAAACAAACAAAAGGAAGTTTGATTAATCACAGGAAGCTGAGTTGCGACACTACTGACAAAAAAGAATTTTACTACTTAGCACTTTTACAGCTGTTTAAACGATGGTGTTCAGAGGATGAATTACTTGGAGATTTTCAGAGCTATGAAGATTCCTTTAATGCATGTAAAGATAGCATAGAATGCAGTACTTTCACAACTTATGTACAAATGTTAAATGAAGAAATTGAACAAGAAGCTAGAATTGCAGCTGAAGTAGCTAGAGACAGTTCTCAAGACAGTCAAAGTTCTGGTACGCTCAGTGAATATCCCCTAGGACAACCAATCGTAGAAAATGAAGCTGCAATAGCCATGACTGAAGTATATGTGCTTTGAAATTGCCAATCAAATATTGTTTTCTGCCTAGAATCACACCATGAGTCTGTCTGCACACAGGAATTGTTGTCAGAGATTTAATTTGTGTTGCTCTTGTTCTGTAAGACTTGCACTCGTAGGAAAGGGGCAGCTCATATGATAGGATTTGAAAAGCTAAAAAAAAATATAGTAATATATTTAAATTACATAAAGGTATTTTTTTTTTAGTTTCCTTAAGGTGTTGCTGAACAACACTGAAATAAATTAAACATGCCTATAAAATCAAGAAAGAGAAAAGAACAGCAAAAACATCTATATTTGAAGACAACTGGACAACAAAAATTAGTTGAAGAACCTCATGTTGGAAAAAAGAAAAAGTCTTCTGGTAAGCAGACTAAGGATTTTTTTTTAAATATCCTCAAACATAGAAAAAATGTACAAAGTATATCCACTGCAAATAGTGTTTCAAGAAGAAAACAACAAGACAATAGAAAGAAAATACTAAATGCTAATGTACAATCAGAAGCAAGAAAGAATGACTTAAAAAGAAAAACAGAATTTCAAAACATTCGTAAAAAAATGTTTCAGAGAAGAGTGGTGTTCAATTTGCTAAAGGATGTGAAAAAATATAGGAAGAAAGCAATATTTTATAAGAAAAAGAAACATATTGAATCAATTGTTGCAAAGGCTTGGGAATTAAAAAGAAAACTATTCATTTTAATTTCGTACAGGATCCGTACATTAGATAAAATAGTCAATGTAATGAAGTCAAAAAGCAAAAGGAAAAGAGTAGTGAAAAAAAAATAACTTTTGTAATGTGTTCTTAGGAGAATGGAGGCATAGTTCAAGTACTGAACCATTTTTTAATGAAGAGAGTTATCTTCAAAGTAATAGTTTGCTGCATGCAGTTGACACCAGTGGTCGAACTTATAAAGTTAAAGATGGTTGTGTAATGGAAAAGGAGAAAATGGTTCCAAGAAATGAGGAAGAATTGTTAGCCGATGAGGTTATGGGGAAATGTCCTAAAGCCCCAGTGTACACTTGGAATTGTAGTAGTATTTGTACTGTACGACAAGAATCTATTGATAAATTACGTGACTTTCTAAGAGAATATAGTAAAAAAAGTGTTAAACAGAAGATTAAGGTGCTTCAAAGACTAGATCCATGCAGAGTGAGAAGGAATACTGGTTTGCAAGGACATTCTCTGGCTTGTCTTTCTAGGAAAGTTTGTCAAAGTGTTTTTCACCATTTTAGGATGCTGGCAGTACATCATTCTGAAATGAGAAAGTTTGTGAGAAGATTGTATTTTGCTAAAAGTCCAGCACTAAAGTTAAATGAGTTGAATAGTGCTCTGTTGCGTGGATCTGTATCAGATGTAGAGAAGGTTACTGATGATATTCAGTTTTGTTACTTTGGTCCAGAACAAGAAAGTGCAGGAAATGACACAGTTATTGAAGAAAATGTGGAAGGGAATGTAGAACCCACTGTTAGTAACATTTTTTTTAGATCAAATGACAAAGTTTACTATCATCTCTAATGAAAGACCAAATATTACTTGTATTTGTTGCCGGAGAAGCCATTATAAAACTCAAACAAGGAATGTTGATCTCTATAAAAAGAGTGAAAATGAAAATAATTCTGAGTGGAAGGAATTTGCTATATATTTGTTTCTGGAAAATTGTTTTGATTTGGGTTAAGATCAGCGTATTTGTAAATACTGTTATAACAAGTTAGAAGAAAATAAAATGCCAGCTAGAGCTGTACATAATAATTTAGAATTGGTTGATATTCCTGCAGAACTTAGTGATTTAAATACGTATGAGTCTATACTCATTCAATGTGTCCATCCGTTTCAGACTATAGTTCGTATGGAGCCCAAAACAGTTAAATCACCTCCTTCAGATTTACAAAGAGGTTTAAAAGGAAGAGTTGTCTATTTGCCATTAGATTTGAAAACAAAAATATTGAAACAATTGATGCAGATAGTTTGGAAACTGAACCATTAGTTATTCTGGTTAATGGTGTACCTACAAAGAGTAAGAACATTTGGCAGGAGCTAGTACAGAGAGCAAATTTATATTTGAAAAGAAATAATAAGTACTATGAATCAATGTATATGGATGAAGATGAAGAAGTTTTACTAGCAGACACAGGAATACCAACTGGGCAAATTGAAAAAGTGGATAAGTCAAAAGAAGAAGAAATTTATGAACATTTCAGCATACATTCTCTTCATTCTAAAGAAGTTATGGGAAACACTATTGATCTGTTTCAGATGAAAAAAGCAAAAGGAACTCCGTGAGTGAATGGGAGGAGAGCTTGGAAGCTCGTTGTTTTCCCCAGCTGTTTCCTACAGGAAAAGGTGGACGATATGATGAACGTCCAGTACAGATTCCTGCTTTTGAGTATCGGACTACAAGATTATATGCAGAAGATCCAAGATTTCGTCAAAGTATTCCTTATTTGTGCCATCTTTTATTTGAAAGTGACTTGTCTGCACTATCTTATGCAGTAAATCACATTTTAAAAACTGGAGTACATCTACATAATGTGTCTGCAAAGGATTTTATGAACAAAGTGCAACAGCGAGATGATCATTTGGAATCTCAATTGATTAATCTGATGCCTTGTCAGCGTGGAACTAATGAATATTGGTACCGACGCCAGGGAGAATTGAAATGTATGTTACGGAATTTAGGAACTCCTACATGGTTCCTTACCCTAAGCTGTGCTGAGTACGCTTGGGATGATTTACTGGATTTTCTTCGAGAGGCAAATTCAAATATTGAAAACATCCAATACAAGACAGCAGGAGAATTGTGCTCATTGGATCCGGTTAATGTTTGCAGATATTTCAATCACAGATTTGAGGCTATGATGTCTTTCATCTGCAATAAAAAAAATCCACCTCTTGGAGAAGTTTTCTTTTGGAGAAAAGAGTACCAAGCAAGAGGTGCTCCTCATATTCATATGCTGTTGTGGATCAAGGATGCCCCAAAATTTGGAACAGATTCTGATGATGCAGTTTTATCTTTCATTGAAGAATATGCAACATGCGCTATACCTAAAAGCACAGAAGAAAAAAACTTAAAAAGCAAGTTTTACGTTTCCAAAGTCATCGGTGTGGAAAATACTGTTGACGAAAGTACAAGAGTAAAGATAAATTCTACACAAAATGTCGATTTGGATTTCCACGACCTGTTCTTTCACAAGAAAGAGGAAACAGTTTTATGTCAGCTGTGCGACATACCATTACAAGAAAATCTCCGAAAAATACCTACAACCTAAGAAGAACAGAAGTGTCAAAAAATATAAATGACTACAACCCAGTAATTTTATCCATGTGGAATGCTAACATGGATATTCAGTATGTAGCTGACAATTCTATTGCTGTTGCTCGGTATGTCACATCTTACATCACTAAATCTGAGAAAACGGAATTGAAAGAAATGTGAGAAGAGATTTCTCACGAGAAGACTGTCAGTAAAAAGCTATACAGTTTCAGTTTAAAGATGTTATAGCATCGAGAAATTGGGTCATATGAATGCTCAGATAGGTTATCATCTGCAAGTCTGTACTCCAAATCCAGAAGAATAATTTGGGTAATTTTAGGCCTGGCAGGATTGCAAAATTGGGTACTGAAATCTATTCGAGAAATTGAATATTTAGCAGAGAACGAACCAGAAAGTACAGACATTTTGAAAACAAATATGTTGGACACATATTACCCAAACAGAAGTCATCATCTTGAGAACATGTGTCTCTATGAAGTGCTGCAGAACTACATTTTTACACGGAATGCCACAGAAGACATCAACAATGGAAAATATAGAGTCATTGGTGAGGAAGGATGTTTGGTGAAACAAACAAAAGGAAGTTTGATTAATCACAGGAAGCTGAGTTGCGACACTACTGACAAAAAAGAATTTTACTACTTAGCACTTTTACAGCTGTTTAAACGATGGCGTTCAGAGGATGAATTACTTGGAGATTTTCAGAGCTATGAAGATTCCTTTAATGCATGTAAAGATAGCATAGAATGCAGTACTTTCACAACTTATGTACAAATGTTAAATGAAGAAATTGAACAAGAAGCTAGAATTGCAGCTGAAGTAGCTAGAGACAGTTCTCAAGACAGTCAAAGTTCTGGTACGCTCAGTGAATATCCCCTAGGACAACCAATCGTAGAAAATGAAGCTGCAATAGCCATGACTGAAGTGGAAACAGCTATGAATCAAGCTCAGGAAGATTTAATAGACTTACCAAATTTGGAACAACAACTGAATGATGAACAACAAGAAATTTATGAAGAAGTCACAAAACAAATTGATCATGGATTACTACATGAAAATAAAGAGTGCTCATGCACATCATTTGAACCAATCAGAATGTATGTGAGTGGACAAGCTGGAACTGGAAAAAGTTTCTTAATTAAAGTAATTAGAAGCTACCTACAGAAAAACACTGATTCAACTTTGTCTTGTGTTGTTACTGCTCCAACTGGGTTAGCAGCATATAACATAAAAGGAATTACCTTACATCGTTTGCTAATGTTACCAGTAGAGCATGAGAACAAAATAGAATACCACAAGCTAACAGGAGAAGCATGTTTTGAAGTTTCAAGAGTGTTGAAGAAAATGAAAGTTCTCATTATTGATGAGGTAAGCATGGCATCAAACTTAATGCTTGCCTTTGTGCATTTAAGAATGCAGCAAATTCTAAAGACAGACTATGACATGTTATTTGGAGGAAAACATGTTATAGTTTTTGGGGATCTACTGCAGCTCACTCCAGTTAAAGGACAACCAGTATTTAATACTCTTGCACATGAAGACACGAAAAAGTCATTAGGAAGTATAGGTAATGTGAATATTTGGTCATACTTTGAGTACAAAGAACTCATTACCAAAATGCGGCAAGCAAATGATGATGATTATGCAAGTATTCTCAAAGATATCAGAATTGGACTACTCACAGAACATGGCAGAAAAGCTTCACAGAGTCGATTGCTATGTAATTTGTTACCAACAGAACAAATAGTTCCAGAGAAAATATACAAGAAAATTGCAGAAAGAAATACTGTAATCTGCTTAATGCCAACACTACATGAATGCTCTATATTCAATGAAGAACTTTTGAAATTGGAAAATGAAGAGATTATGAAAATGGAAGCCGTGGATAAAATACAGCATGAAGGAATAACTATTATATTGACAGGCACATTGAAAACTAAATTGGATTCTCTAGAGAAAAACATGTCAAACAGCTGGTTTAGAAAAGAATCTTTATGTATGTATGAACTGTCGAGTAATTTTAAGACGTAATTTGAATGTAGAAAAAGGTTTAGTGAATGGAGCTATGGGTAAAGTTGTGGGTTTTGTTAATTACCAGAAAAAAGATGGAATTGAATTTTTAAAAATAAAATTTGATCAGATTGAAGAGGTTAAAGACATTAGTCGTTGTTCAGTTCATTTTTTGCTTGTGAAAGACTTATATGTACGTAGGAAGCAGTTTCCATTTTCTCTAGCATATGCTGTAACTATTCACAAATCTCAAGGATTAACTGTAGATAGTGCTTTTGTAAACATTGGATCTAGTGTGTTTAAAGAAGGTGTGGCATATGTTGCTTTGTCACGAGTGAAAAAATTATCTCGTTTATTCATGATAGACTTTGATTACTCAAAAGTTAGTGCTGATGCAAATTGTGTAAAGGAGTATAATAGATTAAGAAGAAGCTATGCTCCTCATTTAGGTGAGTATCCTGTGTTTGAAAAACGTGTTGTTTGTCGGAAAAGGAGAATTGAGAATATCCGTAATGAGGATGTACAGAAGAGAAAACAAAAAGAGAGTGATGTGATTGCAAGCAAAAAGAAAAAGGACAATGTTGAAGAGGTTGTTGGTTGTCATTTTGAAAATAGCTCTGGTGTCAACTGCTACGCTAATGTAGTGCTGAATGTTGTATTTTATCTTGAAAGTTTGCAAGAGCAGATAATACTAAATCATGAAAAAAGATTTTGTTCTCTGCTGAGTTTCCTTTATGAGAAGTTGAGTAATGATAAAACTAAAATAGAAAGTGCTTCTGATGTTAGAAATCTTTTAGATGTATGTTCTGGATGTACACAGTTTACACAAAATGTCCAGCAAGATACACAGGAATTCTTAATGTATATGCTTATGGTACTGGAAGATGAAGGGGTAGAAATAGAAAATATGTTTGGTCTCTCTTATAAATGGGAACATTGTTGTGAAAACTATATGAACACATGTAGCACTAATGTTGATTCTGAAAGCTTCACACATTTAACATTACCAGAGAGTAAATCAGTGACTTTTAGTAAATTAGTTAAAGATGCAAATCACAACATGGAATGTTCTCAATGTAAATCAGAAATGTTATCAACGTTATTTTTAAAGAAATATGGACAGTATATAATTTTAATGATGCAACGTTGTAGAGCTGATGGAACAAAATTGGACACTTTAATAAAGAAGTTTGTAGGAAATCAATTATCAATATCAGGAAAGACTTTTGTTGCAGTTGCAATAATTTTCCATGATGGACCTTCTATAACTTCTGGTCATTACACAGTTTATCTAAAATGTGAAAAAGGCTGGACACTGTGTAATGATTCTGAATTGATTTTCAAGCAACGTTTGCCTGCAGAATTACCAAATTCCTACTTAATTTTTCTAAAACCAAAATTTTAGATACAAATTGCAGCATCTGAAGAAACCATTATTTCGATTTTATAGGATTACCATTGGATATTTCACCTAAAAAGGATTTAAAAATTACCATTTGGCCTCATGGAAAGGTAAATGTTTCTATTGTGGACTTCTTTGACAGATAATATTTTGGTGTATGTGCTTAAGCAACAACATTTACAGACGTTATTTATTGCAAATAGTTATTGTTCTTAGAAGATATTTTTAATATATATGTTACATTTCTATCAAGGTATGTTTTACTGAGGATAGATTCAGGGCTTTTTTAAACAATCTTTCAGATTGTTTATTTTTTTGCCCGCTGTTAAGTGATGAATATAATTGATATCACTATTTTCAGTGAAATTCAATATATTCTGAAAACAGCAAGAAAGGGCAAAAAATTACTTTGTTAAATATGAAAATATGTGTACTGTATTCTAAAATGTATTGTTAAATATTACTACTTTTTTTCTTTTTTTTCAGATCTAGAAAGAAAATTTAGGAAATTGAATCCATTTTTCTTGTAATTAAAAAAAACATTTATATCTAATTAAGTTATTTTGTTGGTCAGGTAAGTTTAAAATATCTGTATTTCTCACCCCTTCACTTTCATGCTCCCTTTTCTTCACTTCTCCTCACTCTGCTTTTCTCATTCCCCTTCCCTCTCTCTTCTTCCTTTACTGCTCTTTCGTAACTCCCTCACTCCTTCTCTACTACTCCCCTAGGTTTACTGCCTCCATCACTATTTTTTCAACCATGTTTCTCTCCCTGTCTCCATATGTCTCAGTCATTCTAACTACCTTACTCCTTCTCAGTTCCTTGCTCTCTGTCTCTGTTTCTGTCTCTCTCCCTTTGTCTGTCTTACCCTTAATTTCCTTAACATCTATGTTTTTACCACTCCTCCTCTCTCCATCACTCATTTTCCATCTATGTTAATTTTGTAACCTTCTCCGTCATTCTCCTGCCCTCACCTTCCCTAACTGTCACTATCCTTTACTCATAGTCACTCCTATTCTCCTACTTCACTTCCTCCTGTCTGTATCTCACACCTCTTCACCTTTTCGCATTCTTTCCTTCACTCTCCCTTACTCTCCTTTGCTCATTGAAATCCTGACTCCCTTTCTCTCACTCCAGTTTCCTAAATCCCTCCATCCCCTCACTCCCCATCTCTCACTTTCCCTTACCCCCTTTTCTAATCCTCATACCCCTTATCTCACCATCACTCCACTTCTCTTACTTTCAATCCCTTTACCCTGCTGTACTTCATCCGCTTCATCTGTTACTCCCTTTTCCTATCTCCGTCCCTTACTCCCCTTTTCTCACTCCCCCTCCATTACTCACTGCCATTCCCTTACTCATTCACTTTTCTTACCTGTATCCTCTACCCTTAGTCCTTTTGTTGCAGTCAGTCTTTCACTTCCCTTTCATGACTGATCATACTTTCCTTTTCTCACTCATTCTGTCTGTCCTTTCCTCCACTTCACTCAGTCATTTCAATCATTTCAATCATTCATGTATACACTACACATTCATTCAATAAAATTACAACACAGTATATTAGGAATATAGCTCTTCTTGGAGAAGTGAAGTGAGTTCTGAAAAGAACAGTTTCTTTTGTCTTTTTTGTTTTGTATTTTTTTTTTAGTTTTATAACAATTTTTTTATTTTTTTTATTTTTTTAGAGCACAAAAAAAAAACTGGTAATGAAAAACTGTTCAACAGGATCAAAAACAATAAATGAAAAAAATTATGGGCTGGAGCATTTGTGCTGCTGTATTTTGTTTTCGATCAAGTTAATACTGCTCTCAGCGTAGCAAAGAACAGCATTGCACACATTACAATGTATGTGTACCTTCTGGAAAAGTGGGCGGATGTCCAGTGACCTGGTACACGGAGAATCTGCGGCCACAGATGATGTGCTCGGCTGAGCAGGTGGAGGGTTGTCTCTTAGGGCTCTAGTTGACTCTCGAGCATAAGGTACAGGATGCACTGTCTTGAAGTGTCTCAACATTGAATAAATACTAAACGAGTATTTCTTGGTGGGATCTCCTCTGGATAACACACTTCCACAAATAGTGCATGTCACCTTCGGGGCATTGACCTTCTTTTGGCCCTCTGGAAAGGTGAAGAATTTCCAGATAAAAGAGTCTTTTTGTTTGGTCTGCCTTGGTGGTACCACAAAGGTCTCCTCCTCACTCCCTGAAGTAGACTGCTGTTCTGCCATTTTCAAGTAAAATTGTACTAGAATAGCTGTTCAGCTCCTTGTCCCAGGAAATAAGGAGAAATAGTGAGGGGAGTGGGTGTGGTGTTTGAAGATTCTGGAACAGAAACTACTATGAACCAATGAAAAGTGTTGTTTCGTAATCACATGACTTGCCGTGCGCGCACGGTGCTCGCACGTATGCGTGCACGGTGCACGCACGCATCAGAAATGAATTACTTTTAACCCGATTTCTAAAACATGAAAAGGAGGCAGGGAAGACACACCCTGACCCTGACCCCCTAGACCTTCTCAGGGGGTCCCTTAAGGACCTCGTAAATAAAAAAAAAACATTTCGTTTAATAATGCTAATTCTTAACTATAACGTGTGTGAAACCTATGGTTCTTTCAGTGAATTTGCAAGGTTTTTTAAATGTTAATTCCTAACTATAACATATGTGAAACCTATGTTTTTTTCAGTGAATTTGTAAGGTTTTTTAAATGCTAATTCCTAACTATAACGTGTGTGAAACCTATGGTTTTTTAAGTGAATTTGCAAGGTTTTTTAAATGCTAATTTCTAACTATAACGTGCGTGAAACCTATGTTTTTTTTAGTGAATTTGTAAGGTTTTTTAAATGCTAATTTATGTATGTATTATTATATATTTGATATATTTATTTTACAATAAACTACCTATGTATATAGTTATAGATTGATTGTATCCTGTAATATGGAATGGCTCAGCCCTTTTTTTTAAAATTTGAACAGCATAGTTAATATCTTCAATAAACTTATAAACGTTTTAAAATGTTTTTTTCTTTTTTTTAAGGGTTTTCAAGTTCTGACGAGTATGCGTTTATTATTTTTTTAATTTCTATATCCAGGTGTCAGAACCCCTAATGTAAGCTCCAAAACGAAGCACAAGGAATTAAGTTCTATGGGCGCTTCAGTCTTGAATGGATTTCAATGGTCGAGTTTGTGGCATGCCTGCATTTCCAAGATGGCCGTGCAGACGCTGGGGTCGGCGGTCTAGTTGCGAACAGATCTAGAGGGAGACGATGTGACGCGCGCGCGCCTGAGGTAGTGCGCACTTCACCAAGACTTTTCCTCAGAGAAGACGTGTTCGAGAGAGTTCCCAGTTCTGAAGAGAATACCTTGTCAAGAAGTTTTCCAGAGTGACACAAGAGAGTTGTGTCAATACTTACCGAAGAGAACAGGAAAAGCCGTAGAGTCCGTAGAGGCAACTTACTGAGAGAGTTCGGAGTTTTTCCTCGTCGCTCCAGGAGACAAGATACGACTTCTACAGCACCTGAAGAGAAGACAGTGGAAAGCTAAGTGAATTACTGACAGTTTATTTAAGGTCACATTAAAATGATAAGTAGTGTTGGGTGACGCAATAAGTAAAGACTGACCAGAGACAGCAGAGATCTGCATACCGAGTCCTGAAAAGAAAAGAAGTATATTGTAGTTGATACTGAAGAGGTTACTAAGGGAAAAAATATTAACGACAATAAGAACAGTCAACTAGGGAAGTAAGGAGAAACACTTACCAGAGTTATACAGATCGCAGTAACCATAGGAGAGGAAGCAACTGGAGAAGTTAAAGCACAAGAGACTCATCTAGAAGACAACAGTTATTAGTATAGCTAGAAGCAAGAAAAGAAAGAAGAGAAACCACGAGAAGAAAGATTTATGGTAGGTCAAAAGAGAAAGAGTTAAAAGATATTAAGACTAAAAGATAAATAGGTTTAATAAAGACGAATATATGTTTTACAGATAATTAGTGACATCAATAACCAGAAAAAAAGAAAAGGCAGAGTTGAACAAGAAGAGAGGCACAGAGTTCAGGATACTGGGTAGGTAGAAAACACCATAGAGAAGAGAAGAAAAGAGATAGAATAGAGTAGAGGAGGAATAATAATAATAATGTTGTGTGCTTAGTTACCTCAGGAATCTTCAGTAGCAGAGTGATAGCTGAAGAAGAATTCCAGATAGGAAAACCAGAAGGTCCAGAACCAGTCTCTTCTCTCGTTTGTTATTTTATCCAATTTCCCCCTTCCCCCTTGCTGATCAGTTAGAGCCAAAGGCATTTCTTGGGGCTGAGTGATTAGTAGTGGGAGTCGGGAAGCTAGCAGCTTCTGTTCCTGTGCAAGACAACAGCAACCAGCGGGAAGCTGAAGGTGAGCCCTGACAGAGTGAAGTGCCCACGTATTAATCTTGCACCCGAACAGAAAAGAAAATGGTTGAGGGAATAAATTTACAGACCTTAGGGTCAGTCCTAGAGGCGATACAAAAGGAATTGGTAGGAGTTAAGGAAGAGAATCAAAGTCTAAGGCAGGAGGTCATGAATTCTAGGAAAGAGATGGCAGAATTAGCACAGAGGATGAGACAACCGTATTCAACTGGAAGGGAGGGTCCCACCACTTCCATGGAAGACACAAATAAGCTAACAACGCAAGTAATACATTCTTTGTCGCCAGTAATACCGTTGGCAGCGCCAGAGAGATTTAGTGGGGACCCACAAAAAGCGCAGGTGTTTATTACACAATGTTCACTTCATTTCTTGTGTCGCCCTTCTATCTTTCCTGATGCGCAGTCGAAAGTAGCCTTCATGTTGTCATTTTTAAGTGGAGATGCAGCAGCATGGTCGATGCCGATATTGTCACGAGATGATCCATTATTGCAGAATTTTGATGAGTTCAAGAAAGAATTTTTGAGAATCTTTGACCGAAGACGGATCTCTCAAGCAGTAGATAACGAGCTCTTGGAATTGAAGCAGGGAAATAGAGACTTAGTGGCTTATCTAGCTCAATTCAACAAACTTGTAATGGAAACAGATTGGCCGGAGAACAAGAGGACAGCAATATTTTATCGAGGCCTGCGAGATGAATTGAAAGATGGCTTGGCTCAAATACCGAATCGTCCAACTGAAATTTCCGCCCTGATAGACCTAGTGCTAGAACTGGATTTCCGGCAGGGAGAGAGAAGAGGAGAGAGAAGACGAGAGTACAGAAGTACGGTTCCGCGATTCGATCGAGCTAAGGCTGAAACCGGAAGAAGTACAGAAGGAACCTCAGGATCTGAACCTATGCAAATAGGAACTATTCGAGGACCGCTCACAAAGGAGGAGAAGGAGAAAAGATGAGCCAACAACTTATGTATGTATTGTGGATCTAGTGGACATTTTGTGCGAAATTGTCCAAAAAAGCCAAAGGGGTCATTTAAGCCGAAGGAAAACTCGCAGCACCACCTGTAGAAGGAGTTGTGCAGGTGGATGCGAATCAGAAATCAACTCCTCAGGAACATCGGCTGGCGAATACATCACAGTCGTCTTCGCCTCATTTGATTTTATCTTTGACAATCCGTTTTCGTGAAAACATAATGAAAGGAGTGACTGTGATGGTGGACTCAGGAGCCACAGGTAATTTCTGCGATCAGAAATTCGCGACTAAGATTGGGCTGCAAGCAATTGCCAAGGCTAAAAGTGAACCAGTTCGAGCAATCGATGGTACCAATCTATCCTCAGGGCCAATCACGAGTCACACAGAGTTGATAGAGCTGATTCAAGAAGATGGGCATAGAGAAGCTATGCACTTTAACTTAATTGATGCCCCCCAATTTCAACTTATATTGGGGCTTCCTTGGCTCACAGAGCACAATCCTTCAATCAATTGGAGCAACAGAACAATTGAAATGAACTCGGCATATTGTAGAGAGAACTGTTTTGGGGCCCACGAGGCAACGAGTAAACAGAACCCGGCTCATGCCTTATGTTCAGCGGAAGTCTCTGTGTGCGTAATAAATACGCAAACAATTCCACAAGAATATCAAGATTTCGAGGACGTTTTCAATGAACAGGAAGCCGAGCAACTGCCGCCTCATCGTGTTTACGACTGCAAAATAGACTTGGAGCCAGGGGCAAATTTGCCTTGCAGTCGAGTGTACGCCTTGACGGAACAAGAGAATCATCACCTAAAGGAGTATATCAACAAGTATCTGGCCAATGGATTTATACGTCCATCCCAATCGCCGGTGTCCTCGCCACTATTTTTTGTGCCTAAGAAGGAGCAGGGCGAGTTGAGAACGTGCATTGATTATAGAGCCATAAATCGGATAACAAAGAAGAACAGGTATCCTCTTCCCCTTATCTCCGTCTTGTTGGACCAGATCAAAGGAGCACAGATGTTCACGAAGTTGGATTTAAGGGGAGCTTATCACCTTATTCGAGTTAGAGAGGGAGACGAGTGGAAGACGGCCTTCAGAACACGCTTGGGGCTATTTGAATACCAGGTGATGCCCTATGGGTTGTGTAATGCGCCTGCAGCGTTCCAACACTTCATAAATGATGTGCTCAGTGAATTCATTGATCAATGCGTAATTGTGTATATTGACGATATACTAATCTACTCAACGAATACGCAGGAGCATGAAACACAGGTTCGAGGAGTTTTGCAGAAACTACGAGAGAACAAACTATTTGTCAAGTTGGAGAAATGTGCTTTTGTAGTTCCACAAGTAGAGTTCTTGGGCTTTGTAATCTCGCCAGCAGGCATTCATATGGACAAACGAAAGATTCAGGCCGTACTAGAATGGAAGTCGCCCACTTGTGTGAAAGAAGTCCAAGCGTTTATTGGGTTCGCAAATTTCTATCGGAGATTTATTGGAGAATTTTCTCGACGAATACTACCTTTGACGCGACTACTGAAGAAGGGAACACGATTCGAATGGTCGGAGGAAGCAGAGCAAGCCTTTAAAGATTTGAAGATAGAGTTCACCACTGCGCCTATCCTCCTTCATGCCGATCCGATGGAGCCCTTTTATGTCGAGACAGATGCTTCGGACCTTGCGATTGGTGGAGTTCTATCTCAAAGGAATAAGGAAACGGGCCAGTTACACCCGGTGGCTTATTGGTCCAGGAAGTTGACACCAGCAGAAATCAATTATACGATTACGGAAAAAGAGTTGCTGGCGATAAAAGACGCCTTCAAGGAGTGGAGACATTATCTAATGGGGGCCCACCACGTGGTAACAGTCTACACGGACCATCGGAACTTAAAATTCCTGAAGTCAGCCAGAACCTTGACACCTCACCAACTCCGTTGGTCTCTGTACTTTGCCGATTACGATTTTGTGATAACCTATCGGCCGGGGGCACAGAATTGAAAGGCGGATGCTTTGTCTAGGTTGGGAACCGGAGAAGAAAAAAGTCCACTAAGCGCTCAAGTGATCATACCAGATACCAAGATTATAGGAGCCACTGATATATTGAACTTTAAGGAAAAGGTAATCCAGGCTCTAACCCCAGAAGAAATGCAGAGATGGGCGCAACTAGAACCTGGAAGAGAAGTTCGCGAAGAATTACCATTTAAGGAAGGTGCATTGTATTTGCCGACTACAGCATTGCAGAAGCAAGCCTTGCAGGAATGCCATGATCATCTGTTGGCTGGCCACAAGGGAGAGTTCAAGACAGCCTATCTAATTAAAAGAAAATATTGGTGGCCACAGATGAGTAAAGACATTGAACAATATGTAAAGACTTGTGAGATATGCGCTCAGGGAAAATCAGAACGGCACGCTCCACAAGGGCTGTTGCAACCCCTTCCCATTCCTCCTCATCCTTGGCATACAATCACCCTAGACTTAATTACAGACTTACCATCCTGTCAAGGGACAAATACCATACTAGTAATAGTAGATGCATACACAAAAATGACACACTTCTTGGCCTTAAAGGGAATCCCTACAGCAAAACAGTTAGCAAGACACTTTAGTACACAGATTGTCAGATTACATGGAATACCCAAGATCGTAATATCAGACCGGGGAACCCAATTTGTTTCACATTTCTGGAAGGCTTTTATGAAAGGGTTAGGAGTAGAAACTCGTTTTTCCACCAGTTTCCATCCGGAGACGGATGGACAAACGGAAAGGGTGAACCAGGAATTGGAGCAATATTTACGATTGTTCTTGCTGAAACAGGAGGGAGAATGGCCGGACTACTTGTGGACAGCAGAATTCGCTCATAATAACGTGAAGAATGTGTCCACTGGATATTCCCCGTTCTACTTAAACTATGGTAGACACCCAAATTCCGCAGTACAAGATGTGGAGCTCACAGTCCCAGCAGCCAAGGATTTGGTAGCTCATTTAAAGTCAGTGCATGAAGAAGCATTAAAGAATCTAGTACAGGCTAAGGAAAAGTATAAGAAATACGCAGATAAGAAAAGAAAGAAACCCCCTCCACTAGGAATAGGAGATAAAGTATGGTTGAATACAAAAAATTTAAGGCTAAAAGGGAACCGAAAATTTCAGCCACGATTTATCGGCCCTTACCCAATTGCTGAGCAGATCGGTCCAGTGACCTATAAATTGACCTTACCCTCCCAATTCAAAATTCACCCAGTATTTCATGTTTCCCTTTTGAAGAAGGCAGTTTCTGATTTGAGAAAAGAACCAATTCCAAAACCAATTCAGCCAGATACAGGAGTAGAGTTTGAGGTGAAGGAAATTCTGGACTCAAAATTAGTCAGAGGTAAACTGTACTATTTGGTAGATTGGAAAGGCTACGGTCCAGAGGAGCGGTCTTGGGAATCAGATTCAGATGTTCATGCTCCTAGGCTAATAAAACTTTTTTATCAGCGCAATCCAACCAAGCCCAGAGTGGAAGGACCATCCTTGGTGGGGGGTACTGTCAGAACCCCTAATGTAAGCTCCAAAACGAAGCACAAGGAATTAAGTTCTATGGGCGCTTCAGTCCTGAATGGATTTCAATGGTCGAGTTTGTGGCATGCCCGCATTTCCAAGATGGCCGTGCAGACGCTGGGGTCGGCGGTCTAGTTGCTAACAGATCTAGAGGGAGACGATGTGACGCGCGCGCGCCTGAGGTAGTGTGCACTTCACCAAGACTTTTCCTCAGAGAAGACGTGTTCGAGAGAGTTCCCAGTTCTGAAGAGAATACCTTGTCAAGAAGTTTTCCAGAGTGACACAAGAGAGTTGTGTCAATACTTACCGAAGAGAACAGGAAAAGCCGTAGAGTCCGTAGAGGCAACTTACTGAGAGAGTTCGGAGTTTTTCCTCGTCGCTCCAGGAGACAAGATACAACTTCTACAGCACCTGAAGAGAAGACAGTGGAAAGCTAAGTGAATTACTGACAGTTTATTTAAGGTCACATTAAAATGATAAGTAGTGTTGGGTGACGCAATAAGTAAAGACTGACCAGAGACAGCAGAGATCTGCATACCGAGTCCTGAAAAGAAAAGAAGTATATTGTAGTTGATGCTGAAGAGGTTACTAAGGGAAAAAATATTAACGACAATAAGAACAGTCAACTAGGGAAGTAAGGAGAAACACTTACCAGAGTTATACAGATCGCAGTAACCATAGGAGAGGAAGCAACTGGAGAAGTTAAAGCACAAGAGACTCATCTAGAAGACAACAGTTATTAGTATAGCTAGAAGCAAGAAAAGAAAGAAGAGAAACCACGAGAAGAAAGATTTATGGTAGGTCAAAAGAGAAAGAGTTAAAAGATATTAAGACTAAAAGATAAATAGGTTTAATAAAGACGAATATATGTTTTAAGATAATTAGTGACATCAATAACCAGAAAAAAAGAAAAGGCAGAGTTGAACAAGAAGAGAGGCACAGAGTTCAGGATACTGGGTAGGTAGAAAACACCATAGAGAAGAGAAGAAAAGAGATAGAATAGAGTAGAGGAGGAATAATAATAATAATGTTGTGTGCTTAGTTACCTCAGGAATCTTCAGTAGCAGAGTGATAGCTGAAGAAGAATTCCAGATAGGAAAACCAGAAGGTCCAGAACCAGTCTCTTCTCTCGTTTGTTATTTTATCCAATTTCCCCCTTCCCCCTTGCTGATCAGTTAGAGCCAAAGGCATTTCTTGGGGCTGAGTGATTAGTAGTGGGAGTCGGGAAGCTAGCAGCTTCTGTTCCTGTGCAAGACAACAGCAACCAGCGGGAAGCTGAAGGTGAGCCCTGACAGAGTGAAGTGCCCACGTATTAATCTTGCACCCGAACAGAAAAGAAAATGGTTGAGGGAATACATTTACAGACCTTAGGGTCAGTCCTAGAGGCGATACAAAAGGAATTGGTAGGAGTTAAGGAAGAGAATCAAAGTCTAAGGCAGGAGGTCATGAATTCTAGGAAAGAGATGGCAGAATTAGCACAGAGGATGAGACAACCGTATTCAACTGGAAGGGAGGGTCCCACCACTTCCATGGAAGACACAAATAAGCTAACAACGCAAGTAATACATTCTTTGTCGCCAGTAATACCGTTGGCAGCGCCAGAGAGATTTAGTGGGGACCCACAAAAAGCGCAGGTGTTTATTACACAATGTTCACTTCATTTCTTGTGTCGCCCTTCTATCTTTCCTGATGCGCAGTCGAAAGTAGCCTTCATGTTGTCATTTTTAAGTGGAGATGCAGCAGCATGGTCGATGCCGATATTGTCACGAGATGATCCATTATTGCAGAATTTTGATGAGTTCAAGAAAGAATTTTTGAGAATCTTTGACCGAAGACGGATCTCTCAAGCAGTAGATAACGAGCTCTTGGAATTGAAGCAGGGAAATAGAGACTTAGTGGCTTATCTAGCTCAATTCAACAAACTTGTAATGGAAACAGATTGGCCGGAGAACAAGAGGACAGCAATATTTTATCGAGGCATGCGAGATGAATTGAAAGATGGCTTGGCTCAAATACCGAATCGTCCAACTGAAATTTCCGCCCTGATAGACCTAGTGCTAGAACTGGATTTCCGGCAGGGAGAGAGAAGAGGAGAGAGAAGACGAGAGTACAGAAGTACGGTTCCGCGATTCGATCGAGCTAAGGCTGAAACCGGAAGAAGTACAGAAGGAACCTCAGGATCTGAACCTATGCAAATAGGAACTATTCGAGGACCGCTCACAAAGGAGGAGAAGGAGAAAAGATGAGCCAACAACTTATGTATGTATTGTGGATCTAGTGGACATTTTGTGCGAAATTGTCCAAAAAAGCCAAAGGGGTCATTTAAGCCGAAGGAAAACTCGCAGCACCACCTGTAGAAGGAGTTGTGCAGGTGGATGCGAATCAGAAATCAACTCCTCAGGAACATCGGCTGGCGAATACATCACAGTCGTCTTCGCCTCATTTGATTTTATCTTTGACAATCCGTTTTCGTGAAAACATAATGAAAGGAGTGACTGTGATGGTGGACTCAGGAGCCACAGGTAATTTCTGCGATCAGAAATTCGCGACTAAGATTGGGCTGCAAGCAATTGCCAAGGCTAAAAGTGAACCAGTTCGAGCAATCGATGGTACCAATCTATCCTCAGGGCCAATCACGAGTCACACAGAGTTGATAGAGCTGATTCAAGAAGATGGGCATAGAGAAGCTATGCACTTTAACTTAATTGATGCCCCCCAATTTCAACTTATATTGGGGCTTCCTTGGCTCACAGAGCACAATCCTTCAATCAATTGGAGCAACAGAACAATTGAAATGAACTCGGCATATTGTAGAGAGAACTGTTTTGGGGCCCACGAGGCAACGAGTAAACAGAACCCGGCTCATGCCTTATGTTCAGCGGAAGTCTCTGTGTGCGTAATAAATACGCAAACAATTCCACAAGAATATCAAGATTTCGAGGACGTTTTCAATGAACAGGAAGCCGAGCAACTGCCGCCTCATCGTGTTTACGACTGCAAAATAGACTTGGAGCCAGGGGCAAATTTGCCTTGCAGTCGAGTGTACGCCTTGACGGAACAAGAGAATCATCACCTAAAGGAGTATATCAACAAGTATCTGGCCAATGGATTTATACGTCCATCCCAATCGCCGGTGTCCTCGCCACTATTTTTTGTGCCTAAGAAGGAGCAGGGCGAGTTGAGAACGTGCATTGATTATAGAGCCATAAATCGGATAACAAAGAAGAACAGGTATCCTCTTCCCCTTATCTCCGTCTTGTTGGACCAGATCAAAGGAGCACAGATGTTCACGAAGTTGGATTTAAGGGGAGCTTATCACCTTATTCGAGTTAGAGAGGGAGACGAGTGGAAGACGGCCTTCAGAACACGCTTGGGGCTATTTGAATACCAGGTGATGCCCTATGGGTTGTGTAATGCGCCTGCAGCGTTCCAACACTTCATAAATGATGTGCTCAGTGAATTCATTGATCAATGCGTAATTGTGTATATTGACGATATACTAATCTACTCAACGAATACGCAGGAGCATGAAACACAGGTTCGAGGAGTTTTGCAGAAACTACGAGAGAACAAACTATTTGTCAAGTTGGAGAAATGTGCTTTTGTAGTTCCACAAGTAGAGTTCTTGGGCTTTGTAATCTCGCCAGCAGGCATTCATATGGACAAACGAAAGATTCAGGCCGTACTAGAATGGAAGTCGCCCACTTGTGTGAAAGAAGTCCAAGCGTTTATTGGGTTCGCAAATTTCTATCGGAGATTTATTGGAGAATTTTCTCGACGAATACTACCTTTGACGCGACTACTGAAGATGGGAACACGATTCGAATGGTCGGAGGAAGCAGAGCAAGCCTTTAAAGATTTGAAGATAGAGTTCACCACTGCGCCTATCCTCTTTCATGCCGATCCGATGGAGCCCTTTTATGTCGAGACAGATGCTTCGGACCTTGCGATTGGTGGAGTTCTATCTCAAAGGAATAAGGAAACGGGCCAGTTACACCCGGTGGCTTATTGGTCCAGGAAGTTGACACCAGCAGAAATCAATTATACGATTACGGAAAAAGAGTTGATGGCGATAAAAGACGCCTTCAAGGAGTGGAGACATTATCTAATGGGGGCCCACCACGTGGTAACAGTCTACACGGACCATCGGAACTTAAAATTCCTGAAGTCAGCCAGAACCTTGACACCTCACCAACTCCGTTGGTCTCTGTACTTTGCCGATTACGATTTTGTGATAACCTATCGGCCGGGGGCACAGAATTGAAAGGCGGATGCTTTGTCTAGGTTGGGAACCGGAGAAGAAAAAAGTCCACTAAGCGCTCAAGTGATCATACCAGATACCAAGATTATAGGAGCCACTGATATATTGAACTTTAAGGAAAAGGTAATCCAGGCTCTAACCCCAGAAGAAATGCAGAGATGGGCGCAACTAGAACCTGGAAGAGAAGTTCGCGAAGAATTACCATTTAAGGAAGGTGCATTGTATTTGCCGACTACAGCATTGCAGAAGCAAGCCTTGCAGGAATGCCATGATCATCTGTTGGCTGGCCACAAGGGAGAGTTCAAGACAGCCTATCTAATTAAAAGAAAATATTGGTGGCCACAGATGAGTAAAGACATTGAACAATATGTAAAGACTTGTGAGATATGCGCTCAGGGAAAATCAGAACGGCACGCTCCACAAGGGCTGTTGCAACCCCTTCCCATTCCTCCTCATCCTTGGCATACAATCACCCTAGACTTAATTACAGACTTACCATCCTGTCAAGGGACAAATACCATACTAGTAATAGTAGATGCATACACAAAAATGACACACTTCTTGGCCTTAAAGGGAATCCCTACAGCAAAACAGTTAGCAAGACACTTTAGTACACAAATTGTCAGATTACATGGAATACCCAAGATCGTAATATCAGACCGGGGAACCCAATTTGTTTCACATTTCTGGAAGGCTTTTATGAAAGGGTTAGGAGTAGAAACTCGTTTTTCCACCAGTTTCCATCCGGAGACGGATGGACAAACGGAAAGGGTGAACCAGGAATTGGAGCAATATTTACGATTGTTCTTGCTGAAACAGGAGGGAGAATGGCCGGACTACTTGTGGACAGCAGAATTCGCTCATAATAACGTGAAGAATGTGTCCACTGGATATTCCCCGTTCTACTTAAACTATGGTAGACACCCAAATTCCGCAGTACAAGATGTGGAGCTCACAGTCCCAGCAGCCAAGGATTTGGTAGCTCATTTAAAGTCAGTGCATGAAGAAGCATTAAAGAATCTAGTACAGGCTAAGGAAAAGTATAAGAAATACGCAGATAAGAAAAGAAAGAAACCCCCTCCACTAGGAATAGGAGATAAAGTCTGGTTGAATACAAAAAATTTAAGGCTAAAAGGGAACCGAAAATTTCAGCCACGATTTATCGGCCCTTACCCAATTGCTGAGCAGATCGGTCCAGTGACCTATAAATTGACCTTACCCTCCCAATTCAAAATTCACCCAGTATTTCATGTTTCCCTTTTGAAGAAGGCAGTTTCTGATTTGAGAAAAGAACCAATTCCAAAACCAATTCAGCTAGATACAGGAGTAGAGTTTGAGGTGAAGGAAATTCTGGACTCAAAATTAGTCAGAGGTAAACTGTACTATTTGGTAGATTGGAAAGGCTACGGTCCAGAGGAGCGGTCTTGGGAATCAGATTCAGATGTTCATGCTCCTAGGCTAATAAAACTTTTTTATCAGCGCAATCCAACCAAGCCCAGAGTGGAAGGACCATCCTTGGTGGGGGGTACTGTCAGAACCCCTAATGTAAGCTCCAAAACGAAGCACAAGGAATTAAGTTCTATGGGCGCTTCAGTCCTGAATGGATTTCAATGGTCGAGTTTGTGGCATGCCCGCATTTCCAAGATGGCCGTGCAGACGCTGGGGTCGGCGGTCTAGTTGCTAACAGATCTAGAGGGAGACGATGTGACGCGCGCGCGCCTGAGGTAGTGTGCACTTCACCAAGACTTTTCCTCAGAGAAGACGTGTTCGAGAGAGTTCCCAGTTCTGAAGAGAATACCTTGTCAAGAAGTTTTCCAGAGTGACACAAGAGAGTTGTGTCAATACTTACCGAAGAGAACAGGAAAAGCCGTAGAGTCCGTAGAGGCAACTTACTGAGAGAGTTCGGAGTTTTTCCTCGTCGCTCCAGGAGACAAGATACAACTTCTACAGCACCTGAAGAGAAGACAGTGGAAAGCTAAGTGAATTACTGACAGTTTATTTAAGGTCACATTAAAATGATAAGTAGTGTTGGGTGACGCAATAAGTAAAGACTGACCAGAGACAGCAGAGATCTGCATACCGAGTCCTGAAAAGAAAAGAAGTATATTGTAGTTGATGCTGAAGAGGTTACTAAGGGAAAAAATATTAACGACAATAAGAACAGTCAACTAGGGAAGTAAGGAGAAACACTTACCAGAGTTATACAGATCGCAGTAACCATAGGAGAGGAAGCAACTGGAGAAGTTAAAGCACAAGAGACTCATCTAGAAGACAACAGTTATTAGTATAGCTAGAAGCAAGAAAAGAAAGAAGAGAAACCACGAGAAGAAAGATTTATGGTAGGTCAAAAGAGAAAGAGTTAAAAGATATTAAGACTAAAAGATAAATAGGTTTAATAAAGACGAATATATGTTTTACAGATAATTAGTGACATCAATAACCAGAAAAAAGAAAAGGCAGAGTTGAACAAGAAGAGAGGCACAGAGTTCAGGATACTGGGTAGGTAGAAAACACCATAGAGAAGAGAAGAAAAGAGATAGAATAGAGTAGAGGAGGAATAATAATAATAATGTTGTGTGCTTAGTTACCTCAGGAATCTTCAGTAGCAGAGTGATAGCTGAAGAAGAATTCCAGATAGGAAAACCAGAAGGTCCAGAACCAGTCTCTTCTCTTGTTTGTTATTTTATCCAATTTCCCCCTTCCCCCTTGCTGATCAGTTAGAGCCAAAGACATTTCTTGGGGCTGAGTCATTAGTAGTGGGAGTCGGGAAGCTAGCAGCTTCTGTTCCTGTGCAAGACAACAGCAACCAGCGGGAAGCTGAAGGTGAGCCCTGACACCAGGGTACATGTTTCATTCTGTGGGTTTGTATATATATATATTTTTTTTTTCAAATACATGTATTTTACATGTCGATGAGGCAGCAGGACACTTGTTTTGAGACCGTACCTACAGTTGTGAATTTTGAGCAACTATGTATATTTAACAGGTCCTTTTGACATTTCAAGATCTCTGCCACATATCATGTTTGTCAAGTCCTCTCTTGATGTCTATGTCCTTGCTCAAATGCTTTATTTGTTTTGATTTGTGCACATACATTCATGTGATCAAGGCTTCTCAGAAAGCCGAAACATGTTGTGAATAAACACCCTTGGAACATTGATACCTTGTGGAATCTGTGTCACTGAGAGCGCTCGTCAGTTGGAACTTTTGTTGAGAATTACTTACCGGCATGCTCCGCTGGTGTGTGCGCCACCTCCCTTGGGGCCTCAGCGGTCGGAAGGAGCAACTGTGTGGGAACATATATATATATTATCTACTGGCGGTCGCCAGTAGATAGTTATAGTTAGGACCGTGTTTCCATAGGAAATCTCAAAATTCTATTTTGAATAACTTTGGCGCCGGTTGACGAATCTTCGCGAAATTTTCAAAACTAATGGGGCGCTCCGCTCAGCTCCTACCCTGAAAGTCTCGGGCGGATTCATCAAGCGGGGGCCGAGCAAAAAGGGGGGTCCCAAAACGCGTTTTCCCCATGCATTTTCCCTTAGGACCTTTAGTCGAAGGTACAGCCCGAACGGCTGAACAGAATTACTTGAAATTTGGCAGAGAGGTAGTCCTCAGGTCAGGGATGTGCCTTTTGCATATATGGAGTCAATCTGTTCAGTAGTTCCTGAGAAAATTGCAGTTTAAAGCACATACATATCTATAGCCGCACCTTAACGTGCGCGAGCGTAATTCTGATTGGTTGTTACATGTCAGTCAACGTTCGAATCTGTCGAAATCAGGAAGTGTCGGTCGCCATTTTGTTTGTTTTCAGTGTGAGAGTGGAAAAGGAAGGTGGCGAACATGAAAAGGGGGCAGGGCAGAGAGTTCCTGACTCCCTAGCCTTTGTCAGGGGGTCCCTGAAGGACCCCGAAGGCAGAAAAAAACATTTTAATTTTTTTTTTTAAATCGTGGGGTGCGCACGGTGAAAAACCATAAAAAAATCAAATACATTTTAATACGTCTTTTATTGTAAAATAAATATATAAAAAAAATAATAATACATACATAACTTAGCATTTAAAAAACCGTACAAATTTACTGTAAAAACCATAGTTTTCACACACGTTATAGTTAGAAATTAGCATTTAAAAAACCTTGCAAATTCACTTAAAAAACCATAGGTTTCACACATGTTATAGTTAGGTGGATATTTCACTCGTAAAAAAACAATGAAATTCCCCAGTTATAGTTAGTTCAGATAACTATAACTCGCGCGACCGCCACTCTATCACAAGGATGATGTCATCAGTGATGTCAAGAGTGATGCCACTGACCATGTCATGAGTGATGTAATATGTGACGTCATGAGCAGAGGATTGCGGGCGCGCGAGTTATAGTTATCTGAACTAACTATAACAGGGGAATTTCATTTGTTTTTTACGAGTGAAATATCCACCTAACTATAACAGGTAGGGCTTAATCTCACTAAACAGATTTAACCATTGTCTACTTGCACATCGACTGCTTGAGTAAGGTGGAGCCCTCCAGTTCTGTTGCTACCATTAGGGAGAAGGCCTGCTTAACCCAAACAATATATTTTTTTCCAATACCCTTCAGGATCGGAAAATAGGATAGGTCACCCTAAGTGATTGAAAGATTTCTTAATATATTATATTCACAGAATATGAAAAAAGATATCCTATGACAAGCAATCCTGCATCATAAGCCTGTTTAATTTTAGCTCCTCCTTGTACCATACAGCGCACCAAAGTAAAAGTGGTTAAAGACAAATAAAATCAGTTTTAAAATTCATTTCCACTTCTTCATGTATATTTTCAGCAATGATTCCCTGACCCACAGCCAAAAAACTCCTCAAAACCTTGTTTCCAGTCACTTGGACATGGTTGATAGATGCGTACCCCTAAATGTCACAACCAAAAGTGGCCATAGGAATACAGTTGGCCTTATTTATGTCTAGCAGGAGTTTTGGAGGCCTGTTCCCAAGGTGGCAAACAAAATCTTTTAGGCCAGAAACTGCCCTTTCTAAGATCCCTGCGTTTTTCTTAATTAGAGGTTTCCAGCTAAAACAAGAGTTGTGTATCAGCCGCAGGTAGGAAAAATAGTACAACCTACTTAGCAACTGTCCATGGGAACCGCCACTATAAAATCTGATTTGTTAAAATGTGTATATAATTCCAAAATACCCACAAAAGCAATACACAAAATCTAAAAGACATAGATGGCTCCTGGCTGTACCAGCAATTGAAACCGCATAATTTTTGTATAAAAGCACTGGAATCACTCTCCCGCCAACGTTGAGAACATCAGTACCACTATTCAATAACATTTCCTCTATGCAATTGATATAAATATTGAATAAAAGTATTGCGAAGATGCGAAACTGGCAAACACCTCTTTATAAATTTAAAGGCCGAGTGCATTTACCTTCAGATCCATATCTAACCACCATCCATTAAACCATTTTAGAGGTCTCTCTTAAAAATTATGAGTGCCTGGTCGACCCCCATGGACCCCAGCCCATTCAAGAGTTTTTCTGTATGGACTTTGTCTAACGCAGACATGAGGTCCATAAAGGCCAGATGTACTAGACCTCTTTGGGCCTGAGTGTATTTATGGATCAAACGGTATACATTTAAATTCTGCTCAACTGTGCCCCTTGAGGGCCTGGACCCATATTGAAGATCATACAGGATATCATTCACATTGGCCAAGCTGGTTAGTCTCTCCAGGATGACTCTCCCTATGAGCTTGACTTCCACATCTAATAGTGAGATTGGCCTGTAGCTGGCACGCTCTGCTCTGTCTCCTTTTTTCTACACAGGCACCATTACTGATTGCTTCCATTCTTCTGGGAGAGCGCCTCGTATGGGCTTGGTAGCCTGGGGAGTAAAAACAGGTGACCATCGGTTCACTAGAGACTTCAACAAGTCTCCCGGAACTCCATTAGCTCCAGGTGCCTTGATCAGGGGTAGGGATATATTTGCCTCTTTCATTTCCTCCCAATGAATTGTGAGCCTAATGGCCCTGGGGATGGAATAAGGTGAAAGCTCAGAACACTCGCTATCATCGAGTGCTGAAAAATGATTCACATAAACCTGAGCAGGCATGGCAGCGGCCTGATCAGAGAGCTGATATTTAAAAAAGAAGTGATTTAGAACCTGCGGAACTTAGTACTATCAATTATAAATCTTGCTTGTTCAGCCCACTCAAGGGCTTGAATCAATTGCTCGGAGAAATAGACTGTTTCTGTTGTTGAAGAATGATGGAAGCAAACACCTGCCTATGTGCCAAATTAGCCTCCCTCTGACAAACCTCCCTCCCCATTGGAGGTTTACAGGAGAAACCTAGTGGTAGCACTGTGATAATAATAAGGGAGAGTGAATTAAACATAAACTCACTCAAGATGGAGCCTACCCAATGATGATTTACAAAATCTACCACAATACAATCCTCTTCGTTTTTGTTTTCTTTTAATGTATTTTAGTATTAATGTATTTTAACTCATCAATGTTTTATTCTTTTAATTCTTTATGTTTTTGTTGGTGTTATGCTTTTGACATGTATACTTGTATAATTTCTGTCATGAAAATCAAATAACGTTTTATTGAGATGCACAAACCATCTGTTGGAAAGTGGATTATTAGCAGTGGTAAATATGCATCTACCACTGGCAAGAAAGCCACTAACACAATATAGGGCTCAGACTAGGTCTCAGAAAATGATTCCCATGCCCAATGTTTGGTAGGTTGGCTGCAAGCAGGCAGGCCTAACCTCAAGACAGGTATGTAAAGCATTTAAAAACACAAATTCAGTAAATAAGTAAGAGGCAGCACAGAATATAAATCCAACACCAATTTATAAAAATAGGAATATGATGTATCTTTGAAATGACACCAAAATGAAAAAATCCAATGTAGGGAGCTGGAGATGTGAATTTTCAAAGATTTAGCACTATATAGCACATAGAAACCGATAGCGCCTATTGGGACATCTGGTCGTTATAGATCAGGACAATGTCAAGGTTTCAGGCCGACCGCGATGAAGACTTTCACGGCGGCCCCTTGCAGTAGGTCTTAGTCAACATTTTTGCCTTCTGACTTTGAAATTTTTCTGGAGCTTTTTTTCCTGGGGCCTTCAAAGCTCTCAGCCAGTCCCAATTTGGTGAGGGTTCGACGGCTTGCCTTGTGACGAGCTCCCGGTCAAACTTATGGAAGTCAGACCTCCAGAGATCCAGGCCGGCTCACGGTCAAAGGTTTGTGGCTTGAGTCTCAGGGTTGGTCCCAGTCACCTTTTCTACATTCAGAATTAGAAACTTTCACAGAGATTTTTCTCCCGGGGTCCCTCAATGCTCTTCATCAGTCCGGATTCAGTGAGGGTTCGCCCACTTGGGTTTCGACCAGCTCCTGGTCAAATTCTAGAGGTCAGACCTCCGGAGCTTTTCAACAGGGTGACCCTGGAGGGCAGGCCAGATTGAGGTTGGGGATTGCCATCGTGGCTGGCCAGATTGAGTCGGTCTACTTATGGAGCTTTTTTCAAAGCTGCCCCCAAGTTCTCCAAACTTCTTCTTACTTTGTGGGTCCCAAACTATCCACAACTTACTCCAAGGTTCTGGAATCCCAAGATGGCCCTTGAAAGTTTGGGACTTCAATTTACAATCCACTTGGACAAAACACTGGTAGTACTCCAGGCTGGGGATTCTTGGTGGTGATGGTCTAGGTGAGCTCTATTAACCTGTAGCTTGCAGGGAGTCTACTCTTTAGTCCTTTTGAATCAGATTTGATCTACAGGACTGCAGTTCCAGATTGTGCAGCAAACACAGTCAGTCAGAGTGCAAGGCCTGGTTGGTGCAAATCAAACTTCCAGCATGAACCCTTCTTATTCCTTTAGTTTCAAACAGCAGATCTGAAAGACACTGCCCCGCTCAGATACTTATTCAGTGTCTCTGGGGTCACACCGTAGGGCACTCCCTTCCAAAGAGGTGCAGGTGTATACAACAGAGGGTAGGGGCCTTCATGAAACTGGTTTCTTCTGCCTGTCCGCTCCTACTTTTGAAGATCTTGTTTTACGACCCCTCCCCCTTGATCTGGCATTCCTATGCAGCAGAACTCTTTCCTCCCAAAATAGCTCTTTCACCTGAGGGGCTACTTGTCACATCATCAATGCAGCTGACAATGGCTAACCTAAGTAACTCTGATCAATCGAGGCAGATCACTGGAAGGCTGCATTTGCGTTTACATACAAGAAAGTCTTATAACTTATTGTCTGTACATTTTAGGATAAATTCAACAATAGTATATTGTTTGATTTATCAATACCATTATAGTAAGTCCTTGAATTATATTTTCTGTGTTTTCTGGTGGGAATTATGAATTAATAACTTCTTGCCATGTTAACCTGTGCCATTGGGGATCTGCAATGGGGAAAATGTAGTAGGCAATTTCTCCAACAGCAGGTCTTTTAAAACATATTTTAGATTGACCCTGCCTATATCTACAGGGCCCCCCACCCTTGGAACACCTAGCATTTCCAAGTTGTAATGTGTGGCAGTGATCACAACGCGGAAACGCTTAAGCCTTTTAGGGCTATTTCACAGGGAGACCCCCTGAAGATGCGCTGGACCCGAAATGCATCGGGGGATCATTTTTACTAACCCTGTGAACCTGAACAAAGAAGTGTGTTGTTATGAAGAAATAAATATCATCTATGATTTTGAATGACTCATCTTCAATGAACACATGAAATTGGATTATGAGATGAAATAAACCAATGATAATCATGAAAATTGGTATTTGAACAATTTTTGAGGCGTACATAATCGCACAAGAGAATGCTTATATGAGTGAGGCCTTTCAGACTATAAGGACTGAATTTTCCATTTAATTGAAACACCCTAAGATCAGGGGGCGATACTCTACAGCACCCATAACGGATTACCTGAAATTGGAATTGTAGAATATTGTTTTAAAACAAGGAGTGCGACCTACCCCTTATTCACTTCTACTCCAGCCTTCATCATCACAATGTGTCTGCACTGCGACAATTGTCCTAAAAGGACAAAAGAAACTATCCCTAAACAGTGACAAATTGCGAATGCAACGTACAAATGCACATATGGTGGAAGGTGGAATCACTATGCTCCGTGATATCTGCAGTTTAAACATGAAAAGTGTAAGTGCTTGCGACCTCATAAACCGGTCATAAGATATAGAGGGGCAGATTTACGAGCCCCCTGCGCCACCAGTACGTCACTTTTGGTGACATACTGGAGGCGCATTTCATATCTCCATATTTACAAGGAGGGGAAAAGCCACCCTGCGTGACTTTTCCTCTCCTTGTAAATATGACCCCTTCACACGGAGCACTTTGCGTGGAAGGGGCGTTCCATGGGTGTTGCTGTGGGTGCTCCCACGCAACACCCATGGAAGGAGACACATTTTCAGATTTACGAGTAATCATGAATCTAGAAATGCGTGTCAATGCTACGCCTCCCCAGTGGGGCAAATAACCTGTACAACGCAGTCATTACATTACAATATCCTTTACAACGCATGTCACTACAACGCAGTCATTTCATTGCATGTCACTATAATGCATGTCATTACAACGCATGTCACTACAACGCAGTCATTACATCGCATGTCATTACAATGCATACCATTACAATGCATAGTACCCCTACACTATCCAACACTTACCCTACTGTTGCAACCCCTGGAGTTAGAATAGTAATTTTTTCCCCTATATTATCCAGTACATACCTTAAATGCAATGTAATGGTATGTGTTGTAAAGGTATTATGCGATGTAATAGAATGCGTTGTAAAGGTACTTTCTAAAAATGCGATGTATTGGCATGCGATGTAATGGAATGCGTTGTACAGGATGTTGTGATGTAAAAACTGCGTTGTAAACGCATGTTTTGTAAATGTATGCGTTATAACATCATACATTCCCCCAGGGGAGGTGTAGCGAGGTGCAACGAGGAGAGATTTTTGAATTCTCCTCATTCTTTCCTCTTTCACAGCGTACTGCATTCAACAGCACCCATCGAAAGAGGACAATGCCTGCAGTGATTGTTTTTGTGCAGGAAGGTGCCCCTTCCTGCACAAACACAATCGCCCCATGACACAGGCATCCTTGCATCATGGTGCAAGGGTGCATGCGCCAGCGCATGACTGCAGTTTGTGCGCCAGCGCAGGGGACAGCACAGGAATGCGACATATCATTGGAAATATGTTGCATTCCTGTGCTTCGGAAGTGCCGCAGCAAGGCGCAGCCAAAGGGCTTGCATTGCCATCCAGCAGCACTTCCCTGTAGATCTGCACCTTTGCATTTTCTTGAGTCGTACTCGGAAGGATTGGTCCTTGGTCATCCCATTTTCCTAGTATGCCAAGTCAGCTAGAGGCTATTTTTTAGAACCTGTACCATGTAAAAACGTATAGAAATCTGAAAATAACAATATAATATACAAGCTATAGAAAGATCCCTGAAGTTATAGTTTCCATTACGAATATCATAATAATACATAATGTTGCACAGGGGAGTGTATCCATAATAACATTTATGCGGATACGATTTTGCATGAGGAAAGTTTCGTAGCCCATCTGATGCATTCCTGCACTACCGAACACCGCCGATGAAAGAATGGCACAGAAGTTAGCCAAGTGAACTTCTGCAAAGGGCTTCGTGGGATGAGTTCTATCCGTTCTTCTTATTAAGGTCTTGACATTCAGTCTGTCCTCGCCTTATCAGTTTGGGACGCTGCCAAATGCCTCTTATCATCATTGTGCAGATACTAAGCGCTAGCCTTGACAATAAGGCTGTTTCCGCTGCAGGTCTTTCTTTGAAGAGGCAAGACAAAGTTCTTTAAAGCTTCCTGTATCTTAATGTACATCGTTTTATATTTTATCTGCAGAATTGCGGTATCTTCCGGCCAGGTAAAGACTTTGTTTGGTTTCAGCCCAGTGCACTCTGCTGTTTGAATACCGATGATGTACCTACTGGTGTTAAATGTCAAATCCGTATGGAAATGTTAGCATTATTTCTTAGTTTGCTTATCAGCCCTCCTCCTTTAACACATAGGGACAATGGATTGTAAAATGCAGAGGCGGTCATCTGACGATATATACTAACTGGTAAATAGTGTATCTGTAACATAGTACATACAACCATGAAGACACACAATTAGATAGCATTGCTGAGTTCTGAAATTGTTTCTATAACTTGCAAGCTAAATGCATTCAGTCACTTCCAGTCACAAATATGGGCTTTGCGTTTTAGGCAATGTATCTAAAAAGTCTGTAGTAGTGTGAAGAATTAAAATAGTATAGGCAGCATTTTTAGGGGACAGCCGCATCAATAACTGATGTCATTACTGATGCCTCTGAAGATGTCAAGTGTATGGCCACCATATAATGTTAAGTCAATTAGATTACAAGACTAGAGGCTCAGTTATAGCATTTTTGTTACTACAACTCTGTAGGATAGTGGATTATTTTTTGAGGTGGGTGTTCGCCCACTTCAAGAAAAACACTTTCATGTCAGAGTGAACACCAAAAGTCACTAAATTAATTAACCTGCGCCCAACACCTTGGTAGCTATGGCGCAGAACAGAGAGTTAATTTATGGTAATCTGTAAAGCCTTTATGTAGTTCCAAAACAATAATAAAGTTAAAAAAACAAACAATAAAAATTCATATCCGCATTAGAAAAATTGAATATATTTTGACGAGCAAAAAACACCAAATCAACAAAAATTCAAAAAGCGAAAATAGGATCAGAAAATGTCAAGTGTCAAAGATAGTTTATGGTCACGGTAAACCAGGACCTATGTATATTTTGAGGTTGACATCGATGGATCCTGAGGTCAGATACACCAAGAGGGATGGTCCAATCAAGAATTTTACCTTTAGACTTAGTTTGCAAAATGGAAGGCAGAATCTCTCAGCAGGGCAAGGCAGCAAGATGTATCCAGTAAGGTCTCACCAAAGTCGAATTGGTATTGAACTATGTTCCACTGAAGCCGTTAATTCTGGTATGAAATGCTCAGAGTGGGAAAAGTTACATTTTGGGCCTTCGTTGCGTCATCTCATTCTTTGGTTGCCCCGTCAAGATTACTACTTTGGGACTTATTTTCTGAAATTGACCTTGGATTTCTTCAGCATTACAAGGCAGTAGGCTGTATCCGAACGAGGACCTGGTGAAATGTATTTGCAGCAAAGAAGACACTCCAGTGAGACAAACCTTTTTCTTCAGCTCAGAGAGGTCACACCTTCATTGGATTGGTTCTGGTGGTTGGTCCCATCTTCTGGTGGCCGGAAGCCAGAATTATTTCTGAATACCAAATCTTTGCAGTTGTAAGCCCCTTTTCTCAGCAGCAATTTACCTAAGGCTCCCAAGCTTCTTGGGGGCTATTAGAACTTCAGTGCCTGGCTCCACACTGGCCTTGTGCAGGGCCTAGTGCATGTCCAGTTGTATTGGGCAACCGACCATCTAAGAAAAAGTGGTTCTTCAGCTGGTTGAGCCCCTACGGCCACACAAGAGAACAGCCCACTGAACTTTAGAGTCCACTTCTTAGCCCTGGGTACAGGAATGAACAGGTCCAGCCATTCAGAGCTCAGCTCAGGTTATAACAAGCAGGGCTCCTTTGATCTTCTGAAAGTCGGGAAAGCCTTCTACAGAGGGTTCCTTGGGAGGCCACATTTATGGTTTGCACTAGCCTGCGTGTTCTGGCTCCTCCCTAACCAATAGTGCAAATGTTTCCACTTTTTCAACAGTATTTGCCCTACAGCAAACAATTGCACAGTGCAACTTACTCCTAAAATCCTCCCTTGTGCAGAACCTGCCAGGTCTGGCCTTGAAGACAAAGACTGGCCTAACCATATGTTTCAATTTAAATTTACTTGAGAAAGGGTAGACTTCACATTGAACCTTTACTAGTCACTGAAGTTTCTGGGTACACCCCAACCACCCTTCCTGTAAAGGAAAGGAAAACACCTCCCCACACCTAGGCTATTGGCTCTTCTCTGGGAGGAGGTTTCAAGCCTCATTAATGTCAAGCACTTGCAGACCAGCTGTCAGTAAGCTGATGGTAATTAGACAGGGGGGAGTTCAGGCAGGTAAGTATTTACTAAAAATATGTCCTTACCATCAAATGTTATTATAAAAGAATAGTCTCTGAATCGTTTTATCATGATCTCTCTGTGGAAGGTTCTTGTTTAAGCCTCTTCAATTGTCATCCTGTGCTTGCTTTTAGATTCTATTATCACATTTTAGAAAGTTTAGGGTTTTGAGATATGATCAGTATGTTGGCTTAATGTCTGCTTAACATCTAGACCGGTATATTTTAGTGTTTTTAGTTATGGATGCTGCTGTAAGATTGTGGACACTCATTCTATTAGTTGATATGTTTTTTTGTGATAGGAGCATATTATCAATATGCGAATCAAGATAATGCAAATATTGCCTTTTGTTCTTTTTTCTTTTATAGACATGAGATAAAATTGAAAATCAGATACTATTACAACTCAGGTGTCTGAACACAGGTAGATAGACTTTTTTCTGCTAGCTAAGATTATCAAGCCAGAGCTATCATTGGTTTGCAGTGCCAACCAAACTCAGCAGGCGCAGTGCAGAAAAGTAGTCTAGGGATGTTTTTCATTCCTGGGCATAGCTGTGATAGAGAATAGTGAGTTTCTATTTATTTATTTATTTTTAAATGAAACAGGTTTGCCCTGTAATCTATTTTAAAACGAACAACAGGATTTCTAGTTACTGCTTCAACTACAATTTAGCATGGCGTCTAGAGATAGCTTTAGGGTGTTAGGTTGGTAGTAACTCGCTGAGCCTGTAAAACATGTTTTTGCTGTTTTCACTAACTCTGACATGCATTGCTGTTTTTCTTGTTGTATTCTGTGCGCTCACTGTTCATACTTTCTGCACTAGACTAGGAGTTTAAAAAAAACATTTTGCTCTTCTGTTTCTTAGGGTTATTTTGAGTGTGCTGTTCACTGATGAAAGAGGGTTTGGTGTTTCACTGAACCAGAAACACTTTCTACCCAGCATTGCTAAGCGAGTTGTGCATGGGTGGCAGTGTAGTCCAAATTAATTTCTAATTCTTATTGATGCATTGATTGAGTCAATCCCACACTTGAGGCTTGGGAGGGCAGATTGTATTAACTTGGCAGCCATTTGCTGTCTGAAGTTACACACTAAAATCTATACTTTGATATTTTCTAGGATTCAGCAACAAAATTACTTTTGAGTTCTATTCACTGGATGAATATATTAATTTTAATTTCACACTTGTCCCACTGTTTTAAATATTAGGCACTGCCTTGGGGGCAACAAATTGGACTTAGGGCTGACTTATTAATATGTATTTGTATGGTTCCCCACCAGTCAAAAAGGGTTATTTGAGATATTTTTATAGAAAGTTTTAGGCTGCTGCATTCAGGCTAGACAGAGTAGGCCCAAAACGATGTTCTTCCGACCAACCCCAGGGATGGCAGAATAGATGCTGCAATTCTGCATCCAGTGAGCTTCCAGGCCCCGAGTGTATTTTCTACACCATGTAATAAGGACATGTAATCAAGTTAACTATGTCAATCAGGATAAGCCATGCTTACAGGGGGAGCGCAGCACTTTACTCCCATGTTGCATGGTAAAGTGCACAGAGTTCTAACTGCAGCAAAAATAGATTCTAGAAAAAAGGGAAATGCCTGAGATGACCATGCAAAACAAGCACATTTGCTACACGTTCTAAGGCAACAGTAAGAGCAAAAATGATTTCAATATTTAAAACAAAATAGCCACATTGTAGTGTTCCATGAGCCATAAGGTCACGCTCTGTCATCCAATCATGTCTCTTGCTACCTTTCAAAAGCCCCGGTCTGACGAAAATCATCCTCATTTTTGCAGCTCTAGCAGATGAATAATATTTTTTTACTTTAGTAATTAAAACATTGTCTGCCAGCACCAAAAAGGGACCCGAATTTAGGAAGTGTTGTCCTGTATTTTAGTATTGTTTTATTGTTAACCTTGTAGTTGGGTGCCACACAGTGCTCCCCATCCAAGTGAGACGGCGTTATGCTTTTTCGAAAGTGTGTGTGGGGGTGCGCTTGCTGTGTCTGAGGCTCCCTGCTTGTTTCTGACTCTATAGCGCTAGTCTATGCAATTGTGTCTGTGTTTGGTTTCACATGTATGTGTGTGAGAGTGAAACACTCTGCCAATGTGAGAATGTCTGCATGAGTTCCTGTGCAAGTGTAGAAGAATCAGTGTGCCCCTCATTATCAATATCATAAAATCTAACAGATGTAGAGCCCTACAAACAAGGCCACTGGAATAATGTAATTCCGCTGGCTAGCTGTGTTTCGCAGTTATAATCCAGTATCTGCTGCATAAAATAGTTTACAGCTCAAATGGATAAAAAGGTACTCAAAATGTGCTGACGCGTATTGCAGTGCAGCGGAAGACCCTCTGCAAAGACTGAATGTTCACCTTTCAGTTACATATTGCTGTATTTGAGTGTTAAACTGGTACTAATAAGGGGAAATCATGTCCAAACGTGCACAAAATGACAAAATAATAAACTGATATCATCTGAAAATGTGCCCTATTATGCCAAAATATTTCCCTTCGTTGCCGCATAATTTTTTGAACCCTGCTGCATAATTAGGACCTCCCTTGTCACATAAATCCAATGGCACTGCCTATACACAACGGGCATTCAAGTGAATAAACTCATATTCATCAGGTTTAACGATCAAAACAAATGCCTATGCCTTCTAGTTTGGGTATTGCCCTCTTTGTGAGACCCCTGCATGTCCAACACTCTTAGGGCCCGATTCCGATCTCGTTCGGAAAGCAGTCCAACCGAATCGGTTCTGGAATGCTTTCCGGGTGATTCAGATCAGGCTCCTATTGACTTCAATTGGAGCCTGTGTTTGCGAACGAGAACACAGGCTCCCATTGATGAAAAGGGTGGTTGGGTAAAATCATGCACCCTGTGGCAGGCACTGCATGGTGCCTGCCACACTGTGCATGGTTGGAAAGGGGGTGCCCTTGTGTACCCCGACAGGACCGATTCCGGCCGCCAGGGTGAAGGAGGGCCTGCTACAGGCCCCCAATGACAGATTTTGGCAGCTGATTCGTTCTGGAGAAACCGATTTGGAACTGATGTCGGTATCATCCATCGTACTCGCTCGTTTGGAAGCTGAGCCCATAGAGCTGGACGATTCACCTCCGAAAGATGCGACCTGTCCGAATGCCTTTTGGAACCGATTCGGACAGCCCTATCGGTTTCCAGGTCATTCAGAACTGTGTCAAATTTGGTCAGGAACAAGGGCTCAGGATTGGATTCAGCAAACCCAATTCCGATTCAGAGCCCTTTCAAACGACATAGGAATCGTCCCCTTTGTCTTTTTAACATTTTATTGGTGTAAAACTCTTTAATGAGTTTGTCTGCCAATGTGAGACACAGCCTGATAGATATATTAGCATAAACCTATGTGTGTAAGATTCGTGCAACATGTCTTTTTACTTTATGAAACATTGCAGCTTGCACGCCACACTGATTGCTACACATTTATAACCATTGTTTTACTGAATTTGGGTTAAGCTCCCTTGAGACTCTGCTAAATATTTAAGTGCTTAGATGTAGTATAGAAAACAAACAGTTGTAACATCTGTTGTGCCTTCATAGCTCCAATGTATTCATAGTTTCATATGTCCCAGGTTTCTGTATTAATCATGATATCAAAACTCTAAATAAAAAGACAACACACATTTCGCCTTTAGCTTCATAAGGGCAGTCTACATTTAAATACTGTTTATATAGCCATTCATAGTATTGTCAGATTTAACTTCATATGCAATGCATTTGTTCTACTGATGAACATGTACATTCTGTTAATGTAATCAACATTCACAATGCCATTGACATGCAACCAATTATTATTTTCATGCAGTTTCCACGATGCTCTTCCTACTTCATTGCACCCTTCAATCATTAAAAAATGTAAGATCCAACAGGGAGGTTTTGTAATCTCACGCTTCAGATTTTTTTATTATTATTGCTTGTATTTCAAATGTGTTACTAATCTGCCTGCCCACTTTGTTAAATATTAATTATTTTTACTTTGTAAATAACAATAGTGATGGGGAGGGTTCCTAGATTCATTTTCTTTGATAACATCTGCTCCAAGCACACGTGGTTTTCTGCTGTTTTGTTTCATTTTTTGCCCTCATACATGAACAAGGTTTTTTAAGAGGTTTGAGCTCAGGTGAAACACCAAAGGAGAAGTAGTTATATTTTGGTTCACAGGGTTCCGGCCATTCTCTTCTAAGTTCCTGAGTACAATCCTCAGATAAAACAGGCAGACTATGGATTTTCGAAGACCTGAATGTTTATTTCTTGCCCTTGCCATAGTTTTCACCTGTTTCATAATCATTGGACCATATGAGGATGTTATCTGGAAAGTGTTTTTTACCCAATCCTCTCATACATCCCAAATTTCGGATCTCTTTTTATATAGGCAAGAGTGATCCAAACTATTTTCTCTGTTAACAGACTTAACTCAGTCTTTATATTCTGGTGGCGCACAGGACACCCAATTTAAACAAATTTCCTTTCTCGCCAATAATATTAAGACAAACAGCAAATGTGCATGCCTTTTTTTGTTTTATCTGTGGCCCATCTTTGACAGAACCCCAAAAATCACCAAAGCAAGGCTTACCTTAATATATTTTCCAAAAATGTCAGAGATATCCTTACCAACTTCCTGCCGGTAAACCTGGATCAAAGGACACTGTTGAAACATATGTATGTCATCTGCAGTTTCCATGGAATACTTTAGACAGGCTTTGATTTCTAAACCTCTGATCTTTGATGACCTTTTCAAGGTCCAATACGCTCTGTGAACTGTAAATAGATGGTTTCTTCTGAGAGGTGCAGCCTTAGTTACCAATCATAATGTGAGCATTGATACTTGCCACTGTCCCCAGCAGGTTCCTCCTCGAGATCTCATCCAGGGGCATTGAAGTCACGTCCTTCCCATTTACCATTATCCAGTATCACTTGGAAACTTCTTTGAGTTGAAAGAGGGGCACCTGTAGTTTGCCTTCCCACTCTTTGTTTCCTTCCCCGTCTTTGCTGAAGCCGAGTACCCAACTTCATAATTGAAAGACTTTAAATTTAGAAAATCTTTGATTCGTGGAAATAGTGAGCGACACCCAGGAGACTATTTTGTTTGCCCGTAATATTTGCCCCCACTTGTCTATTCCTGTCCCCATTAGTGGGACAACCAGCTTATCCTGTAGGCAGTTGGAGATCCCTGGTGAGTTCCATATAGGTTGCAAAAATGGTATTGTAGGGTATCCCCACTATTCTTCTGATCTGATACCAAAGCTCACATGCCGCTCTTCAGATCTTTATTTTGATGTTTTTGAAAAATCTTGAATGACCAAATTTAAAAAGAAAAAAATCACCACCGAAGGGAAGGTTTTTTGCCATTGCCTGGAGCCTGGGAGGGAAAGCAGCAACATTGAGCAAGAGAGATATTATATTTTTTAGCTGAAAGGTCCAACAGTATAGACAGAGCTCAGGCCCTGCGATACCTTCCTCTGTTTTTGACCTTCAAAGTTTCTTCAGGGCAATCCTCACTCTCTTACAGGTCCAAATAAAACTTGTAATTTCTCCGTGTAATTTTTTATTATATTTTAGGTTGAATGAAAGGGGGATCGCGTTAAAGGTAAATTTTGCCAGAATTGACATTTTCACCAAATTAGATCTATGTAGAATTGAGAGTGGAAGACAGTCTGGGCCATTTTAGAAAGGGCCTGCAACACATGTATCCCAAGATATCGTATTTCCTAATTTTTAAGTGAATTTTTCAGGTGTGTATTCCATGATAAAATCTCGGTCTTTTGCTGATTTATTTGTTGTCCAGAAACTTTCCCAAAGTCACTTAAGATCTGCAGTAACACTGGAAGAGAACCTTCATAATCCCTTGTGAAACCACAGAGTCATTATCATATTGTGTCACTTTTTCTCCCATCCATTCCACTCAAATGGCTAGATTTCCTGATTTGCCATTTTCTTGTTTGTTAGTTGCTCAATATATAGATAAAAGAGCAGCGGGGCTAGAGGACATGCCTGTCTTGTCCCTCTCTCTATTAATTTATTTATTTAGGATGACATTCAGTGTTATCCAAGCTATTGGCTTTCTACATATTACACTAATTGCTTTGGCAAAATTCTCACCCAGACCAAATTCATGAATAGTTTGAGGTACAAATGGCTAGCTTACTCTGTCAAAGGCCGTTGCTGCATCAAATGTGAGGACAGTTAATGATAATTTATTGCAAAAAGAACAATTGATGGACAGAATGCAGAACAATGTCATACAATCACCCCGGTACAGCGATCTGGGCCCAAATCCATTGTTTTTCTGCTCACCATGCCATTCCAGTTTGGACTCAGCGATATGCAAATCAGTCTAGACCCTGCACCCAAAGGGAACAATCCAGCCCAAACTGCCAGGCCAGGTCCTCCCTGAACTGGACACAAGCATCCTAGGACCAGTTGTGGGATTTCAGCCCTCATCAGCCAGGATAGCTTGACTCTAGTGGCATGGAGAGTACGGGACCTACATCTGGGCATATCCGTCCCACTCGGTATGACAAATGCAAAAAGAACAATTAATTTATTATGAGTTTTATATATCGCTGGCTAGACCCGGAGGTATCAGAGCACTTTACAGAGTATCAGCACTAAGCAATTAACACAAAGGTACAAAAACAATTACACAATGTTACACAATAAAATTTTTAAAAAAGAGCATGTGTTAAGGATCTGAGAATACACTAGGATGGCAATGAGAAGACTAATGATGAGGTTTCAAACAACATGAGGAATAATAGTCAAAGTGGAGGTTTAAGCGGCGGCAAGAAACAGCCTAAGGGGCAGGGGAAGAAAAAGGAGGAGGAGGAGCTCAGAAAGGAAAGGGTAAGGGAAGCAAATAAAGACAGGGAGGAGAGAGGGAAACAAAAACAGAAAAAGCACCAAAGATGTCAATAAAAACAGAACAACAGCGAGTTACACGAATAATAAATTAAAACATTTTCACAGAAATTACAAAATAAATGACAAATCAAAAGAGGCAGAGAAGGAAAGGGGGACAGGTATATGAGTAAAAGAAAAGGTGGGGGGTATCTGAGGGGGGAGTGAGTAAAGGCAGTCGGGCAAGAGGAGAAAACGTTCAGTTACTAGAAGGTGGGAGAAAAACTGTAGAGGATCGTCAGGGGGGAACGGAGGAAAGGGGGGAAAGACAGAGGTCGAAATAAGATGGTGGGTCAGGGTCCTGGGAATCGACGGTGGGCAGCAACAAAATGGTGGGCGGAGAAAAATTCAAATAGTCAAACAGTCCATAGAAGCGTAGCCAGGGAGCAGGATAAAAGTGCAAAGAAAAAGTGAAAGTCAAAGGGGGGGACACAGTTCCAGAAACATAAGCGGGTGAAAGGTAGAAGAGGCGTGCAGGCTCGGGACCACTGTGGCTTCGATAAAGGCAATCCGCCGGTCATGGCACCCTCACCCCCATACCTAGAAAAGGATTCACCGGTCACAAAGGCGACGGGGGGCATCAGTGCAGGCGAGGGAGACAAACTAGGTGATCAGGGAAGCCGCGTTGTGGCAGTCTAGAAGCCAGCTCCGTTGGGGGAAATATGACCCATGCGTCTCCGACAAAGTCCTGGGCATGTGCCAGTAGGACTGCAGGCAGCAACGGCCCAGGGAACAGCATGCGAAGGCAGGAACAATTGATGAACAGAATGCAGAAAAATGTCATCCATTCACCCCAGTACAGAGATCTGAGCCCAAAGCCATCGTTTTTTTCCTCACCATGACATTCCAGTTTGGACCCAGCCATATGCAAATCAGTCATGACCCTGCACCCAATGGGAACAGTCCTAGCCGAACTGCCAGGCCAGCTCCTCTCTCAACTGGAAACAAGCATCCTAAAACCGGTTTCTGGCTTTCAGCCCTTATCAGCCAGGATAGCTTGACTCCTGTGGCATGGAGAGCACGGGACCCACGTCTGAGCATGCCCGTCCCACTCTGGGTGACAAATGCAAAAAAGAACAATTGATGGACAGAATGCAGAACAATGTCATACATTCACCCCAATGATAATTTATTCTCAATCGCCAAGTGTAGAGTGCCAGTTTAATCATGTGAAAAGTCGTACAACTGCCAGTCTTAAATGAAATCCTTCTGGTCTCCCTGAACTACTACTCCTATTACTCACTCTAACCTCTTTCCCAAAACTTGGTCGTAGATCTTATAGTCTCAGTTTAGTAACCGGTCTGTAAGACTCACAATTCTTGGTGTCTTTTTTTGGTTTCAAGATTAAGCTAATGGCAGCCTCATCCCACGAGTGCGGGATCAGCTGGTTTTTGGAGAATATTCCAACTATCAGATCCAGGACAGGAGTTAGCTAATCGGGTAGCATTTTATAGAACTCATTAGTTATGCTGTTCAAGCCGGGGATGCTCCCTCTCTTTAACTTATTAACTTAAATTTAACTTTGACTTATTAATTGCTGCATTGACTTCCTCCAGAAAAATTTTCTGATTAAGGATTTGCTTTTGGTCATTGTTAGAAATGTGGGTCTCTAGTTGGCAATGGTATACACCTTTGTCCAAATAGGGACTCTTGCATCTAAGTCAGGGAAAGGGGATTACACTACTGGATAACCCCTGTTCACCCCCTTGGTAGCTTGGCACGAGCAGACAGGCTTATCTCAGAGGCAGTGTGTTAAGCATTTGTGAACACATACAGTAATACAGTGAAAACACTACAGATGGACACCACACTGGGTGTATAAAAATAAGTATTCTTTATATAGACTTATCACAAGACCACAAATGACAAAAATCCATAATACTGTAATCACAATTAATACTTCACGATGGTAGAAGTAATTCAAAAATAGGTTCTTCACTTAAAGCAGTCTTTAGCAACAGATAACACCAACGGGAGTTATCACGACGTTGAGGTCACAGTGTTCCCAAAGTACGGCGCTGACCGCAGCGTCAAGCCCGGAGTCAAAACAGACCCCCACAGAACAGTACCTTGGAAAGCGAAACAAAGACAGCTCACGGCGTCAGGGAGAAGCTGTGTCATTGGCGCGTTGCAGCGTCCGTTCCCTGCTTCGGGGGAGATGATGCGTCAGTGTCCTGGATGCTTGCGCAAACAGCTGAGGTGTCGGTTCCTGACCAGAGAGTAAGTGACTTTGCGTTGGCGCTGAAAACACGGTTCCTTATGATGTCTCGGTGTTGATGAGTTCTTCGCAACCTTCGTCGAGGATCGGCTCCGCGATGATGTCAGTCCCAGAGTCGATACAGCACAGCAGCAGGCGTTGGTCTACGTGTACAAGTCGGAGCAGCGCTCACGACTTTGAGGCAGATTGCGTCGACGTTCACTGGTGTTTGTGTTGCAGATTCCTTCCGTAGCGACTGAAACCGCGAGTTCCAGAAGCAAGCAAACAGAAGGGGTGAAGTCTTTTGTATCCATGAAACTTTAGACAGGAGGCAAGCTAAGTTCAAGCCCTTGGAGAAATATTCTACAAGATGATGAAAGATCTGTAAAAGTTCCTTTTCCATTCCTCGACAATGAAGACACCACTGCAGGCCAACCCAACAACAGCACACTGGCAGAGGGGCAGTCCAAACTCCTGCAGCTTCCTTTGGTTCTTCTCCTCGGCAAAGGTTTGTCTTGTGGTCCCAGAAGTGATCTAACTTCTTGGGGTCTGGGTCCCCATATTTATACTCAGAAATCCTTAGTACTTTGAAGGCAGAGGGTCCTGTACTTAGTCCAAACCAGTTCTGGGTGCATTCTGTCAGTGCACAACTTCTTCCTTTGTCAGAGTAGTCCATGGTCATCAGACACACCACAGGAGGTGGAGCCAGAATTGTGGAAGGCAGGCACAACTCTATTCAGGCCCAGGTGCTACTCCTCCAACCACTCCTCAGGTCGATGGGCCTATTCAGCCTAGTGCTGACTCACCCTGTCTCCTGGAGCCCCCCAGACCCTGTCACACACAAAACCAGACATACAATACACACGCTAGCAGAGGCAGGCAGGATGTTTAGGTAAGAAAATACCTACTTTCTAAAAGTGGTATTTTCAAACACAGAATTTTAAAACCAACTTCACTAAAAGATGCATTTTATCATTCTGAGTTCAGGCATACTAAACTCCAATTTCTACCTCGTCCCCCTGGTCAGTTAGGATTATAAAATGTTATATTCAAACCGCCCATTCTGGCCTATGGGGACAGGTAGCCTTGCAATAGTGAAAAACGAAATAGGTTGTAATTCACTATCAGGTCATGCCACACACACCAGGGCCTGTCCTACCTTTTACATACAACGCACCCTGCCCATAGGCCTACTGTAGGGGTGACTCATATGTAGAAAAAGGGAAGGTTTAAGAACCGGCGAGTGGGTCCACTCGCCGAGTTGACATGGCAGTCCCAGACTCCGTACAGGCTCTGCAATGGCAGGCCTGAGTTACACTTTATGGGCTGCTTCGGTGGGTAGCACAATCAGTGCTGCAAGCCCACCAGCAGCATTTCGTCCACAAGCCCCAGGCACACGTGGTGCACGATACTAGAGTCTGACAGTGAATCAAATAAGTCAATCATGGAGTCACTAATCAAAACATCAATTTAACACAGGGAGCACTTGCACTGTGGCACTGAATAGCAGTGGCACCGTGCCCAAAGCATTTAAAACAGTAAAACATATCAAAAACAGAAGAGGCAATCAGAAAAAAATGGAAGGGAGACTCACGCCAATGGTACTAGGTCTAACAGTCATCATTAAGCGAGGGGCTATACTGTTGAGATATTCCTTTAACAGGGTTTCAGAGACAGATATCTTCTGCATATAACACTTGAAAGAAGTCCGTAAATGCTAGTTCTATATCCGAATTCTCTATACAACTCCTCCCAGATTCTTCATATACTTTCTCTCTAATAGTATTTTTCATATATAGTTCTAGACTTCCAAGCAATGAGGTTCCTGCATCCTTCCCCATATTCATAATGCGCTAGTTCACTGGCATCCCATTTTTTCAGCAACATATCGTCTAGATTCTCTACTAATTTCTGTCTTGCACATTTAATTTCCATTCCTTTCGTGACCTGATCCTGATCATTTTATTGCAAGACACTCTCTCTCACGGATCTCAAGATATTATCCTCAAGATATTTTATCTTATGTCTTACCTTCTTATGATTTTTTGGTGCTAAGCTAATTACCCTACCCCTAATAAAGGCCTTATATGTGTCCCATTTTACATTAAGACGCTGAAGTGTTATTTAGTTAAAAAAATTCGAACATATCCTTTTTCAACTGAGTTAATACTGGTGAGTCTAATAATGAGGTTCTATCAAATGTTCACCTACTATGGGATGACATTTTTTCAAGCTGTTGAACTAAGAGAACTGCCAAGTGATCTGAGAGATTTTCAGGAACATGACTCTTCTAAGCAGCTTAGAGTCGACAAAACAAAAATAAATTCTCTAGGCATGCACATGTTTTTTATTATGAAAGGTAAAGTTTTGGTTTTGTCTATCTCCATTAAACTCTTCTCTCCATATATCCATCAAGCCTAAGTCATCCATAATTATCCTAATGAGTCTTCTCATTTTTGGTGAGTTTGTTGATTTCCCTTTGGAAGATTTATCTAGCCTCGGATTCAATAGCACGTTAAAATCTCCTCTGAGTATTATTGCCACCTCGACCGCCAAAAGCTAGCAAAATAGGGCTTGGGGGGCATTGTGTCATCCATTTTTGGCCTGTAATACCCCACCAATGCACACCAAGACTCTGTATTTTTATGTTAGCTATTATCGAGCGCAACTAGCATCTACCTTACACTCACTCATAGTGGGTTTTATAGATTTATTTACTACCAAGGCCATTCCCTTTGTACAGCATGAATGATTAGTTTATATTGACTTCACAATCTACTTCTTTTTAACAAGATGTCTTTCCACTCATCCTGCATTAAGTGAGTCTCTTGTAATATTATACTATCATAGTTGGCTTGTTTCAAGTATTGCAAGATTCTTCTCCTTCTGCTGGCTACTCTAAGACCATTTGCATTCCATGTTAGAATGTTGAATGAAATGTAGTTCATTGATTCAGACATTGAAATATCTTATTTTGAAAAACTACCTTCGTATGTTTCCCATACCTCCAGTCATTTGCTCTAGTTTTCATTGATTGAGGACTTTTATATTTTTTTATTATATCCCACCTGCTCCCCACCCTGTGAAATTCAATCCAAACGTCATCCTTATGTGATCCCAACCTACCCTGGGGAACCCAAAATTGGGTATGTTGTTTGAAATAACAATAGAAGCTCTCTGCTTCCTCCTGAGTTTACCATTTATGTTTCTGCTACACACTTATCTGTTCAACACAATAGCTGTAATGGAGACTTATAAACAAGAACCAGAGACTTTTCCAGCTGATATCAGGATTAACAACAGATACCAGGTCCTGGGAGATTGAGCTGAAAATACTCCACAAACGCAGTCCCAGGATAAACATCTTTCAGCTACAACGGATGATCCCAAAATAAATAAGGATAGAGAGAAGCAGCCGGTTTTGGCAAAACTATTGGATACCCTAACAGCAGAAATTAGAAGCAAGTTAGCAATATCTGAGAGAAATCAAGCCATGATTCAAGAGGCCTGTGAGACTTTGGAAGCCAAAACGTACTTCATAACTGAGAGAATTTGAACAATGTCAAGTTTCATCACAGGCTCTTAACAAGGAGGTGGAGGCCAATCAGTATGATAAACAAATTGGGAGTAGAATATGCTTGAAAAAATTGAGAAGTTGTCCTCTGTTATGATCCATAGATAAATATGCAAATAACTAGTCGGTTCAATCAGTCTGGGCACAGGAAAGAATCATTAATTTCATGATATCTAGCGCATGTCTTAAGAGTTATGGCGTCCCTCCATAAGGCCAGCTAAAGTACAGAATAATCATGCACACATTCTGTACCTAAAACAAAGAATATCTGCATATACATTGGTATATAGAGCGATCATATCTCATGTGGCGCAGTAGCTTAACGTTGAGTAGCAATCACAACCTAGTTGCAAGAAATGGATACATGGTATCCCTTGGTCTGGTAACCTTGCCCTGTCTCCTTAGGTTCTAAGCACACTTTTATTGTATGCGTTTTACCAAGTTTACAATTTTTAAAATGGCTGCTGTACCTCCCTTGGGAACTAATTTACCATTCATATTAGACCCTTTAAGTGAGCTTGCACCTCTTCTGTAACCATGGCCTCTAAATATGTTTCTTTTTGCTGATCAAAACTGCTCTCAAAACCATGTTTGTGGGGAAGAGAGTTCTGCCTGAATAGTGACACTTATGTGCCTAGGCTATCATTCATAATAAAAGTATAGTGTATTGCTTGACCTCATAAACAAACTGTCACTATACTATAATGTAAGGCATACTGGCACAAACGTGGCCAAAACAGCAAAATAATTCCCCATTTTACAGAAGGGCTGCAAGTCCCTTTTATAATACTGAACATATGCCTGGTCTTGGTGCCAGTGAGCATTCAAAGGGGGTGTTTCCTCTTTTTTACTGGGTACAGGGATCATGCAAAGGATGTTACCCTTGTATATATAAACTTGTACACAGGCAAGGGGGCCCTATGAGTATGTCCTCATGTTATGCCATGAGCAAATAGGTGTTCATCTACTGAGTCTCAAGGCTGCCATTTGGCCAGGTAAGAAGGTGCTGTGCTGCTCCTCTCCAACTAATGCAAGCAGGGGTGCCCGTACAGGGACTGACAGTGAAACTAGAATCTCACCAAGACAATCTTTGCGTGGGCATTGGCATTCTGGCTTTGTACGGGATCCTCAGGGCTCCAGATGATGGCAACGGGTGCATCTGACCCTGTGAGCTCCTACAGGGTCCCAAAAAAAGTTAAAGTAAACAGCTTGTACCAAGGAATGGAGCAATATGTTCTCCTGTAGCTGCAGCCTCGGCCACTCTTCTTCAAGGATATGATGCAAGTCAATCTAAGATGGCTTTCTTTTAGACTGCCAGAGGATTATACAATGCCCTATGATTGCCATTAAACTTTCACACAGACTCCAAGAAAAAAGAGCAAAATTCTATGAGAAGGTGGTCGGGTGTCAGGATGAAGAAATAGAAGCAAAAAAACTGAAGGACAAGCTGCCAACAAAAAAGAATATTGTGTAGGTAACAGTGCAGAAAAGAGTACTTAAGAAAGTAAAGGTAGCAACATGGCAGAAGAATAGGATTAGAGCAACATCACCACTGATACAGGAGCAACAAACTGTCAAAGACTTGATACAAATGTGTTGCATCATAGAACCCTGATTCTTAACTTGTGGTCCTACGGAAGGGGTCAGTAACTGTATCAAAAATTAAATAATATTAGCAGATTAAGGAAGTATAGATACATTAAAAGAAACATTTAGGCCTTTAAAATGCTCTGCTTGAAGGAACTTTAAACTACAATATTAACATTAAGTTGGTATTCTTAGCTTGATTAGTTTGGGCATTATCATTAAATGTTTATTTGTCACCGTAGGTGTAATTCTGGAACCCGGTGTATGGATCATTTTGAAGTTTAGTGTTGAAGTTGGCGGGCCTTCACGTTGCTGAGGAGGCAGTGCATCAGGCGTGCTGTCATTTTTGCAGCGTGAGAGAGTTAGCGCCCAACTATTGTGGCAGCCTTTTTGTATAACCCCTGTCCTAAAGAGGCCATAAGGAATAAAGGCTGAAACGTGGTCACGTCGACAGACATTTGATGGAGGAGTCACTAGATTGATAGTGATTCTTATATTGACGCTGGGTCACACTAGAACTGGGCCAATTAGCCTTTTTAGTGTTGCCCTTTTGATGACCCCTAAGTGGTTCGCCTGAAATTACAAGGTGGACACTATTGTGAATAATATTCTTAGGGTTATTGTCATTTGTGTTATGTTTGTTTTTATTGATATGTATAAGATTTTGTGATACATGTCTTTTGTTTCTCTTTGAATAAGCGCCATTTTCTGTGTGTATTTGAAATTGATTTTGATGTATTCACAATGAATATTAGATATTTTTTGAAGGGGTAATTAAATGTGCTCTCTTCGTTGAATCTTCTTGTATTGTTTCCTTGATACCTCCTTTTCTCTTGTATATAATTACTTCCCTATACCCAGGTATACCCCTGTTGTTTATGTAGTTGATTTGTGGGATCAGCACAAGTACGACAAAAAGAATCTAGAATGGACAATTGGTAGTCCCAGTTGCAGTACTGCTATGCACCAGCAAAAAGAGAGCATGCATTAGGAGCAAAAAAGATTTAGGGGGTATTACAAGTTTGACAGTCCATTGCACTGCCAAATTCAGTGGTGGTGCAATGTCTTCTGCCACACCAACGGTCCGACTGCCCTATCTTGAGTTTGGTGGTCGGAACGTCACAGGCCCGCTGCAACCGATGGGGGACTGCCATTCCCCGGTGGTGTTTCAGCAGTGTGAGGCAATAATATGCTGGTGGTGTCATTGCGGCACATCAAACTAATTACAAATTTCCTCACAACCAGCCTTTTTATAGGTGGTGAGACCACCATGAAAAGGCTATGGGGCCCCCTAGTGCCTTAGGGGCATGGGAGTGCAAGCAGGGGGGCACATGGGGTGCCCTGTCTGTATGCATGCTCAGTTACTGCATGGCATGGACTTAACAGTCCATGCTGTGCAGGGACATTGCTTTGGCATTTCCATTGCAGTGCCTTTTTAATAGCCACTGCTATGGGAATGCCAAAGGACCACCAGCCAGACAACGATAAAACTAGTAATCTGGCGTGCAGCCGGCAGTGAGTTTTGGCAGTATGGGAGCGGGGTGGTGGCAGGCCATCCTGCTCCCACACCGCCAAACTCAGAATCAGGCCCTAAGTAATTAGCTACATTAATATCTCTTTGAAATAAAAGTGCATTTAAAAAAGATGTTCACCCTCCATAAAAAATACTTCGATTTTTGCATGTGTTTGGATTAAAACAAATATTTCATAATTCGTGTATGTGATATGCACTTGTTTCTGGGTTTTTGTGCATTGGTGTGGGGTCCTGTTCGAAATGGGGGTCTCTAGTTGGCAATGGTTTGCACCTTTGTCCTTTTAGGGACCCTTGCTTCCTGTCAGGGTAAGGGAGTTCTGCCCTTAGCAAACCTCTGCTCACCATTTGGTAGCTTGGCACGAGCAGAAAGGCTTATCTGAAAGGGAAGGTGTAAAGCATTTGTGCCCACATACAGTAACACAGTGGAAACACTGCAAATGGACACCACACCAGTTTAGAAAAATAGGTAATCCTTATCTAAACCAAACAAGACTAAAACGACAAAAATCCAACATACAATAATCAGAATATGCACTTTGCAAGACTAACCTTAAAAATGCAGTTCCTTGAACTCGGTAGTTAGTGCTACCATGGTGCTAAAAACAACCAAATCTAACAGTTTAGATGGACGGGGTCTGTGGGGGCTGGCATCAGTGTCAGAAGTCTTGTAAACAGTACCTTTGGTTCCGGGTGACCACGTCAGTGCGGGCAGTTGTGGCAACCATCGCGGAGGCAGTGTAAAGTGGAGCAGAGCGGCGTGCGGTGCCCTCAGGTCATGCTGCGGCAGCAGCCCAGTGATGATTGTCCAGCAGTGTTGGTGAGACTGGGGCGGTGGTGCGAGGGGGCAGTGCTGGTTGTGTGCTGACAGATCATGGTGCAGGCAGCAGTGGCAGTGGATAGGGAGATGGTTTTGGTGAGCCCGACTGCTGTGTGGGATGGGGAGGTGTGTTGTGTGATCTACGAGCGGTGCACCCAAACCACAGTGCAGGCAGTGGTGGCAATGTCAGCTTGCAGGGTTGTCGTCCGAGAGACCAGGGGGGCAGAATGAAGCAAGGTGGTGTGGAGTGCTGTGCCCACAGGTCACAGTGCAAGCAGCTGCTCGGTGGCGACACTTGTTGTCCTCGGTGAGACCAGGGTGTTGGAACGAAGTGTGGTGGTGCCCTCTGTGCTGTCTTCAGATCACTGAGTCGGCAGCAGTGTCGGTAACGGTGTCTGGCTGCGGTTTGCCTCCATGGCAACTGGAACGCATGGTCCCCTTGTGGGCTCCATTGCTTCTATAGGGGTGCCTTATTTAATATTTAAAGTAAGGTGCCTTCGACAGGTTTGCCTGCAGATTTAAAATCTGCAGGAGTCGGGCTACATAGGTTGGTCTAAAACCATGCTTTCCTTTGTCGTCCTAGTCGACAGCACAACATGTGCTGCAGCCCCCACTTGACATTTAACTTTTCTATGCCATTGCTGTATTTCCAGAACCATTTACTATGGCTTTACTGGGAAGATAAATATGCAAAATATGAGTTACCCAATGTTGTCAAGTTTCAAGGATTAGAGCACATTCACTTGGTCCTGGACAGCAATGTCCCAATGTGAGTTCAAAAGACAGCAATACGAGTCACAATAAATGTCGGTGACCACACAACTAGAAGCACTTTCTCACATACAAGTTCTATTTCAAAGTGTAAACTGGACAGAAACACCTTTTAGCAGTGAACTAGTTGTTACTAGTCCGAAGATAATTTTTCTCAATACTTATTTAATGTCCACAAACTGCTAGAAATATGTTTAATATATGTATGTTTATACCACATATTCACAAATTATATCATAATTATTTGGTGACAATATGCTAGTGAATTAGGATGGGTATTCTGTTTATGTACATTTCTATTCCATAGTGTTCTCACATTGCCTGAGTTGTTTTTTATTGTTTGAAGCATTATACAAAAACTTCTATTATGTATCCAGTCTGCCTCATGGACTCAATTTCTGCTATGGGGGACATGGTACTGCTGGATTGATGATGCTTTGTTGTAGAGTAATATACCATATACCCAGGGCAAGGTAATTAAATGTGACTAGCTGGCATGCAGCACTTATTGTGCAACCCACTGTCCCACATTGTCCAAAGCCTGCCATTGCAGCCGGAAGGCATTTTAACTGCCAATTTGACTTGCCAATACAACCCCATTGCCAAGCCTTAAACTCCCATTGTATTGCATATAAGTCACCTCTAAGGTTAGACATACATAGCCCATAGGGCTGGGTGCATTACAATTTGTTGTAATTTGTTTTTCACTACTGTGAGGCCTACGTGTCCCATAGGATAACATTGGGTTGCATTATTACATTTAATAAGTGCTAACTTCTAAGTGGGACCAGTTAGTCATTCACGTTTAATATCTATGCAAATATAATGAAACATCCTCTTTTGGATACTGCTTTGCCTTACCTGGAACGATTGCTTTGCTGCCCGAAGCCTACTATAACATTCAGAGGCCAGCCTTGCTGTTGAGCCCTGCATCTTGACCTGAACCCAAGACTATCAGAGTGACGCAAAGGGCTAGTTTGATAGCCTCCTGTTCAGAACCACCGAAGTGGTGTTCCACCAGCCCTGGATCCTTTATTGTGGTGCTAAAGGTGCCCTGACAGACAAAATCCACATCTGTGGAGTTTAACATTTTTGCCAACACACTGCTCTGAGAACCAAGAGGAGACCAGGATGAACCTGCTCACCTTTCCTCCAGAGGTGCATGGACAATCGAATGACTTTGCGGCTTCTCCTGCTATGTTTTTCTCTGCAGCAGCAAATCCTGTTCAGTGGTTCTTCGCCAAAGGGGTATCCGTGCCTCTAGACCTGTCTGTGGCTACAGCCTTCTACCTCATCCCACTGTAGATTTTCGACTTCCAAAAAAAGACTAAGTCCGAACATAGCCATCGTCATCATGGCTTCAGCCTAAGGCTCCTTTGACAACAATGGTCTTTCCTCGGACACCTCCTGCAGCCTTGCCCTACCTTCTCAGACTGTTGTTCTTAAAGTATCTTCTAAGTCTGAGGTAAACACTGACTGGGCCCAATCCACTGGTCGGCCATATTTGTTTACATTAACCTGGTCTTGCATGACTAGATATTAATAGTTGGCTCTTTGATCTTTTAGAAGCTAGTTCTTACTGTAAATTTTAAAATTCAAAACTCCAGTTCTATTGATTGGGTTTTTGTTGTATTTGTTGTCAAATAATTTATTAAAATTTCTTGTGGTGTGTTTTTACTTTATTATTGTTTGTGTGCTGCATACATAATTTACATACTGCCTCTAAATTAAGCCTGACTGCTTTTTGTGTCAAGCTACCCAGGGTTAACCACAGGTTAATTTAGCAACTTTTTTGATTCACCCTGCAAGGGATTGTGTCTGTTGCTTGACCAGGGCTCACACCACATTAAACCAACACTCAAATTTCTCACACACTGGGCAAAAGCATCGCAAGCTAATTTGACGCTCCCGCTTGACTGTGCTCTGAGTCATTGCTTTGACTTGCAAAGGGCAGATAATATGTATCTAGATGCTCTCAGCCTTCTGGAATCAGATTTATAGCAGATTTATGCTATACAATCTTTTCTTCTTCAGCTAAGAAGCAAACTTAAGTGTATGGTGAGAAACTGTTCTTATTTGAAGCGATATGCCTCCCACATGGTATTGTCTGAAGGATGAACCCAGTTCAGGTTCTCCCATGTCAAAATCAGGAATTAACATCTTACTCTGGCTGAATTGATTGGAGATAAGTAAAGACAAAGCATTTCCATGCACACATTTAAATCTGCACAACTACAACCTCATTAATTCCAGTGATATCATTGGAACATAAAATGTGGAAGGTAAGTCATATATTTATGGTTATCTAATTAGTTAAAGACAGAATGCATACAATCAGTGTCCATGGAAACCACAGATTTTATTGATTGTGCCAATCAGCACTTAACTCAATACAGGGATTTCAATTACAGGTTGTACGATAAAGATAGCATCCTTATATATATTCTGGCAGGTCAAACGAACCAGAATGTAATAAAAGCAAAAGGTCAGGTATTTATTGAGACATGCAGATTTTGGTGCAATAAGCAACAAAGTATGCTTCTTTCTGCTCAGAAATTCAGAATGAGGAAATAACTGTTACACGCAATATAGGCCAATTCTTATTGAGCCCTTAGATATCTTTTATATAGCATCTGACCAGCATGTTTTGCTGGACTCGTTGTTTGAAGTGCGAGCAATACATGACAAATTTAAATGAACCCTGTAGGCCGAGCTAATCCTCCTGGTCTTTTAGTTAGTTGTTGCCCATTACTTTTACATCATGCCATGCAAGTCTCAAAATTATAAAACTAGCAGAATGTAACTACATTGTCTTTGGACGGCTCCTAGGCACTTAAGTGCATATTTAAGAGAGTCTTACATAATGCCTGCACCGCACAATGTGGTACATACATGACGCAAAGCCCCAAGTAATATTTATGAAGCCATGCAAATTCACACTGCCTGGTTTTGAACGGTTTCAACACATGGGGAGTAATGCAACACAGCGCAAATTGCTGCACTGCCTTACTGAGAGCAAGAGAGGTGTTCTATGAGCAGTGCTGTGGGTGTTCCCATGCAACTTCCATGGTTTTTGACACATTCCCAGATTTACAAGGACTTGTAAACTGTAAACTTCGGAATGCATCAAAATCTTATGCCTCGCCAAGTGAGGGGTAACAAGGAGAAATACATTTCTCCTCATGTTTTCCTCTTTCTATGCATGCTACATTCTGCAGCACACATAGAAAGAGGAAAACCCCTTTAAGGATTGTTTCTTGGTGGGAAGTTGCCCTTTCCTGCACACAAACAATCCTGCCTGTAACCGGAGTGCAAGGGTGTCTGCGTTGGCGCCAGGCTGACAAACCACCACCAACACAGGAGGAAAGAACAAGGATACACCATATTGGATAAATACAGTGCATTCCTGCCCTTTCTCTGCGGCACAGGGCAGCACAGTGAGGTCATTTGCTGCGCTGCACCACGATGCTGGTAAATATGCCCCTGAGTACAATTCTCACAGCGGAGAAAAATATTTCACTTCATGATAATCTATCTATGGCCCATTAAAGTTATTAGACCATAAACCATAATTATTTTTGGGGTCCTTCTGCAAAGCACTAAGACCATTTTAAAAGAGAAAAATATATTGTGAAAAGACACACCTTTTTATATCGAAACTTGTAATACAAATTAACACTAACAGGTGTAGATTGATGTAATAGACAAGAGCCGATCGATCAGGCATCAGTCGCATCAGCAGGCTGCAACAAGTCAGGGTGCCGGAGGTGATTGTATCACTGAGTACTGAATATAGCGTTTCTTTTACCCTGTAAATATCAAATATAGGGGCATATTTACAAGCAGGCGATAGAAAATTATCGCCGCTTTTGCGGCCGTTTTCGATAATTTTATCGCCTATTTAGCAAGGACACGCTAACGCGTGAAACCTTGCTTTAGCGTCAGGATTCCTAATGCCCAGCTTTGCATCTCTAATGAGATGCAAAGTGGGCGTTCCTGACCTAACATGACAGGAGAAATGTCGCTAAGCGACATTTCTACTATCGTCAAGCCCCACGCTATGAAGCATAGCGTCAGGAAAAGTAGCGATAACCCCTGTTATCACTACTTTCCTTACACCTGCTTCAGGACTGACTTAGCCATGATATCCTATGGAAGGTGGATATCATGGCTAAGTTTGTGAGTCCCTATCATCAAGCTAACGCCACATTTCGTGAGATTATCGCTGGGTTTCCAGCGATAATCTCACGTTAGGCAGTTAGCGTGAGGATTTTTATCTCTGAGGAGATAAGCGTTGCTAATAGCACGCTATCTCAGCGATAAAAATTCACGCTACCCGGCGATAATTATCCTCACTCTAAAAGCGCTGAGCGATAATTATCGCCGGGTGTTGCTGATATGCCCCATAGTCTTTTCAACTAGGAGTTATATCAAGGGAATGGAACGTCGTGTTTGAGACTGAAGGTGGTGGCTCAAGTGAGCCTTTAGTCTGCACCGAACCTAACGTACCAAGGGGCAGATTTATGACTTCTGGCGCATCTCTGCTAATCAGCAGAGATGCGCCAGAAGAGTTGCGACGCATCTGCCCACCCATGCACCACCACTGATGCGCCGCATTTATAATGCGGCGCACCGTGGCACTCGTATGGGCAGATGCGTGACGCATCCCCTGTCGGAAAGGTGGCGCATTGCTGAAGTTGCGTCGCAAGCGCAACGCAGCTCCAGCAAGGCTCGGGGGTGCCCTATCCCTAACATGCTGCGTCAATCCTTACGCCTGCTTCAAGCAGGCGCAGGGTTTTGACGCAGCATGGCCTTAAAAGTGACTGAGTGAAATCTTGTAGATTTCACTCAGCCACTTTTAGGAGGCGTCCCTGCGCCGGAACGCCCCCCCCTGCACCAGAACGCCTGCTTCTGGCGCAGGGCTTTACAACGTGACGCATCTCCCAGATGCGTCACGTTGTACATTTACATATAGGTCACCACTAAGGTCTCCCTTAGGTTCCCCAAGGGCAGGGAACCATGTAACCATAAGCAGGGACAATAGTAAAGATGTTTTATAGGCCCCTGTTAGGGAAAAACTGCCAAATTAATGTTGTCAATTGCAGATAACCAGCTCCACAGGCTAACATTGAAATATTTTATTTAAGCATAAATATTGACAGGAGTGAGGTGAAAATGTCCTTCAAGGACAATAATAGTTTGATAAATCCAACAACTTGCCACTGTTAGATTTCTAATCACAATCACAGAAAATAAGTTATTAAATTGTATTTTATTTAAGCCAGAATCCAGCCTTTCAGGTGCCCTTTCCTGATTGGCTAACCTCTGCCAGGCTGAGTCAAGCTGTCTTAATAAGGTATGAAGTGTCCTGATAGAGAGCCATTTAGTTTCCTGTGGGTGAAGAACTGCAGCTGCAGAAGCAAAAGGTCGGATAAGGGAGGGGTGACCAAACTGGTCTTCAAAGGGAGGTTGATACTTTAGGACAGCACAGGCTCACCACCACATCCTACAACCCCAGCCAGACAGGAAACCCTGTAATTAGATTAGAGAGAGGGATGGAAGGGGAATGTTAGGGAATGTTATCCATGCCAGTTTGGTTGGATTAGTCTGATCTACCCTCCAAGGAGTGATTTCTGCGATACGATTATACCACACTTTGGAGGAAGAGGTTATACACCTGGATGACACCCTGCATCCCAATGGTCAGTGGTGCCCCCCTGCTTGATGCCCAAGAACACAGCATAAATGTGGGAGAGTTGCCAAGCCACCAGGATCTGCTGCCTAAAACTACAAGGAAGAGAACAACTGCCGAGCTGGAAACCTAATCTGCACCTCAAATGTCTACACTCTGAAGGAAGGCACTTGCTGCACATTCTCGAACTATAGCCCTGCGGATTTTACTTTGCTTCAAGAAGGATTAGGAAGTGGACTTCCTGCAAGCTACAGGTTAACTGAGCACAGCTGCATCATCTCTACAAAGACGGCCACATTCTGGGGTGTGTCCAATGGATTTTTAAGGATTTGACCTGGGGCATTGTGGGAATTGTAGTCTCAACATCCCACTGACCATCTCAGAGCTTCTAGACCCTTGGATTGGTGTTTTGAACACTTTGAACAAGAGGAACTTCAGAAAGACGTTCCAGAAGTTTGGAGCAACTTTTGCAAAAAGCTCCATAAGTTGCCTAGGTGCATTGTGGGAGTTGTAGTCCTGTTGCGGGGATTCTGCTCATGCACATAACTATGCATGGGAAACCAGGACCTCAGTGAATTGTGGTGTACCAAAAAACTCACCTCAGTACCCAGAACCCCTATCCGAGTAGCATCAGTGTCTCATTCATTCTCCGTATCTTCTCGAAGCTACCAATGATTAGGCATCCCAGAACAAGTGACTTAGAGTACTCTCAGGAATGGTGGGAATCAGAAACACCTTTTTGTTATTATTCTCATATTAGTCCACAACAAAAGTAATCAGAGACACGGAAAAGTTTAAAATGTTTATTTTTAACTACGTGCTCTAAGGTGCAGTACTTTGGCTAATATAAGCAGGCAAATGATTAAAAATACAACCATCAGCATTGTTACAATACCATAGAAAATGAAGGGAGAAATCATACTAAAAATAATAGTGGAAAACAAGTCCTACAATACTTTGTGAACCACCCTCCCTTGGCTAGTAAACTAGTTTTATAAACTAATAGAAGGTCTCTAGGTTTGAATGAGGAACCGCATACCTCAAAGAGCAGCTTAGGTGATTCACATCACAGGATCAGCTCTGCTCTCAGTGTCTGGAAAGGTTTCCTCCAAGTGTCTGAACCATGCATACAAATGCAATATTAAAGGCACCCGAGTTTCAGATATTTGCAGCTGTGTGCGTGTTGTCTTTAGAGCGTGGGCCGATCAACCTGAATTCAACAGCATACATTGTTATTTGACCTTGACGGTTTCTGCACACAGTGTTCAGACTAAGGTCGCGGTGCACGTCTAGGGATGTGAACAACAGACCGTTCTCATGTGAATAAAAAGCAAGCAAGCAGTTTTACTTGTAATAACAGCTACCTATAGTGTCATGTGCAAATGCAGCAAAGTGGCAAGATGGCGTTTAGCTTTCTAAAACGCTTATGTTAACATAGCAATGTGTGCACATAAAACCCCGTCCTCACTACAGTCCCAGACACCAAGGAGCAACTCAGCGCTTCTGGAAACTTGGATTGGAGTTGAGGACATTTCCTGCATCAAGAAATAAATCTGGAGTAAGCTGGCTCTCTCTATAGTGTACTAAAATGAATTACAATGTGCAGTCTAGTGGATCCCCAATAAGTGTGCAGAGGTAAAAGCAGATAATTCTAGTGCTCTTTTTGTGGTACTGCGGGCGAGTAGTTAAGCTTATCAGAGGGTAGTGCTAGCATTTGTTGTCAGAGAGGCAATAAATGAGATGCACACTCAAGAATAAATCCGAGATCTATTAGTAAAAATAAAATCGTATCTTTATTCTTTATATAAATATTTAGATACCAAGAACTTTGTTCAACAGTTAATACATGCGTTTATGTTGATTTTCAACCAAATGCAGTTCAAGACACAAATGCTCACAGGTTTTAAGAAACAGTGGTTACTACAGGCAGAGACCATCGTGGTCAAGGGGAAGAACAGCACAGGGGTAGATAGTGGACTACTGCCAACACATTTACCATCAGGGTCGATCGAAGCAACACTCCTGCACAGAATTTTGGGGGACAATGTTCACCTAGCGTTTAGGGGAATTTCTACTCCAGGGGAGTCAGAATTGTGGAAGTTGGGCACAGCAGACAATTATAGGTGACATGGTTCGGAGGTGCTGGAGGTCTTGTGATGCAGAATCTGTTCTTTACTGGTAGCATAAAGCTACAGGTGCACTGAGGGTAGTCCATTGCGGTCAGTGAAGTCATGACTAAGTTGGACTACATGTATCCTCAGAGAATCACCTAGGCACTACCTATGCACTCATTCAATTATCCAGGTAGTAATCATGTATTCAACCACAAACACATGTATTTACAAGTTTTAGTGAGAAAGATGTAGTCTTTTAGGACCATCTGATTAATTATAGATGCAAGCTGTGAAGCACTCTTTGCATGTCCTTGGAAGAATTAGTAAACTATATGCTTTGATAGAGATTAATGTGCAGATTGTGATATGCACCATTTCCCAAAATGTATATATGATGCATTTAAGTAGACTAGTACTGAGATACTTATTACATCAGTGACACAGTGGTAGAGAGGAATACAAGTAGCTTTTATGTTGTGTATTCAGAATTACAGTGTTGAGACACTGTATGTACCTTTACACTTTGGTTTAAGTTTACAAGAAAGTAATGCAACGCTGAGCCACAAGCCATTTGGCTCCATCGTGCTGCAATACTTTCAAAGCACAGGGATGCGTTATAGTTGCATCAATATAACGGATCTCTATGTTCTCCCCTGTGCTGGCACTCAACTGGCTGCCATGCGCCAACGGAGGTATTGTTGCACCATGGTGCAAGGGTCCTGTGTTGCAGAAATGATTGTTTTTGTGCAGGAAGGAACACCTACTTGTGCAGAAACAATCACAAGATGTATTTTCCTCTATCTAAGTGTGCTGCAGAATGCAGCACGCTTGGAAAGAGGAAAAAACAAGGAGAAATAAAAGTATTTCTCCTCTTTGTGCCTCCCTTCACCTCCCCTGGGGAGGCATAGGATGCTGATGTATTCCCAGGTTTATGAATCATTGTAAATCTGAGAATGCTGCAGAATCCATGGGTGTTGTGTGGGAACACCCACAGACACACTCATAGCACGCTCGTTTCAGACAAATTCCTGTGTGAAAAGGGCCCATATTTACAAGGCCATGAAAAGCCACACAGAGTGGCTTTACGTGGCCATGTATATATGGAGCACCACATTACACTGCCGGTGTGTAAAAAAAAGTAATGCTTTGGGCGGGCGTGGGGATTGTAAGTACGCCCCTTTGGCTTGATATTCATTTTAAAATGTACTACAGAGGGGATAAACTGTTCTTTCACCATGTTTTAGTGAAATATGGTGCAGCTGTATTGTACAACAGGGTGCTCAAATGTTGAAAGGTAACTAATAAATAAAATGTTGTGTTTTAAAACTGCAACATAACATAAAAACTATTTTTGTATTATTTGTAAGTCAGTAGTAAAGCAGTTGATATGTTGGCTAAGCTAAAAAATTAAAATATATATATTTTTTACGGAACAATATCTAGATAACTACACACAGTTAGAATGCCCACAAAAGCTAGAAATGTAGAACACTTTATTGGACAAGAGGTACAAGGGAGGCGCAGTCAGGCACCTGTATAGAAATGGAATTATAGTAGTGCTTGTAGCATCCAACAGCAATCCATTGCTATATTAGGGACATTTCTACATATCTTTCCAAGGTGAAGTTTAAAACACAAAATAAGTAATTTACAAGGATTGGATTGTTGAAAGATTGGAAAGCATGCAATTTTGCACGGACACTCACTAGCTTGTTTATCAAACAAAGTGTGCCAAAGCACCTTTCATCATTTCAGAAGGTTAGCTGTACATCACTCAACAATGCAAACTTTAGTTAGAAGGCTGTACTATTTGAAAACTCCTGCTTTATGTTTTGCATAAATAAATAGAGCACTTTTACACAGTACTGTGGCAGATGTTAGTGATGATGTGCAGTTTAATTTCTTTGGTCCTGAGCAGTATTTTAGGGAAAATGAAGAGTTGTTAATAGGAGGAGTTGCAGAACAGGACACATATATTACAGTTGATCGTTTTGAAAAAGAGATTACAAAATTTAACACAGTGTGATCCCAAAAACTATGGGGCATATTTATGAGCCCCTTGCGCCACTTTTGCGTCACTTTTAACATGGGAAAAGTGACGCAAAAGTGGCGCAAGGGGCTCATAAATCTGCCCCTATATGTTGTCGACACACTCACTAGAAGATTCAAACACAGACTGTTGACTTGTACTTAAAAAATGAAAAAGTAAATATTGATAACTTGCAAAAGTGTGCATTGATTTGTGGAGGAAAACTTTGACTTGTCCATATGGCAAGTTATATGTAAGTAGTTTTACAATGCCTGCTAATGTAAAAAAACTATGAAGGCCCAAAAAATAAAAATACATTTATGATCCTTTGCAGCATTGTGAAGGGCTGTTATGGACTGCTCTCCAGCACTCACTACAACTGAACAATCCATGCAGTATGATGCCATCTGGGAAAACCGTGGAGCCAAATCTTGAAGTTGACTGCTAATTAAGTTGAGGGTCCTTTAGCCTTGCATTGCCTTCTTATTGCTTCTACACTATTGCTATGGTATAATTTTAGACGGTAAAGCATGGATGTAGTCTCATAAGAATATTTTTCATTTTTATCCCTTGACAATGTGACATATTGTGCGTTGAGCAAATATGCCCATTATGACCTACTCTTAAAGAATATTCTTTTATTTGAAAATTGTAGTATCCAATGATATTCCTTTATTTCCTGGTGACACGATTTTTTTTTGTATAGATTTAAAAGGTTTTTGTTCTTTTTTTCTGGTAACAAAATGGCAACTGGGACAGGAGGAATTTGAAAAATATGCACTGAGAAATGAGCAAAAAATATGAAAAGGGAAAAAATTAGCATGTATGAATTTTTGCAGCACTGCGAATAGCTGTAATACACTGCACACCAGCATTTATACCAACACTACAGTCCATGAAATACGTGGCCATTCTTGAAAATTCTGGAGCTATATCTGTTGTAGTATTCTGAACCTCTAAAGGGAATTCTGACAGGGAATTGCTGCTGCTGCCAGTGATGTAGATGGTTCTCCAGTTTCCCTCTGCTAGATCGCCAATTGTAGACATTTTCTATGATAGGTTTAAAAATTATATCACATAGACCTTGTCCCAGTTGAATATTTTTTGTTCAGTCCTCTAGAGAGGATCTTGTTACAGAGTGTGCATTGCTCTCATTTTGCATCAGTTTTTGATTCCCCATGACTTTGGGTAATAATGGACAGGTATTTGATAGTTATGTTCTATTTGTGAGTTCAAATATTGAAAGTTATTTTTAGAAATTGTTGTTTTTTTTACAAATGTGCTGTTAAACCAATATGTTACTAAAGAGCTAGACTCAAACTTTGTATAAAAAATGTCACTATATCTCTTTTACACTTTGTAATTTGTATTCGTGACCTCTAGTGTTTTGCTGTGAAGAGTGAAAATGCATTTTTGATGTAGTTATATCAACAAATAAATACAAAGGGGAAAGTTAAATTAATATCTTACTAGATAGCTACACTGAAACTTTATGTAAAATATGTCTATATATGTTTTACACTTTGTGAGAAACACTTGGTATTCGCACTGTGCCCTTGCAATTGAACTCATAGAATCACACAGGCACTACCGATGCAATCATACAATCACCCAGGTATTACTCATGAACTTATGTAACTACCCAGACATTACACACTCACTCACAGACCCATGCAGCCACTCACACACCCAGTCACTAAACTATAAAGGGACTCACACGGGTCGTGGCCAACCGCCAAGCATGGAGGTCGTGAGTTAGAAGAGCTCCGTACTGAGTCCCGACACCGCAGCATTTATCCCACCAAGTACAGACCATCCACACCAGCACGATTGGACACGGAAGTGTCTTCAGAGCACGAGGACCCTGCAGGTGAATGGCTGGATGCTGATTATGTAGAGTTTGGCCGAATGTCGCATGGTGTTGAGACCGGAACGGCACTGGTGTGAGCTGAGGGCAGCGAAATGGACATCGTGTGGCGGACACCCGACACTGCTGAACGATGCCCTGAGGTGAAGAGAGGACATACCTGCCCCTGTGGTGGCCACAAACTGACCGGGGCATCCAGTTCTGAGGGGCAGCTACGCCCAGAGGAACGCGGCGGACCCGTAGCGGTCCAAGATGGCGGACAGATCGAAAATGATGACCAGACCTTGGAGCGGCTGGTAGGGGGTTGAGCCGGCGCACATGGATTCTCCTCTGCCCCTGACTGTCTGCAAGATTTCTGGGGTTGCTGCAGGATTGGACGCTGCCTGACACTTGGGTCGGGAGAGGGGGCGGAAAGCTGTGGGTGGCTTGCCTGCTGCGTCACGCCCGGACACACGGATCTCCCCGGTGCTGCTGACAAACGTCACGGTGACCGGCGGAGGGCTAATTTTATGTGGGGACTAGCCAATTGAAGCATGGAGGAGAGCATGGCCTAAGGAGACAGAAGGAGAGGTTTGCCGGAGAGCTGGGCCTCAATAGCTGAGACTGTATGTGGACTGACCTGTGCTGTAATATATATCCCTGGGAGCGACAACCTAACTAAGCTGGTGCCAATGCAGGCCACGGAGGCTACTGAGAAGTACTAGAGGAGTTGCTGAGCACCGTCATGGTCTATATTCACCACATGCCAGAAGGTGTTGATTTTGCGGGGGTCGATCTACCAAAAAAAACAGCAGGAATTTTGGCTGTTTCATGGCTGGAATGGCTCAGTAGTCGGGAATGGAATAACGCCGGGAAATAATACGAAGATGAGGCCGATCCTGGACGACCTACCACACACAGGGAATTGACCAAGGAGCACTGGTGACCTACCACATACTTCCTAATGGGGGTTTCGGCAGAGCACATGATCTGGCACCGATCGCATCGGATCCTTGGCGACATGGGACGCCCCAGGACCAAACAACAGGACCCCCCCTACGGACATAGACGTGGTCCCACCCACGGAACCCACTCCTCAGGCAGACAAACTGGATCTGATGCTCAAAGAAATAAGAGACTCCCGGACTGCAATTGAAGCCCAAATTGGAACACTAACTACTGGTATTACCCTGCTGAAAGCAGATCACACAAAATTGGCAGACAAGGTCAGATCTAATAGACTGGCTCTAGATGATCTAATCCCTCAACAGACGATGCACACCTCTCAGATGGAACAACTACAGCGTCAACTGAAGGAACTACAAGATAGGGTGGATGACGCGGAGGGGAGATCTCGACGCAACAACGTTCGCATACTAGGCATACCGCAACGAAGCGAAGGATCTAATCCCACCCAATTTAATGAACAATGGCTGAGGGACAAGGTAGCTTCAATAGGCCTCACGGAACACTACAGTGTGTAACGTGCACATAGAGTTCCATCCCGACCTCCCCGCCCTGGGGCACCGCCCAGGCCACTTATAGCATGGATCCTAAACTACAAGGACCAAGAAACGATCCTGCGGGTTGCCAGGGAGAACACTCCAATAACATTTGAAAATAAAACAATTTCTCTCTACCCGGACTTTACCTTGGCAGTGCAGAGAGCGAGAGCAACGTTCCAAGGTGTTAAAAGGAAACTAAGGCTCCACAGCCTGAAATATTCGCTTCTATTCCTGGCCCGCCTAAAAGTCATGCATGAACAAAAGGCTCTGTTCTTTGACAGCCCGGAAGAGGCGGCAGACTGGATTGAAATAAGTCTGTCCCCACCGTCCTCACAGCACTCTACACAGCCCAGCGGAAGCCAACAACCAAAGACTCAATGTATGTGACATGACAAGCCAAGCAAGAAGGCACAGGTAGGATCTGGGAATGAATGAAGCCCATCACAGGAGCAGATTTCGGACAGCCGGAAGGACGCTATACAGACGGCGGGGGCACTAGCAGCACATGATGCACGGTCAGTGGCAGAAACTGTAAACTCTTCCGAAGACACTAGCACCCACTCTGACTCCAAGAGCATCGTGGCGCTGTTTCCTCTGGTCACCCGCAGACTGTTAATGACTACTTGGGTGGACTACAGAACTACTGATTGCCCCGGGGTACCGTACTGTTAAATGAGTATGAATCGCTACATAATATGTCACATGTTCCCAGAATACTCGTGTCTCGAAATGTTTCATTGATGGATGGTCTGGCTGCTTATAAAACAATAGATTGGATGGGACTTTGGGAGGAGCTCAATGGGAAGCAAGTAATTCACTTTGTATGCAGTACGATGTGAGAGGGGTGTTGGCCACACCCCCTCAGTTGATTGCACTTGATTGTAGTAAATATGTAGTTTATGTTGTATTCTTGTTCATGGGTTGGTCCTCTAAAGTTGTAAGGGGGACCCTCGTATTGGTATGTTTAAAAGGGAATTTGGACTCAATTGTCTGTACAATGTTAGGAGGTCAATATATGGGGAAGTATCCCCCTAGTAGACGGATTGACAGGGAACTTAATGGCGCAATCCGATAGAAAAATACATATCCTGGAATATACCAGGACTGGACTCCATACATGAGAGGCATAGAATTTTAGCGCAACTAAACCACAGGAAGGCACACATAGTACTCCTCCAGGAAACGCATCTAGTACATACGGAGGCCTCTAAGTTCCCAAAAAAATGGCTGGCCAATTGTACTACACTTCATATTCCGCCTTCGCCCATGGGACGGCAATATGGCTTAGAAATGGCGCCCCCTTTGCGCTCTTAGAACAACGGATTGATACAAACGGAAGATATGTACTGATACATGGCTAGTCAGACAGTGAGCACATAGTAAAACTAAGTGTATATGCTCCAAGCACCGAACAGGATACATTTCTTGAACTTCTTAGCAATGCGCTGGTAGGCAGGGCATGGTACCTATGGATAATAGGTGGAGATTTCAATGCAGTGCTAGACATCGACCTGGACCATTCACACCCTCCCCTACAGGGCACAGGATGTAAGAAACAGGCAGATTCACTTCAGACATGGGCTGAGGGTTGGAGTGTGGGGGATGTATGGCACAAGATGCATCCTAGTGACAAAGAGTACTCTTTCTTTTCTGCACCACATAGGCTTCATACCAGAATAGACAGGATATTTTGTTCCTTACATTTAATGGTAAATGCTATAGACACTGCATACCTGGGCAAAACATACTCAGACCATAATCCACTAGAAGTCATGCTAACCTGGGGGAAGGTCCCAACACCCATCCTGACCTGGAAATTGCACCCCACATTGCTAGAAGACTCGGAGTTTCGCACTGCTCTCTCCATGGCCATACTCAATTATTTCACTGAAAATGCTGATACAGCGAGCACACGACAATGCGAATGGGACGCTTTTTAAAACGGTGATCCGAGGGGTGGCGATTAGTAGAAAGGTAGGAGTGCGCATAGTTTTACTTGACAAACTTAAGGAAACGGAAGACAAAGATGGGTATATTGGAAAAGGAGGCAATCAATAGTGCTATAAGCAGGGGTGAGCTGTAAGAGCTGCATATAAAATACGCAGAACTCCTAGAAGAGCTCCGTATCCTTGATTATCTCTTATACACCCAAAAACAGCACACGACTGCGGATAGGGCAGGCCCACTGCTTGCCAGGATCATTAAAGATGTGCCACCGGTGTCTCCCATTCTGGAAATAAACACCTTGGCTTGTGATATAGTGTGCACGCAGTTGGACATAAATACAGCCTTTCGTAGGTATTATGACCAGCTGTATGCACCCACGGTGGAAGCTGGGGATGACGACTTTGAGGCATTCTTTGAGGGACTGCAGCTTCCTCGGGTACTTAGAGACCACGCATCTGATCTAAAGAGGCCAGTGACTGCTGTGGAAATTAAAGCAGCGATTAAAGAACTACCCCGCAATAAATCACCGGGTAATGATGGACTGCCCATAGAATTCTATGCCACCCACTCTGAATTGTTGGTTCCTCGTCTACAGGAACTGTATAGAGCAGCATTTGAAGGGGGCTCCTTCCGCTCACCATGCTACAAGCCACAGTGATCTCGGTCCTGAAACCGGGCAGGGAGAGTAAAGATATGTCAGGTTACAGACCCCTTTCGCTTCTCAATACCGATTATAAGATACTGAGCTAGTTATTGGCAAACAGGCTATTGCAATATATCCCTAGACTGATACACACAAATCAATGTGGCTTTGTTTCGGTAAGAAGTGCAGCTCTCAATATTAGGAGACTTTCTCAGATAATGTCTCATACCCCCGCAGATGTTCAGCCGCGAGGCGGCATTTCCCTGGACCTCCGTCAAGCATTTGACTCCCTGCAATGGAGGTATATGTTGGCTACCCTATCCCAGTTTGGAATCCCAACAGAATTTATACAATGGGTGTGCCTGCTATCCACGAACCCAACAGCGCAGGCGCGTACGGGGGATCACATCTCCCAGCAATACCAAATAGCACGGGCACCAGACAGGGCTGCCCACTTTTGCCATTATTATTTATCCTAGCGCTGGAGCCTATATTGCATAAACTCCGGGTCTCGGCGCACAATAACGGAATACAAGTTAATAGTGTGCAGCATCTAGTGTCGGCGTATGTGGATGACCTCATTTTATACTTTAATAATCTAGATGATGACTACGAACCAATTCCAACTCTTTTTACCACATACCTGAAACTTTCAGGGCTCTCTATCAATAAAAATAAGTCATATCTATTTTTTCATAATGGCGCGACCAGGACTGATCCAATTCACTTTGGTAACTGGACGTTTCAGACTGCGACTGCCACCTTCAAATAACTGGGTGTTCAAATATATAGAGATGTGGAAGATATGCTGGATGGCAATTTGACTAGGGCTATAAAGACGCTTAGAAAACAGGTCCGATTTTGGACATCATTGCCCATATCGGTGTCCGGATGTGTGGCCATCGCTAAAATGGTAATGTTGCCGAAACTGTTATACTACTTTGTAACCCTGCCTGTTGTAATCCCGCTCCAGACATTTAAATTACTTGACACTCTTCTCATTGAACTGATATGGGGCCCGGGACGTAGAAACATAGGTCTACCTAAACTACTGCTGCCCTCTAAACAAGGGGGACTGGGAGCCCCGAATATGAGAGCCTACTGTTATGCGGGCCAGCTGCAATGGCTGGAGCACTGGATCGTAGGCCGCAACCTCGGAAAAATTAATATGACCCTCCGGGAATGGGAAAGTGGGGAATTGCACGCACTGTTGTTTCCAGGCAGCAAAATCCCTTTGCAGGCACCACCACTCCTACGGGTGGCCTTGCTATACTGGAAGAGGGCAATACGGTACACTAAGACAGTGGCACCATACACACCAAAATACCTCTCCTCTGAATCCCTCTCCCATCAGAAACAGTGACTAGTAGACATATTGGAACATGGGAGGAGGCTGGAGTGACTGTGATAGGCACTTTTTTTAACAATGGTATCTTAATGGATCATCGCACATATATCTCGCTACATACGACAAATATGGGCTCCAGAAAGAGAGGAGCTGACAACACACTCTAACACACATGCAATATTTAATGGGTAACGGTAGCCATCTGATGAAATGGTTATACAGGGGGAATTCGAGCACACACCTCAGTGTCACTCCAGGTGACCCGGAACAAATGGGACATGGATCTTGGCCGGGCACTCACAGATAGGGAGTGGGAGACACTACTGGAACACCCACGAAAAGTCTCCAGAAATCCAAAACTTAAGTTTATCCAGCTTATGATAGTTCACAGAGCTAAAAAACTCCACACAAACTAAGCTTAATGTTTCCGGACGTGCCGGACAGTTGCCCCCGATGTCACTCCTCCAATGCCGGATTACTGTACACGATATGGGCTCTGCCCAAGATTGACCCATTACTGGACGGTAGTGCACAAAATAGTGAACGACGTAGCCCCGACACGGAATATCAAGACGCTGGACTATAGTTTACTAGGTCTAAGTCCAAAAGGAAACAAGCATTGGCATAGCCAATAGGTCTCGCCTTTGGGACCTTATAAGTGTTTAGCTATGCAACAGTTGCAGAACTAAATACTTATAAGGTCTCAAAAGCGTGACCTATTGGCTATGCAAAGCGGCCGCAAAAGTGAAAGTGATCGCGATCGCGATCAAACATCAAAGCGACCGTGCGGCCACGAAAGTGAAAGTAATCGCGGTAAAGCACGGCACGCGAGCCCGCGCACATGCACTGTAGCTCTAGGCTGGTCTGGTAGCACATCAAAGCGGCCGTGGGGCAGCGAAAGTGAAAGTAATCGCGGTAAAGCGCGGCGCGCCCACACACATGCACTGTAGCTCTAGGCTGGCCTGGTAGCCCTTTTTGGAGCCCTCTCAATAAGTCTTGCCAGACCAGCGCATGCGCTGGGTCAGGCGAGACCTAAAAAGGGTAGCCCTGCTACCATATTTGCAAACCTAGCACTGATATTAGCTAAAAGGAATGTCACTATGAGATGGAAGGCAGCGAGACCGCCCTCCACCTTAGATTGGTATAACAAAGTGGTCAGATGGGGCAGGGCGGAGGGAGCTGAGCTTCAACGGGTAGAACAAAGGGGGCTGCGCAATATACCCATTTTGCTAGAATGGCATGCAATGTTGGAAGAATTTACAAGCATAGATTTGCAGATATAGGAAGAGAATATAACAGTAGATGGTGTGGCCGAGGTCCTAATGATGTGGGTTGTGTGGTATGGGGGGATATAAGTTCTATGTAATGCTCATGTATTGAAATGTTTGTCTGCTATTGTAAATAACTGCCTGATATTACGTTGTACTGTAGACCACTAAGCAAGTACACAATGTCAGATTGAGTCCGGGGTGGGATGGGGTGTGAAGATGGACAATCTTATAGTTCTTGATTTTGTCATTAGATGTATCTTACAATGTATAAGTCGAATACTGTGAAAGATAAGAACTGTAATGTTATGAAAAGCAATAACGTTATGTTTAAAAAAAGAAAAAGAAAGTAACTCACACACTCTTGTTCAAAGTATACAGGTTAGAGCTAGGAAATAAAATTAAAAAACCTTTAAAATTCACTGAAAAACCAAAGGTTACGAGGAAATTATAGTTAGGAATTAGCATTTAAAAAACCTTAGAAATTCACTGAAAAACCAAAGGTTACAAGGGTGGTGTAGTCAGGAAATGTAATTAAAAAACCTTAGCAATTCACTAAAAAAACAAAGGTTAGGCTAAAGTTTCACTCACTCAAAACCAGTGAAATTCAGTAGTTATAGTTAACTGAGCTTACTATTACTTGCCCCGCCACAATGTACTGCTTTTGAACTCACAGATTACATCACTCATGACATGGTCAGTGACATCACTGATAACATCTCACATGGCATCACTCATGACATCATCCACAGAATCTCTGATGCACCCACTTACACCCCAATATAAGCTTTCATACACCCTCTCCAACTTCCACACTATCATTCTTGAAACCATTGACACACCCATACCAGTACATTCATACTCACTCACTGATTCATAGGTCTACACACACATCCACACAGTCACCCATACAGCCACTCATACACCAACACACTCACTAATTACAGCCACTGATATATATACTCATAACCCCATACAGCCACTCAAACACTGCCAGTCACTCAGAGTCGCTCACACACCTATTCAGTCACCAGTAGAGTCAATCAGATAACCACTTACTTACCTATACAGTTATACACACATCCACTCACTTATTCATACAGATACTAACACATACCTACTCACCCATACAGTCACTCACAAAAGCGCACACTCACCCACACAGCCACTATCACAATACCTCACTCACATATATAGTGATTCATATATTCCAACACTCACCTATACTACCTTTCACATATACAGTTACTCACCCATATACCACTGACATATCCATTCACTCACCGACATACCCATACTCACACTGAGTCACCTATACAGCCCTGGACTTATGCACTCACTAACCCATACAGCCACTGACTCCCCCACTCACTCATCCATGCAGGCAGTCACACAACCTCTCATCCAACCAGACAGACACTCATACAGCCACTCACGTACCCACTCACCAACCCATTCAGACACTAATGTAACCATTCACTAACCCATACAGCCACTTAGATACCAACTGACTGATACCTATATTTACACAACCTAGTCACTCAACCATATATTGAGATGTAATCACTGATGTCACTGACCATGTCATGAGTGAGGTCTTATGAGGGGTCATAAGCAGTACATGGGGTGCGAGTTATAGTTAGCTCAGCTAACTATAACTTCTGAATTCCACTGATTTTATAGGAGCGAATTAAGAGCCTAACTATAACGTCGCCGTAGCTTTTGTTATTTTTCACTGAATATATATGTTTTTTAAACTAGGTGTCATTTAGTCTCTACAGTTTTGGAATTCGGCATGTCTGAACAAAATGTATAGGGGGTTAATATTGTAACTTAGAAATATATGTAACGACGTGAAAGAATACACAATAGATGAGTTGTAATGAATGTAAAAATGTGGAAATCACTTTATGAATGATGTGCTAAATGATGGGTGTATATTCAAATGGGTTTGATGAAAAAATGCTTGAAATAGAATAAGGATTGTACAAAGGGGAACTTGAGGACAATATTTGATATAATATAAGAGAGCAATATTGGTGAGTCATAAGTGCTCAGGATGTATTTATATGTTTGTTTAATCAATAGAAAGGAGAGGCTGCAATAGAGATTAAATAATAATGTATTCCTGTTTGAAATGACCCTCTCTGCAGAGTCACCCCCAAACCATTTGCCTTCCTTCTTTACTTTTCCAGACTTCTTTTTGCTGTCCTTAGAACTCTGACCACTTTACCAGTTTACCACTGGTAACCAGAGTTAAGGTGCATGTAATCTTGCCCCTAAACATGGTAACATTGGCTCATACCCAAATGGCATATTTATTTTACTTATAGATCCCTAGTAATGTACTCTACAAGCGCCCAGTGCCTGAAAATAAAATGCTACTACTGGGCCTGCAGCACTGCTTGTTCTACAGAGCCTGTTTGTGCCATTTACCACTGCCACTTCAACCAGCCTAAACCATCCCTTTTAATCCATGAATGTCACCTCTCAGATATGTCCTGTATGACACCCCCCCCCCCCCCCGGCAGAGTGCAATGTACTTAAAAGGCAGGACATGTACTTTTAAGTTTTACATGTCTAGGTAGTGAAAAACTTCTAGTTTTGATTTTCACTACTGCAAGGCCTACCTCTCCCACAGAAAAACATTGGGATTACCATAGTTCATTCTTTAAGTATAATTCCCAGTTGGGAAGAGATGGACTTTTCAAGTTTGGTGTCACTGGAATTTAAAATCACAACTAATGTGGAAGTTGGATTTTAAATTTCAATTTACCAAATGCTGCACTTAGAAAGTTGGTGTTTGCTTACTTTAACCATTCTGTGCAGGCTGCATGTCTCTGAATACATGTAGGAGTGGGCGACATCTGGGCTTTGTGCATTCTTTCTAGACATCTGCATGGAGCCAGTGCATCTCTGCCTTTGCATGGGGCGGAACCTGCACACCTTCACCTTTGTATGGATCAGAAATGGGGCATCCTTGTCATAGCATGGAATGGAGCCTGCGCATCACACTCAGATCCAGCACATCACCTTCAGAGTCGCTGTGCATTGCCTTTGGAACAGGTTTCTCACACTTGGAGCCCATGAATTGATGCCTCTAACCCACTGTATGGCTCACCACCAGCATTTCGCTTCGGCTACACATTGCATCTTCTTTGACATCGACGCAAGCCCCGATCAAGGTACTTCGGTTCAGCTGGCCCCAGTGAATGACTGTATGCAGCTCGCACTCCATCGCAGGCGACCTGAACTTTTGACTTTGCCACAGTCCAGCTCGGCCAGATACCCCAGTATGTGAGTGAGTGAGTGCATGAGTGTCTGAGTGGGTCTGTGAGTGAGTGTGTGACTGCCTGAATGGGTCTGTCGGTAGGTGCATGACTTTCTAAGTGGGTCTCTGAGTGAGTTGCGTAAGAGTCTAAGTGGGCCAGTGTGTTTGTGAATGACTACCTGTGTGGGTCTCTGAGAGGGTGCTTAAGGATGTGAGTGAGCTCTTAGTGGGTGTGAGAGTCTCTTAGGTGGGTGTTTGAGTGGGTGTATGTATCTGTGAGTGGGTGCATTAGTCTCCAAGTGGGTATGTGAGTGGGTGCATTAGTCTATACCTCGATCTATGAGTGGGTACATAAGTGTCTGAGTGGGTGTATGACTGTCTGAGTGGCTCTGTGAGGGGATGCACGAATGTCTGAGTGGGTCTTTGAGTGGGTACAAGAGCCTCTAACTATCGATATGAGATGGTGCATGAGTCTGTGACTGGGGCTATGATTGGGTGTATAAGTGACTGAGTGGGTATGTAAGTCTATGAATGGTTCTGTGAGTGTGTGCATGAGTGTCTTAGTGGGTATGTAAGTGGGTGCAGGAGTTTCGTAGTGGGTCTCTGAATGGGAGCATGATGTCTGAGTAGGTGTGTGAGTGGCTGCATGAGTATGTGACTAGATCTATGAATGGGTGCATAAGTATCTGAGCAAGTCTCTGAGTGGGGGCACGGGTCTCTAAATGTGTCTGTGAGTGGTTCATGAATAACTTAATGGGTCTCTGAGTGGGTGCATGGGTGCCTGAGTAGGTATCTTTGAGTGGGTGCATGAGTCTATGAATGGGTCTGTGAGTGGGTGTGTCAGTGTCAGAGTGCATCTGAGAGTGGGTGCATGGCTCACCCAGTGGGTCTTTGAGTGGGTGTCTGAGTGGGTCTGTGACTGGGTGCATGGGTTTCTGTGTGGGTCTGTGAAAAGTATTCATGAGTCTCTAAGTAGGTAAGTGAGTTTGTGAGTGAGTCTGTAACTGGATCTATGAGAGGGTGCATAAGTGCCCGAGTGGGTCTGTGAGTGGTGCATGCGTGCCTGAGTATCTTTTTTAGAGTTCCCAGCCAATAACGGCACTGCTCCTGGCATGTGGGTTTGCAAAGCTTTACGTAATCATCGCGAAGAATCTATGTCCCTTGATTTACAATTTTTTTTAAATAACGCTAAAAATACTGAATGAATTTACACCAAATAACAAAAAGCACACTTTCTAGACACAGAACTAGCTTTCTGCCGAAACTGGTATTATTCCATCAAGCACTTCGGGCTGTAGTCGTATTTTAAATCTTTATGGGAGTTAACATGGCAAATGCACTTTTTTTGACCCAACCATTTTCTCAGCGCAGCCTGACGGATCACCCCAAAGCTTTCCATGCACAACTGGACTCACAGATGCACTTTGTTGAGAATATTTGGTGAAGATACGTCAACCAGCACCAAAGATATTGGCAAGTCTAAAAATGCTTTTCCTATAGAAACATAGTCCTAATTACAAGTACCTACTGGCGACTGCCAGTAAATAATAAATAAATAAATATATAAATATATCGGCACTCAGCACTTGTGCTGACCACGTGGCACTCAAATTGGATGGCAGGAGGATAAGTGCAGATTCAACCAGTCTGCTCATGGTAGAAAGAACCTTTATATAAAACCCCGGAAGTACGGAGCTTCAGACACGGCGTTCCTGGACCGGCTCCGGCCGCCCCATAAATCATATCCACCACTTTCCCAAACGTGCAAAGAAAGAAATCCAGGACTCCCAGGGGTGCTCATTCAAAGTTTTAATACAGGCAAAGTTTCGCCTCACCAACGCATTTCGTTATCAAAGCTTGTTCACGGTATGCCGCAAAACTTTGCCTGGATTAAAACTTTGAATGAGCAACCCTGGGAGTCCTGGATTTCTTTCCTTGCACGTTTGGGAAAGTGGTGTAGCGGGGGACGAGAAACACAGCTAGAGCCCGAACTGCTGAACAGAATTTCACCAAATTTGGCAAAGAGGTAGTCCTCAGTTCAGACTCATGCCTTTTGCTTAAATGGTGTCAATCTGTTCAGTAGTTCCTGAGAAAATCAAAATCAAAATCACATATATATCTGGGTGGAACCTAACCACACATCTCATTGTGAGATCTGATTGGCTGTCAGCACTTCATCCAAGAAGTGTTGGCAGCCATCTTGAGACCAATATACATGATAGTGGTGCAGATCGGAGCTTCCGAATCCCCTCTACTTCCACGGACGGAGTGATTTCACAGTCACACTCGCACACACACATCACACGCTGGTGGGGCCCATAACACCAACATTCATCCTTCCACTCTATCCGTGCCATGTATAAGGGGAAACACTTTTCAATACCTAACCAATCTGCATGTACCCTGAGGTCAATGGCATCAACTAGTTGCTATAGATCTGGTGAAAACATCTTAACCCTCTATATATTCAATAAACATGACAATAAAACAACCACCCGACACAGTAATTCAAACAGAATATTGTTTATCTAAAATTGTAAGAAAAGCCAATTAAATGCAAGATCATTTCTTTCATATTTACCTATTCTGGCTAAAAGTCATTTTCTAAGTCAGAACCGGTCCTCAGCAAAATAGTTAAAGTTTCTAGCCGTCATGTAGAGTCACCGTCCTCTCCGTCAGCATCGGGATCTCTGTTCATCGGTTCGGGAAGAAGTGGCGCTAGACCTCTCTAGTCTACTAATATTTATAACAAATTTACATTCCAAATATTGCAATCATATCTTTCAAAACAGTCGAATGGCGGAAATTATGTCGTCTTGGTACATTGGGATACAACGATGGATTTTCTCACGTATTGATAGTCTCAAATAATGAATAGAAATTATAAGTCCATAACTAATTCGTTACTTCTACGGATGTCTCTTTAGGATAAAATGTATCTCATCCATGGGACCATTATAAGTTCATCAGGTCGGATTTTGGATTTGCAACAAATCTTCACGTTCAGGGGCATCTGGCATCGCTCCCAGATTTGTCGTCATGTTTATGGCTTTTCAGTTCAATGGGAGGACAAGGTCGCAGTCAGCGCAAAGCCTCCTTTCAAATTTTCCATCTACTCGAATGCAGGCTGCGGGTGTTAGCCATTTTATAGCAGGCCACAATGGTCAACTTAAGTAAAGGAAACACAAAACATAATTACTACATGGAAATGATTATACAGTGTTATTCCTCTACTAATACCCTTATGTGTATGTATTTATCTAGCCATTTGCGACATCAAAAGCCATTAATGCATTTTAATTATAAGCGCAAAACACAATAACATTACATAAGCAACATTTATTCTGTCAATTTGCTCACCAACTTAGTTCACTTATTATTTTAGCCATGCAATAGTATTCCCACGTGTAATTCTTCTGTTAATAAGGTTGGTTAGACAAGACTCGACAAATCTTTAGTAATTACTAATTAATCAGTAGTACTTTTAATAATGACATACGAAAATGAAACAGGTATTTGGGTTTAAAGTAAAAACCCTGCTCCATCAATCCCCCCTTTGGTGATATCTTATCACCACAAAAATCAAAACCCAAAAATCAATTTAATTTCCCCTTTTGAAGAAATTCAAAATGTCTTCTTATTCATTTTTTTCAAACCCTTGTTTCCATATCATCTTCTCTTTTAGTTTCTATATACATGTTTTCCCTCAATTCTTCTAATTCTATTTCTTGTGGATCTCTTTCTGGTTTCTTTTGTCTCTTTTTAACATTTTCTCGTGTTATTTTCTTTTTATTTCTTCTGTATCTACAACACATACACCCTAATCTAAGAATTAATAATGCTACAATTACACACGTTAATGGAAATAATATCTTACCAAAAATGGTACTACCTATTTTAGCTACAAAATTCTTAATAGCAATCATCTTATTAGCCAATACTTTCAGCTTCCAGTGGTAATAATTCTTCATGCAAATCAGTAATATTTTTTATATAGACCTTTAGATCTTTGCTTTCGTCAGGAATGTAAGTGCAACAATGTTGAACTTTCAGCATTCCACAGTCTCCACCCTCTTTTGCCAATAGAATGTCAAGGGCAAGTCGATTTTGCATCGCCATAGCGCGTAAAGCAACCATTTCAGTATTTACCAAAAGAAAGCCTCCAGCGGTGCTTGTTGACAAGCGATCCACCACTGTTGACAGCTTCCGAATGCCATATGCATTCAATGAAATTCCCACTGCTGGTATTAAAGCTCCAAAAATATCTCCTACAATTTCTGTCAATGTTTCTCTTCTATAGCGTGTTAATGGATTAGTATGTTCAGCATTTTCTACTCTATCCATGTGAAAAATCTTTGGAAAGACCAGGCCAGCATAACATGTGCCAAACCAATGGTCAGGCAAACGGTAATAAGCCTTGTTCCCACAAATATAATACACTCCCGGAAAAACTGGATCTTCTCCTCCTCTAAATCCCCATCCGGTTGCAATAAAGTATGTATCATGGCACTCACTAGTCCCAATGAAATAATAATCATACTGGGATCTCTTCCTGGTAATGCATAGTTTGCCTTTCTGCGGTGCGTCTATAGCCATAGTTGGACTGGCTCCATTTTTCAATTATTTTTCTTTCCCAATATCCCACACTGTTTCACTCATTTTATGCCCTTCTGCTTTCTTGTGCATGTTCAACCTTCTTCTCTTAACCATGTCTAGAAAAGTTTTCTCTTCTTCTTTCAAACTGCAGGTTAAATTGTTTCTAAAAACATATTCTAATGTTAATTCTCTAGTTTCTAAAAAAATCTCACCTAAAGTGTTATCTTCTTTAGCAGGATTCAGTTCTTTATTCATAGGCAGTTGCCCAAGAATATTATCTACGTTAGACATAATATAATCTAATTTCCCTAATTGATAAAATATACTAATCAACACACTACATGAAATTCCATACGTAGCCGGAAGGTGATGATAAGTCACTCCTACCGAAGCAGAGGCAGGTATTTGCATACAGACGTAGCAATCCCTTACATCCATTGTCTTTACATATTCATACAATAATTTTGAAAACACATTGCTAGAAAAATCATTAATAGACCTATCCTTATGTATATATACATTGCTAGTTCTAGTTGGAACTATCTTCTGTGAACTCTTCCCTATGTTAGTCCTGTTCTCAGTATGTCCTTCTAAAGTGTCTATAGTTACTCTAAAAGAGATCAATAGAGCAAGCACGCTCCAAAGCAGCATTAATAATCCTGTACAGCAGCAGCACATCTTGCACCATCTTTTCATGAAGGTACATCTACTTTGATTATTCTCAGTGTTAGCCATCTTGTTAATTTGACCGTGTCTTTTGACTTAGCCTCTTCTACTCCAATACCGAACTTTTAGGGCAGCAAGTACCCAACAGATTATTACAATCTATTAGTTTTAATTTACTTCTTTTTACTTTCTTCTCCAAATGATTTCTTTGAATTTATTCAATTTGGATTTTCATCACTTTTCACTGTTACCTCATCATCATCAAACTGTATTAGGTCCTGAACATCTGTTTCTTCTCCAATGTCGGACAAGATAACTCTCAGGATTCCCACTGCTTCTTCTTCATCAACCACTTTCAGTAAAGCCTCCTCTGGACTTCCTTGACTGTCTGCCTCTTCTCCTTGTTCAGGCAGTGCCACATACGTCCATTCTGGTGACTTATACTTCTGGTTTGGTTTTCTGATTCTTTTAGTTCCTTCAGATATCTTTGTTTCTTCTTCTTTCGTTTGATTTTGACTTGACACTTCGTTCACCTGTTCAGCTTTCGAGGAGTTAACTCGTGTCAGTCGATATCTCAGTCTCTTTATCTTGTTGGGGCAAAGATCTCCTTTAGCATTTCTCTTTTGTTTTCCCTCTTTATTGTTTCTCTCTCCAATCCAAGTTCTCTTTCTCAGAACTCGTCCTCCATGTATCTCATTTTCACTTTCATCAGATTCTGTCTCAGTTGCCTCCTGTTCATCAACAGTTTTCTCTTCTCCAACAACTTCCTTTTCTCCAACAGTCTCTTTTTCCACTAATTGAGATTTCCCTACTTCTGTCCCTCTTCGGGTCTCCGACACGCAATCTTCTTGCTGTCTACTTGTCCCTTCACCTAGCTTGTTGTCGATGTTCCCTACACCTCCTCGGGGTTTTTCCGCAATCTGTTCCTCTCTTTCTTTTTCTGTCCCTTCTTCTTCAAGAATTATCTCAGGTGGAACTTGTCCAATTTACCCATTTGATTCAGGTGTCACTTCTGTTGGAATGTTCTTTTCTTTGAAGTACTGGGTATTTTAAGCCCAGCGGTGCAGGGGAACACACCCTATGACTTCGGGTTCTTCCTGTTTCAGACCTACAGAAACACAGAGTCTTCTGGGTGAAGTCAAAGATCAGTTTATTGGCTGCAGACCAATTACAGGTATCCTAGAAGTACAACAGCGTGTATGTTCTCAGGAGACTGCTAAAAGTTACAGAAACGGGCTTCTCCTTAAATACAAAATATTCTGCTTCAGGCACACATTCCTTGTTTTATGATATGGCCATAGAAGTGTATACATTACAAACGAAAAGGCGGAGTCATGATGACCATCCCACATTCCAGTTAAGTCAGCCCGCAATTATTTACCCAGCAAGGCTCAGATCCCACATCAGATATCGATAGGCCCCAATAAACATGAGCATCTCCTGTTTGGAAAACAAGCCATAAAGCTGGAACAGTCAGGTGTGAAAGAGATTAGCTGGAGGCCCGTGTTTAATGTAAAGGCTTTATGGTGTGTCAAGCCCTGATGCTAATCACAGGTGGCCAGAGGACGGGGAACTCGTGAGACGGGACTGACCTGGGGCAGTGGAGCCAAGCTGCCCAGGTCACAGAAAAGTCAAAGGAAAGCACATGTGCTCTAAAAGGCCCGTATTTGCTTCGTAATATGTAGCCTACGTGAGGGCAACCATAAGATGGCCACTGCTCTAAGATGGAACCCACGTAGAGATGTATAATAACGTATACATAGTGCATTCATAGCTAAAACGTTACACAAAGCACTTGTACATACCGCATTGACCATTCGCGGTTCGCTAATACCAGGATAGACAGGGGTAGGGCCCTGCCTCCTACGCGGTCCCAAATTCTAAAGTACGACAGACCCTCCTTTTGCCCTTACATAGGCAATAACTATACTCATTTCAATCCGTGCAACCATGCAACCATAAGATGGCCACTGCTCTAAGATGTCGTAAATAAATTATTACGAGTTCAGAATTTCTAGATATCAATATGATTATGCATGAAGCAAGAGGCTGAGTCCGTGGTATCAGGTTCAAAAGGGCTTTATTCAAATAACTCGAGTTATAGGGAGAATAGTTCCATCACCACAAGGGATCAGGACCAGAGTTCTCAAAAATGTATTCTCAAACTTTATTCACAGAGTACAGTATATATATGTTTGTAATAATATACGTAAGCAAGAGTGCTTCAGGCGGAGCAAGAGAGAATGAGATAAGAGCATGTGGGTGTGTAAGTAGGCGTGAAGGTGGGCGTCCACTCGATGATAATAGGTAAGTGTCATAGGTGGGTGGATGCCTAGAGGGGGTTGCGTGATCAGCTGGAACTTTACTGGAACCTTGCCTTACTTGTGCTCAACTCGACCATGACGTGTAACTGACGTGTGAAAGGGTTGCTATGCAACCGGGGAGTCTGGAGTCTGAAAATGAGGCCTTCAGTGTCAGGGCGACCAGCACATCTTGTATTATCTGATATCTAAGTCTGGAGCAGGGACTGATTCGTGACATAGGTTGCCCATCACCAAGGGCCAATGTGGCATTTATTTCTTCGTTTACAGCTGAAGTCTTGCACGGGGGCTATGGGCTTTTCACTGACGTGAGCTTTGTAATCACACAAAAAGAGACAGAAAGGCTAGGCTTTCTCCTTTGCAGATGGGTCATGTTTATCCCTCCTTCTCCAGGCAGGAATGTGGTTTCGGTAGGAGTAAGCAGATAACCGTGCTCAATACTGTCTCGGACAGGGCCCCTTTGGCTGAGGCCCAAGTGTGCAAGGCCAAGGATACGCAGCTACAGCTTTCAGAGCGTTCTGAGGCCTGAAGCCTCTTTTCGGCTCTGGCTGGGCCACAATAATGGAAATGCGGGAAAACATGATGCAAAACGTGTAGGCCTCAGAGCAGATTTGTCGTTTCTCTCATGGGAGACTGGATTATGGCAGGCCACTTTATAGCATAAGCATCATGATAGACAGGCCATGGAGGGGAAATACATAGGTGACATGTATGTGCACATGAGTGTGGGGGAACACACGGGGACACATAGGCCTCATGATATTTTATTTTCCTCATTCCCTCCTTGTCCCCTAGTGGACCCTTATGTCATATCTATTCTCATTAGACAGTCAATCTGTTCTTGCAGCATTATTTTTCCATTTTCAATGCTTTGTAAATGGGGATGTGGGACACATGCAGTAGCACACAGGCCGCAAATGGCCGGGCCACACTGCAGACATAGGCAACAACTGAATATCATCAGTAGTATTAGTCCACAGACCGTCAACACTTTCCATCCCCATGCTGATATTATTTCCCAGAGCCAACTGGACGAAGTCCACGTGCCTGGGTCTTGGTGTATGCTTTGGGCAATCTTGTGGAGTCTTGTTATTGCTTTGTATACAGACGGTGCATTATTAGGTATGAAAACGCAGCAGCTGGAACCGATGACCCTACAGGCCCCGCCCCTATCCGCTAGGATGACGTCAAGAACAAGACGATTCTGAAGTACGACCATTCTCATAGCAGACTGTTCCTGGGTCAAGTTCCCCAGGGCTGATGCAGTCTCATTAGCAACTGTTTCTAGAATCCTTGTTAGTCTGCGGATAAGTTTACTATTCTGGACGGGACCTATGAAGAAAAAGAATCCTTTGTTGAAATCTGTATATTGCTCCCAAGCTGTTTCAGTCTGGTCAATGCCAGAGGCATCGAGCCCTCGTCTGTGTCTGATAAGTGCTAGTTGGAGATTTTGATGATAGTCCGATGGGGCCAAGAAAACGGGTGGTAGGAGAAATGATATATAGCACGTCCCACCCCAGTCTAAGGGCAGTTGTACATAGGCTGTCTGGCCACAAATAAAGTAGGTGTGTCGTGATGCTCTGAAGTAAGACTTTCCTTTGTCTTTGAACACTAGTATAGTGTTACACTCGCTGTGCCCCAAATGTACAGAGCCTTCTTTTCTGACACACAAGTTCCCTTTTACTGGCAGGACTGTGATTGAGGATGGACCTAAATTGTGTATGGGCTTGACATTCAACACTATAAAGTCAAGGGTCGCATTTCCTTGCAGATACTCTTCATTTTCTAGATCGGTACCTTTCCTTTGGGGAAGACCTTCTTCATCTGGGAAACATGCTTTATTCATGACTTTGTTCAAGTTACCCCATACCCAGTCGCCCCTACACTCCTTATCTTGACATTCTTTGGCATCACCGTTGATGGATGTCATTAAGGCAAACCATGCTCCGCAAGAACCATTATGGGAGAATGGAAAAGGGAAAAGAGGCAACACTCCCTTCACCTTCTGATACGGGGGAAGTCGGCCACAGACCCAGCAGTCTGTAGCATTGCTAGTCTGATGCGAATGGTGCAGCATCTGGATAAAAGTATTGTTGCGTAAGGCAAGTCGATATGATAGCTCATTGGATGGCAGATCACTAAATGTGTGTTTTATGGTATCATTGGTAGAGTGTAAGAGTGAGGCAATAGGAGGAAAAATAGCATGTAGTATTAAGCTGATACATATCATCGTGATGCACAGTAGAAATAAAAATATCAGAGTCACTATACATCTACCACGTAATATTTTACAGTATTTGGTTTTCATCTTGCTCTTTTTCTCATCTGCGGTATCCAAGATCTTATGCGAGCCAGAATACATGTTCAACCGCTTCACCACCTAGTGGACTTAATTGATCAAACGGGTTCTGACTTGTTAGATCTAAGTTTGGTTTTGTACTTCTGCTGGGGAGTCTCCTCTAGTAAAGGGGGCTCAAAGTCTGAAGTCTTTATGTCTTTTTTAAACGAATCGTTATTCCCAAAGTAGCGTTTACAATGATGAAGATGAACCCATCCTTTTCGTCCTTCGACTTTAACAGCGGTCCTTGTAGTTAATAATACCAGTTTAGGCGTCTTCCACCTTGGCTCAAGAGGGCTCGTTCTGTCAAAGTTCCTTATGAGAACATAGTCCCCAGGAGCGAGGGAATGTTCCTTGACCTGGGTGTTGTCAGGGAAGGCGGCAGCAACCTGCGAACGACAAGAGAGTAGTGCAGACATCAAGGAAGCCAGGTAATCTGTCAGCATGTTACTATCAACATCAGTGATCTTTTTAGGCATTGGAGTGCCCCACATATTCGGTGGTCTACCAAAGACCACTTCATAGGGAGATAAGCCTGTTCTAGAATGGGCTACCATTCGAATGTAAAAGAGGGCAACCGGCAGGGCTACCATCCAATCCACACCTTTGTCTGCGCAAATATTTGCTATTTTTATCTTTAAGGTCTGATTATGTCTTTCTACAAGGCCTGCTGCCTCAGGATGTCGTACACAATGGAACTTCCAGGTATACCCTAACAGAAGGGACACTTGTTTCATGAGTTCAGAGGAGAAAGGCTGACCGTTGTCAGAATATACGACACGCGGTAATCCATAACGTGGGAAAAACTCTCGCACCAGTTGTCTGGCGGTAGTTACAGCAGTATAATCAGGGACTGGATAGGCCTCTGTCCATCTTGATAGGGAACATACTACTACTAGGACATATTTGTAACCTCTTCATCTGTCCATTTGGATATAATCCATTTGAAGGACTTCAAAAGGATGGTCAGGTGGATGGAAACCACCTTGTTCCATTGGAATGCCTTTACCTGGATTGAATTGGCAACAGATCATACACGTTCTGACCTTTTGTTTCGCCGCTGCACGCAGGTGCTTGTTGAACCATATATTCTGTAAGCTGTCTAGCATTGCTCTCTCTCCTAAGTGTGCAGGACTATGTGCGGTATTTATGATCACTTGTACCATTGAATCAGGAAGAAACCATGTTTCTTTGCCCTTAGTCATCCAACCCTGATCGGTCAGTACCCCTCCTTGTTCCGACCATTTCTTTAATTCGTCTAGAGTAGCATGTGTCTGAATGTCTTGTACGTCCTTGGAAGGATCCCTAACTGTCATGGCTTTGGACCTTAATGGTACCTGTGATTTCGTCATGTCTAGTGGGGTCTGAGCTGTCTGTTTAGCTGTTCGGTCTGCCAGATCATTGCCTTGAGAAATGGTATCTGTGGCTTTAGTATGTGCTTTGCATTTCAGGATAGCTATGGCTGTTGGTAAATGTATCGCTTCCAGAAGGGCGTGAATAAGGGGGCCATGCTGTATCTTGGCCCCGTGAGAAGTCAAGAAACCTCTTTCCCTCCATAGGACGCCAAAGTCATGAACTACCCCATATGCGTATTGTGAGTCTGTGTAAATGTTTACTCTCAGGTGCTTAGCTCTTATGCACGCCTGGGTCAGAGCAATGAGCTCTGCTGCTTGTGCTGACAGTATGTCTATTCTTTTAGTCTCTATGATTTCAGTAGCAGTGGTCACTGCATATGCTGCCACTAATTCTCCCGCCCCCGTCCTCATACATGAACCGTCAATGTAGAGTGTTAGGTCAGGGTCTGGGAGTGCAACATCTGTCAAGTCTTGTCTTGGTTTCGTCACGGTATGTATTACTTCAACACAGTCATGTGGGGAAACGTTTTCTGTACTGGAGGGCAAAAGAGTAGCAGGATTCAGTATGTTGCATCGTCTGATCTCTATGTGTGGTTGAAATAACGTCAGCTCATAACCTGTCAGTCTCGCTACAGTCAGGTGTTGTGTTTGTGTTCGGTTCAAGAGAACCTCTACTGCGTGTGGTACTTGTACTGTCAGGGGGTGGTCCAGCACTATCGAGTCACTTTGTCTTATGGCTAAGGCTGTTGCTGCAACAGATTTTAGGCACGCAGGCAAAGCCTGTGCTACTGGGTCCAATGTACTAGAGAAATAAGCGCAGGGCTTGTGTTTTCCTGCATGATCTTGTGTGAGGACAGATAGTGCTGTTCCATCCCGCTCTGTCACAAAAAGCATAAAAGATTTGTTGTAATCAGGGATTGCTAAAACTGGTGCTTGACATAAAGCTCTTTTTAATTCTTCAAATGCCACAGTGTGTTCTTGTGTCCAAGGGAGGACTTTAGTAGAAGCTACCTCCTGTGTCGTCAACTGTATTAGGGGCCTGGCTATGTGAGCATACTGGGGAATCCACTGCCTGCAATATGAAGTGAGGCCAATGAATGCACGTACCTCCTTTTGTGTCTTGGGCTGTGAAAGGCCAGAAATCAATTGAATACGTTCTGGTGTCAGTCGCCTACCCTCCTTGGATAGCAAGTGCCCAAGGTACGCCACTTGCTGTTCACAGAATTGTAACTTCGAAGGGGACACTTTGTGCCCCTTGTCAGCCAGGAAATGTAAAACAGTGAGTGATGCACTTTCACAGTCAGTTTCCGATCGTGCGGTAATGAGAATGTCATCTACATACTGTATCAGTGCTGTAGTGGTAGGCATATGAATACTGTCTAGTTGTCTTTTGAGCGCCTGACTGTAGATGCTAGGACTTTCCGTGAAGCCCTGTGGTGCTCTTGTGAATCTGAAGCTGCGGCCTTTCAAACTGAAACCGAAAAGATATTGGCTGTCCGGATGTATTGGGATACTGAAAAAGGCGTTCTTTAGATCAATAACTGTAAAGAAAGTAGCCTTCGCATCAATGGCAGTCAATAATGAAGAAATGTCCGGGACCACAGGGTACTGCGGCACCACACATTTGTTTAATTCTCGCAGGTCCACAACTAATCTATAGACAGGTGATGCATTGGGATCAGTTCTTTTAAGAATAGGAAGAACAGGTGAATTGCATATGTTTGACTCTGTCTCTATCACCACCCCTTGTGCGATGAGTTCATCGATAATTTTCAGCAACCCTACTTCAGCTTCAGGCGGAATTTTATATTGTCGAATCCGTGGCAGCACCACTCCTTCCTTGAGGGTGACCTGGTATGGTGTAATGTTCATGAAACCTACGTCAGTTGGGCCTTGTGCCCATAGGTGCTGTGGTACATTTTGAAGCCTGATGTCAATATCTTTCATAACAAAATGTCCCTTGAAATCACGTAAATACAGTCGCACTCCTTCTGGCGAGCAACAGATAACTGCTCCCAGTTCCTTTAATGTTTTTATGCCAAGTAAGTTTTCTGGACATGATTTAGTAAGCAGTAAGTCTGTTGTATGTATTAGTGGACCGACTCCTAAAGAGACTGGTTCTGAAACCTCATTGATAATAGGCTTTCCTGAAAAGCCCAGGGATATACTCTTTGAGCCCGAGAGGGGTGCCCCTGGAACCTCAGAATGACTGATGGTAGTTCTACTTGCCCCGGTGTCAATCAAAAACTTTTTATTCTTTCCTAGTAAACGTGCATGCACATAGGGACCCGCTTGGTCCACAGGAACTGGAATAAGGGGCAAGTCGAATTCCCTCTCTGGGCTTCTTCACGAATATGCTTGGTATTCTGGGTAGTTAGTCTGAGCGTGCTCATACATTTGTGGTGTGGCGTGGGCTGGTGCAGGTGCATGGACAGGCGGCGGCGGTGGTGGAAATGTATCTGATGTCTGATGTGTGTTATTTTCTTTGGGAGGATAAGATCGTGGCTTTGTTTTACCTATTGCTATATTGTGTTTCAGGACCGCACATTCATTTACGAAGTGGCCCGGCTTCTTGCAATAATTACAGGTCCCAGTATTTTGTATCGTGCTATTCTTGTTCGTGTTTGTGTTTGCCGGTGTCGATTGGGCCACCAGCATCTTCATCTTTGTGTCTCTCATGCGTCTCTTATCCTGTTCGTGTTCCTCTCTAATTCTGTTCTGGTGGTATTGTAACATCTGTAACATTTGTGAAGGGCTGTTTGCTTGCCAAGTACTCTCAACCTTTAGTACCCTATACTTTACTTCTGGTAGGGAATTTTCTACTAGTTTGGTCATGAAAAGATGGGGATATGAATCACTACCGGGCTTAAGACCACTATTGATAGTGAAACATTTCTCGAACCTAGAGTAAAAATCGCTAGTGTCTTCGTCTGGTTTCTGTTTACAGGCCGAAATAGCATCCCAGTCTTCCTTCTTGGTGATTAGTAATCTGGGCAAAACTTGTACAAGGAGTTCAGGTAGGTCTTTAGCTCGAGGACCCAGACCAACCCCCGGGCCTCTTCCCACCTCCTCTCTTTCCAGCAGATCCCAACTGAGCCTTTTGTCTCCCACCTCCCAGTCCTGTCCTTTCAGTTTCTCGTAAATACCAGCAGGCAATAGTACCTTTAATAACTTTAGAATGTCAGCATATGTATATTCTCCTAAGCGAAGAATGTCCTTTAGTTCTCGGTGAAAACCCCCCGGGTCTTTATCATGGGATGGTAACATTTTCTTCATTTCCAGTATCTCTAATTTCGACAAGGGGGTGTAGACATACACCCATTGCAGGTCATTGTTTGCATCCTTTACAGGATGAACCTCTCGTAGGGGGTTCAGCTTGTCGTACGACTGTTCCTTAACCTGGGGTGGAGCGGGAAGCAGGGATCTAGTCACGTATACTATATACTTGTGTCGCTGATCCAGAATGACATTAATCAGTTCAGTACCCATGTTCATCCATCTGTCTAGTATTATGTCGTCCAGCAACTTATACAATAGACCAGGACCAGAATATTGACTCTCATATAACGTGATCAAATGTTGGACCATGTAAACACCAGCTATGCGCTGTTCGTTTGGTGGGAGGCTCAAGAACATTTGGGCTACGATATCATTATTATATATATCATATTGGGATATCCACAGGGTGGCTGATCGTGCTAATTCATTTTCGGTCGGGGTGAGGGGCTGATCATTACCCAGCCATTTATTCACCGCTTTTTCGGTGATCTGGAACAAACTTTCAAGGGAATATCTTTCTTTTATGGCAGTTCCCTGTTTACGGTGATTGAGGCCCTTGGGCCTTTCGAATCGCCGGGCACGGCCCACATAATGTATTCTGTCTTTGTCCCCTGCTTCGTCATCAGATGATAACTCAGCTGTTTCGTTCGGGCTTCCTTCGTGTGATGCTATTATTGCCTTCCGGATTTTGGTCAACATGTTGTCTGTTTGGCCTGATTTATCATGCTGACCGGCATCTATGCGATCACTCCAACCAATATAACAACGGTCTACGTCTCCATCACCTTCGTCTTTTTCCCTGATCAGACAATTAATTAGGAAGCGAAGGATATAGTTCTTAATAATTACCTTTCTATTTTGTACGGCTTCTGCTATACACTCAGGACCTTCCCCTGTTCTTATGAATGTGTACATTTTCTTTAGATGTTTATCCATATCTGGTAATTTTTCCAAATCTGCGACTGCTCGTCTAAGCCGTAATGAAAACAGGAGCATTCTGCCCTTTCCTGGATCTGGGTCATATATACATTCGGAGATTGCTACTTTTACTGTCGGCCCCCCTCCTGATGTTGCCCCGGATCCTCCCTCCCCGCCGTCCTCGAGCTCCTGGAGCTGTTCTTGCGTTGGGGGTGCAGGGAAGATTCCGTCCACGTATGATGGTGGGGGTTCCTCTAGGTAGTTGTTAATGAACGTGTCGGATGCTGTTTGTTTTATTTTTCGGGGTACTGGCGGTGGCACTCTAACTAGTTTTTCTACTGGGGCCACTTTTGCTAGTTCCTCTGAAAGGACGGGATAAATACCAGCAACGGCAGTATTTCTTTCTCTTTCAGCCTGCTCTCTTTTTACCCGCTCCCCTTCTTCCTGTAATTTTTCTTCTTTGGCTTTTTCGGACTCCTGTCTACTTCTCTCTGCTTTGTGGAACTCTTTCTCTGTTCTTCTATGTGATTCCTTGCGCCATAACTCAATGGCATCCTTCTGAGCAGGTCTAGATTTTCTCTTCCGTATCTCTTCCTCTACCTTCATGATGCATTCCGCATCCCACGTTCCCGTAATGGGCCATTTATACTTTGTCTCTAAATCCTTCGTGTAATCCACCCAAAGTTCTAAAAACAACACGGCATCTAAACCATGCTTACAGTACATGAAATGTCCAGGTGTGTATCTAGGCGGAATGTTAACTGGTTCCTCTAGTACACCTTTTCTGGTACCTATCTTACGCAGTTTCGAAAATAACGGCATGGTGGAATGTAACCGAAAACAAAAATCACAATGAACAAAAAAAAAACCAAAAATCACAATGCAACAAACTTACACACAAACCTGACACATTCAAACCTAACTGAACCTAACTTAAGATGATAACATTCATACAGTTATATCGGTGCACCTGAAAACTTGGCCTCTAAATCTTGAAACATTAATTCTTGAATGCATGCTCTTGAACATACCGGTCTCACAAGTGAGACACGTCTTTACCGTGTTCATTAAATGAACCCGTCATGATTGCAACCCCCATGAGAAACTCACCAGGAAGCAGAACTTGAACTTGAACTTGAAGGCCTCGGACACTTGACGCTGCGCAGGGAATGGCGTATCTTAGGTGGATCTCTAGAAACCTCGGACACAGCTCTCTCGCAGGTGGGCTCTGGGTCGGGACGATCCGCAATCCTCACCGCCTCGTATGGATGCCTGGTCGCAGTCCGTCTCCTTCGTTGGCCTGAGGGAGTTGGCGGGAAAACCCGCGTCGTGTACACTCGAAGTCCGTCACGGCCGTGGAAGGGGGCAAAACTGGACCTTCATCTCCGGCGCATGGGGAAGGAGATTAGTCCCTGTTCGGGCGCCATTATGTCGTAAATAAATTATTACGAGTTCAGAATTTCTAGATATCAATATGATTATGCATGAAGCAAGAGGCTGAGTCCGTGGTATCAGGTTCAAAAGGGCTTTATTCAAATAACTCGAGTTATAGGGAGAATAGTTCCATCACCACAAGGGATCAGGACCAGGGTTCTCAAAAAGGTATTCTCAAACTTTATTCACAGAGTACAGTATATATATGTTTGTAATAATATACGTAAGCAAGAGTGCTTCAGGTGGAGCAAGAGAGAATGAGATAAGAGCATGTGGGTGTGTAAGTAGGCGCGAAGGTGGGCGTCCACTCGATGATAATAGGTAAGTGTCATAGGTGGGTGGATGCCTAGAGGGGGTTGCGTGATCAGCTGGAACTTTACTGGAACCTTGCCTTACTTGTGCTCAACTCGACCATGACGTGTAACCGACGTGTGAAAGGGTTGCTATGCAACCGGGGAGTCTGGAGTCTGAAAATGAGGCCTTCAGTGTCAGGGCGACCAGCACATCTTGTATTATCTGATATCTAAGTCTGGAGCAGGGACTGATTCGTGACATAGGTTGCCCATCACCAAGGGCCAATGTGGCATTTATTTCTTCGTTTACAGCTGAAGTCTTGCACGGGGGCTATGGGCTTTTCACTGACGTGAGCTTTGTAATCACACAAAAAGAGACAGAAAGGCTAGGCTTTCTCCTTTGCCGATGGGTTATGTTTATCCCTCCTTCTCCAGGCAGGAATGTGGTTTCGGTAGGAGTAAGCAGATAACCGTGCTCAATACTGTCTCAGACAGGGCCCCTTTGGCTGAGGCCCAAGTGTGCAAGGCCAAGGATACGCAGCTACAGCTTTCAGAGCGTTCTGAGGCCTGAAGATTCTTTCGGCTCTGGCTGGGCCACAATAATGGAAATGCGGGAAAACATGATGCAAAACGTGTAGGCCTCAGAGCAGATTTGTTGTTTCTCTCATGGGAGACTGGATTATGGCAGGCCACGTTATAGCATAAGCATCATGATAGACAGGCCATGGAGGGGAAATACATAGGTGACATGCATGTGCACATGAGTGTGGGGGAACACACGGGGACTCATGATATTTTATTTTCCTCACTGGGTGAAGTCAAAGATCAGTTTATTGGCTGCAGACCAATTACAGGTATCCTAGAAGTACAACAGCGTGTATGTTCTCAGGAGACTGCTAAAAGTTACAGAAACGGGCTTCTCCTTAAATACAAAATATTCTGCTTCAGGCACACATTCCTTGTTTTATGATATGGCCATAGAAGTGTATACATTACAAACGAAAAGGCGGAGTCATGATGACCATCCCACATTCCAGTTAAGTCAGCCCGCAATTATTTACCCAGCAAGGCTCAGATCCCACATCAGATATCGATAGGCCCCAATAAACATGAGCATCTCCTGTTTGGAAAACAAGCCATAAAGCTGGAACAGTCAGGTGTGAAAGAGATTAGCTGGAGGCCCGTGTTTAATGTAAAGGCTTTATGGTGTGTCAAGCCCTGATGCTAATCACAGGTGGCCAGAGGACGGGGAACTCGTGAGATGGGACTGACCTGGGGCAGCGGAGCCAAGCTGCCCAGGTCACAGAAAAGTCAAAGGAAAGCACATGTGCTCTAAAAGGCCCGTATTTGCTTCGTAATATGTAGCCTATGTGAGGGCAACCATAAGATGGCCACTGCTCTAAGATGGAACCCACGTAGAGATGTATAATAACGTATACATAGTGCATTCATAGCTAAAACGTTACACAAAGCACTTGTACATACCGCATTGACCATTCGCGGTCCGCTAATACCGGGATAGACAGGGGTAGGGCCCTGCCTCCTACGCGGTCCCAAATTCTAAAGTACGACAGACCCTCCTTTTGCCCTTACATAGGCAATAACTATACTCATTTCAATCCGAGTCTAGGTCAATATTCACGAAGTCATGGAGATGTTGCTGTAGCATCATCCTATTACTTAGCTCGTCCCTCGATACAGGTTTCCTTACACATAATGTAGCACACAGGCCACATATCGCAGGAGCACACTGTATGCACAGACAGAACAGGAAAAGGATGGCTAAGATCATTCCAATGACCATCAGAACTTTCCAACCCCAGGCATATATCAGTTCCCAGAACCACCCCACCAGTGACCAATCTCCTTTATCCACGTGTATGGACTCAGATATTTTATGTAGTTTGGAGATGGCTTGATAAACTGTTGGAGCGTTGTCTGGTATGAAAATGCAACAACTAGATTGGATAACCTTACATACCCCACCGCGGTCTGCAAGTATGACGTCTAGAACGATGCGGTTCTGCAAAGTCATGAGGCGATCCGCTTGGAGCTCAGCTGTAAAATTACCAAGGGCACCAGCCGTAACATTAACAGTGGATTCAACCACACGAGTCAGTTGTCTCAGGTTCCTACTATTAACCATAGGTCCCCAAAACGGCAGGAAACCCAAAAAGAAATCTCCCGCTTCCTGACCGGCAGTATCCTCCTTACTAATCACGCCTCTCACAACTCTGGTCTTGTGATAGTCGGAGGCGGCAGTAAATGTTGGCGGTAGCAGATTTGCAATATAACATGTGCCCGAGAAATCAGGGGGCAACCATGTATATGCTCGGTCATTGCAGATAAAATATGTACCCTTGGCAGCCAAAAACGCTGGGGAAAACTGTGATGGAAAAGTGTACATTTCAGTACAGTCACTTCTCCCCAGTTGAGCTCTTGGATTCTGACCATTACCTTGTAAACAGAACCGACCTATGTGGGGTACGACCCAGATTGGGGATGAGATTTTTCGCTGTCTTTCACCCAGACTAATACTATACCCCGTCGCATTCCACCCTACATAAGCTCTCAACTCTTCTTTGGGAATAGATGAGTATGCATCGATATCTCTGCTCATATCGGCAACTCCTTTCATTAAGGCTTTATTATTTGTACTAGGTCTGATGGAACGCGGTTGTCGCGGGGAGTACGCATCTAGAGCAAAGAGAAACATGGTCTGGAATGCCCATGACGATCCATTGTAACTAAACGGCAGCACTAGATAAGGAATACCCTTATTAATGGCATGTGGCATTAAACCACACACCCAGCAATTGGTTGTATTCATGACTAGTTGGTGCTGGTGCAGGAGCTGAATAAACAAGTTATTTACAAATTCTGATCGTCTAGCTTGTTCGTGCTCAGGCAGAGGGTGAAAAGAGTGTGAGGAGACAGTAGGAGGAGGTATAGGCTGTACAGTGGGTGCAATGGGCTCTTGAGAGGAGAAGAATACAAATCCTACAGTAAACACTACCATACTACATAATACAAACAGGCATAAAAATACAAAACGTTTGCTCTTCATTATTTTACACATTCTTGCTTTAAAGTTCATTTCCTCAGCGAGTCTCTCCATCTTGAAAAACTCCATCCTCTAATCGTGCCGCTCGCGGCGGGTGATTATCTTCTGCTAAGGAGTACGCCTGTCAGTCCAGGGAACGCCCTAGACCAACCAGAACCGTTGACCTAACGTCTTCGGCCTGTACCCCAAAGTCTTGGCACCGCGACCCTGTGGCTGAACCCGGATGGTGGTTCGAAAAACAAAAATGAAGAAAGTCCTTCAGATGGGAGAGCTCTGGTATCAAAAACAAAAGGGTAAGGAAAAAGAATATTTATTTGTCCATAGGCCTTGGTCTTAGATTATAGTGGAGACGGCCAGGTACTGTTTGATCTTGAAACAAGAGTTCAGGCTCTGTGGTGTCCAATCGAATTGACGGTGGCACAGCTTCTTGCAAAATATCGTCACTCTGTTGTACTGAAGTTGTGCCTTTTATGCGTGCATCACTGAACGGCACAAAACGAGGTACAGTGTCTGTTTCAGAGTCAGCGATACCCTCCTGGACCCACTGGTCATACGGCAGAGGCAAAGGGATCCTTTTCACGTGGGCGCCGTGGATCCAGTTCTTCTTCCACTTTACTCGAACAGCTGATCTTGTAGACAGAAGTACGACATGAGGGCCGATCCAACGAGGCTCATCGTTGCTTTTGCGCTGGAAATTTTTCACGAGGACCCACGTGCCAGGTTCGATAGGGTGTCCAGGAGCTTCAGAGGCCTGAGGAAGAGTATCATGCACCTGTTGATGTAAAATACGTAATTTAGCCGTCAGATCATACAAGTAATCAAGCAGTACTGGATGCTCGATTTCACTGAATTTTGTCGGTCTTGGCACACCCCATACATTGGCTGGGCGGCCAAAAACGACCTCATAAGGACTAAGTCCCACTCGTGAGTGTATGGTCATTCTCGTGGATAGGAGTGCTAAAGGCAGAGCGTCAGGCCATTTAAGACCGGTGCTCGCCTGGATTTTGGCCAATTTGAGTTTTAGATCGCCATTGTAGCGTTCTACTAATCCATCTGATTGGGGGTGATTTGCAGCGTGAAACTTCTGCTTTATACTTAGTCCCTCACACACATTCTTCATCACTTTACCCACAAACTCACTCCCATTATCACTCCACACCATTCTTGGCATTCCAAACCTAGGGAAAAATTCCTTCACAAGGGCTTTGGCTGTGGATAACGCAGTGTTGTCTTTTAGGGGATAGGCCTCTATCCATTTTGAAAAAGCGCAGACAACCACCAATACATATTTCAGGTTTTTGCACCTTTCCATGTGGATAAAATCTAGCTGCAAAACTTCAAATGGATATGATGGAGGCGCAAAATGACCAGCTGGAGTTGGGGTTCCCCTACCAGGGTTGTACTTCAAGCATACCATACAATTCTTGACCACATTCTCTGCACACTTAGGAATTCCAGCATTCTGCCATACTGGAGCCAACAACTTATAGATTCCTTTCGTACTGATATGTGCCATTCCATGTGCCATAGTAACCACTGGAAGCACATATGCATCAGGTAACAACCATCGCCTATGTTCTGACAAATCAATCCAACAACCATTCTCATCCAACTTACCCATACTTTCTCTCCACTTGCTCAACTCTTTCTCTGTGGCTTCAGCCTGAAGGGACTTTACACTTTCTATTGTGTTTTCACACATTCCAACATCACCAACCCATCTGGCAGGGCCTGCAACATACATTCGAGTCTTTACATCTTTTGCTGTTTCTTTCGCGACTTCATCAGCAAACGCATTACCACGACCAACATCATCAGTGATTTTCTTGTGCGCACTGCATTTCATAATCGCAACTTGTAACGGTAGGGTCAGTGACTCAAGGAGATCATTCACCAACTTGCCATTCTGAATCTTAGCTCCATTCGAAGTCAGGAACCCACGTTCTTTCCACAATCGCACAAAACTGTGTGCAACGCCAAAGGCGTACTGGCTATCCGTATATATGTTCACTTTCATTCCTTCAGACAACACGCATGCTCTCGTAAGGGCAATCAATTCTGCTGCTTGAGCCGAATTTTGTGGCACACGTGCAGTTTCCACAATCGTGTGCAAAGTCGTGATAGCATATGCAGCAGTCGTATCACCATTCGGAAGCTTAAAACACGAACCATCCACCCGTAAGGTACCATCACACTCAGTCAGGGGAGTATCTTTAAGATCTACTCTCCCTTTCGTCTCTTCTTCTGTTCTGAACAGACAATCATGTTGCTCAATCTCATCTAGGTCTGCTGGAATTGGTAATAGTGTAGCTGGATTCAACGTGTTGCATCTCTTTATGTGTATATGGTTTGCTAACAGTGTCAGCTCATATCCAGATAAACGCGCACTAGTTAAGTGTTGTGTCTTGGTCCTGTTTAACAATGTATCCACAGCATGTGGAACCATAACAATCAATGTATTATCCATTACTAGGCCAGCAGACTGTCGAATAGACATAGCTGCGGCGGCTGTGGCTCTCAGACAACTTGGCAATGCCCTCGCTACCGGGTCCAAGGGTGACGAAAAATATGCGCATGGGCGCGGTCTATATCGCCAAAAGGCTGTGTTAACACTGATAATGCGCAACCATCTTTCTCATGAACATACAATGTAAAAGGCTTGCTGTAGTCAGGGGTACCCAACACAGGAGCTGAACACAATGCATTACACAATTCCCAAAAACTTTTCTGACACTCTTCAGACCATGGAATAGGATTCGGTGTATCTTTACATGTTAATGCTAACAAAGGTTTTGCCAACAAGGAAAAATTGGGAATCCAATGCCTACAGTATGTAGTAATGCCCAAGAAAGCACGCACTTCTCTCTGTGTTCTTGGCACACTCAACTGTGTAATGGCTTGAATTCTTTCTGGGGTCAGTTTCCTTCCCTCCTTCGATAAGAGATGACCTAAGTAGGTCACTTCTTGTCGACAATATTGCAGCTTTGAGAGAGACACTTTGTGATGAAAGGCAGACAAATGACGCAACAATGACAAGGTAGCATTTTTGCAAATCGTTTCAGTATCCGCGGCGATTAGTAAATCGTCGACGTACTGAATAAGGATAGCGCTTTCGGTAAAACAAGTGCATCAAGCTGCGCTTTTAAAGCCTGACTGTATATTGATGGACTTTCACAGTAGCCCTGGGGATCGCGTTTAAAGCGGAAGCTTCGACCTCCTAAACTAAAGCCAAAAATGTCTCTGCTCTCCTCTGCAATTGGGATGCTAAAGCAAGCATTCTTTAAATCGATCACTGAGAACCATGCAGCGGAGGCTGGAATCATGGTTAACAAGGCAGTTATATCAGGGACAACTGGAAACTGTGGCACAACAATCTTATTAACCTCTCTAAGATCAATCACAAATCTGTAAACAGGTGGTTGTGAAGGGTCCGTTCGTTTTAAGACAGGTAAAACAGGACTATTGCAAACGTTGCCTCTTGTCTCTTCAATTACATCCTTTTTAATCAAATCACTGACAATTGCTAACAATGCTTTCTGACCTTCATTGGAGATCTTGTACTGGGGAATACGTGGCAATCTAGCATTGGCTTTTAAAGTGACCACATATGGGAGTATTTCCAAAAGACCCACATCATTGGGACCAGTAGCCCAAAGGACATCCGGAAGGGATGACAATTCAGGTGGCATTGCATTTTTAGACAAATACATCGGGGAAATCACTTTCTTGCCTAATGTAAGTTGTACTCCTGAGGGAGAACAATATAACGTTGCATGCAATCTTTTTAGCAAATCTAAGCCTAACAAATTTTCACCACAACCTGTCGTTAGGATGAGGGGTGCTTTTAGGTCACAAGGTCCAACAGAAAGTGACATAGGACTAGAAATCGGGTTCCTAACTGGGGCGCCAGAAAAACCTACTGAGACATTCATTTCGCCAGACACAGGCGCGCCAGGGAGTTTTGAATGCATGATTGAACTCTTTGCAGCACCAGTATCCAGCAGAAAGGGCTCCGTTACATTTGCTGTAGTTACTTTAACATAGGGTCCGCTCTGATCCACTGGCACTGAAACAACTCCCTCTCTCTGTCTATGGCTGTCCTAGTAATCATTATCTTCTACATTGTCATCTTCTGCATAATAATCATTATTGTAGTACTGAGCTGTATTGCCAGTTGCATTGGCTTGCTGATCAAAGCTATTTATGGTATTTTGAGGTGGAAGAGGACGCGCGTTCTGGGGAACATTTCCGCGCCCTCTGCCTCTAGGAGCTTGCTGACCACTTCTACCTCTTGCGCCATACGCATTACTGTTACGCTGCATTAATTTAGGGCAACTATATTCCTCTTTGCAATATGAACATTGGTTGGGACCTACAGGTATTCGTGGTTGATAATACCCATTCATTTGCTGATTATTCTGAAATTGTTGGGGCTGCTGATAGATACCTTGGGTTTGCCTATAATTATTCTGTCCTCCACGTGGTGGATAAGCCTGCTGCAAGAGGACCTTTGTTTTTAGTTCTTTCGTTTTCTTATCTGTTCTATCCTTCTCATCTTTGTCTCTATTTTCATAATACTGTGCAGTAGCCAGTATTTGCGCTGAAGAGGAAACAGCCCAAGAACTTTCTGAGTCTTTTAATTTTTTACACAACTCAGGAAGTAGATTCTGCACAAATTTATCAACAAATAACCGTTGGCCACCTTCAGTGCTCATGTCTTGACCACTGTGGTCTATAAACGTTTCTTCAAACCTGGTAAAGAAATCAGACACTGTCTCATCTTTCTTCTGCTTACATGCGGATAGTTTATCCCAATTTACGTGCATCGCTGGCATTATAGTTTTCATGTATGTGATCATTCTACCAGGGAGTTCTGCTACCAAAGGGTCAGGCTTCGCGCCACCAACTTGTCTAGCGTCTGCAGCAACGATATTAGCCCATGTACCCCCTAGTTCTGCCGCATGATCCGTATTACGGATGGATCCCCATAAAGGCTGTGGAACAACATTCCCAAACAACATGTCTATGTCAGCCAGATTCATTACACACGATTCTGCAGTTTGCGATAAACTCCTTATAATATCCGGTAGGGTTCTTACGGGGGTCAGGCAATGTCTGCTTGAGCGCTAACACCTCATATCGCTTCCATGGGACATGCACCCAAACACGTTGAAAATGTGCTAAGACAGGTGGATTAGCATTTGGATCAGCAGGTCTCCAAATTGGGGGAACCTCACGCATCGGATATTGGCGCGCTTTTACCTTTTTCCCCACATTGAGTTTAGGGGTGGGCGGAATTTGCGGAATTAACCTTCGCAAATTATCGCGAGAATGTTTAAAATTATCGCAAACAAGCAGAAATATCGCGAAGATGCGGAAGTTTTTTTCCGGCATGTTCGCGAGATTTTCTGCATGGTTGCGGGTCGCCAACTTACCCATGTGGTTGCTTGCGGGCGCGGCCATCTTGTTTTGAGTTGTTCTCGCGGTGCATGATCGCGAGAAGAAAGACGTGATCGCGCGACGCATGACGTCACTGCGGGCGCGAACTGTCGCGAGACAGCGCAAATGGCTAAAAACAATACAACATCTCATGGAGAACGCGACCGGATCAAGAAAACTTGTCGGCGAACGCAGGGATTCAGGTAAGGCTATCGCGCACGCGCGAGAATGTATCATTTTACAGCGCGAGCAAGAAACAAATTATCGCCAAGCTGCGGAATCCGGAATTTTTGACATTTTCGCGCTCTCCGCGGAACGCAAAAATGTCAAATTATCGCAATTTCCGCGAACGGAACGAAATTTTTGCCCAGGCCTAATTGAGTTCCTGTTCGAACAATGATTGCTGGCAATCACCATTTCTGAGGGACAGTAAAGTCGCAACTGCTTTATCTACATTGGGGCCCACAATTATACCTGTTTCAAAATCAAATCGCACTCGACACAATTCCTGTGGGTATGGGTTTGCACCATCATCCTCCAATTCCTCACAGAGGAATTCACACATTTTATCAAAGACATACCTCTGCTTTGGGGCATCCCATTGGTGAAAAACGTTAACAACTGATTCCACATCATAGAGTGAAGGGAAACCAATCCACCTACGCGCCAGATGATCTAACACCTCTTTCTCGTCGGGACCAGGCAGCTGACTACGCAATTGTTTACGCTGTAAACCAGGAGTCGCACTCGATGACCCAAAGAGAGGCGACATTAAACTAGTAACTACATTAGCTAGTCGTTGTCGTGCTGAAGGAGAAGTTGAGGCGAGAACGGGGGGATAGACAGAGGGAAGAAAAACAGATTCAGATACAGGTACCTGGGTAGTGTAAGAAGGAGCGCCAGGGGAAGCCGCTGGCGTGCTAGGCAAAGTCGCAGGAAGCGCGGGGGTACTAGGTAACAAAACTGGCGGCCCTTGAGAGGGCTGCACTGCAGGGATAGCAGCCAGCTGAGGAGGAGCTGGCGGCTGTGGGAAGGCTTGCGGCATATTTACTGGAGGCTGCGCATTTACGAGCTGTGGAGGCGCGGTGGCATTTTGCGCATACGGGGGTGGCGAACTTAGCAAATGGGACATTAGGGAATCTTTCTCTTTCTCTTTTGTCTCATCTTGCACAAGGGGTGACAAAACAGGGTAACATTTATCAATCCCTAGTTTACGCTGTCTATGTAATTGCTCATTCATTTGTTCCTCCTCATTATCTTTAAATTGCACAGCTGCTTGCATCACTGACATACCTCTTTCTCTCTTATTTCTTTTCGCTAGCTTAATTTCCTTCTGTTTGGCTTCCTTTCGCCATAGGCGGAAAGAATCAAACATCGCCGTGCGGGCTTTCTTTTTAAACAATTTAACTTCCAAATTATCTAAGATATCTGTATCGAAACTACCATTTTGGGGCCATTTTAAAACACCGTCCTTTCTGGTGTATCGGATCCATACTTCATTATATACAATGGGGCCCACGCCATGTTTTACATAAAGCTCATAAGTTGGAGTTCCAATTGGAGGAACCGGACATGAACCCTCTAACTGGAAATCCCTTCCACAACCCAAACAAAATAATCTTCCAAATACACTAGCACCAGGCATCTTTGCTCACTAGTCTAGTTCCAAACTTCAAAGGATTATCGATTACGATAGTCTCGTGAATACACGAGTCCTCTGGCTTTGGGGTTTGCAAACTCCAAATCAAAATAATCCCGAAGGATACCAAATTCAAACTGGGAGACGCTCCACTTATACTTAACTGAATATCGATGATCAATGGTGTCACCAGAAGACTCTCTCGATTGTTTCGCTCTACCAAAATCGTCAAGGGTCCAAAACAGGGCGATTAATCAGGGCAGCAGTCCTTCGTAGCCGTCGGGACGCGGAGAACCTCGCAGAAAAGACTTTCGGACCACGTTGACATGCAGGGGTCGATGAAGTGGCGGCCTTCCTCCGGAATTTCCACACGAAGCTCCTCACGAACCTCTGGCTTGGACCGGTACCGCTGAAATCGCGCCAAGTTGGGCGACAACTGAAGTACTGGGTATTTTAAGCCCAGCGGTGCAGGGGAACCCACCCTATGACTTCGGGTTCTTCCTGTTTCAGACCTACAGAAACACAGAGTCTTCTGGGTGAAGTCAAAGATCAGTTTATTGGCTGCAGACCAATTACAGGTATCCTAGAAGTACAACAGCGTGTATGTTCTCAGGAGACTGCTAAAAGTTACAGAAACGGGCTTCTCCTTAAATACAAAATATTCTGCTTCAGGCACACATTCCTTGTTTTATGATATGGCCATAGAAGTGTATACATTACAAACGAAAAGGCAGAGTCATGATGACCATCCCACATTCCAGTTAAGTCAGCCCGCAATTATTTACCCAGCAAGGCTCAGATCCCACATCAGATATCGATAGGCCCCAATAAACATGAGCATCTCCTGTTTGGAAAACAAGCCATAAAGCAGGAACAGTCAGGTGTGAAAGAGATTAGCTGGAGGCCCGTGTTTAATGTAAAGGCTTTATGGTGTAACAGGCCCTGATGCTAATCACAGGTGGCCAGAGGACGGGGAACTAGTGAGACCGGACTGACCTGGGGCAGCGGAGCCAAGCTGCCCAGGTCACAGAAAAGTCAAAGGAAAGCACATGTGCTCTAAAAGGCCCGTATTTGCTTCGTAATATGTAGCCTATGTGCGGGCAACCATAAGATGGCCACTGCTCACGTAGTGATGTATAATAACATATACATAGTGCATTCATAGCTAAAACGTTACACAAAGCACTTGTACATACCGCATTGACCATTCGCGGTTCGCCAATACCGGGATAGACAGGGGTAGGGCCCTGCCTCCTACGCGGTCCCAAATTCTAAAGTACGACATCTTTCCTTTCTTTCTTTTTGTGTTTATCACTGTTAGTTGGAACTTCAGGCACTTCTTCAGAATCTGGAATCGTCTCTGCAGTTGGCAATGTTCTTTTCAGAATTTCTTCTGGTGGAACGAAAGTTTCTCTCGACTCACTTTCCCCCCTTTCAGGATTCTTTTTCCTTTTTACTGCCTCACTGTCTGCATCATCACTGGAATCTGATTCCTCAAAGTATTCTTTTCCAGTGCCGTCACTTGGGTTTGGAACTCTCAGAGTGTGACTTGCATGTATCCAATTTTTCACTCCAGCACACTTCACAGCAGTCGTTGTGGTCAGAATAACTTGTCTTGGCCTTCCCCACCTTGGAACCAGGCAATTCCTTCTTCTGTGGACTTTTATTCTTTCCCAGTCCCCTGGGCTCAGATCATGGGCTGGTTTCTTTTCAAGTGTGGTGGCGTCTTCTCCAACCTGGTGAAACACAGAATGAACTGCGTCAGCCAGGCCTTTACAGTAATCCAAAATCATGTCATCAGTTATAGTCATCAGCTTGTTGACCGGCACAAATGCATTTCTCATAGCACGTCCCATGATAATTTCATGTGGACTCAAACCTGTTGTTCTGTCTGGAGTAGACCTAATTGTCATCAGGACTAAAGGCAAGACATCAGGCCATTTCATTCCTGTGGCCAGGCACATTTTGTCAATTCTGTTTTTGATGGTACCATTCATTTGTTCTACCACACCAGAAGCCTCTGGTCGGTAAGCACAATGTAGCTTCTGCTGTACACTCAACACTTCACAGATCAAACCTATGATTTCATTATAAAAATGTCCTCCTCTGTCTGATTCAATGGTCACTGGGAACCCATACCTTGGGATGAATTCTCTTAACAGTAGCTTGGCCACTGTTATCCCATAATTTCTCCTTGTTGGAAATGCCTCCACCCACCTGGAGAACAAACAGACCACCACCAGGACATACCTTAATCTATTGACTTGGGGCATTTCGATAAAGTCTATCTGCATTCTTGTGAAGGGTCTTCCCTCCCTGCCTATGGTACCTAGGCTCACCACTGTTCTCTTTCCAGGATTGAATTGCTGACATATCAGGCATCTCTGACAGAGACTCTCTGCTATCAGCCTGAATTTTGCATTATACCAGGTCTGCTTAAAGGCCCTTATCATAGCATCCCTCCCCAGGTGTCCTTGGCCATGATACATCCTTGCCATTGTTGACAACATGCTATTGGGCATGACTGGTCTTCCATCCCTATAGACCCACACATGGTCTTTTTCCCTTGGTGCACAACCTGCTTTCACCCAATCTTTCATTTCCTCATCTCCTGCCTCATCCTGCAACTGCTTCACTTCCTCCCATGTTCCCACCACATTAGTAAACATTAAGGAACAAGAAGACATTTCTCTTTCTTTACTCCGATTAATGGAATGATTATTCCTTGCACAGTACTGTGCTATGTCATTGGCAAATTTATTCCCATGAGTGACAAAATCATCACCTTGACCATGAGCAGCACATTTTACAATTGCTAGTTCTTTAGACAGCTGTATCGCCTCAAGCAATTTTCCAACCACTTCAGCATTCTTTATGGGAGTTCCACTTGAGGTCAGGAAACCTCTTTGTAGCCATAACTGGCCAAAATCATGGACAACTCCGAAGCCATACTGGCTGTCAGTCATTACAGTCACTCTCACATTTCTTCCAATCTTGCAAGCCTTTGTGCCACCAATTCTGCCACCTGAGCGGATTTAACTCCTTTCAAAGGTGATGCTTCCACAACTCCTGAAACTGTACACACAGCATATATGGCACTCAGTGTTCCTTCATCCGTCTCAAGCAAGATCTATCCACAAACAACACATGATCACTCTCAGGCAGTGGCAGATCTCTTATGTCTGGTCTTGGTTTTGTACAGTAATCAAGCACATCCAGGCAATCATGATCAACTTCATCTCTCACTCCCACACTTTCAGCATCAGGCAACAGTGTTGCTGGATTCACATTCACACATCTCTCAAGGCTCACATTTGTTGCACCAAGAATGACTTTCTCATATTTAGTCAGTCGACTATGAGACATGAACTGTGTCCGGCTCCTTGTTAAAAGGATTGCCACATCATGAGGTACGAATACCCGTACAGGATATCCCATTATAATTCCCTCACTTTGTTCTAGACTTCTGCATGTAGCAGCTACTGCTTTCAGGCAACCGGGTAAACCCACAGCTACTGGGTCAAGTGTTGATGAGAAGTATGCAATTGGCCTCCTCAGACGTCCATGTTTCTGGATTAACACTGAAAGTGCACATCCATTTCTCTCACTACAGTACAGCTCAAATTCTTTTTCGTAATCTGGCATTCCTAGAGCAGGAGCTTCACATAGCCTGTTCTTTAACTCTTTAAATGCTGCCATTTCTTCTGGGTTTAATTCCAATGGGTCTTTCACCTCACTTTGTGAGTTTTGGCTTGTTTACCTGTTCTTCATCGTAGAACCCTGAATCTTGGCTGTACTTCTGGGATCCTCTTCTTTGTGGCAAGGGTGGTTTTGGCACCTGATTCTGCTGCTTAACAGCCTTCTGCTGTTGCTGATGCTGACCACACCCCTCACTCTGCACCTGTGAATTCAATGATGGATTGTCATCATTAGTAGACGGTGGATTCTTACACTCGGATTTCCAGTGCCCTAATTTTCCACAGTTGTGGCAGGGAAACTTCTTCTTTGCTTCCTCAATATTGCCTTTCCCTTTTCCTGGGCCAAATCTGGGTTTATTTCCTGGGTTATTTGCTTGTTCAACCAACTGAGCTTCCTGTCTTTCTGCCACTTTCACCTGTGCCCACATTGCCTTTTCTTTCAGTTTCCTTTGCTTTGCCTCAATCTCATCACTGAAGTATTTTGCATGTCTCAGCATCTCATCAATCTTTTTGCTCTGCCAGTCTACGGTATGCTGCCTTATCATTTCACTGATTTCAGGTCGCAAGCCATACACAAATCTATATACAAAATGGCTTAGATCCTTGTCACCCAGATATTCATCTCCACTGAACTGTTTGAAAGCCAGTATTAGTCTTTCATAGTAAGCATGGACTGATTCTTTCACTTCTTGATGTGTTCGATCTATTTTAACCCAGTCTGTTTCCTTGGGGGGTACCTTATTTTTCAGGAAAGCCATAAACTGCTCATACTTTTTCATGACCTCCGCGTCTGGAGCTCCTGTCTTTGGATCTCTCGGGTATTCTTTAGTGGGCCAGTCTATGACTATCTTACATTCTACCCACAAGTCTGCTGGTACAATTATATCAAACAGACTATTCAGGTCGATCCACAGCACTTTTGACAATTTCACAAATCTGTCAACCTGTCTATACCACTCGACGGGCTTCTCTCTTAGTCGAGGGAAATCATTTGTAAATGACAAAATATCTTGTCTGGTCCATGGGACATGTACGTACCCTCCTCCTGGGATCTCCCTCATGGGATAAGCTGTCACTGCTTTCTCCTTTTCTTTCATAGGGAATGTTGAGTAAGTTCTGTCTGCTGCATCCTCTCGTTTTCTATACCATCTATCTTTCCATCTCTCCACATCTCCCCATTTTCGCAACAAAGCAATCATCTCCTTAATCTGCCCTGTCCGGCCTGCATTATTCAGATTCTCAATGTCCTTATCTGTAAAATCCACTCGGTAAGGCTTTTGTAAAGCTTTTACCTTATCCATGTCGATTCCCATTTCACTGGCTATTCCTTTCAACCTGTCATGTATGTTCTTTGCTCTCCATGTGATACTTTTACACAGAAATAGTATTTCCCCCTCCTGATAACTTTTCAGCGTTTCTGTAGGGATTGTTCCTACAATCAGCTCCTCCATTTCCATACGTAGTCTAGCTACATCAATTCCCTGGGATTCCTTTTCTTTCCTCTGCAAAGCTTTCAGCCAATCATTCAAATCTTCAGCAGTTATCCCCATGGATTTGTCTGCACCCCCTGGTTCTGTCACTCTTTGTGGTTCTAAGATCGATCCTCTGTTCCCTTCCACACAACCAGAGTTCAAACCTGAGATAGTCTGCACATTCAACTCTCCTCCACATATGGTATGTCTCCACTGATTTTCTCCTGATCTCCACTGATTTTCTCCCGTTCGCATTTCTGCCTGCTCTGGAAGAACAATCAATCTATTGCCTACATATGGAACTGTCAAACCACCTTCACCAATCCTCTGCTTTTCGAAAACAGGCATAACCGGAACTATTGTAACAGGCACCGTAACTGCTTCAAGATTTTTAGTCAGTTCTCTGATTTTCTCTGTCAATTCAAATGTGGTTCTTGCTAGTTCTCTGGTCTTTTCATCCTCAATGTCATTCTCCCTTTCTCTCTCTCTCTCTCTCTCTGCAAGAGAATTACTGCTTTTCAATTCAGGGGTCATGACTTCTGTCTTTATAATCCGCAGGGTGTCTCTCATTGGGGTAACTGATGTTCCTACCTCTGGTTCTCGTCTATATGGGGGTGGTCTTTTGTAGAACATGTCATCAAAGACATCATCATCAGACTCATTCGCCCCATACCTCCTTGTTTCTACATTATGTTCCTTTTCTGTACACTTTTTCCCTTCTGTCTCCTCTGCAGTTCTTACAGGATATAATCCCTCAGTCATACTGGCATCTCGCCATCTTCTCATCCGGTCATGATGAGTTTCGCGATCATACTTTCGCCCGAACATATACCTGTAATTTCCTCCACTCCTCTGCTTTTCTCGCTCATGCATTTCATCTTCCCATTCAGTCAATGCCTCAAACTGCGTTGGCCTAGGCCGAGGCTCTAGACTCATCATCCTCTCCCGTAAGTTTCTCAGTATGGCCAGATTAAATGAACCATGTTCCGGGAAAGCTAAAACTCCATCCTCTTTGGTATACTTTATCCAGTTGTCTAACCAAATACAGGTATGATACCCATATTTCGCAACCATGAAGGATGCGGGGGTTCTTATCGGAGGAAGTAACTGTCCTTCCCTAGTCACAATATCCTTATCCTTGTCAAACCAGTTCTTAACCTTACTAAACAAGGATTTCTTTTTCTTTTCCTCAGCGTGGTAATACATTCTCTTATTTTCCCGCAACCCTTTTGTCTTTTCTACAACTGTACGATCTCCGGTCCAATTGCAGCACGACTCACACTAATGCACCAATCCTGGAGCGTCTACGTCACTGACTCAGTCCATGAATCCCAGCGTGACTCACACTAACGCACCAATCCTGGAGTGTCTATGTCACTGACTCAGTCCACGAATCCCAGCGCGACTCACACCAACGCACCAATCCTGGAGCATCTAAGTCACCCTGTATGTCTCCCAATCCTTGCGCGGCGTACACTAGCACACCAATCACCGTGCTTCCACCGTTCTAATCCACTGTCCAATCACAGCGCGGTCTTCCTGGCGTCAGCAGTCGCTGCAGCAGCTTCTGCTCCTGTCTCCTGTCTCTCTCGTCTACCCCTCCTTTACAAAACTACTCAGTAGACTTTGTTTCAACATACAAACATCTCCATTGTCTGCTTCGCTAGCCACAGAACAGCAAAAGACCTTTCCCACGAGAATTCCACCTTTCCCGAGAGCAGCACTTACCTCTGCCCTACTACGGAATCGTTACTTCCGTTGATAAAGTAGCACATCCCTCTAGTCCACCCTTCTAACAAGCACCAATTAACTGTTTTCTCTGGAATGCTCCTAAGAGTTTCACAATTAACCAGAATGCCTTCTCATTCACACACTTTCACACCAGAAAATGTAGTACATTCACACAGAATTCTGTCTTTCCCGAGAACAGCGAACAGTCTGTCCTACTACAGAATTATATCACACGTTAACTAAACAGCGCTTACCTCTGCTCTGTCCTTCTAACAAGCTCAGAGAATACCTATTACCTTTCTAGTGATAAGTGTTATCGGAATGCCATTAGGATCCCTGATACCTAAGACCAGAACTTCACAGATAACCTTCGCTATCATATACACTTCTCTCACACAGAAAATACATTTCTAATGGCAACACACGGCGATGCTACCTCATCAAACCCAGACAATGCGACGTGCAACTTCAATTGTCACACGTTTTTCCCTGTCTACATACAGGGCCAACAATCCCGCCTTTTCCGAGAGCAGCGCTTCCCTCTGCCCTACTACGGAAATGTCACCGACTTCCTACGTCCCAGAAGCTGTACACACTACATACAACTCAATACGACTTCGACATACAGTGTTAGTACAAATATCGATATCAATCAATAATCAATGAGCTTATATACACGCAAAATTCACCAGATCAAGACAATAGTTAACCATCATTCTGCTACCAAGAAACTGGTGCAGATCGGAGCTTCCGAATCCCCTCTACTTCCACGGATGGAGTGATTTCACAGTCACACACGCACACACACATCACACGCTGGTGGGGCCCATAACACCAACATTCATCCTTCCACTCTATCCGTGCCATGTTTAAGGAGAAACACTTTTCAATACCTAACCAATCTGCATGTACCCTGAGGTCAATGGCATCAACTAGTTGCTATAGATCTGGTGAAAACATCTTAACACACTATATATTCAATAAACATGACAATAAAATAACCACCCGACACAGTAATTCAAACAGAATATTGTTTATCTAAAATTGTAAGAAAAGCCAATTAAATGCAAGATCATTTCTTTCATATTTACCTATTCTGGCTAAAAGTCGTTTTCTAAGTCAGAACCGGTCCTCAGCAAAATAGTTAAAGTTTCTAGCCGTCATGTAGAGTCACCGTCCTCTCCGTCAGCATCGGGACCTCTGATCATCGGTTCGGAAAGAAGTGGCGCTAGACCTCTCTAGTCTACTAATATTTATACCAAATTTACATTCCAAATGTTGCAATCATATCTTTCAAAACAGTCAAATGGCGGAAATTATGTCGTCTTGGTACATTGGGATACAACAATGGATTTTCTCACGTATTGATAGTCTCAAATAATGAATAGAAATTATAAGTCCATAACTAATTCGTTACTTCTATGGATGTCTCTTTAGGATAAACTGTATCTCATCCATGGGACCATTATAAGTTCATCAGGTCGGATTTTGGATTTGCAACAAATCTTCACGTTCAGGGGCATCTGGCATCGTTCCCAGATTTGTCGTCATGTTTATGGCTTTTCAGTTCAATGGGAGGACAAGGTCGCAGTCAGCGCAAAGCCTCCTTTCAAATTTTCCATCTACTCGAATGCAGGCTGCGGGTGTTAGCCATTTTATAGCAGGCCACAATGGTCAACTTAAGTAAAGGAAACACAAAACATAATTACTACATGGAAATGATTATACAGTGTTATTCCCCTGCTAATACCCTTATGTGTATGTATTTATCTAGCCATTTGCGACATCAAAAGCCATTAATGCATTTTAATTATAAGCGCAAAACACAATAACTTTACATAAGCAACATTTATTCTGTCAATTTGCTCACCAACTTAGTTCACTTATTATTTTAGCCATGCAATAGTATTCCCACGTGTAATTCTTCTGTTAATAAGGTTGGTTAGACAAGACTCGACAAATAGTAATTACTAATTAATCAGTAGTACTTTTAATAATGACATACGAAAATGAAACAGGTATTTGGGTTTAAAGTAAAAACCCTGCTCCATCAGTAGCACCTCATTAAAAAGCATTGCAGTTGATAGAAGGTTTGAATACTTTAGTTACATTGTAAATCATTTGTTGATGGTATCATACTCATTTTAGGAATTCTGGTGTTTTCTAAGGTGATTTTACCATGTGAAAAAGCCTTCTGCTGGGAGATCATGAATCATGTTTGAGAGAAAAATACTTTCTCATGCTTTTCCCACAGAGGTTTGGAAGGTGATGTATAAGCTAACCTAAGAACATATTTTCTGTAAATTCACATTATCTTTCTCAGTCGTGTGTGAATGAAGTCTGACATTCTCAGTAAAACATGTACATCCAACAAGGGCAGAGACTGTCAGTTAATTTCTTTGTGTTCTACTGCAGCTTCCCAGAGTGTTCTAAATAACAACTAGAGCGCTAACAGTCTTACTTATGACAAAAGTATGGCACACCTGAAGCCATCTTTATTGGAATAAAGTGACAACACTTAAAACATTTAATTTACAAAGGAACAAAATGAGGGGGTTCATTTTGCCATAGAAATTATGATTAGTTCTGCAGAAAGAATAATTAGGGCACATTTTGACTTCTCAAATCCTCTTCTATTTCATAAAAAAATTCTGACATGCAGACTGAAACATGCACTTTGAATACCAGCAGCAGACTTCCCTGGTGAGCAGTAGTTTTCCTACAGTGATCTAATGAGCAACTAGAGTGCTAACATTCAGAATTTATGGCAAATGTATGACACATCTGAATGCCTTCTTGATGGAACCAAAATAAAAACTGAAAGTATTCCCACTGAGGAGACTGCAGTAAATGAGGAAATTAGGAAACTTCATAACAAATAAATCTCCCAAGATGGCCACCAGAGACAAAAGAGCCCAAATGTAGCCCAAATATCACCCAGATGTAGCCCAAGTATAGCCCAATGACAGAAGTGTGCAAAACACTTTTTTTTGTGTATTTGCAGTTTTATATAGTGCAGACTAGTCAGGTATTGGAGTGTTTTACATGAGCATTGGTTACATCACACAAGATCAAATTCATTTTGGTTGTAGCCATGGGGAGATTAAGTGATTTGACCAGAATCACAGAATGTTGAGCTGAAGCAGAAACTCCAACCTGGTTCCCCAGTTGCAAAGTCTGCAGCTCTGGAAGTAACACCACATCCTCTCCCCTAGGTGCAACATTTAATCAAGTGGTCAACTGGACAAAAAAACATAAAGATTACAAATAATTTTAAAGTTCGTTGTCGCTATTTGAAAACTCAGAAAATATGTCCTCATTTTAGTTTTTTAGAGCACTAACCATAATTATGATGCAAATAAGACCCTCTCATATATGTAATTTCTAAAGGAAATACTCTAGGTATTACAGTTTTGATTACATCAAGATGACGTCAGGCGTTCCACACTTTTGTAATAAATATAGAATGTTAGCAATCTAGTTGTTCATTGGGATACTGTTGAGAGGCAGAGGCCAGGGGCACAGACTCTGAAAATTGAATGCAGGTAGGAGAGTGCAGATGCAACAATTTGACCACACTGGGCAGGCAGGAAGGGAAGTGGCAGCACAACAGACTATGGAGGGCAGTGGAAATGGGGGCAGGTGCAACAAACCAACAATACAGGACTGGCAAGAGAGGCTGTGGCAATACAATGGTCCATTGTGGGCAGAAGGAAGAGGCAGTGGTAGTACAACCATACATGCCAACAGACCCGTTTCAGCCAGGAAACGTCCAATGTTTTTAAGCTCAAATGGGCTTTATTTGATCTGTCTCCTGTCTACAATCTCCTCTTTTTTAATGTAACTCAAAGGGGAAATTCAATACCCCAGTTTTTTTTCAAAACCTCCCTCTTACCATGTTCAAAATGTTCGCAAGTATGGTACATTGGATCATGGTAGGCAGGAGGAATTGGGGTAGGGACATGGACTGGGATAACAGAGGACAGGAGGGACATGGAGAGGTGCACCAAACTGACCCTACAGGGCAGGCATCAGGGTTTGCAGCAGCACAATACACTACACAGCGCATGCGGGACGGGAGTGCACCACAACAATCCATAGAAAGCAATAGGGAGGGGACAGGACCATGCACATGGACAATAGAGAACAGAGGGGAAAGAGGCAATGGTAGCTAGCTGACCATAATGGACAGACAGGAGAGAAAGCTGCAGCATAACAGACCATAAAGGGCAGGAGGGACGGATCAGGGGCATTACAATGGAACAGAGCAGCCAGGAGGGAGGGAATAGGGGTCTGCACATGGAAACAGAGGGCTGGGGGCAAGGGGGCAGGGCAGGAGCAGCAAGATGACCATGGAGGTCAGGCAGGATGGGCACTAGAAACAAGACACACCATGGAGAGCAACAGTGAGACTATGATGGCATACACACAGACCATGGAGGGAAGGTGGGAGGGGGTCGGGGGCAGCTAGCTGACCACACAGGGAAGGTGGGAGGGGCCATGGTAGCACAGAAGACCATGCATGGCAAGCGCAAGGGTTAGTGGAAGCACAATGGCTATGATGGGCAAGAAGGAGGGTGCAGGGGCATGCACAAAGGACCATGGAGGCTAGAAGGGAGGGTCATGACCTGGGCACAGACAAGAGAGTTCAGGGGAAGGAGCCTCACAACAAACCTCGCGAGGCAGGCAGGAGGAGCAGTTGCAGCACAACAGACCAGGGAGGGCAGAAGGGTGAGGCAGTACAATGGACCATGTAGGACAGGAGGAAGAGGATAGAAGCATGGCATGTGGACAGGCAGGGTGGAGGTGGCAGGGACAGGTTACAGTCATCTGACAATGCTAGGCAGGTGGGAGGGGAGTGGCAGCTCAACAGAACACTCAGAGTAGATAGGAGTGGCAGGTCCATGGAACATGGTGGGCAAAAAGGATGGAGCAGGGGCATGCACAAAGACATCGGAGGGCAGGGGGAAGGAGAATAGGGGCAGCAATCTAAGCAGAGAGGCTAAGCAGGAGGTCAATGATGGGCCATAGAATTGGGCAATGGAGGGCAGGAGTGGACTGGTACATCATGCTAAATGGAGGGCAGTGGCAGCACATCAAACCATGCATGGCAGGAGGGAGGAGGCTAGTCCATGGATTCAGACAACAGAGGATAGGGAGGAGGTGGATGGGGCAGCAAGCTAACTGTTCAGAGAAGGTGGGTATTAGGAACTTTATTGTTTTTAAAATGTGTGTCTGTGCGAACTACTTAAAATATGCAGCATAATCTCACTTTTATTCAGGAAGAAGAGGACGTTTGTGACTGTGACTTTGGGCTCACTTGGCAGAAACACCCCCTGACCCTCCACCCCCGTGAAAAGGGTAGGTGGATGCAGTGTTATATAGAACATAGTCCTAAGAGCATGATTGAAAATGAAAATTAGATATGGTATATGGTATAAACTATGCACCAAAAAGTGTGATATAAGATGAACCGGGGCGTGAAATATAATATGCAATACATTGTGCACAATGACAGATTCATTGGAGAGCGCGAGATAGCACAGGCACTAGCGCGTGCTATGCGATATGCGCCTTGGAGTGTAATATGCACAGGGCAGTGTTGTGTAACCTAACTACTCTCTAAAGTTGTAATATAAAGTATGTGCTGGGGAGTGTAACGTTGCATATGCACTGTGACAAAGATAAGGATCCCAGATTGTAATATGTATGGTGTGCATTATAACATAAGCATCGAGGAAGGCACGTTAGATGGGGCAATATAACCAGTGCGAAGGCAAGTGTGGCATGACATATTCACGGGGTGGTGTTACAGTGCACATGGGCTAGAGTGTCATAGCATACGCACTAGCTGGTGGAATACAACACAGAGGTGTGAGGCACTCAGCGGGCACTGGTGGGTGTAACACAGCATTGGGCTCAGCCAGGAGCACGCTGTGACTCTCAAGTGAGGTTTGTCTCCTTTCCAGAGAGTAAAATAAAAAGTATTACACATCCAGCGGTGGATTTGTGTTTTATTAACCGTGAGGGGGGTTTCTTGCATAGTTTGGTCGAATTTTTGTCGAGTCCCCTTTGAATGGCTTGGTGTGCGTGTATATTAAATGTGCCCGTCAATAGCTACCCATGTTTGTATAAATAAACGACAAGGGTGTCTACTTGGAGAGTACCCACCGGCGGGGGCGCCGGGATTAGGCACGGTAGGGCGTCAGACACGTCAGAGCTTCACTAGCGGTGTGAATACATTCCATGTGGATTCATTCTATGCATAGTCACCTTTTAATGAATATCACGCAAATCGTCATGGTGATAGGTACATATGGTTTGTCCAGCATGTCCTAGGTGTTTCTCTAAATATATATTTTTGTAAAATAATAAAAAACAAAGGCCAGCCCCGGGGGTTGTGGTCACCGGGGCCATAAGTGGCCTGAGGAGGGGGGCAACGCAGCCCCCTCCGAAAGAATTAAAAAACAAAAAAAGGCCATGACCCGAGGATTGGGATCCCCGGGGCCGATTAAGGCCCTGGGAGGGCCAAATTAATTTTTTTCGACCAAAAAAATTAGGGTGCAGGCCCTGGGGGATGGGGTCCCCAGGGCCAGTAAATTAGAAAAAGAAGGGGGGGCCACAAATCCCTCCTTCTTAAAAAAATAAAATAAATAAAAGACCGGCATCATGACGGAGGCCATGCCCCCTCCTAGCAGCACTCTGCAAACGCGCCCCCTGGCCAGTTGTAAGTTGGGGAATTTATTCCCCTTCAATACTGAGGGTCCCTGAGGGCCAACTAGCCCAACAGGTATCTCCAGTATGCGCCAGGGAGCTGCGTTGCAGACAGGTGTTCTGAGGCCAAACCCCTTTTTACCCCTCTATGCAACGCAGCTCTGTGGTGCTTACTGGAGGTACCTAGTGGGCTAGTTTGACCCTAGGGACCCTTAGGATTCAAGGGGACTTAATCTCTCAACTTAGAACGTCCACAGGGCGCGTTTACACAGTGGTGAAGGGAGGGGACTGGGCCTGCGGTGACGTGTGCAAACACGCCCTGTGGCACGTTTTAAGTTGGGGAAATAATTCCCTTTCAATCCTGAGGGACCCTGGGGGCCGACTAGCCCACCAGGTGCTTCCAGTAAGCGCCATTGCTCTGCGTTGCAGAGAGGTGGTGCAGGCCGTGCCCCTTTTTACACCTCTCTGCAATGGCACTTACTGGACGTACCCAGTGGGCTATTTTGCCCCTAGGGATCCTCAGAATTCAAGGGGACTTAATCTCCCAACTTAAAAAACGGCCACAGGGCGTGTTTACACAGAGGGGAAGGGAGGGGACGGGGCCTGAGGTGACATGTGCAAACATGCCCTATGGCACGTTTTAAGTTGGGGAAATAATTCCCCTTCAATCCTGAGGGCCCCTGGGGGCTAACTAGCCCACCAGGTGCTTCCAGTAAGCGCCACTTAGCTGTGTTGCAGAGAGGTGGTCCAGGCCGTGCCACTTTTTACACCTCTCTGCAACGCAGCTCTGTGGCGCTTACTGGAGGTACCTAGTGGGCTAGTTGGGCCCTAGGGACCCTCAGGATTCAAATGAACTTAATCTCCCAACTAAAAACGGCCACAGGGCGTGTTTACACAGTGGTGAAGGGAGGGTATGGGGCCTGAGTTACCGTGTGCAAACAAGCCCCTTGGTGCGTTTTAAGTTGGGGAAATAATTCCCCTTCAATCCTGAGGGACCCTGGGGGCCAACTAGCCCACCAGGTGCTTCCAGTAAGCACCGCTGCATTGCAGATAGGTGGTCTAGGTCGTGCCCCTTTTTACATCTCTCTGCAACGCACCTCTGTGGCGCTTACTGGAGGTACCTAGTGGTCTAGTTGGACCCTAGGGACCCTCAGGATTCAAGGGGACTTAATCTCCCAACTTAAAATGGCCACAGGGCGTGTTTACACAGTGAGGAAGTGAGGGGACGGGGCCTGAGGTGATGTGTGCAAACACGTCCTGTGGCGCGTTTTGAGAGGTAGTTTTAATCCCCTGCCTATACATCCTGTTACACAACACCACTCATCCATAAAGTTACTCACACACAGTCACTCATGCTAATAAAGAATCAAACATCCATTTACTTGCATATACAGTTATACACACACCACCACACTTACTTCTACAGAAACTTACACATACTTAGTCTTTTAAACAATCACTTATAGAAACACATACTTATTCATACAGGAACTCTTTCAATCTCTCACTCTCACATATACTCACTTATATACACCAATAGTCACATATACTAGTTTAAAACATATGTAGTTACTCCTAAAGACACTATTGAGACAGTCATTCACTCACTAACACACCCATGCACACACTCATCCACCCATACAGTCTTCAACACATACAAACAGTGAGTCACTCATTCATGCACCTATGCACTAAGTAAAACCCCCACCGAACCATACAGACACTCAGACACTCATACTGATACTCAAAAAACCAACTAATAACCTATATAGACACTCATGTAGCTACTCACCAACCCATGAAGCCACTTATAGACAAAGTGAGAGACTGATACAGATATTTACATATTTAAACATTACTCACTAAGCCATGTATTCCCTAAGATACACTTAATCAGTCAGTTATACAATCAATTTTTCAAAAACAAATCATCCATTTAGACACTTATATACCCATTTATTCTTCCATTGACCTTGAGATATACATATATAAAACATATGTAATTTTCAGAACAACACACATTCACTGGATGATGTCATCAGTGATGTCATCAGTGATGTCATTTGAGATGTCATCAGTGATGTCATCAGTGATGTCACTGACCATGTCATGGGTGATGTAATATGTGACATCATCAGCAGTGCATTGCGGGCGCGCGAGTTATAGTTAGCTGAACTAACTATAACGGGGGAATTTCAATGGTTTTGTATGAGTGAAAAGTCCAGCTAACTATAACGCCCCTGAAACCTATGGTTTTTTCAGTGAATTTCTAAGGTTTTTTAAATGCTAATTCCTAACTATAACGTACCTGAAACCTATGGTTTTTTCAGTGAATATATATATATATATATTCACTGAAAAAAACAGGTTTCAGGGGCGGTATAGTTTGCTGGACTTTTCACTCGTACAAAACCATTGAAATTCCCCCATTATAGTTCAGCTAACTATAACTCGCGCGCCCGCAATGCACTGCTGATGATGCCACATATTACATCACTCATGACATGGTCAGTGACATCACTGATGACATAACTGATGACATCTCAAATGACATCACTGATGACATCACTGATGATGATACTCCAGTTCTATACTTGTGTAAAGTGATTCGATATCCAAAGTGATGAATATCACATCTTCAGTCTGAGGAATATTTCTGATCTTTCTTAAAAAATCACCGGTGTCTTTAATGTAAGTTGGCAAACTAGTTACTAGGTCCTGTAAGAAATAGTCAATATATTCAGTGATATGTTCCGCAACACTCTGTATGGCTGATATGATTGGACGCCCAGGAACTGGAAATATCTCTTTATGAACATTTGGTGTTAGATATAGTCTTGGTAGAACTGGATTATCGACATGTATAAATTGGAATTCTTGCATTGAAATCATCCCCTCTCTTTTCCATTTGAAAAATATTTTTTTAAGTTGATCTCTGGCAACATTGTATTGTTTAAGAGTTGATTTGGCATAGCACAAAGGATCGCTTAGTTGTTTCTGAGGTTCCGCGATATATTCTTCTTGCGGCCATATGACGATATTGCCACCCTTGTCTGATGTCGTGATAATAATTTGATGATCATTATTCAATCTTTTGATTAGGGATGCATATTCCTTCTCCTGTTCACTTTTATATCTCTTTCGATGTTTGATTTTATAGTGCAACTTTTTCAAATCCTCCACTATTACATCGTGGAAGGTATCAAAGGCGTCCTTGGGCATATTAGGCATTAAATTTGACTTAGGATTGAAAGGGCTTGTATTGGCTCCAATCTGTTAGTTCCTGTTGAGTTGATGTTTCTTCCCCCTCTGTAGCTACATTGCTCCGCCCCAGCTGATGCATTGTAAGGAACGTTTTTGTATCGGCCGCTGTTAGCTCAAGATTAGACTGATTGTCTATGTTGGATTCCATTTCCTTGAGACCTTCTTTAATACGAAAGAATTTGCGCAACTTCAGTTTGCCAATATAGTAGAAGATGTCTACACGTGTTCGTGTGTAGTTAAAATCAGAAATAGGGCAGTATGACAAACAGAGGATAAGAAGCTGTTTTTCTGCCTCAGTAAGAACAGTTGAAGAAAAATTGATTATAGTATTGTCATTTACTGATTTTTTCGCCAATACTGCCTTTTTGGTTTCTTCTAAGAGTTTCCGCTTTTTGCGACGCTCTCTCCGTCTTTTGTTAATTCGTTCTCTTCTTTCCTTTTGTTGCGGGGCCTCAATGTTTGCAAACGGTCGTATACTAAAAAATCTACCTATTCTCCTAAATCCAATACTCTTGACTTGTCCACTATTGTTGATCTGTTAATGCTCCCCTCATCTGATGACATGTTACTTCTTACAGAATCAATGTCACTGCTGCCTGCCACAGAATAAATATTGTTGTCTGTAGGTGCCACTGTTTGCACAGTTGATGGGGTTGGCTGATTGAATTTGGATTTTTTTGCATTTTCATATTTGCGCGCAAACGTGTAGATGCGCCCCTGCTCGTAATCTTCTTTATCCCGAGCAAACTTGTACACTTTGCGTGCCTTGATTTTCTCTTCCTGTTTTGCTAGCCTTTCCTGCATTTCCTTTTTAGATTTGGTAATGAGCTCATTAGGTTCAAATTTCAATAAATGTTAATTGATTTCCTCAATTTCTTTCATCAAAGCCTCTCTGTCAATTGTTGCATACTTTACCAAAATCTTTACTAGATTTGTTGACGCTGGGGCCAGTAAAATATGTACCCCCCTAGGTACACGCCCGTCCTCAATATACTTTGATAAGGATTTGTGTTCCCACCATTTGGTTACTTCCGAGCGCTTACATTTTTCCAAGTGCTCGATTAAATTGCGTATTTGATTTTCATTTGAGGTTTCAGTACTGCCGGGCACCGTCTTAGCCATCTCCCCTTTGCCAGTTGTTTTCGGTAAATTTGAAAATAGAGCATCTGCGGCTGCCTCCCTGCCGCGCACTTCCTCTACTGACATAGTTGTGCTTGTTCTAATGCTGGCAAATGTTTGTTACTTTTGGATATTTTCCAGGTTATTATGGAAAATTACCGCTGTGCCTCACAGTCCTCCCCACTGCTGCTCTTCGCTATGTCACTCACCGCAGACAGGATCCGTGGTTGTGCAAACAATGTGGTTCACGCTGTTGTTTTCCTTCGCCGTGGATTTGTGTGTAGCTGCAGACGGGGGCCGCTGCCAAAAACTCTGTTTTCGAAATGTGGGGACACTGGTTGAAAGCAGAATATATATATATATATATGCTATCTATTGGATCAACATTTCTGTGTTACATTCCCACGGTAATATATATATGTCATCAGTGATGTCATCGGTGATGTCACTGACCATGTCATGAGTGATGTAATATGTGACATCATCAGCAGTGCATTGCGGGTGCGCGAGTCATAGATAGTTCAACTAACTATAACTGGCTAATTTCTCTGGTTTTATATGAGTTAAATGTCCAACTAACTATAACGTCCCTGAAACCTATGGTTTTTTCAGTGGATTTCTAAGGTTTTTTAAATGCTAATTCCTAACTATATCAGGCCTGAAACCTATGTTTTTTTCTGTGAATATATATATATATAGCCCAGAGATGCCGTGGCTAACCTTTGAGAAAGGTCAATGTTTTGACCGAAATGCATAAGGGATTTAAGCTTGCCAATGCTGAAAATGAAATAAAATCATACTCACCGTGAGGAGTGGGACTCATTCCTCTCTGAGAAGAGAGGTCCTGTTGTGAGATTTAACGGCCTGGTTCGGCCGTGAGTGACGCACCACCAAACTAAAGAGTGCCATGAACTGCCCGAAAATGGACCATATATGTCATCAGTGATGTCACCAGTGATGTCACTGACCATGTCATGAGTGATGTAATATGTGACGTCATCAGCAGTGCATTGCGGGCGCTCGAGTTATAGTTAGCTCAACTAACTATAACTGGCTAATTTCTCTGGTTTTATATGAGTTAAATGTCCAACTAACTATAATGTCCCTGAAACCTATGTTTTTTTCAGTGAATTTCTAAGGTTTTTTAAATGTTAATATCATATTTTAATATTATTAAAACCTACATTTTTTCTAATTGTTTTTTAATATTTTGCAACTCTATTATCCTTTTTTTAACTTTAAAAATGATGTAATGTTTTATATCTTCCCCAAAAATATGCATATCAAACTTTTTTTTTTTTTTTAGAAAACTACAGTCCTGTACCGGTACTCTACCAACCTTGATCAGCATGCGAATCCTATTCACCACATTTAAATGATGAGCATTTCGTATCCTACAGGTTTGTGACACCACGTACTGCGTAACAACATGAGACGTATGAGGTCGCGCCAGCTGCTACTTTAGTATGCGACGAGTACGCAATACCAAGCTGTGCATTACGTCATGTACATATGGGGTCGTGCCCACTGCGCGTAGCGAATGTGATGAGTGCACGCTGCCACACCCTGTGTTACATCATAAATGTACGGTGTTGCGCCGCGTACGCCATTCCCTCATTTTTTTGTCTCAAAACTCTATCTAAATAACTTTAAAGTGTATATGAGAGCAAGCGACAATCTAACATATTTTAAACATTTATATATTTCTGACTGTAATAAACTTATATTTGAGCAATTACATTTTCTCAAAATCACGTCGGTTGCGGTCTCCTTGCTCACTAGGTGCGCGATTGCCATGTGATCATTAAAAAAAAGTGCTTCATTAGTTCATAACATTTCCCATTGTAACAGTTGGAAAACGCCACCCATTTTAGTCAATCTCTGTACTGCATTTGATGAGACACACCTCTTCTGCTTAGAGAGCTTATTTCTAAACTTTTTGCAATGTACACATATCTTACACTACACACAACAGGCAACAATCATCTTCATCAATATTTATGGTCTGTAAAGTAGCCATCCACCTGTGATAGCCCTACACCTACAAGTTACATAACCAAAGTTTTCCCCACTACCTGAGGTAACATAGTTACATACACTGCCCACAGCACAATGTAATATCATACGGCCCAGGGGCACTATCATGCATAGATAATGAACACACCCGGACACAGATAGATAGTGGAAGTGGGTATGAGCACATGCGCTCGACACGTTTTTATTACCAGGGTCACCTATCCAGTAACGTCTGTGGTGGATGCGTGTGGAGTCAGTGTAAACCATTCCTCAAAGAATAGTTGCTGCTATCATCTACTACAACAGTAATCATTGGATCACACACAGACATTCAATAATAAAAGAATCAATAGTTTGTACTGCAGTAAGGTAGGGACAGTAGATGTGAAGTAATACAAAAAAATATTCTATCGTAAAAGAAACACAACTTATGGTATACTGAAACACAATTAATAGATCAGAAATAATACGCAAAAAGATTTTATCATAAAGTGTCCATCAGTTTTAGTGCACTCAGAAAGCCACATCAAAATCAGTCAGCATGTCAACAACCAGCAATGATGTGTGCTGTAGACGGGCAGGCTGTACTTGGAGTAATATCTGTTGCCATCAACAGAACATCATCAGCAATAACAACTCAATCTAAATTGTGAACACTGCTGTCTACAGTGTAGGCCAGAGAGAGCGGTCAGCAAGGGCCCAAAGCTACGTAAGGTGGAATTCATCTACACAGTTTGTTGTACGCGAAGCAACATAAAGCGTGTCTGGAGCCTGTAATAATACGTGTTCATGGTGTAGACAGAGCACACTGGAGCAATGTCTTTTCCTACAGAACTGCGTCATCTACAAGACCAACTCGATCCAAATTGTGAACATTGCTATCTGCTGTGTTAATTGTAAACAGTACTCACACAGACATTCATAAATACTTTCCCTCACTTCCTCTTAACAAAAGACTATTCAGTGTTACTTTCCACTTGCAAATTAAATTTGGTCATTGTACTAAACCTATAAGTCATTTAAAAAAATGTCTTCAAAGAAGTATACTAAAAACATATTATGTATATTCCAATAGACTTTGTAGTTACTTGACTACTGGATTCTATAATTAAACAATCAGCACTCGATCTGAATTGTGAACACTTATGTCTACATTGTAGGCCAGACTCGCTATTCATTAACACCTGACAGCCATGTACCGTTCAATTCGAAAGCATGGACTTGCTTGCAGCAGATCAGAAGGGGTACACAGAATTAATATCAAACTTCAACTTCTGACATCCTCAATCATACAATCAAGACCCCATTTCACTGTTCGGACCTGCTGTACCACAGTGTACTCCACCGACTGGTGTCAACAAGCACAATAATAATGTGCAACAGTTAGCTACGGAAACACAGAGTCTGATGCACCTCAACGGAGGGAGTTCTATGAAAACCAAGCAACAAGTAATATCGGACATCTTCCATTGTGGAATCAAGACACCGTTCCACTGTTGGGACCTACAGTTGCTTGCACCTGGTCAAAGGGAGTACCTTCATCTCCACTCTCAGATGAAGTTCTAACATCCTCCATTGTCAGATCAAGACACCGTTCCACTGTTGGGACCTAGAGTTTGATGCACCTCATTGGAGGGGGTACCACAAATCATCACAAACTGTAACTTCTGACATCCTAAATCATAGAATCAAGACCCCGTTTCACTTTTCGGACCTGCTATACCACGGTCTATTCCACCGACAGCAGTCAACCAAGCCCAATAATCATGTGCAGCAGTTAACTACAGAATCACAAAGTGTGATGCACCTCAACAGAGACAGTTCTGTGAAAACCCAGCAAAAGGTTATATCAGACATCGTCCATTCTAGGATCAAGACACCATTCCACTGTTGGGACCAGAGTTGGTTGCACTTGGTCCAACAGAGTACCTTCATCTCCACTCTGAGATGCAGTTCTAACATCCTCCATTATGGGATCAAAAGACCATTCCACTGTTGGAACCTACAGTTCAGTGCACCTGATCAGAGGGGGTACACAAAAATCATCACACACTTTAACTTCTCACATTCTTAATCACAGAATCAAGACCCCGTTTCACTGTTCGGACCTGCTGTACCATGGTGTGCTCCACTGACTGGTGTCAACGAAGCACAATAATCATGTGCAACAGTTAACTACGGAAGCGCAGTGTCTGATGCACCTCAACGGAGGAAGTTCTATTAAAACCAAGCAACAAGTAATATTGGACATCTTCCATTCTGGGATCAAGACACCATTCCACTATTAGGACCTAGAGCTGGTTGCACCTGGTCGAAGGTGGTACACAGAAATAAACACAGACTTTAACTTCTGACATCCTCAATAATAGAATCAAGACCCCGTTTCAGTATTCAGACCTGCTGTACTGCAGTGTACTCCAGTGACTACACTCAACCAACCCCAATAATCCTGTACAGCAGTTAGGTACGGAAGCACAGAGTCTGATGCACCTCAACAGAGTGAGTTCTGCGAAAAACAAGCAGCAGGTAATATCAGACATCATCCATGGTGGAATCAAGACACCGTTCCAGTGTTGGGACCTAGAGTTAGTTGCACCTGGTCAAAGGGAGTACCTTCATCTCCACCCCCAGATGCAGTTGTAACATCGTCCATTGTGGGATCAAGACGCCATTCCACTGTTGGGACCTAGAGTTGATTGCACCTGGTCAGAGAGGGTACACAGAAATTATCACAGACTTTAACTTCTGAAACCCTCAATCATAGAATCAAGACCCTGTTTCACTGTTCGGACCTGCTGTACCGCATTGTAATTTCAACTTCATGCATAGTAATGGCTGCTACATTTTCCAGTATTGCTCGTCCAAGAAGATCGTGACTACATGGACCACTAGTTTCACTATCTTGAGAACTTTCATTACTAATTTCAGCTGTAATAGTCTTTTTCTATTCAACTTCACCATTCAACATTTTTAAATGTACAGCAAAAATTGTACATGCAACACTACTTTTACATGTATTACAAGAATCTTCATAACAGTCAAAGTCTCCAAATAATTCACTTTCACTACACCATAGCTTAAACAGTTGCAGAAGTGCTAAGTAGTAAAATTCTCCCTTATCTAAACTTTCACAACTAACTTTCTTGTGGTCTATGAGATTACTCTTTGCATGTTTTACTAAACCACTATGACATCCAACTAATGCATATTTTCCTTCTTTTACATTCTTTTTAACATCTCAAGCTGTAATGTTGAAGTACTTCATACAGACATAGCTGTTCCAGATGTTGACTCCTTTTTAGTTAGTACGTGTCCAACATATTAGTTTGAAGATTGTCTGTACTGTCTGCTTCATTTACTGCTATTTCTTCATTTTCTTCAAATCATTTCAAGACTCCATTTCATTTGCAGGCAAGACCTAAACTTACCCAAATGATTCCTCGTGACTTTGAATTTAAACTTGAAGAGCACAATCAGTCTGAACATCCATACAACCCTATTTCTCGGTGGGAAAGCATTTTCAAAGTAAAGCTGTACAATTCTTTACTAAGGCTTTTCTCTTGTGTAATTTCTTCCCACAGTTCTTTCATCTCTATTTTTTCTGATTTTGTTATGTACGATGTAACATAACATGCAACAGCAATTGAGTTATCTACAACATACTGAATGTCCATGTTCGCATTCCACATTTTTAAAAGGACTGGATTGTAATCATTGATATACTTTGACACTTCTCTTCTTTTTAACTTGTAGTTATTCTTTTGAGATTTCCGAGTTATTGTGTGCCTTACAGAAGAAAAACAATAATTTTCTCTTCCTTTACAAACGACTGGATAGGAGAAACCAAACCGACACCTGGTGTAAAATTTTCATTTACAGTTGTAGTTTCTTCTGCATTACTTTCAACAACTGTGACTTTGGAAACGTAAAACTTGCTATCTCAAGCTTCTTTCTCCTTCTTCTCTTGGTATCTCACATGTCACAAACTATTCAATGGAAGACAATACTGTTTCATCAGAATCATTTCCAAATTTAGGTTCATCCTTAATCCATAGTAGCATATGTATATGAGGTGCATCTCTTGCTTGATACTCCTTTCTCCAAAAGAAATCGGTAACCTCTCCAAGAGCTGTATTCTTTTAATTGCAAATAAAAGACAGTATAGGTTGAAACCTATCATTACAATATCTGCACACATATACAGGATCCAATGAACACATTTCACCACGAGTCTTTATTTAAAAAAAAAATTATATTGGAATTTGCTTCTCTTAGAAAGTCAAGCAAATCTTCCCATGCATACTCTGCACAGCTAAGAGAGACAAACCATGTTCTTGTACCTACGTTCTGTAACATACACTTGAGTTCTTCATGACGACAATACCAATACTCATTTGTTCCACGTTGAGATGCCATCAAACTGACTAAGTTTCCTTCTAAATTTTCATCTCTTTCTTGAAGTTTCTCCACAAATTATGTCTCAGAAAGAACTTATTGATGAACTTTAGTTTTAAGTATGTGGTTCACTGCATACGACAAAGAAGACAGATCACTTTCAAACAAAAAGGTGAAATATGTATAAAATGCACTGTCGAAATCTAGGATCTTCAGAATATAATCTGAAATTTCAAGTGGTCAAATAGAGAAAGTTGACAAGTCAAGGACTGAAGATATTTATGAACAGTACACAGTATGTCCTTTGCATTCAAAAGAAGTAATAGGAAGCAGCATTGAATTATTTGAAATGAAAAAAGCACAGGGAACTCCAATAAGTGTATGGGAGAAAACCTTGGAAGGTCATTATTTTCCACAGCTGTTTCCTACAGGAGAAGGTGGACGGTATAATGATCCACCTGTACCGATTGCAGCTTCAGAATATCGATCAACAAGATTCATCTTCACTTATTACCTGTTCACCCACATTTACAGTTTTGTAATGAATATTGTTCTCTATAAGATATAAGGTAGCCTTTTCAACTTTATTAACACCCACAAAATCTTTCCATATTTTCCAACTTTTTCTTACTACAACATTTATTAGAATGACTACTGCCTAATTTTCCTCTTTCACTCCAGCAATAGTTTTAATATTTTTCTTAAAATCCAAAGGTAAGTACACCACTCTTCCTTCAAACCTCTTTGCAAGTCTGTTGGTGACAGTTTACATGTTTACATGTTTTAGGTTCCATCCGAATTATAGTTTGAAAAGAATTAACACATTGAATTAGAAAAGACTCATATGTATTCAATTCTGCCAGTTCCTCCGGAATAGCTACTAATTATAAGTTATTATGTACTGCTCTAAAAGGCATTTTGTTCTCTTCCAATTTGTTATAACAATATTTACATATACGTTGATCACTACCTAACTCAAATTGACCTTCAACCAACAAGTAAATTGTAAATTCTACCCACTTACTATTGTTCTCCTTTTTACTTTTCAAATACAAATCAACATTCCTACTTTGACTTTTATAATCAGTACGTCGACAACAAACACAAACATAGACTCGTATTTCACACCACACTACATTAAACTTTCCAATTTCTTCCTCAAACTGATCAGTGCTAATCACTTTCCCATCTCCTCCAACATCTGTAATTGTCAAACTTTCACGTTCTATGAACTGCTCCTCTGAACCAAAATATCGCATATCAATATCATCACACTTTTTTTGAACAACTAATAAAGAAGCATATAAAAGACTTTGTACTCAGTTCAGTTAAAAATAATGCAGAACTTTTTACATAGTACACTTTCCTCACAAACTTCCACATTTCTGAATAACATACTGCTAACATCCTCAACTGATAAAAAACACTTTTACAAACTTTTCTTCAGAGAAAAGTCTGAGAATGCCCATACTTCTCAGTATATTTTCTTATGTGACATAGATCTAGTCTTTGTAACAACTTAATGTTCTGTTTAATACTTTCTCTTCAAAATCACAATGAATAACTTCTGTGTTAAATTGAAAGCACTATCCACTATACCTTCAATGCGCTCTTTCTCTTTCAATTCAAAAACATTCCTTTTATATTTGAAGCATTCTTTCATTGAATTCTGAATCACTCTAGATCGAAAAAGTCTCTGACTATTTTCATGAAACTCCTTTTGTCTCCGAGTAACAGATACTATTTCTTTATCATCTTTCCTTTTCCTGGTATTTGAAATTGAACTCTGCTTCACCTTTCTTGAAAAATTCCTATATTTCCTCTTGTGTGATCCTTTTTTCATCTTGTACTTATAGTAGAACAAAGTGTTTCTGTACTACTCCCATTTTTTTCCAAATACAAACTTTTGCACAAATATATATTTTTCTTCTCTCTTTTTTTTTTTACTTCTTTTTGGCATTTCCAAATTTTAATCCAAACGAAATAATTTTCTGAAAAACAAATAGATTAAATTATTTTTCACATTTGTTAAAATTATAACACAAAACTTCCACTAACGACTTCCACACCCAGTGCTGCAACGTGATTGAACACGACAGAGCAGCACTAACATGACAAGTAGTGCCATAGAACATACAACAAGAATTTATTTAATTATTTATGAACACCTTTACAATTTATATATAACTGCACTATCTCGTTCTTTTCACCTTTTTGCCGCTCCCCACACCACTCTCTCTGCAACCCACCACAGACAACTTTATAGATGGTATTTTTTAACATTTTTTAATCTATGTACTTAAGATGATATTATCAACCAAAAAGCACACACAAAAATTACCATTATTAGCCTACAATTTCATCTACAACTTTCCAAACATAACACTGCCCCCCCGTTTTTAGGACTAGGGGGGTGTCTGTGGGTGTCTGAGCAGCAGCACTTTATTTTAGGTGGCCTCGAAACAGGTCTTTATGGGGGTCCACTTTCGGGCCTTCCAAACCTCATCCCTATTTTTTTTTCTTTATTACACTGCAGTGAGACTGTGAGAGCATGCACATTACTCACTACTTAGAAGTGCAGACATCATACCAGGTGACTCGCATTGTAGGAGAAGGGAAATCCTTTAAAAAGACACTTTTTCTCTCCGAATTTCCCTTCTCCTTTTGCAACGCAGGAGCAACATCATCGTGGGGTAATTAGCAAACACACCACCAGGCGCGCATCGCCCATTGCCCCGGACTCTCTCAAACAGCTTCCCGAGTGCACAAACACAGCCGCACCCGAGTACTTCACAGGTTTTCAAAAGATCATTTTTTGGTAAAGAAGACTCAGTTCTTTTTCACCCCTTTTTACAGCCCCTACATCCCCACTCTGCATATTGCTGAAAATATTAGGCTCCTCCGAAATTTCGCTCTGGTTGCGCCTCTTCAAATGACCACAAGCAAGCAACTCCAGCATGAAACTGCTCTGACCTTACACATTCTCTTGTTTTAAGGCTACAAAAACACACGCTTTGCTTACCTCACTTAGTTCTCACACCCCCTCTTTAATATGAACATAAAAGCTTTCCACTTACTTTTATATTCCTATACTGTACTTCACATGGAAATATAGAAATCAAGGTTCTTACCACCCCAAATTACCTCTCTGGTATACTTTCTCAAATGTAAGAAATACTGGTATTCAGTATCTGTCAGTCACTGCCACTTTTAAACAGTGTACCTATATACAACTCAACAAAACGTTATGTTTCTAAATTAACGTCTTACACTTAAAAGCTCCTTTACATTTCTTTCGCTATATGTACCTTTCTTTAAAACACCACCTGAGAAGGATGGTGAAGTATGCTCCACAAAGAACAACTCAAAGCTTTGTTATTCTTTATAAAATAATATGCCTGTCAATGCTTTTCACAAACCTTTTTGACCCCTTAACAGGCTGGATGGATGAGTATAATACGTCCTATTTAGGATCGGAGGTGGACGATGCCCAAAAATAAGAACGTATAGTTGAATAAAAGGCGAGTTGATGCATGGCCAGATGCATTAATGCATATATACATAGATGGATGTATCAATGTATGAATGGAAGGATAAATGAATACAGGGACCAGTACTTATGATAGACTGGTGGACTGATAGATGCTTAGGATTGGTTATGGGACAGATGTATCTATGGATATATAGGCATATGGCTGCATGAATGACACAGTGGTTAAAAAAATTGTTTATTGCACTGCAGTGAGAGCATGCACATCGATGTACGCATGCTTATTTCGCTCACTACTGAGAACTGGAGACATCACGCTACGTTACCCACGTTGTAGAAGGAAGGGAAATCCTTTAAAGAATGTTTTTTTCCAAACGTAGGATAATTGGAGAGGATTTTCTAAAGCACACAATGATACTTATCTTGATTTAGACCTTGGCCCAACTTGCATAGCCCACACCCCTTTAAGAGCTTTGCCCCCCCTTTTAGAGCACCCCCATTTTCTGAAACGCTCATAAGCAAAGCGTATTAAAACATGCAAATTTGCGAGTAAAACATATACCATGCCATAGGGCACTTTATAAGTGCTCCCAGTGGTACTACATCACCTTTATTAGCTCGACTTCTGCACGTTACTATATTCTGTGTTTTAATCAGAAACATACCCACCTCCCCCACAACCACCCACGCCCTTCCTTAACCGTACAAAATCAAAAAGAAACAGCCACCATTCCTATTAGCGCCACTATACCCATACATAGGCTTAATTTTAACAGGTGTGTGCCAGAACACTTATCAACAAAAAGTATTCAAACATGCAAATTCGCTGGAAAAACATAAACAATAGCATAGCACGTTACAAATGTCCGTCTTATAATCAGCAACATATGCACATCCCCCACAACCACCCATACCATGCTTAACCTTATGAAATCAAACAATGAGCCCCTGCACTCCCGTTACCCCCACTATAGCCATAGATAGACTTAATGTCAACAGGTGTCTGCCGGAATGCTCATCAGCAAAAGCTATCAAAACTTACAATTTTGCAACTCAAACATACACCATACCATAAGACGGTTTATAAATAGTCACAGTACCACTACATCACCTCAACACCCACCCTTGCTTAACTTTACGCAATAAAAGAAAGAGCCCAAGTAAACGTAGAAGCGCCACTATAGCCATACACAGCCTTAACTTCAACAGATGTCTCCTGGAAAGCTCATCCACAAACTGTATTAAAACATGCAAATGAGCGGGTAAAACATATACCATGCCATAGGGTGCTTTATAAGTGCTCCCAGTGGTAATATATCACCTTTAGTAGCTCCACATCTCCACATTACTATATTCTGTATATCAAACAGCAACATAACTACCTACCCCACACCCAACCCCGCCCTTGGTTAACAGTACGAAATCAAACAGAAACCCCCATTCCTAGTAGCGCCACTATACCCATCCACAGCCTTAATTTTAACATGTGTCTACCCGAACACTTATCAGCAAAAACTATTCAAACATGCAAATTGGCGGGTAAAAAATAAACCATCACATAGCACTGTTTATAAATGGACCCAGTGAAACTACATTACCTTTAGTAACTTCACATGCCCACGTTACAAATATCCGTCTTATAATCAGCAACATACACACCTCCCCCACCCCACCCAGCCCTGGCTTAACCTTACGAAATCAAACAACGAGCCACAGCACTCCTGTTACCGCCACTATAGCCATACATAGACTTAATGTCAACAGGTGTCTGCCAGAATGCTCATCAGCAAAAGCTATTAAAACCTGCAATTTTGCAAATCACACATACACCATACCATAAGACGGTTTATACATAGTCACAGTACCACTACACCACCTCATTCCCGTCCTTGCTTAACTTTACGCAATAAAAGAAAGAGCCCCACAAACGTAGAAGCGCCACTACAGCCATCCAGAGGCTTAATTTCAACAGATGTCTCCCGAAAGGCTCATCAGCAAAACGTATTAAAACATGCAAATTTGCAGGTAAAACATATACCATGCCATATGGCACTTTATAAGGGCTCCCAGTGGTACTACATCACCTTTAGTACCTCCACATCTCTACGTTACTATATTCTGTGTTTCAAACAGCAACATAACTACCTCCCCCACACCCACCCCTGCCCGTGCTTAACAGTACGAAATCAAACAGAAACCCTCCCATTCCTAGTAGCGCCACTATACCCATACACAGCCTTAATTTTAACATGTGTCTACCCGAACACTTATCAGCAAAAACTATTCAAACATGCAAATTGGCGGGTAAAAAATAAACCATTACATAGCACTGTTTATAAATTGACTCAGTGAAACTACATTACCTTTAGTAACTTCACATGCCCACGTTACAAATATCCGTCTTATAATCAGCAACATACACACCTCCCCCACCCCACCCAGCCCTTGCTTAACCTTACGAAATCAAACAACGAGCCACAGCACTCCTGTTACCACCACTATAGCCATACATAGACTTAATGTCAACAGGTGTCTGCCAGAATGCTCATCAGCAAAAGCTATTAAAACCTGCAATTTTGCAAATCACACATACACCATACCATAAGACGGTTTATACATAGTCACAGTACCACTACAACACCTCATTCCCGTCCTTGCTTAACTTTACGCAATAAAAGAAAGAGCCCCACAAACGTTGAAGCGCCACTATAGCCATACAGAGGCTTAATTTCAACATATGTCTCCCGAAAGGCTCATCAGCAAAACGTATTAAAACATGCAAATTTGCGGGTAAAACATATACCATGCCATATGGCACTTTATAAGGGCTCCCAGTGGTACTACATCACCTTTAGTACCTCCACATCTCTACGTTACTATATTCTGTGTTTCAAACAGCAACATAACTACCTCCCCCACACCCACCCCCGCCCGTGCTTAACAGTACGGAATCAAACAGAAACCCTCCCATTCCTAGTAGCGCCACTATAACCATATACGACTTTAATTTTAACAAGTGTCTGCCGGAACACTTATCAGTAAAAAGTATTCAAACATGCAAATTGGCGGGTAAAACATAAACCATTCCATAGCACGGTTTATAAATGGGCCCAGTCGAACTACACCACCTTTACTAGCTAGACATCTATATGTTACGAAGATCGCTTAAACACTCTGTAGAGTGTATAGCAGGGCATGGGGAGAGTAAACAAAGTTCTAATTCCCAAACTTTTGATATACAATCCCTTTACAGTATCTATATTAAAGATATTAAATGGAATGAATAAATTGACGAGTGTCTCAAAAGGGATAGTGAAGCTCACCATCAGTAAAACACGAACCACTTCAACACCTACATCTTTCCGCCACAGCGACACAGCCTGACAAATAGTATCACTCATAATCACATGTAGTTCTCTAATGTCAACAAAGTCATACAGAAAATATACCGCACATTTACATTTTTTTTATCTCTCACACATTTATAAAACACCTCTTCTAAAGAAGCACACCCCAACTACTTCCATTCCATAAGAACAGACAATAATGAATACGTTTGCTACCATATATTTTAATATATCTACCATTTTAATATTCACTGGACAGAAACTGCAAAAACTAGTAACTATACCCAAATGCAAACCAGAAACTATATTCTTATTATATCTCAACTTAGGATCACATGATTCAAACTATGCGTACATATAAAAGGAACGTATCTCCATCTCCTCTCCATGTAATCTCCAAACACTGTACACGGCCCCACTGTACAACAACCTACCCTGACTTACATTCAAACCTACCTCTCAGTGTCAAAAATAAGGTCACAACCTGTCCACATAACATTTCTGCATTTCGTTTTATCGCTTTTATCTTAATAACACATACGTCTCCTACCACCACCCCCACCCCACCCCACTATTTCCATAAAAAGTATCAGTTGCAAACGTGCCACATTTTCTTTATCTCCCCAAATACATTACAAACTCAAATTAACGCTGTACCTCATTTTCAAAACAATACAGTCCTATAAAGATGACAAACTACACTTCTTCTCTGTGAAAAATTCCTAAACATATATAAAATTCTTATATAACAACAGCTCACATTTTATGCATATTTCATAACCAATATCAAACACCACACTTTACTAATACTAAATTACTTTGAAATAAAAAATACTTTCAAAATTAAAAACATCACCTCAAATACTTAATCAATACTATAAAACACATAACACACCTTGTTCATTTCTAACTCACCTTTGTAGTTGTTATCCAGATTTCAAATGACACACGCATACAATTCTTTCTTTCTCACATAGTACATGTAAAGCTCCGACTTCATCAAGAATGAAACCAGGAATAGCACAATTTCTCTGTCGCTCCACACATAAATACATGTAAAGAACAAATCAGAATACTTCATTCCTTCAACGACATTCCAAAATTTGGTTAATTTTGAATTTTCCTTCCGAAAAGCTACTTATTATTCCGCGCCACATCCAGGTCACAAGTTCAACCTATTTTATCACCACACTTTCTGGAACCTTCTATGACACCTGCAGATTTTTTTAACCTAACGATATACTTTTGCAACATTTTAGCGAACATTTAACGGCACGTGCACGTTAAAAGTTCACAATAGGGGTCAGTAGTTCATCAGCTTTATTCCCAACTCCAGCAGCACCTCACCTTATGCCCCTAGCACAATCAGACCCATATACCAAATACCAAATTCATTTCATACACACAAATTTACCTTCGCACTCCCAATATGACACCCCCTAAGCACAATACACAAGTTACAATGTTCGAAACGAAAGTTCCTCCAAGTAGCTATAACTACATGCTAACACTACTTGCACAGATGTGGCACAGCGGCCAGAGCACATGACTTCACAGCATATGGCATACAGTTAAGGCTCACGCTTTCATCGCCGAGTGCGGCAGCAGCTCAGCTTAGCAGCATGAGACTCTACACACTACCTCACATATTTTCCGTACCCCAGAACTTTCAGACCAGTACGGGTCAGTAGTTCATCCTAGTAGTTATAAACACATGCTGACACTACTTCCACAGCTGTACTGCAGCGGCCACGGCACATGACTTCACAGCATAGGACACACAATTTAGACTCACGCTCTAATCCCCGAGTCCTTCACCACCTCACCTTAGCAGCATCACACTCTGGGCAATACCTCACTTAATTTTCGTAGCCTAGCACTTTCACACCAGTATGTATGATTAGTTCACTTCACACCCCCTCTATAGCACACCCTAAACACCCCACAGAGGTGACAGTGCTCCTACCCTCCTATTTCCTACTTTTATTGCCCTTTTTCCCCTTTACTCGCTTCAACTGAATCACAAAATGGTGGCCAACCCTTCCTCCTTCCATGAGACTCTAGACAATGCCTCTCTTATACGTCCCGTACCCAGGACTTTCACACCACTACGGGTCAGTAGTTCATACTAGTAGGTATAAACACATGCTGACACTACTTCCACAACTGTACTGCAGCGGCCAAGGCACATGACTTTACAGCATAAGACACACAGTGTGGGCTCACGCTTTAATCCTCGAGTCGCGCACAAGCTCACCTTAGAAACATCACACCCTAGCCAATACCTCACTTAATTTTCATAGCCTAGAACTTTCACACCGGTAGGAATGATTAGTTCACTTTGCACCCCCTCTATAGCACACCCTGAATACCCCACAAAGGTTACAGTGCTCCTACCCTCCGCTCCTACCCTTCTTCTTCCCACATTTTTTGCCCTTTTTCCCCCTTACTCACTTCAACGGAATCACAAAATGGCGGCCAACACTTCCTAGTTGCAAACGCTTGCAGCGCTTGCAGCCAATCAGCAGCAAGCTCGTGCTCGTAATGCCCCAGCCAATCAGATGGCAGAATTCCCAAATATCGATATCTGTAACTTTCAATATTTCTCAAAAACTACCAAACTGATTTACACCAAATAAACAAAAGTGTGCTTTCTAGACCAAGACCCTTCTCCCTGCCAAATTTGGGGAAATTCCGTTCACCCGTTCGACCTGTAGCCTTGTCTAAAGTTTCCTATGGAAATTAACATTGGAAAACACGTTTTGGGACCCCTCTTTTTTATTTTCCCCCCCTTGACTAATCACCCCCAAACTTTCAACATAAGAGCTGATCTCAACAATGAATTTGTTTTGAAAATTTCACGAAGAATCATCTATCGGCACAAAAGTTATTGTGAATAGAATGTTGCCATTTTCCTATAATAACTAGGTCCCAACTCTAACTTCCTACTGGCAATCTCCAGTAGGTAATATATATATATATATATATATATATATATATATATATATATATATATTACCTACTGGCGGTCGCCAGTAGGTAGTTATAGTTAGGACCACGTTTCCATAGGAAATCCGCAACATTCTATTTTGAATAACTTTTGCGCCGGTTGACGAATCCTTGCGAATTTTTCAAAGTAGGTGGGGCGCTACGCTCCGCTCCTACCCTGAAAGAAGTCTCGGGGGGATTCGTCAAGCGGGGGATGAGATAAAAGGGGGGTCCCAAAACACGTTTTTCCCATGCATTTTTCCATAGGACCTTTAGACACAGCTACAGCCCGAACGGCTGAACAGAATTACTTGAAATTTGGCAGAGAGGTAGTCCTCAGGTCAAGGAAGTGCCTTTTGTAGGTTTGGTGTAAATCTGTTCAGTAGATTCTGAGAAAATAGCCTTTAAATCAATATATATATCTGAGCCAGCTTACGGTGCGCTTACGGTGTGCTTACCGTACGCGTACGGTGGCGTGCGCGAGCGCGATTCTGATTGGCCCTTAGATCTTAGTAAACATTCGAATCGGTCGAAACCAGGAAGCGGCGGCCGCCATTTTCTCTCTCGCACTCTGAGGGGGGAGCTGATAAACAAATGCCAAAAACATATAAAGGGGCTGTTTAGACAGCGCCCATGCACATAACCATGTTAGTTGAGCCTTCAAAGATCCCCCAAGGCAAAAAACGGTATTTTTTTGAAAATTTCGCCGATTACGCTTACCGTACGCTTACCGTACGCGTACGGTAAAAAATTTAAAAAAAAAAAAATCCACACTCTCTCCACCCCGTGTGCAAATGGTGGCCAAAGGCCACCATTTGTGCATGGCATATAAGAGCACAGCATTTCCCCCAAAAATTTCAACAGATTACCTATCACAAGGAAGCGCATAATATGTCCTCCATGTGCGCACGGTGCGCGAAGCGCATCGTGCGTACATGGCCCATCTAGCGTAACGTGGGCACGCGGTGCGCGTAGCGCACCGCGTGCCCACCGTGCGTGCACGGCACCAACTGCGTAAAGCGAAGCGCACCGCGTGCTCACTGTGCACGCACGGTGCGCGAAGCGCACCGTGCGCGCACGGAACGAACTACGTTAAGTGCGCGAGCACGCCACGAATGGCGTAAAGTAACTTAGCATTTAAAAAACCGTACAAATTCACTGAAAAAAACATAGGTTTCACACACGTTATAGTTAGGAATTAGCATTTAAAAAACCTTGCAAATTCACTGAAAAAACCATAAGTTTCACACATGTTATAGTTAGCGGAAATTTTACTGATAAAAAACCAATGAAATTCCCCCGTTATAGTTAGTGCAGGAAACTATAACTCACGCGACCGCAATCTTCTGCTGATGACATATGTGTCTTTATGAAAAAAAAATATTTGTAATATATGTATAGCTAAAAATTTATGGAAGAAGACATGGGCAAATAAGTGTCTAAATACAGTATTAGCATCAGCAGAGGATTGCGGTCACGTGAGTTATAGTTTCCTGCACTAACTATAACGGGGGAATTTCATTGGTTTTTTATCAGTAAAATTTCCGCTAACTATAACATGTGTGAAACCTATGGTTTTTTCAGTGAATATATATATATATCACGCTCACTCTCCGTCTTGTTTCCCTTGCACTCACGATCGGGTGCTTTGATGCGCGGTGACGGACACCACGTGGATTTAAAATCCACGGCTCGCGGTATTCAAAGATATACCAGCACTCGCAGGAACATAACAACTCCAATTTTAATCGGAAGAAGTATACACAGTTAGACACATTTCGGCTTTCTGCCTTTGTCAATAGAGGCCGTCGCCGACATGCCACAGATTTAAATACAGCAGTGTTAGTTGACATAGACAGAGGACACCATGAATTGCTTCAGTCAAGGTGTCAGCCATTGTTAAACGGGTAACTCAATACGGGTTAAACTCAAATTGTTCAAATCTCAAACAAACTCTCTTATTGAAAGTCCCACATTATGAACTTTTATGGCATGCATTGTTATTTTGCCCTGAATGGGCTTGAGTAATACATGAATTATGCATACATTCTATTACTTTTCCTTATATATAAATGAGAATGGAGGTACGAGACATTACATCAATCTATATAAATATATATATATATAAACCAAAAAGGTCCTCCGTCGACTCGCAGTACTGTCAGCACTTGCTTCTGCAGAAAAAGAACCACGAACCACTGGAAATAAAGGCAATTTAAATATTTATTTTTGCTTTCCTCGGATAACGCGTTTCGGGCACCACTTGCCCATGATCACATAATCGTGAGGAAAAAACGGCATCTTTTTAAATGCATAAACCACGTGATAAGACACACACATAATAAACATAGTGAAAATACTAACATCGTTTTTGAATAGGCACACATTCTTATTTCTTGTTTCTGTATTTTTTCTCTTTCTTATCCTTGTGGAGGTGATGTGCCCATGGTCATAAGGCAGTCCCAATAAATATTCACAAGTCCATCTGTAATACAGGGGAATATAAATACTATATATAAATATATAAATATACATAAATAATATCATCAAATAGTATTTAGTACATCAATATATATCTATGTGTAAGTCCTCCTAGATGTAAATGATAGCCTCAGGTCTCCGCTGTTGCAGAAACCCTACATGATATTACTTAGACTGTCCTTAATACCTGTATAAATGCTGATATGTTGGTACACTTCCCTGAGCATCCCCTATCCTCCATATTTAGTTGGGATAAATCCCACGTGTACCAGTCAACCTCCTTGCTTAAAGTGCAAAATGTTTAAAGTGCTAACCAATGTACAAATAACAAACAATCCTAAAGTGCAAGTGCAGCATATGCCCCATCATAAATAATTAATGATATAAATACGTACAAAGTTCACGGGCCTAAAATAATTCAATGCAACCAGAACCGAATAAAATCCAATTCTGCATGCACCCAATTAAAAAAAGACAGCCCCTGCCGGAATTGATACTTATTTACAAACGGATACAAGATTCACATAGCATTAGCAAAAGACACATGTGACCAGTGCCAATAGGGCATAACGTCAGCTGATCCCAACTGACCTCTATAAGAAATTTTGCAGATCCTCAGTATTGTTTAAACCGTACGGAAATTTGCTATCTAGCTCCAGAATCATTTTAGACTCCAACTGTCTCAGAGCTTTCTCTCGATCACCCCCTTAACGCAATTTGGGAATGGCTGACACCACAAAATAACTTAAACAATTAAGATCATTATTATGTATTAGTTTAAAATGGCGAGCCACCAGATAGGATAAGTCATTATGCACTTTGGCCCACAAGTGCTGTAGTATTCTGACATGTACCTGCAACTTAGTGCTGCCCACATATCTTAGTCCGGCGGTGCATGTAAGAATATACACCGAAAACACTGTCCTGCATGTAAAGTTGCCCCTGATAGCTATTTTGTGTGGGCTGAATGGTGACAAATAATGTGTGGTATTCTTCCCAAACTTGCATGCTCTGCAGGTGGAACACTTCATAAAGCCATCTTTGGGTTGTAACCACATCTTCGCAACTGCCAATTTGTGGCAGGAATTCCCAATCTGTGTACGCATGGAAATACCTTTCCTATACGTAGCAGTTGGTTGAGCTGGTAACCTAGAGGACAGCACCCCATCTGTGAAAACAATCAGCCTATTACGCTTGATAATGGCCCGTATCTTCCTTTCTTGCTTGCTGAAGGTAGTGATCAATCTGGGGGCATCGCTATCAGCCCTGGACATTTGTAAATCTGAATTGTTACTAAGTAGGGATTCTCTTGATCGGTCCTTAGTTTTCTTAACGGCTGCTCTCAGGGTCCTCTCACTATAGCCCCTCTGTCTAAATATCTGGTAGGCCTCCTCCGTGCATCTGTCTAACTCCTCACTGTTACTGAATATTCTCTTGAGCCGCAAAAATTCACCATATGGAATATTACTAATCAAGTGCTTAGGGTGTGCACTGCTGGCATGAAGAGTCAAATTACCAGCAGTGTCTTTCCTATACAGTGTAGTAGATAATTGCCCTTGATTCTGGTAAACCTTTACGTCCAAAAATTCAATGCAGCTCTTACTGAGGTTTGAAGTAAACTTGAGGTTAGCAGTGTTATTATTTATCTTCTTGATAAAGTTAGATGCACTTAATTCACTGTCTCGCCATATGAAAAAAACATCATCGATGTATCTTAGCCATATATATATTACCTACTGCCGGTCATTAAAGTTAGGATCTAGTTTCCATAGGAAAATCTTTTTTTCTTTTCCCAATAACTTTGGCGCCGGTTGAAGAATATTTGCAACATTTTCAAAACTAGTGACCTGCTCCGGTCAGCTCCAGTCAGCTCCTTTCTTGAAAGTTTCAGGGTGATTCGTCAAGCGGGGGTCGAGAAAAAAGGGGGGTCCCAAAACGCATTTTCCCCATGTTATTTTCCATAGGAAACTTTAGACAAAGCTACAGGCCAAACTGCTGAACGGAATTACACCATATTTTTCAAAAAGGTAGGTCTTGCTTCAGAAAGAGTCCTTTTGTTAAATGGTGTAAATCCGTTCAGTAGTTCCTGAGAAATTAGAAAAAGAAAAAGTTTCAATCTCTGGGGCAGGGGTGAGTTCGCAAACCCTCCTGACCACGAGCTTCATTAGAATTGGCTTCCAACACTCCAAACCAGGAAGTGTTGGCAGCCAGCTTGTGATTCAGTAGAACGAGTCACAAGAAAACAGCAGAAAAAACATAAAAAAACAAGTAAAGAAGGCAGGGTAGAAACACCCTGACCCCTAGGCCTGCTCAGGGGGTCCCACAAGGACCCCCAGGGCCAAAAAAACAATGTTTTAAAATAATTTTGGCAGAAATTGCGATGGGTTCCCGAATCCCCCAAAAATATTTTTTTTAAATGAAGTGCGGGCTCTGGTGCTTCATTTAAAAAAAGCCCCCATGTGGGCCAGGTCCCGGGGGCATTGCCAATTTATTAGTGGGCGCCTGCGGGGTCCATCGGGGGCCCCTGCAGCCCCGGCGACTGCCACCTCCACGGGAGTGTGAAAAAAAAGGCTTGGGGTTGCAATCCAGCCACACTGCCCCAGGGACTACCACCTCCCCGGGGCTTTAACAAATAACTGCGGGGGGGCATGCAGCTCCCCCGCAGCACTGGGGACTGCCACCTCCAGGCTCATAAAAAAAGTTTGTGGGTCCCAATCCCCCTATGCTGCCCCGGGGGCCGCAACCTCCCCAGGGCTCTTTTATTAATTAAAACCTGTGTGAGGGGCTCGAGGCTCCCAACATGCCCTGGGGACCACCATCTCCCCGAGGCACTAAATATGTAAATGCGGGGGTCCAATATGGACCCCCAAGCCCCGGGGACCACCACCTCCCGCGGCTTTCTAATGGTAGGGAGGGGGCAGTGTGGCCCACCTCCTGGAGCCCTTCATGGGCTCCTGCAGTGTCTCGGGGTGCCAACCCCTGGGACAATGCTGTTTGCTATGGCAGGGCGGGAGCCTTGCGGCTCCCGCCCTGTTATACTAAACACTGGTTTGGATTTTAGAAGCGAGAGCAGGTTTCCCGCTCTCGCTTCCAAAATCCAAAGCAGATTGCTTTTCCACAAGGGGAGCTGCAAGTTAGTAGCTCACCTTGTGGAAAAGCAGTGCCCCGGGGGATGGAGTCCCCAAGGCGAATATAAATTAATGGAAGTGGCCTTTTTTTTCGCCAAAGTTTGGAGTCGTCACCCTAGATCAGCGCACAGCGCAGCCCCCTGTGTAAACGCAATGGGTGCGCGGCTGTCAGCGCGACCCCTGGTGTGAACGCGATGAGTGCGCAGCTCTCAGCGCGGCCCTCTGGTGTGAATGCGATGGGTGCACGGCTCTTAGTGCGGCCCCAAGTGTGATCGCGATGGGTGTGCGGCTGCATTAGTCTTGGAGGGTGCCTGACTCCTAGCAAAAATAATTACGATTTTTTTTATGTTAACCTAGGCTATAAGTTTAGTTATTGGATGGCTCTAAAAAGAGCCTTTGTTATCATTGGGAGATTGTTGCAGCTACATGTAAGTGCGGATGCAGAGCTTCAGGTTGTTGAGAAACACTCTGTTCCCTTCATCAGTGAAGTGTACTCCATCACTTCTGTAGATGCCATCCTTATAGAAACATAGATTGTTGTTATAGATGGAGCCCATCCTATGCTCTCTGAGGTAAGCAGAAACAGCTTTATTGACAATTTTTATAGCTTTTTCAATCTGAGGACAAAATTGATTGGACCTCTTCCATTTCTGTCTTTGGCATATGTATACAAAGACAGTTTGGGGGAAAAGTAACATCAATTCTGCATAGGTGTCCTTTATTAGCATTTCCAGACCTACCCCAGGCAATGTGCCTAGGACATTGCCACCACAGTGCACAATCATGAGGTCAGGGGGATGGAGATGCAAAAAGGTTTTAACCAAAGGCATCAATTGGCACCACTTTAATCCTCTCTGTCCAATCCATTTAATATCTACAGTTTGCAAAGCTAGGTTTTTGTCAATACCTCTATGTTCAGCTTCCTTTTGCACCAGAAAACTTAGCTGTGCCCAACAATCCACCCAGAAAGCATTTTGAAGGGATGTCTGTAGGTAATCAATAGATGTCTGCAGCTGAGGTAGTCAGTTGGTAGAATGAGAGGTATCTAAAATGGTGGACAAGATGCTGTTTTAAGAAAGCAGAGAAATGATTGGTTGTGTATGAACATTGTTCACTGAAAAATAGGGTGCAAGGGACTTTGTTTAAAAAGCATGTTTGTTGTTGCTCAGAAAAAAATGTTTGAAAGGCACAGTAAAGGACAAGGTCATGTTTTGCAAAGCCAATTGCAGTTGCTGTTTGCATTTGTAACATTGTGTGGTGAACTTGAAGATATGGTGAACTTGTGACCTGTCAGTTAAGTTGAATGTTCCATGAACTGATACTATGGAAACTGGCATTAAGCAGAAAGGGTGAAGAAGTCAGTTGCTAAGTGTTATTATGTGTCACCAATGGAAATGTGTTTTACAATTTGAAAATCTCTGGGAAGCAATGTTATTTGTTTCTTATATGTATTTGTATGAAGAAAGAGAGGGAAACCTTGCCATTACTGATATTACCTTGCTGAGACTGGTGCATTACATTGATTGTGTGTAAAAGAAAATCATGTCTGAGTGTGTGAGATTTTTCATTCAACACATTTTATTTGCAAGGTGAGTTATACATTTTTTAGGTTAAAAAATAGTCTGTACAGTAATATGTGTATTATTCAAGATGATTACTGATGTTATTAATTAAGCTTGTTTCTAAAGTCTGTTCAAAGGTATAGTTGAATGATGCTGCATGTTTTTAGATGATTGGTTGAAGATGCAGGACAAATGTGCAGTTTGAAATATGTTCATATCAGGTGTTGTTTATTAGCCTTCATTTGTTGTTCTCTCTACAAAGGTATAGTTGAATGATACTGCATAATTATAGATACTTTGGTAAAGATGCAGCACAACTGTGTTGTTTGAAAGATGATCATATAGGGTGTTAATGATTAGATTTCTGTTATTAGTTTGTACAGAAGTTAAAGTTAAATGATGCCATATATTTTAAGATAGAGTGGTGAAGTAATGTGCTGTAAATTAGGCTTCTTTTTGTAGCATGAGCAAAGGTAGAGTTGAATGATGCCACATAATTTTAGTTACAAAGGTGAAAATGCATAATAAAAGTGTGGTTTTAAAAATGTTCATAAGCGGTGTTGTTAATTACCATTCTTTTTTAAGTCTGTTCAGTTGTATAGTTTAATAATGTCACATATTTGTAGATTGAATGGTCAAGATGTAGCTTAAAAGTAAATACCACATATTACCCTTCCTGGCAAGTTGTAATTATCTACTTAACAAGATAGTATGTAACGACTCATCTCTGTGTTCAGATTGTATTTATACAGTTGTATGTATGCTTAGTAAATTATTGAGAGGTGCCTGACCGATTACAGGAGTGCAAAGGTAGTGAATATGTGATTTTAAAACGACATGAGTAAGGTTTGACTGGTTCCATATTCTGCAATCACCCAGTTAGTATCCACCCACTACCCATGCACTCATGCAATGACCCAGGCACTAACTCATGCATTGTTAAAATCCCCTGAGCAATACCTATGCCGTCCAGCAATCTCCCTGTCACTACCTATACACTCCTCAAATCAGCCAGCCACCCCCATGTCCTTATCCAATCACTCTGCCAAAACACTTATAATTTCACCATGCACTCTCTTTGCAGTACTGTAATCATGCAGCCACTACCCATGTACTCATGCAATGGCCCAGGCACTAACACATGCACTGCTACAATCCCCTGAGCACTACCCATGCAGTCCTCTAACCACCTACACACCACTGATTTACTCCTTCAATTACCCAGGTAGTACCCATGCAGTCCAGCAATCCTGCTGTCTCTCCCTGTGCATTCTTCCAGTCACCCAGACAGTACTATGTCCTTATCCAATCACTCTGACAAAACCCAAGCACTTATAAATTCACCATGCACTCTCCTTGCAGCACTCTAATCATCCAGTTGAAACCCATGTACTCATGCAATGACCCAGGCACTAACTCATGCAGTGCTACAATCTCCAGAGCACTACCCATGCAGTACAGCAATCCCCCTGTCACTCCCTGTGCACTCTTCCAATCACCCAGTGAGCACCATGTACATATCCAATCACTGCGTCAAAACCCAGGCACTTATAAATTCACCATGCACTCTGCTTGTAGTAGTCTAATCATCCAGTCACTACCCATGTACTCATGCAATGACCCAGCCACTAACTCATGCAGTGTTACAATCCCCAGAGCACTACCGATGCACTCCAGTAATCCCCTTGTCACTCCCTGTGCACTCTTCCAATCACCCCACCAGCACTATATACTTATCTAATCACTTTGCCAAACCTTAAGCATCTATAAATTCACTATGCACTCTCTTTGCAGTACTCTAATCATGCAGTCACTACCCATGTACTCATGCAATGGCCCAGGCACTAAAACATGCACTGCTACACTCCCCTGAGCACTACCTATGCAGTCCTCTAACTACCTACACACTACTGATGTATTCCTTCAAGTCCAGCAATCCCCCTGTCACTCCCTGTGCAGTCTTCCAGTCACCCAGCCAGCACCATGTCCTTATCCAATCACTGCACCAAAACCCAAGCACTTATAAATTCACAAAAGCACTCTCTTTGCAGCACTCTAATCATCCAGTTACTACCCATGTAGTTATGGAATGACTCAGGCACTCACTCATGCAGTGCTATAACCCCCAGAGCACTACCCATGCAGTCCAGCAATCCCCCTGCTACTCCCTGTGCACTCTTTCAGTCACTCAGCCAGCAGCATGTACTTATCTAATCACTGTGCCAAAACCAAGCACTCATAAATTTGCCATGCACTCTCCTTGCAGTACTCTAATCATCTACTCACTAACCATGAACTCATGCAATCACCCAGGAACTAACACATGCACTGCTACAATCCACTGAGCACTACCTATGCAGTCCAGTAATCTCCCTATCACTACCTATGCACTCCTCCAATCACCCAGGCAGCCCCATGTCCTTATCCAATCACTCCGTCAAAACGCAAGCACTTATACATTCAACATGCACTCTCCTTGCAGCACTCTAGTCATCCAGTCACTACCCATGTACTCATGCAAAAACCCAGGCACTAACATATGCAATGCTACAATCCCCTGTTCACTACCTATGCAGTCCTCTAACCACCTACACACTACTGATTGACTCATTTACCCAGGTAGTACCTATTCAGTCCAGCAATCCCCTGTCACTCCCTGTGCAGTCTTCCAGTCACCCAGCCAGCACTATGTCCTTATCCAATCACTGCCCCAAAACCCAAGCACTTATAAATTAATTGTGAGAAGTTGGCCTGGTATATGCTGTCCACTAGTTATAGTGAGCACCTTGCACCAGTCCAAACAACCCCTTATTGATGATAGGTTAAAGACAACCTATATTGAAAGCTATCCTAGTGGTAGCTATGGAGAGCAGCCTTCAGGCTTAGTCTTGAAGGAATGTAAAGTAGCTTGTTTTACCAGTCTATAATCTCTTGAATGGCTAAATGAAAGGAAAGCATACCAGGTATATATATAAAATATATGTATTTATTACTAAACACAGCCTACTAGTCTCTTTATGAGGCTAGAGGTCAAAACACATAAGTTACACTTCAAATATTACATTAAAATAGCACAAATACACGTTAGGCCCTAGGGGCGAGCCAAACAATATACTAAGATAGTGGTATAAGAACCATGACTTTATGAGACACAAGGCCTAGAGACTGTAGAATCACTGGGACCCCAAGGAACCACCCAAGGTAGTGACACAGGGGACCCATGGGGGGCCGAGTGCAGCGTGAGAACACTGCCGCTAGCTCCTGATAGCTTCTATGGGGAAAGTCGTGGTTAGATTTTTAAAAATAAGGGACACTTAGAGATGGACTAGGACCAAATCCTTTTGGACTTAGACAGATCTTAGACAGAGTCAGCACCCATGGGAGCACTGGAGTACTCGAGTTACCTCACCCAGGGAAGCCGGATGCATAGTTGTCAAATGGTGACGGGTCACGTCATTGTTTTCAATGGAAGCTGGCAAAGAAGTGCTGCTGCCGGGAAGAGGCGAAGTGTCCAAAGAGATCCAAGCCTGGATCGAAGATGTGAAGAACCTGAAAGCAGAGGGGACAGAGTCTGGGTCACTTGCCAGTGACCAGGGGCATGATAGACGAATGCCCACTGATGTCGGGAGTTTCAGGTGAAGAAGGGGAAACTTGACTCTTCAGCCACGGGGACCAGGAGGCATCTAGAATGACCAGGAGCTGGATTTGGGCTGTTCCACAAAAGATGTTCAGTGCTGCAGCATTGGTGCCCGGGTTGGATGCAACAAGCCTTGGCAACAGCAATCAATACAGAAAGGAGAAAGATGCTTTGGTGCAGACCAGCAAGTTCTGAGGGACTCCCCCAGCAAGGAGATGTGAGGGCATGTCTGGAGCAATCAGAGAAGCCCAAAGAAAGTTAGAGTTACCTTCACAGGTTACCAGTCGACGGACCAGGGATCGCAAAGGGACATCGAGAGGAATCACAAAATAGTGGCCCACTGGTCACTCGGGGTGACTAGGCCAACAATCTTCAGTGGATTCTCTGCTCGGGATCTGGGCTACAAGTAACCCAATGGACAGCCTCAGGAGGCGTCGAGAAGCTGACGCACTTGCAAATGTGCACAGTGTCCAGGGGTTCTGGTTCCATGGTACCCACGAGGGCTGCGGGTCTCAACTTTGCTCGGCACCTGGTTCGGCCTCTGGGAACTGTGGAAACCCACCTTTGGTGTCTTCGGTGTCCAGGGGGAGCTTCGGAGATGCAGACCGGACAGATGCGTCTTTGGTGCCTGCCAAGCAGGGGAGTAACTCCTTTACTCCAAGGGAGATTCTTCAGTCATTTGGCGTTGAACAGATTGTCGAAGTTCCAGGATTCAGTTTCAGCGTTTCCTCCAGGGATATCTAAAGTCCTGTTGCCAGGGGTTCCTACTTTATACCCAAGGAAGGGGTTGGACTAAAATCAGGGGACCCACCTATGGGAGGGTTTGGAAAGAGGGGTGGCTACACCCATTTCCTTTGTCTCGTTTCACACCAGAGCAGGGGCCGGTAGCCTCTGAACCGGTTTGAGCTGAACTATGCACAGGGACACCAAATGTGTCCCCAGTGCAGGACTTCAAAGCACTCTCAGAGTGCACCCACCCAACCCCAATACACTAAAGCCTGTCTGGGAGGTCGTGACACCTTCTTGTGACAGGAAACCTATTGCCCAGGCCTCCCCTGCTGGAGTTTCGGTCAGCAGCAGGAGGCCAGACTCGTGTCTGTGGCTGCAGCATCCATTTTGTGATGCCAGGGCTCTTTTAGGTTGGTACCGGGCATACCGGTGCATTCGTCGCTCCCTTTAGAATTGTGGGATCATAGTCCCACACCAGTTACTGGTGTGGGGGTATGATTCCAAGGTGTTTGACACCAAACACAACATGTTTCCGTGCAGCCAGTCCAAAATTAGCATTTACCGTTGGGTTAAGAGTATATGGTCAGGCCGCATCACAGACAACCCCGAAGAAGAGATTCCAAGGGCTGCAGAGGGGCTCTGTTCATGCATGGGCACCCTCTCACACAAAACCAAGCACCCTGCCTTCAGGATTGATAAGGCCTGCCATATGGGTGACTGATAGGTTTCTATGTGCAGTGATAGGTGAGATATAGTGGATCTATATCTCAGTAAGGGGTGCATGCACCACCTTACCCAGTCTACAGTAGCATACCTGTGGTGTCATTTTGGCAGGCTTCCCATGAGTGGCATAATACATGCTTCAGCCCCTGGTAGGCCTCTGGGGTACCTATGCCCTGGGTACATATTATACCATATACTAGGGACTTATAAGGGCACCCCAGAATCCAATCTGTGGGGTACCTAAAGTACATGGAATACATTTAGAGAGTATGCAGCTAGGCTGGGGTCCTGAATAGCAGGGCCCCAGCCAGACTAAAGTTGAAATACAGTGCAACAGCAGCAAAAAGTGGGGGTAACCATAATAAGAAGATCCTGCTCTCCTACACAAACCCCCACCAAATGCAGAGACATTAAACTAGCCTTGACCAGTTGAGTCTTCATGTTCTAAGTGGAAATATCTGGAGAGCCCATCTGCTTTGGCATGGTAACTCCCAGGTCTATGTTCCACTGTATAATCCATCCCCTGTAGGGAAATGGACCACCTTAAAATTTTGGGGTTTTCACCCTTCATCTGTTTTAGCCATACAAGGGGCTTATGGTCTGTCTGAATAATGGAGTGAGTACCAAACAAGTATGGCCTGAACTTCTTCGGAGCCCAAACCACAGCAAAGGCCTCCCTCTCAATGGCTGACCAACGTTTCTCTCTGGGGGTCAGCCTTCTGCTTATGAAAGCTACTGGCTGATCCTGACCTTCATCATTCAACTGTGACAGTACAGCCCCTACACCCAACTCAGATGCATCTGTTTGCACAATGAACTTTTTGGAGTAATCGGGACTTTGCAGAATGGGAGCAGTGCACATGGCCTGCTTCAGGTCAACAAATGCTTTTTGACAGTTAACTGTCCACTGAACCTTTTTGGGCATTTTCTTGGAAGTAAGGTCATTCAATGGAGTCACAATGGATCCATAACCTTTTACAAATCTTCTGTAATACCCAGTCAGGCCTAAGAAGGCTCTCACCTGAGTCTGGGTAGTGGGAGCAACCCAGTCCATTATGGTCTGGATTTTGCTCTGCAATGGTTGAACCTGGCCTCCACCTACGAGGTGGCCCAGATACACAACCTGACTCTGCCCTATCTGGCACTTAGTAGCCTTGATAGTTAGGCCTGCTTTGTGCAGGGCCTCCAAAACATTTCTCAGGTGGACCCGGTGATCCTCCCAGGTGGAGCTAAAGACAGCAATATCATCTAGATATGCTACACTATAGCCTCCCAGGGCTGTAAGGACTTGATTCACCAACCTTTGGAAAGTGGCAGGTGCATTCTTCAAACCAAAGGGCTTCACCACAAATTGGTAATGCCCACTAGGGGTACAAAATGCTGCCTTTGGCTTTGCATCATCAACTAGGCTGATCTGTCAGTAGCCAGCTGTCAAGTCAAATGTGCTTAGAAACTTGGCTGAGGCCAAAGTATATATTAGCTCATCTGCCCTTTGGGTGGGATGGGCATCAGTCCTAGTGACTGCATGGAGACCCCTGTAGTCCACACAAAACCTCATCTCTCTCTTTCCATCTTTGGTGTGAGGTTTAGGCACCAGGACTAATGGACTAGCCCAAGGGCTATCTGAGGGTTCAATGACTCCCAAATCCAACATCTTCTGGACTTCTGTCCTTATACAGTCCCTGACATGATCAGGTTGCCTGTAGATCATATTGTTCACAGGCAGACTGTCCCCAGTGTCCACTTCATGAGTGCACCAGGTGGTCTGACTTGGAGTCAGAGAAAACATATGTCTAATCTGGCTGAGAGGTTTTCTGCAGTCAGTTTGCTGCTGGACAGTGAGGCTGCCTGCCAAGACTACACCATCTACTGATCCATCATCAGGGTTCTGCAAGAGCAGGTCAGGGAGTGGGTCACTCTCTTCCTCCTGTCCTTCATCAGTAGCCATAACCAAGCCCATGTCTGCCTTGTCAACACATGGTTTAGTCTGTTGACATGAAGTACCCTATGGGGATGTCTAGGGGTTCCAATGTCTACCAAGCAGGTGACCTCCCCTTTCTGTTCAACATTTGTATGGGGGCCACTCCATTTATCCTGGAGGGCTACTGGAGTCACAGGCTCCAACACCCACACTTTCTGCCCTGGCTGGTAAACAGTTAGCACAGCCTTTTGGTCATGCCAGGCCTTTTGCAATTCCTGGCCAGCCTCAAGGTTTTTAGTTGCATTTTTCATATACTCAGCCATACTGGACCGGAGACCAAGTACATAGTCCACTATGTCCTGTTTAGAGGGTTTGAGAGGTAACGCCCATACCTCCTTCACCAGACACAAAGGACCCCTAACAGGATGGCCAAACAAAAGTTCAAAAGGGCTGTAACTAACCCCCTTTTGCGGCACCTCCCTGTAGGCAAACAAAAGGCAGGGCAAAAAGGATGTCCCATCTGTGCCTAAGCTTTTCTGGGAGACCTTTGATCATGCCCTTTAAGGTTTTGTTAAATCTTTCAATTAAACCGTTGCATTGTGGGTGATAGGGTGTGGTGAATTTGTAATTCACTCCACACTCCTTCCACATTGCAGTCAATTAACTGGACATGAAATTTGCACCCCTGTCAGATACTTCCTCCTTAGGAAAACCCACTCTTGAGAATACACCCAAGAGGGCCCTTGCCACCACAGGTGCTGTAGTGGTCCTAAGTGGAATGGCTTCTGGGTACCTAGTGGCATGGTCCACCACCACCAGGATAAATCTGTGTCTGGATGCTGTCTGAGGATCCATGGGACCAAAAATGTCAATCCCAACCCTCTCAAAGGGAACCCCCACCACAGGTAGTGGTATCTGGGGGGCCTTTGTGGTTCCACCTGCCTTCTCACTGGCTTGACAGGTTACACAGGAGCGACAAAACTCCTTAATATCTTCAGACATGTAGGGCCAATGAAAGTGAGGAACAATTCTGTCCCAAGTCATGTTTTGGACCAAGTGTCCTGCTAAGGGAATGTCATGGGCTAGTGTCAGTAGGAAGCCCCTAAACGTCAAAGATATTACCAACCTCCTGGAAGCACCATGCTTGGGGTCTCTACACTCTGAATAAAGGAGTCCATCATCCCAATAGATTTTACGGGTGCCACTAGCATTCCCAGCAACCTCATCAGCAGCTTGCTTTCTGAGGGGTTCAAGAGAGGGGCAGGTTTGCTGCTCCTGGCTCAGGTCTGCCCTGGAAGGGCCCCCTGTCCCCAAGAACTCAACCTGGTCAGGTTCAAGCTCCTCTGGGAGAGTTCCTTCATCAGGTACAAGATCATCTCCCTCAGGAGGCTGATCTGTATTCTGAGTCGGGGGGAAGGCACTGCTTTAACCCTACTGCTCCTCCTCTTGGGAGGCACCTGGTACATTCTTCCAGAATCCAGGGCCTGTCCAGTGTTAGACATTTTGACCTGTGACCTAGTCACAACAAATACATGTACAGGGATCCCGAGCATTTCTGCATATGTCCTGAGCACCACTTCAGCCCAAGCTGAAGTTTTCAGATCATTGCCAAGCAAGCATTAAACAGGGAGGTCTGCACTTACCACATCCTTTTTGAGGCCAGTTACCGCTCCCCAGGAGAAATTAACAACTGCCAAGGAATGGTCTGTCCTGACATTGCTAGTATTGGTCACTTGGTACATCTCATCAAGTATAATCTGCCCAGGATCCTCAAGATCTTTTGTCACCATTGTGACACTTGCTCCTGTGTCCCTGAATGCCAAAGCCTCTTTTACATTAATCAAAGGCTGCTGTCTGTATTTGCCCAAGTTACTGGGACTCACGAAGGAGGACATGTTGATGCCTCCATCACAGATCAGGACAGCCTGAGTTGGAACTCTGACTAGGCCAGAGTCCATCTCAGAACACAGGGTTAACCCTACTACACCCTTATTCTGAGTATTACCACCACCAATTGTAGCTGCACTGGGGGAACAGTTGCCTTAGGGGCAATGGTGGCTGGAGTTACGTCTTTGGACTTGGTGCAATCACTAGTCCAGTGAGGTTTCTGCTTACATATCTTACACCATGGCTTCTTATGGCCTTTTCCTTTATTAGATTGGAATTACCCCCTGAAGAAGATTTTTTGGGACCTTGTGAAGACTTCTGGTCTTTACCCTTCTCCTCACCCTTGTCAGAGTTCTTTGAATCTTGCTTCTTCTGGTCACCACCTTGGTTCTGAACCTTCTGCCTCACCCTGGTTCTGACCCATTTGTCTGCTTTCTTTCCCAATTCTTGGGGACAGGTCAGATCAGAGTCCACCAGGTACTGATGCAACAGCTGATTTTGACAATTATGAAGGATCTGCTCTCTCATAATTAAATTGTACAATCCTTGAAAGTCATGCACCTTGCTGCCAAGTAACCAACCCTCCAGAGCCTTAGCAGGACAATCTACAAAGTCCACCCAGACTTGATGTTGTGCCTTTTGGGTATCTATGTACTTTAACCTATATTCTTCAGTGGTTAGGCCAAACCCTTCAATCAATGCACTTTTCAGACTGGAGTATTCATCAGCAACCTCCTCTCTAACAGTGAGGAACTTATCTCTACCTTTGTATGCAAAGGAGAGCCACAGGATTGCTGCCCACTGCTCCTGGGGGACCCTTTGAACTTTACAGGCCCTTTCCAGTGCAGTAATCCATTTGTGGATGTCATCCCCACTCTGGTAGGGAAGGACAATTTTGTTTAGGTTTCTATGGTCATGAGACCTCTCCCAAACAAAAGGGAAGTTGCTGCAACCATGGCACTCTAGTCCCATCTTTTTTCTAGCTCTCAGGAGCTCTAGGGATTCCCCGTCTAATGTCAGCTGCTGCTTTCTGATTTTAAGCTGAGCTTCCTCATACTTCAGCAGTCTCTCACTCCTCTCCTATGAGCAGAGATAGAGGTCCCTATGGATGAACCATAATGGTTAGACTCCACTGAGGGAGATCTGGACCTTCTAGGCCCACCACCAACTCTCCCAGGAGGGACAAAGAGAGGACCATTGTGGTCCTCTTGATCATCTTCCTGGGTAGCTGGGTTTTCCAGGTCAAGATCATTGTCATCTTCCTGGTCATCATCAGAGGTCTGGTCATGGGGAATTTCACCCCTAGGCCCTTTCTCATCTGCTGCCCCACCCACTTTGCCTACCCCTTCAGACCCTATAGGTCTTCTGAGATCATCCAACAGAAGTACCTCTATGAGGCGTTGGGTGTTTGCACTTTTGCCTGCCTTCAGTCTCCTAGTACTGCATAATGCTCTCAATTCGAAGAATGGGAGATTATCATACTTGGTTGGAAGAAGCCCAGTGGCTTCTGGCAGGGACCCACTGGTTCCTGGCCTTGAAGACATCACTAGTGAAGTGTGGTGTATGCACTACCTACTCTAGTGTGCCTTACTAAACTCTCTTGAGTTGTAGAAAGGGCGTGCTAAGCCTTTGACACACAACTCTAAGTTCAGTAGAACTTACTGTATTCTAAAGCTTGTATTATATGTGCCTTAGGTACCTTTAGTGGTTTTCAGTTAGTCACTCAATTGAGATTATCTGGTAAAACAATAGCAAGCTGGAATCCCACCGCTGCCACCAATGTGAGAAGTTGGCCTGGTATATGCTGTCCACTAGTTATAGTGGGCACCTTGCACCAGTCCAAACAACCCCTTATTGATGATAGATTAAAGACACCTTTATTAAAAGCTATCCGATTGGTAGCTATGGAGAGCAGCCTTCAGGCTAAGTCTTGAAGGAATGTAAAGCAGCTTGTTTTACCAGTCTATAATCTCTTGAATGGCTGAATGAAAGGAAACCACACCAGGTATATATATAAAATATATGTATTTATTACTAAACACACCCTACTAGTCTCTTCATGAGGCTAGAAGTCAAAACACGTAAGTTACACTTCAAATATTACAGTAAAGTAGCACAAATACACGTTAGGCCCTAAGGGTGAGCCAAACAATATACTAAAATGGTGGTATAAGAACCATGACTTAACTAGACACAAGGCCTAGAGCCTGTAGAATCGCTGGGACCCCAAGGAACCACCCAAGGTAGTGACACAGGGGACCCACAGGGGCCATGTGCAGTGTGAAAACACAGCCGCAAGCTCCCGTTAGCTTCTATGGGGAAAGTCGCGGTTAGATTTTTAAAGATAAGGGACACTGAGAGATGGACTGGGACCCAACCCTTTTGGACTTAGACAGTTCTAGGGTCAACACCCATGGGAGCACCGGAGTACTCGAGTTACCTCACCCAGGGAAGCCGGGTTCATAGGTGTCAAATGGTGTCAGGTCGCGTCGTCGTTTTCAATGGAAGCTGGCAAAGAAGTGCGGCTGCTGGGAAGATGCGAAGTGTCCAAAGTGATTCAAGCCTGGATCAAAGATGTGATGAACCTGAAAGCAGAGAGGACAGAGTCTGGGTCACTTGCCAGTGACCAGGGGCGCGATAGACGAATGCCCACCGATGTCATGTGTTTCAGGTGAAGAAGGTGAAGCTTGACTCTTCAGCCACGAGAAACACGAGGTGTTGAGAACAACCAGGAGCTGGATTCAAGCTGAAGCACAAAGGATGTCGAGTGCTGCAGTGTTGGTGCCTGGATTGGACACAACAAGCCTTGACAACAGCAACCCATGCAGAAAGTAGAAAGATGCTTTGGTGCGGACCAGCAAGGTCTGAGGGACTCCCCCAGCAAAGAGGAGTGAGGGCACATCTGGAGCAACCAGGGAAGTCTAAAGAAAGTTAGAGTTACCTTCACAGGGACCCACCAGTCGACAGACCAGAGATCGCGAAGGGACCTCAAGAGGAATCACAAAATGGTGGCCCACGGGTTACTCGGGGTGACTAGGCCAACAATCTTCAGTGGATTCTCTGCTCAGTATCTGAGCTACAAGTAATCCAATGCACAGCCTCAGGAGATGTCAAGAAGCTGATGCACTTGCAAATGTGCACGGTGCCCAGGTGCTCCCGTTCCATGGTATCCACAAGAGCTATGGGTCTCACTTTTGCTGTGGACCGGGTTCTGCCTCTGGGAAGTCTGCAAACCCACCTCTGGTATTGCAAAGTCTTCGGCGTCCGGCGGGAGCTTCAGAGATGCAGACCAGACAGATGTGTCTTTGGTGCCTGACAAGCAGGAGAGTAACTCCTTTACTCCAAGGGAGATTCTTCAGTCATCTGGTGTTGGACAGATCATCGAAGTACCAGGATTCAGTTTCAGAGTTTCAACCAGGGATATCTAAATTCCTGTTGCCAGGGGTTCCTACTATATACCCAAGGAAGGGGTTGGACTAACTCAGGGGACCCACCTATGGGAGGGTTTGGAAAGAGGGGTGGCTACACCCATTTTCTTTGTCCAGTTTTGCACCAGAGCAGGGGCTGGTAGCCCCTGAAACAGTTTAAGCTGTACTATGCACAGGGACACCAAATGTGCCCCCAGTGCAGGACTTCAAAGCACTATCATAGTGCACCCACCCAGCCCCAATACACTTAAGCCTGTCTGGGAGGTGGTGACATCTCCCTGTGACAGGAATCCTATTGTTTAGGCCTCCCCTGCCAGAGTTTCTGTCAGCAGCAGGAGGCCAGACTCGTGTCTGTGTGAAGTACCGGGTTTTTATATGACCCAGCGATGCAGGGGAACACACCCTAAGACTTTGGGTTCTTCCTGTTTCAGACCCACAGAAACACAGAGTCTTCTTGGTGAAGTTAAAGATCGCTTTTATTGGCTGCAGACCAATCGCAGGTATCCGAGAAGTACAGTCACTATGTATGTTCTCAGGAGACTGCTCCTTAGCCAGAAACCCATCTTCTCTTATATACAAAATATTACGCTCTGGGCAACACCGCTCTTCTCTTGCAGTTGGTCATTCACATATCTTACTTCAAAGGACAAGCAGAGTCATGATTAAAATCCCACATTTCAGTTTGTCAAACCCATCATTATTTACCCAGCAATGCTCAGATCCCTCATCAGATATCAGCAGACCCTAATAAAACCGGGCACCTCCTCCTCGTAAACAAGCCATAAAGTAGGAAGCAGAAACAGGTGTGAAAGAGATTTAGGCAGGGCTCGTGCGGAATGAAGTACTTTATGATGTGTCAGACCCTGATGATAATCGCATTTGGCCGCGGGAATGAGCAACTGGCCGGACAAGCCCGACCTCGGGCAGCCGGGTCAGTATGCACGGGTCACGAAGAAGTCACTTGAAGGTGTACGTGTCTTTTCGGGCCTATGCATGGGCTTCATGTATTGCCTATGTGAGGGCAACAAAAACAGCCATTGTACAAAATGGAAGTCGGGTGTTCGACATTAAAGTCATGCCTACAGTGTAAATATTGCCTCTACATGTTGTGAATACTTAAGCGTACCGCATTTATAGTACGCGGTTTACTGGCAAAGGAAGCAACATGGTTGGGCTATGTCTAAAACAGGGTACCGAATTTTCAGAGTACCACAGACCCTCCTTTTGCCCTTACATGGGCAATAACCATTCTCCTGTTAATCCGAATCCAGGTCTATATTCACGAAGTCATGGAGATGTTGCTGTAGCATCATCTTATTGCTCAGTTCGCCTCTTGATACATGTCTCCTCATACACGATGTGACACAGAGGCTACACAGCGCAGGTGCGCATTGCATACACAGACAGAGCAAGAACAGAACTGCTAAGACCGTTCCAATGACTACTAGAATTTTCCAACCCCAGGCGGATACCAGTCCCCAGAGCCATCCCATCAATGACCAATCTCCTTTATCCACATGGATGGACTCGGAGATCCTGTGTAGTTTTGAAATGGCCTGGAAGACTGTCGGAGCGTTTTTTGGTATGAAAATACAACAACTTGATTGGATCACTCTGCATACTCCACCACGGTCGGCAAGTATGACATCTAAAACCATACGGTTCTGCAGCGTCATAAGGCGGTCCGCTTGCAGCTCAGCTGTCAAATTACCAAGGGCACCAGCCGTCACATTAATGGTGGACTCAACCACACGGACCAGTTGTCTTAGGTTTCTACTATTGACCATTGGTCCCCAAAACGGCAGGAAACCCAAAAAGAAGTCTCCTGCTTCCTGACCAGCAGTATCTTCCTGCCTTACAACGCCTCTTACAACTCTTGTTTTGTGGTAATCCGAGGCGGCAGTAAATGTTGGTGGCAACAAGTTCGCAACATAACATACGCCCGAGAAATCCGGGGTCAACCATGTGTATGCTCGATCGTGACAGACGAAGTATGTACCTTGGGCAGCCAAAAATGCAGGGGAAGACTGTGATGGGAAAGCGTATGTTTCAGCACAGTCACTCTTCCCTAGTTGCGCTCTTGGATTCAGACCATTGCCTTGTAAGCAAAACCGACCCATGTGGGGTACTACCCAAATTGGAGATGGACTTGCACGTTGTTTTTCGCCCAGACTAATCCTGTATCCCGATGCATTCCAGCCCACATATGCTCGCAATTCGTCCTTAGGAATGGATGTGTAAGCATCAATATCCCTACTCATATCTGCAACCCCTCTTATCAAGGCTTTGTTGTTTGAGCTAGGTTTAGTGGAACGTGGTGCTCTCGGCAGCACCAAATATGGGATGCCCTTGTCAATGTTATGTGGCATTAAGCCGCACACCCAGCAATTTGTCTTATTTATAACTAATTGGTGTTGATGCAAGAGTTGGATGAACGAGTTGTTTACAAACTCTGAACGTCTAGCTTGTTCATGTTCGGGCAAGGGGTGAAAAGAGAGTAAAGAAACAGTAGGAGGAGGTATGGGTTGCATAGTGGGTGTAGGCAATACTTGGAAAGATAGTAATATGGATCCTGCAGAACATATTATCAAACTAAACAAGGTCAATAAACATAACACTATAAAATGTTTACTTTTTACCACTCTGCACATTTTGATCTTAAAAGTCACTTCCTCAGCAAGTCTCCCCGCATTGAAAAACTCCATCCTCTAATCGTGCTGTTCGCGGCGGTTGGGTGTCTTCTGCTAAGGAATACTCCTGATGGTCCATTGGAACGCCCTAGACCAACCAGAACCGTTGACCTAGCGTCTCCGGCTTGTACCCCAAAGTCTTGGCACCGCGACCCTACAGCTGAACCCGGATGGTGGTTCGGAAAACAAAAATCCAAAAAGTTCTTCAGATGGGAGAGCTGCAGTATCAAAATTAGCACAGAAAGGAAGGTTTTTATTTGTCCATAGATCTTGACCTCAAGTTGTATTTATTTTTCCCAGGTACTGTCTGGTCCTGGAATAAAAGTTCAGGTTCGGAAGTGTCTAGTCGAATTGACGGAGGCACAGTCTCTTGCAAAATGTCATCGCTGTCTCGTTCAGACGTTGTCCCCTTTACGCGAGCATCGCTAAAAGGAACAAAACGAGGTACAGTCTCTGTTTCTGAGTCAGCGATCCTCTCCTGGACCCACTGGTCGTAAGGTAAAGGCAAAGGAATCCGTTTGCAGTGGGCTCCGTGTACCCAATTCTTTTTCCCCTTCACTCGAACCGCTGATCTTGTCGAGAGAAGGACGAGATGGGGTCCGGTCCAGCGGGGCTCATCGTTACTTTTCCGCTGGAAATTTTTCACCAGCACCCAGGAGCCAGGATTGATAGGGTGTCCTGGTGTCTCAGAGACCTGAGGTAGAGTACCGTGAACCTGTTGGTGTAAGACACGCAATTTAGCCGTCAATTCATACAGATAGTCAAGCAGTACTGGGAGTTCAATTTCGCTAAATTTAGTTGGTCTTGGCACGCCCCAAATATTGGCCGGGCGGCCAAAGATGATTTCATAGGGACTAAGTCCCACTCTTGAATGGACAGTCATTCTTGTGGATAGGAGTGCTAGGGGCAAAGCGTCTGGCCATTTAAGACCAGAGCTTGCTTGTATTTTAGCCAACTTAAGCTTGAGGGTGCCATTGTAGCACTCCACTAGTCCAGCCGATTGGGGGTGATATGCAGCGTGGAACTTTTGCCTAATACCTAATCCTTCACACACATTCTTCATCACGCGACCAACAAACTCACTCCCATTATCACTCCAGACCATTCTCGGCATTCCAAACCTAGGGAAAAACTCTTTTACAAGGACCTTAGCTGTGGATAAGGCGGTATTGTCTTTCAAGGGATAGGCTTCTATCCATCTAGAGAAGGCGCAAACAACAACAAGTACATATTTTAGATTGTTGCACCTTTCCATATGGATGAAATCTAGCTGCAAAACCTCAAACGGATACGTTGGAGGTGCGAAATGACCAGCTGGAGTTGGCGTTCCTCTACCAGGATTGTGTTTTAGACATACCATGCAATTCTTGACTACGTTTCTTGCACACTTGGGAATTCCCACATTTTGCCATACTGCGGCCAACAATTTACAAATTCCTTTTACACTTATATGCGCCATTCCATGGGCCATGGTCACCACTGCAAGTACATACGCATCAGGTAGCAACCATCGCCGGTGTTCTGTCAGATCAATCCAACAACCATTTTCATCCAACTTACCATTGCTTTCTCTCCACACACTCAACTCACTCTCTGTAGCTTCGGCTTGGAAAGATTTCACACTTTCTATTGTGTCTTCGCACACACCTACATCACCAGCCCATCTTGCAGGACCTGCAACATACATTCGATTTTTCACATCTTTCGCTGTCTCTTTCGCTGTTTCATTGGCAAACGCATTACCACGACCAACATCATCCGTCACTTTCTTGTGTGCGCTGCATTTCATAATCGCAACTTGCAATGGTAATGTTAATGACTCTAGGAGGTCATTTACCAATTGGCCATTCAGAATTTTAGTTCCATGAGAAGTCAAGAACCCACGTTCTTTCCACAAGCGCCCAAAACTGTGGGCCACGCCAAAGGCGTATTGGCTGTCAGTGTATATGTTTACTTTCATTCCCTTTGACAACACGCATGCTCTTGTAAGTGCATTTAATTCTGCCGCTTGGGCTGAGCCATGCGGTATTCGTGCAGTTTCAACAATCGTGTGCAAAGTCGTGATAGCATACGCAGCAGTTGTGTCACCATTCGGAAGCTTGAAACACGAACCATCCACCCATAAGGTGCCATCACTTTCAATCAGAGTGGTGTCTTTAAGATCCACCCTTCCTTTCGTTTCCTCTTCCGTTCTGAACACACAATCATGCTGTTCTGTCTCATCCGTTTCTGTCGTAGTCGGTAATAACGTAGCTGGATTCAATGTGTTGCATCTTTTTACGTGTACATGGTTGGCTAGCAATATGAGTTCATATCCTGATAATCGAGCACTAGTTAAGTGCTGTGTCTTGGTCCTGTTTAATAGTGTGTCTACTGCGTGCGGGACCATTACAGTCAATGTGTTATTCATTACTAACCCGGCAGACTGCTGGATAGAGGCAGCTGCTGCCGCTGTGGCTCTTAAACAACTTGGCAATGCCCTCGCTACCGGATCCAGAGTCGAGGAAAAATATGCGCATGGACGCGGTCTGTCACCGAAAGGCTGTGTTAACACGGACAATGCACAACCGTCCCTTTCATGCACGTATAATGTAAAAGGCTTACTGTAGTCAGGGGTACCCAACACAGGGGCTGAACATAAAGCCCTGCGCAATTCCAAAAAACTATTCTGACATTCGTCCGACCATGGGACAGGATTCGGTGTGCCCTTACACGTTAAGGCTATCAAGGGTTTTGCTAGCAAGGAGAAATTCGGAATCCAGTGCCTACAGTACAAGGTTATACCCAGGAAAGCACGCACTTCTCTTTGCGTTCTAGGCACATTTAATTTTGCAATGGCTTGAATTCTCTCTGGGGTCAGTTTCCTTCCCTCCTTCGATAAGAGATGACCTAGGTAGGTCACCTCTTGTCGACAATATTGCAGTTTGGAGAGAGATACTTTATGATGAAGGGAAGACAAATGACGCAACAATGTCAATGTTGCTTCTTTACAATTCTCCTCAGTATCTGCAGTTATTAGTAAATCATCAACGTACTGCACAAGCGTTGCGCCATTAGGTAAAACAATTGCGTCAAGTTGTCCTTTCAAAGCCTGACTGTATATTGACGGACTCTCACAGTAGCCCTGGGGAGCGCGTTTAAAACGGAAACTTCGGCCACCTAAACAAAAGCCAAAAATATCCCTGCTTTCCTTGGCGATCGGAATGTTAAAGAAGGCATTCTTTAAATCGATCACCGAGAACCAAGCAGCGGAAGCTGGAATCATCGTTAACAGGGCAGTTATATCAGGGACAACTGGAAACTGTGGTACAACGATCTTATTGACCTCTCTAAGATCGATCACAAATCTGTAGACAGGTGGTTGAGAAGGGTCAGTACGTTTCAACACAGGAAGGATAGGACTATTACACACGTTTCCTCTTGTCTCCTCAATTACATCTTTTTCAATTAAATCATGGACAATTGCTAATAACGCTTTCTCGCCCTCATTAGAGATCTTGTACTGGGGAATGCGTGGCATTGCAACATTAGCTTTCAAGGTGACCACATATGGCGGTATTCTCAAGAGACCCACATCGTCAGGGCCGGTGGCCCAGAGGCTTTTAGGAAGAGACGACAATTCAGCTGGCAATTTATCCTTTGCTAAAAACATTGGTGAAATCACCTCTCTGCCCAGTGTAAGTTGCACCCCTGAGGGGGAGCAATATAATGTTGCATGTAATCTCTTCAATAGATCCAATCCTAACAGATTCTCATTACAACCTGTCGTCAGGATAAGAGGTGCTCTCAGCTCACAAGGTCCAACAGATAGGGCAATAGGATCGGAAATCGGGTTCCTAACCGGGGCGCCAGAAAAACCTACGGAAACGTTCATTTCGCCAGACAAAGGTGCGCCAGGGAGTTTCGAATGCATAATTGAACTCTTTGCAGCGCCAGTGTCCAATAGAAAGGGTTCTGACACACCCGCTGTAGTTACTTTGACATAGGGTCCACTTTGGTCTACTGGTACTGGAACAACTCCCTCTCTTTGTCTGTGGCAGCCCTAGTTTTCATTCTCCTCTGTATTGCCATCTTCGGCGTAATAGTCGTTATTATAGTACTGTGCTGTCTTGCCAGTCTCATTGCCTTGCTGATCAAAGGCATTCATCGTATTCTGAGGTGGAAGGGGACGCGCACTCTCAGGGCCATTCCCACGTCCTCTTCCTCTGGGAGCTTGTTGACCACCTCTACCTCTCGCGCCATATGCATTATGTGTACGCTGCGACAGAATAGGGCAACTATATTTATAATGACCCTCTTGTTTGCAATACGAGCATTGATTCGGGCCTACAGGAACACGTTGTAGATACCCAAGTCTTTGCGAGTTATTCTGAAACTGGTGGTGCTGTGGATAGTTACCCTGGCCTTGCTGATAATTATTCTGACTTCCACGTGGCTGGTAAACCTGTTGCAATAGAACCTTGGTTTTTAACTCTTTTGTTTTCTTGTCTGCTCTTTCTTTTTCATCCTTATCTCTATTTTCGTAATACTGCGCAGTGGCCAGTATTTGCGCTGAAGAAGACACCGCCCAAGAACTCTCAGAGTCCTTAAGCTTCTTGCATAACTCAGGAAGCAAATTATGTACGAATTTATCGACAAACAACCGTTGACCACCTTCTGTACTCATATCTTGTCCGCTGTGGTCGAGAAACCTTTCTTCAAACCTAGTGAAGAAATCGGACACTGTTTCATCTTTCTTCTGCTTGCACGCAGATAGTTTGTCCCAATTTACGCGCATTGCGGGCATCAAAGTTTTCATATAAGTTATTATCCTACCCGGGAGTTCTGCTACTACTTGCTCGGGTTTTGCACCACCAACTTGCCTACCATCTGCAGCACTGATATTAGCCCACGTATCACCCAATTCACCAGCATGATCCGTATTACGGATCAATCCCCACAAAGGCTGCGGAACGACATTCCCGAACAACATATCGATGTCTGCCAAATTCATGACGCATGATTCTGTGGTTTGTGACAACTCCTTATAGTACCCTGCGGGATTCTTTCGGGGGTCGGGCAGTGTTTGCTTGAGCGCGATGACTTCAGATCGCTTCCATGGAACATGTACCCAAACGCGTTGAAAATGCGCTGGTACAGCAGCAATACCACGAGCGGCATCAGCCGCGACTGCTTCCTTCCATACCGGGGGGACTTCCCTCATCGGGTATTGGCGCGCTTTTACCTTTTTCTTTATAGGGGAATCCTGTTCAAACAATGACTTAGTAAACTCTCTATTTCTGAATGACAACAACTTTTTAACAGCTTTATCAACATCAGGGCCCACGATCGTACCTTTCCCAAAATCGAATCGCACATGGCACAACTCCTGTGGATTTGGGTCTAAGCCATTATCTTCTAATTCCTCGCAGAGAAAATCGCACATTTTATCAAACACATATCTTTGCTTCGGTGCTTCCCACTGACGGAAAACGTCTATAACAGAATCCTCATCATATCGTGAGGGGAGAATAATCCAATTACGTGCCATGTTGTCTAGTACTTCCCTTTCGTGAGAATTAGGCAGCTGACTACGTAGCTGCTTACGCTCTAAACCAGGGGTCACATTAGGTGACCCGAAAAGCGGTAACAAAATACTAGTGATAGCAGTAGCTAGTCGCTGTCTGGTAGAAGGAGAAGTTGATGCGAGAACAGGGGGAAAAGTAGAAGGAAGAAAAACGGGTGCGGATACAGGCACTGCGGTACTACCAGGGGGAAGGCCAAGAGAAGCGGCCGATGTGTTAGGTAGAGTTGCAGGAGCTGTAGAAGAAGCAGATAGCAAGGTCGGCAGCCCTAGAGGGGGCTGCGTCGCAGGCATAGGAGCCGGCGGAGGAGTCGCTGGCGGCTGTGGGGGAGCTTGTGCCAAATTCACTGGAGGCTGCATGTTTAGATGTTGCGGGGGTGCCATAGCGCTCTGCGCATATGGTGGTGGCGAATTTAACAATTGTGACATTAGGGAATCTTTTTCGTTTTCCTTCGACGCATCTTGCTGAAGCGGCGATAGGACTGGGTAGCATTTATCCATTGCTAGTTTACGTTGCCTATGCAACTGCTCATTCATGCGTTCTTCCTCATTTTCTTTCAATTGCAAAGCTGCTTGCATCATCGACATACCGTTCTTATTTTTTTTTGCTAATTTGATTTCCTTCTGTTTGGCCTCCTTTCGCCATAAGCGGAAAGAGTCAAACATCGCCGGCCAGGCTTTCTTTGCGAACAATTTTACCTCTAGGTTATCTAGAATATCCGTGTCGAAGCTACCATTTTGGGGCCATTTCAAAACACCATCTTTCCTAGTGTACCTGACCCATGTTTCATTATAGGTAATGGGACCCACACCATGCTTTACATAGAGCTCGTAAGTTTGAGTCCCAACTGGAGGGACCGGACACGAGTCCTCTAGTCGGGGATCTTTGTTGCAACCCAAACAAAACTAATTTCCAAATATACCAGCAGTAGGCATCTTTGCTCACTAGTCTAGTTTCAAACGTCGAAGGATTATCAACTACGATAGTCTCGTGAATACACAAGTCCTTCGGCTTTGGTACTTGCAAGTTCCAAATCAAAGCTATCCCGTCAAAGAGATACCAAACCAGAAAACCAAACTGGGAGACGCTCCACTCATCCAAATATACTTAACTGAGTTATCAATGATCGATGGCGTCACCAGAAGACTCTCTCGATTGTTTCGCTCTACCAAATTCTAAGAAAGGGTCCAAAACTGACTGCTCCTTAGCCAGAAACCCATCTTCTCTTATATACAAAACCGCTATTCTCTTGCAGTTGGTCATTCACATATCTTACTTCAAAGGACAAGCAGAGTCATGATTACAATCCCACATTTCAGTTTGTCAAACCCATCATTATTTACCCAGCAATGCTCAGATCCCTCATCAGATATCAGCAGACCCTAATAAAACCGGGCACCTCCTCCTCGTAAACAAGCCATAAAGTAGGAAGCAGAAACAGGTGTGAAAGAGATTTAGGCAGGGCTCGTGCGGAATGAAGTACTTTATAATGTGTCAGACCCTGATGATAATCGCATTTGGCCGCGGGAATGAGCAACTGGCCGGACAAGCCCGACCTCGGGCAGCCGGGTCAGTTTGCACGGGTCACGAAGAAGTCACTAGAAGGTGTACGTGTCTTTTCGGGCCTATGCATGGGCTTCATGTATTGCCTATGTGAGGGCAACAAAAACAGCCATTGTACAAAATGGAAGTCGGGGGTTCGACATTAAAGTCATGCCTACAGTGTAAATATTGCCTCTACATGTTGTGAATACTTAAGCGTACCGCATTTATAGTACGCGGTTTACTGGCAAAGGAAGCAACATGGTTGGGCTATGTCTAAAACAGGGTACCGAATTTTCAGAGTACCACATGTGGCTGCAGCATCCATTTTGTGATGCCAGGGCTCTTTTAAGTTGGTACCGGGTATACCGGTGCTGTCATGTCTCTCCCTCTAGAAGGGTGGAATCATACTCCCACACCAGTTACGTATGATTCCAAGGTGTTTGACACGAAACACAACATGTTTCCGTGCAGCCAGTCCAAAGCTAGCTTTTACCGTTGGGTTATAATGCACTTAAGAGTATATGGTCAAACTGCACCACAGACAACCCCAGAGAAGAGATTCCAAAGGCTGCAGGGGGGCTCTGCTCATGCATGTGCACCCTCTCACACACAACTAAGCACCCTGCCTTCAGGATTGATAAGGCCTGCTATAGGGGTGACTGTTACGTTTCTATGTGCAGTGATAGGTGAGAGATACTTAACCTATATCTCGGTAAGGGGTGCATGCACCACCTTCCCCAGGCTGAAGTAGCAGACCTGTGGTGTAATTTTGGAGGGCTTCCCAGGGATGGCATAATACATGCTTCAGCCCCTGGTAGGCCTCTGGGGTACCTGTGCCCTGGGTACATAGGTTACCGTATACTAGGGACTTATAAGGGCACCCCAGAATCTAATCTGTGGGGTACCTAAAGTACATGGAATCAATTTATAGAGGAAGCAGCTGGGCTGGCATCCTGAATAGCAGGGCCCCAGCCAGACTAAAGTAAAAAAACAGTGTTACAGCACAAAAAGGGGGGGTAACCAAAAGAAGCAGATCCTACTCTCCTACATTCATTATGCCACTCCTTGCAGCACTCGAATCATCCAGTCACCACTCATGTACTCATGCAATCACCCAAGCATTAACACATGCACTGATACAATCCCCAGAGCACTACATATGCAGTCCAGTAATCTCCCTGTCACTACTTATGCACTCCTCCATTTACCCATGCAGCCCCATGTCCTTATCCAATAACTCCATCAAAACACAAGCACTTATAAATTCATCATACACTCTCCTTGTAGCACTCTAATCATCCAGTTACTGTCTATGTACTCATGCAATGACCCAGGCACTAATTCATGCAGTGCTACAATCCCCAGAGCACTACCCATGCAGTCCAGCAATCCCCTGTCACTCCCTGAGCACTCTACCAGTCACCCAGCCAGCACCATGTCCTTATCCAATCACTCCGCCAAAACCCAAGCACTTATAAATTTGTCATGCACTCTCCTTGCAGCACTCTATTCATCCAGTCACTACCCATGTACTCATATATTGACTCAGAGACTAACTTGTGCAGTGCTACAATCCCCAGAGGACTACCCATGTACTCCAACAACCCCCCTGTCACTCCCTGTGCAATCTTCCAATCACCCAGCCAGCACCATGTACTTATCCAATCTCTACGCCAAAACCCAAGCACTTATAAATTCGTCATGCACTCTCCTTGCAGCATTCTAATCATCCAGTCACTACCCATGTACTCATGCAATGACCCAGGCACTAAGTCATGCAGTGCTACAATCCCCAGCGCACTACCTATCCACCCCAGCAATCCCCCTGTCACTCCCTGTGCACTCTTCCAATCACCCGCCAGCACTATATACTTATCTAATCACTTAGCCAAAACGCAAGCACTTATAAATTCACCATGCACTCTCTTTGCAGTACTATAATCATGCAGTCACTACCCATATACTTATGCAATGACCCAGGCACTAACACATGCACTGGTCCATTCCCCTGAGCACTGCCTTTGTAGTCCAGTACTCTCCATGTCACTACCTATGCACTCCTCCAATCACTCAACCAGCCACATGTCCTTATCCAATCACTCAGACAAAACCCAAGCACCTATAAATTCATCATGCCTCTCCTTGCAGCACACTAATCATCCAGTCACTACCCATGTACTCATCCAATCGCCCAGGCACTAACACATGCACTGTTACAATCCCCTGAGCACTACCTATGCAGTCCAGTAATCTCCCTGTCACTACCTATGCACTCCTCCAATCACCCAGGCAGCCCCATGTCCTTATCCTATCACTCCGTCAAAACACAAGCACTTATAAATTCAACATGATCTCTCCTTGCAGCACTCTAGTCATCCAGTCACTACCCATGTATTCATGCAAAACCCAGGCACTAACATATGCACTGCTACAATCCCCTGTTCACTACCTATGCAGTCCTCTAACCACCTACACACTGCTGATTTACTCCTTCATTTACCCAGGTAGTACCTATGCAGTCCTGCAATCCCCTGTCACTCCCTGTGCAGTCTTCCAGTCACCCAGCCAGCACCCTGTCCTTATCCAATCACTGCGCCAAATTCCAAGCACTTATAAATTCACCATGCACTCTCTTTGCAGCACCCTAATCATCCACTTGCCACCCATGTACTCATGCAATGACCCAGGCTCTAACTCATGCAGTGCTACAATCCCCAGAGTACTACCCATGCAGTCCAGCAATCCCCGTCATTCCCCGTGCACTCTTTCAATCACCCAGCCAGCACCATGTACTTATCCAATCACTGCGCCAAAACCCAAGCCCTTATAAATTCACCATGCACTCTCCTTGCAGCACTCTAATCATCCAGTTACTACCCATGTACACATGTAATGACCCAGGCACTAACTCATGCAGTGCTACAATGCCCTGAGCACTACCGATGCACTCCAGCAATCCCTCTGTGACTCCCCGTGCACTCTTCCAGACACCCAGCCAGCAGCATATAGTTATCCAATCACTGTGCCAAAACCCAAACACTTATAAATTCACCATGCACTCTCCTTACAGTACTATAATTATCTACTCACTACCCATGTACTCTTGCAATGACTCAGGCACTAATACATGCACTGCTACAATCCCCTGTCCACTGCCCATGCAGTCCTCTAAACACCTAAACACTACTCATTCACTCCTACAATTATCCAGGTAGTACCTGTGCAGTGCAGCGAACACAATGTGATTTAACAACAAAGCATTTAATTGTTTTTTATGTAGAACATGTTTTTTTAGTAATAGAATAGTATATTTTTATCTATTTTTATTAATAATATTACATTTTTTTCAGATATTCTTCATCATCATTAAAAAAGACTTACCATGACAAAAAAACAGTAAGGAGGAAACAAAAAAAGACAACAGCAATAATTAGATGAACATGTGGGAAAAAAGAAAAAGTCTTGCGGTAAGAGATCAAAATAATTTATTAATAGACTTTCAAGGACTAGAAACAGTTTACACAATGTAGAAAGTAGAAAGAATACCTCAAGAACAAAGAAGAATGAAATGAAAAAGGACAAATGAATGGCACATCACGTTCTGAAAAAACAATCTATGGTAAAAGAACAAAGAATCAATTTGATGAAATAAGGAAAAGAATGTTTCACAATAGAATAGTACAACATTTATTAAAAGAAGGCAAGAAATATAAAAAAAATCTGCATTTTATAAAAAGAAGAAACTGATTTAAACTATTGTTGAAAAGGCTTTTGATTTCAAAAGTAAATTATTCATTTAAGTTTTAAACAGAATGTGATCGTTACATAAGCCAATACGTTTTATGAAGGCCAAAAGTAAAAAGAAGAGACTAATTAACAGAACTAACTTTTGTGATATTTTTTTGGGTGAATGGAAGCACACTTCAAGTTCAGAGCCTTTTTTTAATGAAGATATCTATTTTCAAACCAATACATTCGTTCATGCGGTTGATACCAGTGGTCGTGCTTATGAAGTGAAGAACGGTTGTGCAATTAAAAAAAAAAAGATTGTTCCTAGAAATGTAGAAGAATTGATAGCTGATGAAGTTCTAGGGAGACGTACTAAAGCCCTAGTGTATACTTGGGATTGTAGTAATATTTGTAGTATACGACAGAAGTCTATTGATATTTTGCGAAAATTCTTACGAGCGTACAGTAACAAAAGTGTTAAACAAAAGATTAAGATGCTGCAAGGACTAGATCCTTGCAAAGTGAGAAAAAATACATACGGGTTTGCAGGGTCATTCTCTGGCTTGTCTTTCTAGAAAAGTGTGTGAAAGTGTTTTTCATCATTTCAGAAGGTTAGCAGTACATCACTCTCAAATACGGAAGTTAGTAAGAAGATTGTACTACGCAAAAAGTCCAGCAATAATTTTAAGTGATTTAAATAGTGCTCTTTTGCATGGGTCAGTATCAGATGTAAAAAAAGTTTGTGATGTAATAGAGTTTTGTTACTTTGGTCCTGAACAAGAGTGTAAAGAAAGTGAGACATTGATAGAAGTAGGTGTAGGAGAAGACGTGTAGGATAGTAGTACTGAGATGTTTGAAGAAGAAATTCCAAGTTTAAGATAATTTGTTGTGAAAGACCCCATTATGTTTGTATTTGTTGTCGACGAACTCACTATAATATTCAAACTAGAAATGTTGATCTTTATTTAAAAAGTGAAAAAGAAACCAATGATGAGTGGAAGGTATTTGTAACTTATTTGTTGGTAGAAGATTGCTTTGTTTTGGGTACTGATCAACATATTTGTAAATATTGTTATACCAAATTAGAGGATAACAAAATGCCAGCTAGAGATGTACATAATAACCTAGAGTTGGTAGGTATTCCTCCAGAGCTGGTAGATTTAAATACTTATGAGTCCATTCTGATTCAATCTGTGCACCCGTTTCAGGCTATTGTAAGAGGATTAAAAGGAAGAGTTGTGTATTTACCTTTAGATTTAAAGAAAAATATTGAAACTATTGGTGTAGAGAAAGAGGAAACTGAACCTATAGTTATTCTAGGTAATGGTGTTCCTACAAAGATTCGGACAATATGGCAAGAATTAGTAGATTTGAGCAAAGTGCAAAATGCTACGTTATATCTCATAAAAAACAATGATTACTACAAAAATGTGTATGTGGAAGAAGAAGAAATAGTTTTAGGAGATGATAGCGAAATTTCAAGTGGCCAAATTGAAAAAGTGGACATGTCCAAAAGAGAAGAAATTTACGAACATTATAGTGTACATCCTTTACATTCAAAGGAAGTGATTGGAAATACTATTGAATTGCTTCAAATGAAGAAAGCGTGGGGGACTCCCATGATTGTTTGGTAAAAAAGTTTGGAAGCTTGTTGTTTTGTTTTCCACAGATCTTCCCCACTGTAAAAGGTGGATGATATGACGACCAACCAGTACAGATTCCCACATCAGAATATCGGACAACAGGATTGTACTCAGAAGATCCAAGATTTCGACAATGTATCCCATATCTATTTCATCTTTTGTTTAAAATTGCCTTGTCTGGACTTTCATATGCAGTCAACCACATAATAAAAACAGGAGTTCATCTTCAAAATGTTTCTGCAAACGAACTCATTGACAAAGTACATCAAAGAGATGATCATTTTGAATCTCAATTGATGAATTTGATGGCGTGTCAACGTGGTACCAATGAGTATTGGTATCGTCATCATGGAGAACTTAAATGTATGTTATGGAACTTAGGAACCCCTACGTGGCTATGATGTATTTTATCTGCAATAAAAACAATCCTCCTCTTGGAGAAGTTATTGATTTCTTTTCGAGAAAGGAGTATCAAGCTAGAGGTGCTCCTCATGTACATATGCTTTATGGATGAAGGATGCACCCACATTTGGAACTGATTCGGATGAGACTATTTTATCTTTTATTGAAGACTATGTTACATGTGCTATACCAAAAACAAGAGAAGAAAACACATTAAGACAACAAGTTTTACGGTTTCAAACTCATCGATGTGGCAAATACTGTAGACGGAAATACAAGTCAAAGGAAAAGTTCTATACCAAATGTCGTTTTGGATTCCCACGTCCAGTAACATCCAAAGGAAGAGTCCACAGTTTCATGTCAGCATTGAGGCCTACTATCACTAGAAAATCTCCCAAAAATACTTACAATTTAAAAAGAAGTGAAAAATCAAAGTATATTAATGATTATAATCCAGTGATTTTGTCGATGTGGAATGCTAATATGGATATCCAGTATGTTGCGGATAATTCCATTGCTCTTGCTCGGTATGTAACATCATACATAGCGAAATCTGAAAAGACGGAATTGAAAGAAATATGGGAAGAAATTTCCCAAGAGAAGACTCTTAGTAAGAAATTGTACAGCTTTAGTTTGAAGATGCTGTCCCATTGAGAGATTGGATCCTACGAATGTTCGGATCGGTTGTCCTCTGCAAGTTTATATTTAAAGTCAAGAGAAATCATTTGGGTTAGTCTAGGTCTTGCTGGAACAGGAAATCGAGTACTTAAATCTATACAGGAAATCGAATATTTAGCATTAAATGAACGGGAAAGCACAGATATTGTTAAAACAAACATGTTGGATATGTACTGTCCAACTAGAAGTTCCCATCTTGAAAACATATGTCTCTATGAAGTACTGCAATATTGCAGTTTTAAGAGAAATATTACAGAGAACATACATGAAGAAGAATTTGCAGTGATTGGTTCAGAAGGATGTTTGGTGAAACATAGTAAAGGAAATCTGATTAATCACAGTAAACTGAGTCGCGATAAACCTGATAAAAGGGAATTTTACTATTTAGCACTTCTGCAACTCTTCAAGCCTTGGCGTACTGAAATGGAATTACTTGGAGATTTTCAGTGCTATGAAGATTCTTTTAATGCATGTAAAGATAGCATTGACTGCACCGTTTTTCCAAATTATCTCCAAATGTTGTATGAAGAAATTGAACAGGAAGCTAGTATTGCAGTTGAGATTGCTGCAGACAGTTCTCAAGATAGTCAAAGTTCTGCTCCACCGAGTAAAGATCCACTAGGACAACTAATTCTTATAAATTAAGCAACAATAGCCATGGGTGAAGTGGTAACAGCAATGCATCAAGCTCAACACGATATTATGGACTTAGGAAATTTGGAAGAGCAACTAGATATTGAACAGAAAGAAATATATCAGCAAGTGACACAACAGATCAACCATGGTTTACTTCATGAAGAAAAGAATGCAACTCCACATCTTTTAAGCCTATTCAAATGTATATCAGTGGTCAAGCTGGTACAGGAAAAAGTTTCATAATTAAAGTTTTGACCAGTTATTTACAGAAATCCACTGAATCACATTTATCTTGTGTTGCAACTGCTCCAACTGGCTTAGCAGCACACAACATTAAAGGGATTACATTACATTGTTTACTAATGCTACCTGTTGAACAAGAAAACAAGTTGGAATGTCACAAACTTTCTGGAGAAGCTTGTTATGAAGTTTCAAGAGTACTAAAGAAAATTAAACTGCTGATTATTAATGAGATGAGCATGGTCTCAAACTTAATGCTTGCCTTTGTGCATTTAAGAATGCAGCAAATTTTAAAAAGAGAATATGATGTGTTATTTGGAGGAAAACATGTGATAGTTTTTGATGATCTACAGCAACTTACTCTTGTAAAAGGGCAACCAGTTTTAAAAACACTTGTGCATGAAGATACCAGGAAATCTTTGGGACGTATTGGAAATGTCAACATTTGGTCATATTTTGAATACAAATAACGTATTAAAAATATGCGAGAGATGAAGATTATGGAAGCATTCTCCAAGATATAAGAATTGGTGTATTGACAGAACATGGTAAAGAAGCTTTGCGAAGTCGGCTAGTTCCAAACGTGTTTCCAAATGATAATGTAGCTCTGGAAACAATATACAGAACAATTGGAGAAAATAAATCTATACTCTGCCTAATGCCAACACTGGGAGAGTGTTCTAAATTCAAGAAAGAACTTTTAAAGCTGGAAAAACAACAAATAATAAAAATGGAAGCCATTGATAAAATAGAGCATGAAGGAATTACTAATATTTTGACAGAAAAATTAAAACCAATATTGGATTCATTGGAAAAATCTATATCTAAGACTGATGGTTTAGAAAAGAATGTATATGTATGTGAGAACTGTCGGGTAATTTTATGGCGTAATTCAGATGTGGAAACACATTTAGTAAATGGAGCTATGGCAAAAGTTGTTGATTTTGTTAATTATCAAAATAGAGATGAAATTGAATTTTTGAAGATTACATTTGATCAGATTGAAGAAGTAAAACAGAATGGACGTTGTTCTGTTAGTTTTTTGCTTGTTAAAGATAATAACTGAGCCAAAACCCCAGTACTTATAAAGTCAACATGCACTCTCCTTGCAGCACTCTAACTATCCAGTCACTACCCATGTACTCATGTAATGACTCAGGCACTAACTCATGCAGTGCTACAATCTACAGAGCACTACCCATGCAGTCCTGCAATCCCCCTGTCAGTACCCATGCACTCCTCCAATCAACCAGTCAGCATCATGTACTTATCCACCAAACCCCAAGCACTTACAAATTCACCATGCACTCTCCTTGTAGTACTCTAATTATCCAGTCACTACCCATGTACTCATGCAATGACCTATACACTAACTCATGCACTGCTACAATCCCCTGAGCACTACCCATGCAGTCCAACCATCGTCCGGTCACTACCCATGCAGTCCTCTAATCACCCAGTCAGCATCATGTACTTATCCAATCACTCCACCAAACCCCAAGCACTTACAAATTCACCATGCGCTCTCCTTGCAGTACTCTAATCATCCAGTTACTACCTATGTACTTATGCAATGGCCCAGGCAGTAACTCATGCACTGCTACAATCCCCTGAGCACTACCCATGCAGACCTGTAACCACCTATACACTACTGATTCACTCCTCCAATTACCCAGGTAATACCCATGCAGTCCAGCAATCCCCCTGTCACTACCTATGCACTCCTCCAATCACCCATCCAGCATCATTTACTTATCCAATCACTCTGCCAAAACCCAAGCACTTATAAAATCACCATGCATTCTATTTGCAGTACTCTAATCATCCAGTCACTACCCATGTACTCATGCAATGGCCCAGGCACTAACACATGCAGTGCTACAATCACCTGTGTATTACCGATGCAGTCCAGCCATCTCCCTGTCAGGACCCATGCTCTCTTTCAATCAATAATGCTCAACACATGTACTCAAGCAATCACCCACACATTAGCATGCAGTTATTTCTCTTTTTTAACCTAATAAGGTAGTTCTGAAAAGAACTCTTTTTTTTCTTCTTGTTGGGCCCGATTCACAGAACTAACTTAAGACAAAATCCTAAACTTACAACTTTTGGTATTCACAGAAGGCATTTAGTAGTAGTAAAGTTAGGATTTTGTCTTAAGTTTGACTTAGGACAAACTTAAGACAGACTTAAGACAGACTTTAGAAAAACTTAAGACAGACTTAAGACAAACCTAAGACAAACTTAAGATAGACTTAAGACAGACTTAAGGTAGGATTTTATCTTAAGTTTGTCTTAAGTTTGTCTTAAGTATGTCTTAAGTCTGTCTTAAATTTGTCTTAAGTCTGTCTTAAGTCTGTCTTAAGTTTGTCTTAAGTTTGTCTTAAGTCAAACTTAAGACAAAATCCTAACTTTACTACTACTAAATGCCTTCTGTGAATACCAAAAGTAGCAAGTTTAGGAGTTTGTCTTAAGTTAGTTAAGTGAATCGGCCCCTTTGTGTTTGTTAAACTATGTTGTCAATTCTTTGGGTGTTTTTTGAAAATGGAAAAAAACAACAGGCAAAACTTTTAACTTTTGGAACTATATGTTCATTCCAACAGATTTGTTTTTTTTAGTAGTGATGGTTTCTTGCTGCAGAACAAACAGCGTCAATTGACTCCTCCCCACAACATAAAATCGCCTTACATTTCATGCAATGCTGTTCTAGGGTCGCATACTCCACACGAATGTCTGGACCACGAGATGCGGCATATATATAAAGCTTTAAGGAAACACAAAGTCACTGATTGATGTCGTCAGTGATGTCATTTGAGATGTCATCCAGGATGTCATCAGTGATGTCACTGACCATGTAATGAATGATGTAATATGTGACGTCATCAGCAGTGCTTTGCGGGCGTGTGAGTTACAGTTAGCTCAACTAACTTTAACAGGCAAATTTCTCTGGTTTTACATGAGTCAAATGTCCAACTAACTATAATGTTCCTGAAACCTATGTTTTTGTTAGTGACTTTCAAAGGTTTTTTAAATGCTAATTCCTAACTATAACTTCTGTAAAACCTATGTTTTTTTCAGTGAATTACAAAGGTTTTTTAAATGTTAATTTCATATTTTAATATTTATAAAACCTATATTTTTTTTTGTAATATTTTGGAACTCTATTATACTTCTTTTTTTTAACTTTAAAAATTAAGTAATGTTTTATATCTTCCCCCAAAAATATGTATATCTTTTTTTTTTTAGAAAACTGCACTCCCATACCGGTAGTCTACCAAGCTCCATCACCACGCGAATCCTATCCGCCATATTGCTAAACTTGTAAAGTATGCGAATTTTGTTTCTGATGGATTCGTGGCATCGCATCCCACATAACATCATATACGTATGAGTTTGCGCCAATTGCTGCATAGGCATCTGATGGGTACGCAGTACCAAGCCACGTGTTACGTCATGTACGTATGGGGTCGCACGCGCTGCGTGTTGCGTATGCGACGAGTGCACACTGCCAGGCCCTGTGTTACGTCATAGATGTATGGTGACGTGCCGGGTACGGCAATCCCTCATTTTTTTATGTCTCAAAACTATATCAAAATAACTTTAAACTGTATATGGGAGCAAGCGATAATCTAAAATATTTTAAACATTTATATATTTCTAACTGTAATAAACTTATATTATGCTAAATATATTTTCTCAAAATCTTGTCGGGTGCGGCCTCCTTGCGCCCTCGATGCACGATTGCCATGTGACCTTAAAAAAAAGCATTTGATTAGTTCATAACATTCCCCATTGTAACAGTTGGAGGACTCCACCCATTTTAGTCATTCTCTCTATAGCGTTTGATGAGGCACACCCCTTCTGCTTAGAGAGCTTTTTTGAAAAGTTTTTTTTGCTGTGTACACATATCTTCTACTACACACAACATGTAATGATCATCTTGATCAATATTCATGGTCTGTACATTGCCTTCCAAGTGTGATGGCCATGCATCTCAAACGTTACATCAAAAATCAAATGTGTGTTTCACGATGCCTCTGGTGTGTGTTTGTGTGCACATTATTCTGCTGCCTTTCGGCCTGGGTATTGCTGGCCCAAAGGGGTATTATCAGCCATGGGCAGAATGCACATCCTAGATCACATGTGACAAACAGTAAACAGTAATGTGTACATTTGTATTGCTGTATTCTCTGTTGTCAGGCTTTACCAGTATAGTAGTGTGTCATATGTGAGACTTTCAGATTCACATTTGGCATGCATTGCTTGATTACAATGAACATTATCACTATTTAAAACATGCCCTCACTGCTGATCCTCGCTTCATCTGAGCATATTCACATGTGTGCGCTTCGAGATAGCAACACTTTCAATAATACCGCACACCATTGACATGAGTGTCTGCGCATATCCACAACCTTGACAACAACATGTGATGTTGGCCATTCAATGTTTTCAAACAGCATCTCATTAGCAATAGTTGCCACCCTCCCGGTGCATGCGCCATTAATGTAAATTGCGCATTCTGCAACGTCAAAACTGCAACAGAAACACACATAAGTACACTTCCTGGCCAGGCAGGAACTGAACAACGCCCAGGTCCCCGGAACTATTATTCACACCCCTACGCTCGCCTGGCGGACGCAAGCCCAGCCCACATTGCGTATGTATAAATAGGATAACGACGACGCCACATGTCCCAGTTCTTCTACACTACCTCAGGTGATATGGCCGCATCCACCTCGCATATCAGAATGCGCAATAAAAAAAGGGATCCATAAGGCGTACACCATCGTTACAATCAACACTGCACCTGAATTGTGAACACTGCTGCCTGTCATGTTTGGACACACAACAATGACAGCAGGTGAGCAGTGGGGCCTGGGTGCACAGAGGCTGCAATTGAGCGCGATGCTGCGGGAGGGTTGGGGTGCATCAGCCTGGGTGCACAGGTACTAACAAGCGATACTGCCCTGCTTAATAATGTGTTCTCTGACTTCATTCAGTCACATGTCTCTCTCATTTTAAGGACCTGCTGGACCGTACTGTAGGCCTGAGCCAGCAGGCAGCGCGTCCCTACAGACACATGTTGAGCGCAGTGCTGCGGGAGGGGTGGGCTGCATTAGCCTGTGTGCAAAGGTGCGAACAACCGATGTTACCCTGTGTACCAATGTGATCTCTGACCACATTCAGTCACATCTCTGTCTCATTTTAAGGACCTGCTGGACCGTACTGTAGGCCTGAGCCAGCGGGCAGCGCTGCCCTACAGACATGTGGCATTGGCTTTCGGGGCACTGTAGTGAGCTGATTACAATGGGCCCGTTTCACAGAACTAACTTAAGACAAAATCCTAAACTTACTACTTTTGGTATTCACAGAAGTTAGGATTTTGTCTTAAGTTTGTCTTAAGACAAACTTAAGACAGACTTAAGAAGCGTGTTTTGATTTGCCAATATCTTTGGCGCCGTTTGAAGAATCTTCGCAAAATGTTTAAAGAAGATGGGACGCTCCGGTCAGCTACTGTCCTGATAGTTTCGGGGTGATTCGTGAAGCGGGGGCGAAAAAAAAGGGAGGTCCCAAAACTCGTTTTTCCCATCTTATTTCCATAGGAAACTTTAGACAAAGCTATAGCCCAAACTGCTGAAAAGAATTACACCAAATTTGGCAGAAAGGCAGCTCTTGGTTCAGAAAGAGCCCTTTTTTAAATGGTGTAAATCCAGTCAGTAGTTCCTGAGAATGTTTTTAAAAAAAGGTTTCTTTATCTGAGCACCGAGGAGGAGTCGTGACCCCTCCTGGACACGAGCTTCACTCTGATTGGCTGCCAACACTCCAAACCAGGAAGTGTTGGCAGCCATCTTGTGACTTGGTAACAGAGTCACAAGAAAACAGTGAAGTAAACGTTAAAAAACATGAAAAAAGGGCAGGGTTGGGGACCCCCTGACCCGCTAGGCCTGCTAAGGGGGTCCCACAAGGACCCCCAGAGCAGAAAAAAGCATTTTTTTAATAATTTGAAGTTGCGCTAGGTGCGCGACTCCGGGTGACAACATAAAAAAATAACAGTGTTATTAAATAAGGGGGGCCCAAGCCCCGGGGACCGCCACCTCCCTGGGGCTAATGGAAAATTTGGTGGGGGGGCCTCGGGCCTCCCAAGCCACGGGGACCGCCACGTCCCGGGGCTATAAATAAAAAATGTTGTGGGGGCTCAAGTCTCCCCACACTGCCCTGGGGATCACCACCTCCCCGGGGCACTTAAAATTAAATTTTAGGGGTTTGTTATGGACCCCAAACCCTGGGGACCACCACCTCCCCAGGGCTTAAGAAATGGTGGAGGGGGGCCGCGCGGGCCCCTTCTTGTAGCCATCCATGGCCCTGAGGACCGCCACCCCCCAGGGTCGGCTCCTGCAATGTCCCAGGGTGCCCACCCTAAGGATATTGCTGTTTGCTATGGCAGGGCGGGAGCACGTGCTTCCACCCTGTCAAAGCAAACTGTGCTTTAGTTTTTGGAAGGGAGAGCAGGTAACCTGCTCTCGCTTTCAAAAACCAAAGCAGATTGCTTTCGGCATGGGGAGCTGCATGGTAGTAACTCCCCTTGTCGAAATGCAAAGCCGGCTCTCGTAGGAGGCGGGGAGGGGGCGGGACTGTGGGGGAATTGGGGCTCCCCCCACGGTCCCCAAATAACATGCCTCGGGGAATGGGGTGCCCGAGGCAGAATTAAAGTATTTAAAACAGGGGGCTATTTTTGTTTGTTTCGTGCATTTGAAGTTGTGTCCAGCACGGCCCCCAGTGTAAAAGTGATGGGTGCTCAAATCCTGCTGAGAAAATAAAAAATAAAATGCGCTCTGTTATATTTAAGCCCCAGGGACCGCCACCTCCCCAGCGCTGTATTTATGAAGACCGGGAGGACATATGGCCCCTTCTCAGCCCCAGGGAACGCCATGTCCCCGGGCCATTATAAATTAAGGGTTGAGGGCCTCGGAGGCCACCCCAAGTCCCAGGGACTCCCACCTCCCCTGGGTTTCTAAATATTAGGGAGGGGGGCCTTGCGGGCCCTCCAAACGCTGGGGACCACCATTTCCCCGGGGCTAACAAAATAATTAGTGTGGGGGGCTCGAGTCCCTGTACCGGGGAACAACACCTCCCTGGGGCACTTAAAATTGATTTGTAGGGGTCCGTTACGGACCCCCGAACCCTGGGGAAGACCACCTCCCCGGTGCTTTAGAAATGGTGGAGGGGGCAGCGTGGCCCCCTCTTGGAGTCGTCCATGGCCCCATTGACCGCCACCACACCCAGGGCCGGCTCCTGTAATGTCCCGGGGTGCCCACCCCCGGGACATTGCTGTTTGCTATGGCATGATGGGAGCACATGCTTCCGCCTTGTCATAGCAAACTGTGCTTTTGTTTTTGGAAGCGAGAGCAGGTAACCTGCTCTTGCTTCCAAAAATCAAAGCAGATTTCCTTTTCAGCATGGGGAGCTGCATGGTAGCAGCTCCCCTTGTCAAAATGCAATGCTAGCTCCTGTAGGAGGTGGAGAGCCATCTGGACTGTGGGGGAATTGGGGCTCCCCCCACAGTCCCCAAATAACATGCCTCGAATTCAAGTATTTAAAAGAGTGGGCTATTTGTTTTTGGTTTCGCGCGTTGAAGTCACGACTCTGTCACGTCTGGTGCAGCCCCCAGTGTAAACGCGATGGGTTCACGACTTTAAGGAAAATTTTACAAAAAAAATATGAATGTTTTTAATAGGTAAGATTCATTGTTGGGTTATAGGGTGGCTCTAAAAAGAGCCCTTGTGTTTATTAGGAGTTTGTTGAAGCTACATGTAAGTGCGTATGCAACGCTTTAGGTTGTTGAGAAAGACTCTGGTTCCATAGTCTGTAAAGTGCACTCCTTCAGCTCTGTAGATACCCTCCATATTAAAACGTAAATTGCTGTTATATATAGAGCCCATCCTGTGGTCTATAAGGAAAGCAGAAACAGCTTTATTGACATTTTTTCTAGCTTTCTCAATCTGTGGACCAGTTCTATTTCTGTCTTTGGCATTTCTTAGAGTATACAAAGACAGTTTGAGGAAAAAGCAACATCAATTGTGCAAAGGTGTCCTTCATTAGCATTTCCAGTCCTTTCCAATTCAATGTGCCTAGGTCATTGCCACGACCATGCACAATCATGAGGTCAGGGGGTTGGAGATGTAAAAAGGTTTTAACCAAAGGCATCAATTGGTGCCACTTTAATCCTCTTTGTCCAATCCATTTAATGTCCACATTTTGCAAAGCTAGGTCTTTGTCAATACCTCTGTGTTTAGCATACCTGTTGCACCAGAAAACTTAGCTGTGTCCAACAATCCACACTGTAAGCATCTAAGGGATGTCTGGAAGTGATGAAAAGATGTCTGTAGCTGAGGTAGTCAGTTGGCAGAATGAGAGGTATCTAAAATGGTGGACAAGATCCAGATTAAAAACAAGAAGATAATTTATTGGCTGTTTAAGAACATTGTTCACTCAAAGATAGGGTGCATGTTTCTGTTTCAAAAGCATGTTTTTATTGGTTAGTAAAATATGTGTTAAAGGTATAGTAGATAGGATAAGCTGATATATTAGAAAGTCAACCATACCTGCTGGTTGCATTTGCAACATTGTGTGGTGCACTTGAAAAGAAATATGGTGAACTTGTGACCTGTCAGTTAACTTGAATGTTCTATGAACTGTTACTATGGAAACTGGCATTAAGTAGAATGGGGGAGGGGTTGAGACCTAACTGTGTACTTAGAGTGTGACATTGAGGGCAACTTTGCCATTACTGGCTTTACTTTGCTGAGGGATGAGTGCATTCCATTGATTGTGTGTAAAAGAAAAGTTTTAAAGACATTCTGATATTTTAAATTAGAAAAATCAATTTGGAAGGTGAGTTTGTATAGTATTATGTGAATATTGGAGTATGGATTAGTCATTATGATAGTTTTTTTTAATGTGTGGATGTGTACATTTGTAGTATACTGCATATTTTTAGCTGTTGTTTAAATTTGGAAGTGGAATCTGTCAAGTTTTAAGGTGTGCATGGATTTCTGTTCTAGATATGTTTTTACTTGAATATGTATTTTTATACATTTTAAGGTGCATGATGTATAACAATGAGCTAATGTTGCTTTGTATGTGGTAGGGTCAAGAGTGTGAGTACTAGTAGAATGGTGATGATGCAGAAAAAAGTTTGCTTTTAAATATGGTCATGTAAGGTGCTATTAATTTGATACCTTTTTAGTAGTGCTTGAAAATGTATAGTTGAATGATGCCGCATATTTTTAAATAGAATGGTGAAGATTCAGCAGAAAAGTGTGCTTTGAAAGATGTTCAGATAAGGTGCTACTAATTAGGCATCTCTTTTCTAGTCTGTTTAAATGTATATGTGAATGATGCCAGATAATTTTACATAGAAAGGTGAAGATTTTAATAAAAAATTGTGGTTTAAAAGATGCTCTTATATGGTGTTGATAATTAGGCTTCTTTTCTCTAGTCCGTCAAAAGGTCCACTCGAATGATGCCGCATAATTTTAGGTAGAAAAATGAAGATGCAGGTGAAAAGTGTGGTTTCAAAAATGCTCATATAGGGTGTCGTTAATTAGGTATCTCATTTTCTGATCTGTAGAAATGTATAGTTGAATGATGCTGCATATTTTTAGAAACAATGATGAGGATGTACATAAATATAATACAGCAGATATTACCCTTGCAGGCATGTTATCATGCAAGCTCTAGTTATGTACTTTTCCTATAGTCATGCAATCACACAGGCTGCACCTATGCAATCATGTAAGAACCAACACAGTACCTTTGCAGTTGTCAAATCACCCATGCCTTTCTGGTACATTCATCTATTCACCTAGGCAGTACTCAATCATTCATCGATCCCTTCAGCTGCTATTTATACACTTATCCATGCAGTCAATGTGTATGTTGGCACTCATGCAATAGGCTAGTCACTATTCATCTTCACCTGCAATTATACAGTGTTGGACGTGGCCCTTTTTGCAGGGTCATCCCTGAACTTTTTGCCTTCCTCCTGTGTTTTTTCTGGCCTGTTGTTGGCTGTTTTATGACTCTGGGCACTTTACCACTGCTGATCAGTGTTAAAGTGCATATGCTCTCCCTATTGTAAATTGATGTATGGATTAGTGATTCCATGATTGGCTGATTTGGTTTACTTGTTAGACCCTAGTACAGTGCACTGAGTGTGCCCAGGGCTTGTAAACCAAATGCTGCTAGTGGGCTTGCAGCACTGGTTGTGCCACCCACAGACGCAGCCGGTAAACGTGTGTCTCAGGTCTGCCATTGCAGAGCCTGTGTGCAGTCTGGTACTGCCATGCTGACTGGCCAAGTGCACCCACTTGCTTGCCAGTCCCTAAACCTTCCCTTTTCTTCATATCAGACAACCCTATGGTAGGCCCAAGGGCAGGGTGCATTGTAAGTATAAGGTAGGACATGCCCTGGTGTGTGTGGCATGTCCTAATAGTGCATTACAGCCATTTTAGTTTTTCACTATTGCAAGGCTAACTGTTCCCCATAGGCCAGAATGAGCAGTTTGATTATAACATCTTATAATCCTAACTGACCCAGGGAACATGGTAGAAATTCGAGTTTAGTATACCTGAACTCAGAATGATGAAATACATCTTTTATTAAAGTTGGTTTCAACATTCTGTGTTTGAAAATACCACTTTTAGCAAGTAGGCATTTTCTTGCCTAACTATCCAAACCTGTCTCTGCTAGGTTGTGTATTCCATGTCTGGAAATTGATTGACAGGTGCTGGGGGGTTCCAGGAGACAGGGTTAGTCAGCACAGGGCGCAATAGAGAGATCTGCATGTAGATGGGTGGGAGGAATTGCACCAGGGACCTGTATAGGGCTGTGCCTTCCCTCCACAATACTGGGTCCACTTCCTGCGGTGCGTCTGATGACCCTGGCCTACACTGTGAAAGGAAAGAAGGAGTCTTGTCAACAAAGTGCTCCAGGACTGACCAGAACTGGTTTGGAACTTTGGACTAGGCAAAGGCCTCTCTGCCTTCCGAAAATAAAGAGAAAATGAGTATAAAAGGGTGGACCCAGACCCCAGAACTTTAGATCACTTTGGGAAACAAGAAGAACCTTTGCTGAGGAGAGGAACCAGAGACACTGCGGAAGAGACTATCCCTAAGCTGGGTGCTGTTTGTGGGATTGGCCTGCAGTGGTTGCCTGACTGCCAAAGAAAGGAGACAGGACATTGTGCTACTTTTAAATAAACTTGTGAAGGATCTCCAAGGGCTTGAGATAGAGCTTGCCTCCTGCTGAAGTCTCAGGGACAACAGACTTCACCAACCAACTCTCCAAGAGTTCTTTTGAAGTGCCTTCTGTTGTTTTGGGCCTTCTGAGGGACTGCGTGTCGCAAGGAGCTGGAAGCACGACTCATGAAGAAGAAGTGTGTCACTGCCACAGCTGCCGGGTGTCGTCGCATCACTGGAGAAGGGTGTCGCCGCTGTCGCTTCGCCTCACAGAAGCGCCTCGTATCGCCAGAGAAGAGTGACGCCGTCGCATCAGAGGCCGTCGCATCATGGGAGAAGCGCGTTGCTGCCACAGCCACTGTCATTGCATCACTGAAGAAGGGTGTTACTGCTGCAGCTGTCGCATCGCATCGCCGGAATGTCTTGCATCACCGGAGAAGAGTATCGCCGTCGCAGCAGACGCCGTCGTATCACCGGAGAAGTGTGTCGCATGGCCTGTCATGGCTCAGAAGAATTGTTGAGTCGCCGCACGGCCATCAGGGGTGCATGCACCGTGTCGCATCAAGAAGAAGATGCCATTTTGTTTCATCGCACCGGATCTTCATCGCATCACGGCGTTGCGGGTCGCACTGCCACGGAAGCGCAGGAAGAAACCGACGCATCACCTCCCCACGCCGAGAAGAACTGACGCATCCCCTACGCATCAGTAGGGACCTGACGCATCACCGTTCCTGCATGTAAGGAACCGATGCATCACCTTCCCTGCAACACTTTCGTTGTATAGCGTTACGTATCCAAAGGTACATTGAACTCAAAGTGTCGCATTTACCATTACAAGAGAACTAAGCTATTTCTACCATTTTAAGAACAGTATTGTGGATGTTTTGTTATTTCTGGTTTTGTGATAAGTCTATATAAAGAATACTTGTTTTTGATATAAAACCTGTGTGGTGTCCATCTGTAGTATTGTCACTGGATTACTGTATGTGTTCACAAATGCTTTACATGCTGCCTCTGAGATAAGCCTGTCTCCTCGTGCCAAGCTACCAAGGGGTTGAGCAGGGATTATTTTAGGAGTGTACCCCCTTACCCTGACTAGAAGCAAGGGTCCCTATTTGGTCAAAGGTACCTACCTCTGCCGACTAGAGACCCCCAGTTCTAACATCCAGTGACTACCCTTCAACTCATTCAATCACCCAAGCACTACCCATGGAGTTTTGGAATCACTCAGGCAGATCTAGTACATGTCTTACTTTCCAGGTTTTGCTATATTTCAGAAATATTGCATACATATTTCTTTTATGGAAGGTGATGATTTCAAAATGTAGAGACATATGTATGTGAGCTATTAACAATATGGAGAGTCTTATATTTGACACATGTAATAGTCTGCTGCTTTTTCTTTGGCTAGGTCCAACTCACATGCAGTTATAAAAACACCCAAGTACTTGTCATGCACTCTTAAAATGATAGAGGCACTACATATGCAGTGTTGTAATCACCCAGGCATTACTGCTGCACTGCTGAAATCATTCAGGCACTATCTATACAGTTTTGGAATCACTAAGGTATAACTCATGTAGTCATATAATCCCGCAGCCACTATTGCTGCACTCTTTGAATCATTCAGGCCCTACCTTTCTATTTATGAAATCACCCAGCCATGACTTTTGCAGTCTTTTCTTTCCTCAGGCTGTACTTCAGTAGTCCTGCAATCACCCAAGAAGTAAACATGCACTTATAAAATCACCCACTCTCTTGCTATGTACTTCAGTAGTCCCCGAGATATTACCCTTGCAGGTATGTAATCACCCAGGGTCTAGTTATGTACTTTCCCTACAGTCATGCAATCATGCAGACTGGGCCTATGCAGTCATGTAATAATCTGCACAGTACCTTTGCAGTTCTCAGATCACCCATGCCTTTCTGATACATTCATCTATTCACCTAGGCAGTACTCAATCACTCATCGATCCCTTCAGCCGCTATTTATACACATATCCATGCTGTCAATGTGTATGTTGACACTCATTCAATTGGCTAGTCACTATTCATCTTCGCCTGCAATTATCTAGTGACTACCCTTCCACTCATTCAATCACCCAAGCACTACCCATGGAGTTTTGGAATAACTCAGGCAGATCTAGTCCATGTCTCACTTTCTAGGTTTTGCTATATTTCAGAAATATTGCATACATATTTCTTTTAGATAGGGTGAGGATTTCAATAGGTAGAGACATATGTATGTGTGCTTTTAACAATATGGTGAGTCTTATATTTGACACATGTAATAGTGTGCTGCTTTGTATTTGGCTAGGTCCAACTCACATGCAGTTATAAAAACACCCAAGTACTTGTCATGCACTCTTAAAATGATAGAGGCACTACATATGCAGTGTTGTACTCACCCAGGCATTACTGCTGCACTGCTGCATTCATTTAGGCTCTATCTATGCTCCTATGGAATTACTAAACTATAAATCATGTAGTATTATAATCCCCCAGATATTACTGCTTCACTCCTTGAATTGTGTAGTAGTGTAATCATTCAGACATTACTACTGCATTTGTTTTTTCTGCACCTCTCTTCACTTATTTTTCATATCATGTGTAATTGTGACCATATTCCAAAAACAATAGATGCATGTGTTTGTACATTTTAAATAGAATGTGTTTCTGAAGTAAAAGATAAGAATATTACAATATAATTATTGTAATAATATTAAATATTTTTTTAATTTTGTTTTTCCTGATATTCTTCATAATTATTAAGAAACATTTACCATGAAAGGAAAACGAAATGAAAAAACAAGAAAAGAGAGAGTACTATTTAAAGCAAAAGCAACAGCAGGAATTAGATGCATTACAATGTGGGGCAAAAAAGAAAAAGTCTCGTGGTAAGAAAACTAAAGATGTTATTAAAAGACTTTCAAGAAGTAGAAAACGTTTTTCAAATCCTGAAAATAGAAAGGTTACTATAGGAACAAAGAAGAATGAAAGAAAAAATGGACAAACTAATGCAAATTCACAAAATGAGAAACCTAACAATGTTGTAAAAAGAATGAAAGGATATCATAATATTAGAAAGCAAATGTATAAAAGTAGAGTAGTACAAAATGTATTAAGACATTTGAAGAAATATAAAAAAAATCAGCATTTGTTATGAAAAGAAACAAGAGATTGAAAGTATAGACGAAAAGGCTTTTGAATTGAAAAGAAGATTGTTTATATTAGTTCTGAAAATAATGCGAACTTTGGGTAAACCAATTCATTCTATGAAGGTCAAAACTAAATGAAAAAAGAATAATCAACAGAACCAACATTTTTGGGGTGAATGGAAGCGCATTTCCAGTTCAGAACCTTTTTTTAATTAAGAGAGCTATTTTCAAAACAATACATTAGTTCATGCAGTTGATACCAGCGGTCGTGCTTATATGAAGTGAAGAACAGGTGTGCAATTGAAAAAGAAAAGATGGTTCCAAGAAATGAGGAAGAAGTGATAGCTGGAAAAGTTCAAGGGAGACGTACACAAGCTCCATATATACATGGGATTATAGTAGTATTTGTACTATACAACAGGAATCTATTGATATTTTACGAAATTTCTTACAAGAGTATACTAAAAAAAGTATTAAACAAAAGATTAAGATGTTGCAAAGACTAGATCCTTGTAAAGTGAGAAAAAATACTGGTTTGCAAGGTCATTCTCTGGCTTGTCTTTCTAGAAAAGTGTGTCAAAGTGTTTTCCATCATTTGAGAATGTTAGCAGTACATCACTCTGTAATGCTGAACTTAGTAAGAAGATTGTACTATGTAAAAAGTCATGCATTATTTTTAAGGAAAATAAACAGTGCTCTTTTGCATGGGACAGTATAAGAAGGACAACATGTTTGTGATGAAATAAAGTTTTGTTACTTTAGTACTGGAGAAGAGTGTACAGATAGTGAGAGTTTGATAAGTGAAGGTGTTGAACAGGAGATGGAGGAGAGTACTACTGAGAAGTTTGAAGAAGAAATTCAAAAGTTTGAGGTAATTTGTTCTGAAAAACCAAACTATGTTCGCATTTGTTGTCAACATACTCACTATAGAAATCAAACTAGGAATGTTGATCTGTATTTAAAAAGTGAAAAGGAAAACAATGATAAGTGGGGAGGAATTTGGTACTTATTTGTTGGTGGAAGGTGTTTATGAGTTGGGTTCTGATCAACGCATTTGTAAATATTGTTACAGCAAACTAGAAGAGAACAAAATGCCAGCTAGAGCTGTACATAATAACCTAGAGTTGTAGCTATTCCTCCAGTACTGATAGATTTAAATACGTATGCGTCCATTCTGATTCAATCTGTGCACCCGTTTCAGGCTATTGTTCGTATGGAGCCTAACACAGGTAAGCTGCCTCCAACAGATTTACTAAAAGGTTTAAAAGGAAGAGTTGTGTTGAGAGAGAGGAAATTGAAACTGTAGTTATTCTAGTTAATAGAGTACCAACAAAGAGTCGAAAAATATGGCAAGAGTTAGTACTTGTCATCAAACTTCAGAAAGCAACATTATATCTTTCAGAAGACAATATTTTTTATAAAAATATTCATGTGAACGAAGAAGAAGTATCTTTAGAAGATGAAAGAGAAAATTGTACTGGTCAAATTGAAAAATTGGATGTCTCCAGGAGTGAAGAAATGTATGAACATTACAGTATACATCCTTCAGATTATAAAGAAGTGATTGGAGATACTATTGAATTATTCCAAATGAAGAAGGTGAAGGGAACTCCTATGAGTGTTTGGGAAAGAAGTTTAGAAGCCAGTTGTTTTCCACAGCTCTTCCCTACTGGAAAAGGTGGACGATATGATAAATGACCTATGCAGATTCCAGCTTCAGAATATCGTAAAATAAGATTGTACTCAGAAGATCCAAGATTTCGACAATGTATTCCCTATATATTTCATCTTCTGTTTGAAAGTGACTTATCTGGACTTCCATATGCAGTCACCCATATATTAAAAACAGGAGTTCATCTTACACATGTTTCTGCAAAGGAAATCATGGACAAAGTACAACAAAGAGATGATCATTTAGAATCTCACTTGATTAACTTGATGGCGTGTCAAAGTGGTACTAATGAATATTGGTATCATCGTCATGGAGAACTTAAATGTATGTTAAGAAACATAGGAACCCCTACATGGTTAATTTCACTAAGCTGTGCTGAATATGCTTCGGACGATTTACTTGAATTTCTTTGTGAAGCAAATTCAAATATTAAAAACATTGAATTCAAGACAGCTGGAGAACTGTGTTCCTTGGATCCTGTAAATGTGTGCAGATATTTTAATCATAGATTTTAAGCTATGATGTCTTTAATGTGCAATAAAAATAACCTACCTCTTGGAGAAGTTATTGATTTCTTTTGGAGAAAGGAGTACCAAGCCAGAGGTGCTCCATATATACATATGCTATTGTGGATCAAGGATGCACCTACATTTGGAACTGATACTGATGAGACTGTTTTGTCTTTCATTGAAAAACATGTTACATGTACCATACCAAAAGAAAAAACAGAAAACAACTTGAGACAGCAAGTTTTACGGTTTCAAACTCATCGATGTAGAAAATATTGTTGACGGAAATACAAGTCAAAGGGAAATTTTATTCAAAAAGTCGTTTTGGATTTACTTATCCAGTAATTTTGAAAGGAAGTCAACAGTTTCATGTCATCAGTGAGGCCTACTATCACTCGAAAATCACCAAAGAATACTTACAATATAATCAAATTATATTAATGATTACATCCAGTGATTTTGATGATGTGGAATGCAAATATGGATATCCAGTATGTTGCAGATAATTCGATTGCTGTTGCTCGCTATGTTACATCAAACATAACAAAATCTGAAAAGACAGAGTTGAAAGAAATGTGGAACGAAATTTCACAAGAGTTGGCTCTAAGGGCCCGATGTAGGTGGCCCAAATACTGGTCGGTAATACCGACCGGTATATAGCAATCCCCAATGTAGGAAAGGAATCGGTAATAAGGAATCGGTAAATACCGATTCCTTATTACCAACTTCTAATTTACTTATTCGGATTTACCGAACACCCAAAAACCGAATCAGTAAATAAGAAATGGTAAAAACGATAAAAGAGATGTAGAGAAATTCGGTAATACCCATTTTCCTAAAATTCGGTATTTAAGAGTCGGTAATTACCACTGACTGCAAGCAGGTGGTAATCAGCTGCAGTGTATTTAAACAGTCCCGAAATGCAACAGTGTGATCACTATGGCGGCCCTCTATGTGACAGCAAGGCGGCTACGGCTACAGGCAGCAGGAGTGAGGATCTGGAGATGGGAGGAGCGCGTTTACAGACAGCGCATCACACTCTTCCAACTGACTGAGGCAGAGATCCATGAAAGCTACAGGCTACACCCCTAAACCATCCTGGACCTGATAAGGGCCCTGCACCCACTCCTGGAGCATCCAACACCAAGGGCGCACGCTATACCACCACATGTGCAGATGCTCTGTAGCCTACACCTACTTGCATCTGGCAGTTACCAGGGGTGATAGCTGCGGTAGGTGGGGTGTCACAGAGTTGCCTGTCCTATTTCTTTAACAATTTTCTGGATGCCATGATACAGAGAATGCATCACTACATAAGCTTCCCAACCACACAGCCGGAACTGCTGAAAACCAAGACAGACTTTTACCAAAAGGCACAGTTCCCGCATGTGATAGGGTGCATTGATGGGACACACATTCCAATCTGCCCACCTACAACCACTGAGTACATCTACCGGAACAGAAAATCCTCCCACTCCATTAATGTGCAGGTAATCTGCGATGCAGCCAACTTAATCACCGACATTGTGGCCAAATTTCCTGGGAGCACCCACGACTCATACATCTTCCAGAACAGTGGGATCTACACACGCCTGGCTGCGGGAGAATTTGGAGAAGGATACCTGCTAGGTAAATCACTGTGACACACCCTGATGTACACTGCAGATGAATGTGGTGGAGACTGTTATTAATGGCACTGTCTTCTCCACCTAGGTGATAGCGCTTACGCTGTGTGGTCATTCATCCTCACACCTTACCCAAACCCATCGACCCCAAGTGTGAGACGATACAATGTGGCGCACAAATCAACATGCAATGTTGTGGAGCGCACGTTTGGACTATTGAAAAGCAGGTTCCACTGCCTCCACAAAAGCGGAGGTGCACGTCAGTACACACCTATCATCTGCTGCAAGATCATCGCAACTTGTGCTATGCTGCATAATCTTTCCACTAAGAAAGGTACAGAAGTTGAATTAACTGACTCTGAGGACGATGATGATGATTTTGCACAGCCAGAGCCCAATGCAGCAGGAGTGGCGCCAGCACCAGATGGGAGACAAAGACGGGCTGAGATCACACGCAACTATTTCTGAGTAAGTAAGGAGACACAGCCAGTTGTTGCATTTGAATGACGTAGTTTAATATATTGGCATTACGCCACTACACAAAGGGCTCAACATGGCAGTCCTATTTGTAACCACTCTACGAGGATGTCATGGGTTAAGTCACCCAGTTAAGTAGACAAAGTGTGGCTCGCATTAATGCCTGCGGCCACACACAACACTGCTGGATTCCCTTAGCATACTGTTGTCACTGGGAACTGATCCAGTGCCAGCCCCATGACATCTACTACTCCTCCTGGTCTCAGTTGCAGGGTGCGTTATACTGCTGCGACTTGTCGTCTGCGCACTGTCCCCCACATCACCTGCACCAGTATTGGCAGCCTGAGTACTTAGGTGCAGTTGTAACTTCAACAAGCCCCCTTGAAACATCATGGCTGCAGTGTGCCAGCCCTTCCTGCATGGCCACAGAGCGCCTGCAGAGCAGAGAAGTGGCTGTGGAGAGGCGGTTCACCGCCTTTGTATGATTCTCCATCTTCTGCCTCTCCCTGCGCCGTGCCATACTGTCCTCATCAAGCTTGATGCACAGCAGCATCACTGACTGGGACATGTCCCTCATGCCCTCTGCCATTTCCTTCATGCCCTCAGCCAGCGTCTTGTTCATTGAGCAGATGCCCTTCTCTATGTTCTGCATGTTTTCATTCACTTGTCTCATCTGCCGCTGTACTGATAGGATTGCTTTCCCTTGCAGGCGCTGAACCTTTACCATGCTTGTCTCCAGCCCTGCAAACACACCATGCTCCTCACCCTGCAAAGGTGGACTGGGTTCCCTAGCCCTGCGGCGTCTTGCACCTGTATGTGATCGCTCTGTGGGGGACTGCGATCCTGCATTATTGCCACCCACTGGCACTGTTCACTGTTCACCACCTCTGCTGTCTTCCAAGGACAACTCCATCTCTTGGAGTCTGGCAACTGCATGCCTCCTGGGTCTTGTTTCTGCCGGTGGTGACGCTGCTTCTGCTGCTAGCAGTGGTGGTGGTGCTGGCAGTGGTGGTGATGCTAGCAGTGGTGGTGATGCTGGCAGTGGTGGTGGTGCTGGCAGTGGTGGTGATTCTGGCAGTGCTGGTGGTGCTGGCAGTGGTGGTGATGCCGGTGGTGGTGGCGTGGTGTGCCCTGCAGTTGCAATGGCCTCCTCCGATCTCTCCCTCCAGGGTGCCCTTCCTACCTTGTCATGTGCAGACCTGCGCGATGTCTCGCCTGTAGACACAAATAGTATATTAGCTCACTAGTCTGGCAGGACTACGTACAAATAATACATTTTCATTTCTGCCAATCTATCTTTCTGTCCTCTGCTTGCTTATCACTGATGTGTGTCACATGCCTTTGTGTTCAGTGGGATGACTGTCATGATAAGGTGTTACACTGACTACATCTCCCATCATGCATTGCTGGTGTTTAGTAAAACCTGTACTGGAGTGGGATTCACATTTCCTCATTGGGGAATGGGGTTAGGGAGTGGGGGGCGCAGCTTGGTGTGCATGCTTCTTACCTTGTTTGTTGGCAGCTCTGCCTGAGCTGTCTGCATCCCCAATTCCGCTGACGCTGTCAGGCTCAATGGTGGACTCCACCAGCTGTTCCAGTGCAGTCAGTGCAGGTGCCCTGTTTCTTCCTCCTCCTGTCAGGCTGGCTTGTTTTTTGCTCGCAGCCATCTTCTTCTTTGTGAGACTTCTGACATCGTACCACCATTTTTTTAGTTCTTCAATTTCACGGGGGTCACTCCTACCGCATTCACCTGTGCATGGATTCCAAGCCATATTTTCCACTTCTCTGATTCTGGCACTTGCAAGGACTGTGTCCCAAACAGCTTTGTGTGATGTTTAACCACCTCCTCAATCAGGATCTGCAGCTCCCTTTCGCTAAATTTTAGCTTTCTTTTCCTTTCTGCACCTTCATTTTCTGTCTCCTTGTTGGCCATTATGCAGTGTTTTTAAGGGAAAGTTCTTACTGTTGCTCCAGTGTTCTCCTCTGCGCTCCCTGCCTCTCCAGAAGGTTCTGATTCAATGCACCTGCATGGGTGTGGCCACTTCCTGGTTGGGAGGTGATGTGGATGCACAGGATTGGCCGATTCCTCAATTGCTGCTATTTTGAAATACCGATTCGGTATTACAGATTCAGTAATACCGATCGGTATTAAGGATTCGGTATTGTTTTTTCTGAATTTACCGATTTGCCTATGTTCCGATTTTTTACCTACATCGGAATTACCGAATTCTTAATAACGATTCGGTGAAATTCAGTATTTAGAATTTGGTATTTCACTTTTACCTACATATGGCCCTAAGTAACAAATTGAACAGCTTAAGTTTGAAGATGCTTTTCCATCGAGAGATTGGATACTACGAATATTCGGATCGGTTGACATCTGCAAGTTTATATTCAAAGTCAAGAGGAATCATTTGGGTTAGTCTAGGTCTTGCTGCAACACGAAATCGAGTACTTAACCCTTTCGCTGCCAGGCCTTTTCCCCCTCCTGTGCCAAGCCTTTTTTTGGCTATTTGGGGTAGTGCGCGCTTAGAACCCTGTAACTATTTGACCACATTAGGTATCCACGCCAAATTTGTGTCCTTTTCTTCCAACATCATGGGGATTCTAAAGGTAGTCAGGGTTTGTGGATTCCCCTGGAGGGGTCACAGAAATGAGCCAAAATACAGCAAAATTTTGTTTTTTTTTGGAAAAATTGGAAAAATGGGCTGCAAATGAAACCATCTGGGTTTTTCCCTGCAAATGTTATCAAAAAAGGGTTTGTGGGGTTGAAATCACCATTTTCCCAGCTTTTCGGGGATACCAGACTTTTGTCAGTAACCCAACATTTTTTACACAATTTTGGCATTTTTCTGGGACATAGCCTATTTTTGCTATTTTTTGTGCTTTTGACCTCCTTCTAGTTAATGGCAGAAATGGGTACAAAAGCAATAATGGATCCTGGAAAGCTATACATTTTCGAAAAATAGACAAAATTTTGAATTCAGCAAGGGGTCATTTGTGAAAATACATCAAGGTTTTTTCATAGAAACAAACAGTTAAATATAGGATAAATTGAAAATTAGTTGAAAAAAACAGCCTTTTGTATCAACGTTTTAACCTGTAACTTCTTCTAATTATGACAGCTCTTTGAAAGCAATATACCGTTGCATCCACTGGACATTACTGGTTGTGGGGATATATAGGACTTGTAGGTTCACCAAGAACCCGACGAGCCCAGAGCCAAAAACTGAGCAGCAACTTGCAATGTTTTTTTATTATGTACCGAGTATATAGTAATTATTCTGTAAAAATGTGTGCATGGAAAAATCGGTATGAAAGACACCTATGTATTTCTGAAATGGGAACAAAATATAGAGTTTAGAAACAGTAGATATTTGCACATTTCTGAATTTGGGAATACTCATACTAGCATGAGAATTATCCGTCATTTTTTAGAATGACTTATTTTTTACACAAAGTATTTCATTTGGAAGGCAGAAATGCATCGAAAGTCAATAGATAATAACAGTTCCTTTACAAATCTGAATTACCCTAAGTCTCCCTATAAAAATGGTACCTCACTTGTGTGGGTAGGCATAGTGCCCGCGACGGGAAACGGCGCAAAACGCAACGTGGTCACAACTCAATTTCGCAGTGAAAATTTTCCCTTTTTTGGCAAAGTGCCTAGCTCTAGTTTTTGAACCCTAGCTCTGCGGGCACCTTGGGAAACCTAGCAAACCTATACATTTTTGAAAACTAGACACCCAGGGGAATCCAGGATGGGGTGACTAGACTGCCTCCCACCAGGGTCTGTTACCCAGAATCCCTTGCAAACCTATAAAATGGTTAAAAAAAACACATTTTCCCCACATTTCTGTCATGGAAAGTTCCGGAATCTGCGTGGATCCACACATTTCCACCCACCCCGCGTCCCCCAAAGTCTTACTAGAAAAACGGTACCTCACTTGTGTGGGTCGGCCTAGTGCCCGCGAAAGGAAACGGCGCAAAACGCAACGTGGTCACACCTCAATTTCGCAATGAAAAATGACCCTTTTTTGGCAAAATAACTAGCTATAGTTTTTGAACCCTAGCTCTGCGGGCACCTTGGGAAACCTAGCAAACCTATATATTTTTGAAAACTAGACACCCAGGGGAATCCAGGATGGGGTGACTTGACTGCCTCCCACCAGGGTCTGTTACCCAGAATCCCTTGCAAACCTAAAAAATTGTCAAAAAAAACACATTTTCCCCACATTTCTGTCGTGGAAAGTTCCGGAATCTGCGTGGATCCACAAATTTCCACCCACCCCGCGTTCCCCAAAGTCTTACGAGAAAAACGGTACCTCACTTGTGTGGGTCGGCCTAGTGCCCGCGACAGGAAACGATGCAAAACGCAACGTGGTCACACCTCAATTTCGCAATGAAAAATTACCCTTTTTAGGCAAAATGACTAGCTGTAGTTGTATCCCAAATGTCGCATCTCTACGTTTTGGGCCCTTGCATGTCGAGGGTACATGGGCCTCCCACACAAGTGAGGCACCATTTTTAACGGGAGACCCAGGGGAACGCTGGGAGGTGGGAAATTTGAGTGAGCCCGGTGATGCCACAACTTTCCCACACAAAAATGTGTGAAAAAAGTGATTTTTTCGGCTAAAATTGAGGGTTGCAGGGGATTCTGGGTAAGGAAACGTTGGGGGATCCACGCAAGCCATACCTCCCTGGAAGCCCCCGGGTGTCTAGTTTTCAGAAATGTATATGTTTGGTAGGTTTCCCTAGGTGGCCGCCGAGCACCGGGCCAAAAACCCAGGTGACCCCCCTTGCAAAACCAGGTGGTTTTGAAATAGGCAATTTTGATGTCACCTCACTACGTTTTGGGCCCTTGCATGTCGAGGGTACATGGGCCTCTCACACAAGTGAGGCACCATTTTTACCGGGAGACCCAGGGGAACGCTGGGAGGTGGGAAATTTGAGTGAGCCCGGTGATGCCACAACTTTCCCACACAAAAATGTGTGAAAAAAGTGATTTTTTCAGCTAAAATTGAGGTTTGCAGGGGATTCTGGGTAAGGAAACGTTGGGGGATCCACGCAAGCCATACCTCCCTGGAAGCCCCCGGGTGTCTAGTTTTCAGAAATGTATGGGTTTGTAGGTTTCCCTAGATGGCCGCCGAGCACGGGCCAAAAAAACAGTTGACCCCCTTGCAAAACCAGATCGTTTTGACATTGTTTGTTTCTACAGCGTGAGAATTTTGGCATAATATTGCAAGGAAAATGTGACAGACATTTTGAGGTTTGCAGGACATTGTGGATAAAATAACTTTTAGAAATTCACAATAGAGACATCACCATGAACTCCCGTGGGTTTACGACAATATCTACAGATGGTGGGTTATTCTTACATGGAACATACACCTTGGCAGAGAAACTAAAAAGACAAAGATTCCTGCACAGCCATCTATTCCTCAAACGCACACACATACTGGTTGGATTTGGCACGAGGGCGAGTGATGGTTCAGTATATTAAATTTTATTAACAAGAGATTTCACAAAAATGAAATGCACTGTCAATAATTAAATGGAGAAAAAACTGAACCAATGACTCGCAGCTCGTGAGCTGTAAAGCCACGGCAAGGCACCAACCGCTTTACAGGCGATTCATACACCATTCATACGTGTGAGACATACAAAACCATTTACACCGCCAGCCGCGGGCCCATCACATAACAAAACTCACACCAGCACACACCGCCATTCAAGGGCCCATCACTTTCACACGCCCACATTCCGGACACAGCAACTACACAAGCTGATGGATTGCGTGGAGTGGCACTCAGCTAGCAGTGTGTGTAGTGACCAGCAGCAAGTCACTACTCACACACCGCCAGCCAAACACCATTCCACGCACACCGCCAACCAAGTGCCAGTCCACACACACCACCAACACATTTAGAATGTTTTTTAGACAAAAATAAAAACACAAACAAATCGCAAATAGATACAAATCTACAAACACAAAATCAGAAACTAAATACATTGCACTAATGCCAACCTTGAAACAGAATCAAATTTTTCAAAGAATACAGACCAGGCAGTTCACTTTACCACTCATGAATGCTCCCAAAAATTATTTTGCGTGTGATACGCTCTAAAACAAGCAGGGACACACAGCCCAGGTTTAGAAGGACAGTCGGGGCAGTACATACGAATCTCCTTCCGCGTACCTCTTCGCCAACAGACTCTGCATCTCCTAGTGGGAAAATCTTTTGCTGGTGTGGGAGGGATGAAATCAAGAAAGTGGCGATCTTTCAATCGAACCACATCCTCCACCACTCCAAATCTAGGAACACTTGCATGTTCCACAACAACAAGGCTTGCTATCACAGAGTGCTGAAAATGAAGAAATGTCAAGTTTGACGCAGGAGAACACTCCTTGAACACAATAAAAGCATTGAAATTTGCTAATTCGAAAAAATGGATGGCCAACTTCTTATACCAAACATAAGCCTTCCGAATAGCAGAGTAAGGTTCCAACCTCTGATCTACTCTGTCAACACCACCCATGTGCTTATTGTAGTCTAGAATGCACACAGGTTTGCGCACTTCAGCAACCTGACCCAAAACAGCCACAGGTGAAGTACTCTCATCATGGATGGTAGTCAGCATGTACACATCCCTCCTGTCCACAAATTTTACAGCTAGTGGTTCATCACTATGCAAGGAACTGCACTGCCCCCTCTGAAGTTTTTTGCAAACAAGCTCTTTCGGATAACCTTTTACGGTTAGAGCGGATTGTGCCACATGCAAAAGTGTCCACTTTATACAATTCCTTAAATAATTGCACAGCAGTGTAGAAGTTATCAAGGTACAAATGGTGGCCTCTGTTAAACAGTGTTCTAGCAAGATCCCACACAATTTTCTCTGGCACTCCAAAAGTGGACGGACAACCTGGGGGGTCAATAGTAGAATCTCTACCAGTGTACACACGAAAATTAAAAACATATCCTGTCCTACTCTCAGACAACATATACAGCTTAATTCCATAGCGTGCCCTCTTGCTAGGGATCTACTGCCTAAAAACCAAACGGCCCTTGAACAAGACCAAAGACTCATCAATAGATATTTCTTTCCCTGGAGTATAGATCTCAGAAAATCGATCTACAAAGTGATCAAGAACAGGCCGAATCTTAAAAAGACGGTCACAGTCAGGGTGATCTCGTGGCAACGCCATAGAATTATCAACAAAATGCAGCATACATAGCAAAAGTAAATACCGATTACGAGTCATAACTGCAGGAAATATGGCAGTTGCCAACAAGGGGCTAGTAGACCAATATGAAGCCAAGGTTGGCTTCCTTACCACACCCATCAATAAAGTCAAACCCAAAAACTTCTTAATCCCTTCCAGATATGTGGGAGTCCACCGGGTAGCTCTAGACTGGGGCCTAAGTTTGTCGCTGTTGTCCCTCAAAAACTGTTCAGCATACAAATTTGTCTGCTCAACAATCTCACCCAAAAATACATCATCCATAAACAACTGAAAAAACTGTATAGGCAAAAAGTGTTCACAATCCACTGTACACCCTGCATCACCACTAAAGACAGGCAACCATCGGCACAGCAGTTTCCTCCTCTAAGACAGGCACTTCATCCGCACTGAGAGTTGCTTCATCCACACCAAGAGTACCTTCATCTGCACTGAGAGTACCTTCATCATCCGAAGATTCCATATGGAGAGAAAACTCACTGCCAGGATCTTCACCTCCCTCCTCTCCCTCCGACGCACTGTCAGTCTCATAATCATGCTCAGAGGAAGATTCAAGAAGCATACCAACCACCTGTTGAGCAGTCATTCTACGGCTAGCCATAATGCTTATTAATAAAGGTAACTTGTCAAACAAGTCAACAACAACAAAGACTTTGTAAAATAAGTAATAAACAAAAAGCACCTTTATCAAAAACTCATATATACTCCAAACCAATACCACTCACTTGCCAGAGGCAGCTAAACTACTCACCACCACCTACTCTGTACAGACACAGTATGGATCAACAATATCCCACTAAAAAAGAAAGAGAAAAGCAATTACACATAAGACTATGCAAAACACATTGCAAATAGTTTCATGCTCAAACCACTAACTAAATATGCCGCCATTATGACATCACTTACAAAAAAAATCATTCAGACATTACAATATTACTCATTTGGAGTAAATACAAAAAAAAAATTCTTACCAAAACAAGGCAACTACACAAAACTGCTGAACAACCGCTGTCAAAACTGGAATCAAAAGCTTTAGACTAGAATAAAAAGGAGAAAAAATCTTTATTGGCACATATGCATATAATGCTCTAGACCAAGCACAATGCAAACATGCACATACATGACACTGTTCAGGGATCATCTACAGCTTACATTAAATGACCATTCATCATGGTCCCCCCAATAAAGCAGTGCACTTTATGATCTGCATGGTACATGTTCTTTGCAGCAGGCACATTAACCCTCTGTGCTACCTTTCCAGGAGTCAAACTTCCACTACACAAAACTCCATCTCTCTCTCTAGGAAGAACATTAATCACCAAAGTTATCATGACATTTTAATTGTTTCTAAAAATTGCTGGAGGCCAGGAAGGAGGCAGCAAGTTTTTTTCAAACCATAATATACTTGCAAACACTACCCACCCACCCGAAATAGGGACCCAGGGAGGTCACACCGTTCGCATCGCCCTAACCTGCTCAAGGTTCATGTGACCTCATTGACAGAGTCACAGCGACTGGATCACTGTTGCTCTAGGGTGTGCTGCTTCGTAGGTCTGCCCGCAAGACTGGAGATGAACTTCAGTATGGATTGTGGTGGACAGGCCATCAAGGTTAACCCACAATTGACACCACTAGGGTACACCTGCTTGTGCTAAGACATCAAGCCTTCTAAGGTATAGTGGGGCCTTCTGTGGTCTAGCATGGGAATGTGCTCCCTCAGTACAGCGGTGTGGTGGACTGGTCATGAATGCGGAACCCAGTTCCCCAGTTCCAAATTCCACAGCTCTGGCCATAGTGCCACATCCCCACTGAACACCATACTTGCCCACTGAGAGAAACTCGCACTGCCTTCAGCTATAACCTAATTGTGCCCTTGGATGTGGCTCAATTCAAATTATGCATTTGATAAGAGTAATATGCTGCCTAAAATATAAAAAAAGCAACCACTCAAAGGGAATTCAAAGCATGTGAAATGTAAGCAGAAACAACATGGTTACCTAAACGATCTCTCACTAACTATTCAGAAACCAGCAAGTGGTTTCACCTGAAAAGTTATGGACATGACTAGAGGGCCCTGAAGGGAACCGTTTCACTGTCCATTGGTTACATCCTTACAAAACGTAAGCAGTATGGTATAAAAAAGACCACATCCATAAACACAGAGCCATGGTACACATTGTGTTTTCCAATCCACCCATCAACCAGGTATTGCAGTACCTCTCCCAACCTGGAAACAACAATGCCTTTCAAAGAAAGACGAGAAAAGGAAAGTAGCACTTCACTGGCAAACTCTGCTAAGTGATGCTGGTGTATTTGGATGTAATAAAAACCAATGTGGCCACTTTGCAACCCCTCTGTCTTGCTATTAGTTAGGTATTTAATTCTCATAAGAAATTCAATTTCTCTACATGCTGCTGCACTTTGGATTTGAAAAAGTAAAAAGAAGGGCATTTTTGGATCCATTTCACAGGGAAGCAACTTGAAAGACAAGCGTTTTGTTTGGATCCATTTCACAGGGAAGCAACAGCAGGCACACACGAAAGAAGCTGAGCCTCGTGGCATGCCCCCACCCTAACCCAAAACCACCGAGCCAAAAATCATGCTGCAGCATTTTGAAATCGTAAAATTATAAAGAAGGGCATATCTCGCCATTTTGTGATCCATTTCACAGGGAAGCAACATGAAAGACGAGCGTTTTGTTTGCATCCATTTCACAGGGAAGCAACAGCAGGCACACACGAAGGAAGCTGAGCCTCGTGGCATGCCCCCACCCTAACCCAAAACCACCGAGCCCAAAATCATGCTGCAGCACTTTCCAAACGTTAAATTTAAAAGAAAGGCATATCTCACAATTTTTTTATCCATTTCACACGGAAGCAACATGAAAGACAAGCGTTTTTCGACTTTCTAAACAATTTAAAACGGGCACACACCGACGAAGCCCAGCCTCGTGGCATGCCTTAAAAGACAAAAGTCCCCCCACCCTAACCCAAACCCACCGATGCATGAAACCCCCCTCCCCTGCCCCAAAACTAACCTTTACACTCCGTGGCGCAGGAAGCAAATGGCTTCCAGCGCCTCGGAGAGGACAGGGAAACCTCCAATGACATCAGCGCGGCTCGCGCGCTGACGTCATTGATGACGTGTGGGGGGGGGCGGGGGGAGGAAGGGGAAGGTCTTCCCCTGCCTTCCCAGTTAAAAAAAAAAAAATCAACCACTCATGGGGGGAGCGCCAGCGCTTCCCCCGTGGGTGGGTGTCATGACGAGATGGTCTCGTCATGGGCACAGCGCGACTGTGCTCCATAACGAGACCATCTCGTCATGGGCACAGAAGGGGTTAAAACTATACAAGAAATCAAACATTTAGCATTAAATGAAATGGAAAGCACAGATATTGGTAAAACAAACATGTTGGATACGTACTATCGTAAAATAAGTCCCTATCTTGAAAGCATATGTCTCTATGAAGTCCTGCAATACAACAGCATTAAAGAAATATTACAGAGAACATAAATGAAGAGAAACACTGAGTGATTGGTTCTGATGGATGTTTGGTGAGACATAGTAAAAGAAATTTCATTAATCACAGGAAATAGAGTTGTGATACTCCAGATAAAAGGGAATTTTACTATTTAGCACTTCAAGCCTTGGCGTACTGAAATGGAATTTCTTGGAGATTTTCAGTCGTATGAAGATTCTTTTAATGCATGTAAAGATAGCATTGAATGCACAGTTTTTCAAAATTATCTACAAATATTGAATGAAGAGATTCAACAAGAAGCTACTATTGCAGCTGAGATTGCTAGAGACAGTTCTCAAGACAGTCAAAGATCTGCTCCACTGAGTCAAGATCCACTGGGAGAACCAATTTTTGAAAATGAAGCAGCAATTGCAATGAGTAAAGTAGAAACAGCAATGCAACAAGCACAACAGGATATACGGAGTTGGGAAAGTTGGAAGATCATCTAAATATTGAACAGAAAGAAGTATGTCAGCAAGTTACAGAACAGATACAGCATGGTTTTCTTCATAAATAAAAGAATGCAACTGCACATTATTTAAACTGATTTTAATGTATATCAGTGGTCAATCTAGAACAGGAAAAGTTTCTTAATTAAAGTTTTGACCACTTATCTACAGAAAACTACTGAATTTAATTTATCTTGTGTTGTAACCGCTCCAACTGGGTTAGTAGCACACAACATTAAAGGGATTATATTACATTGTTTACTGATGCTACCAGTTGAACATGAAAACAAGTTGGAGTATCACAAGCTATCTGGAGAAGCTTGTTATGAAGTTTCAAGAGTACTAAAGAAAATTAAACTTCTGATAATTGATGAAGTGAGCATGGTCTCAAACTTAATGTTTGCCTTTGTACATTTAAGAATACATAAAATTTAAAAGTCAGATTGTGATATCTTACTTGGAGGAAAGCCTTATTGTATTCGGCGACGACCTCCAACTTACTCCTGTAAAAGGGCAACCAGTTTTTCAAACACTTGTGCATGAAGACACCAGGAAATCTTTGGGAAGTATTGGAAATGTCAACATTTGGTCACATTTTGAATATAAAGAACTTATTAAGAATATGCGACAAGCAAGTGATGAACATTATGGAAGTATTCTTCAAGATATAAGAATTGGTGTTTTAACTAAACCTGGTAAAGAAGCTTTAGAAAGTCGGCTACTTAGAAACTTGTTTCCAAATGAAAATATTACTCCTGAAATAATGTACCAAACAATTGGAGACTATAAATCTATAATTTGCCTAATGCCAACACCGCAAGAATGTGTTATACATTAAATCAAGAACTGTTGAAGCTGGAAAAACAACAAATAATGAAAATGGAAGCCATTGATAAAATAGAACATGAAGGAATTACTATTATTCTGTCAGAAAAATTTAAATCAAAACTGGATTCTTTGAAAAAATCTATATCTAAGACTGCTGGTTTCAATAAGAATTCATATGTATGTGAAAACTGTCGGGTAATTTTAAGGCATAATTTGGATGTAGAAAAAGGTTTAGTAAATGGAGCAATGGGAAAAGTTGTTGATTTTGTTAATTATCTAAATAGAGATGGAATTGAATTTTTGAAGATTAAATTTGATCAGATTTAAGAGCTAAAATAGATCTGATGTTGTGCTGTTTGTTTTTTGCTTGTTAAAGACTTGTATGTTCGTAGAAAACAGTTTCCTCTTTCTTTAGCATATGCGGTGACCATTCATAAATCTCAAGGTTTAAGTGTAGACAGTGCTTTGGTAAACATCGGGAGTACAGTGTTTAAAGAGGGCATGGCATATGTTGCATTATCACGAGTAAGAACTTTGTCTGAATTGTATTTACTTGATTTTGATGAGAGAAAGATTAGTGCAGATGCAAATTGTGTATGAGAGTATAATCGGTTAAGAAGACTGTACGCTCCTAACTTGGGTGAATATCCAGTGTATGAAAAGCATGTAGTATGTCCAAAACGAAAATATACGAGAAACACTCTAGTGAGGTTGGAAAGAAAAAAATTAATGAAGAGAATGTTGAGGCTCCAAAGAAAATGAAAATAGACACTGTTGATGATATTGTAGGATACCAGTTAGAAAATAGTTCCGGTATCAACTGCTATGCTAATGTAATTGTGAACGTCGTGTTTTTTCTAGAACATCTTCATCATCAAATTATGGAGATTCGAGAAAAAAGATTTTGTTCTTTGTTGCAGTATTTTTTGAAAAATTGACAACGGATAAAACCAAAATCCAATCTGCTTCTGACTTCACAATTTACACAGAATGTACAGCAAGATGCTCAAGAATTTCTTATGTTTATGCTTGCAGTATTGGAATACAAATTGAAAATCTATTTGGAGTACATTACAGATGAGAACATAAATGTGAAGACTGCTCATTTTCTTCTACTACTGAAATAGACACTGAACGGTTTATATATTTGTCAATACCAGATTACAAAACAGTGTCTTTTAACGAATTAGTAAAATCAGCTAACCAAAATATGGAATGTACTCACTGCAAATCTGAAATGTTATCAACATTATTCATAGAAAGATTTGGACAATATATACATTTAAAGATACAATGTTTTAGAGCAGAGGGAAGAAAATTGGAAACCAAAATAAAGAAATTTGTGGCAAGTCAACTATCAATTTCAGGAAGAATTTTTAAAGCAGTGGTTATTATTTTCCATGATGGACCTTCTATAACATCTGGACACTATACTGTGTATTTAAAGTGCAATAAAGGTTGGACTTATTGTAATGACGCACATTTACAATTCAAATGTCGGTAGCCTAATGAATTACCGAATTCATAACTGATATTTTTTGGTGCCAACGTTTTGAAAACATCATTCGGCCTATTGGGAAGATGTGAACATCATTTAACAACTTTATTTTGGATATTTTTAATGGAAATGATTTCGGAAACATGATTCTGCCTATTGGGAAGATGTCGAGAATTACCGTTTGAATTATTGTTTCTGTTCTTTGATATTGTAATTGGAAAATTGTGTTCGAAAGAAGCTGTTCATAAATTTCATCTTTGTATTATATGCAATATTAATGAGGGTGTTCAGTTTTGAAAATATAGATAGATAATTGAGTTTGTTAGATATTTTGAAGACAAATTGTTTTTTTTAACAATCTTATTGATTGAATTTGTTTGCCCGCTGTTATATGATGATCAACATTGAAATCACTGTATATGGTGAAATTCAGTTGTATCTGAAAACAGCAAAAAATGTAAATGTAAATGTTGTAGACTTGTAAAGCGCCCAGCTGCCCCAGCAACGGGGCGTCCCAGCGCTGTAGACCGCTGGGGAACCCGTCCTGGCTATCCCTGTGAGATGGTCCCTTTCTGGGTATCTCCAAGGTGAAACCAGGCATCCCCGGCGTCAGTGGGGGGCCGTTGTAGAGATGAGGCAAGCTTAATGCCCAGAGTTGCCGAGTGTGTTCCTGGTTAGAGTAGGTACTGAGGCAAGAATTATCGAGTCCGTTTTGACCCTGGTCCACGACCCTGCCGCGTCAGGAATTGAACCCTGGTCCCTGGCCGATTCTCTGCTTACGGGTCTGCCGCCTCTAACCAGTGAGCCACACCTCTCCAAAAAGGCAAACTGAATATGTTATGTAATTCTAAAATTATGATGTGTTCTTAAAACTATATGATATGCAATGACATATTTTTTCTTCTCTTTTACAGAAACTAATTCTAAAGTTTGAAAATATTTAAATTTCAATTAATTAAAAAAAGAACTAAAAAAACTGTTTGAATGAGTTTCATATCTTCTTCAATAAAGAAGGTAAGATAAAGTAATGTAGGGGACACTACTCATTTACTCCTTCGATTACCTAGGCACTACCCATGCACTCCTCTAATCCCTCAATGACTAGCCATGCACTTATCCAATCACTCTGGCAATACCCATGCACTTATAAAAACACCATGCAGTCTCCTTGCAGTCCTCTAATAACCCAGGCTGTTTCCATGTTCTAATGCAATAACCCAGGCAGTAACCATGCACTGCTACAATCACCTGTGCACTACCCATGCAGTCCTCTATTCATCTAGACACTACTCGTTCACTCCTTCAATTACCCAGGTAATACCCATGCAGTCCAGCAATCACCCTGTCTCTACCCATGCACTCCTCCAATCACCCAGCCAGTACCATGTGCTTACCCAGTCACTCTGCCAATACCCAAGCACTTATAACTTCACCCTGCACTCTCCTTGCAGTACTCTAATCACCCAGTCAGTACCCATAAACTCATGCAATGACCCAGGCAGTAACCATACACTTCTACAATCACCTCTACACTACCCATGCAGTCTTCTAATCACATAGACACTACTCGTTCACTCCTTCAATTACCCAGGCAGTACCCATACAGTCCAGCAAACACCCTGTCAGTACCCATGCACTCCTCCAATCATCCAGCCAGTACCATGTGCTTACCCAATCAATCCGCCAATACCCAAGCACTTATAAATTCACCATGCACTCTCCTTGCATTACTCAATTCATCCAGTCAGTACACATATACTCATGCAATGACCCAGGCACTAACAAATGCACTGCTACAATTGCCTCTGCACTACCCCTGAAGTCCTCTAGTCACCTATACACTATTCGTTCACTCCTTCAATTACTCAGGTAGTAACTATGCAGTCCAGCAATCACCCTGTCACTACCCATGCACTCCTCCAAACACCCAGCCAGTACCATGTGCTTACCCAACTACTCCACCAATACCCAAGCACTTATAAATTCACCATGCACTCTCCTTGCAATACTCGATTCACCTAGTCAGTACCCATGAACTCATGCAATGACCCAGAAAGTAACCATAAACTGCTACAATCACCTGTTCACTGCCCATGCAGTCCTCTAATCACCTAGACACTACTTGTTCACTGCTTAAATTACCCAGGTAGTACCCATGCAGACCAGCAAACACCCTGTCATTACCCATGCACTCCTCCAGTCACCCAGCCAGGACCATGTGCTTACCCAATCACTCCACCAATATCCAAGCACTTATAAATTCACTATGCACTCTCCTTACAGTACTCGATTCATCCAATCAGTACCCATTTATTCTTGCAATGACCCACACAGTATCCATACACTGCTAGAAACACCTGAGCACTACCCATGCAGTCCAGCAAATACCCTGTCAGTACCCATGCACTCCTCTAATCACCCAGCCAGTCCCATGTGCTTACCAAATCACTGCCAATACCCAAGCACTTATAAATTCATCATGCACCACCCTTCCAATTTTCCAATTACCCATACATTCCCTCTGCACTCATGCAATCTTCCATCAATTACCCATGCAGTTACAAAATCATATAAGCAGTACACATGTAGTTACGAAATCACCCAGGCATTACAAATACACTCATGCAATAACCCAGGCAGTACTTATGCACTGCTGCAATCACCCATGCACTTATATAATCACCATGCACTATCCTTACACTTCTCAAATCACCCAGCTACTACCCATACACTCATGCAATAACTCAGGCACTACCCATGCACTCATACAATCACTTATGCACTACCAATGCACTCACGCGATTACTCAGATATTACCCATGTACTCATCCAATCATGCATGTACCACTACCCATACACTCGTGCAAGCACATGCGTACTACTAATGCACTCATCCAATCACCCAGGTACTACCCATGTACTCATACAATGATTCATGCACTACTTATGTAACCTTGCAACCATCTACTCAGTACCTAAGCACTCATCCAATCACTCTTTTATTAACCAAGCAATTATCTACTCATCCAGGTAGTATTTATGCACCCATGTAATCATACACATATTATCTGTACACCTCATACAACACATATACATTTCTCTTTTTTAACCAGAATAGGTGGCTCTAACGAGAACCGTTTTTTTTCTTCTTCTTTTTGTATTTTATATTATTTTGTGATTTCTTTAACTTTTTTAATGTTTTGGGGTGTTTTTTCAAAAATGAAATAAAAAGAAAAAGAAAGAACTGTTAATACTTTCACAACATTTTGCATTAGTAATACATTTCAAAAACAAAACAAAATTACCAAAGTGGTTTGAAATTGCACAAAACAATTGCATCCCCAGATTGTTTACCAATGCAGAGAACTTTATTGCATTTTATGCAACTCTGCTTTAGTCTTGCAAATTCAGGCTTGATGTTGGTTGTCATGCCACTTGGAGACCCAGATGATGTGCTTGGTCCTCTAGATTGGGCTTGTTCAGCAGCCTGCTTTGCCAATGCACGACTGTGTCTCTCCTGTGCAAGTGCCTGTGGATGAATTGTTTGGAGATGCTTCAGCATCGAAGAAGTGCCACATGAATACTTCTTCTCCGACCCATGAGACAGGACAGTTTCACACAGAGTGCATGTAACTTTACTTGCATTCACTTTCTTTTGGCCTTCAGGGATGGAAAAGTAAGCCCAGACAACACTTTCAAATCTTTTCTTCACAGGTTCTCGTTGATCATCTTCTTCCTCTGGATGAACCTGTGGTGGGATGCTGGATGAAGCCATTTCCTCTTCTGTTTGTGAACAACACCAAAAAAATGGAGAAAAAGCACAGAGAAATCACAGCTGCAGTCTCTCTGCTGAGGTTCTTGAAAGAAGAGCAAAATTGGGTGAGGTCTTGAAAGATCTAGAATGAAAAAATTATGAACCAGTGAAATTCTTCCTTTGAAAAATTCATCTGGAGTCGCGCACCGTGCACGCACCCAGCGTGCAGCCATCGTGAATTCTTAAACATATATTTACGAGTAATTTAACTGTATTCAACTTACAAAGATATTATTTTCATTAAAAAAGTAAATAATCTCTTGCTTTAATATACATGTAAAAGTTATATATATATATATATATATATATATATATATATATATATATATAGATTTAAAAGTTAAAAAATTACGGTATATTTGCGTATCCAGCGGGAGGTCCGCAAATCCGCGCGTAACATTATGAAGCACGCATCCTACACGATTTTACCAAAATGGCGGCTTGAATTCGTGCACCAATCAAGACAGGTACACGATGGGTGCGCGACTCCAATTTTTTATTTATACAAATAAAAAAGAATATTTATGTTTTTAAAAGTAAAAATTAATACAAAAATGTCATAACAATTAAAAAATAGTAAAACATATTTATTAGATATTATACTTAGAAAATAGAACAGGTGCACTGTGGCAGCAGTGCAAGCTTCTTTCACCTAGAACAGGTACAGCCTCGCAGCAGTGCAAACTTCCTTTACCTTGGCAGGTACAGTCTGGCAGCAGCAGTGCAAGATTCCTTCACCTAGAACAGAGCAAGTTTGGCAGCAGTGCAAGCTTCCTTCACTAGAACAAGTACAGCCTGGCAGCACTGCAAGCTTCCTTCACCAGAACAGGTACAGCCCAACAGCAGCAGTGCAAACTTCCTTCACCTAGAACAGGTGCAGCGCAGCAGAAGTACAAGCTTCCTTCACATAGAACAGGTACAGCCTGGCTGCAACAGTGCAATCATCCTTCACTGAGAACAGGTATAGCATGGCAGCAGTGCAAGCTTCCTTCACCTAGAACAGGTACAGCCCAGCAGCAGCAGTGCAAACTTCCTTCACATAGAACAGGTGCAGCCTGGCTGCAACAGTGCAAGCTTCCTTCACACAGAACAGGTACTGCCTGGCAGCAGATGGACAAGCTTTTTTCACGTAGAACAGTTACAGCCTAGCAGCAGTGCAAGCTTCCTTCACCAAGAACAGGTACAACCTGGCTGCAACAGTGCAAGCTTCCTTCACCTAGAACAGGTACAGCCTGGCAGCAGTGCAAGCTTCCTTCACCTAGAACAGATACAGCCCAGCAGCAGTGCCAGCTTCTTTCACGTAGAACAGATACAGCTCAGCAGAAGTATAAGCTTCCTTCACATAGAAGAGGTACAGCCTGAATGCAACGGTGCAAGCTTCCTTCACCTAGAACAGGTACAGCCTGGCAGCAGATGAGCAAGCTTTTATCACGTGGAACAGGTACAGCCTGGCAGCAGTGCAAGCTTCCTTCACCTAGAACAGGTACAGCCCAGCAGCAGCAGTGCAAGCTTCCTTCACCTGGAACAGGTACAGCCCAACAGAAGTTCAAGCTTCCTTCACATAGAACAGGTACAGCCTGGCTGCAACAGTGCAAGCATCCTTCACTGAGAACAGGTACAGCCTGGCAGCAGTGCAAGCTTCCTACACCTAGAACAGGTACAGCCCAGCAGCAGCAGTGCAAGCTTCCTTCACATAGAACAGGTAAAGCCTGGCTGCAACAGTGCAAGCTTCCTTCACATAGAACAGGTACAGCCTGGCAGCAGATGGACACGCTTTTTTCACGTAGAACAGGTACAGCTGGCAGCAGTGCAAGCTTCCTTCACCAAGAACAGGTACAACCTGGCCGCAACAGTGCAAGCCTCCTTCACCTAGAACAGGTACAGCCTGGCAGCAGTGCAAACTTCCTTCACCTAGAACAGATACAGCCCAGAAGCAGTGCCAGCTTTTTTCACGTAGAACAGGTACAGCTCAGCAGAAGTACAAGCTTCCTTCACATAGAACAGGTACAGCCTGGATGCAACGGTGCAAGCTTCCTTCACCTAGAACAGGTACAGCCTGGCAGCAGATGAGCAAGCTTTTTTCATGTGGAACAGGTACAGCCTGGCAGCAGTGCAAGCTTCCTTCACCTAGAACAGGTACAGCTCGGCAGCAGCAGTCCAAGCTTCCTTCACCCAGAACAGGTACAGCCCAACAGAAGTTCAAGCTTCCTAAACATAGAACAGGTACAGCCTAGAAGCAGCAGTGCATGCTTCCTTCACCTAGAACAGGTGCGGCATCACAGCAGTGCAAGCTTCCTTCACCTAGAACATGTACAATCCAGCAGAAGTGCAAGCTTCCTTTACATTTAACAGGAATAGAGGTGTTTGGAGGCCATGGTCACCTTTCTTCTTCACACTGCAAATGCGACTGCAACATTATAGTTAGAAATTATCCTTTAAAAAACCTTTGAAATTCACTGAAAAAACCTAGGTTTCAGGGAATTTATAGTTAGAAATTAGCATTAAAAAAACCTTTGATATTCACTGAAAAAAACATAGGTTTGAGGGACGTTATAGTTAGAAATTAGCATTTATAAAACCTTTAAAATTCACTGAAAAAAACATAGGTTTCAGGGCCGTTATAGCTAGTTGGACATTTCACTCGTACAATACCAGAGAAATTCAGCCGTTATAGTTAGTTGACTAACTATAACACGCGCTTCCGCAATGCACTGCTGATGACGTCACATATTACATCACTCATGACATGGTCAGTGACATTACTGATGACATCTCATATGACATCACTGATGACATCATCCACGTGACAATCTGGCACACCTTCTCACACCCTAATATAACCTTTGATTCACACACTAAAATACAGACGACCGTTTTCGCAACTATAGACAAACCAATACCAGTTACTACATACCCATTCATTAATTACTAGGTCTATACACACATCCACTCATTCACACATACAGTCAGTCATACATGCAGTCACTCATCAGTAAAGAACTATCGTATGCACTCATACCCCTAACATACACTCACACACCACCACTCATCCATAGAGTTACTCACACACCTAGTCAGTCATGCAAAGAAACTATCACACACCCATTTACTTGCCTATACAGTCATACACACACTACCACACTTAATTATACAGAGCCTAACACATACTTACTCTCTTAAACAATCACTCATGAAACAAACTCATCCAAACAGCTACTGTTACAATCACTCACTCTCACATATAGTTATTTTTATACTCCAACACTTACATATACTGCTTTAAAACATATGTAATTACTCACACATGCACCACTGAGACATCCATTCACTCACCAACACACCCATACACACAATCAGCCACCCATACAGCCCTTCACAGATGCACTGTTGAACCCATATACCCAGTGAATTACTGACTCACAAATCTATGGACAGAGTCATATCCCTCACCCACCGTCACAGACACTCAAGCACCCGTACTCAGACAACCAATCAATAACCCATACAAACAGTCATGTAGCTACTCACCAACCCATGCAGCCACTTATACACCAATAGACAGACTGATACAGACATTTACACAGTTTACTCACTAAGCCATGCATTCAGTAAGATACACTTAATCAGTCAATTATACAATTAGTCACGCACCTACTAAATCATCCATTCACACACTTATACACCCACTCATTCTTCAATACACCTTGGTGTATATATATATGTATATATATATATATATATATATTCACAGAAAAAACCATAGGTTTCAGGCCGGTTATAGTTAGGAATTAGCATTTAAAAAACCTTAGAAATTCACTGAAAAAACCATAGGTTAAAGGGGCGTTATAGTTACCTGGACTTTTCACTCGTACAAAACCATTGAAATTCCCCCTTTATAGTTAGTTCAGCTAACTATAACTCGTGCGCCCCCAATGCACTGCTGATGACGTCACATATTACATCACTCATGACGTGGTCAGTGACATCACTCATGACATCACTGATGACATCTCAAATGACATCACTGATGACATCACTGATGACATCATCCATTGAATGTGTGTTTTTCTGAAAATTACATATATTTTATATATGTATATCTCAAGATCGATGGAAGAATAAATGGGTATATAAGTGTCTAAATGGATGATTTGTTTTTGAAAAATTGATTGTATAACTGACTGATTAAGTGTATCTTAGTGAATACATGGCTTAGTGAGTAATGTTTAAATATGTAAATATCTGTATCAGTCTCTCACTTTGTGTATAAGTGGCTGCATGGGTTGGTGAGTAGCTACATGAGTGTCTATATAGGTTATTAGTTGGTTTTTTGAGTATCAGTATGAGAGTCTGAGTGTCTGTATGGTTCGGTGGGGGGTATTACGTAGTGCATAGGTGCATGAATGAGTGACTCACTGTTTGTATGTGTTGAAGACAGCATGTGTGCAGGACTGTATGGGTGGATGAGTGTGTGCATGGGTGTGTTAGTGAGTGAATGACTGTCTCAAAAGTGTCTTTATGAGTAACTGGCCCTGCGGACCCCATCCCCCAGGGCCTGCACCCTAATTTTTGTTGTTGAAAAAAATGAATTTTGCCCTCCCAAGGCCTTAATCGGCCCCGGGGACCCCAAACCCCAGGCCATGGCCTTTTTTTTTTAATTCTTTCGGAGGGGGCTGCGTTGCCCCCCTCCTCAGGCCACTTATGGCCCTGGGGACCCCATCCCCCGGGGCTGGCCTTTGTTTTTTAATATTTAAAAAATATATATATATATTTATAGAAACACCTAGCACATGCACATGCTGGACAAACCGTACATGCCTATCACCATGCGTGATATTAATTAAAAGGCGACTATGCATAGAATGAATCCACATGGAATGTATTTACACCGCTAGTGAAGCTCTGACGCCCTACCGTGCCTAATCCCGGCGCCCCCGCCGGTGGGTACTCTCCAAGTAGACACCCTTGTCGTTTATTTATACAAACATGGGTAGCTATTGATGGGCACATTTAATATACACGCACACCAAGCCATTCAAAGGGGATTCGACAAAAATTCGAACAAACTATGCAAGAAACCCCCCTCACGGTTGATAAAATACACATCCACCGCCGGATGTGTAATACTTTTTATTTTACTCTCTAGAAAGGAGACGAACCTCACTTGAGAGTCACAGCGTGCTCCTGGCGAGCCCAATGCTGTGTTACACCCACCAGTGCCCGCCGAGTGCCTTACACCTCTGTGTTGTATTCCACCAGCTAGTGCGTATGCTATGACACTCTCTAGCCCATGTGCACTGTAACACCACCCCGTGAATACATCATGCCACACTTGCCTTCGCACAGGTTATATTGCCCCATCTAACGTGCCTTCCTCGATGCCTATGTTATAACGCACAGCGCTATGCCATACATATTACAATCTGGGATACATATCTTTGTCACAGTGCATATGCAACGTTACACTCCCCAGCACATATTTTATATTACAACTTTAGAGAGTAGTTAGGTTACACAACACTGCCCTGTGCATATTACACTCCAAGGCGCATATCGCATAGCACGCGCTAGTGCCTGTGCTATCTCGCGCTCTCCAATGAATCTGTCATTGCGCACAATGTATTGCATATTATATTTCACACCCCGGTTCATCTTATATCACACTTTTTGGTGCATAGTTTATACCATATACTACATCTAGTTTTCATTTTCAATCGTGCTCTCAGGACTATGTTCTATATAACACTGCGTCCACCTACCCTTTTCAAGGGCATTACATTTTGCGATGGGGGGTGGAGGGTCAGGGGGTGGAGTCACAGTCACAAACATCCTCTTCTTCCTGAATAAAAGTGAGATTATGCTGCATACTTGTTCATATTTTAAGTAGTTCGCACAGACACACATTTTAAAAACAATAACGTTCCTAATACCAACCTTCTCTGAACAGTTAGCTTGCTGCCCCATCCACCTCCTCCCTATCCTCTGTTGTCTGAATCCATGGACTAGCCTCCTCCCTCCTACCGTGCATGGTCTGATGTGCTGCCACTGCCCTCCATTTAGCGTGATGTACCAGTCCACTCCTCCTGCCCTCCATTGCCCAATTCTATGGCCCATCATTGACCTCCTGCTTTGCCTCTGTGCTTAGCTTGCTGCCCCTATTCTCCTTCCCCCTGCCCTCCGATGTCTTTGTGCATGCCCCTGCTCCATCCTTTTTGCCCACCATGTTCCATGGACCTGCCACTCCTATCTACTCTGAGTGTTCTGTTGAGCTGCCACTCCCCTCCCACCTGCCTAGCATTGTCAGATGACTGTAACCTGTCCCAGCCACCTCCATCCTGCCTGTCCACATGCCATGCCCCTATCCCCTTCCTCCTGTCCTCCATGGTCCATTTTACTGCCACACCCTTCTGCCCTCCCTGGTCTGTTGTGCTGCAACTGCTCCTCCTGCCTGCCCTTCGCGGTCTGTTGTGAGGCCCCTTCCCCTGAACTCTCTTGTCTGTGTCCAGGTCCTGACCCTCCCTTCTATCCTCCATGGTCCTTTGTACATGCCCCTGCACCCTCCTTCTTGCCCATCATAGCCATTGGGCTGCCACTAACCCTCCTGCTTGCCATGCATGGTCTTCTGTGCTGCCATGGCCCCTCCCACCTTCCCTGTGTGGTCAGCTAGCTGCCCCTGACCCCCTCCCACCTTCCCTCCATGGTCTGTGTGTATGCCATCATAGTCTCATTGTTGCTCTCCATGGTGTGTCTTGTTTCTAGTGCCCATCCTGCCTGACCTCAATGGTCATCTTGCTGCTCCTGCCCTGCCACCTTGCCCCCAGCCCTCTGTTTCCATGTGCAGACCCCTATTCCCTCCCTCCTGGCTTGTCTGTTCCATTGTAATGCCCCTGATCCATCCCTCCTGCCCTTTATGGTCTGTTATGCTGCAGCTTTCTCTCCTGTCTGTCAATTATGGTCAGCTAGCTACCATTGCCTCTTTCCCCTCTGTTCTCTGTTGTCCATGTGCATGGTCCTGTCCCCTCCCTATTGCTTTCTATGGATTGTTGTGCTGCACTCCTGTCCCGCATACGCTGTGTGGTGTATTGTGCTGCTGCAAACCCTGATGCCTGCCCTGTAGGGTCAGTTTGGTGCACCTGTCCATGTCCCTCCTGTCCTCTGTTATCCGAGTCCATGTCCCTCCCCCAATTCCTCCTGCCTACCATGATCCAATGTACCATACTTGCGAACATTTTGAACTTGGTAAGAGGGAGATTTTGAAAAAAAACTGGGGTATTGATTTTCCCCTTTGAGTTACATTGAAAAAGAGGAGATTGTAGACAGGAGACATATCAAATAAAGCCCATTTGAGTTTAAAAACATTGGTCATTTCCTGGCTGAAACGGGTCTGTTGGCATGTATGGTTGTATTACCACTGCCTCTTCCTTCTGCCCACAATGGTCTATTATATTGCCACAGCCTCTCTTGCCAGTCCTGTATTGTTGGTTTGTTGCCCCTGCCCCCCTTTCCACTGCCCTCCATAGTCTTTTGTGCTGCCACAGCCCTTCCTGCCTGCCCAGTGTGATCAAATTGTTGCCTCTGCACTCTCCTACCTGCCTTCAATTTTCAGAGTCCGTGCCCCTGGCCTCTGCCTCTCAACAGTATCCCAATGAACAACTAGATTGCTAACATTCTATATTTATTACAAAAGTGTGGAACGCCTGACGTCATCTTGATGTAATCAAAACTGTAATACCTAGAGTATTTCCTTTAGAAATTACATATATGAGAGGGTCTTATTTGCATCAAAATTATGGTTAGTGCTCTAAAAAACTAAAACGAGGACATATTTTCTGAGTTTTCAAATAGCAACAAAGAACTTTTAAATTATTTGTAATCTTTATGTTTTTTTATCCAGTTGACCACTTGATTAAATGTTGCACCTAGGGGAGAGGATGTGGTGTTAGCCAATGCTCATGTAAAACACTCCAATACCTGACAAGTCTGCACTATATAAAACTGCAAATACACAGAAAATAAGTGTTTTGCACACTTCTGTCATTGGGCTACATGTGGGCTACATCTGGGTGATATTTGTGCTGCATTTGGGCTTTTTTGTCTCTGGTGGCCATCTTGGGAGATTTATATTTTATGAAGTTTCCTAATTTCCTCATTTACTGCAGTCTCCTCAGTAGGAAATGCTTTCAGTTTTTTACTTTGATTCCATCAAGAATGTATTCAGATATGTCACATATTTGCCATAAATTCTGAATGTTAGCACTCGATTTGCTCATTAGATCACTGTAGTAAAGCTACTGATCACCACGGAAGTCTGCTGCTGGTATTAAAAGTGCATGTTTCAGTCTGCATATCAGAATTTTTTAATGAAATAGAAGAGGATTTGAGAAGTCACTCAAAATGTGCCCTAATTTTTCTTTCTTCAGCACTAATCATAATTTCTATGGCAAAATGAACCCCCTCATTGTGTTCCTTTTTAAATTAAATGTTTTAAGTGTTACCCGTTTATTCCAATCAAGATGGCTTCAGGTGTGCCATACGTTTGTCATAAGTAGGACTGTTAGCGCTCTAGTTGTTCTTTAGAACACTCTGGGAAGCTGCAGTTGAACACAAAGGAATCAACTGACAGTCTCTGCCCTTGTTGGATGTACATGTTTTACTGAGAATGTCAGACTTCTTTCTCACATGACTGAGAAAGATAATGTGAATTTACAGAAAATATGCTCTCAGTTTAGCTTATAGATCACCTTCCAAACCTCTGTGGGAAAAGCATGAGAAAATAGTTTTCTCTCATGATTCATGATATCACAGCCGAAGGCTTTTTCACATGGTAAAATCACCTTAGAACACACCACAATTCCTAAAATGAGTATGGTACCATCAACAAATGATTTATAATGTAACTAAAGTCTTAAAACCTTCTATTAACTGCAATGCTTTTTAATGAGGTGCTATCATGTATATTGGTCCCAAGATGGCTGCCAACACTTCGTGGATGAAGTGCTGACAGCCAATCAGATCTCACAATGAGATGTGTGGTTAGGTTCCGCCCAGATATATATGTGATTTTACTTTTGATTTTCTCAGGAACACATTTTAAGCAAAAGGCACGAGTCTGAACTGAAGACTACCTCTTTGCCAAATTTGGTGTAATTCCGTTCAGCACTTCGGGCTGTAGCTGCGTCAACAGGTCCTATGGGAATATGCATGGGGGAAACACGTTTTGGGACCCCCCTTTTTTCTCGGCCCCCGCTTGACGAATCACCGTGAAATTTTCAGGATAGGAGCAGACCGGAGCTGGCCAAAGGTTTGGAAACTTTTGCGAAGATTCATCAATCGACGCCAACGTTATTCTAAATAGAATGTTGCAGATTTCCTATGGAAAATAGGTCCTAACTATAACTACCTACTGGCAACTGCCAGTAGGTAATATATATTATCTACTGGCGGTCGCCAGTAGATAGTTATAGTTAGGACCTATTTTCCATAGGAAAGCTGCAACATTCTATTGGGAATATCTTTGGCGCCGATTGACGAATCTTCACGAAATTCTCCAAACATTTGGCCAGCTCCGCTCCACTCCTACCCTGAAAGTTTTGTGGTGATCCGTGAAGCGGGGGCTGAGAAAAAAGGGGGGTCCCAAAACATGTTTTCCCCATGTAATTTCCCATAGGATCTGTTGTCGCAGCTACAGCCCGAACTGCTGAACGGAATGACACCAAATTTGGCAAAGAGGTAGTCCTCAGTTCGGACTCGTGCCTTTTGCATATTTGGTGTGAATCTGTTCAGAAGTTCCTGAGAAAATGAGGGTAAAAAAGTTAGTGATATCTATGGCCGTGGAGGATCCGCGGACCGTACCCGCACCGTAAGCGCACCCTCCCCGAACGGAGCGCGCACCCTCCCGATAGCGTGCTGAATGCTAATTGGCTGTCGAGCGTCTCTCTACATTCAAAACCAGGAACTGTTGGCAGCCATTTTCTGCCTCGGTAGAAGCGAGGCTGAAGATGGAAGGGGATTAAGTGTGTAAAAGATATAAAGGGGGCAGAGTGGAAATACTCTGACCCTCTAAATCTGCTTAGGGGGTCCCAGAAGGACCCCCTGTGGCCCCCCCTTTTTTAAAAAAAAAAAAGCGGCGAAATGCGCGCATGGTGCGCGCATTCTATCGTGTTGGATGCACGGATTCTCTTGCGGTGGGTTCACGGATCCAAGGAAAAAAAAAATGAAATTGTTGGGAGATAAAGATTAAGCTTAAGTGTTTTGTTCTTGAGTGGCTCTAAAAAGAGCTGTTGTGTTCATTGAGAGTTTTTGGTACTTATAAGTAAGTACCTATACAGAGTCTAAAGTTGTTGAGGAAGACTCTGTTTCCTTCATCAGTAAAGTGCACTCCATCTCTCCTATACATCTCTTGCATATGAAAGAGCAGATTGTTATTGTAAATGGACCCCATTCTGTAGTCTCGGAGAAAAGCAGAATCAGATTTATTCACATGTTTCCTAGCTTTCTCAATCTGTGGACAAAAATGATCGGACCAGTTCCATTTCTGCCTTTGGCATATGTTAGAATACACAAAGGCAGTTTTAGGGAAAAGTGAAATCAGTTGTGCAAAGGTGTCCTTCATAAGCATTTCCAGAGCTACCCCAGTCAAAATGCCTAGGTCATTGCCACCACAGTGCACTATTATGAGGTCAGGGCATTGGATTTGCATGAAGGATTTCACCAATGGCATCAATTGGTGCCACTTTAACCCTCTCTGTCCAATCTATTTAATGTCTACATTTGGCAAACCTAGGTCTTTGTGAATGCCTTTGTTTTCTGCATACCTTTGGCTCCAGAAAATGTAGCTGTGTCCCACAATCCACACTGTAAGCATCTTGTAAGGAGGTCTGGATGCACTCAGATGGTCTCTGTAAATGAAATGGCAGTTTGGAAAGTAAGATGTTTCTAAAATGGTGGCTAAGATGCAATTTTGAAAAAAGACAAGAAATCATTGGTTGTTTTACACCCTTCTACACTGAAAGGTAGGGTGCATATTTTTGTTTTTTAAACGCATGATTCTTATTGGTTAACAAAAAGTGCATGAAAGGAGCATTATATATGATAAGCTGGTATGTTGAGAAGTCAAGCACACTTGCTGTTTTGATTAGCAACATTGTGTGTGCTGAACTTGTGACCTGTGTGCTCAGTACAGTGTTCCATGACCTGTTTCTATGGTAACGGGCAGAAGGCAGATTGGGGGAAGGGTTGAAGTTTATGTCATTTGGAAAGGGTTGAAATGTTTAACCAACAGAAATGTGTGTTTGCTTTTGAATTTATGTGGGAAGGAATGTGATTTGATGTTTACATGTATATGTGTGGAAAATGAGAGGGAAACTTTGCCATTCTTTGGTTCTGCTGACAGGTGCACAGTGCAGAGATTCTGTATAAGAAAGTCTGGTGTGTGACTGATATCTGGTGTGTGACTGATATACTTCTTAATCTACAAAACATCTTGAAAGGTGAGTTATTTAATTGTGTATGTAGACTTTTTTTATTTTAATCAGACTCAGTATTTTTTCTGCTAAAGTGTAGGGAGTATTTTTTTTTCTACAATCTTATTGACAGTGTGTGTGCATGTGGAAACCATTTTGTGATAAGGATTTGTGTTTTTTCATGTGTTTGTAGACAGATAACAATGCAGTTCTTATATTTTGGTAGATTTAGAAACCACTTATTGTTTATGAATTTGTGAAATGAGTTATGTTTCTGCAGTAAAATGTAGTACTCCTTGTAGATGAAGACATGTGTTTTGGTATAGTGCAAGGGATAGTGTTGTTTGTCTAGAATCACACAGAGAGCCTGTGTGCATGTGGGAACCACTGTGGAGAAGCGTTTAGTAACATCATGCATTTGCTGACAGATAACTGTTTTGAAACCTGTCATGTTGTCAAGTTTTAGTAGCATTAGAAGACCGTTATGGCTTATGCTTTCATTAAATGAGTTAGGTATTGACAGTAAAGTGTAGTCGTGAAATATGTAGATTGTGTGCAGTTCCCTTACCTCTTCCACTGTAGTGCATGAGTTTTGGTAAACTCCTAGGGATAGTGGTGCTTGTCTAGAATCACACTGTGAGTCTGTGTGCATTTGGGAACCACTGTCAGAGAAGCGTTTGGTAACATTGTGCATTTGCTGACAGAAAACTGTTTTGAAACCTGTCATGTTGTCAAGTTTTAGTAGCATTAGAAGCCAGCCTTTGATTATGTGTTGATTAAATGAGTCAGGCATTGACACTAAAGTGTAGTCATGAAATATGTAGATTGTGTGCAGTTCCCTTACCTCTTCCACTGTAGTGAATGAGTTTTGGTAAACTCCTAGGGATAGTGGTGCTTGTTTAGAATCACACTGTGAGTCTGTGTGCATTTGGGAACCACTGTGAAAGAAGCGTTTGGTAACATTGTGTATTTGCTGACAGATAACTGTTTTAAAACCTGTCATTTTGTCAAGTTTTAGTAGCATTAGAAGCCAGTCTTTGCTTATGCGTTGATTAAATGAGTTAGGCTTTGACACAAAAGTGCAGTCCTGAAATATGTAGATTGTGTGCAGTTCCCTTATCACTTCCACAGTAGTGAATGAGTTTTGGTAAACTCCTAGGGATAGTGGTTGTTGTCTAGAATCACTCTGTGAGTCTTTGTGCATTTGGTAACCACTGTGAAAGAAGCATTTGGTAACATCGTGTATTTGCTGACAGATAACTGTTTTAAAACCTGTCATGTTGTCAAGTTTTAGTAGCATTAGAAGCCAGTCTTTGCTTATGCGTTGATTAAATGAGTCATAGTTTGACACTGATGTGGTGTACTTAAATATGTAGATTGTGTGCAGTACGATTAACTCTTCCAGAGTAGTGAATGATTTTTGGTAAACTCCTAGGATAGTGTTGCTTGTCTAAAATCACACTGTGAGTCTGTGTGCATTTGGGTAAGGATTGTGAGAGAAGCATTTGGTAACATTGTTTATTTACTGACAAATAACTGTTTTAAAACCTGTCATGTTGTCAAGTTTTAGTAGCATTAGAAGCCAGTCTTTGCTTATGTGTTGATTAAATGAGTCAGGCATTGACACTAAAGTGTAGTCTTGAAATATGTAGATTGTGTGCAGTTCCTTTACCAGTTCCAGTGTAGTGAATGTGTTTTGGTAAACTCCTAGGGATAGTGGTCCTTGTCTAGAATCACACTGTGAGTCTGTGTGCATTTGGGAACCACTGTCAGAGAATCGTTTGGTAACATTGTGCATTTGCTGACAGAAAACTGTTTTGAAACCTGTAATGTTGTCAAGTTTTAGTAGTATTACAAGCCAGTCTTTGGTGCTTGTCTAGAATCACACTGTGAGTCTGTGTGCATTTGGGAAGCCAGTCTTTGCTTATGCCTTGATAAAATGAGTCATGCTTTGACACCAAAGTACAGTACCATGTAGTATTGTCTTTACTGCCCCAGAACTGAAATTTTAATATTTTTACCCAGGCACTGTCCTAGAAGTAGTCTGATGATTTAGTCAGTTTCTAAGTGCTTATGTTGTGAACCATTCATTAATAACACACATAAAAAACTATGAGTCTAGTGATGTTGAAAACCTGAACACAAATGTGAAGGTAATGCTGAGTGTAATGAAGCTACGAATTCATATGTATGTGTATATATATATGAATATGGTTCCCATCATCCACAAGATGTGGTTTGCTTCATCATCTGGGAAACCGGGACTTGCTTGAGAACCATCTTCTACTTAGAAATTGTAGATATTGGTCTCATAAATGTCCCAGACCTCTAAATGGTGTTATTTTTGTTGATGAAAGCAGGGTGTTATGGTAGTTGAGGATGATGGCTGCAGTGCTTAGTGAAAAGTGCTAGTGAGCAAGTGCTATTTAAAAATTGTCTATCAGGGCACAAAATGGACTTTATTGTAACGCTACCTTGATGACAATAGATAAAAACAGTGCTACAACAGTTTCAACAAATAACTGTGCTAGAAATGGTCTACATGTTTCTGCTATCGGATGGGATTCATCCAAGCTTTTCGTCAGGACCAATGAAGCTACTGCATAAGTGATAAGTGCCAAAGTGACAAAAGAAATTGTATATACAACCTGAACCCAATTAATGGGCCAAGAGGCTCCGTGGGAAGTAGTTTTACTTCATTGACCCAATTAGTAGTGGGTGTGCACCTCGCCTCACCTGGCAACTGCTCAGGTTATGGAGGCACCGCTCTATCCGTCGGTACCTCTTGTCGGAGCTGAGCTAGAAGGGGAGGTGAACCATTCATTACCAAATAGACTGCTTCAAATGTCCATGCAGTATGCATGTAGCTCTCTAACCACCTACACAGTTATTTTTCACACCTTCAATTCTCTAGACAGTTTCCATACACTTCCAGGAAACACCCTATCACTCTCTTTGTAGTCTTCTAGTGACCCATTCAGCACCATGTAATAATTCATTCACTGTGCCAAAACCCAAACATTTATAAATTCACCAAGACACTCTCTTTCCAGTACTCTAATGATTCAGTTACTGTCTAAGTATTCATGCACTGAGCCAGGACTTAGCACATGGACTGCTTCTAACCCCTAAGCACTATGCATGTAGTCTTTTAACCACCTAGAGATTTGTCTTTCAATTCCCTAGTCAATATCCATATAGTCCAGCAAACATCTTGTCACTCCCTTTGCAGTCTTTTAGTGACCTTTCTAGTACCAAGTACTAATTCATTCCCTGTGTGAAAAGTCTACCAGTTATAAATTCATCCAGGCAGTCTCCTTGCTGTAGTCTAATCATTCAGTCAGTACCCAAGTACTCATGCAGTGAGCCGGGCCTTAGCACATGGACTGCTTTAAATGCCTATCCAGTATGCAATCAGTTCTCTAATGAGCTACACAGTTGTCTTTCGCAGCTTCAATTCCCCAGTTAGTATTCATACACTTCTAGCAAACACCCTGTTACTCGCCCAGTGTGTCTCTTTTTAGTACTGTAATCATTCAGTTAGTTAGCATGAAGTCTTTTAGTGAGGTAGGCTTTAGGGCATGAACTGCTTCAAAGTAGTATGCTTTATGTATGTAGTGTTTTAATCATCGTCACACTTGTGGTTCAGGGCTATAGTTTTTTAGTCTGTTTTTATATAAAATGTGTTTGTACAGTAATGGAATATTGTAAATTGGAAAGTTATTAATATACATTTATTTGTGACTCTTTTTTGCAGATGCTGTTTTTCAACGTTAAAATCGAGAAAGTATGCCAGAAAAAGAAAAGAACAGAGACAGGAGGATTATTTGAAGAAACATCAACCACAAGTATTGAATGAAAAAGATAATGTGGCTAAAAGGAAAAAATATTCTGGTAAGTTCACGAAGCAAAAGAAAATTATCTAAGAGTTTCTGCTACAGAATCTGATAATTCCAGAATCTGTAGCAGAATTTCACTGGTAAGTTACAAATGTTAAGGAGTGTTGTTATGTAGGGTGTTGGAGCCCTTAAGTGATTGTAATTAATTTTGTAGTTATGAGATGAACTGTTTATCGAAGTTGTGAAGCATTTCTTCAGAAAAATATATATTTTATTGCTTGTATTGGTGTAAATATTTGTGTATGTATGTTGTTTGCTAAGTGTATACTAACACATACTTGTATATAATGAGATGAACAGTTGAATATGTAACAGCGTACATGTAGTAAGTAGTTATTTCTACAGAGAAGTAGGATTGATAACATTATTGAGATGTGAAACAATAGAGAATAAGATAGTACGAGTAACCAGAGAGAAGTAGGATTGATAACAATATTGAGATGTGAATTATTAGAGAATAAGATAGTACGAGTAAGCAGTGATAAGATAGTACGAGTAAGCAGTGAAAATAGTAGATATCTGTAAAGTCCTTGACAGTAACAAGACAGTCGTAGAGAGGAGCCAGTTTCATCTTGGTTTCGGACAGGCACTAGAAAACTCTGTGTCCTAATGGGACTGGTAGGAAAATTTGACATTCAAAATGTATTCTCAAACGTTTTAAGCACTATCCCAGTCTATATAACTTTTTTGAAAAATACTCTGCATGTACTGTTCTCAAAGGAAAACTGCAAGTAGTCTGTAAATAGTGATGTGATGTTCAAAATGAATTCTCAGAAGTTACAAGCACTATCCTATTCCATATAACTTGATCAAAAAGTACTCTGCAAGTACTTTCAACAAAGGTACACCTCTTCCATGTCCCAACCATATCTGCACTTGTACTGTAGTCTGAGATGTGTGGTGCAGCTGATGACCCTAAAATAAAATCTACATGGTCTCTTATACCCAAATATTGACAGAGCTACTTCACCTTTGAGTCCCAGAATCACACATCTGTTTTTTAAGCCGGCCTTGTTAAAGCACTTGAACACATAGCTTTACATTCCACTGACATGTCTGATAACCAGAAATGTAGTTTCTTTACACACATTTATAGAGTATACTGTCTGAAACATAGGTAGCCTAGTAAATATATGTTACTTTGCATGTGTTATCTTACCCCTAATAGTCTTTTATAGACCCTTTGAGCACTCTGGGCAGATGCTGACACTAATAAAAGTGGCATGACAGTAGTTAGCCTTTAATTTTGGGTTAGACTTGGCTGTGAGAGCTCTGTCTCTCTAATCAAACTGATAGAAAAATGTGAGGTTTAAAACATGTTCCAAACTGTCTTAACTAGTATCCTAGTTTATATAACTCTATGCAAAGGTACGCTGCAAGCAGGCCATAGATAGTGATGTCTGTGGTTGAAACTGGAAATGTTTTCGATCAAGTATCAATATCTGACCTCTTCCATGTCTCAGCCATGTATGTAGCTCTACATGTAGTCTGAGACGTGTAGTGCAACTGATGACCCTAAATTAAAACCTATATGGTCTCCTATATCCACATGCAAATATAGATAGTCCTACTTCACCTTTTAGTCCCAGAACCACATATCTCTTATTTAAGCAGGCCTTGTGAAAGCACTCAAACACACAGCTTTACACCCTGCTGCCGTGTATGATAACCAGTAAATAGTCAATGCAGCTTTTTCTACACACATTTACAGAGCATTCAGCCTGAAACAGATGTAGTCTAGTACCTATAGGTTACTTTATATGTGTCATCTCACCCCTAAAGGTCTCTGACACAATCATTGAGGTCTCTGGAAAGATGATGACACTGATAACAGTGTAAGATAGGAGGCCTGGTACTGTGAGCTCTGTCTCTCTAATCAAACTGGTTGAGAAATCTGAAGTTTATAAAATGTTCACAAGTGCATTGACCTGTATCCTAGTTCATATACCTCTCAGCAAATGTACACTACAAGTAGGCCATAGATAGTGATGTCTGTGCTTGAAACGGAAAACATTTAACATAAAGTTTCAATGGCTGACCTTTTCCATGTCTAAGCCATACTGTACTTGTACACATAGTCTTAGATGTGTGGTGCAGCTGATGACCCTTAATTAAAAACTATACAGTCTCTTATATCCCCGGGCAAACATTGACAGAGCTCCTTCACTTTTCAGTCTCAGACCCACACATCTCTTTCTTAAGCAGGCTTCATTAAAGCACTTGAACGCACAGCTTTATACCCCACTGCCCTGTATGATAACCAGAAATTGATTGATGGAGTTATCTTTACAGACGTTTACAGAGCATACGGTCTGGAGCAGAGATAGTCTAACCTATAGCTTACTTTACATCAGTCATTTCATACTTAAAAGGCTCTGACATACTTATTGGGGTCTCTAGAAGGATGCTGACACTAATAACAGTGGCATGACAGGAGTTGGCCTTTAATTTCTACTTAGGCCTGGCACTGTGACCCCTCGTCTCTCTAATCAAACTGGTAGAAAAATGTGAAGTTTAAAACATATTCCAAAGTGTATTAACCAGTATCCTAGTACATATAACTTTCTGCAACGGTACAATCCAAATAGGCCGTAGATAGTGATGTCTGTGCTTAAAAGTAAAATTTATTCTGTCAAGTTTTAATATCTGACCTCTTCCATTTCTCACCCTTGTCTGTACTTCTACACATATTTGTAATAATGAACTGACATTAGTAGGTTTAACATGAATATAAGTAGGCCTTTTTAACATATATTAGGCCTACCACACTTGATCGTCGGCATCCATTTCTGTAGGTAGGCTGACTTGCTATTTGAAACACCTCCATAACCCTTGACCAGATATATTAGTACTGAAAGGTTGCTTGTAGCTAGACCAGAGGGTAAAATGTATGTGTATAAAAGCAAAGGCTTTCAGTTACAAGTTCACAAGTACACACATGCTATCTGATGCATATTATTAAGTTACATGTAGTTTCTTGTATGTTCAGTTCAATGTCATGTAAGTACAAATCAAAGTATTTATCTACTAATACATTCTCTTAAACACCTGTCCCGCAGCCGGACATATGTGCAGGATGTTACGTGGAAGCATTGCGGCTTCCGTAAATTTATCAGCTCAAATATATAAAATATATGTATTTTAATGTTAGTTTTATATCCAGTTCTACAGAACACATTGGTGTAATCTAAAATGTATATACTATACATCACTATAGATCATGTATTTTAATATTGAAGAAGAAAATGCAGCAGAGTCGCACATCCGTCGTGTACATCAAAATATGACACCACACTGAGCGGAATCATCGCTACACGTGAAACACATATACACTATTGTAAAAAATAATACTTAAATAATATTTATATCTTTAAAAATAGACTATGTTACACTTAGACCCACGCTGGCTAGAGGGCCATAACAAGTTCACTGTTCAAAACTGATATCCATTGCCACTTACACTGGCTTTGTTGGATCAAGTACAAAAAAAATCTATTTATACCAAATTGTATCTCAGGGGGTCAATTTACCTAATCAGAGTTCAAAAGGGAGACAAATAGAAAACTGCATTTCTTATGGCATGGGTCTCCATGAGTACTCTGTTATGCTGGACTAGCAATGGCCTGCCATGATCTAATTCTTTATAAATGAGAGTCCAAGAAAATTCCTTCATATCTGCATACTTGTCTATATGAACAAAACGTATATCCTTTCACAACAAACAGGAACACATACAAAAGGTCTGAGACTTGCTCCAATGCTTCAGTGAAAACCACTTTTTTGCCAAACTTGAAAATTTACTTTTCATTCTACCTCAGTGGCGATATTGGGGTTCTTTATCACACCCAGAGAAATAAAGATGTGTAATAGAGAGGTTGAAGCAATTGGCCTCCCCCAACAATGTAATAGAAATTCAAGTAGCCTCTCAGCTACCTCCTGTAAGTCCTACATAGCGGGACTCCTCAGAGCTGGTCGGAGGCCCAGCCTCCTTTCTCCACCACTCTGCAACCAAGACTACTAGTTAAAAACCTTAGAACTTTACTGAAAAACAAAGTTTACAGTGACATTATAGTTAGGAATTAGCAATTAAAAATCCTTAAAAATTCCCTGAAAAAAACAAAGGTTACAGGGATGTCATAGTTAGGAAATGGAAAAAAAAACCTTAGAAATTCACTGGAAAAACCAAAGGTTACTGAGACGTTATAGTTAGAAATTCATCAGTTATAGTTATTTGAGCTAACTATCACTTGCGTCCCGGAATGCACTTCTACTGCCCTCACTCATGACATGGTCAGTGACATTACTGATTATTAATTACATCTCAAATGATATCACTGATGCTATCACTGATGACATCTCAAATGACATCACTGATGACATAATCCACAGAAACTCTGACACCCACTTACAAGCCTATAAAACATGTCATACACCCACTCCCACATAATAACTAACCAACTCATTCATGGAACCCCTACAAATACTCACACATCTTGTTGCTCATCCGTACAGTCAGTAACACAGTAACTTACCCTTAGAGCCACTAATGGACCCAGTAACTCACATATACAACCACTCATGCACCTACTCACTCACCAATAAAGCCACTCACAGATCCAGGTATATTGACATAGACATACGTACACACCTACTCATACACCAATACAGCTACAAACACAGTAATTGATTCAACCATACACCTCCTCACAAACCTACTCACTCACCTATAGTCACACACATAGCCACTTACTCACCATACAATTACTCACACAGCCACTCTGTTACTTATACATTTACAAAAATATATACTCACTCACCTATACAGTGACTGAAAGAACCATATACTCTCCCATACACCCTCTCTCACATTCACTTAATCACCCATACAACCACTCAAACACCCATTCGCTCACACATACAGTAAATCATACACTCACTCACTGATCCATACAATCACTTACACACTGAGACAGCCACTCATGTATCCTGCCACTCCCCCATACAGACACGTATGTATCTACTCAAACACCCATTCAGCCACTCATGCACCCTCTGATAAGAATCCGATACACCAACTCAGTTAACTATACAGATACTCACACAGCCACTAACTTACTCATTCACATACTGACACATCCACCCAATCACTTATACAAACTCTCACACACCCATTATCTCATGTATACATTCTGTTATATACTAAATCACTCTTCTATACACCACTTACACACCCACTCACTTACCCATATAGACACTTTCACAACACTTATCTTAGTATTTCTGTTACACTCAGTAACTTTTAGAAAACACTCACAATCACTGGATGATTTTATCAGTGATGTAATTTGAGATGTCATGAGTGATGTAATTTGAGATGTCATGAGTGATGTCATCAGTTATGTCATTGACCATGTAATGAGTGATGTAATATGTGAGGTCATAAGCAGTGCATTGTGGGGGCACAGGTTATAGTTAACTAAGCTAACTATAACGGCTGAATTTCTCTGGTTTTGTACGAATGAAACCTGAGGCTGAATTTAACAGTATAAACTAGTGTTAGTCTATGGTTAAGCCAGCCTTGCCAAAGTGAAAAATTACTTCAGAGGTTTTCCACTGCCAAGACATATTACACATTAACATATACATTCCTACTTTTAAATACCATGCACACTGACCTATGAACATTTAAGGTCTACCCTAGGGGTCACCTTTAATTTTTAAAAGGGATGGTTTGGACCTGCCAAATGGGTGTTCTAAAAAGCCGAAATGTTGGTTTGAAAGTTCTCACCCAGGCTGCAGTGACAGGTCTGCAGAAAGTATTTTACAGTGTTATTTTACTAGATTGCACAATGAGGGGAACAACAGACTACAGGCACACTCCAGACCTCAATACTGCCAGTACTGACATTGCTAGATTTCATAAATATAGAACGCAAATCAGATGAAGGAGAGGTCAGTGAGAAGGCAAGAGTATGAGACTATTTTACCTATTCACAAAAAGAAAAGAAAACAGGTTTCCCATAGTGACGTGTAAAGTTTGCTAATCTTTTGGAAATTCAGGTGTTTACTTATTTGGGGCTCATTTGGGCCATGTATAGTGTCCATACTTTTGAATGGTTAACACTAGAATGTCTGTCAATAATGTAGGGAAGTAACCAGGAAAATAGAACTACAAGCCATCATCAACTAAGACAATCTGCAAGGTAGATGTGCAATAAACCGTCCTGAAGAAATCCTAAGGAGTAATAAGTAACATTGGAAAGAATGCCTCTTTAGTTCACAGAATTAAATAGCCTTGCTGGGTACATTGAGGAAAATATGAGGCCTGTAGAGAAGGTAATAGATGGCCACATCAAGCAATATAATTAATAATTTTGTTTTTGCTTCTTTCCTAAATTCCACAGAACTATTTTTGTGCTTCTTTTGAATAAAGAAAATGACCAAAATAATGTAAATGTTGAAAAACAAATAAAGTAAGTGTTTAGAATCACAGATAAGGGTTAAATATTAGAATTATTTCTTGCTTGCCTTTTTATTCTTATTTACTCACTTTCTATAGTATTACCTGTACTAAATCTAGCATTTTCCTATCCTGGCAGAGCAATAAAGCCTGTGAGTAATAAAAGTCATAGAAGAGTGGCTGTAAAAAGGGTCAGATTTCTAAGTTGAAGGGTTTGGGGCGGTGTAATGAGGGTTTTATGGAGTGTTAGGAAGGGAATTACAGAGGAACAATTAACCTGCCACAAAAGAGTAAATCCATTGCTCTTCAGAAACTATACTTCTAAAGTTACATCTAAAAAGGGACCCAAAAACTGTAGTAAATTACTCCACCCAAGAGCCAGATTATGTCCAGCACCACACATGTCCAACAACTGGTATTGCAACACACTCCCGTAGACATCAACGGAGTAGGGACTAAAAACAGATTCTAGCATCTAAATTTAAATTGTTAAAAATTTTATAACAATGATGTAATGTTAATAAACTATCTAAAGATAAAACATTTTATTGTATTTTAGATTATTTTAAGAAATTTTTTGTAGGACAAACAAATGCAACATTCATGTGTATTAAAGTGTACTTAAGTGTTAATTCTGTATATCCTTTTTAATAATCATTCATGCATAATTAAAATATTTGTTTCACTTTAGCTGGAGTTTTATCTAAACTTCAGAAATAATTTAAATGTAATCTAATGAATATTTCAAATATAGTGTTGCTTAGATGATGGATCTCTAGGTGGTTTTGTACACTTTGCTAGCATTAAAGTGACCCTGCTGGAATGAATGTGAATTCTGCCACTACAGTTTTGAAATATTTCCTTACATGTTGCCTTGCGTCCCGGGGCTCCCTCTTCCTTCTTGCCGGCATTTGTGTGAAGAAGTTGCCGGCAAGAAGGAAGAGGGAGCCCCGGGACGCCGCACTGCAGGTAAGGTAATTTATTTACTTCTTTAAATTATTTTAAAATGAGGGGGGCGGGTGGCGGGTGGCGGGCAGCTCTGCTTCACAGCAGCGTGTGTATAGCACTGCCTGCTACGCCTACTTCGTAAATGGCGAAGCAGGCAGCGCTACGTGCACTCCGTGGGCGAAGTAGAGCACGACGCCCAGCCTTAGTAGTAATAGATTATTGGGCGTAGTGCAATTTCTGAAGGTGTAGCATGAAATATGGTGTTGCAGTACCCTTATCTTGCTGTGCCCTGTAATTAAGTATTGGTGCTGCAGATTGGTGGTAGTAAAGAGGAGATGGATGAAAGTTTGAAGTCGGGTGTTAGCTGGTGGGTGGATTTAGCAAAGTGTAGTTATGAGTTTAGGTATTGCATCTGTCTGAGGTTCTTGTGTTGGGGAGCAGTAGAACACTCCTACCATGTTTGAACAAAAAGGGGTCCCCCTAATAATGTATCCTAAATCAGGGTTTACATATCATATGTGAAAAAACATTTAGGAAACACAATACATAGTGGACTTACAATTTTGCATCAGAAATATGTAAACACCCAAAGACTGTTCTATATCAAAAATATATATTTATTATTTTTTTAAAACATGTTTTATATATATTCATTTAATTGTCATTTATTGATATATTTTGATTTATATTTTATATTCTTTTTAATAAAAAACAAAATTAAATACAATTTCATAGGTATCCATCACATGATCTTTCGGTAGATTTCTACTGAAAGATTTTCTACTGTTGATGTCTGAATATACATAAAATAAGAGAGGGCATTCATATATGCCATGGCTAGGAATCAGATTGGGACACAATCTGGTTTCTAGCCATGGCACATATGAATGCCCTCTCTTATTTTATGTATATTCAGACGTCAACATCTGTCACAATGTTTTGAATAATTTGCATTGCCTATATCCAGAAAAGTGCTTAACGAATATGTATTCAATCTATACAAAAACTAAACATTAGATAATGAATAGGCAGATTATGTTCTATTCCCAACATTGCAGATAATTGAGATTTACAGATATACTATCACATACATACTTGTCTTTCTATTCTAACAGATTGTTTTGATGAAGGGGAGATAGTAAATCTCAATTATCTGCAAGGAGAGGAGCCCTTCATCAGCTCTGTCTTATCCCCATTTAACTTCAGGCAACTGCTCGTCATCCACTCCACCACCTTTTCCAGGCATGATGCCAGTTGCTTACAGTCCAGATTTGTTCTAGTATCAAAGGAAACTACCAGCTGCGTATCATCTGTCTCTGATTTACAGAGGGTCTCTGTTATTTATTGCTTTATGAATCAAGCAAAGTGCCTTAAATGTAATCTTGACCTCAATCCGTAACCAGTGGAGCAGGTTCAAATGCTCCTCCACTGGTTCATAGATTGGAGCCATACACAGGAACCTAGCCGCAGCTTTCTACATAACTTGGAGTCATTTTATAACGTATTTTGGGGCACCTAAGTAAAGAGAATTACCATAATCAAGATGGGAGGTCACCAGCACATTAATTACTGTTTTCCTTATGTGTTTTGGAATCAGCTTCAGTAACTTTCATAGCATTCTCGAAGCATGAGCTGGACAGGTTTTTTGCTTGTACTTCCATTGTAAGTTTATTGTCTATCCCGATTCCAAGGTTCTTGATGAAGGTATTTGGACCTGGAGGGTTCCCTATACAGCTTGGCCAGATGGGCAGAGGCATGGGGACCGATTTGCTTCCCAGAATCATGTTATGTTATTAAAATTTCTAAAGCGCGGCTGTTACCCTAAGGTGTCCTGGCGCTGAGTGCTGCCTGGTTCCAGCAAAGTGAGGCATCTATAATGTGAATAGCCAAGTTTTCAGCTCCCGTCTGAAGGAGAGGAGCCCTACATCAACTCTGTCTTATCCCCATTTAACTTCAGGCAACTGCTCATCATCCACTCCACCACCTTTTCCAGGCATGATGCCAGTTGCTTACAGTCTAGATTTGTTCTAGTATGAAAGGAAACTACCAAATGCGCATCATCTGCATACAAGACCATGGATATAACAAACTCCTGAACAATATCAGCTTGCAGTCGCAAATAAATATTGAACAATTTGGGGCTGAGTGAGGAGCCCTGCTGTACCCCACATATCAGAGGCATATTGTCGGAAAAGTGGCTGGCTTCCTTGACATGGGAGGATCTGTCTTTAAGGAAGGATGGCAGCCAATCCAAGGCTTTGTCCTGGATCCCAATCTCTCACGTCTCTTTAGCAAAATGATATGATCCACAGTATCAAATGCCGCACTCAGATCTAGAGCAATTTTGCGTCTGAGTTACCTTGATCGAGGATGCTTATTAGTTCTTCTGTGACTGCCAGCAGAGCTGACTTAGTGTTATGGCGTGCACAAAAGCCCATCTGCGTTGGGTGAAGACAGTGATTGTCTTCCAAGAAATCAGACAACACCCGATTTACGTGTTTCTCAACAAGTTTTCCAGCAAATGGGAAGAGTGAGATAGGCTGATAATTGATGAATAGTGATTGATCTACTTGATGTTTTTTTAATAGTGGTCCATTAATTGAGTGTTTCCATATTTTTGGAACTACTCTGCCACTAATTTGAGATTAAGAATTACAATTATTGAGGAGAGAATTGCCTTCATGGTTTTATATAAAATGTTTGGGGTTCCTGGATCTAAAGGAGATCCTACGCATCTGAGTTTGTACTGTAACTTCTTTAATGGGTGGGAAATGGGTAAGGACAGGAAGGGTAGGAGCCGACAAAAGGTCTATGTCATGGCTTGTCACTGTCCCAAACCTTCATTGAAAAGAGTTGTATATGTCAATGACCTTTTTGTGGAAAAAGATTGCTAACTCATTACATCTTGCCGTAGAGGAATTAGAGATGGGATTATCCTGGTATAAAGTTTTTAAGGATTTCACCACTTTAACCAGTTCCTTTGGGGAATTTTGCTCCTGATTTTCACCTGTGCTTCTTTGATGTTATTCTGGTAAAGCGAAATGGCTGACTTATAACTGGCTTTTACTTTAGAAAAACGCAAGGGGCCCCTGAAAAAAGGTAAAACCCTGACAGGGAAATCAACTGTTTTGAAAAAAGCTGTAGCACCGGGCTCAGTGCTGATTAACAATAAGATAGCGCGCAAACTCTAGACATACAACCACATAATACACACTATAACAAACAACATTGAAAAAATATTTTTAGTTTTATTGATCTTTTTGTGTTTTTTTAGATGAGCAAAATATATATACAAATAAATTCAATTTATACATAATTTGCTTCCAAGTATAAATAGATATACATTACAACTGGCTTTTATAAATGGGTTCTAATCCTTTCACCATTTCCTCTCCATCTTCTTACAAGCCTTCTTTAAGAAAACTAAGTGAGTGTTAAAACAGGATGCTCTTTTGATGTTCATTTTTGACTTGGGTGCATTTTTCGGGATACCTTTGTCTAGTGACTGAGTAATCCAGCTTTCCCAATTGGTGTAAACCTCATCCAAATTTCACGTTAGATTTGGAGCAGCGGTTTCCAAGATTTTCAACCAGGCTTCCAAGTTGAGTTTTGATGCATTCTTCATCTAATTGGGAGTAATAGTTTGGTTTATATTTTGGGCTCCTATGTTAGTCAGTGTAAAAGGAATGCAATGATGATCTGACCATGGCACAGGTACTGGGGTGAATACTGAGATTTTAGGGTCATTGGAGATTATAGGATCAAGAATGTGTCCTTTAACATGAGTAGTGGTGGTTACAAATTGAGTTAATTGCATCCCCTTCAGTTCCTGCAACAGCCTTTTGACATGAGAGAGATTAGGTTCAGCTAAATGAATGTTTACATCTCCAAGGATAGTGATATGTGTTTTTCTCACTACTAGACTAGCCAGGGTATATATTAAGCTATCCATGAAAGTTTCACTGGGCCCTGAAAAGTTGTATGTTGGAGCAAATGAAATAGCACATTGAAGTCTTTCAGATTCTAGATTGCTAGTGTGTGTGTGTGACAGAACGGTCCTGAGGCGGAAGCCGGGACTTAAAGCTCCGTGACATTGTTGTTTGGTACGTGGTTTTTATGCCCTCCATAACCTGCTGCTTGTTTTTAATAGTACTTGTTTTTACTCTATTGCCTGTATTTTGGAAACTTGCACACTTTGTTAATTTGCACAGTTTGCATACTCGGGGATCGAACCCATGAGTAGTGGCCCGCTGTCCCGCCCTCTTCATAGAGGAGCTGGGCTAGCAGACTAGTGCTCCGCCCCTCACTCCCCGATCTGTATAATCTTACCGCCCTTACACATCACCGCTGATTGCTAGTGTGTGTGTGTGACAGAAGGGTCCTGAGGCGGAAGCCGGGACTTAAAGCTCCGTGACATTGTTGTTTGGTACGTGGTTTTTATGCCCTCCATAACCTGCTGCTTGTTTTTAAAAGTACTCGTTTTTACTCTATTGCCTGTATTTTTGAAACTTGCACACTTTGTTAATTTGCACAGTTTGCATACTCGGGGATCGAACCCGTGAGTAGTGGCCCGCTGTCCCGCCCTCTTCATTGAGGAGCTGGGCGAGCAAACTAGTGCTCCGCCCCTCACTACCCGATCTGTATAATCTTCCCGCCCTTACACATCACCGCTGATTGCTAGTGTGTGTGTGTGTGACAGAACGGTCCTGAGGCGGAAGCCGGGACTAAAGCTCCGTGACATTGTTGTTTGGTACGTGGTTTTTATGCCCTCCATAACCTGCTGCTTGTTTTTAAAAGTACTCGTTTTTACTCTATTGCCTGTATTTTGGAAACTTGCACACTTTGTTAATTTGCACAGTTTGCATACTCGGGGATCGAACCCATATGTAGTGGCCCGCTGTCCCGCCCTCTTCATGGAGGAGCTGGGCTAGCAGACTAGTGCTCCGCCCCTCACTCCCCGATCTGTATAATCTTCCCGCCCTTACACATCACCGCTGATTGCTAGTGTGTGTGTGTGACAGAACGGTCCTGAGGCGGAAGCCGGGACTTAAAGCTCCGTGACATTGTTGTTTGGTACGTGGTTTTTATGCCCTCCATAACCTGCTGCTTGTTTTTAAAAGTACTCGTTTTTACTCTATTGCCTGTATTTTGGAAACTTGCACACTTTGTTAATTTGCACAGTTTGCATACTCGGGGATCGAACCCGTGAGTAGTGGCCCCCTGTCCCGCCCTCTTCATAGAGGAGCTGGGCGAGCAGACTAGTGCTCCGCCCCTCACTACCCGATCTGTTTAAAATGGCCACCTTCCTCAGGAAGCGCAGCGGACGAGCGCAGCGGGCGCGCCGGCGTCGCGCTGGAGGCTCGCCAAATGCAAGCCCGTCTGCGCCCGTCCGCGCCGGTTCCGCACCTAGTGCCAGAACCCCTGGTTCGGGGTCAAGGAAAAAGCCGAGTCGTTACGTCTACAGCCGTGACACTCTTCTGGCTCTTCGGTGCAAAGGCGGGAGCACGGGATGCGTTATCCTAGAAATGCGGGAGGATTTGCTGCCCCCCCCCACAACTCTGCACTAATTGCAAGCAGGATCTCCCCAAGGTATGTTGGCAAACCAGCAACTGTTTCTCGGCCTCATCCATGCCCTGGAAGAGGAAAGAACACACTGTAGTCAAATGCCTGCTACTTAACGCCAGATCTCTGGTGAGACACAGCATAGAGCTAGCGGATCTTATAGTGGAAACCAAATCACTGATAGCATTCGTAACGGAATCCTGGACAGATGCAGCCTCAGGTCCAGATGTTGTTAAAGCCACCCCCCCTGAGTACGAGTGCTTTGTCCAGAACAGAGAAAATAAAAGGGGAGGAGGTCTTGCCATTATCTATCATAACTCAATTAGAGGATCCTTCCAGCCGGGTACCACCGACATATTTGAAGCACTTATCTAGAACTTTACCCTTTCCAACCATCAAACTCTCAAGGGTGGCTTAATTTACAGCCCCCCCGGACCCAAAGCCTCGTTTCTCCCAGCACTTAGTTGCCTGCTGGAAGAAGCGCTTTGCGCTAAGACATTTAAAGTGCTGGGAGATTTTAACTTTCATCTGGAATGTGATTCAGACCCCGATACGCGGGATTTCATAGAACTGATGCATGGGGTTGAGCTAAACCAAAGGGTCATTGGCCCAACTCACAGGACGGGACATACTCTAGACGGGATTTTGATGAAATTACGGCAGTTCGACCGATCTCCTGGTCTGACCACGCGGCAGTGCAATTTGAAATTAGCCTGGCCCCGCCTCCTAGACCTAGCAAGGTCATGAACCCGCCCAGAACAATCAGGAGGTGGAAAAATATAGATGGAAAGGCTCTAGAGAGCTTGCTTAAAACCTCCATGCGGCCCATCATAGCTAATGTGGAAGATGCAGCCACTTCATATACAAACTGGCTGGAGGCAGCATGCCTCAACCTTGCCCCTCCTAAAATGTATCACTCCACACGATCCAGTCCCTCCGCGCCATGGTTCTCTGAACATATCAGGGACCATAAAATGCTCTGCAAAAAGCAGGAAAGAATCTGGCGGAAAAACTACAAAAAAGAGGACAGAAAGCTTCTCAACGCAGAGTTGAAAAGGTATAAATACGCGATCCAAGAGGCCAAACATGAGTTTTACACGAAACGCATTAAGGAGGCTAGTAATTCCGCCAAGGAACTATTTCGTACAGTATCGTCCCTGGCTGCCACCAAACCAGCTGAGATACCTCCTAGTCGCAAATTATGCGAAGATCTGGCGAATTTCTTCCAGGAAAAGGTAGAAAACATCTTCCTTCCTTTAGACACTCGTGCCAAGACCGCCGCTCCAGAAACCCACTCAGAGGCAGACAGTAACCTACCGAGGCTACTCAACTTCTCCCCCATTAAGGAGGAGGAGGTGGAGAACCGACTTCAACGGATTAAATCAGGTTCCCCTAATGACCCCTGTGCAGCCAGCGTGGCCAAACTGGCCTCCTCTGCCTTGGCCGTGGGGCTCACCCCACTGTTCAATGCTATGTTGGACAGTGAGGAGTTTCCTTCACGCTGGAAACAAGCTTCCATTTTACCCCTGTTGAAGAAACCGAATTTAGAGGTGACTGACCTGAACAATTATCGGCCAATAGCCAGGCTGCCCCTTCCGGCTAAAATCCTGGAGGGTATTTTAAACTCACAGCTGAGCGCCTTTCTGGGGGCAGGCCAGGGCCTGGACCCTTCTCAACATGGATTCCGGACGGGGCACAGTACCGAATCTACACTGATTAAATCAGCAGAAGATGTGAGAACAGTGATGGATGCAGGAGGCAGAGCCGCCCTGATCCTGTTGGACCTGTCCGCGGCCTTTGATACGGTCCACCATAAGATACTAGTGGATCGGCTCAGGGCTACCGGGATTCAGGGAAATGCGCTTAAAATCCTGCTCGCCTTCCTGTCCGACAGGACTCAGAAGGTTGCACTAGGGGACTATGAATCAGACCCTTTCGTGCTTCCCTGCGGAGTCCCTCAGGGGTCCTCCTTGAGTCCTACTCTTTTTAATATATATGTCTTCACCCTGGCACCAGTTATCAGATCCTTTGGCTTCAAGTTAACATCTTACGCAGATGTACTCAGATAGTGGTGTCTCTGCTACCAGGGGAAACAGACAGCACAGCTGATAGATTCAGAGGCTGCATGCGGGAAGTCAGTAACTGGATGGCAGAAAACTGTCTCAAGTTAAACTCAACTAAAACCGAAGTGTTGCTTTTCGGGTCCAGAGACAATTTCTGGTCCCCACGCTGGTGGCCGGAGGAAATGGGCACCCCCCCAGTTCCGGTCTCAAAGGTAAAAAACTTGGGTGTACTGATGGACGACTCATTGTCCTTCAGGCCTCAAATCAATGCACTCTCCTCAGCAACTCACTTCGTCCTAAAAACCATTCGGAAAGTCTTGCCATTTCTTGCGGACGAGCAAAAGAAGACCATGGTTACAGGATTGGTGATGTCCCGATTGGACTATTGCAACAGCCTACTGTTGAATGCCCAACAGGGGCTCCTCAACAAACTCCAAATTCTGCAGAATGCTGCAGCCCGACTAATCACAGGTACTCCTAAATTTGCCTCTGTATCGCTGGACTTGGTGAAGCTACACTGGCTACCAGTTCGCAAAAGAATTATTTTCAAATCATTATGCGTAACTTTTAAGGCCCTGTATGGCCTAGGGCCCCACTGCATTTCCCAACTTTTCCAATGGCACAGACCGATAAGACGACTGAGGTCAGCTGAGCAGGGTCTGGCAGTCATCCCCAGAGTCAGGAAATCTCGTTGGAGAGGCAGGAGCTTCTCCCTAGGTGCAGCAAAGGCATGGAATGCTCTGCCGCTAAACCTCAGACAACTGCCGGACCTCTTGTCCTTTAGGAGAGCTTTAAAGACGTGGCTCTTCACACATTAATCCCCTGCTCATACACTCTCTATCAACTAGCGCCAGGACACCTCTGGGTAACAGTGCGCTTTATAAATGTGAAAAATAAAATAAATAAATAAATAAAATTTCACAATCTAAAATTGGGAAGGGGTTAGTAATACATTTAGATTGATCCTTTATTAAGATGGCTTTGTCACCCCCTGCCTTTCCTATACGATCATGTCTGTATATTTGGAACCCGAAGGGAAGGGCCATTAGAATGTGTATGGAAAAGTGTAATGATGTAAGTTGGTTGCATAATAATGTGGGTAACATCACAGTGATATGACACAGTAATGAGGTTCTGGCCATGGTAGATCAATACTGGGTGTGGTGTCCAGTGCCGGGATAGGTATTCTAGTTGCTTAGAGTGAGCATACAGTGTTGGTGGTAGTGGTTCAGTGCTAGAAGGCTCTAGTGCAGTTATGAGGTGGTAGCACAATGTGCTGGCTGGTTGTAGTGTCATGTTGTATGTGGTTGTGTGGTACTTTGTGAGAGGTAGTGTGGTTTTCTCAGAATGGTAATGCACCTGGTTAAATCTTTTTTTTAAATATCAGTCTATTGGCATTTAGAATAGACACCCATGGGTGTAGACAGACATATAAAAATAAAAACACCAATCAAGTTATTATAGGTTCAGAATGATCGATAGAATTAGGAAGATGGTCAGCTATACAAAGCTCCATGTACAATCAACCTACAACTCAGAACACTCTTTTTGTCAGGACTGGTCTTTCTATCTGATTGAAGGGTGATTCATAAAATAAAAGGTGAAGGATAACTATGAAATGTGATAAACGCCCAATATTATAACAAGAAAGAAAAGAGGAAAAGAAAGAAAACAAACTAAAAAACACAGGTTCACCATCTCAATTAAGTGATCACGTCCAACTGACATTAGAGGTAAGATTCATTCACAAATTTTACTTGCATGGGGGTATCAGCCAGGTGGCCTACAAGGGGACAGCAGTGTGGGAACTCTTCAATCGAGATCTACCTCCCACTACAACACAAGGGGCGGAGGGTCCGCCCTTAACCTAGCCACAACACTAGAGAGCTGTAGCAACGCCTAGTATAGTGCCCTGCGCTTCCTACACCCCAGTTTAATGCGTATATTCATCCTCAGGCAGGTCCTTCGGAGGGGCGCCCACCTCCCTCGGTCAATCCCGTTTGGGCCTTGGTGTCCTCCCCTAACTCTCCCTCAAGCGGCTCCCAAGCCTCCAAATATTCTGTCCATAGCGCTGCTATTAAGCTACTCCGTACCCCTCTAGCATCTTTCCTGAACAGGGCCCTCCTCTCTGGGTCACATCGACCTTCCATGCTCTCATCCCTGTACTGCCAGGTGGTTTCAAGGCCATCACTATCATCATTTGGCTGCAGTTGTGCCAGATCTACAAATCTAATGCCAATTTTCACATCTATGGTCTCGGGAACAGCCCTATTATACAGGCCTCTAAGGAACAAGGAAGGAAGCAACCCAGTGTGGTGTTCAAGGAGCCAATCACAACATCAAAAAATGTGCATAATAAATGTACATAATCGGGGTCAATACCTGACCATTTGTACAAAATCTGAATCCAAGTGTCTGCACCTCGGGCAAGGGTGCAATACTCCCCACCACCCCCGGCTTCTATGTAGGATGATATATGAAATGTGAGTGTAATTAAATTGGGTGTATTTCAAACTCATAGTTCTGGAGACATTTTTTGGGAACAGTACTTCATAATATTCATATAATTTGGCAATAAGGACACCAAGGGAATAGAGTGATTGGAACGTTCGCATCCAGATTTGTTTTATTTGAGCCCCCCCCCCAGGGCTTGGGTCGAATAAGCCAGGCCAACTGTCTGCTCAGCCGCCCTTCCTTTTCATGTGCCCCAGCAAAGTAGTGGTTATAATCATGGCAACCCAGCTGTTCTAATATGAAATTGTATTGCTCTCAAGCATCCCGAAGCCTGTCAAATACCGCTTGATCTGACCGAGATCGTTGTCCAGGACATGCAATCTATTATCAAGGGTCCGAAGTTCTCCATTCAGTTTCTTCTGGACAACAACGGATTGCCTAAAGCAGTGGCCATGAACTACCACCTTAAAGGACTCCCATTCAACTAAACCTGAGGATGCAGAGCCTTGATTAAGGGCAGAATAGCCAGAGACCGCCTCCTCACGGGAGTCCCGAAAGCAAGTATTTTCCAGAGGCAATGGATTGAGTCATCATGTGGGGATCCATGGGTGTTCCCCTAAACAGCAGATTCTAAGCAGTACATGCCAAGTTGGTCCCGAAGACCCTCAGCCAACCTGTGTGGGCACTGCTGGCAAGGGATGGTGGTGTGGTCCAACATAACATCTGACACACAGTTAAAATGTGATGAGTGTAAAGGGATTGGGGGAACGTTACTTGGTCTTGTTTTGGGGCACACACACTCCCCAATGTTGCATCTGTCCCCAAAAGCCTACCTTTAAGGAAGACAGTGGCCTTCTTTATCGATGATAGAGAAGACAAGCTCAAAGGTGGTCCCTGCCCTGACCCAGATCAGCTCCCCCTGTCAAAGGTAAAATACGAGGTGGAATACAACTGGCCTTGTTGCCTACTCCACAAACGGTCAATCTCATCCCCTGTAAGATGTGTTTTCTCGAGCATTGCCACCTGTACCTCATGTCTCATTAAATATCTATGGATATTATGTCTTTTGGAGTCTGAAACCATCCCCCTGATGTTCCAGGGTAGGAAGGTCCATATGTGTCTGTGGTCAGCCATTAACTTGTGGGGCATAAATGTCCCTCAAAGGACACCCACTTCCAGACCCACTTTCCGCAACATGTAGTGAGATCCCTATGTAAAAGAACATTAAACCACAACCTTAAATTTCCCAACTCAGCAGCAACTGACCATCCAAACTGAGAGTCTTGAAACATAACTTATTGAACATCTCCTCCAGTCACCTGGCAGAAGCCTATCTGTAAGGGGTTGGCTAATTTGAATATGCAAAACTTGTGTTGTGCCGGCCCTGCAAACATGTACAATGCAGAAGCTCACCCACATACACGATCATACATCTGTGGATTACCAATCAGAGGCCCTCAAAAAGAAGCAATCAGATAACATTACATCAGAACGATAGTCACAACCAATGCCACAGCTAATAACAGGTTAAGCAAAAACACACAACACAATTAGCAAAGTATATTAAATACATTTCTTCACTGATTGTGAAGTCACTATGGGAAGCCTAACGCCATCGACCTAGGAGGGCTCAGAGTCAGACAGTATGGATTTATGTTCAGATAGAGTGCCAGTGTCCTAGTCCGTCTTCTGAGCCAACACAATTTCTGCAACTTCCTGGAGAGTGGCAGCAGTTTTCTGTTTTTTCTGTGATGGAGACGGTCCCCTATGAAGACTGTTATGCATGATCCTGTGGGGGTGCTTTCTCGTTCTGTGCTTAGGGGTGCCAGGTCTGGAACGAGCTGCTGGCAGGGTAGTCCCCGCCTTATACGCCTCCAGCCAGATCAATGCAGTTCCAGGGTCTTCACAAAAGTTCGGGGTCCCGTCAAGAGCTATCCTTAGTTTGAATCACATCAGGGAGTATTGTATCCCCTTGTTGCAAAGTGCCTTCTTAACCTCCAGGAAGGAGCTGCTCTACGGTTGTGAAGTCCAGGAACACTGACACTTTGCTAGGAAAATTGCTAGATTACTTTTAAATTACAGTTTTAGTTTACAGTAGGGAGTAGCCTCATGATGTTTTCAAACAAGTTTCTAGCCTGTCAATGCAGGCCCGTGTGTGCATATTTCCACTTATGCTTAGGTTGGCCTTCTATATTATTGACTAATGCAAAGGGTGCCTTTTACTAACACTAGAGCACCCCTAAGGTGAGCACTGGGAGTGGAGCAAGAGATCGGTGAAAGGCAAGGCAGGTACACATGAGTATTCCCTGCCAAGGTAGTGAAGAACCTCTATGTATGTTTTCACTACTTATGAGGTCAACTCTCCCAGTAGGTTAATGTGGGGAAATGGCTGAGATTACTTTAAGCTGCAGTGGTGACTTACAGTAGAGCAGCCTCATGTTGTTTACTATAAATGGATTTACAATGGCACACCCTCTCTTGATGAAGGACGGAGAGCTGAAACTTTTCACGCACTCACCCCCCGCCACAGATCTGGGTTGAATCAATCATCGTTCTTTAGCTCACTTCACCACCCAAGTTTAGACCCAGCTATATGCAAATAAGTCTTGACCCTGTGCTTATGGGAACAGTCCAACCCGAACTGCCAATCCATGTCTTCCCTGGACCGGAGACAAGCATCCTGGGATCAGTTTCAGGCTAACAGCCCTCATCAGCCAGGCTAGCTTGAACCCAGTGGCAAAGTGAGCAAGTGACTCACATCTGTGAGCATTCCTTTGTGCTAAACTCTTTTGTGTACCTTCTAGTTTGAATGCAGTCCACACTGAAGGCTGGGGGAGCACATCTGTGTATTCCCCAGACACCGCTATAAACATGCAACTGGAATGACAGACCTTTGCAATATGAGAACATGGCTGGATAGATTGGGGGCGTGGGTTTGACACTTGGCCTCTGTAAAGCCAGATCATGGTCCCACTAAAGATTAAGATCTGCATTCCAAGGCCTCATTGCACAGGACTGAAATTTAGGGGAGATATGTGTGTTTCAAAAGGAACCCTCTGAACCACCCCCTACAAAGGCATACTACATAATTCAGCAGGGCAGAGATACACTTGTGGGGACGTGGGACCAGACATCCTGGACTGTGTGGTGCACACTGCCACAAGGAGAAGACCACTATTGTAAGGGACCATGCACCCAGCCTGAATAGTGGATGGCCTGGTCTGACAACCTGCTGTGGTGTGTCGCCCTTAAGTATGCTCTCTGCTTGTTGGCTTGCCCCTATACTTTGTGATGGTCTCAGGGGCATTAAAGACCCCCACCACTTGCATGTTTCACCTGGAAAGCGTTGCCCTCTCAAGTGCCTATTTCGTCTGCTGTATCCTGACTGCAGTACGGTGTGAGCATGGAACTAAGCATTGTGCTGGAGACTGGATTGCCTTTTACGGATGCCTGCATCTAAGGAGTGTGACCGCTGTATCATGAGGACCTCAGCATGCACAACTGTCAAGTTGGTGGTGAGCGAATTCACTGGCTGCAGGACTCCGTATGGCCCACTTGGTCGTCTGTGCCGCAGCGCTCTCATTTGACATGCTGCCTGAATGCTCATTGCATGTGGTGTTGGATTCCCTGGTTGTGACCCTCGGGATGAGGGCGCATCCATAGTATTGCCTCATTCCTCCTTGTGTAGTACTACTGAACTTGCAACTGTGTGTGTGGGACTAGATTGTCTTGTGCAGCTCGTATCATCATGCAGCAGACATTGTGCCTCATTCCAGGGAGGTATGGCACACCCGACTGTGGGTTGATTGCGACAGGATTGTCTGGTGCAACTCATATTATCGCCCATCAGACATTGTGCCTCATTTCGAGGGAGTTATGGCAGACCCAACTTTTGGTTCTTTGTGGCCGGATTGTCTGGTGCATCATGCAGCAGACATTGTGCCTCATTTCCAAGGAGGTACGGAGAACCTGACTTGTGGTTCATTGTGATTAGATTGTCTAGTGCGATTTGGATTAACACGTACCAGATGTTGTGTATCACTTCCCGTGGGGTTTGGGGACAGCTGCACCCCCCATTCACTGAGTGTTCTGTCTTGACCTCAGTGCAGTGAAACAACTGCCCTCTCCTCATTCGGCCTTATGACTTTGTGTTGCCAAGTAGTATCGCCCGGATCGGGCCTGGGTGGTGAGAGTAAATGACTAGATTGAGGAACACTTCTGAGAATGATCAGAAGCAGTTCGAGAGACTGCTTGACCCCTTGTGCTTCGTAGAACTGGGTTGGTGTCGTAAGACAAATTGAGGGATCCTTAGACTGAACTGGGATAGCCTGTAGCCTGTTTCTGCTCCGCATAAAGTGGGTGAACTTCCAGAGCAGTGGCCAACCACCTCCAATTGTCGACTGTTGCCTGGTTACCCTGATAGTTACTCCAGCCTTCTCCCCTGGGCCCCTAAATAAGTGTGACTTAAACTGGTATAGTAAGGGATGAAAATGTTGACTCTAATCTGTGGGCAGAGTAGTTGTGGGGTTAACTGAAAGGTGTGGGAGATATTGTGCCACAGGGTCCACATTCATATTATCAATTGACCCACCCAATATCATTTGCAACATGTTACGGTGCAGAGTGCGTGTGTGCAAATGTGCTTAATATGGACTTCTCGATATCCTTTGCCAGGGGTCATGGTGCTGTGTGAGTGTGGGAGAGTGTGCTGTCTGAGAACAACCTGCTATTATTTGCACCACACAGAGGTGTAGTTTTACTTGCTTATTTCATTACCTAACAAATAATCTGTTTTGACATTGGGTGTATCCATGCTGCCTTGGCTCACGGGGCTGTTGGAAGGTGTTATAAATTCATATGTGTACACATTTCTGATATCGCTGTGACTTGGGGTGCATCTTAGAAATGTGTGGATTAAAATTTTGTTATTTGTCAGGTTGGGCCCAGTTCTCACAATATATTGCACCGCCTAAGGGTGCTGTGGTAAAATAGGATTTTTCCCAAGTGTGCATATTACTGATATATTCCTTTAAACACTGTTGGGCCTAGTACTGCTAGTAATATTTCCAAGTGTGATTTATGCTCAGAAATACATGATGCTCATGTTGTGTTAATTTATGCATGAATTTAATAACATTTGTTTTACATACACCGTGTGTGAAGTCTCTTTTATGACACTGCATGCATTTATTTTGTGAGTGATGTGCTAATACTTTACACATCACCTCTATAATAAGCCTGACTGCTCAGTGCCAAGCTACACAATAGGTTGAGCGCAGGATATACAGTGAGTATAATCACCTAACCTTGGCATCAGTGGTAGGTTCTGCTATGCTTAGGAACTGCCTCAGCCAACCAGAAAATACCAGTTCCAACAGGGAGGTTCGGGACACATTTGTATTTATCCTGTTCTCAAGATATGACACCATATCACCATGGTCTAGACCCTCAGGGAGGCCCACCACCCAGATTTTATTACCTATATTGTGCTCTTCTGTATCTTTGCCTTGATGTTCATGGGTCTGCACTCTATCCATCAGCCCCGCCATCTGGCCAGTGAGTGTCGGGGTCTGGTATTTCAGTTCCCCACTGAGGTCCTCACCTCTTAAACTCTATCGGGCAGTTTTTGATGTTCCACTTGCAGTAGGCCCAGTCCCACTGACACTCCACGAATGTCCCATTGGATGGTGGCCTTGGTGTCTGCTATAGCAGCTAGTATTTCTTCTTGTTGGAGGTAGAAGGGGTCCATCAATGGGGCTGGCTCCACAGTTTCCACGGACAGGGATCAGGACTGATATCCCACCTCAATCAGTGCCCCCACCTGCTTAGACCTCGGTTTCCCCATCTACGTGTTGTACGTATGTTATGGACAAGATTTTAAGAGTGGTGAGTCAGGTCCTACCTGTATAGGGTCTTGCAAGTGCACAGAGGCAAAAATGTACCCTAGGTCGTGAGTTCGGTATGTGATGAACTGCCTCTTGTCCAGTGGAAACAAACGCAGGAGAGGGAGCTGTGTCTCAGACACTCAGTAAGATGGGGTAGCCAGGAAAGTGTGCTCTGGATTGCCCCAGTTTGTGTCACTGAGTGCCAGAGACTCAACTAATATAATCCAGGCAAGGATATGGCAGGTTCAAGGTTGCACGTCAGCCCCACAGGTATGCCACATTTGTTGGTGTGATATCTTTCTCCAAAATACGGGCCATAGGACTGTGATCACTGTCCCCCCCACCAGGTGCAGCGAATCTGCACATTCCAGGGGCAATTCAATAGGCTGGATCGAGGCAGGCAACGGAGGGCTAAATGCATGTGTTGGTTGAGGTTGGGAGTTCTCTTGAGTTCTCTCAACACACTGTCCACATGAAAAAACCCAGCTGTACATGTTCCATTCGACACCGCAGGGCCACCAAATGCCCAGTGTTCACAGTTGCAGCAGGGCCTGCCAGAGGAGGAGCAGGGGGCACCACCATGCAACTCTACACGGTACCTGGGTGTTGCTGGGAGTACAGCGGTGCCTGTGATGCTCTGCACCGATATTGAGGTCACAAAGGCTGGACAGCAGAATACGGCCATGCGGTCACGGTGCCAAAACCCCCAGTAAAGACAACAACAAGTCACTCCTAATTCCACACTTCAGCGGGCTCCCAGGTATCCACAGAGGAGCCAGCATCTCCCCAAGGACCACTGGTTCCCATAAAGCTAGAGGGCCCAACCTGATCCTGACCCCATGGCCGCCCTCCCTGCGGCAGGCTATGGCATTAAGGGTGGGCTCACCTCTGTTTGCCCCACCACTTTCAGAGCATTCCAGGTTATCAGCAGCCTCCGGGAGCACAGCAACATCACACTGCACCAGACAAGTAGTCACAACTGTCATAATATACCTTGAGTGCTGCTTGCAGGTCTGTAGCATCATGCAATAGCATGAATAGACCCCGTAGTCAGCACCAGTCTGCCAGAGTCTCGGACATGTCTGCCAGTCCACGTTCCGATTCTTCAAACTCCGTGGGGTCCACAGGCGGGTGCACAGCATTGCTGTGGGGCTCTCCAATGGCAGGGCAATACAGGGCAAGCTCTCTAGGGCCTTCAGTGGTGCTCCCCAGCAGGGCTCCAATCACTCCGGCAACAGGTGAGTCCGATAATGGACCAAAGCTGGTTTGAGTTGACAGGGAAACCCGCCGAAGCTCGTGGGTGGACATACCTTTTGGGGAGTGGTGCAACACTGCAACGGGTTTTTCCAGTAGGCCATGTACCACGCTATGATTTTCACTGCCATGAGGAGGCCCCAGCCTCCTCAGGGTATCCACACGGCGATAGGCCATTCCAGGCCTTAGTCGGTGACACTGTCCCCAAACCCCTCTTGGAGGGTACCGGACTCAGAGACAGCAAGCGTCCGCAAAAAGTGACACTTGCAAGTCACACTGCAGCCTTAGTCTGATGGTGGTGATTAGGCAGGATACTGATCGGGCCAGCATGCAGCTTGCGTAACAAGCATTTGTTGTGTTCATCATCTTGGTCACGCTCCCACCGGATGGAATTTGGTGGTTGATGTTGAAAAACGTCATATATCTGCATTCTTTCTTGTAGAGACCTAACACTACCTTTTGCCAGATTCGACAAGTGTGTGGATGTAACTAAGTCCTAGATTGACTGTCATAGCCCCATGTTCTACTTACCCTTGTTGTGTACAAAATTATTTTAACAACCATAGAGCCTTCAGAGATATTGGGCTATTACTTAAGATTTAGGGATATTGGGGCAATTCAACATTTGATCAAAAGCAGTAGATGTTCTGTCCGTCAACCTCTCTGTTCTCCAATCTAATTTGGGGATGGGGAAACTGCAGGTTTCTGTTAACCGAGCCACAGGACAGCCAGGTACCTATGGCCCCATAAATTGTGGAAGCCATAGTCATTCCAGATTTTAAACATTCTTTTGACGGCATGTGCATGCATGTGCAGTGTGTAGTTGTGTAAAGATAACAATATTACAGATGTGCCTTATGGTTCAGTGGTCAGGTTTCCCACAGGCGTTTGTGTGGCCCCTTCTGTAATTTTGTGTTTTAAGGCTGTGTGATCTCAAGGAGCAATCCTTATTTTTTATGGGGGAGCGACTTCATACAACTGTGAAGATGCCTTGGCCCCTGTGACTGCTCCATATTACTGACAACAACATAGAGGAGCACAGACTTTGTGGAGGTCACTGACTCTGTGCCACATAGGATGTGGTGTACAGTTACTGTGCCTCCGTGATGCGTTTTTGACTGGGAGCACACTGGTCCAAGGGACCTTATATGGCACTCTATTGAGGCTGGGATAATTACACACTGCACCCACCACTCAAGAACACCCAGCCTGGTCTTTGAAACCCTGCTAGTCCCCGGTACTTAGAGGTGGAATGGCAGCTTGAAACTGTCAGTTCAATTTCACTGCTTTGCTGTCATTAGTTTGGGCCTGGACTGGAGGGCAGCACATCTTTTTTAGTACAGCATATAGTTTTGATGTGAGAGTAGTTAACCAGACGAGGATGCCTGTTAGAAATTGGATTTCTGGTTGGCTTGGTCTTGCACCTAAGCCAGGCAGAAACCACCACTCTAGTCAGGGCGAAATGGAGTAACACGCTGAAGATAACCCCTGCACACCCCCTTGGTAGCTTGGCACGAGCAGTCAGGCTTATCTTGGAGGCAATGTGTAAAGCGTTTGCGTAACACACACACAGCAGCAACACTCTAGGCAAACCACAAAAGAAACTGCACACAAGTTTATATAAAAAATAGCCTTTATATTATCCAAAACACAATAGAATCCTAATCACACATATGCACTGTGCCAACTGGCACCAGGTAATAATTTACAGGGGATTATATGCATGACAGGGCCAATCGGGACACTGAAAGAACCATCACAAAGCACCAGTTGCCAATAGAAGACACAACCACTAACTACTGGCAAAATACTGTACTCAGCATTAGCACTAGCAACATAAACGCATTATGTCTGCCTAGTTCAGCCCCACTCACCGGGGCAGCTTGTGGACTCCTCCGGTCTCCTCTATTTCAGGGGAAAGGCACCAACAATGTGCCTCGGCCAGCCCCTCTCCTGGGGCCTCCTTCTTTTGCACTGACTCCAGATGGCCACCGGGGGACTCTGGTCAGATGCTGCTAATGCCCGTGACCACACACGGGGGTCACAGCTCACCTCACGGGCCCCCACTCACAGACCAAAGTCTCCATCGTCTTTGTGCGTTTGCCAGCGTGGTTGTGTGGCCCACAGGGAGCCCCGCCTCGCATCCGGCTCAGAGTTTCCTGTCTTCCGGTGGTGCCGCGCTGCAAGTTGCTTCTGTGGTAGCCCCGCCCCTGGTCAGGCAACAGATGCCTCTCTTCCTGGGCTTGTGGGTGCATGCGAAGCGAAGTCTCCGCTGGTTACACTACCCTCCAGCGGGCATCAGCAATGCGGGGTGGGCTACCACTCCAAATGGCATCCAAAATGTGGGGTAGGCTCCCGCTGGTCTTCCCAGCAGCATGTGGGAGTCCCCACGCTGGGATTCCCCCTGCAGATGGATGCGCAGTCTAGTGCTGCAGTTTACCAACGCTCCCCTTGTCCTAGGGCAGCAGAACGATGGTGCCACGCTCACGAGGTGCTTAAACCCCAGAGTTTCCAGGGCAAAGGCTGGGCCCAGGCAGGCCAGCTCACAGAGCCCTCCAGCAGGTAGGCAGTCCTTCATGGCGGTTCCTCCTAGGGCCCAGCAGCAGCAAGGCCCAAGTCACAAGGAAGCACACTTTCATGGGATCACAGCTCCAGTACTTATACTCATTTTCCCTTTGTTCTGCCCTGGCACAGGGCTTGGGGAACCAGCCTCAACTGGTTCTGGGGGTTGTTGAAGCACTCTGTTTACCCGGCTTCCACCCTCCTTTGTCAGATGTGGCTCGGTCCTCAGACACACCACAGGGGGGAGCCAGCATTCACCTAGGCAGGCACAGACCTATTCAGTGTCTCCTACCACTACTCCAAATGCAGATCTTCCATTCAGCCTAGCGCATACTCACCATGGCCTCCCTGGAGCCACACACCTCACCAGCCCCCGTCACTCCAGAGCCAGACATGCAATGTCTCCATATACCCTCCTAAAAAATAAGTGCTTCGCTCAGAGGAGGGCAGGGAACGTCGACCAGACAACAGGGGAATGCTCATCCTTATACAATGAAAGCTTATCATTTGTATTAGACATGTTCTTAGTTGCAAATTACAGAAGACCCATTTGAACACAACTTCTGTAATAGCAAGATGTGCAACCTGCACCAGAAATGGCCCACTGTATCATTTGGACAAGTGACAAAACTTTGCAATACGGCCCCTGGACATTTACAGAATTAACAATATTTCTTCCACGTCATTAAGGTATTGCAATTTATCACATTTTCTTTCGTTCATGCAAAAAGTGTCTACAGCATATTATAACACATTTCTGCTTCCAAAGATATCTGCAGTTAAGACCCAGGCCCTCATTACGAGCGCCCTGGTATTTTGCGTGATATTTGCCCACCTCATAAAATTCAACTCCACGGAGTCGGAAATTACCAGAACAGACAAATGCCATGTATTTATGTGTTTCTGGGGAATCAAATGCGAGCTTTGGTGCTTCATGAGATATATATCTTCAGCTTTGACCTGCAGATATTCATCATTAAACAGGTAATTGCTATGTGCGCTGTAACAAGATATATTTTTACTTTAAACATTTTGCAATGTTATAAATGTTTTCAACATCATCCTTGTATTGAATTGCGACGTGGGACACAATGTTCCAATTATTAAAGGCAACACTTTTATTTTTTTCTTTAAAAAAAGGTATAGAAATGAAAATGTTTTTAGTAGAATAATATGGATTCAAACAATAAAAAATGATAGAGAAAAGATTTTATTTTTGCCTTATTTTGTATTGCCAGCAAGTCACAAAGTAGGTAAGAAAAAGAAAGAAAGAGCTGCAGCAACATCAAATAGCTAGTCATTGTAATCTGTATATTTCCTTTGAAACTGGAAAGGTTTGATATTATAAAACAAGCATTTGCAATGCAATAGTTCTCGCATTTACGCGAGACCTATTGCATTGCAAATGGTAGGCATCACGGGCAATGGGAGGGAGGGCGCAGCCGCGGTCGGTAGTAGCTGTAACTGCAGGGCGGTGACGTGGGGAGGGGGAGGGGCAGGGCAGGGGGTAGTAAACTATGGGTTACGGAGGTTTACAGGTAAGTTAACATATAAATTAATAAAACTAATTTCGTTGTGTGCACTGCATCGCATTTGAGGATGCAGTGCACGCAACAAAATTCGTTTTATTAATTTATATGTTGACTTACCTGTAAACCTCCGTAATCCATAGTTTACTACTCCCCACCCTGCCCCTCCCCCTCCCCACATCACCGCCCTGCAGTTACACCTACTACCGACCGCGGCTGGGAGGGCGGGCGGTGAGGAGGAGGCACGGACAACGCGAGGGATGACGGGCGGGTGGAGAAGGCACGGACTACAGGATGGCGAGAAGGCACGGATAATAGGAGGGCGGGCAGGCGGGAGGGAGAAGGCACATGGACAACGGGGAGGGAGGGCGGGGGAAAAGAAGGCAAAACATCAGGAGGGGGGGAAGAAGGCACCAAAGCATGTCGTGCCTCATTAAAGAAAATAGTGTTCACAGTCTAAATAACACGTACTGTGTAACAACCGAAGTAAAGGGGCCAGTCGCCATGAGAGGTGACAAATAAAGAGGAGGTGGTACTAAGGAGGGACTAACAAGCCTATTGATGAATCAGAAGCCAGCATTTAGGACGGACAATGATACAAGCCAATGGCAAATATGGGTGGAGAGTGGGCGGGGCTTCTATTCCCTATTCAGGCTTGCAGAACAGTGCATGCATGCTGTGTCTAGGCTCGACCTTAAAAGGAGCAGGGAACGTGATGGGCAAAGCAGATGAGCTAGCATTGAAGAATTGGATGAGAGCTGCACCATATTATAAAAAAATAAGCATTTTGAACAAGGTGGGATTTGAGGGTAGGCCTGTCCTATCTTTTTATGTGTGGAGATCTGCCCCTCGAATTTGGAGTCTCAGCAGTCATAAACATACTATTAACTCGAATGTTGTAAGTAACACAAAAGTATATGTTTACCTTTGTGAATCAGGTTCTGAATATTTGATAAATGTGTTTTAATTACTATTAATGTAATTGTGTTGTTAAGACCTTCAACACCTACAGTTACCTGATTTTAATTTCTTACTGTTCCTGCTCCAACAAAATACTACTTGTCACGGTGATCAGATTTAAAACATAAACTCTTGATAGCTGAGGGAGCTGGTTTCCAAAACCATGGGCACACAGCTCCTGCTGGGAGTCAATTGGATGAATTGGAGTCTTTTATCACTGATCTCCTGGGCCCTTACCTGCTATGAAACCCAGCACCTAGCACAATGACATTCCATTAGCAAGTGTTCCTTATGGCAGTGAAAGTGCTACCACATTTTTGAACCTATTATCTGGAAGAAGCATACATATCTCTGCAGTGGAATTTGAACCAGCAGCCCTAGTAAACAGAAAAAATAAAAGTGCAATAAATTAGAGGTAAATTCAGGAGGCCAAATTGCAACTATTATTAGAATATTAGGGGCATATCTACAAGGCGGCGATAAAAAATTATCGTCGCTTTTGTGGGCGTTTTCGGCCGAAAAGCGGCGATAATTTTATCACTATATCAGCAAGGTCACGCTATCGCGTGAAACCTTGCCTTAGCGCCTGAATTCCAAACGCCCACCTTTGCATCTCTAATGAGATGCAAAGTGGGCGCTCCTCCCCAGGATAACAGGAGAAATGTCGCTAAGCGACATTTCTCCTATTATCAAGCCTCATGGAAAGCAGCATAGCGACAAGAAAAGTAGCGATAACCTCTTTTATCGCTATTTTCCTTGTGCCTGCTTTGAAACTGACTTAGCCATGATATCCTATAGAAGGTGGATATCATGGCTAAGTATGTGAGGCCCTATCAGCAAGCTATCGCCAAACTTCGTGGGATTATCGCTGGTTTTCCAGCGATAATCTCACGTTAGGCAGTTAGCGCTAGGATTTTTATCTCTTTTGAAATAAGCGTTGCTAATAGCACGCTATCTCACCGATAAAAATCCACGTTAGCCGGCGATAATTATCCTACCGCTAAGTGCGCTTAGCGATAATTATCGCCAGTTGTTGCTGATATGCCCCTATGACTGTTAGGAGCTCAGATGAAGGGAATGAAGAGGCTTGGGGTTAATAATAGCTGGAATACGTCTTCTTCTTCATCATTCCACAGTTTTACTTTCTGTTTCTCCCTTTTTAATTTCAGAACATTCTTCCTTCAGTGGGGGTAATGTTCTTATATTCCTATAACGTTTTTGCCTCAGGCTATTCTGGTTGTTAAAGGCCCTCTCCATTGTTATAGACACTTAACTGTGGCCTTAGCCTAGACTTCTGGTTCAGGCCCTTTACAACTGGTATAGCCCTTGCCAGCAGGCCATAAGGCTATAGTTAATGTTCACAGTATGATTAAGATGAATGTGACTGAAAGACAGAAACATGCGTATATGTAGCCAAAGAATTGAAGCAATTGTTAGGAGAGGCATAAGATTTTTATTGTAAATTTATGCAGGTGGTTCTTTCTTCATTAAGATGTACAGTGCACCCCTTCTCAAACAAGTTAGCCACAGGAGAGAGAGTCAGGATTATTACCTGCATTTGTTTGTGCAGTAGTCCACATAACTCCTAGTGGTTCAGGTTATGATAATGGGATTGGGCAGGACTGACAAAATCATTCAATAAAAGTAATTCACAATCAACATTCACTTTCTAAGAGCCTGAATATTGTTGTGTTTCAGAAGTAGGTGTGAACTGCACACAGACAATTCTGCAGCAGCGCAGACAGCAAAAGGTAATGGGTGTAAGTTCTGCAGCCTATTACAGTTTCCACATCGCAGAATTTGAATTTGCACATAATTGTCAAATGATTCTTCCCATTACTTGAAATGCAAAATTCCATTTTGTGCACTTTGCCCCATGATTGACTTTAGGTTTTCCTTTTGCATACCATGTGTGCAAACTCCTGTTTCAGGTAAAATATGAAGGAGAATCATAATTCCCATGGGAGATCAAATGGGAGTTTGTAAGTAAACTGGATTTTGCAGCACCTAAGTGTAAGAAATTGGATTATGAGTTTTGCAGGATGTGAGGCTTGCGCAAATACCAGGCCCGTAACTTCCTCTTCCTGGGAACGAAGCATCACGCTGTAACAGTTAACTCAGGGTAATGAAGCAGAGCAGTCCAAGGCCTACTCAAGGGAGGTGATGTGGGCTAGTAATCGCTATTCACTGACACTCAATAAATGATTGTCCAGTCACTGCTTTTACTTTGAAAAAGGAACAGTACATTTATTGCACACACACTACTAAGTTCTACACATTGATTTACAAATGTATACATCAGGCAGATAGAAATCCCTTTGGTGACATTCTAAAATCACATTCATCCCCTAACGGTTCATGACACTCAAAATCACAGTAGTCCCCCCACCTATACCAGATAGAATATGACAATATGAGAGTATCACTTCTGGTGGTTTCTGGCCTGTGCCACTGGTGAGAAAATCTCTACAAAAAGAAATGATGTATGGTGGACTTGCTCATGGAAATCAGCCATGCCTACGCCAAGAACGAGATTTCCTGGAGCCCCCAATCATCTCCTACAACCAAATAATCTGGTGCACCCCTTCACCCAGATCTATGGTGTGGGTACTTAGTGTAGTTCCTAAACCTCTAGTGAAGAACCCTCCTCATGCAGGCCTAGTGTGTAGTGCTGAGGTCTATTATGGTCCAGAAATCCACTAATGGGAATAATGTTGGAAAGCCCACCCCATCATCACATCATTTCAAAATGTAAACCAATCTTAATTGACATAGTTGATAAATTACCTAACCATTAATCCTTTTACATGATGTGTGAGGGGATATCCTTTTCCATCTCTGGAGTTCACATAACCAACCTTTGGAACTCTCTCAGAGCTTTGCACTCTGATATTTTCTGATTAATTCATAGGTAAGCTGTGCGAAGTGTAACCTATCAAATATTATAAATATGTACCGGAACTGGATACCAAGGAATAGTAACACTTAAAAAATGATTGTCCAGTCAGTGTGTTTTCTTTGAAAATGGAAAAGTACATTTGTTACAAACACACTACTAAATACTATACATTGATTTGCAAATATAGACATCAAGCTGATAGAAATTTCTTAAAGGACATTCTAAAATCAAATGTGACCCCTAATGGGTCATGATACCTAAAATCAAAGCATCCCCCACCTATACCAGATAGAACATCACAATATAGGAGGTAGCATTTTAAATCCAACAGGCCTAACGGCTTTGTCAGGGTCACCACACCCATACATTAGGAAAGCCTATTGTCTTCATCAGGGGGGTCACTATAGTAAAGGACCCAATACTCACATATTAAAAATCATCATTACATCACTGAAATCAAGAATGATTAAATGCAGTCATTGTTGTTAAAAAAGCATATTGTAAAGTCAACAATGTATTGTCAATGAAGCATTTAAAATGAACACAACATGTGTCTTTATCTTTGGTATACACCTTAAGGCCACATGAACTGCAACCATAGGAACAATCACCTGAGGTCACTGCATTCCTAGGTTGTAGGCCAAAGATTCAAGCTTTTGAAATTCTTTACAAGTAATGAAAAGTTTTCGTCAGATCCTACTTTTTGGAACCTGGGAGACATTGGGTTCCGTTACTGAAAATTGCTCTGGAGGACTGCTGCACTCCCTTCAGCCTCCATACTATCCATAGGTGGTGCCCTGCCCATTTTGGGGGAACCACAAGCACTATTCCATAGCTGATGATGACACGCAGGGCATTATGGGGTGGTCCCTTTGAGGAGCAGTGAATATATGAGCAGCTTTGACCACTTTGTTTTATTGGCACATGACCTTGTGCAGTGCCCCTCTTTCTTTTTTCTCATTTTGGGGTGGTGCATAGTCCCACCCGGTACATCCCAAGGTGTGTTATATCTTTTGATTTGGGGCAATGCAGATAGCCCACTCCTATACTGCCCAGCGAGCTCCCACCCAGCCTGGCACAGAAATGTATCGGTACAAGAGCATGCATACTGTCTCTTCCACCCGTGAGAAGCACATGCAGTTGTTGCAGCCCTTTGCCCCAAGACAAAGGCACGGAGGGTGAAGGTGACCCGGCGACTCATGGTGTCGCTCCCTCATCTTTACTCCTTGGTGTAGGGGCCTGATGTTGGAGTCCTGGGCCCCATTTAGGCATCTTGGGTCCGATGGGCCAACTTGAACAATCCTGCGCTTATTTTGCTCCTGGTGGTGAGATCTAGCCATCAAGGTTATTTCCAGCAGGCCTCCTGAAAGTGTTTTATGCAGGGATATGGGATCATTGGCTCCCTGTATTACGTTTGTCCTGTGCCTGGCTCCTTGTATCCCACTCGGCATGCTGGGGCATAGAAGTCTATGCCTTCCCTTAACTGCTCTTCGGGGGGCATAATGGGAACAGGTTCTGATAGTGAGGCTCATCCAAAATAAAGGTCTAAAAGTGGGCGATTAAAAAGCAAAATATCTCGGCAAAATATCTGGGCATAGTAATGGGTACAACAATAAGTATAAAATCACTTTCACCCCTCTTGAGCCAGTCAATATCCTCTGTACTAACTCTAGGATGATAAAGGTATGGAGGTCACATGGTGGCATGGTGTACAATGAAACACCACAATTTCTGCTTTGGAATTGCAGCGAAAATCCGTTTAATTAGCAGTCATCCTCTGGGTCAGCAATTAGTGGCCTTCATGACATTGTACGTGCTTTAGAATCTCCGTGGTTCAGCAAGAATCCTTTTTGAGATGTGTAGAGGCGCCTGTTTCCAATCCTGCCTCCTTCACGGATATGCCTGTCTGGGATGCTAGAATCTTTCTGTTTTATGTTGACGCTAAAAAGGAGCCTGGTGCTAAATCACCATAGACACAGAGATTCAATGCAGGGGCAGGTAGTTTTGGAAATGGGAATCTTTTCAGTGGGGCACCGCCCAAAAGATTTTGTTGCTTGGACTTGATGGTAGTTTTCCCTGCAGCATAAATATTATGTTTTAAAAAAGTCACTGTCCTGTGAATTTACAACAGGAACTGATTGCAAAAGGACTGAGGGGTATATTATCAAGAACAGTGGTAAAATTATCGCCGCTTTAGCAGCAGGAAACTGCCGCTAAAGTGGCAATAATGGGCTTGATAATATGCCCTTGAGAATTCCAATAGAAGCCCAGGTTCACACCAGAACATGGGCTTCTTTTGGAATTCTCTGCGGCATATTATCAAGACCATTATCGCCGCATTAGCAGCAGTTTTCTGCCGCTAAAGCAGCGATAATTTTAACGCCGTTCTTGATAATATGCCCCAAACTGTCTTGGACTCGTCAAAAAATATTTAGAACTATTCTGTGTCATTTGCTCAGTACCATGGTGTCCCATGCATACATCTGGATTTGAAGCACTTTTAGTTCCTGATTTTGTACTTGCACATTTGTGTAGGAAAAATATGCATAAGTGTAAGAATTGATGGTGTGAAGCAAGACTAGAGGAACAAAAGACATTTGACAGGGGACATTATAGAGGTTTTCTTTATCTATAGTGTTTTGCTTAGTTGTTGATGTAATTGCACTTCAGATTCTGTTTTGAAATCAATATAAACTCATTTTGTCCGTTTATTTAGTTTTTTCTCTAGGTGCCAGCACTACTGTGCCATATTGAAGTCCACCTTTTTAGGTCTCACCTAGACAGCGCATGCGCTGTTGCAAAACCTATAGTAAACACAAATATGGAGGGTAATTTCTCCTTTCACTTGCCATTGGTTGATTCTGGCATTGCTCGTGTTATCTGGCTTAAGGTTGGCTTTTGTTCCGATACATCACTTCCGTTTTGCCTCCATGTTGCAGGAAGCAGCACCGACCAATTACAGTTTAGTTCTGCTGCTGACTGTTATCCATTCATTTAGGGACTACTTGTTTTCTTTGCTGCTCCCGAAGTTTGCACACTGCCGCCGTTATCAGGTATCAGAGGCTCGACATGAGCACAAGTTTCCTTGTAGATGGTCACATTCGTTTTTGTTAGGCACGGGGACATTAACGTTATTTTTCTAGAATAACCAGATGTTAAACGTCCCTGCCGAGAAAAACCCAGTTGCCCAGCTGTCCCCCAGCTTCGAGGTCGCCCGCTGTAGCCGTAATGCTACATCCTCTCTCCCTCTCTTCCTATAACGAGCACATATGGGCCACCAAACACAACCCACGTGCATTTAAAAGCACACAGCCATTTTCATGCACAAAGAAGTGTATAAAAGAAGGCACAGCCACAGCAGCTCCCGAGTGGGAACAACAGGTACCCTGCTTTCTAATTGGACCAGTGAGTGATACATTGATTCCCATTTCCACAATAACCACTTTTGGCTCTTCGTTGGCAGCAATGGTAGCACATGATACCACAGTGCTGCCTTCCTCAAGAGACACACTGGTTTGAGTTTGTGTATACACGTATGCTGCGCAAGTGCAATCCTACATCTGCTGTAGCAACAAGGGGGTAGGTTTCCTTATCACAGAATATGGTTTGTTTCAGCACGCAAATAAAGAGCTGTCTCATTAAGTGGACCCACTTGTGCTATTATTATTTTTTTTACAAGCTTTATATAGCACAAACTGGACCGAAAGATATCAGGTATTAGAGGCTCAACATGAGCACAAGTTTTGTTATAGATGGACACATTCATTTTTGTTAGGCACAGGGAGATTAACGTTATTGACACACTGGTTTGAGTTTGTATGCACACATATAATGTACGAGTGCAAGCCTACATCTGCTGTAGCAACAAGGGGGTAGGTTTCCTTATCACATATATGGTGCGTTTCAGCACGCAAATAAAGTGCTGTCTCATTAAGTGGACCCAAATGTGCTATCATTATTTTTTTTTACAAGTTTTACAAAGCGCAAACTGGAACGAAAGATATCAGGTATCAGAGGCTCAACATGAGCACAAGTTTCGTTATAGATGGAGACATTCATTTTTGTTAGGCACGGGGAGATTACGTTATTTTTCCAGAATCACCGGATGTTAAACGTCCCTGCCGAGACGAACACGGTTCCCCAGCTGTTCCCCAGCTTCGAGGTCACCTGCTGTAGCCCTTAAGGCTACATCCTCTCTCCATCTTGTCCTATAACAAGCACATATGGGCAACCATATGTGCATTTAAAAGCACACAGCCATTTTCATGCACACAGAAGTGTATAAAAGAAGGCACAGCCACATCAGCCCCCACCTGTTTTCACTGTAGGAAATGATACCGAATGGGAACAACGGGTACCCTGCTTTACAATTGGAGCAGCGAACGATTCATTGATTCCCATTTCCAAAATAACCACTTTTGGCTTTCCGTTGGCAGCAATGGGAGCACATGATACCACAGTGCTGTCTTCCTCCACTGTGGTCCTGGGGGAAGTGGTGGCTGTTTCCACATTGTCACCGCAGCATATTAATGTATTATATTATTGTATGTAATAGCTATTGGCATTGTAAGTGACAATGCCTTTTAATTATGTTTTTGTTTTTAAAACATTAATAAAAGGCATAATCTTTTACAATGCCAATTTCTTAAACCTTTGCAAATGCTAGACCTACTGCATTGCAAATGCTTGCTCTTTTTATCAGCATATGGATTAGTACCGAAAAATAATGTGGCTTGTTGATGTTGGAATTGCCATTTTAGAACCATGTGTTTCAAGGCAAACTTTGGATTTTTGGTCCAATTAGTTGACTGTTGCTAAAGACTATGTTTTTGTTTGGTTTTTACTATCAATCAATCAATCAGTCATTACATTTGTAAAGCGCGCTACACACCCGAGAGGGTCTCAAGGCGCTGGGGAGGGGGGATGCTACTGGTCGAAGAGCCAGGTCTTGAGGATTCTTCTGAAGGCCAGCAGGTCCTGGGTCTGTCGTAGGATCGTGGGGAGAGTGTTCCAGGTCCTGGCGGCGAGGTAGGAGAAGGATCTGCCGCCGGCGGTGGCTTTCCGGATGCGGGGGACTGTGGTGAGGGCGAGGTTGGCTGATCGGAGGCTTCGGGTGGGGGCGTGGAAGCTGAATCGGTCGTTGAGGTAGGTGGGTCCGGTGTTGTGCAGTGCTTTGTGTGTGTGGAGGAGGAGCTTGAAGGTAATCCTTTTGTTGATGGAGAGCCAGTGCAGGCTGCGGCGGGGGACGTCGAGGATGAGTCGGGCCGAGGCGTTCTGGATGCGTTGGAGTCGTCTCAGGAGCTTGTTTGTAGTTCCTGAGTAGAGGGCGTTCCCGTAGTCGAGTCTATTGGTGATGAGGGCCTGGGTGACGGTTTTTCTTATGTCGAGGGGGATCCATTTGAAGATTCTGTGGAGCATCCGAAGGGTGTAGAAGCAGGACGCGGAGACGGCGTTGACTTGCCTGGTCATGGAGAGAGTGGAGTCGAGGATGACCCCCAGGTTGCGTGCGTGGTCCGTGGGTTCCGGGGCTGTGCCTAGCGATGTGGGCCACCAAGAGTAGTCCCAGGCTGATGGGGTGGGTCCGAGAATGAGGACCTCCGTTTTGTCTGAGTTAAACTTTTTTTATATCACCTTTACTTGCATTGCAGTACACTCCATCTTCACCTCACAGCACTCGCATGTTCTTATCATTCACAGCCAATACACGTTTCTCTTAGTTCCTCTGCAGCCTGAATAAAATAAAAAATTGGGGGGAGGGGGAAATAGTTCGAAAACAGATGTGGACTTCAAAAGGGTAGTTTATACTTTGCTAATTTCATATATAAGCCTGAGTCTGCATGCATCCTCATTTAATTATTACTCAGATTTGACTGCAATCTCCTTACTTTCCTGCCATATGGTAAGCAGATCATTTCAATGGACCTGCCTGGAGAATATGTCTTACTGCATAAGACCCATTCTCATGTCTCATGCTTATTTAGAGGCTTATCATATCCACAGTCATAAACCAGTAATCATTCTTTTATGTGATTCCCTCAATCTTGGTGAAAATTATGTCTTTCACATATGATAGTAAATTGATAACAAAGGGTGTTACGAAATATAGCTGTTTTCCATAAGACTCCCCATGCAATAAATAATTTGTGTCCCAGGTGACATTCAAGGGTCTTTGTGGATCTTAACGAGCGAGTAGAGGACAGGAGTGCGAGGAAAATCACATGTAAGATATTTATATTTTTTGTGTTCCAGTTACCCTTCTTCTTTCCATTTATAAAGTTTCTCCAAAAATCTTTCAATTGTCATGTAATAGTCTTCTTTCCATATAATAACATAACAGTCTTGGAAAAACGTGTAAACCGGCAAAATCACAATATTCACCCCTTTGTCTTCTAAGTTCTTTTTAGTTCTCTGATAGTATTCTCGTGGAAGGTATCATTGAGTACATCGTTCCTCGGGGAAACTTTGATTGATATATATATTCACTGGAAAAAAAAGGTTAAAGTGACATTAGAGTTGCGTTAATGTCAGTGATAACATCAACATTTCGAACAAAAAACACAGAAATTCACAGGTTATAGTTAGCAGAACTAACTATAACTTGCACTCAACTGTGCACTGCTTATGGTCTCACACATTACATCCCTCATGACATGTTCAATGACATAACTTATGATATAGGTTATGACATAACGGAACAATAATTGTTTTTAGTGGTTTCAGTTACTGCACAGCGTGCGAACATGTTGGAAGCCGGAGTTTCCAGGCATGCACTACTGTCACCAAGTGCACTACCCGGGGCTCACCACTCAACGTTAGGCCAAATAAGGATACCGTTTGAGATAGCCCTGCTCACCACGTTAGTAGCTTGGCATGAGCAGCCAGGCCTATCTCCAAGGCACGAGTGTTCAGTATGTGCAACCACGCCCACAGCAACCCCCTGGTGACAGCACAAATGGACTCCACAAGACTTTAACAAAAACGAGTATAAACTTTAAACAAGAACTAACCGGTGGTTGGGAAAATTCTGCGCAGAGAAGTGAAATCTAAAATAACAAAATCTCCTAGAAATGCCACTGCTTCTGGTATACCCTATAACAACCACTTCACGTTGTTAATGTGGGAAAACCACCATAACATATGCTTGTTTGTCCAGTGTTGTTTTTGCATTTCAGACAGATCTTCCAATCACACAAATTGCCAACACGTGTTTTGTCCAACAGACAGTAAGTCATGGACTTCCTCAGGGCAGTGTATCAAAATCTGACTCCAGATATAATAAAAAGGAAAAAATATAATTGCTTCAAAGTCCTGGCATACTAAGTCAAACTCCTCTTAGAGTCAATGTGATTAGATATCCATAATATAGAGTTGCTAGTAAGTTATCATCAGTGTCAGCCTCAAATCCTGAAGCTAAATATTACGGTCCTCCATCTGGACCTCGTGAGTGTGCAACGGCACTGCTTATGACCTCACACATTACATCCCTCATGACATGTTCAATGACATAAGTTATGACATAACGGAACAATAATTGTTTTTAGTGGTTTCAGTTATTGCACATCGTGCGAACCTGTTGGAAGCCGGAGTTTCCAGGCATGCACTACTGTCACCAAGTGCGCTACCCGGGGCTCACCACTCAACGTTAGGCCAAGTAAGGACACCGTTTGAGATAGACCTGCTCACCACATTAGTAGCTTGGCACTAGCAGCCAGGCCTATCTCCAAGGCACGAGTGTTCAGTATGTGCAACCACGCCCACAGCAACCCCCTGGTGACAGCACAAATGGACTCCACAAGACTTTGATAAAAACGAGTATAAACTTTATACAAAAAGATATACGATCAGACCACACAATACATAAGCCAGCATAGAATAAAGGGTAATATTAATTCCGGCTGGCTGGTAAGTTCAAACCCCAACCACCGCTTTCAAAATGCTATGCTGGAATCACACACATTGAAATAGACAAACAATAGTGCACTGCTAACAATAAAATCCTGTGCTGGGCAAAGGAGATATAATACAATGCGTAACGATGTACTGCGCAATGAAGGAATAATGCAATTCGTCACACCCCCATCATGTACATTGCAGTGAAGAAACAATGCCACGCGCGCCGCTACAATCATGTACTTTGCAATTAAGGAATCGTGCAATGCGTAACAACAATCATGTACTTTGGAATGAAGAAATAATGCAATGCGGGCCGCTACAACCATGTACTTGGCAAGGGAGAATTAATGCAATGCGTAGCGCTACAATTGTGTACTTTGTTAGGCAATAATAATGTCAGGCGTCCTAAGACAGTCCAGCAGTTTGTTAGCAGCAATATTGGCAATCAGCCTTTTCGATAACAGTTGCCCCCCCACACGGTTCAACGATGACACAGAGTACAGCTTATTACTCAGGCCCCTGTACTGCCACTCCTTTTGTCAGTGCGGGCCTCACTCTGAGCCGAAGCAAAAGGCTCACATCGTCAGAAGGACTGAGAGGCCGAGAGAGTGTACCTCCGAGCCCGCACTCCACCCAGGTAGTAATCCATGTTACCTGGGGCCGCAACCCCACTCTCCTCTCCTCCTTCCTTGAACTGGGCCTACCGTGCAAAACTCTCTCAATGGGCCTCAGTGTCTCGGCCTGGCAGCTTAGCTCTTCTGGGACTGCCGGACTGTTAGGAAGGTCTCAGGTGGCCGCAGGACACATGTACCCCATGCCCCTGAGATTACTTTTACTCCGGATGCATATTCACCACCGCACCCTCCGGGTCTCCTCGGGCACAAAGGCACACACACAACGCTGATGGGAATTCACGTAGACTCCGAGTGCACGCTCACCAGGCACTCCTCCTTGCGGTCTCAGTTGGCACCAATACACGCTCACCACACTGCAGAGACTCACTTTCTTGCGATGCACACGATGATCAGCCGATCACCTCCACAGTCCCAGGTTGCACCAAAGCACGCACGCTGCTTCACTGAGACTCTCTCCACTTCCAATGCACATGTTGGTCAGGCGCTCCTCATCAGTGCCTGCGGTGCACCACGGCATGCACCCTGCACATCTGAGTCTCACTCCAGCTTCGGTGCACACGCTGACCAGGCGCTCTTTACTAACACCTGCAGTGCACCACGACACGCACCAAGCGCGTCCGGGACTCACTTCAGCTGTGGTGCACACGTTGACCAGGTGCTTTTCCTAACGCCTCCTGTGTACCACGACATGCACCATGCACGTCTGAGTCTCACTTCTCTTCCGTGTGTCCAAGATCACAGGGCACACCTTCCAAGGGTGTCAAGCTGCCACAACACGCGCCGACCGCGTCGCTTGAAACTTCTCCGGAAACTTTTATGTTCCTGTGTTTCCAAACAGGGAGCCAGCTCACCTCGGGCCCTTGAGGTTACAAGACACAGCACAAAGCACAGTCTTCATCAAGCAGGGGCACCCAGGTCCTCCAAGCACTGTCCCAACAGCCTCTTCCTTGGTTAGAGCAGCAAACTGCAGACCAGCCCCGGGTCACAAAGTAAGGATTGGTCTTTCCCCAGCAGTCTCTTCAGTTACTTCTTCTTTAGTGACCACACAAACAGGTCCAAGCCTTTTCAGTCTCAATCCATTTCTGTTTCATTCCAACGTTCAGGGGTTTCAGCTCTCCTAGTTATATCCCATAATGTATTTGAAGTTTGCTGTGCTCAGGGGTCCCTGACCCCTACCTAAATCAGTTCTGGGTGTCCCCCTCCCAGTGTCTCCTTTCTCCCTCTGATACTGGGGGTCTGGATCCTTAATCACTCAGCAGGAGATGGGTCAATTGGTTTATAGCAGGCCTTTTCACTTCCCAGGCTTCTCCTCCGCCTACTCTCCAGATGCAGGGCAGCCTGGTGCCATCCCAACCCTTCCCTGGATTCAAGACCTCTCCCAGCTCCTCGCACCTCTCAGATCCAGACTGTCAATCCACATTCAGCAGAGACACACATAAATGCTTAAGGCACATAACTCAGCCACTTTCTAAAAGAGTGGCTTCTGAACACACAGTGACAAAACCACCTTCATAGAAAGATGTGTTATGACACTGTGAGTTCATACATACTAAACTTCACCTCTCCATTATAAACTTACAGGAAACTGGGCTAACAAATCACAATACCCATCTTCCCCCATTTCGTCCTATGGGCAGAATGGCCTTTCACCAGTAAAATCGAAATGGAGTGTTTTTCACTGTCAGGACATAACACACACCTCAGTATATGTCCTGCCTTTTACTTACACTGCACCCTGCACAGAGGTTACCTGGGACCTACTTAAACAGGGGTGCCCTGTATAAGCAAAAGGGAAAGTAAGACCTGACAACCACTTGTCAGGACAACATGCTAACTTAGCACTCTGCGCGCAGGCCCTACACTGAAATCCTGAATTCCCTTCTCTGTGTGCCTTTGCATTACTAGCCCTTGCACACACAGTGCACTTCACTAGGGACTTTTACTAGTAAGGCAAACATACCAATCATGGCCAACCAATTACCATTACACTTTACATAGGGAACACTTGTACTTTGACACTGATCAGCTGTAGCAAAGTACCCAAAGCATCTAAATTGGCAACTCTATGTCAGGAAAACAGTCTAGGGGGAAAGCAAAATGTTTAGGGAACTTTATCCAAAAAGGCCAAGTCCTACAGAACCTTTATAAATGTATTGTGGGTGGAGTATTGTGCGCACAGAGCAAACATTTATCTGGTGGTGTTATAATGGTTTTAAACACCCTACTACCAAAGGTGGCTTTGACAAACTGGAAAAGATCCAGTGAGTTGAATCACATAATTTGACAAACCAAAGCACGCAGAGCGGTAATGTATCACAAAATACACTTTCCAAATTAAGGACTTGTGAGGGGCACGGTTCCTATTTATTATAGAGTGTAGACAAACAGATAGTCTTCTGATACAGATGATGCACAAATTAATGTTCTTCGTAGATGAACAGACAACATGCATTTCGTCACTGCGTGACTTTTTCAAGGCAATGAAATATTAACAAAAAAGCAACATAAAATAGACCATAACTAAATGTTTTTCAGTACGAAGAGAGAAGTGACAAGAGGGAAGATGATGAAACGGGACAGCTAAAGACTAATCCAGTGCCAGAAGATGTATGTGTTATTCAAAGTACCTACCGGGAAAGTGGTTTCTTTATTGACGCGAAAGAGGGAACAGATGATTATAGTGAAAACCCATGCAAAAACCCAAAAAAGAAGTAAGATAATGTGATTGAATCGTGAGAAGGTGATGTGCATCAAAAAATGTGAAGTATCTCGATTGATAGTTTCTTGATGAATCCAAGTATTATAAGTGAGAGGATGTGTCTCTACCGAGAGTGTAAAGATGTCAACCTAACATAGCACTATATACCAAAATATGGCCCCATCTTTTTTAGGATGCAAGTAGGTATTCAGTCCTTTATCAACAATGTAGTCCAGAGGTGAATCGTTGGATGGTTACATTCGGTCCATGGAAAAGGAGTTTCTTCGTGGGAAGGAAGGTGTGAAACTAGACCTGGCTAGAAACAGAGGCAATGAAAATGTATTATAGAATTTGAGACAAAGTAGCCCATAAGTAGGTGGATGTCATAAAGAGACTCTAATCTCTTACACACAGTGAGTATAGGACGATGGACAGTAAATTAAATGTGATCGGATCAAGGGAGGTATGGACCCACTGTTCCAGACTAGAGAAGTAAGAAGAAAGCTACAAAATAAAGTCAAGTAAGTCCACTCAGAATAGTGATACAATTAGTTGTCTCCGCAAGTCCTCCATAAAGGAAGTGAAAAAATGGATAACTAAAGAAAAAGTAGAGCAGAAAACGTGTTTAGGAAATACTCTAATTATTGAGAAAAGTTAGTGTAGGAAGATAGAGGTCCAGATTGCCAATGTGACTATGTCACAGTGAAGGAGAAGTCAAGATTAAGGTGATATATGAACAAAGAGAGTGGAGTGGTACAAGTGAATAAAGAAGAGGGATTAAGCCCCGGGGAGGTGGCGGTCCCCGGGGATTCAAGGGGAGCGCATGTCACCGCACATTATCAGAAATCTCCCGGGGAGGTGAGGGTCACCAGCGCCCCTGGGATCTGGCCCACCAGGGGGCTTATGGAAAACATTTTTGTCCGGATTCGCGCACACAACGCAAATTCGGCCAATTGTGGGAGCCCCTGAGCAGGCCTAGGGGATCAGGGTGTTTCTACCCCACCTCACTTTCTTCTTTCTGATCCTTTTTTTTATTGATTTCTTGAGTCACAAAATGACTGCCAACACATTCTGGTTTGGAGTGTTGACAGTCAATCAGAATGAAGCTCCTGCTTGGGAGGGTTCATGAATCGTCCTCGGCCCTCAGATATCGATATTTGTATTTTTGGAATTTCTCAGCAACTACTGAATGGATTTACACCATTTAAAAAATAGCACGCTTTCTGAACCAAGGCCTACCTTTTTGCCTAATTTGGTGTAATTCCGTTGAGCAGTTCGGGCTGTAGCTTTGTTTAAAGTTCCTATGGAAATTAGCATGGGGAAAATATGTTTTAGGATCCCTGTTTATTCTCGGCCCCCACTTGACGACTCACCTAGAAACTTTCAAGATAGGAGCTGACCGGAGCGAACCATAAGTTTTGAAAATTTCGCTAAGATTCATCAAACGGCACTAAAGATATTGGTTAAAATGCTGTTATAGTTAGGTGAATATTTATGTGACAAAGTAACATTTTAATCTAAAGAAAACACTGAAATTCACTAATTATAGTTATCTCGAGTGAATATATATTATACCCTGAGATAACTATAACTCCCTCCCCTGCCATGCAGTTTTGACATAATTGATGTCATTGCAAATGATGCAGTGATTTTATCAATGATGTCACTGAATATGTCATGTGTGATTAAATATGTGGGGTAATTAGCAGTGCATGGCAAGAGTGCAATTTATAGTTACACTAGGGCACTAAATAAAGTTACTAGAGATAAATGTACCTGGTGAATTTGTGTTTTTCTTTTCATTTAAAATGTTACATCATCACTGAAATACCAAATCCAAGCCCCACACAGGCAAAGGCCATGCACGTCGTGGGGTTGCTTGTCTGCAAGAGACCCTGCAACTAAACCCCTGCACAGCCAAAGGCCATTCGTGGCAGGTGGTTGGTTTTGCGTATGATAATAAAATCTGTGTTTATTTTTTTTAAAACCTATAAATTCACTGGCAAAAACAAAAGTTAACGTGACGTTATAGTTAGGTGAACATTTCAGTAGAATCTGAGGCTAGACTCTGTACCTAAACACCTGGAAGCAGTCAACCTCCGCTGCATATAGCATTCAGCCAGCCCCTAAGCCTAACTCACTGCAGAGCGGTGACAAGTCTTCACTCACCTGAACATCCAGGATTCTGCGGGAGCAAGGAAAGTCTCCCAAGCCCTCCAAAACTGATCCCTTAACACACCAATAGCTACTGGAGTTGACATTTAGTCCCAGGGTGAAAAAGATGAGGCTTTAGGAAAGGGGCAAGATAAACAATTCCGCATCTACAGGTTTACATCGAGGATGATCAGCTGTCTGAAGGTTTTTTGTGGAATTCGAGCTGCACTCAGTCGGGTCTTCTTTTTCTGCTTTTTCTAATTGGTACACAGATAAGGATGGTTTACCTTCACTTATTCAATTTTTAGGTCAAGACTAGCGCTGCTCTCTCTTCGAGACTGCTGTAGTCGAGAATAGGAGAGAAGCCCCGCCCACTCTCCTCCCATATTTTTCATTGGCTTGTGTCATTGTCTTTCGTAAATGCTGCCTTCGGATTAGTTAATAGGCTTGGTAGTCTCTCCTTAGTACGGCCTTGTCTTCATTTGTACCCTCCCATGGTGAACTGGCCCTTTTACTTCAGTTGTTACATGGGACCTGTTATTTAGCCTGAAAGCACTATTCACTTTATTGAGTTTCTCTTACTGCAAGCCGGACATGCGCTGCTTCAGCTGAAACTGCTTGTTTTTTTTCAAGAAGCGCGGCTGCCCGCTTTCTATCACTTTAACCTTGCATTATCTTGTGTCTGTTTCAACCCCCACACGCAAATTGGATTTAGAAATGATTAGCGAAAGGCATGTGAATTCCAGGTAGCACATAATCCTGTGCTAATGGACTGAAGCTGACAACAGCACATCTGTGTTACATGTCATCTGTACTAAAGCCACCCGACTGGTTGTTTTCAAAAGTCTGTTTTATTAACAACAACATCACCACCACCAATACCACTGCCACCAATACCACCACCACCAAAACCACCACCTCCACCAATATCACATCCACCAGTACCACCACCACCAATACTACCACCGCCAATATCACCACTATTACCACCGCCACTGCCAATACCACCACCAATACCAACACCACCATCAATACCACCACCAACACCACCACCCCAATACCTCCGCCAATACCACAACCACCATCGATACCATCACCAATACCACTCCCAATACCTCCACCAATACCACCACCACCAAAAATACCACCACCACCAATGCCACCACCACTACCACCACCACTACCACCACCACCATCAACACCACCAATACCACAATCAATACCACTACTGCCACCACCACCAATACCACCACCACCAATAATACCACCAATACCTCCACCACTACAAATACCACCAACACCAATACCAACACCACCAATACCAATACCACCACCACCGATACCACCAATACCAATACAACCACCACCACCACTATCACCAATACCCCCACCACCAATACCACCACCGCCAATGCCACCACCACTGCCACCACCACTACCACCACCACCACCAACACCACCAATACCACAATCAATACCACTACTGCCACCACCACCAATACCACCACCACCAATACCACCCCCACCAATAATACCACCAATACCACCACCACCACCAATACCAACACCACCAATACCACCACCACCAATACCACCACCACCAATACCAATACCACCACCACCTCCGATGCCACCAATACCAATACCACCACCACCACCATCACCAATACCACCACCACCAATACCACCACTAATATCACCACCACCAATATCACCACCACCACTACCATCACCAATACCACCACCAATGCCCCCAATACCGCCACCACCAATACCACCACCATCAATACCCCCACCACCACTTCCACCACCAATACCACCAATAGCACCACCACCACCACCAATACCACCATCAATACCACCACCACCAATACCCCACCACCAATACCACCACCAATACCCCACCACCAACAACACCACCAATACCACCACCACCACCACTAATATCAATACCACCACCACCAATACCCCCACCACCAATACCAGTACCACCATCACCAATACCAGTACCACCACCACAAATACCACAACCACCACCATCAATACCAATACCGCCATCACCAATACCACCACCTCCTCCAATACCACCACCACAACAACTAATACTACCCCCAATGCTACCACCACCAATACCAGCACCACCAATACCACCACCACCAAATACCATCACTGCCAATACCACCAATACCACCATCACGCCTCTCGCTCACTAGTAATAGAAGGGCACTCTACGAGACCAGAGCTGCATCCGAGACCATCCCTCCCTCCCTCCATGCCTGCCATAAAGCACACACCCCCCTGCACCAGGAGGTGAAGCCAGGGCCCTACTGCAGCTGGAGTGTTTTTTATTAGGCCAAATAGAGCAATGACATTACGCAATGCCACACTGCACACTCAAACCACGGAGAGGGCTGGAACTAGCCCCTCCATTCTTTCTCCTGAGCCGCGGCAGTGTAATTACAGAGCAAAAGGTTTTTAAGTGCTTTGTTAATGTTTATAGCTTGGATAATATGTAACTCTCACTTCACACTTTGAGCCTGTGTAATTTACAACACTTACACATTTCTTCACTGCACTATTCATCACTACTTTGAAGACATCGCTGGCCGGTCGCTTCCTCTGATATTTACAATCTAACAGGGGGTCGAGACAGCCCATTATTGCAATGCAATAGGTCTTGCATTTGCGAGAATTTACACAATTAGTATTGTACATGACAATGCCTTCTATTTATGTTTTAAAACCCAAAACATAAATTAAAGGCATTGTCATTTACAATGCAAATAGCTCAAACTCTTGTGAATGCGAGACCTATTGCATTGCAAATGCTTGTTTTTATTGAAAGCATGCATTTCTTTTGTCTTTCTTTCAGTTAGCACTCACCCTTTTGTGCATACAACATTCTCTATTAAACCATATGTGTCTTCCTCTCTCTCAGGAGAATGCTGTTTGGCCTTCTGAAATAGGGAAATAAATAAAATGTAGTTTGTTTTACGATAAATGAGAAAAATATACATATAGTTAAAATCTTTGTATCCAAAGACTATATTAGCATATATTATAAGTCCATTTAAAAGTGTGATACAAATAAGCAAAAACATTTCAAACAATTAGATAATACCAGTTTTCAAACTTGAAAATAACATAATATCATGACACATTTCTCAAATATATGTCTGCCTTTACCATATAGTTCATAACAGATGAGTAAACTATAAAAATGTTGGACATTTCTACAAAATATATTGACATTTTTGTGTTGATACAGTAAACAAATAAAAAACTCCACATTAGGCTGGCTTGCCGTAATCTGAGGGAGGCATTCCATGGATGGTGCTTGGCACTTCCCATGCATACACACATTCATGTATACACACATTCACATCAGCAATGAGTTCTAGACTTTGATTTGAGGGGAACACCTATGCCTGCCGGAGCCTGTGGTAACATTGATAATATATTTAGGAAAGTCCATGTTATTTCAAATTCAGTTTTGTGGCGCATTGTAATAAGCATACATAGTTGAAAAGGTATCTAATGCTATTTTTGGTACAGAAAGATACACCTTCAAGCACAAAAATTATCCAAACCACAATGCAGGTACCCTTGTGCCTTGTGCATTAGCACTGGACAGCCACAAATGCAACCGTGGTATGAGAGATCAGATCAACTTCTCTTGCTGTGTTGCACAAAATACTGTAGAAACAACATGCCTCCCTCATGATATACACTGTGAGAAGTTGGCCTGATATATGCTGTCCACTAGTTATAGTGGGCACCTTGTATCAGTCCAAACAACCCCTTATGGTGATAAGTTGAAGACAACCTTTATTGAAAGCTATCCTAGTGGTAGCTATGGAGAGCAGCCTTCAGGCTAAGTCTTGAAGGAATGTAAAGCAGCTTGTTTTACCAGTCTATAATCTCTTGAATGACCAAATGAAAGGACAACCACACCATGTATATATTTAAAATATATGTATTTAAGATAAAAACACACCCCTCTAGTCTCTTTATGAGGCTGGAGTTCGAAGTACTTAAGTTACAAGTCAGTATTCAACAGTAAAAGCACAAATACACGTTTGGGCCCTAGGGGCGTACCAAACCATATACCAAAAAAGTGGTATAAGAACCACAAATGAACTAGACACAAGGCCTAGAGCCTGTAGAATCGCTGGGACCCCAAGGAACCACCCAAGGTAGTGACACAGGGGACCCATGGGGGCCATGTGCAGTTTGTGAAAACAGCTGCGAGCTCCCATTAGCTTCCATGGGGAAAGTCACGGTTGGATTTTTAAAGATTAGCGACACTTAGAAATGAGTCAGGACCAAACCCTTCTGGACTTAGGAAGTTCTAGGGCTAGCACCCATGGGAGCACCGGAGTACTTGTGTTACCTCACCCAGGGAAGCCGGGTGCATAGGTGTCTTTTGGTGTCGGGTCGCGTCGTCGATTTCAATGGCAGCTGGCGAAAAAGTGTTGCTGCTGTGAAGATGCGAAGTGCCCGAAGAGATCCAAGCCTGGATTGAAGATGAGAAGAACCTGAAAGCAGAGAGGACAGAGTCTGGGTCACTTGCCAGTGACCAGGGGCACGATAGTCCAATGCCCACAAATGTCGGGTGCTTCAGGTGAGTTGATAGTTGTCTTGACTCTTCAGCCAAGAGTTCCAGGAGGTGTCGACAACAACCAGGAGCTGGATTCAAGCTGTCCCATGAAGTCTGTCGAGTGCTGTGGTGTCAGTGACCAGAATGGAACCAACAAGCCTTGGCAACGGCAAGTTATGTGGAAATAGAAGAAAGACGTTGGTGGAGACCAGCAAGGTCTGGGGGACTCACCCAGCAAGGGTAAGTCAGGGCACATCTGGAGCAACCAGGAAAACCAAAGCAGAAAAGGGGTTGCCTTCATGGGGACGCACTAGCCAACGGGCTAGCGATCGCAAAGGAGCCTCAAGCAGTCGCACTGGAAACTGGCCCACGGGTAACTCGTGGAGTGGAGGCCAGAGATCTTTGGTGCAGTTGGGGCTCAAGGCTGGGGCTACTCGGAGCCCAAACCACAGCTTCGAGGAAGACCAGGAAGATGATGTACTGGAAAAAGATCACGGTGTCCAGGGGTCACAGATCCATGTCACCCACGATAGCCACGGGCCTCAGCTTTGCTGTGGACTCAGGGTAGCCTCGGGTAAGTCTGGAAATTCCCCTCTAGGGGATGCAAAGACTTCGGTGTTTGGCGGGAGCTTCAGAGTTGCAGCCCGGACAGTTGCTTCTTTGGTGCCTGCCAAGCAGGGGACTCACTCCTTGACCCCAAGGGAGATTTCTTCCGTCTTCTAGTTGAAATAGAAAGTCAAAGGTCCAGGATATATGTTGCAGAGTTTTCTCCAGAGTAATCTAAAGTCTCCAGGACTGGGTTCCTATACTTATACTAAGATAGGGGGTTGGACATACTCTGGGGACCCACCTTTGGGAGGGTTTGGAAAGAGGGGTGGTTACACCCATTTCCTTTGTCCAGTTTCATGCCAGAGCAGGGGCAGGTAGCCCCTGTAACCGGTTTGAACTGGACTATGCACAGGGACACCAAATGTGCCCCCAGTGCAGGACTTCAAAGCACCAGAGAGTGCTCCCGCCCAGCCCCAATACACATCTGCCTGTCTGGGGAGGTGGTTGCTCCTCCCTGTAACAGGAAACCTATTGTCCAGGCCTCCCCTGCCGGACTTTTGGTCAGCAGCAGGAGGCCAGACCCGTGTCTGTGGCAGTGGCATCCATTTTGTGATGCCAGGGCTTCAGAAAGTCTTTACCGGGTAGACCAGTGTGAACATGTCTCTCCCTCTAGAAGAGTGAAATGCTACCCCCGCCTCCAGAAATAGTGGGGGGGGGGGTAGTATTCCAAAGTGTTTAACACCAAACACAACATGTTTCCATGCAGCCAGTCCAAAGTTAGCATTTACTTTGAGGTTATAATGCACTTAAGAGTATATGGTCAGGCTGCACCACAAACATCATCAGAGGAGGTACTCCGAAAGCTGCAAAGGAGCTCTGCTTATGCAGGGGCACCCTCTCACATAAAAACCAAGCACTCTGCCTTCAGGATTGTTAAGGCCTGCCATAGGAGTGACTTATAGGTTTTATATGTGTGTGCAATGTGCCTATACCACAATAAGGGGTGCATGCCCCACCTTACCCAGGCTGCAGTAGCAGACTTGTGGTGTCATTTTGGAGTGCTTCTCAGGGGTGGCATAATACATGCTTCAGCCCCTCATAGGCCTCTGAGGTACCTATGCCCTGGGTACATAGTATATCATATACTAGGGACTTATAAGGCACTCCAGAATCCAATTAGAGATGTACCTAATGTACATGGAAACCATTTTAGAGAGGAAGAAGCTAGGCGGGGGTCCTGATTAGCAGGGCCACAGCCAGACTAAGGTTGGAAAAACAGTGAAACACCAGCAAAAAGTGGGGGTACCCATGTGAAGCAGATCCTACTCTCCTACACAACCCCCCCAAAAGCAGGGACATTAAACTAACCTTGACCAGTTGAGTCTTCATGTTCTAAGTTGAAATACCTAGAGAGTCCATCTGCATTGGCATGGTTACTCCCAGGTCTATGTTCCACTGTAAAGTCCATCAACCGTAGGGAAATGGACCACCTAAGCAGTTTGGGGGTTTCACCCTTCATTTATTTTAGCCATAAGAGGGGCTTATGGTCTGTCGGAACAAGGAAGTGAGTACCAAACAAGTATGGCCTCAACTTCTTCAGAGCCCAAACCACAGCAAAGGCCTCCCTCTCAATGGCTGACCAACGTTTCTCTCTAGGTGTCAGCCTTCTGCTTATGAAAGCTACTGGCTGATCCTGACCTTCATCATTCAATTGTGACAGTACAGCCTCTACCCCCAATTCAGATGCATCTGTTTGGACAATGAACTTCTTGGAGTAATCAGGACTCTGTAGAATGGGAGCAGTGCACATGGCCTGCTTCAGGTCATCAAATGCCTTTTCACAGCAAGCTGTCCACTGAACCTTGTTGGGCATTTTCTTAGAAGTTAAGTCATTCAGGGTTGTCACTATTGATCCATACCCCTTGACAAATCTCCTATAGTACCCAGTCAGGCCTAAGAAGGCTCTCACCTGAGTCTGGGTGGTTGGAGCAACCCAGTCCATGATGGTCTGGATTGTGCTCTGCAGTGGTTGAACCTGGCCTCCACCTACAAGGTGGCCCAGGTACACAACCTGACTCTGCCCTATCTGGCCCTTGGTGGCCTTGATAGTGAGGCCTGCCTTTTGCAGGGCCTCCAAAACATTCCATAGGTGGACCAGGTGATCCTCCCAGGTGGAGCTAAAGACAGCAATATCATCTAGATAAGCTGCACTGTAGGCTTCCAGACCTGTGAGAACTGTATTCACCAACCTTTGGAAAGTGGCAGGTGCATTCTTCAAACCAAAGGGCATCACCACAAATTGGTAATGCCCACTTGGGGTCGAAAATGCTGTTTTTGGCTTTCCATCATCAGCTAGTCTGATCTGCCAGTAGTCAGCTGTCAAGTCAAATGTGCTAAGGTACTTGGCTGAGGCCAAAGTATCTATAAGCTCATCTGCCTTTGGAATTGGACGGGCATCAGTCCTAGTGACTGCATTGAGACCCCTGTAGTCCACACAAAACCTCATCTCTCTTTTCCCACAACTGGTGTGAGGTTTTGGCACAAGGACCAGTGGACTAGCCCAAGGGCTATCTGAGGGTTCAATAACTCCCAAATACAAAATTTTCTGCACTTCTGTCCTGATACAGTCCCTGACATGGTCAGGTTGCCTATAAATCTTATTTTGCAGACTGTCCCCAGTGTCCACTTCATGAGGACCATGAAGGGATCCAGGCTTGGATCTCTTCGGACTCTTCGCATCTTCACGGCATCAGCACTTCTTCGCCAGCTTCCTTTGAAATCGACGACGCAACCCAACACCAAAAGACACCTATGCACTCAGCTTCCCTGGATGAGGTAACAAGAGTACTCCAGTGTTCCTGTGGGTGCTAGACCTAGAACTTCCTAAGTCCAAAAGGGTTTGGTCCTGACTCATTTCTAAGTGTCCCTAATCTTTAAAAATCTAACTGTGACTTTCCCCATAGAAGCTAACGGGAGCTCGCAGCTATGTTCACACACTGCACACGGCCCCGTGGGTCCCCTGTGTCACTACCTTGGGTGATTCCTTGGGGTCCCAGCGATTCTACAGGCTCTAGGCCTTGTGTTTAGTTCAGTTGTGGTTCTTATAACACTTTATTGGTATATGGTTTGGTACGCCCCTAGTGCCCAAACGTGTATTTGTGCTTTTACTGTTGAATACTGATTTATAACTTAAGTACATTGAGCTCCAGCCTCATAAAGAGACTATAGGGGTGCGTTTTATCTTAAATACATATACTTTGAATATATACCTGGTGTGGTTGTCCTTTCATTTGTCATTCAAGAGATTATAGACTGGTAAAACAAGCTGCTTTACATTCCTTCAAGACTTAGCCTGAAAGATAACTAGGATAGCTTTCAATAAAGGTTGTCTTTAACCTATCACCATAAGGGGTTGTTTGGACTGATACAGGGTGCCCACTATAACTAGTGGACAGCATATATCAGGCCAACTTCTGACGTTGGTGTGCAGCGTGTGGGATTCCAGCTGGCTATTGTTTTACCAGATAATCTCAATTGAATTGATCGACTGAAAACCACTAAAGGTACCTTAGGTACATATAATATCAAGCTTAGCATACAGTAAGTTCTACTGAACTTAGAGTTGTGTATCAAGGGCTTAGCACACCCTTTCTACAACTCAAGAGAGTTTAGTAGGCCACACTAGTGTAGGTAGTGCAATACACCACACTAGTAATGTCTAATCAGCCAGGAACCAGTGGGTCCCTGCCAGAAGCCAGTGGGCTTCTCCCCTATAAGTATGAGGATCTCACCTTTGCTCAGCTTAGGGCCTTATGTTCTATTAGGATGCTGAAGACAGGCACAAGCCCAACAACCCAGCATCTCTTGGAGATACTCAGGCTGGATGATCTCTCAGGGCCTAGTGGGCCTGAATGGCTAGGCAGAGTGGGTGGGGCAGCAGTTGAGGGTGGACCTAGGGGTGGAACTCCCCCTGGCCCAACCTCTGCTGCTGACCAGACTGATGACAATGATCAGGATCTGGGAAACACAGCTCCACTGGATGAGAATGATGAGGAAGAGCACTATGCTCCCCTCTTTGTCCCTCCAGGAAGAGTTGAAAGTAGGGTTAGAAGGGATAGATCTCTCTCAAGGGAGTCTGTCCAGTCTACCTCATCTGTAGGGACCTCTATTTCTTCTCACAGAGGGAGGGAAACCTCCCAGGAGAGGAGAGAGAGACTGTTGAAGTATGGGCAAGCTCAGCTTCACCTCAGAAAGCAGCAGATGGCCCTAGATAAGGAAGCCCTAGAGCTCTACAGAGTTAGAAGAAAGGAGGAACTAGAGTCCCTTGGTGGCAGCAACTTCCCTAGAGATAGCGAGAGGTCTTATGACCATAGAAACCTAAGTAAGATTGTCCCTCCCTACCAGAGTGGGGATGACATCCACAAATGGATAACTGCCTTGGAGAGGGCCTGTAAAGTACAGAGGGTCCCCCAGGGGCAGTGGGAAGCAATCTTATGGCTATCCTTTGCAGACAAAGGTAGAGTTAAGCTCCTCACTGTAGGAGAAGAGGGTGCTGATGATTACCAGGTCTTGAAAAATGCACTGATAGATGGGTTTGGCCTAACCACTGAACAATACAGGTTGAAGTTCAGGGATACCCAAAAGGCACAAAATCAAGACTGGGTGGATTTTGTTGACTGTTCTGCTAAGGCTCTGGAAGGTTGGTAATTGGGCAGTAAGGTGTGTGACTTCACAGGATTGTACAATCTGATAATGAGGGAGCAGAATCTTAATAACTGTCAAAATCAGCTGTTGCACCAGTACCTGGTAGACTCTGATCTGACCTCTCCCTAAGAATTGGGAAAGAAGGCAGACAAAGGGGTCAGAACCAGGGTGAGGCAGAAGGTACAGAACCAAGGTTGTGACCCTAAAAAGCAAGATTCTAGAACTCTGACAAGGGTGGGGAGAAGGGTAAAGACCAGAAGTCTTCACAAGGGCCCCAAACATCTTCTTCAGGTGGGGATTCACAGTCTAACAAAGGGATAGGCCAAAAGAAACCATGGTGCAAAGTTTCTAATCAAAAGTCCAAGAGAATACTCCAGCCCCCACCAATGCCCCAAGGCACCTGCTCCCCCTAGTGCAGTTACAATTGGTGGTGGGAATACACAAGCCAAGGGTTTAGTAGGGTTGACCCTGGGTACTGAGTTGGGCTCTGGCCTATTCAGAGAAACCACTCAGGCTGTTCTTGTCTCTGATGGGGTGACCCCCTCTGTGAGTCCCAGTAACTTGGGCAAGTACAGGCGACAGACTTTAATCTATGGAGTACAGGCTTTGGCATTCAGGGACACAGGAGCAAGTGTCACTATGGTAACAAAAGATCTTGTGGATCCTGGGCAGATTATACTTGGTGAAATGTACCAAGTGACCAATGCTAGCAACGTCAGAACAGACCATTCTCTGGCAGTTGTTAACTTTTCCTGGGGAGGGGTAACTGGCCTTAAGAAGGTTGTGGTGAGTGCAGACCTACCAGTCAAATGCTTGCTTGGCAATGATCTAGAGACTTCAGCTTGGGCAAAAGTAGAGCTCAGGACTCATGCAGAAATGCTGGGCATCCCTGCAGATGTGTTTGCTGTGACCAGGTCACAGGCCAAAATGTCTGAAACTGAACAGGCCTTGGATTCTGGAACCATGGACCAAGTGCCATCCAAGAGGAGGAGCAGAAGGGTTAAGGCAGAGCCTTCCCCCCTGACTCAGAAGGAGGATCAGTCTCTTGAGGGAGATGATCACAGTCCTGAAGAAGGAACTGTCCCAGAGGAGCTTGAGCCTGATCAGGTTGAGTTCTAGGGGACAGATGGTCCTTCCAGGGCAGATCTGAGCCAGGAGCAGGAGAGCTGCCCCTCTATTAAACCCCTCAGACAGCAAACTGCTGCTGAGGCTGCTGGGAATGCTAGTGGTCCCCATAAGGTGTATTGGGATGATGGACTTCTGTATTCAGAGTGTAGAGGCCACAAGCCTGGTGCCACCAGGAGGTTGTTTATACCTCTGAAGTTCAGGGGCTTCCTATTGACCCTAGCCCATGATATCCCTTTAGCAGGTCACCTGGGCCAGAACAAGACTTGGGACAGACTTGTCCCTCACTTTCACTGGCCCCACATGTCTGAAGGCACAAAGGAGTTTTGTCGCTCCTGTGTAACCTGCCAAGCCAGTGGCAAAGCAGGTGGCACTACAAAGGCCCCCCTGATATCACTACCTGTGGTGGGGGTGCCCTTTGAAAGGGTGGGGATTGACATTGTTGGTCCCATTGATCCTCAAACAGCATCTGGGCACAGATTTATCCTGGTGGTAGTGGATCATGCTACCAGGTACCCAGAAGCTATTCCCCTTAGGACCACTACAGCACCTGTGGTGGCAGGAGCCCTGTTGGGAATTTTCTCAAGAGTGGGGTTTCCTAAGGAGGTAGTATCAGACAGAGTTACAAACTTTATGTCTGGTTACTTAAGAGCAATGTGGAAGGAGTGTGGAGTGACTTACAAGTTCACCACACCCTATCATCCACAATGCAATGGTTTGGTTGAAAGGTTCAACAAAACCTTAAAGGGCATGATTAAAGGGCTCCCAGAAAAGCTCATGCGAAGATGGGACATTCTCATGTCCTGCGTTTTGTTTGCATACAGGGAGGTGCCACAAAAGGGGGTTGGCTACAGCCCCTTTGAACTTTTGTTTGGTCACCCTGTCAGGGGTCCATTGTGTTTGGTGAAGAAAGGATGGGAGTTACCTCTCAAGCCCCCAAAGCAAGAAATAGTGGACTACGTACTTGGTCTCCGCTCCAGGATGGCTGAGTACATGAAAAAGGCAACTAAAAATCTTGAGGCTAGCCAGGAACTGCAAAAAGCCTGGCATGACCAAAAGAATGTACTGACTGTTTATCAGCAAGGACAGAAAGCGTGGGTGTTGGAGCCCGTGGCCCCAGCAGCTCTCCAAGACAAGTGGAGTGGACCACACTCTATTGTTGAACAGAAGGGAGAGGCTACTTACTTAGTAGACCTAGGAACTCCCAGGAGTCCCCACAGGGTTCTCCATGTCAACAGGGAAAAGCCATATGTAGGCAGGGCTGACATGGGCTTGCTCTTGGCTACTGATGAGGGACAGGAGGAAGAGAGTGACCCACTCCCTGACCTCCTCTCACAGAACCCTGATGATGGGTCAGTGGATGGTGTGGCCTTGGCAGGCAGCCTCACTAACCAGCAGCAAACTGATTGCAGACAGGTGCTCAATCAGTTCAGAAACATGTTTTCTCTGACTCCAAGTCAGACTACCTTTGCAGCCTTCAGGATCTTGGCCAGTTTCTTCTTAGTCCTGCGTGTATAATTATGTTACCTTTTTTTTTTCATTCAGCTTGAATCCCTCATGTTGTTGTTAAAACATTAATTTTGTCCACAATCCCTTGTCAAAAAGCATCCTTCTTAGATAAAGGTAATTTGGAGGTAACAAAGGAATATTTGTCACCTCTATCATCAATTTACCCTTCTGTAAAGTTTTATCTTCAAACTTCCCTCCATGATAGCGCCTTCACCAGTACCAAAACCCTCCTGCAGTACATTATCATTATGCATTGCCATGTTAAACAAGCATTTGCAATGCAATCGGTCTCACCTTTAGGACCTCATATGTATTTAGCTATGCAGCACATTAGCCTGGGTGCTGAAACATCTACTGTTCTTTAACATAGAGGGAAAGTAAGCACCAAACTGCGTGAATTGCCTGGTAGGGGAACACATGGAGAGAACTATTGCCTTTCAGCAGGAAATGGTATAGCCCAAAGCTCTGTTTTTAATATAAAATCAGGGCCTTCTGTGGTCATATCACTGAAAATACAAGATTTCAAAAATATATTATTGTCTACGGGTGCTTGTGGAAGACAATTTCTTTGGACTGGAATCTAGAGAATGCTCATTCTGGTATTTTGCTGACCTCTGCTGTTCGTTTTCTATCAAGAAAGTTAAATTCAATTGAGATTATCTGGTAAAACAATAGCAAGCTGGAATCCCACATGCTGCACACCAATGTGAGAAGTTGGCCTGATATATGCTGTCCACTAGTTATAGTGGGCACCCTGTATTAGACCAAACAACCCCTTATGGTGAGAAGTTAAAGACAACCTTTATTGAAAGCTATCCTAGTGGTAGCTATGGAGAGCAGCCTTCAGGTTAAGTCTTGAAGAAATGTAAAGCAGCTTGTTTTACCAGTCTATAATCTCTTGAATGACCAAATGAAAGGACAACCACATCAGGTATATATTCAAAATATATGTATTTAAGGTAAAACATACCCCTCTAGTCTCTTTATGAGGCTGGAGATCGAAATACTTAAGTTACAAGTCAGTATTCAACAGTAAAAGCACAAATACACGTTTGGGCCCTAGGGGCGTACCAAACCATGTACCAATAAAGTGGGTTAAGAACCACGACTAAACTAGACACAAGGCCTAGAGCCTGTAGAATTGCTGGGACCCCAAAGAACCACCCAAGGTAGTGACACAGGGGACCCATGGGGACCGTGTGCAGTGTGTTAACACAGCCGCAAGCTATCAAGAAAGTTACATAGAGGCAGTTGAACAGAAAAGAAATCCCTAAGCGGAAGCAGACAAGTCCTAGGGCTGATCTCCAGAGCCCACAAAGTATATACACATATAAGTATATACAAGAGGTCTCGAATGCTCGACCTAAAAATGTGCATATGCTCTTTGAGATGGTGTTGATTTTTAAAGTAAAACGTGAGGTAAAACCTCTTTTGTGATGCAACCCTGCCATGTGACATGCAATTCTGACTTGCAGCACGAATTGCCCCGCAACAACAACTTTGCGGTGTGACAGTATCCTGGTTGAGTCATGTAATAGTAACTTATAAAGCGCACTGCAACTCAACGAGCATCCTGACGCTAAAAGAGGGAAAAGCAGGGACAATTAAAAAATGCAGACAGAAAGATATTAAGTTCTAGGGAAAAGCCAGGTTTTAAGTTGTTTACGAAAGACTAAAAGGTCTTCACCTGTCGCAGCTCCAGGGGCAGTTTTTTCCAAAGTCTCGCGGCTGTGACACCAAAAGCTTGTCCCCCAAGCTTAGCTCTTCTGATCAGAGGTACTCCCACCCAGTAAGCAGTGGAGGATCGAAGGCAGCGAGATGGTGCATACGAGCAGAATTTACTCTGTAATGGTATGGGGCCCAAACCATGCAGTGCCTTAAACACAACACAGAGGGACTTAAAGTAGATCATCTGTGCTATGGGAAGCCAGTGCATGGTGCCAAGTAGAATACATATGTAAAAACAACAATTGATGGACAGAATGCAGAACAATGTCATACATTCACCCCAGTACAGAGATCTGGGCCTAAATCCATCGTTTTTTTGCTCACCATGTCATTCCAGTTTGAACCCAGCCATATGCAAATCAGTCTTGACTAGGGGTGGGCGGAATTTGCGTAATCGCGTTACGCAAATCTCCGCGAAACGGTAAAAATCTTCGCGAACATGCAGAAATTCCGCGAACACGCGATATTGCTTGTTCGCGATCCTTTTTTCCTGTTCGCGATCGCTGTTTGCGTGCTCGGGGTGAAATATCTCGCGAACACGCATATTGAGAACGCGAACAAGCAAAAAATTTCGCGAAGTCGCGGAACGCAGATTTTTGGGCAATTTCGCGTTCTCCGCGGAACGCGAAACTACCCAAATTCCGCAAATTCCGCGAACGGAACGGAATTTACTGCCCAGGCCTAGTCTTGACCCTGTGCCTCATGGGAACAGTCCAGCCCGAACTGCCAAGCCAGGTCCTCCCTGGACTGGAAACAAGCATCCTAGGACCGGTTTTGGAGTTTCACCCCTCTTCAGCCAGGATAGCTTGATTCCAGTGGCATGGAGAGCACGGGACTCACGTCTGAGCATACCCGTCCCACTCGGGGTGACAAATGCAAAAACAACAATTGATGGACATAATGCAGAACAATGTCATACATTCACCCCAGTACAGAGATCTGGGCCTAAATCCATCGTTTTTTTGCTCACCATGTCATTCCAGTTTGAACCCAGCCATATGCAAATCAGTCTTGACCCTGTGCCTCATGGGAACAGTCCAGCCCGAACTGCCAAGCCAGGTCCTCCCTGGACTGGAAACAAGCATCCTAGGACCGGTTTCGGGGTTTCACCCCTCTTCAGCCAGGATAGCTTGATTCCAGTGGCATGGAGAGCACGGGACTCACGTCTGAGCATACCCGTCCCACTCGGGGTGACAAATGCAAAAACAACAATTGATGGACAGAATGCAGAACAATGTCATACATTCACCCCAGTACAGAGATCTGGGCCTAAATCCATCGTTTTTTTGCTCACGATGTCATTCCAGTTTGAACCCAGCCATATGCAAATCAGTCTTGACCCTGTGCCTCATGGGAACAGTCCAGCCCGAACTGCCAAGCCAGGTCCTCCCTGGACTGGAAACAAGCATCCTAGGACCGGTTTCGGGGTTTCACCCCTCTTCAGCCAGGATAGCTTGATTCCAGTGGCATGGAGAGCACGGGACTCACGGCTGAGCATACCCGTCCCACTCGGGGTGACAAATGCTAAAACAACAATTGATGGACAGAATGCAGAACAATGTCATACATTCACCCCAGTACAGAGATCTGGGCCTAAATCCATCGTTTTTTTGCTCACCATGTCATTCCAGTTTGAACCCAGCCATATGCAAATCAGTCTTGACCCTGTGCCTCATGGGAACAGTCCAGCTCGAACTGCCAAGCCAGGTCCTCCCTGGACTGGAAACAAGCATCCTAGGACCGGTTTCGGGGTTTCACCCCTCTTCAGCCAGGATAGCTTGATTCCAGTGGCATGGAGAGCACGGGACTCACGTCTGAGCATACCCGTCCCACTCGGGGTGACAAATGCAAAAACAACAATTGATGGACAGAATGCAGAACAATGTCATACATTCACCCCAGTACAGAGATCTGGGCCTAAATCCATCGTTTTTTTGCTCACCATGGGGCCCAAACCATGCAGTGCCTTAAACACAACACAGAGGGACTTAAAGTAGATCATCTGTGCTATGGGAAGCCAATGCATGGTGCCAAGTAGAATAAATATGGCACATCCATGAGGCAAGAAAGCAGCATAAAGCAGTGCACAGTTTTCCGATGCACAAGCGTTGCATCATCAGTCTTAAAAAATCTGTGCCCTTACTTTGTCATTTCTGTCGGCCCTAAAGATGTGATAGTGATGAGGCATAAGGACGTGAGAACGGAACGGAAGTGGTCATTTAGCCATGTCCTGATAATGTAGAGTGCATCGAGCTTATGAGCTATGATTAAGTTGAAGATTTTGTTATTAGCTGGCCAGACATTTAACAGTATGCAAGAACGTAGGTGTTGCCCTGGAGTATGGATGAGTGTGCTGTGGTGCACGTTTGATTTAGATACGGCTGTGATGTTTACGTCACATTTTAACCTTTTTTTAACTTTTGATAATGTGGATGTGCTGTTGATTGTCCTGGAGGCGCACTGTTATGCTCAGTATGAAGCTCAGGGCTGGAATGCCTCTTAGGACTGACATGGACAGCTGCTGGCGACGGCCACCTGGGTGCTGCGACAACCACAGGAAAAGGAAAAGAAAAGAAAGCAGCAGAGACATTCTATGCCGTCATCGATCCTGCAGATGCCCTGATATAAAATGAAATGAAACATAGCCTCCAGACTAGCCACATCGCTCTAATTAAAACTAGGATACCCTGGTCATAAAGGAGGATCATCCTGGACTCATTCTGAAGCCATTTGATGACTTCAGCTGAGCTATTCCTGTAATTATCTGGGGACATCATCCCAAACCATCCTGAAGTATGCCTATAGGGGAAAATATTTAAATGGTATGACTCTTACTGTAATCACAAAAACTATTCTAGGATGACTTCCACTGGCAGGGAGTGATTACCTTTTACAACTCCACGAATACTAATTGACAACTTCAGAATGAGTGAGAATTATTCCAGGATGGGTTCTAGACAATTTAAGGATGAATGCAGATGTCTTTAGGATGATTCTACAACAATTTCAGGATGACTGTCGATTATTCCTGGATGATCCTATAACCGCTTCAGGATGTAAGTTCATTACGCTGGAATGATCCCATGACAATTTCAGGATGAGTGTGGATTATTCCTGGATGATCCTATGACCGCTTCAGGATGGCTACTGATTACTTTAGAATGGCCCCATGATATTTTCAGTATGAGTGTAGATTACTCTAGGATGATTTGATGACAGCTCTAAAATGAGCATGGGTTACTCATGATTATTTAAGGACAACTACAGAATGAGTGTGGATTACTAAATTATGACTACATAAGAACTTTCAGATGATTGTGGATCACTAATAAATCATTACGGGTGTTGTTAGACCTGGCACTTTGGCGTGAGTCTCCCTTCCACTTTTTGTCGCTGTGCCTCATGTGTTTTGCTGGTGTTAGCTGCTCAGAGCACTGTGCCACTGCCAACCAGTGCCACAGTGCAAGTGCTCCCTATTTAAAATGTATATGTTGGTTGGATTCCATGATTGGCTTATTTGGTTTACTGTCAGACCCCAGTAAAGTGCACCAGGAGTGCCCAGGGCTTGTAAATACAAATGCTGCTGGTGGGCTTGCAGCACTGGTTGTGCAACCCACAGAAGCGGCCTAGTAAAATGTGTCTAAGGTCTGCCATTGCAGAACCTGCGTGCAGTCTGGTACTGTCATGCTGACTGGGCAAGTGCACCCACTTCCCAGTCCCTAAACCTTCCCTTAACTTCATATTAGTCACCCCTATGGTAGGCCCAAGGGCAGGGTGCATTGTAAGCATAAGGTAGGACAAGCCCTGATGTGTGTGGCATGTCCTAATAGTGAATTACAGCCATTTTCGTTTTTCACTATTGTAAGGCTACCTGTTCCCATAGGCCAGAATAGGCTGTTAGAATTGTTACATCCTATGATCCTAACAGACCCAGGGAACATGGTAGAAAATCGAGTTTAGTATGCCTGAACTCAGAATAATAAAACACATCTTTTAGTAAAGTTTATTTTAATATTCTGTGTTTGCAAATACCACTTTTAGAAAGTTGGTATTTGCTTGCCTAACCATTTCAGCCCGCCTCTGCTATGATGTGTATCTGCCTGTCTGGTTCTTGTGAGTGACAGGGCTGGGGAAACCCAGAGGGGCAGGGCTAGGTAGCCTGGTGGTGAATAGAGAGATTGACATCCAGATGGGTGGGAGGAGTGCACCTGGACTCTGAATAGGGTTGTGCTCTACCACCACAATGCTGGCTCCACCTCCTGTGGAGCAGCTGATGTCTCTGCCCTGCACCCTGAATAGAAAGGCAGAGTCATGTCAACAAAGTGCTCAAGAACTGGTTTGGACTGGGCAAAGGCCCCTCTACCCCAGAGGAACAAAGGAATTAGGGGTATAAGTATTGGGACCCTGCTCCCAAGATATTAGATCCTGCTTGACAAGAAGAACCTCTGCCTGAGGAGAAGGAACCGGGAAAGCTGTAAGGAGGAGTACTGTCCCTGACCTGGGGGATTGGCCTGCAGTGGTTGCCTTGCTGCTGAAAGGAGAGGAGAAAAGACTACAAAGACTTTATTTTAACTTGTGCTTAAAAGATCTCCAAGGGCTTGTGCTGAGATTGCCCCCTGAACGAAGTCCCAGGACCAGTGGACTTCACCCCCAGCTCCACAGAGTCTTTTGGAAGTGCCTGCTGCTGTTGTTGGGCCTTCTGAGGGACTGCGTGTCGCAAGGAGCTGGAAGCGCGACTCAAGAAGGAGAAGCGTGCCGCCGTCGGAGCTGTTGTCGTTCCATCTCGCAAAAGGTGTCGCCGCTGCAGTATCGCATCGAGCGGAAGCGTCTCTCATCATTCCGGAAGTATCTCGCAATGCCGAAGAAGCGTGTCGCCATCGCAGCCATCGTAGCTGACGCATTGCACCGCATCAAGAGAAGAGTCTCGCATCGAGGAAGAAGCGTGTCGCCATCGCAGCCATCGTAGTTGTCGCATTGCTCCGCATCAAGAAAAGCGCCTCGCATCCACGGAGAAGCGTGCCTCCATCGGAGCCACTGTCGTCGCATCGCGTAAAGGGATGACGCCGCTGCAGCATCGCATCGAGCGGAAGCGTCTCGCAAACGTCGGAGAAGAGTGCCGCTGCCAAGGCCGATATCGTCGCATCGCGTAAAGGGGTGATGCCGCTGTAGCTGACGCATCGAGTCGAGTCTTCTCGCAACATCGGAGAAGCGTAACGCATCTGGAAGATCTTCACGTCTTTATTTCTTTGCACCAAAAATGTAATCGCATCAGCATCGTTGCAACACTTTCGTTGCCCTGCGTGTCGCATCTATGGTACATTGAATTAAAGTGTCGCATTTAAGTACTTAAGAGAACTAAGCAAACTTCTACCTTCTAAAGTAACAGTATTGTGTATTTTTGTCATCTAATGGTCTTGTGGTAACTCTATATAAAGAATCCTTCTTTTTAATATAAAAACCTGTCTGGTGTTCATTTGTAGTGTTGTCCCTTGGTTACTGTATGTGTTCACAAATGCTTAACCTATAACGCTCTGAGATAAGCCTTGTCTGCTCGCGCCAAGCTACCTAGAGGGTGAGCAGGGGTTATTTTAGGAGTGTAACCCTTTACCCTGACTAGAAGAAAGGTTCCCTGCTTGTCACAAGTACCTACCTGTGCCAACCAGAGAACCCGGATTCTAACAGGTGTTTTACACCTTGACAATTCCATGTTAGTAGCATGTTAGCCGACTCCCAGTATTCCCTTGCATGGTCCCACTAGTAGTTTAGGACTATTGATTTTCTGGTAGGAAAATATTTGTTGGACCAACTCTTAGATGTACTTTACTGTCGAAAACAGGCCAATTGGATGTAATATGCCATATTTACACAATATCAAGAATTCTTTGTAATGCCACAAGTTGTAAAGTAAGGCCCAGATTAACAACACTTTCACTGAACGCAGTGCAGCAGCCTAATTGGCTGTGTTGCATAACAGGGAGAGAGCTGGGAAGTGTCATGGCTATCCCTCTCTCTAGCACCACTGCACTATAATGCAATGTTGTCTGTGAGAGTCTAGCCTAGGTTTTGTACTGGAAGGGTACCCTTCTGGTACCAAAAAAATACTATGTCTAGACAAATGTGCAACCTTTCCTATTTCGGATGAGTGTTGTACCAAATACCAATTAGCTCTGATTTAATAATCCTGAAAAGGATTTTGATTCTGGGCTGCGTTATAAAACTTAAGTAAACCAAACACAAAAATTCTCCAAATCTGGTCCTAATAATCTGATTAATTTTCTCTTGCTTTGGAAAGAGTACTTTTTAAATTCTACAGTGAGAGGTAGACACCTGTATAAAATAAATCTGAGAAATGTTATTTTTGGCTAGGTTTGTGCTGCAGAAATACCACAAGCACCTTCATACAAAAGAAGTGGTCTGCAACAATGTTATGCTTTGCATTCAGATAAGCTTAACAACGTGTGCTGCTACTCCCATACTTCTGACTCACTGGGACTTGCCTTATTTTGAGGTACAGAGCATTATCTGAAGCTGTTTGACATGGTGACCAGTGGCAAAAGATTAAACAAAACAGTGCTTAAAGGAAAAATGTTCAAAGGGTATGTGTCAACATGTAATTTTATTTATCAAAAGCACATATTTGGCCCCATAGGGGCCAGGATACCAAACATGAGAGAGAAATCCAGAAAAAAAAGTCCAGGAAAAAAAGGAGGGAAAAAAGGCCAGACTATTGCAACCAGAACAAATGGGTTAACGAAAACCAGCAACTTCATTGTTTGATTCTAGATTCAGAGTTTTCTTTAGTCCTCTCCTAGCATTGCAAATCTTTATAGCCAGCTTCCTTCTCATACTTCTGTTGTCCAGTGATGGCCAGCCGTTGGTCCTGCACACAGACTTCATAAAATCTGGAAAAACAAAACAACATACATCAGTATCATGTTACCACCACTATTTTTGGATTTTAATATGGCTGAGCTGCCTTTCAAAAGTTGAAGTTCCATTATTTCATATAGAGTGCCAGATGAGATATGGTTAGGGTTACAAGGGTTCATAAGTCTAACATTAAGTGCACTTGGTCAAAGAAGCACAGGTGAGAGCAAGGCATTGATGGAGAGGGGGACAGAAGGTGAAGAAAGAAAAAGTTTGTTTATGAACTTAAGAGTGAAGCAGCAAATTGTGGATTCAGGAAATCTGTTGGAGTTTCAGGAAGAGGACAGAAATGTCCACCTTCAACAAATGTCTTAACTTTTGTGCAATGGGAAGCCTGATGATCAAAGGCTGGGTCCCCTTCAAAACTTCAGATAAAACTTAGGGCAGCAGGAGAGGGCATTGCTCAGAGCAAGGCTACTTTTCTGATGCTCAAAATCTGCCTTAAATGTGAGAATTATAAAAGAGCAAACATGACTGACAACAGAAATTGAACACAAAGCACCACCACACAACTGTTGTTTAGCCCCTGGTCCCTAATGACCGTTATAGCCCCAAGTAGCGTTTTTTGAAAACAGTCGAAGAAACTAGCATAGTGAACAGAAATCAAAATTGGAGCTTACAAAACCAAGTGCTAGGAACATGACCAACTGATCTAAATATTAGGAGAGTCGAACATGTCTAAATAAAAGCTGTGAGCACAGTATTTTAGAAGTTCAGTTTGCTATCCTGCATTCATCCAGTTTGAGCCCCTCACCTGGACCTACAGATTTAGAAATAAAATCCCAACTCAAGGCTTTGTGCCAGATTTGCATGCCATTTGTAGCACAAACTCAGCACAAATTGTTAATAAATTATAAGCCACCCCCATTGTTCTTCATGCAGACATCTGTTGAATAATGATGGAGTCATCGTACAATTATATGATACAAGACCACATATGCAAAGCTTTAAAACAATGTATAATAATGAATTTTCACAATATAAGATCGGTTGAATGTTAATTTGAACATTTGCAATATCTTACCAAATAATGCATCAACCTTCTCCTCATCAAGGACAGATGTTCCAGCACGAGCCTTCGTTACACCTTTTGCAGATGCAAGTTATTTTGGAGAAAAAAGTATATCGCTGATACCATTGAGAAGAAAACCTGCACTGTTCCGAACTGCCTTGGCCTCCTCCAAGAGTGTGTGCAATTTTCTCTTTCGGACAAGAACATCTCTGAACCGTGAAGGATCATTTGAGTCCTTCACCAACTGCTGTATATCAGTCTGCAAAATAACACAACTATTAACTATTTGCCATCATGTTAGGTTACATTCTAAAAAATATATATATAGGAAGATAGTTTTTTTTTGATTTGGCATCTATACACGGCTAACAGTGTAATATTTGCTAGGTTAGCTCCAGGAGTATAAACCAGCCCTATTTCAAAACATTGCATGCAGAAAGATTTCAAAGTCGTCATGCAGGACATCTACAAGGTTTGTCGTATATAAACTTAAACTCTGCTAAAGAGTGGCAAAGAAAACAAGTACCTTTTGTAAAGTGAATGATCGACTGCATATTTTTGATGCTGCTGTATCTGTTAAGTTCCTTGAGTTGGTCAAAGCAGACATGGCAGCTTGCAAATACTCTATAGCCAACTCCCTATTTTGTACAAGTAAACCGCAGGGTATTATGTATAATACTAATACAGGGTAGCAAATTAAAGTGGCAGAGATCAGAACAGAAGTATTGGGATGCTATAAAAACAGGGCAACAGCAGCTGGTATAAAATGTTTATGAACAAAGTTTTTCTGTATTCATATAAATATGTCAATATATTCCTATGTGATCAGAATGTATTTTGAAAATAAATTGCATACTAAAAACATATGTATTGACTAATAAAAAAAATTGATGCACTTTAAGCAACAACTAAACTTAAGGTTTGGTAATCTGCTTGAATTCCTTGTGTTATTTGTGGTGCTGCTACAAACTAATACTGTTTGATACTGATGTGGTGGTGTTTTTGTGGAAGGTGTTGCTTGATGGTGTTGAGCTGTTTCCAATTAATACAACCGCAAGTTAAAAGAAACGCACGGCTGGTGAGTTGCTATGGAAGCCAGCTGACGAGGATCAAGCTGCAGACAGTTCCTGAAATCACTTACATCTTCACTTCGGATAGGGCAACACAGCAGACCTCTATTCCTGTTGAAAGCCCCACCCTAACATGCGGCATATTTCAGAACAGCTTAAGGGAAATTGCGACTGTGTAAAACGGTATGGGGAAGAGCTATTTTAATGCGGTTTTTACCACGCATTGCAATTACATCACATGCGTTACGACGCATGCGATGTTACAACACGTGGTAAAAACCACGCATACCATTACATCGCATGCGCTTTTACAACACATGTGATGTAATGGCTATCCACGTCGTTGTGAGGAACCTGAGTCTGTTTCCTCACAACGACATGGACCTCTGATGATGCAGGAAGCAGGAACCGGGAGCAGAGACGGCGACGCTGGAACCACGAGGAAAGAGGTAAGGCTGATTGTGCTTGGGGTGGGGGTAGTGGTTTAGGGTAGGATAGTGTTGTGTAGGGGTGGGAGTAGTGTGGGTAGTGTAGTAGTGTTTTAGGGTTATGGGTAGTGTAGGGGTGGGAGTAGTGTGGGTAGTGTTGTAGTGTAGTAGTGTTGTAGGGTTAGGGGTAGTGTGGGTAATGTTGTAGTGTAGTAGTGTTTTAGGGTTAGGGGTAGTGTAGGGGTGGGAGTAGTGTGGGAGTAGTGTGTTGTGTAGGGGTAGGGTTGTCACTTACCTTGCATACTTTTACCACAAGTATAGCTTTACCACGCATGTCTTTGTGTTGTAATGGCATGCGTTGTAAAGGCATACTCGTGGTAAAAGTATGCGATGTAATGGCATGCGATGTCATTGATATTGCATAGTAATACCCGCGTTGTAATGGCATGCGTGGTATTAGTAGGCGATGTAATGACATACATCCAACTGCATCAATACCACAAAAAACATGGCTCCTCATTACAAGGGCCCAGTTGTGGTGATGTTAATTCTGCACAGGGGAGTTAACAATACCAGAATTCCCTTTGGCTCCAGGGGTGCAGAAATGACTGGTATAACAACTTGAACTCTCAGAAACTATGAAAAACTAGGAATTATTGGGGGAATTGGTAATCCCAGGTCTGATTCTCATGGCAATACCTAATTCTGCCTTGCAGTTTTCCTGCAGAAGAAACATGAGTATTAAGAGTTAACTCATAATTCCCAATGGGACTGGTAGCAGGATTACCAACTCGATCTGGAATTACATACCTCTCGTAATATAGGAGCCCTTTCGTTCATAACTGGAAGTTATATATTGCACATTTTACAGGAACCCGGACTCCTAAACCCACTCCCAAAAATCTAGAACACCCCACATTAGCCTCCCAAATACATGCATTACCGCGACCTCCCAGAGGCCTAAAATCTTGCCAAAACACACTCAGAAACTAGGTACAAAACACACCTTCCCCTCCATGGATTTTCTTTGAGACCACTTGCAATAAAAACTAGACCTTCCCAACTCTCATCTCAGCTAAGCAAATCCACTCGGAACCACCTGGAACACACTCTAATCGCACTCCAAAAACATGCAAAATTGGCAATTAACATGGGCCCCTATGGCAGTGGTTTCCCTTTCTCGACTCTGCCTAAACACACCCTTGCTATCAATCGATTCCTCCCAAAATTTCTGCACATGCACCAATCCCCCCTCCCTACCACTCACAGAAGCCCCGTTCCCCTAGCGCAACTGGAACACACCCCAAAACTGCCCATTGGATAACATTGCAAACCGGGCCTTCACCAAAAAGTGCTGTTTTTAGCCTTTCCACTGCTTCGATCATCTCCAAACTTCTTGGGACACTAGTTCCAGCGATTCCCAAAAATCTCAGAAAGCCAGAATGAAATCAATCCACTGGAAGGGGTACGACTTTTCACCCAAACATACCCCACCCGCAAACCATTAAAAACGGCCAAAAATCAGCAAAATCTCTAATTTGAAAGGCCCTACAAGAATCGGAGTTGACCTACGCTCTGACCCAGGATGGGTGACTGCCTGCACGGAAGTACGGCGTCCATGAAGCTCGGTCCTGCCCGTGGACTGGTGAACCTTAACCCCTTGCAGCTGCAGCATGTCTTACCTGGGTTCGCTGGAATCCCTGACGTTTTCTTGCTTTTGTAGTGTAAAGTGGAAAAATAAAGAGACCGAGGCCGATCCATTGTGTCCCTTTTATGACCATTGCACTCTCACGGTATTCGTTCTTGCAGCAGAACAATGACGTCACTTCCGGTGCTCCCGGATGTGCGTCAGCATTGCAAGACGAGTTCACCGGCTTCATTCAGGTGTATTTCTAAAGGTGAGTGCAAGCAGGACGGGTGTTGTAAATTTGAACATTTTGGCATGTTAATAGTTATGTATTTATGCGGATGCTATAGCAGAACCAGTGGCGATCTGCTCTCCAGAGGACCCTAACGACACAAACTATGGAAATGTTACCTGCCCGATCAGTACCAAGGACCTCGATCCTCACCCTGAAGGAAGTACGCAAGCTCTGAATTCCTGCGCTCAAGGCAGAGCTGAGATAAAAATAACAAAACACACAAGTCTATTCGTCTGTTACACAGATTTGGTTTCTGGTCTTTATGTACATGCAATACTTCGGGAACAGCCAAAGTGACTTGCTAGGGTACATCCACTACTGCCAGCTCCAAGAGGCACCTATACTCCTGAGGACCTCAAACTACCCCCAATACCTGGTTGAGGGGTGGCCGCAGTGGCGTAGCTAGTGGGGGTGCGGTGGGGGCGGTCCACCCCAGGCGGCACTATTTTGGGGGCGGAAAAAGGCATTCAGATAAGGCTCGGCTTGCTTTTGTGGACGTTCGGGGACGGGCAGAGAAGGAATAGGACTCGGGCAATGTCCTCTTCTTTTTTGTGCTGGCAGCTGTCCCCCCCCCATCTTCCTATTATTGCCTCTCTTTCTGTCTTGCTCCTCACTTACTGAAAACCGTAACTTGAAGAAACGGTTCACAACCTCTCTTTCCTTCCTTCATTTAGTTGCTTCCCTGTGAAATGGATCCAAAAAAGAAAAACACTCTTGCAGGGAATGCCTTTTTTCTGACATTTTGCTATTCCAATGTGCAGCGGGATGGAGAGAAATAGAAGGTTTTAAATATGAAAAATAAATACATAACTACATAACTAAATAAAGCAAGACAGAGTGGTTGCAAAGTGGCCAGATTGGTTTTATTCACATCCAAATACATCAGCCTCACATTACAGAGTTTGCCAGTGAAGCGCTACTTTTGTTTTCTAGTCTTTCTTTGAACAGCATTGTTGTGCCCAGGTGGGAAAGTGCACCATTCCTGGAGGGACTGCAATACCTGGTTGATGGGTGGACTGGAAAATAAAATGTGTACCATGGCTCCGTGTTTATGGATGTGGTCTTTTTAAACCATACTGCTTACGTTTTGTAGGATATAAGCAATAGACATTGAAACGGTTCCTTTCAGGGCCCTGTAGTCATGTCCTTAACTTTTCAGGTAAAACCACTCGCTGATTTCTGAATAGTGAGTGAGAGATAGTTAAGGTAACCATGTTGATTCTGCTTACATTTCACATGCTTTACTTAATCTTACATTCCCTATGACTGTTTGCTTTTACATTTTTTTTTTAGGCAGCATATTACTCTTATCAAGTGTATAATTTGAATTGAGCCACATCCAAGTGTTTATAGCGGGCACAATTAGGTTGTAGCTGAAGGCAGTGCGAGTTTCTCTCAGTGGGGCAGTATGGTGTTCAGTGGGGGAGAGGATGTGGCACTATGGCCAGAGCTGTCGAATTTGGAACTGGGGAACTGGGTTCAGCCTTCATGACCTGTCCATCAGACCACTCTACTGGGGAGCATATTCCCATGCTAGACCTTAGAAGGCCCCACTAGACCTTAGAAGGCTGAATGTCTTAGCACAAGCAGGTGTACCATAGTGGTGTCAATTGTGAGTTAACCTTGAAGGCCTGTCCACCACAATCATCTCCAGTCTTGCGGGCAGGCCTACGGAGCAGCACACCCTAGAGCAACAGTGATCTAGTCACTGTGACTCTGTCACTGAGGTCACATGAACCTTGAGCAGGTTAGGGCGGTGCGAACGGTGTGACCGCACTGGGTACCTATTTCGTGTGGGTGCATAGTGTTTGCAAGTATATGATGGTTTAAAAAAAACTTGCTGCCTCCTTCCTGGCCTCCAGAAATTTTCAGAAACTATAAAAATGTCATGATAACTTCGGTGATTAATGTTCTTCCTATAGAGAGATCCGAGTTTTGTCTAGTGGAAGGGTTGACTCCTGGAAAGGTAGCACAGAGGGTTAAGGTGCCTGCTGCAAAGAACATGTACCATGCAGATCACAAAGTCCACTGCTTTAATGGGGGGACAATGATGAATGGTCATTTAATGTCAGCTGTAGATGATGGATCCCTGAACAGTGTCATGAATATGCATGTTTGCATTGTGCTGAGGAGATTACCAGGTAATTGTTCATGCAGCTCTCTGATGGATGTCATATGCGTTTTTTCTGAGTCCCCAGATAGATCATGCAGTCTGTGTGTTCTCTTTTGTACTGTCAGTCACTGTTATAGTCAACTGTGTAGCCTTGGACCGTGTCATGTATGTGCATGTAACTTGCATGATTGAGGTAACTATTAGCGGCAATACTAAGTGTCTCTCGTTCCTCTTTCAAGTGCTTGCCATCCTTTTTCCCCAGCAACACCCCCCCCCAGGGGCGGCAATCTGAGGGATAGCCCCGGGCGCCACAAGCTCTAGCTACGCCTCTGCTCTTACAGTAATTTTTGAAGTAAATTAAATGACTGAGAAACTTCCTCCTGTTGTAGATGGGAGCGATGTTGATAGAGACCCTTCACATCGAAGTGAGACAGAAGCAATAAAGTAGTTAAGAGTGAATCAGGGAGCTACACATTATTTCAGCTTCAGAATCTTTTTTTTCACAGAAGCAAACGATTCATTCTCATGATAAATTCAAATGTCTGTCAACGACGCATGCCCAGGTGTGGAAGATACACTGGGAGTCCATAAGGTTCAAGCCCCATTCATGTGGAGCATGGTGGAGTCTGATTAGCGCAGATGGCTTTCTCAATCTTCATCGGGACAGCAGTAAAAATAATGGAAGTTGGCCGATAGCAGGAGGATGATTAGTAGCCACATGGGCAATGGACCACTTTACATGTAACAAGAGCAGAAAAGAACATAACAGAGAGGAGGAGCAAGGTGCAATAGATAACATGACACGAATGATGAACCAGTTCTAGAGATATTTGCTAAAGAGATATATCTTGAGTCTGTTTGAAAGGATATACAATTTGGATCTAGGGCCTAATTTAGAGTTCGGTGGTATGTGAGCACTACTGCAAATCAGGGTTCCCTCACTTGGGGGGAAAATGCCAAGTTTGCACTGGCAGAGTCTCCACTGGCTCCACCAGGTTAAAATACTGACTTAGAGTCCGTTCCACCAAGTCACAGTGACTGTCACCCACCGTATAGGATGGACATCACTGGTTTTCCTTGTCCCTTGTTCGCTATGTCTTTTATGGAGGGCATGGGCAGGTAAACTTCAGATTGGCTCTCTCTCTCACGCTGGAAGAAAACACCTTGCTCTTCAGGGCCATTTTCCATTTTTGTTTCGTAAAAACATACTCCCCCCTTGAGAGTCTGTTTTCTGTAAACAAAACAGTTTGCCGCTTGGGTGCTTAAAACTTGGCACCCTCACATCAAGCCTTCTCTGAAGGAAAGGTCTCTAAATAGTGTGTTCATCTCTCCTCCTGGGAGATAGGATGGCCTTGTCCACAGGCTCCAACCCCCCTGGCAGGTAGGCGATCCACCGAATCATCCACCAGGGCCTAAATGACCTCCTTGCCACACGAATATCAGTGGAAACTTTTGGTTCCCTTGTTTTGTGAATTTGTAGCAGAAGGCTCTATTTGTCTGTTGCTTGCATTACCATTCTGGCAGCTATTTTATAGAGATATTGTTTTTCGTACACCTTACATGCACTTGTCTTTGGCTCGAGATGAATAATTTAGGTGGGGGGCAATCAGCTCCAGATAATGCCTAGCAGAATGTTATTTAATGCTAAATCTGTTAATAATCATTTATAAAATGCCTAAAATAGTGTCTGTTCAACACCTGTACCCACACAAGCATAATTTAGCAGGAGGAATGAGACCCACTTCCAATTTGCCTTTCCTATTAATTGGTCACAATTTCCTTTTGGTATGTAAGAAATCAACTGGATGTAGCCATGATAATTTTAGGGAACAAAACACCCAGAAATTAGGGATTCAAGCCCAAGACATTGTGACCATCCTTAAAGAAGAAAGTAGTACTCTGATATATTACCTGAAAGTTCTTAAGGTAGACCTGAGACAGCACTTTGAATGAACTAAGGGGCGGGAAAGTCTTGTTTCCCCCAGGGCAGACATGAGCTGCAGTGTTCAGCAGCCTCAATCAACACACTTTGATTTTTGAGACGTCAGCCAGAAAGTTGCATAGAACAGGAAAATACACAAGTTTGGCTACTATAGTGTCAATCAAATGCCATTTGTTAGAAGTGAGAGCAGAGTTGAAGGGATTTGGAAGAGTGGGAAGGGACAAGGCAGAGGAGATTGGACTGAAAGTTAACATGTAGGAACTCATAAACTGCTTTTCACAAGGCTCACAGGCTAGAATAGAACTGGGGTAAATGAACAAGTTGGACCTACAAAATCTGTGAAATTCTGCTGTCCTATCCAAAACAACGGGAGCAGGGTAAATCTCCTTTCTCCATGTTTTCTCTTTTTGCCATGAAACTTTGGCCCAGATTTAATATTTTTTCACACAATGCAGCTCAGCAACCACATTTAAAGCACTGCATTGCACAAGAGGTAACAATCAGAACAAAGCCACATCTATTAAGTTTGGCCTGCTGCTATTTTTATCCCCTTTGCAGATGCTATAAAAGGTTGCCTTGCATGACACACCGATTAACAGAGGTCAATGTGCGCTGTCTAGCATAGGATTTGCACTAGAAGCATACCCTTCGATTATAAAATCATATGTCTAGATAAACATACAACGACCGGGAACACACATGCTGTGACGGACCATAGACCACGAACGCATCGGCCCGTAATACTGCCTGAGACCGCAATTGCGGCTTGCCCTTCATTAAAATTATGTCCACATTGGAAACTCCTTAAACTGGATCCCGACCTCCGATGCATAGTCCCTTGGATGAAAATTAAGACCATTAACTCATATATCCACGCTGGGAACTCCTTAAGCAGATCCCTACATCCAATGCGCATTTCCTACAAGAGCATTGTATGTTTGTCAGGTGTAAATACCTTTTAGCGGCCTTCCACTAGCCAGGAAAATACTGAACTGAGATGTTTGGCATCATAAAATAATACCCAGTGAGGGAGTCAAAGTATTGTCTGTGCGAGAAAGACCCACAGCTCAATTTCCATATTTAAAGTGTATTTCAATCTGTACTCCACAGTATGTACATCTGTTCACAGTGCAAATAATTCCTCAAGACTATTGGAAGCAGTAAAAATGATGCCAGTGAATAAAGGAGGACAACTTGGAAAAGGAAAGAAACGTGGGCCATACAAAAAATGGTTATTTGAGGTAAGCGCACATTATAAAACATTACACCAAATCTGTTCCGAGGACACTTCAATCTACAAAACAGATTTACTCACAATGGTCAGTAACCTCAGGAGACACTCTCTTCTTTAATGACAATTTTTATTGAAGTCTGCTTTCTACACTAGTCACTTTCAACTAAGATGCAGTTAACAGTACTACATATGGCTCTTCTTTCTTTTTGAGGCAAGAGTGTTGAAACAGGCTTCCTTGCAAAGAGTATGATCTGCCCTGCATGAGTTTCGTTTCACCCTGCTGTTTTCGTTCTTGTGATAGTTTAGCTAGGCAGGCCATTAATAGAAGGAACATGTAAGTAATTCACTTATTGTTAGCTATGTACTTAATATATCACTGTAGTCATCTTCAAATTCATTTTCTGTGGAGACAAAGCATTGCGTTGTGGAATTAAATGGTGCAGCAAGTTTAACGTGGTCACAAAGTTAATATCAACAGACAGAGGGTTGAGGCTTATAACACTCCACATATGACAATACAATATGTGAGCAATACAACAATGCAAAGAACCATGGAGTGCACCCCTATATACTCATATACCAGGAAATGAACATTTCCTAATCTGACACAAACACAGTAGGTTCAGCACTGACCAATGTATCAAGGTAATCAAAACAGTCTCTGTGTGCACATTGAAAAATTCCTAGTCCTCAGTAGTTTCTTTTTGTTCAAAGTCGTTCTTTATTTAATTTCTTGTAAAATTCAAACCATAGCCGACACGTTTTGTCCCGCTCAGGGACTTCTTCAGGGCTCCACAATATATCCTAGAACTTTCAATGTTGACATTCAATCATCAGTCTGCAAAAGGTCCGATGTTCAGACAATTTATGAAGTACTCCTTTCCATCTTACCTGCTCGGTAACCGGGAGCGTGTACGTGCGTCTGTTTCTCAGTTTGGAGTGATCACAAAGTTATAATGTCCACTTTTGAGAATAAATTATTAACATAATAAGTCACCAAACCAGCTTCTCTGATTTGCATGAAGCCAAATCAATACCACCACACTCAACCAACTGGAGATTTTTGTACCAAAACAGTATTTGTTCATTCTCATGTTCCATCCTAATAGCTATGCATATGTGGTGAATGCACACAAGACACACAATAATGAATGCTGTAGATACAAGAATTGCTCAACAAGTGGGGGACTTTTAGAAGTCGCAAAAAGACCTGTTCTAAATGTTACCAAGTGCAGAATTGAATTAATTGGTCCTTTTTCTGCTTGAGAGTAGACAGAACATTTCATTAAAGAAGCAGATGACAACATTATACAGTATGCAGCACCGAAGAAAGTAAAAGAAGGATCCTTGCAGACTTCAAGCACAGCAGATGACATCATCCCCAAAGGTACAGTATGAAATTATAAACTCCTTTTTATACCGCTTGCATTAACAATTTGATGTATGAAAGTATAGAGTTTGAAGGCACATCACTTGCAAAAATGAAGGTCCTAATCAACCCACATTGAGTTTCTGCCACAGAAAAATTAATTAGTTATTGACGTATAATACATTTACAATCTAATTAAACATATTTTGCTTACTAAATGTACAATGACACACTTTCTTTTGTTATAGTTCTTCATACATCAGCTTCTGCAGAGCAGTGTACATTGCATTCAGACAACTATACAACAATACCAGATTATACCCCACCAGTAGATGACACATCGATTTGATCACTATATAGAGACTGAGAAACAAACAATGAAAGATGTATATGATGGGGAAATGTATTGGGATTTATTCAAGAGTGGATTCCTGAAAAACCCTAACAGCATTTCATTTGCAATGAACACAGATGGTGTTCCTGTATTTAAAAGTTCCAAAATATCAATGTGGCCAGTGTACTTAATGGTAAACGAGCTGCCTGCATCTCAAAGAAAACTGCGTGAAAATATGTTACTATATGGTATTTGGGTTTCCGCAAAAAAGCCAATAATGTGGTCTTTCTTAAAACCATTATATATTGAACTTGCACAGCTGGAAAGTGGAGTGTCATTTAAAGATCATAACAATTGTAGTTGTACTTGCCACGCTACCCTTCTGACAATCACATGTGATTTACCAGCTCGTTGTCTTGTTTCAAACAGCACCCAGTTTAATGGGAAGTTTGGGTGCTGGCATTGTCTACAAGAGGGTGAAGTCACTGTGTCAGGAAAAGGGCACTGTAGAGTATTTCCTTACAATGCTGAAAACCCAAAGGGCCCACCAAGGACACTCGATACTATTAAATCAGATGTGAACAGTGCAATAGCAAATATCGAGAGTGGACTTTCTGATTACAGTGTAAGAGGGATCAAAGGTCCCATGTGGTTCATGTTTTTGAAACATTTTTGTGTAAGCAGAGGATTTGTGAAGGATTACATGCATTGTGTATGTAGTGGCATTATGTAATTGTTGATGACCATCTGGTTCACTAAAGAATATAAGCATCATTCATACTCTTTTTATGAAAAAGTCAAAGTAGTTAATGGCTATTTGAAACAGATAAAACCCACACTGGATGTTAGTAGAGTTCCAAGGTCTGTTGATGAACTACCATATTGGAAGGCCTCAGAGTTTTGAAACTTTCTTTTATTTTATGGAATGCCTGTGTTAAAACATGTTTTAGGTAGGTCACGCTATTTACACTTTTGTGTACTTATGAAAGCAATTCATAAGCTAATAAATAATGACATTATTCAGGAAGATTTAAATATAGCAGAACAGTGTTTTCTTTTGTTTGTGCAACTGTTTAAGGGTTTATATGAAAAACGATTTTTGACAATGAATGTTCATCAATTGGTCCACTTAGTAGACAGTGTAAGAGCAGCAGGGCCTCTGTTTATTGCTAAATGTTTTGTTTTTGAAGATCTTAATGGTTTCCTTTTACAACATGTGCATGGTACATACCTGTGTTAAGGAAAATCATTTGCCTCCTGACAGTGTTGAGGCAGAATTTTACCAGAGTATGATGTGTTCATATAAGAGAAACAGACAACGATACTTAAAAATTGAAAATTGCATTTACAGCTTTGGTTCTACATACCCTTACAGCTTAACAGAGAATGAATATATAGCAGTTACTCAGATTAATCATATTTTAAACTCTGATGTAGTAGCCTATAACAAAATATTTTTAGAACAAAGCAATATTCTTGTTTACAGCTCAAATTACACTCGTATTCTGAGAAGAGACCAAAGTGTGATAAAATATGAAACAGAATCTGGAGTGTTTGCCTATGGCAGGGTCACTAGATTCATTCAGTGTAAGCAGGCAGACATGTCTGTTAACCTAGCACTCATGGTTCCACTTAAGTGTGAATCCTATGACATCAGGGAACCAGTTCATCTGGTTGTAGTAGATAACAAGATCACAGCTATCAGGATATAAATGATAAAATGTGCCTGTTTTTACATTGAGGTAGAAAATTAGTCATTTGTAAGTGAAATGCCAAATCGATTTGAAATAGATTAAGGCAAATCATGATAGAAAGTTCTCCTACATGCACGTCTCTTTTTATAGTGCATTTGATTAAAAATCATCTTAATAAGCATTCTTAACCTGTGCTCCATGGACACCTAGGTGTCCGCGACACTTACGCAGGGGTCCTAGACTGCTCATAAAACATAGTAATGTTGGCCAAATAATAAAGTGTATATCAATATAGAAGCAAAATGTACAACTGAACATTCAAAAATGTTTTAGAAATGTGCAGCAATATGAAATTGGAGGCTCATAATTCATTTGGTATCCTCAAATTTATTTTTGGGAGCACAGCAAGTACATCAAATACAATACAGTATGACCAATGGGTGGTCTCAATTGATTTTAGAAAACTTCAACCTTCCCATTACAAGTAAAATGTTTGGTTTGTTTTTGCATTTGTTTGTGAATGCAATGAAATATTTTATAATTTGGGTATTTGTTTGATAGATGCTTGTTTCCCTCATTTGGTGTATTGTTTTGCGGTGGAAATCATAAAATATCAGATGGCTAGATAAAGTTCTGCTGCATAATGTGCCTCCAGTGATTGCATAATGTGTAGCATTTATTTTTGTTACGTTATTTAGTTTATCCTGCCACATATTTTCATACTTAATTGTCCCTTAACTTCAGAGACCATGCATACAATGGCTAATGTTCATCTTCATTAATGCTAGGCATTGATGTTTTTACAGTGGATGCTTATTTTACATGGTTTGTACAAAAAGAAAGTGACAAAAATAAATAAATGTGTTAAAAAATAATCTCTAACTTGTACATAGTTTGCTAAAGCACATTGTATGCTCAGTTGTATATAATAGAAAACCTATATGTCATTTTGCGTTTATCTGCAATCATCCAACAGTTTGCATTTTTCTGGAAACCTGAAACCAAAGTGGTGGACGTGCTCTTTAAATAGATAAGCAATTGTTAAAATCACCAGAAGCACAATCGAATATATGACGTTACTTCGCATGCGTTTAGTACGCATGCCATTACTACGCGGTCGTTAGTACGACCGCGTTTTTAGTTCGCATTCCTTTCCTACGCAATTCGGAACAACGAATTACAGTAGGGGGTGCTGGATGTTGGAATAGTATAATTTACTATTCCAACTCCAGTCTATGTGGACACTAGGGAAGGTGTTGGATTTTAAATCCAACACCTTCCCCCCCCTAACGCAAGTCGCTGTTCCGACTTGCGTAGTAAAGGTTTTCTAAGTAACAACGCGTGCGTACTAACGTCCGCGTAGTAACGGCATGCGAAGTAACGCCTGCTAAGTAAACTCAGTTTACCGCAAAAACATCTTATTGAAAACACAATAGTACCTTTGAAGTAATCAGATGCTTATTTTCAAATCAGCCCAAAGTCATCAGGAACAATGTCATCTTGTAAAGTTGTCTGAGAGTCATTTTCAAGTCATCCTCAAATCATCAGGAATAATGACACCTTCTGAAGTCAGCAGATACTCGTTTTCAAGTCATCCTTAAATCATCACGAATAATGACACCTACTAAAGTCATCAGAAACTAATTTTCAAGTCATCCTCAAATCATCAGGCTGAGCTTTTCAGCTTTGCTGATGACTTCAAGAGCTTGATGATGTCTGATGATGTGAAAATGACATATAATGTAGTTGCATGATCATCGGAGAACTCTAGGATGGCTTTTAAAGTAATCCTGTTTGACCTGGGTATAGCTAAAACCACATTCATAGAGTATGTAACATCCGGTGGACACATGCTGTAACAAGTTATTTCACATATGAGCTCCTCTCTATTCCCCCTTACGTCACTTATGTCACCACAGCAACGAGAAAGTTCTCGACATTTTCAGCCATGCGGCCTCCGTAGACCCCATTATTCTTGACCCCTTCAGAGCATTCTTAAAATCAAACACCCCCTGGCTTCTTCACCTTGCTGATTATATGCGTTCCGGGCATGTGGAGACCCATTGATACAAGCTTTCATGATGTGTGAGTGACAGACATATGTTGTCAGTGCTTCAGAAATGGCGTATTTTGTACTGTGCAGTTTAGAATTCACATGTAGCACTGAAAAGTAGAGTGAATAAATGTATGGCCAAACATTTGGGTGATCTGTGAACAAATTCCCACAGCATAAGTCATTGCATTGCTCTATTCCATCTTTGACCACTCCATTCATATATACAATTTGCAAAAGACAATTTGCCATGCAAGGTTCATGTGTCGCAGTGACTATCAATTACATCAACATGTAGTGTAAGTTTGTTCACAGGGTGTTCGCATATTACAGTACCCATTTGTATTCATTACCACAATTGTCTTGTAATTCTGAGTTATTTTATATATTTTATATAGAAAGTTTTATAGAGGGCGAACATGACCCTTGTGGGTATCAGAGCCCTGTACATATGGCGAAAGCGAGAATAAACTTCATAAAATAGAAGTCAGTAAAGTAACATCACAAGGAGTACACAGTCAAGGTCAGGGACCTGGTAGTGGGCCACATTAGATCCATTTCTCCTAGGGCGTAAAGTATTTCCTGTAAGAATTAGCAAAACAAGCAAAAGTGAACTTGACGGCGAAGACATGATTAAAACTTCATAAAGAAGAAGTCCGTAAAGTGACAACACAAGGAGTACACAGTCAAGATCAGGGACCTGGTAGAGGGCCACACTAGATCCATTTCTCCTAGGGTGTAACATGAAACCTGTAACATTTAGCAAAACAAGCAAACGTTAACTTGACCCAACATAGTACAATAATTAACAACCCTGATGGATGACGGCCCTCAGGAAAAAATAACAATTAACAAGCAAACCTAAAATAAATGGAGAACAATAAGTTGGGAGAGATGTCTGTCAGCAACGGGACATGTAAAAAAGAGCACGATGATGCAGTTAATGAACATTCAGGAAAAACGATATGGCCTCTTTCTTGAAATAGGCCGTGGAGGGATTGGTTCTCATCTCCGAAGGAAGAGTGTTTCAAATTCTGGGTGCCAGACCGGACAAAGCACGTTTGTACGTACTTTTCTTCTTGAAGTTTGGTGGTTTCAAGAGAAGTTTGGCCGTACTTCTTAAGTTCCAATTGGAGCCAGAAAGAATGAGCTTGTAATGCAAAGCTTTATGCATGAGGCAAGCTATTTTAAAGCAAATTCTCACTTCAATAGACAAACAGTTAAGCTGCCCAAGGTCAGGTGTAATGTGATCATGTTTTTTGGATCCTATGATTAGCCTTCCTGATGAGTTGAGAGAGGCTCTGAGAGGGGTCAAGCTCGCTTTAGGTAGCCCAACAAGGGTCACCAGACCATATTCAAGATGTGAGATCACCAGGGATTGTACTGCAGGTTGTAAGTCTTCGGTCGGCAGGAAACGTTTGATTTTCTTGAGGGTGTTAAGATGAAAAGTGGCACCCCTAATAACGGCACTGATGTGCACTTGCATGTTAAGTAGTTTGTCTAAGGTAATGCCTAATGATTCAGTGGAATCAACCACAAGAGGGGTGCAGTTAAGGGCTGTGAGTTGCTTTAGCCAGTCCAGGGTTGGTGCAGAGTGATTGTGGGGGGGAATCCGCAGGAATTCAGTTTTGAGTGTATTCAATAACAGATGATTCGGGGTTAACCATTGTTGAGTTTGCGAAAGAGCTTCATTTAGAATTTTAATGTCATCTAGAGAAGAGATCTTCAAGTAAAGTTGCGTGTCATCCGCATACATGTGGTAAAGAATGTTAGACTGGTTCAGAATGACCGTGAGAGGTTCCATAAATAGGTTGAAGAGCGTTGGCGAAAGAGCAGATCCGTGCAGAACTCCAATCCTGACCTGGGTACTGGAAGCAAGGGACAGGTTGAGTTTAATAATTTGGGAATGACTTGTCCAATTTTGAAGCAATCCGGAATGCTCCCCTGCAGAAGGGATTCATGAATAATCTGCGATCAAAGAGGTAGAATGGGCAAGTTGAGGAAGTGGCGTTGCGGAGGACAGGTTTGGGTTTGAAATGTGGTTTGCTTGCTGATTGATTATAGGTCTGTTTGTAGCAATGCAGATTTTTTTATTGTATGCACTTCTCATTTTCCTTAGCTGACTTAGCTGAAAGAGACTGGTGGTGGAAGGCTCATTTCTCCAAGACCTCTCTAAATGCTTAAGTTTGCGGCGTTCGTCATTTAGGGAACCATTAAACCAAGCTTTGGATTGTTTAAGGGGAATCCTTTTAAGTTGTTTCGGTGCCATAGAGGCAAAGATACTGGTGATAGTGCTAATGCAATGGTCATAAAGATTATCTAGGTTAGTCATGTTAGGTGGATGCTGAAGACCATTCCTGGTGATGGAAGTAAGAGCATTGATGTTTACATCTCTCATGTTGCGAGTCCATTGTTTCGCTTAAAGAGGTTGACCCTTTCTGCTTGTTGACTTTTCCAGTATGTGGAAGGCAATTTGATGATGGTCCGACCAGTCGCATGGTAGGATGTCCTTCAGTTGAATGAGATTGTCTCTAGCAATATTGAGGTCCAGGGTGGCGCCTTTGATGTGGGTGGGTCCTTTACAGTTCTGAGAGAAGTTGAGATCAGAGAGGAAAGTCTTGAAGGAGATGACTGAAAGATCATTGGTGTCATTCCAGTGGAGGTTAAAGTCTCCAAGGAAGACATGGTATGGCTGAGCATGAGCTAATGAGCTCCACGATTTGCTCTATGAAGATCAAATTGTCACCAGGAGGATGGTAAATTATGTGGAGCACACAGACAATCTTGCCATTATTCCAAATTTCTGTAATGAGTAGTTCACAGGAAGATGGATGAAGCTTCTGAGATTGCTTTACGTTTAGGCTGGAGCGATGAATGCAGGCAATGCCCACCCCCCCCCCATATTTCCTAGGCGATCACCTCGGTTAATGACATAGTCAGGTGGAGGAGGTATCGTTGAGCCATGTTTCAGTGAGAATCAATAGGTCCAGATCTTGCTCTAAGATGAGTGCCGAAATGTCAGCGGAATGTTTCACAGCAGATCTGCAATTGAGCAGCATAGCATTAATGTGGGGGGAGGTGTTAATCCCTTTAGTATGAGCAGTATTCATTTGGATTCCATTTTCCTTATTAACCGATTTGGAGTTCACCTCAGGTTTCCTGTCAGGGTCAGGGGAAATTGCGGGGATGTTTCTGACGTAGTTAGAGGAGGCAACAGACCTCAAACTACTATATGAGACTACAAGAGACTACAAGAGTGTGGATGTCTTCCTCCATCAGCTGAGATGAAACCTGCGAGGTCTGTAGTGATGGTTGAGCAGGGGCCTAGAGATCCCTCTGGAAGTAATTGGGGATCGCAAAAAGGATTCTTCTTCCCCAGCCCCGCATAGTCCAGATGTGTTGCAATGAATATTCGCAAGCGGAAGGTGTAGGTTCCATATCTTCTCCATATTCATGGAGAACTGTAGAACGGACTGCATGCTCTCTTTGACACTTAGAAGATACTGCTTGAGGTCCGCAAACTTCTCCTCTAGGTATGGTCTTTTTAAGTACTGCTCCTCAGCATCAGTAGAAGACGAGTGGTGAGAACCTGGATTTTGTAGGGAACTAGAACCCTTACCACATTTACAAGGGGGACTAGAGTTCAGCTTGAGCGAGGATTTGTCAGCAACCAAGGATAGACTGTCAGCAAGAGGTGAATCCAGAGGGAGCTGTGCCAAACCAGGGTAGGGCTTAGTATCTGGCATTTTGGTTTCAGTACAGGCAATAGGAGAAGCACAGAAGGCTGACAGAGGTGTCAAATGGTCACTTCGGGTTGGACCCGCATCTAGGTCCAACGCTCTGTAGGTGGGATTTTCCATATCATGGGGAAAAGAGATAGGGTTATCATGGCTGGACATGTAGGGGGCATGTTGCACACTCTTTATCATGTTGGAGCTATGTGTCGCCCAGAGTGTAGGGCCTGTGACATTAGACGTCAGTAGGGGGAGAAGAGGAGAAATCCTAGGCACAACCCCTGGGTGGAAGGCACTCATATCGGTGCTCCCAGCGCCAAGTGCAGGAATAATCGGTGTGTCAGTGCTAGAGTTGTGCGTACTAAGAGTGTCCTCTGCGTTGTTAGTAGAGGTATTCGAAGCAGAATGTGAAGGTATAGCGGTGAAGATAATGTCAAAGCATTTGAAATTTCTGTCCATGGCTTGAATAAGGATGTTCCCATTATTATATAAGGAGATGGTTAACTCAGCCTTAAGGGCCAGGGAGGGTGACGTGGTTAGACGGAAACCGTACAGAGTTTTTGCCAGTAGCTTGGTATTCAGCATAGAAGTTATAGCCTTTCTCCACTGGGCTCTTCTATTATGTAGAAAATGTGGTCAGTCACCACAGTACCCTTAGAAGTAATAAAAATGTCCGATATAAGAGTTTCCGGCAAGTTTTTGAGGAGATTGTGTTTGTAGGTCTTTTTCGATTTCAATGATAATTTGGGGGGGTAGATGATCTTACAAGCATTCAAGCCAAGCTGAGCAGGTCAGAGGAGCTAGCGGTGCGTTGCGACATGCTGAGATAAGGTCATATATAGTGGAGAGGAGATGGTCCAAGTAGATATGTGTACTCTACATTGAAGGGGTAAAGTAGTGGTATACAGGAAATAAATAGCAGGCATAGGTACCCTGAAAAACCATAAGCGTCAATTGAAATTGACACATAAACGAAAGTCTATGTATCATGTCATTCATAGCTTCACAATTGGGACATTCGCATAGCAGTATGAGTAATGGATCAGGGTATGTGTCACACACTCACCGATGTGTACACAGTCCCTGTTGTGGTAAAACATTGACTGTTTAAGTAACACAAATAACTCACAAAATAATCTCAGTGATCTACACTCACCTATGTCTGATTGACTCAGACATCAACATCAACCTAAGAATGCAGTTACATCATGTAGAACACAGAATTGCTGATTACACAACAGGCTCACAGGCCAACATGTTGGCACTATTACTGATTGCACCAGTGATGTAAGAACACTTATGTTATCGTAAATACCCAACTTACCAATGGAGGGTGTTGTCAAGTCATTGGATCAAAGACGATTGTCATGCTATGTTACATGTGATAGGCCTACCATCCCATGGCACACAGTAGTGAGTGAGCATCACACATTCCACATTGTAGACCATTGGTCTGTTCAGGGCAATGGTCAGCCGTATTATTCAACAACATGAGATGAATCATCACTTGAGTCAGTCATGTAACAGCTCATGTCAGGTTCATGGATAGGTGACTGGTCACTGCTGTGCAGCAGCTTGATACAGACAATAGGCAAAGGATATCATTATTCACCTACTACCAGACCTACTCATCTTGTGTATTTGAATGTGGGTCTCCATCAGTTCAGATGGTGATATTCATGTATGTGAGCTGAAAAATGTTCAGACCACTCGTACAGCTCTGATCATGAGTTGCCCTCTTTTTGCTGCGGTTGGACCCTCAAAAGTCTATCAAGGCGAGGATAGGCCACAGCAAGTATGCAACCCATTAGATGGGTCAGGATGCGGTGTGCGGCCCGCACATGTTGGGAGGACAGCCCCAGCTAGATCTCCAAGATCTTCTGGGTCCAGATCCTCAGATCCTCCCACCTCTTTTGGCAATTGAAGCTACACCACCTGCAGACCCCCAGGGTCTACACCTTTTTTGTGATGGTCTTTTAGATGTCACAATTCTAATGGGCTTTGAGCTGCATAGATGCAAGAGAGGAAGCAATAAGTTTGTAATTGAAAGTTAATGTACATCACTTTTGATGTCACACATGTGTATTGCATCTGCCACAAGCTGACACCAATAATGATCACACAACATGTGTGTATTGCACATGCTAAGATATACAAACACCCCAATACACACTTCTGGAATATTCTGCTGAATACCATTATCCCTGTTAAGGTCCCTAAATCACAAATGTACCACACTCATATGAAATAACCCAGGGGTGAGCTACCTGTAGTGTGATATGGGATACAATAAACTGACAAAACCTTGTGGCCTTTAGAAGGCTGCATAACTTTAGGCAAAAGTTTATATCCATCTGTGAAGGCAGTTACATTGACTTTAGACCTACAGTCCATAGAGACTGGTATTTGGGGAATGGCCCACAGACTTTCACTTAACCCACTATGACTAACCTGCCATGTGTGTCAGTGAGAGGATGCTCACTGAGGTGATATGGACATGTCTACTCCGTGATGCTGCACAATACTACAGCTTATTGAGTATGTGTGCCTTGTACTAGATTCACAGGACACCTTTTGTAATATACGAGACTGTCACAGTGATGCCATCAATATACCATAATAAGTCCGCCCTGGATTAGTTGAATGTATGGTAGCTGCTGATTCACCTAACCAACATCTCATTTCGACTAAGCAATGATCTGGACTGTGACTGTGCGACATTTTTAATTGGCCTGTCTGTGGTAATTGTTGCATACTGTTAACAGATCACTGGTAGTAATGAGCCTGTGTTTGTGAAATTACACACTTTGACTCCATCTGCATTGGACAGAAGTATCAGGTCATGAGGTTACCTCACTCCCCATGAAACAGTTTGTCCATGTGCGACCAAGCAGGGGTAGTGTTGGGGTGGGCACAACTCAATTTGTCATCACGATTTAAAAAAGAGGACTACAGTGCCATATCTCTTGCCATCAGTTGTATTGCCACAGACACCCTGCCCCAATCTGGGGCACGCTTCTGACTGACCACAGCTCATTGTCATGCCTTCCCCTATGCAGGCTGAGCATGCCAATGTCCCAACCCCAGCACATTACCAACATACCCCAATCACAAACTCAATGCACGTGGCATCGTAAAGGGGTCTGTGAATCATTGCTACCTCCCGTACAAAGTTTTGGAGAGCCCACATTTAGGCTGAGTAATATGTGTGGCTAGGCACATTGCTTATATCAGCCTAATCTCTTCTTGACAGAGTACATACAGTACTCATGCTGCTAAGTATATGCAAATGTTTTCATATATGGCATTATCAGAGTTGTAACAATATTACATGTACCATTAAATGTATGAATGCATGAATGGCAACATACACCCAAACATGGACTCCAGCCTTTTCATATTTCCCTAAACAATGGTGATGTCACATACACAATGTAGCGAGCTTCAAATGATACAACACTATATAGATGTATAATGTGACTCAGGGGCACACAGTAGCCTGTGAATATGCCAAGTTGGAGATACACAGTTATATTTGTTGTCATAACTCACCTGTTCCTCTGGTGAGCCATAGTGCTGGACATACAGGGATAAGACCTCAGCTGCTAGCATTTCCATTTCTTATGCAGAGAAGGCAGTGTCTCTCTCCACTTTTTGGTCTGCCATGAGTGCTCCTAGAGGTGGCAAATAGCAGCTGAAGTGGAGGAGGTGTTGATGGCAGCAGGGCCTATAAGCAAGTGAGTGTTTTTTTTTAAACTGTGGAGTACATGTATGCGATGTACGCGGTAATCAGTGAAGGCGGACACAGCCATTGGCCCACTATCATCACAATCAACAACATTAGCCTATGACAGTATCTGTCATGGGGTGAACCGCCCACTGTGTTTACAACTTCTTCCAGTGGCGTTACTGTCAGATTGTACCAAGAGAGAAGCCAGGCAGTAGCCATGTGAACAGTTGAAAGTAGTGTTATTTTTATTTAAATGAGTTACATGTTGACATGGGAAGTAATCCATAGCCATGTAATTTCCTGAAAACTCACCCTCTGTGTTGTGTGTTACTGGGTATTATCGCTAGATTAGAGCGGTGCAGTGTATACTTATGCTGACGTATTTTTCCGAAACATAAAAAGGTGCAAATTTCACCTGAGTGCGGCAATATTTGCACATCAATGCTACAAACACATGTAAAGTGCACAATGGGAATTATTGCGGGATGTTGGACAGCAGACTACTAACATGTTACATATGCATGTTAAAAAGTTCACCAATTATGCTGTGTCACATGATTTTCTAAATGAAATTGCACATATGTTTTTGTGACCATTGTACTGATATGTTGTCACTTTACACATAGGTACCCTGGGAGAGGGAGAAGAAGGCAGCCTCCAGTGTACCACCCATTTCTAGACCTACAGACCATGGAAGAAAGGGATGAAATAAAGTTTCACTGGAGTAGGCAATCCATACTTGAAGATGTGGAAGGTGGTGGAAAAGCCCTGGCCGGAGTTATGTTAATGTCCAGCAGCACCCCAATAAGGGAACCCATGTTGGTGTTGTGGGCTGCCAACTCCATGTGTGTCCCTGTGTACCTGCTTTATCTCCCTGATTTTGGTGAGTATCTGGTCCATCGTGTCTTGGAAATCATTGTGTGCTCCCAAGACTTAGTCAATGTTAGACTGTGTGTGAGTGGCCCTAGTGGCCACACTCAGCTGGCCCACAGATACTCTCCCATGACCCCACCCCCATGAACCTGTTTCCTTTGGACAGCTTGCCACACCCCACTGGATCCCGGCTCTTCTGTTGGAGGGGTGGTGACAGTGGCATCTGTAGCCAGGACTAGGGTGCAAATGATGGAAGACACTGTGGTTCAGTACACAGGTTGGGGGGACTACTGGTGTTAGAGTTGCTGCAGCTGGGGGAGAGTGTTGTGGGTCTAGTGGCACTCACTGTTGCTGTGTGCCCAGCCTGACCTGATGGACAAGCACCGTCATCCATGTCAAGATTTTCAGGACTATCCTCATCACTGTCGGCTTGCTCCTGGGTTGAAGGAGAAAAGTCATAGGTAGAGAATAATGTGTTGATAGATTTTAGTGGTAATGCACATGTTAAGCAGACATTTTCGGACTCCATACACATGTACTTCTGATGCACAGCTCATACCATATCCTGATTCGTAGCCAATTAGATTAATTAGTAGGCATGACATCTATAAACCATTCTACCCAACACTGTGAAGACGTGACATGTGAATTTAACCATTCAAAGGCTGAGTGGAGTACAAAACAGTAGATAGTACAACTTGGTTGTGTCTTTGCCATTAGCAATCATGTGATCAGCGCAGAGACAAAGGGTCATCTGGCACTTTGATTTGGGTTCATAGCTTTCTATGTTGGGCAAACACTCTTGCTGTGGGGTCACTCATGCCATCAATTATTTCAGTTGTTGAGACCATGGCTACATACAGGACAGTATAGTGACATATCACTGAGGAGAGAATTGAATGTAGATTGCTCACTCCATGCAAATTGAAGAACAGTTGTTATTTGTGAGATATGACAATCCTCAAAAGCATATTTTAATCTTGTTTTGGGTAACTGAAGCAGGGCATCATGGTAGTTGTAGTCATTTCCAATCCAACTAGTCTACACTATCTAGCTGGTTAGTGTGGCATACGTGTTGACATGAAGCTGTTGGTATGGCCCATCCCTTTACATTGGGGCATATAAGATGTATCAGGGAGAATTATATTTTTTGCATCCCTTACAGACATCATTCCATCATGTGTGGAGATTGATGCAACATGCCCTATGTGTGACACTAAACATTCTCACAGACAATAAGCTTTGCTGATTGGATGTTAGGAAATATGCGGAAATCACATTGTTGACATCTGGTTTGTGAACAAACAGGGGATTTAGATTTCATGTGAGTTTGTAAAATGTCACTTACCAGACTCCTCCAGGCATTCCATGCATGCCTTCAGTGTATAGGATGGTCAAGACCTTCTCCTCCCGGGGGAAAAATGTACAGGTATGCTAGGAGGATCACCACCAGTCCTCTGGCCCTCCAGGTGTTGCTTGGAGGCCAGGTTATGCACCTTCAACCTCAGGTCATTCCAACTCTTCCTAATTTCCCCCTGTGTGTGTAGTATGGTAGCTACAGCATTCACTTTGTGGATTATTCTCAGTGATAGTAGTATTTTGGACTTGGGCTTCAAACAGATGTGGCTCTACTCTAATGATATGACTGGCAACTCTTGCACCGAAAACTTTAGATTTTTGGTCTGGCCATTATCAAAAAATGAACGAACTAACATTAAAACAGCTAATTACACCAGGGGAAAAAACAGGTGAGCAGGAAACGTGTATGGAGAGCTACAAGTGTTGGAAAAAAATATAGCCTGTTTTTTCTGGCCCAGATTTGTCTCACACATGCTTTAGAGCTCTGGAGTGGCACAGGATCATGGTCTGAAATGGGGTGTATTTTATTGTGTGCTATGCAGGTATCTCCAGTTGGCCAATCAACACCAGGAGGCATATTTACAAGCCCCCTGCACCACCAGAACATCACTTTTTGTGACATACTGGTAGCATATTTCTCTGTCCCATATTTACAAGGACAGGAAAAGCCACCCTGCATGGCTTTTCCTGTCCTTGTAAATTTGGCCCCTTGTAAATATGGCCTCTGGAAATGTGAGTGAATGCAACGCCTCCCCAGAGGAGGCGTAGGGTGGCGCCATGGTGCAAGGGTGCCTGCGCAGGCACATGGCAGCTGTTTTTGTGCCAGCACAGGAATGCAACATATTATTGTAAATATGTTGCATTCCTTTGCTTTAGAAGTGCCTCAGCGTGGCGCAGCCAAAGGGCTTGTGTTGCCGCACTGCGGCACTGCCTCGTAAATCTGCCGCTAGGTGTTTTGTATTTGTGGCCATCCGATGACCACTGTTCAGTTGCTTTGCTGAGCGTGAACTGCAATGGTTTCCCGCCATTGGGGATCCGCCACAAGGGGGCCTCCAGTACTAATGTATTTTCGTTTTTTGCTTGTTGGCAATATATCGCCCTGATGGTGTACTTATTGCCAACATTGCAGTCTGCTGCATTGCTGGCGGAGAGCACTCTGTCGTGGATGTCTGCTGCTCAACCTCCAAGCATCGTAGGGTGGGAAGAACTCCTCTGACTCATCAGTTTGTTTTGGACCGCCGCAACAGCGGCTTGGCGGTAAGACCCTTAAACTTGTAATCAGGCCTTCAATGTAGAAAACAATTAAAAAACAGTCCACTGAAATAGTTGTCAACGTTTCAAGCCCTCAAAAGGATTTTTTAAACAAGGGTCATCATCAGGACGGAAGAATATTATGGAAGCACAACGGAATTGTGATAGTATTTTACACATTTGAATTGTGTAACATAACAGGGAGCTACTTGGAACCATCATTGGAGGCGTGTGCCTCTTGGTCACAAAGCACAATGAAGTGGGTAAAATAACAGTGAAATGATGAGTATGACTATTTGGGCCATCTCTAAATAGATTTAGATGACTGTATGCTCACCGTCTGTAATACACAATAATCGAAATGCCACAGCTTTAATTTTAATAACTAATTGTCACCTGATTAGATCAACAAAAATAGAATAGTATATTCTAGGTGTGGCAATGGAGTAATATTAAGGGGACTCAGCCATGTGTAAAATCAGAAGCTAATATGGCCAAACCCAAGGAGTCCCGGTTTACTCTGGATGATATCAGGATAGTTTGAAATGAAAACCGTCATCCGATCGGTGTAATGAGGCAATCCATCACAACTAAAATATAAGTAAAATAAGTATTCATTAAATTACATAATTAACATCAATTAAATAATTAACAATTAATAATGTTAACTTTTTCTATATTAACTTCCCACCCTATACCCCTACAGACCTAGAAGCCCACAAATAATTATCATTAGCTAAATAACTTTCCAATCTATCCCCCTATAAATCCAACAGCCTGCTACAACACTATAAATTAGTATAAAAAAATTAAATAACAAATTCTAAATCACTTAAAATTACAAGCTATATTAAAAAAAATCTTCATATAACCACTTATAACACATAAAATTAATATATCTTTTAAAACACATTCAAAAAATTAGAAATCAATATTTTTTAAACCACTTTAATACCGAAAATGACACTATCGATATTACTTAAAAAAAGATTATCTAAAAAAACTAAATTCTTGTCAACGATATTTGTGCAGCACAATATTTATTTTCCGATATTTCTGCCTCTAAATATTTTTAAATTGATATTTGGTCCAAACACGGATGAAAGCAAGTAGTCATAGGCCTGGATGTTGAATTGCCAGAAATATTTCATTCAAAAAGACATGAATAAAAACCTCCAAAATGGTCTAGAAGCATGGTTTTAGATTTGATTCTTGCTATGGAATCCAAGTGTATCAGCAAGAATAATGTTTCTTGCTCATTTTTTATTATCCCTATTCATACATAATATGTATATTTATCATATCCAAAAAGGGGAGAGTAAAAAGTTGAAGATAAAGGGATGGGGCTCAGAAAAATGCAAATGGCATACAGTTATATGCATTTTTCAAAAATGTTTTGGTTTTGTGATGATAAGAACCTTTGTATCAAAGGCATTTTCTTGAACCTTGCAGAAGACAAACTCATTTTCTTATTAACTATTGACACAAAGTACCAAAGTGTTTTATGGTTGAGACCCTAGAGTTGACTAAAAGGGCTATTTGGACTCTTTCTAAATCACTCACAGGTGAGGGATGAAAGGGGTGTTCCCATCCTTTTTGTGAGATGGGATATACTAATGTCTTTATTTTACATGTTTCGTTTTTATTTGCACATATTCAACAAATACAAACAGATCATCCTTCCCCCCTCCCTACCCCATTCCCAACACGCTCGGAAATTATATCAAAAGAGCATAAACAATGCAATTCATGACTATCAGGTAGAGAATATATATACAACATACGTTACAGAATTCAGAAAACTAGGAGCCTGCTGTCTAAGAATATACAAGACTGTGTAATACACTACTGAGCATCATAAAATTTAGAAACTGCGAGTAGGTGAACCAGCCACAACTGAACCAGTGGAGGTTGTGGATCGAGCCATACCGATGCAATTGTCAGTCTTAAAATCGTCATTGCAACCACAAGGAAATATTCTGTATCCTGCACCAGTTCCTCCCCAGATATTCCTATTAGAATCATTTTTGGGGTCAATGAAACTTCTATATTCAACTTGCTATAATACAATCTGGGATTTCATTTTTGAGAGGACTTGATAAAGTGCAAGTGGTGAACATTTGTACTATACCGGCACAGGACAATGCACAACGTGGACATTTTTTTTTTTTTAAGTCCTCATACGCCATTATATGCGTTCAGAATCAGCTCTTTCACTTTCTGGAGACTCCTTTCCAGTGATTTAGCTCCACCAGTTTGCAAATTTCCGATCTGAACATTAATGGGAGCACTTTACACAGAGCCTCTCTTGTCAGTTAAGTTTTTCTACCTGGGAGACCCTATAAACTGATCCGAGAGGTCAATACTTCTGTGCAAAGGCATAATCATTGGACAAATAAGTCTCTATGATCACAGCTGTTGCATGGCAACCAGAATAGTTTCTTTTTTTTCCTAATGGCTCTAGCTAGTTTTATTGTGTATTTAATTGCGTTTACCCAATCTAAGAAGGTCGGGGAGATATTCTTCAGCCAACATTTGCAGATTTCTCTACGGGCCAGTAATACCAGGTAAACAAACAATTTGCTTGTATCTCATGGTAATGACTCATAATTCGATAAAATACCAAAAAATACCAGAGTTGTGCTCACCTGGATTTTGAAATTGAACATAGCTTTCATACATTCCATGACTGCTTCCCAGAATGTATGTAACATTGGACACCCCAGCAACATATGAATGTCATCTGCTTTTTCCTGCTGGCACTTTGGGAAACATGGCATAGGACCCCTCGAAAATTTGGACAGCCTGAGAGGTGACCAATACACTCTGTGAAGAGAGAAAATATGATTCCTCTTTAAATTGGCTGCAGACACTGTAGAATGTAATAGATCAAAGGATACTTGCCAGATGACTTCTAAACTGTGATCTAACAGCTGATCTCCCCATAGCTGAATTGATAACATCAAATCACCATCCGCGATATCTATCATCATCCAGTAGAGATGTGCTATTTCTTTCTTGTTCCGATTGCTCGTAAATAGCGCTTTCTCCAAGTCATTTGAAATGCCTACCGCTGCACCAATTGCCTTGCTCCAACTATTTATTTGCAGATATTTAAATCTTGATATTCTGCAGTCCGAAATGATGTTCAGCTCTTCCCACGACAACAGACAGCCCTCCGGCATTAGTTGCGCACAAAGCCCCAGCTGACTTAGAGACCGTTCCACCAAGTCACAGCGACTGTCACCCACCGTATAGGATGGACATCACTGGTTTTCCTTGTCCCTTGTTCGCTATGTCTGTTATGGAGGGCATGGTCAGGTAAACTTCAGATTGGCTCTCTCTCTCATGCTGGAAGAAAACACCTTGCTCTTCAGGGCCATTTTCCATTTTTGTTTCGTAAAAACATACTCCCCCCTTGAGAGTCTGTTTTCTGTAAACAAAACAATTTGCCGCTTGGGTGCTAAAAACATGGCACCCTCACATCAAGCCTTCTCTGAAGGAAAGGTCTCTAAATAGTGTGTCCATCTCTCCTCCTGGGAGATAGGATGGCCGTGTCCAAAGGCTCCACCCCCCTGGCAGGTAGGCGATCCACCGAATCATCCACCAGGGCCTAAATGACCTCCTTGCCACACGAATATCAGTGGAAACGTTTGGTTCCCTTGTTTTGTGAATTTGTAGCAGAAGGCTCTATTTGTCTGTTGCTTGCATTACCATTCTGGCAGCTATTTTATAGAGATATTGTTTTTCGTACACCTTACATGCACTTGTCTTTGGCTCGAGATGAATAATTTAGGTGGGGGGCAATCAGCTCCAGATAATGCCTAGCAGAATGTTATTTAATGCTAAATCTGTTAATAATCATTTATAAAATGCCTAAAATAGTGTCTGTTCAACACCCGTACCCACACAAGCATAATTTAACAGGAGGAATGAGACCCACTTCCAATTTGCCTTTCCTATTAATTGGTCACAATTTCCTTTTGGTATGTAAGAAATCAACTGGATGTAGCCATGATAATTTTAGGGAACAAAACACCCAGAAATGAGGGATTCAAGCCCAAGACATTGTGACCATCCTTAAAGAAGAAAGTAGTACTCTGATATATTACCTGAAAGTTCTTAAGGTACACCTGAGACAGCACTTTGAATGAACTAAGGGGCGGGAAAGTCTTGTTTCCCCCAGGGCAGACATGAGCTGCAGTGTTCAGCAGCCTCAATCAACACACTTTGATTTTTGAGACGTCAGCCAGAAAGTTGCTTAGAACAGGAAGATACACTAGTTTGGCTACTATAGTGTCAATCAAATGCCATTTGTTAGAAGTGAGAGCAGAGTCGAAGGGATTTGGAAGAGTGGGAAGGGACAAGGCAGAGGAGATTGGACTGAAAGTTAACATGTAGGAACTCATAAACTGCTTTTCACAAGGCTCACAGGCTAGAATAGAACTGGGGTAGATGAACAAAGTTGTACCTACAAAATCTATGAAATTCTGCTGTCCTATCCAAAACAACGGGAGCAGGGTAAATCTCCTTTCTCCATGTTTTCTCTTTTTGCCATGAAACTTTGGCCCAGATTTAATATTTTTTCACACAATGCAGCTCAGCAACCACATTTAAAGCACTGCATTGCCCAAAGGGTAACAATCAGAACAAAGCCACATCTATTAAGTTTGGCCTGCTGCTATTGTTATCCCATTTGCAGATGCTATAAAAGGTTGCCTTGCATGACACAACGATTAACAGAGGTCAATGTGCGCTGTCTAGCATAGGATTTGCACTAGAAGCATACCCTTCGATTATAAAATCATATGTCTAGATAAACATACAACGACCGGGAACACACATGCTGTGACGGACCTTAGACCACTAACGCATTGGCCCGTAATACGGCCTGAGACCGCAATTGCGGCTTGCCCTTCATTAAAATTATGTCCACATTGGAAACTCCTTAAACTGGATCCCTACCTCCGATGCATAGTCCCTTGAATGAAAATTAAGACCATTAACTCTTATATCCACGCTGGGAACTCCTTAACCAGATCCCTACATCCAATGCGCATTTCCTACAAGAGCATTGTATGTTTGTCAGGTGTAAATACCTTTTAGCGGCCTTCCACTAGCCAGGAAAATACTGAACTGAGATGTTTGGCATCATAAAATAATACCAAGTGAGGGAGTCAAAGTATTGTCTGTGCGAGAAAGACCCACAGCTCAATTTCCATATTTAAAGTGTATTTCAATCTGTACTCCAAAGTATGTACATCTGTTCAAAGTGCAAATAATTCCTCAAGACTATTGGAAGCAGTAAAAATGATGCCAGTGAATAAAGGAGGACAACTTGGAAAAGGAAAGAAACGTGGGCCATACAAAAAATGGTTATTAGAGGTAAGCGTGCATTATAAAACATTACACCAAATCTGTTCCGAGGACACTTCAATCCACAAAACAGATTTACTCACAACGGTCAGTAACCTCAGGAGACGCTCTCTTCTATAATGACAATTTTTATTGAAGTCTGCTTTCTACACTAGTCACTTTCAACTAAGATGCAGTTAACAGTACTACAGATGGCTCTTCTTTCTTTTTGAGGCAAGAGTGTTGAAACAGGCTTCCTTGCAAAGAGTATGATCTGCCCTGCATGAGTTTCGTTTTACCCTGCTGTTTTCGTTCTTGTGATAGTTTAGCTAGGCAGGCCATTAATAGAAGGAACATGTAAGTAATTCAATTGTTGTTAGTTATGTACTTAATAAATCATTGTAATCACCTTCAAATTCATTTTCTGCGGAGACAAAGCATTGCGTTGTGGAATTAAATGGTGCAGCAAGTTTAACGTGATCACAAAGTTAATATCAACAGACAGAGGGTTGAGGCTTATAACACTCCACATATGACAATACAATATGTGACCAATAAAACAGTGCAAAGAACCATGGAGTACACCCCTATATACTCATATACCAGGAAATGAACATTTCCTAATCTGACACAAACACAGTAGGTCCAGCACTGACCAATGTATCAAGGTAATCAAAACAGTCTCTGTGTGCACATTGAAAAACTCCTAGTCCTCAGTAGTTTCTTTTTGTTCAAAGTCGTTCTTTATTTAATTTCTTGTAAAATTCAATGACCATAGCCGACGCGTTTTGTCCCGCTCTGGGACTTCTTCAAGGCTTCACAATATATCCTAGAACTTTCAATGTTGACATTCAATCATCAGTCTGTAAAAGGTCCGATGTTCAGACAATTTATGAAGTACTCCTTTCCATCTTACCTGCTCTGTAACCGGCAGCGTGTACGTGCGTCTGTTTCTCAGTTTGGAGTGATCACAAAGTTATAATGTCCACTTTTGAGAATAAATTATTAACATAATAAGTCACCAAACCAGCTTCTCTGATTTGCATGAAGCCAAATCAATACCACCACACTCAACCAACTGGAGATTATTGTACCAAAACAGTATTTGGTCATTCTCATGTTCCATCCTAATAGCTATGCATATGTGGTGAATGCACACAAGACACAAAATAATGAATGCTGTAGATACAAGAATTGCTCAACAAGTGGGGGACTTTTAGAAGTCGCAAAAAGACCTGTTCTAAACGTTACCAAGTGCAGAATTTAATTAATTGGTCCTTTTTCTGCTTGAGAGTAGACAGAACATTTCATTAAAGAAGCAGATGACAACATTATACAATATGCAGCACCGAAGAAAGTAAAAGAAGGATCCTTGCAGACTTCAAGCACAGTAGATGACATTATCCCCAAAGGTACAGTAAGTAATTATAAACTCCTTTTTATACCGCTTGCATTAACAATTTGATGTATGAAAGTATAGAGTTTGAAGGCACATCACTTGCAAAAATGAAAGTCCTAATCAACCCACATTGAGTTTCTGCCACAGAAAAATTAATTGGTTACTGACGTATAATACATTTACAATCTAATTAAACATATTTTGCTTACTAAATGTACAATGACACACTTTCTTTTGTTATAGTTCTTCATACATCACCTTTTGCAGAGCAGTGTACATTGCATTCAGACAACTGTACAACAATACCAGATTATACCCCACCAGTAGATGACACAGATGAAGATCCAATTGACGCTGTTTGGGATACGCTTTGTAGCAGCTTAAAAGGTGAAATGGATGCTCCGCTTAAAGATGATTTAATTAATGACTCGGATTCTAGTTTTGAACAACTTTTGGATCAAGTTGGATATACCATTCAAAATGAGTACGAAGAAATTCAAATTTGTTCTGATCAAACTAATACCACAGATGAATCATCACCTATTTTTGAGGGCTCCAACAAATGCTTAGGGGTGGTCATACTATTGCTTTGTTGCTTTATTATTCGTTTCCGCATGAGTGATGAGGCAGCTGGCTATATGCTGAATCTCATCTATTTGCTCTTGCCACGTGATAATAGAATGTTCAGAACTATGTATCACCTTCACAAATATATCAAAAAAAGTGTTAAGGCCCCAAATATTACTTACTATTGTGCCACTTGCTATACACATGTTAATAAAAACACTCAGACCTGTCCTAACCAACACTGTATGAAAGATGTGATTCAAAGTGACTCAGTATCTTATTTCATTCAGCACAGACTAATTGCACAGTTGCACACTATGTTTAGGCAAAAAATTTGACAGAAAAGGTGAGGAAACATCGATTTGATCACTATATGGAGAATGAGAAACAAACAATGAAAGATGTATATGATGGGGAAATGTATTTGGATTTATTCAAGAGTGGATTCCTGAAAAAACCCTAACAGCATTTCATTTGCAATGAACACAGATGGTGTTCCTGTATTTAAAAGTTCCAAAATATCAATGTGGCCAGTGTACGTAATGGTAAACGAGCTGCCTGCATCTCAAAGAAAACTGTGTGAAAATATGTTACTATATGGTATTTGGGTTTCCGCAAAAAAGCCAATAATGTGGTCTTTCTTAAAACCATTATATATTGAACTTGCACAGCTGGAAAGTGGAGTGTCATTTAAAGATCACAACAATTGTAGTTTTACTTGCCACGCTACCCTTCTGACAATCACATGTGATTTACCAGCTTGTTGTCTTGTTTCAAACAGCACCCAGTTTAATGGGAAGTTTGGGTGCTGGCATTGTCTACAAGAGGGTGAAGTCACTGTGTCAGGAAAAGGGCACTGTAGAGTATTTCCTTACAATGCTGAAAACCCAAAGGGCCCACCAAGGACACTCGATACTATTAAATCAGATGTGAACAGTGCAATAGCAAATATCGAGAGTGGACTTTCTGATTACAGTGTAAGAGGGATCAAAGGTCCCATGTGGTTCATGTTTTTGAAACATTTTTGTGTAAGCAGAGGATTTGTGATTGATTACATGCATGGTGTATGTAGTGGCATTATGTAATGGTTGATGACCATCTGGTTCACTAAAGAATATAAGCATCATTCATACACTTTTTATGAAAAAGTCAAAGTAGTTAATGGCTATTTGAAACAGATAAAACCCACACTGGATGTTAGTAGAGTTCCAAGGTCTGTTGATGAACTACCATATTGGAAGGCCTTAGAGTTTCGAAACTTGGTTTTTATTTTATGGAATGCCTGTGTTAAAACATGTTTTAGATAGGTCACGCTATTTACACTTTTGTGTACTTATGAAAGCAATTCATAAGCTATTAAATGATGACATTAGCCAGGAAGATTTAAATATAGCAGAACAGTGTTTTCTTTTGTTTGTGCAACTCTTTAAGGATTTATATGAAAAACGATTTTTGACAATGAATGTTCATCAATTGGTCCACTTAGTAGACAGTGTAAGAGCAGCAGGGCCTCTGTTTACTGCTAATTGTTTTGTTTTTGAAGATCTTAATGGTTTCCTTTTACAACATGTGCATGGTACAGTAGGTATAGAAACACACATTCTAGATGCAGTAAATATGATAGAAGTAATACCTGTGTTAATGGAAAATCATTTGCCTCCTGATAGTGTTGAGCAGAATTTTACCAGAGTATGATGTGTTCATATAAGAGAAACAGACAACGGCACTTAAAAATTGAAAATTGCATTTACAGTTTTGGTTCTACATACCCTTACAGCTTAACAGAGAATGAATATATAGCAGTAACTCAGATTAATCATATGTTAAGCTCTGATGTAGTAGCCTATAACAAAATATTTTTAGAACGAAGCAATATTCTTGTTTACAGCTCAAATTACACTCGTATTCTGAGGAGAGACCAAAGTGTAATAAAATATGAAACAGAATCTGGAGTGTTTGCCTATGGCAGGGTCACTAGATTCATTCAGTGTAAGCAGGCAGACGTGTCTGTTAACCTAGCACTCATGGTTCCACTTAAGTGTGAATCCTATGACATCAGGGAACCAGTTCATCTGGTTGTAGTAGATAACAAGAACACAGCTATCAGGATATCAATGATAAAATGTGCCTGTTTTTACATTGAGGTAGAAAATTAATCATTTGTAAGTGAAATGCCAAATCGATTTGAAATAGATTAAGGCAAATCATGATAGAAATTTCTCCTACATGCACGTCTCTTTTTATAGTGCATTTGATTAGAAATCATCTTGATAAGCATTCTTAACCTGTGCTCCAAGGACACCTAGGTGTCCGCGACACTGACACAGGGGTCCTAGACTGCTCATAAAACATAGTAATGTTGGCCAAATAATAAAGTGTATATCAATATAGAAGCAAAATGTACAACTGAACATTCAAAAATGTTTTAGAAATGTGCAGCAATATGAAATTGGAGGCTAATAATTCATTTGGTATCCTCAAATTTATTTTTGGGAGCAGAGCAAGTACATCAAATACAATACAGTATGACCAATGGGTGGTCTCAATTGATTTTAGAAAACTTCAACCTTCAATTACAAGTAAAATGTTGGGTTTGTTTTTGCATTTGTTTGTGAATGCAATGAAATATTTTATAATTTGGGTATTTGTTTGATAGATGCTTGTTTCCCTCATTTGGTGTATTGTTTTGCGGTGGAAATCATCAAATATCAGATGGCTAGATAAAGATTCTGCTGCATAATGTGCCTCCAGTGATTGCATAATGTGTAGCATTTATTTTTGTTACGTTATTTAGTTTATCCTGCCACATATTTTCATACTTAATTGTCCCTTAACTTCAGAAACCATGCATACAATGGCTAATGTTCATCTTCATTAATGCTAGGCATTGATCTTTTTACAGTGGATGCTTATTTTACATGGTTTGTACAAAAAGAAAGTGACAAAAATAAATAAATGTTTTAAAAAATAATCTCTAACTTGTACATAGTTTGCTAAAGCACATTGTATGCTCGGTTGTGTATAATAGAAAACCTATATGTCATTTTGCGTTTATCTGCAATCATCCAATAGTTTGCATTTTTCTGGAAACCTGAAACCAAAGTGGTGGACGTGCTCTTTAAATAGATAAGCAATTCCTCACCAGAAGCAAAAACATCTTATTGAAAACACAATAGTACCTTTGAAGTAATAAGATGCTTAATTTCAAATCAGCCCAAAGTCATCAGGAACAATGTCATCTTGTAAAGTTATCTGACAGTCATTTTCAAGTCATCCTTAAATCATCAGGAATAATGACACCTTCTGAAGTCAGCAGATAATCGTTTTCAAGTCATCCTTAAATCATCACGAATAATGACACCTACTAAAGTCATCAGAAACTCATTTTCAAGTCATCCTCAAATCATCAGGCTGAGCTTTTCAGCTTTGCTGATGACTTCAAGAGCTTGATGATGTCTGATGATGTGAAAATGACATCTAATGTAGTTGCATGATCATCGGAGAACTCTAGGATGGCTTTTAAAGTAATCCTGTTTGACCTGGGTATAGCTAAAACCACATTCATAGAGTATGTAACATCCGGTGGACACATGCTGTAACAAGTTATTTCACATATGAGCTCCTCTCTATTCCCCCTTACGTCACTTATGTCACCACAGCAACGAGAAAGTTCTCGACATTTTCAGCCATGCGGCCTCCGTAGACCCCATTATTCTTGACCCCTTCAGGGCATTCTTAAAATCAAACACCCCCTTGCTTCTTCACCTTGCTGATTATATGCGTTCCGGGCATGTGGAGACCCATTGATGTGTGAGGGACATACATATGTTGTCAGTGCTTCAGAAATGGCGTATTTTGTACTGTGCAGTTTAGAATACACATGTAGCACTGAAAAGTAGAGTGAATAAATGTATGGCCAAACATTTGGGTGATCTGTGAACAAATTCCCACAGCATAAGTCGTCGCATTGCTCTATTCCATCTTTGACCACTCCATTCATATATACAATTTGCAAAAGACAATTTGCCATGCAAGGTTCATGTGTCGCAGTGACTATCAATTACATCAACATGTAGTGTAAGTTTGTTCACAGGGTGTTAGCATATTACAGTACCCATTTGTATTGATTACCACAATTGTCTTGTAATTCTGAGTTATTTTATATATTTTATATAGAAAGTTTTATAGAGGGCGAACATGACTCTTGTGGGTATCAGAGCCCTGTACATATGGCGAAAGCATGAATAAACTTCATACAATAGAAGTCAGTAAAGTAACATCACAAGGAGTACACAGTCAAGATCAGGGACCTGGTAGTGGGCCACATTAGATCCATGTCTCCTAGGGCGTAAAGTATTTCCTGTAAGAATTAGCAAAACAAGAAAAAAGTGAACTTGACGGCGAAGACATGATTAAAACTTCATACTGAAGAAGTCCGTAAAGTGACAACACAAGGAGTACACAGTCAAGATCAGGGACCTGGTAGAGGGCCACACTAGATCCATTTCTCCTAGGGTGTAACTTGAAACCTGTAACATTTAGCAAAACAAGCAAAAGTTAACTTGACCCAACATAGTACTATAATTAACAACCCTGATGGATGACGGCCCTCGGGAAAAAATAACAATTAACAAGCAAACCTAAAATAAATGGAGAACAATAAGTTGGGAGAGATGTCTGTCAGCAACGGGACATGTAAAAAAGAGCACGATGATGCAGTTAATGAACATTCAGGAAAAACGATTTGGCCTCTTTCTTGAAATAGGCCATGGAGGGATTGGTTCTCATCTCCGAAGGAAGAGTGTTCCAAATTCTGGGTGCCAGACCGGACAAAGCACGTTTGTACATACTTTTCTTCTTAAAGTTTGGTGGTTTCAAGAGAAGTTTGGCCGTACTTCTTAAGTTCCGATTGGAGCCAGAAAGAATGAGCTTGTAATGCAAAGCTTTATGCATGAGGCAAGCTTTTTTTAAAGCAAATTCTCACTTCAATAGACAACCAGTTAAGCTGCCCAAGGTCAGGTGTAATGTGATCATGTTTTTTGGATCCTATGATTAGCCTTGCTGATGAGTTGAGAGAGGCTCTGAGAGGGGTCAAGCTCACTTTAGGTAGCCCCACAAGGGTCACCAGACCATATTCAAGATGTGAGATCACCAGGGATTGTACTGCAGGTTGTAAGTCTTCGGTCGGCAGGAAACGTTTGATTTTCTTGGGGGTGTTAAGATGAAAATTGGCACCCCTAATAGTGGCACTGATGTGCACTTGCATGTTAAGTAGTTTGTCTAAGGTAATGCCTAATGATTCAGCGGAATCAACCACAAGAGGGGTGCAGTTAAGGGCTGTGAGTTGCTTTAGCCAGTCCAGGGTTGGTGCAGAGTGATTGTGGGGGGCAATCCGCAGGAATTCAGTTTTGAGTGTATTCAATAACAGATGATTCTGGGTTAACCATTGTTGAGTTTGCGAAAGAGCTTCATTTAGAATTTTAATGTCATCTAGAGAGGAGATCTTCAAGTAAAGTTGCATGTCATCCACATACATGTGGTAAAGAATGTTAGACTGGTTAAGAATGACCGTGAGATGTTCCATAAATAGGGTGAAGACCGTTGGCGAAAGTGCAGATCCGTGCGGAACTCCAATCCTAACCTGGGTACTGGAAGCAAGGGACTGGTTGAGTTTAATCATTTGCGTGCGGTTATGTAAGAAGGAAGTAAACCACTTTTGGACTGGTCCCGCTAGACCCATCCTCTGTTGTAGAAGATTAATCAAGGTTTCGTGTTTGATGGTGTTGAAAGCAGAAGATAGGTCTAGAAGTATCAGAAGACATGGGACATTCTGATCAAGGGATTTCTGTGCGTCATCCACAATGTGCTTTAGTGCAGTTTCCATACTATGCCCTGCTCTGAAACCGGATCAATAGAGGTCGAGTAGTTGAAAGTTCTCAATATGGTTGCATGTGGACACATTTCTCGAGAAGTTTGGCTAACGTCATGATGTTAGTGATAGGTCTGAAGTTGTTGGGATCAGATAAATCCGAGTTGGGCTTTTTGGTAATGGGAATGACTTGTCCAATTTTGAAGCAATCCGGGATGATCCCCTGCAGAAGGGATTCATGAATAATCTGCGATCAAAGAGGTAGAATGGGCAAGTTGAGATCTTTAAAAAATGTTGCAGGAAGTGGATCATTGAAGTGGTTGGCTGGTTTTAGAGTTACGATTTCATGAAGTAATTCTGTGTGATCTGGCAGGAAAAAGGAATTCCAAGAGGCATCATTTTTGGGAGAGCATCCGAGAGAAAAGGAGACCGTCTCGGGGCCCACCAGTTTCTCTGGAGATGTGGTGAGGATTAGGGTCGGCATCATGGGCATGCAAGGTTGGAACTCCTGTTCGATTTTCCAAGTTTTTTCTGAGAAGTGCACTGTAAATGCCTCCCAATTGGGAAGTGGCGTTGCGGAGGACAGGTTTGGGTTTGAAATGTGGTTTGCTTGCTGATTGATTATAGGTCTGTTTGTTGCGCCGTCCAGTTGCGCTCTGAAATGGTCAGATTTAGCAATGCAGATTTTTTTATTGTATGCACTTATCATTTTCCGTAGCTGAAAGAGACTGGTGGTGGAAGGCTCATTTCTCCAAGACCTCTCTAAATGCCTAAGTTTGCGGCGTTCGTCATTTAGGGAACCATTAAACCAAGCTTTGGATTGTTTAAGGGGAATCCTTTTAAGTTGTTTCGGTGCCATAGAGTCAAAGATACTGGTGATAGTGCTAATGCAATGGTCAGAAAGATCGTCTAGGTTAGTCATGTTAGGTGGATGCTGAAGACCATTCCTGGTGATGGAAGTAAGAGCGTTGATGTTTACATCTCTCATGTTGCGAGTCCATTGTTTCGCTTAAAGAGGTTGACCCTTTCTGCTTGTTGACTTTTCCAGTATGTGGAAGACAATTTGATGATGGTCCGACCAGTCGCATGGTAGGATGTCCTTCAGTTGAATGAGATTGTCTCTAGCAATATTGAGGTCCAGGGTGGCGCCTTTGATGTGGGTGGGTCCTTTACAGATCTGAGAGAAGTTGAGATCAGAGAGGAAAGTCTTAAAGGAGCTGACTGAAAGATCATTGGTGTCATTCCAGAGAAGGTTAAAGTCTCCAAGGAAGACATGGTATGGCTGAGCATGAGGTAATGAGCTCCATGATTTATTCTATGAAGATCAAATTGTCACCAGGAGGATGGTAAATCATGTGGAGCACACAGACAATCTTGCCCTTATTCCAAATTTCTGTCATGAGTAGTACACAGGAAGATGGATGAAGCTTCTGAGATTGCTTTACGTTTAGGCTGGAGCGATGAATGCAGGCAATGCCCCCCCCCCCATATTCCCTAGGCGATCACCTCGGATAATGACATAGTCAGGTGGAGGAGGTATCGTTGAGCCATGTTTCAGTGAGAATCAATAGGTCCAAATCTTGCTCTAAGATGAGTGCCGAAATATTAGCGGAATTTTTCACAGCAGATCTGCAATTGAGCAGCATAGCATTAATGTGGGGGGAGGTGTTAATCCCTTTAGTATGAGCAGTATTCATTTGGATTACATTTTCCTTATTAACCGATTTGGAGTTCACCTCAGGTTTCCTGTCAGGGTCAGGGGAAATGGCGGGCATGTTTCTGACGTAGTTAGAGGAGGCAACAGACCTCAAACTACTATATGAGACTACAAGAGACTACAAGAGCATGGATGTATTCCTCCATCAGCTGAGATGAAACCTGCAAGGTCTGTAGTGATGGTTGAGCAGGGGCCTAGATATCCCTCTGGAAGTAATTGGGGATCGCAAAAAGGATTCTTCTTCCCCAGCCCCGCATAGTCCAGATGTGTTGCAATGAATATTCGCAAGCGGAAGGTGTAGTTTCCATATCTTCTCCATATTCATGGAGAACTGTAGAATGGACTGCATGCTCTCTTTGACACTTAGAAGACCCTGCTTGAGGTCCGCAAACTTCTCCTCTAGGTATGGTCCTTTTAAGTACTGCTCCGCAGCATCAGTAGAAGACGAGTGGTGGGAACCTGGATTTTGTAGGGAACTGGACGATAGAGTAGAACCCTTACCACATTTACAAGGGGGACTAGAGTCCAGCTTGAGCGAGGATTTGTCAGCAATCAAGGATAGACTGTCAGCAAGAGATGAATCCAGAGGGAGCTGTGCCAAACCAGGGTAGGGCTTAGTATCCGGCATTTTGGTTTCAGTACAGGCAATAGGAGAAGCACAGAAGGCTGACAGAGGTGTCAAATGGTCACTTCGGGTTGGACCCGCATCTAGGTCCAACGCTCTGTAGGTGGGATTTTCTATATCATGGGGAAAAGAGATAGGGTTATCATGGCTGGACATGTAGGGGATATGTTGCACACTCTTTATCATGTTGGAGCTATGTGTCGCCCAGTGTGTAGGGCCTGTGACACAACATTAGACGTCAGTAGGGGGAGAAGAGGAGAAATCCTAGGCGCAACCCCTGGGTGGAAGCCACTAATATCGGTGCTCCCAGCGCCAAGTGTAGGAATAATCGGTGTGTCAGTGCTAGAGTTGTGCGTACTAAGAGTGTCCTCTGCGTTGTTAGTAGAGGTATTCGAAGCAGAATGTGAAGGTATAGCGGTGAAGATAATGTCAAAGCATTTGAAATTTCTGTCCATGGCTTGAATAAGGATGTTCCCATTATTATATAAGGAGATGGTTAACTCAGCCTTAAGGGCCACGGAGGGTGACGTGGTTAGATGGAAACCGTGCAGAGTTTTGGCCAGTAGCTTGGTATTCAGCATAGAAGTTAGAGCCTTTCTCCACTGGGCTCTTCTATTATGTAGAAAATGTGGTCAGTCACCATAGTACCCTTAGAAGTAATAAAAATGTCCGATATAAGAGTTTCCGGCCAGTTTTTGAGGAGATTGTGTTTGTAGGTCTTTTTCGATTTCAATGATAATTTGGGGGGGTAGATGATCTTACAAGCATTCAAGCCAAGCTGAGCAGGTCAGAGGAGCTAGCGGTGCATTGCGACATGCTGAGATAAGGTCATATATAGTGGAGAGGAGATGGTCCAAGTAGATATGTGTACTCTACATTGAAGGGGTAAAGTAGTGGTATACAGGAAATAAATAGCAGGCATAGGTACCCTGAAAAACCATAAGCGTCAATTGAAATTGACACATAAACGAAAGTCTATGTATCATGTCATTCATAGCTTCACAATTGGGACATTCGCATAGCAGTATGAGTAATGGATCAGGGTATGTGTCACACACACACCGATGTGTACACAGTCCCTGTTGTGGTAAAACATTGACTGTTTAAGTAACACAAATAACTCACAAAATAATCTCAGTGATCTACACTCACCTATGTCTGATTGACTCAGACATCAACGTCAACCTAAGAATGCAGTTACATCATGTAGAACACAGAATTGCTGATTACACAACAGGCTCACAGGCCAACATGTTGGCACTATTACTGATTGCACCAGTGATGTAAGAACACTTATGTTATCGCAAATACCCAACTTACCAATGGAGGGTGTTGTCAAGTCATTGGATCAAAGACGATTGTCATGCTATGTTACATGTGATAGGCCTACCATCCCATGGCACACAGTAGTGAGTGAGCATCACACATTCCACATTGTAGACCATTGGTCTGTTCAGGGCAATGGTCAGCCGTATTATTCAACAACATGAGATGAATCATCACTTGAGTCAGTCATGTAACAGCTCATGTCAGGTTCATGGATAGGTGACTGGTCACTGCTGTGCAGCAGCTTGATACAGACAATAGGCAAAGGACATCATTATTCACCTACTACCAGACCTACTCATCTTGTGTATTTGAATGTGGGTCTCCATCAGTTCAGATGGTGATATTCATGTATGTGAGCTGAAAAATGTTCAGACCACTCGTACAGCTCTGATCATGACTTGCCCTCTTGTCGCTGCGGTTGGACCCTCAAAAGTCTTTCAAGGCCAGGATAGGCCACCGCAAGTATGCAACCCATTAGATGGGTCAGGATGCGGTGTGCGGCCCGCACATGTTGGGAGGACAGCCCCAGCTAGATCTCCAAGATCTTCTGGGTCCAGATCCTCAGGTCCTCCCACCTCTTTTGGCAATTGAAGCTACTCCACCTGCAGACCCCCAGGGTCTACACCTTTTTTGTGATGGTCTTTTAGATGTCACAATTCTAATGGGCTTTGAGCCGCATAGATGCAAGAGAGGAAGCAATAAGTTTGTAATTGAAAGTTAATGTATATCACTTTTGATGTCACACATGTGTATTGCATCTGCCACAACCTGACACCAATAATGATCACACAACATGTGTGTATTGCACATGCTGAGATATACAAACACCCCAATGCACACTTCTGAAATATTCTGCTGAATACCATTATCCCTGTTAAGGTCCCTAAATCACAAATGTACCACACTCATATGAAATAACCCAGGGGTGAGCTACCTGTAGTGTGATGTGGGATACAATAAACTGACAAAACCGTGTGGCCTTTAGAAGGCTGCATAACTTTAGGCAAAAGTTTACATCCATCTGTGAATGCAGTTACATTGACTTTAGATCTACAATCCATAGAGACTGGTATTTGGGGAATGGCCCACAGACTTTCACTTAACCCACTATGACTAACCTGCCATGTGTGTCAGTGAGAGGATGCTCACTGAGGTGATATGGACATGTCTACTCCGTGATGCTGCACAATGCTACAGCTTATTGAGTATGTGTGCCTTGTACTAGACTCACAGGACACCTTTTGTAATATACGAGACTGTCACAGTGATGCCATCAATATACCATAATAAGTCCGCCCTGGATTAGTTGAATGTATGGTAGCTGCTGATTCACCTAACCAACATCTCATTTCGACTAAGCAATGATCTGGACTGTGACTGTGTTACATTTTTAATTGGCCTGTCTGTGGTAATTGTTGCATACTGTTAACAGATCACTGGTAGTAATGAGCCTGTGTTTGTGAAATTACACACTTTGACACCATCTGCATTGGACAGAAGTATCAGGTCATGAGGTTACCTCACTCACCATGAAACAGTTTGTCCATGTGCGACCAAGCAGGGGTAGTGTTGGGGTGGGCACAACTCAATTTGTCATCACAATTTAAAAAGGAGGACTACAGTGCCATATCTCTTGCCATCAGTTGTATTGCCACAGACACCCTGCCCCAATCTGGAGCACGCTTCTGACTGACCCCAGCTCATTGTCATGCCTTCCCCTATGCAGGCTGAGCATGCCAATGTCCCAACCCCAGCACATTACCAACATACCCCAATCACAAACTCAATGCTCGTGGCATCCTAAAGGGGTCTGTGAATCATTGCTACCTCCTGTACAACGTTTTGGAGAGCCCAAATTTAGGTTGAGTAATATGTGTGGCCAGGCACATTGCTTATATCAGCCTAATCTCTTCTTGACAGAGTACATAAAGTACTCATGCTGCTAAGTAAATGCAAATGTTTTCATATATGGCATTATCAGAGTTGTAACAATATTACATGTACCATTAAATGTGTGAATGCATGAATGGCAACATACACCCAACATGGACTCCAGCCTTTTCATATTTCCCTAAACAATGGTGATGTCACATACACAATGTAGCGAGCTTCAAATGATACAACACTATATAGTTGTATAATGTGACTCAGGGGCACACAGTAGCCTGTGAATATGCCAAGTTGGAGATACACAGTTATATTTGTTGTCATAACTCACCTGTTCCTCTGGTGAGCCATAGTTCTGGACATACAGGGAGAGGGCCTCGGCTGCTAGCATTTCCATTTCGTATGCAGAGAAGGCAGTGTCTCTCTCCACTTTTTGGTCTGCCATGAGTGCTCCTAGAGGTGGCAAATAGCAGCTGAAGTGGAGGAGGTGTTGATTGCAGCAGGGCCTATAAGCAAGTGAGTGTTTTTTTAAACTGTGGAGTACATGTATGCGATGTACGCGGTAATCAGTGAAGGCGGACACAGCCATTGGCCCAATATCATCACAATCAACAACATTAGCCTATGACAGTATCTGTCATGGGGTGAACCGCCCACTGTGTTTACAACTTCCCCCAGTGGCGTTACTTTCAGATTGTACCAAGAGAGAAGCCAGGCAGTAGCCATGTGAACAGTTGAAAGTAGTGTTATCTTTATTTAAATGAGTTACATGTTGACATGGGAAGTCATCCATAGCCATGTAATTTCCTTGAAACTCACCCTCTGTGTTGTGTGTTACTGGGTATTATCGCTAGATTAGAGCGGTGCAGTGTATACTAATGTTGACGTATTTTGCCGAAACATAAAAAGGTGCAAATTTCACCTGAGTGCGGCAATATTTGCACATCAATGCTACAAACACATGTAAAGTGCACAATGGGAATTATTGCGGGATGCTGGACAGCAGACTACTAACATGTTACATATGCATATTAAAAAGTTCACCAATTATGTTGTGTCACATGATTTTCTAAATGAATTTGCACATATGTTTTTGTGACCATTGTACTGATATGTTGTCACTTTACACATAGGTACCCTGGGAGAGGGAGAAGAAGGTAGTCTCCAGTGTACCACCCATTTCTAGACCTACAGACCATGGAAGAAAGGGATGAAATAAAGTTTCACTGGAGTAGGCAATCCATACTTGAAGAGGTGGAAGGTGGTGGAAAAGCCCTGGCCGGAGTTATGTTAAAGTCCAGCAGCACCCCAATAAGGGAACTCATGTTGGTGTTGTGGGCTGCCAACTCCATGTGTGTCCCTGTGTACCTGCTTTATCTCCCTGATTTTGGTGAGTATCTGGTCCATCGTGTCTTGGGAATCATGGTGTGCTCCCAAGACTTAGTCAATGTTAGACTGTGTGTGAGTGGCCCTAGTGGCCTCACTCAGCTGGCCCACAGATACTCTCCCATGACCCCACCCCCATGAACCGGTTTCCTTTGGACAGCTTGCCACACCCCAATGGATCCCGGCTCTTCTGTTGAAGGGGTGGTGACAGTAGCATCTGTAGCCAGGACTAGGGTGCAAATGATGGAAGACACTGTGGTTCAGTACACAGGTTGGTGGGACTACTGGTGTTAGAGTTGCTGCAGCTGGGGCAGAGTGTTGTGGGTCTAGTGGCACTCACTGTTGCTGTGTGCCCAGCCTGACCTGATGGACAAGCACCGTCATCCATGTCAAGATTTTCAGGACTGTCCTCATCACTGTCGGCTTGCTCCTGGGTTGAAGGAGAAAAGTCATAGGTAGAGAATAATGTGTTGATAGATTTTAGTGGTAATGCACATGTTAAGCAGACATTTTCGGACTCCATACACATGTACTTCTGATGCACAGCTCATACCATATCCTGATTTGTAGCCAATTAGATTAATTAGTAGGCATGACATCTATAAACCATTCTACCCAACACTGTGAAGACGTGACATGTGAATTTAACCATTCAAAGGCTGAGTGGAGTACAAAACAGTAGATAGTACAACTTGGTTGTGTCTTTGCCATTAGCAATCATGTGATCAGTGCAGGGTCAAAGGGTCATCTGGAACTTAAAATATTTTGATTTGGGTTCATAGCTTTCTAGGTTGGGCAAACACTCTTGCTGTGGGGTCACTCATGCCATCAATTATTTCAGTTGTTGAGACCATGGCTACATACAGGACAGTATAGTGACATATCACTGAGGAGAGAATTGAATTTAGATTGCTCACTCCATGCAAATTGAAGAACAGTTGTTATTTGTGAGATATGACAATCTTCAAAAGCATATTTTAATCTTGTTTTGGGTAACTGAAGCAGGGCATCATGGTAGTTGTAGTCATTTCCAATCCAACTAGTCTACACTATCTAGTTGGTTAGTGTGACATACTTGTTGACATAAAGCTGTTGGTACGGCCCATCCCTTTACATTGGGGCATATGAGATGTATCAGGGAGAATTATATTTTTTGCATCCCTTACAGACATCATTCCATCATGTGTGGAGATTGATGCAACATGCCCTATGTGTGACACTAAACATTCACACAGACAATAAGCTTTGCTGATTGGATGTTAGGAAATATGCGGAAATCAAATTGTTAACAGCTGGTTTGTGAACACACAGGGGATTTAGATTTCATGTGAGTTTGTAAAATGTCACTTACCGGACTCCTCCAGGCATTCCATGCATACCTTCAGTGTATAGGATGGTCAAGACCTTCTCCTCGCGGGGGAAAAATGTACAGGTATGCTAGGAGGATCACCACCAGTCCTCTGGCCCTCCAGGTGTTGCTTGGAGGCCAGGTTATGCACCTTCAACCTCAGGTCATTCCATCTCTTCCTAATTTCCCCCTGTGTGTGTAGTATGGTAGCTACAGCATTCACTTTGTGGATTATTCTCAGTGATAGTAGTATTTTGGACTTGGGCTTCAAACAGATGTGGCTCTACTCTAATGATATGACTGGCAACTCTTGCACCGAAAACTTTTGATTTTTGGTCTGGCCATTATCAAAAAATGAACAAACTAACAGTAAAACAGCTAATTACACCAGGGGGAAAAACAGGTGAGCAGGAAACGTGTATGGAGAGCTACAAGTGTTGGAAAAAAATATAGCCTGTCTTTTCTGGCCCAGATTTGTCTCACACATGCTTTGGAGCTCTGGAGTGGCACAGGATCATGGTATGAAATGGGGTGTATTTTATTGTGTGCTATGCAGGTATCTCCAGTTGGCCAATCAACACCAGGAGGCAGATTTACAAGCCCGCTGCACCACCAGTACATCACTTTTTGTGACATACTGGTAGCATATTTCTCTGTCCCATATTTACAAGGACAGGAAAAGCCACCCTGCATGGCTTTTCCTGTCCTTGTAAATATGGCCCCTTGTAAATATGGCCTCTGGAAATGTGTGTGAATGCTACGCCTCCCCAGAGGAGGCATAGGGTGGCGCAACGAGAATACATTTTTCATTTCTCCTTGTTTTTTCCTCTTTCAATGCGTGCTGCATTCTACAGCACCCATTGAAAGAGGAAAATGCGTGTGGTGATTGTTTGTGTGCAGGAAGGGGCCCCTTCCTGCACAAAAACAATTTCTACATGACCAGGCATCCTTCCACCATGGTGCAAGGGTGCCTGCGCAGGCACATGGCAGCTGTTTTTGTGCCAGCGCAGGGGATAGCACAGGAATGCAACATATTATTGTAAATATGTTGCATTCCTTTGCTTTAGAAGTGCCTCAGCGTGGCGCAGCCAAAGGGCTTGTGTTGCCGCACTGCGGCACTGCCTCGTAAATCTGCCCCTAGGTGTTTTGTATTTGTGGCCATCCGATGACCACTGTTCAGTTGCTTTGCTGAGCGTGAACTGCAATGGTTTCCCGCCATTGGGGATCTGCCACAAGGGCGCCTCCAGTACTAATGTTTTTTCGTTTTTTGCTTGTTGGCAATACATCGCCCTGATGGTGTACTTATTGCCAACATTGCAGTCTGCTGCATTGCTGGCGGGGAGCACTCTGTCGTGGATGTCTGCCGCTCAACCTCCATGCATCTTAGGGTGGGAAGAACTCCTCTGAGCCATCAGTGTGTTTTGGACCGCCGCAACAGCAGCTTGGCGGTAAGACCCTTAAACTTGTAATCAGGCCTTCAATGTAGAAAACAATTAAAAAACAGTCCACTCAAATAGTTGTCAACGTTTCAAGCCCTCAAAAGGATTTTTTAAACAAGGATCATCATCAGGACGGAAGAATATTATGAAAGCACGACGGATTTGTGATAGTATTTTACACATTTGAATTGTGTAACATAACAGGGAGCTACTTGGAACCATCATTGGAGGCGTGGGCCTCTTGGTCACTAAGCAAAATGAAGTGGGTAAAAAAACAGTGAAATGATGAGTATGACTATTTGGGCCATCTCTAAATAGATTTAGATGACTGTATGCCCACCGTCTGTAATACACAATAATCGAAATGCCACAGCTTTAATTTTAATAACTAATTGTCACCTGATTAGATCAACAAAAATAGAATAGTATATTCTAGGTGTGGCAATGGAGTAATGTTAAGGGGACTCAGCCATGTGTAAAATCAGAAGCTAATATGGCCAAACCCAAGGAGTCCCAGTTTACTCTGGATGATGTCAGGATAGTTTGAAATGAAAACCGTCATCCGATCGGTGTAATGAGGCAATCCATCACACTCAGCAGACACAAATCGATACCGTCAAACCTAGCAGCCCACAACTAAAATATAAGTAATATAAGTATTCATTAAATTACATAATTAACATCAATTAAATAATTAACAATTAATAATGTTAACTTTTTCTATATTAACTTCCCACCCTATACCCCTACAGACCTAGAAGCCCACAAATAATTATCATTAGCTAAATAACTTTCCAATCTATCCCCCTATAAATCCAACAGCCTGCTACAACAATATAAATTAGTATACAAAAAATTAAATAACAAATTCTAAATCACTTAAAATTACAAGCTATATTAAAAAAAATCTTCATATAACCACTAATAACACATAAAATTAATATATATTTTAAAAATTAGAAATCGATATTTTTTAAACCACTTTAATACCGAAAATGACACTATCGATATTACTTAAAAAAAGATTATCTAAAAAAAACGATATTCTTGTCAACGATATTTGTGCAGCACAATATTTATTTTCCGATATTTCTGCCTCTAAATATTTTTAAATTGATATTTTGTCCAAACACGGATGAAAGCAAGTAGTCATAGGCCTGGATGTTGAATTGCCAGAAATATTTCATTCAAAAAGACATGAATAAAAACCTCCAAAATGGTCTGGAAGCATGGTTTTAGATTTGATTCTTGCTATGGAATCCATGTGTATCAGCAAGAATAATGTTTCTTGCTCATTTTTTATTATCCCTATTCATACATAATATGTATATTTATCATATCCAAAAAGGGGAGAGTAAAAAGTTGAAGATGAAGGGATGGGGCTCAGAAAAATGCAAATGGCATACAGTTATATGCATTTTTCAAAAATGTGTTGGTTTTGTGATGATAAGAACCTTTGTATCAAAGGCATTTTCTTGAACCTTGCAGAAGACAAACTCATTTTCTTATTAACTATTGACACAAAGTACCAAAGTGTTTTATGGGTGAGAGCCTAGAGTTGACTAAAAGGGCTATTTGGACTCTTTCTAAATCACTCACAGGTGAGGGATGAAAGGGGTGTTCCCATCCTTTTTGTGAGATGGGATATACTAATGTCTTTTTTTTACATGTTTCGTTTTTATTTGCACATATTCAACAAATACAAACAGATCATCCTTCCCCCCTCCCTACCCCATTCCCAACACGCTCGGAAATTATATCAAAAGAGCATAAACAATGCAATTAATGACTATCAGGTAGAGAATATATATACAACATACGTTACAGAATTCAGAAAACTAGGAGCCTGCTGTCTAAGAATATACAAGACTGTGTAATACACTACTGAGCATCATAAAATTTAGAAACTGCGAGTAGGCGAGCCAGCCACAACTGAAACAGTGGAGGTTGTGGATCGAGCCATACCAATGCAATTGCCAGTCTTAAAATCGTCATTGCAACCACAAGGAAATATTCTGTATCCTGCACCAGTTCCTGTTAGAATCATTTTTGGGGTCAATGAAACTTCTATATTCAACTTGCTATAATACAATCTGGGATTTCATTTTTGAGAGGACTTGATAAAGTGCAAGTGGTGAACATTTGTACTATATCGGCACAGGACAATGCACAATGTTGACAGCTTTTTTTTTATTTTTTTAAGTCCTCATACACCATTATATGCGTTCAGAATCAGCTCTTTCACTTTCTGGAGCCTCCTTTCCAGTGATTTAGCGCCACCAGTTTGCAAATTTCAGATCTGAACATTAATGGGAGCACTTTACACAGAGCCTCTCTTGTCAGTTCAGTTTTTCTACCTGGGAGACCCTATAAACTGATCCGAGAGGTCAATACTTCTGTGCAAAGGCATAATCATTGGACAAATAAGTCTCTATGATCACAGCTTATCAAGCCAGCTGATGCATGGCAACCAGAATAGTTTCTTCTTTTTCCTAATGGCTCTATATAGTTTTATTGTGTATTTAATTGCATTTACCCAATCTAAGAAGGTCGGGGAGATATTCTTCAGCCAACATTTGCAGATTTCTCTTCGAGCCAGTAATACCAGGTAAAAAAACAATTTGTTTGTATCACGTGGTAATGACTCATAATTCGATAAAATACCAAAAAATACCAGAGTTGTGCTCACCTGGATTTTGAAATTGAACATAGCTTTCATACCTTCCATGACTGCTTCCCAGAATTTTTGTAACATTGGACACCCCAGGAACATATGAATGTCATCTGCTTTTTCCTGCTGGCACTTTGGGCAACAGGGCATAGGACCCCTCGAAAATTTGGACAGCCTGAGAGGTGACCAATACACTCTGTGAAGAGAGAAAATATGATTCCTCTTTAAATTGGCTGCAGACACTGTAGAATGTAATAGATCGAAGGATACTTGACAGATGACGTCTAAACTGTGATCTAACAGCTGATCTCCCCATAGCTGAATTGGTAACATCAAATCACCATCCGCGATATCTATCATCATCCAGTAGAAATGTGCTATTTCTTTCTTGTTCCGAGTGCTCGTAAATAGCGCTTTCTCCAAGTCATTTGAAATGCCTACCGTTGTACCAATTGCCTGGCTCCAACTATTTATTTGCAGATATTTAAATCTTGAAATTCTGCAGTCCGAAATGATGTTCAGCTCTTCCCACGACAACAGACAGCCCTCCGGCATTAGTTGCGCCCATTGCTCCAGCCCCGCCTCTTTCAGAGGGGTTGCCAGTACATCTTTAGTCCACTCCGGTGATCCTGGAGCTTCCCATATAGGAGCCAAGGCACTGTCGTATGTAATTTACGAGATCTTCCTGACTTTGTGCCAAGTAGTCGCCATGTCTCTTAGTGTCTTTAGACGGACTTTCTTGAAAAAGCGCGGATCTCCAAATTTATAGAGAAAAGCTTGGTCACCTCCTTTTATCTCCCATAGCATTGCCTTAAACATATTACCTATATCTGAATCATCTGGCTGTTTCAGAAGCATTTTCCCTGCCCTTGTTAAAAAGGCCCATGCATAGAGAATTGGATCTGGTGCACATAGTCCCCCTTTATTTTTTTTTCTACGCAGTTTTTTCCATGATATTCTTATAGCCTTACCAGCCCAGATGAAAGAGTTCATCTTGGCTTGTGTTTTTCTTAGAGCCTCCTCCCTAAATGCCAGTGGGATATTTTGGAATAGAAAAGTGAGCTTGGGTAGGAGCATAATTTTCACTAGATTAACTCTGCCTATTTATGTCAGAGGAAGAAACGCCCAATTTTTTTAAGAATCAGCAATTTCTTTATCTATTTTGGAAAGATTTATAACAGGAATCTGGTGAATATTTTGCGTGATTCTAATACCCAGATACCTCATCTCATTTTTCAATATAGGAAGACGTACATTCATATTCCAAGCCATGCACTCCGTCTTTGACTGGTTGATTTCATACCCTGAAATTTGTCCGAACTGTGAAGCTATATTATATATTGCTGGAATAGCTATTGTAGCGTCTGACGTGTATATCATCATGTCGTCAGCGTAGAGGGATACTTTCTTTTCCCAGTTTCTAAACTTAAAGAGAACTATGCTATCTTGCATTCTAATCCTCTGCGCTAGTGGCTCTATATAGAGGTTAAAAAGTAACGGTGACAAAGGGCACCCCTAATCAAGATTGAGCAGAGAGATAGGCCTGTATGAATTGCATTAATTTGCTGACTTAGATGGTTTTAAAATCAGGGCAACCGTAGCTTCATTCCATGAGGGGGGCACCTTTCCTCCATTCTCAAAAATGGGCGAAAATAGTTTATACATCACCGGGACGAGAGGAGCCGCTAATGTTATATACAGCTCAGCTGATAACCCATCCGGTCCGGAAGCATTGCCCTTATTCCCTGACTGTATTGCTTTATTTATCTCAATAAAGCTAATCGTTTTATTGAGATAAGTAGTCTTACCCGTTTCAATTTTATTTAAAGGCCATTGATCAAGCCAGGAAGGAATCAAGTTCTCTTGGGGAATTAAATCTTCCTTATAGACCTTATCAAAATGCATGAGGAAGGCTGCTTCAATATCTTTGGGGTTGTCAAGTAGCTTACCGGAAGACTCACATAATACTTCCTTTATATTATATTTATTCAAGTCCTGTTTGGTTTTCCAGGCTAGAAGCTTACCGCTAGATTCCCCATATTCAAAATGGGCCAATTTGCTGGCCTCCCACCTTTTCCTCAACCTAGAATCCAATACCCCAGTCAATTGGAGTGTGGCTCAATGATTAGAGCGGCAGACCCTGATGCAGAGGTCTAGCCCGGGACCAGGGTTCAATTCCCCGCCTCGGCAGGTCTTGGGCTCAAAAATTCCACGGACCTGATAATTCTCGCCTCGGTGCCTATTCCAATCATGGAGTCCCACTCTGCAACTCTGGGCAATAGCTTGCTTAATCTCCACAACGGCCCCCACAACGCTAAGGATGCCTGGCTTCCACCTTGGGGGTGCCCAGGAGTGGACGCCTCACAGGGAAAGCCAGGATGGGTTCCACAGCGGTATTCGTACAAGCGCCTTGAGACCCTTGCGGGTGAGTAGTGCGCTATACAAGTATCAAATTTACATTTACAATTTGAGTTTATAAGATGATAAAGTCTCGGCGATGTCCTCCTGAGGTGTGTCCCTTTGAGCAGCAAGAACTTGCTCAATATTGCTGATTTTTACCTCAATTTCTTCTATCTCCGCCTTATATTCCCTTTGCCTGGCAATTTGAATAGACGTAATCTGACCTCTCAGGTAGGCTTTATATGCATCCCACACCATTTCTATTGAGGTGGTCTCTAGGTTGATCGAGAAGAAATTTTCTGTGTCAGCTGCCAATTTTTGCACTATTTCTTCCTCTAATAGAATAGTTCGATCGGGAGTCCATCTTTTAGTAGCCTGCTGCGTGGAGAGTTTCAGGGCTAACGGAACTACCGAATGGTCAGATAGATGGCTTCCTATATGTCTTGAGTCTACCACCCAAGTTAACATTTCCACACTTATCAGAAAAATGTCTAATCTAGACTTATGCCCATGCTTTTTGTTATGGAGGGTGTACCCCCTTTTACTCCCCATCTTTTTCCTCCATATGTCTATCCAGCACAATTGCTTTATTGCACTTATTAAGGAAGATCTCATTTTGCAGTTCTGTAGTGACCTACTCTTATAGGTTCTATCCAATAAAGGGTCTAAGACCAAGTTAAAATCCCCGGCTAACATTAGTGGGTTTTGGAAGCTTAATAACACTGCCAGCAACTCCCTCAATGGAGCTGGGTCATGCAGATTAGGTCCGTAGTAACCTGCCACAGTAAATTTGTGCGTATGAAACCTTATCTTAGCTATGGCCCATCTACCCTTCTTGTCAGCTTTAGAGCCTTCAACCCCTAAAGCTGAATTTGTTTTAATAAGAATGGCCATACCCTTCGTAGTTATATGCTGTGTAGTGCAGATTACTTCCTGGATCCAATTTTTAGTGTTACACAGATCCTTCATCTCTTTTTCATTGAGATGTGTCTCCTGGAGGATAAGTATTTGTTCAGGTATATCTTTCAGATATTGAAAGATTCTCTCCATTCTATATTTTACCCTCAGTCCATTAAGATTCCAGGATAGGACCTTTAGATATGATACTTGATCAATCGTATGTTGTGCCATTCCTCACAGTGTAGGTAGGATATTGTTTAAGTAACATATACTGGCGTTTTGGACTTATTAATTTTTTATTTTTTTCCCTATGCTCCCCACCACGTGACCACCCCCCTCCCCTCCTCTTTTCCACCCTAGTGCTCCCCTGGAGAACCCCCCATCTTCCTCTTGAGGCCCTACTCTGGCCTTGAGGCATCCCTTCCAGGTACCTAGGACGGAGATTGAGTGAATGTCGGTTTCTTGAGAAAAAAAAAAAAAAAGGAAAGTAAAGCTCAGAGCTTAACAAGAAAAGGAAGCATAGAAATAGAGAAGAAGTTCAGAGGATCCTGCAGTTCTATCGGGCAACTGGCTAACTTTATACCTCTGGTAATGATTGTAAAAATACTTCTGCTTCTTCCACCCTTTTGAAAACCCGCATTTTATTGTTAAACATTACTTTTAAAGTTGCAGGAAATTTTAACTGAGCTGTTGCTCCCTTCTGTCTAAAGGGGTCTAGGAGCTGGCCTAGCTCCCATTGTCTAGAGGCTGTTAATGAAGACACATCCGATCTAATCAGAAACGATATAACCTCTGCATTTAGTTGGCTCTTTTTTAAGGCTCGGGTTAATATTTCATCCTTGAGGCTGTAGGTTAGAAAGTGTACCAGGATCTTCCTAGGTCTAGTTTTGTTTGGGTTCAGTCTGAATGGGTGTCAATGCACTCTCTGAATATCTATCATAAGGTCTTGCTCTGAAGAGTCGATTAAGGTGAATTGTTTAATCAACTTAGCCACAAACTCTTTGATATTGTTCCCCTCTGCTCCTTCCGGAACTTTGAGCAAGCGCAGATTGTTCCTTCTCTGAAAATTTTCAATAGATTCAATCTTCTTCTGGAGCCCCAGTTCATGCTCTTTTAATTTAGCAAGTTGCCTTGAGTTTTCAGAGGTTTGAACTGTCAGTTCTGCCACCGTGGACTCAAGAGCGGCAGCCCTGACTGTCAGGGAGTCTAGCTTATCCTCCAGTTTTTCACAAAAATACATCATTTCAGACTGATTTTTTTCCGAGACCTGGAACCTAACCTTCATTTCCTCACTTAAGGAATTTAATAGATGCAAAACAGATTGGTGCATAGGCAGATCTCCTAAATTGCCATTGGGTAAGTCAATACTCCCTGCTTCCTTTGCCATATTTTGAATCTCCCTTGATACAGTCTCACCTGTACAATTAGGGCCTGTGTCTTGTACCTTGTCCCCTGCTTTGTCGCTCTCCTCAGACATTATAGAGCCTCCTACTTTGGATCCTTCCAACTGCCCCTCCAATAATTGAAATTTGTTCGGACTAAGAACACCTTCTGGGTAGTTGTACGGCCGTTCCAGATAGGTACTTGTTCTATCTAGGTCGCGTGTCGACGGCTTCAGTATAAGGGTGTTAGGCACTACCTTGAAATAATCTTTTAACGATGGTATAAGTTTTGCTTTAGGTTGGATTTGAAGAGGTGGTTCAGTTGGCAGGTTTAGTACAGTCGCCTTTAGATTTTTACTCTGTTTTTTTTTTACTTTGCTGATCTTGCAAACTTAGGGCCTTTTGCAGAAACTGCGGATTTTGAATCTTTGGACTGCCTTCCAGACCCACTGAGATTGTTATGTGGCTTGATATCAGGTGATTTTAAGCTGCTTCTTAAGGCATAACTTGATATATAAGCCTCATCTGTGGAATCTAGAAAGTCCACTATGCTATTTTGACTGCATTGATCTACGAGATTTCTCTCTGTGACCTCTTGTCTCCTGCCCCTGGCCTCTCACTCCTGCCCATGTGCAACCCCAGAATCCACCCTCTTCAATGGCCTCACTTGGCTTAAATTATCAGCAAAGTCATTAGCTACTCCCCGTAGACCTTTATTATCTCTGGGGAAATCTGGGACATTGAGCCCTGTAAGGCCCCTGCCTTTTCCTCTAGGGGAGAGTCCAGCCACCGCTCTGCGACCTCACCGGATCTCTGAAGCGGCCCTCACCCACTGCGCAACCCCCTCCTCATGTGTAGCAGCCCCCTCCTGTCTTGCTACACAGCCCGGCCTGTCCGTGGCCGCCGCCACCGCTCCAGAAGAGACCAGCCCTGCCACCGCTGTCAGTTCTCTCAAGGGGACCCCAGGTCCCAGACAGACAGACTCAGGACTCGGTAAAACACAGAAGATTACCATAGGAATGACCCCAGTAACGACGCCGCCGTTTAACTACTGCTGCGATTTTCAAAACACAAGCACTGGCAGTTACGAGTCTCTCCAGACTTCTTTTCTGGCATAAGGCATCCCACGCCGCCGTCTCTCCGAATCTTACTCTGTGCTCCGGCGAAGCCACCAGCTCACCCCACAATGAGAGACACCGCGTGCCTGAGCCCCAGCGATTTTTCTGAACTCCAACTTCAACTCGCTAGGCGTCCCCTGAAGCGTCAGCCTGCCAAACCATCAAGCCGTCAGCACTTGCAGCACTTTTCGGCTCGTCCTCTCACAGCCTCATATCCTTCTCCGGCAATACCATTCCGTTTTTAGCCCTTTACTTTTAATATCTCGAGCTCTTTAGCTTCAAACCCTTTAGCCGTTAGCCGTTCATCGTTGAGAAACTCCATCTACGTCCCGTTCCTTTGGAGCCTCTGCGACCTGCTAGGCGCTGGCCGCCATGTTCTCCCGCCACAACGTGGACAGCTTGTCCGACAGCCCGTACCCCATTTCGCATCTCTACCTGGCATATAATATAGCATAAAAGTGGTCTTATAAAACTGTGCTTTTAAATTAGCAGACATTAAAACTGTATGGGAGAGGCTAAGATCTTTTGAGAGATCAGCTTCTGGTATGCAATCTTCTCTTGCCACTTACAAGAAACTTTATCAAGGTCATCCTTCATTTCGTGATTTAATAGATGATATATTGTCCTGATGCGTATATGGGTCTGTGCCCATAACATTTTCACCAGTTCTTTCATATTAAAACCATTGGGGCCACCCCCTTTGTGCTGTAAAAAGACCCTTATTTTCAGGTACTTAAATAATTCCTTATTGTCAACACCAAACTCAGCATTCAGCTCGTCGAATGTAACCAGGCCATGCAGAGAAAAAAAGTTACCTAATTTATCTATACTGGCCAGGGCCCAATTTTTTGTATAGCCATCACTAAAGATACCAGGCAGATTCGAATTGTTCTGGATAGGGGTATAATGGCTCAGTCTCCCTAAGCCAGGTAGTTTCCACACTGCTGACCATACCTTAAAAGCAACCAGGAGGCACTTAAACCACACTTTTTTGTAGTAACTAAGTTCAAGTTGCCTCCATAGGCACCCCCAAGCCTCTTTTCCAATTAACAGTTCATTTATAGTAGGAATGGATCGTGGGGAATCATTTGATGGAGGTTCCATCAGCAAAATACGGCTATATTGCTACATCGTGGCCCAGTAACACAATTTAAGATTCTGGAGCGCCCACACTCCTGTCTCTTTTGGAAGTGAGAAGTACGTCAATGCTCTCCTAGGTCTGGTGTAGGCCCATAAAAATCTTGAAATATTAGAATCCAATGGTTTTAACCAATCATTTGAGAAACCCAGGGGATTGATTTAAAAAAGTATAAAACTTTAGGGAAATTTTTATAAGAATGCAATGGCCGATCAAAGTAAGATGTAAATTATTCAATCTTGATAGGTCTTTCTTAGTCTTAGCTAACAGGGGCTCTAACTTTAGATTTATGATTTTCTCAATGTTAGAGAATAAACAGACTCCTTAATATATTGCTTGATTGGTTACTTGTTTATCTGTGCAAAAAACCTTGTTATTAATAACAATTTGAGTTTTCTCATTATTCAAAGAAAAGCCAGAGATGTCCCTAAAGAGGGAGGCTTCCTCCTCTATTGCTTTGATGGCTGTTTCGGTGTTAGGGGTCACTGCTGCGATATTGTCTGCATAAGCTAGAATGTTGCTTTCGAATCCCTGGACGATTATTGGCGGGATTGCGATATTTTGAGTGATCTTTGTTATAAACGGATCGATATACAACGAGAACAGAAGTGGGAAGCAGGAACATCCCTGCTGTTTTCCAAGGGTAATTGTTACCAGCTCTGGCTTATCCCGGGACATGCAAATATTTCCTATTGGGTTAAAATATAAAGATTTTACTCCCTGAATAAATCTTGGGCTAATCTCCTTGCTTACATAACGTCCCAGAGATAGTGCCAGGAGACCCTATCAAATGCTTTTTCAGCATCAAGTAAAATTAAAGCCATAGTGTCTCCTGTCACTTGTACTGCATCGAAAAGCAATATGGCACGTCTGATTTGATCTGTGGTATCCCTCTCCGCAGTAAATCCAAGTGTTTGGTTTGCAAACAAATTTGCTATAACCTGGGCTAGTCTTGTCGGCTAACACTTTTGAGTATATTTTTGAGTCGCTGTTTATTAGTGTTATCGGCCCATATGACCCTAACTCCACTGCTGGTTTATACTTTTTCAGAAAAACTAAAATTTTTGCAACGGATCACGAGGCCAGAGAACTGACGCCATCATATATTTGATTAAATAATGCAGTCAACTGATCTTTCAATTGGGAGGCAAATATTCTATACAATTCCGAAGAGATTGAATCTACTCCTGCCGCTTTACTAAGGGTAGACTATAAAGGGCGAGAATAATCTCCTCCCATGATAGATCTCCCTGTAGGGATTCCCCCTCGGTGATGGACAATTTGGTTGCGACCACCGTTTGAAGAAATTCTTCAGCCGTTGATGATCTACTCCTAATATCTTCAGTGTATAGGACTTAGTAATAATTTTAGAAGGCACTTCTGATTTTGCGTGAATCTGAAACTAACCCAAGATTGTGATCACAAATTTCTCTTATCTCGCTGCTAACATTTTTCTGCCGTGCTCTGACAGCCAGCTGGTGGCCAACTTCTTTGCTGCATTCATACGTTCTCTCCTTCCAGGCTGTATATTTCTCTGCTGCTCTATTTGCAGAGATTGTGTCTATTTCAGCATTGGCTGTTATAACCCTGAATTGGACTTCTTTCACATCTCCTCCTTGCTGAATGACTCTAATTAAGTTTCCTCCGAGGTGGCTGAACTGTCTTGTTTGATCTGCACAATTTGCCTATTTATCAATGCTCTGTTCATTGAGAACCTAAGTGTCTCGCCACTCAGGTAGGCCTTAAAAGTATCCTAAACTATGCCCAAAGGGGCACTACCGGCATTCTCTTTAAAAAATGTTGGGATCCAATCACTGATAGGTCTCCAATAACCTTAATTAGCGAGCAGAGCACACTCAAAACTCCATACATTTGGATTTTTACCCCCAATTCCTAGGATTTCTAATACCAGTGGATTATGGTCGAAAGGAACCACGGGTATCGCTCAATTTTACAAGATGTGAAGTGCCGATTTGAAACAAAGAAGTAGTCCAGACGGGCATGTGTAGAATGTGGAGCAACAAAATACATATAACCATGCTCCGCCGGTTTCATTCTGAGCAAGACATCAAAAAGACCATGATCTTTGGACAACCCTTCTAGGGCTTAAATACTCTCGGTTTCCGGCTGATGTATGGGAATTGAGCAATCATATTCCAATCACTCGGGAGATTGATATTCAAGTCCCCACACAAAACTATAGGTAACGGTTGAAGAATTAATTCCCTGGATATCTAGTTGATAACAAAAGGTTCATCAAGAATACTACTATAGATTGTGCAGAGAGTAAATTTATCTTCGCTGGCATATGACAAACTACAACCACCCATTGGCCCTGAGTAGCTACACCCACATGTGTACATTTCACCCAATTGCCTCAGGCCAAAATAGCGACCCCCCAGTACGTGCCCCTTGTGAGGTCGCACCAACAAGACTATAGCCCATAGTATTTAAAACAACCCTCTGTGAAGCTTCAATATGTGTTTCTTGTAAACAGACGATGTCTGCTTTCAGAGCCTGTATTCCTATTGCAACTCTTGATGTTTTTTAGGATCATTCAGGCCACAAACATTAATGGAGGCAATACATATCTTCTGAATGTCACCCATTAACCTGTTGGTGCAGGAAAAGAGAAAAACAATCTTTCTCCTGATTCTAAACATAACAGTGACAGTACTCCTGGGCTTAATCACTCTCCTAGGCGATGACCTGCTTCTACCTGTTTTCTTCCTGAGTATGAGGAGCCCCCTCCACCCCCATTCCCTCCCACGCCCCCTCCCCAACCTCACTCCCTCCTTGAGCACCCCCCGTCCCTCACCCAACCAATAGACAGCCAGGCTGAGCCGGCCCCCTGTCTCCTCAGTCCGAGTAGAACACCCCCATAAATTATCTTTTTTTTTCCTTAAAATAATTTTACTCCCTCTTCATTACTTCCCCCTCTTTGTTCTTCAGCTGCTTATTCCTCGACCTCTGTGCTTATTCATCGTTCTTCCAATACCCCTGTTTGACCATCCCTTTTTCTCTCTTTTTTTAAACTCTAAGGGGCATAATAACAAGGGCTGGTGTTATAATTATTGCCTCTTTAGCGTCTGTTTTTAATAATTATATCGCATTATCAAGGACACGCTAGCGTGTGTTTTCTTGATGTAGAGCCCGTTTTTTCACAGCCTCGCCTCACATCGCTAATGAGATGCAAAGAAGGCATGGCTGTGAAAACAACACATGTTAATATCGTGAAGACAGCTTCGCTATATTAACAAGGAGGTGCAGCGATAAAAAAAATTACGCTACCTCAGCCTTAACTCAGGAATTGAACGTCTGTTAAATTCCTGACTAAGGCATGCTTTTAATGAGAGATGGATTATGCTGATAGGACCACAGGGTCCTATCAGCAATGTTATCGCTGTTTTCAATGAAACATCGCTGGAAAACCAGCGATGTTCCATTGAAAACACCGCTAGTGCTGAAATATTATCGCCATAGCGCTATGCGTTGTAAATATAGCATTATCATGGCGATAATATTCAGCGATAGCCGGCGATAATATTTCTATCGCTATGTACGGCCAGCGATAATTATCGCTGGCTGTTGATAATATGCCCCTTAGCTCTTTGATCCTGTGCCGGCACTTCTGAAAAAACAACTTCTTGTGCACCCCTTGAAGACCACTTTCAGTTTCACTGGGCTTTGAAGGTGTACCCCAGCAACTAGCTTCTTAAAAGGAGAAAACATTTGTTTTAAGCAACACCGTCGCTCAACAGTGGCATGGGCATAACCTGGCTGAGCAAAATATTAGACTCCCTCAAACTCTCTTTTTGAGTTGGGACGTGCCAAATCATAAATGCTCTGCATTAGAAGAAAATTGCCGAAGTACAACAAAACCACCCGAGGGCTAGGGGGAATCGATGCGCCCTCTGAATTACTTTCTCCCAGTCCCAGCCTACGAGTTCTGAGAAGATGCTTTTCAGAAGCCTTACTACAAAGCCTCTAGGATCTCCTCCCTCAACACCTTCGGGAATACCCAGCAGTCTCAGGTTGTTCCTCCTCTGTCTATTCTCCTGATCCTCGAGCTTCCACATCATATCAGTGAGTTTGAGGTCCTGAGAGATACGCAAAGTTTGTAGTTCTGCAACTTTTGCTTCAAAGGTTTCTGTGCGAGGTTCCACCACATTCATCCTGTCAGAGATCTCAGAACAAGTTTTACTTATTTTCCTGACAGCACCTTGTAATTTTTTTAGGCCTGTCGAGCACGCCGATTATCAATCCTAACTTCCTCCTGCATCTGTTTGATAGCTGCCAGCATAACAGAGGATGAAGGTTCTATTGTATCACCAGGTGCTGGACCGGAGCAAGTATTTGTTGAGTGTTACAGATTGCCTGAGGTTGACACCTCTGCTCTACCCCCTTGCTGATCAAGCAGTTGGATTGATGAGTAGTCCCATCTAAGCCTGATGGTGTCTTTCCAGGGTGAGCATTGGAGCCAGGCACCCATGTTCTTGCTGCTTCCAGTGTGTCTCTTTCCCAGACTCACAGATTTCTTCTTGTCTTTCCATCCCCCCGACCGACTCTTGTGGTTTTTATGGACAACAGACTCATCCAATGAACTACAACTAGATGAGCATGACAATTTGGGAGTTGGAAATTCTAAGTCTGGCATTGAGGAATCAGAGTTGTTCGTAAGTGAGAAGAATTTCTCCCCACCGTCCACTGGTTCCAGAGAGGAGATCCACTTTGTGTCCCCCAGAAAGCCATATCCTCAGTGATCACACTGTTAGACAATATGGGTAAGTCACCACTTGCAGACACCATTGGGCTAATTATCTGCGACTTGTCCCTACTTACTTTAAGATTTTCATTGAGGTGGGAGTCCGTCATTGCATCCTCATCCATCTGCACAGAAGCAGCTGTAGTAAAAGCCAGGGGGTCAGCTGTGACCATCTCCTGGTTCTTCAAGCTTTTAGTGTCCATAGATGGAAATATGTCTGAGATTGCGGGTTGCCCTTCAGCTATTGCAGTGCTATTTCCTCCGTGGACAGGCTACTGGCTGGGCCTCTCTTCCAGCTCCTCCCCACAGTTCTGGTCTCTCTGGAGTGCTCTAGGTGCTCAGCTGTCTTGGAGGTGCCGGCTGAAACTGGAGCCAAGGTTGCTGCTGTAGCAGAAGCTTTGGTTCTGAGAGTTTGCGCTCTTCTGCCTGCCATCGGACCAGAAAGGCTTACACACAAGCTGATCAGTTTTGCAGGGGGCTCATTGAAGGTTGGCTCCTGTGGTGCTATTGGGAAAACCAGGACAAAGAGTGCTGCGCTGCTCTGTCTGGCCACGTTTTGCCTCAGATCTCTGACGTAAAGTTTATCAGCATTAGTTCGGGGAAAGTGAAGGCGCCACATCTGATCCGGCACAACAGCTGGTTGGCTCATGGGTCTGTACACATCCCTGCGGGAGAAACGCGGTAGAACATGGAGTGGGGGCAGTCGCGTCTACTGGTGAGTTACTCGGACGCCATCTTGCCTCGAAAGGGGTGTTCCCATCCTTTTTGTGAGATGGGATATATTAATGTCTGATGTGCTGATGCTTCTCTCTTTTTAAGTTGGAGCAGTTTGAGCGTAAGTCTTCATATTTTATTATTCACAAAAGGTATCCAACTCAAATTTGCATCCCTTTTTTACCATATGTTAACGATTCCAAAGGTATCCAGTATTTGTATAAGTCCATGGAGGGAGCCAAGTCAAAAAAAATGTTTGTTCTTTTTTGTTTTGGGGAAGTGTGAAAAGTACTGGGGAAAAAGTTAATTTTTTGTGTTTCAAAATACACTTAACATAAAGTTCGCCTAGTTTTTGGGAACAATGTTATAACAAAAGTTTTTGGTTACCATGCTTTTTGCCATTTTCTAAGTGGTAGTTGATTTTTCAGTTTTTGTTTTTGTTTCTACCTATGCATTTATTGTCCTTTAAACTGATGTGAAACCCATGGATGACCCAGAGACATAACATTTTTGAAAACTAGATAATATTTGTGATTCAGAAAGGGGTGATTTGTGTAGTTCACTCATGAGTTTCCCAAAAAAACTAATAATTGAAATAAAAATCTAATGAAAACGAAGAAGAACAAACAAAAATAGGTGACAACATTTTCATTTATAATGTTTTTTCCCAATGGATAATTTACAACAGTGATATACAGGTGCAAGTTTAAGAAGAGTGTTTACTTATAGAAGTCGGAAATTGAGGAATATCATGAGTTTCAGTTCTCATTTTCCCAAAAATATGGTCCTTCTTACACACTGAATTATATTTTGGACGCAAAAATGAGATTCATTTCAACTGAAAATATTAACTATTCTACTAGTCTGTTTCCTCACTTCTACAAATAAAAATGGTACCCAACTTGTGTGACTGAGCCTTTTCTTACTTTAACCATTCTGTGCCTTCTGCCTATCTCTGTGTTGGGTGACAGTTGGGCCTTGTGTATTCCCTCTAGACAGTCACACACAAAGGGAGCTGAGGTGGGTCACTCACATCCTGGAGGCCCATCACCAGGCTGAAAGGTCTTCCTGAGCTAGAGTGAGAGGTAGGAGCTGACACTTGCACCTGAATAGGGCTGTGCCTATCCACACACCAAGGGTTGCATACCCCCCTGTAGTGACTCTGGAGCCAGAGGAGGAAAGGGCAGGGTCTTGTGCACGACAAAGACCTTCCTTTGAAGTCTCCCTAATTCAAAGACTGAAATGGGTATAAATACTGGACCACTGTAAAGTAGCTATCCTTAAAGTGAATCAGGAAATAAATCCAATTTAGACTGAAGAATATAAGTCTTGAAGCTTTATTGAAGAGGCGATCAACACATCACTGGAGTGCGTCCTCCCTATCTGAAGTACGAACGGCAACTGTCCACTGACACCGTTCATACTTCAGAAAGGAGGTTGGACGCACGGGAATGCATCTTCGAGAGATGCCTATTTAAATAACATCGGATAGCATGCACGTGTAACCACACCATGCGCAATTTCATTTGCTTGATGTGAAGTTAATTTAATTAGCATTCGCTTACTCCACCAACCTTTCTGGCCAAGAAATACCGAACCTTTAGACACTTTTAACACTTGTACAGGCAGAGACAGATTCGAAAGACCCTTCTTAACTTTCTTGGGAGACTTGATCATCACTAGGCCTGGGCGGTAAATTCCGTTCCGCTCGCGGAATTTGCGGAATTTCGGTAATTTCGCGTTCCGCGGAGAACGCAAAATTGCCCAAAATTCTGCTTTCTGCGACTTTGCGAAATTTTTTCTTGTTCGCGTTCTCAAAATGCGTGTTCGCGAGATATTTCTCCCCGAGCATCCAAACAGCAACTGTGAACAGGGAAAAAGCATCGCGAACAAGCAATTCCGCGTGTTCGCGGAATTTCTGCATGTTCGCGGAGATTTTTTACCGTTTCGCGGAGATTTGCATAACGCGATTACGCAAATTCCGCCCAGCCCTAATCATCACCCAGTAGAACACCCCCATAAATTATCTTTTTTTTTCCTTAAAATAATTTTACTCCCTCTTCATTACTTCCCCCTCTTTGTTCTTCAGCTGCTTATTCCTCGACCTCTGTGCTTATTCATCGTTCTTCCAATACCCCTGTTTGACCATCCCTTTTTCTCTCTTTTTTTAAACTCTAAGGGGCATAATAACAAGGGCTGGTGTTATAATTATTGCCTCTTTAGCGTCTGTTTTTAATAATTATATCGCATTATCAAGGACACGCTAGCGTGTGTTTTCTTGATGTAGAGCCCGTTTTTTCACAGCCTCGCCTCACATCGCTAATGAGATGCAAAGAAGGCATGGCTGTGAAAACAACACATGTTAATATCGTGAAGACAGCTTCGCTATATTAACAAGGAGGTGCAGCGATAAAAAAAATTACGCTACCTCAGCCTTAACTCAGGAATTGAACGTCTGTTAAATTCCTGACTAAGGCATGCTTTTAATGAGAGATGGATTATGCTGATAGGACCACAGGGTCCTATCAGCAATGTTATCGCTGTTTTCAATGAAACATCGCTGGAAAACCAGCGATGTTCCATTGAAAACACCGCTAGCGCTGAAATATTATCGCCATAGCGCTATGCGTTGTAAATATAGCATTATCATGGCGATAATATTCAGCGATAGCCGGCGATAATATTTCTATCGCTATGTACGGCCAGCGATAATTATCGCTGGCTGTTGATAATATGCCCCTTAGCTCTTTGATCCTGTGCCGGCACTTCTGAAAAAACATTTCTTGTGCACCCCTTGAAGACCACTTTCAGTTTCACTGGGCTTTGAAGGTGTACCCCAGCAACTAGCTTCTTAAAAGGAGAAAACATTTGTTTTAAGCAACACCGTCGCTCAACAGTGGCATGGGCATAACCTGGCTAAGCAAAATATTAGACTCCCTCAAACTCTCTTTTTGAGTTGGGACGTGCCAAATCATAAATGCTCTGCATTTGAAGAAAATTGCCGAAGTACAACAAAACCACCCGAGGGCTAGGGGGAATCGATGCGCCCTCTGAATTACTTTCTCCCAGTCCCAGCCTACGAGTTCTGAGAAGATGCTTTTCAGAAGCCTTACTACAAAGCCTCTAGGATCTCCTCCCTCAACACCTTCGGGAATACCCAGCAGTCTCAGGTTGTTCCTCCTCTGTCTATTCTCCTGATCCTCAAGCTTCCACATCATATCAGTGAGTTTGAGGTCCTGAGAGATACGCAAAGTTTGTAGTTCTGCAACTTTTGCTTCAAAGGTTTCTGTGCGAGGTTCCACCACATTCATCCTGTCAGAGATCTCAGAACAAGTTTTACTTATTTTCCTGACAGCACCTTGTAATTTTTTTAGGCCTGTCGAGCACGCCGATTATCAATCCGAACTTCCTCCTGCATCTGTTTGATAGCTGCCAGCATAACAGAGGATGAAGGTTCTATTGTATCACTAGGTGCTGGACCGGAGCAAGTATTTGTTGAGTGTTACAGATTGCCTGAGGTTGACACCTCTGCTCTACCCCCTTGCTGATCAAGCAGTTGGATTGATGAGTAGTCCCATCTAAGCCTGATGGTGTCTTTCCAGGGTGAGCATTGGAGCCAGGCACCCATGTTCTTGCTGCTTCCAGTGTGTCTCTTTCCCAGACTCACAGATTTCTTCTTGTCTTTCCATCCCCCCGACCGACTCTTGTGGTTTTTATGGACAACAGACTCATCCAATGAACTACAACTAGATGAGCATGACAATGTGGGAGTTGGAAATTCTAAGTCTGGCATTGAGGAATCAGAGTTGTTCGTAAGTGAGAAGAATTTCTCCCCACCGTCCACTGGTTCCAGAGAGGAGATCCACTTTGTGTCCCCCAGAAAGCCATATCCTCAGTGATCACACTGTTAGACAATATGGGTAAGTCACCACTTGCAGACACCATTGGGCTAATTATCTGCGACTTGTCCCTACTTACTTTAAGATTTTCATTGAGGTGGGAGTCCGTCATTGCATCCTCATCCATCTGCACAGAAGCAGCTGTAGTAAAAGCCAGGGGGTCAGCTGTGACCATCTCCTGGTTCTTCAAGCTTTTAGTGTCCATAGATGGAAATATGTCTGAGATTGCGGGTTGCCCTTCAGCTATTGCAGTGCTATTTCCTCCGTGGACAGGCTACTGGCTGGGCCTCTCTTCCAGCTCCTCCCCACAGTTCTGGTCTCTCTGGAGTGCTCTAGGTGCTCAGCTGTCTTGGAGGTGCCGGCTGAAACTGGAGCCAAGGTTGCTGCTGTAGCAGAAGCTTTGGTTCTGAGAGTTTGCGCTCTTCTGCCTGCCATCGGACCAGAAAGGCTTACACACAAGCTGATCAGTTTTGCAGGGGGCTCATTGAAGGTTGGCTCCTGTGGTGCTATTGGGAAAACCAGGACAAAGAGTGCTGCGCTGCTCTGTCTGGCCACGTTTTGCCTCAGATCTCTGACGTAAAGTTTATCAGCATTAGTTCGGGGAAAGTGAAGGCGCCACATCTGATCCGGCACAACAGCTGGTTGGCTCATGGGTCTGTACACATCCCTGCGGGAGAAACGCGGTAGAACATGGAGTGGGGGCAGTCGCGTCTACTGGTGAGTTACTCGGACGCCATCTTGCCTCGAAAGGGGTGTTCCCATCCTTTTTGTGAGATGGGATATATTAATGTCTGATGTGCTGATGCTTCTCTCTTTTTAAGTTGGAGCAGTTTGAGCGTAAGTCTTCATATTTTATTATTCACAAAAGGTATCCAACTCAAATTTGCATCCCTTTTTTACCATATGTTAACGATTCCAAAGGTATCCAGTATTTGTATAAGTCCATGGAGGGAGCCAAGTCAAAAAAAATGTTTGTTCTTTTTTGTTTTGGGGAAGTGTGAAAAGTACTGGGGAAAAAGTTAATTTTTTGTGTTTCAAAATACACTTAACATAAAGTTCGCCTAGTTTTTGGGAACAATGTTATAACAAAAGTTTTTGGTTACCATGCTTTTTGCCATTTTCTAAGTGGTAGTTGATTTTTCAGTTTTTGTTTTTGTTTCTACCTATGCATTTATTGTCCTTTAAACTGATGTGAAACCCATGGATGACCCAGAGACATAACATTTTTGAAAACTAGATAATATTTGTGATTCAGAAAGGGGTGATTTGTGTAGTTCACTCATGAGTTTCCCAAAAAAACTAATAATTGAAATAAAAATCTAATGAAAACGAAGAAGAACAAATAAAAATAGGTGACAACATTTTCATTTATAATGTTTTTTCCCAATGGATAATTTACAACAGTGATATACAGGTGCAAGTTTAAGAAGAGTGTTTACTTATAGAAGTCGGAAATTGAGGAATATCATGAGTTTCAGTTCTCATTTTCCCAAAAATATGGTCCTTCTTACACACTGAATTATATTTTGGACGCAAAAATGAGATTCATTTCAACTGAAAATATTAACTATTCTACTAGTCTGTTTCCTCACTTCTACAAATAAAAATGGTACCCAACTTGTGTGACTGAGCCTTTTCTTACTTTAACCATTTTGTGCCTTCTGCCTATCTCTGTGTTGGGTGACAGTTGGGCCTTGTGTATTCCCTCTAGACAGTCACACACAAAGGGAGCTGAGGTGGGTCACTCACATCCTGGAGGCCCATCACCAGGCTGAAAGGTCTTCCTGAGCTAGAGTGAGAGGTAGGAGCTGACACTTGCACCTGAATAGGGCTGTGCCTATCCACACACCAAGGGTTGCATACCCCCCTGTAGTGACTCTGGAGCCAGAGGAGGAAAGGGCAGGGTCTTGTGCACGACAAAGACCTTCCTTTGAAGTCTCCCTAATTCAAAGACTGAAATGGGTATAAATACTGGACCACTGTAAAGTAGCTATCCTTAAAGTGAATCAGGAAATAAATCCAATTTAGACTGAAGAATATAAGTCTTGAAGCTTTATTGAAGAGGCGATCAACACATCACTGGAGTGCGTCCTCCCTATCTGAAGTACGAACGGCAACTGTCCACTGACACCGTTCATACTTCAGAAAGGAGGTTGGACGCACGGGAATGCATCTTCGAGAGATGCCTATTTAAATAACATCGGATAGCATGCACGTGTAACCACACCATGCGCAATTTCATTTGCTTGATGTGAAGTTAATTTAATTAGCATTCGCTTACTCCACCAACCTTTCTGGCCAAGAAATACCGAACCTTTAGACACTTTTAACACTTGTACAGGCAGAGACAGATTCGAAAGACCCTTCTTAACTTTCTTGGGAGACTTGATCATCACTAGGCCTGGGCGGTAAATTCCGTTCCGCTCGCGGAATTTGCGGAATTTGCGGAATTTCGGTAATTTCGCGTTCCGCGGAGAACGCAAAATTGCCCAAAATTCTGCTTTCTGCGACTTTGCGAAATTTTTTCTTGTTCGCGTTCTCAAAATGCGTGTTCGCGAGATATTTCTCCCCGAGCATCCAAACAGCAACTGTGAACAGGGAAAAAGCATCGCGAACAAGCAATTCCGCGTGTTCGCGGAATTTCTGCATGTTCGCGGAGATTTTTTACCGTTTCGCGGAGATTTGCATAACGCGATTACGCAAATTCCGCCCAGCCCTAATCATCACCCAGTCTCCAATTGTAAATTCATTTGCATAATTGCAACTTCTGCTATCAAAGTTTTTCTTTTGTATAGCTTGTTGAACTGCAACTTTTTTAATCATGTTCTTCTTGTCTTTGCAAGACAAGCATGAATCATCATTCTTCAACAATATTCTAATCCATGATGGGCAAAGGGTACCATTAGGATCTCTCTTCTTGAGTAATCTAAATGGTGAGACCCCAGTTGACGAATGAGGAGTTGTAAGATATATCCAGATCTTTTTTTTAAAAAACATATCCACAGGTACACTAGTAGCTAAAGCTGATTGTATTCCCTCTTTTATAAACCTATTAATTCTTTCAACTAAACCATTGGCTGACGGGGAATACAATGCCACCTTTAAATGTTTAATAGCATGAGATTTCAAATAATTTTCCATCACATTTGAGGTAAAGTGAGAACCATTGTCTGTGACTAACTCTCTCGGAAATCCTTCAGAAAGAAATACTCTAGAAAGGAAATTAACCACAGACAATGTGCATGGAGCAGAACAAAATTCGATCTCCACCCATTTTGAATAATAATCTATTAATACTAAGATGTATCTTTTTGCATGAGAAAGCAAATCAAATGGGCCTGCAAAATCCAATGCTAATTTAGACCATGCTTCTTCTGGAACTGGAACATTATGCAAAGGTGTCTTTACCCGTTTTCCAATGTTTGTCAGATACTAGACAAGTTGCACATGAGTCTACCCACTTGGCAACATCTGCATCTAAACCAGGCCACCAAAAGTTTTCTTTCAACCTCCTTGAGGTTGCACCTATGCCCAGATGTCCCTCATGCGCTATTTCAAAAATGTTCTTTCGCAGGGAAGTTGGGGGAACTGCGAGATCACCACGCAAGATCAACCCTTCAACTAGAGCAAGTTCCTGATTGATTTGTGCAAATGGTTTTAAGGGAGAGGGAAGTGAGCGTTCTTTAGGCCATCCCGAAACAATCATGTTTTTTACTGCAACAAGAGTGGAATCTTCTTCAGATGCTCTCACCCAATCATCCTGTGTGACATGAGGCAAGTCATTGACAAAATCATCAATGGAAGCCACCACACATTCCACATCATCAAATCTTGAATATGAGGAGTTATCTTTTAATGATAACCTAGAGAGGCAATCCGCTCTTGAATTTCGGCCCCCAGGTATGTGTTTTATTTCAAAATTGTATTCATGTAGTCGTGACAATAAACGAACTAGCCTGGAGGAAGCTTTTCCAGTACCATTCCCATTTAACAAATGTATTATTGGCTTATGACCGGAAAAGATTACAAATTGAGTACCCCAAATGAAAGTTTTAAATTTTTCAACAGCCCAAGTACAAGCAAGGGCTTCCCTCTCAATAGTACTGTAATTTGACTCTAAAAAGCTATTGTATTTTCCTTTCCATTGACCCACTGGCAAAGGACGTCCCCTAATCCATTTTGACTTGCATCAACCGACAAAATGCACTTTTCACCAGATGAAAATGGAGAAATAGCGGGGGCTTGAATGATGAGTTTTTTAATTGAATCAAAAGCTTGTTGTGCTTCAATTCCCCATGTAAAGCATGCAAGTTGAACCACTTGAGCATAATTAGATATAAACTTGGAGTAATATTCTGTCATCCCCAAAAATGATCTTAACAGATCTTTATTTTTGGGCATACTGACTTCATCAATCGCTCTTGTGAGTGAAAACTTAGGCCTGATTCCTGAAGCAGAGATAGTGTGCCCTAGGTAGTCAATGGATTCCGCCATAAATTTACATTTATCTGTACCTAAGGTTACCCCAAATTCTTTAAATTTATCCAGTACTCTCCTGAGAGTAGCCAAGTGCTCAACTTTGTTTTTTGAAAATATTAAGACATCGTCCTGATAAGCTTGAATAGAATTAATGCCTTTTAACATGTGATCCATAAACCTTTGAAATACGCTTGCCGCAGACGCTAGACCAAACGGAAGCCTTAGATATTTATATGCACCAAAAGGTGTTACAAAAGTAGTTAGGTCAGTGGAAGATTTGGATAATGGTATCTGATGATACGCTGACCTTAGGTCCAACATGGTGAAACATGTTGCACCTGCTATGTTGCATAACAAATCTTGAATTTTTGGTAGGGGATGACAATCCACTATAATACTTTTATTAAGTGTTCGTAAGTCAGCACACAAACAAATAGAATTGTCCTTTTTTCTTACTATTACAATGGGACTAACCCATTCTGATGACTCTGTGGACTGAATAATACCTTCTTTGACCAACTTATCTAGCAGAATTTTAAGGTCATTTCTGACACTTAAAGGAACTGGTCTCGCTTTATGAGAAACTGGGATAGCATTTTCTTTTAATTTGATGACATGTTCTACTTTTTTAACTTTACCAATGTTTGTTGTAAAAACTTCAGGATATTCTTTAAACATGGTATGAACAATATTTGTACAATCATGCGAATCATTATGACTGTCATCATTGATGGAAGTGATTGTATACTTAATTTGAATGGGATTTTCAGAACCAGGAACCAGTTTCAACCCCATTCTGGCTAGATCCTGCCATCCAATAATGTTCTTTCCTTTAGGAGCTACATAAACCTTTGTTAAAATTGTACGATTTAAACAAGTAATAGACTCCATGAAATACCCATGCATATCAATTATGTGACCACCATATGCTTTTGGAATGATATCCAAGGGTAGTAAGGGCTTCTTAAAAGACCAACACTCTTCAAATAAAGTGTCTGAAACAATAGTAACTGGTGCTCCAGAGTCAGCCATCATGTCCACCTTAACATTCCCAACCATGACAACACATAAAGGTTCCTTAAATTTCTGAATGACCGATGACATATCTAAAGAATCAATAGAAAGCATGAGTCTTTCAAGGCTATCATCAAGTGACTGAATAACTTCATCATTAGTATCTACATGAGAATTATCAGTGTCTAAATTGCTAACTCTGACCATTTTCTTGCTTCTGCACACAGTATAAAAGTGACCCATTTTCCCACATTTTGTACATTTCTTGCCTAGAGCCACACAGATAGGGCTATCACCTAAATGTGATTTTGAACCACACCTAAAACAAAAAGAGTTAAGTTTTTGCCTGTTTTTGGAAGAAAGGTTTTACAAATTTTGGCCTGAACGAAACATGGTTAATGTGAGGATCATTTTGAATCATGTTAACAGGTGAAGAGTTGACATCAGTTAAACATTTTGACGTTATAATAGATCTCTCAATCCCTTTTGCGATGTCTATGACCTCAGAAAGAGAAGGATCTCTGCAGCTGAGAAGACGTTCCGGAATTTTTTGTGTGAAAACAGCTGTACACGAACTGATCCCTTATGTAAGAGTCAAGGTAAGCTCCAAAGTTGCAATTCGCCACCAGGTTTCTTAAAACTGAAATATAGTCTTCAATGGATTCATCAGAACCTTGTTTCCTCTTCATAAAGTTAAATCTTTCAAGCATAACGCTTGGCTGCTCTAGAAACTTTTTATTTAACCTGTTAACGGCATCAGTGTAAACGTTCCATCCATCTCCTTCATCTGGTGGTGGAATGGTGACAGGTAAGTTGTCAAAAGTTTATCGCCCAGCACTGCCCAAAAAACTGTAAAGAATTGCAAGTCTGCGTTTGGGTGAATATTCCTCTGCATCTATTGCCACCAGGTAATTCTCAAAAGATTTAAACCATAGTTTCCAGGGCTCCTTCGGCTTTTCTGGTCTTAAGAGAAACTGCTCTAGCTGACATATTTGCTGAGAAGCCATTGTCACTTTTTAAAATAGAGTTTTAAACAAGCTAATTGTGTCAGACGATGTAGTAAAGCAGAAAGTCTTAATTTTGTCTTGTTTCTAGTAAAATTAAGGTTGTAGCCATGTAGAAACAATCAAAAACGACTTACTTTTGTTCAATTGCGAGTTCCTGCTGAGCTGTCCTCATTTTTCATCGTGGCACCATGTAAAATACCAACAAACCTGTGGCCAATAACACTGTGTCTTTTAAATCTATGAGGAATAATTCACACGCTTGTGGCCAATGAGGGTGCACGTATGAAAACTCCTCTATTAATATTTTGAAGGGAGAGTTCCTTAGCGAGATGAAAAGCATGAAGGTCGGGCATCTGGTAGGAAGCACAAATCGTTGTGGTGTTGATTTTATTCCTTAAAATAACTCGTCGCCAAAGGTAGAGTAGCTATCCTTAAAGTGAATCAGGAAATAAATCCAAATTAGACTGAAGAAGATAAGTCTTGAAGCTTTATTGAAGAGGCGATCAACACATCACTGGAGTGCGTCCTCCCTATCTGAAGTACGAACGGCAACTGTCCACTGACACCGTTCATACTTCAGAAAGGAGGTTGGACGCACGGGAATGCATCTTCGAGAGATGCCTATTTAAATAACATCAGATAGCATGCGCGTGTAACCACACCACGCGCATGCAAGTACAAACCACGAGCTCTAAAAGCACACGAGCTCATTTCACATGTAAACACCTATGAAGTATATTACAACCACTGACACCATATTCTTAGAACACTTCTGGACTGAGGATATTCTCCTGTGAAGAAGAGCTATTGTGCTACCAGGAGGTAGTACCACTTTGCTGCTAGCTTTGATGTGTTGGTCTGCTGCTTCCTGCCTGAGAGTGAGAGGACTGAACTTTACTCTTTATATCCTTCACCTTTAAAAGTTCTCCAAGGTCTTGTTTGGGCTTGCCTCCTGTTACTGAAGTCTCAAGTATACCAAATACTTTGCCTGCATCTTGCTACCAGTACCTGGGCTCCTATGCAGTGCATACTGCTCTGCCTAGTGGTGCCAAATCCAGTCATGGACCCTTGGAAGTCAGTGTTTTGTGCTGCAATCCAAGAAACCATAGCATTGACAACAAAGCGTCTTTTGGAACTGGCGATTTCCCTGCGAAACCGACACATTGCCGCTGCCGACACCAAAGTCATGGACATCGCAGCCTGACTTTGCCGATGCAGCGCCTCTGACGCATTACTGCTGCAGGAGTCTCGTTAAGGGAGAGCTGTGGCTCAGCGATCAGAGCGACTGACCTCAATATGCGGGCCACACAGTTCGCTCACCGGTGGCAGCTCAGCTCAGCATCATGTGAATCTGGGAAATAGTTCACTTAATCTCCCTGACGGCCCCCAGCACCTGGATACCCTTAGGGGTGATAAGTTTGCACTTTACAAACGTGGAATTATTACATCGCTTCACAACAGCTGCAACGCCCCATCCCCTATGCTTTCCTGGCCCAGTGTGGCTTCTAACCGATGTATCGCCCTAGGCCCAGCAGTTCAACATCGACACCTCGAAACCGAAGCACAGCGCTCTTGACATTGAAGACTTTGCCTGACTTCGGAACTGATGCGTCGCCTGCAAAGGCAATGAATCACCTCTGTATTTCAACACATCTTTCCCGAGCATTGATGCATCCAAGTTAATGTCAGCAGGGCTGCGTGACTCCTGTATCTGGCCCATGCTCCATCGCAGTCAGACGGAACTTTTGTATTTGCTCCTGCCAAGCACGATCAGATAGCCCCAGCTGAAGCAAATGAGTCTAAGCAAGCATTTTGATTTAATTTTGCAAAATTCCTATCTTGACTTGTGTATGTTTTACTCAGATAAATATTGGCTATTTTTCTAAGCTGGTGTAGAGTACTTTTGTGGTGTCTTCACTGTGTTACTGTGCGTGTGTGCACAAATACTTTACATATTGCCTCTTAGGTTTAGCCTGACTTCTCTGTGCCAAGCTAACAGAGGGTGAGCACAGGTGAACTGTTGGCATGTACTACACTTACCCTGGCTAGGATTGTGGTTCCTGCTTGGACAGGGTGCATCACTGTGAAAATCATAAACCCAATTTCTAAGAGTATTTCTTTACGTCTATGTAATGAATGACTGGATTAACGTTTATTATCAACGCAAACTTGTACTGAGAATTATACAGTAAAATGAGGCCATCAAATTGCCATAGGCCAAACGAATTTGCATTTCCTAGTATGCATATGGCATGATTGTTAGCAAACGTGTTTCTGGCTTGGTGCTGCCAATGTGATCTTGTGATTTCATGTCTGTATATTTTCGCCTAATAAATACTAGAAAACGGTGATAGCAGGATATGTAGCTGCAGCAACTCAATGGTATGTTTGTAAGTTTATAGTACTCTGAAAAGAATATAAAAAGTAAAGTTACCGCATAGAAGTAAAGCTCTCCCAGCATAATGTATTCGATAATTATGCTATGGGTATTTCAATAGATTGCTTGTTCATTTCTGTGCTCTAATGTCTGAATATGTAAATATATTGCATAGCCAGCAGGATGCTAATTATATAAACGCAAACTGACAAGCAAAACTGAGCGTTATCGAGACAATTGGGGAAGCATCTAGTCCTCAGTCATTTATTGTTATGAAATAATTTTATATATTTACTACAGTTCCACAGATGGCATTGCTTCGGAGTTTACTCAAGGAAATTTTTTTCAAGAAATGGACCAATCACGTCTTGATTAAGAAGAGTGCCTCCCAACCAGTTGCCTTCAGTACTCATCTCCAAAGACACCCAGTGGACAACATTCACAGAATCAGTCATAGGCCTGATAGCAGCACGAGGAATCAGTAAGCCTGCAGTGTCCTATAGACAACATGACCATTAAAATTACATTGATGCTTTTGCATCAGTGGCAAATATACAAGATTGCAAACAATATGACTGGAAGGACAGTTGATTGGACAAGGTCGTAGAGAGCTTTGCTTAACAGCGCCTGTGCCTACTGTGTACCAGCCCACTCTGCCTAATCACTCACAGTGTTAGCCAATCAAATTCTGGGGGTCCATCGCTAATGGAGATGGTCAAATACAAAAGAGGCAGAGTTTATTACCAGGGGAAGCACAGGAATAATGTAAATATTGATGCTGGCGAGGGCTCAAAAGGTAACAAGATAATCCAGTTTAAAATATTGTACTGATTTGTGGACCTAATTAGTCGTCACGTGCTGAGTCGGACTCTGGCACACGGTGTAGAAGCAGGCTGCACTTCAATCAAGCATGAAAGCTGTGCTCTTCCAGACCTCTGAGAATAAGATCATGTGCTGGAGGCTTTTAAACACGGGCAGAAGAGAGTTCTACACTTCAGCGCCCAGCGTCTTCTGTCAGAGGAACCTGCGGGCGTTCAGTCCACGTGATTTACTGTCCAAGAAACTATCAAAGGGATTATAAATCCACTGCTACCCTGATGATAACAGAGTGTGCTGTGTGCATGTGTGTGTCTGGCCAGCCCCAACATTAACTACTTAAAAGCTGCTCTCGTGAGAACAGATGTAGAAATGATAGAAGCACACAGTTTAATTCATGCATGCCTCCTACAGTAACCAAATATTTCAAAATAAAACTTCAAAAAAGAAAGATATGCAGACATAATAAACTGTGATTGATAAGCGGAGATTGGTTAAATTGATTGAAAAGCGTAGAAAATGTGATAATTTGTAGTTTAGAAGAAGCAGAGCCAGTAACGGAACAGGTCAAATGTTTTTTATTAAAAAAGTAAGTTGCAAGCAAATCCTGAAGGGATACAGGTATAAAGTAACTGAGAAAAAGCCTAAAGTGGTGACGCGCTGTTACTACTTTTCATTTTTGGTCAACAATATGGTAATAATGCACTTCATATTTAATCAGTGAAAACGTATGTTCAAGTTTGATTTTATGCTAAAATTGATCTTAGTGATTTTTATGTCATAGTTAGCCATAGTCAATATAGGCCTTATCTAAATTAGCCATGTTCAATTTTCAAATGTGCCCATGGCTACTGTTGTGTCATGGGCCCTAGGCCCACACGATAATGAATAACGACACAGACAGATTATGTGGTTACTGAAACTGGCCACCTGCCTGTGCACCTGGGCCCTTTAATTAACAGGCTCATGTCACTCGTGACGCTTGTGAGGGATGCGTGTGCGATGCATGTGTGCCCACTCCCCCAAGGGAGTGGTTAACAACTTGGTGTCTGCTGAGACACTAGAGCAGGTCTTGCAGGACACAACATTCCTCTCAAATTTTAAGGAAGACCAAACACTCACTAGTCCAACCTGTAGGGGCAAACAACAACTAAACATACACCACAGGGTCCATCAGCTTCTCGTGTCAGTCATCAGGAAGACAGCAGACAAGGACTGGTGACTCTGACTGCAGCAGGACGATCTTGGCGGGCACTCATAATTTAACCTGAGTGGTTCAGGACACGAACGCTGGCTTAGAGATGTCAGCTGCACTCTTGTAACATGCCGGTGGAAGAATGCCTTTTGGTCTGAGGTGGCTCCCCTTCGCTGACATCGAGGATGGTATGTGGTGGGTAATAACAGTTCATGAAACAGGATGCGTCAGGAGCATGGTTGGAGTCCATGGTGAAAGTTCACGGAAGTGTTGCAGGATCGCCTGAAGTCTCTGTTAGACTATTTTGCTGTGTCCGGTAACCTGTCGGTGGGACAATGTCTATTCCAACTCTCCCGCCTGGGGAGGCCTGTTAGAAGGCGACCTCAGAGGGGCCCGGAGGGGGCCCTGGCTGCCCTGAGACCCACCCTCGAGGTATCGTAGCCGGGCACTGGCAGGAGACTCCTCAGGGGAGGAACCTCGTATCTAGGATCGCACACTCTGCACCACACGACAGAGAGACACCACACGAGGAGTTCTTAAGAGCAAATCTTTATCAGATCGGAGTGGTAGGATCTTTATGATCAGCAAGACAAAGTATATACAAGTAGAGCGCGGGCTCACAAAGTCTTGGAGGGGGGTTAGGAGGTAGCGGGACAGTCTTTGGGGATATGGATCAAATGCAGGAGCGTACCCGGCGCACAACTCACAATCCTCGAGCTGGGGGATACGCTTGTCGTCGTGGGGTCCGGCGGGACCAAGAGAGTCTGTGGGCGCTGCAAGATACTCAGCAGGCTCGAGTATAAGTTCGGAGGTCTTACGATCTTCGGGGAGCCGCGAGTCACTCAGCAGGGCTCAAGCACAAGTTCTGAGGTCTTACGATCTTCAGGGAGCCGCGAGTCACTCAGCAGGCTCAAGCACAAGTTCGGAGGTCTTGCGATCTTCAGGGAGTCGCGAGTCACTCAGCAGGGCTCAGGTACACGTTCGGAGGTTTGACGATCTTCAGGGAGCCGCGAGTCACTCAGCAGGGCTCAGGTGTTTCCAAGGCGAATCTGCCGGACCGTCCCAGAGCACCCCTTGTTATAGGGCGACTCCTCTTTGATGTCCGGAGTCTGTGCAGGCAGGGGTCTTGTCACCTGGGGGTCGCTTGTTGGGGGTTTCCTGCCATTGTCCTTTGATCCTTTCAGGGCCGGGTCGGGAGGAGCCCCAGACACCCAGCAGGCGTGGAGCCAGCCCTCGGGGAAGCCGGCAGGTCGATCGAAACCCACCTTCCCAGGGAAGCGCAGAGGTGTGATGGAAACTGCTCCTCCCTTTTCATCCCAAGGGGAGCGCGATGTCCTCCAGCCGGAGTGGCGCCTATGGCTAGGGTCGCGCTGGGGCCGGGCGGCCATCTTGGTGCATGAAGTGGGCACGCGGGCCCGGGGTGGCCGAAGGAGGAAGGCCGCGGATGGGGGAAGTCCGGGTCGGGTGTGTGCGTTCTGGTGGGAAGGATCGGCTAGGCCGTGGGCTCGGGGCTGGTGTGAGGTGCGAGGGTCAGGTATGTCTATGTTACGAGGGCCGGGTCTAACACGCGTCCCCCCCAGCTGAAAGCCGGAGATAACTACCCATCTTCTTGAGGGTTCTCTCCGCTGAGGCGGAAGAACCGGGAGAGGCCATCGGCGTTGGCGTGGTCCGTACCAGGGCGATGTTCCACGGTGAAATCCATCCCCTGGAGGGAGATTGACCACCGCAGAAGCTTGGGGTTTTCTCCTCGCATCTGCATGAGTCATCGCAAGGGGCGATGGTCGGTTTGGACCCTGAAATGGGTGCCGAACAGGTAAGGGTGTAGTTTCTTGAGGGCCCAGACTACGGCGAACGCCTCACGCTCGATGGTACTCCATCTCTGTTCCCGGGGCAACAGCCTTCGGCTGAGGAAGGCCACGGGCTGGTCTAGGCCCTGGTCATTTACCTGGGAGAGGACTGCCCCGATGCCATGCTCGGAGGCATCAGTTTGTACTACAAACTCTTTGGAGTAATCGGGGGCCTGGAGGACGGGGGCCGTACACATGGCCGTTTTCAGGGCATTGAACGCCTCTTGGCAGGCGGGGGACCACTGCACCTTCTTGGGCTGCTTCTTGGACGTGAGTCCCGTGAGGGGACCGACCAGGCTGCCGTAATTCCAGATGAATCTCCGGTAGTAGCCCGTGAGGCCCAGAAAGGCTCGGACCTCTGTTTGGGTAGTGGGGGGTTCCCAGGCTAGGATGGCGTCGATTTTGGGCTGTAGGGGGGCAACCTGCCCGCTTCCGACCTGGTGCCCCAGGTAGGTTACCGAACCTTGCCCAATCTGGCATTTGCTGGCTTTCACGGTGAGGCCCGCCTGGCGTAGGGCGGTCAGCACCCTCCGGAGGTGCTGGAGGTGCTCACTCCATTCGGAACTAAAAACTGCAATATCGTCGAGATATGCAGCGCTGAATTTTTCCAGCCTGGCCAGGACTCTATTTACCAGTCGCTGGAAGGTGGCCGGGGCATTTTTCATCCCGAAGGGCATCACGCGAAAGCGATAGTGCCCATCCGGGGTGGAGAAGGCAGACCGCTCCTTGGCTCCCTCTGTGAGCGCAATTTGCCAGTAGCCGCAGGTGAGATCGAAGGTGCTGAGGAACCGAGCAGCTCCGAGCCGGTCAATGAGCTCGTCGGCTCGGGGAATGGGGTGGGCATCGGCTCGGGTGACTTCATTGAGTCCCCGGTAGTCCACGCAGAAGCGGAGTTCTGGAGCGACTCCGGGGGCAGCTGCTTTTGGGACCAGGACCACGGGGCTGGCCCAGGGGCTGTCTGAGGGCTCGATCACGCCTAGGGTCAACATTTTCGAGACTTCGGCTTGGATACAGGACCGGACCCGATCAGGGACTCGGTAGGCTCGGTGTCTCACTGGCGGGCTGTCCCCGGTATCCACATCATGGAGACACCAGTCGGTGACCTTGGGGACCAGGGAGAAAAGGTCCGGAAACTGCCCTAGGAGCTGGCAGCAATCCTCACGTTGCTGGGGAGTGAGAGACGGGGAGAGGTTCACTCCCTCAATGGAGCCGTCCTTCTCCTTGGTGCACAGAAGATCAGGGAGAGGATCTGACTCTTCTTCGGACCCGTCATCAGTGGCCAGTAGGAGGCTCAGCTCCGTCCGCACAAAGTGGGGCTTGAGGCGGTTCACGTGGAGGACCCGGAGGGGGTCCCGGGGTGACTGGACGTCTACCAAGTACGTGACCGGGCTTTTCCGCTCAACTACTTTGAAGGGCCCGGTCCATTTATCCTGGAGAGCGCAGGGTTTCACGGGGGCCATGACCCACACCAGCTGGCCCGGCTGAAACTCGACCAGCGTGGCGTTCTGGTCGTACCAGTGCTTCATCTCCTCCTGACTCGCCTCCAGGTTGGCCTCTGCCATCTCCCGGAATCTCCTAGTCTGATTTCGGAGGGTCAGGATGTAACGGAACACATCTCGGGGGGGGCCTCCGGGGGCCGCCTCCCACTCCTTCTTGACCAGGCTGAGGGTCCCCCTGACGGGGTGCCCGTAGAGTAACTCAAAGGGGCTGAAACCCAAGGATTTCTGGGGAACCTCTCGGTATGCGAATAGGAGGCAGGGGAGCAGGATGTCCCACTTACGCCGGAGGGGCTCTTCCAGGCCCGCGATCATCCCCTTCAGAGTCCGGTTAAACCACTCTACCAGGCCGTTTCCTTGGGGGTGGTACGGGGTGGTGAACTTATAAGACACCCTGCACTGTTGCCATAAGGACCTCATGTATCTGGAGATAAAGTTGGTACCACGATCGCTCACGACCTCGCGGGGGAAACCCATGCGGGAGAAGATCCCCATCAATGCCCGGCCCACCACGGGGGCCGTGACGGTGCGCAGGGGGATGGCCTCCGGGTAACGGGTGGCATGGTCCACCAGGACGAGGATGAACCGGTGCCCCTGGGAAGTTGGGGGGTCCAGAGGTCCTACAATGTCGATCCCGACCCGCTCAAAAGGGGTACTGACGACGGGAAGGGTTGGAGGGGAGCCTTGCGCTTCCCTCCACTCTTCCCACTGGCCTGGCATGTGGGACAGGACTTGCAGTGGGCTTCCACATCCGCTTTCATTCTGGGCCAGTAGAAGTGAGTCACGAGGCGACTGTATGTTTTGTCCTGACCCAAGTGGCCGGCGAGGGGAACGTCGTGGGCCAAGCCCAGGAGGAGGTTTCGGAAGCGTAGGGGTACCACCAGCACCCGGCCGGACCCTAGCTCCACCGACTTCTGTTCGCTGTACAAAAGGTCATTCTCCCAATACACCCGGTGCGTCCCCGTCTGGTCGCCTGCGGCCTGGGCCTCTGCCTGTTGCCGGGGCCCGACCAGGGAGGGACAGGTAGCCTGCTCTCGGCAGAACTCCTCTCGGGAGGGGCCCCCCTCGTGGCGCCACTGGGCTAATTCGGGCAGATCACCTAACTCGGTGACTGGGGTGGAGCCGGAAGGCGGGGGTTCGTCACTGGCGATCGACTCTTCTGGTGGGGGAATGTTGGGACCCTCGGCCGGGACCACCCTATCTTCAGGGGTCGGGGCGTCGTCGACTTCCCTCAGGGGGGTCAGTCGAGCCGCCATGGATCGAGTGGTGGCGCACACCCACTCAGGGAGGCCCATCATCCCTAGGTGGGTTTTGCGCTCAACTTGTCCCCAGGGGGAACTTTCCAGGTCGTTCCCCAGGAGACAGTCGACGGGCTGGGAGGTTCTCACTGCGACCTTCAGTTTACCGACCACCCCTCCCCACTCAAAGGGCACCAGGGCTACCTTACATAGGCTTTCTGTGTTGTCGGCTGAAATGACAGGGCAAAATACGTTGGGGAGGACCTGGTCTTCGTGGACTAAATGGCTGAGGACACCGGTGATGCTGGCCCCGGTGTCACGGAGGGCTTCTACTTGGTGGCCATTGATCGTTACGAGCTGCCCATATTTCTTTGTGTTAGGGGGCAGGAGGCTCCCAGGGACCATCTCTCTATCTCCTAAGGATACTAGGGCCATAGCGGCGGGTTCCCACTCCTCGTCCTCCTCAACCTCCTCCCCCAGGGCTACATTGGCTATCTGTCTAGCAGGGGGTGCTGCCTGGGTGGTGCGTGGGGCCATGGGGCACTCAGGGTCGTTGGCGTAATGCCCGGGCTTCTGGCAACGGAAACAAGTGATGGTTACCTGGTGCCCTCATCTCAGGGGGGGGCCGGATACAGCTGGTCGGGGTGCCGGGACAGGTGGAGGTTGGGACTTCGGGGGACTAGCCTGGGACTCTCTCTGCCCTCCCTGGTTTCCCCCCCCTTCTCTGACGGGGAGGTCCCTGACTGGCTCGGGGGTACTCTCCTACAGGGCCCCGGGAAACCCGGGTGTTGGTCCAGCGATCCGCCTCGACAGCCAACTTTCTTGGGTCTGTGAGCTTGCTGTCGAGCAGATGCTGGCTTAGTTCCACAAAGCAGTTGGCAGCCAGGTGTTCCCACAACATAAGGTCGGTTAGTTCTTCCAGGGTGGTTACTTTGCTGCCCTTGATCCACCCATCGAAGGCGCGGCTGAAGAAATTCACATATTCCACCCAGGTGGTACCCGGGATCTTCCTGCAGTCCCGGAACCGCTGGCGGTACATCTCCGGGCTGAGGCCATACCTTGTGAGGAGGGCCGCTTTCATGTGTTCATAGGAGGTCTGCATGGAGGTGGGTAGGTCGAGCAGGGTGTCTCTCCCAATCCTTTTGCGGGACCCGATGGGAGGTCATGGCGACCTCGTAGGCCCGGAACCACTGCTGAATGTCATCATTTTTGTAATATTCTTTGACCACATCCTTGGGGATGTGGACCTTCTGCTCCGTCGGGGCGGCCGCCTCCCGGTTCCCCGGGGGCCGCGTTTCTTTGCTTCTTGCTTTCAGTTCTATTTCCTTCAGGCTGCGTTCATGTTCCAGTTGAAGTCTCCTTCCCTTGTGTTCTCGTTGGAGTTTCTTCTCTTCTAGTTCTCCTTGTACTCGCAACTGTTCTACTGCTAGCTTTTTCTCGGCTAATTTCAACTCGCCCTCAATTTTGAGTTTGGCTAATTCGAGCTCGTGATGGCGACTTTTTACTCTGTCTGCGAGTTCCTCCGGGGATAGGCCCCCGTCTGGTACGAAGCCTCGCACCTGGTTGCTGCTGCGTTCTCCTTGGGTGGGTCCAGCTTCGTCGTGGGGCTCCCCCGCTCCTTCTGGGCGGGAGGCTCCAGAATCCACCCAAGCTTTCAGTGCCTTTTGCATATCTTCTTTGGTGTTGAGGCCAGTGGTAGCGATTCTGAGTTCCTTACAGAATTGCTTCAGTTCTTTATGAGTGTACTCTACCAGCTGTTCCACCTGGAACACGGTACTGGCGTCGTCTTCTATGAGAACAACGGCGTTTCCTTCTGCCATCTTTGTCGGTAGTGCGTCAGCCATTCACGGTACGATCTCTAGATTATGGGCCCGAATCCCGTCGCTTGCCACCAATGTTAGAAGGCGACCTCAGAGGGGCCCGGAGGGGGCCCTGGCTGCCCTGAGACCCACCCTCGAGGTATCGTAGCCGGGCACTGGCAGGAGACTCCTCAGGGGAGGAACCTCGTATCTAGGATCGCACACTCGGCACCACAGGACAGAGAGACACCACACGAGCAGTTCTTAAGAGCAAATCTTTATCAGATCGGAGTGGTAGGATCTTTATGATCAGCAAGACAAAGTATATACAAGTAGAGCGCGGGCTCACAAAGTCTTGGAGGGGGGTTATGAGGTAGCGGGACAGTCTTTGGGGATATGGATCAAATGCAGGAGCGTACCCGGCGCACAGCTCACAATCCTCGAGCTGGGGGATACGCTTGTCGTCGTGGGGTCCGGCGGGACCAAGAGAGTCTGTGGGCGCTGCGAGATACTCAGCAGGCTCGAGTATAAGTTCAGAGGTCTTACGATCTTCGGGGAGCCGCGAGTCACTCAGCAGGGCTCAAGCACGAGTTCAGAGGTCTTACGATCTTCAGGGAGCCGCGAGTCACTCAGCAGGGCTCAAGCACAAGTTCGGAGGTCTTGCGATCTTCAGGGAGCCGCGAGTCACTCAGCAGGGCTCAGGTACACGTTCGGAGGTTTGACGATCTTCAGGGAGCCGCGAGTCACTCAGCAGGGCTCAGGTGTTTCCAAGGCGAATCTGCCGGACCGTCCCAGAGCACCCCTTGTTATAGGGCGACTCCTCTTTGATGTCCGGAGTCTGTGCAGGCAGGGGTCTTGTCACCTGGGGGTCGCTTGTTGGGGGTTTCCTGCCATTGTCCTTTGATCCTTTCAGGGCCGGGTCGGGAGGAGCCCCAGACACCCAGCAGGCGTGGAGCCAGCCCTCGGGGAGGCCGGCGGGTCGATCGAAACCCACCTTCCCAGGGAAGCGCAGAGGTGTGATGGAAACTGCTCCTCCCTTTTCATCCCAAGGGGAGCGCGATGTCCTCCAGCCGGAGTGGCGCCTATGGCTAGGGTCGCGCTGGGGCCGGGCGGCCATCTTGGTGCATGAAGTGGGCACGCGGGCCCGGGGTGGCCGAAGGAGGAAGGCCGCGGACGGGGGAAGTCCGGGTCGGGTGTGTGCGTTCTGGTGGGAAGGATCGGCTAGGCCGTGGGCTCGGGGCTGGTGTGAGGTGCGGGGGTCAGGTCTGTCTATGTTACGAGGGCCGGGTCTAACAAGGCCCTTTGTAGAGTTTGCCATGGGACTGCTTGTGGGCTGCGCTGGGGCTGCATGTGTGCTGACTGGGGGCAGCTGCAAGACCACCGAGGAGCCAGTATCCAGTCGCTAGCACAAACCTCAGGGATGGATGAGTCTTGGGCAAGACATGCTCTTGCTGCCGCAGTTCAGGTGTAAACCAGGTCAGCAGGTGGCTTCTGCTTTCGCTTTTCAGCTGGTTTAGCAACAGTGTAGGATTCCAATTCATTGGTACTCGAGATGGTATCGTTGGACGCACTTGCCGAGGAATGGCGTGATAGCATTGCCTCTGTGTGGCGAACAGTTGGTGATGACTTGCCTTGATGGATGCAGGCCTTCCGTCTTGAGTCGATCACCTGAGGCAGGGAGTGGCCAAGTGCCTTTGGAGAGGCAATTACATCCATGAACTTGGACTTCTGGGGCGACTAGGATGTTGGTGACAGTGACGTGATGAACACGCTGAGAAATGTGAGGCATGAGACTCTGTTCGCGCAGGCTTGCGGCTTACTCTTGGTCTCCCGCTGGGTGGTCGCCAGTTCCTTCTCTGGTTGTCACCCCTTCACTTGCTGCTGATGTGTCAGGATTCACTCCTTTTGCAGCTCGGGTTCTCTTCATTGTCCGGCCCGGCCACTCAAGACTTCCCCTTCTGAACTTGGTTGGTTGTCCAATTTTTAGTGTGGACCCTCCAGTCACACTTACACGTTTCTTGCTGAGTGCGGTGTCCTGCACATGGCACTCACCCCCAATGTAAGCACTCACCCCCAGTCAACAGATCTGGGTTTAATCCATCATCAACCTGGGCTTCATCCTGGACTCCTCCCTCATGATGACCAAGCAAGTCAATGCCGTCTCATCATCCTGTTTCAACACCCTGCGCATGCTCCGAAAGATCTTCCGGTGGATCCCTGCCAACACCAGGAAGACGGTCACCCAGGCCCTTGTCACCAGCAGACTGGACTATGGAAACACCCTCTACGCTGGAACCACAGCCAAACTACAGAAAAGACTCCAGCGCATACAGAACGCCTCTGCACGACTCATACTGGACATCCCCTGCCACAGCCAGATCTCGCCATAGCTGAGAGACCTGCACTGGCTCCCCGTCAGCAAGAGGATCATGTTCAGACTCCTCACCCACGCACACAAGGCTCTCCATGACATGGGACCCAAATACCTCAACAACTGCCTCACATTCTACACACCCACCCGCCAGCTCCGCTCCGCCAGCCTTGCCCTTGCCACTGTCCCACGCATTCGTAGAACCACCGCCGGAGGAAGATCCTTCTCCTACCTGGCAGCCAAGACATGGAACTCCCTCCCCACCCACCGACGACTGACCCAGGACCATCTCTCCTTCAGGAAACAGCTCAAGACCTGGCTCTTCGAGCAGTAGCGGTTCTCCCCACCCCCAGCGCCTTGAGACCCTAACGGGTGAGTAGTGCGCTTTACAAATACCCTGATTGATTGATTGATTGATTGAATATAGAAAATGTCAAGGTTTTACAGCCAATCCAGAAACCCCAACAAATGCAGTGCTATTTTCAGAGCAGGACACTGTGCTCAGCAACAGATACAGTCCCTGCCAACTTCCGCCGACTGTGATGCATCAAAACCTTGCTTAATATTCACTCCCCTCTCTCCCCGCTTCATTTAAGTGATCATCAGGTGGGGTCCGTTTCATCCGTATGGAGACAATCTCTCAAGGGCTACACTTTACGCTAGCCTCCTTCCCCTCTGACCTGCCCTTCTTCCACCTGAACATGCTCTCAAGCACACACCGGCAATTACTGATGGGGATCGTTGTGGACTGGTTGTCTTTAATTGGTCCTAGTTTCCAAGCAGATGGAGATGCAGGGAATGCATGCAGAGCTTGTTATGTGGTCCAACACCATGACCAATGCAGGAAGTAACAAAAATCATGGGGCAGACAATTTAGTCTAGACTGGATGCCACAGAAGGGGGAGATTAAGTGGGTGAACTGAGTGTCAATCTTCAGGGAGAGGAACAGGAATAAGGCAAAAACACCAAGCCAATTGGGCAACTGGGGTCCTAGTACAATGCAACTCAAGCAGCATGGGCAAAGCTAATTGTTGATTAATAATCTAAAACATGATGAAATTTTGTTAAAAAAGTTACTGTAAATTACAGCATTCTTATCTTTCACAAGGAACACATCCCCAAAGTAATTCCCTCAATGTCAGGGACTGCCACATTAATATTGGATTTTGAGATCAAACAAATGTGTTTGCTTTTTGCTGCCACAAGCACGAGTATGTGCTTGGAAAAAGAGCTGCACGACGGCTAAAGGTCTCCTATGCAGCGCATGCGCACTGCGTAGCCAAGACCTAAAAAGAAGGAAAAGGCACCGAAATAGAAGAGGAAGATATAGAGAGAAGAAAAAGCTCCATGAAAAGAAAAGGAAGGAAGAGAGAGAGTAAATAATATGCAAAGAGAGGTTGACAAGAGGTCGAAACACTTCAATCAAGTATGACAGAATACATATCCAGAAGAAAAAGAGTATCATGGGGAGGCGGGGAGCCGCAGAGGAAAGACAGATGGCAGAGTCCGAGAGGACATCCGGGAGCGCACGGAACCCATATATATAAGAGAAGATGAAAAAAAGACATGGAGCTATCTAGGAGATAGCACAAGGGGAGGGACTGACAACATAGGGCAGAAATAGGGAAGTGAAAGCAAGGAAAACAATCTGACCACTGAACAAGAGTATACGGTGGAGAATCTGACACTTACCAAACATCAGGATTAACCGTAAACAGGAGGAACAAGATGGGCAGGTAAGAGGTATGGAAACATCAGGAAAATGATTTGATAAGGGGAGGGAGACATCTATGGAGAAAAACACAAAAATAAATGGTAAGTAATAATCTTCAACAGAGAGGAATAGAATCCAGTAACTTACAAGAAAAACATCAGAACTATATTAACGACATGAAAGGACGTCTCTTTTATGGCTAATTTAAAGATCTTTGACTGACTGAAAAAGGAAGACCAATGACTTCAGAACAATAAACTGTAAGAAGGATGACACAAAAAATTGAGGAAACATTCTTCAGGAGCCACCAAAGTCCATTCCTTCACCTTTATGACGTGAGATAAATTAACGTAGGTCCTCAGGGCGATCAAAGGAGTAGGAGCAATCATTATATGTAACCTTAAAGAAGCAGGGATGCACCAGTCCATAGCTAGAATACATTGATCGAAGAGCCGAAGAACTCTTTCCGACTAGCTGTAGTTCCACGTGCCACATCCTGAGAGAAGAAGACTTTTTGACCAGACCACAACATCTGTTTCCTGAGTATGGCCGCCGACAGGACCATTAACAGCTCAGTATATTCCAAGAATAAGATAATTATTCCTCTAGGCCTGGCAAAGGTTGAAGTGGAAGATTGACCTCTGGACCTGGGGCCGATGCGATGTGCACTCTGCAGATTGAGAGTAGTGCCATCCTTGGGCCCAACAATTTTAGGAATGTGTGTTTTCAGGAAGGCGATCATGTCCGTACCCTCCTCTCCCTCAGGAATACCATAAATTCCAAGGTTGTTTATCCTATTGCAATTTTCTAAGTCCTCGACTGCATTTTGAGAAGAGCAATTTCTTTAGACATAGCTGCAACTTGAGGAATTGCATCCTGAGTATCACTAAGTCTCTGCTTCACCTCAGAAACACTAGACTCAAGATTAGACCACTTTTTTTCTAGGTTTTGAAGAGTAGTGGCAATCGCGAAAGGCTTAATAAGCTTGAGCTCTTTCATAAGGTCCTCCATAAGGTCCTCCATGGTGATGGGTACAGGAGATTTGGTAGGAGAGTTGGGTTACTTCTTCTGACGTTTGGAAGAAGCAACAGTATTTGTGTCCTTTTGAAGAGAAGACATATTCGCTGAGGTATACCTCCTACCAAGAGAGGAAGAGGACTCCATATAGAGAAGAAGATAGGTACTGTCAAAAATGTACCCAGTGTAACTAAGTAACACAGAGGGGAGGACAAAAAACCTCTAGTAATAGACATCACCAGTTAGTAAAATGTAGCTTCTTTAGCACAAAAAAATAATCAGAGGAGCAATGATAAGAGACACCCAATTTCAGATACAGGTATCTTATAGGCTAATACGAACCAAGCCAGTGTGAAAGACCTCACATACCAAAGTGTCCAACTGGTGAGGTGAAAACTGGCGACACAAAAAGCATAGTAACCTGCAAGGCAGATAAGTCTCCTCAGAATTGTACAAATGACAGATGCCTCACAACTCGTTAAAGACAGAAAGCCAGCTTTAACAGCATATATATGAGGGAAGCATTTAAATAGATTACAACCAGCAGACCTGTTCACAGCTGTCTCCCATGAGGAGGTATCCAAAGAATGCACAATACCTTAAAAACAGTGCATTGAATCAAGGAAATGACGCTGGTCAAACATAAGCCATGGTTATATTAGCTGAAAATGCTCCCAGTTCCACAGTACAAAAGCCTCCTCACATATAAAATCAATATAACAGTTTACTCAGCGTGTGGAGGCTCTTACAGAGAGTAAAATTTCCATAGTGTTCCTCATGGCTACCTTTAAGTCTTCGGCCAGATTTTCTTTGATCCTACGTTTGTAATCATGCCACCCCGTCTTACAGTCCAGAACTGTCATTTTTGTGTGCACATCGCAGCTTATCTTGTCCACTATGGATTGCCAGATTGCATCCTTCTATGCTAATGGCAATTTTAATGTGACAAATAATAGGTACTCAGTCTTAGTCACCTCACTGATCAGTATGCGGCTCTCTTCCCAGTTGAAGTTAGACTTCCTTTCCCCTGGGATGTTGGCAGGTCTTGTTAGGTTATTGCCCTCCTGGATTTCTGAGGCTCCTTCCATTCTTCTTTATTTTGGTGGGTATTGGTTTTGGAAATTGTGTCACTTGCTTTGCCTTTTCAAACATTCCAGGGATGCATTGTACTCCTGAGTGACGCAATGCTGATTTGTGGCATGTAAAGTTGTTTTACGGCAAACAAATCAACTTTGCAGCACATAGGTACTAGTTGACTTATGGCACTTTGCTCCTTTAACAATGTCACAATACTTGGCGCTTCTCTGGAACTTGTTTCACGGTGCGCCGATTCATTAATGCAGCATATCTATGGCACAGAGAAATACTGCAATACAACGAAAATATTTCTGATACAGCATTCCGCCGAGAATGATAAATTTTCCCCCTTATATGCAAACTATTTATTGTCAGGGCAGCTCTCATGCGAGACACTTATAAGTAGGTACACAAAATTGCACTCAACGTGATGCAAATTGAATGTGATTCAGAAATTGCGTGACCAGATTTTTAATTTTGTTATTATTAGGACTAATATTAGTAGTAGTAGTTCCACTAGTAGTAGATTCTCATTTTCATTATTTGTGTCAGTGATACTATTAGTACTTGCCGTCTTTATTAATATTATTTGTATTATTATTAATAATAATACTATTATCATCATTATTTCTATAAAAATAATAATGATAAAAATAAACAATATTTTACCTAATGCAACTATTAATGTGTTGTATAACATTGTAAAAAACTAGAGATGCCCGATTTTCAGATTTAACATTCTATTACCTGATTTAGAATGCCTACACATTTGAAATGATACATAGCATTTTGTGCCACCTTTTCTTACCCTTAGCCAAATTCAAAAGACAAATGTTAACAATAGTTCGCACAGCATACGTTAAAAAGAATTGTTCAGCAGAGCAGAGGTTTATAAAAAAATAAAATCCACTGAGAGCCCTAGTTCTTCACAAATTGTTTTAGTAATGGGAACTCTGCACACATAGTGAAAACAGGAAAACAGAACTATTAATCTTAGCAAGTGACAGGGTATATTTTACTCCAGACTTAATAGTGGGAGAGACAGGGCCACCTAGACTTGCTCTTCACGGTAACCTTGCAGCCTAACGCATGTCCTTGAAGAATGAAGTCTTGCCTGAAATAAACTTCTTCAGACAGGCCGAAATTAAGGAGCATTGAGATTATAATGGTGTATGCGAAGTAACAACAAGAAACTGCAGGCAAAGGGTATTTGATTCTGTCTGCAACTTTAACATGATTGATTTGATTTAACAAAGCAAGAAACGGTGTGTAAGGCGAGGATCAGCTATAAATAATTGTGGAAACAAAACAGAAAGCTCACAAGTGATGGAGACATGCTGAACGTGCAGATGCATGCGTCTGGGATGACAGCAATATACTGTTTTCTGCTGATCGCTCTGCAATCAATTAATGTGAAATAACAGTTGAAATGTCAGGATCATTTAGAAAGAATATTGAAGAGTTTCAAAGCAGAAACTTAGATCCTGCATTGTTTCCTCTGTTTATTCACCGTTGTTTAGTGTATTCTAATGAATGGCAATTCTGGAATTTGCGCCATTTTTCATCAGTATTGCGATTTGGAGCTGGATTATCAAAATACAGTAACACATTTGTGCAAGGTAAAATTCCACGCCTAATAATGAGGGTGATGTACCTGTGTTGACAGGTTTTGAGTTCAAATGCGTCCCCGTTGGAGGTCTAGACAGCATGGCAATGTTCCTATTTTAATTAAGTATTTTTTTTTCTAGCATTGTGGGGTTACCAAGGGGCATATCAGCAAGGTGAGGCGTTAAAATTATCGCCGCTTTTGCGGCCGTTTTCGGCCGAAAAGCAGCAAATAATTTAATCGCCTAATTAGCAAGCTCACGCTAACGCGTGAAAACTTGTGTTAGCATAGGAATTCCTAACGCCCAGCTTTGCAAAGTGGGCGTTCCTGACCTGACATGACAGGAGAAATGTCGCTAAGCGACATTTCTCCTATCATCAAGCCCCACGCTATAAAGCATAGCGGCAAGAAAAGTAGTGATAACCCCTGTTATCGCTACTTTCCTCACGCCTGCTTCAGGACTGACTTAGCCATGATATCCTATAGAAGGTGGATATCATGGCTAAGTTTGTGAGTCCCTATCATCAAGCTAACGCCACATTGCGTGAGATTATCGCTGGGTTTCCAGCGATAATCTCACGTTAGGCAGTTAGCGTGAGGATTTTTATCGCTTTTGAGATAAGCGTTGCTAATAGCACACTATCTCAGCGATAAAAACCCACGCTAGCCGGCGATAATTATCCTAGCGCTAAGTGCGCTTAGCGATAATTATCGCCGGTTGTTGCTGATATGCCCCTAAATCCGGATTGGAGTTGCTAGCATTGAGACTGATGCCCGAACAGGTCTATCCAAGCATTAGTAACAGAGGTACAGTTGTTATAGTAAGGATGGGAATAAGTCATTGCTAATAATGTAATGTGGGGGTATGGGTCACGATATTCAGACAGCTTCTCTGTACAAACTGTTAAATCTCATTAACATTACTAAAGCAGACATAAACCACCCAAGGAGATGTAAAGGTATTTATTAAATGAGGCCATAGCAAAATTTCAAAACATATTTTTCTCATGATTCTTGAGTCGTGGTGATGTTGAATAGTACCAGGGGCTGACTTCAAATACACAATGATAACTTGGATGCCAAGAGGAGATACAATAATAGAGGGCCTTTTGCATTGTAAAAGTGCAGGTAGTAAATGTGTATTTTCCAAACACATATGCAGTACTTTACATAATATATGAATATTAATACGTGACCAGGCAGCGAGCAATGCATGCTACTCAAGGGGGGTTTATTATCGTGTCCATTTTTTCTGGCCATTGATGCAGAAGGGGGAACAGAATGTATTTTATTTAGTTATTGAACAAATTTATATAGTAGATGCCAAGAGATCAGAATTTCTAAGCCAGCATGGTAATTTGTTTTTTCTCTGTGCAGCATCAAACGCATTCCAGACAGAAGTGTTTAGTAATATGTAAACTTTGTGAACTTTGTCTTACCCGTGAACAACTATAGTGGATCACACCTTGATATTGACCTCATGGAGATATCTGATTGGAGAAAAAGGTAGATTTACTTTTTATTAAAAAATAGTTTTCAGACAATATAGTAATACAGTGACAGTTTTTTTGTTAAATGTCATGAGACAATGAACACTGATTAATCGGTGGAAAGCCTTCAAATTATCTTCCAGGCCGTTTATGGATTATGGCAATATTTGGACACTCTAGAAATAAAACTATATAGTCCCACTGCCTCATTCATAGTCTCACATTATATCAGAAACCTGCTGCATATGGTGATTGCCGCTGATTTTAGGGTTTGATTTGAGCAAAATATTGTCAACTAAAATTACCACACGAGTACAAATTTTTACATGAAATTTGGTCTGAAATGGGCAAAATTTATTGTACAACCGCAATCACAAGTTAGTACTCATAATACATTTCAAAACGTAGTATGATACGCAAATACATTTCGGAATAAACCAGACTGTGCTTTAAGAGTGCAACTACAAACATTGAGAGGCTCAAAATGAACCTATTATTACATTAGGCACATGTACTGAATGCCATGTAACAAAGATAAAAGAAGGAATGGATATGACACTTTAGAGAGAGATGGGGACAAATAGAGTGTAGTTGAAAGTGACTGACATGACCTTAAATAGAATACAGGCTAGTAAAATATTAGTGTGGCCAAAGCACTAGCAAGGTGGCTAAAGTTGAAGACAGTTATTGTTAATGTAAGCGCTATCATTGATCCAAAATTAGAAAACCAACTGCAGCCCATGTTGATGTAAACAAAACATTAATTGAGCATTTCTTCACTGTATTTAATAATGATGTTATCATCGATTTACAGTTGCATGGCTAAGATGGACCTTTGGAAGAATTTGATTAGCCCGGTTAAGATTTTTTGGTTCTGTAGGAAATCTGTCTTTTCTGCACTGACACCCTGGATATTTCTCCTTTTACTGGGTCCTATTTTCATTGCAGATGCAGAACCTTATGCACTTTACCACTGCTAACCAGCAATGAAGTGATAGTACTTCCCCATTTAACATGGATGGATTGGAACACCTCTAATTGGCATATTTAACTTGCATATGTGCCCCTAGTATATTGTACATGGTCCTGTAAGTTAAATGCCACTAGAGTGTCATCCACTAGAGTGGCTGTGCAAACATTGCTTCAGACCTACCATTGTAGTTGGACTAGAGCAGCATAAAAACTGCAATTGGACCTGTCAAAAAAAAAACTTTTTGTCAGGTCTAAATCTCGATATTAAACATTAACAATTCACCCCTAAATTGGCTGTATAGCCTATAAGGCAGGGTGAATGGTATTTAACGTGTAGAACATGTAGAAATGTAATTTTAAATACTCCTTTACAGTGACTATCACCGAAAAGTAACTTATGATGTTGCCAGTCAGGCTGCTCCATAGAGAAACACTGGAATGCAGGATTAAATGTTGTAACACTAATGGTGCCTAGAAAACAACTAGAACATCATTCAAGGAGTCCTTATAACTTGTTAAAATCACAATTTAGTAGTTAGGTAGAATTTTTTGTAAATTTTAGGAGAAAGGTACTTTTATAAATTGTTGTTTACCCCTTAATTCCTCAGGAGGCTAATACTTATTAGCCTCCAGCTGCACCCCTCTGAATGTTCAAGCCCTAAATGAGTTGTGAAAACGACTCCCATAGTGGAGACAAAAGCCTATGTGTATGGAGCTGTTTCTGTTTCTCTGACAAGAAGGCCAACTGTTCAGTGCCTAGGAACTTAATTTGCTTCAAAAGGGTCTCTCCTGTCATAGGCAGGTGTCAGATGGGACCTGCACAAGCCCCTTCATTTTCCCACAGTCAGCCAGCGTCCTATCACAGTGGGGAGGGAGCTGCTGCCAGAAATGGTTTGAAATGGCCGCAGATGAGGGCTACTCTTTCTCATGGTCACAGCTCTGGAGTGGGTGCTCAGGCTCTGCAAAACAGAAGAAGGGTTTCACAATCTTCGATTTAGGCAGAGATGGGCTCTGTAGGGTTGTTTACAGCAGGCCATACAGGAAACGCTGCAAAAGTGGGTAGGGTAAGCCCTATGTAGTTTTACCCAGTTGGATAAGGAGGACCCAGGAGTCACATCTACCCACCTGATGCCAAGCATAAATTTAGCATCTCACTACACACCTCAGAACAGTACTGGACATAAGGAATGTCAGAAGAGGACTGAACCTGCTGTTTGAGATCTGAGGGGTACCCTGAAAGACTAGACCAACACATTTTGTACTCAGGTCACAGAAGCGGACTTCAAAGCTTTTAAGGATAACCTCAGGACAAGCTACATGTATACAACAAAGTACAAGAGGCCTTTCCTTAAGAATTCCAGCTGACTAGTTCTCACTGGACCTGCCCCGGACAGCGCTGGTAGCCTCTGAATCCCTAAGTGCTGTTCCTAAGGTCCTGGAACCCTGGTCTGTGTCTGATTGTCCTTCTCCTACCACCCATAAAATCCTGGGACATAGAAACTTTCTCCTTATAGAGAACTCTGGAAAACTGGGACAAACCTGGCAAGCAGATTTGATTAAGGTGCGTTACCGCTAGATGAAGAGGCCATAACCAGCCTCTTGGAGCCCTATTCAGCTACAAACTGCAGCCTTGCCCCACTGAAAGAATCTGAGCTCCAAAAAAGTAAATAAGTGAGACAAAGAAATCTTTATTAGGAGAAGGAATCAAAAGGATCCATTTGAGAGGATCAAAGGGATTGAAAGGATCCAGTTGAGAAGGTACATTTCCTGGGTGTGAAATTCAAATGTCTTTCACTGGGGGCTTTCCAAAAACCAACAGCCTCACCGGGACCTCATCCAATGGTTATCTAACCTCATGGAGCCCTCTTCCTCTACAGCCCACTGCCTTGCACGCTGAACATTATCGACTTCGATTTTTTGAAGTCCCAAGGTAAATCCTCTGACTGGATCAAAAATGGTCTCTGTATTCGACTCACGCTACATCATTGTTTGACTCAAATTGTGCCCCAATCCCCAAAGTCTTCCATGAAAAATTGTATCTCACTTGTGTGGGTAGACCTAGTGCCCGCGACAGGACGTGGTCCAAAACACAACCATATTTTCATAATGAAAACGGACCCTTTTTTTGCAAAGTGCCTAGCTGTAGATTTTGAACACTATCTCTGCCGGCACCTAGGGGCACCTAGCAAACCGATACTTTCTTGAAAACTAGACTCCCAGGGGAATACAGGATGGGGTGACTTGTCTGGCTCTCACCAGGTTCTGTTACCCAGAATCCCTTGCAAACCTCAAAATTTGTAAACAAAATAAAAAAAAATGATTTTCCTCACATTTCTGTGGTAAAAAGTTCAGGAATCTGTTAGATCCACAAAATTCCACCGTCCCGCATTCCTTAAAGTCTTCTGAGAAAAATGGTACCTCACTTGTGTGGGTTCGTCAAGTACCCACGACAGGCAAGGGCCCAAAACCTATTGAGGCAACATCAAAATGACCTATCACAAAACAACCTGGTTTTGCAAGAGGTGTCCTATGAGTTTTTGGCCCCTGGCTAAGCGGCCATCCAGGGAAATCTACCAAACCCACACATTTCTGAAAACTAGACACCAGCGGGAGTCCAGCAAGGTATGGCTTGCTTGGGTCCCTCAACATTTACCTATCCAGAATCCCCTGCAAACCTCAAATATAGCTAAAAAAATCATTTTTTCTCATATTTCTGTGTGGTAAAGTTCTGGAATCTGTGTGGATCCACAAATTTCCTTCTAAAAAGCATTTCCCTTGGTCTCCCAATAACAATGGTACCTCACTCATTTGGGTGGGTCAAGTAGCTGCGACAGGCAAGGGCCCAAAACCTATTGAGGCAACATCAAAATTATCTATAACAAAACAACCTGGTTTTGCAACGGGGGTCCCATAAGTTTTTGGACCCAGGCTCGGCGGCCATCTAGGGAAACCTACCAAACCCACACATTTCTGAAAACTAGACACCCGGGGGAGTCCAGCAAGGTATGGCTTGCATGGAGCCCCCAACATTTCCCTACGCAGAATCACCTGCAAACCTCAAATTCTGTTGAAAAAATCAAACTTTCTCACATTTCTGTGTGGGAAAGTTGTAGGATCACCAGGCTGACACAAATTTCCTATCACCCAGCGTTCCCCCAGGTCTCCCGATAAAAAAGGTACCTCACTTGTGTGGGTAGGCATAGTGGCTACAACAGGAAAAGGCACAAATTGTGCTGTGGAGGCTTCAAAATTACCTATAACAAAACTACCTGATTTTGGGAGGGGGGCGCCTGTATTTTTTGGCCTCGGGCTCACCGCCATCTAGAGAAACCTACAAAACCCCCACATTTCTGAAAACTTGACACCCTGGGGAGTCTAATGAGGTATGGCTTGCATGGCTCCCCCAAGTTTCCCTACCCAGAATCCCATGCAAACCTCAAATTTAGCTGAAAAAAACATATTTTCTACATATTTTTGTGTGGACTCACCCTGCCGGCACAAATGTTCTACCCCACAGAATTCTCCTTAGTGTCCTGAGTAAAATGATAGCTCACTTGTGTGGGTGTCCAATGCAGAATTGGCTAAAAATGTATTTATTAAAAAAATGTAGCGCTTAGAATTGTCAGTGCTATACCCTTATTCCCTATGTTTTGGGCTCTTCCCAATCACAGGCCCTTACCCCACCCACACAAGTGAGGTATCATTTTACTCGGGAGACTGAGGAGGATGCTGTGGGGAATGACATTTGTGCCGGCACGCTGATTCTACCCAAAAATGTGTTTTTTTCAGCTAAATTTGAGGTTTGCAGGGCATTCTGGGTAGGAAAACGTTGCAGGATCCATGCAAGCCATACCTCGCTGGACTCCCCCTGTTCTCTAGTTTTCAGAAATATGTGGGTTTTGTAGTTTCCCCAGATGGCCAACAACCCCGGGACCAAAAACCCAGGTGACCCCCCTTGAAAAACCAGGTTGTTTTGTGATAGGTAATTTTGATGTCTCCTCAATACGTTTTTGGGCCCTTGCCTGTTGCGGGTACTTGACCCAACCATGCGAGTGAGGTATCATTTTTATTGGGAGACCTGGGGGAACACTGGGTGGTAGGAAATTTATGGATCCACATAGATTCCAGAACTTTTCCACACAGACATTTGAGAAGAAAGTGATTTTTTTCAGCTAAATTAGAGGTTTGCAGGGGATTCTGGGTAGGGAAATGTTAGGGGACCCATGCAAGCCAAACCTTGCTGGACTCCCCCGGGTGTCTAGTATTCAGAAATGTGTGGGTTTGGTAGGTTTCCCTAGATGGCCGCCGAGCCTGGGGCCAAAAACTCATGGGACCCTCCCTGCAAAACCAGGTTGTTTTATGATAGGTAATTTTGATGTCGCCTCAATAGGTTTTGGGCCCTTGCCTGTCGCAGGTGCTTGACCCACCCACACAAGTGAGGTACCATTTTTCTCAGAAGACAATGGGGAATGCGGGGTTGGTGGAATTTTGTGTATCCACACACATTCCTGAACTTTGCACCACAGAAATGTGAGGAAAATGTGGGTTTTTTGACTTTTAGGTTTGCAAGAGATTCTGAGTAACAGAACCTGGTGCGAGCCAGTCAAGTCACCCCATCCTGGATTTCCCGGGGTTTCCAGATGTTTTTAAAATATATAGGTTTGCTAGGTTTCCATAGGTGCTGGCAGAGTTAGGGTTCAAAATCTACAGCTAGACACTTTGCAAAAAAAGGGTGAGTTTTCACTGTGAAAATGTGGTGTGTCCACGTTGTGTTTTTGGCCGTTTCCTGTCACGGGCACTAGGCCTACCCAAAAAAGTGAGGTATCATTTTTCTTGGAAGACATTGGGGAACGCGGAGTGGGTGGAATTGTGTGGATCCACGCAGATTCCAGAACTTTCCACCACAGAAATTTACACGGTTTTAGGTTTGCAAGAGATTCTGGGTAAGAGAACCTAGAGAGAGCCAGTCAAGTCACCCCATCCTGGAATTCACTGGGTGTCTATATTTTTAAAAAATGTATAGGTTTGCTAGGTTTCCCTAGGTGCCGGCAGAGCTAGGGTTCGAAATCAACAGCTAGGCACTTTGCAAAAAAAGGGTCAGTTTTCACTGTGAAAATGTGGTTTGTCCATGTTGCATTTCAAGCCGATTCCTGTCGCGGGCACTAGGCCTACCCACACAAGTGAGGTACCATTTTTATTGGGAAACTTCGGGTAACACAGAATTGTAGAGCAACTGTTATTACCTATTGACTTTTGATGCATTTCTGCCTTCCAATTAATAGACAATGTGTAAAAAAGAAGTCATTTTGAAAAATGACCTATTATTCTCATGCTAGTATGGGTACTCACAATTTCAGAAATGTGCAAATATCTACTGTTTCTAATCTCTGTATTCTGTTCCAATTTCAGAAATACATAGGTGTCTCTCATACCGATTTTTCCATGTATATATTTTCCCAACTTAATTGCTATATACCCGATACATAATAAAAAATCATTGCAAGACTCTGCTAAGTTATTGGCTCTGGGTTCGTCGGGTTGTTGGTGAACCTACAATTCCTATATATCCCCACAACCAGAAAGGTCCAGCGGATGTAATGGTGTATTGCTTTTAAACAGCTCTCATATTTAGAAGAAGTTACAGGTGAAAACGTTGACACAAAACACTGTTTTTTCAACTAATTTTCAATTTTTCCTATATTCAATGGTTAGTTTCTATGAAGAAATCTTGAAGGATCTACACAAATGACCCCTTGCTTAATTCAGAATTTTGTCTACTTTGCTAAAATGTAGAGCTTTTCAGGATCCAATATTGCTTTCATACCCATTTCTACCATTAACTGGAATTAGGATGAAAGTACGAAAACTAGCAAAAATAGGCTAAGTCCCAGAAAAATGCCAAAACTGTAAAAAAAAAAAGTTTGGTCTTCTGACAAAAGTCTGCTTTTACCTGAAAGCTGGGAAGATGGTTATTGCAGCACCAAAACCCCTTTTTGACACCATTTGCAGGGAAAAAAACAGACGCTTTTATCTGTAGCCCTTTTTTCCATTTTTCAAAGGGAATCCACAAACCCTGGGTACCTTTAGAAAACCCATGATGTTGGAAGAAACGGACGCACATTTGGCATGGATACTTTATGTGATCAAAAAGTTACAGGGGCCTAAGTGTGAACTACCCCAAATCACCCAAAAAAGGCTTAGCAGCGAAGAGGTTAACACGCAGAGGTCAAACCCCTCCTGAAGAACCCCCCCAGTGAACTTCAAAACATCTGGCCCATCTCGCTACTCCCTTTCCCTGCGAAGGTCCAGGAAAAATCAACCTGCTCGACACCTCCCAATCAGGCTTCCAGCCCTATCATAGCACAGAGACCGCCATGATTGAAGCAACGGATGACAACAGACACCTCCTCGACTTAGATGAAACAGCAGTCCTTATCCCCCTTGACCTCTCTGCGCCTTTCAGCACTGTCTCCCACCACTCCCTCATCACCGGACTTCAGCACATTGGCATCAAAGGCAACACTCTCAACTGGATCTTCTTCATCTATGGATGAATACAGAGGACTCTTCTCCTCTGCACCCAAAAACATAATTTGCCGTGTACCTCAGGGCTCCTCCCTCAGACCCACCCTCTTCAATGCCTAGATGACCCCACTGGCTGACATCACCCTCACCCACGGAGTCAACATTATCTCATATACAGACAATACACAGCTCATCCTATCCCTCACAGAAGTCACAGCCACCGTCTGAGGAAACCTCCTGAACATCATGTTCACCATCAAAACCTGGATGAAGTCCAACTGCCTGAAGATCAACTCAGACAATTCGGAGGTAGTCATATCCAGAAACAAGCCTTCTCCCTGAAATCACACACGGTGGCCTACCACACTCAGCCCCGCACCAACTCCCACCGACCACACACGCAGCCTCAGAATCGTTCTGGACAGCCAATTGACCATGAAGCTCAACACTGTCTCCTCTGCCTGCTTCCTCACCCTCCACATGCTCCGCAAGATCTTCTGATGGATCCACATCTTCACCAGGAACATGGTTTCCTATTCCCTCGTCTCCAGCTACATTGAGTATGGCAATCCGGCAGGAACCATCAAACAGCTCCTAAACCACCTACAGACCATCCAGAAATCAGCAGCAAGACTCTTCCTCGACCTCCCCAGAAGAACTGGCATCACCCTTACCTCAAAGCTCTCCACTGACTCCCCGTCCAGGATAGATGCCTCTTCAAACTCCTCGCATACACCTACGAGTCCCTCCACAATCACTGACTCACCTACATCAACCACTTCATGACATTCCACCAACCAACCAGAGAGCTCCGCTCCTCCTTCCTTACCCTATCTCATGTTTCCCGCATCCTTCAAACCCGATGCGGAGTGCGTTTCTTCTATTACATCTCTGCTAAATCCTGGAATGACCTTCACCTACTCACCTCCGCGCCGCTTGACTCTTTGACCGAGACTCACAGAAACTTAGGGCCTAAAGACCCCCAGCGTGAAAAGCTGTGCTCTACAAAAAACACTGTTTGCTATTTGGTAGAATGCTCTAATAGAAGGGTTCTACAATGAGGGGTTACTCATGTTGTGTCATTGCTTTGTATTTTACTCATATCCTGATATGTATTTCTTAATTGATGGACACATTTTGTAAATTGTCTGAGCAGTAAGAGTATAAAACCAAAATGTGTATGATGTTCTTGAACCACACTCCAGAATTATTAACTTCATTACAGAAATATGTGGTTAATAAAAGAGATTATCTGTATATATATGTATTTTAAATTGTGCTTTAACATTGCAAATTATTGAAGTCCAGATATTTGGGTGGTTTTGATATAAATGCCTCTAGTGGGCAGAGAGAATACAATTTAAATTTACTTCCTGTCAAAGCTGGTTAATAAATGAGTTTCTAACTAGTACTCTCCATAGAATAAACTTTAAAAAGCCCAGAAACACTAATAAACCATAAAGCATAAAGCATAAACCTGCTAATTCTATTCAAGAGGCAAAAAGTAGTCCCAAATAAATTAGGCTATATAAGTAGACTTTATTGTGACCTCCCACTCAGGATAGATTCCCACATCTTATATTAGTTTCTCTTCAATAAGTGGCAGGCTATGTCGCTCCTCCTTGATTATTAATGCTTTGTCCATTAAAAGCTGGTCTATCATTCTCACAGTGTGCCACAAAGTGGACTTATCAAGACTTTGCAAATTAAAATAAATGATTACATGTGTGAATAAATAAATTTTGCCAATCGCACTACTATGTCAGAAGAATATGAGCGATTACCTCTATTTCCAAATTGATATTTTCCAGTGAAGTATTTTTTGTGAGTTGGTCGCCACAGACATAGTTCACCTAATGAACAGTTTCCAAATCACGAATACATATTAAGCTTTGCAGTGTGAACTACAGTACAAAAAATTAAACAGACAATGACAATTGGACAGATACTAATGGTTTTCTAGAGGACCATAACACAATTTTGTCATGCCAGGCACAAAAAATAAAGGAAAGTAAACCCTGTTTTGTCAGACTAGTAACCAGAGTTTGAAAAATGTAATATTCAGCAGGTTTCAAAGATGGTTTTTGGAGTAGCCCCCTCACTCCAGCTGCAGATATTACATGATTGTAGTCTTAGGGCCTGATTTAGAGTGGTGGCTATCCCATCTGCCCTATTTAGAAGGCATAGATGTCTTTAAAAAGTCTAAATAAAGATGTTTGTACAATCTAAATAGGACAAGCAGTACATTGTCTTGTTTTGGCAGATGTCCCACATCCATCACATTTTATATCAGTTTCCTTTTACATCAGTGACTTAAAAAAGCTGCTTTACCCACTATACTGCCCGACATAGAGAGAGCTGCAAACTTCCAGGTGTGGGAATTTCGTGGATATCATTGTTGAGGGGCTGGGCTGGTAGGGACAGGAAGGAGCAAGAGAGAGCATGGGCATCCCAGGCACTCTCTGTTCAACTAGGTGGCTGCTATAGGACATTGTCTCTAGTTCAGAATGAGGCACTGCCACTGAACTGGCTTTTCTTATACCACACTGCCCGCTAGCTGACTATATCAAACTAACAGGGCAGAGCAACAGGAAGATGAAAGTGCAGCATGCTCCCGGAACTTCATATGGGCTTCAGATACCCCATCACTTGGGGTCTGAGCATTTTTTTGTGAAGGGGACATAGGCACCCCATTCCCTTGCCTTCAACTGCCTCTTTCCCTGTGTTATGTTAAATCAATTTATAGCGCGCACAGATACTCGGCAGAGTGTCCCAGCGCGTACTAAGAAAAGGACCCACAGGTCAAAGCACTATTCAAAGAGAAGGGTTTTTAACTTTTTTTTAAAGATCACAGAATCTTGAGTGCTACGTAGCGCCAAGGGTAAAGCATTCCATACCAGTGCAGCCTTATGCACCAAAGAACTCCCGCCTAGCCTCTGGCGTTTAAGTCAACATCAACAATTGGGAGAATGACCGCAGCTGTCTCGCAGGAATATAGAAGGCGAGCCTCTTCTGAAGGTAGGAAGGACCCAGGCCATATAGGGCCCCCTGGACAATGGCCAAGTTTTTGAATTTTATTCGAGACTCCACCGGGAGCCAGTGCAGAGAGCGCAAATGAGCACGCACACTACACCTGTGAGATATACCCAGCAGGAGTCTGGCGGCCGAATTTTGAACGACCTGTAGTTTGTTCAAGAGGTAGCCAGAAATGCCCACATAGACTACATTGGCATAATCCAAGCGAGACAAAATCAAAGCACGGACAACCGTTTCTTTGGCCGGTCTTGGAAGATGGGGTAAAAACGTCCTCAAAGCTTTCAATGTGCTGAAGCAGGACCCAACCAGCTTTTTAACCTGGGTAGAAAAGGACAAATTCTCATTGTACCAGACCCCCAGATTTTTTGCAGCAGTACCCATTGCTTTAGGCAAGGGGAAGCCGGGGGGCCATAACCTCTCTTAAAAATAAGCTGGCAAAACACCATACAAGAGGACCTCTGATTTCTCTTCATTACATTGAAGGTGTGCCTGAGCAAGCCAGCAAAAAACCGAGGAGAGACAGTGTTGAGCCGCAAGAACTGAATCATCATCCTTACCCTAGGAAAACAGGAGCTGAGTATCATCAGCATAGACCATCACCTTAGCCCCAAGTGACTCCGCTAAGTAGATCAGCGGAGTGACATAGATGTTGAAAAGAAGGGGACTAAGGGATGACCCCTATGGGACACCTGTAGCTACCCGCTGAGATGCCAAGACACAAGGAGGAAGCCAGATCTGCTGTGAGCGGTCTTCCAGAAAAGATTCAATCCAGCGCCAAACCGAACCAGAAATCCCAATCTCTAAAAGGCGATCAAGAAGCAGAGAATGTGGCACAGTGTCGAATGCCGCCGAAAGATCAAGCATAACCAATGCCCCTCTCCCGCCGGCATCCAAACACTCGCAAATTGCCTCTGTCACCTCCAGCAGTGCAGACTAGGTGCTAAACGAGGCACGAAATCCCAATTGGGCCTGATGCAACAGACCTGACGCCTCAACAAAATTAGTCAGTTGCTTGGTGACGACCTTCTCACAGACTTTGGAAAGGCCAGGCAGCAGTGATGTGGGGCGGTAGTTTCCCGGTATCATTGGGTCAAGGGATGGCTTCTTGAGGAGAGGGAGAATTTGTGCCCACTTCCAGGAAGTTGGAGTAAAACCTTCCTGCAAGGACAAATTAACGATTTTATTAACTTCAGGATTGATAGTATCCGCAGCCGTGGCCAAAAGTCTAGCAGCACAGGGATCAGTTGGAGAGCCCAACTTCAAAGACTTAAGAAATTTGAGAGAGCAGGCCAGCTCAATAGGCTCAAAAGTCGACAAGATATTAGTAAGAGTGGCGGACAGAGAGACCGTGGATGCCATAGTGCAAGAGGTAAAGCTGGCTTGTATAGTGCAAATCTTGTCCAAAAAGAACTTTGCAAGAGCATTACACCAAGTCTCCGAAGCTGGTGCAGCTCGAGCTTGGGCGCTAGGAGACATAAAACTTTGCACAATAGAAAATATATATTGTTGTTAGCTTGATCAATACGTAGGGAATAATAGCAGCTTTTTGTGGCTGCTATGGCAGTATAGTAGCTTTTTTGTTTAACTCTCAGTGTGTGTTTAGCTAGAGGGCAGTAGCCGCTAGAGCGCCAAGCCCTTTCCAGTATTTTACATTCATGTTTTAAGGCTTTCAGCTCTAAAGAAAACCATGGTTTGGAGGGAGAATCTCTAGCAAGCTTAGGCCAGCAAGGTGTAGAAAGAACAGACACAGAAGCAGAAATCCAGTCAGTAAACCTAGACAGATTTCCCTCGAGATCTACCTGGAGAGAAGGCAGACACACAGTCAAAAAGCTAGAAAACTGAGTGGGGTCTATTTTACTAAACGTTGGTCGATGATGGCCGTCAGCCTGCCTAGCAGGCTGGGTAATTTCCCAAGAAAATCATATGAGAAAGTGGTCTGACCAAGAGACAGGCGAGGGCTTTACCACCTGAATCAGGAAGTTAGAACAAACAGGGTCTAAGATATGGCCCCCCTGATGGGTAGGGTGGGAAACCCATTGTGAAAGATGAGCCAATTGAAGGGAGCTAAAAAAGTCAGCTGAGTCTCCTGCATCAAATTGATCAAGATGAAGATTAACATCTCCCAAAACCAAATAGCGAGAAAAGCGTAAAGCTTGTTCACTCACCGCATCCCCACATGAGTTAAGAAAAGCCTCAGACGGACCAGGAGAACGATAAATAAGAGAGCCCCCTAGAGTGAAGTGAGGTGAGAACTGTATACTAAAGTCCAGCGCCTCACACTCACTCCACACAGCGGAGGCCTCACCATGTAGCACCCATCCCTCCCTATACAAAATAGCCAGGCCGCCCCCTCTGCCAGCTAGACGGTCCACGCGATGAAGTTTATAGCCAGAAGGTGTTACCATTGCCACAATGGGATTGGAGGAAGTGTCCAACCAAGTCTCAGTAACAAACAGCAAATCCAGGGAGTTATCGGTGACCAAGTCAAACACATCCATATAGTGCTTCCGTAAAGATCTAGCATTAATGAGGGCAGCGCTGATAGTCAAGGCCTTTTTAGCTTCATTAGATTAGGCAGATGACATGGGGGCATGGCAGACGTCAGTGTAAACCCACAATCTAAGCAAACATAATCCGACTGAGAGAACATAGAGAAACCTCCATGTGAAGGACAAGGAGGAGGCAGGAGTGTTTTCAATAACTCACCAGAAAACCGCAGTGAATTAGCAGCAAAGGGCCCGATTCGGGCAGCGTAACTGGCCCTGGCTGCTGACTTGGCGCAGACAGGCTTACCACCGGTGCACCCGCTGCGCGCGTCCGCTGCACATCTGAGTAGAGGCCATTAAGTAACGTTACCTGAGGGCGGCGTGCAGCGTGCAGCGACTAGAGCGCTGACCGCAGATGATAAACGGCACAAAAAATGGCCGCTGAGACCGAAACTGGCCTCAGAAAAAGTGCAAGTGCAGAAGAAAAACAAAAGTGTAACACACTTCAAACGCAGGAGAGCAAGTAAACATACACAGTACACAATTTATAGAGCCCCCCAATAAATTCCCCAATCGCGAATCAGGTAAAAAAAGTTACAAATATTTATATTTTCCAAAGCAGATTCCCAATACGCAATGTGCAGAGCCCCCCAATTAATTCCTAGATCTCAAATCAAGTAAATACCCAAGTGTTAATGGTAGTAGTGTCCCAGGGATATCAACCCCTGGGATACCAGATTCCCTGCCTGCAAGTCCACTTGCAGGGAGGACTTCAACTCCCTGCCAGGGTTCTTACAAGCAGGGAATACAAGAAAAGCTACTCCTTTTGGGTATGAGCAAAGAGATGAAGCCAGCTCCTGCCACACCACAGGGGCACTAGGACTCCCAGCCACGGCCCCATGGCACAGAATTTCTGTGAGTTGCCCAGGTGGCACCCGGACACCAACTGCAATATTTCAATGTTAGTAGCAATGAGGGATTGGGTCCCTGGGGACTGCAAACGCTTGGGGACGACTGAGTGCACTCTTCCCCTAAAAAATTAATGTAGGCCTGAAGGATGTCATCATTGGGGCCTGTGAAAGCATCAGGGATGGGGCCGTGCATGCCACCCCAAAACAATGAATGCAGCCCAAGGGTATAGGGTCCCCTGGGCCTATAAAAGGCTCGGAAAGGAGGGCTGTGTGCCCCTTTCCCTAAAAATCAAATAGAGGCAGCCCCCTGGGCCCTGCCTTACCCACAGGTTTTTAAAAACATTTTTACCCTGGACTGCTCATGTGGTGTCAGTCAATCACATCTTATCTCAAAGTCTGTTGGCTTCACAGACATTCTGCAGTGTAATATATTATTTATACATTGTTATCCTTAATTTTTCGAAAAATAATGAACAGATGTATACTAAATCTCAAAAGGCATGCTTTCTGGAACAAGATCTATCTTTCTTTCTGCCAAATTTATTTCAGCAGTTTTTGCAGTATCACTGCTCAAGCAGGGGCAGAGAAAAAGTGGGTGCCCAAAAACAAATTTTCCCCATGCGATTTTTCATGGGAAAATTGAACAGTGATACTGCAAAAAATGGCTGAAAGGAACTACACTAAATCTGGCATGAAGCTAGATGTTGATCTAAAGGCATGCATTTTGTGATATGAATAAATAAATTAAAGACATTTATAAAACGCATGCCTGCTACAACAGGAGTGTCCCAGCACTAATCAGTCCACTAAACTCCCAAAACATCTCAGCAGCTCAGAACCAAGGCCAACTTATCTAAAAAGCTACGTTTTATGGCTCTTCCAGAACAAAAGTTAGTCATTGGCAAGTTTCAACTGACAAGCAAGGGAGTTCCACAACTTCGGTGCAAGGAAGCCAAAGGAGGTCCTCTGGATCCAAACTCTTTTTACAATGGGAACCTGTGCTAATAAAGCATCAGAGGACCTAAGACATCCAGAAGGAGAATAGGGAGAAATGAGAAAATGCAAGTAAGCTGTGCCTGTCTTGTAACAAAAGATCAGGGCTTTAAAAACAAGCCATTTCTATACCGGAAGCCAATGAAGTTTAGAAAGTGCGGAGCCCATTGATGCCGTTCTAGGAAGTTTTAACATAAGCTGGGCTGCAGAATTCTGGACCAATTGAGGGCTCATCAGCCTGAACTGAGAGACCTCAAGATGAAATTAAATGAAATGAAACATGGATTTATAAAGCGCAAATTGCTGCCCTGGGGCGTCCAAGACTACTTGAAGAGTGAGGTGGGGACGACCAAAGCGATTCAAGGAAATTAATTTTGGGGGGCGAAGAGGAAAGTCTTTAAATGTTTTCGAAAAGAGGAAAGGTTGGGATTAGATCTGAGTTGAGGGGGTAAGAGGTTCCACAGCTTGGCGGCATTATATGAAAACATCCTGCCGCCAGCGTGTGTTCTCCTGATTCTGGGTACTGTTGCTAGAAAAGCCTGGCCGGAGCGGAGTTGTTTCCTAGGATGGTAATGAGTGATAAGGTTTCGGCCAATTGCCGGTCCTTTGTCCCAGAAGGCCTGATGGGCGATGCACAGTGCTTTAAAGGAAATTCTTTGCCGGACCTGTAGCCAATGCAGGCTCCTCAGTCCGGGTTTAGCTGATAATCTCTGTGGCAACTGTAATAATGTGCGAACGGCACAAGGTATAAAGAGTTGCCAAAGTCCAGCCGAGACTGAATCAGACCTTGAACAGCGACCTGCTTGGCCTCCATGGGTAAAAGTGGGAGCACTTTTCTAAGCATCCTAAGTAGGCCAAAACAGGTCGCAGACAACTTCGTAGCCTGAATGTTAAAAGTTAGGGCTTTGTCCAGCCATATTCCCAAACTTTTTATATTATCCTTGGATGCCGGTGGAGTGCCTAAGCAGGGGGGCCAAAGAGAGTTGAAAGATGTTGGGGCAGCGGGCCCCAGAAGCATCAGCTCCATTTTGTCCCCGTTAAGTTTAAGGAAAGATCTCGTCATCCATCCTTTCACATCCTCCAGACATTCCCTTAGTCCCCTCTGCGCGGAGCCGCTATCCTCCTGTGCCAAGGATACCACTAGCTGAGTATCGTCCGCGTAGGAAACGATCTTAATACCAAATGGGCGGACGACCTCTGCCAGTGGTCGCATATAGATATTAAATAGCGCCGGGCTTAGCGATGAGCCCTGCGGGACCCCACAGCTCAGGAGTTTACTGGAGGAAACAATATCTCCCTCGAAAACCTGAAAGGATCTATTGCTTAGGAAGGATTTAAGCCAGCATAATGCCTTGCCTGAAATTCCCATTTCAGAGAGGCGGCAGAGAAGCACACCATGGCTGACAGTGTCAAAAGCTGCGCTTAGATCAAGGAGGATCACAAAGAATGTTACAATATTCCAGGTATAGTGTATATTAGTTACATTTTCTGTATATATCAGGCTGCAGAGGATTTGTGGAGCCGACAGATCAAAAGCTAAAATCTGATTGGCTGCCACCACATCGACAAAGATGTAGCAGCAGCAGCTATTTTAGGACTCTGGGGTTTACCCCCTCACTAACTAAAAGGTGAAAAAACATATCAAAGGCAAGGTAAGGATATCACAGGCCGGGAAAAATGTTTACTCCTGCTTCAGGAGCCGAGCAAAAATCTTCTCCCACAGGGTGGAGCATACGTTTTGCCAGCTGTCATCATCACCTACAATGGGTGCTAGCCGGGGAGGCAAATGTGGCAAAGGGGCTGTTATGGTCTTGGGCTCCCCTCACTGCTCCTCATGAAATTCATTGATTGACCTGGGTTGGCACTGGTGCACACAAAATCAAAAAGTGGCTGTCTCCCACCAGGGAAGTCAGCGGTGCACACGGATAGCTTGGGGCTACCACTACCATCCCCAGCACATTGAAGAGATGTAAGTGACCTGGATGGGAACCAGAGCAACTACAAAAACAAAATGTGGCCACCTCCCACCACTACTCACAATGGGTGCCAACTAGGGAGCCAACAGAGCCTATAGGGACCCAGGGGCATCCCCGGCGTCCCCCAACAAAAATAAGCTGTGGTGTTCCAGGTGGGACAGGAGCACTCATAAAAATTATAACAACCCACCACCCCAAAATAAAATAAAAGTATAATAGATTAGCTAATTTATTATTCACTGCTCTAGGAAGGAGCTCCCCATAATGCCCTTTGTTGGCTAATTTAAATATATTTTGATGCAGGTTGGTCTGCCAATCTGGGCAGGGGGCGCCACCAGCATATTTTGAAAGAGATGTTTGGGGCTGCATGTTGTACAGCAGCACCCCAGAAATACAAAAAAAAAAACTACACTTACTGGAGTCTACGGACCATTACACTATAAAATGTATTGACATTTTAAGAAGGATCTGAGCTAGATCTTTTACTCTTCAGCATAGTAATGCAGGAGCTGCTTGTGATTGGTCTTATGGCTGCATTATGTGTCTTAAAGAATGTAAAATGAAAGCTCTGTCACTTGTTTAATGTCCTTTTCACTAGAACAATAGGCCTATATATCAACAGTGACTTACATTAAAACTGTCCTAGAGAATAACACTGGTTAAACTGAAAAAAGCAAAGGTTAAAGTGACAGTAATGGTGAAAAAGCCACCTTAGTGCTGGGCTTAGCCCTTTCTGCAGGGTCATCCTCAAACATTTTGCCTTCACCTGCTTGTTTTCTAAGCCTTTTACTGATGGCTTTTAGGACTCTGCACACTTTGCCACTGCTAACCAGTGCTAAAATGCTTGTGCTCTCCTTTAAATATGATGAAATTGGCTTACACCAAATTGACACCTTTATTTTACTTTCAAGCCCCTAGTAAAGTTGTACTACATGTACCCAGGGCCTGTCAATTAAATTCTACTAGTGGGCCTACAGGGCTGATTGTGCCACCCACTTAAATAGCCCTTTAAACATGTCTCAGGTATGCCGTTGAAGCCTGTGTATGCAGTTTTAAACTGACATTCTGACCTTGCAAAATAAACATCTTGCCATGTCCAAACCTCCCTTTTTAATACAAATAAGACATCCTTAGAGTAGCACTACACAGCGTGGAGGGCAGGATGCAGTGTATTTAAAATGTTGGACACGTACTTTTACATTTTACATGCCTGAGCGGTGAAATCCTCCTAAATTCGTTTTTCACAACTGTGAGGTTTACCTCTCTGATAAGTTAACACTGGGTTCCTTTATTACATTTAACAAGTGATCACTTTCAATTGGGAGCAGATTGGAATGGCGAATTTAGTGTCTAAAGAATTGTAATTTAAAACACTTTTGAATGGTAAAGTTGGATTTTAAGGTATGTTTCTGAAAATGCCACTTTTAGAAAGTTTAACAACTTTATTCATGGCCACATGGTTCTGCAAGACCATCCTCAGGACTCAGTGTTACACATAGGAAAACTCCTATAGATACTTGCAGGTGTCTCACTCACTTTCTGCGAGATTTCAAAGGATTCAATAAATCATAACTGATTCGCAAGATAAGCTCCCATTTCAAATTGAATTAATCTTTGTCCAAACAGTGTCGGATTACTCCACGAGGTCCGCCTGAGGATGGTCTTGCAGACCCATATGGTCATGAAAGACTGAAATGTCAACAACACACCCTTATTGCCTATGAATATCTTAATTAAATTTTTGTGTCAATGTGTTTTGAATACTGAGAATTGAAAAGATATGAGCTGTTACTTGTACTGACCATATTAGTTGATGGTAAAAGAGTATTTATACTACCTCCAATCCCTTAACAAACTGGTGCATTGTGTGGGATTGTTTTGGTAGTTACAGTGTTGCTGTTTGCTTTCTGTATATTGCATACAACGTGTATATACTTTTCAAGAAATATGGATGTGATGCTCAATGAATTACTTCAAGTAAAAAATACATGTACATTTGAATACATACTTGAATACAGTTGTTATTCTTTCATTGCCTGGATCACATCTGTGACCAATATAATTGTGAGAATTTAGTGTGAATAATTCCTCGAGGAATTCTTTGAATATGTACTTGACTTTACCCAATTCCTTGGGGATAATTGGGTTGCCCTATTTTGTTAATAGACTTTTAGAAAGATGACATTTTCTTGTCCTAACCGTTGTCCTAACCATTTCGTGCCTGCATCCTGTATCCTGGGTCACATGAATGGGTGTAGCTGGCAGTTTATCTTTGTGTATTGCTCCATGGCAGTGAGACAGAGGGAGAATAGGAGGTGGCAGAAACAGCCATCTCCGGCTTCATAAGGGCGGAGTTGTGACCTACCATACTTGCATATCACAAAGACTCTACTTGGGCACCCTCACAAGGGGTTTGACACAAGTCTTTTGTGTCCCCAAACAACCTGCGGCCAAGCTAGTGAGGCAGGAAATTCTGAAACACCTCTGGAGGTGGATACCTCAAGAACCTTCTCTTACTTCAAAGTGTATACCATGTATAAATATAGACCTTCAGACCCAGCTCTTCAGTACACCTCTGAACCTGGAGGAGAGTCAAAAGGACTGCTGTACACTCTGCAAGAATGACTGCTACTATGCAGCCCTGCTGCCCTGCTGCGCTACTGCCCTGCTGCCTGAGGTAGAAGGACTGGATCAGCATCTTGAACCCAAGACCACCAGAATGACTCCAAGGGCTAGTTGACGGGCCTCCGGATCAGTGCCTCAGGGACAGAAAAGGCTCCAAATTCCATCAAGCCAGGACCTGGACTTTGCCTGTTGCAAGTCTTGACCCCAAGTAGTGCCACCCTAGGTCCTGGACCCATGGAAGTGGGCATGAAGATGCCTTGCCCAGCTGTGTTTTCCTTTACGGAATCAAAACAGCGTGATGAACGCCTTGTAATACCTCACTGGAATTTGCGTGGTGAGGCGCTTCACGGGTGCCAGCACCACAGCTGTGTGACGCATCCTTAACCAGGACCTCGCATCACAGCCCTCAGCTCCTTGGAACCACTGCTGCAGACAAATCCTCGATGCCTGACTGTACAGCTGCCGGACCACACAGCTGTCACAGTACGATGTGTCCTCGTTGCGGATCTTGCAGTGCTCCCCGAACCAGAGTTAAGGTACTTTGTTCAGTGGACCTAACATGGTCCCTGTATACATCATGGTTGGCCTGAACTTGTGACTTTCTCCTAGTCCAGCGTGGCCAGATAACTACAGTTGGCTCTTTGTGCTTCTAGGCACTATTTTCACTTACACTTTTAAAATTGCATATCTCTGGTTCTACTGATTGGACTTTTGTCATTTTGGTCTCATATATTTATTAAATGGTACTTTATTTTTAAGAGTTGGTGTGGGATTTTTCTTGTGCTATGTTGTCACTTTATTACGGTTTGAAGTGCTGCCTCAATACTTTACACATTTCCCCTGAGTTAAGTCTGACTGCTTTGTGCCTAGCTACCAGAGGGGAGAACAAACGATAATTTGCTTGTGTCTCATTCTGACAAGAATTGAGGTTGGTTCTTGAGTAGGGTTTCACCCCTCAACAAGTAACAGGATTTTCTACACTTCGAAATTCAACGAAAAAGCTATGGTTTTTATACTTAGGGGAATAATGTTAGTTGAAACCAATTGTATTTATCTCAAGTACTGAGAACTCATGCCCTATAGTAACTATAATTTGTGTTCTTGTACCACTGCAAATTGCCTCACATATTACATCACTCATGACATGTTCTATGACATCATTGATAACTTCACTGCAAAATCTGAAATGACATTGTTGATGTTAACACTGTGCATGGTGCAGTCAGCACCTTTTCTCAATTTATCTTTAAAATTGTTTTCAAATAAATACAACAATGAGCAAAATATGTAGGCCCACACCACACTATATGCTGACCTGTTTTTTTTACTTCAAACACACAGAGTAGCATGCTAACAAGGGTTTTATTTCTTCTGAATAGAATTTTTAAAGCCGTGGCCTTGCAAGTGAGACTGTCATGCCATCAAGCTACAGACCTCATTATGCAATGTTTGGTTACAGATTAACTTAGATGGGAATCTTCACAAAATCACAGCAAAAATGAAGTGTATTGAACCATGTTTAATTTAGTGCAATTATATGTGAAGGCAACACATAAAAAAGTATCTTTTATCATCTTTGCAGATTAAGAGTTTGCACTTCTTAAATGGACTGTGGTGACACAAATTTTAATTCCAACAACGTGAGATTACTTCCATGTTAATGATAAATAACAATCATTCTCCTCCCATAATTAGAACATGGACTTGGGAAATACATTTAGAATGCCTTAGAAATGACCACATTCAATGGCACTTCAAATACAATACCATATTATAACAAGCATTGGCATAGCCAATAGGTCTCGCTTTTTGGACCGTATAAGTATTTAGTTATGCAGCAGAATATCCTTGGTGCAACAACACCAACTGTTGCATGGCTAAAACTTATAAGGACCCAAAAGAGAGACCTATTGGCTGTGCCAATGCAGGTATGTAAGTTGCATCATGTTAAAAAACATGAACATTTCTCTGCAAAATATCTGTAATAGACTCCCATGCATCACCCACAAAAAAAAACATTCAAGGAAAATGCCATTTCAACAATCTGTTTCCGAATTATTCATGGTAATCAGAGCAAGGCCCTCTGCAGAATAGAGCTGGTTCAATCAGGTGCCCTCCTGAAAGAATGGCACACTATGCCAGAGCCCTTTGCCCATGCCTTAAAACGTCTCTGGTCCAGTGCCCACAATCAGGGCACGATGTGTGCACCCCTCCGGGTCACAGACCAGTTTCTGGACCTCGTATTACCAACTACAAGCCTAGGCCTCTGCATACACGCTAGATGAGCGTGATAAAAGAGCCAAAGCAAATGTCAGGACACCAGTTTGACTGCAGTCCTGTCAGGCACTGGGGCAGGGGTATGATTGTGTTAGGAGCAGTGTGCCTCACTGTGCCATCAGTACCACTTACTGTCAGCTTGGGATTGGTGCACTTTATCCTCAAGGAACTGGAGTAAATTGTGGTGATAGGAGGAATAGTGCATCATATTATGAAAAGACTGGAAGCTATTGTCGTGATAGAACTAGTGCATATTATTGCGACAGGGCTGCAGCCTATTGACAGGGTAGTAGGAATGCACCTTAATGTGACAGGACTGGTGCCCATCGTCCTAAGCAGGAAGAGAGAATGTATGGACAACTGAAATAGAGGATAACTACCGCACCTAGAAGGAGCGGGAGATAGTGGAAGGTGAAACATTGTGAAAGACCAAAAGATATAAACAGTAAAAGCAGTAAAATAGAATATACAGAGGCAGGGATGTTGAAGAGTCAGTCGTAAGTGGGCCGGAACAGAAAGAGTAAAATAAATATGAGACCAAGAGAGATAAAATAGAGAGAAAGAAAAAATGAAAAAATTAAATAGTGGTTACGTGGAGGCGACTTGGAGAAAGAAGTGCAAAACTCCAGAATTCGAAGGGGGAGAAACGGAGAGTGACTAAGAAAGAGGCAGAGGAAGTGAGACAGGATGGAGCGAGGTTCAAGGCCGAGGAATAGGAAAGATAGGAAGAGAGAGAGACAAGAGAGGCACACAACGAAAGAGAAATGAGGGTGAGGTAAATAGTGTGTAGACTGAAAGGAAAGAGCGAGGGAGAGAAGGTCGCAAAAGAAAGACTGACAGTGAAACAGAGGAGGAAACTGAGGAGGCAGAGTGAGAACACAGAGAAGAAAGACTTATTGAAAAGGGCAGACTGCGATAGGAGGAAAGGGTAATTGAGAGCTTGAAAGCAAATGGTTAGTGAGAGACTGCGAAATGCAGGCAGAGGATTCACAGGAAGGGGTGAGAATGCAGAAGAAAGAGTCGAGAGAAGAGAAACGGTGAATGGGGCAGACATGGGACGGAGGAAGAAAGAGGCTAAAGGAGGGAACGGCATTAGAGTACAGAGAAAAAAAAGAGTGTTGGGTAAGAAAGTCTGAGTGAGGGTAAATCAGTGGACGACAGTGAGACAGAGGAAGAGGGAGAGACAGAGAGGAGAAAGTGTAAATGATTAGACAAAACATGAGACAGACTGCGGGATGGATGTGGTGAGACAGACAGGAAGGAAGAAAACTCCGGAAAAAAGAGAGCCACAAGATGAGAGAGGCTGAGATGGGCTGAGACAGACGGGAGGAGAAGAGAGAGACCGACGCACAGAGTCTGAGAAACAGAGGAAAATCTGAAGGGGCTGAGCAGCAGGGGACGACAGAGGGAGGAGCGAGAGACTGTGAGGGAGGAAGAGGAGGAGAGACACTCAAGGAGGAAGGAACAGAAAACACTGAAGGGGAGAGATTTGGGGAGGCGTAGACTGATAGAAGCAGGGAGTGGGCAGAGAAGGGACGGTGTGGTATCCTCATTCTCCACACATTTGACACAGTGGGGTCTTTCTCCACACATTTGACACTGTAGGGTCTTTCTCCACACATTTGACACGGTGGGATCTTTCTCCACACATTTAACACGGTGGGGTCCTTCCCCACACATTTGTCATGGTGGGGTCTTTCTTTTTCCATTTCTTCTACTTTCCCATTTCTTCATATTCTATGTTTACTTACTACTTCACTTTTATTTTCTTTCTAACACCCTGTACTTATCTGTTTGCCTGGCCAGCATACATGATCTCAGTACTTGGTTTCCTCTTTGGTCTGTTGTATACGTTTGTATTTATTTTGTGTTTTCGTGAAAAGGAAGATGGTGTAATAGTCTCTTGTACTTGTCTTTTCTCTCACTTCCTATCCACTTTATTTCTTCTGCCTGCAATTTCCATATTTCAATTTCAAGCCTACTTTCATTGTACCATTCACTATATTTTATTTTCATTTTCTTGCCTATTTGATGCCTTTTAAAACTTCCTTCCTTTGCGTTGTAAAGGGGGGGAGATGTGTGGTATCCTGCTGCTCAGCCAGAATGAATGCCTGATGGAATGTTTGTGTTTGGAATGTGTGCGTGCGTGAATCAGTTGGATGAAGGGCTGAGCAGCAGGGAAGCTGCTCCTGGTGGGGCTCCTACTTAGAATCTAGCCTTATCACCTCAATAAATCTACAAGATAAACTACCTGGCTTGGAGCGTCCTTTCATCAATACTACAGACGGCTTGTGGCTGCACACAAGCTACACAGAGTAAACTTGGCTTTTGCCACAAGAGGAGGGGCGGCCAATCCCCAGTGATCATTAGAGGGGGAGTGAGAGCAGAAAGAGGGGGTGGAGGGGCATGGTTCTGGCGCTGTAAGGATTAATGTGCCATTACAAAATCCAGATGGCCTGTGCACGTTCATGCGCACGTGCACTCAAGCTTCAGGCCAGCAAAAGGCCTGGTAGCACTTTAAAAACTAGCTTACTAAAGGTCTCAATTGAGCTAGCGCATGCGCTTGAGCTAGCGCATGCGCTAGCTCAGGCGAGACCTAACAAGCAGAGTGTCAGCTTAATAAAAATGTAACCATTCGTTTTGACATTCTCCAGTGGTGGCATTGATTCATGTGCTCATTTTAAAGGAGCAGAATTTGATAGTGGCTGTTTTATTTTGGTGATAGATAAAAACATATTAATTGTGAGGGTTGAAATTGATTGGGGGTCCGTTGCTGACAATGTTAGTTGAGACTTTCACCAAACATACACTTATTGGTATTAGCCTAATTGTGTATTGCATAAGAGATATGCCTACTATAAGGTTAGCCGGATAATGACTTTGACTGGGTGGACGCCCTATCGAAGACTCATGCAATGTGAAGGTCTAAAAGTCATTGAAGAATGTGAATGAATTACAGGTGTGAATAAGATGCTTTATTTCAGTATTGAACAAAAGGTGCGATACTTACACCCTAGGAATGTGATGGCCCCACTAGAAAATATATAGTGGCATGTTGGCTGGTAACTCAGAATATATATAAATCCTGAGGGGAACAGGGAAAATATTTTATTATCTCAAGAAGATACTTAGTTTAATCAAAGAGTATTAATTTTGCATTATATATATTATGCGTGTTCTTTCTGTTAAATAAATAAACCGCAAATGATGTTTGAGCGTATAGCTGTAATAATGGTTTTAAAACACGGCATCTGAGTCGTCATCTTGGATGTGTTCAATGTTGGAATCAGAAATGTGCATTTTGCAAACAGCACAAAGTGATGCTATCGTACACGAGGCTGTGTCCTGAAGAAGCACCTTGACTTTTATAATGGTGACTCTCAGATTACAGTGCTATTGCTTTTATGCACCGCACACATAGTGGTTATGTGTTGTGAAGGACGACGTCTGGACCGTCATCTTGGTTGGAGCCACTGTCGAAATTGGAGGCACATTGTGAATATACCTGAACTGTGTTATACACTGAAGCACACAGCAGTATTGAACCTTGAGCTATAGCACGGAGGAACACCATAGGATTGTGTACTAACGTGACTCTAAGTTCACTGTGCTATATATACAATGAAACACGCAGTAACATTGAATATTGGACTAAAGCGTGGAGGAGAACCATAGGATAAAGTGTTGGAGTGACTCTAGGTATACTGTGGTATCTAGGACCACACAAAGTATTAAAGCCAGGCAGATAACATCTCTGTGTTCTGAAACCGCCGCTCTGAACATCCTATGCTAACTGTATTTAATGTTGGACTGCATACTGCAATACAGCACTCAGCAAAATTGAATATTGGGCTGCAGCGTCGAGGAGCCCCGTAGTTTTTGGTGTTAAAGTGAAACTAAGGGCCAGATTTACAAGGAACTGACGCATCTGCGTCAGTTTCCTTGCGTCAGCACCGAATGTCCTTGCGCCACCATGGATTCGCTGTATTTAAAATTCAGTGCCTCACGGCACAAGGATTAACAGATACTTCAGAAAATTCTGACGCATCCGTTGGCACAAAAGTGACGCAGTGCTGGAGTTGCTCATGAAAGTGACGCAACTCCAGCAATGCACCACAACAAATGGGTGAGTCCCATTCAAAAACCCCTGCATCATTCCTTATGCATGGTCTGAGCAGACGTAGGGATTTTGACGCAGTGAAGGCATAGATTAAAGCAGTGAAATCTTGTAGATTTCACTGCATCAGTTCTACATGGCTTTCAGCGTGGGAACGCCCCTCATGCATAGATTATACCTGGCGCAGGTATGACGTGAGGCAGGGCTTTACTACGTGATGCATCTCCCTAGATGCGTCACGTTGTAAATTGGCATCATTTTTTATGCCGCTGCTGCGTCACAAAAGTAATGCAACGGTGATGCAAAAGTGTCGCAAGGTGCTTGTAAATCTGTTCCTCAGTTCACAGGGGTACAAATCCAAGCACATCGCTGTCTGGATAAGTACCATGGGGCTTATTTACACGCTCCTTGAACTGCCGTTGAGCCACTTTTCCCATGTTAAAAGTGGCGCACCGGCGGCTCAAGGGGATTGTAAATATGTCCCCGTAGGTTTACGTGTTGTACTTGTTCTTAGTTAACTGTGACATCCAAGACCACAAAAGGTATTACAAGAAACGTGTAGGTATTGTGAGACCTCTCCTCTAAATGTTCCGTGCCAGAGAAATAATTGATATTTAACTTACTCTGTGAGCACTCACCGTATTGGCGCAGGACAATCCTAAAAAAAAGAGTGGGGCAGATTTACAAGCCCCTTGCAACACTTTTATGCCGCCGATGAGTCATTTTTGTGACGCAGTGGCGTTGTAAACAATGCGCCACGTTGCAACACATTTACAACGTGACGCATCTATGGAGATACATCACGTTGTAAAGCCCTATGACACATTATACCTGCCACAGGTATAATGTATGCATGGTGGGTGTTCCGATGTAGGAAAGCCTTGTAAAAGTGACGCAGTGAAATCTACAAGATTTCACTGAGACACTTTTACGACACCACTGCATCAAATATTACGCCTACTTGAAGTAGGCGTAAGGAAGCATAATAGAAATAGGCATTACAAAGCATTGCTGGATTTGCGTCGTGCTTGCAACACGACTCCAGCAATGCGTTGCCTTTACGCCAATAGATGCATCACGCATCTGTCAATCGTTGCGCCATGGTGCGCTGCATTGTAATGCGACACAACCATGGTAGCGCAACAGTTTTTTGTGTGACACAAATGAATTGAAGCATCTCTGCTAATATGCAGAGATGAGTCAGTTCTTGTAAATCTGCCCCAGTGCATCTAAGTGACACCAAAACTACAATACTGGTGTTGCTATATTTGGCGTCTTACATTTAATAAGATATCAACTGCGGTAATCTGCTTTTTTATATACAGTGGGGTACAACAATGCTAACTTTAGTCAGCCATAGTGAGGGTTTTGTAAAGACACACAAGTATCCGCGGCAGTCAGCAGTGTAAAAAGTGAAAGTTAGAGTGCTGATTTAAGTCTCCCATTGGTTTGGTGGTGGGGGGGCAGGGAGAGGGATGTTAGATGGCACACAATCAACTACAGGAATCCGCAGTGTTTGTAGATGGTGGAATGAGCTATATTGTAGATTACACATAATGAATAAGAAAAAAGATTAAAACATAACAAAAGGGAGCCATCCCTAATAATAGGGAGAAGTTAATGACACCAGAGTATGTCACTATAGCTGCACCAGTTATTATAGGGTATATGTTAGTTGAACACCTAAAGCCCAACAGTTCTATATAACAGGCTACTTTAACGGCATTACATCTTTGAATTGGATCATATGATTGAATTACTACCACAGATTGCAAATTGTATTCCTTGCACACAAACGTTGGATACCTATTGTGAGAATCTCCTTTCCATGAAGTAAGACCATTTGAAGAAGGACATTCACAAGGTAAAAGCAGGTTTATTGCCAAATACAATAGGACCCATCCAATGGTACATCCAGCTCTGATACAATCCAGTTTCTTCTCCCAACCGCCAAGGTTGGTAGAACTTTCTTCAAACATAACATTCTCTAACCTAGGCAACAAACTGAACATTCCTACAACCTCACCATGAGCACAGATATCCAGGTGTCAGAGAGACATAACAAAGACACCCAAGATACCACACACCTTCCCCCATTAATCCAAAAAAAAAACACAAAAAAAACAAAGCCGAAGGTCCAAACAGTAAAGGAAAAACAATTAATTATGTATAATAATCTTTCAAATATTCTGGCCTCCTTTGTACCCTAATGGTTTTGCGTGGAAGCTCAGACAAAATAGAATCATCTCTTGACATATTTTTTTGATCCACATTAACATCAGAACATAAAAAAATTCGTCCCAAATTCCAGATCTTGTGATCATGAGTCCTAACAGCATTATTAAACACTTTAACAACTTGCATAGGCTCAGAAAACTTTACTTTTGAACCAGGAAGTCTAACAACCACTTTATCTCCAACCTTAACTTTCGTTTGTTTAGCAGATTTCCTCGCATCAACATTTTCCTTCCTATCTAAACAGTTTTTCTCTTCTTTTTTTCTCCACTCCTCAGCAGTACTCCCGAATGAACTAGAAAGAGTATCACCCAAACGTCGAACCCATGAGGGTTCTACCTGAGTACAAGGAGCCCTCCCTCTAAAAAGAACGAAGGGAGACTGACCCGTTGAGCTGTGTGGAGTCATTCCGTAGTCTTCAACTTTTCTCAAAACTTGTTCTTTCCAATTTTTCCCAGAGCTTTTTGCCAAAGAAATCGTCTCTTTAATCACCCTGTTGAACCTTTCAACCATTCCATTGGTTTCCGGGTGATACAGAGAACATTTTTTATGTTTTATGCCTCTTTCCTTAAGAAATTTTCCCATTTCTTTCGAGACTAACTGCACCCCGTTATCCATCAGAATTGACTCTGGAAAACCTTCCCTACCCATGAGATTTTCAAGAAACCTAATAACATGAATAGTATCTATTCCAGAAGTAAACTGTATCTCAGGCCACCTTGAAAATAAATCCAAAAGCACTATTATAAAGTTCTGTGGTCCATTGTAATGAATAGGACCCACAATATCCAGTGCTACTTCCTTCCAAGGTCCCCTTGGAAGTTCCCTGATGATCATAGGTTGAACTCGAACAAGTTTCGACTTCTCACTAGCCACACAGACAATACAATCTCTAACTACCCTTTCGACATGTAGGTCCATACCAGGCCACCAATAAGTGGCACGAAGTCGCTCTTTCGTCTTAGACATACCTGAGTGCGAATCATGCGCCATATCCACCAGAGCCTTTCTTACCTCATATGGTGGTATTAAACGTGTTCCACGTACCAAGACCCCATTACACACACCCAACTCATCCTTCACACCCCAAAACTTTGTAGCTTCAAGCGACCCAGCATTTTTCTTGTTCCAACCATGCCTTATTAAAGACATCACTTCAGACAATACAGGATCCTGAGACAATTTAAACCGCCACTGATCCTCATCAATGATACCTCCAGTAACCAAACACACATGCGAATCACTCTCAACCCAATCATCCATGTCTTCTTCATCACTGGATCCCTCAACCAGTCTAGAAAGAGCATCAGCTACAGTATTCTCAATGCCTGGGATGTATTTCATCTCAAATACCCTTCCTCAAAAATATCTCACATAAAGGCTTATGATCAGATTTAACCAAGAATGTTGTACCCCACAAAAATTTCTTTAACTTCCGGATTGCCCAAAACACAGCAAGAGCCTCACGCTCAATTACCGAGTAGCGTGTTTCTGTATCTTTTAAACCTCTAGAAATAAAAGTAATAGTTTCCAAACCTTCCTCACCCTCCTGTTGCAACACTGCACCCAACCCTTTAACATTTGCATCCGTGGTTACCACAGAAGTCCTAGAAGGATTAAAACCTTTAAGATTAGGTGCATTCTGAAGTTTTTCCTTAAGCCGAACAAATTCTTCATCACACTCCCTCGACCATCTGAATTCCACACCTTTCCTCAACAGTGCTCTCATACTCGAACAATCTTCTGCAAAATCTTTTACAAATTTGTTATAGTATTCAGCCATCCCAAAAAACTTAATAAGTTCCTCTCTAGAAGATGGAGGTGGCATGTGAGGAATCGTGTTAACCAACTCAGGCTTTGGAGAGATCCCTGCTCCTGAAATCGTGTGTCCCAAATAATGTATAGAAGAGGTTTCAAAATGACACTTCTCCAACTTTATTGTTAAATTTGCACCTTCAAGTCTCCCCAAAACATCATAAAGAATCCTCCTATGCTCCTTGTGATCCTTTGCAAACACCAAAATGTCATCCTGATAGACACAAACCCCATCACACCCTTCAAGTACTTTCTCCATTGCTCGTTGAAACACAGATGCCGCCGACACTAAGCCAAACGGCATCCGAACAAATATAAAAGTTCCAAAAGGCGTGATGAAAGAAGTTAAATCTCTTGAAGACATCTCAAGCTCAATCTGGTGATACGCAGAGGCCAAATCAATCGTGCTAAAAACTTTCGCTCCACCAAGTAATGTGAGTAGCTCTGAGATGTTAGGAAGAGGATACCTATCCACAATCACCCACTTGTTCAGCTGTCTCAAATCCACACACAAACGCAGAGATCCATTGGCCTTGCGCACGGCTACAACTGGAGCAAGCCACTCAGTGCTTGATACCTCTTCAATTATTCCACCATCTTTGAGCTTATCTAGTTCTTTCTTCATCTCCTCCCTAACTGCTAAGGGTACACTCCTTACTTTACAAGTCGAAGGTTGAGCATTGGGAAGCAAAGGTATATTCAACTTGAAATCCTGAAGACACCCTAACTCCTCTCTAAACACCTTTGAAAATTTCCTTTTCATGTCACTCACAAGATTTCCATCAGCTTCAAAATGAATCGTTTGAATATTCTCTTTAAGAATGACTGGAGAAGGACTCCCTGGATCTAACATGACCCCCAAATCTGCTTGGTGGAACCAGCTGATGATGCTATCACCTTTCTGTGAAACGTACACTTTACCTGCAACATAGCGTCCACAATATTCAATTAAACCCACAAAATACCCACACAGAGGTATAGGTTCACCCCCATACGCTAAGGGACGTATATCTGGTTTCATTAATTTGACCTTCCCAGCAAGCTTTGTTTGAAAGAACATTTTAGACACAATGGTAATTTTAGCCCCTGAATCAAAAAGTACTTTTGTACATTCACCCTCAACTTGTATTGTATCTAAAGGACAAGATCTTTGCTCTTCATTCATACTTTGTTGTACATCAGATTTGATCTGAACCACAATTTGACCACATACAAAATCCTCTTCACGAGACTCTGTCTCAACAGTCTTGACATTGCTAGGAGCAAATTTTGTTTTACAAACAACAGATAAATGACCTTTGCGCTTACACTTTGCACAAATTGCCTTTAGAGTCGGACATTTTTTGTCATTAGCATAATGTCCAAGTTTGTCGCATCTAAAACATTTCGGCACAAAGGCTTTGGGTTTACATTTGACAGTGTCATCCCCTCTCGACACATCTTTACCTATAACACCCTCCTTAACTGCTTGAACAGAAACTTTCACATCCTTTTTCAAGGTATCAACACACTTTACAGAATGTTCAATTATTTTAGCCACCTGTAAAACCTCATCTAAGGAGGGTTCATCTCTTAACCAGAGTTCTTCACAAACTTTTTCCAAGTTGCACCCCAACATAAACTGATCTCTTAACCCCTTCAGCGCTGCGCGGATTCCCCCGCGGTGCTGAAGGGTTCGAGCGCGGGCGGGGCCATGACGGAACGGTTCCGTCATGAGCACAGCTCAACCGATGCTCATGACGGAATCGTTCCGTCATGAGCATGGAAGGGGTTAATCTCTCCTCCAATAATTGATCAAATTTACAAGAAGATGCAAGCTTCCTTAATTGCGTAACATACACTTCTACTGACTCACCATCGTTCTGTAACCTTTTAGTAAATTGATACCTTTCAAGTATCGTACTAACCTTTGGTAAATAATGATTATCTAACTTCTTAATGCACACATCATATTCATTCAGACCCCTGGCTTCCGCTGTAGTTAGATCAGCCAGATGATCAAAAACGTCTTGTCCTTCTGACCCAAGACAATGTAACAGAAGAGCAGTTTTTCGCTCTGCACCAAGATTCGCACCACATACTTTAGCATATCGCTCAAATACCTTCTTCCATTTTTTCCATCTGATCGTTGGCTCACCAGGCTCAGATAAAAAAAATGGAGGAGCAGTCACATTTGGCATGCTTATACAAGTAAATATGCAACTGTATTAAAACTAAATTCCTTAAACTAACACACAATATTGATGAAAAAGATTGTTAAAATACAATGAGAAATGAACTCAAAACTAAGTGCACATCACATCCCCACATAAACCACAAAAGGATGGTACACTGAGTTCATAAATTTGACCAGGAGATGGCAGCGTTGTATCAGCATAAACAAAATAAAGTAACTAAAAAAAAACAAATCAGAGGAGCAGAACCTTCATAAATGAAGAGGAGTCAATTAGAACATTAATACAACTTCAGAATATTGAAGAAACTCAAATGCCACCATTGTTCCAAAGTTAAGACCTCATTAGATGAAACCGACGATCGTTCCTGCGTATGCGTGAACTCAATCACAGTGGGAGAAAAGACATCATTTGGTGAAACTGACGATCATTCCTGCGCATGCGTGCAAACCAGACATCTACCTCCTACACATGCGCTGAAAGTTCACCGAAGCGCAGCTGCCTCACAGCGAATAAAAGAATCTTGAACTCTGGCTATGAACAGCTTCCGCGCATTCGTGACCTGAACAACTCCGTTAGAGACGCACACCAAGAGTGACGCCGTTCGTCACTGAATCCCCCTGCAGAATTCCATTGCGTCACCAGTTGCACCGCAAGCTCGACAGGGGAAGAGCTCCTCTGAGGCAACGACGAAGTCGATCGACGAACAAACAGCAAGATTCACAGGTAGACTCCACTTGAACCCCAGAGCTCCAGAGCAGCACACCTCCCCAACAACACAGCGCCGCAACAGGTACAGTCCTTGGCGTTATTTCAACGAAGCTGTTTTCCTTTTAAATGCGTTCAATCCATTTAAATGTTAACCACTAGGGACGAGCCCGTGACGATTTGTTTAATTGCACTAACACTGGCATTCATGGCGAAAGCTCCCAGCCCCTAATGCTTTGGACACAGTACCTCTATAAATACGAAAACAGAGCGTTGTGGGAGTTGGGTCCCTTTTCAATTCAGCTGCCGACTACGCCAATGTGAGAATCTCCTTTCCATGAAGTAAGACCATTTGAAGAAGGACATTCACAAGGTAAAAGCAGGTTTATTGCCAAATACAATAGGACCCATCCAATCCTACATCCAGCTCTGACACAATCCACTTTCTTCTCCCAACCGCCAAGGTTGTTAGAACTTTCTTCAAACATAACATTCTCTAACCTAGGCAACAAACTGAACATTCCTACAACCTCACCATGAGCACAGATATCCAAGTGTCAGAGAGACATAACAAAGACACCCAAGATACCACACCTATCATTGGGAAATCAGCATATTAGCTTGACCAGATACCATAAAGACATGCAAAGTGGGTGCAGGATGTAACTCAACAGCACCATAAGCAACATGAGGGCAGGTGACACAAGGATCCTAGTAAAGGAAGAAGACGTACAAAGGTAGTGTATCCTTTCATTATATTAAGGACTGTTGTTTAGAATAATCATTTTCAAATGTGCATGAATACATTACTTTCAGTTTAAACTTTTCAGGAGGTCAATGGGCCTGGATGGAAGTCTGAGGATCGAGCAGGAAGGTTAGCCCATAGGTCTTGTGTTTACATTAATTTCAAAGTTGGGCTTCTTGTGGAGCCTACTTACCTCCGTTTGTGGATGTCATGCATTGTTGGATGAATGATTATATTGTTTGCCTGCCAACAGTACACTTTGTACTTGTTGTACAGTAATTGATGAGAGAGAACAAAAAGCCTTAATGTGCCTTTAAGAATTGTTTCTCATGTTTATGTATTCATGAAAGCATACGTGGCATCACAGCGATTTCATCTGAGGATGTCATTGATGACGTTGTATGTGATCTAATCAGTGATGTCATCAAATATATAACATGAGATGTCATCAGGAATGTTATCAATGATGTCTGTTGAGATATCATTAGCAATCTCATGCGAGATAGATAGATAGATAGATAGATAGATAGATAGATAGATAGATAGATAGATAGATAGATAGATAGATAGATAGATAGATAGATAGATAGATAGATAGATAGATAGATAGATAGATAGATAGATAGATAGATAGATAGATAGATAGATAGATAGATAGATAGATAGATAGATAGTCAAAGGCTCATTTTTTGTGAATCTCAAAAGGACTTGTGCAAAATGGCTCCTCCCATTTAGTACACCTGGGTTTTTGTTTGCTGTGGATCACCTGGGTTATAGACCTTTATTGTGTGTGAGTGTTCCTACCTGAGACTCATTCCCAGAAATGTAATGGTAAATTGGACTACCTGTGGGTAAGGAGAACTGAGCTGGTTGCAAGTGGACACGTGTGCACACAGGTGTGCGTATGGAACCTGGCTGCATGTGAGAGAATACAGTCATGCACATTCGGGTAGCTGCAAATAGATAACCTGCCTGTGTTATTTTTAAACTGCGAATTTTACATATCAAAATACTCCCTCTTACAAGCCTAAACTGTACTTTAAATATAACTAAGTCATCCTTATGTAGACCTGCTTGCCCATAAAAGCGGAGTGCAGTTTCCAGATATTGAAGAGTGGACATGTAGAAATTAATGTTGAACATGTCCTTACAGTGAAATGCTTTAATGAAAAATAAGGATAGGTAGCAGCTAGAAAAATAATTGTGTCACTCATCTGAACGGTAATTTAGTTTGAAATCCTCTTTAACAGCAGTTTTGCATTTTAAATTATTACTTTTGAAGTACCACTTTTAGAAAGCTGGTATTTTCCAGGCTAAAGGTTCTGGGATCTTCCCGCTGCCTGTGCTGGTGATGCTACTCCCATTAGGAAATGGGTTTTGGAGCCAGTGCACAAAAGGTCCTCAGTGTAGACAGGGTGGGGCTTCCTGACTGAATGGCTGGGGAGGAGTTGGGCCCTGCCTTGATTATACCTCAAAGTAACTTTCCCCAAGCTTTTTGTGTTACTAGCTTTTAGAGCCAACTCCAGGGAAGAGGGGAGAACTTGCCAGAACCAGTCTTAGAGTTCGACAAATGGTGTCACATACAGTCAGACTGCACTGGGCATAAAAGTGCAATCTTCAGAACATGAAAAGATAGCAAGCACCTGGACTGAGGTAGCGACAACACCAGGGACAGCAGGAAGGACAAGCCACCTGAAATTCTTATAGATCAAAGACTGTCTGCAGCTGATTTCAACACTAGTGGGTCTCTCCAGAGCCTGTGATGCTGCCCCCTTACATCCTCTGATGCTGTGTTGGGGGAAGATGTGAACCCCACTGCCCCCTAGATGTCCTAGAAGATGGCCAGGAGGCCAGGGGGTCTGTGGCATGCACAGCAGAGGAGAAGGTTGATGCAGTGAGCAAGTGAAACTAGGTCCCCACAAAATGCCTGCTGAAAATGCTCCTTGTGGCTAGAACTACCCATCAGGAGTAAAACAAGCCATCAAACATTGTCTAATGGGACCAGCCTACAAGTCACCTCTTTGTTAGTCCCCAGATAAAGAATGTTGCCATAGTCCAGTCTCGAGGTAACAAGCACCTGGACTACGTTTCTCTGGGTATTCTCCGGCAACATCCAAATAATCTCTTTTAGCCATATCAAGATGGTAAAACATGTAGCAGCCACCTTAACAGCTTGTTGTTGCATAGTTAATGAATCATCGATTATAAAGCCCAAGTTAAGAACTTGGCGGGAGGGCTGAGGAAGAGCACCCATTTCACTAGGCCAGTGCTGGGGGCCCCAAAGATCTTTATTTTCCCCCAAAACCAAGACCTCGGTCTTCTCTCCACTGAGCTTGAGACAATTTGCCTGCATCCACAAAGCAATTTTACAGATGCCCAGCTGGAGGGGGGAAGTCTCAGCCACCCTCTCCACTGAAAGAGAGAAGATAATCTGGGTGTAGTCCGCGTAAGAGAACAAGGACAGCCCAGCTTCCTTTGCAACATCAACCAAAGGTCTGACTTATAGATTAAAAAATAGAGGGCTTAGAATGGAGCCTTGAGGTACCCCATAGGGTGAAGAATGGGTATCGGAACTGGCCATTGGAAAAAAGACTTGGAAGGTCCATTTGGCAAGAAAAGAAATGAGCCAATTGAGAGCTGAGCCACAAATACCCAATGATCTTAAGGTTTTCACTAACACAGTGTGTGACACCATATCGAAAGCTGTGCTTAAGTCAAGTGATATAAGAGCCACCATTTCTCTAGAACCTAGGTGACGACGCAGTCTTTCCGTGACTCCAAGGAGTGTTGTTTCTGTTGAAGAGCCGACTCTAAAGCCCGATAGAGATGGGTGATGAAACTTTTGTGACTCTACAAATTGGGACAGCTGTAAGTTAATATGCCTTTCCAAATCTTTGAAAAAGCCGGTAGCAAAGAAATAGGCCAGTAATTGGAGGGCAAATCAGGGTCCACATTAGCGTTCTTCAGAAGGGGGAGCACCATAGCATGTTTCCACTCAAGTGGAACTATTGCTTCCTGTAGGGAGGCATTCAATAATTCCATGATTATCATCAAGGATGGCGGCTCGAGCTGCTGGAGCACAGGGATAGGGAGAGGGTCCCTGGGAGATCCTGATTTAACACTGTCTAAAAGACATTTAAAAGAGTCCATATCTAGTAGAGGCCATGTATCCAGTTTGTTAGTGACTTCAGAGAGCACCCTGTCTTGATCAAGGTAAATATCGTCAGTTAAAAACAGTGTGGATGCTGGTTGGGGGGAATTGACAGATTGCAATTGGAGGGAATTATTAGACTGCAACCTTTCTATTTCAGAGTATATTTTCTCTACTTTCTAGAGAAAGAATTTAGCCAAATCGTCACATTGCCGATTATTTAACGAAGGGGGACTAGATTGAGTTTCTGAGCCAGAAAGCTCCTTGACCATTTAAAATAATGTTTTGGAACAGTTCAGAGCACTGAAAATGGTGTCGGATACGTATTCTTCACGAGCAGACTTGCAAAGATTATGGTATTCTTTTTTAGCTATGTGCTGTGGGGGCTACAGGAAGTGCAGCAGTCCATCCCAGGAAGTTAACTCTTTCTCTCCCAAGTTTTAAGAAACCTGACTTGATTAGACGCTTTCACAATTTTAAAAAACTTTTGTTCTACAGCCTTGTAGTGGAGGGACATCTAGTGGTTGGGTCTATGGCTTTATTTTACGTAGCTTAAATGTGTGAAAGAAAGACACAGAAGCATGTTAATTTGATTTTAAATGCTTTATTGACAGTGGTTTTTGATAAACATTGCAATGATTCATTGACAATAATGACTGCATTTAAACATGATTACCGAGTCAATGACACAATGGTGATTTTTTAACATACGGTTAATGGCCTTTTATTATGGTGACTGTTAGACCTGGCATCCTTGGTGTGGGTTTTCTGTGTATTTTTGCCATTGCCTCCTATTTTTTTGCTATGTGTTGGACTTTGTTTTTGCTGTACTAGACACTTTGGACACTTTGCCTCTGCTGTTCAGTGCCACTGTGCGAGTGCTGCATCTGTAAATTGTTGTTATGGTTTGGTGATTCCATGATTGACTTATTTGATTTACCAGTCAGTCCCTTGTACAGTGCACTGTGTGTGCCCAGGGCCTGTGTATCAAATGCTGCTTGTGGGCCTACAACACTGATTATGGTACCCACATGAGCGGCCTGTAAAGGTAACTCAGACTTGCCACAGCAGTGCCTGTGCACAGTTTGATACTGCCATGTCGACCTGGAAAGTGCACCCACTTGCCAGGCCCTAACCTTCCCTTTTCTTACATGTGAGTCACCCCTAAGATAGGCCTAAGGTACCAATGTGGGCAGGCTGCAGTGTGTGTGAAAGGTAGGACATGGCTGGATGTGTGTGGCATGTCCTGATACTGCCAACTTTGTCTTTCACTATTGAAAGGCTACCTATCCCATAGGATAGAATGGGAGTTAATTTATAACATCTTATAAATATAACTTCTCATTGGGACAAGATAGGAAGATAAAGTTTAGTATTCCTGAACTCAGAAAATAAAGATTTATCTTATAGTAAGGGTGATGTTTACATTCTGTGTTTGAAAATACCACTTTTAGAAAGTAGGTATTTTCTTGTTTAGCCATCCAGGGAGCCTCTGCTAGATTTGTGTATTGACTGTAAGGCTTATGGAGTGACAGGGGCTGGGGATGTGCATTCTGTTCAACAGCAAATTGGGGGGGTTGAGGTGTGTCCTGCCTTTCCAGGGTGAGTCAGGGACGGGCTGAATCAACCTGGGCTGCCTTTAGAGCAGGGGGACGACATTCCTCTCACACCTGAATGGGCTTGGTCTGCTTTGACCAATGCTGTCACCACTTCCTGCCAGGAAGGTGCACTGAAGAGGACAGAACTGGTTTTTGCTGGGCATAGGGCTTCTCTGCCACCAGAGAAGAAAGGAATTTGTACTTGTACAGTTTGAGGCCCCGACCCCAGACTTTTAGTTTTGAGCTTCAAGAGGAACCTCTGCCAAGGAGAAGAGCTGGAAGAAACTGGAGGAGAAGTACTGCCCCTTGGCTGTGTGTTGTCTGGCGTTCGCCTGCAGTAGCTCTTTCTGCCAAGGAGAGGAACTGTGTGTGTATCCTGCTTGAGAAAGTATCTCCAAGGGCGTGAAAGTGGAGCTTGCCCCTTGTTCAAGAGGTCTCAGGAACAGCAAAGACCTTACCGACCTTCTGGGCACCGCCTCTGGAACTACTGGTTCTGTTTCACAACAGGGCAACCGACTCTGTCAGCGAGTCCGTTGCAAGATTCCTTGTCCAGAAGGCCCTGCAGAAGGCACCGCAGCACATCACACCACGTCCTTAGTCTCACCAACGCTGTCTTGATGATCGTCACCGAGCCGTTGCTTGCACAGCGTCCTGTGGGCACAGCATTCCACATGCCTCGCTTTACCCTTCCTGGATGTCACCAACCCCGTCTCAGTTTGACCGGAACATATACAGGCTCTGTCATCTGCACTGCAACCTGCCAGCACTGCATCCACCACTGCCTCACCCTGCACCATAAGCCTTGGCCTAACGGACGCCCTCTGGATGATCGTCATCGAGCTGCTGCCTGCACCATGTTGTGAGGGCACCGCACCCTGCACTGCTTCCATTTTCGCAACGCAACTGCGACAGTTGCCCAAACCGGCTCCTACCATCGTGTCGGTTACAACGTGAAACGCACTGTTTTCAAGTCTGTCTTTGCTTTAGCTTACCCTCACCGACGTGGTCAGCTGGAATTGTTAAACGGTCGTTTTCAGTATCACAGTAGCCCCAGACGGAGCTACCGACTTGGAAGAACTGTATTTTTTTAGCTATTTCTGCAATTTAAAGGTTATCTTGCAAAGTAAATATTTTTTTCAGAATTGTATTGTGGGTTTTTACAGTTTTTGGTCTTGTCTGGTTTAGATAAAATTTTACTTATTTTCTAAACTGGTGTGGTGTCCATTTGTAGTATTTTCCCTGTGTTACTGTATGCATGCACAAATGCTTAACAGACTGCCTCTGAGATAAGCCTGTCTGCTCGTGTTAAGCTACCAAGGGGGTGAGAAGGGGTTATTTTAGAAGTGTATCCCCCCTACTTTGACTAGGAAGAAGGGTCCCTACTTGGACCCATTTCTAACAGTGACCGTTTGACAAATACTCTGCCACAATAAAGTATGGCACACCCAGATGTATGCTCCAAATTGAATACATGAAAAAGCAAACCCTGCTTAAAAAAACCTTCATATTTTATTTGTTAGACCCTTACTGTTAGAAATGGGGTTTCTGGTTGGCCAGGTTACGCATCTAAGCCAGGCAAAACCCACTACTCTGGTAAGGGCACACTAAAGATAACCTTGCTCATCCTATGGTAGCTTGACGCAGAGCAGTAAGGCTTATCATTAGCGGCAGTGTGTAAGGCATTTGTGCAACACACTCACACGAGTAACACAATGTGATCATGACAAAAGTGACTCCACACGAGATTATATAGGAAAACATGTTTCTATATTTTATATAGATCAGAAGACCAAAACAACATAAGTCATAAGTATTGTGTATACAAAGCAATTACTGCAAGAGGATACTTGTTATTCTGATACTGAAAAAGTCAAAATAATACACATTATATCAGGGGATAAAATGTAGTGATTGAGTAAGGAAAATACATTTGTAGATCCCCAATGACCATCGTAAAGACATAAGCTACTATGTGTCATTGCAATAGGTAACTAACTCATAGATGCCCAGTACATCCTACACAGATTATGTAAATACTGAAAGAGTGCTTGTTATTCTAGAAAATGCAAGAATAAAAACGGTAAACAATAACATTTAGGTCATGAAATGCAGCATGTAAGCAATGAAACACATAAGTCACCAAAGTTCACCATCAGTACATCAGTAAACGTAGTAAATACTTAGGTCATAGAATGCAAATCATCACCAAATACCATCAAAAATATGTAGGACACAGCGCACCTTCAATACTTTTATCTGTAATATGGTAAATAATCACAGAACCTAGGGCACAGGAACGCCTGTGCACCTACGATACATTATACAGTGATTTAATGTGCACATTGTTTTGAAATGCTACCCTGCATTGTTCCAGGAGTCCTCTCCAAAGGTTTCACCCTAAAATGCACAACAAATGCTCCCAAGCCCAGCACACCAAGTAAGTGACGCAGGGGGACACACACCCTGTTTAATTCAATGGGGGGACCTTTTTGGACAACCCTCTATACAGAGTAGGAAATGCAGCTGCTTGTGAGCACACAATACAACGTAGCTGTAGGTATAACCCAGCTTCCAGCAATAATGTCTGGCTTTACAGCACATCTGGAGCCTTCTGGGGTCATGTGGAATGCTATGTAAAAATTCCCAAGAGGACGGGGCTGTAACCTCCCTCAGGGAGTGCAGCGGCCTCTCGCATCAATGCTCAGGGTGGGGCTAGCCTGGGTCATGGCAGCTCTACTTCAACGACGGCAACAGTCAGCTAAGAGTCTTTCCCTCCTGCAGCATGAAGCACTGCCCAAGCCCCCACAGTGCTCTCTCCTATGACGGATGTCTGAGTGGGGAAGCACGCAGACCAAAAACAGGGAAACTGACACCCGCTAGCTTCTGAGGCATCCGCCATAGCATCAATCCCTGACAAACAATCAAAGCACAGATCAGCAAAACAGCATCCACCACACACTAGGAGGCGTTTTGGCCAAGAGTGCCCACACTGTCTCACATCAACACCCGCCCTGGCTGGAATGCTCAGGGCGATGTTTCCGCCTTGCACTGCTCTCTTTCCAAGAACACAGCTCTCAACACACACTTCTTGTGCCACTGAAATGAAGGTTCAAAGCGCCCACTATACGCTGTTCCAGACAACTTCTTTGGTTTACCAGGGAGAAAGTACTCCATTTCGCTAGTTGTTGGGTCAAAGAGGGATGGAAAATTAAGCATTCTCCACGCCCTAGGTCAAAAGGCAAAGAGCATAAAACAGAGTACACACTCTTAATACGAAGAGACAAGGAACCTAAACAGTGCTCTTTGGAGAATACTTGGGGGCACAAGCAGGGAGAAGGCAAGCTAAAAAGAGAATGTTCAAGGTGTCAGTCCCTTCTGTATCCCAGTAATTTGGGCAGCAGACCAGCAAAACAAAGCAAGTAGTCTCAATGGCAGTTACACCTGGCAGCACAGCAATCCTATGGTGTAGTATGCAGAACCAGCAGCATCTGGTTACAAGCCCCAGCCAGTGTCTAAAATCATGGGGTCAGAGCCTCTGTAATTATACTCAAAATGTCTTTAGAGGGCACTTCAAAAGAAACCATAGAAGTGCACAACACTCCTTTTCAACCCCATCAGGGGGGGGGGTAATATAGCCCTTTGTGTCTGGACAGACCACAGCTTATACAAATGTAAAGTGTGAATGCCCTCTCTCTCCCAGCCCAGGAAGACCATCAGTGTACAGATTCCTCTCCGGTCACACTCAGCCTTTCCCATATTGTGGCTGTCTGGAAAGTGTGCAGAAAGGTAACTGTCACTCAGGTCCAGACGTGGATTGGAGTAAGCTGCAAAGCACAAAGAGTCATAAGCACAGAGAAATGCTCATTTTCTAAAAGTGAAGTTTCGAAAATAGAAATGAGGAATCCAACTACACCAATAAGCAGGATTTCTCACTACCATCCTAAACATACCAAACATTGGAACGCTACTCCTTTCAGATCGAGAATCACAACTTAAACACATACATGGGAATTCCAAATGCTAGCCTATGAGAGGTGTAGGCCTCACAGTAGTAAGAAACAAAAATGGCATTTGTCATTAACAGAACAAGCCACACAATATATGCAAATGTCCTACCTTTCACTTACACTGCATCTATCCCATAGGGCTGACTAGGGCCTTCCTTAGGGGTGAAGTATATGTAGTGAAGGGGGAGGTTAATGCTTGCCAAGTTCAAGTGGCAGTAAACTGCACATGCAGGCTCTGCAGTGGCAGGCCTGAGGCAGGTTTGAACGGCTACTTATGTGGGTGGCTGAATCAGCACTACAGGTCCACTAGCAGCATTTAATTTACAGGCTCTGTGTACATGGTGTACCACTTTACAAGGGACATAAAAGTAAATTGAATATGCCAAACAAGTTTAAACCAATCATACCATGTTGAAAGGAGAGAGCACATGCACTTTAGCACTGATTAGCAGTGGTAAAGTGCACTGAGTTCTAAAGCCAACAAAATGAGGGTCACAAAAATAGGAGAAAGAATGTAAAAGGATTGGAGATAACCCTGCAAAAAGGGCATGGTCCAGCACTCACCCCCTCTATTTGTGGTATGCTTCATCATCGGGTCTCATCCTGGTCCCAAGAAACCAGGGGTGGGCGGAAGTCACAAAGTTTTACTCTGTGGTTTCTGCGGAGATACCTAAAAACTTCTTGAGATTCCATGGAGTTCTGCCCATCCCTAAACAGGCTTATTAACAAAAAATATATTTTGTGTGGTGTGAATTTTAATGAACAAAAAGCTGCAACTCAAGATGGTAGGTCCATGTGTTCTACATTTCTTGCCTGTTTGTCAGAAATCCAAATGACCAGATAGTCACCCCACCCTTCTACATCCTTACAAGGTTGACTTGCTGAGTACCAATGATGCATGAGATATTAAAATATAATAATTAGGGCACCACACAACACCATAACCATGGCAACAAGCAGTTGATAAAATAAAATGTATTTTGTTTTTTTGCATTTTTTTTAATAATATTTGTTTAAACAGTTTTTTAAAAAGCTGACAATATTCCCTTTGCAGCTCTCACTTTTCTTTTTCCTGCTCTTGCCGCAGGCTGTGCTGAGAGAAAGATTCACCTGCTGGTCCTTTTGTGTGAGCGCTCTTATCTGAATTTTGGGTGGCAGCTCTTCTGCTGCCAGGCACGGTTCATGCTAGAAGTCATGCTGATTTGTGTCTGTTCATATCACCAGACAGAGTAAATGCAATCAAATGTTAATGGAAGCTGAGTATGTAACATTGTCAACTGGCCACCCTAATAAATGCACCCCTCTGCGACATTTGGCTGATACAAATATATCAAATACTGTATTCATTCTTGATGTAGCGCTGAAACCTAACATTTAGCGAGTTTCGAGGTGCACTGTACACATGCGTGCACACACAAAGTATTTTGTCGGTTTACATTCATTATTTTATTAAGTGTATGAACAATTTTGTTCTTGCATTGTGCATGTTTCACCAAAGGAGTCGGAGTGGCATTAACTGTTTCAGTTTACACGGCTGGCACTCTTTTCTCTCAGGCCTTAATGCGTATTTTTTGGGTCCTTGTTTTCCTCATCAGATATTTTTCTTTTATTTATTTATTTGAAGTTTTATATAGCACAAACATGACCCGTTAGGGGATCAGAGCGCTTTACAAGGAAAGGTACGTTACATACATGAAGGCATGGGCAAAGTACAGGGATGGGGATAGGGAAAAGTCAATAGTGGGACTACAGAGATGGGGGTTGGGGAAATGACAAAAGTAGGGCAAAGCCGTGCATATATACAAGACTCAATATAGTTCCAAGATCGGCGGGTGATTTGATAACAATAGGACGAAAAAGATATGTACAAAAACTGGTACAGGAAACATTGGAAGGAGTTGGAGTTGATACAAATAGTAGGTCATATGAATGTGCACCAAGGGAGCATTATTGGAGGAATTTTCTCATTAAGAAGGTTTTAGCTTCTTTTTTGAAGAGCGCCAGAGAAAGTATTCTTCTCATGGATGAAGGAAACGAGTTCCAGATTCTTGGTGCAGCTCCAGAGAATGCTCGATTGCATGCTTTTGCCTTGCGGAAGTGGGGTGGCTGGAGCAAACGGTCTCTGGCGGATCTGGAGTTTCTGGTACTCCCAGATAACACGAATTTCTGGGCGAGATATGCTGGGGAGTTCGTGTACAAGGCTTTGTGAGTGATGCAGGCCAGCTTGAGATGAATTCTGCCTTCAAGGGAAGGCCAGTTCAAGGCCTTCAGGTGTGGAGAGATAATGTCAAATATTTTTGAACCAGATAAGAGTCTGGCTGCTGCATTGAGGCAAGCTTTTAGGGAGGCAGTCGAAGTCTTAGGTAGGCCAGATAGTGTGGAGCAGCCATATTCGATTCTGGAGATAACTAACACCTGCACTGCGGTTTTTAGGTCGGCAGTTCCAAGGAAGGATTTTAGTTTTCTTAAGTAGCTCAGATGGAATCTTGCAGTTTTGGCCATCGCGATTGTGTTCAATCATATTCAGGTTGCGGTCCAAAATAATCCCAAGAGATTTGGCGGAATCCACAATGGTAGGGGTGCACTTTAGTGCTGTGATGGAGTTAGTCTATTCAAGGATTTCAGCAGATTTTTTTGGGGGGAGATGAGAAGAAACTCTGTTTTTTGGGCATTCAGTTTGAGCTGGTTGTTAGCAAGCCAATGGACAGTCATTTTCAGGGCATCATTTAGATGGGTGATCTCCTCAAGAGAGGAGATTTTAAAGTAGATCTGGGTATCGTCGGCATATATGTGGAAGGAGATGTTGAACGAGTGGAGAATTTCAGCTGAAGGTTCACAGTAGAGATTGAAGAGGGTAGGGAACAGAGTGGAGCCTTGTGGGACACCGATGGAGACCGGTGTATAGTAGTTTCAGTGCTGTGCCCAGGCCTGAACCCAGATTGGAATTCGTCGAGCAGATTGAAATTGGCATTGTGTTGGCTTAGTTGTAGCTGCACACATTTCTCCAGTACTTTCGCGAGAAGAGGGATATTCGAGATGGGTCTGAAGTTATCTGGAATTTCCTGATTCAGAGTGGGTTGTTTTAGATGGGGGTGACTTGCTTGGTTTTCAGTGAGTCGGGTATGGTCCCTTGGAGAAGGGAAGCATTGATAATAGTAGTCCAGATGGGAGCGATGAGTGAGGTGGTCGCTGCCAAGCAGTTGACTGGGGGGTCGTTGAAGTGGGTATTCAGTTTTAAGGAGGATAGAATTTTCGAGATGGAATGGTCATCATAAAGTTCAAATTTGGACCAGTGAGCCTTGTTTTTGGGTGTTGCCTGGTGGGGACGAGAGGATAGAAGAGTCCCAGACGGAGAAGGAGGGGAGTTCGAGGAGGCCTTGAGTTCGTTACCCAGCAAGTTGATTTTGGTTGCGAAGAAGGAGGAGAACTCATCGCAGGTGATTGGGGATTTAGTGTTTTCTTTTGATGATTTTGCTAGTTTGTTTGATTGAAGTTTGACTATTTCAAAAAGTCTGTTCTCTGCATTTTCCAGCTCTGATTTGAAGAACTCTTTTTTGGGCAAAAGGATATTCTTGTTGTAAGTATTTCTGGCCTGACGGAGGAGTTTAAGGTCGGAGGCTGAGGGGGGCTGTCTCCAGTTCCTGTCTTTCAGATGGAGAGCTCTCTTTTCCTCTTTGAGGGGTCTGCTAAGCACATGGTTTTTGTCTTTGATTTGGGACCTTTTGACCTTCAGCAGGGCCAGATCATCCAAAATGTTAGTCATAGTAGAGTTGTAGTGATCTGTGAGGTCGTTGACCTTGGATAGATTCAGGGGGGAGCAAGCTCATTCTCGCGGCACTCAGTCAATTTCTTGAGGTCCAGGCTCTTAGAGTCACTGAGCCAGCTTTTTGGTTTCACCAGTTGCCCAAGTTTTTTCAGGCGGTGGTCAGGTATAGTGAAGGTGATGATGTGGTGGTCTGACCAATCACATGGCTCTATTGAGTTCAGCTTGACCGCCGAAGCCTTAGCGATAATCCAGTCCAAAGTAGCGCCTTTTTTGTGGGTAGGCAAGGTGCAGGCCTGGGTGAGTGATTGATTGGCAAGGAAAACTGTGACAGCATTGACCTGGGAGTTATTGGGGTCATTTCAGTGCATATTAAAGTCACTGAGGAAAACGTTATTGGAGTGAGGCGAGACCTTAACAGTTATGATTTCCATGAGGATGTCCGAGAAAGTGTCGTTTCTGCCTGGGGGGTGTTAAAAGATGTGCAGTTTACATAGCTGAGAAGTGGTACTTCTAATGGAGATGACAAGATATTCGCAAGAATCTGAAGGGTCAGCGTGAAGTTCTGTGGCAAGGAGGTCTGAGCGGTAGATGCAACCAATGCCTCCCTCTTTCTTAATTTGTCTGTCAAGTCTGGTGATGGTATAGTTGGGTGGGACCAATAGGTCAAGGTGCGGTGATAAGGATTCATTGAACCATGACTCGGTTAGGGTAGCTACATTGGTGTCGTGGTTAAGGATGAGGGTGGCGATGTCCGAGGCGTGTCTCGCAGCTGACCGACAGTTAAGAAGGAGGCCGGAGAGTGGGGCATCAGAACAAATGTTATAAAGAGGGGAAGTTAAACGAACTTTTGTTAAGTTGTTACTGTTTACCCCTCTATTACGGAGGACTGATAACCTGGTTGTGTTGATTGCGATAGTAGGAATCAGGCAGCCACCTCCCTTGTCAGGAGGACAGGGGGTGTTGGGGGGGGGCTCAAGTAGGGTGAGAGAAGGGTTAGGGTCTCCTCCTCTCAGAGGTGATTAGGAAGATTGCGAGGGCGAAGGTGTCGGCTGGCCAGCAGCATGGGCTGGAGTGTGGGTGAGGTGGGTGAGGTGAGAGAGGGGGGACAGAGTTAAGAGAGGTGACGATAGAGTGTTCAGTGAGTCAGTGAGGAGAAGGATGTTCTTCAGATCAGATAGACATTTCTGGATTCTCTGAACTATGATGGATGCTCTGGTGTTCAGGGTTTCAAAGTTCAAGGGTAAGGGTTGAGCTTGCGAGCAGGGGACCCGGGAGTAAGCACAGGGGCTATTGGCAAGTGCGGGAGGCCAGGCGAGGGAGCTCGACCTCCCTATGGTTGGGTCACTGGGAAGCTGGGAGAGAGGATGGCTAGGCAATGTCCGAGAGGAGGGGGATCTGTTAATGTTGCGGGGAAGGGTCGGTGAACTGAGGGTGAGGTGGTTGTTAGTTGGTGGGCGAGAGGGCAAGGAGCGAGGTTGGCTAGAGGGGGTGGAGGCGGAAACCTAATATATATTTTGGGTACCTGCGCATAGATTTTAACCTTAAACTGTGTGCGTCTGTTTGTGCTCCGAGTTCACCATGTGACAGATGCATGGTATCTCTTACTTGGGTCAAACCTGTACATTCACATCATGTGTTGACCCTCCTTGATGTTGTTTGCATTTCTTTAGTCCTTTTATGGTGGCTGCATCCCTTCAAGCTGACTAGTAGAAGAGATCTTCACATGCCATATGCGGTCTTCGTCCATGAATTGCTCATGGCAGATTTTAGAACATATCATAGAAATGTTTAAAGGGAGCTTCCATGAAATTATGAGCACCACTTTCGACTTCCAAATTGTTTGGCGAAGACTTATTATGTTACAAAAGGCAGTGCTGGGATGATCAAGGAATGATCATTCAGTGAAGTGGATGGCCATGCTTCTGCTCTTACTATTAACCTTTCTGTGCCCGTGTGCATCCATACTGACATTGAATGCTGCAGACAGACCGTAGTGCTGTTATTTTAATGTACTGGAAAAAACGGTGACCAGATTTCTCTGGCTGCTATTGTAGCAGAACCTCACCTCTCAAGCTCACTTTCAAAGGTATTAGCGTGCTCTGGGATGAAAACTCGAGGTGCCGTACAGGCAATAATTAGGGTGAGTGCCGGTAAACTCTGCCACGTGGTGGTTTGTGGAGTTTTTGCCGAATTGAGTGGAAAAACTCTGCAAACTCCGCTGGAGTTTACTGCCCACCCCTAATAGAAACCAGGATGGGTTTGGCCACATTTCAGGTAACACTTTGGATACTATCACAGCCGGGCTCTTAGGAAAAATATGAAAATATCTTGAGCAACACAGGTAACCCTTTACCCTTTAATGTTGGTTATTCTGGTATGTGTAAAAAAAGTTATGAGGATTAATTTAGGGATATAATCTACCCTCTAAATGTGTTGACATATTTCAGCCCTAGTCACCAGGTCTCTTGGATTCAGAGCTTTTATCAGGACTATTAAGGTGTAGCACCGTGGCTTAGCCCATGGTGCTACCCTCCTCATCATCGCGGGCTGTGGTCCAAACTGCGACACTTCCCATGGCACCTTCTTCTCAGGTGCATCGCGGTGCTGCACGGCCGCCCGCTGTTTCAGCATCACAGTTACAATCTGTGATGCTTATGTCTAGTCAGGCACGCCGCAGCACCATGCTGCGGCCCATTAATGCTCATTAACAAATAGTAGGAACACCGCAGCTCCAATTTTGGAGTTGCAGCTTCCAGTACTACTATGGGGAAAATTTTCACCCATCTTATGTTTGCACATTTCACTGCAGCTTCCAGTATTTTCTTCTGGTGACATCTTGTTACTTCTTCTTCCCATTAGTCCTCAGTCTTATTTCCCAGAGGGCCTTGAGAAAGTTTTGTGTTTGACCCTTTCCAAGATGGCAACCTTTCCTATTCCTTACATTTCCTTTTCCCTATCCAAGATGGCAACTACTTATTTCCCGTTACCTCACTTTCTGTTACATTACTTCCTGCTTATGAGTATTTAAGGGGCTGAATCCTTCATTGCCTTGTGTTGCCACACTCCTTGCTCCTGCTGGTGTGTCCTTGCTCCTGCGAGTGACCTTTGCTCCTGCTTGGTGTATTTTTGCTTCCTTTTGGTGCACTTTTGTTTCTGGTTGGCGCTTCCTGTTCCAGTTTTGATTCCTTTACACCTTCCACTCCTATTTGGAACTCTTGCCTTTTATTCTCCACTCCATGCAGGTGTTAGCTCTTTTGTGGGCTCTTTCCTTCCTGACCTTTACTGGAGTCTCCGCCTTCAACATAGGTTTTTGCCTACAGGTTTTTTTTCCTCTTGGGACTCCTTTTGGAAGGCACAGCCTGCTGTAGCTTTTCATTGTCGGCAGCACCATGGCAACTAGAAAGGGTCGCCCTTTCCTCAGACAGACCAGAACCCTCAAGAACTCGAGGACCTCTCCAACACGCCAGAACTAGTAAGAACATTACAAGTCATGACATTAAGGTGCCCCAGGTTTTTTTGCAGGTCGAAGAAATTGTACAACCTCTCTATAATTAGACAAACAACATATAACCTCAATATATGCAGTTATAGAGTCTACTAGCCCAACTTAGTGACTATTTCTCTTGATTCCTGTGAAAAGAACAAAGAAACTTTAATAAATTGGGTTGCTGGTTAAGGGGGTAAACCCTTGTCAAGAAGAAACCACAATCTTTGTTATAGTGAAGTCAAAAGCAAACCTTAACTGAACCTGTGTTCAACCCTCAGTTAACATGGCACAGACCAGTCAGGCTTCACTCAGAGGTAATGTATAAAATGTTATAAAACACTTCAAACAATTACACTGTGAAAACCCACCACAAATATGAACCAACACCAGTTTAGAAGAATAAAGTAGATTTTAATAAATTAACCAAGACCAAAATGGCAAATATCCAATCAGTGGAACAGGAGATATGGAATTTAACTATTTTACTGAAAATAGTGCAATAAATTGCAGAGGGTCAACTGTGGAAGTCCAGTCACACTGAAACTGGACAAAGTCACAAGTTCAGCCTGACCGCGATGGACTTAGGTCCACTGAACAAGAGTACCTTAAATCCTGGTTGAGGGGCATTGCAAGGCCCCATGTCAAGGATGCATCATGCAGCCAAGGCCATGCATGGGTTCTGGTGGCTCCGAGGCTGAAATGCAGGGATTCAATCAACAAGGGTTTGTGATGCAAAGATCGGCATAAAGGATACATTGCACATTCGAGGCAATGCATGTGTTCTGTGGGGCTGTGGGGATGTGATGCAAGGTCCAGTGTTGTCAGCAAGTATTCTTTCAAATAAGGCTTTCAATGCAAAGTCAGGCCTCTAGAATGTAGCACGCAGCAGAGGAGAGGCATCTGTCACCCGGTAAAGCCTCACAGCATAGGTGATGACTAGATTATGCTCTGGTTTTTACTGCACAGCCGACGAGATGTATCTGTTGTGCTGGATCCACAGATGGACTGGTGGAGAAACTTCATTCCCACTTTCAAGGGTCCATCACTGGGGTTGCATCACGTGGCATGGTAGAACACACAGTTGCAGAGTCAAGATGCTGGTTAAAAGAGAATAGCCCTTCAAGTCACTCTGGTGGTCCTGAGTTCAGGTTACAGGTAGAGTCTCTATCACCCAGGCAAAAGGGCAGCAGGCAGAAGGTCAGCACAGCAGGTGGAGGTCACACAGGGTAGACGTCCAGCATAGTGACAGCATTTTCAGCAGCGCAGCAGTCCTTCTTCCTGGTAGAGTCTTACACAGGTCCAAAAGTGTACTGAAGAGTTGGTGTATGTGGTCCAATATTTATACCTGGTGCCTCATTTGAAGTAGGAGAATCTTCTAGAGGTTTCTCTGTGAGGTGCACAGGTATCTACCTCCCCTGCCTTGTCTCCAGACAACAGGGGGTATGCAATCCTCTGTGTGAAGGCAGGGCACTGCCTATTCAATTGTAGGTAGGGCTCTGCCCAGATCCACCCCTCCATTCTGCCAGTGATGGCCCATCCAGGCACCACTAAGCTCTCTATTCTGTTTGGCCACCTAGGAGGAATACACAAAGTCCAATTGTCAACTGCACCCAGGTATGTGACCCAGAGACAGGCTATGTATGGCTAATGCAGGATAATGGCAACTTTATAAAAGTGTTACTTTCAAAATTTCAATTTAAAATCCGACTTTACCATAAGATAGGATTTTCCATTACAATTCCAAAGACAAAACATGGAATGTACCTGTTCCGATTTGGAAGTTTCAGTTTATCAAATGTAATAAGGTAACTCCAATGTTTTCCTATGGGAGAAGCAGGGCTTGCAGTAGTTAAAACATGAATGTAAGAATGTTTCAGTACCAAAACATGTAAAATTGAAACATACTTTTAAAATACATTGCACCCTGCCCTGTGGGCTGTTTGGGGCCTACCCCAGGTATGACTCATATGTACTAAAAAGGAAGGTTTGGGCCTGGCAAAAGGTTTACTTTGATAGGTCGAAACAGCGGTTTACACCTACACACGCACAGGCTGCAATGGCAGGCCTCAAACATTTTTAAAAGGCTACTTAAGTGGAAGTCACAATCAACGCTGAAAGTCCACTAGTACCATTTAATTTACAGGCTCTGGGAACATGCAGTACCACTTTAGTAGGCATTTATAACTAAATGAAAGATGTCAATTGGGTGTAAGCCAATTCTACCATGCTTAAAAAAGAGAGCACAAGCACGTTAGCACTGGTAGAAATGGTAAAGTGTACAGGGTCCTAAGGCCCTTTAAATATGAGATCAAAAATATATGAAACATTACGGCCTAAAGGTTGAGGTAGGACCACCCTAAGGCTGGCAGTTGTAACAAAATCATTTAGGCTGGAAGAAGATTGAGACTTGTGTCACATTCGAACCCAATGGTTTGTGGGAAACAAAATGTACAAATCATGCAGTTTTCATATGTGCTCTTGTTCTGAAAAATATAACTCAATTAGCGCCAGAACACAAGGCAATTGATAGCTTGCTGCAGCAAGACAATACAAAACAAGTATTCAATACATGATCAAGTGTCCATGGCACCTGTGAACTGAAAATAAACTGTAAGAAACAATGGCAAAATGAGCATTGTGTTGTGTAATTGAGTGTCCACCATACACATGGGTTCTTACCCTACTTTATTCATCTTTCCCTAAATCCAACATGGCAGAACATTTCTGCCCCCAAGTAAAAGCTCCCTATGCCCATCCAGAAGTATGGCTATGATAATGGCCAAACCCTGGGTTGTGGTTGCCCCGAATTAGTACTAGGACTGCTCCCCTACCATGCCTTTGAGCCCACTTTTTCCAGGAGGACAAAGAAGAGGCAGACCAAGGTGTTACCTACCTCTGTCAGCGACAGTATAGGCATCTTTTAAAGGTCAGGAAGAGGCTGTGAAAAGCCCACCAGCCATCTTTCTCAAGGAAGAAAAACACCTCCCCACAACCACACTATTTGTCAACTGTATAGATCATTTAACACTGGTCACTGGCAGAATAGCCCTTTGGCTTTAGGCAGAAAAATTACAACTTTCCTAAAGTTTCAGTTTCAAAATTGTGATTTTAAATCCGACTTGACTATTAAGTTGAATTTTAAATTACTAAGTCTAGCTGACTGTTGCTGTACCAGTATTGCTGTGCTGCCTGAAGCCTGCCTTGACATTCAGAGGCAAGCCCGGATGTTGAGCCCTGTATTTACTTTTGCAATCAGGACTACCAGAAGTGTCTCCAAGTGTTTGCTGGCCTCCTGTTCAGAGCCAAAGGGACATAAAAGGCTCTCACTAGCTTGAACCAGTACCTGGACCCAGCCTAAGTAACTCCTGAACACCTGAGATGTGTGCCACTAGTCCTTGGCCCTTGGTTGTTGTGCTAAAGGTGGCCAGATGGACAAAAAGTCAAACTGATGGCTTAAACAAATTTTGGCCCAAATGAGCTTTGAGAACCAGGAGACCTTGGACAACCTGCTCACTATACGCCCGAGGTCCATTACCGGTCAGATTGATTTCACGGCTTCTTCTGCTACATTCTTCTCTGTAGCAGCAAATCCTTTCCACTGGTCCTTCATCAAAGGGGTAGTTGACCTTGTGGAATTGTCTTCAGCTACTGCCCTCTGCCTCATTCTGCTGGAGATTTTCGACTTCCATTTTGGTGACCAAGTCTGGAAGTAGTAATATTCACTGCGACTTTGACCCAGAGCCATCCAACGACTCAACTCTCTCCTTGTAAACGGGCTGCAGCCTTTCCCCACTGAACTTTACCTTCTCAGACACTTTTTCTCAGAATCTCTTCGAAGGTCCAAAGCTAAGATCCTCTTCTTGTGTCTGAACCATGCTCCATAACGGTTTGCCTTATTTTCCCACTTTACTCTGTCTTGCACGACTAGATGTGTGCGGTTGGCATTTTCAACCTTTAGGTGCTAGTTTTCAATAAAAAACTTTGAAAGTTCTTAACCCCACTTTTACTGAATGGAATTTTGTTAATTTGGTGAAAAATAATTTATTACATTTTACTCTATTTTTCTTAATTGGATAGTGCTTTTTCTTCTGTTGTGTTTTCACTTTTTTGCTGTTTGTGTGCTGCAAAAATAATTTGCACAGTGACTTTAAGTTAAGCCTAACTGCTTTTTGTGCCAACTACGCAGGGTTAAGGACAGATCAATGTAGTGACTTGTTGTGGTTCACCCTGAAAGGGATTGTGGAAGTTCCTTGACCAGGGTTTACAACCCAGTTAACCAAAAAAAAACAATGTGTCGCCATGTGCATATTCACAAGGCCTACATCTGGATGGATGTCCTCATAGTTCAATATTTACTTCCTAATTTTTTATAATTACTTGTTAATAATCTTTTTCCTAAAATAATCCTGAAAACATTCTTAAATTTGTATTTTAATATTTAATTTAATTCTAGATAATTTAGTTTAAAATTCATAATACCATTTAATGCAGTGTAATTTTTATGCATATTTTTATGTATAACCCTGACCCCAAATGACATTAGTCACTTACCTGGGTCAGTGTAGTGGCGATGGGATATAGTGTTCTCTCTTTTTTACCTCCTATTTTTTTACCTCCTTCTTTTGTAAAAGAAAACCTACTCAGACAAGCCACCAAACACGTCCAAAAAACATAGGATTCATAATGGCTGAAAACCTAGGTCTGAGCTATTCGGCAGATGTTATAAATGCAATACTTTCTTTACCATCTTTACTACAAGATAGTGACCTAACCCAGACCATAGCACAGAACACCGACAGGGAAAACCTGTCTGAAACTGAAAAAGAACAAGTAAGAACCGCTATTCATGGCATAATCATGACTGAATATCTTCGTGCTAATGCAGCACTGAGAGGCCTCTGGGTACACAATGCCCCACGCATTTTCCTAAAATATCTAGCATTCCAAAAAGACTGGTCAGCAATCTCCTGGAAATGCACCACAGACTATTTAGTCCTTATCATAAAAACAGCAACCAGACTAACAGAGGCCCTAATAATCAAGATACAACTAAGCGAGGCTAAGTTAAAAAACATGGAACATATAACTGTTTATAAATAAATGACTGGAAGAGATCAATCGGGAAATGAATGAAACCGAGGAATACATAATCCAGAGTAAATTCCAGAAATTGGGAAAAGATCTCAAACGATTCGTTATGGAAAAAATGCACCCTTACAGCAAGGATGATTATGAGGTACCAGAGAATCCCTCAGACAATGACACCAGTGGTGACTCAACAGACAACTCAGATTGGAGCAAAGAAGACACAAGACAACCTAGGAGAAACAGAGGAATAAACAGACAACAACAACGCCGGAGACCCTAGACATGGCGCAATCCACAATATGGGGACCAACAACCTCCCCTGTTGCAACCCTTCACACCAAATTATCAAGGGTGGATGAACCCGTACACCACAGGATCACCACCAATGGGACCCTTTATGGGACCATACATGCAACAACCGCCTTTTTTAGGGAGAGGCCAACCAAAGCAGAGGGGGCGAAGAAAAGGGTTCACCTGGACAGATCAATAGAGACAGGTCTTCCCCAGGAGGATGTCAGGCATGACAAAAGAAAAACCGGGGACAAGCACGACTTGCTTGTGATCAACCTAACGGAAACCATCCTGACCGAAGCACAAGAGCAGGTACTAAACAAAGGTTTAGGCTTCGTACAGACGCCAACACTGGACATCTTCAAAATGAAATGCGAAGTTGCAAAATTCTGCAAGAAATTGAAACTGAAGGCCTTCTTCAATGGAAAAGAAGACTATACTACAGATGGAGATACCTCACTATGACCCATATCCGCTTTCTGCCCATTGAACCACCAAATTCCAATAGAAATACAAACCTTCGAACAGGCCGTAATGAAAGAAATCGAAGACATCAAGAAAGAAACCAAAAAACCCTTCATGAACACAATAAAAGCTGAAAAAGAAGCACTGGTGGAACTAAGACAAGACAAAGACCTGGTAATAAAACCGGCCGACAAAGGCGGAGGGATTGTCCTTTTGAGCAAAGATGGCTACGATCAACAATGCCTCCAACTCCTTTCGGATGAGAAATTTTACAAGATCATCAAAACTGATCGCATACCCAGACTACAACAAACCATAAGAATCATGGTAGAGGAGGCAGAAATCAACAGATGGATATCAAAAAATAAGGCTGACTTCCTAAGGACAACAACACCAAAGGTACCTTACTTCTACTCCCTCCCAAAGATACACAAAGAAAGGAGACCACCGCCGGGCTGCCCCATTGTGTCCGGCATAGGGTCGGTCCTTGAACCACTTTCACAATTCGCAGACCAATATCTTAGACTTTTGGTACAGAAAACACCAACTTACCTAAAAGATACCGGAGACCTGCTCAACCTGCTCAAAGAAAAGACATTCTTTAATGACACCATGCTCCTTGTCGGATTTGACGTCGAGAGCTTATACACAAGTCTACCCCAACAAAAAACAATGGAAACTCTTGAAGAACTACTTTTTGAACAAAACTGGTCTTATCAAACATCCAGACACTTCATCCTAGAATGTTGCAAACTCGCCCTTACTGAAAACTACTTTGAGTACAACGGGACGATATACCAACAATGCCATGGCACATCAATGGGAAGCACATTTGCTCCAAGCTTGGCTGGACTTTATGTAAGTAATTTCGAAAAAACATACATACATAATGAACACAACCCCTACCTGTCAAGAATCCGCTTTTGGAAGCGGTATATAGACGATGTCATGGTGATTTCGGAGGGTGACCAATCCAGTCTCTGCCTCTTCCACAAATGGATGAATACACAAGACAAATGCCTAAAATTTACCTACACTGCTGACAAAAAGGAATTGGATTTTCTAGACCTAACCATCTACATTGAAGACAATAGCAGAAGAACAAGGACTTTCTTCAAACCTACGGCAAGGAATAGTCTCCTCACATATAACAACTTCCACCCACGCCCCCTCAGAGAGAACCTACCATATAGCCAATTCCTGCACTTAAATAGAAATTGCAGTGAACTAACAGAATACAAGACACAAGCCAAAGATCTGTGTTCCAAACTATCCAAAAGAGACTACCCAGCAAAAACAGTGGCAAAGTGTCAGAAGAGGGCAAGAAACCAACCGCGAGAAAGCCTACTCAAGACAACACCGAAAACCCCCACACAAAATACCCTGACTTGTGTCACAACATACAGCATAGCCAGCAATGCAGTCCAAAAAATAATAAACACAAACTGGCGCATTATAACATCTGGCACTCTGGACTGGCCAAAACCCAGGTTCGCGAACAGAAGAACTAGGAATATAAAGGACATGCTAGTGCACACATGACCTCAAGTTCCCCAAATCAACAAAAACACAAGCACGTTATGGAACATGCCGCCAGTCACAGGTCATTACCCCTGCGGAAACTGCTCAGTGTGCAAACTCACTACAGCCACTAAGAACATACAACTAACTCCAGAATTGAACTGGACGATAAGACAACACACTAACTGCAATACAACACATGCTATATATAGGATCACCTGTCCTTGTCACCAAACAGGACTGTAATACTTTGGAAACAACGATGTTTCCATAACCCCAACCCTGACTGAGAGTACGTGGTATCTATCATGATGAAAACAAAATTATATTATCCCAGTGGTTTTCAATCAACAATTAAAATCACACTATGGATACAAACTAGCTAGATAACCCAAGTGAATGAAAACATTATGTAGTATCCTCAGGTCATGTTATTATGTTCCCTTCATTCTGTACCTAGCTGCTCAGCCAGTGTCAGTGTTCCGCGTAGAATGTTAGTGTGGGTGGAATGCTTAGATACTGTGTGGGACTGAGACAGTTGGGAAGATGGGCTGAGCAGCTAGGAGGCTGCTCCTGGTGGGGCTAATGCTGGGGCCTATGTTGGGGCCTATTGTGGAGCCTGATCTGGGGCCTGTTCTGGGTTTACTACTTCTACACCTAAGATCTCAATAAACTTCATCTACTCCTACCTGGCCACGTCTACAGCGTCTACTTGTACATCCTGCACACGTGGGGCCAGCCCACTACATTTATGGCGACGATCTGGAGCAAATCTCACGCAAAAGGTAACATGAAGTCAACCAAGAATGAGGAGTGGACCAAGAGAACGTGTAGAAAAGAACCTAGGTCATGTAAAAAAAATTTTAAAAAAAGGAAACCAGCATCAAGAAATTTAAAGGAAGGAAAAGAAACCTGTTTAGCGACGCAGTTGAAGAAAAAGAAATATGTCAAGCATGCCTGTCTGCCCCACCAGTGTCCACCACACCTAGGAAATATGGATTTTTATGATCAGTTATGTCCCCTATCTTGGACCCCAACGGTTTCATGTATAAATCACAAGTACATGTATGATCCCTCCAGTTCCAGTTATGAAGACGCAAACACATGTGCGTCCACCGTCAACATGTCCTCTTTCAGATCCGCCATGAATGGGCCGGATATTCCATTCCTAAGTATGAAAGGCCACCGGCTTTATATGGTTCACTTATGCCATTTTACAGTCCAGGCGAGTAGGCCCTGATTCTGCCATCAAGCCTTTTCCTGCCTTCTGCCTCTGAAAGCTCCAGTCTGAGCTCGCATCTGTATCCATGAACTTTGTCCTACTCCCTGCGCGACTAACGGTGCCTGACTCCAGCCTGTTGCCTGCCAAGAAACTGTATTTCACCTTCGAAATTATCTGCTCCACTCCCTATCCAATGCATTCCTGTCTAGTAGTTTAAGTAAACATTCTTCCAGCTACCGAGCAAAAGGCCCGGCTTCTCTGTCTTTATGCAAGTAATTCATAGCCCTGTTACTATGGAAGATTTCTGCCCTCGCATCTAGTGTAGACACTTAGACGCTTGTACACGCACTAACAGTCAGTATAGTCAGTATAGAATAAGATTCTACTCTAAGAGACCTTTCTTTTTGGATAACACAGTTCTTTAAACATAGGATGTTAGATATGATTTGGGATTAGGTTGACTTGACCCTCCAGACTTCTGTCGCCACATGTAGAGCTAAATGTCAAGTCCCCTTCACCCCCTAGTTGCACGTCAATCACACGTCATGCTGCTGCGCGCGCATTTCTGCCAAGTATTTCTGCTGACATTGCGAAATTCTTTCATGGAACCACCCTATTATGACATCATACCTGATGACGTTCTTTAGTTACGCCCAGTTACACCCACTCTAGCTACGCATGTATGTTTTATCTTTGCTATCAATTGTTACGCCTCCTCCATCTGTTTCACTGTAATGCCTATTGTATAAAAATGATTACTTGTCAATAAAGTACGCCCTTCACTTCCTGAACCTTCGTGGTGATGGAACATGAAGTCCTCAATTTAAATTGATTTTGGAATAAAGCCCGTTCCGAACCTCTAATACCACGGATTCTGCCTCTTATTTTACTGAGCTATTATTATAGATTTTCCGCATCAAATTAAGTTCCGGTAATTAAATTATTTACCACATATATGGCGCCCGAACAGGGACACTTTCTCATCTCACGCGCCGGCGGTGCGTTGCAGGCCCGGTCTCCTGTCACAGCTGGACGGACAACAACGCGTACCCACAGGATTTCCTGTATCTCCCTCCTGCCGTGCGGGGGTAACTGAGGCTGCGATCAACACCCAGACGAGGCGGTGAGAAGTGCGAAGTATCCCGACCAGAGCCTAGCTGAGAGAGCAAGATCCGAGGTATACAGAGGCCCACCAGTTTCCGAAGTTTCCGAAGTTCCGAGTCGAGTCCAGTCCGGTTCAAGTTCAGTTCAGTTCCGAGGCCTTCCGTTCCGAGCTACCCGGTGAGTACCATTATCGGGGAGGCGTTCTGACGTGCACATAGGTTGTGCCGGTCAAGACGGGTTTGGGTACACAAATCCGGTCTGCACTGTTTTAGCAGTGTATCTGTACTGTTTAGCAGTATATCAAGTATGTCTAGTATATAATTCAGAATTACCTAGTTAGTATCGAATATTATGCTTAGTGACTAGTTCCCTAAATGACCATCATTGTTTATTCATTAAATGTTAAATGTTAAAATGTTTTAAATACGTTCTGTGTATTGTGGTGTGAATGACTGTTCATTATTGTGTTTTATGGTATTAAACGTGTTCAAAATTAGGTATCAGATCAGTTCTCAATATGCCGCTCTTTTCGAAATTAAGACAGATCAAAACTAGAAAAGGGGTACTCGAAGAAGCTGTTCCCATTCCTCCTAGGGACACTCCAGGGTACTTCATGTATCATAAACATGGCCTAGACGCCATATTATTTCTTGATCTATGGGTAGACTACACCAAGGAATTACCAGAAAGTCAGAGGTGGCCCGTAGTGGGGACCTGGGATGCAGATTGCATCATGAAAGTAGAAGAAGAATTATGGAAAAAGAAAGCTAGACAGTCACAGAAAGATGCCATTGAATTATGGCGTAAAGAATCATATAGACGCACGGAAAAAGCGCTCAGACAGGAAGAGAAAAGTAAGGAGAATTCAAATAAAGTTCGAGAAAATGTATTAATTGAAGAAGGTACTCGAGTAAAGTCAGAACAAACAGACAGACAAAGAAATGCCCTTGTGAATGGTATGTATCCTCTTCTGGCCGAAGGATTACCTAAGGCTACTCCGGAGATACCAAAAGACTTGCCACCCCCATTGTTTCCGATAAAAGTACACCCCAAAGGGCATCCCAGAACAGCAGAAGATGTTTTTCTTTCCTCTTATTTAGACGACGCAGCTCCCGAGTATGCTAATGCTGCGCCACATAGACCGCCTGCCAAGGGGGTTCAACGCCAAGACCCTCCTCCGTCTGTACCTCTGCAACAGCAAACCCCGACACAAGTTCCGGCAAGCACATCTGTTTCTACATCTGCATCCACACCTATGGTTGCTATATCACGTTCAACGAATCCTTTCACATCCAGCACCCCAGGTGGTGCTACCGGAGGTACACCAAGCATTTTTTCCACGCCACCCAGAACAAATAAACTTTCCTTTCAAGAATTAGCCCACCAACGTACGCCCAAACTAGTAACTCCCAACACGCTCAAGGAACTTCTAATAGATTGTAGATATGACCCTGTGCCCGGAAAAGGGGACGAAATGATGCTGGCATCATTACGTATCCGACGAGCTGCAATATATTTAGGGAAGCTACCAGGAATGACTGCACATTTAGAAAATATATATCACTTTGTTCAGTCAGGGCGAGACCCTGAAAGTATTAACAGAGCCATGGAGTACCAAAAAGTGGAAATCCAGGGGGAACTATTACGTTTCCTCATAAACTGTGTGATCAGAAATCAAGATCAACCAGGGGTAAATCCGGAAGAAATGCAAACTCTTACCACATGGGGTAAGAATATATCAGAGGGGAAACATGATAAACGATCATGTATAGTAGCTATGTGCCGAAAGATCCGCAGAGAAATAGAACGAATCCACGAAGAAAGATTAGCAGTAGACGAACCTGAACAAACCGAGGACGAGGAAGAATTAGAACTGCCCACAGGACAGTTAGAAACCATGGCCTATGTAAGTAGAGGAAGATCTTGCAATAATACTAGATGCTTTACTGATCCGATACGTCCGATACGTCCAGATAATAGCAGAAAATTCCAAACTCCTATAATAAATATAAGGTCCCCCGAACATTCATTCCAAGCCGCTGACAAATTACTCCGAGAACGAAGGGGTTATCATATACTCGATTCCATGGACGAACAAGAATTAGCCAGGTCAGCCGTACACTGGGTTGATAGTCCTGGAAAATATGGTGATGATACACTAGCACATACGTTTTTGAACCTCGCCCCAGATGAACAGCGTTTAGCTGGTATCTATATGATTCAACAACTCCTTATATTATATAAAAGCCAACACTCCGATCCTGGCCCCTTACCTGATATATTGACTGAATTACTCACGAATAAATGGAGAGGTTCCGGTACTAAGTTAATTAGAGAAATACTAGAATCTAGAAGGCAGTACATTCTTTTTGTATGTCCTGAACATGTCTCACTGTCCATCAAGGAAAGAACGACGTATTACATGGATAGACAAAATCCCTTACGCGAAGTGCACCCGATAAAGGGTGATGACAATGAGTTTAAACGTGTGTTTGTATACACACCCATATCCAAAACAGAACTATTAGAAATGAAGAAAGTGGTACCCAGTCATGACAAAGACCCAGCGGGTTTCCACCGTGAAATTAAAGATATGTTACTCATGGGAGAATATACCTACCCCGACATTATGACAATATTGAAGGTATTAATGCCTGCGGGCATTTACGAAAAACTCAAGGAAAAGGATTGGGAGGTGGGAGACCAGAAGATAGATTGGACAGGATTAGAGAACGAAGAAAAAGCTCGAGGTCCAGGTTCAGGGCTCGGGGACAAGACCAAAGCACTACCAGGTTTACTAGTACAGGTACTGCCACGTTTATTAACTACGAAAAAGGAAGACTGGGGTGCAATCTCAGCCTGTAAACAAAAATCAGATGAAGACACTAGTGATTTCTATTCCCGATTTGAAAAATGTTTTGGTATAAATAGTGGAATAAAAGCAAGTAGCGAGTCGTATCCACATCTGTTTGTGACAAAATTGGTTGAAAATGCCTTGCCCCAAGTTAAGAATAGAGTATTGAAGTTCGAGAGTACCTGGCAAGGTAACACTCCGTCACAAATGTTACAAATGCTACAGTACCATCACAATAGAATTAGAGAAGAACAAGAACATGAACATAGACGCATGAAAGACACGAAAATGAAAATGCTAGTTTCCCAGACAGTGCCAGCTGACGGTCATAAGAAGGGTATAACACAGTCCAGTGTTTCAACAGGTCCTGTAAAAGGGACATGCAACTATTGCAAACAGCCAGGTCATTATGTACACGATTGTCCAGTCTTAAAACATAATATCGCCATAGGTAACACAAAAGAAAGACCACGACCCCTTAGACAGGATCAGAACCAACAAGGAGCCCCGCAGCATGTACAGTCCATGCCAGCTCCGCAACAGTCTATGCCAGCTCCACCACCGCAGCCTATTGCTGCCACACAAACAACGACCCGACAGATGTATCAGACCGCACAGTATGACTATCCTGATTATCAACGATACTCATGAAACAGCCTAGAGAGGGAAGTTGGCTTACCCCTTATAGAGGTCCCTGTAGATCAAGAAGGACCTTATGTACACAGTGAACTATTAGGCCAAGATAGAAAATTCTTACTTGATACAGGGGCAAGCCGAACAACAATAAAACGTAGTGAAGTTCCAGGGGCACCCCTCTCAGGCTCACAGAATATTTCCCTTGGCTTTTCAGGAAAACCTATCATTAACGAAGTATCACAGCCTCTTCCACTCACGATTGGTCCCTTGACACGAACTACAGATTTATTACTTACTAAATCATGTCCAGAAAACTTGTTAGGCATAAAAACTTTGAAAGCTCTAGGAGCTATAATATGTTGTTCTCCAGAAGGAGTAAGATTGTTTTTACGTGATTTCAAAGGGCACTACGTGTCCCGAGACATGGATCACCGACTGCAGACTTTACCGACACATTTATGGGCACAAGGCCCTACAGATGTTGGTTGCATGAACATTACACCATATCGAGTCACACTAAAGGCAGGAGTGGTACTTCCACGAATGCGACAATACAAGTTACCCCCGGATGCTGTAGTGGCTTTACTGCAAATCATTGACGAGCTTATTACCCAAGGAGTGGTTGTGGAAACTGACTCCAATGTATGTAATTCACCGATAATTCCGATTCTTAAACGAACCGATCCAACAGCCCCGCCAGTATATCGATTGGTTATTGATCTGCGCGAATTAAATAAATGCATAGTACCACAATACCCCGTAGTCCCAGACATTTCTTCATTACTGACAGCCATTGATTCCGAAGCAACATTCTTTACTGTAATTGATCTCAAGAATGCCTTCTTCAGCGTCCCAATAGATCCGGAAAGCCAATATTTGTTCGGATTTAGTTTAAATGGACGAAGCTTTAAATTCACACGCGCACCTCAAGGATTTACAGAAAGCCCCAGCATCTATAGCCAAGCACTGAAACGAGAACTCGACAGTATCCACATGCCAGTCAACACTGCCCTGCTTCAATATGTCGATGATCTGTTGATCACCGCTAGAAGCGAACCTGAATGTGAAAAAGCCTCACTGACGGTTTTACAATTTTTGGCCGAAAAGGGGCACAAGGTGTCCCCTTCGAAGCTGCAATTCTGTGTCCAGCGAGTTGTTTACCTTGCTCACTCGCTGTCCAAGGAGGGAAGGCAGCTTACATCAGATCGCATCCAGTTAATTGCTAATATGCCAATACCCAAGACACAAAAGGAGGTGCGGGCTTTCATAGGCCTCACTTCATATTGTAGGCAGTGGATCCCTCAGTATGCATTTCTAGCAAAACCACTCATTCAATTGACAACACAGGAGGCAGCCACATCGACTGTTCTCCCTTGGACTCAGGAACATACACAAGCCTTTGAAAGCCTAAAGAAAGCTTTATGCCAAGCACTTGTTTTAGCAACACCATGTTACAATAAACAGTTTACACTCTTCGTTACAGAACGCGAAGGTACTGCCTTGTCAGTACTCACACAGGAACAAGCAGGATCACACAAACCATGTGCTTATTTTTCTAGTACACTAGATCCCGTAGCTCAGGCTTTGCCTGCGTGCCTGAAATCAGTGGCAGCAACAGCTTTAGCAATCAGACAAAGCGATGCCATAGTACTAGGACATCCATTGACAGTACAAGTACCACATGCAGTAGAGGTTCTCTTGAACCGCACACAGACACAACACTTGACTATAGCACGACTCACTGGTTACGAATTAACATTGTTTCAGCCACATATAGAAATCAGACGTTGTAGTACATTGAATCCTGCCACACTGTTACCTGTAAATGGAACAGACCCACTTGCACATGACTGTATTGAAGTTATCACTATCACGACGAAACCCAGACAAGATTTGACAGACGTCCCATTGTCAGACCCAGACCTGACATTGTATGTAGATGGTTCATGTATGAGAACAGGTACAGGAGAGCTAGTGGCCGCTTACGCAGTCACAACAGACACTGAAATCGTTGAAACAAATTGCATAAATACCTTGTCAGCTCAAGCCGCAGAGCTCATCGCTCTGACACAAGCCTGTATTCAAGCCACAAATAAAAAGGTCAACATATACACTGATTCACGTTATGCATTCGGAGTTGTACATGACTTCGGCGTGCTGTGGCGAGAGAGAGGTTATTTAACTTCTCACGGTGCCCACATTCAGCACGGACCCCTCATTCATGCCTTATTAGATGCAATACATCTACCCACTGCAATATCAATTATGAAATGTAAAGCTCATACGAAAGTTACTGATATCATTTCTCAAGGCAATGATCTAGCTGACAGAACAGCTAAACAGACGGCTCAAACTCAAACATCCGACATGACAAAGACAATAGTCCCGACACCAACATATTGCATGACGGTTAAGGATCCCGCTCTTGACGTAATTGACATACAGACACATGCTACACCAGACGAAATAAAGAAATGGACTGAATTAGGAGGGATCCAAACGGATCAAGGATGGATGACGAAGGAAAAATCTGTGTGGTTCCTTCCTGATTCAATGGTCCAAGTCGTTATTAACACTGTACATAGTCCAGCGCATCTAGGAGAAAAAGCTATGCTAGACAGCATTCAATACATTTGGTTCAACAAACATTTACGAGCAGCAGCTAAACAAAAAGTTCGTACCTGTATGATCTGTTGTCAGTTTAACCCAGGAAAAAGCATTCCCGTAGAACAGGGTGGATTTCAGCCTCCTGATCACCCTTTTGAAGTCCTCCAGATGGATTATATCCAGATGGAACGATGTCGAGGATTCAAATATGTTCTCGTAGTTGTCTGTGCTCTTTCCCGTTGGACAGAGGCATACCCGGTTTCAGATTACACTGCCCCGACTACTGCCAAACAGTTGGTTCGAGAATTCTTCCCACGATACGGTTTACCACGTGTTGTCTACTCAGATAACGGCCAGCCGTTCTCATCCGAACTAATGAAACACGTTTCACTTTTGTTAGGCTATCAGTGGAAATTTCACTGTGTCCGACACCCCGAGGCAGCAGGTCTCGTGGAACGACATAACCAGACCCTGAAAATTAGATTGTCCAAAATTTGTAGAGAGAAAGGTGTCGACTGGGTAGTAGCCTTACCCGTTGCACTCTTTTACATGAGAATGGTAGCACATTCTCGAACAGGGCTATCCCCTTATGAAGTGATCTTCGGTAGACCACCAAATATGTGGGGGACGCCTATACCACGCAAAATAACTGATATTGACTGTAATATGCTGACATATTACTTGGCTTCCTTGATGTCTGCACTACAATCTTGTCGTTCACAGGTAGCTGCAGCCTTTCCCGACAACACCGAGGTGAAACCCCATGACGTAATTCCAGGAGACTTGGTATTAGTGAGGAACTTTGACCGGAAGTCTCAGCTGGATCCTAGGTGGAAATCACCTCAACTCGTATTGCTAACGACGAGGACAGCCGTGAAGATCGAAGGTCGAAAAGGCTGGATACATTCAAGTCATATCAAGAAATTTCATGGACTACCGTCAGACGTAAACGACACACCTTGCGTGTCTTCACCGATTGACTCAAAACTTCCTTTGGTTGAACTGAATAACAATGAACAATATAAACTAAAACTTCGGTCTAACAAGTCAGGCAATTTGATTGTTTAAGTCCTCTCCAAGGTGAATCGGTCGAATTTGTCTCTGACATGTATCCCTTAGACCTGCATAGAGAAAGAAACAGAAGGATAAAGTTGAAACAACATGCGTACTGTAAATCACTGCGTAGTCATTGCACAGTGACGTTATTAATTTTGTTTTTCTTAAGTCTTTTAATAATTACTGCAAGTATATTGTTGCACATATATTATCCTATTTCTAGACATGTTTATAATGTTACTGCTGAACATTCTTTTAGTGAATTACCTCCGCATGAGTTGTCCTATAGATTTGCGCTGCGCAATAACACTTTTATTAGTATGTTACATCATTCCCATCAGGTTAGCAATGCTACAAATTGTTGGATATGTGGCCGACTCCCTCCCTATCAGAACTATAAAGGAATTCTACCTCTCTTTCCATACCCGTTCACACACAATGGCTCCTGTGGAGCATGGTTTAGTTTAATTAATTCCCTAGATTCGAATTCTGCAGTTTATCAGAATAACTGGGTATGGGGAAATCTGAACTTAGTTTTATTCAAAGTCTGTCACCCTAACAAGGAGGGACTTCCCAAAAGAACAGGAACTGATCTAGAAAATGAAATATATGGATTAGGTAATTTTACGCTTAATCTCATGATCCTGAATGTCGAATCCGAAGCTACTCCAATTTTGCCCGCCATGTCAGTATTTCCAGTTAAAGGTGAATTATGTGTAAGAAAGAATGGTTCCATACATATGGGCCATAGTAGATGCACCACTGTAATAGAATTTAGTGATCAAGGCAAGTCTACATTTAGAGCTTCCCGCCATTCCTACTTCATATGTGGTCAGACGGCGTATATACGTTTGCCTCTAGATTGGGATGGTACCTGCTACATTGGATTCCTTTTACCACCTGTTTTTCTAGCTCCTCCTGATTATCACAGAAATACTCATTTAGTACACAATAGAGAAAGGAGAGATCTCCCAATAGTCGATTATACTGAGACAGCATGGGAAAAATACACAGATTTCAATAAAGGTCTCTTTCCCTATATAGGTACAGTTACCAATAGTAAGCTGATACGTAGATTAACTAGAACCCTTGAAGCAGTAGTGAACGAAACTATTTCCGCCTTAGGCAATTTAACAGAAGAGCAGTCTGCTATGCGGATTGTTGTGCTTCAAAATCGTCTTGTCCTTGACGTCATCCTGGCCGATAGGGGCGGAGCTTGTAGGGTCATCGGATCGAGCTGTTGCATTTTCATACCAGAAAATTCGCCATCTGTATATAAAGCCATAACTCGCCTTCATAAGATTGTAAGCCAGATACACCAGAATCCAGGCACCTGGACTTGGTCCGGTTGGTTTTGGAGTGTATTATCTACCTTTGGATGTAGGGTCCTATCCTTCCTAGGTATTGGCTTTCTCATACTATTCAGTTGCTGTCTATGCCTACAATGTGGACCAGCGATCTGTGGTCTGTGTGCCACATCGTGTATTCCACCACCAAGATTTCATTCATCCCAGAAGAAAAAAGAAGAACAAATGATGCTATATGAACAGATCGATGGATTGATGAAGATTGATATCTCTTAACGGGCAAGTAGGGGACAAGGAGGGAATGTGGAAATATGGATTTTTATGATCAGTTATGTCCCCTATCTTGGACCCCAACGGTTTCATGTATAAATCACAAGTACATGTATGATCCCTCCAGTTCCAGTTATGAAGACGCAAACACATGTGCGTCCACCGTCAACATGTCCTCTTTCAGATCCGCCATGAATGGGCCGGATATTCCATTCCTAAGTATGAAAGGCCACCGGCTTTATATGGTTCACTTATGCCATTTTACAGTCCAGGCGAGTAGGCCCTGATTCTGCCATCAAGCCTTTTCCTGCCTTCTGCCTCTGAAAGCTCCAGTCTGAGCTCGCATCTGTATCCATGAACTTTGTCCTACTCCCTGCGCGACTAACGGTGCCTGACTCCAGCCTGTTGCCTGCCAAGAAACTGTATTTCACCTTCGAAATTATCTGCTCCACTCCCTATCCAATGCATTCCTGTCTAGTAGTTTAAGTAAACATTCTTCCAGCTACCGAGCAAAAGGCCCGGCTTCTCTGTCTTTATGCAAGTAATTCATAGCCCTGTTACTATGGAAGATTTCTGCCCTCGCATCTAGTGTAGACACTTAGACGCTTGTACACGCACTAACAGTCAGTATAGTCAGTATAGAATAAGATTCTACTCTAAGAGACCTTTCTTTTTGGATAACACAGTTCTTTAAACATAGGATGTTAGATATGATTTGGGATTAGGTTGACTTGACCCTCCAGACTTCTGTCGCCACATGTAGAGCTAAATGTCAAGTCCCCTTCACCCCCTAGTTGCACGTCAATCACACGTCATGCTGCTGCGCGCGCATTTCTGCCAAGTATTTCTGCTGACATTGCGAAATTCTTTCATGGAACCACCCTATTATGACATCATACCTGATGACGTTCTTTAGTTACGCCCAGTTACACCCACTCTAGCTACGCATGTATGTTTTATCTTTGCTATCAATTGTTACGCCTCCTCCATCTGTTTCACTGTAATGCCTATTGTATAAAAATGATTACTTGTCAATAAAGTACGCCCTTCACTTCCTGAACCTTCGTGGTGATGGAACATGAAGTCCTCAATTTAAATTGATTTTGGAATAAAGCCCGTTCCGAACCTCTAATACCACGGATTCTGCCTCTTATTTTACTGAGCTATTATTATAGATTTTCCGCATCAAATTAAGTTCCGGTAATTAAATTATTTACCACACTGGCCAAAACCCAGGTTCGCGAACAGAAGAACTAGGAATATAAAGGACATGCTAGTGCACACATGATTTCAAGTTCCCCAAATCAACAAAAACACAAGCACGTTATGGAACATGCCGCCAGTCACAGGTCATTACCCCTGCGGAAACTGCTCAGTGTGCAAACTCACTACAGCCACTAAGAACATACAACTAACTCCAGAATTGAACTGGACGATAAGACAACACACTAACTGCAATACAACACATGCTATATATAGGATCACCTGTCCTTGTCACCAAACAGGACTGTAATACTTTGGAAACAACGATGTTTCCATAACCCCAACCGTGACTGAGAGTACGTGGTATCTATCATGATGAAAACAAAATTATATTATCCCAGTGGTTTTCAATCAACAATTAAAATCACACTATGGATACAAACTAGCTAGATAACCCAAGTGAATGAAAACATTATGTAGTATCCTCAGGTCATGTTATTATGTTCCCTTCATTCTGTACCTAGCTGCTCAGCCAGTGTCAGTGTTCCGCGTAGAATGTTAGTGTGGGTGGAATGCTTAGATACTGTGTGGGACTGAGACAGTTGGGAAGATGGGCTGAGCAGCTAGGAGGCTGCTCCTGGTGGGGCTAATGCTGGGGCCTATGTTGGGGCCTATTGTGGAGCCTGATCTGGGGCCTGTTCTGGGTTTACTACTTCTACACCTAAGATCTCAATAAACTTCATCTACTCCTACCTGGCCACGTCTACAGCGTCTACTTGTACATCCTGCACACGTGGGGCCAGCCCACTACATTTATGGCGACGATCTGGAGCAAATCTCACGCAAAAGGTAACATGAAGTCAACCAAGAATGAGGAGTGGACCAAGAGAACGTGTAGAAAAGAACCTAGGTCATGTAAAAAAATTTTTAAAAAAAGGAAACCAGCATCAAGAAATTTAAAGGAAGGAAAAGAAACCTGTTTAGCGACGCAGTTGAAGAAAAAGAAATATGTCAAGCATGCCTGTCTGCCCCACCAGTGTCCACCACACCGGACAGCCCTGCCCAGGCATGTTGTGTTGTCATCTCAGTGTCTTCAACAACCAGAAATTTATCATCAAAGGTGTCTAGGTTTGTCAAAAAGAACCAACTACAAAGAAAAAAAATGTACACCGTGTACAAGCAACAACAAGCATGTCACTATTAATGGAGAATGTGCCTCTGCAATCAAGGAAATCACTGGCTGCTTCGAGTGAGTGAGGTGTTTTTGTTTGAAAATGAAGATCAACTCTTCAGCGTGTCTCTGATTAATGCACGACAGCTGTCTACCCGATTTCTGCAAGTTCGTTTACTCAGTTAATTTAAGCTGTCCACTGGTGTTGTAATACAAAGTAAGCAGTTTGCGATATAGAATGACTTTCATCTTGGTAAGTGAGTCGTCTAGTCTTCTCCTTCTTAAAGTGCAGCTATCGTCTTTACAGAGAGCCTTAACGAACTTTGGTGTGTACACTGTACACTTATTGCAAGTAACTTTATGGGGATATTTCGTGAGGGGGAACAACCTTTACAACGCAACTTTTACAACGCACTACCTTTACAACGCATTTTTTACAACGCATAATCCATTACAACGTATGACATTACAACGCATGACACTACAACGCATTTTTAAAAACTACCTTTACAACGCATTCCATTACAACGCATACTACCATTACAACGCATACCATTACAACGCATAATATTACACTACACTATCCAACACTTACCCTACTGTTGCACCCCCTGGAGTTAGAATAGTAATTTTTACCCCTATACTATCCAACACTTACCCTACTGATGCACCCCCTGGAGTTAGAATAGTAATTTTTACCCCTATACTATCCAACACTTACCCTACTGTTGCACCCCCTGGAGTTAGAATAGTAATTTTTACCCCTATACTATCCAACACTTACCCTACTGTTGCACCCCCTGGAGTTAGAATAGTAATTTTTACCCCTATACTATCCAACACTTACCCTACTGTTGCACCCCCTGGAGTTAGAATAGTAATTTTTACCCCTATACTATCCAACACTTACCCTACTGTTGCACCCCCTGGAGTTAGAATAGTAATTTTTACCCCTATACTATCCAACACTTACCCTACTGTTGCACCCCCTGGAGTTAGAATAGTAATTTTTACCCCTATACTATCCAACACTTACCCTACTGTTGCACCCCCTGGAGTTAGAATAGTAATTTTTACCCCTATACTATCCAACACTTACCCTACTGTTGCACCCCCTGGAGTTAGAATAGTAATTTTTACCCCTATACTATCCAACACTTACCCTACTGTTGCACCCCCTGGAGTTAGAATAGTAATTTTTACCCCTATACTATCCAACACTTACCCTACTGTTGCACCCCCTGGAGTTAGAATAGTAATTTTTACCCCTATACTATCCAACACTTACCCCACTGTTGCACCCCCTGGATTTAGAATAGTAATTTTTACCCCTATACTATCCAACACTTACCCTACTGTTGCACCCCCAGGAGTTAGAAAAGTAACTTTTACCCCTATACTATCTAATACTTACCTTAAATGTAATTTAATATTATGCGTTGTAATGGTATGCGTTGTAAAGGTAGTATGCGTTGTAATGGAAATGCGTTGTAAAGGTATTTTTTAAAAATGCGTTGTAGTGTCATGCGTTGTAATGTCATGCGTTGTAATGGATTATGCGTTGTAAAAAATGCGTTGTAAGTGCATGCGTTGTAAAAGTGTGCGTTGTAACGTCATACATCCTTTCGTGAGTGTTATGAATGTTTGGCATTAAGCGGAACCATCAGCCAAGAATACTACACAAATGGTAGTTCATCCGGATGATGAGTGAAACTTTACGTGAGTCTACATTGCATTGACGTACTTAAAATAATTTTTAAAATGGAATTCAGCATAGTAAATGTTATGGTCATCTGTACCTGTGACGGTTAAACAGCTTGGTTGCAGTTTCAAAACGCGAGCACGAGACTTCTCGCGCAGTGTGGAGCCATAGAGTTTTCTTATTTGTTCCTCGATGACGTCTTCAAACTATGCTGCGGGTTGTTTGGTTTCATGGACGTGCCGTGAGCCTTCCAGCACTAGCGTGACTCTACGTGTAATCATCGTGGGACTGTCATGCTAGTTCATTGCCAACCACGTTGTACGCAAGCAGTATATTTTTACGAAGACAGTGCCAGCGTAGAGAATTTGAGGAGTGACATTAGTTCAACCGTCGTTTATAGCGGATTTGACTCTCTGGATTTATCGTTTGTGCGGTGTTTCAAGTTGCTTCGACATGAACACTTCGGGGAGTCATGTGGTGAGTTGTTACTGCTAAGTACTTGTTTCTGCTGCAAAGTACTTATCCTGCTGCCAAGTACATCTTTCCGCTGCCAAGTACGTGGTTTTCTCATCTTCAGTGGTCACTGCATTTTCACCAAGGTTGATGATTAATCTTATGGAGTTGTTGAATGCCTGTCGCGGTGACAGGCACACCATTGACTTTAGAAATACGAGTTGTAGGACAGGTTTTAAAGATTTCACGCAAAAAAATGTTTAAATTTAACGCAAAAATGTTTCACAAGAGAATTAATTTATCGCAAAAATGTTTATTTCTTTCTACAATGTCTTGTGTTTGTTGTATGCCAACGTTGTTTTATCGCTATGTAAAAGCTCTTGTTTTGTTGGCATGGGAGTGGATACTAGTCCCAGGTCTCTTATTGACGCAGTTTCTTTTATCCCTGCCTAAGGGATAGGGGTGGGTTTTTAGTCCCATGAACCTTGTTTCAAAAGTTTTATCCCTGCCTGCCTAAAGGATAGGAGTGGGTTTTAGTCCCATTTACTCTTTAGATAGTTTATTCCCTGCTTAGGGATGGGAGTGGGTTTTTTAGTCCCATCACCCCACGGTCACAGTAATTTATATGGGAATGGGTTTTAGCCCCATTTTTTTAAAAAGGGGGTTTTAGTCCCACCTTTGAGTTTGGGTGTCAGTCCCATTTACTCTGTTATAGGGGGTTAGAGTCCCACCTATTTATAGGGGGTTAGAGTCCCACCTATGTCATTAGCAATGGGTACCAGTCCTATTTACTAAGTTTAAAGGGGGTTTTAGTCCCACCTTTACGTGTATGTTGGGTATCAGTCCTTTCATTTACGTTTTCGCTGTTTTCTGTGTGTGTAGCCATCTTTTGATGCCACACTGTGCTGCATGTCGGTTTTACATGCTTCACGTGTCAGTGGGTTTCAGTCCCATGTGACGTATTATTTAAATTTGGGTGTTAGTCCCAAACACGTGGGTTTTAGTCCCATAGTGTCCCTTACATGAGAGGTGGCGTTTGGGTTGTCGTCACAGTCTTCTCACGTGAGAAGTACTTCCTTGGGTGTTGTTCTACCCATAGGTTTTGTACCCGTAGGATTAAACTCTGGGTATCATATTCATTTGTTGTATGTGAGCTCTTATTTCACTTCTTACATTTTTCTTTGTTCAGTATTAAGGGAAAGGGATGGTGTTAGTGTGTTGATCTATGCTTGCATCGTTCTTTTCTTCTTAGTGTGTCTGTTTTCCCTCTCATGATGTATTTCTTCATGCATTCCTGGGTTTATGGACTATTCATATCTTGTGTACATTTCTGTATTTATTTGTTTACTTATTAGTAGTCTGGGTTTATTTTAGGTTTTATTAATTTTCTGTGTAAAGGAAGAGGATGTGTAGTATCCTCAGGTCATGTTATTATGTTCCCTTCATTCTGTACCTAGCTGCTCAGCCAGTGTCAGTGTTCCGCGTAGAATGTTAGTGTGGGTGGAATGCTTAGATACTGTGTGGGACTGAGACAGTTGGGAAGATGGGCTGAGCAGCTAGGAGGCTGCTCCTGGTGGGGCTAATGCTGGGGCCTATGTTGGGGCCTATTGTGGAGCCTGATCTGGGGCCTGTTCTGGGTTTACTACTTCTTCACCTAAGATCTCAATAAACTTCATCTACTCCTACCTGGCCACGTCTACAGCGTCTACTTGTACATCCTGCACACGTGGGGCCAGCCCACTACACATTATATATATCGAAACCAAACTAATGATGTTTTTCGAGCACAGAGACCCGAGTAAGTATCTCTTCACTTCCCATTGAGAACGAAGCTTTTTCAGTGAACACATACGAAATCCCGCCCTACCCGGGACCCTAAGAGCAGCGTCAGCACAAGTTGTGCACCCTGCACACGAGGTAGAACCAGCGCGGGATTTCGCATAGAGAAGACACGTAACGTATACAATGATGACTGTATTAACCTGAACCTTCCTTCACTCCCAACAGCAGGGACTAAGCTGCCAGCAGTCCGTCAAAGCCCGACTGGGGAATTCATAAGGTACACAGCTCGTCACTATTGTTTATGTCACTATTGTTTATGCTGAAAATGTCACATTGAACTGCCTTCATGTAGACGCAGCAAGAACTCATGGCATAACCGGTACTAGAAAACACCGCTGACACAAACACTACACCGACGTTAATGCTAACCGTAGATAGACACACTCTAACTTTGATCGAAGTAGCCAAGGCGAGGTCTATTACTAATGAAAATAACTGCCGAAACGCACACAACCCAGATTCTAATGCCTAAGTAATGCCGATCTACACGGGACATGGAATTACATAGAATAATTCACAAATACTGTAGACAGGCAACCCCGTTTCTCCAGACATCTGATCAGGGCTATTGCCGTTAACAGCTCTACAATACATTACGAGCGGATTCTCTCTTCTTCCTTTCTGAACCAGTGATACCACGGAAGATCCCAGTGCCTCAAACTGAGTCATTAGACTATCTGAATTACACATACCTATTCCAACCAAGTAGGACAGCACTTAAAGAGCCAACAGCCCAACCCCAACCTAACGCCCCCCTTTTTTGAACCTCAGAACCTCAAACTGGAAAAAAGCATTTAAAGATTTGCCATTTTTAATGTTTGCTTGAAAATTTTAAGTATTGCCATTTTCTCTATTCTGCTTATATATTGAGTCATATGTTCAAGTTGAACAAAGCCCAACGACCCACCAGGGGCACTGAAAGGGGCTGAAACATGTTGACCATCGTATTGGACACAGTTAGTGTGGTGGAGTCATAATCAATCCGTCGCTGCACAAATCTCACCCTTTTTTATAAATCCTCTCATACACCAGACGGAATAAAGAAGTTATTTATGGTAGTATGAGGATGATTTTTAAAACATTACACCTCACTTGAGCACCCTTTACTAGCCATAAATTTCTGATCACTACTGTAAAAACCAGTGATTCCCTCCAGGCGGAGGAAGCATACAGAAAGAGACCCGATGATGATGCTGTCACGTAAATAACAAAGGCGGAGAATCAAGATAAACCACCATATGTCCTGCCTACGTGAATGAGGGTTTTTTAAGTACTCTGCTGAGTACTGACGGATAGAACACATTGAACCCTGGTTGCAGGTACAAGTGATCCATTCTCTATGATTTTGAACATCGGATATAGTAATCAATTTATATGGATGTGAGGTGACATACAGGAGGACATGTAGAGGTAGGGTGATGTAATAGGGGTGACATAGCAGGTGTGTGCCAAGATTAGGCACTATGGAGAAGATAATATAACACGTTTGGCAAACAGATTAGGATCATTATCTCCTACTTGTCCGTGTCTTGAGCATGCCAGTTCTTTTTTTGCCACCAACTTTGCTTTTGTTGTGGGATGGGGTTCTAATAGGGTCTCCACAGCCTTTATTAGCATTGATATAACATTGAAGTTGTTTGAGTACTTATCATCAATAGCGACAACATTTAATATGTCATCATTATTACTGTACTTTCCGTCTGGAGCCTGTTTTTCATCCTGATCGAGTAGGGCATTATAGAGTTGGGAAATACCATGTTTGGTGATACAAACTGAAATATCAAAATTTCTATCAAGTGTTCCATATTGGGGCTGTATATCGGTTTATGTAATGTATGGTGGAACTAAAATTAAACGTTGATAACTTCCTAATTTCACATTTGCGGCTTTGGCGTAAAGCAATGCCGCTAGAAAATGAAGATTGCTCCCTGTTGATGTGCGCATTTGTTTTGGTATTTTTTAACATCTGTAGATGCGATAAGAAGTCAGAAAAAGTTTAAGAGATTGTCTTGTCCTTTTTCTTGGGAAACATTTACTACTACAATTACTGACTGTTTAGACTGGCGACCTATCTCAAATCACCCAATATTCACTTTCAAAACTTGTGCCAGATGCATAATGTTTTCTCTTAACCCTTTCAGTAGCTCTGTCAAAGATAACTTTTAGTTTTTTTGTGATTATAGGCATATTAATATTAGGACCCGGAGGAATGAAGAGGTTTGTTTTATGCACATCATTTCAAAGGCACCTTAAATTGTGACATGCTTTTTGGCTGTATAGGTTTTCTGGAGCTGGGCTGCACAGCAAATATTCAATATAGAACAGAGATTACGGGCCTGATTAGATTTTGGTGGACAGGTTACTCCGTCACAACGGTGACGGACACCCCGTCAGCTGAAATCAAAATATCAGAGGATATACTGGGATTTCTATTTTAGCAGATGGGATATCAGTCACTGTTGTGGATGAGTAACCCGCCTGCCAAGATCTAAATCAGGCCCTAAATCAGAATTTGGGAACTTTTCATAGTATGCTACTATCAAAACCAAGGGCCAGATTTACTAAACCCTTGCTTTGCCCTTGCGGCCCGCAGGGTGATGGAATGCAACGCTAGGGTGTAATTGAAATTTACTAAGCCACACAAAGCCACCTTGTTTGGTTCTGCATGTCTTAGTAAATTTAGAGTAACGTAAGGTAGCTCCAATCGCAAGTTGTCTTGCTGCATCGCGTCACATTGTGATAAATCTGGCCCTGGGATTGTAGCATCTGCAGAATCTAGTATGAAAATACTGGATAAGAAATATTTCATCTATTTGCAAACATTTAACACATCATTTACATCTCTGGATGACCTGCTGTCATTCACACCTCTTTTGCAAACTTGGAGGCGTATTTACAAGCCCCTTGCACCACCTGTGTGCCACTTTTAATATGGGAAAAGGGACATACCAGCAGCACACAGGGATTGCAAATAAGCTCCTTAGTTGGCAGAGTCAGCAGTTAGTACTTCGAGAGAAACCCACAGATTAAGACAGAAAGGTAATTTCAAATTTGACTCAATGCCTTCTTGGTCAAATCTGCTGCAAATATCCCATTTACTTTTCTCTTTTTTTCTGGAAGCCAGGAACTCAATAGCAGTATTACCATATTGAGATGGAACAGGTGGTCACTGCAATTTTCTTTAGTGTTTGGCAGCAATAACTTGCTTGACTGAGGAATGCTTGAATACTCCATACAAGGAACGAATATATCAAGTATATTTTCGGTAATAAAATTAACCTTGTGATAGTTGTCACGCTGGTGGAACATCGAAAACAGGAAATGAGTCACACTCGTACAAAACCTGGTGGAAGGGAAAAGAGTGGGGAGTTTAATTGTTGTTTAATTCTCCTACGGGCATATTATCAAGCCAGGCGATAAAATTATCGCCGCTTTGGCGGCAGAAAACTGCTGCTAAAACTGCGATAATGGGCTTGATAATATGCTCCATGGAATTCCAATTGAAGTCCATGTTAGATGTGAAGGACATCTAACATGGGCTTCAATTGGAATTCCATAGAGCATATTATCATGCCCATTATCGCCGTTTTAGCGACAGTTTTCTGCCGCTAAAGTGGCGATAATTTTATTGCCTGGCTTGATAATATGTCCAATTATTAGTTTGATTTGCTTTATTTTTTCAAATGTCATATTGTTGGAAGGTAGGTTATTAGGAGTGACAGGTAAACCTCTAACACCAACAATAAGACTACCAACGCAGTACTGAGTCCTAAATTGGGTCTCTCTAAATTAATCCCTTGCTCAATACTTGTTAGCTGATATCGAGCAACAAGGTTTAACTTAGGAGTCAGACATGTAGAGCATTTCAAATACAATTACAGTAGATAAGTAAGACACAACACACAATAAAAATCCCACATCATTTTATAAAAATAGGAAATATGTTTATCTCTAAAATAACACCAAAACCATCAACATCCAATGTAGGGAACCGAAGAAATGAATAAAGAATAAACATTTTCTAGTGCTTAGAAACCAACAGCACCTCTTCTGGACATCTGGTGACGCTTGACTGGGACAAAGTCTACGATTGAGGCCGACCTCAATGGAGCCCTGCTTGGATACCCCAGGCCTCGGTCAAAATCCGAACTTCGGAAATAAAAACTTTTCTGCTGCGGGTCCTCGTTGCGCTCCACCAGTCCAGATTTAGTAAGGGTTCGCCGACCTAACTTTCACAAAGCTCCCGGTCAAACTCTGGAAGTTTGACCTCCGGAGCTCTTCAGCGGGGCAAACCTAGAATTGGGGCGGGTCGTGGTTGAAGGTAGCCTCCTTGGCTCTTGTGGTCTTGTTTGTCACCTTCTGGAGCTTTTTCAAGAAAGTTTCACAAGCTTCTGGAGGTCCTTCCTGAAGGTCTCCTGGTGGGTTCCAAGTATCCGAAACACAAAACACAAATCCAAGGGTCTGGAATCTCCTTGGCAGGCCTGGTCTTCACAGCCCACAATGCGCTTGGTCAAACCCTTAAAACTCCACTGGATGCATTCCAGTAGGGAGACTATGGCTGGAGAAGGTTAATTTATGCTCGGTTAATGTGTAGCTGCAGAAAGTCCACTCCTTACTCCATCTTGAAGACAAAGTCCTAAGAGTTGTAGTCCCAAATAGTGCAGCAGGCGCAGTTTTCACCAGGCAGACCCTTGGGTGCAGTTCAGGATTCTAGCAGGACAATCTTTCATCATCTTGTAATTTCAGGAAGCAGAACTGTGGGGCTCTGCACCTCTCACATTTATACCATGTTCTCTGGCGGAAGCAGGGGAGCACCCATGTCCAATGAGATGTAGGACAACACCTCAAAGCATCACAGCTTCCTCCAAAGTCTGGCATAGTCTTGTCCCAGAAAGCATCATTTTCTCACCGTATCACCTAATCAAGGCACCTTGGCTAATCCCCTCAGGGCTCACCAATCAGGGAAGAGTGCTAGAGGCTGGATTTTGGCTTACATAAACCGTGGTTTATGAAATATCTTTTATAGGGATCCTGCTTATGGTTACATGCCCACCACCCCTGGAACACCCAGGGAAGACTTGGGGGTGCCCAAAATGTAACACTAAGCTGGATCATCACTTTTGAAGTGCCCATACCACCAAAGTCAAGTTTCTGTAACTTTAACTCATGGACTGGTCTCCAAAGAAAATGTGGAAACATTTTGTATTACAAAAGTAAGGTTTATGTTTGTGGAGGAAGGAGTATTGGTGAGGCCTGTATTAGTGGTGCAATGTGGATATCCACTGTAAATCGTGCAACATGTCAAATTGAGTAAGACAAGAGATCTCAATGTTATCCCCACAAAATAAAGTTTTTCCATCACTAATGGTAATCAATGATCCGGCTGTATGTTCATTAAAATATTAAAACATTGTACACCTGAATGCCTACTGACACTCTTGCAAATACTTCTTTAAGCTGCCGATATCAAACCAGATCATCTACTGGTTTTGTTACAATAAAAGATGTAGCCTTATAGATTATAAAAGATGTAGGTTTATTAGATTTAGACCAGGTTACAAGTAAATCAGGTAGAGCCCTACCAGGAGCAGCTTAGCCCTTCTCAATCCAACTGTCCACTCATCCAAGTACAAACACTCTTATCATTCCAATGTTCCAAAGACCTCACTACCTGGTTGAGCAGCAGGGACTTGGAAGTCTGGGGAGGATGCTTAGTAACCAAGACACATTACAGCACATCTCCCTCTGTTAAAGAAGGAATAGGAACTTCAAATAAAACAATCAACAAGTCCCATAAATATTACTTCTAGATTAACATCAAATCAAAAGGACAAGAGATGACACAATATAATAAAGCAGTCCTATGAAGATTCGAATACATAGATAATCAAATCATGCAATCTTCAGCAGAACTAGAAAATTAATAACACCCCTAAGTCATTCACCTCACAACTTCAAGGTGCAACACATATGCTCCAGTAACACGCCCTGCATCACTCAGGAGAGTCAACACTAACATAATACTGTAATACACAAATCCCTACACTACATCCTTAAGCACTCAGGAAGGACAACAGAAACAATAATAATCAGTGTCTCTAAACCCTTACAGCAGTACCAGGGACTTCACACCGTCTACTGCATCAACTCATAGTAGGGCCAGGAACTCCATACCCTCTACTGAATTCACTCTCATGGCAGGACCAGGGACTCCAAACTCTCTGCTGCACTTACACAATTCAAGACAGGGCCAGGTCTCACCTCACGACCTCTGCAAAGGGTATCATTCAACACATACCATAACAGGGTATCTTTAAACCTGTCAAAATCACAGGGTATCTTTAAACCCATTATATTCCCACTAACACAGGGAATCTCAGAAAATAGCAAAATGTATCTTTCAGCCTCCCATCTCATTCCCACTCACAGAGGGAATCTCAGAAAAATTTAGCACACCATGCACTGTCTCAAACACCTCACTCGTCCTCCCAAAGGACCCTTACTCAATCCCTAACACGTTCCCATGCACAGGGAAACTATGCAGTGTAGTACTTTACGCAATATGCACACCTCATTTAGTATAAGACACATACACCTAACAGGATTGGAACACTCACCCAGACCCTGACACGCAAGCAAAAACAAACTCATGTAGCAAATCCAGATCTCCATAAACAAAATACTCTTTTCAGATAATTATGCTGAGCAAACATCCGAACATGGCAGCAAATTGAGAGGAGTACTAAGGAATACACTGGCAAGCTCAATGATGATACAGCAAAAATTCCAGCACAAACAGTGAAAGTTTCTGGTCTTCACACTTCACAACAATGTCACTCAACAAACTCTCCTCCTCCTGCAAAGTACACAGGACAGAGAAATCATACACTTGTACAACCCTGGGCTAAACACATGCCCCAACTTCCGGTAGCTCCATAGAAAGGGTGGAACCTTGGCTAAACACATACCCCTACACCCTTAACTCCTAGGAAGGGTGGCACCTTGGGCTAAACACATGCCCCTACTCCCTTAACCTCTTAGCGATAGTGGTAAAAATCACACATTGCATCGGTGTCGCTCAACCAACACGGTTACACTCCAGGACCAACACATCACAACATGGTCACAATTTAGGACAACCATATCTTTGTATACACACTCCCTCTTCTGCATACCCAATATGACTGGGAAGAGAATTAAGAAAGGCATTAAAAACATAAACTACAGTAACAAGCCAAGATACCCCCACTCCAATGAGGGACCTCTTACCCGACATCCAACCCTAAATACTAACAATAAGACCAACAGGAACAGTTCAATTCCTACCCAGTTGCCACAAGAGGATCAGCAGTTGCAGCTCAGCGTCTTCAAAACAGCTAAGGTATGTGCCCCACACATGTGGTAACCTCCCCCCTCGGCATCAAATGCTCCTTCTGCCCCTAAGTGAGGTAGTTGTGGTTTGATAATCATTTTTCCTCAAAATGTGAAAGTTACTTACCACTGGACAAAATCCCAGAGAAAATTCAACAAAGTCTCACCATCATAACAGGGAGCCACTGTTATATTGCCTGGTTCCAATAAAGCTGGCAGCAATTTTCACTGATGCCAATATTCACTAACAGCTCGAGCCAGCGTCTGAACACAGGTAAAACTCACGCTTCGAGTTCACTCACTTCACAACTTGTTGAATTATTTGTATAAAAGTGCTGTCTGTTCACTCTCCTCTGGCATGATTAGCCAAACCAGGAACTCTTCTTCTGCATACCAACTTCAATCATGTTAATAACAAAGTCATTTCAACTCAGCAGCCACTCATTAGATCAGCTGCACTGCACACAGAGCTCTGGCCTGTTCAATTGCCCTGGACTGCAGGCTGTCTGATGTACAGAGACACTAGTGGGGCTATCAGGCTCAAATCTTCCTTACAGGCTTCAATCTCTTTTTCTGTGTGATACTCTAGTTTCCTTTTAGTTTCTTTAATTTCTTCTTAATTTCTTGTTTTTCACAGGTAGTTTGTTTCCACTCGTCGCCAGTGTTACTATCAATTATGTAGTCTTGTAGGTTAGAAAACATGTCGGTTTATTAGGTTCAGATCAGGTTACAAGTAAATCAGGTAGAGACCACCCCCCAGGAGCAGCATCCAGCTGATCAGCCCTTCTCAATCCATCTGTCCACACATCCAAGAGCTAACACTGTTAACATTCACACCATCCAATGACTCCACTCACTGGCCAAGCAGAAGGGACTTGGACCACTGGAGAAGATGCATAGACAACCTATACAAATTACAACACATTCGTTTTGGTAAATTAGTACTATTTAAGAATTAGAAATGGTACTTGTGAGTGTGTAGTATGAAGCTCTGCACACTCACTGGTGTCGGTGAGAGTGGGTATAACAGTCAATTTCATGCACATTGTAAATAACGTGCTATAAGTTATGCTAGGGGGCATGTGTTGATATACCTGACAATTGCTAAATAATCTCTTGGCTTACCTAAAAACGATAATTAATTAATGCACTTTGAAAATAACTTTCTGTATGTCTCACTGGGTTTGGGTAAATGTTTCATAAACAGTAAAAGGTTCAATAGGTTATTCGTAACTAAATGATGTGTCCTAAATTGTAAATACACATACTACTTGTGCTAAAACAAAGACAAGAATCAGATGGTAGAATATTGCAAAATTGCAAAATGTGCATTTCATGATACTATGATTTGTCAGCCCATGTTTCATAAACGTTTCTGAGACCCTCGTTCCATTTGCTGTGCAAATTTTGATTTAAGTTATGAACAGGAGTTGTTACTTACGGGAATTATTACTCAGAGCAAATCGTGAAAACTAAACCCTCACATTCCCATTGTGCACACCTTGGAACATCAGAGAAAAAACTGTCTTACCATTTGTCACTGATTCCAAGACTTTAGGGACACACTACACCTGTAGGTATTGATATATGGTGTGTAATTACCAATCGGGATTGTTTGAGGTCGTAATGAGTTCAAGAGAAGTTGTATTTTGTTCTTTTCCTTGATTTACACTGGAACTGAATATGACAAAGTCATTGGGCAAATGTTTTCCATCTTGCTTGATCCCCCTCGCTTGAAATGTTCAGCATCATTTGAAGAGCGTAATCCAACCCCGCAAGATCATTTTAGACTACCCATATTTGCGTTTTATGTGATGAAGCAAAGGTACTGAAAAAATACTACTTCTCTCTTGAGAATTAACAAACAAATCTGCACCTGGACTTTTTTTAAAAATCTCTTTGGTGTTTCATGTAAAAGGAAAATAAATTTAGGTTGCCAAAAAACAGTCAACAATTGTTTTAAAGCTTGTTATTGTAATACAATAACACTAAGTGCAACATAAATAAGTAAATAAATAAATGTTCCAGGAAATGACGCCATTGGCAGGTGTAGGGATTATATGATTGAACGGAAGCATGATTCATCGTTGCAAGGAGTCACCTCCAGGGCGCTGATGTAAAGCCCCCCCCGGTGTGGGATAGAGATTTACCCTCTGCTATTTCCATCAGGTGCGCACTTGCACAGTAATTACCTTTTGTTTCGTTGAGCAGCCAGAAGAATGAATAATTTACCCACTGGAATTAAAAATGAAAACGTTAAAAAACAGATACAACCTCCTTGCAATTGCTTTTAGACTCCATTGACACTAGCACAATGCTGAAACAAAATGTTCTCAATAAAATGGCTCTCTCCACATTAGCAATAACAACTAGAAGAATGTGCCTTTTCTGTTGCAAATGTACCTGCTGTGGAATTATAAAGTATTTAAAAAGCGGCCAATGTCAGTTGTGATTGCCTATTCACTTTGTATCCAAATGCCTACAAGAAAACGTGTGTTGTGATTGACAACATGTTTCTTTTTTTAAAGAATTGTGTTAATGTACGTGATAACGACTCCTGTGTAGCTGTGTTCTGTGATAACCCTAATCACTTCCAGAGAAAACATAATGCCAGTAAGAAGTCGGCCTGCGATTTAACAATGCAGGATATTCAAGAATTTCCATTAAGAAATGGCTGTTCCCTCTGCTCTTCCTGCATTTTTGCTGTCATTGACCTTACAAATAAAAGTTTTGAATTTTGAAACGTTTTGAAAAATTGGATGTCTGATTTAAAAATGCTACATATAGTAACTCATTAAGGCTTGTTTGCCAATGTCTGTTTTATGTTTTGATTCTGCAGGATCTCTTGAAGTCAGGGCCAGTGTCACATTCATGGGCAGATCGAACTAGACGAATATCAGCAAAATTAATCAGGGCTGAGTGTACACAAAGTGTCATAATGCAGTGGTGGCTGGCAGTGTGGAAGTACGGGGGCATGATGCGCCCAACCCACCAAAATGATGCTCCTGCCCCGTGTGATGGTGGTGACGTTCACAAGCAGGAAAGGGCAGGACTTCCCTTCCTGCCCAGTGGAACGTGAATCCTGACCAATCCTGCAGCTGCCATTTAGGAGGAGCTGCCCTGTCATAATGTAATGCGATATAATATGCGTTGCATTCATACCTATTTATATGAACACAGTGGTATACAGGCTTGCTTTCGCAGAGTTTGCTAGGGTAATATTTCTGGCTCTTATACTTCTATATATATTTTCTTCAAAGCATTGTATAGGTGAGGAGATCCCAACAGTGCAAAGCGAAATGCGTTTATTAAATGCCTTAATTGAGTAGACATACACCAAATTAGTATGCATGATCACCCTCAAAGTTTTAGACAAATGCTGCTGGTTTGTCAACTCTGAGAGTGCACTGGCACTTACTAACCAGACCTCAATGCCAGTGCTCTGTCCCCTACAAGAGCATGTTTGATAGGCTTCTACCCGATTTGCATACATTAACTTACTTATAAATCCCTAGTATATAGTGTCAGGGCCTGTACGGTATATTGTTCTTCAGGGGCCACTCTGAGCATGACAAAGTGAGACCGTTCTCCCAGCATGTCATTGCAGACTGGTAGAGCAGTTTTAAACTGCTAACACAAGTTTGCCATTTAAACTAAAGAGAAAGCCCTGACGTCCTGTTTTAATATATATAATTCACTCCTGCAGCAGCCAATTGAGCACCAAGGCAGGGTGCTGTATATGAAACAGTAGGACATACAATATGTCCTAACAGTAAAACCTGCAAATTCTAATTTTTGCCCTGGAAAGGCTAGTAGCTGTATTGCCAAGTACAGGGTTATGCGCCGACAACTCAGCTGGGCTAACTCCTAAATGGGACTACTAAAGCTGATACTTAAAGGTATCAAAATAAAAGTTACATTAAACCTGACTCATTGCCCAAGTCAAATTTAATGTAACTTTGAGGAAAAGGCGACTTTGGAAAGTTGCCACTCTGTTGCCAATGTTTTCCAATGGCCATTCAAAGAGCTGGCCATAATAGAGCCCTATGCCTTCCCGAGGAGCAGTGTGCATGACTGCCAGCAAAGGAAACAATAGAGCTTGCCACTGGGAGGGGTGTCACTTTGCCCTGCCAGTAAGCCTAACAGGGTGTGAGCTCAAAAGGTAAGCTTCAATGGGGAAGCCGCCTAAGAAGGGCAAATGACACACAAGAGGGGATGCTCTTTTGTTTTGATTGATAGGTTGTGTTAGAGATTGGGTCTTTAGTTGGCAAATGTTTGCACCTTGTCCAATTAGGGACCCCAATCCTAGTGAGGATGAGCTAAATGCACACTTAATATTAACCTGTGCTCAACCTCTGGTAGCTTGGCACAGGGTAGGCAGGCTTAACTTAAGAGGCAATATGTAAAGTATTTGTTCAAAACACATACAAACATATAGACACTCACACAGTAACACAATGAAAACACCTCAAAAAGACTCATCACAGGGTTAGAAAAATAGAGTATATCTGAGTAAAAAAAGACCAAAATGAGAAAAATCCAATCAGTAGAAGTCGAGATATGATTTTTTAAAGAATAAATGCAACAGCAGTGCTTAAAAGTCAATAGCGCTAAAAGTTTACTTGAGGACGCCAATATTGGGGTGAATCCAAATTTCAGGCTGACCCAAATGGAGGGCAGACCTGCTGCACAACCCATTCAGGGCAGACTGAAAAAGTTGTATGGAGCAAGAGTTGGCATTGAAAACGTCACTGCAATGGTTCTGATTCATGCAGGCGAGTCACTGCGTCAGAGTAGAGTCTCACAATCGATGTGGAAGAGTCAACTCTTTATTGATGTCAAGCCTCACAGTATTGGTGCTGCAACGTTGTTGATCATCGCAGTCGGAACCCGCATTGTCGTCAACTCATCAATGTGTTGGAGGGCACTGCATCGATTCAGATTGGTGCAAAGGTGTCACTGCATCAATTTTTGCAGAAAACACCTGCAGAATCCACTTCTGAGGCCCAGAACTGGAGGAGGCCCCTCAGGCAAGGGTAGGACTCCCAGATGGCAGAGTTCAGCAGCACAATCAGAGTTGCAAGAAGACATTTGTGTCCCTGAGCTTTCAGAAAGCAGCAGGCAAGACAGCAAACCCTTGGAGTCACTCTGGGTCCATATGAGAGTCCTTGTCCTAAGTAGGTCAGAGATCAGCAGGCAACAGGGCAGCTGAGCAAAGCAGAGAAGCTGTTCCTCAGAACAGTCAGTCCAGGCAAAGTGTCAATCCTTAGAACACGTCAGTCTTTACTCCAGCAGATTTCTTCCCAGGTCCAGTAGTGTACTGATTTTCTAGGGCCCCAGTACTTATACCTAATGTGCCTTTGAAGGGGTGGGGGTTTCTTCAAAGCCAGGCTTTCTGTGGGTGTATCCAGTCCTTTGTGTAGGGACAGGACACGGCCTATTTAGATGTAATTCAGAGTTCCCTCTCCCCCTTCCTGCCCAGAAATGCTATCAGAATGCAGATGATTCATCTGTTACACCCACCCTTCCTGCGTTTGTATCTGTCTAGAGGGAAAGCACAAAGTGTAGTTGTCACCCAGCCCACATTTTGTATTGGGAACAGGCTGCCGGCACTCGGTTCAAAGTTAAGAGCAAAGAAATGTCCACTTTGTAAAAGTGACATTTCTAAAATAGGATTTCTCACTATCATTCTAAAGATATGAAACATGATTTAGCTACTCATTTATAATGAGGAATTACAGCTTTAAATTATTTTAATAGATTCCAAATTTGTCACCACCAGGACAATGGCAGTCCTGAGACAGGTTTGAAAGGCTACTTGTGTGGGTGGCACAATCAGTACTCAGTACTGCAGGCCCACTATAAGCATTTAGGGGACAGGCTCTGGTTATATGGTATACCACTTTACAAGGGACTTACACATAAACCAAATATGCCAATCAACTATATATCAACGTCACCATGTTTTAGGGGATAATACATGTACTTTAGCACTGCCTAGCAGCAGTAAAGTGCTCAGAAACCTACGGCCAACAAAACCACACAGCAACAGAGATAAGCAGGCAAGAAAGTTGGGTGAAGACCACCCTAAGAATGCCAGTTCTAACTAATTGCGATGGGCACAGAGAAGGAAAAGCAGTTGCCAAACCAGTTTTGTCATGGTTGTGCAAGCCCCAGGTAGTTACACCTCTGAGGTGGTCTGTTAAGCTCCACCCACCAAGAGAGGGATTCTGCCATCGTGGGAGTGAATAGCACATTGCATTATGAGTTAGCTAGATTCCACACATTGCAGTAAGTCGTCATCAGGTAGGAAGGGACCTAGTAGCCCAGTGGTATGTAACCACTGCGTACTCCAAAGGGCACTTTCTGGGCATAACTATGGCATCCATGGGACCCGGACCTCAGATCACATCTGTAATGGAGAGAGGTCCTAAGAAGCACTTACCTGTTGTTCATAGGACCAGTCAAAGAGAGGCTGCACCAAAGACTGAACTACACATGCTGCTCTTGGAATAGCAAAAGAGAGGACTGTGCCTGTGGTGCCCTGCTCGAGGAAAAGTCATCCTGAGCCCCAGACAGAAGAGATGTATTCAGTTGGCTGGCTTCCTGTTACAGCTCCATGGCCACAAAAGCTGAAGAGGCCCTGTTTGGATAGTCAGTAGCTGCAAAAGCTTGACCACCACTTACCACCAAAATGCAGCCTGGGGGGCTCAAATCCCAACACTCAAAAGTTGAGCTAAAATCTGCTGGATTCAGGAGAGTCTTCAGAGTGCAGTTTGGTCACCAAAAAAAACACTAGCCTCAACCAATGGAAAATGCTGGTTTCATTGTGACTAGAGACCAGTTGTCAGTGACAACTGAACATTTGCTCGACCCAACAGGATTTCAAGGGACATAGACCCCTGTGGCAAAATTCACCCCACCAAGAGCATGAGCCGAAGAGTAGCCCTAGGAAGCCCTCCATCGACTGCACAGCATCCTCATCATCGTGTATCCCTTGCATCAGCACCACTCATTTGATATCTATGGCAGATCGCCCACAGAGTTTGGAACTGGACTGGAGTCTGCTTTGGTGACAATGTAACTGTTCTACAAGCTCCCACTGATCTCATTGACCTATTCTCTGTCAGCCTTGGTGTCCCAAAGTGGGCCAAGAACCTAAACATAACTTTATAGAGGTATTTCAAAGTTTCCAAAGGTTCCAATAAACACAGTAGTTGCCAATGCTTGTTTACATTTTGTGTGAAAAGCAGTGATTTACATTTTACTTAAAATCTATATCTCCAGAACCCTATGGTGGATTTTGTTTGTTTTAGTGTCTTACACATTTGTATTGGTACTTCTAAATGCTTTACACTTGCTCCTTTGTTTAAGCCTTACTGCTCGAAGTCACAGCTACAAAGAGTTGAGCTAAGGTTTTACAAATAAACCTAACTCGACCCAAAACTGTATTATGAGTGTATTACATGGTGAGGTCACACAGCCACACCATGTAATTCACCACTTTCCACAGACGTTGTGTACTATTGCTCCCTCCTCTCTTTGCCAGACACCAATTTTCCACTCTCAGTAGCGCTGGTGTCCCTATCAAGCTAATCACAATAGAATCATCTTCAGTATTGCAAATGATATTGCCTCTATTAGATATAGTTCTGCAGATATTAGAATTTCTTTTATCATCCACTGTTTGGCTAGCCCGTTTGTTATGTCTATGGTGCTTTTGATTTAATAGAAATAGTTTTCTGTTTTGCCTATTGATGTCATGTTATAGAAGCAAAATAAGTATTATCATCTGGGCTGCACAATAGTCTTTCATGCAAGGTGGGTGGCATGACTGCCAACCATGGTGAGTTTAACAACAGTAGACATGGAGTGGGATGATGACGAGAGGGAGAATGGGTTGGAACAAAGTCCTTCTGAGGTTTGTCACCTCCTTCCCTCTGCAGGGAACACATATATTTCACTGGCAGACGTTTTGTGATGGTATCTCAAATATTGAAGGGTTGGGATGTATCCCAGAATATCAAGGTAAGCATCTCAATGGCACCAACAATCACAGAGTATTAAAACAAATACTTCCAATTCAGTCAATTCAGCAATATAATCATATGTGCTGATGGAAACACTGAGGGGTCGATTCCGATCCGGGTCGGACAGCTCTCCGAGAGCTGTTCGTAGCCTTACCTTGCGACCGACACGTACCCATAGCCGGTCCATACTGTTGATGAAGTACGATGCGTATAACTGCCAAAAATACGACTGACACGTAAGCTTCATTCTCCGTCCGAGCCGTACCTCAGAACGCCGAACTGAGTCGCCCAGAAGCAGTATCCATAGCAGTTTCCGCCCTGACAAGTACGATGAGTACTTCCTACGCGCTGGACAGGTCACCACGTACAGCACGTAACAGCATCCGGAAAAGAAGCATATCAGCTACGATTCGTGCCACAACTCAATCCACGGCTATGAGATGGACCAGCTTGCAACTGGTACGAGACGGAGCAACAAGACGAACACATCATGAATCCCATTGCGCAGGTCATACCAGTACTCTCTACATCTCTGACCGGATCAGGAACAAACGTGGACGGCGCAGATGGTAAGTCAGACACCCACCACATAAACAAACGACACGTACCCACCAAATGTCACACACACACAGGGGATCCATATTGTTGTAAATTAAGGCAGAATGTGATTAAGCATTTACTGAAAACATTAATGCTTTCCCTTTAGATCATGTTTTCTTCGTTATGTTGACCGAAGTCCGGACTCCATTTTGTATTGACATGCTGCCATGTGTTCACCACGAGGAGAGTCCGACCTCTGTGTTAGTTGCTCTTGTAATCTGCCTAGCAACAGTTTATAAATAGCTCCCTCTTGTCCATCTGGCGCATGCCCAGACTTGACCACATCTGTTATAATTAGCCTTGCTTGACCATGTGTTTCGCGGGCTCAAGGAGCGTGTTGGCTCCGCCCATGTATTGATTCAGTATCGAGAATGACCATAAATGGTAATGTTCTTCGGCCTTACGTTGTATCCACCCACTATGAGCCCCTCTGTTGTGTATAAAAGGGGACTGTGTACGAATGTTCTTTGTGCTACTCCATGCAATACTGAAGAGTGTTGTGTGGATTGTGGGACCACCCTTAAGGGTTAATAAATGCTGTTTTTGTACTTTGCAGTTTCCGTGCCAACTTCCTTATAGATTCCGTTACAGGAGAGCGAACCCTTGTGCCTTGCGGGCCTAGCTGGGGCCTGTATTCATCAATTGGCGCCCGTCACGTGGGGCTCATCGGCGACTCGGATGCTCGAAGGACTGGTCGCGACGAAGGTGAGGAGTTTGGCCGGGGACGTGATCACTGCCAGCGGCGTCTTAGCCCTGGCATCCCGAGGTTTTTCTTCCTTCCCTTCCGAGCTGACCGTCTGGGTGGCGCCGGTCATCGACTGAGACCTCTTCTGTCGGTCTTGCCGTGAGAGCCGTTTGGGCGATTGTGGAGCTTGGCAGTTGGAACCTGGACTCTTGATTGGTAAGAACCGTTGTACGGTACTTGCTCCGAGTTTCTGAAGCCTGGGTTGGCTATTTGAGTTTGATTGATGATGACTAGTCATATTTTGAATTTGTCTTTGTGAAAATATATGCGTTGCAACACATATAGGCAGGTAATGTGGAGAAATTTCTCCAGGAGCTGTGTAAACTTTGAACGGCGCAACGATTAAGTGCCATTTTTCCTTATAATATTGCATATTTTGCACTATTTCTGAGCATGCCTGCTTTCAGCGCACTCCGTAAGTGGTGCTGCTGTTTTGGTAACCGGTTGAACCTCGAGGAATCTGCTCCAGCTCCCCCAGAGGGGACTCCTAATAGGGATATGTATGTGAAGCATGGTCTTTCTTCCATAATGTACAGCACGCTATGGAGGAAATACACGAGGAAGGATCCTGAGTTGCGATGGCCTTTGTATGGATCGTTTGATATACATAAGATTGAGTATGTGGAACAGTGTATGTGTAAGCGGCGTGCTCGTCAGGATATGTTTGAGTGTGTGCGATTATGGGTGAAGGAAGTGCGTGAGCGAGAGAAACGTGAGAAAGCGCTGTTTGATAAAGAGCAACGGAAGAATGATCATGTGCGAGCGCAGGAAGCGAGGCGTCGGGAGGACAAAGAGCAAACGGACAGACAAGAGAAAGAGCGTAGGCTACAGGTTTCGGGTCAATATGTTGTTCGTCAGCCACTTTATCCTGTCCTTAATAATCCTGATGATGATTTTTATTTGCTAGATCGCTCTCCGCCCCCTTATGTTGGCGCATCCGCTCCGCGGCCGCAAGATTCTGGCCCGGCTCCGGGTAAGGTAGACACACGGTCCATGTTATCGGCCGAGCATATGGCTGAGCTTCGGAAACTTTCCCTCCGTGCATTTAAGGGCAAGATGTCTAAGGAGGAGTTGTTCCATACTTGGGGGTCGTGGCAAGATAGAGAGAGGGTGTATTTTCTGTCTCATTTCGCGGATGAAGTAATTGCTGCTTTCCGAAAATATTCTAGTGTCCTTGAGCCTGACGAAGTGTCTTCGGATGCCGGAGCATTACGTAATGGTGTTTTTTCTCCCCCTAAGGCTCCTGAGGCGGCTCGGCGGCTGTTCGCTTTACGGGACGAGGTGCTGGCCCTTAGAGAGAAAGCACGTCAACAAACGGAGGAGGAGAAGCAGTCGGATTCGTCTGCAGCAGGGGGCCACCCATCCGCCTCCCAGTCAGATAAGGATGACATAGTGCATGCTAAACCAATGCGAGAGGCGGCGCCTTTGTATGTTCCTCCTAAGGGAGCAGGGACTAGCTCGGATATTAACTCCGCCGATGCAAGGGGATATTTCGTATATAATTGGGTTTATACTCCATGGCATAGGGCCGATGTTATGGCGTTAAAGAATGCATTGCCTGACCCCCGCAAGAATCCAGCGGCCTTCTATGAAGAAGTTGAGGGGGCCTTGAATTCTTGCATTATGACTTTAGCGGATATAGACCTGTTCTTTGGCCTTATCCTACCGCCGGATACGTGGCGCTCTGTCCGAAAGGTAGATGATGCGGTTGCCTTTAAGGCCCGGTGGTCTGACCTTGAGGATGAGGATAGGGAACGGAAGCCTGCACAGAAACCACCCCAGAATATTTTAGATCTCCCTGCGGCTATTGTGGCTAAGTTGAAGACGATTATCCCCCCTAAAAAGATTGACTGGAATATGTTAACTGCATGTAAGCAGAAAGTTGACGAGTCAGTTGCGGACTTCTTTACGCGCTTTGAGGAGACGTTTCATGATTTTAGTGGCCAGTCGCTTACTGACGACACGGGCCGCCACCTTTTCGCGGACAAATATGTGGCTAATCTGCTACCGGCAGTTGCGGCCCGGTTAAAAGCGAGTGAAAGTTCTTGGTCCTCCGCGACACCGACGGCCCTTCTGACTATCGCTCAGTATTATGAGCGTCAGGAGCACGAGGCGAAGGGCCAGGAGGAGAAGAAATCGAAAGATCTCAAAACCAAGGTGATGTTAGCACAAGTATATGGCCCGCCCCGACGGGGTAATAATACTAGAGGAAGGGGCGGATCTTATGGTCCCCCTTCGGGCCGATCTGATTTGAATAGGAACCAGTGTGCGTACTGCAAGCAGTTGGGCCATTGGGCCAGGGATTGCCCAGCGTTGCGTGCTTCGCGTCAGGGGCACACTCTGGGTGGCCCGAGAGGTAGAGGGGGCTTGTCGAACTTTAGAGGGAATCCTAACGATAATGTCCGTTTCGATACTGCCGGGCGGCACCGAGATGGCTCAAATGTTTTTGATCGCCAGCACCAGTATCATGTATCGGACATCGATCAATCGGGATATCATGATTCTCAGCATGCATAGGAATGCGTTGGATGGGGTTCCGAATCAGTTGAGGTGCCGGTCGATCAGACGGGTCCTTATGTATCGGCTGAGGTTTTAGGTTCTACTGATCAGTTCCTAGTGGATACAGGAGCGACACGTAGTGCATTGTCTAGGTACTTGGTTCCGGGGGCTCCCCCATCCGGCTCAATAGTTACATCGGTAGGGTTTGACGGTACACTCTCCCGAAGCCCTCTTTCACAGCCCCTTGCATTTAAAGTTGATTGTTTTTCTGCGCCCTGTCCGTTTCTGCTTGCTCCGTATACACCGGATAACATTATGGGCCTTGATATGTTAAAGTACTTTAGGGCTACAATCCGCTGCTCCCCTGAGGGTGTGAGGGTGATCTTGAATGACAACTACCCCCGGTCTGGGCGGATGTGTACGATATCAGAGGATGCGTTGTTGGCTACCCTCCCCCGAGCTTTATGGGCGACTTCGGACACAGATGTGGGACAAATGGTGATTCCTCCGGTCCACATTAGCGTCCAGGAGGGGGCGGTGCTACCTCGCCTCCCGCAGTATCGTATTTCCCAGGAGGGCGAGGAGGCTCTCATACAGATTGTGCAAGACTTGATAGCAGTAGGGGTAGTGGAAGAAGTTCCCTATAATATCTGTAACAGTCCGATTCTCCCAATTTTGAAAAAGGACACGGATGCGAAGGTCTATCGGTTCATAATTGATTTGAGGGAGGTAAACAAGATCGTGATACCTCAGTACCCGGTGGTTTCCGATATCACGACGTTGCTTACCTTGGTCCCGCCTACGGCAACCATGTTCTCAGTGATTGATTTGAAAAATGCCTTCTTTTCCATTCCCATTCACCCTGATAGCCGATTTCTTTTTTGGGTTCACATTAAACAATAGATCTTATCGTTTTTGTAGAATTCCCCAAGGCTATACAGAAAGCCCTAGTATTTACAGTCAGGCTTTGAAACGACAGTTGGATTCCTTTGCTTTACTCGAGGGGGTCGCCCTCATTCAATATGTCGACGACATCTTGTTGGCGGCTGACACCCTGGAGTTGTGTGAAAAGAGCACGTTATCCCTCCTTTCCTTTTTAGCATCCCACAATCATAAAGTGTCTAGGAAGAAATTGCAATTCTGTAGACCAAAGGTGACTTATTTAGGTCACCTTTTGTCTAAGGAGGGGCGTGCACTCACACCAGATCGTATCCAAGTAATTTTGGACACACCGAGACCATCCACGCAGAAGGATGTGCGTGCATTTTTGGGCCTTGTTTCTTTTTGTAGACAGTGGATATTGGGGTTTTCACACATAGCTAAGCCATTACTAGCTCTTTTGACAAAAGACACGCCTATCCCAATCCCTTGGTCAGATGAGTGTGATGCTGCTTTTCAGCAACTGCGACAGGCCCTTTGTTCAGCACCAGTGTTAGGGACCCCTGATTATACAAAACCCTTTTCGTTGTATGTGCATGAGAAAGATGGATGTGCATTGTCAGTCTTAGTACAGATGCACGGCGACAAGCAGCGCCCTTGTGCATACTTTTCGGCTGTGCTTGATCCTGTCGCCCGAGCATTACCAGGGTGTTTTCGCTCGGTAGCGGCGACAGCTGTGTCAATACGCCAAAGTGAAGGAATTGTGTTGTCCCATAAATTGTTGGTGTTAGTTCCCCATGCTGTGGATGCCCTGCTTAATCAAACAAAGACGCAGCATTTGACCAGTGCCCGTTTAACGGGATATGAGCTGACGCTTTTGGCTCCTCATATTACGCTGAAAAGGTGTGTAACGTTAAACCCGGCCACATTGTTGCCATACCCCGAGACCCAGCCTGAGGCGCAGAAAGCGCATGATTCTATTCTTGTGACTGAGGAACAAACAAAGGGTCGTATTGATCTCCAGGATACGCCCTTTCCAGATGTAGATGGAGAACTGTGGGTAGACGGATCATGCCTGAAGCTACCAGATGGTACGACTTCAGCAGCGTATGCAATTACCACATTACACACGATAGTGGAGACAGCACGCATACCACAGAAATCAGCTCAAGCAGCGGAACTGATAGCATTAACACGAGCATGTGAGCTCAGTACAGGATTATGTGTGAATGTTTATACAGATAGCCGCTATGCCTTCGGAGTAGCGCATGACTTCGGCCTACTCTGGAAGGAGAGAGGGTTTTTAACGTCACATGGAGTACAGATAATGCATGGAGAGTTAGTTCATAATCTTTTAACTGCATTGACATACCCAAAGAAAATTTCTATCGTTAAGTGTAGCGCCCATAGGAAAGTAGTTGATAAAGTTGGAGAAGGGAATGCGTTAGCAGACCGGGTAGCACGGGAGACTGCGATGCAGCCCGGCGCTACTGCCATGTATGTAGTAAAGTCACAGGTGGAAAGATGGCGTGATGCGAAGGAGGAAGTGCGAGAAATGCAAAGGACCGCTTCTGATAAAGAGCGGGAGAAATGGGCTAGCGAGGGAGAGTTGGATGATGAGGGTTGTTGGAGAAATAAACAGATGGATAGATGGAAGTTACCCACGGCTTTTGTACAACCTATGGTTCAGATGGCACATGGGCTAGCACATGTTGGAGCTTCCGCAATTGTGAAATTGCTTACCCAAGTCTGGGAGCATCCAGAGATTGCTAGCACAGCAAAGAGGGTGGTGCAGACCTGTATGATCTGTCTGAAGTATAACCCAGGGAAAGGCACTCGAACTCCAGCAGGAGGATTTGCGACGCCCACTGCACCCTTTGAGGTTCTGCAGATGGACTACATCCAGCTTGAGCGCTGTAACAATTTGAAGTATGTTCTAGTAGTGGTCTGCGCCTTCAGTAAATGGGTTGAGGCGTACCCTACGAAAGACAATACTGCAATGACTACAGCGAAGCTATTGCTGAAAGAGTTTTTCCCTCGATACGGCGTCTGTAGACTTCTGTGGAGTGATAATGGCCCTCACTTTGTAGCGGATGTTATAAAGTATGTCTTGAAGGGCCTAGGCATCACCCAGAAGTTCCACGCCGTATTCCACCCCCAGTCTGCAGGACTAGTCGAGAAGTATAATGGTACACTGAAGCTTAAGATCGCCAAAATCCAAGCTTCAACATCTTTGACTTGGCCAGACGCCCTGCCACTGGCGTTATTGTCAATTAGGTCGGTGCCACACTCTCGAACTGGCCTTACGCCATATGAAATCGTATTTGGACGCCCAATGAATATTTGGGGTCCACCAAGGCCTAAGGCTGTGTATGATGTACCTTGTGTAATGATGAGCGATTATCTGGCACAGTTAACGGATAATTTGGTTTCTATTCATCAACAGGTCCGAGAAGCGCTCCCTGATCGGTCTACCGGCGAAGGACATGGTCTCCGGCCTGGGGATCATGTCATGGTGAAGGTCTTCGACAGAACGAACAGTTTGGAGCCGAGATGGGTCGGACCTGAGCAAGTTCTCCTTGCAACAAGGACGGCAGTGCGAGTCTCGAACAGGAAGAATTGGATCCATTCCTTACACTGTCGAAAGGTACCGCCCGGATTGGTGGAGTCTGCCGTGCTGACCGATCAACGAGAAATCCTAGCAGCAGAGACAGGCTGTGCTGCGGAGCCAAACGACACTGAGGAGCTCTTTCCGGACCACACGACTTCTGGAGGAAGGCGATATCATCTTCGACCATGGAAGTAAGGTTTCCAGTACCGGGACATACTGTCAGAACGGCCCTTGGGTTAGTGAAACGGAGAGCCGATGAGGCAAGGGGGGGGGGATCAGCCCTGCATTAGTGTAGCGACACCCGTCTTGGCCCGCTGGTGAAGAAATCAACCGCTGCCCAAGGGGAAGAGTTCTGACAGACTTTTTAGTTTCAGGAAGATATCAGGGTATTGTTTCTTTTGACATGGAGAAGAAGAAAATCCTTTGTGCGTTGGGGTTCATGCTAACAGTAGCTATCGTTGGTATAACCACATGGTTTGTGGAGGAGGCAACTCCTGCTCGAAAGACACTTGTGTTGACGACTCCAGTGCCTGCGGAGCACTACTTTTATACACTGCCATATCAAGAGTTGAAGCATCGACAATCCTATTTGAATAACACTTTCATTCAGATGCTGCATCACACCCACGTTGCTACGAACGCTACGAACTGTTGGATATGTGGGATGATGCCAGCCCATCAGAAGAAAGGAGGTACGCCATTCATACCACTTCCTTTCTCTCATAATGGCTCTTGTAGAGCATGGTACACTTTGCTGTTTGCCACTCGGAAACCGACAGTGGGACGATTGCTTTTTAGACTTAATAGAGAATGCCATCAAGACAAGAATGGGTATCCACAAGCGAATGGGACAATTTGGGAATGGGAAGAGTACCGACCGGACAATGAATCCATTCCCTATATCTTCACGAACACAAGAGACACTGTGGGGAAGAACAAATTCGTAATCCAGGTAGCACAAGCTCAAGCGGACCTGTGTGTCCAGAGTGTGGGTTTTATCCCTGTTGGTGTCAGTGATTGCATAACTGTATTGAACATTGACGGGCTGAACAACAGTACCTTCCTAGCGTCCCATAATACCTACTTTGTGTGTGGAAATAAAGGTTATTACCGTTTGCCGGCTGGGTGGTCTGGGGTATGCTATGTATCATTCCTATTACCTCCTGTATTCCTAGCACCCGCGTCATATCATAAGGATTTGAAACTTTTGAATAATGTGACTGTAAATAGATACAAACGTACTCTATCAATTGATGATGTGGATCAAACCGATACCAGCTTGCAACAGTATATTGATTTTAACTTAGGACTGTTTTTCTTTGTTGGAGCTGCTTTGAACAGTAGGAAGATCCGAAGATTGACAAGAGTGGTAGAAGCTGTGACAAATCAGACTGCTGCCGCTCTTGGGAATCTTACGGAAGAATTACAAATAACTAGGATTGTTGCATTGCAGAATCGTATGGTATTAGATGTAATGCTAGCTGATCGAGGTGGAGCCTGTAAAATTATTGGAAGTAGCTGCTGTGTGTTCATCCCTGATCATACGCCATCCGTTTATAACGCCATTAACAAGCTGCATAAAATAGCAGCTGAAATCCACACAGAAAACGGCACTTGGTCCTTTTCTGGATGGTTTTGGGCGTTGGTTACTGCCTGGGAATGGAAGGTCTTAACTGGTCTCTGCATTATTATAGCAGTTCTGTTCCTTTTCTGTATGTGTATTCAATGTGGACCATTGTGCTGTTCCGTATGCATTTCATTCTGCATTCCAGATAAGAAAGCTATTGCCGATGTTGCTCGACAGAAGGGTCTAGCTAAAGAGGTTAAGGGAATGATGATAATTGATATATATGATGATTATTCTTGGAAACCGGATGTCTTCAGTAAATGCTGAAAGGGTCGTCTGTTGTAAATTAAGGCAGAATGTGATTAAGCATTTACTGAAAACATTAATGCTTTCCCTTTAGATCATGTTTTCTTCGTTATGTTGACCGAAGTCCGGACTCCATTTTGTATTGACATGCTGCCATGTGTTCACCACGAGGAGAGTCCGACCTCTGTGTTAGTTGCTCTTGTAATCTGCCTAGCAACAGTTTATAAATAGCTCCCTCTTGTCCATCTGGCGCATGCCCAGACTTGACCACATCTGTTATAATTAGCCTTGCTTGACCATGTGTTTCGCGGGCTCAAGGAGCGTGTTGGCTCCGCCCATGTATTGATTCAGTATCGAGAATGACCATAAATGGTAATGTTCTTCGGCCTTACGTTGTATCCACCCACTATGAGCCCCTCTGTTGTGTATAAAAGGGGACTGTGTACGAATGTTCTTTGTGCTACTCCATGCAATACTGAAGAGTGTTGTGTGGATTGTAGGACCACCCTTAAGGGTTAATAAATGCTGTTTTTGTACTTTGCAGTTTCCGTGCCAACTTCCTTATAGATTCCGTTACAGGAGAGCGAACCCTTGTGCCTTGCGGGCCTAGCTGGGGCCTGTATTCATCAATATCCTGGCCACTAGCAACAGGCCACCATAGGGGTTGCATGGCAAGCACCACTACCACCCCCACTCATAGGGCTTATGTTGCCCATCAGTCTTGCCTCTCCCAACCCATAGGGCTTATGTTGCCCAGCATTACTGCCACCCCCACCCATAGGGGACCTGTTGCCCATCACTCCTGCCACCCCCACCCATAGGGCTTATGTTGCCCATCACTCCTGCCACCCCCACCCATAGGGGACCTGTTGCCCAGCACTCCTGCCACCCATAGGGCTTATGTTGCCTAGCACTACTGCCACACCCACCAATAGGGCTTATGTTGCCCATCACCCCTGCCACCCCACCCATAGGGGACCTGTTGCCCATCACCCCTGCCACACCCACTCATAGGGCTTATGTTGCCCAGCACAACTGCCACCCCCACCCATAGGGGACCTGTTGCCCATCACCCCTGCCACCCCAACCCATAGGAGACATGTTGCCCATCACCCCTGCCACCCCCACTCATAGGGCTAATGTTGCCCAGCACTACTGCCACCCCCACTAATTGGGCTTATGTTGCCCATCACTCCTGCCACCGCCACTCATAGGGCTTATGTTGCCCATCACCCCTGCCATCCCCACTCACAGGGGACCTGTTTCCCATCACCCCTGCCACCCCCAGTCTTAGGGCTTATGTAGCCCAGTACAATTGCCACCCCACCCATAGGGGACCTGTTGCCCATCACCCCAGCCACCCCCACCCATAGGGGACCTGTTGCCCATCACCCCTGCCACCCCCACTCATAGGGATAATGTTGCCCATTACTACTGCCACCCCCACTCATAGGGATTGTGTTACCCATCAACCCTGCCACCCCCACTCAGAGGGGACCTGTTGCCCATCACCCCTGCCACCCCCACTCATAGGGCTTATGTTGACCAGCACAACTGCCAACCCCACCCATAGGGGACCTGTTGCCCATCACCCCTGCCACCCCCACCCTTAGGGGACCTGTTGCCCATCACCCCTGCCACCCCCACTCATTGGGCTTATGTTGCCCAGCACTATTGCCACCCCCACTCATTGGGCTTATGTTGCCCATCACCCCTGCCACCCCCACTCACAGGGGACCTGTTGCCCATCACCCCTGCCACCCCCACTCATAGGGGACCTGTTTCCCATCACCCCTGCCACCCCCACTCATAGGGGACCTGTTGCCCAGCACTACTGCCACCCCCACCCATAGGGGACCTGTTGCCTATCACTACTGCCACCCCCACCCATAGGGCCTATGTTGCCCATCACCCCTGCCACCCCCACTCATATGGGACCTGTTGCCCATCATCCCTGCCACCCCCACCCATAGGATGGGTGATGCGCCACACATCCATCATACTCCAACATTAGTTATGTCAGCAAAATACATCCCCCCTAACATCATGACAACAGTGTGTAGTCTGTGACAAATGCCCACAACAGTGATTATGACTTCAAACATACAATGTAACTACCATCACATGTGTGACCAAAAAATGAGTGTGGCCTACACAAGGCAAGCATCACAATAGCACTGTGTCAATGTAAAAATAACACCCCCTCACTGTGTAGAACAAAACTTAAGTGAGGGGTTCCAAACTGCAGCAAATGTCGAGCATTGTGGTGATGGGGTGTAAACGCTCCCTCATCACAGTGACCAGAAGGTAAGTGTCATCATGGTCAAAGCTGCAAATGCCAAATAGCATGTATGATTCCCGGTCCCAACACATGAAACACTTTTGGGGCAAACTAGTGGTTGTTTCCCATACTCACAGAGATGTGGTGAGGCTAACAGTGCTGTGAAAACATAACATACTCTCGGCCATGTGCAGACAAGCACCACACATGGGGGCTGACAATGCATACAGTGTACAATGACACAAAAGCAGAAGAGAAGTGACCATCACAAAGCATACACACATCTCGAAAATAGACACACTAATCAAAACAACCTGTGTAGACTGTAGGTGTCAGGTCACAAACTCACAATCCATGCCAGCAATGGGACCTAACAACCAGGATGAATGTGCAGAATTATGTGATACGACTCACAGGGACAGCAGGGTAAATCACACACACAGCATCCAGACAATGGCCCACAACAGCAATGCCAATGCACTGGTGCAGGTGCACAAACACAAACAGGCAACCTCACACTGCACATCTGACACAACATGTGTGTGTGTGTGTGTCTGTATCCCCAGGTAACTACACAACACATGAGGGGGGCTGAACCAAAGTGCCACAGATGTGGACACAGTGCCATACAAAAGTAATCCATCATTGGGACACCCTTAGTGGTCAACCAGGCATTGTGAGATGAGAGGGAGCACAACAGACACATGTGACACAAGCTGGAATGAACACAAACTAACACAGCAAGAGACTGACACACAACAGCACTACCCCCAGGGACCAGACATTGGGGTGACACAAGCATGTATGACACCTCCACTGTGATGCCAAAGGTAGATGTCGTACAAACTGTGAAAACCAGACATGTGTCTTGTGCCACAAACGTACATCACATCTACACAAACACAAATCACTCAGCATGGCCCGTCATCCATGGACAAACGGGAGCTAGGGCCCATCCATGCAAACTTTACATCAGTCCACCCTCAACACCACACACCCTGAACTGCAACAATGTGCATCTGTGAAGCCCACATGGACAGGTGACATTGCACATGCACCCATGACATACACAGTAATGTTGGGAGGAACTAAGGTGCACAGACTCATCACACAAGGAGAGTTTACAACCCTGGTGAATGACAGACATACTGCACAGTATGCGGTACATGGCCATGATGTCAAAGCTCACGTAACCTTCAGAATACCTGCCACAGTCCCAGGACAATGCAGAATCCAAGGCGAACCACAAGGCACACATACTGACACATGCAAACATTGCAGCCCTGACTTGGACTAGTGGGAGCAGTCCCCCACACATACACATGTCTCAATCACTGAAAGGTATCACCTAGGGACAACTACATGATATTGCGAACAAACAAGTGCCTTGGAGACCCTTGACTGTGTCCCATCAGCGTCTGACAACATCATCACCACTCAGAACTGACAAATCCCAATGATGAAACACCAATTAACAGTAGTGTGTCATGCACCCACACATCTGGTATCTCATGGCAAAGTTGTGGGATGAACACAGTACCACTCAGCAAGCATAAAGAACAGGAACATATCAAGGGAACACTGCCTGTGTATGAAAAGGGATGTGGACACACACACACATGCTCACACAACACACACCATGGGCCCAGGCTATGTCACGGAACAACACACTTACTTGAGAGGACCCAACTCTTGTGGAAGCCCAGCTGTGCCAAACATAGTCACAGCACGTTTCACTCATGTCAGCAGAAAACTTGGTCAGTCAGCCATCAGTTACCACACAATGATGGCAACCATTGAGCCTGTCCCCAGGCGAGGTCGCTCCCATCCCTTGCTGCTCTCACCACCTCCTGCCTCCTGCCTCCGTAGACGACCCAGCCACCGCTGAGCCGCCCTCCTCCTCCTGATCGCCGCCACTTGCTTCCCGCCGCTGCCCCCTGCGGACACGCCCCCCTTGCTGCCCATTCGCCGCCCCGCTCCCGCCAACCAGCTGACCCTCCCGCCTGGCTCCTTACTTAAGGGGACCGCGGGAGTGCACTGATCGCGACCATTAAGCTTGTCCCCAGGCGAGGTCGCTCCCATCCCTTGCTGCTCTCACCACCTCCTGCCTCCTGCCTCCGTGGACGACCCAGCCACCGCTGAGCCGCCCTCCTCCTCCCGATAGCCACCACTTGCTTCCCGCCACTGCCCCCTGCGGACACGCCCCCCTTGCTGCCCATTCGCCGCCCCGCTCATGCCACCCAGCTGACCCTCCCTCCCGGCTCCTTACTTATGATGCCCCCGGAGCGACCGCGCAGCGGGCGTGCGCAGCGGGAGCGCCGAATGTGCGCTGAAGGTGCACCAAAGGTAAGCCCGTCTGCACCTGTCAGCGCCTGGACCGCGCCCAGCACCACACCCCCTGGTCCTCGCCCTCGCCGGCGCCAGCGCACCCGTCTCATCTACGACGCGACATCCCTCCATGCACTTAACGCCAGCCGAACCACCGCCTGCTACGGAGCCACCCCGCGACGCTCTCATGGACCCTTCACCTGCCAAGTCTGCAAATTCACCTGCCTCCAGACCTGCACCACTCCCGCCAAGCCAGACACCAGCAACAACCACCTCAAGTGCATCCTGCTCAACACCCGCTCCTTCCACAGGCACACCGTCGAACTCTGGAACTTGCTCGACGCAACAGCACCAGATGTCGCCTTCCTCACTGAAACCTGGATGAACACCTCCTCAGCGCCCGACATTGTCAGCCCGCACGCCCTTCCCTCCGTTGACTACATCCTCCTAGGGGACCTCAACTTCCACCTGGAGAACAACAACGACAGAAACACCACCACCCTGCTGGACAACCTCGCCAACCTCGGACTCAAGCAACTGGTGAACACCCCCACCCACTACGCCGGCCACACGCTTGACCCCGTCTTCTCATCCAGCAAGCACATCTCCTTCAGCCACTCCACCGGACTCCACTGGACTGACCACAGCTGCGTCCACTTCAGCTTCAGAAGAACCACGACCCACCACCACCCGCAACAGGTTCCTCGCCGGAGCTGGAGCAAGATCACCGCCGAGCAGCTCACCGCCTCCCTCAGCCAGAACCCTCCCACCAGCACAACGGACCCCAACGAAGCAGCCAGCAACCTCACCAAGTGGCTGACCGCCTGCGCCGATGACCTCGCACCACTAAAGATCCCTCCCAGCAGACCCGGCAGCAAGAAAACCCCCTGCTTCACCGACGAACTCAAGGACTCCAAGAAGAACTGCCGCACCCTCGAGAAAGCCTGGCGGCTCGACCAGACCACAGACAACAGGACCGCCCTCAAGCACGCCACCCGCAAACACCATCAGCTGATCCGCGCCACCAAGAAGACAGCACTCAAAGAACGACTGGACAACAACGCCCACGACAGCAAGGAACTCTTCAGCATCGTCAAAGAGTTGTCCAACCCCAGCGCCGGAAACAACAACATCACCCCCTCGCAAGACCTCTGCAACTCACTCGCCTCATTCTTCCACCGCAAGATCGCCGACATACACAACAGCTTCGACACACAGACCACGCACCCTACCACCGAACCAACGCCCGCCACCACCACCCTCTGCAACTGGACCCCGATCAGCACCGAAGACACCACCCGCACGATGAACACCATCCACTCCGGATCCCCCACCGAACCCTGCCCCCACCACGTCTTCAACAAGGCCGACGCCATCATCGCACCCCATCTCCGGGACATCATCAACACCTCCTTCCACACCGCCACCTTCCCGGAGAGCTGGAAGCACACCGAGCTTAGCGCCCTCCTGCAGAAACCTACGGCGGACCCCACCGACCTCAAGAACTACCGTCCCATCTCGCTCCTTCCTTTTCCTGCCAAAGTCATCGAGAAGACCATCAACAGACAGCTTGCCGTCTTCCTTGAGACGAATGGATCTCTCGACCCCTCGCAGTCCGGGTTTCGGGCCAACCACAGCACCGAGACCGCCCTGATCGCAGCCACCGACAACATCAGATCCCTGATCGACAACGGGGAAACAGCGGCCCTCATCCTCCTGGACCTCTCTGCTGCGTTCGACACTGTCTGCCACCGCACCCTAGTGCAGCGTCTCAGCAACATCGGAATCCAAGAGAAGGCACTGGAGTGGATCATCTCATTCCTCGCCGGAAGAACCCAGAGTGTCCGCCTCCCCCCGTTCAGTTCCGAGGCCACCGAAGTCATCTGCGGCGTACCACAAGGATCATCACTCAGCCCAACCCTCTTCAACGTCTACATGAGCCCCCTCGCAGCCATCGCACGCCACCACAACCTCAACATCATCTCCTACACCGATGACACCCAACTGATCCTCCCCCTCACCAACGACCCCGCCACCGCCAGAGCCAGCCTACACGAAGGGATGAAAGACGTCACCGAGTGGATGAAGAACAGCCGCCTGAAACTGAACTAAGACAAGACGGAAGTCCTCATCCTGGGATCATCCCCCTCCGCCTATGACGATTCCTGGTGGCCCCCTGCCCTGGGCACCACTCCCAAACCGACGGACCACGCGCGCAACCTGGGCTTCATCCTGGACTCCTCCCTCTCGATGACCAGACAAGTCAACGCCGTCTCCTCATCATGCTTCAACACCCTGCGCATGCTCCGCAAGATCTTCAGATGGATCCCCACAGAAACCAGGAAGACCGTTACCCAGGCACTCGTCACCAGCCGACTGGACTACGGGAACACCCTCTACGCCGGAACCACAGCCAAACTTCAAAAACGACTCCAACGCATTCAGAACGCCTCCGCACAACTCATCCTGGACATCCCCCGACAAAGCCACATCACTGGGCACCTGAGAGACCTGCACTGGCTCCCCATCAGCAAGAGAATCACGTTTAGACTCCTCACCCACGCACACAAGGCTCTCCACGACCTGGGCCCCAAGTACCTCAACGACCGCATGACCTTCTACACGCCCACTCGCCAGCTACGATCGACCAGCCACGCCCTCGCCACCATACCACGCATCCGCAGAGCCACCGCCGGAGGAAGATCCTTCTCCTACCTGGCAGCCAAGACTTGGAACTCCCTCCCCATCCACCTTCGGCTAACCCAAGACCATCTCTCCTTCAGGAAGCAGCTCAAGACCTGGCTGTTCGAGCAGTAACGTACCCCTCCCCCCCAGCGCCTTGAGACCCTTCCGGGTGAGAAGTGCGCTATACAAATGTCGTGATTGATTGATTGGTCACAACAGCCTGGGTACGGGAGTCTCCCTTAAGTCATCTGCACATACTCAACACATATGTACAGCAAGTTGCACAGAGGACCCAGTTGCTCCTACACCAATGATGCCTATACCTGTAGGTCCAGTGGTGATGCGCCCAAAGTCAGGGAAATAGACAAATTGGACAATGGGAAGCACATCATATGTGCATGGGTGCAAGCCACAGATGTGACCATGCAAATGAAATGTTCACAGAGATGTCCACAAATTGTTGATCATGACACACCCAGTTATCTGCAAAGGATGACATGGATACCGACTAGAATAGGATACTTATCTCATGGACTACATGGAGTACCTCACATCAACACCTCAGTATTCATCATTGGAAACCAAGCATTACAGGTGCAAGGGCATGCTAAACATCAACAACCTAATGTACAGTTAAATCAAGCTCACATGGATAAAGAAAACATCTTTATTCAGCATATGAAAATGTGAACGTCCTTTCAAAACAAAGGCCAATGGCCAGTCCATTATCAAATGACAAGGAGTGAACTTGAGTAACAACTGTCACACGTTGCTTGCCTGTGCTGGTAAGGACAGGGGACATCCCCTTTGAGGGCCATACATGGGGACAGGCCAGGCACCTCAGGAACAGGATCAGGACACAGCAGAAGGAGGCAGTGAAGGGGTAGTGGATGCAGGGAGTCACTTGTAACTGCAGTTGAGCTGACTGAAGTGGTGTGTGCAGTCACAACTGTGGGGCACAAGTCAGATGGGGTGGGTGCCGGCACAACTTCAGTGGGTAGGTGAGATGGAGTGGATTGGGTCCCCACTGCAGTGCCCAAGTCAGACAGGGTGGTTGTGGACTCCACTGCAGTGCCTAAATCCATGTGAGCGGAATGGGGTGCAGGTGAGGTCGGCAGGACAGAGGGGGGGACACGGTCCCCACATCAGTGTCACTAACCGTCTGACCGGGTGTGGAGGAGCAAGTGGTGGGGGGGAGGCCCTCAGAATTTTGGGGATGGTGTATCTGTGGGTGGGGGAACCTGGGGCAGGGTGTGGCAGGGGAACCTCTGGAGTGGTGGCCTGGGGGATGGAGGACGGAGACTTCGTCTTGGAGCTGCGTGGCGGGGTGGGGTCTTGCTCTACCGGCTCCGGGGGGACTTGCAGGTGGGGGTCTCAGTCTGACTGCACCTGGGGGAGGGTATCTGGGTGTGAGGGGCACTCCCCTCTGTGTGTGGGGACTTCCTCTTCCCCTTGTAATCTGGATCTGCTGGGTCAGTGGGGAAGAGGTCAAGGTCACAGAGGAAGAGCTTCTGGGGAGATGGGGTTGCAGGTGAGGTAAGGGAAGGGGGCTGGGAGGGAGAGGTTTCGGAGGACTGCGGAGTGGTTGTGGATGACTGTGTGTGTGTCTGCAAACCATCCCCTGTGAGTGTGGTATCAGTCCCCTGCACTTGCTTGTGTGCACATCTAGACCTTGGTTTGGGTGTTTGAGTGCTGCCTGTTTCTGTGGCTTTGTGAGAATGTGCAGGTGTGTGTGTGCTTGGGACAGGTAGGGGGCTAGGAATCATGGGTGGTGCAGGGGTAGGAGGGGTGCGGGACTGTTGGAGAAGGGACACTGCTGCCGTCAGGGAGGAGGCCATGGACTGATTGGTCTTCTGTAAGGCAGACATGCCCGATGAAATGCCCTCAATGAACAACATCAGTTGCGTCAACAGACTGGTGTGTGCATGGAGGATACTCAGCATTGAGTGTCTGCCCTACATGGATCTGTCTAAGTAAGTCCACAGACTCCTCACTCAGGGCAGCAGGGGCACAGGGGCAGGGGGTGCAGTGCCTGGCACAAAGGAGACATGCTCCCAAACACGGGAGCCTCCACGGACCTCTGGGATGGGAGCCGATGGGAGGGTGGTGATGGTGGTGGTGGGGGCGGTGGCGGGCACAGCCTTACTAGCTGGGGTTTGGTGGCTGCTGACACCCGCTTCCACAAGGGAGTCATCCTCCGAGCTGCTGTGGCCCTCAGCTGGGGTGGATGGTGCTGAGGACTCCTCGGTGTGGCTCCACTCGCCCTCCGTGCCACTCGGTCCCCCCGACTCCTCTCCTGTCCCTGTCAGGCTATGTGGCTCCTCCTGGTCCATGGAGCTGTCCCCTCCTGTGGCCGTGGATGTATCTGGATAGAAATAGGAAGAAAGTGAACAACATCAGTCACCTGCACACACCACAGTGAGTACATCACATCACAGGGCAAGGCCTGGCATCATCAGCTGAACACTGCTCAAAGTGCCAACACTGTTTAGAATAAGCCATTTGTCATTGTCACCATCAACCATGGCACACATATCCCTCCTTGACTTGCACCCATATGTCTGTTGCATGTTGGATGCTAATACACCAATGTGCCAACACGCCCCACCCACACATTTGTTGGACATGCAAATGAACATGTAGGAGTATGTCACTATACACACAGCACATCTCTTGCCACTGACTCAGTACAGGTGTCCGGATGAAGGGATGGGCAGAGACTCATTTCACATGCTTGTGATGCATGCCAGCAACACACACTATGATGTTCTCATTTCCTGATAGTCAATGCCACACTGGGGTGCATGGTGCACCCTTGAACACAATTCAGGATCACTCTTATCAAGTTAAATGCCATGTCACTGGCATGCCTGGAAAGTCAGTCAACACTGTCTCCTGTCACAGGGGCAGGGCATCCAGACATCAACAGTATGCACTGTGTCACAATCATAGCTCAGGGCTAAAGCAAACTCTGCTGATGACAAGTGCACTTGCCCATACCCTGCAAACAACATATCCAGGACCCAGAAGACCCCACATCATGCAAATCAGACATATGAGTCTCTGCGAACACAACTCCCTGTACATTTGCACATCACAGTCTACTGTGCATGTAACCCAGCTGCCTGAAGTGCACAGCTGCATACACCATTGTGCGCTGTCAAATGATCACACACCTATATGTCACACAGGTCTTGTCTCTCACAGTCACATCTCAGATGTCCTGCTGACCCTCAAAATCATGGCCACCCCAGTTGTACGTAACAGGAAGCCACACCATAATGACACTGAGGCAGACACCTGAAAGCACATTTCACTAAGCACAACCTGTAAGTTGATACACAGGAGTGGGATTACAGAGTGTTTCTAAATGCCCTTGAGTAGGCATGACTGCCCAGGTCTACGTGAAACAGTGCTTGGCCCTGGACAGTAGTCAGGTGGCAAAACAAGTGTGACATACTTTATATACATGCTCCTGAGGCCCACAAATTGGAGTCCCCTGCTGCAGGGTTTTGTTTGAAATACCCCAGCCACATGTGGCGAGTCGGACCAGCAATTGGAACACATATCAAGGGCACACACAGATCACATGTCATATCCCAGGCATTGGGTAAACAATTGAACCACCCATGAAACACACAACAGAGTCACGGGAACAGATGCTGACCGGAATCTGAAGCATAGCTGACTGCAGGGACACAGTGCCCTAGTGACACAAGCAACAGACTGTAGGGGTCACACCTGTGGAACAGATGAGGAGGGTGCATCACACAATTGAGGGACCTGAGTATTGTACTACAAGAACTATGTAATGTGAAAGTGTGACAAGGCCAAAAGACTGCAATTAGCATGTCAGACATAGTACACAGATTAGGCATGGATTTACCCCCTTCTTGCTGCTGTCTGGCCTTCAGCTGCCTATCCAGGTCCGGGAAGACCACTGCCAGTATCCGGAGCATGTGGGGGGTCAGGGTCCGGTGTCCACCACTCCTGCGAGGAGGTGACAGCTTCAGCTGGACTCTTGCAATCCTCCGGGTCCAGTCCCGAAGGTCCTGCCACCTCTTCTGGCAGTTGCGGATCCGGCGCTTGTAGACCCCCACTGAACGCACTGCCCGGGCGATGGTCAGCCATATCTCCTGCTTCTGGTGGGCATCAACCTGTGAGGATGACAAGGTTAAAAGTACATTAAAACACATGCCCATATTTGTGCTGCACACATTTGGATATACATGTCATCATCACAAAGGAAAATGAGTTACACAGGTAGTGCAACCATGGAAATGGACAAATGCCCTGCATGCCTGACATGTTAACAATGCCTGGGAAGTTGAAGCTTGCACAAATGCACTTTAGCAGCAGAACACCTGTACATTACATGTACCTACACACTTTGGGGGTTGAGAGTACTTAGTGAGAATGCTTGCCACTGGTGTACACACTGCTAGTGCTGCTAGTCAGACAACATGCATAATTAGGAAGGCAGTGGACTGCACGCTCACCTGCTCCCCTCGTTTCCCATACAGCTTGCTGTACTGTGGAAGGAGCCTGTTCAGCAGGGCCTGGTTCTCCTCCTCAGTGAAGTCTGGGGTCCTCTCCAGAGTACGTGCCATAGCAGGAGCCAGAGGATGCAGAGACAGCAGCAGTGGTAGCAGGGATGTGGTCCAGTAGCATGTAGTGCAAGCAAGTGAGCTCCCTGGGGGCCATCCAGCCTTATATCTGTGCTGCAGAGGCAGACTCTGTGCCATGTGTCCCTAGTGATAGGTCCAACACAGTTGCATTCTATGAATCTGGCCAATCCATAGAAATGTATGACTCGTACACGTCTTCTGCATCGTTCAAATCTTCACCTTCATAAAACCCTAGGAATTGCAACATTGTTGTAGGCATCTAACTGAATTTCCAGCGCACAACTCGTACAGGTTTTGAATCCGCATCCGTCTCCATGACAGCCAATGGGTGCACCCGGCTCGGTCAACTGACTGTACAACGCGTAGTTTGAAAACACATGTACCCGTCTCATACGATTCAATGGCCAAGGCGTACGCCTGTCTCGGACCATGCCTGCCCGACGCGCATGCATGATAGTCACCCGCATCGGACCTCATTGCAGTCAATGACAAAGCATACGCACGGCTCGGTCATGAACCGTGCAATGCGTCTGCTTTGTCACCCGCGTCGGACCTCATTGCAGTCAATGACAAAGTGTACGCACGGCTCGGTCATGAACCGTGCAATGCATACGCATTGTCACCCGCGTCGGACCTTATTGCAGTCAATGACAAAGCGTACACACGGCTCGGTTATGAACCGTGCAATGCGTACGCATTGTCACCCGCGTCGGACCTCATTGCAGTCAATAACAAAGCGTACGCACGGCTCCGTGATGAACCGTGCAATGCGTACGCATTGCCACCCGCGTCGGACATCATTGGTGTGACTACTTGACGGCTTCAACACACAATTACTTTCCAGGGACACATGTGCACACCTACCACATTACAGCATTGGCCACACAGTGTTCCATGGCATGTAAGGCTGCATTCCCTGTGTGTTGGGGGGGGCAGGATTTTGTTTGTTGTGTGGCACTTTTGTTCAGCCAATCCCAGGCTGTGCACGTGTTCATGGGGGCATAATCCTTTGTGTGTTGTGCACATTACCACTGTGATGTGCAACTGTACAGTAATGGGCATGAGTCACGGACACAGTTGCAGGTTGGATATGTTTAGGACATGTCACATACACCCTGAGTCCTGGGGGTGATGGCTTGTACGTCACAGTGAGACCTGTAGCCACAATTCTGATGTGCACCCACAGTCTGTGTGCATGTTGTGTCTCAGATGTGGCTGATCAAATGTGTCCAATGGGAGACAGTCTCCACATCCATGTGGTATGTGCAGCAACCTTGATGGTGTATGTGTGTCTAAGAGACGTACATGTAGGGCCTGCAGAGACAACAGTGGCCACTACCTGTGGGACTCATGCTTGCCTTGTGGCGTGTACGTGATACGCCATGTCATGCCAGTGTCAATGTGGCAATACTGTGACCCTGGGTAACTGCATGGCAAAGATCTGTGAGATATCAGGCCTCACTTGTCACTGTGGTGTGTGTTTGTAATGTCACAGCAGTACATAGATAGGGTGACACAGCCCAACGATTGGCCATTGCACTACATGGGACTTATGTGGACATGTGGAATTGAGATGTGAGGTGATGGTCATGTAGGTGACATATGTGTCCATGCCCAACAGCCCACACCTCAGTACATTGTGCAATGTCATGATGTATCATGTGATATTGAGCGTGGTCGTGGCCACTTGAGTTGATGAACCGACAATCTTCTTTTGTTCATCTCTGTTCTGCAGGGCACCAGCTGTCCATCGACCATTCCCAGACTTTGAAACCATGCAGGAACTTGACTGCATCCGACGGTACTGCTTCACCAGGCCACTGATTGTGGAGTTGGCGGAGCAGTTGGCACCACATCTGCTACCTGGCCGGACATACCCTACAGCACTGACCCCAGAGGTGAAGGTGATGGCAGCCCTGCACTTCTTTGCTACTGGTACCTTCCAGTACACTGTGGCTTCAACAGGTGGTATGTCACAAACTATGTTTAGTCGTGTGCTACGCGATGTCTTGGAGGGGATGTTGCATTTCCTTGACCTGTACATCAAGTTCCCTAGCCCAGCTGAACTCCCTGAAATAAAGGATGTCTTTTATACACTGGGGAGGATGCCGAACGTCATCGGATCTATTGATGGGACACATGTGGCCCTGATACCACCACAGGCACATGAGCAGGCATACCAGAACAGGAAACATTTCCACTCGATCAATGCTCTGGTGGTATGTCTTGCAGACATGTGTATCACACATATGTGTGCACTGTTCCCTGGTTCTGCGCACGATGCCTATATAATGAGGAGTAGTCGCAATACAACGTTGATGTCACAGATGCCAGATCAGCGTGCCTGGCTTGTCGGTGTGTACTGACTGTTTACCATTGTGTGTGTTTGGCAATGTTGTATTCCGCACTCCTCAAAACTCTGCTTATTGTTCTTTTTTTTGTGTGTAGGTGACTCCGAATACCCCAACATGCCTTGGTTACTTACACCCCTCAGGAACCCTGTGACACCAGCCGAGATGCGCTACAATGAGGCACATGGTCGGAGCAGGAGGGTGATTGAGCGGACATTTGGCCTCCTGAAAAGCCGCTTTTGCTGCCTGGGCAAGACCGGAGGGGCCCTCCCATATGAGCCTGCAAAGTTGTGCAAAATTATCCTTGTATGCTGCATGCTACACAACATGGCAGTGTGGAAGAAGGTGCCTCTCATCCAGGATGACGATGACCAACCTCTGCCACCTGTGGAGGATCCCGGCCTGAGCCACGATGCCTGTGATCATGAGGATGAGGGTGACGTCCGCTCACAGCTCATTAACAACTTCTTCACCTGAATGTGAGGTTCCAGGGTTGTTATGTCAATGTATGGAGTTAGCCTGGAATGTGTTGTGGCTGCTCTGTTGCTGTCTGAGTGTGTCTGTGTGCTACTTGACTGGATGTGTGCAGTGATGTGTCCATTCAGGTGGTATGTACTCCACAATAGGGTAGTACTGCTAACTTGTTTCTGTGTAGGTTTCTTGTGACATGTTTTGTGCATGTGTATTGCATTTCTCTCCTGTTCTGCTGTGCTTTTGACTGTGTCTTGTGTCTGTCCTTCCCAGGGTACTTTGCCTGTTGTTTGGTCAACACTGACCCCCAACACCCAGAATCCAACATCAGTGTGGGAGTAGTCAATTGCCATCAAGTGATGTGCCACAAACCCCTGGACTTCAATTCTCAGACACTCTGTGACCGGGTGTCCACCGCAACGTATAATTGCCTTGCAACTATTTTGGAATAAACATGTTGCTGATGTGTAATGAACCTGTGCTATGCTTTGTTAGGTGTGTTGTCTGTCTTCCCACATCTGAGTGACATTTGCTTACCTCACCTATGGACTTGTTACCACTGACTGTGGGTAGGTGTTGTGTCTGTGCATACCAATGTGTTTCAGGTCGACATCATTGTGTGGGATGAGTAACATGGGCATGGTGAGTATGTGTTGCCATTAAGGTTGGGCGGAAGTTGCTAAATTGCCTTTCGCAAAATATCGCGAAACAGCAAAAAATCTCCGCGAACATGCGAAATTTCGCGTGCTGGCAGAGATTTTGAGCTGCTTTTGCGTTACTGAATTTGAGCTTTAACTCGGGCACCTGCTTTATTTATATCTGTAAGTGCTTCCTGTTGAGGTTTAATTTTTGTGACAGGAGCATCGTGCCAGAATGAATACTGCCCTGCATATTTACCCAAGAAGATGCCACCGTTTTGTTCAATACCTCTACTCAACTGGAGTACTTTCTACTGGCTAATCAGTAAGTGCTACCTCGTTGGGTAAATGTATAGTGATTTTCCTGCACTACAGAAGAGTTGTCTACAGCGACCATGTGTGTCTGTAACGTTGCCACTGTGCCGACGGGCACCGGGGTCCCTCGAGTGAGCTGTCCATCATAGTGGGGAAAGGGCGGGAAGACGATGTACACCGCTGGTGTGTGGGTCGGGGCCAAACGGGCGGGTCTTCCATGCAGTTCACATGCCTCTTGTTTATAAAGGGCCAGAGACCGATCAGAGCAGCAGATGATGAGACAGACCCTCCTGGTGTCAGGAACTACATGGGGATTTAGCTCGAGAAACTCATGGATGCACAGAGCTCCATCAAGGATTACAGAAAATTGTTGACGGTAGATATGGGGAGAAAAGCACACCTGCCTAGCCTCGACCGTGCTGACGAATGTTTTGTGCTGAGTAATGCGTTACTGAAATTGAGCTTCAACTCAGGCACCTGCTTTATTTATATTTGTAAGTGCTTCCTGTTGAGGTTTAATTTTTGTGACAGGAGCATCGTGCCAGAATGAATCCTGCCCTCCATATTTCTGTTCTGCCGCGGATCGCGAAAGTTTAGACATTTTCGCATTCCACGCGGAATACGAAAATGCCAAAATTCCGCGAGCGGAACGGAATTTGTCGCCCAGGGTTAGTTGCCATAGTGGTGTGTCTCCCTCACATGTGTCACATCACCATGACTCACGTCATGGTGGTCACATTGTTGTAGTATGCACTGTGTTGTTTAGCAGATCGACATCTCCATGACACATGACAAGTTGGAATCACAACAGAGGCAGGTATGGTGTACTGGTGAGTTTATTTTTGAACATGTGGGAAGAAAGTGCACAGGACGGTGGGTGCTGTACATTGGGTTTTGAATCCAAAGTACACATTAGAGTTGGAAGTGCTGGTAGATGAAATGTCCAGCGTAAAGCCCACAGTCATCTGCTACATTGGACCAACATGAACCCTCCATGTCATGTGGGCAGAACAGGTTTAGAGGCCCTTGGGATCTGCCTGGACATCTGCCTCTCACATGTCCTTCTTCGGACGACCCCTCTTCTTCTTGTGGGGGGATCCCCAGGTGCAGGCCTCTGCGGTGCAGGGGACTCTCCGCCAGAGTCCTCCTCCCTCGCTGTGGCACTGGCAGATGGTGTTGCAACAGATGTTGTGGCCACACAGGGAGGTGTGGACATGTTTGTGCTGATCTGGTGGAGGCATTGGAGTATTTCCTGATGCACCGCAGTAGGGGCATCCCACATTGCCTCCATGCGGGCATGGTGGGCAGCCTGCTCCTGTTGAATGTCCTTGAGGATCCACACTACCTGGCCGAATCCTCCGTTGCTATCCTGGTACGCATCTATGATGCGTGCCAGTTAGGGGTCATCATGCAGTCCAGACCCCTCTGCAAGGCCCACCCTCTGCCTCTCACCCCTCCCAGCACCCCTATCCACACGGGCAGGACCAGCGGCGGGCCACACAGGTGACACTGGGACCCCTTGTGTGGTGTTGCTGGTGGTGTTGGCTGTAGCTTCTGGGGGTCCTGTGTCCCTGTGCTGTGGGTGTTCAGTGGCCTTGGTCTGTCCGCGTTAGCGGGGGTGCCCTGTCAGTTTCCAGATGCTGGTGGCCTGGGTACAGGGGGTGCAGATGTTGATGCTACTGGTGCTGCATGATGACTCACACTGGAGGGGCCAGGTTGGTCGTCGTCATCCGAAAAGGACAGAGACAGAGTCAAACCAGAGAGCTCAGTGTCCACCAGAGTCTGGGACTGGGAATCCTCTTCATTTGGTGCTGGGTCCCCAGCACCACCTGTGTTTGGAAGAGACACACAATGTAAGTTATGTTTCTACAGGAATCAATGGTTCACAAGCATGACATATTCTGCTGTACGAATGGATGCCTGCCTGTACACTGCTTTTTTTCGGCTTGTCACAGACAGAGATTGATATTGTTGTTGCACATTGCCCAGACATTAAGAAACATTTCAATGTGCATGTCAAAGTGTGTGCATGCCCAGCTCATGGATAGATTTGTCTGTACATGACCATTGCTACTCAAGGGCCATCACGTTGATGACACAGGTGTGTCATCCCTGTACACATGTGAGCTTTAACAAGGACATACGTGCTATTCCACTGAGGATATATTTTACTATTGGGGCATGTGTGGTAGCAGAGTTTGCTAGTTTTTGTGTGCCACATTGGTGTATTGCTACGACATGGTCACAGTCCGGTATGCCTGTGATCTCTTTGGAGGAAGTGTTTTCTTCCAGTGTTCCTAGTTCCCATCTCATTTCATACAAGTGATGATGTCACCATCGTTAATGAGTCTGGTGCTGAGTTTTGTACGTGCATATGTGATTTGACTTGTCAATGTTCCACATGTTGACATGGATTGGGCAAGGTAGCACTCTGGCTTTTCAATGTTCATGACAGTGAGGGCCGGTGGTGTGTGTGTTGCAGTTTGGCTGCTGTGAGTAGCATGTCTCCTCCAATGCTGTCCATGTTTGACCTTGTGTCTACAGTGTCTATGTCAGTGAGTGGTGTGTTGCGTGAAGGATGCCTATGTTTCAGCACAATGTAGGAGTGGAATGCAGCTCACAACCGCACCGAGTGTGAATGAGACCATGCTATGGTGTCGGCTATATTGGTGTGTCCATTCCATTCACTGTCAGATGTCCCCTGTCAATGATGTATATGTGAGTTCCTGTGTGTTTTGTGCAATGTCCACATTTGTCATCTGCAAGACACATTTTCCCTGCCCGGCCAGGGGGCACCCCTGGACACTGCATCCCCTTACAATGATTTTGAACATATGGTTGCAATGGCTGTGTGTGGTTTTGTTTGGCCAGTGCATATGTGTGATTGTCAGCAACATCATTTCTCAGGCGCAGTGTCAGACATCTCTTCAGTCCCTCCCACTCCCTGTGAGGTGAGCATGGTTCAGTGTGAGCTTGCTGGGCCATGTGGGTGGGTGGGGATTGTCTGTGACTGAAACTACCATCATGCTCTTGGCTACACCCCCCTCCCAGCATGCCCATACTTCCTCCCTCTTGACTCTGCTTCCCTGTGAGGGGGTGTGATAGCAATGGCAAGATGGCTGGCTGTGAAGTCCTGGTGTTTGTTGTTGCCCAGTTCCCAGCATGGCCTTGTGCTCCCCACAACAGAGCCCAGTGTCAGACATCTTGACAGTCCCTTCCCACTCCCTGTGAGGCGAGCATGGTTCAGTGTGAGCTTGCTGAGCCATATGGGTGGGTAGGGATTGTCTGTGACTGCAACTACCATCATGCTCTTGGCTACACCCCCCTTCCCAGCATGCCCATACTTCCTCCCTCTTGACTCTGCTTCCCTGTGAGGTGGTGTGACAGCAATGGCAAGATGGCTGGCTGTGAAATCCTGGTGTTTGTTTAGCTACAAGTACAAAGAGTGCCCCTGTGCTTCACACAGCAGCACCCAGTACGGGATATCTTTTGCTGATATTTCACTGAGTTGTGGGTCAATGCATTCTACCCGGTGAGTTGTGTGGAGTTTATGTTGAGGGAGTGTGTGTGTCTCAACATGCTGGTAAGTATGGTCAGAGCTGTCAGTCCTCCTTCCCACCCGGCCAGACATCCCACCATGAAACGTGCTTCCATTGGAGGGCCTGCAAGTTGTCTTTCAGGATGTCAGTCAGGGGTGTCCTGCTTCTGATTTGCACACAACCCCTGCCAGGGCCTTGTGCTCCCTACAGCAGGACACAGTGTCAGACATCTTGTCAGTCATTTTCCACTCCCTGTGATGTGGGCATGTTTCAGAGAGGTCTTGATGGGCCAATTTTGAGGGGGAGCATTATCTGTGACTACAAACCCCATCATGCTTTTGGATACACTCACTTCACCTGCATCCCCACTATTCCTTCCTGTCAGTCAGCTGCACTGTGAGGGGGTGTGTTTGTGGTGGCAAACTGTCTGACAGTGTATATTTGGCTTTGTGCCACTGGCTTGCTCTATTTGTTGTTAGGTTTGTACATGTCATGAAACAGTTCCAAGTGACTATGAGGTAGCAGGTATTGTGTTTATCTGACTAGCATACACATCTTGGGATGATTATCTATTGGTTACTGTGGCTTTGCTTGCGGTGCATGGTTTCACTGTCCCCTTGCCACACAATATTGAGTATGTTGTTTGTGTACTCACCAGGCATTGGTATGTCTGTTAGACCATGGATGCTCTCTGGTGGTAGGATGTCCCGCACCTTCTCCTTCCAGGTCCTGAAGTAGACTGGTTTGGCAGGAGGGCCACCGCCAGTGCGCTGACTCAAGGCGTGATCTTTCTCGATGAGTTTCTTGACCCTCCTGCGCACGTCATAGCACCTGTTCTGGATATTGTCCTTTGTGCGCAACGTTGGTGCTTGTGCGTTCACCTTGTCCACAATCCTCGCCCACATCTTTGTTTTCTGTGATATGGGGGTCCTTTGGACCAATGTACCAAACAAATGTGGCTCTACTCTGATGTCCTCGTCTACCAGCACTTCTAACTCACTATCTGTGAACTTTGTATTCTTCTTAGGGGGCATGGTGATGGGTGGTGGTAGTGAGTGATGTGTGTGTGAGGGTGCAAGTGAGGGTGGGTTAGTGTTGGTTTAGCTAGCTGTATGTGTGAGTGCTTTTGGTGAGGTGCTGATGGTGTGTGAGTTGTGTGATGGGTGAGTTGTGAGTGTGTCTGTGTTTGCTGTGTGATGGTGTTTGCTGCTGGCTGTATCTCCTATTTACAAAGGATCATGGTAGTGATTGATGTCCTTTATATAGGTGGAGTTGTGGGTGTGTCTTTGTCCCAGGTTTTTTTTGTGATATTTATTGGCTTTGACATTGCTTGTTTGGTCCTTTTTTTGTCTTTTTTCCTTTGGGTTTTCTAGACATGAAGGAGACGTTCTTCTGACCGAGACGGTGGCTGATGTTGGCTTGTGCGGGCTTCTCCGCCTCGTTCACGCTGACTATCTTCTGTATTTCATACGTGTCGGTCGCGGAGATCTCTATTACTTGTGGGCCCGGTTTTCGGGGCGTGTCGGTCATGCGGCTTGGGCTCCATGCGAGTCGGTCTGGGTTTACACACATTGCATCGTACCGCGCGGGTCAGACATCGTGGGTACGCGTCGGTCGGGTTCATTCCAGTTTCGTGTCGGTCGGTGAAACTCGCGTCATTTTTCCAGCCGGGTCACTATTTTACCTATGGCTCGGTCGTACAGCTTGTATTCCGTACGTGTCGGTTGTAATTCACACGTGTTGCATCGTACTGCACGGGTCGTACGGCGCTGGTCCATGTCGGTCGGTCTCCGGTCCGGGTCCGTGTCGGTCGGTTTGTTTTGTGTCTGGAATCAGAATCGGTCCCAGAGAAAACTTTTAAATGTTTCTAAGTATTATACTTTTAATGACTTCTGTTGTCTGATCTACATCTAATGATTGCTTGGCTCATGATTTGGCTCTTGGAACCACAATAGACCCCTGGTTTGGCTCTCCCCAAGTCGGCCAGTGTCTCTCTAAAAAATGTAATGTCTCCTACATCCCTGTTTCAGGGCCCCTCCCCTCACCACATTCTGCAGGGGGGGCTATTATTACACCACTGGCTCTAGGGTACCATGATCATTTCAAAGGGTCATATATCTAAGTGAGTGCCTTGAAGAGACCAGTCTTGGGCTTATTTTCTGATTTGCTGGAGGATCCGAGCACTTTCGCTGTTGAGGGGATCTGAATTCTGAATCCAGGGCCCTAGACCGTTGATAGAGAAGGAGATTTTTTCCCATTTTGAATCCTGTTGACTATTTATTTCTCTGGCAATGCCTGGGATGCTAGTATAAAACTGTCCTCCTGAGGTATATGGCTATGCATGTGTGTAAGAGTAGCTAATGTGTTGCCACAGTAGCTAACTGTGAAAGGAGAATATGTTAATGTTCCTCAGCTCGCATGCCAAACAGTTTATGGTATAGATTAAGAGGTACAGAATATCTTGTCTTCCAATCCATACTTTAAAGAACGATTTTCTATGTTTTGGAATAATATTAATTCTGCTTCCTTGTTTTGATTTGGAAGTTAGTTCCTATGTCGATGACATACTTTGGTGTGCATTTCAGTCCTAGGTTCTACTGTTGCACTGTTTTCTGTTTTTGCAATTTTGCGTGAACTCGTCCCAAATGTATTGAAGTGCTTTATATATGCAGCAATAACATTATAAAAGGTCTGATTACATTTGTTTATGTTTGTTTTCTTTAGGCACGGGGGATTTGACCCCATACTTATCAAGGTTTTGAGTCACCCTTGCACCATGCAAAGGGATGCAAGGGCAATGCAAAACCTAAATGAGATTTATTAAACCATGGAGGGACATTTTGTGTAGCCCTGCATGGCTTGATAAATCTAGAGTAATGCACAGTAGTGCAAACTGTTACTCTGCGGCAGGAAGGCATGCCATGGGTGGAGCGCGGGTGCTCCCACACGGTTCAGTGACTAAATATCAAGGGACATAATATAGAATGCCCAAAATATCGACTCCAAAATATAGAAGTACAGAATATAGAATCCCTATCTGCAATATAGAATGTTAAAATATAGTTAGCTAAAATATCACATTTTTTAAATGTATTTAAAATAATATAAAAGTAATTCAATATTAAAAACAAATAAATAAAACATACTTAAAATAATATAAAAAAGCTTAAAATGTATAAATAATGAATGTAATGTAAAAAAAAGTAGAGATTTTGTTGGATAGCGAGAGCGTAAAAATTACTATTCCCACTCCAGTGAGTGCAACAGTAGGGAAAACGTTGGATAGCATAGGGGTAAAAGTTACTATTCCCACTCCAGTGAGTGCAACAGTAGAGGGAGCGTTGGATAGTGTAGGGGTAAAAATTACTATTCCCACTCCAGTGAGTGCAACAGTAGGGAAAATATTGGATAGCGTGGGGGTAAAAATTACTATTCCCACTCCAAAGAGTGCAACAGTAGGGAAAGCATTGGATAGCGGGAGGGTAAAAATTACTACTCCCACTCCAGAGAGTGCAACGAGTAGGGAAAGCGTTGGATAGCGGGAAGGTAAAAATTACTTTTCCCACTCCAGTGAGTGCAACAGTAGGGAAAGCGTTGGATAGCGTAGGGGTAAAAATTACTATTCCCTCTCCAGTGACTGCAACAGTAGGGAAAACGTTGGATAGCGTAGGGGTAAAAAGTTACTATTCCCACTCCAGTGAGTGCAACAGTAGGGAAAGCATTGGATAGCAGGAGGGTAACAATTACTACTCCCACTCCAAAGAGTGCAACAGTAGGGAAAGCGTTGGATAGCGGGAAGGTAAAAATTACTATTACCACTCCAGTGAGTGCAACAGTTGGGAAAGCGTTGGATAGCGTAGGGGTAAAAATTACTATTCCCACTCCAGGGAGTGCAACAGAAGGGAAAACGTTGGATAGCGTAGGGGTAAAAATTACTATTTCCACTCCAAAGAGTGCAACAGTAGGGAAAGCGTTGGATAGCGGGAGGGTAAAAATTACTATTCCCACTCCAGTGAGTGCAACAGTAGGGAAAGCGTTGGATAGCGGGAGGGTAAAAATTACTATTCTCACTCCAGTGAGTGCAACAGTAGGGAAAGCGTTGGATAGCGGGAGGGTAAAAATTACTATTCCCCCTCCTGAGAGTGCAACAGCAGTGAAAGTAATGATTTAATATTAAAATAAGATTAAATGAATACCAATAAAAAAGTTAATTAAAAATAATTACCAATTAATATCAATTAATTACCATTTAAAAAAATGTAATTACAATTAATAGAAATTAATTACCAATTAATAATTATCAATTAATTATCAATACATATAAATAAAAATTCATATTTATTTTACTACAATTAATTTACTTCCCACCCAATTCCCCTATAAACCCAGAACCCACTCCCAATAATAAAAAATACAATTAACATTATCAATTAATCAATTAATAAAAATTAATTAGCAATTAATACAAATTAATTACCAACTAATAATTAACTATCAATGAATTATCAATACACATAAATAAAAATTAATATTTACTTTATTACAATTAAATTACTTCTCACCCAATTCTCCTATAAACTCACAACCAGCTCCTAATAATAAAAAATACAATAAACATAGTTATCAATTAATCAATTAATAAAAATTAATTACCAATGAATACAAATTAATTACCAATTAATAAAAATGAATGACCAATTAATAATTAATTATCAATCAATTAATTATTAATACATTTAAATAAAAATTAATATTTAATTTACCATAATTAAATTACTTCCCACTTTATTCCCCTATAAACCCACAACACGCTACGGAATTAAAGTACGCAAAAATTTAATTACATAACATTCATTACTTTAAAAAAATTAAACATATATTACAAAAATAATACATAATTTTAACACATATACTACCATACATAACACTAAAAATGTTTTCGATATTATGGTAATCTATGTTTTTTAATTCGATATTATGGAAATCGATATTTCATACCCCAATTTCGATATTCTGTCCTATCTATATTTTGGTAATTCGATATTCTGTGCTATCTATATTTTAGAGTCGATATTCTGCCCTGTCTATATTTTGGATTCTATATTTTGATCGTTTACCCTCCCACATATCCACCCATGCATTCGGCCACATTCACAGATTTACTAATGGTGGTAGACCTGTGAATGTATTAGAATTGGATGCCTCTCCACTCGAAGCTCAACAAGAAGAAATATCTTTATTTATTCGCATTGTTTCCTCTTTCTAAAGATTGTTTATAAGCAGGTAGGTGTCCCTACCGGTGCAAAAACAACCCTACCTACAACACGAGCACCTTTGCAAGCTGGTGCAAGGGTGCCGGCGTTGGCACTAGGGAGAAGTTTGTGCCCCTGCTCAGGCAGAGTGCTGGAATGTGCTGTATAATGTTAAATATATAATGTTAAATACAGCACATTCCTGTCCTTTCCATTTCATGCAGCCCAGCAAGGTGACTTGCTGCGCTGCATGTGAATTTGATCAATAGGCCCCTCGATGATTTGCCCAGAATCACAGGATGTTGAGTCGACGCCGAGAATGGAACCTGGTCCCCCAGTTTCAAAGTCGGCAGTTCTGGCCTTAACGCTACTTCTTTTCCCACTGATTTGGATGTGTGTTCCTTCTATAAAGGACCCTTGTTGCAGTACAGTGTGAACAAACTCCTAAGGATTGTTCTCTTCTGTTTGTATAGCTAAAAAAAAAAAAAATGTTACTCCGATCAAAAAGAACCTTCAGCAACAAGCAGCATAGCAAAAACGTGTACTTAGTTAAACAGTGTTTTTCTTTAAAGAGAGGAATACGCGTTAGTGTAAGTAAGGTTAGATGTATTTAAAATAACGTTGTTATCTCAAGTGTAACATAAATAATTCAGGCTCCCATGCCACCGAAAGCCATGAATCTAAGCTCTACACATACTTGCAAGTCAGCATGAAATGAGCCACCCTGCAGATTTGTAATCTGATATGCCAGTAGGTTACAAAGAGCTGCAGCAGGACTTGAGTAAAGGGGTCATAGTAATGAGATTTTCCCTTCTCGAGTATTTCTAATTCATGAGGATGTGCTTTATAATCCTCATTAGGATCTTGCAGCTGAACGCCCTTACTATAGAAAATGTACATCTTTGCACTGCCTTGCTCGCAGGCGCGGGGGCACGGTATATATCTGTCATTGTGCAGTACTTTTAATTATCACGTTTTCTTTCACTAACTTTTTAGAAATTGTTGCAGTGAATGGTAGAACAACACGTTCATAACTTTCATAGATATAACATGTGATGTCCAGAAACATAGCGGGAATATTAACGCCCGCTAAAAGCATTTAGTAAAAATACAGTGTTGCATTTGTACGAGCCACTTAGGCAGCGAGTTCTCTGAAAATGATGTAACGGAGAGATCCTTCCTCATTGGCCAAGGTTGAGTATACCGAAAGCAATTACGTTAGATTGACTCCCAGTGTCAGATTTGAGGAAAAAAAGGAACCCACTTGCAATTGTTCTTTTTAATTTACAGAAATTAACTGCATTTCTCATCGTGATATATTATTACATCCGTCAATACTGCAGAAGATGAATGACGCAATTTCGGACAGTCTACTACGGACGTTTCATGTGCCAGACATGCCGATGTTGTACGTCTGTGCCGCGTCACTTGCCGTACTTGGGGGCATATTAACAAGGAACAGGGAAAATTAACGCTAAGGGCGCTTAGAGTTAATTTTTTTAACGCCTGCTATCGCTGAATAATATCGCCGGGTTTTCGCGTTATTAACAACGCTAACCGCGTAGGCGATAAAAAATCCAGCGATAGCGGCATTTTGGGAGGGTATCGCTGGCAATGCAGCGATAAAACTACAAGGATAGGGATATCCGTGTTGATAGCCCATGGTGGATTTAGACATGTAATCCACCTTCCATGGGATTACATGGCTAAATCTGAAAATTAGCAGACGTAAAAATGCAGCGTTAACCGTGGTTAGCAGTGCTTTTTTTGTCTCTAACAGAGTTAGCGTGAAGCTTGATGATAGGAGAAATGTCGCTTAGCGACATTTCTCCTATTATTTTGCTCTGGAACGCCCACTGTGCATATCATTAGAGATGCAAAGGGAAGCCTAGTGAAAAAGGATGCTAGCATCCGATTTTGCATGTTAGCACCCTGTTGTTGATAGGGCGATATTTTTATCTCTGCTTTTTTGGCTTTTAAATAGGGGTGGGCGGAATTTGCGAAATTAACTTTCGCAAATTATCGCGAAAATGTTTAAAATTATCGCAAACATGCGGAAATATCGCGAAGATGCGGAAGTTTTTTTCCGGCATATTCGCGAGATTTTCTGCATGGTTGCGGGTCACCAACTTACCCATGTGGTTGCTTGCGGGAGCGGCCATCTTGTTTTGAGTTGTCTCGCGGTGCATGATCGCGAGAAGAAAGACGTGATCGCGCGACGCATGATGTCACTGCGGGCGCGAACTGACGCGAGACAGCGCAAATGGCTAAAAACAAGACAACATCTCATGGAGAACGCGACCGGATCAAGAAAACTTGTCGGCGAACGCAGGGATTCAGGTACGGCGATCGCGCGCGCGCGAGAATGTATTATTTTACAGCGCGAGCAAGAAACAAATTATCGCCAAGCTGCGGAAACCTGAATTTTTGACATTTTTGCGCTCTCCGCGGAACGCGAAAATGTCAAATTATCGCAATTTCCGCAAACGGAACGAAATTTTCACCAGGCCTACTTTTAAAGCCAAAAAAGCGGAGATAAAGCACTTGTTGATATGCCCCTTGATTACGTCAATGCCCTGCTGAAGAGCGGAACGGGAACAGAGGGCATTCCAAAGCTGGGCCCTCGCTCCTAGGCTTGATTTCTTAAAGTTTGCAATTTTAAACAAGGAGAGAAACAGAAATTAAAACATGTGAGGAAGCAAGACGTTCTGGCTGAACTTTTCGGCCATGCATACGGCAGATAATCTGAAAGTGAATCTCCTGTTTAATGGGAAGCCTCAGACATACCGTTGTTTTTCTAGTAAAAAAACATAAGCAGGGCGGTCATGTATTTTTCTCAATTGCCTCTCTTGAGGAATGAAAAGGAATATCGTCATCTTCTGAATATCTGAGTTGAGGCTGTGATCAAACCAGACATCTGGATTTTCTGGCTTCAACGGGTGTATTGCCCAGCGTGGATGGCTAACACCTCCCAGAACAGACGTAGGCGCCAAGCATCAGGATTTCAGTCCTACTGTCATTTAGTAGACAGAATTTCCGTTTATGATTTATTTAGAAACCTCTACCAATACTGTCATTGATGACGTAATTTAAAAGTGGCATGGATGTGAACAGAAATGAGCAACAAAGAGAACGTTTAAAAGTTGATGCATAAACGTAATTTGTCTCTGGTGCGACTGCTCTTCTTGAAACAAACCCAGCTATTCTTCTGCCTGCCTTAGTCAAGGATAGTGCTACCTGAAACTCCAACTCAAAATGTGCCAACTAGCCATTATAACAGAAGTGTCTCCCCGAAGAAAGGTTTACACATGTGTAGGATGCAGTAAGGGGACTTTAGACGAGTTGCCCAATTCGTTTCTCACATTGCCCCCCAGGTTTGAAATTAAATCCCTGCATAGCCCCTAAAACAAGGAGGCGGTACCTCCAAGCCAGTGAGGGCCTTAGCAAAGGAAGAAAGCTGTCATACCAATTAATGGCTCTTTACCTAGGAGAAATCTAGCTCTGATGGAGAAAGATAGAGAGGGAATGGTTTATTTTACCTTAATGATTGCTTTGCCTCAATCTTCACTACAAAGCATTCTATAAGCTCCGAGACCCTTGTCCAATGGGAAGATACAGCAAACAAAGATGATACAACATAGAGAAATAGAAACAACACTCAAACATGATAATAACTCTTGGATTCCTCCAATCCGGAACAAGAGCATTAGTATATATCATCAAAATATTGTTTTAAAACTATAGGGAGACTCAAATATTGTGCCACACATATTGTTATGTCGATCATATCGTGGGCAAAATGTACAGACAGGTGAGAATATCTGGGTTTTCTTAAGTCTTTTATATTGTATTTTTTTTAATATATATGTAAATAACAATTGTTGTTTAATTTTTTCAGTTGAGTATTATTAGTTTTAGTAATACTAGGGGGCCGATTCCAATCATGGAAAAAGGCTGAACGAATAGTCGTACGGAGCGTTTCCTCCGTACGACTCGTACCAGGTAAACTCATTCTACAACCTAGGAAGTACGATTCCTACAGAAAGCCTTTTTCTGTACGAATCGTACAAAAGACCATACAGCAAAAAAATACCCACGATTCCGATCCGGAACTGCTTGTACGCGACGTCTGCACGTATTTCAGCAGCGTTTTCCGGCCCAGCAAGTACGATTCGTACCGATGTCACTACGTACCTCGCTGTGTCTACGGGAGCGAAAAACTGCCGGGAAAGCAGAACCCTACGCCACTGAGCCCCGGTACGCGACGTACAGCCATGAACCCCATCGTAAGGGTCATCCCGGTCCTCTTGGCCTACGACCTGGTGCAACACACCCGACGCACACGCCGCAAAAGGTGAGAACAACATGTGTGGGTACGGTGCGTACCACACGTACCCCTACGGCGCCATGACAACAGTGGTAGGGACCGTACCCACGCATGAATACGTGGGTACGGTGCGCACCCCTACGGCCCCATGAGTCCTCAGGTACGGACCGTACCCACGCATGAATACATGGGTACGGTGCGCACACCTACAGCCCCATGAGTCGTCAGGTATGGACCGTACCCACGCATGATTGCGTGGGTACGGTGCGCACCGCTATGGCCCCATGAGGCCTCAGGTACGGACCGTACCCATGCATGAATACGTGGGTACGGTGCGCACCCCTACGGCCCCATGAGTCCTCAGGTACGGACCGTACCCACGCATGAATACGTGGGTACGGTGCACACCCCTACGGCCCCATGAGTCTTCAGGTACGGACCGTACCCACGCATGAATGCGTGGGTACGGTGCGTACCCCTACGACCCCATGAGTCCTCAGATACGGAACGTACCCATGCATGAATGCGTGGATACGGTGCACATCCCTATGGCCCCATTAGTCCTCAGGTACGGACTGTACCCATGCATGAATGCGTGGGTACGGTGCGTACCCCTACGGCCCCATGAGTACTCAGGTACGGACCGTACCCACACATGAATGCGTGGGTACGGTGCGTACCCCTACGAACCCATGAGTCCTCAGATACGGACCGTACCCATGCATGAATGCGTGGGTACGGTGCACACCCCTACGGCCCCATTAGTCCTCAGGTACGGACCGTACCCCTACGGCCCCATGAGTACTCAGGTACGGACCGTACCCACGCATGAATGCGTGGGTACGTTGCGTACCCCTACAGCCACATGATTAATCAGGTATGGACCGTACCCATGCATACATGCGTGGGTACGGTCCGTACCACACGTACCCCGTTACAGCAGCAGGAAATGTTGGATACGAGGCATACACATGCAAGAAATGTGGCCATAGAGGACTGACCCAGCATGTTACCTACAAATTGTTGTGTGTGTAGGTCCTGGCCAGCAGTGTACAGCTCCAAGGGGGTGCGTGGGTGTGTGCAGAGGCCTCCCAGCAGTGCCCAGACAAATGAGGGGTGGGTGCAGTGGCCTCCCAGCATTGCCCAGACATATGAGGGGTGGGTGCAGAGGACTCGCAGCAGTGCCCAGACATATGAGGGGTGGGTGCAGAGGACTCCCAGCAGTGCCCAGACATATGAGGGCTGGGTGCATATCACTACCAGCAGTGGACAGACATATGAGGGCTGGGTGCATATCACTCCCAGCAGTGGAAAGACATATGAGGGGTGGGTGCAGAGGACTCCCAGCAGTGTCCAGACATATGAGGGGGGGTGCAGAGGACTCCCAGCAGTGCCCAGACATATGAGGGGTGGGTGCAGAGGACTCCCAGCAGTGCCCAGACATATGAGGTGTGGGTGCAGAGGACTACCAGCAGTGCCCACACATATGAGGGGTGGGTGCAGAGGACTCCCAGCAGTGTCCAGACATATGAGGGGTGGCTGCATACCACTCCCACCAGTGGACAGACATATGAGGGGTGGGTGCATATCACTCCCAGCAGTGCCCAGACACATGAGGGGTGGGTGCATATCACTCCCAGCAGTGGACAGACATATGGGGGTGGGTGCATGTGACTCCCAGCAGTGCCCAGACATATGAGGGGTGGGTGCAGAGGACTACCAACAGTGCCCAGACATATGAGGGGTGGGTGCAGAGGACTACAAGCAGTGCCCAGACATATGAGGGGTTGGTGCATACCACCCCCAGCAGTGGACAGACATATGGGGGTGGGTGCAAATGACTCCCAGCAGTGCCCAGACATATGAGGGGTGGGTGCAGAGGACTACCAGCAGTGCCCAGACATATGAGGGGTGGGTGCAGAGGACTCCCAGCAGTGCCCAGACATATGAGGGGTGGGTGCATATCACTCCCAGCAGTGGACAGACATATGAGGGGTGGGTGCATATCACTCCCAGCAGTGCCCAGACACATGAGGGGTGGGTGCATATCACTCCCAGCAGTGGACAGACATATGGGGGTGGGTGCATGTGACTCCCAGCAGTGCCCAGACATATGAGGGGTGAGTGCAGAGGACTACCAACAGTGCCCAGACATATGAGGGGTGGGTGCAGAGGACTACAAGCAGTGCCCAGACATATGAGGGGTTGGTGCATATCACTCCCAGCAGTGGACAGACATATGAGGGTTGGGTGCATATGACTCCCAGCAGTGCCCAGACACATGAGGGGTGGGTGCATATGACTCCCAGCAGTGCCCAGACATATGAGGGGTGGGTGCAGAGGACTCCCAGCAGTGCCCAGACATATGAGGGGTGGGTGCATATCACTCCCAGCAGTGCCAAGACACATGAGGGGTGGGTGCATATCACTCTCAGCAGTGCCCAGACATATGAGGGGTGGGTGCATATCACTCCCAGCAGTGCCCAGACATATGAAGGGTGGGTGCAGAGGACTCCCAGCAGTGCCCAGACATATGAGGGGTGGGTGCAGATCCCTCCCAGCAGTGCCCAGACATATGAGGGGTGGGCGCAGAGGACAACCAGCACTGTCCAGACATATGAGGAGTGGGTGTAGAGGACTCCCAGCAGTGCCCAGACATATGAGGGGTGGGTGCATATCCCTCCCAGCAGGGCCCAGACATATGAGGGGTGGGTGCAGAGGACTACCAGCAGTGCCCAGACATATGAGGTGTCTGTGCATATCACTCCCAGCAGTGCCCCACTCCCAGGAGGATGGATGCCATTCACACATTCACACACTGCATGACACACCACATGTGGGTGTGAGGACATACAACACATGTATACCCACCCATGGCGGATTCCCCACAATACACACCCGGATTTAATGCCAACAGACTGTATAGTCATGGAAATGCATACTAAAATAAGTTAGCCAAGGGGACCACACACTGTCACGCACATCACAGGAGTGATAGGAATGTCCAAGTGCTGGTCCAGCCACCCAGATGATGTCTCTCATGTAAGGAATAGAGTCCACTGCCACTAGATACAATGCCCACAATTGTGAGTCAGGTGCCCAAATACCCTGCATTACACGTGCCATTTGTGTGTTAGGCCGTGATTACACACATGCATAGTGCTGAAAAGGGCCAATTACTCCCTGATGCCATTCCTACATACACAAAACACAAGTACTGTGACTGGCAAGGATGGCACAGACGAGTTAGCAGGAGACATTGGTGAGTATGCATGGCCATTGGTGAAGGGATCCGTCACCAACAAAGGATATGTTGACATAGGTTAGCACAACAATTGTGCAACTGTTTGCAGGGAACATGTCACGTGCCACAGAGGAAGGAACACTTCCTGGGACAATGTCTCACAATCCAAAATAACAAACACAACAAATTAATATTTTCACAGACAATGAGATGGCACACAGACACCATGGTCCACCTCATGACCATCATACTAAAACATTTCTCAGAACCCTAACACATTACCAGAACACCAACTTCATGGGAGTCGTCACCAACATCAAGTACCTGAAATGCAATAGTGTGGAAACTAAAAGAAAAGGTTTTATTCAGCACACAAACAAAAGAAGTTGTAATAAAACACTATTCACAAAGGCCAATGGCCAGTCCATAGATTGAGTCCAAGGGTGGACGGATGCGAGTGTGTCCAACCCTACCTTGCCTGCACAAAGTCACCTCAAGGGTTGTTGGCCGGGGGGGGGGGCATCATCAGTGGGAGTACCAGTCACCGCAGGGACAGGAGTGGGTTGGGTAGGTGTGGTGGGTGCAGGGCTGGACGTATCCACCACAGGGGGTGGTGCAGCACCAAAGGTGTCCAGAGTAACCCCTGCACCGGAACGAACACCAGGACCAACGGAGGGGGGGGGTGTCCGAGGGATGGGGTGCAGCGCTCTTGGGGGAGGTGGTGGACATGGGGGAGACTCAACTCCCCTGGCCGGAGACTTCCTCAACTGCTTGCGGGGTGGTGTCACAGTGGGGCTGAGGGACTGACTAGCCCTGTCGGTCACTTTGGGTGATGTCTTGGCAGGGGTTCTAAGGGGAGTGGATTTGGAGGAAGTGGGTTGTGAGGACTGCGGACTCTGACTGTGGCTGCGTGTCTGCCGTTTGCCCCCAGACCCTGTGGGTGTGACTACATCTCCCTGAGTGTGCGTGCCAGGAGGTGTGCGCTGTGCCTTAGTTGGGGGTGTGCTGGATGTGTCTGTAGTGGTGTGTGCCTGTGACTGTCTGTGTGTGCTTTGGACAGGCATGCGAGAGGGCAGTGTGGATGGGTCCGGGATAGGGGGGGGACGGAGCGCCTTCAGTGAAAAGTCCATGGACCGCAGAAACCTGCGTTGCTCAGTCATCGTTGATGACATGCCCTCCACGAACGACACCAACTGTGTGAGCAGTCTAGTGTGTTCATGCAGCATCGATGCCTGACCAACCTGCAACTGGTGCAGTGTGTCCACAGACTCTTCACTGAGGGCAGCAGGGGTGACTGGGGCAGGGGGTGCGGTGCCTGGTCCAAAGGAGACACGGTGGGACCCTGCATGGACAGAAGGGACGGGAGCAACTGGGAGGGCGGAGATGTCAATGGAGGAGGCGGGTACAGATGGTGGGATGCTGCCAGACTTTTACAACAGATTTTGGCTATAGGACCTAATGGACACTGAAACACAATTATAAATGAGAACGAAAGTTAAAAATAAATGATAACAAGTACATACAATAACATTGTGCATATCGTTGATGTATATCTATCTAATGGATGCAGATAGAAATAATGAAAGCTCAGACTGGGTAACTGAGAAGGGAAAAGGGGAAAGAAGGGATAGCGAGGAAAGTACAAGATGTGAAAGAGAAAGAACTCAAGTGTATGAGTAGTTAGACATCTAGGAGTGCAGAATTGAGACTAAAACAGATGAGTGTTTATAGTAGATAGTAATGGAGGAGGAGAACAGAGTAAGTAGATGCTAAGAAGATAAACAGTGCTTACTTCTAGTTTGCAGCCTAGCGGGCACATGAGGTGTGGAATAATTATCAGGAAAATGGATCTAACGGCCTGAAATAATCAAAGGCAATATATAAGGAAAAATAGTAATTGTAAGAGAAATAAACAGCTGAATATGAAGTTCTAGTTAGGTACCTGGTATTAGATGCAATGCTAATATTGATATGGTGTCACAATAAGTTGAAAAGAGGATCAAGAGTGTTATCGGAGGATATCGTAGAACCTACAATTGTAATAAGGTACATTTATTTAGATATTAATGCAGCTACATAAAGACGCAAGATTATTGTTAGTCTCTATATGGGATTACATATATGTACCTGTTCTGTGATGTAGGTAAATATAAGATGTAAAGGTAAAATTCTTTTTATTTGATAAAATCGATGATAGTTCGTGAGTTCAGGATATTTTCTCTGTAGAAAGTAATTCTGAAATGGGAAACCCGGAATGTAATGTTACGATGGTAGGCGTCTATGAATGTCATTAATACTTAATGTCTTGTATATTTCCGTGTTTACCTTTTTATAAAGTTGTCTAGGGGATATTCAGCGTATGATGTTCAAGAAGATGCCGTTTGGATGACAGGCGTCTTTATGATGAAATAGATATCCTGGATAAAAAGGAAAAAGAAGGACATGGATAGCTACAAAGAGTGTGTATTTTATAAATATTTAAATGCCCAGGTAGGCCAGATTTAACTAGACACGATTGGGTCTATAAACTCAGATCTATTTATAATGATCTTTCAAAAGATGAAGTAATTTGGGGCCAACCAGAGGCAGAGAAATGTTCATCAAAGATGAGTCTGTGCACGTGATATAATGGACCAATGTTACAGTGTCAGAGGTCTGTACTCAAAATGAGTGTTTGATCTACTTTTTATCTAGGGGATATAGGGGTTTACAGATTGAACTCTATGGTGCTGGAGGTGTTCTTTTACCTAATCAACGAAGAGATGAAATATCAGTTACTTTTCCATTGCTACGAGCTCAGTTATAGGCCGAATGGATAAACGGCGATAGTGGGATTATCATACATTTAAATATTGCAGTTGCGCTAATGAGGTTGAGTAAAACTAATCTCAGATACTAAAATCTATGCCCCTGTTTTATTTTCGCATTTGTACAGGGAGCAGAATTTAATGCTATACTGTCTTTTAGAATCCTTTTTATACAGATGTGGGTTCCAACCTACACAAAGTAATCAGTGTAAAAAATCTCACATAACCGTTTAAATGTCTCATGTAAATCAGCGGACAGTAATCATTTTTACAATGGGCCGGCTTCTGCAGTGAATGACAGTTTGTTGTTTTCAACATTTTCTATGTGAAGAAGAAGAATGTATGAGAAAAAAGAAAATTCCAAGTCAGATGCCTTGAAATGGCCAAAACAAAATGCATCATATTCAAATTTTGAACAAATTTGGTTGGATTGTGCAATTGTTTTCATCCTTAATTTGTTTAACTTTTATTTCAAATTGCGAGATTAATTCTTTGACCAAACTTGATACACGCAGCAGAAGAAACATTAAAAATTGCTTTTTTAGGAAAAATGTAAAGAAAGTGTTTTTCACATTTCTGACGAAGACTCCAATTGTAATTGAGCTCTAGAAGTTCTGGTAATAAAATGTTCTCTTCCTTCTTTAACACAGAATAACAATGTGAAGGTCCTTCATAAATTATGCTCTCAAGTTATATACCCTTCCTTTCTCTTCTTCCTCCTTAAGTCCACATTTCAATAACGGCATGCAGGATCAATATGCATATTTCATTACAAAGACTGCAATTTATAGCTTCGTTCGTCTTGGGACTGATTTGCACAGTGAAAAGATAGCGTAATTGTGCCGCTAAAATATAATTTTAGGTGTAAATATAATTTTAGAAGTAAGGAAGGGAATCTAGTATTTCCTATGTATTTCCAAAGTTACTTCTCATTTAATACAGAGGGAATGTACGGCTTATATACAAAGACACGCTGCTAATAGTGTTTACAAATTGTGCACTGACAAATTTGAACCTGTCTCTGATTTGGTATTGCACCTATGTACTAACAGGTCACGTTCCAAAATCTTCAATCGCAAGGGGTAGCAGAATGGCCTTCATAATGAATGATAGCTAGGCAAGGCCGCTATCTGTGACACCCTTTGATTTATTACAAACACAGGTTATGGTGACCTGCAAGTAACAACAGACCACCATTCCTGCATTTTCATTCTTAAGCGGGATATTTTTTTTGATACCGCCCATGGTTTTTAAAGGAACAGGGTTTTTTTATTTTTTTATTTATAAGTTCTCATTTGGGGACACATTATTAAGATCAGCTTCCCCTGTCTAGTGACACAATTCCCAAATGGGATGCTGTCCAACAGAACAGCTTCCCATGTGCGAGTGAGTTACCCCATCCTTGGAGGAGCAGCAAACCTTCAATAGTTTGCAACAGCCATTGCAGTCAGAAACCATTGATGCTTCTCATTGCCATTCACTATTTGAAGGCCCTATGTCCCTTCCTAATTACAAATTGGACTAAGTTGATAAACCCATTTTGTAATTTGGAAAGGCTGTACTGAATCACAAAATGTGTGTACAGATAACAAAAAGCCATTTTGCAGTTGCAAACTCTGCAATTTTTCATATTGCAGGGTATGCAACCAGAATATGGTTTTGTAGATAAAGTCAATAACAAGAAAGAGGAGACTTGATTTATTCTTAATTTTTCGTAATGTGCCCATTTTATGAATCCCTGAGATTTTGAAGAAGGCCTTTCAACAGGGCAGGGCTTGACATTAAGTTCATTGGTCATTCCCTGCAGCCTAGAGCCTTTGGAGGCGCAATTCTAAAGGCATAGGCTCGCCTCTGAATCCTCTGTCACTCTCTCCAGCTAACCGTGGCGTATTGCTGCAGGCACAGCAGGGCTGTGAGAAGGTGGTTCTGACCATCTAAGCCGACCTGATTTTTTGCTTTTTTGAACACCTGATTTTTGAGATTTTACTGTGGGAGAGCTTCATAAACTGGGACTCATCCAAGGTAAAACCATCATAAAATGGACTGCATGTGGTTTTTACCAGTGTCCGCCTCCTCGGATAAGGGAGCTGTTCTGCAGCCAGGGCAACGGGCTGGTTACATGTCGACACGTGCGCAAACGTGTGTGCACCCCTGTAAGGGCTGTGCGGGGGAGATTCCTGTTGTGCGCAGCCTAAGAGATGGGTACAGATAGAATGGTGGAGAAGGGAAAATGCAGAGTTGGGTGGTGACATGGAATTGGTCTTATAATGTGGCGGTACACATGTAAGGCATAGTCAGTGTGCTTTACTGTTTCACTGGAGGAGCACTCCATCATACTCCTAAGGAGAAGAAGACCATATTGGGTAGTTTCAGTTCCCTTGGACCTACAAACTCCAGACACACACCAAAGTACACGGTAAGTTGTGTGAAAGGAACCATTCTGCTATGTCCAAAGGCATATGCGTACTGCTTATAGGTCATCCAGAAATGTCATACTCCTCTGACTCAGCTCAGAACCAGAGCTCAGGCCTTGTGTGACCCTGCCAGGCTGGAATAATAACCTTCTTCGCCAAGCTGTAGCATCAGAGGCTTAGCCCTTCACTGCAAGCATTCCCCAGGGCAGAGGTCTTCTCTTCAAGAGGGAGAGATGGGGTGAAGCTGCTAGACATGGCTCAGCAGCTGTCACCCGGTCCCATCCACCAGGCCTTCTCCTGGCCCTGATGTCAGCAAGTGGGGGAAGGGGGCTTTGCAGAGACCATGTGACATGGGACCCCTGGATGCTGCCATCTTGAAGTATCCCAGAGGCCTGTTCAGGAAGGAGGGATCAGAGGAAGAGAGGTGATGTGGCACTGCAGGATAGGGCAGAAGTGCCTTCCTGCCAAGCCCCTCCACTTTTTCTTAAAAGGTCTTGCACAGGAAGCGGAGCCCTCAGAAGGGTGTGGTCTTGCTGAGGCAGACGGACACTGGAGGCTGGCGCCATGCAGTTGGAAGTAGGACACCCTGACTGACCCCAGGACTTCTTCCTCTGATCTTCCCCATCCTATCTAAATATGTTTTGGATTACTAGGCTTTTTGAATGACAGATCAAATATATGAGCTGAGAAAGGAAGCTCTAAAACGTCAATGGGGTAATACACCTTTGCAATATCTGTGTAATGGGTTTGGTACACTGCATACATTAGGGGTTGCATAGTTTGGGTGACATTATAAAGGCCAATATAATAATCAGCTTTACTAATGATACTTCTGCTCGAAATAGGTTTCAGTCTGGTTGGTTAAGGAGAACATATTTAATGCCAGTAATTTCCTAAAAACTACTGATGGAATAGTGTTCTGAATGCAGTTTATGTACATTGTGATATGTCTGTGGCACAAGTGTAGATGCTGACCAAAGGAGCACTGTTGCTGGTCAGTGCCCAGTTGAACATGGAGAACACGTTCAGGGGTCTAGGTCAAAAACGTAGACTAGTTACTGTATTTATGTGGATTACAAGAAGATATATGGATAAGAAATTCAACTGATGAGTGAAAAGGACTTTTTTTTATAGCCTGCTCAGTAGCAGTTAAATATCTTCAAAGATGGTTGTTAGAAAACTGACACTGGTTTTTCAAGTCGGAAGAAGAATATGTAACTAGGAGGAACTATTTTGGGCTAAGCTGATTTACAATGTATAAAAAGTACTGGAGCTGACTATCCCCAGTCTAAGCATTTTTTCACAAATCTGAAATGTTTAGAAGGCAATATACTAGCACTAACTAAATATATATGAATATTTGGTTTTATAATGGGGTTTGCAATACTCATCATCCTTTCACATTTCTTTTTTACCATAATATAATTAATATGATTGTATAGTGGCTTTTTATAGCTTCATTTTATATTTCATTACATTTGACACAGCACTCGTGCATTTAACCATGGGAGTTTCCTCCTTTACATGGCAATGTGGTCCCATGCGCGTTGTATGTAACGCTTTTCCTATGAACATGCTCTGTATTAAAATTATGGTCATGGCAGAGGGTATTTTGTACACGTGTACCTCTGTGTAAGCACACAGTGCCCTATTCACTAAAAGATTTATGAATGGAGATTTACATCTTAATCTGAACGGACGTTTAGGTTCTCCGACCAGAGTGAAAAGGGGTCGGATTGAAGTTTAGGATCTGTTGTGTGTGCCAGGGCTTTCCTGGTTACATACATGTTACACACAAAACAGGCCTGCTTGTATGCCAACCTGAGCGTATGCAAATGTCAGGCTTAGGGCTTAGAAAACAACATTTTTTACGATATTATTAACTGTGAGTGTCAGAGTCTTCCATTATTTGCAGACATTATTTTCAGAGCTGTACGTTGACAACAAACTAGAGACATTACATGTTTAATTTCTCACAAAGTTGTAGGACTATGTGCAGTGGGCTGAGCTTCCTGGCCATCCACATCACATAAATCAGGCTTGAAAGAAAATAAAAAGGCAACATTTGCCTGTCTTCTATGTGCTTCTGTTACTGAAATATGATATGAGAAGCTGCACTGAAGTCCCCCCTCTCCTCTCCATATTAAATCATTGGACAAGAGGGTATGGCGAGTATCAAGGATTTAGGCGGGACAGACAGGAGTAAATGCTGAAGTACCATCATTCAACTGCAGAACCAATGGCATTTTGAGGTGTGCTTTGATGGTTTGACATATAACGGATTAGGAATTTCTAATAATCCTTTGGCCAATACAATACCCATGAGGCTGATAACTCATTGTTAGTAACCTAATGGCAAGTGAAGGGAGTGTAATGTAAATGTCTTGTGGTGTTTTTAATGTTCACCTTTTTTATGTTATGACTGCTGAGATTACTATGGTAATATCCATCATTTCGATAAATGTGATTTATATATGAATTGTACATACAAAATAACCTTTTACTGTAAAATATTAGTGTGGCTACTGTTTCTTGGGGTCATGGTGGAGCTCTGAATCAATACTCCTGCGCAGATTAGGGTTACAATGACCAGGTTGTCTGACTCATAACGCTTCTCATCCATATGAGCAAAGCTCATGGCGAGGAGTGAGAGGTACCTTCCTGTTTTCCTTTTCTCATAAGGGGGAAAGCTACATATAATTACTCTTGGGGTGTTGGAGATATATTCTGGTGTGCCTCGTCTGAGGAATAGGGTTCACAACAAAATGCCCACAAATGTACACATTTTGGGGTGTTCCACAGATTCCAAGACTAACTACACCTTGTAATGCTCACTTTCCATACCTTGAGAGGGATTTCCAACCACATAATCCCCATGTTAATTACTGGCAAACATAAAAAGTAATAGTTGGTCAAAATTACCTTTGTGAAAGGCCTCCACAGTATAGAGGAGGCCATATGATTTCCCATAATCCATCTGCACAGGAAGGGACATCACTGAATTTCCCATAATCTATCTGGACAGGGAATGTCATCACTAGATTTTACTCATCATCAATTTACACAGGAAGTGATATAATTAGTTTCTTGCCAAAATCGTATTTAAAAAAAAAAGTCAAGCAAGAGTACTTCAACTTCCATCATGAATCTGCACAGGATGTGACATCGCTGCATTTCCCATCGCCCATCTGAACAGAAAGTGACATCACTGCTTTCCCCCAAAACTGTCTTTTAAAGAAGGAGCCAGGTAAGAAAACTTCATTTTCTGTCATCCATCTGCACAGGAACTGGCATCACTGCATTTGCGAATATCCATCTGTACAGGAAGTGACCTCATTGTATTTTCCTTCATTCATTGACAGATGAAGTGATATTGATGCATTTCCCGTCATCGAACTGCACAGGAAGTGACATCATTGCCCTTCCCTTCATCCATTGGAACAGGAAGTGATATCACTGGCTTCCAGCTAAATCTGTTTGAAAAGAAAAGGCTATACAAAAAGACTTTATTTCCTATCATCCATCTACATATGAAGTGACATCACTGGATTTTTCTCATCATCATTGTGCACAGGAAGTAATATCACTAGTATCCTGCCCAAAAAGACTTTGAATGAAGACGCTAAGTAAGAGGACTTCATTTTCCATCATGAATCTGCATGAAGAGAGATCAATGAATTTCCCGTCATCCAGCTGCATAGGAAGTGACATTACTGTGACATTACTGTATTTCCCATCACCCATCTTAACAGAAAATGATATCACTGCCCCCCCAAACTATCTGTAAAACAAGAAGGCAAGGAGGAGGATTACATCTTCTATCATCCATCTGCACAGGAAGTGACATCACTGCACTTTCCATTATCCAGATATAAAGGAAGTGACCTCATTGTATTTTGCTTCATCCATGTTCACAGGAAGTGACATCAATGCATTTTTCGTCATCCACCTTCACGACAACCTGAACTTACCTGACAACCTGCAGAGCATTTTTGTGCTTCTACCCTTATCAGAGATATCAGAATAGAGTCTTCATCATCCACAGAGATATTACAGAATATGAAAAGGAAGAAAACAAGATAGGCTAAGCAGGTTTAACCTTTAAAGACATAATGTGGTGCTTTTTAGAATTGTCAGTATTTACCTAGGAACTTTACAAATACTAATATATCACTCCAGAAAGGGTACACATTGATGCCCGATTACTTGGGTAGGAACATTTATTCTACATAATATTTTAGTTAGAAACAGAAAATGTACTACATCATGGCACAATTCCATGATGCTTCCAGACAACAAGTCTGATACTTTTATTTGAAGCAACAAAACATAACCTGGGACACATTTCCGGACAATTGGAAAGAGTTATTGCATATTTTAAAATTAAGGTAATCAAGAGTGCTAAAATCACTATATGAGAAATTATATTTTTGAAGGCTGAATGCTAATAATATGTTCTATATTTGACATTGAGGGGAATCCAGTTTAAAAGATCTAAAATCATCATGCATCAGAAGGCCTTCCTCTTCAGTAATAAGGAGAGGTCGGTTGTAAGAAAAGCAGTTGCTGACAATCATTCATCAGCATCCCAAGAGTTCATTCACAATGACAGAAACAAATACAGGTAAGATGATAATCGATGTGACAAGAGAAGAAGCATTGAGCTTCAAGAAAGCCAAGTTGAGCCAAAAAAAACAATTACTTATGATAATTGCATTGTGTTCCCCCTGGAACAAAATCTGGTTAAAACCCCTAAGCCGTTCCCTAAGCCTGAATATACTCTCTTGATGGAAATCCAGTTCTCCGTCTAGGGAATCATGCATGAGGAGTTAGGCTCATATCATCTTTAAAATGATAGCGACACAGGCCCTGATACGGTAAGCGCTTGAGTCGTTTAGTAGTGACATCTTTACTTGGTGCTCTACCTACAGATTAGGGGTGGGCGGAATTTGCGAAATTCACTTTTGCAAATTATCGCGAAAATGTAAAAAATCTCCGTAAACACGCGGAAATATCGCGAAGATGCGGAAGTTTTTTTCCCACCCGTTCGCGGTATTTTCTGCGTGGTCGCGGCTCGCCAACTTACTCATGCAGTTGCTCGCGGGCGCAGCCATCTTGTTTTCACAGGTCTCGCTGTGCATGATCGCGAGAAGAAAGACGTGATCGCGCGACGCATGACGTTACTGCGGGCGCGAACTGTCGCGAGACAGCGCAAATGGCTACCAACAATCCAACATCTCGTGGAGAACGCGACCGGATCGGGAAAACATGTCGGCGAACGCGGGGATTCAGGTAAGGCGATCGCGCGCACGCGAGAATGTATTATTTTACAGCGCGAGCCAGAAAGAAATTATCGCTAAGCTGCGGAATGCAGAAATTTTGACATTTTCGCGCTTTCCGCAGATCGCGAAAATGCCAAATTATCGCAATTTCCGCGAACGGAACGGAATTTTGGCCCAGGCCTACTACAGATAACAGTATTAATATTCACCAAAATGCCACTGATAGACAACTTTTCTTGAAAGTCGCACCTACTTTAGACACCAAACACCTCAAGCACTGCTTGCACCACATCCAGACCCGAATGTCCAGCACCTTCCTCAAGCTCGGCTCAATCAAGGCAGATTTCATGTTAATTTCCAAGAATGATAAAAAAAGAAATACAAATATAGCTCAATGACATGGAACTTGTTTGCTTCCAACCTCAGCTTTCTGTGACATCCAAGTCTTGGATTCACCTTGGACACCAACCTCAACCTCAAGAAACACATTGCCAAAAAGCATAGATTGCCAGACACATGGTCTCGCTTAACCAAAAAAAGTGTAAACATTTCCTTAAAAATGCAACTTCTGAAAAGCTGTTCAAGCCCTCATACTCTCACATCTAGATAGTAGCAATGACCTGCTCTATGGCCTTGCAGACTCCACAATGGCACCTCCTACAGACAACTACATGCTGTAGCATGTCTCTTCCAGTGATTGAAGAAATATGATCACATCTTCCCCATTCTGATGGAACTATACTGGTTCCCATTGACAGCCCCCATCAACTTCAAAACTAGCAGCATATTTTACAAATCCATCACGAACTGCATCCCCACGTATCTTGCAGACAAGCTCACTATCTCTGGTGGTTCTTGGCCCATCCACATCAGCAGAGAGCAGACTAAGTGTAAAAATGAAAAAAAATAAGACAGCAAGCCTTTTCCATCTATACACCCAGAATTTGAAATCACATCTTTGTTTCCATCAGGATTGGCCCAATTTGCTTTAACTTAGGAAAGATTTGAAAACTCGCCTCTTTAAAGAACCCTACAATAGACGGTATTAACCATCAGTGTACCGTCATCCTTTTCTATTACTTGTTGACTTTGTGCTTGAGTTTGAACCACTACAGTTCTACATTGCCTTTAAACTAGGTATGAAAAATAGAAATACCATATTGTGAGGTCCTCCTCATCAGATGCAAACCTACCTCAACTTTTGCTTTAACTGTCTCCTTCTTTAGAAACTACCACCTAGCAATGGAACATTCCAAAACACCTTTCTATACACAGTTTCAAACCTGTTTACAAAAAATTCAGAACTATGCATATTTCTTTACCTTAACATATGGTTTGGCAAACCTAACATGTCCTATCTAAGAGCAATACTCGCAGGCTTAGACATGCTCAAATTACAACAGCTCATTCCCAACTCTACACATATTAAAGGCCACACATTAAATGTCATTTTTGGAAACTAAGACCAAGACACATTTTCAAAGAATTGAAACACAAGAGTCCACAACTTGTAGTTGGCAAAAGAAAGGGCTGGAAACCATTGAGGTACATGTTATTGAGCCAGGTTAGTACTGTACCTTGTTTATTGTTCATGGCAACTAACAGAAATTCAGTCTATGTTAGGGTGATCTTCAGGTAGTTGCTGCAGATCAAGGTCAGGATGATGTGTTAGATTTCTGAAGCAGGGGATGTCTTTCAAGTACAGTTGTGTATTATCAGCATATTGGTGAATCTTGATGGTGTTATCTGTGAGTACAGCACCAAGCAGCTCCATGTGTATTTAGAGGATGACCTTACAGGTGATAAGAGATCTTTTGTGATGAGATGGGCCTATGTGAACAAACTGGTATTGTTTGGAAACACAGGAAGTGAACCAGAGAAGACGTCATTAGTGAATCCCATTTGACAAACCAGGGTGATAGCATTGTACTTTTCTGTGGAGTGAGGCATAGATGGGTTAATGCAATGATTGATAGTATTAACAGAATTCTGATTCTGTTTGGTGACTGCCATGATGTTGATAGTATAGTTCTTTCCCTAGGCTGGTGTGATGAGCTGTCTGTGTGTTATACAGAGTGACTATAGTATCCAGATGTCCTTAAAACCTTAAAAGTTCTGTTTTTGTTTCATTTTCTTTCCTGTCTGCACATATTAAATTGTCAACAAGGTCTTTAGAGTACTTTGGTGCTAAAGGCATTATCCTGCACCTGAGTGCTGTAATTTTGGTGTGGATCTTAACATAGCTTACAAAAACATTGTTAAAGTTGTTTAGAAGGGTGTTGGGCATAGAGTTGATAGAATGAGGGATGAATGCAAGCACTAGATAGTCTATGGAAAAGTCTTTGAAGGACACTACGCATAGAGAAAGGGAAGGGAAAGTCGTTAATCGACTTCAGGGGTATGGGTAGTTGTCAGTCGATTTCGGTGATGTTAAGAAGATAAGGAAATGTATGCGGCCTTTGGACTATGTTGGTTATGTAACATGCTGTTCCATGTTAAGTGTATCGATGAGGTGAACGAGGGTGTCTCTTGATTATTTTTTTTAGGTTGTGCTGTCTGGGAGGTTGAAGTCACCCAATGGGATAGTGTGGGCATGTCAGATGGATGAGGTGGTGAGATCTGAGAATTCATCAATGAAGTCCTTGTTCTGCCCAGAAGATCTGTTTTCAACTAATTGTTGTTGAGTGGGAAGGATCAAGCAAAGTGTTGGGTATCTTTAGGAGTAAGTATAATGCTGCAATGCTGAGACATTCCTTAAATAAGAAATCTTTATTTTCAAAAATGATTGTTCTCCATAAAGTTTTGAAACCAACTGTGGGATCATTTTGGAGTTGTTAAAAAGGCAGCTGAATCGTATACAGTAACTTTGAGTTCATAGTGATTGATTTAAATCATTGCCAATGTGTTACCTTTATCAGCTAACTGTATATTGATGGTATCATTAGAGCTCTATTTAGTGAAGTGTGAATGTTCTATTTGTGTGGTATTACAGCTCTGTTTGTTTGTATTGTAGATGAGATATTTTCGATTGTCAAATGCCAGTTTTTCAATCAATTCTAGTACTTTGTGACTTTTAGATGCTTCTTAAATTTCTTTTACTCAGCACATTGCACTGCCTTGTGTTTCTGTTGGTCAGTTAGGCATTACATGGGTAGTGCAGGGGTGTTCACGTACATCCACTTACGTATTTTGTGTACAAATAGATATGCACAGTCTTTTTAAGGCAGACACATTAGGAAGTATTTATTAAGAAATTATGCAGCACAGCACAGCAAGTTCCCTTACTGCACTGTGCTATGCTTCTCTGCTCTGCACTCTACTGCATTATAGGAAAATGAGAGGAATGCACTGTACTTAACAATATAGGGTGCATTCCTGTAATTTCCCAATGCTAGTGCACAACGTGCTGCCAAGCGCCAGAGCAAGCACGCTTGCAGCATGGTGCAAGGGTGCCTGCGTTGTAAGCAGGATTATTTTTATGCAGGAAGGGGGCCTTCCCGCACAAAACCAATCCCCTGAGGAATGCAGCACACAAAGAGGAAAAAACAAGGAGAAATAATTTCTCCTCATTACACCTCCCCTGGGGAGGCATAGCATTTTTATGCATTCCTATGTTTCCCTTTTTTGGCAAATCTGGGAAAACGGCAACACCCATCGGTGGATGCATGGAAAAACCCATGCTCCACCCATGGAATGCCTCCCTGGGGTAGAGTACAAAAAAGAGACAAGAAAAACCCTGAAAGTCAGACGGGACCAAGGGTAGACAGGTATTTTTTAAAGAAACAGTGGTCCCATTCAACAAGAATAAGAATAAATATCACAATTACTGAAAATAAGAAATTGGAGTTCAAACAATGAATCAATACAAATGATGATTTTTTTTTGTGATGATAAGGAACAAGTAATAAACAATTCAATGAGTGAGCTAGCCGTGAGGAGGTTAAAAGGGAAATCAGCCGATTTCCTGAACACAGGCTGGTGACTTAAAACGTGACTTTTTAATGAACAGTTGAAAATACAAAAAGTCAGATCAGCATATCATACTCAATCAACAGATATGCAATAAAGTATTGAGTTTAGAGAGGTAGGTCGATGACGTTTCGATCCCCATGCGAATAGTGGGATCTCTTCAGGACAGGGCGATGGTAAGAGTGACAGGGAAGTAGCGTGATAGCAACAATTGAACGGGGGCCGGAAGGGCTCAGGTGCGACAGCGCATGTGGAACCGGCGTGATAGTAAAATTCCAAGGCGGGGCCGGAAAACCTCAGGTGTGACGAGGCACACACGATTAGGAGGGAGGGTGAGCGTCGGGAGTCCACAGCGTAATGGCAGAATCACGGGTTCAAGCCTGAGCGGTGGGGTCCTCGCTGAGATTTTTTTCCTCCCTCCCACTTTGCCTGATATGGAGGCCGCACGGCGGGGGAGCCGCTGGTGCGCCGAAGGCGCGCCAAAGGCAAGCCCGTCTGCGCCCGTCCGCGCCTGGACCATGCCCAGCGGCAGAACCCCTGGGCCCCGTGCCCCCCGTAACGCCAGACTGCACTACGATGCCAGCACCCTCCATGCGCTCAACACTGAACGAGACCACCCCTGCTACCGGGCCACCCCGAAGCGCACCCAAGGGCCCTTCACCTGCCAGAACTGCAGCTTCACCAGCATCCAACCCTCCAAAGCACCAGCCAGAGAACCCAACCACCTCCGCTGCATCCTCCTCAACACCCGCTCCGCTCGCAGGCATGCCATCGAACTCTGGGACCTCTTAGACTCCACTGCCCCCGACATCGTATTCCTGACGGAGACCTGGCTGAACGCCACCTCAGCACCAGACATCGCCATAGCCATCCCACAGGGCTACAAGATCTCCCACAGAGACCGCTCAAATGGAGTGGGAGGAGGAATCGCCATCATCCACAAAGACTCCATCAGAATCTCAACTAACACCGACGACACCCTCAACACCGCCGAACACATGCACTTCCAGATCCACACCGACCCCCAACACCACCCTCAGAGGAACACTCATCTACAGACCTCCCAGACCCCGACCACAGTTCAGCGACACCATCGCCGACCTCATCAGCACCCACGCCCTCGCATCCATGGACTACATCCTCCTCGGGGACCTGAACTTCCACCTTGAGAACAACAACGACGCCAACTCCACCGCCCTGATCGACAACCTCGTCAACCTCGGACTCAAACAGCTAGTAACGACACCCACCCACGCCTCTGGACACACGCTGGACCCCATCTTCTCCGCAAGCCCCCACGTCTCCTTCAACCACACCACCGAACCCCACTGGACCGACCACAGATGCATCCACTTCACCTTCAGGAAACCCACCACACACCACCGCACCCAACAGCTACCACGCTGCTGCGGCAAGGTCTCCGAGAACCAACTGACTACCACCCTCGCCCTGAGACCACCCACCGACCCCACCGACCCAGACACCGCCGCGACCAACCTCACACAGTGGATCAACGACTGCGCCAACACCCTCGCCCCTCTCAAGACCTCCACAACCAACCACACCAACAAGAAAGCCGCCTGGTTCACCGAAGACCTCCGGATCTCCAAGCACACCTGTCGGAAGCTGGAGAAGAAATGGCTCCACGACCAAAGACCAGACAACCACACAGCCCTCAAGAGCGCCACCCGCAGACACCACCAACTCATCAGGACCACCAAGAAGACCGCCTTCAAGGACAGCCTAGACAACAACGTACACAACACCAAAGAGCTCATCAGCATCGGGAAAGAACTCTCCAACCCCAGCTCCAACACCAACGACATCCCACCATCACAAGACCTGTGCGACTCCCTGGCCACCTTCTTTCACCGCAAGATCACCGACATCTACGACAGCTTCAACTCCGACCCCCCCGCACCCACCACCGAGTCCACCACCCCTGTGACTACCACCCGCACCAGTCGCCTGACCGCCTGGTCCAGCGTCAGCAATGAAGACACCATCAAACCATGAACTCCATCTACTCCGGATCCCCATTGGACCCCTGCCCTCACCACGTCTTCAACAAAGCCAGCACAACCATTGTGCCCCACCTCCGTAAAACAATCAACTGTTCCTTCAAGACAGCAACCTTCCCAGAAAGCTGGAAACACGCCGAGATCAACGCCCTTCTGAAGAAGCCCAAGGCGGACCCCAAGGACCTCAAGAACTTCCGGCCCATCTCCCTGCTCCCATTCCAGGCAAAAGTGACTGAGAAGATTGTCAGCAAACAGCTGACCCGCTACCTCGAAGAACACAACATCTGGACCCTTCCCAATCCGGTTTTCGCAGCAACCACAGCACCAAGACCACCCTCATCGCCGCCACTGATGACATCAGGACCCTGATGGACAAAGGAGAAACAGCCACCCTCATCCTCCTGGACCTATCAGCAGCCTTTGACACAGTCTGCCACCGCACCCTATCAGCACGCCTCCATGACGCCGGTATTCAAGAGAAGGCCCTGGCCTGGACCACATCCTTCCTCTCCGGCAGAACCCAGAGCGTCTGCCTCCCACCCTTCTGCTCAAAAACCACCGAGATCATCTGCGGCGTCCCACAGGGATCCTCCCTCAGCCCGACGCTGTTCAATATCCACATGGCACCTCTCGTCCACGTCGCACGACAACATAACCTCAACATCATCTCCTACGCTGACTACACCCAGCTGATCATATCCCTCACCGAAGACCCCCACACCACCAAAGCCAACCTCCACAGAGGAATGAAGGCCGTAACCGACTGGATGAAGGACAGCAGACTGAAGCTGAACTCAGACAAGACGGAGGTCCTCATTCTAGGATCCACCCCATCAGCCTGGGACGACTCTTGGTGGCCCACATCGATAGGCATAGCCCCGGAACCTAAGGACCACGCATGCAACCTGGAGGACATCCTCAACTCCACTCTCTCCATGACCAGGCAAGTCAACGCCGTCTCCGCCTCCTGCTTCAACACCCTCCAAATGCTCCGCATGATCTTCAAATGGATCCCCCTCGACACGAGAAAAACCGTCACCCAGGCTCTCATCACCAGCAGACTCGACTACGGGAACGCTGTCTACTCAGGAACAACAAACAAGCTCCTGAGATGACTACAACGAATCCAGAATGCCTCGGCTCGACTGATCCTCTACGTCCCCCGCCGCAGCCACATCACACCCCACCTGAGAGGCCTGCACTGGCTCCCCGTCAACAAGAGGATCACCTTCAAACTCCTCATCCATGCACACAAAGCACTACACAACACCAGACCCAATTACCTCAACAACCGACTCAGCTTCCACACCCCCACCCGAAGCCTCCGCTCAGCCAACCTCGCCCTCGCGACAGTCCCTCGTATCCGGAATACCACTGCCGGTGGCAGATCCTTCTCCTACCTCGCCGCCAAGACCTGGTACACTCTCCCTACCAGCCTACGACAGACCCAGGACCTGCTGGCCTTCAGAAGACTCCTCAAGACCTGGCTCTTCAATCAGTAGCGCCTTGAGACCCTCACGGGTATGTAGCACGCTTTAGAAATGCAGTGATTGATTGATTGATTGATTGATTGCTGGAGTGGAGGTTCGGAGTGCCTGGCCATGCCTCTTTGGCCTGGCGGTGACCAGAAGTCTATATGCTATGTTAGAGGTGTCAGGCATCTACACATTCCTTGGCCTATGCATTGAGTCTCTCTGAATTGCCAGGAGGATTTGGGCCCTCCTGGATTGTTTGGTAGTTGAATCGTTGCTTTTCCTCATCTCTTTATTTATCCTATTTCACATCAAAGGGTAATGTTTTGTTTTTAACTCTTGGCGCATGAGGTGAGAGTCTGGCTGCCAAGCAGAAGCCACATGAATGTCAAGTGTTAAGTGCATCTTATATGTGGACTGTATTCTTATCAGTCATAGTGCAACATTATAGCCTATCAAACACAGAAGAGAGATCTTCCTAGGATCACACAATTTAGTGAAACTGGTAGTCTATGATTGGTCTCAGGTTTTCTGCTTTTGTTTGTTCATTTCAGCCATTAGATGGACATCCCTTTATTTCTCCTGTTTTACATCAAAGGTTAATGCTTTGTCTATCATTCTTGGCACATGAAGTTGGAGCATGGGTGGCAGGGAGATGACGCAACGGTACAATTTTCACTTTCAAATAAGGACTGCCTTGCACAATTCAGCTTGCTTTTCCATGACCCATATATTTCACTTTTGTGCAGAAGTATATAAATACATCACACTACAACAAAAAATGATTTCCAAACATTTGAAATTCTGTGCTTTATTTGCCACTTCCAATCACTAAATGTTGAAGAGCTGTTTTTCCCAAAAGGAAGACCAGTTGATTTTTTGTAATGTTGCTGTTTTGCAAAGTTGTTACACTGCCGGGGTATGGATGGCCTTTTTTGTTTCTCTTCTAACACCTACCTACAGCAGTAATACAGCACGATGTACAGTATTATAACACAATAACTTGGGTCTAAGAGACTGATGTGATTCAGAGTTTGCTATGTATGAAATGAAAGATCATTTGTACTTACTTAGGCTTGCTCCTCTAGGATGAGGTTGCAGTGAAAAGGCGGGCCCACAGGTCAGTGTTACTGTAAACAAGTAAGTCAAGTAGACCATCTCTACTGCACCATGTTGGCAGTGTAAAATGTCTAGGGTAGGAAATATTTCTTATTAGCCAGCGTAGTCTAGTGTATATTCCTATTACTGGCCCCAGTTTGTGGCGCCTCTCTCACTGTTCCCACATCTCCCCAGTTGGGTAGTTTTTCTATTCAATCTAGCAATGTCTCCTTCTGAAGACCACTATTTTCCTGAGTGTGCTGGTTAGTACTGGAAATGCATGTGCTGTTTTTTTGTGGGCTATCTTTATTACTATTTCCTTCTCATCCTTGGAAACTGGATGGCTTGCACTTATTTTGATGCCGAGCTGGTTCATCTTACTATTATGGTCAATTCTTTTTGTGGGTATTCTGGTTGTGCTGATTCCAGGGTGAGCCGGCAGGCTGCGCTGATGACTGTAAGGGTGGACTAGATATAGTTATGCCAGCAATAATAACATAAGAGATGTCTGCTGCTAAATGTGAGGGTGTCATTTTGGGAAGCAGTGTGTAATTTCTAAAAACATAAATGCAGAGCCGCTATTTTTTCCTAGGGTCCTATTGCTGAATATCAAAGTTGCCATAACCTTTGTATTTAATTCTACACTTGCTTTTTTTTTTATCACCTTTACTCCCTTCACCGTTGTTTTTCTATCTCTCTTTCTCCTTTCTTCCCTTTCTTTCTTTCTATCTTTTTTAGGTTATGGTCTATCTGAGGATATTGACAAATGAGCCCCAATATCCTAAAATGAGTGTGGGTGCCCACTACAGACACATAAAGTGGTTGGTAAGTCTTCACGTAGGAGAGTGGTCCCACCTTTGGAGAGTGTAGGCAGGTGAAACCATCTACATAGAAATGTGTTGCATATGGAATATTAAGCCTGGTGGAGTAGGATAGGGCTGCTAATAATATGTGTGATGTCATCTTGTGATGTTGCTTCATATAAAGTCATGGGCTGAGATGCCACTTTCTGTGATGTCACATGCTGTGATGTCACTTGCATACTGCCTAACTTGGTTAGTCCCCCTCTTCTAATTTTAGTACTTGTGCAGCGAAATATATTATTTCATGAGTTCTATGTTGTTCATTTCTCTTTTTTCAAAATTGCTTTATTATTTCAATTTGTTTTTAGGAAAACACTATGCTTTTGCGTGGATCACAGATAATTTATTTAAATATGAAATTCAGTCACCAATGCGTTTTGGGCTGTGCTAGCCCTTCATAAGGGGGATTCACTACAAACAATGCAAAATTGAATGTTAACTACACAATCAGTAAACCAAAAAAAGGTACCACACATTGTGAACATACATACTAAAATATGACACTGGATTTAAGCAATCCTGGCTGATGAGGGGTGAAACCCTGAAACCGGTCCTAGGATGTTTGTTTCCGGTCCAGGTAGGACCTGGCTTGGCAGTTCAGGCTGGACTGTTCCCATGAGGTACAAGGTCAAGTCTGATTTGCATATGGACAGGTCCAAACTGGGGTGGCATGGTAAGAAAAGAATGATAGATTTAACCCAGATCTCTTGACTAGGAGTGAATGTTTTTATTTGTTCTGTATTCCGACCATCAATTGTATGTCTTATGCTTTCTCGCCCTAAATTTGCCGGGTATTCCCAGATGTGTGTACCAGGCTCACTGCGCCACTAGATTCAAGCTATCCTGGCTGATGAGGGGGAAAACCCCCAAAACCGGTCCTAGGATGCTTGTTTCCGGTCCAGGGAGGATCTGCCTTGGCAGTTCGGGCTGGACTGTTCCCATGAGGCACAGGGTGAAGACTTGTTTGCATATGGCTAGGTCTAAACTGGGGTGGCATGGCGAGCAAAAGAATGATGGATTTAACCCATATCTCTTGACTGGGGGTGAATGTTTTGATTTGTTCTGCATTCCTTCCATCAATTCTGTGTCTTTCGCTTCATCACCCTAAGTGCACTGTATAAGCCCAGACGTTGGTCCCCGGCTCACTGTGCCACTGGATTCAAGCAAACATGGCTGATGAGGGGTGATACCCTGAAACCGATCCTAGGATGCTTTTTTCCTGTCCAGTGAAGACCAGGTTTGGCAGTTTGGACTGGATTGTTCCCACGAGGCACAGGGTCAAGACTGATTTGCATATGGCCAGGTCTAAACTGGGGTGGCATGGTGAGCAAAAGAATGGTGAATTTTTTGATTTGTTCTGCATTCTGTCCATCAATTCTGTGTCTTTTCATGCTTGCCCTAAGTGCACCGGGTATGCCCAGACTTGGATCCTGAGCTCACTCTGCCACTGGATTCAAGATTTCCTGGCTTATGAGGGGTGAAACCCCAAAACCGGTCCTAGGATGATCCTTTCTGGTCCAGGGAGGACCTGGCTTGGCAGCTCGGGCTGGACTTTTCCCATGAGGTACAGGGTCCAGAATGATTTGCATATGGTCAGGTCTAAACTGGGGTGGCATGGTGAGCAAAATAATGATGAACTTAACCCAGATCTCTTGACGGGGGGGGGGGGAATGTTTTGATTTGTTCTGCATTCTGTCCATTAAGTGTGTGCCTTTTCATGCTTACCCTAAATGCACCGGGTATGCCCAGACGTGGATCCTGGGCTCACTCTGCCACTGGATTCAAGCTTTCCTGGCTGATGAGGGGTGAAACCCCAAAACCGGTCCTAGGATGCTTCTTTCTGGTCCAGGGAGGACCTGGCTTGGCAGCTCGGGCTGGACTGTTCCCATGAGGTACAGGTCAAGACCGGTTTGCATATGGCCAGGTTTAAACTGGGGTGGCATGGTGAGCAAAAGAATGATGGATTTAACCCAGATCTCTTGACGGGGGGTGAATGTTTTTATTTGTTCTGCATTCCATCCATCATTTGAGTGTCTTTTACTAAAATAGAGTGCCAAGTTCTGAGAGGTAAATCGCATTAATGAACGCCAAGCTTTGACATAGTTTGTGTATCATAACTAACGGTACACCTTGATGACTATGTCTTTTACCAGGTAACAGTATATATATATATATATATATTCACTGAAAAAACCATAGGTTTCAGGGGCGTTATAGTTAGCTGGACTTTTCACTCGTACAAAACCATTGAAATTCCCCCGTTATAGTTAGTTCAGCTAACTATAACTCGCGCGCCCGCAATGCACTGCTGATGACGTCACATATTACATCACTCATGACATGGTCAGTTACATCACTCATGACATCACTGATGACATCACTGATGACATCATCCAGTGAATGTGTGTTTTACTGAAAATTACATATGTTTTATATATGTATATCTCAAGGTCGATGGAAGAATAAATGGGTATATAAGTGTCTAAATGGATGATTTGTTTTTTAAAAATTGATTGTATAACTGACTGATTAAGTGTATCTTAGTGAATACATGGCTTAGTGAGTAATGTTTAAATATGTAAATATCTGTATCAGTCTCTCACTTTGTGTATAAGTGGCTGCATGGGATGGTGAGTAGCTAAATGAGTGTCTATATAGGTTATTAGTTGGTTTTTTGAGTATCAGTATGAGTGTCTGAGTGTCTGTATGGTTCAGTGGGGGGTATTACGTAGTGCATAGGTGCATGAATGAGTGACTCACTGTTTGTATGTGTTGAAGACAGCATGTGTGCAGGACTGTATGGGTGGATGAGTGTGTGCATGGGTGTGTTAGTGAGTGAATGACTGTCTCAATAGTGTCTTTATGAGTAACTACATATGTTTTAAACTAGTATATGTGACTATTGGTGTATATAAGTGAGTATATGTGAGAGTGAGAGATTGAAAGAGTTCCTGTATGAATAAGTATGTGTTTCTATAAGTGATTGTTTAAAAGACTAAGTATGTGTAAGTTTCTGTAGAAGTAAGTGTGGTGTGTGTATAACTGTATATGCAAGTAAATGGATGTTTGATTCTTTATTAGCATGAGTGACTATGTGTGAGTAACTCTATGGATGAGTGGTGTTGTGTAACAGGATGTATAGGTGTATGAGTACATATGATGAGTGAGTACATGTATGAGTGACTGTATAGGACTGTTGGTGAATGAGTGGATGTGTATGTGGATCTTAGAATTACTGAATAGGTTGTTGTAACTGATATTGGTATGTCCATTGTTTTGAAAATTTTAGTTTCTATTTTTGAATGTGTGTATCAAAGGTTATATTAGGGGGTGAGGAGGTCTGCCACTCTATCACAAGGATGATGTCATCAGTGATGTCATTTGAGATGTCATCAGTGATGTCATGAGTGATGTCACTGATCATGTCATGAGTGATGTAATATGTGACGTCATCAGCAGTGCATTGCGGGCTCGCGAGTTATAGTTAGCTGAACGAACTATAACGGGGGAATTTCAATGGTTTTGTACAAGTGAAAAGTCCAGCTAACTATAACGCCCATGAAACCTATGTTTTTTTCAGTGAATTTCTAAGTTTTTTTAAATGCTAATTCCTAATTATAACATGCCTGAAACCTATGGTTTTTTCAGTGAATTTCAAAGGTTTTTTAAATGCTAATTTCTAACTATGCCTACAGAGATAGGACATGTGAAGAAAGAAGAAAAAACGCACAGAAAGAAATAAAAGAAATGCAGAAAGAAGCAACAGAAGTCCTCAAAGACGAAGAAAAGTGCAGGAAGAAGGATAACGTGCAGAAAGAACAAACAGAAGAGCAGAAAGAAGCCTTGTTGCGAAATCATCCTGTACCCTCAACTTTTTCAGACCGATACTGGTGGTAACTGAGTCTGACTAACCAGTCCTAGAGCCAGTGCTATGTAAAAAGACACTCAGAATACAGTGAAAACACCTACATACACTAGGGAACACTATGCGTTGGGGTCCCCCTGTGATCAGCATGACCTCCTCTGTAAGCCCCTAGTATATAATAGGGCAGTGGATTAAAACTACCTCTTAAAACGCGCCACAGGGCGTGTTTGCACACGTCACCTCAGGCCCCGTCCCCTCACTTCCCCACTGTGTAAACACGCCCTGTGGCCGTTTTAAGTTGGGAGATTAAGTCCCCTTGAATACTGAGGGTCCCTAGGGTCCAACTAGACCACTAGGTACCTCTAGTAAGTGCCACAGAGCTGCGTTGCAGAGAGATGTAAAAAGGGGCACGGCCTAGACCACCTCTCTGCACCGCAGCGCAGTGGCGCTTACTGGAAGCACCTGGTGGGCTAGTTGGCCCCCAGGGTCCCTCAGGATTGAAGGGGAATTATTTCCCCAATTTAAAACGCGCCACAGGGCTTGTTTGCACATGTTAACTCAGGCCCCGTCCCCTCCCTTCACCACTGTGTAAACACGCCCTGTGGCCGTTTTTAGTTGGGAGATTAAGTTCATTTGAATCTTGAGGGTCCCTAGGGTCCAACTAGCCCACTAGGTACCTCCAGTAAGCGCCACAGAGCTGCGTTGCAGAGAGGTGTAAAAAGTGGCACGGCCTGGACCACCTCTCTGCAACGCAGCTCTGTGGCGCTTACTGGAAGTACCTGGTGGGCTAGTTAGCCCCCAGGGGCCCTCAGGATTGAAGGGGAATTATTTACCCAACTTAAAAAGCGCCACAGGGCTTGTTTGCACATGATAACTCAGGCCCCGTCCCCTCCCTTCACCACTGTGTAAACACGCCCTGTGGCCGTTTTTAGTTGGGAGATTAAGTTCATTTGAACCCTGAGGGTCCCTAGGGTCCAACTAGCCCACTAGGTACCTCCAGTAAGCACCATAGAGCTGCGTTGCAGAGAGGTGTAAAAAGTGGCATGGCCTGGACCACCTCTCTGCAACGCAGCTCAGTGGCGCTTACTGGAAGCACCTGGTGGGCTAGTTAGCTCCCAGGGGCCCTCAGGATTGAAGGGGAATTATTTCCCCAACTTAAAACGCGCCATAGGGCTTGTTTGCACACGTCACCTCAGGCCCTGTCCCCTCCCTTCCCCACTGTGTAAACACGCCCTGTGGCCGTTTTTTAAGTTGGGAGATTAAGTCCCCTTGAATCCTGAGGATCCCTAGGGGCAAAATAGCCCACTAGGTACGTCCAGTAAGCGCCATTGCAGAGAGGTGTAAAAAGGGGCACGGCCTGCACCACCTCTCTGCAACGCAGAGCAGTGGCGCTTACTGGAAGCACCTGGTGGGCTAGTTGGCCCCCAGGGTCCCTCAGGATTGAAAGGGAATTATTTCCCCAACTTAAAACGCGCCACAGGGCGTGATTGCACATGTCACCTCAGGCCCCATCCCCTCCCTTTACCACTGTGTAAATGTGCCCTGTGGCCGTTCTAAGTTGAGAGATTAAGTCCCCTTGAATCCTAAGGGTCCCTAGGGTCAAACTAGCCCACTAGGTACCTCCAGTAAGCGCCACAGAGCTGCGTTGCATAGAGGTGTAAAAAGGGGCGTGGCCTCAGAACACCTGTCTGCAACGCAGCTCCCTGGTGCATACTGGAGATACCTGTTGGGCTAATTGGCCCTCAGGGACCCTCAGTATTGAAGGGGAATTAATTCCCCAACTTACAACTGGCCAGGGGGCGCGTTTGCAGAGTGCTGCAAGGAGGGGGCGTGGCCTCCGGCACGATGCCGGTCTTTTATTTATTTTATTTTTTTAAGAAGGAGGGCTGTGTGGCCCCCCTTCTTTTTCTAATTTACTGGCCCTTGGGACCCCATCCCCCAGGGCCTGCACCCTAATTTTTTTTGTTGAATAAAATTAATTTGGCCCTCTCAAGGCCTTAATCGGCCCCGGGGACCCCAACCCCCGGGTCATGACCTTTTTAAAAAAAAATTCTTTAGGAGGGGGCTGCGTTGCCCCCCTCCTCAGGCCACTTATGGCCCGGGGACCCCATCCCCCGGGGCCGGCCTTTGTTTTTTATTATTTAAAAAAAATATATATTGATAGAAACACCTAGGACATGCTGGACAAACCGTATGTACCTATAACCATGACGATTTGCGTGATATTCATTAAAAGGCGACTATGCATAGAACGAATCCACATGGAATGTATTTACACCGCTAGTGTCTGACGCCCTACCGTGCCTAATCTCGGCACCCCCGCCGGTGGGTACTCTCCAAGTAGACACCCGTGTCGTTTATTTATACAAACATAGGTAGCTATTGACAGGCACATTTAATATACACGCACACCAAGCCATTCAAAGGGGAATCGACAAAAATTCGACCAAACTATGCAAGAAATCCCCCTCACGGTTAATAAAACACACATCCACCGCCGGATGTGTAATACTTTTTATTTTACTCTCTGGAAAGGAGACGAACCTCACTTGAGAGTCACAGCGTGCTCCTGGCTGAGCCCAATGCTATGTTACACCCACCAGTGCCCGCCGAGTGCCTCACACCTCCGTGTTGTATTCCACCAGCTAGTGCGTATGCTATGACACTCTCTAGCCCATGTGCACTGTAACACCACCCCGTGAATATGTCATGCCACACTTGCCTTCGCACGGGTTATAATGCCCCATCTAACGTGCCTTCCTCGATGCCTATGTTATAATGCACAGCGCTATGCTATACATATTACAATCTGGGATCCATATCTTTGTCACAGTGCATATGCAACGTTACACTCCCCAGCACATATTTTATATTAGAACTTTAGAGACTAGTTAAGTTACACAACACTGCCCTGTGCATATTACACTCCAAGGCGCATATCGCATAGCACGCGCTAGTGCCTGTGCTATCTCGCGCTCTCCAATGAATCTGTCATTGCGCACAATGTATTGCATATTATATTTCACGCCCCGGTTCATCTTATATCACACTTTTTGGTGCATAGTTTATACCATATACTATATCTAGTTTTCATTTTCAATCGTGCTCTCAGGACTATGTTCTATATAACACTGCGTCCACCTACCATTTTCACGGGCATTACATTTTGCGATGGGGGTGGAGGGTCAGGGGGTGTTTCTGCCAAGTGAGCCCAGAGTCACAGTCACAAACGTCCTCTTCTTCCTGAATAAAAGTGAGATTATGCTGCATACTTGTACATATTTTAAGTAGTTTGCAAAGACACACATTTTAAAAACAATAAAGTTCCTAATACCCACCTTCTCTGAACAGTTAGCTTGCTGCCCCATCCACCTCCTCCCTATCCTCTGTTGTCTGAATCCATGGACTAGCCTCCTCCCTTCTGCCATGCATGGTCTGATGTGCTGCTGCTGGAGCGGGTTATGCAAACTTTTTGTATACCCATCCCATTTTGCATGTCGTTTTATTAATTAGATTAATTAATTAATCATAATCGTACTAATGGTTTGGAGTGATGTGGAAATAACTAATCAACCTTATTTATGACCGAAATACACGTGGGATTTGCATCTGCATGGCCTAATTAATGACGTGAACTAAATTTCGTACGCATATTAATGATAGATAATTAGAACATTGCATGATATATGTCGCTTTGGTGATGAAATTGTGATTCGTGGTTTATTTAGTAAGTATAAACCGCATTGAGTGTTGCTTTTGGTTAGATAAATACACACACATATGGGTATTAGCGAGGGAATAACATTTAATTAGTCATTTCTATGTATTAATTACGTTTTTGTGTTTCTTTGCTTAAGTTGACTATTCTGGCCTATCAAATGATGGCTGCTTTTGGTGCCTAACCCAACTGCCGACGCTGAACCAGGCTTGGGTGAAGTGTGCCTGCGCTAAAAGATGAGCAACCATGGCCCTGTCTTGACCCCAGGCAAGCTGCACTTATCAAGGCCACTGGGAAAGGTGCCAGCGCTACAGACAAAAGGCTTTATTAAAGAACCGGAACCAGCAAGTATGCTGACAACATGGAATAAACCTTATGGGAACGGAGAGCTTGACCCCTGATCAGCCAATCAGAACAGTTTAAAACTCAATATTGTTACATTTTGCTATTGAAATTATTATAAAACCCATAGAATAGAGAGGTTGGAGGGTCGCTCCTTCGATTTCCTGATGATATGCTGACGAAGAGGACGGTGACACTGCAGGACAGCTGTTAGCCTGAATCTTTGACGAACTGAATTAATGCCCAAAATCCTGATGAACTTAACCTGCTAAATTGATGGGCATAGATTTGCGAGATTGCCAGATTTGACATAGAGGACGACTTTAGCCAGAATAGGTAAATATGAATGGCAACTTGATCAAATGAATGATTTAATCTGCAATATTAATATAAATTTGGATTTGAATATCTACAGAAATGAGTTGGGTTGTTTATTCATTGAAATGTGTTAATGAAAAGGTTAATTAGAGTATTAGAAATTCACTTACATCTACAACTAACAGATCCATCCCAGTCATGAGGGGAATACCAAATGTAGAATCTAGGGCCTAATGAGTATAAGAAGGGTTTGTAGGTTTGTTGCTCATTAGGGTAAAGTGGTATCTTCCTCCCTCATTATCCAGCACTTGGAAGGATAATCGCCTCTCGTACCGACTGATGGTGAGTGTGTGTTGGTGTTATGGGCCCCACCAGCGAATGTATGGATAGTGTGCGTGTGTGAGATCTTTTGGTCTGCAACGGTAGGGAGGGATTTTGCACTCCGCGCTGGAGCACTGCCACTGCCCTCCATTTAGCATGATGTACCAGTCCACTCCTCCTGCCCTCCATTGCCCAATTCTATGGCCCATCATTGACCTCCTGATTAGCCTCTGTGCTTAGCTTGCTGCCCCTATTCTCCTTCCCCCTGCCCTCCGATGTCTTTGTGCATGCCCCTGCTCCATCCTTTTTGCCCACCATGTTCCATGGACCTGCCACTCCTATCTACTCTGAGTGTTCTGTTGAGCTGCCACTCCCCTCCCACTTGCCTAGCATTGTCAGATGACTGTAACCTGTCCCTGCCACCTCCACCCTGCCTGTCCACATGCCATGCCCCTATCCCCTTCCTCCTGTCCTCCATGGTCCATTTTACTGCCACACCCTTCTGCCCTCCCTGGTCTGTTGTGCTGCAACTGCTCCTCCTGCCTGCCCACGTGGTCTGTCGTGAGGCCCCCTTCCCCTGAACTCTCTTGTCTGTGCCCAGGTCCTGACCCTCCCTTCTATCCTCCATGGTCCTTTGTGCATGCCCCTGCAGCCTCCTTCTTGCCCATCATAGCCATTGTGCTGCCACTAACCCTCCCGCTTGCCATGCATGGTCTTCTGTGCTGCCATGGCCCCTCCCACCTTCCCTGTGTGGTCAGCTAGCTGCCCCTGACCCCCTCCCACCTTCCCTCCATGGTCTGTGTGTATGCCATCATAGTCTCATTGTTGCTCTCCATGGTGTGTTTTGTTTCTAGTGCCCAACCTGCCTGACCTCCATGGTCATCTTGCTGCTCCTGCCTTGCCCCCTTGCCCCCAGCCCTCTGTTTCCATGTGCAGACCCCTAGTCCCTCCCTCCTGGCTTGTCTGTTCCATTGTAATGCCCCTGATCCATCCCTCCTGCCCTTTATGGTCTGTTATGCTGCAGCTTTCTCTCCTGTCTGCCCATTTTGGTCAGCTAGCTACCATTGCCTCTTTCCCCTCTGTTCTCTGTTGTCCATGTGCATGGTCCTGTCCCCTCCCTATTGCTTTCTATGGATTGTTGTGCTGCACTCCTGTCCCGCATGCGCTGTGTGGTGTTATTGTGCTGCTGCAAACCCTGATGCCTGCCCTGTAGGGTCAGTTTGGTGCACCTCTCCATGTCCCTCCTGTCCTCTGTTATCCGAGTCCATGTCCCTACCCCAATTCCTCCTGCCTACCATGATCCAATGTACCATACTTGCGAACATTTTGAACTTGGTAAGAGGGAGATTTTGAAAAAAAAATAGGGTATTGAATTTCCCCTTTGAGTTACATTGAAAAAGAGGAGATTGTAGACAGGAGAGAAATCAAATAAAGCCCATTTGAGCTTAAAAAAATTGGACGTTTCCTGGCTGAAACGGGTCTGTTGGCATGTATGGTTGTACTACCACTGCCTCTTCCTTCTGCCCACAATGGTGTATTATATTGCCACAGCCTCTCTTGCCAGTCCTGTATTGTTGGTTTGTTGCCCCTGGCCCCCTTTCCACTGCCCTCCATAGTCTGTTGTGCTGCCACTGCCCTTCCTGCCTGCCCAGTGTGGTCAAATTGTTGCATCTGCACTCTCCTACCTGCCTTCAATTTTCAGAGTCCGTGACCCTGGCCTCTGCCTCTCAACAGTATCCCAATGAACAACTAGATTGCTAACATTCTATATTTAAAAGTGTGGAACGCCTGACGTCATCTTGATGTAATCAAAACTGTAATACCTAGAGTATTTCCTTTAGAAATTACAAATATGAGAGGGTCTTATTTGCATCAAAATTATGGTTAGTGCTCTAAAAAACTAAAATGAGGACATATTTTCTGAGTTTTCAAATAGCGACAAAGAACTTTTACATTATTTGTATTCTTTATGTTTTTTTATCCAGTTGACCACTTGATTAAATGTTGCACCTAGGTGAGAGGATGTGGTGTTACTTCCAGAGCTGCAGACTTTGCAACTGGGGAACCAGGTTGGAGTTTCTGCTTCAGCTCAACATGCTGTGATTCTGGTCAAATCACTTAATCTCCCGATGTCTACAACCAAAATGAATTTGGTCTTGTGTGATGTAACCAATGCTCATGTAAAGCACTCCAATACCTGACAAGTCTGCACTATATAAAACTGCAAATACTCAAAAAATAAGTGTTTTGCACACTTCTGTCATTGGGCTACATGTGGGCTACATCTGGGTGATATTTGTGCTGCAGTTGGGCTCTTTTGTCTCTGGTGGCCATCTTGGGAGATTTATTTGTTATGAAGTTTCCTAATTTCCTCATTTACTGCAGTCTCCTCAGTAGGATATGCTTTCAGTTTTTTACCTTGATTCCATCAAGAAGGTATTCAGATATGTCACACATTTGCCATAAATTCTGAATGTTAGCACTCTAGTTGCTCATTAGATTACTGTAGTAAAGCTACTGCTCACCACGGAAGTCTGCTGCTGGTATTAAAAGTGCATGTTTCAATCTGCATATCAGAAGTTTTTAATGAAATAGAAGAGGATTTGAGAAGTCACTCAAAATGTGCCCTAATTTTTCTTTCTTCAGCACTAATCATAATTTCTATGGCAAAATGAACCCCCTCATTGTGTTCCTTTTTAAATTAAATGTTTTAAGTGTTACCAGTTTTTTCCAATCAAGATGGCTTCAGGTGTGACATACTTTTGTCATAAGCAAGACAGTAAGCGCTCTAGTTGTTTTTAAGAACACTCTGGGACATTCTGTCATTGGGCTATACTTGGACTACATCTGGGTGATATTTGGCCTGCATTTGGGCTCTTTTGTCTCTGGTAGCCATCTTGGGAGATTTATTTGTTATGAAGTTTCCTAATTTCCTCATTTACAGCAGTCTCCTCAGTGGGAATACTTTCAGTTTTTTATTTTGGTTCAATCAAGAAGGCATTCAGATGTGTCACACATTTGCCATAAATTCTGAATGTTAGCACTCTAGTTGCTCATTAGATCACTGTAGTAAAACTACTGCTCACCAGGGAAGTCTGCTGCTGGTATTCAAAGTGCATGTTTCAGTCTGCATGTCAGAATGTTGTTATGAAATAGAAGAGGATTTGAGAAGTCAAAATGTGCCCTATTTTTTCTTTCTGCAGAACTTATCATAATTTCTATGGCAAAATGAACCCCCTCATTTTGTTCCTTTGTAAATTAAATGTTTTAAGTGTTGCCACTTTATTCCAATCAAGATGGCTTCAGGTGTGCCATACTTTTGTCATAAGTAAGACTGTTAGCGCTCTAGTTGTTCGTTAGAACACTCTGGGACATTCTGTCATTGGGCTATACTTGGGCTACATCTGGGTGATATTTGGGCTACATTTGGGCTCTTTTGTCTCTGGTGGCCATCTTGGGAGATTTATTTGTTATGAAGTTTCCTAATTTCCTGCAGTCTCATCAGTAGGAAATACTTTCAGTTTTTTACTTTGGTTCCATCAAGAAGGCATTCGGATGTGTCACACATTTGCTATAAATTCTGAATGTTAGCACTCTAGTTGCTCATTAGATCACTGTAGTAAAGCTACTGCTCACCAGGGAAGTCTGCTGCTGGTATTCAAAGTGCATGTTTCAGTCTGCATGTCAGAATTTTTTTATGAAATAGAAGAGGATTTGAGAAGTCAAAATGTGCCCTAATTTTTCTTTCTACAGCACTAATCATAATTTCTATGGCAAAATGAACCCCCTCATTTTGTTCCTTTGTAAATTAAATGTTTTAAGTGTTACCACTTTATTCCTATCAAGATGGCTTCAGGTGTGCCATACTTTTGTCATAAGTAAGACTAATAGCGGTCTAGTTGTTCGTTAGAACACTCTGGGACATTCTGTCATTGGGCTATACTTGGGCTACATCTGGGTGATATTTGGGCTACATTTGGGCTCTTTTGTCTCTGGTGGCCATTTTGGGAGACTTATTTGTTATGATGTTTCCTAATTTCCTCATTTACTACAGTCTCCTCAGTAGGAAATACTTTCAGTTTTTTACTTTGATTCCATCAAGAAGGCATTCAGATGTGTCACAAATTTGCCATACATTCAGAATGTTAGCACTCTAGTTGCTTATTAGATCACTGTAGTAAAGCTACTGCTCACCAGGGAAGTCTGCTGCTGGTATTGAAAGTGCATGTTTCAGTCTGCATGTCAGAATGTTTTAATGAAATAGAAGAGGATTTGAGAAGTCACTCAAAATGTGCCCTACTTTTTCTTTCTTCAGCACTAATCATACTTTCTATGGCAAAATGACCCCCTCATTTTGTAACTTTTTTAATTAAATGTTTTAAGAGTTACCACTTTATGCCAACCAAGATGCCTTCAGGTGTGCTATACGTTTGTCATAAGTAGGACTGTTAGCGCTCTAGTTGTTCTTTAGAACACTCTGGGAAGCTGCAGTAGAACACAAAGAAATCAACTGACAGTCTCTGCCCTTGTTGGATGTACATGTTTTACTGAGAATGTCAGACTTCATTCTCACATGACTGAGAAAGATAATGTGAATTTACAGAAAATATGCTCTCAGTTTAGCTTATAGATCACCTTCCAAACCTCTGTGGGAAAAGCATTAGAAAATAGTTTTCTCTCAAACATGATTCATGATATCACAGCAGAAGCTTTTTCACATGGTAAAATCACCTTAGAACACACCACAATTCCTAAAATGAGTATGGTACCATCAACAAATGAATTATAATGTAACTAAAGTCTTAAAACCTTCTATTAACTGCAATGCTTTTTAATGAGGTGCTATCATGTATATTGGTCCCAAGATGGCTGCCAACACTTCTTGGATGAAGTGCTGACAGCCAATCAGATCTCACGATGAGATGTGTGGTTAGGCTCCGCCCAGCTATATATGGGATTTTACTTTTGATTTTCTCAGGAACTACTAAACGGATTTACACCATATATGCAAAAGGCACATGCCTGACCTGAGGACTACCTCTTTGCCAAATTTCAAGTAATTCTGTTCAGCCGTTCGTGCTGTACCTTCGACTAAAGGTCCTATTGGAAAATGCATGGGGAAAACGCGTTTTGGGACCCCCTTTTTTCTCGGCCCCCGCTTGACGAATCACCCCGAGACTTTCAGGGTAGGAGCTGAGCGGAGCGCCCCATTAGTTTTGAAAATTTCACGAAGATAAGTCAACCGGCGCCAAAGTTATTCAAAATAGAATTTTCAGATTTCCTATGGGAACTCGGTCCTAACTATAACTATCTACTGGCGACCGCCAGTAGATAATATATACATATATATATATAGGTCTTATTTCGAGTCAGTCCTTCTATTCCTACCTTGATCTCCCCCAGGGTGAAACTTATCTGGTTGATAGACTGCTCCCCCCTTCTGCTTCCATGCTTCCGTCTGGGCCTCATTCAGGCAGTGATTGTAAAGCCCATGGAAATGCTCATGCCAAGTTTCTGGCAGGATGTAATTAGCTACCCTTGGTTTATTTGCCTCTTGGAAGCAAGAGTCATTTATAACTTTCCAGCTTCCCTTATGTCCTCCCAAGCGTGCTGCTGCAAACTAGTTTACGGCATTTTACTGCCGATTTATAATTTGCCCTACATAGGGTCACCCTCCTCTTATCTCTTGTGGAGGATTGTAATGCTAATTTCAGCTCTCTCAGGACGCGTGAGCACTTTTGGTCGAACCACCTTGGGTCATTCGTTCTTGCTTTGTATGTTTTGGCCCTAAGCAAACCATCAATTACATGGGCAATACCCTCGAATGCCATGACCAGTTCAATACCCTCCACATTTGGGTTTAGACAGTCCGCGATAAGCTGTTGGCCATTTTCAGCTAATGCTCTGTAAAAAGCTTCGCCGTTAGTCTGTGACCATCTGAGCCTCCTCCCTTGATCTGTGGCACATGCCACCCCTCACCGCCCCACTCTCTGTGGATTCTTGCAGGGATTTAACTCCGCGAGAGACATGACTAGAGGGTTATGATCACTGAAAATACTTCAACATATTTTGAAACCTGTGACCCATTTTTTTAGTATATTCGAAACAAAGATAAAATCAATAAAAGAAACACTTCCTCTGCCTTTAAATGTGGGGTGCACAATTTTATCCGTTCCAGCTTCAGCCAGGTCCATGGTATATGTGAGGGCATGTGTGTTTAGAAGCTTGCCTAACGCCCTTCCCTCCTTTGTATGTTCCATGTGCGGTCCCTCTTCCAGAGTGCACGACAACCAGTCCCCCTCAATAACTTTCAGGTGTGGGCACAGGTGGCAATTAAAATCACCAACTAAAACTCTGGCCCGGTAAAATCTCATTATACAAATTAATAAAATGTAATTTGTGGCCCTTATTATAAAACTTAATCCCCTGCATAAAATCTGAGTTCTAGCCCAGATCAGTCCATCTGCCCTGTAACTTGAGGTCGACATAAGTAATCAATCCTTCCCTTGCTCTTCCCGATGTGGCCTTACTTGCAGGCACAAAATAGGTTTTATAACCCTCAATTTGGAGGGTACTACTATTTACCTCCCACATCTCCTGTAGACAGGTAACTTGAACATTTTTTATGTAAACTAGCCAATCCTCATTTTTAAATTTAGTACCTAAGCCTGCTATATTCCAGGAGATTATCTTAAAATCCCTCCGGCTATGTCCGTCTGGAATATCTGGTGTAAGGCAAAGTTGGGGACTGTGGGGTTCTGTGAGTGGGTGACTATTCTCTTGCATGCCGGATCCCAAAAGCTCTAAATGCGATGGACTTAAGGTGTCCTCATTTAGATTTACCCTAACGGTTCCTCCCAAGTCTGTGTTAGAAAGATGACTCTCCACACCATGGGGGCCCCTAGTTTCCCCCGACCAATCCAGTCAATCAATATCATTTAGATCCCTCGCATTCTTAAGAGAGGCATACCGATTCCATACTGAGATTGTTGAGCCACCCCATGTGGCCCTTGTGTGCACCACTGTTGTTCGAGTTAATCGTATGCCTATAAAAGAAGCACAGGGTTAGCATATTAATGCTGGAGCCACCCTCATCATGATGAAACCCATTACTTAGCGTGAGCAAGTTATGTACAAGCTCAGGGTGCCTTAAATTCACGATCACGCAGTCTCCTGGACTTGCCGATCCAGGACACCCTTCTAACCATTAGAATATGCTTGTGATTAGTGATGTTGAATCCTGCGTTTCTACTCATCCAGTGGGCTGATTAATTAATAAACATTAGAGGGGTTTCTTCTCCATCACTTATGCAAGCCGGAACCCCTGTCAGAACCACTGTCTATGGGCATGAAGCAGGCGGCAAATCTAAAGATGGCCAGGTAACAGTACTGGCGACAATTAAAACACTAAAGTTATCAACTTAAATGAGCCTATAATACCACAGGTGAATGTGTGCAGATGCAATCCCGCTATGTTTGTAAGTTGTACCTCATATACATCCTATATCGTGCTTTGCCAACTTTTCAAACCGTTATCCATCACATTATTTGTTACACTCACCAGAAGCCATGACTAAACCACTACTAGTTGAAAATTAATCGCCATTTGGACTTTTCTGTGGATTTAATTAGGAAGCATGACCCACTCGCTGCGGCAAAACCTACAAAGGAGATGCTACTGCAGCGAAATCGCCGTCAGCGTTGGAAGGGATTTGTTGGGGCGGTACATCCCTAACAATTGTTTGTGAGTGAAGCTTTTATTCAAGGTGACAACATCAACACTATGTTTTCTATGTGTTAGTGACTGTTTCCAACTGGTTATTAGATTTAAAGCACCATGATTTCAAGTAAATTAATGAACTTTTGAACTAATTAAGCACTGTCTTCTTAACATCAGACTTATTTGTGCTTTGTGGAGCATTGTGGGAGCTGGAGGCACTAAACAGTCACGTGTTTGAGAACTATTTAACTGCCAGCGCGGAAGCACTTTGCCATCGCTTCCTGTCCGTGATCAAGGCTGAAACAGCGCCGAAATATGTAGGATGCAAGGAAGCATGTGCGTGGCATCACTTTTGAATAAAGTGCTTTACTCTCGAAATGGGCCTCTATTCTTTGCTGCCTTCGTTGTTTGGATTTAACGGGCTCCTCCGTGTCCGTCCAGAGGCCGCAATAAAAGGGTCGGGGGCTTCCTGCACGGGGACTTTTCTGTGGATTTAAATAAGAAGCATGACCCAATCGCTGCGGCGAAACCTACAAAGGAGATGCTACTGCAGCGAAATCGCCGTCAGCGTTGGAAGGGATTTGTTGGGGCGGTACATCCCTAACAATTGTTCGTGAGTGAAGCTTTTTTTCAAGGTGACAACATCAACACTATGTTTTCTATGTGTATGTGACTGTTTCCAACTGGTTATTAGATTTAAAGCAGCATGATTTCAAGTGAATTAATGAACTTTTGAACTAATTAAGTACTGTCTTCTTAACATCAGACTTATTTGTGCTTTGCGGCGCATTGTGGGAGCTGGAGACACTAAATAGTCACCTGTTTGAGAACTATTTAATTGCCAGCGCGGAAGCACTTTGCCATCGCTTCCTGTCCGTGATCAAGGCTGACAACACGCCGAAACATGTAGGATGCAAGGAAGCATGTGCGTGGCATCACTTTTGAATAAAGTGCTTTGCTCTCGAAATGGGACTCTATTCTTTGCTGCCTTCGTTTTTTGGATTTAATGGGCTCCTCCGTGTCCGTCCAGAGGCCGCCCTGAAGGGTCGGGGGCTTCCTGCACGGGGACTTTTCTGTGGATTTAATTAGGAAGCATGACCCACTCGCTGCGGCAAAACCTACAAAGCAGATGCTACTGCAGCGAAATCGCTGTCAGCGTTGGAAGGGATTTGTTGGGGCGGTACATCCCTAACAATCGTTCGTGAGTGAAGCTTTTATTCAAGGTGACAACATCAACACTATGTTTTCTATGTGTTATTGACTGTTTACAACTGGTTATTAGATTTAAAGCACCATGATTCCAAGTGAATTAATGAACTTTTGAACTAATTAAGCACCGTCTTCTTAACATCAGACTTATTTGTGCTTTGTGGTGCATTGTGGGAGCTGGAGGCACTAAACAGTCACGTGTTTGAGAACTATTTAACTGCCAGCGCGGAAGCACTTTTCCATCACTTCCTGTCCGTGATCAAGGCTGACAACACGGCAAAACATCTAGGATGCAAGGAAGCATGTGCGTGGCATCACTTATGAATAAAGTGCTTTGCTCTCGAAATGGGCCTCTATTCTTTGCTGCCTTCGTTGTTTGGATTTAACGGGCTCCTCCGTGTCTGTCCAGAGGCTGCCCTTAAGGGTCGGGGGCTGGCTGCACGGGGACTTTTCTGTGGATTTAATTAGGAAGCATGACCCACTCACTGCGGCAAAACCCACAAAGGAGATGCTACTGCAGCGAAATCGCCGTCAGCGTTGGAAGGGATTTGTTGGGGCGGTACATCCCTAACAATCGTTCGTGAGTGAAGCTTTTATTCAAGGTGACAACATCAACACTATGATTTCTATGTGTTAGTGACTGTTTCCAACTGGTTATTAGATTTAAAGCACCATGATTTTAAGTGAATTAATGAACTTTTGAACTAATTAAGCACTGTCTTCTTAACATCAGACCTATTTGTGCTTTGTGGTGCATTGTGGGAGCTGGAGGCACTAAACAGTCACGTGTTTGAGAACTATTTAACTGCCAGCGCGGAAGCACTTTGCCATCGCTTCCTGTCTGTGATCAAGGCTGACAACACGCTGAAACATCTAGGATGCAAGGAAGCATGAGCGTGGCATCACTTTTGAATAAAGTGCTTTGCTCTCGAAATGGGCCTCTATTCTTTGCTGCCTTCGTTGTTTGGATTTAACGGGCTCCTCCATGTCCGTCCAGAGGCTGCCCTTAAGGATTGGGGCTTGCTGCAGGGATACTTTTAGGTGGATTTAATTAGGAAGCATGACCTACTCGCTGCGGCAAAACCTACAAAGGAGATGCTACTGCAGCGAAATCGCTGTCAGCGTTGGAAGGGATTTGTTGGAGTGATATATCCCTAACAATCGTTCGTGAGTGAAGCTTTTTTCAAAGGTGAAAACATCAACACTATGTTTTCTATGTGTTAGTGACTGTTTCCAACTGGTTATTAGATTTAAAGCGCCATGATTTCAAGTGAATTAATGAACTTTTGAACTAATTAAGCACTGTCTTCTTAACCTCAGACTAATTTGTGCTTTGTGGTGCATTGTGGGAGCTGGAGGCACTAAACAATCACGTGTTTGAGAACTATTTAACTGCCAGCGCGGAAGCACTTTTGCCATCGCTTCCTGTCCATGATCAAGGCTGACACCACGCCGAAATATGTAGGATGCAAGGAAGCATGTGCGTGCCATCACTTTTGAATAAAGTGCTTTGCTCTTGAAATGGGCCTCTATTCTTTGCTGCCTTCGTTGTTTGGATTTAACGGGCTCAACCGTGTCCGTCCAGAGGCCGCAATTAAAGTGTCAGGGGCTTCCTGCACGGGGACTTTTCTGTGGATTTAATTAGGAAGCATGACCCACTCGCTGCAGCGAAACCTACAAAGGAGATGCTACTGCAGCGAAATCGCCGTCACCTTTGGAAGGGATTTGTTGGGGCGGTACATCCCTAACAATCGTTCGTGAGTGAAGCTTTTATTCAAGGTGACAACATCAACACTATGTTTTCTATGTGTTAGTGACTGTTTCCAACTGGTTATTAGATTTAAAGCACCATGATTTCAAGTGAATTAATGAACTTTTGAACTAATTAAGCACTGTCTTCTTAACATCAGACCTATTTGTGCTTTGTGGTGCATTGTGGGAGCTGGAGGCACTAAACAGTCACGTGTTTGAGAACTATTTAACTGCCAGCGCGGAAGCACTTTGCCATCGCTTTCTGTCAGTGATCAAGGCTGACAAAACGCCAAAACATGTGGGATGCAAGGAAGCATTTGCGTGGCATCACTTTTGAATAAAGTGCTTTGCTCTCGAAATGGGCCTCTATTCTTTGCTGCCTTCGTTGTTTGGATTTAACGGGCTCCTCCGTGTCCATCCAGAGGCCGCCCTGAAGGGTCAGGGGCTTCCTGCACGGGGACTTTTCTGTGGATTTAATTAGGAAGCATGACCCACTCGCTGTAGTGAAACCTACAAAGGAGATGCTACTGCAGCTAAATCGCCGTCAGCGTTGGAAGGGATTTGTTGGGGCGGTACATCCCTAACAATCGTTTGTGAGTGAAGCTTTTATTCAAGGTGACAACATCAACACTATGTTTTCTATGTGTTAGTGACTGTTTCCAACTGGTTATTAGATTTAAAGCACCATGATTTCAAGTGAATTAATGAACTTTTGAACTAATTAAGCACTGTCTTATTAACATCAGACTTATTTGTGCTTTGTGGTGCATTGTGGGAGCTGGAGGCACTAAACAGTCACGTGTTTGAGAACTATTTAACTGGCAGCGCGGAAGCACTTTTGCCATCACTTCCTGTCCGTGATCAAGGCTGACACCACGCCGAAATATGTAGGATGCAAGGAAGCATGTGCGTGGCATCACTTTTGAATAAAGTGCTTTGCTCTTGAAATTGGCCTCTATTCTTTGCTGCCTTCGTTGTTTGGATTTAACGGGCTCAACCGTGTCCGTCCAGAGGCCGCAATAAAAGGGTCGGGGGCTTCCTGCACGGGGACTTTTCTGTGGATTTAATTAGTAAGCATGACCCACTCGCTGCAGCGAAACCTACAAAGGAGATGCTACTGCAGCAAAATCGCCGTCAGCGTTGGAAGGGATTTGTTTGGGCGGTACATCCCTAACAATCGTTCGTGAGTGAAGCTTTTATTCAAGGTGACAACATCAACACTATGTTTTCTATGTGTTAGTGACTGTTTCCAACTGGTTATTAGATTTAAAGCACCATGATTTCAAGTGAATTAATGAACTTTTGAACTAATTAAGCACTGTCTTCTTAACATCAAACTTATTTGAGCTTTGTGGTGCATTGTGGGAGCTGGAGGCACTAAACAGTCACGTGTTTGAGAACTATTTAACTGCCAGCGCAGAAGCACTTTGCCATCACTTTCTGTCAGTGATCAAGGCTGACAACACGCCGAAACATGTAGGATGCAAGGAAGCATGTGCGTGGCATCACTTTTGAATAAAGTGCTTTTCTCTCGAAATGGGCCTCTATTCTTTGCTGCCTTCGTTGTGTGGATTTAACGGGCTCCTCCGTGTCCGTCCAGAGGCCGCCCTGAAGGGTCAGGGGCTTCCTGCATGGGGACTTTTCTGTGGATTTAATTAGGAAGCATGACCCACTCTCTGCGGCAAAACCTACAAAGGAGATGCTACTGCAGCTAAATCGCCGTCAGCGTTGGAAGGGATTTGTTGGGGCGGTACATCCCGAACAATCGTTCGTGAGTGAAGATTTTTTCAAAGGTGACAACATCAACACTATGTTTTCTATGTGTTAGTGACTGTTTCCAACTGGTTATTAGATTTAAAGCACCATGATTTCAAGTGAATTAATGAACTTTTGAACTAATTAAGCACTGTCTTCTTAACATCAGACCTATTTGTGCTTTGTGGTGCATTGTGGGAGCTGGAGGCACTAAACAGTCACGTGTTTGAGAACTATTTACCTGCCAGTGCGGAAGCACTTTGCCATCGCTTCCTGTCCATGATCCAGGCTGACATCATGCCGAAACATGTAGGATGCAAGGAAGCATGTGCGTGGCATCACTTTTGAATAAAGTGCTTTGCTCTCGAAACAGGCCTCTATTCTTTGCTGCCTTCGTTGTTTGGATTTAACGTGCTCCTCCGTGTCCGCCCAGAGGCCGCCCTGAAGGTTCGGGGGCTTCCTGCACGGGGACTTTTCTGTGGATTTAATTAGGAAGCATGACCCACTCGCTACGGCAAAACCTACAAAGGAGATGCTACTGCAGCGAAATTGCCGTCAGCGTTGGAAGGGATTTGTTGGGGCGGTACATCCCGAACAATCGTTCGTGAGTGAAGCTTTTATTCAAGGTGACAACATCAACACTATGTTTTCTATGTGTTAGTGACTGTTTCCAACTGGTTATTAGATTTAAAGCACCATGATTTCAAGTGAATTAACGAACTTTTGAACTAATTAAGCACTGTCTTCTTAACATCAGACTTATTTGTGCTTTGTGGTGCATTGTGGGAGCTGGAGGCACTAAACAGTCACGTGTTTGAGAACTATTTAACTGGCAGCGCGGAAGCACTTTTGCCATCACTTCCTGTCCGTGATCAAGGCTGACACCACGCCGAAATATGTAGGATGCAAGGAAGCATGTGCGTGGCATCACTTTTGAATAAAGTGCTTTGCTCTTGAAATTGGCCTCTATTCTTTGCTGCCTTTGTTGTTTGGATTTAACGGGCTCAACCGTGTCCGTCCAGAGGCCGCAATAAAAGGGTCGGGGGCTTCCTGCACGGGGACTTTTCTGTGGATTTAATTAGGAAGCATGACCCACTCGCTGCAGCGAAACCTACAAAGGAGATGCTACTGCAGCAAAATCGCCGTCAGCGTTGGAAGGGATTTGTTGGGGCGGTACATCCCTAACAATCGTTCGTGAGTGAAGCTTTTATTCAAGGTGACAACATCAACACTATGTTTTCTATGTGTTAGTGACTGTTTCCAACTGGTTATTAGATTTAAAGCACCATGATTTCAAGTGAATTAATGAACTTTTGAACTAATTAAGCACTGTCTTCTTAACATCAAACTTATTTGAGCTTTGTGGTGCATTGTGGGAGCTGGAGGCACTAAACAGTCACGTGTTTGAGAACTATTTAACTGCCAGCGCAGAAGCACTTTGCCATCGCTTTCTGTCAGTGATCAAGGCTGACAACACGCCGAAACATGTAGGATGCAAGGAAGCATGTGCGTGGCATCACTTTTGAATAAAGTGCTTTTCTCTCGAAATGGGCCTCTATTCTTTGCTGCCTTCGTTGTGTGGATTTAACGGGCTCCTCCGTGTCCGTCCAGAGGCCGCCCTGAAGGTTCGGGGGCTTCCTGCACGGGGACTTTTCTGTGGATTTAATTAGGAAGCATGACCCACTCTCTGCGGCAAAACCTACAAAGGAGATGCTACTGCAGCTAAATCGCCGTCAGCGTTGGAAGGGATTTGTTGGGGCGGTACATCCCGAACAATCGTTCGTGAGTGAAGATTTTTTCAAAGGTGACAACATCAACACTATGTTTTCTATGTGTTAGTGACTGTTTCCAACTGGTTATTAGATTTAAAGCACCATGATTTCAAGTGAATTAATGAACTTTTGAACTAATTAAGCACTGTCTTCTTAACATCAGACCTATTTGTGCTTTGTGGTGCATTGTGGGAGCTGGAGGCACTAAACAGTTACGTGTTTGAGAACTATTTAACTGCCAGCACGGAAGCACTTTGCCATCGCTTTCTGTCAGTGATCAAGGCTGACACCACGCCGAAATATGTAGGATGCAAGGAAGCATGTGCGTGGCATCACTTTTGAATAAAGAGCTTTGCTCTTGAAATGGGCCTCTATTCTTTGCTGCCTTCGTTGTTTGGATTTAACGGGCTCAACCGTGTCCGTCCAGAGGCCGCAATAAAAGGGTCAGGGACTTACTGCACGGGGACTTTTCTGTGTATATATATATATATATTTGCACTACTTCATTACATTACATTTTCATGAGATGATTAATAGTAAGGTGTTATTTCATGCAACAATTAGTAGAGGCACTTGCCTATCATGTTTAGAATGTAATATTAAGAGTCATCGATGTTGTTTCAATATTATGAGTGTTGAAATACATAGGATTATATAATATTATCATTATAATGTTTTATTATGAACAGTATGACTTATATTTTAATTTACATGATTTTAACACTTCATTGCAATTCCTATTGGTAATTTATTGGCTGCATATTTATATATGTATATATTTATGTATTTGTTTACGAACTACTAGGGATATGTTATAGTCTGTTTTCCATACACTTGAGCTGGGTCGATTGTTTCTACAGGCAATTGGGAACTATTTTGTTTTTTAATGAGTTCCCTTTTGAGGAGACGCATCATGTGATCAAGCTCCCGGCAAGGAGCGAAACGTGTCATGGCAGGCACTATGCCTGTTTAATTTGTGGACATTCTATTTAATAAAATTACACTGCTGCATCCACCAACGCTGCATGCGACTCTTTAAATTCCTTGGAGTATCTGAAGTCTGTGCCTGCTGGTTCCGCCAGAGTGAGTGGCGGACAGGAGTTCTTGTTTGATATATATATATATATATATATATATATATATATATATATATATATATATATATATATATATATATATATATATATATATATATATATATATATATATATATATATATATATTTATATATATAATTCACTTAAAAAACCATAGGTTTCACACATGTTATAGTTAGGTGGATATTTCACTCGTAAAAAACCAATGAAATTCCCCCGTTATAGTTAGTTCAGATAACTATAACTCGCGCGCCCGCAATCCACTGCTCATGACGTCACATATTACATCACTCATGACATGGTCAGTGGCATCACTCATGACATCACTGATGACATCATCCTTGTGATAGAGTGGCGGTCGCGCAAGTTATAGTTATCTGAACTAACTATAACGGGGGAATTTCATTGGTTTTTTACGAGTGAAATATCCACCTAACTATAACATGTGTGAAACCTATGGTTTTTTAAGTGAATTTGCAACGTTTTTTAAATGCTAATTCCTAACTATAACGTGTGTGAAACCTATGGTTTTTTCAGTGAATTTGTACGTTTTTTTAAATGCTAATTTATTTATGTATTATTCTTTTTTTTATATATTTATTTTACAATAAACTACGTATTAAAATGTATTTTTTTTTGGTTTTCACCGTGCGCGCGCACCCCCGCGATTTAAAAAATGTTTTTTATTTTTTTTCTGCCTTCGGGGGTCCTTCAGGGACCCCCCTGACAAAGGCTAGGGGGTCAGGAACTCTCTACCCTGCCCCCTTTTCACGTTCGCCACCTTCCTTTTTCACTCTCGCACTGAAAACAAACAAAATGGCGGCCGACACTTCCTGATTTCAACCGATTGAAATGTTGACTAACATGTAACCACCAATCAGAATTACGCTCGCGCACGTTAGGGTGCTCGCACGGTGCTCGCAAGGTGCGCGCACTGTGCGCGCACCCTGCGCGCGTATAGATATTGATATGCATTTAAATCCTATTTTCTCAGGAAATACTGGACAGATTTACACCAGACCTGCAAAAGTCACTTCCTTGACCTTATGGCTACCTGTCTGCCAAATTTCAAGTAATTCTGTTCAGCCGTTCGGGCTGTAGCTGCGTCTAAAGGTCCTATGGAAAAATACATGTGGAAAACGTGTTTGGGACCCCCCTTTTTTTCTCAGCCCCCGCTTGACGAATCACCCCGAGACTTTCAGGGTAGGAGCTGAACGGAGCGCCCCATTAGTTTTGAAAATTTCGCGAGGATTCGTCAACCGGCGCCAAAGTTATTCAAAATAGAATTTTGAGATTTTCTATGGAAATACGGTCCTAATTATAACTATCTACTGGCGACCGCAGAAGATAGTTTATTGTAAAATAAATATATAAAAAAAATAATAATACATAAATAAATTAGCATTTAAAAAAAACGTACAAATTCACTGAAAAAACCATAGGTTTCACACACGTTATAGTTAGGAATTAGCATTTAAAAAACCTTGCAAATTCACGTAAAAAACCATAGGTTTCACACATGTTATAGTTAGCTGGGCATTTCCCTCGTAAAAAGCCAATGAAATTCCCCCGTTATCGTTAGTGCAGGCAACTATAACTCACGCGACCGCAATCCGCTGCTGATGACGTCAGATATTACATCACTGATGACAAATGTGTCTCTCTGAAAAAAAAAAAAATTAATATATGTATAGCTAAAGATGAATGGAAGAAGACATGGGTAAATAAGTGTCTAAATACAGTGATGTAATATCTGACGTCATCAGCAGCGGATTGCGGTCGCGTGAGTTATAGTTGCCTGCACTAACGATAACGGGGGAATTTCATTGTTTTTTTACGAGGGAAATGCCCAGCTAACTATAACATGTGTGAAACCTATGGTTTTTTAAGTGATTATATATATATATATATATATATATATATATATATATATATATATATATATATTACCTACTGGCGGTCGCTAGTAGGAAGTTATAGTTAGGACCACGTTTCCATAGGAAAACCTCAACATTCTATTTTGAATAACTTTGGCGCCGGTCGACGAATCCTCGCGAATTTCTCAAAATAGGTGGGGCGCTACGCTCCGCTCCTACCCTGAAAGTCTCGGGGGGATCCGTCAAGCGGGGGCTGAGATAAAAGGGGGGTCCCAAAACGCGTTTTTCCCATGCATTTTTCCATAGGACCTTTAGAACGAGCTACAGCCCGAACGGCTGAACAGAATTACTCAAAATTTGGCAGAGAGGTAGTCCCTAGGTCAAGGAAGTGCCTTTTGTAGGTTTGGTGTAAATCTGTTCAGTAGATTCTGAGAAAATAGCCTTTAAATCAATATATATATCTGAGCCCGCTTACGGTACGCTTACCGTACGCTTACGGTAAGCGTACGGTGGCGTGCGCGAGCGCGATTCTGATTGGCTCTTAGATCTTAGTAAACATTCGAATCGGTCGAAACCAGGAAGCGGCGGCCGCCATTTTGTGTATTTCACTCTGAAACAAAAGAGTGAAAACAAGGAAAGGGGGCAATGAGGAGAGTTACAGACCCCCTAACATTTGTAAGGGGGTCAAAGAAGGACAGAAAAGTACAAAAAAAACATTTATTGATTTTAAAAAAAATCACGGGGTACGCGTACGGTAAGCTTACGGTAAGCGTACGGTAAAAAAAATAAAAATAAATAAATGAAAAGCAGATTTAAGAGTTTAGATATTAGGGAGCTCTAAAAAGAGCTGTTGTGTTTATGAAGTCATTTTTTTAGTGGTACCTACAAGTAAGTACCGATGCAGAGTCTAAGGTTCAAGAGGAAGACTCTGTTCCCTTCATCATTGAAGTGCACACCATCTCCTCTATAAATGTCTTGCATGTCATAACGCAAGTTGTTGTGGTAAATGGCACCCATACCATAGTCACGGAGGAAAGCAGAAACAGATTTGTTGACGTGCTTTCTTGCTTTGTCAATCTGTGGACAGAAATGATTGGACCAGTTCCATTTTTGCCTTTGGCATATGTTGGAAAACACAAAGGCAGTTTTAGGGAAAAGTGTAAACAGTTGTGCAAAGGTGTCCTTCATAAGCATTTCCAGACCTACCCCAGTCAAAGTGCCTAGGTCATTGCCACCACAGTGCACTATTATGAGGTCAGGGTGTTGGATTTGAATGAAGGATTTCACCAATGGCATCAATTGGTGCCACTTTAACCCTCTCTGACCAATCCATTTAATGTCTACATTTGGCAAAGCAAGGTCTCTCACCATACCTGTTTTCTCTGCAAACTTTTCACTCCAGAAGACATAGCTGTGCCCTACAATCCACACTGTGAACATCTTCAAAGGAGAACTGGATGCACTCAGGAGGTGTCTTTCAGTAGAATGGCAATATGAAAAGAAAGACAGTTTGGAAATGGAGGCATACATATTTTTTTCAAAACAAAAAGAACTGATTGGCTGTTTCATACCATTCTAGAATAAAAACTAGGCTGTATGTGTAAATTAATAGAAGCATGTTTTGTATTGGTAAAAAAAAATGTGTAACCAAAGAACAGTACTATGGATTTGCTGTTAGGTTTGAAAAGTCAAGCACTCTTGCTCTGTGGAATTGAAACATTGTTTGGCGAACTTCTGACCTAACTCAACACAGCAGTGTTCCATGAGCTGTTGCTATGGTAGCAGGCAGAAGTCAAGTTGGGGGAAGGGTACTAGGCAGAAGTCAAGTTGGGGGAAGGGTACTTTTGGAAAAGGGTTGGTTTTCAACCAATAGAAATGTGTGATTACATTTGAAAAAAAGGGGGAAGCACTGAGATTTGAAACTTACAAGTATATGTGTGGAAAAATAGAGGGAAAGTTTGCCATTATCTGGTTCTGCTGAGAGGAGAGAGGTGAACACAACAGAGATCCTGGCTCTGATAATCTGCTGTTTGAGTGTCACATTTCTTTCACAACTAACTAATTTTAAAGGTGAGTTTACAGTTTGAGAGGGGATGTATGTGGTAACTTAAGAAATGAATAATAGAAATGGAAATTGTTTTTGTTGTAGTTACACATGGTGGTTTCATAATGTGTCAGTCTGTAAAAGTGATTTTCACTTGCCCCGAAAAAAAAAAGAGCAGTAAGTGTGCTTTCAAATTGGCAAAGAAATTTAGTTTTGGGACTAATGTGAAAACATGACTCTGTGTGCAGAGAGGAATTATAGGCAGAGATTTATTGCGTATTGCTCTGGTGATTTCACAGTTGCATTAGATGGAAAGGGGGAGCGAATTTTTGGGGGAAGAAGTAGAGTCTTAGCACACACCCATGTGCTTGCCATGTATAGTCATGCACAGTATTTACAAGCGAGTGGGGTTTTCAGGTTTCAGTCTGTAATGCAAATACATTCAGCATCACTAAGGCTGGTTGCCCTTGCTGGAGTGTAGGCAGTCACCGAGAATACACATGGTGGTGGTCTGAAAAAACAGTTTGGACATGTGCATTTAAATAAATCAAAAAAAGTGGTTTCATAATGTGTCAGTCTGTAAAAGTGATTTTCACTTGCGCCGAAAAAAAAAAGAGCAGTAAGTGTGCTTTCAAATTGGCAAAGAAATTTCGTTTTGGGACTAATGTGAAAACATGACTCTGTGTGCAGAGAGGAATTATAGGCAGAGATTTATTGCGTCTTGCTCTGGTGATTTCACAGTTGCATTAGATGGAAAGGGGGAGCGAATTTTTGGGGGAAGAAGCAGAGTCTTAGCACACACCCATGTGCTTGCCATGTATAGTCATGCACAGTATTTACAAGCGAGTGGGGTTTTCAGGTTTCAGTCTGTAATGCAAATACATTCAGCATCACTAAGGCTGGTTGCCCTTGCTGGAGTGTAGGCAGTCACCGAGAATACACATGGTGGTGGTCTGAAAAAACAGTTTGGACATGTGCATTTAAATAAATCAAAAAAAGTGGTTTCATAATGTGTCAGTCTGTAAAAGTGATTTTCACTTGTAAAAAGTGATTTTCACTTGCCCCGAAAAAAAAAAGAGCAGTAAGTGTGCTTTCAAATTGGCAAAGAAATTTCGTTTTGGGACTAATGTGAAAACATGACTCTGTGTGCAGAGAGGAATTATAGGCAGAGATTTATTGCGTATTGCTCTGGTGATTTCACAGTTACATTAGATGGAAAGGGGGAGCGAATTTTTGGGGGAAGATGCAGAGTCTTAGCACACACCCATGTGCTTGCCATGTATAGTCATGCACAGTATTTACAAGCGAGTGGGGTTTTCAGGTTTCAGTCTGTAATGCAAATACATTCAGCATCACTAAGGCTGGTTGCCCTTGCTGGAGTGTAGGCAGTCACCGAGAAAACACATGGTGGTGGTCTGAAAAAACAGTTTGGACATGTGCATTTAAATAAATCAAAAAAAGTGGTTTCATAATGTGTCAGTCTGTAAAAGTGATTTTCACTTGTAAAAAGTGATTTTCACTTGCCCCGAAAAAAAAAAGAGCAGTAAGTGTGCTTTCAAATTGGCAAAGAAATTTCGTTTTGGGACTAATGTGAAAACATGACTCTGTGTGCAGAGAGGAATTATAGGCAGAGATTTATTGCGTATTGCTCTGGTGATTTCACAGTTACATTAGATGGAAAGGGGGAGCAAATTTTTGGGGGAAGATGCAGAGTCTTAGCACACACCCATGTGCTTGCCATGTATAGTCATGCACAGTATTTACAAGCGAGTGGGGTTTTCAGGTTTCAGTCTGTAATGCAAATACATTCAGCATCACTAAGGCTGGTTGCCCTTGCTGGAGTGTAGGCAGTCACCGAGAATACACATGGTGGTGGTCTGAAAAAACAGTTTGGACATGTGCATTTAAATAAATCAAAAAAAGTGGTTTCATAATGTGTCAGTCTGTAAAAGTGATTTTCACTTGTAAAAAGTGATTTTCACTTGCCCCGAAAAAAAAAAGAGCAGTAAGTGTGCTTTCAAATTGGCAAAGAAATTTCGTTTTGGGACTAATGTGAAAACATGACTCTGTGTGCAGAGAGGAATTATAGGCAGAGATTTATTGCGTCTTGCTCTGGTGATTTCACAGTTGCATTAGATGGAAAGGGGGAGCGAATTTTTGGGGGAAGAAGCAGAGTCTTAGCACACACCCATGTGCTTGCCATGTATAGTCATGCACAGTATTTACAAGCGAGTGGGGTTTTCAGGTTTCAGTCTGTAATGCAAATACATTCAGCATCACTAAGGCTGGTTGCCCTTGCTGGAGTGTAGCACTCTGGACATGGGCTTTTTAAAAAATCTGAAAAGTGGTTTCATAATGTGACAGTTTGTAAAAGTGATTTTCACTTGCCCAAAAAAAAGAGCAGTTTGTGTGCATTCAAATTGGCAAAGAAATTTCGTTTTGTGACTATTGTGAAAAGAAATGTAGTAATATATTTAAATACAAAAAAGGATTTTTTTTTTAGTTTTTTTCAGGTATTGCTGAAGAGCAGTGAACAAAATTTAAGATGCCTACAAAATCCAGAGTTCAAAAAACGCTAAAAAAAAAACTATATTTGAAGACAACTGGAGGACCAAAGTTAGTAGAAGATGCTCATGTTGGGAAAAAGAAAAAATCTTCTGGTAAGCAGAAAAAACAATTTCTTAAAAATATATTCAAAACAAAGAAAAATGTACAAAATGTCTGTACTGGAAAGAATGTTACAAAAGGAAGAGAACAGGAAAAAATTGAGAATTTAGTTAATGCAAATATACCTTCTGCAACTGAAAAGATTTACATAAACAGAAAAACAGCGTTTAAAGAGATACGTAGAAAAATGTTTCAGAGAAGAGTTATGTCCAATTTGATAAAGGATGTGAAGAAATATAAGCAAAAGGCAAAATATTACAAGAGAAAAAAAGAAATTGAAGCCATTGCAGCAAAGGCATTAGAATTAAAAAGGAAACTATTCATATTAATTTTGAATAGGATGCGTACATTAGATAAAATGGTTAATGTACTGAAATCACAAAGCAAAAGCAAAAGAGTAGTGAACAGAACAAACTTTTGTAAAGTGTTTTTAGGAAAGTGGATGCATAGTTCAAGTAGTGAACCTTTTTTTAATGAAGAGAGCTATTTTCAAAGTAATAGTTTGCTGCATGCAGTTGACACCAGAGGTCGTGCTTACGAAGTGAAAAATGGTTGCATAATGGAGAAGGAGATAATGGTTCCAAGAGATGAGGTACAAGTGATGGCAGATGAGGCAATGGGGAGACGTCCTAAAGCCCCAGTGTACACTTGGAATTGTAGTAGTATTTGCACTGTGCGTCAGGATTCTATTGACAAATTTCGAGAGTTTCTTAGAGAATATAGTAAAAAAAGTGTAAAACAGAAGATTAAGGTGCTTCAAAGTCTGGATCCATGCAGAGTGAGAGAGAATACTGGTTTGCAGGGTCATTCTCTGGCTTGTCTATCTAGAAAAGTGTGCAATAGTGTTTTCCATCATTTTAGGATGCTGGCTGTTCATCATACTGAAATGAGAAAGTTCGTGAGACGGTTGTATTTTGCCAAAAGTCCAGCAATAAAGTTAAATGAATTGAATAGGGCTCTGTTCCGAGGAACGGTATCAGATGTAGAGAAGGTTGTTGATGAAATTCAGTTTTGTTACTTTGGTCCTGAACAAAACAGTGCAGAGAAGGACACAGTAAATGAGGAAGAAGTGGAAGAGAATGTAGAACCTTCTGTAAGTAAGACATTTAATGATCACATAACAAAATTTGCAATAGTCTCTAATGAAAGACCAAATGTTACTTGTATTTGTTGCCGCAGAACTCATTATAGAAAACAAACTAGGAATGTTGATCTCTACAGAAAGAGTGAAAATGAATATAATTATAAGTGGAAGGATTTTGCCACATATATATTTCTAGAAAATTGTTTTGAATTGGGTGAAGATCAGCGTATTTGTAAATACTGTTACAACAAGTTAGAGGAAAATAGAATGCCGACCAGAGCTGTACATAATAATTTAGAATTGGACGCTATTCCTGCTGAACTTTCTGAATTAAATACATAAGAGTCTATACTCATTCAATGTGTTCATCCGTTCCAGACCATAGTACGTATGGAGCCCAAAACTGGTAAATTACCTCCTTCAGATTTACTGAGAGGTTTAAAAGGTAGAGTGGTGTATTTGCCCTTGGATTTGAAAAAAAATATGGAAACTATTGATGCGGATACTTTGGAAACTGAACCATTAATTATTCTGGTTAATGGTGTACCTACAAAGAATAAGAAGATTTGGCAGGAGCTGGTAGATGTGCGGAAAGTACAAAGAGCAAATTTGTATTTGAAAAAAAATAACAAATGGTATGAATCAATTTATATAGAAGAAGAAGAAGAAGAAGATTTTCAAGAAGACACAGAAACACCAACTGGACAAATTGAAAAAGTGGACAAGTCAAAGGAAGAAGAAATTTATGAACATTTTAGCATACATCCTCTTCATTCGAAAGAAGTTATGGGAGACAATATTGATGTCTTTCAGATGAAGAAAGCAAAAGGAACTCCTGTGAGTGTATGGGAGGAGAGCTTGGAAGCTCGATGTTTTCCTCAGCTGTTTCCTAAAGGAAAAGGAGGACGATACGATGAACGTCCAGAACAGATTCCAGCTTCAGAGTATCGGACTACAAGACTATATGCTGAAGATCCCAGATTTCGACAAAGTATTCCTTATTTGTTCCATCTTTTATTTGAAAGCGACTTGTCTGCACTGTCTTATGCAGTAAATCACATTTTAAAAAGTGGAGTACATTTACAAAATGTGTCTGCTAAGGATTTTATGGAGAAAGTGCAGCACCGAGATGATCATTTGGAAACACAACTGATCAATCTGATGGCTTGTCAGCGTGGGACAAATGAATATTGGTACCGACGCCATGGTGAACTAAAATGCATGTTACGGAATTTAGGAACACCAACATGGTTCCTTACCCTAAGCTGTGCCGAGTACGCTTGGGATGATTTACTGGATTTTCTACGAGAGGCCAATTCAAACATTAAAAACATCGAATACAAGACAGCAGGAGAACTGTGCTCATTGGATCCGGTTAATGTTTGCAGATATTTCAATCATAGATTTGAGGCTATGATGTCCTTCATCTGCAATAAAAAAAATCCACCCCTTGGAGAAGTAGTGGATTTCTTTTGGAGAAAAGAGTACCAGGCAAGAGGTGCTCCTCATATTCATATGCTGTTGTGGATCAAGGATGCCCCAAAGTTTGGAACAGATGCTGATGAAGCAGTGTTATCTTACATTCAAGAATATGCAACATGTGCTATACCAAAAAGCACAGAAGAGAACAAGTTAAAGGAGCAAGTTTTACGTTTCCAAAGTCATCGGTGTGGAAAATACTGTCGACGGAAATACAAGAGCAAAGAAAAATACTACACTAAATGTTGATTTGGATTTCCTAGACCTGTTCTTTCAAATGGAAGAGTAAACAGTTTTATGTCAGCTGTGAGACATACTATCACAAGAAAATCACCTAAGAATACCTACAACCTTAAAAGAAAAGAAGAATCAAAAAATATAAATGACTACAACCCAGTCATTTTATCCATGTGGAACGCTAACATGGATATACAGTATGTAGCTGACAATTCCATTGCTGTTGCACGATATGTAACGTCTTACATTACGAAATCAGAAAAAACAGAATTGAAGGAAATGTGGGAAGAGATTTCTCACGAGAAGACTGTCAGTAAGAAGCTGTACAGTTTCAGTTTGAAGATGTTATCGCATCGAGAAATTGGATCCTACGAATGTTCAGATAGGTTATCTTCTGCAAGTCTCTACTCGAAGTCAAGAAGAATAATTTGGGCAAGTTTAGGCCTTGCAGCAATGAGAAATCGGGTACTGAAATCTGTAGGAGAAATTGAATATTTGGTCGAGAATGACCCAGAAAGTACAGATATATTGAAAACAAACATGTTGGACACATATTATCCCAAGAGAAGTCAACATCTGGAGAACATGTGTCTCTATGAAGTGCTGCAGAACTACATTTATTTAAGGAAAGCCACAGAAGACATCAATAATGGAAAATATAAAGTCGTTGGTGAAGAAGGATGTTTGGTGAAGCAAACAAAAGGAAGTTTGATAAATCACCGGAAGCTGAGTTGCGACACTACTGACAAGAAAGAATTTTACTACTTGGCTCTTTTACAGTTGTTTAAACCATGGCGTACAGAGGATGAACTACTGGGAGAATTTCAAAGCTATGAAGATTCATTTAATGCTTGCAAAGACAGCATACAATGCAATACATTCACAACTTATCTGCAAATGTTAAATGAAGAAATTGAACAGGAAACTACAATTGCAGCAGAAATAGCTAGAGACAGTTCTCAGGACAGCCAAAGTTCAGGAACACACAGTCAAGATCCCCTAGGACAACCAATCATTGAAAATGAAGCATCAATAGCCATGAATGAAGTGGAAACGGCTATGAATCAAGCTCAAGAAGAATTTATAGACTTAGAAAATTTGGAAAGACAACTGAATCAAGAGCAGCAACAAATTTATGAAGAGATCAAAAACAAAATTGATCACGGATTTCTACATGTAAAAAAAGAGTGCTCATGCACATCATTTCATCCAATCAGGATGTATGTAAGCGGACAAGCTGGAACTGGAAAAAGTTTCCTAATAAAAGTCATCAGAAGCTACCTACAGCAAAAAACGGATTCTACTTTGTCTTGTGTGGTTACTGCTCCAACTGGGTTAGCAGCATATAACATAAAAGGAATCACCTTACATCGTTTGCTAATGTTACCAGTGGAGCATGAGAACAAAATACAATTCAACAAGCTAACTGGAGAAGCATCCTTGGAAGTTTCAAGAGTATTGAAGAAGATGCAAGTTCTCATTATTGATGAGGTGAGCATGGTATCAAACCTAATGCTTGCCTTTGTGCATTTAAGAATGCAGCAAATTTTGAAGACAGACTATGACATGTTATTTGGTGGAAAACACGTCATAGTTTTTGGAGATCTTTTGCAACTTACTCCAGTTAAAGGACAACCAGTGTTTAATACTGTGACACATGAAGACACGAAGAAGTCATTGGGAAGCATCGGAAATACAAATATTTGGTCCTTCTTTGAGTACAAGGAACTTACTACTAATATGAGGCAAGCAAACGATGAAGAATATGGAAGTATTCTGAAAGATATCAGGATTGGACTACTGACAGAAGTTGGCAAAAAAGCATTACAGAGTCGGCTGCTACATAATTTATTTCCAAAGGAAGAAATAGTTGCAGAGAAGATATACAAGAACATTGCAGAAAACAAAAGTGTCATCTGCTTAATGCCAACTCTACGTGAATGCTCAATATTCAATGAGGAGCTTTTGAAATTGGAAAAGGAAGAGATCAGGAAATTGGAAGCAGTGGACAAAATTGAGGATGGAAGAATTACTGTCACAGTAACAGGCAAACTGAAAAATAAATTGGACTCACTAGAGAAGAACATCTCCAAAACAGCTGGATTAGAAAAAAATCTATATGTTTGCATGAACTGTAGAGTGTTTTTAAGGAGAAATTTGGATGTTGAGAAAGGTTTAGTTAATGGAGCGATGGGAAGAGTTGTGGGTTTTATTAATTACCAGAAAAAAGAAGGAGTTGAATGTTTAAAAATAAAATTTGATCAGATAGATGAAGTTAAAGATATTTGTCGTTGTACAGTTCGTTTTATGCTTGTGAAAGACTTATATGTACGTAGGAAGCAGTTTCCGTTTTCTCTAGCATATGCTGTAACTATTCACAAGTCTCAAGGATTGACTGTAGATTGTGCATTTGTGAACATTGGTTCAACTGTGTTCAAAGAAGGTATGGCATATGTTGCTTTGTCACGAGTCAAAACATTATCAGGTTTATTCATGATAGACTTTGATGAGTCAATAGTTAGTGCTGATACAAACTGTGTAAAGGAGTATAATAGATTAAGAAGAAGCTATGCTCCTCATTTAGGTCAGTATCCTGTGTTGGAGAAACGTGTAGTTTCTCGTAAAAGAAAAAATGAGAATATCTGTAGTGAAGATGTAGAGAAGAGGAAAAAAAAGAGGAGTGATGTAATTGCAAGCAAAAAGAAAAAGGAAAATGAAGAACAGGTTGTAGGATGTCATTTTGAAAATAGCTCTGGTGTCAACTGCTACGCAAATGTAGTGCTGAATGTTGCATTTTATCTGGAAAGTTTGCAAGAGCAGATAATAGTAAATCAGGGAAAAAGATTCTGTTCAGAGCTGAGTCTCCTTTTTCAAAAGCTGAGTAAAGATAAAACTCAAATAGAAAGTGCTACTGACATTAGAAAACTTTTAGATGTATGTTCAGGACGAACACAGTTTTCTCAAAATGAACAGCAAGATGCACATGAATTTTTGATGTATTTTCTTCAGGTAGTGGAAGAAGAAGGAGTTCCCATTGACATTTTTTTTGGTCTCTCTTATAAATGGGAACATAGTTGTGATAATTGTTATAATATATGTGGCTCTATTGTTGATAATGAAAGGTTTATTTATTTGACATTGCCAGAGAGTAAAACAGTCACTTTTGCAAAATTAGTTAAAGATGCTAATCATAGCATGAAATGTGGTGAGTGTAATTCTGACATGTTTTCAACATTAATTTTAAAGGAATACGGACAGTATGTAATTTTAATGATGCAACGATGTAGAGCTGATGGTTCAAAATTGGATACTTTAATAAAGAAGTTTACAGGACAGCAATTATCAATTTCAGGAAAAACTTTTGTAACTGTTGCAATAATTTTCCATGATGGACCTACTGTTACTTCTGGACATTACACAGTTTATCTTAAATGTGAAAAAGGCTGGACACTGTGTAATGATTCCCAATTGATTTTCAAACAATGTTTGCCTTTTGATTTAGCAAATTCCTATCTAATCTTCCTGAAACCTAAATTTTAGAGAGACTTGGCAAGATCTGGACAAAACAATTTTACCATTTTACTGGATTACCATTGCAATTTTGTAAAAAAAAGATTTTTTAAATTATCATTTGGCCTAATGGAAAGATAACCAATTGTAATGTGGACTTTTTTAATTTTTAATGAAACTTTGAAAAACCAATAATTTAGAGATTATCGGTAACTTCTGCACATTTTAAATTTTGGAATGTTATTGGACTGCCATTGGAAATTTTTTCAAAAATGTTTTAAAAAATTACTATTTGGCCATGTGGAAAAGTAACCAATTCTATTGTGGACTTAATAAATTATTCAAAAAATTTTTGTGAACCAAAATGTTACAGAGAATCGGTGAGATCTGGACAAATTAAACTTTAGAATTTTATTGGATTACCGTTGGAAATTTATTCCCAAAAAAAATTTAAAATTACTATTTGGTCTAAAGGAAATGAAATCAGATGTATTTTGGAGTTATTTGAGATATAATATTGTGATTATACTTCTGAAACAAACATATCAGACGGTATTTTAAAGAAATAACTATTGGTATTAGATGATATTTTTTTACAATATTATGCATTTCTATAATGTTAAGTTTAAGTAAAAAAATAATCAGGGCATTTTTAATACAATCTTTGTGATTGGTATTTTTTTTTGCCCGCTGTAAAATGATGAATGCAATTGCTTTCACAATTTATAGTGAAATGCAATATATTCTGAAAACAGCAAAAATAAGGCAAAAATATTTTTGGGAAAAAAATGTAAATATGTGTACTGTATTATAAAATGTTTTAAAAATATTAATACTTTTTTCTTTTTTTCCAGATAGATATAGAAAATTTTCGAAAACTACAAACATTTTTAAAACTATTTTTTTAAAAAACAAATGAATAAATATTTTTTCAGTGAGTATGGTAAGTCAATAATAATAATTGTAGTCTCTCAAGGACAATGTAATGTGATAAATGATTTTTAGTGTTTTTTTAAAAAAAAAAAAAAAAAGTACGCGCACCGTACGCGTACGGTAAAAAAAAAATAAAAAAAAGTTTTTAAAAACATATGTAAAAAAAAGATGAAAGATAAGGTTGGCTCTTAAAAGAACCGTTGTGTTCATGCAGGGACAGAGGAAAGGAAGCATGGGAAAATTATTCAAAGCGACAAATGTGCTGATCTATTTTGTTGTTCACTAGGGAAACACTGGTCTCCCTATGGCAAATTAGATCTTTACAAAATGTGCAATGAATATCAACCTTCCGAAATCGAGGGTTCATTTCCAGAGGGCCAGCAAAAGGAGATTCTCCCCCCACAGATGAAGGGCTCACCTGACCTGCAGAAGAAGGAGTCAGCCCTGCAGATGATGGTCCAGGCTGAGCTACTGTGGATGTACTGGCTCGTCTTTCTGAAGAGTTACCTCCAAAAAGATGACCATGTGTCCTTCTGTGTACATCCTGGAGGTGTCTCTTCATGGTGTGATTCCCAAAGGAATACTTCCTGTTAGGATTACCTCAAGAAAGTACACGCTTACACAGCTTACAAGTCACTAAGGGTGCATTTACCTTTTGCTGGCCTTCAGGAAAAGTAAAATAATCCCATACATAAGAGGGCTTTTGTTTCCTCGATCTCTGCCTCAAGACAGTGCTGCTAGTGCTAGCCTCACTCTCAGAAGAGCTCTGCTGTTCTGCCATCGTATCCCAAAGACAAACCAGCTCCTTCTCCCAAGGGATCACAAGCAGAAATGAGGGGAATGGGTGTGGTGTAGGAGAGTTCTAGAACTGAAAGTAGTTTCAACCAATCAAAAGTTGTGTTTCATGATCACATGACCTACCGTACGCTTACGGTACGCTTACGGTACGCTTACGGCAAAAAGTACGCATGCGCGTAAAAAAGACACGCGCTTGCGCGCATGCGCATAACAGTCACTACCCGACACTTCCGCGTAACGTGCGCGTGTAGCGTAAGCGCGCACGCGTCCCACGCGCAGTACGCGCGGCTACGCAAAGTGCGTAACTATACGCAAGCAGCGTAGATAGATTACGGACGTTGCGTAAACCGTACGCTTACCGTGAGCTTACGGTACGTGTACTAAAAAAATATTTTTTTTAAAAAAAAAGTACTGCAAATAAATTTTACATGTTTATTTTAAAAAATATATTTAAAAAACATATTAAAGAATTTTAAAAATTTGGGGGGCGCTAGAGGGCGCGCACGCAGTATGGCCGCGCTTCGGTGAGGCTCCTGCTGCCTGGACACGAAATCCTTCAATTATCCTGCTTTCCCGATCGCCCGCCGGACCGTGACCGGGTGTCCATGTGGCTGCTGGGCCCTGGCGGCTCCGGCTGAAGTCTTGAAGCCGAGAGCCCATCGAGGACGCTGGGAGACGCGTTGAAAGCCCCGCCGGGCCGATAGCTGAGACGCAGTGGTGACGGCAGCCGGATTCCGAAACCACGCGAGCCCGGTGCTGTGCACGGGGCAGGTACGCCCCGGCCTACCCCCTGGCCGAAGCGACCGTTGCTGAGGAGAACGTGGGGATCGTTTGCAGTGCGGAGGCGGCGGGGTGCGGAGGTGTGCTGGAGTCTCCCTGTGCCTGGCTTGGCCCCCCCCCCCTGCCGCCGTGTGGATCCCTGAGGCCCTACGGCGAGGAGTGGCAGGCCTCCGACTTACGAACGGGCGGCGCTGGTAGATGACGGGGACTCCCTGTGTGACCCCGGGACTGGAGAGACTGCATTGCTTGGCGGTTGGGGGGGCCCCCCCTCCCCCCCTCCCCCCCGCTTTGCCTGGGCGCTGCCGCCCCGCCGCCGGAGCTGATCAGGACGCGGACACTGCGACGGCGCTATCTGGCCTACCGGCGGTGCTACTGGCGGAAGAGTGATAGGCACTTCACGGACCTGGCTTACACTGCTCCTGGACGGCTCCCCCTGCCTCCCCTCGCTACGGCCTGGAGGCCCCCCCCTGCTGGTACTACTCTGGGGTCCCAGGTGAGAAGGCTTCTCTGCGTGGGCTTGCGGCCTTCCCGTGCGCTGGGCCATTGGAGTGCTGGCTGAGCTCGCTCTTGTGGCGGTGTGACTTGTCGGAGCGCTTGCCTCCATTGCTGCTCCGGGGTGCTGGGCTGGTGCGGCGTCCACACCGGCGCCTACCGGGGCTGCGCCGCCCTTTGCTGGCCCCCTGTTTCTGTCCTGCAGACGGCTCTGTTGTGTGGACTGGTCCCCCACACCGAGCCCGCGATGGGCAAGCACGACGCTAAGCAGGCGAAGCTGTCGTTTACTGCCCCAGCTGCGAAGCCGGGGCTGCGGAGTGCGCCGGATGATGGAGGCGCGCAGGCCCCCCCGGGGCTGGACGTGGACACGGCCCCGCCGACGATAGATATGCAGCAAATGATGCGGGAAATGAGACAGGGCTTCGCCACGGTGGTGGATAAGGTGGACCGCCTTACATCCCGAATGGATGCGTACGCGCAGAAGATCGATGCCCATGAGGAGCGCCTTACTGAGGCCGAACGGCGGATCTCGGAGACTGAAGATGCGACCGCATCCCACTCTACTCAGCTCAATAAAATGGACAATGTCCTGCGCATCATAGCTGCTAAAAATGAGGAGTTGGAAGCCCGCAGCCGGCGCAATAACATCCGCGTGGTGGGTGTGCCGGAGTCCACCAACACGGGGCGCATGGAGGAATATGTAGAGAAGATCCTCATTTCCTCTATTGGCGCAGACGCCTTCTCCAAGCAGTTCATCGTGGAAAGGGCTCACCGGTCACTTGGCCCGCGACCGCGTCCCGGCGCCCCACCCCGGCCCATCATCGCGCGGCTCCTGAACTACCGCGACCGAGATGCTGCGCTGCGGGCTGCGCGGGCGAACCAGAATTTGTCCTTTGAGGGTGTCAACTTCACCGTCTTCCCTGATTTCACTCTACCAACAGCACTTCGTTTGGGAACTAACATGACCCCGTTTAGAAAGGCCTTGAAGACCTGGCTGTTCACCAAATCTTAAGCTAGCCCCACCTCGTCCCTTCAATCACAGCGCCAAGACGCCTCGGCATAAGTGCGCTTAATAAATAACTCAGTCAGTCAGTCAGTTGTGCAGGACCAGCGTCGCAAATTTGTTGATGTTAAGAAAAAGCTGAGAGCCCTCCACATCGACTATGCACTACTTTACCCGGCGAAGCTACGTGTCACCCATCAAGCGAAGCAACACTTCTTCACGAATCCGCAGCAGGTGGAGGACTTTTTGAAATCCCTACGGAAAGCGCATCGTGACCGACTTGATGAACAAGATGCGGCCCCGGAGAACGGACATTAACTGCCAACCTGGGAGTCACCGTGATTCCTTCTCTGCATTACTGTGCCACTTCTCTTTGCCTTTCCTGTTTGCCCTCCCCTGTGAACCACTTGATGGGCTATGTACTGACTGAGTGACGGAGGCCCGGTTGCGTGCTGGACGGAGATCGGTGATGTATGCCAGGCACCACCCTTCTCCCTCCCTCTATGACTATGGTGGGTTACGGGCCGGCAAGGGTGGATCTGTGTGCCCTCTGGATGTCCCCTGTAGGGTGTACCCCCTGGACTCTATTGACTGAGTTGCTCCTGTTGAGCTTACTGAGGGTTCTACTGGGTGGGGGGAGGGTAGACATTTCTGGCGAGTTGGGGTTGCTTCAGTGGGTGGGGGGCGGGGTAGTGGGACGCGGGTTTTTGTGGGTAGTCTTGCCCAAGTTGGGATGTGGGTTTGTTTTAGGGGCGGCTGGGTGGGCCCTAAGGTCAAGGCGCTGGAGGACTAAGCACCTCACTTCCCTCTGTTGCCCTGCACTGGAGCCTGATACTGGTGATCTGCTAGGACAGGCTGCTGGGTTAGAATCGAGATCCGAGATGGTTCTTCATGTTGTTGTTATGTTTGATACAGCTGTGTTCAAGACGCTGCCGCTCAGGGAGCAATTCCAAGCTTTTGCTGCCTCTTCGCGGCGTGGACCCCTGTGGGGGCGTGGTGTTTACCCGTTTACTAATGATACATTCGACCTCGGCTTGACTGGTGATGTGGACGATGGAGCGCTTGAGGCTTGGTGTGTGGTGCGTGGTGCAATTCGCGCATGCAGCGGGTGGGGGGGTGACTGGATTGGGCCCCTCGGCCGCTGCTCTTCCTACTCGTCCTGGTCGACCTAGCCATGGAGGACACTGATTTGAATATTCTCACATGGAATGTTAGAGGCCTGGGGGACCCTAGAAAACGAAGGAACGTCCTCTCCTACCTAGATCGCCATGCTATACACATAGCGTTCCTTCAAGAGACCCATTTCCGTGCGCGTGCTGCCCCTACCTTTGCTAGCAGGTGGGCGAAGTGCTCTGCCTTTTCGTCCTATTCCTCATATTCCCGTGGGGTTGCTATATTAGTTAAACGGACTACCCCCTTCGTGCTGGCGGGTATGAAAAGTGATGCCCAAGGCCGATACTGCCTGATGTGGGGGAGACTGGGCCATAAAATGGTTACTCTGGCCTGCTGCTATGGTCCCAATGTAGACGACCCTGCCTCCTTCGCGGACCTCGGTGCGGATCTAATGGGTGTGGGTACGCAGCACCTCATACTGGGGGGGGATTTTAACGTCACGCTTGCCCCGGCGCTTGACAGGTCCCACCCGGCCCCGCATCATTACACACGGTCTCGTGAGACGCTTTTGGACATCATAGCGGAACATAGGCTGATTGACACGTGGAGACACCTCCATGTGGACGCCCGCGAGGGTACTCACTTCACGGCGCAGGTGCGCTCCTGGGCCAGGCTCGATTACGTCTTCCTAACCCCACAGTTTCATGCGGCGCTGACCGGAGCGCAACATCTTCCGCGTACATTCTCTGACCATGCGCCAGTGCGAGTCACACTGCGGGCGGCGGAACTCGGCCCCCCTCTGGCGGCCTGGCGTCTGCAGCCCACGATCCTTCTCGATGCCCTTTTTCAGGAGGAGCTGCGGGAGGAGTGCTTGGCTTTCTTTGAGCGCAACAAGGACTCTGTGCAAGACGTTGAGACTATATGGGATGCTTTCAAGGTGACCCTCCGGGGCCTGTGCATTGCCAAAGGATCAGGGGTGCTGAAGAGCATTATGGCGCGCCTGCGCACCTTGGAAGATGACCTTCGGGCGTTGGAGACGTCGCTTGCGACCAACCCTGACGACGCCGGGCTGGCAAGCATTCGGGACAAAATTTCTGAATATACCGCGGAGGCCACCCGGGAAGCTAACTTTCGAGGCAAATACTGGGTTGCCCGGAGTTATGGGGAGGGGGAGAGGCCGGGGAAAGCCCTGGCTGCAACGATGAGGCTAGCACGACCGCCTAATACGATCATGGAGATTAGAGGTGTGGATGGCGCAAGGTACAGTGAGACCGCGCATATCCTCAATGCATTTGTAGCTCACTATAGCGTGCTCTATGCGTCCACTAGAGTTGGAGAACTCCAGCTGCATGATTACCTCGAAGACGTGTCCCTGGGGTGGCTAAGCGATGCGCAACGGGAATTTCTGAGCTCCCCTTTTGAGCTAGATGAGGTGAGGGAGGCCATTATGCAGATGAGGTCAGGTAAAACCGCCGGACTCGACGGGATACCCATTGAATTCTACAAAACCTATATCGACTTTATGGCCCCGGTGCTGAGAGAAGTCTACGAGGATGCATTGGAAGTGGGGCATCTCCCCCCATCGATGCGCATGGCCCTCATTACATCGCTCCTTAAACCGGGGAAGGAGGCTAGCGACTGTGACTCCTATAGGCCTCTCTCCCTCCTCAACTGTGATGTGAAAATTCTAGCCAAACTCATCGCCAATCGAATCAATCTATTGCTCCCCAATCTGATACTGCCTGACCAGGCCGGTTTTGTGCCAGGTAGGGTCACGACGCATAACCTGCGCACATTCTTTTCGATCCTTAATTCTGTGCATGACGATCTGCCCATGGCCGCCGTGTTCCTAGACGCCACGAAAGCCTTCGACTCCCTCGAATGGGACTACCTGTTCCAAGTTCTGGGGCGCATGGGCTTCCCGGCTATATTCATCTCATGGATTAAATTATTGTATACTGCCCCTAGGGCCAAAGTCTTAGTGAATGGGAGGCTATCCTCTGACTTCCCCATTACCAGGGGCACCAGGCAGGGCTGTCCCCTTTCGCCGCTATTATTTGCTCTGGCCATGGAGCCTCTAGCGGCCAAACTGCGGCAACACCATCGGGACAAAGCACTGCGGTGCTTCCAGAGGCAGATACTCGTATCCATGTATGCCGACGACATCACCCTCTACGTACGGGAGCCGGAGGAAAATCTCAACCCGATCCTCCGCGAATTCATTCGGTTTGGCGTGATCTCCGGCATTCAGATCAACTGGAGCAAATCTTGTATATTTCCCCTGACTGCCTCCACGAGCAGATTTGTGCCCGACTTCCCCCTTGCTTGGTGTGACGGGGACTTTAAGTACCTGGGCGTCCGCATTGAAAAAGACAGAGAGGAACTTATGAGGGCTAACTATGGGACGGCCATGTCCCGCATTACAGATTCCATCACTCGATGGATCACCCTGCCCCTTTCCATGGCTGGCAGGTCCTCACTGATTAAGATGGTGATCTTGCCGCAGCTACTGTACCTTTTCTTGAATATTCCCTTCTATCCTGGTGCTTTTTTCTTTCGACAACTCCGCTCGGAGCTTACCAGACTAGTGTGGGGCGGGAAGTCCCCCCGGCTCCAGTGGGACGTCCTAATCAGGCCCTATGAGCAGGGTGGCTTCGGCATTCCTAACTTCGAGCTCTATTATCAGGCAGCCCAGGCGCACTACGCTTACTACTGGATGCGGCAGCCCCGATATATGCCCCAACTAGCGGCTGAACATTGGTTGGCCCATCCCGTTCCCATAGAGGGCGCGCTGTACATTCCGGTGACAGGCAGAGATAGGACGCCCACGACATTGATCAGTACGGTGACTGCGTGGACCAAGCTGGCTAACGCCCTAGAGCTCGACATGGTGTACACGCCGCTCCTGCCTCTTGTTTATCACCCCAACATGCCCCTGCTGCAGGAGGCGGGCTTCCGAAAACTGCTTCAATCTATTCACGTGACTACGTGGGGCGACCTGTACCACGACGGCACGTTCCGGTCCATGGAGCACATGTATGCCACCATTCAGCCTACTCCCCTCGATGTCTTCTTCTACCTGCGCCTGCGGCAGGGGCTGAGGGCCCTCATGCCCTGCTTCCCCCAGGAGCCCCCACATCTGGCTCCGCTGCATCGTATACTAAGCAATGACACTCCAGCTAAGCTTGTCTCCAAAATCTACCGCTCGGTCCACACCTCCTTGCAGGTGCCACGGTTAGCAGCCAGGGAGAGATGGGACCTGGAACTAAGTGTTCCGTTGACGGACAAACAGTGGCAGTTCTGCCTGATGCAGACGGACCGCGTATCCTCCAGTAGCCGCCTAAGGATTATCCATTATAAATACCTTCATAGGCTCTACTTCACGCCCGCCAGACTTCACAGATATCGGCTACGCGACAATGATAATTGCGATAGATGCCGGGCTCCGGGTGCAGACTTTCTTCACCTGGCCTGGACGTGTGATGCAGTTCACCGCTATTGGTGCCAGGTGTTTGAGGCGCTCTCCAAGATGGTCGATACAGTATTACAGCCCTCCCCTCTCCTGGCCCTGCTGGGTTATGTAGAGCCTATACAGGCGGCGCACCGTAAATTCATCGCGCTGGCCTTTCTGCTTGCTAAAAGGAGAGTGGCGTGTCGCAGGGGCAGGGCCCCCAAATTTAAGGAGTGGATGAGAGATCTAGTTTACTGTCAGGATCAGATCCGCACGTACTCTGAGCTCATGCCGCCCAGGTCGCGGCCCGCTGATATATGGGCCCCATTACAGTGTTATCTCCTTGCTGGGGCGACGGCCTCGAATAGCAGCCAGGATGCTGAATGAGCGTGTGCCGACTGGTGCGGCGACTGAGGATGCTTGCTCGTGATTTGGTCTGGGATGTGTTGGCATTGGTTGCGCTTGTGGCGTGGGTCTTCTCTCTGTTCTATAGTAGAATGTGTCGCTGTGGAATGCGTGCTGTGGGTGCTGCCCCACCCCCCTTCCCCCCCCCCCTCCCCTCCCCCAGAGGGGTATATACTCCTTGCAATGATCTCTTGGGTTCAGCACTTTAGCTAATGTTTTACAGTGAGGTCTGTATTGCTGTTCACGTCACCCCCCGCACAGAATCCGTCTCCGCTACATTTGTCCTGCCTTCTCTGTACCGCCCCTATTGTGATATGCGCACCTTGGCGCTCCTTTTAACACAGCTGTATGTTTACTTTTGTCTTAAAACTTTCAAAATAAAATTTAAAAAAAAAAAAAAGAATTTTAAAAATTTAATCATAGTCTTTATAAAAGGTAAGATAATTAAATTAAAAATATGTTAGAAAAAAAAAAATAAAAAAAAAAAAATTAGCATTTAAAAAACCTTGCAAATTCACTGAAAAAACCATGGGTTTCACACACGTTATAGTTAGGAATTAGCATTTAAAAAACCTTAGAAATTCAGTGAAAAAACCATAGGTTTCACACACGTTATAGTTAGGAATTAGCATTTAAAAAACCTTAGAAATTCAGTGAAAAAACCATAGGTTTCACACATGTTATAGTTAGCTGGACATTTTACTCGTAAAAAACCAATGAAATTGCCCCGTTATAGTTAGTTCAGCTAACTATAACTCGTGCGCCCGCAATGCACTGCTGATGACGTCACATATTACATCACTCATGACATGGTCAGTGACATCACTCATGACATCACTGATGACATCTCAAATGACATCACTGATGACATCACTGATGACATCATCCTTGTGATAGAGTGGCAGACCTCCTCTCACCCTAATATAACCTTTGACACACACATTCAAAAATAGAGACTAAAATTTTCAAAACAATGGACATACCAATACCAGTTACAACAACCTCTTCAGTAATTCTAAGATCCACATACACATCCACTCATTCACCAACAGTCCAATACAGTCACTCATACATGTACTCACTCATCATATGTACTCATACACCTATACATCCTGTTACACAATGCCACTCATCCATAGAGTTACTCACACACATAGTCACTCGTACTAATAAAGAATCAAACATACATTTACTTGCATATACAGTTATACACACACCACCATACTTACTTCTACGGAAACTTACACATACTTAGTCTTTTAAACAATCACTTATAGAAACACATACTTATTCATACAGGAACTCTTCCAATCTCTCACCCTTGCATATACTCACATATATACACCAATAGTCACATATACTAGTTTTAAACATATGTAGTTACTCATAAAGACACTATTGAGACAGTCATTCACTCACTAACACACCCATACACACACTCATCCACCCATGCAGTCCTGCACACATGGTCTGTTCAACACATACAAACAGTGAGTCACTCATTCATGCACCTATGCACTACGTAATACCCCCCACCGAACTATGCAGACACTCAGACTGATACTCAAAAAACCAACTAATAACCTATATAGACACCCATGTAGCTACTCACCAACCCATGCAGCCACTTATACACAAAGTGAGAGACTGATACAGATATATACATATTTAAACATTACTCACTAAAACATGTATTCACTATGATACACTTAATCAGTCAGTTAAACAATCAAATTTTCAAAAACAATTCATCCATTTAGACACTTATATACCCATTTATTCTTCCATCGACCTTGAGATATACATATATAAAACATATTTAATTTTCAGAAAAACCCACATTCACTGGATGATGTCATCAGTGATGTCATCAGTGATGTCATTTGAGATGTCATCAGTGATGTCATGAGTGATGTCACTGACCATGTCATGAGTGATGCAATATGTGACGTCATCAGCAGTGCATTGCGGGCGCGCGAGTTATAGTTAGCTGAACTAACTATAACGGGGCAATTTCATTGGTTTTTTACGAGTAAAATGTCCAGCTAACTATAACATGTGTGAAACCTATGGTTTTTTCACTGAATTTCTAAGGTTTTTTAAATGCTAATTCCTAACTATAACGTGTGTGAAACCTATGGTTTTTTCACTGAATTTCTAAGGTTTTTTAAATGCTAATTCCTAACTATAACGTGTGTGAAACCCATGGTTTTTTCAGTGAATATATATATATATATATTACCTACTGGCAGTCGCCAGTAGGTAGTTATGGTTTAGGAAATCCACAGCATTCTATTCCCAATAAGTCTGCCGCCGGTTGACGAATCTTTGCAAAATTTTCCAAACCTTTGGCCAGCTCCGGTCCGCTCCTGTCCTGAAAGTTTCGTAATGATTCGTCAAACGGGGGCTGAGAAAAAAGGGGGGTTCCAAAACACGTTTTCCCCATGCAATTTCCCATAGGACCTGTTGACGCAGCTACAGCCCGAACTGCTGAACGGAATTACACCAAATTTGGCAAAGAGGTAGTCTTCAGTTCAGACTCGTGCCTTTTGCATAAATGGTGTAAATCCGTTCAGTAGTTCCTGAGAAAATCCGAGTAAAAAAGATAGATGTATCTATGGCCTCGGAGGATCCGTGCACCCGATGTGCGCCCTAAGCGCACCCTCTGCGAACCGGGAGCGCACCGTCCCGATCACGTGCTGAATGCTAATTGTCTGTCAAGTGTCTGTCTACATTCGAAACCAAGAACTGTTGGCAGCCATTTTGTGCCTCGGTAGAAGTGAGGCTAATTAAGTAAGGGAAATAAGTGTGTGAAAGATGTAAAGGGGGCAGGGTAGAAATACTCTGACCCTCTAGTGTTGCTTAGGGGGTCCCAGAAGCAACCCCTGGGGCACCCTTGTTTTTTTTTTTTTTTTAAATGGCAAAATGCGCCCAGGGTGCGCGGATCCGGCCGAAAAAAAAACCCCGAAGAGAGGGCTTACGCGCTTAGCCCCCGGGGGGCCAAATCCGGGGGCAAAATGTTTAAAAATGAATGGGGGAGGGGGGCTACATGGCCCCCCTCCTGGAGCCCTTGAGGGCCCTGGGGACCACCACCCCCAGGGCCGGCTCCTACAGTGTCCTGGGGTGCCCACCCCCAGGGCACTGTTGTTTGCTATGAGAGGGTGGGAGTCTCCCCCCTCCCATAGCAAACTTCGTTTGGATTTTGAAAGAGAGAGCAGGAAAACCTGCTCTCTCTTTCAAAATCCAAACGATATTGCTTTTCCACACGGGGAGCTGCATTTTAGCAGCTCCCCATGTGGAAAAGCAATGCCAGCTCCCGAAGGACGCGGGGAGCCGACTTTGACTGTGGGGGCGTTGGGGCTCCCCCCACGGTCCCCAACGTTTTTTAATACACCCCGGGGGATGGGGTCCCCGGGGATAATAAAAATTAGTGATAGGGGCTATTTTTTTTTTAGGTAAAATTAGGAGTCGCGCATCCTAACGCGTTGGGTGTATGGCTTCTCTCGCGTTGGGTGCATGGTTCCTAACGCATTGGGTGCGTGGATCCAAGGAAAAAAAACTGAATTGTTTGGGAGATAAACATCAAGCTTAAGTGTTTCTTTCTTGAGTGGCTCTAAAAAGAGCTCATTGAGAGTTTTTGGTACTTAATCAATCAATCATAGTATTTGTAAAGCGTGCTACTCACCCGTGAGTGTCTCAAGGCGCTGAGAGGGGGGGGAGTTTCGCTACTGCTCGAAGAGCCAGGTCTTGAGGCGTCTTCTGAAGGGGAGTAGGTCTTTGGTCTGCGGTAGGTGGGTAGGTAGGGTGTTCCAGGTCTTGGCGGCGAGGTAGGAGAAGGATCTGCCACCGGAGGTTGTTCATTGGTATGCGGGGGATGGCGGCGAGGGCGAGGCTGGCGGAGCGGAGCTGGCGGGTGGGGGTGTGGAAGCTGAGTCTGCTTTTCAGGTAGGCTGGTCCGGTGTCGTGGAGTGCTTTGTGTGTGTGGGTGAGGAGTTTGAAGGTGATCCTCTTGTCGACAGGGAGCCAGTGTAGGTTTGTCAGGTGGGGGGTGATGTGGCTGCGGCGGGGGACGTTGACGATCAGTCGGGCAGAGGCATTTTGGATGTGCTGTAGTCGTCGTAGGTGTTTGGCTGGGATTCCGGCGTAGAGGGCGTTGCCGTAGTCCAGCCTGCTGCTGACGAGGGCCTGTGTCACCATTCTTCTTGTTTCGGTCGGGATCCACTTATAGATCCTGCGAAGCGTGTGGAGGGTGTTGTAGCAGGAGGAGGAGACGGCGTTGACCTGTTTGGACATGGAGAGGGAGGAGTCGAGGATGAATCCTAGATTGCATGTGGGGTCAGTGGGTGTCGGTGCTGTCCCCAGAGTGGTCGGCCACCAGGAGTCGTCCCAGGCCGAGGGGTTTGGTCCGAGGATGAGGACCTCCATCTTGTCCGAGTTCAGTTTCGGCCAGCTGCTCCTCATCCAGTCGGCGATGACCTTCATTCCGTCGTGGATGTTGGTTTTGGCAGTGCGTGGGTCCTTGGTGAGGGAGAGGATGAGCTGAGTGTCATTGGCGTAGGAGATGATGTTGAGGTTGTGGTGGTGGGTTACTTGTGCGAGGGGGGCCATGTAGATGTTGAACAGCGTTGGGCTGAGGGAGGAGCCCTGGGGGACGCCGCAGATGATGTCGGTGGCTTCGGATCGGAAGGGTGGGAGGCGGACGCTCTGGGATCTGCCGGAGAGGAAGAATGTGGTCCAGTCGAGGGCCTTCTCTTGGATACCAGCTTCTTGGAGGCGTGTTTTTAGAGTGCGATGGCAGACCGTGTCGGAGGCGGCCGAGAGGTCCAGGAGGAGGAGGGCTGATGTTTCGCCGTTGTCTAATTGGCGCCTGATGTCGTCTGTGGCGGCGATGAGGGCAGTCTCGGTGCCGTGGTTTCGTCTGAATCCGGATTGGGACGGGTCCAGGATGTTGTTGTCTTCGAGGTGGCCGGTCAGTTGCATGTTGACGATGCTTACTTATAAGTAAGTACCTATACAGAGTCTAAAGTTGTTGAGGAAGACTCTGTTTCCTTCATCAGTAAAGTGTACTCCAGCTCTCCTATACATCTCTTGCATATGAAAGCGCAGATTTTTATTGTAAATGGCCCCAATTCTATAGTCTCGGAGAAAAGCAGAAACAGATTTATTCACATGTTTCCTAGCTTTCTCAATCTGTGGACAACAATGATTGGACCAGTTCCATTTCTGCCTTTGGCATATGTTAGAATACACAAAGGCAGTTTTGGGAAAAAGTGAAATCAGTTCTGCAAAGGTGTCCTTCATAAGCATTTCCAGACCTACACCAGTCAAAGTGCCTAGGTCATTGCCACCACAGTACACTATTATGAGGTCAGGGTGTTGGATATGCATAAAGGATTTTACCAATGGCATCAATTGGTGCCACTTTAACCCTCTCTGTCCAATCCATTTAATGTCTACATTTGGCAAACCTAGGTCTTTGTGAATGCCTTTGTTTTCTGCATACCTTTGGCTCAAGAAAATATAGCTGTGTCCCACAGTCCACACTTTAAGCATCTTGAAGGGAGGTCTGGATGCACTCAGATGGTCTCTGTAAATGAAATGGCAGTTTGAAAAGTAAGATTTTTCTAAAATGGTGGCTAAGATGCAGTTTTGAAAAAAGACAAGAAATCATTGGTTGTTTGACAACCTTCAACACTGAAAGGGAGGGTGCATGTTTCTGTTTTTTAAATGCATGATTCTTATTGGTTAACAAAAACTGATTGAAAGGAACATTATATATGATAAGCTGATATGTTGAAAAGTCAAGCACACTTGCTGTTTTGATTAGCAACATTGTGTGCTGAACTTGTGTTCTGTGTGCTCAGTTCAGTGTACCATGACCTGCTTCTATAGTAACAGGCAGAAGGCAGATTGGGGGAGGGTTCAAATTTACGTCATTTGAAAAGGGTTGAAATGTTTAACCAATAGAAATGTGTGTTAGCTTTTGAATAAATGTGGGAAGGAATGTGATTTGATGTTTACATGTATATGTGTGGAAAATGAGAGGGAAACTTTGCCATTCTTTGGTTTTGCTGACAGGTGCACAGTGCAGAGATTCTGTACAAGAAAATCTGGTGTGTGACTGATATACTTCTTAATCTACAAAACAACTTGAAAGGTGAGTTATTTAATTGTGATGGGATGTATGTGGTCTATTTTGATTTTAATCAAACTAATGTGTTTCTCCTGCTAAAGTGCAGGGAGTACTTTTTTTGTCTACAATCTTATTGACAGTGTGTGTGCATGTAGAAACCATTATGTGATAAGTATTTGTGTTTTTCTGTGTTTGCAGTCAGATAACTGTGCTGTTTTTATATTTTGGTACAATTAGAAACCAGTCATTGTTTATGAATTTGCAAAATGAGTCATGTTTCTACACAAAAATATAGTACTCGTAGATTAAGAAATGTGTTTTGGTATAGTGCAAGGGATAGTGTTGTTTGTCTAGAATCACACAGTGAGTCTGTGTGCATTTAGGAATCATTTTGAGAGAAATATTTTGGTACTAATGTGTAGTAGAAACTTTTCTGTAATGTGTGCAGTCACCTTAGATCTTGTAGACTAGTAAATGTATTTTGTACAAAGGATAGTTGGCTGTCTACAATCACACTGTGAGTCTGTGTGTATTTGGGTAAGCATTGTGAGAGAAGCATTTGGTAATATCATGTATTTGCTTGCAGATAATTGTTTTAAAACCTGTCATGTTGTTAAGTTATAGTAGCATTAGAAGCCAGTCTTTGCTTATGCATTTATAAAATGAGTCAGGCTTTGACACTAAAGTGCAGTATTTAAATATGTAGATTGTGTGAAGTCCCCTTACCCCTTCCACAGTAGTGAATGAGTTTTGATAAACTCCTAAGGATAGTGTTGCTTGTCTAGAATCACACTGTGAGTCTGTGTACATTTGGGTAACCATTGTGAGAGAAGCATTTGGTAACATCGTGTATTTGCTGACAGATAACTGTTTTAAAACCTGTCAAGTTGTCAAGTTTTAGTAGCATTACAAGCCAGTCTTTGCTTATGCATTGATAAAGTGAGTCAGGCTTTGACACTAAAGTGCAGTACTGAAATATGTAGATTGTGTGCAGTCCCCTTACCCCTTCCACAGTAGTGAATGAGTTTTGGTAAACTCCTAGGGATAGTGTTGCTTGTCTAGAATCACACTGTGAGTCTGTGTGCATTTGGGTAACCATTGTGAGAGAAGCATTTGGTAACATCGTGTATTTGCTGACAGATAACTGTTTTAAAACCGGTCATGTTGTCAGGTTTTAGTAGCATTAGAAGCCAGTCTTTGCTTATGCATTGATAAAATGAGTCAGGCTTTGACACTAAAGTGCAGTACTGAAATATATAGATTGTGTGCAGTCCCGTTACCCCTTCCACAGTAGTGAATGAGTTTTGGTAAACTCCTAGGGAAAGTGTTGCTTGTCTAGAATCACACTGTGAGTCTGTGTGCATTTGGGAACCACTGTGAGAGAAGCATTTGGGTACTTCATATCTTTGCATACACATAACTGCTTAAAATCCTTTCCTGTTCTCAAATTTTGGTAGAATTAGAAGGCAGTCATTGCTTATGTATTCACCCAGGAACTGTCCTTGCAATACTGTAAACATTCAGTTAATATCAAAGTAGTAACGGAGTAAGGCAGGCCTTAGCACATGCATTGATTCAAATGCATATCTACTATGCATGCAGTCCTCTAACCATCTACACAGCACTCTTTCACACCTTTAATTCCACAGTCAGTATCCATACACTTCCAGCTAACACCCTGTCACTCCCCTTGTACTCCTCTAGTGACCCGTTCCGCACCATGTACTAATCCATTCACTGCGCCAAAACCCAAACACTTATAAATTCACCCAGATACTCTCCTTGCAGTACTCTAATCATTCAGTCAGTATCCAAGTACTCATGCAGCGAGCCAGGCCTTAGCACATGGACTGCTTCAAACCCCTATCCACTATGCATGCAGTCCTCTAACCACCTACACACTTGTCTTTCACACGTTCAATTCCCTAGTCAGTATCCATACACTCCAGCAAACACCCTGTCACTCCCCTTGCACTCCTCCAGTAACCAATTCAGCACCATGTACTAATCAATTCACTGCACCAAAAGCCAAACACTTATAAATTTATCCAGGCACTTTCCTTGCAGTACTCAAATCATTCAGTCAGTACCCAAGTACTCATACAGTGAGCCAGGCCTTAGCACATGGACTGCTTCAAACGCCTATCCACTATTCATGTAGTCCTCTAACCACCTACACACTTGTCTTTCACAGCTTTAATCCCCCAGTCAATATCCATACACTTCCAGGAAACACCCTGACACTGCCTTTGTACTATTCTACTGATCCATTCAGCACCATGTACTAATCCTTTCGGTGCGCCAAAACCCAAACAGTTATAAATTCACCTAGACAGTGTCATTGCAGTACTCTAATCATTCAGTCAGTACACAAGTGCTCATTCAGTGACCAGGCCTAAGCACATGGACTGCTTCAAACCCCTATCCACTATGCATGTAGTCCTCTAACCATTTACACACTTGTCTTTCATACCTGCGATTCACCAGTCATTATCCATACACTTCCAGCAAACATCCTGTCACTCTCCTTGCACTCCTCTAGGGACTCATTCAGCACCATGTACTAATCCATTGACTGCACCAAAACCCAACCATTTATAAATTCACTGAGACACTCTCCTTGTAGTACTCTGATGATTCAGATAGTACCCAGGTACTTATGTAATGAACCCGGACTTAGCACATGGACTACTTCAAACGTCTATCCACTATGCATGCTTGCCTCAAATCACCTATACAATTGTCTTTCACACCTTCAATTGCCCAGTCAGTATCTATATACTCTAATAAACATCCTGTCACTCCCCTTGCACACCTCCAGTGATTCATCCAGCACCGTGTACTAATCTATTCACTGCGTCAAAACCCAAAAACTTAAAAGATTCATGCAGGCACTTTCCTTGCAGTACTCTAATGATTCAGTCAGTACTCAGGTACTCATGCAGTGACCCAGTCCTTAGCTAATGGACTGCTTCAAATGTCTGTCTAGTATGCATGCAGGTCTCCAACCACCTACACACTTGTCTTTCACACCTTCAATATCCCAGTCAGTATTTATGCAGTTTCCGCAAACACCCTGTCACTCCCCTAACACTTCTCCAGTGACCCATTCAGCACCATGTACTAATCCATTTACTGCGCCAAAAGCCAAACACTTATAAATTCACTGAGGCACTTGTTATAATATAAATAAGTCCATTCATGCCGAGATGTAAATCAAATGAAGATGGTTTATTGATTAAGATTGTAGATGGTAAGATCAGCATATATGAACCCCACCAGGAGCAGCTCCCTTGCTGCTCAGCCCATCCTTCCAACTGACACTCATCCACCAGGCATCCCCAACATTCCATTACATCACATGCACCAGCATTCTACAACACATCCACACAGAACACATGCACTCTGGCTGAGCAGCAAGGCAGAGAAGCAGGAAAGATGCATGGCAACGAATACAAGATACCACACATCTTCCCTCTTTACAAATCACAACAAGAAATACATGCTGCTCAACAATATCATAAGCAGAACAGCAAAGAGCATGTAAAGGGAAGAATCAATTAAACAATGGAATGAAGTTGTATAACAGATCACAATAAAGAAAGATAAAAGAGTGAAACAATAAATCAATAATGAATCAATAAAGACATAACACATCTCTTCCCCTTTAACGGAAACAACAATAAGAAAATACAGGATGTAAACCCTGGTTACAATGAGTGAATACAAATAATAAAATTGAAAGCTGGAGAGAACATTAAAAACAGAGACTGATAATGCAGCAAAATTCTGACCAACACAGTAAAGTAAACACACAAAGAGATAACAAAGGACAAAACGTCCAGAATACACCAGTACATACCAGTTGGCCAGACCAGTAAGTAAGGGAATAATGAACGAACGCCAACAAATGAAAAATAAAGTGCAGTATCCAACAAGGCAAAAAAAGTACTTCCAAGAACAGAAACCAAAAAGGACACTGCTGAACACACAGCAAAAATTAATAGTGAAAAAATACACACGCCTCAAAAGTGCCTAAAATAATCGAGAATGTACCAAACCATGGAAAAAATCCCAAAACTAAGACAAATCCATCAAATACTATAAAGAAGAATAAGATGCACTAAACAAGGAAAAATGCGCACAAGGAAAAATGCGACAAAAGTCACATAGCTACAGAGCTATCGCATCACATACCTCTGCCAGAGGTAAATTCCCAACAAAGAAAACTAGAAATAGGTGACTAATGCATCAAAAATCATTTGAAGAGAAAGCAAAGTCACATAGCAAATGCTATAATCACAAACAAAACACATAGAAGTCACATAGCAAATGCTATAATCACAAACAAAACACATAGAAAAGGGGAACCCCTAAAGAAAAATTTGCTAGCAAAACAAAGTTTAAAATTCAATGCAAGCATCATGTAGGTAACCTAAGTAATAATTCCACGCAAAAATAAATTGCAACAGGTGGAAAGTCACATAGCCAAGGCTATATAAAGCGTACCTCAAAAAGCAAAAATTCATGTAACTAAGCTTGTGAAAACATGCTGTAACATAACGTATCATGGTGACACTGAAAGTCACATAGTCGAATAGACTATAATAAATCACACTTCAAACAGCAAGGAAATCACTTAATAAACACAAAGTACATTAATGTAAATAACATTCATGTGAAAGTAGGTGACATATGAAGTCACATAGTCAAACGACTATCATTAACACTTTAAAGGGAAGAATTCCCAAACAGAACCAAGTAGTAGGTGACTAATCCACAAAATATTTAAGCAGAAAATGGAAAGTCACATAATGACTAATCATTATAGAAATAATAAAGTAGAAAGACCAATAAGAATGATAAGGAAAAACACAGTAAGGCATTGTACAGTAGAGAAAGGAATTAAACATTAGCAAAACATTTAAAATAAATGAATATTCACTCCGGTGAGCGATTTCTCACCCGAAGTCCAGGACAGTGGCAGGAAGAAGTGGTGAAGGAAACGCAAAGTACTGTAAATCGGGACAAGCAAGTTCCAATGAAAAGCTTGTGTGAGACGCCAACAAAGTCTCAAGAAGAACTGAAAATTGTAAAGTCCCAAAATACATTGCTGCCTTTGAAAAACTCCTCGATGAACAAAAGTACGATTAGCTTTAAAGCAAATAAAAGAAGAGCACAGTACCGCCTTATAAATTAGTTGTCCACCCAATGGCACTGTTCCAAACGACAACAGGAACCATCAGCATGCTGCACGAAGTTGTTGTGAGAACTTGATAAGTGACATCGGCTCAGATTGAATACGAATACAAAACAACCTCAAAATGGCGGCACGTTTTAGACGTGGTTGCAGGGTGGCTCACGGTGCGCTTATGCACCAAACGTCCAAGGGAAAGCAAAAAGGCAGACCTACGTCACAAAAGGTCTCGAGGAGCTGCGCAAGATAGAGGTAAGAGTGCGCGCTCTACGGGGACTCATGACAGAAATTTTAAAAACAAAACGACGGTTGAAATGACAATGAAATGGCTGTAAATAAAATTGGTTAAAACTTGAAGAAAAGTTACCAAACAGCGTAGTCTCGCCGATGCGCCGATCACCTTTTGACCTGTAATTTTGAAATGTCACTGGAAAGGTCAAAAGCGGCAAAAATTAAAGACACAAATGGGTCGCGAAAGAACAAATCAGCTTATGGTGCTCCAAATGCTCCTCATGCATGAAAATTACTTCAGATCCAATACCCAACAAATCCGCCCTCTGCCAGACGACAACACCCGACACTGCCGACTCCTTCAAAATACACCTCACAAACACCAAGGGAAAGCAGCGATGATGAAGCTCTTGTGGGCTCTCGGTGTGTCACGGAACTTAGAAGTAGATAATCACGGCAGGAGAAGGCAAGCTTACAGGCAGGTAGTTGGCAGCAGCGTAAAAGCAGGCAGCAGGAGAATGAAATTACAGCAGGGACTGGCACTCTTAGGAAATGGGCGACCGGTGAAAAGGTCACTGGTGGGGCTCTCAGGGGTGCCAGTATGCTAAAATAAATGTTTCAGGAAAATTTTGAAATGTCCTTTACCTTGTCTTGGAAATCGTTTTTTTGTAGTTTCAAGGGATACTTGCAGTTGGCTTGAAATTTCAAAAGGTTCTTGAATTTGCCTTGTAACTTCTTCAGAATTCAATTTTTGTAATCCATCAGGTACATGTAGGTGATCCCAGATCGTCGCCAAATGTTATAATATAAATAGTCCATTCATGCCGAGATGTAAATCAAATGAAGATGGTTTATTGATTAAGATTGTAGATGGTAAGATCAGCATATATGAACCCCACCAGGAGCAGCTCCCTTGCTGCTCAGCCCATCCTTCCAACTGACACTCATCCACCAGGCATCCCCAACATTCCATTACATCACATGCACCAGCATTCTACAACACATCCACACAGAACACATGCACTCTGGCTGAGCAGCAAGGCAGAGAAGCAGGAAAGATGCATGGCAACGAATACAAGATACCACAGCACTCTCCTTGTACTTCTCTAATGATTCAGTCACTACCCAGGTACTTATGTAGTGAACCCAGTTTTAGCACATGGACTACTTCAAATGACTATCCACTATGCATGCAGGCCTCTAACCACCTACACAATTGTCTTTCACATCTTAATTTGCCCAGTCAGTATCTATATACTCCAATAAACACCCTGTCACTCCCCCTGCACACCTCCAGTGACTCATTCAGCTGCATGTACCAATCTATTCACTGCGCCAAAACCCAAAAAACTTAAAAGATTTATCCAGGCACTCTCCTTGCAGTACTCAAAATATTCCGTCAGTATCCAAGTACTATTGGAATGAGACAGGCCTTAACATATAGATGGATTCAAACACATATCCACTATGCATGTAGGTCTCTAATTACCCACACACTTGTCTTTCACACCATTAATATCCAAGTCAGTATCCATACACTTCTACCAAATACCCTGTCACTCACCCAGTGTCTCTCCTTATTGTACTGTAATCATTTAGTCAGTTAGTATGTAGTCTTTTAGTGAGGCAGACTTTAGGGCATGAACTGCTTTAAAGTAGTATGCACTATGCATGTAGTGTTTTAACCATTGTCACAGTTGTGCTTCAGGACTATAGTTTCTTAGTCAGTATTTATATAAAATGTGTTTGTACAGTAATAGAATAGTATAAATTTGAAAGTTATTAATATACATTTATTTGTGATTCTTTTTTACAGATAATGTTTTTCACCGTTAAAATAGAGAAATAATGCCAGAAAAAGAAAAGAACAGAGACAGGAGAATTACTTGAAGAAACATCAACCACAAGTATTGATTGAACAAGATAATGTGGCTAAAAAGAAAAAATCTTCTGGTAAGATCACAAAGCAATTTATTAAAAATGTTTGTAGAACCAAACAGAATGTACAGAATGTACAGAATGCTGAAACCTCTGAGAATGCTTCAACTAGAAAAAAAATTCAAAATAAGACAAAAAGCAAAAAAGCAGATGGACAGTCAAAGGAGACAAAGTATGGTAAAAGAAGGCAAAATCAGTATAAGGAATTATGCAAAATAATATTTTACAAGAGAGTAGTACATAATTTGCTGAAAGATGTGAAGAAATATAAAAAGAGAGCTCTATTTGATAAAAAGAAGAAGAATAAACCATTGTTGAAAAGGCTTTTGAAGTAAAAAGGAAACTATTCATTTTAGTATTAAACAGAATTCGATCACTAGATAAACCAATCCATTTAATGAAGGCCAAAAGTAGGAGGAAAAGAGTAATTAATAGAAAAAAAATTGTGATGTTTTTGGGGAGAATGGAAACACAGTTCCAGTTCAGAGCCTTTCTTTAATGAAGAGAGTTATTTACAGAGCAAAAAATTGTTTTATGCAGTTGACACCAGTGGTCGAGGTTATGAGGTTAGAGATGGTTGTCCAATTGACAAAGAGAAAATGGTTGAAAGAAATGCAGAAGAAGTGATAGCTGATGAAGTTCTAGGGAGACGTCCTAAACACCCTGTGTACACTTGGGATTGCAGTAGTATTTGTAGTGTACGACAAGAATCTATTGATAAATTATGTAGTTTTTTACGAGCATATAGTAAAAAAAGTGTTAAACAAAAGATTAAGGTGTTGCAAGGACTAGACCCTTGCAGAGTGAGAAAAAATACTGGTTTGCAAGGTCATTCTCTGGCTTGTCTTTCTAGGAAAGTTTGTCAAAATGTTTTTCACCATTTCAGGATGTTGGCAGTACATCATACTCAAATGCGGAAGTTAGTGAGAAGATTGTATTATGCAAAAAGTCCAGCACTAAAGTTAAATGAGTTGAACAGTGCTCTTTTGCGTGGGTCAGTATCAGATGTGAAGAAGGTTTGTGATGATATTGAGTGTTGTTACTTTGGTCCTCAGCAAAAGAGTGTAGAAACTGCCACATTAGTAGAAAAAAATGTTGAAGACAATGTAGAACCTGTGATTACAAAAAATTTTGAGGGTGAAATCACAAAGTTTAAGGTAATTTCAGGTGAAAGACCAAATGTTTCTTGTATTTGTTGTCGGCGAAGTCACTATAAAAATCAGACTAGGGGTGTCAATCTGTATTTAAAAAGTGAAATAGAAGATAATGATAAGTGGAAGGAATTTGCAACTTATTTGTTGGTAGAGGATTGTTTTGATTTGGGATCTGAGCAGCATATTTGCAAATATTGTTATAAGAAATTAGATGAGAATAAAATGCCTGCTAGAGCTGTTCATAATAATCTAGAGTTGGTTGCTATTCCTCCAGAGCTGATAGATTTAAATATGTATGAGTCTATTCTCATTCAATGTGTGCACCCGTTTCAGGCTATTGTTCGTATGGAGCCTAAAACAGGTAAATCACCTCCATCAGAGTTACAAAGAGGATTGAAAGGAAGAGTTGTGTATTTACCGTTAGATTTAAAGAAAAATATTGAACCTATTGGTGTAGACCATGCAGAAAATGAACCACTAGTCATTCTAGTTAATGGTGTTCCTACTAAGAATAAGAAGATCTGGCAAGAGTTAGTGGATGTTAGAAAAGTGCAAAAGGCATCATTGTATCTGATAAAAAATAATGAGTACTATAGAAATGTGTTTGTAGGAGAAGAAGAAATAGATTTAGGAGAAGATGCTGAAACATTAAGTGGACAAATTTAAAAAGTGGACATGACCAGATGTGAAGAAATCTATGAACATTACAGTGTACATCCACTTCATTCCAAAGAGGTGATGGGGAATACGATTGAGTTGTTCCAAATGAAAAAGCAAGAGGAAGTCCCATGAGTGTATGGGAAGAAAGCTTTGAAGCTCATTGTTTCTCGCAGTTGTTTCCAACAAGAAAAGGTGGACGATATGATGAACATCCTGTGCAGATTCCTGCATCTGAATATCGGACAACAAGATAATATGCAGAAGATCCAAGATTTCAACAATGTATCCCTTCTGTTTGAAAGTGACTTGTCTGGACTTTCATATGCAGTAAATCACATTTTCAAAACTGGAATGCATCTGCAAAATGTAACTATAAAGGATTTTATGGATAAAGTGCATCAGAGAGATGATCATTTAGAATCTCAGTTGATTAATCTGATGGCATGTCAGCGTGGGACTAATGAATATTGGTACTGTCGTCATGGAGAACTGAAATGTATGCTACGGAACTTAGGAACTCGTACATGGTTTGTTACACTAAGCTGTGCTGAGTATGCTTGTGATGATTTACTTGAATTTCTTTGAGAGGTAAATTCCAATATAAAAAATATTGAATACAAGACACCTGGAGCATTGTTCTCTTTGGATCCTGTTAATGTATGCAGATATTTCAATCATAAAATTTGAAGCAATGATGTCTTTCATCTGCAATAAAAAGAATCCTCCTCTTGGAGAAGTTGTGGATTTCTTTTGGAGAAAGGAGTATCAAGCAAGAGGTGCTCCTCATATACATATGATTTTATGGATCAAGGACACACCCAAATTTGGAACAGATTCCTTTGAAACTGTTTTGTCTTTCATTGAAGATTATGCCACATATGCTGTACCCAATAGCAGAGAAGATAAAAAACTTAAAACAACAAGTCTTACGATTCCAAAGCCATAGGTGTGGAAAATACTGTCGACGAAAGTACAAGTCAAAGGATAAGTTCTATATCAAATGTCGTTTTGGATTTCCACGCCCTGTATAATCTAAAGGAAGAGTGAACAGTTTTATGTCAGCTATGCGACATACCATCACAAGAAAGTCTCCCAAAAATACCTACAACTTAAGAAGAAGCGAAGAATCAAAATACATAAATGACTACTATCCAGTTATTTTATCCATGTCGAATGCTAACATGGATATTCAGTATGTTGCGGACAATTCCATTGCTGTTGCTCGATATGTAACGTCCTACATTACTAAATCAGAAAAGACGGAATTGAAAGAAATGTGGGAAGAGATTTCTCACGAGAAGACTATAAGTAGGAAATTATACAGTTTCAGTTTGAAGATGTTATCGCATCGTGAAATTGGAGCATATGAATGTTCAGATCGGTTATCATCTGCAAGTCTATATTCCAAAAGTAGAAGCATCATTTGGGTGAGTCTAGGTCTTGCAGGAATGCAAAATCGGGTACTGAAATCTGTTCAAGAAATTGAATATTTAGCAGAAAAAGAACCAGAAAGTACAGATATTTTGAAAACAAATATGTTGGACACATATTACCCAAACAGAATTCATCATCTTGAGAACATGTGTCTCTATGAAGTGCTGCAAAACTACACTTTTAAATGGAATACTTCAGAGAACATCAATGATGGAAAATATGCAGTGATTGGTTCTGAAGGATGTCTGGTGAAACAAAGAAAAGGAAATTTAATTAATCACAGGAAACTGAGTTGCGACACCACTGACAAAAGGGAATTTTACTATTTAGCTCTTTTGCAAATGTTCAGAACTGGAATTACTTGGAGATTTTCAGAGCTATGAAGATTCATTTAATGCTTGGAAAGATAGCATACAATGCAGTGCCTTTGCAAATTATGTGAAAATGTTGAATGATGAAATTGATCAAAAGCTACAATTGCAGCTGAGATTGCTAGACATTTCGCCAGACAGTCAAAGTTCTGCTGCAAGATCCACTAGGACAGCCAATTGTTGAAAATGAAGCAGCGACTGCCATGAATGAGGTGAAAACAGCAATGTATCAAGCTCTAGACAATGTAATACAGTTAGGAAACTTGGAAGAACAACTAAACATTGAACAGAAACAAATATATCAACAAGTGAATGAGCAGATTGACCATGGATTACTTCATGAAAAGAAAGGGTGCTCATGTGCATCATTTCAACCTATCCGAATGTATGTGAGTGGTCAAGCTGGAACAGGAAAAAGTTTCTTGATAAAAGTAATTACAAGTTATCTGCAGAAAACAACTGAGTCGCATTTGTCTTGTGTTGTCACTGCTCCAACTGGGTTGGCAGCACATAACATTAAAGGAATTACTTTACATTGTTTACTAATGCTACCAATAGAGCATGAGAACAGATTGGAATACCACAAGCTATCTGGAGAAGCTTGTTGTGAAGTTTCAAGAGTCCTGAAGAAAATGAAACTTCTCATTATTGATGAGGTAAGCATGGTCTCAAACTTGATGCTTGCCTTTGTGCATTTAAGAGTGCAGCAAATTCTTAAAACAGAGTATGACGTGTTATTTGGAGGAAAACACGTCATAGTTTTTGGAGATCTACTGCAACTGACTCCGGTAAAAGGACAACCGGTATTTAAAACACTTGCACATGAAGATACCAGAAAGTCTCTTGGTAGTGCTGGTAACGTAAACATTTGGACTTATTTTGAATACAAAGAACTGCGACAGGCAAATGATGCTGAATATGGAAGTATTCTTCAAGATATAAGATTTGGAATTCTGACAGAACATGGCAAACGAGCTTTGGAGAGTCGATTACTTTGCAATTTGTTTCCAAATGAAATGTAGTTCCTGAGAAAGTGTACATGAAAATTGCAGAAAATAAATCAGTGATCTGCTTAATGCCAACACTGCGCGAGTGTTCCATATTTAACGAAGAACTGTTGAAACTGGAAAATGAAGAAATTATAAAAATGGAAGCCATCGATAAAATAGAGCATGAAGGAATCACTATTATTTTAACGGTAAAGTTGAAAACAAAACTGGATTCTTTAGAAAAAAAAAACCAGCTGGTTCAGAAAAGACACTCTATAAATGTGTAAACTATCGGGTAATTTTAAGGCGTAATTTGGATGTAGAAAAAGGTTTAGTTAATGGAGCAATGGGTAAACCGGTGGATTTTGTTAATTATCAGAAAAAAGAAGGAATTGAATTTTTTAAAATTAAATTTGATCAGATTGAAGAAGTTAAAGAAATTGGTCGTTGTTCAGTTCGTTTTTTGCTTGTTAAAGATTTATATGTCCGTAGGAAACAATTTCCATTTTCTCTGGCATATGCAGTGACTATTCATAAATCTCAAGGATTAAGTGTAGACAGTGCATTGGTTAACATTGGATCTGCCGTATTTAAAGAGGGTATGGCATATGTTGCTTTGTCGCGAGTCAGAACATTATCTGCTTTATTTTTTATTGATTTTGATGAGAAAAAGGTTATTGCAGATCCAAACTGTGTAAAAGAGTTTAATAGGTTAAGAAGGGTGTATGCTCCAAATTTAGGTCAATATCCTGTATTTGAAAAGCGTGTGGTTGGTCGAAAAAGAAGGTTTGAGAATATCTGTTCTGAAGGTGTAGAGAAGGGAAAAGAACAAGATAATGTTATGATTGCAAGTAAAAAGAAAAAGGACACTATTGAAGAGATTGTTGGTTATCAGTTTGAAAATAGTTCAGGTGTCAACTGCTATGCTAATGTAGTGGTCAATGTTGTTTTTTATCTTGAAGGTTTGCAAGAACAAATTAAGCAGAATCTGCAAAAAAGATTTTGTTCTCTGTTACAATCTGTTTATGAAAAATTGACAACAGATACAAGTAAAATACAATCTGTTTCAGATGTTCGTAATCTTTTGGATGTGTGTTCTGGTTCTACACAATTTACTCAAAATATCCAACAAGATGCTCAGGAATTTTTAATGTATATGCTTTCCATTTTTGAAAATGAAGGAGTAGAAATAGAAAATATTTTTGGCCTTTCTTACAAATGGGAACATCATTGTGAAAATTGCATGTATACATGTACCACTAATGTAGACACTGAAAGATTTCTGTATATAACATTACCAGACTGTAAATCAGTGTCTTTCAATAAATTAGTTAAAGGTGCAAATCAAAACATAGAGTGTAGCCAATGTAAATCAGAAATGTTATCCACATTATTTTGAACAAAATATGGACAATACATAATTTTAATGATGCAACGTTGTACAGCTGATGGAAGAAAATTGGATACTTTAATAAAGCAATTTGTAGCAACACAACTATCAATATCAGGAAGGACTTTTGTAGCAATTGCACTAATTTTCGATGATGGTCCTTCCACAACATCTGGGCATTACACTGCCTATCTAAAATGTGACAAAGGCTGGACACTTTGTAATGAATCCCAGTTGGTTTACAAACAACGTTTGCCTAGGGAATTACCAAATTCCTACCTAATATTTTTAAAGTTAAAGTTTTAGGAAGATAATTCACTCTCTGATGAATTTATTATTATAATTTAATAGGATTACCATTGGACAATTTACATAAAAAAGAGTGCAAAAACACCATTTGGCCTCAAGGAAAGGTATATGTTTGAATTATAGACTTTTTCGTGCTCATTGATTCAGTGACTATTTTAAAGCAACAACATTTACAGTTTTTATAAGTTAAAGGTATAAAATTTTGTTAGCCATAAGCATTTCATATATGTGTGATTTGTATTTTCTGGTATTTTACTGAGAATAGCATGTTGGATTTTTTTAAACAATCTTTTTGATTGTGCTTTTTTTTGACCGCTGTTAAGTGATGAGTACGATTGATATCACTATTTCTAGTGAAATTCAATATATTCTGAGAACAGCAAAAAAGGCAAACAAATTACTTTGTTGAAATTATGCTGTGTTGTAAAAAATGTATTATTACATGTTATAACTATCTTTCCTTTTCTTTCACAGATCCTAATTCTAAAATAAGCACCTCAATTTACATTACAAAAAAAATCTGAAAAAAATGTGTACCATTTTTAATTTCTATTACTGTGAAGGTAAGTTTAACTAAGTATTAATATGCATAATGGGCAGATCTGCAAGAAGCTACAAAGTTTGAACACGTTTTTAAAAACACTCTGTTTATACCTATGTAGTTTTGAAATCTCTCTGTTATCGGATATCATGTGACCTCCAAAAAAATAGATTTGAGTGGTTCATAATATTTCCCATTGTACCTATTGAAGGACCGCAATCATTTCATTCATTCTTTTTTGAGCATCTTTGCAGACAAAACTCTGTGCTTACTTTCTATCATTCACAAGCAATTTTAAAAACAGAAATATGTCACTTTTCGTAACATAGTTATTTCGCAAGACACTCTTTCATATTTACAAAGAGAGGAAAAGGCACTCTGTGTACTTTTTCTACTCCATGTAAATACAACCTCATCATACACAACACTTTGTGCTGAAAGGGTGTTATATAAGTGTTGTTGTGCCTGATTGCACTGAATACTCATAGAACAAGACACATCTCCAGATTTTTCATAAATCATAAATCTCAATATGTGTGTGAATGCTGCACCATTCTCCAAGTGATGTAGCAAAGCACAACAAGGAGAATTGTTTTAATTTCTCCTCATTTTTAAATCTTCAATGCATGCTAAGATGTTCAGCACATTGAAGGAGAAAAATGCGTTTTCTGATTATTTTTGTGCAGGAAGGTGTGTCTTCCTGCACAAAAAGAAACAGCACATGACACAGATATCGTTGCACCATGGTGCAAGGGTGCCTGTGTCACCACATGGCTGCAATTTAAGCAGCCGTGCAGAGAGAAGCATGGATTTGCAACATATTTATGTACATATGATGCATCCCTGTGCTTCGGAAGTACTACAGCACACTGCAGTTAAAGAGGTTACTGTGTGATGCTGCAGCACTTCCTCATAGTTCTGCAGTTATACATTCACCGTACGCTACTAATGCATTCATTCAATCAATTACATACTACACATGCATTCATCTAAACTTTCACACACTAACAAACAAATATAGGTCTTTTTTTAAACCTCTTTTTTCTTTTATATTTTTTGTTTTGGTTTTTGAACAATTTTTAAATTTTTTTGATTGTTCTTGAAAAAAAAAAGGAAAAAACAGAACTGGAGGAACAAAACAATGAAATTCAGGGGAAAAAAATCCCAAAAAACTAGCAATGATGACTCTCTTGCTTTCGACAGATGAGATCGATTGACTGCTCTCCATAGCATAAAAGAGCATTGCATTTTATGCAGACCACTTTCAGGTTTTGAAACTGTGGACGGATGTCCAAATTTTGACCAGAAGGATCCACCCTTGGAGTGCTTGGCTGGGATGGATCTGATGGAGCAGGAACAACTCTCATTCTGTGGCATTCCTCCTGAGCAAGGTTCACCGGATGGAGGGTCCTCAGATGCTTCATCATACTTGCTGTTCCGCAGGAATATGTTTTGTTCGGATCCCTACGGGACAGCACTCTCTGGCAGATCTTGCAGGTTACTAAGGTGGCATTGGTTTTCGTTTGCCCCTCAGGAAAGCTGAAAAATTTCCACACCACAGATGAATATCGTGGTGGGCGTGGTGGTTCTTCCAAAAAATCATTCTCAGATGAATGAGGAGATCCTGGAGATGCCTGCTGCCCTGAAGCCATTGTTTGTGAAAAAAAAGTTTGAGCTAAGTGTAAACTTAGTCCAAAAAAGCTTCTTCTCTGCAAAGAGATGCTCCACCAAAGAAGGTCAAAGAAGAATGATTGAAATGGGTGGGGTCTTTCAATAGTTAGAACAGGAAGTGTAATGAACCAATCAAATCGAATTTAAAAGGAATATAGGATTAGAAGTAAAAATATATTACTTTTATGAGTAGTTTAGAGTTTGTCTTCAATTAATATTCACATGAAATACATATATATATGTTTTTTTAAATGTAAAATATTTCACGGGATTCGCGCACCCACCGCGTCATACACGCACATGACGTATCGCGGAAGTGCGCAAGCGTCGCGTAACGTGCATCATACGTGTCGCGTATAGGCATGGAGTCGCATTGCAATCGCGCACCAAACACGTACCCAACGCATACCATATGCGGATGCTTTCGCGCAGGGATCGAGAACGGTGCGCATTGGGTGCACGAATCCCCCAAAAAATGGAGAAAAAAAAATAATAAAGTATTGAAAATATAGTTTAAAAACTATTTAAAAAAATATAAAAAAATCTTTAAAAAAAATTACAATTATTTTTAAAAAAACATTAAAAACAAATAATATTTTTTAATTTTTAAAATAACTAATTGAAAAAATAAGTTACAAAAATGATGATAAAAAGTATTTAAAAAAACATAAATAAAGGAATTGACATACTGAAATAGAAAAATGTAGAAATCCAATGAAAATTATTAAACTCATAGCTTTAGAGAAAAGTTATAGATAGGAATTAGCATTTAAAAAACCTTTGAAATTCACTGAAAAAACCATAGGTTTCATGCACGTTATAGTTAGGAATTAGCATTTAAAAAAACCTTAGAAATTCACTGAAAAAACCATAGGTTTCAGGGGCGTTATAGTTAGCTGGACATAATCCTCGTACAAAACCCTAGAAATTCCCCCGTCATAGTTAGTTCAGCTAACTATAACTCGCGCCCCCGCAATGCACTGCTGATGACGTCACATATTACATCACTCACTCATGACATGGTCAGTGACATCACTGTTGACATCACTGATGACATCTCAAATGACATCACTGATGACATCACTGATTACATCATCCATGTGATAAATGAGTGCATCTTCTCACACCCAAATATAACCTTTGATACACCCACACAAAATTTCAGAAGGCCATTCTCAAAACCATAGATACTCCAATACCAATAACTACATACCCACTCATTGACTCTTTTTTTATTTTTATTTTTTTTTGGTCCTCATTTTCCGGCCTTGGATTGCCACTTAGGGGCGCAAGAAATTGCTCATCCCCAAGACAACCATTGAGGATAGAGAGAAGGGAAGTATAGCTGCTGTCAAATACCCATAGCAATCAATCTCGAGGGCGCCCTAATGGATAAGCAGCACCCAGATTTCCTCAGGCAGCTTAATCATTGGACCCTGGGGGGAAAAAAAAAAAAAACACTGTCCAACACTGCAGTTATGCCCAATTCAACTGAAGGCAAAAACTTATTTTGTCAGAGTTACCAACTCTTGTTAAGTCAGTTTTAGATGTTTGTAAGACTGAAGTGCGCCAGTCGAACTCAGTGGGTGCAGTCGGGTCCTTCCATTTCCTGCAAATTTCCCTTCGGGCCAATAGTATGCAATAAAAAAGAAAATTCTTCGCCGGGCCCTGAATTTCAGATGAAACTCCAAAGATTACGAGCGATAAAGTTATCAGGACTTCAAAACCCAAAGCCGATGAGAGTGTTATACTAATCGCCTTCCAGTATGGAGACAAAAGGGGGCACTCCAAAAACATATGTATGTCTGGGGCAGCAATCAGCCCACATTTAGGGCATGCCACTAATGCACCATTAGAGAATTTTGAGAGTCTCTGTGGAGAGTAGTAGGCCCTATGTAGGGTAAAAAGGTGGTTCCTACGGAGCCAAGCAGGTTTCACTATGTCCCACATGATCTTGAAAGATGTAAACCACAAATTCTCGATATTCTGATCAATAATGGTAGAGGCCCACAACAAATCTGGCAGTTTGAATTCGCCATCCAGCTCTTCTAATAATAGCTCATACCATGTTGAGACCTCCTTTCGGGCTGGTGGTTTATCCAATAACTGTGTCACTAGGTTACTAATTCCTCCTAGCAAACACCTGTTCCTAGCAGAGATCTGTGAGTGTGTCCAACTTGCAATTTGAAGGAACTTAAACCTAGAGAGGTACGGACCTATTTTGGACAATAGAGCCTCCCATGGAAGCAAACCCTCTTCCACAAATAGATCCCCCCAAACCCGCCTCCCTCAGAGGTAATGCAAGGCTATCCATCAACCAATCTGGAGAGCCTGGTGAATCCCACAATCTTTAGCAAACACCTGAGTTTACTCCACGTTTTTGCCATGTCTCGCAGCACCTTCAATTTCACTTTTTAAAAAAATGTTGGGTCTCCAAATTTAAACAAGAAGCCCTGCTGGGTCACCCCCTCCCCTCTAAGAAGTGCTGCGAACATACATCCAATGGCTGAATTTGAGGGCATTTTTAGCAGCATCCTGGCATGGGAAAGCTGAAATGCCCAAGCATATAGTTGAAAATCAGGTGCCGCCAAACCCCCCTTCTCTCTACGCCGCCTAAGTTTTTTCCAAGCAATCCTGGGTGCATGGTCATTCTAAATAAAAGAGCTAATATGGCTCTGAAGTTTAGCAATTAAAGAAGGTTAAAAAAAACGAGGAATGGTGTTGAACAAAAAGGATATTTTTGGCAATATGGACATTTTTATTAAATTTACTCTGCCCAAGATCGATAGGGGGAGAGAAGACCAAGATCACATAAGTCTTCTACATTCCCTAGCAACTATGGTGAAATTTAAAGATGCAATTTCGTTTATATCTCTGACAACATTAATGCCTAGATACCGTAAACTAGAGCTCAGTTGAACCCCTGCTACGGGTACGGGATCGTTCCAAACCATGAAGTCAGTTTTGGAAGCATTGATCTCGTATCCTGATATTTTCCCAAAATCAAGTGCCAGAGCAATCACATTGGGGAGTGCCGTACCTAAGTCCGAAGAGAAAACAAGAATATCATCTGCATACAAGGCTACCCTCTTCTCCCAACCCCCATAAGTAAAAGGTTTGATATCACGCTCATCCCTCAATCGTTGAGCGAAAGGTTCAATATATAAATCGAATAGGAGAGGGGAAAGAGGGCAGCCTTGGCGCGTACCTCGCGATATGTTAAATGGATTAGACAACTCTCCGTTTATCAACAGGGAGGCAGAAGGGCTTTGATATAGGAGTTTCACAGTTTGGCAGAATTTCTCTCCAATGTTAAACCTAATCAAGACCCTCGACAGGTATACCCAGTTTACCCTATCGAAGGCCTTGGTTGCGTCCGAGGTGAGAATAGCTAATGGGAGAGACTCTGTCATAGCCATATCAATGGCTGCTATGAGATCGTATGTCAACTCGTTTAATTGTCGGCCTCTCACGAAACCCTTCTGGTCTGGATGCAGGACAGCAGTTATTACTGCTCCCAGCCTGTCTGACAAGACTGACGTAAATATTTTATAGTCAGAATTTAAAATAGAAATCGGTCTATATGACCCGCAGCTGGAAGCTGGCTTTCCTGGTTTCAATATTAGGGTAATAGAGGCACTATTCCAAGAAGATGGGGGAGACATACCTTCCCGAAAAATCTGATTAAACAGAACTGTGAGATATGGGAGAAATTTTGACTCCAAGGTCATATAGATTTCAGATGGCAGGTCATCCGGACCCGATGCTTTACCCTTTTTACATTTTAGAATAGCCCCTTAACCTCATCCTCTGTAATCTCGCGATCGAGTGGGAGATACTCTGTTCAAGAGACAATTCTGGAAGAGATATATCCTTCAACCAGTCTACCACTTGCACTTCCTCAATGTTCTTATCTTCGTGATATATATTACAAAAGAAGTCCCGAAATACTCGCCTAATATCATCATCGGAAAAATATGTTACCCCCCCCAGAGGTGACTGCATCAATGTTATTTCTAATCTGATCGGTTTTCGCTTTCCAAGCTAATAGCTTCCCTACTCCCTCTCCATATTGGAAGTGGGCTAATTTACTTGCTTCCCACCTCTCAAGCATCCGTGAGTTCAAGACGGAGTCCAATTCCCCTCTCAAGACAATTAACTTATTCTGTCTTTCCTGTAAGATGTTAGCAGGGTCGTCCGGATATAGCACTATTTCAGTCTGTATTTTGCCCATCTCAACCTCCAAAGAGGTTACTAACTCTCCATAACACTTTTTCTTGTATGTGGCCTTATTCGTTACCATGCCCCTTAAAAAAGCATTGAAAGCATCCCACACACATTCAGGGGAGGCAGAGCCCATATTATTGTCCATAAAGTTCTGGACTTCAGTTTGAAGAGAGTCAATAACCTCTGCCGATAGAAGTAAAGAACGATCAAAAGACCAACTTCTCATATGGCTCTTAAGGAGCCCCCCTAATTCAAATAGACTGCCGCATGGTCCGAAAGATGAAATGGAAGATATGATATACTTTGTGTCGAGCTGACCAGTTTTTGACTGATCAGAATATAATCAATTCTCGACTGATGATGATATTTATAGTTTCGAAATGAAATTGCTCTTTGTTGCCCAAACTTAACTCTCAAAATGTCTATATATCCTAACTGTTTCATATTGTCAAGCAGGAAAAACCTGGTTCTAGATGAAACTACTGCTCTACTAGACAAATATTTATCCAGTAAGGGATCTAAAACTATTTTAAAGTCTCCTGCTATGATTGTCGGCTCTGGAAACACAAGCAGGTGAGAGAAAATAGTTTTTGAAACTGAAGGATCGTCACAATTCGGGCCGTAGTATCCTACTATAGTCATAGGTGATCCGGCTCCGATTACTGATGCGATGACCCATCTGCCACCTGGGTCCACCATCTTTGAGACTAATGTAGCTTTTATAGATTTCTTAAAAAAGATTGCTACGCCCCTAATATGTGATATTTGTGAGGTCGATACACACAGGTCAATCCATCTATTTTTTTTAACTACTAAGAGTAACTCACTTTCTGTCAAATTTGTCTCCTGGAGTATAATAACCTGCGCATCAGAGTCACGTAAATATTGCATTATCTTATCCTTCCTTGGGCTAGTGCGCAGGCCGTTAATATTCCAAGAGATAAACTTCAAATTACTCATAGTAAAGAAGTCCTCTCCCCATCAACATCACCATCCTCATATTAAGCAGAGCCCTATAGCTGCTACTGTAACTATTACAGTGACTACTCCCCAAAAAGTGGACTAAGATAAGAGCGAAAGTGAGGAATTCTTTTATTTGTACCCAATGCACCCCTCCCCCGTGCCCGACCCAACCCCTCTCCCTCCCATGGAAATCCCAAACCCTTACCCTACCAATCTGGAAAACCAGAAGGCAGTGCATCCCCTCGATTACTCCCGTCCTTAATCAACTAAATCTAGTTACCATCTGTCAATTTCATGCTAAAAATGTGTGTACCATGTTCTACTAAATATCTCTTCACAACTTAGATAATTCTTCACATCACATCACAAGAAAGTTTTTTTTTTTTTCCATATAAACACTACACCTGCCCTGATGTTCCCTTATCTTTCCCCATAATCATTAGTAGCTCATCTGCAGCCGGAACCGATGTTATAATGTGCATTTTATTTTTATACATAATTTTTAATGCAGCGGAAAAGACTAACTGGGCTACAGCTCTGTAGCCTCTAAAAGCTTCTAATCTACTTCCAAATTCCCATTGTTTGTCCAAAGTGGACCTGGAAAGGTCAGATCAAAACTGAAAGTTATATCCCTTCCCACTCACAGATTTCTGCTTAAGGGCCAGATTAAGAATAGTCTCCTTAAGAGAATATGTGTGAAAATTCACTAAGATCTTTCTTGGCTTGGTTCTTTGGGGATTTTTCTTAAAAGGCTCTCTATGAATACGTTGAATGTCCATAGTAAGCTCTTCCACTGATTGATCTAGTCTTAAAGACTCTTTCAATAGTAGGATGATGTAATTCTTTAAATCTGAGCCTTCACTATCCTCCGGGACATTCAAGATGCGAAGGTTGTTACGTCGCGCGTGATTCTCCAATGTTTCCATCCTCCCAGCCAACACTAAGTCCTGATTTTTAAGCTTTACTATTTCTGCCTTAGCTTAATCTAGGTATAGAGACATCTCTGGTACAGTACTTTCCAGTGTTTCCGTTCTCGTAGCCAGACCACTAATCTTATTATCTAAGGGCTCACAAAAACTTCTTATTTCTATCTGGTTTGCTGTTTCGAATCCTTTTTTAATATCCACAGACAAAGATGTAAACATATCCTGAAGAGAGTTAATTGATAATAATGATACATGATCCTGACCCTCGAGTCGAGGATCTTAGAGAACAGATATGCCATTTTGAAATTTCTGAGAATCCTCGTATTGTGGAGCGTCACTAATCTGGCTAGATGCTCCCTGTAAAAAGTTAGGAGGGACTGCTGAGGAAGTAGACACCGGACCCAGGGCAGGAGCGAGAAGAGAATAAGGAAGCTTATTAGAGGGCTCACTTATATTTGGAGGACCATTTACATCTACGACCCCCTCCATCGCCCGACCCACGACGTCAAAAACCGCCTCTTCTGTGAAGGTTCCATTATTTTCCAGGACCACGGCCAAGCCATTAGGTGTATTGGCCGAATCCGCGAGGGTCAACCCGCATGGATCTAGTGTGGCCATAGTAGCGGCCATAGTAGCCACCACGTTTTCTGAGTGATCTTTCCCAGGACTTTGCTCTACGAGATGTAAGACCTGCGGAACAACTTTAAAGTAAGAGCGAAGGGACGGGGTTATTTTAGGGCCAGTGTTATTGATAAGTGTGGGATTCTTAACAGCCCTAGCAATTTTATTAGTATATGCTCTTTTAGCTTTCACCTGGCCTGTTAGAAAAGATGAAGTTTTCTTCTTACTCACAGATTTTAACTCAAGGTTAAGTTGTTCAGGCTCTATGTTTAAAGCTAAATCAGGAGCAGTTTTCCCTTTCACCGTTACTATATTAATTCTTTTCTTCTTAGCCCCCTTGCCCGTCTTGGACCCTTTATCGATTGAATTAGCCTTCCCTTTTTCTTCCACAGAGCCCACAACGAAGCCCACTGAGTCAGAACAGTTCAAAGAGGCACCGCCCCTCCCCAAGAACCTCCTACCAGCGTTGTAGCCTCGTAGCTGTCGTCCCTCTCTCTACTCGCAATTCTGGAACAGGCACCTGCAGCGGCGCCTCGCGAGTCTTGAATAAGGCTGCAAATTTTCCTCCCTCGCCGCAGGTCCAGGGCAGCCAGACGCCAATGTCGCAAGCCTGCGACAGCCCGCTGCTACCTGGAAGAAGCCGCGCTAGACTGTAGAGAGCGTTTCAGGGAGGCTCGGATCATTGGATCTAGGAAGTCTCGTCCCGCCCCGTCCACACACATGGGTCTGGGTGCACGCAGGAGACGATGATATCAAACGCGGTAAGGAGAGAAGAGAAAACCGACTTAAAGGTAACAGGCCCCCAGATACCAAATCACTCAGGGCCCCCCGAAAGTGCCCAAGCTTAAAAAACAGTCCATGTAGGTATATGACTCCAGTTTTTTCAGTACGAGAAAACCACTGAACGGGAGCTCACGAGCGGAGCACAGCGGCAGCTCAGCTCACTGCCGCCATGTTTTCCCCGATTTTTCATTGACTCTTAGGTCTACACACACATCCACTCACTCACCTGTACAGTCATTCATACTTACAGTCACTCAGTACAGGACTATCATATGCATTTATACACCTATATAGACACTCACACACTTCCACTCATCCATAGAGGTACACATGTTGTAAATTAAGGCAGAATGTGATTAAGCATTCACTGAAAACATTAGTGTTTCCCTTTTATCGTGTTTTCCTCATTATGTTGGCCGAAGTCCGGACTCCATTTTGTATTGACATGCTGCCATGTGCTCACCACGAGGAGAGTCCGACCTCTGTGTTAGTTGCTCTTGTAATCTGCCTAGCAACAGTTATAAATAGCTCTCTTGTCCATCTGGCGCATGCCCAGACTTGACCACATCTGTTATAATTAGCTTTGCTTGACCATGTGTTTTCGCGGGCTCAAGGAGTGTGTTAGCTCCGCCCATGTATTAATTTGGTATCGAGAATGACCCTAAATGGTAATGTTCTTCGACTTCATGTGGTATCCACCCACTCATGAGCCCCTCTGTTGTGTATAAAAGGGGACTGTGTATGCAAGTTCTTTGTGCTACTCCTTGCAATACTGAAGAGTGTTGTGTGGATTGTAGGACCACCCTTAAGGGTTAATAAACGTTGTTTTTGTACTTTGCAGTTTCCGTGCCAACTTCCTTATAGATATCGTTACAGAAGAGCGAACCCTTGTCTCTTGCGGGCCTAGCTGGGGCTTGTATTCGTCAATTGGCGCCCGTCACGTGGGGCTCATCGGTGACTCGGATGCTCGAAGGACTGGTCGCGACGAAGGTGAGGAGTTTGGCCGGGGACGTGATCACTGCCAGCGGCGTCTTAGCCCTGGCATCCCGAGGTTTTCTTCCTTCCCTTCCGAGCTGACCATCTGGGTGGCGCCGGTCATCGACTGAGACCTCTTCTGTCGGTCCTGCCGTGAGAGCCGTTTGGGCGATTGTGGAGCTTGGCAGTTGGAACCTGGACTCTTGATTGGTAAGAACCGTTGTACGGTACTTGCTCCGAGTTTTGAAGCCTGGTCTGGCTATTTGAGTTTGATTGATGGTGACTAGTCATATTTTGAATTTGTCTTTGTGAAAATATATGCGTTGCAACACATATAGGCAGGTAATGTGGAGAAATTTCTCCGGAGCTGTGTAAACTTGGAACGGCGCAACGATTAAGTGCCATTTTTCTTGATAATACTGCATATTTTGCATTATTCCCAGCATGCCTGCTTTTAGCGCACTCCGTAAGTGGTGCTGCTGTTTGGGTAACCGGTTGAACCTCGAGGAATCTGCTCCAGCTCCCCCAGAGGGGACTCCTAATAGGGATATGTATGTGAAGCATGGTCTTTCTTCCATAATGTACAGCACGTTATGGAGGAAATATACTAGGAAGGATCCTGAGTTGCGATGGCCTTTGTATGGATCGTTTGATATACGTAAGATTGAGTATGTGGAACAGTGTATGTGTAAGCGACGTGCTCGTCAGGATATGTTTGAGTGTGTGCGATTATGGGTGAAGGAAGTGCGTGAGCGAGAGAAACGTGAGAAAGCGCTGTTTGATAAGGAGCAACGAAAGAATGATCATATGCGAGCGCAGGAAGCGAAGCATCGGGAGGACAAAGAGCAAACGGACAGACAAGAGAAAGAGCGTAGGCTGCAAGTTTCGGGTCAATATGTTGTTCGCCAGCCGCTTTATCCTGTCCTTAATAATCCTGATGATGATTTTTATTTGCTAGATCGCTCTCCGCCCCCTTATGTTGGCGCATCCGCTCCGCGGCCGCAGGATTCTGACCCGGCTTCGGGTAAGGTAGACACACGGTCCATGCTGCCGGCCGAGCAAATGGCTGAGCTTCGGCAAATTTCCTTCCGTGCGCTTAAAGGCAAGGTATCCATGGAGGAATTATTTCAAATTTGGGGGCCATGGCAGGAGAGAGATAAAGTGTATTTTCTGGGTCATTTCGCGGATGAAGTGATTAATGCTTTCCGAAAATATTCTCATGTTTTTGAGCCTGACGAAGTGTCTTCGGATGCCAGAGCAATACGTAACGGTGCTTTTTCTCCCTCTAAGGCTCCTGAGGCGGCTCGGCGGCTGTTCGCCTTGCGGGACGAGGTGCTGGCCCTTCGAGAGAAAGCACGCCAACGAGCGGAGGAGGAGAAGCGGTCGGATTCGGTTGCGGCAGGGGGCCACCTATCCACCTCCCAGTCAGATAAGGATAATGTAGTGCATGCTAAACCGATGCGAGAGGCGGCACCTTTGTATGTCCCTCCGAAAGGAGCAGGGACTAGCTCGGACATTAACTCCGCCGATGCTAGGGGATATTTTGTGTATAATTGGGTTTATACTCCTTGGCATAGGGCCGATGTTATGGCGTTAAAGAATGCATTGCCTGACCCCCGCAAGAATCCAGCGGCCTTCTATGAAGAAGTCGAGGGGGCCTTGAATTCTTGCATTATGACCTTAGCGGATATAGATCTGTTCTTTGGCCTTATTCTACCACCGGACACGTGGCGGTCTGTCCGAAAGGTGGATGATGCAGTTGCTTTTAAGGCCCGGTGGTCTGAGCTTGAGGATGAGGATAGGGAACGGAAGCCCGCACAGAAACCACCCCAGAATATTCTAGATCTCCCTGCGGCTATTGTGACTAAGTTGAAGACGATTATCCCCCCTAAAAAGATTGACTGGAATATGTTAGCGGCATGTAAGCAGAAAGTTGATGAGTCAGTTGCAGATTTCTTCACGCGCTTCGAAGAAACGTTCCATGACTTTAGTGGCCAGTCGCTTACCGACGACACAGGCCGCCACCTTTTCGCGGACAAATATGTGGCCAATCTGCTGCCGGCAGTTGCGGCCCGGTTAAAAGCGAGTGAGAGTTCTTGGTCCTCCGCGACACCGACGGCCCTTCTGACCATCGCTCAGTATTATGAGCGTCAGGAGCACGAGGCGAAGGGCCAGGAGGAGAAGAAATCGAAAGATCTCAAAACCAAAGTGATGTTAGCACAAGTATATGGCCCGCCCCGCCGGGGTAATAATAATAGGGGAAGGGGCGGATCTTATGGTCCCCCTTCGGGCCGATCTGATTTGAATAAGAACCAATGTGCGTACTGTAAGCAGTTGGGCCATTGGGCCAGGGAGTGCCCAGCATTGCGTGCTTCACGGCAGGGGCACACTGCGGGTGGCCAGAGAGGTAGAGGGGGCTTCTCGAACTTTAGAGGGAATTCTAACGATAGTGTCCGTTTCGACACTGCTGGGCAGCACCGAGATAGCTCAAACGTTTTCGATCGCCAGCATCAGTATCATGTATCGGACATCGATCGCTCAGGATATCATGATTCTCAGCATGCATAGGAATGCGTAGGATGGGGGTCCGAATCAGTTGAGGTGCCGGTCGATCAGACGGGTCCTTATGTATCGGCTGAGGTTTTAGGTTCTACTGATCAGTTCCTAGTGGATACAGGAGCGACACGTAGTGCATTGTCTAGGTACTTGGTTCCGGGGGCTCCCCCATCCGGCTCAATAGTTACATCGGTAGGGTTTGACGGTACACTTTCCCGAAGCCCTCTTTCACAGCCCCTTGCATTTAAAGTTGATTGTTTTTCTGCGCCTTGTCCGTTTCTGCTTGCTCCGTACACACCGGATAACATTATGGGCCTTGATATGTTAAAGTACTTTAGGGCTACAATTCGGTGTTCCCCTGAGGGTGTGAGGGTGATTCTAAATGACAACTACCCCCGATCTGGGCGGATGTGTACGATCTCAGAGGATGCGTTGTTGGCTACCCTCCCCCAAGCTTTATGGGCGACTTCAGACACAGATGTCGGACAAATGGTGATTCCTCCGGTCCACATTAGTGTCCAGGAGGGGGCGGTGCTACCACGCCTCCCACAGTATCGTATTTCCCAGGAGGGCGAGGAAGCTCTCATACAGATTGTGCAGGATTTGATCGCAGTAGGAGTAGTGGAAGAAGTTCCCTATAATATCTGTAACAGTCCGATTCTCCCTATTCTGAAAAAGGACACGGATGCAAAGGTCTATCGGTTCATAATTGATTTGAGGGAGGTAAACAAGATCGTGATACCTCAGTACCCGGTGGTTTCCGATATCACGACGTTGCTTACCTTGGTCCCGCCTACGGCGACCGTGTTCTCAGTGATTGATTTGAAAAATGCCTTCTTTTCTATTCCCATTCACCCTGATAGCCGATTTCTTTTTGGGTTCACATTAAACAATAGATCTTATCGTTTTTGTAGAATTCCCCAAGGCTATACAGAAAGCCCTAGTATTTATAGTCAGGCTTTGAAGCGACAGTTGGATTCCTTTGTTTTACTCGAGGGGGTCGCCCTCATTCAATATGTCGATGACATCCTGTTGGCGGCTGACACCCTGGAGTTGTGCGAGAAAAGCACGATAGCCTTACTTTCCTTTTTAGCATCCCACAATCACAAGGTCTCTAGGAAGAAATTGCAATTCTGTAGACCAAAGGTGACTTATTTGGGTCACCTTTTGTCTAAGGAGGGGCGTGCACTCACACCAGATCGTATCCAAGTAATCTTGGACACACCAAGGCCATCCACGCAGAAGGATGTGCGTGCATTTTTGGGTCTTGTTTCTTTTTGTAGACAGTGGATATTGGGGTTTTCACACACGGCTAAGCCATTACTAGCCCTCTTGACAAAAGATACGCCTATCCCAATCCCTTGGTCAGATGAGTGTGATGCGGCTTTTCAGCAATTGAGACAGGCCCTTTGTTCAGCACCAGTATTAGGGACCCCTGATTATGCAAAACCCTTTTCGTTGTATGTGCATGAGAAAGATGGATGTGCATTATCAGTTTTAGTACAGATGCATGGTGATAAGCAGCGCCCTTGTGCATACTTTTCGGCTGTACTTGATCCTGTCGCCCGAGCATTGCCGGGGTGTTTTCGCTCGGTTGCGGCGACAGCTGTGTCAATACGGCAGAGTGAAGGAATTGTATTGTCCCATAAACTGTTGGTGTTAGTTCCCCATGCTGTGGATGCCCTGCTTAATCAAACAAAGACGCAGCATTTGACCAGTGCCCGTTTAACGGGATATGAGTTGACGCTTCTAGCTCCTCACATTACGTTAAAAAGGTGCGTGACATTAAACCCGGCCACATTGTTGCCATACCCCGAGACACAGCCTGAGGCGCAGAAAGCGCATGATTGTATTCTTGTGACTGAGGAACAAACAAAGGGTCGTATTGATCTCCAGGATACGCCCTTTTCAGATGTAGATGGAGAGTTGTGGGTGGATGGATCATGCCTGAAGCTACCAGATGGTACGACTTCAGCAGCATATGCAATTACCACGTTACAGACGGTAGTGGAGACAGCACGCATACCACAGAAATCAGCCCAAGCAGCGGAACTGATAGCGTTAACACGAGCGTGTGAGCTCAGTACAGGATTGTGCGTGAATGTACAGACAGCCGCTATGCCTTCGGAGTAGCGCACGATTTCGGCCTACTCTGGAAGGAGAGAGGGTTTCTAACGTCACATGGGGTGCAGATAATGCATGGGGAGTTAGTCCACAATCTTTTAACTGCATTGACATACCCAAAGAAAATTGCCATTGTTAAGTGTAGTGCCCATAGGAAAGTAGTTGATAAGGTTGGAGAAGGGAATGCGTTAGCGGATCGAGTAGCACGGGAGACTGCGATGCAGCCCGGTACTACTGCCATGTATGTAGTGAAGTCACAGGTGGAGAGATGGCATGATGCGAAGGAGGAAGTGCGAGAAATACAAAAGACCGCTTCTGACAAAGAGCGGGAACAATGGGCTAGCGAAGGAGAACTGGATGACGAGGGTTGCTGGAGAAATAAGCAGATGGATAGATGGAAATTACCCACGGCTTTTGTACAACCTATGGTCCAGATGGCACATGGGCTAGCACATGTTGGAGCTTCCGCAATTGTGAAATTGCTTACCCAAGTCTGGGAGCATCCAGAGATTGCTAGCACGGCAAAGAGGGTGGTGCAGACCTGTATGATCTGCCTGAAGTATAACCCAGGGAAAGGCACGCGAACTCCAGCAGGAGGATTTGCGACACCCACTGCACCCTTTGAGGTTCTGCAGATGGATTACATCCAGCTTGAGCGCTGTAACAATTTGAAGTATGTTCTAGTAGTGGTTTGCGCCTTTAGTAAATGGGTCGAGGCGTACCCTGCGAAAGACAATACTGCAATGACTACAGCAAAGCTATTGCTGAAAGAGTTTTTCCCCCGATACGGCGTCTGTAGACTTCTGTGGAGTGATAATGGCCCTCACTTTGTAGCAGATGTTATAAAGTATGTCTTGAAGGGCCTAGGCATCACCCAGAAGTTCCACGCCGTGTTCCACCCTCAGTCTGCAGGACTAGTCGAGAAATATAATGGTACACTGAAGCTTAAGATCGCCAAAATTCAAGCTTCAACGTCTTTGACTTGGCCAGACGCTTTGCCACTGGCGTTATTGTCAATTAGGTCGGTGCCACACTCCCGAACCGGCCTTACACCTTATGAGATTGTATTTGGACGCCCAATGAATATTTGGGGTCCACCAAGACCTAAGGCTGTGTATGATGTACCTTGTGTGATGATGAGTGATTATCTGGCACAGTTAACGGATAACTTGGTTTCTATTCATCAACAGGTCCGAGAGGCGCTCCCTGATCGGTCTACTGGCGAAGGACATGGTCTCCGGCCTGGGGATCATGTCATGCTGAAGGTTTTCGACAGAACGAACAGTTTGGAGCCGAGATGGGTCGGACCTGAGCAAGTTCTTCTTGCAACGAGGACGGCTGTGCGAGTCTCGAACAAGAAGAATTGGATCCATTCCTTGCACTGTCGAAAGGTACCGCCCGGATTGGTGGAGTCTGCCGTGCTGACCGATCAACGAGACATCCTAGCAGCAGAGACAGGCCGTGCTGCAGAGCCAAACGACACTGAGGAGCTCTTTTCGGACCACACGACTTCTGGAGGAAGGCGATATCATCTGCGACCAAGGAAGTGAGGTTTCCAGTACCGGGACATACTGTCAGAACGGCCCTTGGGTTAGTGAAACGGAGAGCCGATGAGGCAAGGGGGGGGGATCAGCCCTGCATTAGTGTAGCCACACCCGTCTTGGCCCGCTGGTGAAGAAATCAACCGCTGCCCAAGGGGAAGAGTTCTGACAGACCTTTTTAGTTACAGGAAGATATCAGGGTATTGTTTCCTTTGACATGGAGAAGAAGAAAATTCTTTGTGCATTGGGGTTCATGCTAACAGTAGCTATCGTTGGTATAACCACATGGTTTGTGGAGGAGGCAACTCCTGCCCGAGAGACACTTGTGTTGACGACTCCAGTGCCGGCGGAGCACTACTTTTACACATTGCCATACCAAGAGTTGAAGCATCGACAATCCTATTTGAATAACACTTTCATTCAGATGCTGCATCACACCCACGTTGCTACAAATGCTACGAACTGTTGGATATGTGGGATGATGCCAGCCCATCAGAAGAAAGGAGGTACGCCATTCATACCCCTTCCTTTCTCTCACAATGGCTCTTGTAGAGCATGGTACACTCTGTTGTTTGCCACTCGAAAACCGACAGTGGGACGATTGCTTTTCAGACTTAATAAAGAATGCCATCAGGACAAGAATGGATATCCACAAGCGAATGGGACAATTTGGGAATGGGAAGAGTACCGACCGGACAATGAATCCATTCCCTATATCTTCACGAATACCAGAGACACTGTGGGGAAGGAAAAATTTGTAATCCAAGTGGCACAAGCCCAAGCGGACCTGTGCGTCCAGAGTGTGGGTTTTATCCCTGTTGGTGTCAGTGATTGTATAACCGTATTAAACATCGATGGGCTGAACAACAGCACCTTCCTAGCATCCCATAATACCTATTTCGTATGTGGAAATAAAGGTTATTACCGTTTGCCGGCCGGGTGGTCTGGGGTATGCTATGTATCATTCCTATTACCTCCTGTATTTCTAGCACCCGCGTCATATCATAAGGATTTGAAATTGCTGAATAATGTGACTGTAAATAGATATAAACGTACTCTATCTGTTAATGAGGTGGATCAAACTGATACTAGCTTGCAACAGTATATTGATTTCAACTTAGGACTGTTTTTCTTTGTTGGAGCTGCTTTGAATAGTAGGAAGATCCGGAGATTAACAAGAGTGGTAGAAGCTGTGACTAATCAGACTGCTGCTGCTCTTGGGAATCTTACGGAAGAATTACAGATTACCAGGATTGTTGCATTACAGAATCGTATGGTATTGGATGTGATGCTAGCTGATCGAGGAGGAGCCTGTAAAATTATTGGAAGTAGCTGCTGTGTGTTCATCCCTGATCATACGCCATCCGTTTATAACGCCATTAATAAGCTGCATAAAATAGCAGCTGAAATCCACACGGAAAACGGCACTTGGTCCTTTTCTGGATGGTTTTGGGCGTTGGTTACTGCCTGGGGATGGAAGGTCTTAACTGGTCTCTGCATTATTGTAGCAATTCTGTTCCTTCTCTGTATGTGTATTCAATGTGGACCATTGTGCTGTTCCGTATGCATTTCATTTTGCATTCCAGATAAGAAAGCTATTGCCGATGTTGCCCGCCAGAAGGGTCTAGCTAAAGAGGTTAAAGGAATGATGATAATTGACATATACGATGATTATTCTTGGAAACCGGATGTCTTCAGTAAATGCTGAAAGGGTCGTCTGTTGTAAATTAAGGCAGAATGTGATTAAGCATTCACTGAAAACATTAGTGTTTCCCTTTTATCGTGTTTTCCTCATTATGTTGGCCGAAGTCCGGACTCCATTTTGTATTGACATGCTGCCATGTGCTCACCACGAGGAGAGTCCGACCTCTGTGTTAGTTGCTCTTGTAATCTGCCTAGCAACAGTTATAAATAGCTCTCTTGTCCATCTGGCGCATGCCCAGACTTGACCACATCTGTTATAATTAGCTTTGCTTGACCATGTGTTTTCGCGGGCTCAAGGAGTGTGTTAGCTCCGCCCATGTATTAATTTGGTATCGAGAATGACCCTAAATGGTAATGTTCTTCGACTTCATGTGGTATCCACCCACTCATGAGCCCCTCTGTTGTGTATAAAAGGGGACTGTGTATGCAAGTTCTTTGTGCTACTCCTTGCAATACTGAAGAGTGTTGTGTGGATTGTAGGACCACCCTTAAGGGTTAATAAACGTTGTTTTTGTACTTTGCAGTTTCCGTGCCAACTTCCTTATAGATATCGTTACAGAAGAGCGAACCCTTGTCTCTTGCGGGCCTAGCTGGGGCTTGTATTCGTCACACACACACCTAGTAAGTCATGCAAATAATTAATCACACTCCCATTTACTCACCTATGCAGTTATACACACACAAGTTCACTCACTCATAAAAATACTACCACATTCTTATGCTCTCATACAATTACTGATACAAGTACACACTCATCCATACAACCACTCTCACAATCACACACTCTCACATATAGCCAGTTATATACTCTTACACACATGTATACTGCCTTTCACATATGTAGTTATTCACACATGTACCATTGAGACATTCAATCACTAACACACCCATACATACACTCACCCAACCATACAGTCCATCACAAATGCACTTTTAAAACCATTCACCCATAGAATCACCCACTCACACATCTATGCACAGAGTCACACACACCCCACCCACACAAACACTCAGGCACCCATACAGATACTCAGACAACCAATCAATAACTCATATAGACACTCATATAGGTATTCACAAAACCATGCAGCCGCTTATACACCAACAGACAGACAGATACAGACATTCACACAGTTTAGTCAGTAGTCTGCAGTAAGATACGTTTAATGACTTACTTATAGAGTCAGTCACGCACCTACTAAATCATCCATTCACACACTTATACACCCACTCATTCTTCCATAGGCCTTTCCCTATATATAATAAACACATTTAAACTTTACAGAAACATACAGACACTGGATGATGTCATCAGTGATGTGATTTGAGATGTCATCAGTGATGTCATCAGTGATGTCACTGACCATGTCATGAGTGATGTAATATGTGATGTCATCAGCAGTGCATTGCAGGGGCGCGAGTTATAGTTAGCTGAACTAACTATAACAGGGGAATTTCTAGGGTTTTGTACGAATGAACTGTCCAGCTAACTATAACGCCCCTGAAACCTATGGTTTTTTTCAGTGAATATATATATATATATCCTCAGACACTTCCAGCACATACAGTCATCAAACCAGACTCTGACACCGCCGTTCGAGTGATCAAGTAAGCTTTTTTATTTAGCAAATATCAGGACTGCAACGCGTTTCAGCAGGATCCCCTGCCTTGTTCACACAGCGAGCTGATTTCCTGTAGTGACTTTTAAAGTGATTCAAAAAACGATCTATCATGCGGTCTAGTGGACATAGACAACATACTAACAAAATATACAGGAGATGTTTTACAATCAACAGATTTCAATATCACAATTCCTGCATTATTTACACAAGTTTGTTATCATTATCATTCATATAGTTACACTTTATTTCCATTTTTTTATTTTTCTATTTTCTATTGTTTTTACATTTTACATTTTTTAATGTGTGGTGTAACCAAAGTGTGAATTCATAGTTAATGTGTAAAGTAATGATCTATACGTGTCCAAAGAAATAATGTGTAAAACCAAATCTTTTATGTACCTAACACTGGGATCTACGGTTATGCTCATAGCCACCTGTCTTTTGGGTGTAAAACTGCAATTGCCTCATCTCTTATATATAAAGTGCAATTGCTCAAATTGTCAATAAAGTTCTCAACACTACTGTTGCCTCAAGTTGTGCAAATATATCAAAGTAATGCACTGAATGTTGGGTGCCAAACACTGTCTCTTCCAAGTGGAGAACCAGATTATTACTGATATTGAGACACAGTGTATGTTCCATGAGAAGTGCTTTTTTCCCTTTATCTTATACTGCTAAAGTGTGTGTGTTTTCATGCAAAATGCAAAAATAAAGTGCAAGTGCTTTTGCCATGACAGCAATAAAAAACACACGGACCAAGCTATTACTGCTTAATGCTAATTTACAAGTAGTGGTCTCGTGTAAAATTAAAGTGCCAGTGCTTCCGTACAACTTCGCAAATTAAAGTGCTATTATAGGGCAATAGGAGTACTTCTAAAATTTGATAAAATGCAAGTGCTTTTGATTAGCTATACAACACTGTCTATCAGTATGGTATACTATCCGATTAGTGATAAAGTTGGTATCCTCACATAGATGTTATCTTTGCTCAACTTTCATAGGGCTGGCTACATCGTGTACTTCTGAAGGTAATGGAGGACAAAAGGACCTAATTCTGAAAATTAGGTTTCTTACATAAAAGATTTTACATAAAAGATTTTTTCACCGCTGTGATCAGTTATTTGAAAAACATCAAATTGAAAAAACAAGCATGTTTGGCATGCATCATATAAATTTCACATCTTCGCTTCTGGGTTTCATTTCTTTGTATTTGATTAATAACCATCATATAGAACTCACTCAAGGTGGACATGCAAATCTTCATCAGAGTTTAGCCCTCTAGATGTTTTGCAATCAAACATTAGTATATATCGAGATTCTAGCTGCCTAAGCTTGCCCTCACGGATTACACCTCTTCTGCTTTTGGGGACTGAGTCTACTACAAAATATGTCAGTTCTTCTATTCTACCTGCGTGGACATCAATAATGTGGCGGGCTACAGGATATGTTTTCTCTCTGTTTTTCACTGCTCGCAGATGCTGCAGGACCCTAACATGAACCATGTGAATTGTCCTCCCGACATAATATTTAGGGCAGGTGCATTGGAGGACATAAATAACAAAATCACTTTTACAGTTATAAAAACAAGGGATCTTCCAAGGTTTGTTAAAGAATGGCAATTGGATTTCCTTTTTGTTCATTCCGTGCTTGCACGCCTTGCACTTAGAACATTTATAAAAACCTGTGTTTGCCGTCTGCTTGCTCTCTGTCTCGTTAACCTCTGGGCTATTTCTCACCAATTGTTGCCTCATCGAAGTGGCTCATCTGAAAGTGATGAGGGGTATCCGCGGGACCAGGGCACTCAACACCGGATCCCCTTTTACAAGGTGCCAATGCCTACTAATGCAGTCTCTCACTCTGACATGGTAGGCATTGTACCCGGTTATCATCCTCAATTCCTGTGGTGTATCTCCTTTTGTTTCCCTCATTTTTTAAACAAGATGTCTTCTCTCTGTCTCCCATCCACTTTATCTAATGCTTGTTTTCGTACTCTTTGACTGTAGCCTCCTTCTATGAATAGTAATGTCACTTCAGTTTGCGCTTGTTCTAAAGAGCTGGCCTCGCAACTGTTTCTCTTCATACGAAGCAATTCAGCATAGGAGATACTACGTTTAAGTTTTTGTGTGCAGTGTACCTTCTTTAATATAAACCTCTAGATCTAAAAAGTCTACTTCGGATTCCTTATTGGTACTAGTAAAAGTTAGATTTAGCTCATTGTTATTTAGGGCTGCTATAAAATCTCTCACTTTCTCTGGTGCCCCTCTCCATATGATAAATAAGTCATCGATAAAACAACACCAAACCTTGATGTTATCTTGCCATTCTGTTTTGAAGTTGACCATCAGCACCTGCTCCTCCCACCAGCCCATGTGTAAGTTCGCATAGCTAGAAGGTGCCCTTGGCTGTGGCCCATGGATGCCTCTAGGTATCATTTCCATAAAGGAAGAAATTATTTTTGGGACATAATTCGGCAATTTTTATCAGCATTTCTAAATATTGATAAACATTTATTGGTCTAGATCCCAAGAAGTGTCTAAGTGCCCTTAGGCCATCTTGGTGTGAAATACTTGTGTATAACGGGGCTACATCTAGAATTATCAAGAGATCTGCCACCTCCGAGTGGAATTTATGCAGCTTTCTCGAAAAATCCCTGTGTCCTGGATATAGGATGGTAATGCCTTTACAAGATCTTGCAGGAAGTAATCTATGTATCTAGATGTAGTCTCGAAGAGACTCCTAATTGCTGAAATTATCGGTCTACCTGGGGGGAATAGCATATCTTTGTGCACCTTCGGAATAAGGTACAACACAGGTGTAACAGGATTGTTTACTCTGAGGTATTGAAATTCTCCTTCTGTCTCAAGCCTCATATCCCTCTATCTCGATAATTTCTTATGGTATTTATTTTTCACCTCCAAAAGATTAGTCTGTGGTATATGTTGATAGCATTCTGTGTCTCTTAGCTGTAAGTTGGCTTTGTCGTTGTATTTGTTAAGGGGCCAAAGGACTAGATTTCCTTTATCTGATTGTCTTATTACTATGTCTGTTCTTTTCTTTATTTTGTCCATGATTCTTGTGTAATCTCTTTCCTTGTCAGAAGTGTTCATTCCATATTTTTTATTAGATTCTATTGAAATTTGTTTTAAGTCTTTGATGACTCTTTCAGAGTACAGGTCAATTGCATCCCTTAGTAGTAGCGGGACAAAGTTAGATTTCTTTTTGATATCCGTTACGCTGCTTCCACACATATCTATGCCCAATCTGTCCACAGTGTCTTTACATGATACTTCTGTATTTGGATCCTTACATATATATATCAAGCCACGAATGCTCCACTCCAGACCAGAGACCCTTGAAAGGTGGTGCATGTGCCTGAAGGGCACCCGGCTCATAAATTCCATAAAGTTCCTTGGCATTGCGAAATAATGCACTCTCAGGACATGCATGCAAATTTCAGTTCAGAATTATTAAATCCGCTTCTACGTTACGCATTTCGGCAATGAAGCCTTGCTCACCCGTAAGAAGCCAGTCAACAGCCCAAACCATATACACATAGAATCCACAACATAAACAACGGACACAATGATAATGAAAAAATAACTATAAAGTATGGCGGCCATATTGTAACGTTCATATTGTCCATGCATATTACAGTAAACATGTTAGATTCTGTTGCATACAACTCTAGGAAATAAAATCAAAACCAAATAGGTATATTCAATGGTTGTACTACACACACAAGGTTCAAAATCTGAAAAACGATTAGGACATGTATCAAATAGTCATAAACCTGCGTGCAAGGACTAAAAAACAAGAGTATTAAGCAGCCATCTTGGAAGGACAGCTGTTTTAAAATTACTCACTCACAGGCCCCCACTTAAATTTCTAGATGTGCCTCCCTGTCACCAGGTGTATGCCCTCTCTCTATCAAACGCGTTTTTTAGAGAGCAAGGACTGCCAATGATGAAGCATGACACCTGGTGGTGTGTAAGGACAGTCCTTTACATTTTTTGAGATGCTTAGCACTCCACTGACTCAGTGCTCAGCGCTGTGAAAGGATATGGTCACATTTTCAATGACTATTCATTCAGGGTAGCTTCTTTTCGTGTGTCCATGATAGATTTGGAGGCCAGCTCACCTTGAATACCCTGTAGCCTTTAGTTCCCTCAATTGGAGAATTCAAAGGTGTTGTGTGTGGATGTACATGTCCTACCTTTCACATACACTGCACCCTGCCCACAGGGGTACCTTGGGCCTACTTTAGGGGTGAGTTATATGTAAGAAAATGGAAGGTTAGGGCCTGGCAAGTAACGGCCCTTGCCCAGTTTACATGGCAGTACTAGACTGCACACAAACAAGGCAGTGGCAGGTTTACCTTTGAAAGGCTGCTTGTGCGGGTGGCACAATCAGTGCTGCAAGCCCACTAGCAGCATTTGTTTTACAGGCTCTGGGCCCACACAGTGCACTGTACCAGGGACTTAATAGTAAACCAAATGTGCCAATAATGGAAGCACCAATCCATAACAACCATTTACAGAGGCAGCACTTGCACCTTGGCACTGAACAGCAGTGGCCAAAGTGGCCAAAGCATCTAGACCAGAAAAAGGAAGACCAACACACACCAAAACATAGGAGGCAAAAGGCAAAGCATACAGGGAAAACCCACGCCAATGATGCCAGGTCTAACAAAAAGCACCAATAAAAAAACAGCACTTGTCAAGGGTTTAATTGAAAAACATGTTAAAATGCCAAGAGTGTATAGCTTACTGCAAACATTTTGCAGTTGTTGAGATGTGATCAATAACTCTTCCGTAAACAGCGGAGAGAACTCAGCACAACTGTTCAAGAGCTAAAACATTGGAAGGGTTCACATATTTGCTTATAAAACTTTGTTTTGCAACAGGCTTTTGCTTCTTTGAAGGTTCATAATGCCCTCTTTCCAGTAACTTAATATCCCAAATAGACTGAAGAGTTTTGAAATGACTATAAATTAAAACACAACACAAAATATTGTACATGTGGTTTTACAGTAAATGTAAACGCAAAAGTAATTTGGAAAAAAAAGGCTTAAATATAATAACGTCTTAAATGATCTATTTAAAGCATATAATTGTAGAGGTCATAAATGTTGATGTGATATACGAATTCACTAAGATTAGGTTATTTCCAGTCCCACTCAGCAATTGTAGATGCAGTTGTTTTCATATATTTTAGCATCCATGAAAAACATTCTGATAGGCGAATCTCTCATTAGATTTGTTGAGAATCTTGGAATTTATTATATAATCTCTAGAGCTCAGAAAATGCGTTTTGGAATTACAAATGTACAGCCTTACAATATGGTTCGAAGAATGCCTGTGTGTTGCTTACTTTAAATGTTATATGGTCTGCAGTAAAGATCTGAAACAATTCTTCAAAAAGAGCACAATATCTATGTAGGTATATTTGAGTATGCATCACTGAATGATGCATTCTTCTTTGGATTCTTTATGGGAAAACAATTTGACAAAGTGCTGCAAATCTCTCTTCCATAAATGCACACTGTAGCAAACTTTGTAAATTTATTCCAACATTTAAATGCATGCACTCATTTAGTGCAGTGCAGAGGACATTTCTGTTTGGCTTTGCTGAAGCTTCCTGCCAGGTGTAACGCTTACTAATGATTATATATAAATGTATGCTTGGAAAAATGCCCAGCTATCTTAGCTCTCTTTTTAAACTCATTTTTCATAAGGCAATTTGCATTCTTGTCAGGAATAGTTACCTAAATCACAGAGCTATAACAAAATATGATAGATGGGAGTTTATTCACAGAGCAGAAAAAACACTTTATGTACTTTCCAATGACATTTCACTGACACTGCAAGTATGGCTTTGTGAAAGAAGGAATGAAACTCAAGTCTGAAAAGTCATGAGCAAAAAAAGAGAGAAGGGAGTGTTTGCAAGTATCTCAGTTTTCATAAGCCTATGTTTGTTTTTCTATATGTCCGTGCTCGTGTTTCCGTCTGCATATCTTTGTTGAGAGAATAATTAAGACAAATACACCATATATCATGACATAGATGCACGTTTGATGTGGTTGCTATAACAACGCGTTGTTTGGACAGAGCCAAAAATATTACCTAGCCAAAACGTTGTGTTATGTCGAATGTATGCATCTGTCTAGTACAAATAGGCTGGTGACAGGAAATGTTTACAAAAGTGCCATATCAATATTTACGAAAATAGATTGTTTTTGCAAATCTTTCCAATAAGCTGCACATGCAAAGATCATGATCCGCATGAAACAGCTTTCTTTGGATTCTTTTATTTGCATTTGCAAAATAAAAGATTAGTACTGCAATGCCAACAAATAGGTGGCAAATTGTGAATGAAATGTTGGGAGTGGCATATACTGGTCCTTCGAACGCCGTCTGTCTCTTTTGTTAAATACCCACAACTGTGAGTGGCATAGGAAGCTTCTCTCATTAGGAGCTTTCACTTCTCGAAGGGTTGCCCTCTATCAAGATCAGTCTGGAACGTGTCAATGCTTTTGATACATGTCCTTGTGTGAACACCTTTTTGTGCTCACTTTTCTATGCAATTTGCAAAGCATTTCAATGTCAGTATTGAATTTAGGCCCAGATTCTCAAAGGTTTAGCATTATGTTTTTTAACGCCAGCCCAACTATAAACCCGTTTTGGGATTCACAAACCAACACAAATGAATATATGGGTTAGTTTGTTTGGTAAAGTAATGCAAAGCAGCACAAACGCTTCTTTGCATTACTTTGCATTAGAGGGGTGTTGCATGGGTGGTACATGTAAGTTCCATGCAGCCACCCACGCCTTTCGACACTAAACCCTATTCACTAACATTAGTGGAAAGGGTTTAGAGCCAAAAACTAATATGGGTGAAAAGCAGGCATTAAATGGAGAAATGTTTACAGTTCTCTGTACTTTTCTGATTTTGCATGTGTGCTGCACTGCACAGAACACATACAGAGTAGGAAATGCTTTTGGACATGTCTAGTCATAGTATTTTGTACAGGAAGGGTACCCTTCCTCTACAAGACCTATGCTAGACTCAGGCTTGCACCCTAGTGCTATGGCGCTAAGGTATGTGCCTGGTGCATGGCTGCTGCAATCAGCTACAGAGCTAGGGAGAGGGGAGGAGAGTGCCATTTTTCTGTGAATATGGCTCTCTCCTGCGCTCTCCCTGTCACGCAACGCACTGCAGCCTATCAGGAGGCTTCGTTTGTGGTGTATGACAGTGTTCAGAATCTGGGCGTATGTCTCATAATGTCATTTTTGTATTCAATGTTATTTGTATTTATTCTCCCTCCCAAAGCCTGAAACTTTAATGAGTGCAAAATTTGCCTTGGAGATGAATGTCTGTTTACATTTTTTAATTTCATAACTATACATCCCTTATAAAATTATTTTAAATTGCGGACTGTAAAACTTCCATGCATGACCTCATCATAGTGTCTAATCTGTTTCCACATTTATCATGAAATGCTGCTTTGCTGTGTCTAATTGCTGTAAATAATGTTTGATTATTACCCAAATTAATGGTATGCAAATAATTCCCTTATAAATCATAAAATGCCATTCAGATTTGAAGATCAAAGAAGATATCAAGACTCAAGAGCAAGTCTCCATCTCATTGAGCCATGTTGATCACTTTTTAATATTCTTAAAAGGTTTTTTATGGTGACTTATACTCTATGAATTGTTCATCTACAAAGAATCGCTGCCAGGAAATAATTAGAAAATTGATTTGTTAGTATGTACGCTAATAAATGTTTGCAAATAATACATTGGGTGCAATCGCTAGCTAACCACAATTAGCATTTCGCAAAATTTGGAATTCACAATAGTCCCGCATAACTGCGGCTACTTTTCTGGAAGCATTTAAAAATTAAGGGGCATATTCTCAAGAACGTGTGATAACCATCGCAAAATTATCTTAACCAGCTCTTAACATCACAGTCTATCGCGACAAAATAACACCGTGTTAATGTTGTATTCCCAACCCGGCGGCACCATGCGATAGTAGCAGGATAACGCGCCAAATGACCTCCTAAAAATTAACGCGACACCAAAAAGAAATGCGAAACACGAACGGGAAAAACGGGAAAAAAGTTGCGATGCCCCAAATCGCGATACAAAAATCAGCGACAACCAGTGACAGGCCTGCAATTCCCATGCGTCATGGGGGAAAATGCACTATAAATGCAACAAAAAAAACCCCACCAAAACCAAAGCAAACTGCGTAGCACCATAGATGCACCCGGACCAAGTGCAGAGGACAACCCGAACCCCACAAGCCCCACGGAGGTCCAGCCAGGAACCCCATGTTCAGGGAAGGGAAAGGAGAAGAGGAAGAGGAAGACGGGGTTCAGTCCGCAGGAAGACCGAATCATCGTCACGGAGGTGATAGAACACCATCAACAACTGTTCGTCACCTCCACTGCATCATTGGCAACACAAACGGAAATATGGCAGTCCATCGTCAACAACGTGAATGCAGTTGGAGTGTCGAGGGGGTCAATGGAGGAGGTCAAGAGGCGCTGGCATGATGTGCAAAGCCAAATCAAACAGAAACTCGCTGCCAACAGGAGGGCAGCAAAGGCGACTGGAGGTGGAAGTCCTGCGCCACAGGAGGAGCTGGATGAGCGGGAGGAGATCATGGCCACAGTCATCAGTGTGGAGACAGTGGCAGGAGTTGGGGGTCTGGACACAGCTCGATGTGACCTGACCCAATAGCAACAGGGTGAGTAACGACCAGGGACTGGGGGGATCGAGGGAGATGGGCACAATGGCACACAAGCACAATCATGTATAGCACACTGCACATACACAATGATTGTGGAACATGTCACTGATACCCTTGGCACACTGCAGCACACATAGAAACACTGAGTAGGCCCCCGTACACTATGTGCACAAATGGGACCCCCGTCATTTCACCAATGCCACAAACTACCCATGCACATGTGCTTAATCCAGAAAAGCAGCGGCTCTGTGAGCCACACTGAAAATGCAAGTGACACTGCATGACCGATAGCATGGCTGCAGTCAAAATACATGACATGGTGCACAAGACGACATTGAGGTGGCTGAGTGCGGACCACATCCGTAAAGGAGCATGTCACTCTCTGACACATCCACGTGCACCTACAACCCATGACGTCAAAGACACATCTGCAGACAAACAATGCACAAGAGTACAAAATCTGTCCAGGAGCACAAATGACCCAAATTCGCAAACATCCCAGCACCCCAAAAGCACACAAGTCAAAGGCACATGACCTCAAAAGGATAAGGGTCTGCTAAATCAGAGCTGCAGGGGCGACTTTCTTACAATGCAGCACACTCACATAGCAATCACAGCACATCAACATTGATGACAATGTGGTACAAAGTGCAACACTTACACCACAAGACAGAGGACACAACTGGTGCCACATGTGCGTAGAAACTGGCCAATCACATCTAGCATTGCATGACACTGTGAGATGATAATATACAAGTACAACCACACATCCGTCATGTAGTCGAAATGTCCACTGTCTCCCATCAAATAGCCAGCTTCACCAAAACAGTCACAATGTACATTGTCATGCAGTCTGTATGTAAACATCTACAATGCATCAACATATATGGGACACACTGTTAACCTGCATCTCCCCTTTACATTGTAGAGGGACAATCAACACCTCCTGCAGAGCAGACCACACATCTCTTCAGTGATGATGCAGAGGACACCCTGCACATTGGCTCAGACACCCTCCAACGACTAATGCACAGCATCCACACCCCACCCCCAGGAGCAGGGCAGCCCAACTGCATCGATGTGACCCCACCCCCTGCACAGACCACACAGCAGGAAACACACACTACCACGGCTGGCTCCCAGGACCACCACTACCAACACATGGAATTCCAACACCGTGTGTTAGGGTGCCAGGAGGAGATGGCTGATCAGCTGTGGGTGGGGTTCGACCTCGTGGCAGCCAAATTTAATGCCATACGTGGGTGTCTGAGTCCCATCAGGGACCACTTCCAGTCCCGAACGGACACCCACTGTCGGCACCATGCTCTCCAACAATCCTTGGCTGACATCGCTGGGGCCATTACTCGGATTCAAGAACTGTCCAATCAGACAGGCCCCAGCTATGACAGCACAGAGTTGGCACAGATGCGGAGGACAAAGGAGACCATGGAGCCGATGCAGGCTGGAAGTATTGCTGCCACGGCTGAACACCAGCTAGATGTAGCTGTGATCTTCCATGCCTTGCAGTTTCTCATCTTGCCATTGCTGTCACTGAGCCTGTCACAGATAACTGCTGCATGAACTTTGACACACACATCTATGCCCCCTGATGTGTCAGTGGTACACAGTGATGCAGCCCTATCACCTTCGCACCCTGATGTGTCAGTGGCACACAGTGATGCAGCCATAATACCACCACACACACCTGACACAGAGGACACCTCAGAGGAGTAAGATGTGGAGGGTAATGACTGGGAGGATTGAGGTAGTAGCATCCATCCCCGCCATATGGCCTGTCCCTGCCTGGTTCATCCCTATGCATCATACCCTGGAGTAACACCTCCCACTGTCCCCCGAAACACTCTGCGACATTCACCTGGACCCCGACAGGGACTTCCATAGCTGCCCTGGTTACCAATGACACATCAATCCAGCTGTGGACTTAACTCTTCCTCTTCAGGTTAACTTTTCATTCCCCCAAGGACTCTGGTTGGCCCACCACTGGACAACCATGTAATGTGGGCTTGGCATGGCCATGTACTGCTACAGCTTCGACATTCCCCAGAATGTGAATAAAACATTCCAAATCACACAGAGGTGACATGTCTATGTTCACTCAAGAATAAATGTATGGATGAATGTAGGGACATTGATTGCACTAAAAGAGACACCCTGGTAAATGACATCAATGCGACAACAGAACATCTCTTTGCATACCTACTCACACACATCTGTGTGGACACAGTCTGTTTTGATGGATTACATTGATCTACATGGCAAGAAGTTGGACGCCATACTCACATTGCTGAAGACACGTAAGTGTACAAGTCAGCCAGCAACTATCCCAACCACAATGTCTGGCTCACAGAGGTGGAGCTGTCAATAGGGACCCACCCCCATTGTACGGGCGTCAGTCAGTCCCTCCCTGTGTACGGACAATGTTCATTGAGGCGCATGATTTGTTATTCTATTCAAAACTCATCACAGTTGAACACTAGTGAAGTTGCGTAGACTTTATTAGCATGTGCATGTCAGTATGGGCAAGGCAAGAGGCACAACATGCAGACCAATGCTTCAGACACTAACAGGCAGCATAGGAACATGTCGAGGTGCAAGAAATGGGGAGGCAAAAATGAACACAAATCATTACAGATGGCAACGCGCTCAGCCCATCTTGCCTTGCTGGATGAGTCATGTGATGTTTAGCGTCTGCTCATTGCCCTGTGTCAGTGGACACAACTCACAGCCCATGGGATCTGCATAGTGCTGTACTAACGGACTGCGCCAACTGTTTGCTGTGCTGACAGTGAGCAGGTGAAAGGGTCCTACAATGTCCCATGTCATTCTACATTGCCATGTGTGTACTCTCCCCCCAGCAGTATGTCCAAATTGGGAACGTTGCCAAACGACGCTGTGCAGCTCCGCCCATGGGACTGCAACACCTTGCACAGGTGTGTGTGCACACATGTAGGTCCACGCACATGCATTCTGAGTCCAGGCGAAGGCAGACATGTCCACTGAGGGATATGTGACCATTCCTCCAAGATGCAAGAAGGTGTGGGGACCTTTGCTGTGGGTGACAATCAGTTGTGGCTGCCAGCACATACGCCAAAGATCAAGGCATCTCACGCACGGTTATCCTGGTTACACTCCTGTTCGTGAGCCAACTGGGGGCGCACACACAAGTCATAATCCAGTTCAGCTACCATTGTGTTTGATAGGCAGACCTCCATGGGCCACTCAAATGTGCATGATCGACGGTGGAACCAGGGCTGGACGCAGGTGACGTATGCAAGACTGAAACTCAGTCGGTATCTGATGCGCAACACTGGCAGTGGCAGTGATCCCAACAGCCGCAGCATTCGTGCACGGTACAGTTCCACGTGGCAGGGGTTGTGCATGTGCCCGGGATTGCCTGCCATTACGTTTGTTGGTCTCGTAGCACTGGCACTCATCTGACCGGCGGCACTTATGTGAATGATATGCCATAGCTCTGAGCAATGAGTCATATTTGTGTGCAGCGTTTGGACATATGTTTTTTTTTACTTATGTGTCAAGGGCATCCCATGCAGGTGTACCTCAAGCAGGAACAAGTGTGTGTGGGGTGTGGACAAGTTGGTCTTTCATTAGCGCTGTTGATGGTGTGGGAATCGTCAAGATCTGGTATGGTATCTCTCGCAGGGGGTGCCAGCTGATTCAAAACCAAGGTCGTAGGTTTAGATGTCCTTCCGCCTTGTGTATTGGGACAAAGGAGCTTTCATACCGAATATTAGTCTGACTACTGCTTGCATTTTTTAAATGTGATGTAGCCTTCGCATTGCAATTGATGCTAGGCCTTGGACTTAGTGTGTACCAATAGCGATACACACATAACAGTTGGCATGTATGAGCCAAGAGCCCGATTGGCCATGCGCTCCTTGTATAATATCTCTCTTTCTCTGTCTTTCTCTCTCTTGCTCTCTCCCTCTCTCTCTCTCTGTCTTTCTCTCTATCTCTGTCTCTCGCTCTCTTTCGCTCTCTCTCTCTATCCTTTGCTGAGCGCATGAAACACCATCTAATGCAGGATTTTGTCTTGCAGGCTCTGACTTACATATTGTCCTGAGAAGACCTGCCATGACTCTTCAGAATAGTTGTTTTGTGTTTATTGTGAATGAAACAAATTATTTGGAAATTCTAAGATGAATGTATGATTCTCCTCTTTCTGACCACACATGTATGTTAGGTGTTGTAATTGTGCAACATCAGGCTATTTGTTTTGTTCATGATTTCGTAACGTTGATGCGACATATCTTTGTCCGGGGGTGTGGGGGGTGCTCGAAGTTGGGCCCGGGGTGGTGGTGGGGTCCTGGGTGTGGTGGTGGTGGGTGTTGTTGCCGTCTTGGGGCTCCAGCATGCATGGTCAGTGTCTCTTTGGCATCTGTTGTTCTTCAGGTGTGGCTGTGAGCTGGGCTCCCTTTTCTGGTGCAGGTTGTCGTCTGACTTTACACCAGGTCAGAGCAAGTGTTGGATTCATGTTGCTAACGCACCTTATTGCCAGTTTTGAGATCTTATCGCCGATCTGGCTGGTTGTTGGGAATGTTGCGGAGTGGTGTTGTCACGGCTTTTTGCACAGGAACGCCTACTCTGCATCTCATTAGTGATAGTTGCCGGGCTCATCTGTGGCGATGTTTTTGGAGGCTCCTATTGCGGGGAAACTGGTGATATGGGCTGTGAGCACCAGCTTGTGAATGGAGCGATAAATTTATTGCGACTTTGGCTGCGATAAAAAGCTGATAACTCCTTGAGAATATGCCCCTATTTTGTTTCGACTACCACAACAGCAGCACAGTCCATGAAGGAAATAACTATATTATAAAGTGGTATAGAGAGGGAGTGTACCTATCATCAAGTAGAGTCACCAATTGGCTGAGCCGCTCTTTAAATTGCAAGGTTCTTGGCCAGTCAACCTCCTATCTCTGGAGAGTAGCAGAGAGGGTTCCAATGAGCTGTGTCTATCTCATTAGAAACCCTGGGAAGGCTGAGAAATTCATTCTGGAGGTGTCAGCAGCTTTAACAGTGAAGATCATTATGGCTTCATCAATGTTCTTTAGGTTTGCTTCTTGCCAGAAGGAAATGCACAGACATCTGCTCCAGGTTCCCAAGCATCAATAGAAGCTCGGTTCATATCAGCCAGGTCCAGAAGGTGTTCAACAAGCTGGAGGTAACATCATCTAGCATATCAGTATTCGGAGATCCAGGCAACACCATCTTGTCAATCAAAATTATTACATCATCCAGATTCAAATGTTTCAGACAGTCTGGTTGGCTCATCATTTTACTCCTGTGAAAAACTTTGTATTGTTTCCAGACATCTCTGGAAAATAAATAACATCTCAGACAGAAGTGCGAGATGACGTTCCCCACTGTGTACAGCAGCAATTGTTCATTTTGCTCTCTTCCTTCTCCCAAAAGTGAACACTTGGGAGAGGAGTTGGCTTAATGGCTAGGGTGGTCGACCCCGAATTTGGGGAACCGGGTTCGAGTCTCTGCAATGACGCTGAACATCCTGTGATTCTGGGCTAATCACTTAATCTTCCATGCCTAACAAACAAAAAATTTAATGCGTGCCCTCATGTAATGTAACTGGTGGTATGTAAAGCGCTCTGATACCCGATTGCGGGTCAAGTTCATACTAAATAAAACACTGTAAAAACAACAACAAAAAGTGATGCTTTATCTCAGCCCGGTTCCAGGAATTTTTATCTGGATGGACCAAAGGTACGTATGGATGGGCCAATGTTGGTCCAATTTTTGTCATTTCTGAAGGGAGACTACAAGTCCTAGATTGACCTCAGATCTTATTCCAAACAGGCAAACAGAGCATAAAGGAGAGTTATTTGAAAGTATGAACTGATGTCTATGCATGTCAACCGCAACCTTCATAATTTCCAGCAGGTCAGGCTTCAACACAAGCACCTGGACATCAAGCAGATTGTAATAATTCAACTAATGTAGGTCCCATTACCACACCCATGCCTTGACATGTTTGCATTAGGAAGACAGACAATGTAATCCTTGTGGTCAGCTCCATAATTTTTCTTTTTGCGTCATTCTTTTGCTGTGTACTTTCATTGATAAAAAAAGTATTAAAAACAGCAACACTTTTGGAAAAGAAAGCAGTATTGTTGACAAATGAGAGCAGTTTTCATGCCTGACAACTATAAACATAGTAATTGCAGTCAAAGTAGTAACTTTATGAAACTGTATTATACAGAGTGCTACAGATACAGAAGGGGTTCTATATTATGCAGCTGTGCACCCTGAAGATCGAGGGACCACGCTCTGCAGCTTCTGTGCATGGATCATCAGCTGTGTGACCTCTCACTGTTACAGCGAGCCTCATCAAAACTAGTTTTTATGCAGCGAAATGTAATAGGTAACCAAACACTATTTATGAAATCTGACCAAAGTTTGTCTTAAAAATTGCACATATTTGATTTTAATATAGCTATATAAAGTATACTCTTCAATGCACACAGAGACTATCCATTTGGAAATATCCATTATGAGATCTACCTCTGGACTGAATTATTTAGTTCTGAAGTAAGTTTGGATAATTTGCATTAATGCTACTATGTAATGTAATGAAGTTATTTATAAAGCGGTGACTGCCACTCTGAAAGGAGCATCCTGGCGCTGGTTAGAGGTGGTTCTCAGGGCAACTAGATTAGGGACTGACATAAATAGTCTGTAGAGCTGAATATCCATGTTTTCAACAATTTCCTGAATTGGGTTTCATTTCTTTGCAGTCTCAGATGGATAGGCAACTTGTTCCATGCCTTAATTCCCAGAACAGCCACTGTATTTCCTCCTTTAGTTTTACATCTAAAGGTAGGAGGTTTAAGGTGGTTGGCTGATGAGGACCTGAGGGTTCTTGATGTAATATAGGGAGTGAATCTCTCCGAGAGGTACTTTGGTCCTAATTTGAGGGAGGCTCTAAAAGTAATTAAGAGGATTTAAAAAAGTATTCTTATGTGGAGTGGGAGCCAATGAAGTGCATTCAAAGCTGTTGATGCCGAGGACCTACAAGGAAGCTTTAGTACTAATCGTGCTGCTGCATGTTGAACCACTTGGACTCTTTTCAAGGTTGATTTATTTGCTCCTGCCAGGAGGCTGTTGCAATAATCCAAACGCGAAAGGATTAAGGCCACTGCCACTGATTTCCTATCAGAGAGTGGTATCAAATCAAAGAATTTTTTCAAAGATTTATTGAGGCTGAAGTGGGTCCCTGCTACTGCCATTACATGTGGATGAAAAGCTAGAGCCGTATCAAAATGTACTCCTAAATGTTTAGTTACCTTCACCTCTGGCCGCAACTCCCACAACTTATGTTTTGTTATTTCAACTTGCTAAGAACATGAATACCCTAAGGTGTCTTGGAACTGAAGCTCAAAAAGAACACAACTGGAACAGTGGACTAGTTCTGGAAAAGCCACCCTTTAAGCTCCTTCCTAAAGAAGATCAATGAATGCGTTGATCTAATATGTAGGGGAGCAATGTTCCACAGATTTACTGTTCCATAGCTCAGGATTTGTCCACCCCAAATAGTTTTTGGAAATCTGAGGACAATCATATATTTAGCTCCAGTGGACCAAAGAGGTCTACTTGGTGGATACCAGCTACAGAGATTTTTAAGAAAGATTGGGCCTGTATTATTTAAAGCTTTGTAAGCCAGACATAAAGGCTTGACCTTAATCCGGCTCACCACTGGGAGCCAATGCAATTTTCGAATTTCTCTAGAAACTGACTGAAATTTTTGCAGATCCAGCAAGACTCTAGCGGCTGCATTTTGTGTCATCTGCAACTTTTTCAGGTGTTGACTTTGAATATTCAAATACAAAGCATTGCAAAAATCTAATTTAGATAGCTCCAATGCAGTCATAACAGTCTTCCTGGTATTAGCCGATAGATAAGGGAGTATTTACATAATTTTCCTAATTATAAAGAAAGAAGAGACTGTTGCATTTATTTGATGTACGCATGTCAGTTTGTTGTCCATCAGCCCCCCAGATTTTTCGCCTTGGCTAATGGTCAAGGAAGATCACCTAGCTTGACCGGCCACCAAGTGGGGTCCCAAGTTGGCGAGAGACTGTCAAATAAAATTACCTCTGTTTTATCAGATTGAGCTTTAGGCAATGTTTACTCATACAGGTACTTATTTTATGCATACAGTCCAGGAAGCGTAGCTGAGACCACAATCTGTGTGTCATCCAAATTTTTTAATTAAGGTTGCCAGTTCAGACACGTAAATGTTAAATAACGTTGGACTATGGGAAGATCCCTGTGGAATCGCACAGGGTAACGCATAAGGGGCTGATTTAAAATGAACCAGAGCTACCAACTGTGTTATGTCAGCCAGAAAGGAGGTGGGCAGTGAACAGGCTGAATCATTAATACCCAACATTTTTAGACGCTGTCTCAGCAATCTATGATCTACCATGTCAAAGGTCACAGACAAGTCGAGGAGCATTAGGGAAGCAGCCCAGCCCTTATCCATCAGTGCCGTAATCTCCTTGGTTGCTTCAATCAGCGCAGTCTCAGTGCTGTGTTCTGAGTGGAAGCCAAATTGAGTGGGATCGAGCAAACTATTATCATGAATATATTGAGCCAGCTGTTGGTTCATATATTTCTCCGCTAATTTCGCAGGCAAGCAAGATAGTGGGCAGCAGTTATTAGCATTGGTTGCATAAAGAACCGTTTTTTTTAGGAGTGGTAAAATTGAGGCATTTTTCCATATATTGGGAAAAACTGCGGAAGTAAACATGGCATCAAAAATGTTGGTAAGATTAGTAACTATCCTCCTGGAAATGATTTTAAGAGTAGAGGGAGAACACAGGTACAATGGGGACCCAAATTTGCCGCTAGAATCAATTTTTCTACCTGTTCACTGGTGACATGAGAGTAATTGGAAAACACATTGGGGCCGATTCCGATCCTGGAAAAACCGGGTATGAACCGTTGGTTGGAGCGTTTTCTCTGTCCGACTCGTACCTGGTAAAAACACCATACAAACTTGCAAGTACGATTCGCACGGAAACACCATTTCCGTACGAGTCGGAAAAAACACCGACGACTGCAAAATACATACGAATGTGATCCGGAACACCGCGGACGTGACGTCCGGACGGAGTTAGGCATGTTTTTACGTCCCAGCAAGTACGATTCGTACCGACAGCAGTCCGGATGGCAATATTTTTACGGCACCCAAAAAGTGCCGGAAAAGCGAAGTACGCCGCAATGCGAGCGGTATAGGGGGCCCTGTACGCGCCGTCCCCCCCCAGCCCCCCCACGGATGGATGCGCCATCCCCCCCAGCCCCCCTGTGGATGGACGCGCCGTACTCCCCCCAGCCCCCCCGCGGATGGATGCGCCAACCCCCCACCCCCCGTGGATGGATGCGCTGTCCCCCCCGCCCCCCCCACCCCCCTGCGTAGCGCTGGGGGTCTGCATCATACCGACAGGGGTGGGGGTACGCGCTGTACATACACGGGTGGGGGTCCGCACCGTACCGACGGGGGTGGGGGTACACGCCGTACATACACGGGTGGGGGTCTGCACCGTACCGACGGGGGTGGGGGTACGCGCCGTACATACACAGGTGGGGGTCCGCACCGTACCGATGGGGGGCTGGGGGGGACGGCGCGTACATATGGGGGGCTGGGGGGATGGCATGTTCATACGGGGGGCTGGGGGGGACGGCGCGTACATATGGGTGGCTGGGTGGGACGGCGTGTACATACGGGGGGCTGGGGGGGACGGCACGTACCGGGCACCTGTTTGGACGTCTCCATGGTTGCTATAGGAGTTCGCTCCGGACGGTCTTTTTACCATACGGTTGTACAATCGAACGGACGGTATGAATCGTACTTGCGCGCTCGGACTTCAGTTTTCAGATTCGTACGTAAAAATGGCCGGGGACGTGTTGGACACCTTTTCCGACCCGACGACGTGTCGGGGAATTTACCCAATGCGATTCGTATGGACTTTTTAACATACGAATCGTACTTGCCAGTTTGTACGGGACTTGTACGATTCGTACGGTAAAAAATCCAGATATGATTCGTACGGGGAATATTTTTCCAGGATCGGAATCGTCCCCAAAGTGTGCTAATATGACTCTAGGACTTTCATCACTAGAATCATTTGAAGTTGCAGCCTCAATTTGACAATATATGTTGTTGACTTTATCCCTAAATGTATTTGCAATGCTATCGCAGAAAGATTGACTGCTCATTTAATTATTTTTTCTCAGTAATGTAATAGGTTTATTTACCACTTGAAATAATTCTTTAGAAATGTTTTGGGCCCTTTTAATTTGTTTTGTGAAAAAAACACCTTTTTTGTTGATAAAAAAGGGTTTTGTATTTGGACTATACTAATTTGTAGTTTTCCTTTTCTAGATCATCATTCTGTGACCTTCATTGTCTTTCTAATCTCCTACAATGTTGTTTTTCTAGTCTCAGTGCAGCCAAAAACCTTGGAGCAGAGGGATTCTTCCTCTTGCCTGATCCCTGCATGATCTGTGCTGCATTAATAAAGATCAAGCTTAGCCAGAATGTATATTCCTTGGCTGCTATCTCAGGATTGGAATTTAGGATAGGTTGGGAGCTGTTCAGCTGTTGCAATGAGAGGTCAAAGTCAATTCTACTCCATGCCCTGTAATCTACTGGGCAAGTACTGGCACGCTTATCAGATATGATTTCAAGAGTCTCAATTTTAAACAAGATGGCTGAGTGATCAGTCCAAGGTAATGGTATTACATCTTTCACAATGATAGCCACATCAGATGTAAATAGTCCATCTAAGGTTTGCCCTGCACTATGAGTAGCTTTGCTTATACATTGTGATAGTCCTACAGTCCCTAATATATCAAGTAGGGCTACTGTCGCTTTATCAGTGCCATCTTCTAAATGAAAATTAAAATCACCCAAGATAGTGAAATTGTTTGAGCAGAGTTCTGTTTCTAAAAGTAAGTGGATGATGCTAGTAAATGTGCTCCTGGGCCCTGGAGGATGATACAAGAGAATGCCCTTAAAAGATTTTTTCAGGTTAAGTTATAATAAAAAGTAAAGTGCTTCACATTCTGAAGTAAAAACAGGGTCTGTCTAGCCTCTATGATGAAAATACAGCAGGAACCATGGTCATCAAGTCAGGGTCAGAAGCTGCATCTGCCCAGGTCTTGGTAAGAAACAATAAATCCAGTTGTTGATTCATGGTGAAATCTGACAATTCATATTTATGTTTGGCCAAAGAGCAGCCATTAATAAGAGCACAAGGAATATCTGATGTCGCTGTAACTACCGGCCGTCTCTCAGTTAGATTTGAGGCCCGGCAGGTCTTATCATCCTTAGCCATTGGCAAGTGAAATCCGCAGCTGCATCGATAAGGATTTTGCAGGCAGGATGGGCCAGAAGGGTTGTACCGACTACAGTTAGTGTAAAGAACATTCAAACTTATATCAACAAGTTCCTTACCTGAATAATGTCTGCATTCATTATTCTCTGGACCAGGGGTCCTGACGCTAGGCGCGTTCCGGCCAGAGGCGCAGATGCACAAGGTGCTCCCTTAAATGACCATCTATGTGAGGGGGCATGTCCAAATTAGTGCTATGAGTGTGAATCTTAAAAACTAGGGGGGGGGGCTAAAGGTGCACAACTGGGGTCCAGCAACCGTACAGACTCTCACAGTCTCCCTTGTGAAGGAGCTGCTACTGGTAAACAGCCGCGGTCCATGTAGGTAACAGCAGTGGGGCAGTTGGGCCGGGCTGGGGGATGCAGAGAGAAAATTAGATAAATAATTAATTTCCTCTCATCATCGTCCATCAGAATCCCCTCCATCTAAACCCACCACTGTTACCTGCACAGGCCCCAGACGCTGGTAAAAAAAATACTAATCAAATCAGAAGTGTAAAGGAAACACATAAAATGATTAAAACAGGGAATCACTCCCTTCTAAGATGGCGCCCAACTTACGAAAGCCAGGCACCTCCCAAAACTGGCAACACAATTGCCTACCAGGAAATCGTGTTTGGGAGAGCTGCACGGATGCGCAATTTGCTGCCTTCAATGACCCTCCATGTGAGGGGGCATGTCCGTATTAGCAATATAAGCGCAAATCTTAAAAACAGGGTGGGGAAAATAAAGGTGCAAAACTAGGGTCCACCAACCCCACAGACCCTCATATCATGCCACATTGCATTACCAGTGTTAGCTTTTTATTGAACTGAATTATGATTGCTACCATTGTGAGTAGATATGATTAGTTAAAGAGTTACATCCCTATAACCAGGGCCACTGAACTTATGCCTCAGTGGAAGACCATATTATGCTGCAAGATTGACTAAATTGCGTGGCAAGAATAGGCTAATTATATGGTGTAATGCGGCACATTTTGTGATAGTATTACTTCATTTATTTTTATTTCTTTGCACTTGTTAGCACTGTCTGGCCATTGGTTGCACCTCATTACTATCCAATTATAGCAATAAGCAAAAGAAATCAGTCAACTTTTGCAAAGGTCTACCACTTGCACAGCAACACAGGTTGCAGAATTGTTAGTAACTTTTGATCACTTTAGGCTAGAAACAGCTTTTTTAAATTTGCAGATTATGGAATAGATATTGGATTGAGGAGCAAATGTGGTAAATCTATAATTATGTGAAAAACAACATAACCACAAAATTACATATTTCCAATGGCCCTGACTATAACCTGGGAACATGCAAAGTACTAAAACAAACTATCAGAATATGAAATGCTCACAAATGTAACTCTGCCGTACTGGTGAGAAAAGAATTGAGCCCGGCACAATATCTTACTCGAGATAACATAGTTTTTGCTTTACTTTACCACGGCAACTAGCAGAGAAAAGACAGACACAGTTAAAGCCTGATTCACACAAGAAAGCTTACACTTTTGTGCAGGTTTACTATTTTATTTTGGTATTACTAATAGTAACTTTATGACTGCAGAGACTCTGCATATTAAAAGAAAATAGACCTTTTTATGAACAGAATACTCCACCCCAACTGCCAAGTCTCCCAAGTCGTAAAATTACCAGTAGTGAAATTAACTGTAGTTTGTGAATAGCAAAAAAGTTTGGCACCGTTGTGGCCAGAAGCCATGCGAGTGAACACAAAGTTGCGCAGGAACTGGCTCGTGGTGTGAGAAGTCTCGCACAAGCTCACAAGCGGCCCGATATTATCTTGACATACTGCGCCCGAAAGGCAGAATTCAGGAACACTGCATTCCTCTGTGGGGTGCGGAATGCCCGATTTCTGCAAACTCTGTGAGCGGAGTGGAGTTCTACCCCCAAGCCTAGTAGGTACTGGATTTCTGGGAAAGCGTTTAACACTATATTTTGTAAACGTGCTAGGCCTATACGTCCCCCAAACAATTCCTCTTGACTTCAAGAACAATCTGGCCTAGCTCAACCAGTAACAGCACTCATAGGACACCATCTCTCTATTGGAAAGCATTTTCAAGTTGAAGCAGTACAATATTTTTTTCTGCAGAAATCTCCTCTCACATCCCCTTCATCTCTGTCTTCTCTGATTTTGTAATGTATGTGGTGACGTACCGAGCAGCATGGATCGAGTTGTCTGGAATAAATTACATATCCATGTGTGCTTTCCACTTTTTGAAAATGACAGGGTTATAGTCATTAATATACTTGGAGGTCTCTGTTTTTCTCAGGTTGTATGTGTTTTTCAGTGATTTCTGTGTCATTGTATGTCTCACTGCAAACAAAAAGCTCACATGTTGTAGGAATGGAAATCAACATCTTGTGTAAAAAGTTTTCTTTGCATCTGTATTCATGATGGAAGTATTTCGCACATCTAGGTGTTTGAATGCACAGAATGTGTTTTCTCATACCTTTTTCACTACTGTCTTTCGGTATGGCACATGTCACATACTGTACTATGAAAGAAAGTACAGACAATTCACTGTCTGTTCCAAATTACAGTACATCATTTATGCACAACAGCATGTGAATATGTGGAACACTTCTTGTGTGGTACTTTTTATTCCAAAAGAAATCAGTTACTTAACCAACAGTAGGATTTGTTTTACTGCAGATGAAAGACAGCATGGCTTGGAACAAGTGGCTAAAATATCCACAAACATTAGCAGGATCCAGCAAGCAATGTTATCCTGCTGTATTCACATTGATATTCTTAATTTTTGAGTTAACCTCTCTCAAAAATTCAAGCAGGTCATCCCACATGTACTCAGCACAACTGAGTGTCAGAAACCAAGTAGGTGCACCTAGGTTTTCCACCATACATTTGAGTTCTCAATGACATCATTACCAATAATCATTGGTGCCACATTGGCACATCAACAAATGAATCAAGTTGCATTCTAACTTTTCATTTTTTCAATGAAATTTGTCAACAAATTCCTTTGCAGAGAGATTTTGAAGATTAACTCATGTCTTCAGTATGTGGTTTACATCGTATGAAAGTCCAGACATGTTGCTCTCAAACAGAGGATTGAAAAAGTATGAAATGCACAGGCGAATGCTTGGATCCTCTGAATATTATCTGGTTGAACGGTATACAGTTGCATGTATCTGTACGGCGTGGTAATCATAGTTCCTCCTGCTCCAGTGAGAAACAGTTGTGGTAAACCTACCACTCACACTCATGGGAGCTCACTTTGTTTACATCATTTGAAAGAAATCAATATAATCACCAATTGCTTCTTTAAAATGCATGGGATGGATGCTGTACTGTTCATACATTTCGAGTGATCTGGATCAATCCACTTTTTCAATCTGTCCACTTGATTGTAATGTTTCATCCTCCATATAAGTTCTATCTTGAAAAACATCAACATTATTCTAATAAATATTATTTTGTACCAGGCATAATGTTGCTTTTTTACTTCAATAACATCCACTAACTATTGCCAGGTTTATTTGCTCTTGGTAAGGGCACCATTTACAAGAAAAATAAGTGGTTTGTGAGCATCTCTCTGTATATCAACAGTTTCATTATTCTGTTTAAAATCTAAAGGTAAGTAAACAACTATTACTAGAAGACCTTTCTGAAGCTCAGTTGGTGGCAATGTACCTGTCTTTGGCTCTATATGAATAATAGCCTGAAATGGGTGCATATATATTGTACGAGAATTGATTCATAAACATTTAATTCTCAAAGTTCTTCTGGAATTGTTACTAACTTGTTATGTACTGGTCTGGCTGGCATTTTGCTGTCTTCTGAATAATCATAGTAGTATTTACATATATGTTGCTGTGTAAACAAGTCAAAGCATTGATGTACAAATAAGTAAAAAGCAAATTCTTGCCACTTATCTCTGTTCAGTTTTTGAGAATACAGCTACATTACGAGTTGGGTTTTTGTAGTCAGTGCATCAAAAACAAAAACAAACACAGGGGCATATTATCAAGACAGGCGATAAAATGATCGCCGCTTTAGCGGCAGAAAACTGCTGCTAAAACGGCGATAATGGTCTTGATAATATGCTCTATGGAATTCCGATTGAAGCCCTTGTTAGATGTCCTTCACATCTAACATGGGCTTCAATTGGAATTCCGTAGAGCAAATTTTCAAGGCCATTATCGCCGTTTTAGCGGCAGTTTTCTGCCGCTAAAGCGGCGATAATTTTATCGCCTGTCTTGATAATATGCCCCATTGATTTGTTTCTCAGGAGAAACTGTGTTAAATGTCCTTAACCTTTCTGTTTGTAAATAGGTTTATGAATATGAGATTGGATGTTTAACTGGGAATATGGCTCTGTATCTGTGCATGTAACTCACTAAAATGTCAAAGTATATATTACCTTCAATGCACATAGCACTCTACACAATAGCCCACCTACAGCCCACCTTACAGGTAACTTATATCTGGTAGAAGGGACGTTTAAAGCTTGGCAAGGAGTTTCAAATGTCAACTTGACCTGTGTAACTGTTTGCGCAACTGGCTTTCTTAGTACTTGATACATAACTACTGTATAGGTGATTGAGTGGTGAGTAATTGCCTATTTATGTGCGTGGTTGGGATTGCGAGTGCCTTTATGCGTTTCTAAAATGTTTTATTATTTGCAGTATTGGTGAGTGACTGGATGTTAAAACTAAGTATATGGGTCTGGAAGTGCGCATGTGACTCACTGAAACTTCAACCTACATGTCTTTCCTTCTAAGCAGATTGCATTCTGCCCTATGGCCTACCTGGAGCCTTCATTAGCAGTGACATTTATGTAGTAGAAGGAAGTTTTAAATGATCATTTGTCCTGACAGTAAAACTGCATACGCAGGCTCTGCATTAGCAGAACTGAGACAAGTTTAAAGGTCTGCTTGTCTGAATGGGTCACTTGGCTGTATCAGTACTTCACTGGATACCTGAGTGAGTGTATCCGTCCATCTGTGTTTGTGTCACTGGATGTCTAACTATTATATATGAGTGGCTCGCTTAGTAACTGTATGGGCCTGTTAATGTGTATGGATGTGCCTGTATGGATTGCTTACTGGCTGTGTTAGTGAGTATTGGGGTATGTAATTGAGTGTGCAACTGGCTGCAGTAATGCTGGATATATAAGTGCTGTGTGTGTGTGCAAGTGAATGTATAATTGGCTCTGATACTGTCTCACTGGATATATTAGTAGCTCTACCCTTTTGTACCTAGGTATATGAGTTACAGTACGGATGGAAGGCTGGCCCTATAGGTCTCTAAGTAAGAATGAAAATCCCTGAAACTTCAAAGTGCATGTGTTATCTATTAACCACATAGCACCTACAGCCTGCCTTAGGTGTGACTTATATGTAGAAAAATGGGATTTTAAGGGTTAAAAGGAGTTTTGAAGTTAACATGGCAGTGAAATTGCACACACAGGCTCTGCAGTAGCAGACCAGAGACAGGTTTAAACGGCTACTTGTATGGATGGATAACATGCTTGTATCAGCACTTCAGTATATATTTGAGTGAGTGTAAAAGTCCCTGTACAGGTGTATGAGCTTTTGTGTATGTAACTGTATCAGCATAAGAGTGGTTTTCTTAAACACACTCTTACTAAATTGGAATACCAGGGAGGAATTGAACTCTGTGTGTTACAGATGAATTATCCTCTTTTACCAGTTTCAAAACCTGATCGGTCGTATCGAATTGTGTTGGTTTATCAACATTTGAATAAGCATTCCAGCATTTTCGCTGTCCAAAATACACATAGAATAGCACTAATAACAATTTTGCTCATAAAAAATTAAAAACCACGCTCAATATATCAAATGCTTTTTTCAGTCAGAATTTGTCTCTAGAGTCATGATTAGTCCACATTTACCACAATTGGCTCCCAGAGATGCTATGCCCGTTTGCCTATAGGATATAAGAATAGCCCAGGCATTTTTGCAGCTCGAATTATGTCACTTCTCCCTGAAGTTGACCATGATGCTTTGTCCTATAATGATGACATCAACTTAACAGATGATGAATTGAACCCTCATTTATCTAGAGTGGATCACATTATTTTGCGGTGTGCTGAACTTGGTTACAAGTTCAATTTTTCTAAATTTCACATTGCTTTCCTTAGTGTCCTTTTCCTTGGTTATGAATTAACCAATGAGAGTAAGAGCTTAGCCCTTCACTTTTAAGAAAAATGTGTGCAGTTTCAACATCCAAAAATGCTAACAATACTACAATCTTTGCTTGGCTTTTTACATTTTGGAGGAACTTACATTCCTGATTATACTCAATGCATTAAATCGCTATATGCTGTGATAAGATCAGATTTCATGGTGTACTGTTGGATGCCTGAACATACTGTTATTCTCGGATCTCTAAAATCTGACTTGCTTGAAAAGAAACATTTACAAATACATGTTTTAATACAACAAATTTGGTTATCCTATTGTACCGGGTGCTATTGGTTTTTACCTTTGGCATATTTACTATATATTCCCAGCTGGAAATGCGTTTTGCATCTGTTGAAAAAATACTAACAACAGTTCAGATGGACATCCTCAAAGAACGGTCTTTTGCTCAAGGTTAGGGTTGGGCGGAGCCCGCAGAGTTTTACCAAGCGAAATTCTATGCGGTTACATTAAAACTCAGGTAACTCCATAGTATTCTGCAGAGTACTGCCTACGCCTTAGTTTTATAATGGCCTTTCTTTCCTGGGGCCCGTGTGGCATGCTGGCTGATGTGCTATGCCCTAGCCACTCAAGTTGCTGTTGGGTAAAGTGAGGTGACTGCTGCATCTAGCTCACTGGCTGCTAGAGGACTTACTAATGTGATCTGAGGCCTTTGTAGATGCTGCGGTCCACAGCACAGTGGTACTGGTGGTTCATCAGGGAGTCTGTTCCACGACACCTGTCAATTTAGGGCAGAAGACAGCACTGTGAATAAGGACTAAAGGGTGTGTCAGTAATGTCCAGGAGCTGCACGTGGGTGTCAATGTAGGCTTATAAGTTATACTTAAAACCGTCTGCAGTATCAATTTCTCAGCAGGAGGGCTGCTGACCTTTATCACCAGCACGTAACAAGGAGGGGACCTCGATTATGCCTTGATTAAAGCACCATATAAGCCCAGGGGTCTTCTTTGTTAGGCTTCTCGGTTCTGAGCATGGCCGTCAGGCTCACGTGTTCCCAAACATACACTGATACACATTGTGAGATAAATTTACTTTTAGCATGCCCTGAAAAACCTTGGGACACACACACTCATGTACTATTTGAAAACATTTTTTACATATGCTATAGCATTATGATATATGAACAATACACAATGCACCTCCTTTGATCCCTATCTAACATTCCACATAAAGTATCCCGGATTGCCAGAAAGCTGGTGCAGGGAGTATGATGTAACACACAAGATTTGCACCATCAAAGAAAAAGAAAAACAACACATGAACACATCAGCAAGGCTGATTGCACAAAGGCAGGTATACCACACCCAGGTTTAATGAAACAAAGTAGCTGGGCTTACCCTTGGAAGAATATTTCTCTTCTTTGGGCTTCACCACCTTTCCACTCATAGATCCCAGTTTGCTTGTAATATTTTCCAAGTCTGTGTGAAGCCTTTTCGAATCAGATGAATCAGCACAAGATGAGCATCCACGGTACGTAATTAGCTTTCTTTTAACAACCTATTTTCAAATTGTTTGACAAGACCCATTTCTATGTCTAGGAGAGCTAGGCCAATATAAAGATATTGGTGCTCCAAGAAACACCTCCCATCTCTTCTCATCCCCAAATCCAGACCAGAGGTTCTTTGCAAGTTTGAAGAGGTACATGTTTTATTATTTGTGTTGCCTGTATTGTACCAATTGGCCAGTAGTTTTAGGCTATCCAATTATTGCTGACATGCCACTTATGTGGGTTCCCTTAGTTTGCCTACCAACCAGAATAAGTCCTGGCTCAGGAAAGATTGGAGGAGAGGAGCAAGGCGTGCTGTTGGACAGGATAACAATAGTGAGTGGGCCATGAGATGGATGTTATTGAGGTTTTGTAACTGAGCTACGTGTGTGCGTGGTGTTCCCTTTGCATTACCTCAAGGCAACTTTAAGTTTACTCTCTCATTCTGTTTAATATTACAACTCAACCGACCATTTTGAGTTCATTCATTAACTGTATTTGACTCCATAGACTATGAATTTTTCATGAAAAAAACCAACACATGCAACTAATTAGTTATTTAAATTTAGTAGGAGCTGACCAATATCCGAATGTAGCAAAAGCTTAAGAAGCAGTATGAATAGTAGGGCTTGCTAGTATTGTGCCTCGCTCTTTCAAATGGCAGCCTGCTTACTAATCTTATTATTTATCAACTAAGAGCCTTTCCACCCTCCATTTCTACTCCACAAGGGAAACACTGCAGCAATATACAACTCAGACAGGCATGCTGTATTTGCAAATGAAACACCCACTGCAAGTGTAAGATCTTCATGTGTTCTCCAGCAGCAAGGGCTTTCCACAGCTTGAGGATTTTAAAATTCAGTAAGCAGGAAGGTGGCTGCTCCAGCCCCAGTTGGTGCAGAGTAGACTGCATCGCAATTGTCAGGTGACAGCCTGGTCTCGCTCCCCATGAATGTGGCCTGACAGGTGTTGCTGCTTGTAATAAGCATTTGGTCAGGAGAGTAATGCTTAGAGCCCAGCCAGGTACATAAATAGCTTTAATAAGGTGCTGAGAGACACCATGAGCAGACGGCTGCTTTACCCAATGGGAGAGAGATAAGTAGATCATTGTGCTCAATTATGTCCTCAAGTGTTTAATTACTGGCAGGCAGCAAACTGCGCTATGCAACCGAGGGTAGCTGTTTGCAGAACTCATTCCAATCAGAGCACGGAGTACGCAAAACTCTGAGAATTCAGCCGGTGGAGCAGAGTATACCACCCACCCCTACACAAGGTAAACAAATTATTCTTGTTTCTTCTGTGCCTGCCTTAGAGGCTGTCATAAAAACTAGCGTTCCTAATTCAAAAGCCCTTCACCCCTGTTGGATTCAATGGGCTACGTCCATAACATTTGTTGATGTGGACTATGTCTTTGACCCTTCTTTACGGACACAAGATTTCTCACAGTATGAGCATGTTTATCCAGTTCCTTTTTCTCTTTTTCTGGTTGATGAATACAAGTGTATCATCTACACCGATGGTTCAGCGAAACCTGCCATAGCTTCTAAACAACAATACTCTGCAGCATGCCTAATTGTTTTAGGCACTGTTTCGGATAGCATTTTTCATCTCACTATTACACACACTCGGTCTCTAGGGTACTGTACTGTGCAGTTGGCTAAAGTGAAAGCTTTGCCTTTCACACTTGAACATATGAATCCTGAATTCCCCACACTCATAGTGTTTGATTCATTTTACTGTGTACAATCATTTAATGATCATTTGCATTTTTGGCGACAACATGTCTTTAAGGACTCCAAAGATAGCCCAATCAAGCACAAAATGCTTTGGGTTATGGTGGCATTTGAAATATAAATTGCCACATGTACATGTAATTCATACATTGGGTCATCAATCTGTGGGAGCACACGCAGTAGGTAATTCTGTGGCTGATGAGGCAGTCAAATCTGCAGTAGCCACATGGAAAATAGCGGCAGTTTTGCATTCCAAAACACTTGTTGATAATGACATCTTGGCTGTCATGCATGCTTTTCAAGCTGGCACCACTTTCCCCACATGTTTTCCTATAAAATACTCTTATATTTAAAATGAACAAAATGTTCCTTTTGCGACTATGCTTGGGGTTGGTGATCATTGTATCCCCAACCTTGACAGCAGACAGTCTTTGATAATTGCCATGCCTGAAGGAGTCACTTCAGCACATGCTGGAATGGCTGCCACTATCTCACTTTTACAATAACGTTATTGGTGGCAAGGTTTATACCAGTCAACCCGAAAAAATGTTTTAGGTTGTGACATCTGTCAACAAATTAAAAGTTCTACTGTGTCTCATCCAACACAGACACATTTTGTTTATTTCCAATCAGCCTTTTGGCTGTGTTTACTTTGATCATTACACTCCTTTAATTTCTGATACTGCTTTCACATTTATTTTGGTTTCAGTTGATTATTGCTCCAGGTTCCTTTAGGTTTGGCTACAGTGCTTGGCTGATGCTTTAACTGTTATCAAAGATTTGCAAATCTTTGTCAGGACTTATGCCTGTCGCGTATTTGACTTGGACCAAGGTCCAGCTTTCACCTCCAAGGCGTACCATGATTTGATTAAGCCCATGGGTGTGCAAGTGCATTTTTCTTCTCCGTGTAGGCCTAAGGACAATTCGGTTTTGGAAAGGATGAACCGTCACTTAAAGCACACCTTAACAGCTAGAGTATTAGGTATAGGGTGTGGTTGGTTGAATCATCTCTTTCATATACAATGAGCATAAAATAATCTCCCTAAAAGATCTCTGGGTGGGGATACTCCGTACGAAATGCTCTATGGCATCAAGATGTATGTTCTAGACCTTGATGGCCCAGATGTTGTGGCGGCAGCCGCAACCTTTGACGTTCATAACCAATGTGCTGTCTTACAAGATCCACAAAAGTGCTATGATGCTCTATCTTGCAAACATTTGCCTGTGCCTCTCTCTTTGAGACCAGACACTAAGATTCCTGTATCCAGTTGGCTTCCCAAAGTTGGAGACTATGTCCGTGAAAAGGTGGCCCTCAAGAAGGAATTTGGCCTAACCTACCATACGTCCTGTTCCAGTCCTTGGTAACCAGGGTATACAAACTCTTACAGGACATGAAGAAAATTGCTTTGTCTTCATTCAACATGTCAAGTTACACCATATGGCCGATACTCAAGACTTTCCTTTGTAGTTCATAACCACCACTGTTGCTGCTTCTCCCTGGCTGCCCGGGTGAGAGATTCAAAACTCTGTTGATTTGCTACCTCTTTCTTCTTATCCATCTTCTACAATGGATGTCGTTTATACTGATCTGCTGTTGAAAACACCTTACATTACAGAGTTACATTTTTCAAATCTGAATTCTGAATCGAAACAACCTCTTTTTCATTTGAGTTCCTCTGGATACATGGTTCTAGACCATTTCTCATCAGACAGTTCTACTGTGTCTTCTGTTCGGCATCCACATCCAGCGCGAATTTGTGTTTTTATTTCTTGTTTGAAACACACTTATCTAGTCCCTCCTTGCATATTTCTTTGAATAATCTTTACTTTGATTCTCTTGTTCATGTGGCTTGGATTTGTGACTTTCTTTACTCTCCTGATCAATGGCCATTACCTCCCAGAACGTTTTGCTACAGAACTTGGTGACTTGTTTCTGGCTCCCCCTTCTTCCTCACATAAAATGAAAAGAGCCTTGTCCCTTATCAATATTTGAGCCATTCCAGTGACTGATTGAATTGTTTAGGATAAAGTTCTATTTGATAAATATGGTCCTACAGAGACCCTGCAGAACTATGCGTTCAAAGTTTCCATGGGTGATGTAATAGTACCGGGTTTACAATTAGATGATTGGGATGTTGATACTGTGAATTCAATGCTTTCCATATTGCAATATTATTCTGTGTTTGAATTGGAAGATTTATCTGTTAACTCCACAAATTATGCTGAGATGTTCCGCTCTCACCATCATGGACATCATTTTTTGCATACGGCACCTGGACAGCGTCCCCATTATAATTATACACAGTGGGAGCATTGTTCAACTCCACCACAAGGAAGTTAAAAAAACAGACAGACAAGTATACATTTTTTACAGGTTATGACCTTCAGACCCAAAATCATATTATTTTAAATTGGTTCCAACCCAGTCAAAAGAGTATCTGGCACATGCATCAACAATGCCATTTGCGATTCCTTAATAGCGAAAAATAAGGATTCGCTAATAAGGAATGGCAAAAGGCAATGCATGTAGAAATCGCTTACAAAATAGCGATTTCTAAACATTCCTTAATTGCTACTCGCAAATTGCGAGTCGCAATTAAGGAATACCTCCCCATTGATTCCTATGGGCCTAGAGGCCCATAGGAATGAATGGGAGGACTTTCTCAATTTGCTAATCTCAATTAGAGAATCGCAAATTGCTCATGCTATTTCAAGGGTGCCAGGGCGTCAAAAAGGACGCCCTTTTGCACCCCTGAAATCTGCATATGAATACATCTTGCACACACACATGCCCCAAGGGCATGTGTGTGTGTAAAATGGAACTTTGAAAAATGCACTTTAGTGCATTTTTCAAAGTTTTTGCAAATTACCATGAAGTTCAACTTCATGGTAATTTGCTCCCCCTATTAGCGAAATCGCTAATTTTTAAACTTTCATGCATTGCATTTAAGGAATCTCAATTTGGGATTCCTTAAATGCAATCGCAATTTAAGAAATCGCTATTTAGAGATTCCTTAAATAGCGATTTTTGCATTTGGGATGATGCATCCCAAATGCAAAAATACCGGTCGCAAAGGGGCAGATTCTGCTAATCTGCCCGTTTGCGAGCAAGTTTTCTCGTTGATGCATGTGGCCCTATATGCTTAGACAGCCACAAAGCTGATATATGCAGCTTCATTTGTCAGACAGCTGACCCTTAATGGTTGTGATTATTGGCAAACAGTTTTCACTTGAAATCAATTTTGGGTACAAACTCCTGGCAGGTCCAGGGCCCAGAAATTCTATTTCAAGCCTGTCTGATTCCCACGCAAAAATTTTTCTGAATGAAACAGTCCAGGTCCAGAAAACTACTTGTCTGTGATTGGCTAAAATGAAATGAATGCCCTGACAATTCCTTCAATTGCCCTTTTTGATAATTGGCAATATTACACAAATTGTACAGAAGACCAATTGAATAGCATGATTCAAAATGGTACATTTAATTTGTCATTTGCAAATCCTGGTGGGTGGTAATGGTAGCCAGTAGAAACTAATGGTTTTCATTCTTGTTTTTATTGATTCTACCTCCAGTTTCAAATCAAGCAGACCAGACCTACGGTACCTATTCAGTGAGTAAATTATGCTAGCAATGTTTAGAACATTCCTCACTGTCTGCTGTGAAGCAACATCTTTGTTTTCCGCCTGAGGACATGAATTTATGTGATTTTTTTGTTAGGTCCCAAATTCCTTCATTCTAAAAGATTCCTATATGCGGCTTACAAAGAAATTTTGAAAATGATCACAAATTTAAGCTGCTATGCGTTTGAAACAAATTGATCAAGATAATTTGGATAAAGTACTAGCTGGAGTGAACAACAGCATTAATACGATATCTTGAATTTATATTTTGAACAGCATTGTGTCATCTTTTATTAATATTGTTCAGCGTAATATCTCAAATTTGTATCATGGTCAGTCAGCTCAGATACATTATGCAGTTTAGTTGAACACTTCATACACTCAAAAGTGGACGTATTCCTCAGCATTACCTGAATTGAACAGCTTTGTCTTTGCCTTTTAACTTAACACACAAACAAAAATCAATAGCTGTGAAGGATACAACATACAGCATGCTACATTTAGAGAAATTGGAAAAAAATCCCATTCACTGTAGCCAAAAAACTTTCATCAGTATGGTTAATACACAGAGTTATCTCCTTGCCCATATTGACATTTCAGTTTACAGCGTGTATGAAACATTTTCCAATCGGTAGATAAGAACCCCTTGGGAGCAGATACATCCATGAGTAATGGTCCCAGCTGTTTACCTACTGCTGTGAATGTGCTGATAGAGATGTTTTTCTTATGTGGGAGAAGTGCAACTCCACTGCCGGTCATTCACTTATTTGTCAAAATGTTAAAATTCACAGGGGCTTGTAATGTTTCGACACCTAATTTAGCTTCTTATTTAAATGGAACTTCAGTTTTGGCAATTCTTCCCTTCATTACTGTACTTTCAAATGGAACCTATCTCATGCTTACTAATCAAGAATGTTGCAGTATGCGGGCGGGAGTCTTGTATATTGTGTCTGTTTCCCAGTTAGTCACTTGTTGCAACAACATCCTGTTTTCCCTTCCACATGGAGTGGTAGTTAGCTCTTTGTGGCCTTTCATTCAGACTTTGAAGGCAGATTTCAACAAGCTAAGCTTACTCAAAGCATTATTGTTTCAACAAGGTGGCCATAACTACTGTTGAAATACAGGCATTATTAAATACACATCTTCCCTTGCATTGCGGTGAAGTGATACATCAAATATTCAATGCTTCTGATACTGCTGGTGTACCACGGTTTTTTTAAACTTGTAGGCTCTGACCTTGTCACTTCTTTCTAAAATGTCTTTAGAGTGATACCATCTTTTATACACTCTATTTTTTGCACCGTGTTCAGTGGGTTCCTGGTACTGCTGTTCCTCATTTGCAGCATTCTCATCCTGTTACTGCTGCTCCGTAATGGATGTTCCTTCTGGGGCTGCCATGGACCTGGCATCGCTCCTGCACTACTGTCAGTGCATGCTTCAGCTCTTAGGCATGATTCAGCTGCAGCCATTGGATGTGGATTGATGTTTAACTTTCTGCAGTGCTTACTTCACCTGCATGCCGCCTGTATTTCACTGCATCTGGTGTGCCTTTCAATGGGCACCTGAAATAGGTCTGGCTCTGCAGATGACAGCTGCCCTGGATCTCAAACTGCTGATGAGTCCCTTAGTGGCCCATTATCAGGATTGTTCCTTGGGTTTGCAACCTCTACAAAATCTGAGTCTTGAGCAAAAGACCAACGGGAGTTCCTATGCATCTGCACAGCGATTACTGGATCAGAGTTTCGTTGAAGTCAACGCAGGTTGCCTTGTAACAGTATCTGCATCTGTTGGAGCTGAGGATCATTTATGTTCTTTGAATCTTATAAACTGGGCCGCAGTCTAATCCATCTACTTGGAGTCAGACCCCAACATAGAGTCCTCTGCCTCTACAATGGCTGCTTACATACTGGATTCCTGCAACATGCATACATTTTTTGTTTCTTTTCAAATTGTCATTTATTGGCTTGTGGGAAAGATAAATTTTTAATACTGGCTTTGAGTTTGCTTACCTTCTGTTTCTGTTATCCCTTTACATGCTTCCTTCCTGACCAAGGGGAGGGTGTCTTGTGTTCTATGAAGGCCCATTGTAGTTTTCCCTATGTTAGCCTAACTGTCACTTTGTAGGCCTCATTTTCCTTTGCACACATTACTATATGCTTTTGTGCCACATAATATTTTCACGCAAAATCTGCAGTTGTTTTCTCATGCTATTCTTTCCTGGTACTTAGTATGAACAGCAGACAAGGTAAAAAAACAATGTCCCTTGTTATTTTGTTCTGGTGAGGCACTCACACCTAGACACAACACAGAAATGCAGCTGGTGTTTATGAACATGTGAACCTTGTCACATACTTATACACAACAATTTAACAGAGAGAGAGAGATACAGATATTTTCTGAGAGAAGACAATAGCTGTGTCTGAGAAGTAGAATGTCCATCTGTATATGCTAAGGTACGAAGTCCACTGCTAAATGCAGATATTTTGATTCATAATTAGTTTGCTTCTTTAGAAGGGGAGAGGGGTTAGACAATTCTGTCATATAATATGATTGGGATAATTAAAAATGCTGATGGCAGTTTTGCTAGGCATTTGTTTTCTGATTGTGGCATGCATACTGTATTCTAGAGCACAATAGTTTAAATAAACATTTCAAACTTCCTTCATGTCTCTTTCATATATTATTGTGGGTGAGTGTGAGTGTGTGAGCAAGAGGGAGTGTCCTGTTACGACGATCCCTGAGGGGGTCAGGAGTGTTTTGTTCTGGGTTATCAATTTACCTGTTGCTCTGGTTATGAGTAGGAGGGCAAGTTAGACACAATAGCTAGTTGGACTCGGGAGTGTTGTGTTCTGGGGTATCAATTCACCGGTACCCCTGGTTATAAGTAGGAGGGCAAGTGAGATACTTTAGCTAGTCGTACTCAGGCTCATGGTACTGAGCTGGTATGGAGACTCAGTCCCTAACTCTTTATGTTCTATGGTCCCAAGCATAGTTCTGCTCCTGAGCAGAAGCCCTGCAACATCACTAGATATGTAAGTTACTATATCACTATGACTGGCTCTCTTGGAAACTGGATGAGTCTCTAACTGTGTATATTAGTGCCTGTATTGATTCATTACTAGCTGTATTAGTGAGTCTTGGGGTGTGTAACTGTGTGTGAAAATGGCTCTCTTACTGTTGGATACATAACTACTGTATAGGTGACTGAGTGATGTGTAAGTGCCTATGTCTCTGTGTGGCTGGCATTGTGAGTGCCATTATGCTTTTGTAAATAGCTTTATAAGTTGCAGTGTGGTTGGGAGACAGGATGTAAAACTAAGCATGTGGGCCTGGAAGTGTGCATGTGTGAGAAACTCGGTGTCTGTTGCAGTCCCCTCCCCCACTTTTTACCTGATTTTTGATGCAACTTTGACTGAGTTGTACATGGTGCCTGCCAAACAGGCTCCCAGTCCCAGTGCTCTTTCCCTCATTATGTACCACAATTGGCACCACTTTAGCTAACCCTGTAAGTCCCAAGTATATGGTACCCCTGGTACCTAGGGCATTGGCACTCTGCGGGGTCCTCAAGGTCTGCAGCATCAATTGTGTCACCTCAGAGAACCCTAACCAAGGCTATGCACACTGCCGGTGCAGGCCGTGTGTCTTGGTGCAGGGAAATACGATGAGTCAACATGGCACACAGCTCTGTGTGTCATGCCAACCATGCACTGCATAAGGTATAGGTAAGCGACCCCTATCATAAGCCTTTATCCCTAAGGCAGGGTACACCGTACCCTCTGCATGGTCATACCAGCATGAGAAAATATGCCCCTACAATGTCCAGTTGATTCTAAGAAATTGTAAGTAAACAGGGGAGCCATAAAGAGTACATGGGCTGGATACCTGGCAACACGAGTTTCCTAGCTCCTTGTTTGCTTTCCTGTATCCTAAGATGTTTGGTATCAAACATCTTGTCTTAAGAAAGCCTCACTAATGCCAGTGATGGATGTATTAATAAATTCACATAGGAGACCCTTTTAGAGAGTCCCCTGCAAAATTACCAAGCCCTGGTGTGGACTCTGACTTGGTCTAACTGGTCTGCCACTACCAAACATGTTTCTGACCTCATGGGATGGAAGCCAACCCTCTCAGAGGACAGATACAAAGCCTGCTCTGGGCTGAGGTGCTTCACACATCCTGCAGAACAGGATGGCCTTCCTGGGCTGAAAGCTTCAAAGTCAATGTTGCCTTAAGATTCCAACCCAGGAACCTCCAGATAGTAGGGAGGCCAACCCACCTTTCCTGCTCAACTTTTGGTAGGAGGAAAGGTGGGAAAATTTGTTATATTAGGAGAAGGGTCTCCGCCTAGCCTACATCATCCCTAGGATGGAGCATGCGATGTGAACCACTCTCCTGAAATTCAACCATCTTGGGATGGTGGGAAAGCAACCTATCAGGGCTAGGGTGAGAAAGTTGTCACTGGGTAGTGCAGACACTCTAAAGGTAGACAGCCCATTGGCTACCACCTGTCTCCTCTTGTGATGCCCCTAAATGTAGAATTTAGGTGGCACCCGAGACCTGAATATCAGAATAAATGGAACAAGTGAAGGAACAGGTCAAAGAAGAGCTGCTGCCCAAAGACTGACGACCTCCTGCAGAAGTAATTGGTGCCAAACCCTGCCTGCTGCGTGGAAGGCTCGATAATCATGATTTGCTGTCTTGTCCCGCAACTCTGAGCCTCTGAGAACCCCGAAACCCCTCAAGCCTTCAAGAAATCACCAAGAGGCTCCCTTGGAGTGAAGGTACCACTCCCCTGCACACCGCAGGCACCAAACCCATGAATTCCTGTTTGTCAACTTTTTGCTTCCCGACAACCTCGACACAGCACTGAAGCAGGAAAAGGCACCCCTGCTATGGAAGGTCAGATCCGTCTTCTCTCCAAGTTAGAAGACACCAGGACAAACCAGAGCCATGGCGCACTAATACCTGGGGTACCCCAATGGTAAACACCAAAAAGAAGAGTCCACTCAGGACTTCAGAAGCCAGCACCCATCGAATGGATTTTGAGACCCTCAGACCCACTTGTTGAGTGGCCCAGCTGTCCCAAGAATGTCACTCCAATTTGCCTGCTCCTGACAGTAAGGACTCCTAGATATCAGTAGCGGCTCCTCAAGGGAGTGCTCTGGGGCGGTGATGCAGGGCAGGGTTGGGGGTAGTAAAGTCCGGCATACGGAGGTAAGTACATAAATAAATAAATAAAATGAATTACATTGCGCATGCTGCAACGTCGAAGGGCTTCAAGGGGAACTAATTCCCCACCTTAAAACTCGCCACGGGGTGCGTTTACACAGTGGTGCAGGGAGGGGGCGGGGCCTTCGGCGTTTTGTCGGTTCCTTTTTTTTATTTTTTGGGAGGGGGCTGCGTGGCCCCCCTTCCCTGTACCACTTTTGGCCCCAGAGACTCCATCCCCCAGGGCCTGGCAGCCTTTTTTTCTTTTTAATTTATGCGGAGGCCCCCCTTCAAATGCCAATTATGGCTCGGGACCCCATCCCCCGGGGCCAGTCTGCTGCTTAAATAATTTTTTTTAAAGGGGAGGGGGCCACCTGGCCCCCCTCCCAGGCCTCTTCTGGCCCCGGGGACCCCATCCCTGGCCTCTCCGTTGGGGACCGTGGAGGGAGCCCCAATGCCCCTACGGTCCCGCCGGCTCCCCGCCTCCTCCAGGAGCCGGCATTGCTTTTCCACAAGGGGAGTTGCTGACATGCAGCTCCGCTTGTGGAAAAGCAATTCTGCTTTGCTTCATTGAAGCAAGAGCAGGTTTTCCTGCTGTCGCTTCAATGAAGCAAAGCAGGGTTTGCTATGGCAGTGTGGAAGCCATGCTCCCGCCCTGCCGTAGCAAACGGCAATGTCCCAGGGGTTGTCACCCCGGGACATTGCAGGAGCCTGCCCTGGGGAGTGGCGGTCCCCAGGGTCATGAAGGGCTCCAGGAGGGGGGTCGCTCATCCCCCCTCCCAATGCTTGCAAAGCCCCAGGGAGGTGGTGGTCTCTGGGGTTCGGGGTTCAGTAACGGACCCTGGCATTTGCATACTTTGTGCCCTGGGGAGGTGGTGGTCCCCTGGGCGTGTGGGAGGGGCTCGAGCTCCCTACACAGGTTCTTGAAAGTTTGGGGGTGATTCATCAAGCGGGTGCCAAGAAAAAAGGGGGGTTCCAAAACGTGTTTTCTTTATGTTAATTTCCATAGGAAAAGGCTACAGTCCGAACTGCCGAATGGAATTACACCAAATTTGGCAAACAGGTAGCTCTTGGTTCAGGTAGCGACCTTTATCTTTAAATGGAATAAATCCATTCAGTAGTTCCTGAGAAATTCACAAATAAAAATATCGATATCTGACCAATGAGGAGGGTTCTCGAACACTCCTGAGCACAAGCTTAATTCTGATTGGCTGCCCACACTCCAAACCAGGAAGTGTTGGCAGCCATATTGTCACTCGGTAACGGTGTCACCGGAAAAGAGTAAAAAGAAGATGAAAAAAAAGAAAAGGGGGCAGGGTAGAAACACCCTGACTCCCTAGGCCTGCTCAGGGGGTCCCACTCAGACCCCCAGGGCCAAAAAAAGCATTTTTTTAAAGACAAAATTGGCCGAATTCACACTAGGTGCGCGAATTCGGCCGAGAAAAAAAAAGCGCGGGCTCCTGCGCTTTGTTTTCCTTAAGGACCCATGTGGGCCAGGTACCGGGGGCAATGCGGAATTATATAGTGGGGGCCCGTGGGGGTCCCCCGCAGCCTCAGGGACCACCACCTTCCTGTGGCTTTATGTATAATGTGCAGGGTGCATGCGGCCCCCCCGCAGCCCTGGGGACCGCCACCTTCCCGGGGCTTGTAAAATCATGTGTGGGAGGCTCTTGCCCCCCACGCTGCCCAGGCGACCGCCACCTCCATGGGGCATTCATTATTATTGCATATCTACTGCAGAGCCCGGCAGTGCCTGACTGCCTGACTCAAGATGTGAAAGAATCCCATTGCATTCCTAGCTACATATGCGACTCTGTCCACGGAGGTTACGGTTACTAAGAATGGACCCAGGACCGATGCTCCAAACAACAGTCACTGCGAAAGCATTTTTTTTAATAAACAGTTCACATGCTACCGATGAGCTCTGCAGCGCCAGACCTCAAGATGGCCGCCCCGATGTGAAACCTTCACAGATGAACAGACTGCACCGGTGAGTCTCTACCACCGTAATTGTTCACACAACAAATAAAAATAGCGACGAGGGCCCCTGCACCACAGATACCGCCGCTCCCTCAAACCTCCTGCTCACATGGCCCAACCCTAAGATGGCAGCCAAGAACTAACTCCTGGGAAACTGCACCGGGGAGTCTCTGACCAATCCATAAAGAAGTGGATTGGTTACCCTACAACTTGCCTGGTCCCAGTAATAAATCAATCCTGACCCAATCATCAACGCCTACCTCTGTTGCACTCCACCGGCCTCACTACTGACCCCAAGATGTTGCACTCCACCGGCCTCCTGATTGACGCCAAGATGGCCGCCCAGAGGTAACTCCCGGCATACCGCACCGGCGAGTACCGACCACCAAACTATAAGGGGCTTGATTACCTCAACTCCATGTCCTGACCCATCAGTCACTATAAGTGAAGCTGGACCGCTTCATCTCTGCACATATCTACTTAACTCCCAGCACACCCCACCGGTGAGCTACCGATCAACACACAAAAATGGGCCTGACCACCCAACTCCGCGCCTTGACCGTCACTAAAAGGCAGTAACGTTGGTCTGCCCCATCTTCGCCATGCTGCACCCATCTGCACCCTGCCCGACCCATAATGCCTGACCGCTCGAGGGCCACCCAGAAATAACTCTGTTGATTTACTAAACTCCAATTTAACGGCATGACAACCGCAGCAACCCACCCCGTATCAGAAATGAAGTGACTTGAGCCTTACTACAACGCAACAACATTTTTGCACCCTCTCTGCCCTCAGGTCTTGACCTCATGTTGGCAGCCAACCAACCAATCCCAAAAGAAGCGGCCTGACTGCTCTACTGGACCCGTCCACCACAACAATCCACCTCAACCCCCAGTGGTATCACAACACACCATGCCCTAAGGGAACTATCTCCCCCATCCAACTTAGACAAAAAGACTTCTATCACGCCTACCTACGCCAACCCCCCCACACCGAACTACTTAAAACCACACGGCCCGAACTCCGAGACGATTAGTTTCCCCCAGCCTCTCACCCAAAGCGAAAAAAAACCTCAAGCACAAACTGATTAGACAATACCCAGAATCCCTATTTTCTGACAGATATCACTGCACCTCCAAAGGCTAGATAAAAATGGATCTCATTTTCCACACTGAAAGACTTGAAAAGTGGAACTTCATCCTCAGATCTCAACACACATTACCAAAACTACTAACACTCCCCATAGCTACAAACTGTAATTCTCTATCCCTAACCTCATGATGCGGAGCGGGAATATCTCTGTGACCATCTACTCCAACGGCAGAGTCCAGATCCAAGCTAACAACAACAACCTTGAGGCATTTGACTCCCTCTTCCTCTCACTTAGGACTGCCCTCTCTCACTCACATCTCCCCCGCCCAACCCACCCCCTCTCCCCGGACAGCCAGAGTCCCCAGCAGAACACACCCACCTTTCCTGCGCCCACTATCAAAAACTCTACTTTTCCACTACAAGACACAACCCGTACCTCTGCCACCAAGAACAAGGCCCCCCTCCCCCGCTTGACCATCTCCGCGATCACCTTTAACCTCCCCCTAATAATACCGATTGACCTCAATACACGGTCAAAGACTCTTATCTACCTCCTTATACCCACATGCAAAAGAACACGGATGCCACAATATGACCCTTCACTCCCTCTGCCCACAGCCCAACTCAAAGCCTTCACGGACAGCACAATAGCAACTAGACAGCAACACAACAGCGTCAGGCCTTCTCCTCCTCGGGAGGGTCCCACCCAGAACCCACCCACCCCCACTCTAGAAGGGACGGGGTAGCGTCTCTCCCTGCTTGAAAGCAAGTTAGTTACTATAATACAGGGCTTTAATGAAATCCTAACCAACCTCACCACGTTCTGTAAGCCTTCCCAAAATTCCCACTGTACTCCCACTGTCTCCAACTCCACACACCAAGGGCTCCCCAAGGTTCCCATACCCAATTGGATCCCAACCCCGCTCTTGAGTCACTGAGACCCAAAAGAACTAGAGAGGCTATGCCCTTGAATGAAGCAATCATTCACAACAACAACATGTCCATGACCGAAATTGACACCTTTGAATGCCTAACCGTCAACATTAACACAAGCAACAAAAAAACACTACCATGTCATCTCTGATACCATCCCCCATGCAACACCACTACATTCACTGAACACCAGTCCGACCTGGTTGCCCACTGCTCACTCCGAGACACCAGCAACCTAATTCTGAATGATCTCAACCTACACTGGAATGATAAAAACAACTCACTAATCCAAGATCTGAATGAGCTATTACACAGCAACAACCTTACCCAACTCTGCTCAGATGAGATCCACAAAAAAGGAGCAATCCTAGATGCCATCATCGCCCAGCGTGACACAATCACAATAGACCGCATCCTGCCTGTTGACTGGTCTGACCATCACGTAATACTATTCCACATCACTCAACCAATCACATACCAACCTTCCATCCCAGACCACCCGAAATGGACGAGAAATCTAACACAGATCAACATGGTCGACCTTGAAGAAAAGATAAGCTTGCTCCTGCCTAACTCCCCAGATGGTCTCTCCACAACGGAACTCACCTCCCACTACAACACAATTATGACGTCCATCCTAGACCAACTAGCCACCCTGAAATAAAAAATAAAAATCATTCCATTCAGATCCTGGTTCAACACGGACATCAACGCTGAAAGGAATCAACTTAGAGCTACAGAACGACTATGGAAGAACAACCCTTCTACAAGCCTTCACGAACAACTCAAAGCAGCCCGAAGGAAATACAAAATACACATCAACAAAGAAAAATCCCCCTTTTTCTGCTACGCTCTGGACAATGTGAAAAACAGACCCAAAGAACTCTTTAACCTCATCAGGCAACAAACCTCCAAGCCCTCTGCAACCCTAGTCCAGGCCTTCAAAGACCTGTGTGACAACTTCGCCAACTTCTTCAATGACAAAATCACCACAATTGAGCTCTCACTAGACATCAACCTCAATCCCTGCTGCTATAGCCCAACCTCAGAGAATGAAACCAGCACACGAAAGCCTGGAAATCATTCAACTCCATACCTGAATCTGAGATTCTTAAACTGATCTCCTCCTCCAAACCCGCATCTCACGTCTTTGATCCTATACCCACTCAATTGACCAAATCCTGAAACTCTCCCTTGCCCCATTCTGGTGCAAGATCATAAACAGCTCCTTGAAAACTGGTATTATACCAGACTCCCTCAAAGTCGGTCAAGTCACGCCACTACTTAAAAAGTCAGGTCTTGAAACCAACGATCTGAACAACTTCAGACCTGTTTCCAATCTCCCCCTACTATCTAAAATCCTCGAAAAATGCGTTCTCCTACAACTGACTCAGCACATGGACAACATCAACCTGCTAGATCCCCACCAATTGGGCTTCAGAAAAGGCTGTAGCAGCGAGACTGCGATCCATAACATCGTGCATGACATCCACAAGTCTCTAGATACTGACCAATGCTGCCTACTCATCCTCCTGGACCTTTCGGCAGCCTTTGACACGGTTGATCACAATCTACTCATCAAGGTTCTCCAAGATAGTAGGTGCTGATGAGGTGGTCCTAAACTGGTTTGCCTCCTTCTTACACGACCGCTCCCAATGGAAAAAAATCCAAACCTTTACATCTGACCTACATCCCGTCAGCAGGGGTGTCCTGCAAGGCTCAGTGCTCTCCCCTCACTGTTCAACATATACATGGAACCTCTCCCACCCTACTCAAAAAAGCCAACATCCCCTTCCACCTATAGGCAGATGATAACAAGATCTACCTGGATACCTCCTCCATTGATAACATTCAGAGAATCAACAACACTCTTAGAGAAGTCCAACACTGGCTATCAATAAACTACCTCAAACTAAACCAAGACAAAACTGGAATCCTCCTTATCTCCAACAAAGAAGAAAACCTACAAATCGTGGAATGGCTAAAAGCAATCGATGCTCTCAATGGTAATCTCACCCTGGCTAACTCTTGGAATCACCCTAGACCCAAAACTGACCATGGCCAAACACATCAAGATCTCCGCAAAGAGTGCATTCCTCAATCTAAAGCTACTCAACAAAATAAAACCCTTCATTCCACCCAAGGACCTCAAGCAAGCCACCCTTCGCTGGTGCTATCTAGACTTGACTATGGGAATGCAGTCCTCACCGGTACAGCAAAATCCCACATAGCCCCCCTCAAAACAACTCTCAATGCAGCTGCCAGAATGGTCACCGGAGTTAAGAAATTCGATCACAAATCACCTGCACTCAGAGAACTAAAATGGCTCCTAGTCGAAATGTGTGCCAGCTTTAGAACTTCTTGTCTCACGCACAAAGCCTTGCACACTGGGAAACCTGAATACCTGGTCTCCAAACTCAAGAAAGCCGGTCAGACATGAAACCTTGAGAGCTCCAACAACCTACTACTCATCCCTATGAAAACACGTAAACAAAAAAACGCTGCACAATCATTTGCTGGAAACTCACCCAAATTCTGGAACTACATCTGAGCTGATATCAGGACTATCCCTTTCTTTGTAAAATTCAAAAGACTCCAAAAAGACCTATTCCTCAACCGTGCCTTCCCGAACCAAGAAACGCACAAGCCTGCACTCTGCAGCCCCCTGACAATGTTTCACCAAGACCTTCCTCTTCCCCTCTCTCCAATCCCTTCCTCGTTCCTTCCTCCCCGAATGAGGTTCAGCCCAAGACATTATGCACTCATCGAGGTTATCTAAGGACTTCCTTACCTCAATGTTGCACAGCATACCGAGCCTTATGAACCAATATGTATACCTATGCCTTTTTGTGTGATTCCTGCTTTGAATCTGCTGTATAGCGCTCTGATACCCTCGGGTCTGGCCAGCGCTATATAAAGCTCCTTAATAAATATATAAATAAATGTTGATGGGGGCTTCATGGGACCCCCAAGCCCCGGAGACCACCACCTCCCCGGGGCTTAAATTAATATAAAAAAGTGTGGGGTGGGCTACTTCCCCCATACTGCCCAGGACAACCACCTCCCCAGGGCATACACTAATTTAAATGCGGGAGTCTGTACCAGCCCCCAGGCCCCAGGGACTACCATCTACCCGGGGCTTTGAAAATGTAGGGAGTGGGGCTGTGCAGCCCTCCTCCTGGAGCCCTTGATGGCCCTGGGGACCGCCACCCACCAGGGCCGGCTCCTGCAATGTCCCGGGGTGCCCACCCCCGGGACATTGCTGTTCGATATAGCAAACACGGCTTTGCTTCGTTGAAACCTGCTCTCGCTTCAACGAAGCAAAGCAGAATTGCTTTGAGGAGGTGATAAGTAGTCATGGGGTGAAGGAGCCATTTCAGGAGGAGACGGTTTTGCTACATAGGAATGCCAGAGACAGTTGGAAGGGTCATAAACAATCTTCAATAGAAGGAGAAGACAGGCAGGAGAAATAAGTTTCATTTACACCACTACTCTTTGACCTGAGCAGGCAGGCTTAAGGAAAGAATGTACAGATGCCAGGGGAGGGAGAATATGGAGATGAGCAGTCCTGGAAGTTGATTTAGACAGCTCTTGTATCTCTCCTGAGACTTCAGCCATATTGCATTTTAGAGAAAAGTGCTTTCTGGGAGACCATTGTGCACACTTAGGAGGAAATGGTTATGCTCTGTGGTGTTGTCCTGCACCTCATTGGACAGGAGTGCCATCCTGCCTGAGCCCAGAGAACACTGATAAGTAGAAGTTGCCGTGCCTCTCAGATCTGAAGCTTGATACTACAGAAGAAGAAAGGTCCATGCTAGAAGTTTGATTTTCATCAACCAGGCCTTGCACTCTGACTGACTGTGCCTGCTGCTCAATCTGGAACTGCTACCCTGTGGAACAGACCTGCTTCAAGAGGACTAAAGAGTGGACTCCCTGCAAGCTGCAGGTTAACATAGCTCACCTGGAGTACTACAAATAGATTTGTAAGAGTTTTGTCCAAGTCGACTGTGGGAATAGAAGTCTCAAACTTTCAAGGATCATCTTGGAGCTTCCAGAACCTTGGAGAAAGTTGTGAACACTTTGGGACCCTCAAAGGAACTTCAGAAAGAAGTTTCAGAAGCTTGGAGCAAATTTGGCAAAAAACTCCATGAGTGCACGGGCTCGACCTGGTCAGCCAAGCACTTGACCCTCAACCGCTAGCTGGTCTGTCCTTTAGGTGCATCCCAGTGAAAAGCTCTGTAGGTCCGACTTCCAGAGTATGACCATGAGCTGGTTGAAACCCAAGCCGGCAAACCCTCACCGAATCTGGTCTGGTGAAGAGCATTGAGGGACCCCAGGACAAAAAGCTCCATAAAAGATTCTATGTCTAAATGTAGAAAAGGTGACTGAGACCAGCTGCGAGTCAAGCCGCCCACCTTCAACTGCGAGCTGTCCTGGATCTCAGATTCGTCCCGCAGAAAAGCTCCAGAGGTCTGACTTCCATAAGATTCACCAGAGCACGTCACAATTCAAGCTGGCGAACCCTCACTGAATCTGGACTGGCTGAGAGCTTCGAGGGATTTCAGGAAGAAAAGCTCCAGAAAAGTTTCTAAGTCAGAAGGTAAAAACTTTGACTGAGGCCTACAGAGAGGGTTAGCCATGCTGGGCTCAATCACAGTTGGCCTGAAACTATGACTTTGCCTCGTCTGCCACGATCACATGTCCCAATAGGCGCCATAGGTTTCTATGTGCTATATAGTGCTAAATCTCTTCTCATTTTCATAGGGTTTTTGAGCACAATCACAGCCCAAACTGTGGGACGGAAATACACCAAAACCCCAAAAAACAATACCCACTCGAAACCTTACAAATTCCCTTGCCTTCCAAAAAGCCATACACACTCTAACACCTACAAATTTCCTTGCAACCCAATAATCCAAACCCACCATAAACCCTAAAAATTCCCTTACCACCCAAAAGCCATACCCACCCTAAACCCTAAAATTTCCCTTGCCAACCAAGCACCCATACCAAACCTAAGCCCTAAAGTTCCATTCCCACTCATACCCACACTAAAACAAAAGCTAGCGCTTGGTCCAGAAAGAGTGCTTTTTGTTATTTGGTGTAAATCTGTTCAGTAATCAGTTATTAAAAGAAAACCAAATTAGTATATATGGGTCATAGCCCCTCTGCGAATTGGCCTAATGTAGTACCAAGATCTGATTAGCTGCCAACACCTCAACCATGAAGTGTTGGCAGCCATCTTGGAACACAGATTCAGCTGTGTCCCAAACAAAAACATAAAAAAATAACTTTGAGGGGTCAGGTAAGGAATATCCTGATTCCCTAGCTCTTGTGCTAGGTTCCCCCAGGGACCCTGACAGGGCCAAAAAAGCATGTTGTTAATTATTGCAGTGAAAATCATGATGGATTCATGTATTTGTGACAAACATTTTTTGAAAAATTAAGCACGGGCTCCCTTGCTTGTTTTAAAAAAATAACCTCGTGGGTCAGGTCCTGGGCATGCACATAGATAAAAAAAAGATAAAGGAGGGGGTTCACGGAACCCTTGGGATGTAATGTAGTTAAAGAGGTGGGCAATGGGGACCGCCTTCCATTGGGCTCTATGAGACCTCCATCTCCTTAGGGACTTCATTTAAAACAAAGTTATGGGACTGCATAGACATCACCTCCTGCGGCTTACATATGCCCTGGGGACTATCACTTCTCCGGGGCTAAATAAATACTAACGGGGGCCCAGTCGAGCACCACCTCCTTGGGGCCAAATACATATTAAGGATTGGGAAGGGGCCCCATGGGACCGCCACGTGCTATTTTAAGGAGGAGGGCTTCATGCCCCCCTCCTGGAGCGATTTATGGCCCTGGGAACCATAACTCCTCAGAGACGGCTCCTTCTATGGCCTGAGGTGCCCACCCTCGGTAGATAGCAGTTTGCTTTTGCTTGGTGGGAGCTGGGACTGTTCCCATCAAATGAGAGCAAACACAAACTTTGCTCCCAGTAAGCTTTCATATGGGCAGGGAAACAGATGAAAGAATTGCTCCCACACAGAGGGAGCTGCATATTTAGTGGCTCTCTGCATGGAGGAACAATGCTAGTACCCGCAGGAGGTTGTGAGCTGGCTGGGACTGCAGGGGCATTAGGGCTCCCCCTGTGATCTCCATCAAGGCACATTGGGTGCCCTAGAAGGGGCCAGGGTACAAAGGTAGATGTGGCTGGGCCCAGGGATTGGGGTCCCTAGGGCCAAAAATAGCCCCCATCTCTCATTGTTAGGGGTAGGCAGAATTTGCGTAGCCGTGCTATGCAAAGCTCTGCAAAACGGTAAAAAATCTCCGCGAGCACGTAGAAATTCAGCGAACACGCATTTTGAGAACACCAACAAGTAAAAAAATTCCGTGAAGCCACAGAACGCAGAATTTTGGGCAATTCTGCGTTCTCCGCGGAACGCGGAACACGAAATTACCCAAATTCCGTGAGCAGAATGGAATTTACCGCCCAAGCCTTCTCATTGTGCAAAAAGGCAAAACAAAGGGCAGAAAAGGCAAAACAGAGCAGAAGATGACAGAACACAGGGCGGAAAAATTAGCAGAGGAGGCAAAATAGAGGGCAGAAAAATGAGCAGATAAGACAAAATGGAACATAGGAAAGTTAGCTGAAGAGGCAAAACGAAGGGTAGAAAAATGAGCAGGAAAAGCAAAACAAAGGGCAGAAAAATTTGCAGAAAGAGGCAAAACAGAGGGTAAAAAATGAGGAGAGGAGGCACAAACAGAGGTCAGCAGGTAGACAGGCTGTAGAGGGTAGTGGACTGCAGGCAAGCTGGACAGGAGAACTGTCACTGGGTGAGCTGGCCTGTGGACCTCCTTAATTTCTACAGAAATTAATCCTCAATGGGAAACACTTACATATATAAACATAGGAGGTTCCCCAATTGAAGCTCCACTTCTATAAAGGGCAAATGATCTTGACCTGCTAGGCTTGACAGAGGCAAAGCAGTGTTTTCCATTTGCAATTCTGCATTGAAAGATGATCTGAAATGCTTCATGAAGGTGAATGCATTGTGATCTATTGGAGCACACTTTATAGTGACTATGATGAGTGGGTTCTTTTTTGTCCTTAACTGGTTAGTCCATGGTTCTCACTTTAAATGACCACAAGCATACAAATGCGCAAAATCACCTGAAGCTCAACCAGTTTGACCCACCCCATCCACCTTAGTAGTCTGCAATGGTCTTCTCCCCTTTTGCCTGGATGATGGGCAGCTTACCATAAGGCTTTCCAGTGCTTTTTAGTGCCACTTGAGGATGAATACTTGATGCTGAGGAATATGAGGAAATTTCCACCAAACAAAGAAGCACTTACTTCAGATAGGTAAGAAGAAGGAGCCTTGTTTGGAGATGAAGACTTTTATTATCACACATTTCTGGATAAAGACACATAAGGAACAATCACATCGCCAAAACGCACACAAGGTCACTGATGACATTTCCTCATCATCCATTACGCAGCTATAGTGTAAAATATGTACTAGACATTTTCCCAAGGAGGTATCACTTAGTAATTAACTAGTAGAAAGTAGTCCACTTAGGTAGATAATTTGTGCAAAACTGTGTACTCTTTTTAGATAAAGGAGCATGTGCTGTTCCAATGTGTCCCAGTCACTGACATAGCTATTGACCCACCCATATAGATACTTCAATATCCACTCACACACTCTAGCACTCATATACCCACTGACAGACCCACTCAGACACTCATGTACCCCCTCATAGACCCACTCAAACACTCACACACCCACTCACAGACCCAGTCATCCACCCTATCACAGACCCTCTCACATATATTCATAGACCCACTCAGACATTCATATACCTACTCACAGATGTACTCAGACACTCTCATACCCTCTCACAAACCCACTCAGGCACTTGTGCACCCAATCACAGAACCACTCAGTCACTCTCACAGACACTTCAGACCACTCATGTACCCACTCATAGACCCACTCAGGCACATAGCCCAACTCACATAACTACTCACTCATGCACCCACTTACAGAACTACTCATACTCTCATACATCCACTCACAGACCTGCTCAGAGACTCACGTACTGATTCACAGACCTACTCAATGACTCACACACACTCACAAACCCACTCAAGGACTCCCACACACAGCCCCACACAGACATTAATGCACTCACTCACAGACTGACTTACGCACTCATGGAGGCATTCACAAACCCATTCAGACACTCTCATACCCTCTCAGACCCGCTCAGGCATTCACTCAGACACTCACACACCCACTCACAAACCCAGCGAGACACCTATGCAACCACTCCTATACCAACTTAGATTCTCACACACCCACTGCGATACTCACTCACTCACATATTCCCTCTCATAGATTACAGCTAGAAAATAAAATTTAAAAAGAACTTAGAAATTCACATAAAAAACAAAGGTTACAGGGACATTATAGTTAGTAAATAACTTAAACAAAACCTCACAAATTCACTGAAAGAAATAACGGTTACAGGGACTGTGAGAAGCTGGCCTGGTATACGATGTCCACCATGGAAGGTGGCACCTTGCACCAGTCCAGATAACATTTTTGGTGATTTAAGAGGTCTTAGACAACCACAGAAAGCTCTCTAAGGAGTAGCTGTGGAGAGCAGCCTTCAGGTTTAGTCTTGAAGGAGTGTAAAGCAGCTTGTTTTACCAGAATGCAATCTTATAGTATAGAATAAATGAAAAAAGAACCATCCAAAGTATTTATAAAAATATGTATTTATTATATAACACTTTCTAGTATGTTACAGTATCTCCCACATGGAGATAGACACAAAGCACTTGGGGGCATATTATCAAGGAGGGCGTTAAAATTATCGCCGGTTTAGCAGGAGAAAACCGGCGCTAAAGTGGCGATAATGGGCTTGATAATATGCCCTGGAGAATTCCAGTAGAAGCCCATGTTCACACCAGAATATGGACTTCTATTGAAATTCTCAAGGGCATATTATCAAGCCCATTATCGCCGCTTTAGCAGCAGTTTTCTGCCGCTAAACCGGCGGTAATTTTTTTAACTCTGTCCTTGATAATACGCCCCACAGTACTTTATCAAAGAAATTTCACTAATACACTGTGGGCCCCATGGAAGACCAAACCATATACAAAGAAAGTGATATAAGAAACACGACTCGAGTCAGGACAATGTCAAGAGGACGTAGAAACACTGGAAACCCAAGGAACCACCCAAGATAAGTAGATAGGGACCCCACTGAGGACACGTGCAGTGTCGTAAAGACTGTGGGCTCCGTACAACTCTGTGTGTAAGATGTGGTTGGATTTTTAAAGATTAAGGACCCTTCCCAGTGGACCCTGAAGAAATTCAGTGGTATACAGAAGGTTTGATAACCATCCCACCCGTGGATACCCTAGTACCCACGTTACCTCTACCAGGGAAGCCGGGTGCATAAGGGTGAAGTGGTGTCGAAAACCCCCTTCAAACCCAATGGAGGACTTCAGAAAGTGCCTCTGCTGGAAGAGGAGAAAGTGTCCATGAAAATCCCAATGTGGATTCTTGTTGAGAAGTACCAGAAAGCAGAGGGGACAGAGTCTGGGTCTTACTGTTCTGTTTTTAAAAATCACTTGAGTGTCACGTTATCTGTATTTTTAAAACTAAAGCCTTTCGCGCTGCGGAGCATAGCGCAGACGCGAGACACTTGCCTGAAAACAGCTGACGACATCAGCTACGGAGGCCACGCCCCCTCGAGGCCACGCCCCCCTCCCACAGTATAAAGAGGCGCTAAATACTAGCGTCCTCCCCATACCGGTACTCCTGAGGCGGAAGCCGGGATTGCTGTCACTTTTCTTGTACTTACTGTTCTGTTTTTAAAAATCACTTGAGTGTCACGTTATCTGTATTTTTAAAACTAAAGCCTTTCGCGCTGCGGAGCATAGAGCAGACGCGAGACACTTGCCTGAAAACAGCTGACGACATCAGCTACGGAGGCCACGCCCCCTCGAGGCCACGCCCCCCTCCCACGGTATAAAGAGGCGCTGCATACTAGCGTCCTCCCCATACCGATACTCCTGAGGCGGAAGCCGGGATTGCTGTCACTTTTCTTGTACTTACTGTTCTGTTTTTAAAAATCACTTGAGTGTCACGTTATCTGTATTTTTAAAACTAAAGCCTTTCGCGCTGCAGAGCATAGCGCAGACGCGAGACACTTGCCTGAAAACAGCTGACGACATCAGCTATGGAGGCCACGCCCCCTCGAGGCCACGCCCCCTCCCACTCCTTCCCTTCTATAAAGTATGTGCATTTGGAGGAAGCGCAGCGGACGAGCGCAGCGGGAGCGCCGTTTGCGCGCCGAAGGCACGCCTAAGGCAAGCCCGTCTGCGCCTGTCATCGCCAGACCATCGCCTCTCGCCAGTCCCCCTGCACAAATCATTCATCATAGAACACAGTACGATAGGGAGCCTCTTATCGCACTCAACCCTGCCGCAAGATGCGACAAGCTTGGAGGCTGTCTCGGCCAATCAGGTCTGTATTGCAATTCCTGTAGATTCTCGACACCTACACCTGGTCTAGCTAGACATAGAACTACTGCGCCTAAGTACTCTTCCCTCACAGTTCTCCAACTTAATGTCAGATCCCTTGTGAAACACCACGCTGAAGTGTTCACCCTTATAACAGACGAAAGCCCAAATATTATGTTTCTATGCGAAACCTGGCTCCATGATGAACAAACCAGCATCCAGAACCTCTCGCTGCCCGAGGGCTTCTCTATGAAAACCATAAATAGAGACTCTAGGGGTGGTGGGATAGCTGTCATCTACCGAACTACATATATCTGCTCCTTCACAAAGGAAGTTATCTGGGGTTGCCAAAGCGCACGGTTTAAGATCTCCACCAGTCCGCAGTTTACCCTCTCTGGACTCTATATCTACCGTCCCCCCGGCTCTACCCCTAGGTTCATTGAAGAACTTCTAGACGTAGCTCACACTCTAGTGGTGTCTTCCCCCAACTTCACCATTCTGGGAGACCTCAATCTCCACTTCGACTCCATGTCTGATCCAACCATAAAGAACCTACGGGCGGACCTTACTGCCCTTCAGCTAAACCCACTTATCCACACCCCCACTCATTCTGCTGGGCACTTATTAGACCCTGTCTTCTCCAACCTCTTAGAGGCCACGGCTGACCGCCCCAAACCCATGGGCTGGACCGACCATTTCCTTATTAGATTCTCCTTGATGGTCAGAGACCCGCTCACGAAAAACACTTCCAGTTCTTGCTATAAGAGGCCTTGGCACAAACTTTCATCTATTGATCTCACTAATAATCTAGGCGACTTCCACTTTAACTCTGAGAACAGAGATATAAATACAGCCTATGCTGCTTTCCATGAGTGGATCACCTCAGGACTTGACACCCTAATCCCAGCAAAATGGACCAAAACCCGTAGCACCCCTTCTAACCCATGGTACAATGAGAATCTAAAAACCCTGCGGAAAGACTGCAAAAGAGCTGAACGCTGTTGGAGGAAAAAGTATAAGGATACGGATAAAGCCCTCTACATGTCAAAGTTAAGGTCGTACCACAAGGCGGTACGTACCACCCGTGCATCCTTTTATGCTAAGGAAATCAGCTTAAGTGCAAACCCCTCCAAAACCATCTTTAAGCTAGTACAAAAACTCCAAAACAACTCTAACCCAGCTCCATGCATTACCTCCTCAAAACAATATGACGACCTCGCTACTTTCTTTATAGAAAAAGTGAGGAAAATCTACAACGCCTTTCCACAGGATCTTTTGGAACTCCCCAACCCTCGTAAACTCTCGCCCAACAACCCCAGTTTGCCACTTATACCTAGTATAACCCATGACGATCTAGCCAAGCTATGCACACAGGTTAAGTCCGGCTCTCCTACAGATCCTATGAGACCAGCCAAATTCCTAGAATCCCTGGATTTCTTCCTCCCCCCCCTGGCCACCCTACTCAACCTCTCCTTCTCCTCGGCGGTGGTTCCTACATGCTGGAAGCAGGCATGGGTCTCCCCGATTATCAAAAAGCCCACGCTAGACCCCTCAAAGCCAGAAAATTTTAGACCAATTTTGCTGCTTCCATGGGCTTCGAAATTGGCAGAAGCCCATGCGAACAAAGTACTGTCCAACTATATGGCTCAAAATCTAATCCTGGACCCCTCACAGAATGGCTTCAGGCCAGGATTCAGTACTGAGTCCGCCCTGCTGACTACCATTGAACACCTCCGGAACATTCTGGATGCCGGTCAAAGTGCTGCGCTGATTTTACTTGACCTCAGCGCGGCCTTTGATACGGTCTCCCACACTCTTTTACTAAAACGTCTCGAGGCTATAGGGATCAGTAATCTGGCCCTTGAGTGGTTTCGGTCTTTCCTGAAGGATAGATCCTTCCGGGTCTCAGCCCCCCCATTTGTCTCTCAGCCTCACTCCATAGAGCAAGGAGTCCCTCAGGTGTCGGCGCTTAGCCCTTCCCTTTTTAATCTCTATGTCCAGCCTCTCGCTGAAGTGGCAAAAGAGTGGGACCTCACGCTAGTGTCGTACGCTGATGACACGCAGCTGGTCATCTCTCTAACTGAAGGCCCCTCAATCTCAGCTGCGAAATTTAAGAATGGCTTAGCTGCAGTCGCGCAGTGGATGACACACAACTACCTACAGCTGAACACTGGAAAAACAGAGGTGCTGCTCCTAGGAAAAAATCCCTGTTACTGGAGTGAACACTGGTGGCCGTCCCTACTTGGCCCCATTCCTTCCCCCAAAAATGTGGTGAAAAATCTTGGTGTCTGGATGGACTCCTCCCTCAATTTCCAGTCCCACACCAAGAAAGTGGCTGCTACCTGTGTGGGCCTGCTGCGGAGCCTTCATCCGATACTTGTTTTTTTTTACCCCAGTACGCGCCAACTGATAGTACAATCTATCCTCTTGGCTCGACTGGATTATGTCAATGTCCTATTCTTAGGCATCAACAAAGCAGAGATGGCTCGGCTACGACGGGTACAAAATTCAGCAGCCAGGGCTGTGGTAGGCCTCCCTCGCAGATGCTCTGCCAGAAACACCATCAAGAAGCTACACTGGCTGCGTGTTGAAGCCCGAGTTCAATTCAAGGCTCTCACCACTGCCTTTAAAATTCTTAGATCTGACTGTCCGGGACTCCTACGCCCTCTCCTGGTACCTTACACCCCCCAGCGCGCCTTAAGCTCCCTAGGACAACACCTGGTGGTTGTCCCTCTCACAAGGCTCAGCAGAATGGGTGGCCGCTCTTTCAAAGTTTTGGGGGCGAAGCTTTGGAATTCCTTACCACCCCACATTCGCTCTATGACCAACTTGTTGGCCTTTCGTAAGGCAATTAAAACTCTTCTGTTTTCCCTGACTTAATTTTTCTGCAGTCCCTTTCCCTCCCTCCCCTCAGGTATCTGTTATGGTTTAGCGCCGGGACGCCTCGTTGCTGGGGCAGCTGTTTTGCGCTTAATAAAATATTAACATAACATAACATAACTTAGGAGTGACCAGGAGCTTGGAAGATGAATGCCTGCCAATGTCAGGTCCTTAAGGGAAGATGATGAGGACCATGACTCTGCGCCTGTATGGACCAGGCGATTCTGAGGATGACCAAGAGCTGTATACGAACTGTCCCAAGAAGGTTGACGAGTGCTGAGGGATCGGGGTATGGAGGGAGCACCAGCAAGCCTTGGCAAGTGCAGCTCATGCAGGGAGGCTAGAAAGTACACGGTGAAGACCAGCAAGGTCCACGAGACTCACCACAAGCAGGAGAGTCAGGGCAGGCCCCGAGCAATCAAGGAAGTCTGAAGAAAACAAAGGGGACTCTCAAATGGACCCAAATTCCGGAGGCACTGGAGTCGTGAGAGAACCTCAAGCAGCTCACCAAGTGGCTTTAGATTCTGATCACAGGAGATGCTTCAGGTTGGGGCCACTTGAAGCCTGAAGATCTTCTTGCAAAGAGACCGACAAGCCTTTCCAACTGCAAGTTGAATGCAGTACCCAGGTGTTTGGTTATTGCAACCACCACAATAACTACTGGCCTTAAACTTGTTAAGAGGGTCGAACAGGCCTTGGGGCTGAGGAAAACTACCACTTGTGTCGCAGAGCCCACGGAGTCCGGAGGAGCTTGGGATCTGCAGACTGGTCGACTTAGTTGCAGTGCATGTGAATGCAGGGGAGTGACTCCTTCACTTCAAGGGAGATTACTTTGGTTGTAATTGATGCTTCACAGGCCTTGGAAGGTTCCTGTATGATGCATACGCACAGATGATGCAGCAGACGGGAAGGGAGACGAAGTCAGGCGCAAACGAACTCTAGCGAAGTCCAGAGTGCCCAGATGGTAGAAGTGCAGTGATATCTGTTCTGAATCTTATCCCACAATGAATCTAGGGGCCTACACCCAGGTAAGCCCTTAAGTACCCTAAGGAAAGGGCTGGGACAATTCAGGGGATACTCCCATGGGAGGGTCTGGACAGGGGGAAGTTTACTCCCATGTCCTTTGTCCAGTTTCGCAACACAGTGGGAGCCAATGGCTCCCAGGATTGGTTTGAACTGGACTAGGCACAGGGATACCATATGTGCCCCTCATGCAGAGTTTCAGGTGCTGGCAAGCACACCCACCCAGCCCTAATACACTAAATCCTGTCTGGGGGGTGGTCACACCTCCCTGTGACAGGATGCCTGTTGTTCCACAGTCCTCTGCTCGAGCTTGGCTCAGCAGTAGGAGGGCAGAAATGTGCTTCTGGTCGGCAGGCTGGTACCAGGAATACTGAGAGCTGAACGGAGTGCTCTTCTATTGCTTGAAATCCTACCTCCACACTGTTTATGGTGTGGGGTATGATTCCAACATGTTTGATACCAAACATGATAGGATTCATAGCAGATAGTTTCGAGATGGTCATTGCGTAATTACTTGGTGCCCCTCTAAATAGTATATGGCTAATTCACTGACAACCCGGGAGAATGAGCTCCGTAGGCTGTAGGGGTTTCCTGCTCATGCAGGGACACCCTCTCACTTAGAACCAAGCACCCTTCTCTCAGGGATGTAAACCTGTAAACCTATATCTTTATTAAGTGGTGCTAGCACCAACTTACACAGGTTGCAATGGCAGGCCTGTAGTTCCATTTTGATTGGTCTCCCATGGGTGGCATAATACACGCTTCAGCCCATGGGGAACCTCTGGCGTACCTATGCCCTGGGTGCATGGGTACCATATACTAGGGACTGACAAAGGTACCCCAGTATCCAATCTGGGAAGTACTGAACTTACCAATGTAGGGGGAAAGCAGATAGACTGGGGTCCTGATTAGCAGGGTCCCAGTCAGACTAGTCAAAAACAGCATCACATCAAGTAAAAAGTGGGGGTAATCATAAAAAGCAGGTCCTACTTTCCTACGGAGATGTTATAGGTAGCCTCAGATTTCACTCATAAAAAACCTGGGGAGGAAGTCTGATCTAACTATAACTTATGTTCCCACAAACATTGCCTATGACTTCACATATTACACCACTCATGACGTGGTTAGTGACATCACTGATGACATCTCAAATAATATCACTGACGACATCACTGATGACATCATCCAGTGAGTGTAAGTATTTTCTAAGATTTTATGATGAGTAAACATATATAATAAGCTAGTACATAAGTTAAATTAATATACTAGATGTACTACTAATGAGTACTACTTCTTCAAACATATATTATGTGGGTGGCTGTGTGACTGTGTGCATCCTTGTGTGAGTGCATGTCTGAATCCCTGTTTGGGTGTGTGAGTGGCTGTGTGCATGTATAAGGGGGGGTGTGAGTAGCTTTGTGGGTGAGTAAGTGGCTCTGGAAGTGGCTGGATTGGTGAGTGAGTGGCTGTTTCGGCGGGTGAGTGACTGTATTGGTGAGTGGTTGAGCATCTGAATGACCTTATGAGCGAGTGACTAGGTATGTAAGTGGCTGTGAGGGTGAGTGAGAGTCTGTTTGAGTTGGTGTTTGGTTAAATGAGTTATGTGAGTAGCAGTATTAGAGAGTGTAAGTCTTTAATTATGGCTGTAGGGGTGGGTGATGTGTGAGTGCTTGTATGGATTTGGAAATGGGTATGCTAGTGGTTGTGTGGGTGTGTGAGTGAGCATGTGAGTGTTTATAGTGGTGAGTGAGTGGATGTGTTGAGAGACTGCATGGGTGAGTGTATGGCTGTGTGAGTGGCTATATGAGTGTGTGACTGGTTATATGAGTGCTGTATGGAAGAGTGAGTGGTTTTGTGAGTGGCTGTATGAAGAGTCAGTGGATGTGTAAATGGTTCTATGGATTAGATAGTGATAATGTGACTAATTCTATGGGTCTGTGAATGGGTATGTGAGTGGTTGTGTGAGTGTGTAAACGGGTGTATAAGGGATTATATAGGGTATGAGTGGGTGTACGAGTGTTTCTGTGGTTTATGTCATGATTGATGTCATTTTAGATGTCATGAGTGATGTAATAAGTGAGTTTGTAAGCAGTGAATGTCAAGAGCATAAGATATAGTTGGCTCAGGTAACTAAAACTGCTGAATTTCTATGGTTTGTATGAGCAAAATCTGAATCTAACTATTGAATCCCTGTAACTTTGGTTTTTTTTCAGTGAATTTCTAATGTTTTTTTAAATTCTATTTCCTAACTATAAAATCCCTGAAACTGTAGTTTTTTTTTGTGTATTTCTATGTTTTTTTTAATTGTATTTCCTAACTATAATGTCTCAGTGAATTATAGAGTTTTTACAATTTTATTTCATAACTGTAACCTTAAACTTTGAGAGAGGGTATGTGAGTGGCTGTATAGGTCAATGACTGGGAGTTTAAGTGTTTGTATGGGTCAGTGAGTGAGTGTGTGAGTGGTGTTAGGGTCTGTGAGTGGGTGTGTGAGTGGCTATATGGGCCCCTGAGTGGGTGTATGAGTGGCTATATGGGTTTGTGAGTAGATGCATGAGTGGCTCTATGGGTCAGTTAGCGGGTGTGTGAGTGCTTGTATGGGCCTGTGAGTGGGTATGTGAGTGGTTATATGGGTGCTTGAATGGGTGTGTGAGTAGTTGTATGTGTGTGAGTAGGTTTGTGAGTAGCTGAATAGAGAGTGGGTATAAGAGTGGCTGTATGACTCTGTGCAGTGGGTGAATAAAGGAAGCAGGGCCTCCAATGAGCTCTCAGCAATCCTGCTGTGTGGGAGTTACTGGTGGTAACAGTGGCCTCAATGATCCTCAGAATCCAAGGGGACGTTTCCCCAACTAGTGGTGCACCAAGAGGTATATTGGCAGAGTGCTGGACAAAGGGGGAAGAGCCTCCAATGACCTGTTAGCAATCCTGCTGTGTGGGACTTACTGGTGGTAACAGGAGGTGCTCTTGGCCCTCAAGGACCCTCAGCATCCAAACAGATTTCATCTGCAACCAGTAGTGCATCAGAAAGCATATTTGCAGAGTGGTGGAGTAAGGGGGGCAGTTTTCCTACAAGCTCTCAGCAATCCCACTGTGAAGGACTTGCTGGTGGCCAAAGGAGGGGTTCTTGGCACCAACGATCATCAGCATTCACGGAAACTTCTTCTTCCAACAGGTAGTGCGCAATGAGGCTTGTTTGCAGAGTGCTGGACAAAGGAGATGGGGCCTTTGATGAGCTTCAGCAATCCTGCTGTGTGGGACTTACTGGTGGTAACAGGAGGTGCTCTTGGCCCTCAAGGACCCTCAGCATCCAAACAGATTTCATCTGCAACCAGTAGTGCATCAGAAAGCATATTTGCAGAGTGGTGGAGTAAGGGGGGCAGTTTTCCTACAAGCTCTCAGCAATCCCACTGTGAAGGACTTGCTGGTGGCCAAAGGAGGGGTTCTTGGCACCAACGATCATCAGCATTCACGGAAACTTCTTCTTCCAACAGGTAGTGCGCAATGAGGCTTGTTTGCAGAGTGCTGGACAAAGGAGATGGGGCCTTTGATGAGCTTCAGCAATCCTGCTGTGTGGGACTTACTGGTGGAAACAGAAGTTTGTTTGGGCCCCCCAAGACCCTCAGCAATCAAGGGGACTTCATAGCCAACCCGTAGTGTGCCAGGAGGTACACCTCAGAGTGGTGGAGAAAGTGGGTGGGGCATCCAACCTTCTCTCAGCAATCTCACTATGTGGGACTTACTGGTGGCAACAGGAAGGCTTCTTGGACCCCAACAATCCTCAGCATCCAAGTGAACTACATTCCTCAACCAGTAGTGGCCATAAGTCTTGTTTGCAGAGTGCTGTACAAAGGGGGCTGGGCCTCCAATTAAATTCCAGCAATCCTGCTGTGTGGGACATACTGGTGGTAACAGGAGGGGTTTTTGGCACTGAAGGGCCCTCAGCATCCAAGGGACTTAATCCCCCAACCAGTTGTGCACCAGGGGGTGCTTTTGCAGGCAGAGTGGTGGAGAAAGGGGGCTGGGGCTCTGACAAAATTTCATGAATCTCCTGTATGGGGCTTACTGGAGGTGTTCTTGGCACCCAAGGACGATAAGCATCCAAGGGGACTTCATCCCCAACCAGTAGGGCGCCAAGAGGCACATTTGCAGAGTGGTTGACAAAGGGGGCATGGCCTCCGATAAGCTCTCAGCAATCCTGCTGTGAGGAAGTTATTAGAGGTAACAGGAGGGGTTCTTGGCCCCCACGGGGCTTTCAGTATCCAAGGGGACTTCATCCCCCAACCAGCAGTGTGTCAGGAGGTACGTTTGCAGAGTGGTGGAGAAAGGGGGTGAGGCCTCCAATCAGCTCTCATCAATCCCATTGTGCTGGACTTACTGGAGGTAATAGGAGGGGCTCTAGGCCACAAGGACCCTAAGTATCCAAGTGTACTTCATCCCCCAACCATTATGAACCAGGAGGCACATTTGCAGAGTGGTGGAGAAAGGAAGAGGAGCCTTCGATGAGCTCTCAGCCATCCCGCTGTGTGGGACTTAATGGTAGTAAAGGGAGGGGTTCTTGGCCCCCAAGTGCACTCAGCATCCAAGTGAACTTCATCCTTCAACCAGTAGTGCACAAGGAGGAGCATTTGCAGAGTAGTGGAGACAGGGGTCCGGGCCTCTGACAAGCTCTCAGCAATCCCGCTGTGTGGGACTTACTGGTAGTAACAGGTTGAACCCCCCTTTTGCATGTTTTTTATTATCTGACCCCGAGGATGTGGTAGTCCCCGGGTGAGGGGTCCGCGTGGCCCCCACACTCTTTTGCTTAAAACCCAAGGGTGGTGATTGTACCTCAGGCTCAAAAAGCCCATGATGGAGGTCCACACACCCCCCATTTTATAAATTAAGCCCCACAGAGATGGTGGTCCCCGGGGCTTAAAGAGCCTTAGGAAGAGTCACTTTGAGCCCTCATCCTTTTTTTAACAAGTGCCTCTGGGAATGGGCGCGACCCAGGAGCTCATTTCAAAACAAGCGCGGGAGCATACACTTGTTTTTTTTTATTTTCACCTTATCCATGGAATCAAATTAGAATATGTTGCTAAAGTGTAATATAAAAGCAAACATTCAATAACCACCAGCGCTTTCAGAATTCATAACTATATCATCAATTCTAACCATCACACTTGATACATCACCATCTAAATTACTTTATAAAAACATGCATGAGTGTATGAATGTATGAGTGGGATCTTTGACTGGGTGCATGACTGTGCCAGTGGATGTCTGAGTGGGTGTATCGGTGTCTGATTGAGTCCCTAAGTGGGTGTATACGTCTGTGAGTGGTTCTCTAAGTGGGTGCATGAGTGCCTGAGTATGTCTGTGAGTGCATGCATGAGTGTCTGTATGGGTCTTTGACTGAGTGCCTGAGTTGTTTGATTGGATTTGTGCCTAGGTACATAAGTCTCTCAGTGGGTGTGTGAGTGTCTGAGTGGATCTGTGAGTGGATGCATGAGGCTCTGATTGAGACTAGGAGTATGAGTCTCTAAATGAGTCTGTGAATGGATGCCTCAGATGTCAGAGTACGTCAGTGGGTGGGTATGTGAGTCTCTGAGTGAGTCTTTGAGTGGGTGCATAAGTATCTGAGTGGGTTTGTGAATGAGTGTGTGAGTGTATCACTGGGTGTGTGAGTAGGAGCATCAGTGTCTGAGTGATCTCTCAATGGATGTCTGAGCCTGTGACTGAGCTGTGAGTGTAGGCATGAGTCTCAGAATGGGTATGTAACTCAGTCTGTGAGTATTACGAGTGGGGAAAAAAGGCCTTACTTAAGACATAACCACTGATAAGGGGTCCTGAGCCAGTATGTGAGTGTCTAAGTAAAACTGACGCTGGGTGTATAAACATGTTTTATTTAAATTTCTCTCAGTGATATTCATTGATTTGTTGCAATTTTAAATGGGGGAGAATGCTGACGGTCACAGCAAATTCACGAATCTTGTGAGTGGGATTTGCTTTTTGACATATTGTACTCATAGGTGGTTCCTCAAACACCCATGTATTCCTCTAATGGGGTCAGGGCACATTCAACCTGACCCCTTATCCCACTTTCTGCCATTTGGTTTCAGCCCCAGGGACTGATGCAATGTGGTAAAATGGAAACCGCAACTCTCTGCTCATGTTGTGACAAGCCAATCACGGCACTCCCAATGGGGCACGCATTTGTGATTCATTGCAAAATCATTGCAAATTAGTCACAAGTGCAGATAAACAAATTTGGTTTTCCTTACATTTCTCAACAACTACTGAACAGATTCACACCAGATAACTTAAAGCGTGAGCTGAAAACCAAAATCTGCCTTCCTGCCAAACTCGGTGTAATTCTGTCCAGTGGTTCGGGTTACATGTGTGTCTAAATGTCCTAAGGGAATTAACACCGGAAATGCAGTATTTTTAACACTACAATTTTCATGGCCCCCCGCTTGACGGATCACCCCAAAACTTTGCATGCAGAGCAAAATTTAGTGGAGCACTATTTTCGATAAATTTTGTGAAGATTCATCCAACAACGCCAAAGTTATAGGCAAGTAAAAAAATGCTATTCCAACGGTGACTGCATAAAATGATTCTACTTACCTGTAAAATACTTACATTTTCATGGTAAGGGCATATTTCTGCTAAAAAGATTGTTGTAAAGACTTTCATTGCAAAGACACATTTGTTGTTCCCGAGTTGCTGTAAAGGCATTTGTTGTAAATGCTGTTGTGTTTCTGTCATACAACCACGATTCATATGGGGGGGGGGGGCTTCTATTTCCTTCAGTCAACAACCTTGATTTTTTTTAAACTTAGATCCAAGCCAGAGGATGGGTTCATTTGACGGAACTATAACAAACCTTTAATAAAGAGGTAAGAGTCAAAGATTCATGGGGATCCCAAAATGCCACCATTAAAAAGTTTATGTATTTCTCTAAGCACTATCAATCAGTATCAAGGTTAGATTATATATATTTTATTATGCAAATCCCTAAGCACAATATCAACACAAAAGAAAAGAGCAACATAAAGTACTGTATTATTAGTACTATTAGCATAGCACTCAAACCCAAAAGATAAATCAGGAAGTTGGTAAACGCAAACTTGCATATTCAATACAAAGTAAACTGACAAGAGCCTGGCTAAACCCATATTTGCCTTCTGACAGACTTTAAATTTTAAACAGAATCTTTCATACCGAATGCAAATGTGAGATAGAGGGTCACATGTATGTACCATTGCTAAGGTCGCAAATGGCCCTATTCGCAGAATCAGGCAGTTTGTGACCGGAAAAAAGTATTTCCCAATGTACCAAACCCTTTTTTGCAAATAGTAACCTATTACCGAATTGCAAAATGGGTTAGCGATTCACTATTGGGAAGTATGTAGGAATGTTTTGTGACCAAAATGCAGTTGCAAAACATTTGCAGTTTAAAACCTACTTCAAGTAAATGGTAAACCACTCGCAAATGGGAAGGGGTCCCCAAGAGACTTGTTTCCCTTTGGGATTGGTAGCAAAAACATTTTTTTCTAGGCAGGCAGCGGTCCTATGGACCACTGCCTGCTCTTAAAAAATGAAAAGAGAACTTTTCAATTTTCTTTTCTTAAACAGAACCCATTTTTCTTTAAACAAAATGGGCTGCATTTTCAAAAAATACTTTTTTTATTTAAAAGCAATAACAGACTTGGTGGTCTGTTGTCCTCAGCACGCCACCATCCCCGTGATTTTAGTGATTCCCAATGGGTCGCAAATTGTGACCTATCTTATTAATATTCATGAGGTAGGTCGATTTGGGACCCAGTAGGAATCGCTAAGAGAAACTGATGCAATTTCATACATTGGGAATAGCGATTACCAAATTGTGGTTCACAGAAACTTACTATTAGGTAATCACTATTTCCAGATTTTATCCATTTTGGCCCAGAAACTGGTACATACACAGATGCGGGATAAACAACTGATACAGAGATCTATTGGGTGCATTGAAAACTCAGGCAAATGTAATTGCCATGATTGTAGTGTAGTTCTGTAATAGTAAGACTGAAAGTTACATACACAGGACACAGAGAGGCACTAAAAGGAATGACAAATAAGTAATGTCATCTACCTCACACTAAGCTCATGTTCTGTGCGGTATACAGGTGAGACTGGGGGTGAGTTTAATAAATGGTTTGGAGAACACAAATCCGCTCAGAAAGTAAATGCACCACTAGTGTCTCATTATATGGAAAGTGGACATGGAAAGTCAGCAATGAAATGGGTGATTTTTGGAAAGATGAAGAGAGATCTAAAATCTGAGAACCTGGCAGAAAAATGTAAGAAAGGAACATCTTTTGGATATTTAAATTGGACACGCACAAAACAGACTTAACAAAAAAGTATCCTGGGAAAAAATAGGTAGATAGAGTGCCCATAATATAATAGTGCATCAAAAGTCTTCAGTGCTCATCAAATTCATTCGCATTATAGTGCCAATGATTTAATTTTGCATTGAATATCTACAGTTAATAGGAGAATTTTTTCCCTTTAAAGATGGCGTGCATATTTTTGACATTGTTTAAATATAAAGAACGGAACAGATTAGGTGATATAGAATTGTTTTAATTATGGTTAAGTGATAGATAGGCCTGAAATAAAGAAAGGTATGGCTAAGACATAGGTAGAAGCCCATAGATGAATGTATTTTTGATTAGTAACATGTTGAGCATCATGTCACCCTTCACTTTGATACTTTCAAAGATGGCTGCTGTCTTGGTAGTATATGGCAGCAAGGTTTTTGGAGGAGGACCTAATTATAGTGGTGTTTGGAAAGGTTGTGTCAAACTTTAATGGGTAAGCAAACATAGAGGAGATTACGAGGAATATGTGACAGGAGATTCCAAGAGGTAAAGAGGCAAAATTCCTGCAAGAGATGATAAAAATATATCTGCCTTGTTTACTGAGAAGAATTTAAAGTAATGGAAAAATATAAACCGGCAAATAATCAACCATAACCTAAAGAATTGAGGGAATGTCGGGGGGTAAAATCTTGGAAGAAAACATCTGTGCAATGAATGATTTGTTATACTCTGCCATTACTCCATAAATGTAGATACGATATTACAGATGAGATTCTTAAATGCCAAATTCATGGTGACTGGAATAATATGATGTAGACCTCCCCAAATCCTAAAGAGTATTTGCAAAATCTTTATACATATCCAACTGCCTAACCATATTTTGAATACCTGATGCTATTTCAGCTTTGTTAGGCATTTCTAGGCATTAATTTTATCTATGTCACGTAGATAGTGTATTTAACCCATTATAATTTAGAGATCTGTCATCAGAGGTCATTGTAAGGCCAAAGAGACTCATGGATTTGAACTCTGGCACAAAAAAGGTTTTACTGTCTTCTAAACATATATGTGCAACACAATAGAGTAAATAAGTGAATATGTTAAATAGATGGATGACAGGGCAGGACAAATAATGAAGTCACTCGCTAGGTCAAGTTCAGGGTTTAAACCTGAGGTCAAACCATGGCTACTATGGCACGGAGCAGACAGGGTTTACTTAGTGAAATTGTGCAAAGCATTTAGAAGTATCAAAACAGTAAAATAGTCAAGAGAAAAAAGTAGAAACCAAGGTTACAAGAAAATAAATAAGGAGATATGAAATCTAAAGATTTAGGGCAACAAATATCAGGAAAAATTAAAGCGACCATTAGTGATCATTGTTTGTGGATTACAGTGACATAGGTGTAATGTCAGGCTGACCTTTATGGAGTGAAGGTTGGGTACACCCAGTAGGTTAGTCCCATTTACAAATTTTACCTTCTGACGTAGTCTCTGAAACGGAAAGAGACAGTCTCAAGCAAGGCAAGCCAACAGGCTGAATCTAGAAATTCCTTTTAAAGTCCATTAGGCATTGAGATGAGTCCTGCTGAAGCCATGTTTATGGTGAAAAAAGCTTAGTGGGGAAAAAGTTAACTTTTGTGCCCAAGGAAGTCCTTTTGTCAGCCGGATACTTTTGCTGCCTTTGTCTGGTCAAAATTTCTACCTTCCTAGGCAGTCTCCTTTTTAGAGCTTTCATTCCTTCAGTGGAGCAAGGCAGCGGGCTGTAACAGGGAAGTCACATCGAAGTCAAATCGGTCTGTGCCGAAGGTCAGCTGGACATGATTTTCAGTAGGCAGTAGCCCCACTTAGGCAACAACCACAATCCTTGTCAGGTTGAGTCACAAAAGATACTAAATTAACCTGGGGAGAGGATGTGGTATAATGACTAGGGCAGTCGACCTCAATGCTGGAGGAACCGGGTTCGGGACTCGGAAGGGACGCTCAACATCCTGTGATTCTGGGCAAATAACGTAATCTTCCATGCCTTACAACAAATTAATGTGTCCGTCTGTAACGTAACTGGTGGTCATGCAAAGCGCTCTGATACTTTGGGTCTAGTTTGCACTATATAAAACTAAAAAATAAACTGTGCTTAATCCTCTGGCAGCTTTGTACAACGCAGTCAAGCTTAACTTACAGGTGTAGTACTTATGCACCACACAAACAGTAATAAAGTGAAAATACAACACATGAAAAATCTGAAACCAATTTAGAATAATACAGTACATTTTAATAACTGATACAAGAATAACAAATATCGAAAGAACTGGGGATATTTAAATGTAAACTTTTTAGTGAAAATAGCACCACAAAGCACCACTCATGGTCATCTTGTCATGCTAGACAATGGGAAAGTACAGTTTTAAGCCGACCATGTAAGGGTGCTGGTCGGATACAGTGACCAGGTTAGTCCAGCTGAGATGTTACCTTCTAAGTCCAGTGCGAAGAGTTCCTTTTGTGTTCGAGGAGGCACATGAGGAGGAAGCTATGTATCGCAGATGGTCGTCATTGCAATGTGAAGAGCAGACTGGTGATGTTTGTGGTCATTGCTGTAGTGCGAAGAGCCAGTTGGGTGTCATGTATGGTCCTTGATGTAGCTTCACCGTGATGGGCATCATGGGCTGTCATTGCTGTAGTGCAAAGTGCATTTCCAGTCATTGTTGGCTTCAAAATGGCCCCAAAGAAAGGTGCCGCCAAGAAAGTGGCCAGTGAGGAGGAGAATAAGAAGCAGATTGCCACCACTGGCATCCAGACAAAAACCTTTTTTGGGATACATGTGCCTGCCAAACTGGGCTCCGGGGAGTAAACCGGGAGCAGCACCCCCACATCAACGGCACCACCCCAAACTAAGTCCAAGCTCATGTCTCTCAGCAAGGCAGCAACGGATATCATGGCTGTTACAAAAAACAATGGTCTAAGACCAATCAATTAGAAATTAGCAAATTAAAGGTGATGATCATTAAACCTATTAAGAGTTCGCAACTTGTCAGCTCACAAAAGTATATCAATTGTAAATTTCTTTACCAGAAACATGAAGTGCAGCACAACAATAATTATTTTTTACCATGTATTTATTATAAGGACTGAGGTTAAACAAACCTCCAAGGGCCATAAAGGAAAGATGAATTGAAGGAACGAGTGTAAAGGGTTGCTCAACAAAAAAAAATTGTCAAGAGGACTCGAAGTTTGTCAAACAGAGGATGAGGAGAATGTATTTACATAAATGTACAGAAACTGATATTCGATATACAGTTCAATGCAACCTGGCCATATTAAAAAGCAGTCATTTGTAAATTATATTTTTGAAAACCAAAATAAATTGTTCTTTGACACGGACAAGGGTAGTGTGAAAGATGGTCCAGGTGCGTGAAGGGGATAGCGTTGACGTTTCAATCCGACTATTGGCCGAAGAGGGAAATTAATGCCTCGGCCATGCGGATCTTCCTCAGGATAGGGAAGGAGTGAAGTGACCCTACAAAATAAAAACAATAACACTTAGTACAGATTCCTAGAGTAGTTACCAAAAATTATTCTGCACAACAAGGGATGGGATTGGAACCCACTTTGTAAAATAAATCCACACTGAATGGGTCCAGTAATAGTGACAACAGTACCTGAAATACAGTAATGACAATTGTAGCCAAAATTCAATGGGGGTATATGAAAACTGCGCTGAATATGGGCAGGGGTATGCCAACATAACCGGAAAGATAACGTAAACTCTTCCAGGGATTGAAGAAGGTGGCGCTAGTACAATCCAACCATTGTCGTATCGTATGGCCCACAATTCAGGACACACAGTTAACTTCGGCAATCCGACTGTCAATTACGGCAAACCAACACAGCTAATTCAATCTACATGAAAAGAAAGGAATCGTAGTAAGCGATCCGTCCCTCCCTCCATGGTAGTGCTCCTAGGTCAAGCATGTTTCAAGAATAATTACCTGGTCTCGATGGAATATAACTTCTGACTTCTTTACTCCAACACGGTGGTAGCCAATAGGCATCGCTGCCGCAGGAGAATTACTACATCGCGGTGTGGGCAGTGACTAAGAAGGAGGCAGAGACACTGCATCTGAGCAATGAGTGAAAGACTTTATTCCCAGAGTGTGGCCAATAATGATTAGCGTGTCATACTGAGGCATTGATTTACAGCCACTGGTGCTGTCTCAGTGAATTCCAACGAATGAGCATCATTACATAATTCAATAGATTAAAATAATGAAATACAATAAAGGACAAACAATGTGTTTACAGAGGACAGAAAGTTTTGCAATACCGGCAAGGGCCCATTGAATGTATGAGATTACTGAACCATTATTGCAATTAGAACCGTAAGTGTATATAAGGTACAATATGAACCGTTGGAACATATAACCCGGGTGCAGGTTCTAATGTCAAGATTACTATAAACCACATGTGAACAACATAATACGAATACATTAGACTACATTACATCAATATATACATTGACAAATCCCGTGTGGGGGATCAATATACACATATAATGGTGAGATGAATAAACAGTGTATTTACAAGACAGGACTCATGTCCTAAGTGAACAGAATCCCTACAGTCAGTGTATCGATCTTTGGCGTCGGTACATTGACGATGTACTACTTAGCTGGCAAGGCAGTGAAGACCAAGTTAAAGAAATTCATGTTTGGTTGAACAGCTGCTCTGATTTTTTTTCTTTAAAATTTGTTTATTGGGATTGTACATTTCTTATTACTAATTGACATCTTTACATTATTACAATGTAGTGACACACAATTACAATTGGGTGCAGAGTAATTGTAAGCATAAGCATACATATTGTTACTGATTCACAACCATTATAACCATTAGACATTAGAGAAAGACTCTGGGGGAGGAGCCCTCCTCTTGATTTGTGCTTTTCAGCGGGAGCGTCTCCTGTTCTGATTGAGTTTGCCACCGGTGGGCATGTATGAATATTCCACTTTTGTGTATTCTGTCCTAGTGTTATCGTGTCTAGTCTTGTCTGAATGTGTTCCTATCGAACTGTCATCGGAGTCATAGCTACCGATGTGAAAATGCGACCTGTCAACGTTAGGGGTGAAACAGTGGGGGACAATAGGGAGCTATCGGACTATGTGCCAACAGGATCGAAGCGCGGTTGGTGTCATTGCATTTTTGCAGCATAATGATATGGGGCTCTGTTGGTATGCATGTGGGAGGGGGGGCAGGAGTGTGGAACCTCTCTAGCGGGGTACCCTGGCACAGACGAGGGGTACTCCAGGCGTAATGTCAGCATAGGATTGGATCAAAGCATGTGGGTCCTACCGTGGAGCTTCCGCGTTCGGTCCTGTGGTAGATAGAGGTGGGGTCTGAGATTGGGAGTCTGCTGGTGCCTCTACCGGAGTTGTTTCATGCGAGAATGTGTATAATAATTGTGCCCATTCTAAAGAGATAGGAGGCTTACGGATTCCCTTTACTTCCTCTTCTCGTAGCACCTCTTCCGCCACCCTTCCCCATTTTTTCATGGCTCCTATCCAGGCTGCTTCCGGGGGTCCTGTTGGGGCCCGCCAGTGCACGGCTATTCCCCTTTTCGCTAAGAGGGTGGCGAGAGACATGAAGCGGTATTGCACATTTTCGGTCTTCCGCCTGCGGAAGATCCCGAGAGCAGGCGCATCCCATGTGGACATACTCGTGATGTTGGTCGTCACCCTAAGCGTCTGGTGGACTCGGTCCCAGTAGTTTTGAATGGTGGGGCAATCCCAGAACATGTGCTTGAAGTCTGCCTCAGGGGTTTGACATCAGGGGCATGCGAAGTGTGTGTCTGGATAGAAACGGTGGAGACGGTGTGCCGTGAGGTATGCTCTGTGGAGGACGCTGAACTGTCTGTTCCGAAAATGTGTGTTCCTGGAGACTTTTTTGGGGTATTCTAGGGCTGTGTTCCATTCTTTGTCATTGAACACCCTCCCCATTTCTGTTTTCCACGTCTGACGTCATGTTTGCAGTAAGGGGAGTATTAGTTTCCGTACGACTTTTTAGAGCCACGTAACCTGGTGGCGTCCTGCTCCCATGTGTAAAATAGTATGTATTACTGGGTGTGTCGGGGTTTCTCCTTCGTTTCTGTTCCAGTAGTGGCGACTACTGTCTATGAGTTGCCTGTGTGTTAAAAATTGGCCTGGCAGGAGGTCATATTATTCGGTCATCTGGGCGTATGTTCTAAGTTGGCCTTCCTCAAACAGGGACTCTACTTCCGTAACTGCAAGGTTGGTCCAGACTTGGAGGGTGCCAGCGGTGTAGTATTTCTCTTTTCTGGGGAAGCCTACCAGAGGGAGTAGGGGTGAGTACGGAGGTCTTCCCTTGGACATGCTATGTATTCTCATCATACATGTGTGGGCTATGGATATCTGCAGAGGTCAGGTACGCATGGGCTTGGTGCCCGGCAGTAGCATCCTATGATTGCGGCCCTCTTCAGTAATGGCCTTCCTTGTATGGCTCTCCACTGTCCAATATGACAACCACTGTAGTTGGGCTGCGAGGAAGTATGCCTCAAAAGATGGCGCTCCCAATCCCCCTCTAGTTATGGGTAAGTATAGTGTTGACAGTACCACCCTGTGTTGACTCCCTCCCCAGATCAACTCGGTGAGTAGGGTATCTAATTCTTGAAAGAATGTTTGTGGTGGTATAACTGGGAGCTTGGTAAAGTGGTAGAGGAACCGGGGAACCATAATCAATTTTGCCAGTACCACTCATCCTATGGGGGCTAGGGGCAACGTTTTCAAGAACCCCACTGCCGATCGAATCCCTGCCAACACCCTACAGTGATTCCCTTCATACAGGTCCTCGGGGAAGTGGTACAACCTTACTCCCAGATATACGGGCACCTCGGCATTCCATGCAAGTGACTGAGTTCCGTCCTGTATTTCAAATGGGGCCATGTGAGGGCTCAGTGGGTATATAGTGGATTTTTCCCAATTAACTCTGAAGCCTGAGGCCTCTGCGAAGTCCCTTAATGTCAACCAGATAGGTGTTAGGTCTTGGGTAGCATCGCGGACATAAATTAAAATGTCGTCTGCATATAACGATACACAATGTATCGTGTCTGCCAATGGAATACCCCATGCCTTGCCCTCTTGTCGCATACATTATCGCCAGGGGTTCCACCGCCAGGGTGAACAGAAGGGGAGATAGTGGGCACCCCTGTCTGGTTCCCCTTTCTACTGCAAACGCAGAAGAGATATATTAACCTATTCTGACTCGTGAGTATGGCTCGTGTAGAGGAGATTTGTGAATGCCATCAGTGTGGTGTTGCAGGGACTCTGCTCATGCACAGAACTAGGCGCAGGAAACCAGGACCTCAGTGAATTGCGGTGTACCAAAAACTCACCTCAGTACCCAGAACCCCTATCTGACCAGCATCAGTGTCTCATTCGCTCTTCATACCATATAGAAGATACCAATGATTAGACAACCCAGAAAATGCGACTTTAGAGTACTCTCAGGAATGGTGGGAATCAGAAATACCTGTTTGTTATTATTCTCATATCAGTCCACAACAAGAGTAATCAGAGACACGGTAAAGTTTAAAATGTTTATTTTATAAACTACGTGTCCTAAGATGCAGTACTTTGGCTAACATAAGCAGACAAATGATTAAAATCAAAACCATCAGCATTGTTACAATACCATAGAAAATGAAGGGAGAAATCATATTACAAATGATAGTGGAATACAACCACCCTCCCTTCGCTAGTGAGCTAGTATTATTATACTAATAGAAGGTCTCTAGGTTTGAATGGGGAACCCCATCCCGTAAAGATTAGCTTAGGTGAACCACATCACAGGATCAGCTTTGCTCTGCGCCTGGAAAAGTTCTTCTCCAGAATGTGTGTCTAATGCATGCAAAATGCAATATTAAAGGCTCTCGACTTTCAGATATTTGCAGCTGTGTCCGTGTTATGGCTAGAGCGTGGGCCGATCAACCTGAACTCAAAAACATACATTGTTTGGTGGCTCAGACTGTTTCTGCACACAATGTTTAGACCAAGGTCGCCGTGCACGTCTAGGGATGTGAACAACAGACAGTTCTCATGTGAAGAAAAGGCAAGGAAGCAGTTTTCAAATAATAGCATCTATCTGCAATGTCGTGTGCAAAAGCAGCAAAAGTGGCAAGATGGCGTTTCTAACATCTAAGACGCTTATGCTAATATAGCAATGTATGTAAAACGCTGCCTCCACTACACCCTCCCTTGATCGGACCACAAACTATTAGGGATACAATTAAAGGAACGCAGAGTTCAAGTTCGATAGTGCGGAACCAAGTGCATGTAATGGAAATCCAAATAAATGGGAGTGAAAGTTCGAAAAGGTAAAAAAAAAACGCAAAAAGAAAAAACGAAGGGTAAAAAGGAAATAAAAAAACCATGTAACATCTTGCAAAGGCTCAGCGATCCCAAATGCCGAATCAAAAAAAGTGTGAAGGTCATACAAGGAAAGCTGGACGACATCCAAGTTAATCCATCAATGTGTAAGAACAGTAAGTAGCGACAGCTTCCAAGAGGAAGTCATTGGAATGTTCTGTAAGAGTTTCTGCCATCCAGTCTAACAAGGTAAACAAACATACATGTTCCTCGACAACTGGGGCCTCTAGCACAATCAGAGGACAACTGGCGTGTTCTTCAAGATAACTTCTTGCCAAGAAGTCATACGCTGCTGTACAGATGTCCCAATTCCCTAGGACTCCATGTGCCGCTCCACAGGCCATAATTCTGATACCAGATCAGTCCAACTCATGAGCCACTAAGGGACTCATCAGCCGATCATAATCCGGGGCAGGAGACACCGAGTTTGACAAGCACAAATCCAGAGCCCATTCGAATGGACAATCTAGGCAATGAAAAACAGGTTGCACGCATGTAAAGTAGGAAAACCGGAAGGACAATCCATAGGTTATGCTCAGGGTGGCCAGTGGTAATGTTCCATAATATTCAAGCATCCGGTTACGAAGATGGAGCAGCCGGGACATGCTGTCGTGTGACCCAAATTGTGCAGCCATTGTGCAGTAAGCAGACCAACAACAGCACACCAGCCGTGAGGGCGAGAATCAACGGGAGCCCGCCAAAGACGCTGGAAAAAATAGAATGAACAAATGCCGGTATCACACCAAAAATAGTTTGGAAGGAGGTCACGAGGCCGGAGCCCACAATTTTGACGAGGCATTAAATATAGTTTGAATCAGGGCACCGAAATGAAGTGGGAGATCAGTATTTAAAAGTGCATGCACCTCGGTGCGGGTGTTTGCTACGTGAAGGACAAATGTTTCACGGGATGAAGTCAAAGCGACTTCTTTTTGAGACAATAGAGCCCTTATTCTGCTCATCTAGTTGAACTCTGCCTTCAAGGTTGGAATGGAGGGCCAGATGGATACATCCAGCCGCCCATGCGGGGGTGGGAAAATGACATTCTTACAGCAGACTACTCTTTGTGATACAGTCACAATGTAGGGAATTCCCACTAGCATCCCGCAGCAAGCCTCGTTATTCAAAAGCAAATAACTACCGTTAGCTAGCAATGTGAAAGAGCGTGTAATCGTTGGCACTGGAATCCCTTTCAGGATGCATGCTAAATTTGGTGCCTGAGCGTTGCACGTGCCATGCAATGGGATGTTCCTACAGACTACTGAGTGATCAGGTGTGGAAGTGCAGTCCTCACCTTTCAAATAAACTTCTTTGCCGTCTCTCATGCATCTGTATGTAAATGGGAGTGACCAAACTTCATGCAGGAAAGCAGTACCCAACGGTTCATATCTACCTAGGGCATAATGTTTCATGCATGAATTGAACTTAAACAAAGGAAATGGTAATGTGATTAACCCGTGGATAAGCCACACAGTGGAGTTCAATTCGGCCACAGAGAAAGGCAAAGGTTCTAACTTTTCAATATGCATTAATGAGTATGTTGCATCTTTCATGGACATGAATTGTTGTTTCGCAGTCAGATTAAAAGGAAGGAATAAAGACGAAGTATTCATGTAGTCCCTGGGGACTTTCCCAGCCTTTAACGTTTGCAAAGTCCATGCAAACTGCATTATGGAACGTAATTGATTTTGACCATGATATAAAACAGACATAACATCCTGCACAATATCAACAACAGATGAAACAGTATTCATCTAATGTGTAAATTCTGGAAGAAAGGGTGTTAATGCTATTATCGATAACAGCTAGTACTTTTTCCAAATTGGCTTGATCAATGGCTCTCAACCTGGAAGCCGCTTCAATTTGCGATAATTTCCAAACTTTGTTATAAACAGCATACACCCATCTTTTAGACCTGCCACCTACAGGACCCTTAACAAAATCATTCAAATCTATTTTGTCATGTAATTTAGATAAATTAAGTTTAACAGATGCCAATGTGGAATGTCGCAGCCAAGATTGGCACAACTTCCCCACAGAGTAGTTAGTAACTGAATGAGAAAATTCAAAGCGGGGGTCTACGCAAACCTGCGTATACCCAGGTTGCAGCCCCAGAAAATGATGTTGACAGGAATCTGAGCTCGTCTGCCACGTTAACCATTCTTCCGGATCTATTGAAAATATGGAAATATTGAAGGATGTATTAGTAACGTATGACTGCAACGCATCAAGGGACAGATCTGTATGATTATCCCAATTAGGATAAGCACCCAGATCAGGAATAGAGGGGGAATTCAGCTTTTTAGAAGTAGCCAATCCAAAGCAGGTGGCTTGAAAAATAGTAGAATTCAAAAACAACACGTGGTTTGGGATGAGGCAGGCACGATGCAGAGCCTCAGTTCCTCGTACCTGCCATGGCTTAGAACCCCAAACAAATTTAAGATCAATAGTAGCTTTCCACAGATCATAACCCTTGATAGCCAAATCATCCATAAAGGATTTGGAATACAACTATTTAGTGTGTGTCAGCCTAACCTTCGAGGCAGACTCTGCTGCCACTTTAAAATAAAAGGCGGCAGGTTTTGAAACACCGAAATCAGAAACATATGCAAATTTGTTCACCAGTGTGTTGGAGCTGCCTAGCATTGGCGTTGGTCAATGTTTCCATTGCGTATAATTTACAAAATTTCAAAATTTATTGGACTTATGTAGGAAATGATTGTCATAATGTTGATAGCAAAACAGTTCCCCACAATTAGCCGTGTCTAAATACAAATCTTCAGCATCAAAGGCGGCATAATATTTCAGATCAGAAAATAATGCCTCTATGGCCTGAACGTCCCAATCATCAGAGCGGATGTTTTGTTTCACAACATCACCCATAGAAACACGAAGAACATTCAGAATATTAATAACCTCAGTGGGTCCATGAATTTGAAATTTAACAGCATCCCACACATCTAACTCAGGCCAGGCTGTAATATTCACAAAAGTCTGGTCCCTCTTCATGATGTGCGATGAGGAGTGGGGGGCCAAAGTTCCATCAATTAGTCTAATTGTAGATCTTTCCTTCAGGTAGTGTCCATTTACAAGACGAAAAAATACCACCACGAATCCAATGGACCTAAACAAAAAAATACATATGAGCACCAGCCAAATGTAAGTCCAAGGGGGAATTAAAAAATGTATTTTAAGCCAAACAGCAAAAATAAAAATGTTTAATGGAGCACTGGAAGTCATAGAGTTAGTGTCAAAGGAGAAACGTGACTGGTTAACTGCGGTTGATTGTATAACAGGCAATGATACATCTGCGGGATAAGCATACTCAGTATCTTCAGGTGGACCACCAGCCGGTGGTGGCAACAAAGGATTAGTAACTGTATGCCTCTCGATGGCAATATCAGGCATGGTGGTAGAAGCCGGAGCCAAAACAGAATTTCTCAGCATCGCAGGGCAAGATACCGCTGGAGTCATACTAAGAAGAATCGGCCACTCGCTGTAGTTTGACATTGTCAATGGAGATCCTTGCGACCAGGAAGTTGAGGTAAAATGACTGTGCTTGTACCCTGCACGCCAAGCACTGGAACCGGTGCACGATAAGAGGGGCCGAACTCCTTCTTATTCTCCACGTTCTCACGGACCAGGTCACCAACTCTGTAATACAGCACAGTGATCATCTACGTCAAAGGGTGCGGCTGACGCCGCCATGTCTAGACTACCAAGGTCCGGGACAAACATTTTTATGCCAAAGAGCATCATGTATGGGGTCAGCCCACCCAGAGACCTTCTAGGGAGATTATTAAGTGCACGTTGAACGTTATACAGATGTGCTAACCAGTTCCGTCCAGTGCCTAAAACCCTAGCTGTCAGGGATTGCTTTAAGTCACGGTTCATTCGCTCCACAACACTATTGCCCTCAGGCCGGTATGGAGACGAAAATTTGACTTGGATCCCCAAAGATCTCATGGCTTCTTTGTACGCCTTAGAGGCGAACGCAAGGCCCTGGTCAGGATGAAAGGTACCACATGCAAAAATCCCCACAAAGACACGCAAATCCCTGATGACAGTACGAGCATCAGCACTCCTTTGTGGCCATACCCAAAGAAAACGTGTGCACGAATCCACTGCAACTAAGATATACTTGTACGCAGTATCAGAGGAGAAAGGACCGCAGTGATCTAGATAAACACACCCAAGTGGTTTATTAGATATATACAACTGAGTTTGTGGTGGGCGCGCAGCAGTCAAAGGTTTAATCTGCTGGCAAATGTCCAATCAAGAACATAAGTGCGAGTCTGTTTATACAACCCGCTCCACCAGTAACGCTGTTGTAAGAGGCTAACAGTAGCTGAAACGCCGGCATGGGCAGAGGCCATACCCTCGTGAGCCGCTGTTATCAAGGAAGGTCTACAGTCCGCGTTGGGAATCAATCTGTCACCAACGTCATTAATTCTCACATAGGGGACTTTATCAGGACTTAAATGATAAGAGTACCGAGAAGGGAAACCTCTCAGGTAATTACTTCCCTTCTATGTAGCAGCAATAGCTGCCAAGATGTCATCTCAATCTTACTTTTGGATCTTGTAACTGCTTCTACTAGATATGTCGCCACTGCTGTTTTCGCTGCTTCGTCAGCTAAGCTGTTGCCGACAGCATGGACACCGATTCGCTGGTGACCAAGAGTGTGAATTACATTTACAAGTGGCAGATGCTGTTTAAGTTCTGCCACCCAAACCCAAAGCATTTTATGCTTGATTGTGCTACCTCTGGAATCGCGATATTCATTCTGAGTCCAAAAGAATAGATTGTCATTAAAAGACTGAACACAGTAAAACGAGTCACTCACTATAAGAGTAATAACCCGTGGATCAGCAAACTCCAGTGCAAGTACCAGAGCACGGAGCTACGCCAACTGTGCAGTACAATCACCAAATGACTGCGTATGCACAACATCGGACTTGAATTCTCCTTCAGCTACAATTGCGCAGGCTGCTGAATAGGCATGCTTAGATTCCATCGCCGGTTGCGCCGAACCGTCAGTGTAAATGACACAATGGTAATCTGCAAGCGGGCGCAAAGACAGAGGAGCCGGATGAACGAATTCATACTGCAAGTACTCCTGAGTCTGCAAGGAGGCATAAAAGATATAGGTGACATCTGGCGAAGTCAAAGAAGTGGCCCATTGTATCCAACCTGGATGCAATGCTTTAGAATTAGGTACACTGACTTTCGTCACTGCCTCTAGAGCAGGATATGGTGTAACCACCAACATGCATATCCCTTGCGACAGCGCTCGTTCTTTAAGAATTGCCATCTGCACTGCAGTCAAAACTTTTTCGACTGTGGAAAAGCGCAGTTCAACCGAAGTGTACAGGTGTGATTTGTAGGCAATGGGGACGGTGTCGGCCTCATTGAACGTTAAGTAAGTGAAACCCACCGCGCCCGGCACAATTCTTATTACCAGGTTAGTGTGGTTATCACGTGTCAGTAAGTATTTCGAAGTAAGAAGATCAGCCTGCAAAGATTGCAAAACAGCTGAATGCTCTAGCAGCCAGCTCGATTTGGAAAAAGTAGGTTGTACTAAGGCATATAGCGGCTTGATACACTGGGCATAATCGGGAATGTAAGTACGACCGAAATTCAGAAAGCCCAGCAAAGACTGTAATTTTTTCAGTGTTGTAGGAGCACGCAAGCATGCGCACTTCTCCAGAAAGTGAGGAACTAACCCTCGACCCTCATTGTTGAGCTCGTAGCCCAAAAACAACACTGTATACTCTGCAATGTGAGACTTTGCAAAGTTGAATTTGTAACTGAAGTCTGCAAACATAACAATGATGCGATCAACGCGACACAGATGCAGCAATAACTCGTAGTCTGTGAGATGGATATCATCAACATACAAGTATGCATCAGGGTCAATGCTCTCTAACAGAGACAACACGTGCAGAAAAGACGCCAGGGCTGTTTTTATTGCCCATGGCTAATCTCTTAAACTGTTTTTGTTTGCTGCCAGAAGTAAACGCTGTCCACTGACTACTAATAGAGGACAGGTTATGGCTGTAAAAGCCATTGGATATGTCAAGTGTGGTCTTAAACCTTTTTCTCATGAGACTATCAATGGGGGCAGAACTGTGGGTATTCTGAACTGCACACATCCGACAATGAGAGTTCAAACGCCAGTAATCCAAAACTAGGCGGCCATCAGGCTTTGTTACAGTGAATAAAGGATTATTTATTGGTGACACACATATTTCAATAACACCCTGATATTCCAATTGGTCAAGGATTTCCGCGATGTGAGATCTAGCTTCGCGGCACATGGGATACTGGGGCTGTGGCTGGGGCATAGACCGTAAAGGAATCTCATGGCTTGGAGACAATTTATCCCACCCAACCTGAGTATGGTACAACGCCTGAGCAAGCACCTTAGCCCAATCTTCGGCAAACATTTCAGCGTGCTCCTTCGACACAGTGTGCGCAAAGGATGGGAGGATTACCTCCTCCCCCCTTGGAGCATCCAAAATGAAAGCCGGGGGCCAGTCCGCCTCCGCTAAGAGAATGTCATAGGAAGAGGTCAGATTATCCCAAAAAAATCCCTTGTATTGTACGTTGTATGTCACCTTCAATTAAGAGGACTATGTCATATAGTCTGTCAGGGGGAGCCACTCTAGTATCAGCAGTTTCTACAGTTATGAACGTATCAGTTGCTGTCACCTCAGATATGGACGCAGTGCTTGCCGCACTACTGTAACCTCTGCTGCGCTGTCGAGCAGTGTTAGTGCCCATGTCAGGTTCCGGAGCTGCGTTCTCACTATCTGTGGCATACCTCGCTGTTAGCGCAGCAACTTTCTTCTTCTGAAACGGGGGACGTTGACGTGCAAATTCGTCCTGCTTGCCTTTACCGCCAGGCTGACGGGGTTGCTCACGTCCTTGTTGGGCACCCCGACCTTTGCCACATTCTCTGCCACCGGACTGTGAGGTCGATATTTCCTGTGAAGAACGAGGAGAACGTTGTTCAGTAACCTGAAATCTATCAGGTGACCTAATACTAGTGCGGTCGTGCAAATCATATGTGCGTTCACCAGTCGCCTGAATCGGCGACGCAGGACGAGACCCCTGTTTCTGTTGCTGCTTTCCCTGTTTCTTTGTTCTCCAATTTTGTTTAGGAAAAGTTGGACGATCGTCTTTAACAGACAAACTCACCTTAGTTTGCTGTTGTATGTCTGGAATGACAATAGTAGGCTTAATCCCTAAACTACTGCGGCCAATAGTTCTATTAGCCTTCGCAATAATTTTAGGCAATTCTCGGGGCTTATCGAGTTCGCCAACGAGGGCTAAACCATTAGCCACTTGAAAGTGTACCGCATCTCCCTTGAGGTTACCAAGCATAAGAGTGACAACTACGTTGAACACACCAACAAGCCACATTCCCAACTCGACCGCCGCCTCCGGACCGTGTTGATCTTGAACACACTTGATGACAGAGGGAAGCATGGCCATAGATGGGGTGCCGAAGCACTTCGAGTAAGTCGCTGCAAAAACCTTACCCCAGTTGTCACAATCGGACACCTCCGGTACTAAGTCTTTCTGCAACCTAATGGTGAGGATCCTGTGTTTTTCCACAGGAGTAGAGTGTGGAAATACGGCCTCCAGCTGGTCAAATTTCTCAGCAAGCCAATAAGGCAAATCGTCCTTATTCTGGGGGCGCTTGCCCATTACCGAATTAACCATGACGGGACTAATGACAATCCCGGCCTAGCCAGCTGGCTGTCCCGCAACAGCAGGTGCCCCCTCCTGCACGTTGCGTGAAAAGTATTGCACTAAAGCCCTATATACAGTATTCAGGGCTGTATGGAGGACACGCAACTCATCCACCGCAACATTCAAATAATGAGGATGAGGTGTAAATCCGGCCAGTACCGGCCAGGTGGCCCCTGGAATTGATAAAGGGCCCATTTGAACTGGTGTAACCGTATGGGGAAGGGCGCCACTAAACCAAATGCGATGCTGCCAAGCTGAAATAGGAATTTCTTGCGTCCTATATGGCGTATAATTTGCCGGGATCCGCATGGGAGTATAGGTGTGAAACGTATTATCATCCGCATTCACTGCCGGCATAGTCACTCAAGAGTAAAACAACTCGTAGGGATATGATGCATCGGCACTCACCACAAAAATAACGGCCATCCCATCGTCCGGCACCCCAAACTGCGTCAAATAACGCCACAGAGGTGTTCGGCTATGCGCTGCAATATCGACCGTCATAAGGACACTGAGAAGAACAACAATGGATATTACAGTAGCACAGGGGTTCAGAAATATAAAAACCTTTTTAATTAACAAGCTTGAGGGAACCTATCATACAAACAGGTACCGTCACTCCCGCTATCCGGAAACAAGAGTGAGGGTGTCGTGGACTAATATAAGCACTACTAAGGCATTTCAAATCAGAAGACCAAACGTTAGGTGCGCCATGTTACAGGGATTCTGCTCATGCGCAGAACTATGCGCAGGAAACCAGGACCTCAGTGAATTGCGGTGTACCAAAAACTCACCTCAGTACCCAGAACCCCTATCCGACCAGCATCAGTGTCTTATTCGCTCTTCATACCATATAGAAGCTACCAATGATTTGACAACCGAGAACATGCGACTTTAGAGTACTCTCAGGAATTGTGGGAATCAGAAATACCTGTTCATTATTATTCTCATATCTGTCCACAACAAGAGTAATCAGAGACACAGTAAAGTTTAAAATGTTTATTTTATAAACTACGTGTCCTAAGATGCAGTACGTTGGCTAACATAAGCAGACAAATGATTAAAATCAAAACCATCAGCATTGTTACAATACCATAGAAAATGAAGGGAGAAATCATATTACAAATGATAGTGGAATACAACCACCCACCCTTCGTTAGTGAGCTAGTATTATTATTATAATAATAGAAGGTCTCTAGGTTTGAATGGGGAACCCCATACCATAAAGATCAGCTTAGGTGAATCACATCACAGGATCAGCTTTCTCTGCACCTGGAAAAGTTCTTCTCCGGAATGTGGGGCCAATTCACAGAACTAACTTAAGATAAAATCCTAAACTTACTACTTTTGGTATTCACAGAAGTTAGGATTTTGTCTTAAGTTTGTCTTAAGACAAACTTAAGACACACTTAAGACAAACTTAAGACAGACTTAAGACAGACTTAAGACAGACTTAAGACAAACTTAAGACAAACTTAAGACAGACTTAAGACAGACTTAAGACAGACTTAAGTTAGGATTTTATATTAAGTGTGTCTTAAGTCTGTCTTATGTCTGTCTTAAGTCTGTCTTAAGTCTGTCTTAAGTTTGTCTTAAGTTTGTCTTAAGTCTGTCTTAAGTCTGTCTTAAGTCTGTCTTAAGTTTGTCTTAAGTGTGTCTTAAGTTTGTCTTAAGACAAACTTAAGACAAAATCCTAACTTCTGTGAATACCAAAAGTAGTAAGTTTAGGATTTTGTCTTAAGTTAGTTCTGTGAATCGGGCCCTCAGTGTCTAATGCATGCAAACTGCAATATTAAAGGCTCAAAAACAAACATTGTTTGGTGGCTCAGACTGTTTCTGCACACAATGTTCAGACCATGGTCGCCGTGCATGTCTAGGGATGTGAACAACAGACAGTTCTCATGTGAAGAAAAGGCAAGCAAGCAGTTTTCAAATAAAAACATCTATCTGCAGTGTCATGTGAAAAAGCAGCAAAAGTGGCAAGATGGCGTTTCTAACATCTAAGACGCTTATGCTAACATAGCAATGTAAGTAAAACGCTGCCTCCACTACAGTGGGTCCTACTTTAATTTTGCAGAGAACCTCGAATAAGTACGGCCATAGTAGCGTATCACAGGCCTTTTCGAGGTCTAGTATTAGGCACGCAGCGTTAGGGAACTGGGCTCTTGTCCTGTCTTGTAAATTGTCTACATAGGTTTTGCGATGTGTGACACCGTGGGATAAACCCGCATTGATCTGGGTAGATCAATGGCATCAGGATTTGGGCATACCGTTCTGCTAGTGTTTTGCCCAGTATCTTACAGTCTGTGTTTAGGAGGGTAATTGGTCTGTATGAAGGGGAGAGTGTTGGGTCTCTATGGGGTTTTGGGAATGTAACTATGATCGATTCCCTAAGGGAGCTTGGAAGTTCGCCTCTATATAGTGAGTCATTATACATGGTCACCATGTGTGGGGTCAATTGGGCTAAGAAAGTACTATAAGATTCAAGTGGGAAGCCATCCATTCCTGGTGCTTTTTTCATACTAACGCTCTAATTGCCTGGGAAACGTCCGCGGACTTAATCCTTGCCTCCAACGTTTTCTTTTCCGCAGGCGGGATTTGGGGCAAGGGTAATGGGCGCAGGAATCTAGTGGTCATTTGATGGTCACCTTGCCCTGGGGCTCGGTAAATGCTAGAATAATAGTCATGGAAAATAGGCAGAATGTCTAGCTGTGAATGTCGGAGAATTCCAGATTTGTCCATTATTTTGGTGATTGGTTTTACCTCCGAAACCTGCTTGGCAAGCCAGGCTAGGAGTGTTCCCCCCCCCCCGATTGTCCTCCCGGTGGACCCTGGAGGCGTACACCCTGAAATTATATTTGCGGAGGTCTCACAGCGTCTCTGTGTGATTTGTTTTGGCAGTGGCCACTTGTTCTGAGGAGGCCTCGTCACTGTCCGCTTTTTTCGAGAGATCCGCTAAGGTTTGTTCTGCCGCTTGTAATGACTTCTCTAGTGTTCTGCGCGCCCCTACTATTTGCTGTATGCAATGTCCCCTCGCTACCACTTTGTATGTGTCCCATTCGATCAGCTGAGATGCCGCTGTGCCTGCGTTCAGTGTGAAGTGCTCCTGGATATGTTCCACGTGCTCATGCCTGAACACCGGTCACTGAGGCAGTCTCTCGGCAATTTCCAGGTGGGTATGGGTGGGTGAGGTGGCTTCCTTCTGAGGGTCACTATATGCATCGTGATCTGAGAGCACCCTTCCAAGATAGTCTGTGTGTTGTACTTTTGGGAGTAGTGTGGTGGAGCATAGAAATCTACCTAAGCGTACTTGTAGGTTATGTGGAATGGAGTGGCAGGAGCATAGTTTGGTGGTAGTGTTTCGCGCTCGCCATGCATCTGTCAATGCCCTGTGTGTCACCCATGTTTAAAAATGTCCATTTGTTCATGCGCTGGTGAATGTGCGGGTGGGGGGTGGGATCTGTCTAAGCTAGTGACCAGGTTGCAGTTGTAATCACCGCCAAGTATCCACGGGGCCAGCATGTGCTGGGTTAGCATTCCAGTAAGGCGACTCCAGAAAAGGGCTTGTTCTACTTTGAGGGCGTATATACTCCCTATCAATATGGGCTGTTCTTCTAATAGTCCCTCTACCGCAGCATATTGTCTCTCCTTATCTACTACACGTGTCTGCTCCTTGAAGGGAGTTCCAGGTCGAATCGAGAGCAGGGTACCTCTGGCGAAAGCTGAGTACGCCGTGGCACATATAGTACCCCGCCATTTCTTACGCAGGCGTTATACTTCAGTCACTGTCAGGTGTGTTTCCTGTAGGAGGGCAATGTGTGCCTGCTCTCTCTTTATATAGGCATATACTGCATTATGTTTGTTCGCTGTGTGCGTGCCCCGGACACTTAATGTGATGAGTTTCATGTCGGTGTTAGGGATACTAGTGGTCATGTTAATAGTCGTCTGGACAGGGGTCGCTTATGTATTGTTCTACTGGGCTTTCGGGGACCCCCCATCAGCGTGGCCACCATCCGCATAGCTTGCATCGTTCTGTCTGTTTGCTCCTGTAGGGGTTATAGGGAAATGATCGAAAAGGGGGAACATTAAACTAAACTTCGGGAAACATTCCCAACTGGAGGGACCTATTGATTGAGGCAACACATCCAAACTGTACATCTCGTACTGTCTCTAGTTCGTTATTAGAGGGGGTGGCTGAGCTTCTTTGTTGGGAGCCAACGCCATGGCTGCCTGCTTCATGACGATGAATTGAAGATCTCTTTTCAACTAGGAGCTATAGAGGGAAAATGCCAAGCTGCCCTCCACTCAACATCTGTCAACACAAATAATGGCTTGGCATCAAGAGGAATCACGTTTCAATTCACGGACCTCCACTGCTGTTGGGAATAGCTATTTCCCATATGCCGGCAACACGTCCAAATTTTAGCCAGGTCCTGAAACTCTTATCTCAATTAAAACAACCTGCAATACAGCCCTTCATAGCCTCATGCAAAGTATGACACCACAGCTCACAAAAAAGTCAGAAAAGTTGAGACGTGAAAAGTGAAAGATGAGGAGGCACCTCACGTACGCAACACCAGGAAGGCTGCCAGCTGGTTCTCGCTGGTATGCCCACGTTTTGTCATCACTGGTTGCCAACTCATAGAAAATAGTGTCCAGTAAAGGAAAGGTGGATAGACAAAGAAAAAGAAATGATTTTTAAGTGGAAACTTTGCTGTCCCCATAGGCAAAGAAAGAGAATGAAAAACCCAGTGTATTGCCAAGAACAAGTGTTCCAAGCAATATTAAAATTGAGTTGAAAACTCACTACAGGTCACCCTCTTTATTCACGACCAGCGAGTTCACTCAAAAATAAAAGCACTATATGTCGCTAACCTTTATAAGGAAGGCCTTCCTTATAAAGGTTAGCGACATATAGTGTCATACTTTGCGTGAGGCTATGAAGGGCTGTATTGCAGGTTGTTTTAATTGAGATTCAAGAGTTTCAGGACCTGGCTAAAATTTGGACGTGTTGCCGGCGTATGGGTAATAGCTACTCCCAACAGCAGTGGAGGTCCGTGAATTGAAACGTGATTCCTCTTGATGAACTGAAGATGCCTGATGTTGTCCTTACCTCCCTTCCTACTCACGGTTTTCCGGTTTTGGATAGCGCTGTGGAATGTTCAGGATTAGGCCTGGGCGGCAAATTCCGTTCCGCTCGCGGAATTTGCGGAATTTGCGAAATTTCGCGTTCCGCGGAGAACGCGAAATTGCTCCAAAGTCCGCTTTCCGCGATTTTGCGAAATTTTTGCTTGTTCGCGTTCCCAAAATGCGTGTTCGCGAGATATTTCTCCCCGAGCACGCAAACAGCAATTGTGAACAGGAAAAAAGCTTTGCGAACAAGCAATTCCGCGTGTTCGCGGAATTTCTGCGTGTTCGCGGAGATTTTTTACCGTTTCGCGGAGATTTGCGTAACGCAATTTCGCAAATTCCGCCCACCCCTATTCAGGATACCATCGCGGTGTACCTCACTGCGCCATGTAGGTGTTTGTCGGTCGGATAATGTGGTCTTGGGGAGGCCTTCTCTTCTTCCATCTCGCCAGCCCCAACAGATATCAATTTGGCCATCATATCAGTGTGTCTGCTGTCTGTGGGGTCACCAACGGCGGGGTGACCGAGCCATCGCGGGAGGTTTGCGCGTCACTGATGTCCTCCTCTGAGGTGAAGAGGTGTGGACCTCTGTCTCCGTCCGAGCTTTCCCCTGTCAGTCATGTCACTGCTGCTGCTTGTAGGGCTCTCCTGCATCTGCTATGATTTGTTCTAGGTCGGGGGAGCTTTTGGTGGTGGGGACCGATCGTTGGCTCAGTTGCGTTAGAGTGATCCGCTTGTGCTGCTATCACTGTTCACTGCCTACTTGAGGGTCGTTGATTTTGTGTGTTTCTGCGTTCGACTAACTCCCCCAGGTGCGGCTCCACCCAGTTTCCTGCCTCTGTCGGGTCCACAAAGAAGCGTGTAGTCCCACCATGGATGATCTTGAGGTGGGCTGGGAATAAGAGTGCGTATTGTATGTTTTTTTGGCGTAGGGTACCATTCTCGGTGAGGAACGTAGCTCGTTGTCTCTCAGCGGCTTGGGAGTAATCCGGGAATAACATGATCTGCTTGTCCTCAACTCTGAGCATTCTCGCTTGTCTAGCTGCACGTTGCACGGTGTCTCTGTCTTGGCAATGGAGCAGTTTTAGCAAGAATGGTCTGGGTGATGACCCTGGAGGTGGTTTATGGGCCAGGATCCTATGCGCTCTTTCTACTTAGAAGTACGGAGTTAAGTCCTGCGCTTGGGTGAAGGTTTTGATCCATGTTTCCACGTACCAGATAGGTTTAATCCCTTCTACCCCCTCTGGTAAATTCAGAACTCGAATGCTACTCAGGCGGAATTGTCCTTCCAGGTCGTCTGCATTGGTTTCTAAGGCCTTCACTCTGGTTTGCAGTTCTTTGATGGCTTCTTGAGGTGACTGTAGTTGTGGTTCCATGGTTTAGAGCATTCTCTCTCCCTGTTTGGCTTTGTCCGCTAGTTTTCTGTGGTCATCACGCAGTTCGTTGAGGTCCGTGGCTAATTCTTCTAATTTACTCTCCATGGTCACTTAAGAGTGCTATATTGCCACTAGGACTTTGTCCAGTTTGGTGGACATGGATTCCAAGTTTGGAGGCTCCTCCATCGACTTATAGATGGTGGGCTCCGGGGAGGGTTGTCGCACTATGGTTGGAGCTGATATTGTGCCTGTTATCCGTTGTCGCCCCATGTTGCTTCAGGTGTGTGTTATCCCGTTTCTGTGAGTCTTTATGGAGCACCTTTGGGGTTCACAGTCGGGTGGCGGCAAGATCAGCCATTTCCCCCTTCGTGCTGTAGGATTGTTCTCTTTTTGTGGTATAGGGTCACTTCAGTAACAGCACAATCTATGATAATGACATCCATTGGTTGTAGCAGGATTTGTCTAGTACTAAACCGCTAAGATTAAACCCATCAAATTCAGGGTTTTAGTTGGCCCAGATGTCAGAAAGGGGGTGTTGGGGGGGTATTATATTGTCTGTGGCGATGAGGCCCTCCCCGTGGGTCTCACCATGGTCTCCCGTTACTTAGCTGTTCCCAATCTTAGTAGTACTGGTGAAGATGATGTTTCGCTATGTGTCGCACAGAGGGATCCCGCTCCAGTGGGTGTCCGGCGCTACGGTTTTTTTCGGCACCCTGTGCCTCCGGGCTTGACTCCGATCTTTCTGGGAGCGTCCGGCGCTGCCGTAGTCTCCTAGGGGTCTTCTTGTTTTGGCCTCGTGTGTCCCCTTGGTTAGTGATCACTCTTGGCACTATCGGGGCCCTGATACCGTGCAGGGAGGATCAGGCAGGAGGGCCCCCCCGCCGCTCAGCCCCTGAGATAATGATACCCCCTGGATATGGTTCAGAAGGGAGGGAATGTGAGGCATCATCACTGGCTTAACCCCTGACAGGGTACTCGCTCCGTCCCCTCTCAGGTGCAACACCCGCCCCGGTGAAGGGCGAGCCGGGGGTTCCTGGGTGGGGGAGAGGGTAAATGGGGGGAAACCAGCAGTACCTGCTCCCTCTCACAGTTGGCGAGATCTCCTGACAGCACCCAGGGGAGTCTCTGTCTCACCGGCCCTTTGCTTTGTCCATTCTTCAGCACTGTCTGGTTGCGGGGTTATTTGCCAAGGTGTCCCTCCCCCCAGCTCTGCAGTGCCTCTGGGTCTGGTCGCTGGGTCGCGCTTTTCTTCAGCCGTTATTAGCAGGAGTGTCCCGACATTTTGAACGCAACTGGGGACCGCTTGCACTGATCTTGTTTCACTCTAGTTGCGCTGGGGAATAGGGAACTGGAAGGCCAACAGCACCCGCTCCTTTCCGCGAACAGCGAGGACCCTTGACAAAGTCAAGGGGAGTCCCTGCCGCGTCGATACCCTATGCCGCCTGCTCCTCAGTACCTTCATGTGGCAGGGTTATTCATCTTTGCGGGTCCCCCTTTCCCTGCGCCTCGAGTCCCGTCGCCGAGCAGGGGGTAAGTTTACTTCGTCTGGGCGGCCCAGGGACCAGGGCTGAGCAGGATGCCTCCGACTCTGGTATCCGGCTGCAGCGGAGCCACGCAATTGGTATATTGTTCCCGGGATCTCGCCGATCTTGCGGTGTGTTCTTACTCGCGGCGTCTTACAGACTTTCAGAGAAGTTAGCCCAGGCACCCCTTCCACAGCGTTTCATCGGTCAAGGGACTAGTCGCTGGGCCGCGTATTCTTGAGTCGTTCTGCACCTGGCTGTTGTTAGCTGGAGTGCGTCCCGGGACCACCAGACGGGTCTGATTTCATGCTAGTTGCACCGGTTGGTCCGCATTTCAGAGCAAGGCAGGAACACCTGTGGTCAATGGTAGCTACGGTGTAGGTTTTGGGTGACTTTCAGGCATTTCTAGCGGGTTGGCATCCAATTTGCGCGGGCCGCCGAGTGGAGCACTAGGAAGGTGCGTCCACCATCTTGGCTGGCTTGGCCACACCCCCTGAACAGCTGCTCTGATGATATAAAATTCTCATTGGACTACAGTGAATCATCTGTCAACTTTTTAGATCTAACCATAAGAGCATAAGAAGGTAAACTATACACCAGCCTCTATAGAAAAGTGAGTAAACGCAACACCTTGCTGTGTTACTCCAGCCAGCATCCACGTAACCTTAGGGACTATTTACAGTTTGGTCAGTTCCTAAGGTTGCGTAGGAACTGTTAAAAAAAGGATGATTACTTTAAGGAATCAGAAAAACTCATGTGCTGGCTGACAGATAGGGGCTATCCTCTACGAATTTAAAAAAAAGGCACGTAAACGTGCATGGTTCAACCAGAGAGAATCCCTTTTGGAACCCAAAGAGCGGGACTCTAAGGACCCCAACAGTCTAGTGTGCGTTACCACCTTTTGTACGAAGAGTAATTCCATCAAGAAGAACATAAATAGCCATTGGCACCTAGTAGCAGATGAACTTGGCGGCATACCACCACTTCTGCATGCATTCCGTAAAGGTAAAAATGTGGGGGACCATTTTCAATAATGAAAGAACAGTGGAAGATAATTCAAATTTTTGTGACCAGATTGAAACTCAACTTGCCCAAATCGCCCCTATAAAAAACTGTAAGAAGATAAGCAGGCCGTCTGCCTGCTGGTATAATGATCATCTCAAATCTCTGAAATTGATCTGCCGGCAGGTGGAAAGAAAATGGAGGAAGACTTATTCGGATGAGCTTAAGTCGTCCTGGAAGGCTGTACTTATGGAATATAGGAAGGAAATCGCTCTGGCCAAAACTGAATAATTTGCTTACATTATTTTAAATTCTAAAAATAATTCTCAAACAATTTTTAAAATAGTGAAAGACATGACTGCCCCTGAGTGCACACAGTCCAAGATCATGCCAACTCAGGCCCTGTGCGATAGTCTAGCAACTTTTTTCATGGATAAAATAAGTAACATCATTGATGGACTAGAGATGAATGATCCTCCTAGGAAAGATGGCTCTATTGTCAAAAGTAATGAACCGAGGGAGCAGGGAAAGGCAAAAAGGACAGAGATAGGCCTGACATCCGTCTTGAACCACTTTGAGGCATTCTCGGAGGAGACTTTTAATAGAACTGCTGCAAGTGTGTCTTCAGGATCCCCTTTAGATCCTCTTCCACATAAAATCTGGAAGGAGCTGGGTTCTAAACTTTTTCCCATTCTGTGTCAGATCTGTAACAGTTCTTTAGCCTCTGGATTAGTTCCAGTGGAGTGGAAACGGGCAGTGGTTACCCCACTTTTGAAAAAAACGACTTTGGATCCGACCTGCGCTGCTAACTATAGACCAATCTCTCTTCTTCCAAACCCGAATAAAATCATTGAACGACTGGTCAGCAAAAGTCTGTCTCAGTTCCTGGAATTCAATCTCAGTCGGGATAATGTCCAGTTTGGCTTCTGACCTGGCCATGGAACTGAGACTGCTTGGTGACCGTATTAGATGATCTTCGATTACGGGCAGACAGGGGGCAATCGGGCATTCTCGTCTTGCTTGACCTGTCTGCCGCTTTCGATACGGTCAACCATGATATTCTGCTGACCAGGCTGGAAGAAGTTTGGGTGTCAGGGATGGCTCTAGAGTGGTTCCGTTCCTATCTTTCCGATAGGTGCCAGGCGGTCTCTCTCCCGCCATATCAATCTAAGTTCTCCAGTGTTCACCATGGCGTCCCACAGGGATCGGCAATAAGCCCCATTCTTTTCAATGTCTATATACAACCCCTGATTGAAATTATAAAGGCGCATGGTGTGAAATTGGTGAACTATACCCAAATCTTTTTTTACCTAGAGGGAAATCAGTCGATCCCTTTGACAGCTTTCCATAATTGCATGCAGGATACTGCATGTTGGCTAAGAGCTAACTCACTTCAGTTTAACTCAGATAAGACTGAAGTTCTATACTGCACTACAGGGAGGATTCCCCCCCCTTTTCCTGGAAATTTTTGGCCCCTTTCATCCTCGTCTACTGTGGCTCGAGTTAAAGCTGTACGCAATTTGGGAGTTATGATCGATGCCACCTTATCTTTGGAAATGCATGTAAACAAGGTGGTAGGGAACTGTTTTTCTCTGATCAGAGCTCTGAGGAAGATTCTTCCATTACTACCAGTGACGGCCAGAGCGCTGGTCGTGGAAAGTATCATCCTCATTAGATTAGACTATTGTAACGCCCTACTGTTGGAGGCCCCTACATTTTTGATTGAATGCCTTCAGAGTTCAAACTGTGGCAGCTAAACTTGCTCTGATGAAACCACGTCGTTCATCGGGCCTGTTGGCCCTTACAGAGCTTCATTGGCTGCCTTTATTGCAGATGGTCCAGTTTAAGTCCCTATGCTTGGTCTTTAAGGCCTTGCATGGCCTTGGACCCATACCTCTTCAAGAGACCTTTGTATGGTATATACCAACAAGATGTCTGCGTTCTGCCACTGCCTGTTTGGTGAAAGTCCCGAAGATTCAGAGAGTCATGTCAGGGGGTAGAGATTTCAGTTATGCTGCAGCTAAGCTCTGGAACAGCCTTCCCTTGGAACTTAGACAGCCTCATGATCTTATGTAGTTCAGAAAGAACATTAAAACTTGGCTGTTCTCTAGAGCATGACGGCCTTGGAACTGTCCCGTTTGTTTTGTTCTCATTTTTCCTGCGACCGTTTGATGATCCGTCATGTAATATAGCGCCAAGGTACCCGTCGGGTGATAGTTGCGCTTTATAAAAACCGTATACAATACAATACAATACAACATGTTGTAAAATCTCTGTTACCATGGAAAACAATAACCTCACAGAATACATTATGGAATATTTCTCCAGTCAAAGGGCATTTCAAGCGTGAGCAATGTAGGGCATGTCCTATGACTAATGAATTGAAAACATTCACACACAAAAACTATATACATACTCTTCAAGATCACACAAATTATAACTCCTCAGGGGTAATCTACGCTATATCCTGGCCCTGTGGTTTTGTATATATCGGACAAACCATACAAAAAGTCAAATGTCGGATCCTGAAACACTGCAGCCGCATACGCTGTCAAGTACAAGGAGCACCCTTGTTGAACATTTCAAAACCTTTAGGGACGCAGCCGAGAGTCTTTGCCGGTGTGTACTAGAGAAGGTCCAAGCCAACCCAATGGGAGGGGATTTCTCTAGAATTCTAAGCTTTTGTGAGTGTAGATTGATACACCGCTTTGATACTGTAGCGAGAGGACTTTACAAATATGAAGAGATTAACAGAGAGGTATCTACACTCAGAAATGGCTGAGGCTATGGGGCTCTGGGTGACCCACATATGCCTGCGGTATAATGTTACTGTCAGAAAATATTGATATGCTTGTTGGTTTTTATTACCTTTTCCCTTGTCTAACTGCCTTGTAAATACACTGTGTATTCATCTCACCATTATATGTGTATTGTGATCCCCCACACGGGATTTGTCAATGTATATATTGATGTAATGTCATCTAATGTATTCATATTATGTTGTTCACATGTGGTTTCTAGTAAACCTATTGTACCTTATATACACTTACGGTTCTAATTGCAATAATGGTTCAGTAATGTCATACAAGAAATGGGCCCCTACTGGTATTGCAAAACTTTCGGCCCTCTGTAAACATATTGCTTGTCCTTTATTGTATTTCATTATTTTAATTCATTGTATTATGTAATGATGCCCATTTGATGGAATTCACAGAGACAGCACCAGTGGCTGTAATCAATGCCTCAGTAGGACACTCTAGTCATTATTGGCCACACTCTGGGAATCGAGTCTTTCGCCCATTGCTTTGGATGCGTTGTCTCTGCCCCCTTCTTAGTCACCGCCCATACCGCGGTGTACTAATTCTCCCGCGGCAGCGATGCCTATCGGCTACCACCTTGTTGGAGTAAAAAAGTCAGAAGTTATATCCCATCACGACCAGGTAATTATCCTTGCAACCTGCTCGACCTAGGAGCACTAACATGGAGGGAGGGACGGATCGCTTACTGCGATTCCTTTCTTTTCAAGTAGATTGAATTAGCTGTGCCATTTTGCCGTAATTAACTGTCGGAATTCCGAAGTTAACCGTGTGTCCTGAATTGCAGTCCGTACGATCTCACAATGGTTGGATTGTACTAGCGCCACCATCTTCAATCCCTAGAATAGTTTGGGTTATCTTTCGGGGTAAGTTGGCATACCCCTGCCCATATTCAGCGCAGTTTTCATATACCCCCATTACATTTTGGCATCAATTGTCATTATTGTATTTCAGGTGCTGTTGTCACTCTTACTGGACCTATTCAGTCTGGATTTATTTTACAAGGTGGATCCAATCCCATCCCTTGATGTGCAGACATTATGATTTTTGGTAACTACTTAGGTACCTGTACTAAGTTTTATTGTTTTTATTGTGTAGGGTCACTTCACCCCTTCCCTGTCCTGAGGAAGTTCCGCATGGCCGAGGCATTAATTTCCCTCGCCGGCCGATAGTCGGATCAAAACGTCGATGCTATACCCTTCACGCACCCGGACCATCTTACTCACTATCCTTGTCCCTGTCAAAGAACAATTTATTTTGTTTTTCAAAATTATAATTTACAAATGACTGCTTTTTAATATGGCCAGGTTGCATTGAACTGTATATTGAATATCAGTTTCTGTACATTTATGTAAATACATGCTCCTCATCTTCTGTTTGACAAACTTTGAGTCCTCTTGACTCTTTCTTATTTTTTGTGCAACCTTTTACTCTCGTTCCTTCAATTCATCTTTTCTTTATGACCCTCGGCGGTTTGTTTAACCTTAGTCCTTCATTTTTCTAATAAATACATGGTAAACAATAATTATTATTGTGCTGCACTTCATGTTTCTGGTAAATAAATTTACGATTGATATACGTTTGTGAGCTGACAAGTTGCGAGCTCTTAATAGGTTTAATGATCATCACCTTGAATTTACTAATTTCCGTGCAGCTCTTCTGAGGATCCTTCACACAGATTTGCTGTCAAGAGAGACAAGAAGACAAGCACCAGCATTCTGGAAAATGTCCTAAGGGAGCAAGTGCAAAAAACAAGGTCTTTGGAACAGTCAGCTATGTTAACTCGATATATCCCAAAAAATTGAGATAAAAAAATAAGAACATCAAAACATCAAAGCCATTTAAGAAGTGATCTGATTGTGAAGTTTATCAATTATATAGGGACGCGCAGCGTATGGTACACAGAATCGCCGACAGGACAGCAGGACTACAGAGACCAGAGGCAGCGGAGGGCATTGTCATCACCAGCAGCCCCTCCCCCTAACCGGCGGCGGACTTCAAAGAGACCTCGCGCCTCCCGCTTCGCGGGACGCGCAGCGTATGGTACACAGAATCACCGACAGGACAGCAGGACTACAGAGACCAGAGGCAGCGGAGGGCAGTGTCATCACCAGCAGCCCCTCCCCCTAACCGGCAGCGGCCTTCAAAGAGACCTCGCGCCTCCCGCTTCGCGGGACGCGCAGCGGGACACGCCGGGCTAAGCCCGGGCAAAGGGCGGGCTGTCTACGGCCGTCCAAGGCCGACTGAGGCTGGGCTGGGCTACCCCCCTGTCGTTGGCCATTCATTCGCTACCATCCTCTCCAGAGCCAGGTGATTGACTTTTGTTCTGTATCCTTCTTGGTTTAATGGGGGCCGCTCCCTTAAGTTGTCGACTATTGTTTGGTTTATGTGCTCTATTCTCCTCACTGTATGTTAGCATTGGCTCATAACTTTACTCACGTTTTAAATTTTAAAAATTAATTAAAATGGCCACACATTCTACTAAATCAAGGCCTTCATTGGTTGGGGGGGTCAGTCAGGGGGACCCTAGACCACTTCATTACTAGGGCCGCTTCCGTGCTGGAAAAAGAGATCGCCATCACGGAACGCCGCCTATCACTGGACCCTGTTTTTCAGAAGCGCTCCTCTTTGGGCCATATTCAACAGGTCACCTCTCCGCCACTCAGGGCTTCTGATCCTGAACTAACTAACGACCCTGGCCTTCCCATGCAACATTGTGACCCAATAGATATAGCTCCCATCTTAATTGAGACTGACATATGTCCTTCCAATTCTCAATCTTCAGTGGGCACTTCCTTTGTGGATTTATCCTCTATCCACACTGCTAAGACTTCTAAGCGAAAACTGGCAAAAAATAGATCTTGTTGCCCGAAGACAACAGCAAGAAACATTCTTGCTGCTCCAACCAAAAAAAGGAGAAAAGACTCCCACCTGGATGTGCCCAAAACTAAGCCTCAATTATCACCGACTTCTACACGATCCACGCCTCTTACACAGTCTCCTATTTCCCCTTTTTCTAACTTACTTACTGATATAGAGCATCTGGTAAGATCTCTACTTTCACCCCTAACAGAGAGAGTCAAGAACATCGCAACACAGCTAGCATGTTTGGAGGCCTCGCATACTTCTCTCATCAATCTAAACAATGATCTGCACTCCCATATATGTAAAAATCCTACGGTTATTACCCCTCCCCTCCTTACTCAAACATCTACCCAGTCTAATATGCCAAATCATACACAGAATATACAAGTTTCCCAGCTTACATCAGAGAAACTATCCACTGCTAAAGGGGCCCTAAGAGAAGATCAAACTTCCACCCTTGTAGTGCCCCCAGGGAATAACACCAATGGGCGGCCTTCTTCAGATTATAAATCAGATAAAAGCCTACATATTGATTTGCCCCCTGAAGCGGCTCCTTATGTAGTGACTCTTATTGGCGTCCCAGCTCTTGCCCAGGGTAAAACGGAGAGATACCAGGAACTCAAAAAAAAATAAAGTAGTACACTGGTTGTCCCAGAACAGACCGCTCCCCCCTGAAATTAATGGCGAAATACTACACGTTAGGAGACTGAAATGGTTGGGCCCTAGACCTAAGGATAAACAGGGTGATGTTATTATAATTAACTTTCGAGATCGTAGGGTGCTACCCCACATAGGGCCTCATGTAGGTAGCCAAATACCGGTCGGTAACGGCCGATTTTCGGTAATTATACCGTTACCGACCGGTATTTTGGCTATTGGTATGTAGGGGGACAAGTTTTGGCTTCGGAATTTACCGAATCGGTAAAATTACCGATTCGGTAATAATACCGAATCGGTAATGTTACCGAATCGGTAACTATTCCGAATCGGTAATTTTACCGATTCGGTAAATACCGAAGCCAAAATCGAGATGTAGGGGGAGTGTGTGGGTGTGTTTTAGAGTCGGTATTTACCACCAACTTATAGTTGGTGGTAAATAATTAATGTATGTGTTTAAGCATTTTTACGCGCGTAGCAGTGTGCAATGTGGCATACATACATGCCCTTAGGGCATGTATGTGTGCCACATGTGCACACATGGCCGAATCAGGGGTGCAACAGGGTGTCAATGTGACACCCTGCCACCCTTTCATGTGTTCCCCCCATTACCGAATCGGTATTTACCGATTCGGTAATGAGGCATACCTTCCCATCAATGGGAAGGTATGCCTCATTACCGAATCGGTAAATACCGATTCGGTAATTACCGACTTGTAACGAATCGGTAAAAAATACCGACTCATTACCTACATACGAGTTACCACTTCTAAAATACCGATTCGGTATCGTTCAGTATTTTAGAAGTGGTAACTGGTATGCTACCTACATGAGGCCCATAGTGGATTGGTATACCCCGGGCAGGGGCCCGGGAATCTTAACGGCTGATTTAAGTTATTTTTACCCCCGTTCTCTTTTGACAAACTCCACATTTTCACACCCACCATCGAGGGCCACCTTCGAGCCACCCCATTTCACTATCCCTACTTCTAACAGATACGCCATTCTCTCGGGATTGGACGAACAGGATTGACTTCCTCACTCTGGAACTACGGTTGATAATCTCTCTACTATGAGCACTCCACTATCTACCCTAGCACCAGACAACTCTAACATCAAGAATAACATCCTGCCCAATAACAACGCGGGGTGGAAGCCAATTCCAGTTATTGTTCCTCATTTTTCACCTTTAGAGTTATTGTCTCTGCCTCCCGGCCCTCTCACCACACCCCCTTTCCCTATCCCGGTCCATAGAGATCCTCCCCCCTCGAAGAATCCCCCGCACCTTCTAGAAGCTACTGAGGCTGGAACAGACTCGACGACTAGCATAATCGGCCTGGACGAGCCCCTGCGGGGCGATAGCTTTCTGTCTTGGAACGTGGCAGGTCTCCCCGACAAACTGTCTAACCCCGCATGGACTCAAATCGTCTCCCGATATAGCATTATCTGCCTGCAAGAAACCTGGACCTCTACAGAGCTCCATCTCCTAGGGTATCAGACCTTTCATACCCCAGCTTCCCCCAGCCCTCATGGCAGAAACAAGGGAGGACTTACGATCTATATTTCTGTAGAATCCCGACTAAAACCAACATACATTACAGGGTCCTCTTATTATCAGCTAATTAGTTTGACCGGCGGCTTCATTAACAATGTCGTCCTGGTCAACTTCTATAATAACATCCCAAATGCACACTTGGACATAGTGCTTAATGGATTAAAATCCGACCTAGCAAAAAAAGAGTCCCAAAATAACTCTGATACTTTAGTCATCATGGTAGGTGATTTTAACTGCCAGCTATGTCCTCAGAGTATAAATGGCACTTGTGGTCTGATGACTGAAATGGACGATTCTCCCAATCACTTTTGTCATACCAAATTGGGAGACTTGTTAAATGGATTATTATCCCATTTTAATCTATCTTTTGTCAATGACCTATGTCTTCCACCCAAGTCCTTTATACCCACTTATAATGGGAGAGGCTGTCACACCACGATCGATTACTCACTTATATCTTCAAGGTATTCAGGATCGATAATTACTTGGGAGACCCTCGACACTGCCATTAGTGATCACTATCCTATTGAGGTAATTTTAAAGCTAACCTCGAACACTAATGACATGATCACGCAGAATCCTTCTTATTCTCCCCCCCCTGCAGCTGGGAACCACCATGGGCCTTTTTCTCAAATGGGACAAAGTGGTCCCTTCTAGTTTTCTTAAAACCTTGGTAACCAACGTTTACGATCATTTCCAAATCTGTTTGTCATCTACGCAAAACTCGCAGACAATAACAAACTCTTTTTCTGCAATTCTGTCAGAAATTAAATCTCTCCTTGCGCGTGCACCAAAGAAATCTGCACCACCCACCCATGGCTGGTTTGATAGGGATTGCTCTAAAGCTCTGCGACTTCTGAAAGCAGCTTTGAAATCCAACCCTAGAAACCGCCTAGAGGTCCAGCATGCCAGACATAACTATCGAATCAAGCGTCAGGCAAGGAAAAGCCAGCTGAAGTTGCTGGCCTGGTCAGCCCTTGTGGAAGCTTCTGAGAAGAGGGATAACACCGCTTTTTGGAGGGCAGTTAATGCCCCCTTTTTTCGATCTTCCCAGCCCCCGATTTTGGACTCAGCCATTACCCCTGAAACCTGGGTTAAACATTTTAGCACTTTATACAATCCTATTAATCTGGATAATCAACCATCTGAAAATGAAACTGATCTCAACTCTCCTTCTGACTTAACTATTTCTACTTCTTTCCCTTTAAATATTATTTTTGACCATGCTGAAGTACTGATGGCTTTAAAAGATAGCCCTTCTGGGAAAGCCCCAGGCCCAGATTGCGTCCCTATAGACGTTTTTAAGTCACAGCCTGATTTATGGGCTCCACTACTCACTAACGTACTGAATTCTCTGAATACCACCGGCTTTATTTCCACCTGGCCAGAGGCAATTGTCGTCCCGATTTTTAAAAAAGGCGTGAGGGATAATCCTGCCAATTACCGCCCAATTTCACTCTTAGACTCCCTCATGAAGGTAGCTGGGCGAATGATTTTAAATAGAATACACGACTGGTTAAGCACTCAAGATATTATTTCTGATATGCAATATGGCTTCAGACAAGGCAAGGGTACCATCGAACAGGGCTTAAATCTGACCCTAATAATAGCCAAATATACCCAGGCGAAAAGAGGAAACCTCTTCATAACTTTTGTAGACCTTAGCTCTGCATTCGACTGCGTCGATCACAGGCAGTTATGGGAATCCCTCACAGAGATCGGCCTAGATCCTATTATTATATCATTTATTAAAGAGCTGTATAGGGATGCATCGGCCCGCGTGAGATATGGTAACAATGGAGAATGTTCTGACAGATTCTTTATTAGACGAGGTGTCAGACAGGGTTGTATATTATCTCCTTTACTTTTTACCCTTTATATCAACTCTGTCAGCCACCATCTGACCAGAACTTTCCACGATTACCCTACAATTAATGGTAAACCGATCCCCATTCTCCTCTACGCAGACGATGCGGCAATTATGTCCCAGACTCCCATTGGCCTACAAAGGGCAGTTACTGAATTCACTGACTTTATGTCAAAGAGAGGCTTAAATGTTAACACCTCTAAAACTTATACTATGTCCTGTGGTTTAGGGGTCGGAAAAAAGCCATGTACCATTTTTCTGAACGGTAAAAAACTAACTAATATTGATAGCTTCCCTTACTTGGGCATCACTTTTAACAAAAGAGGCACCTGGCGAGCCGCGGCTCAAGCCAGAGGTTTAGCATTGTCTAAAGCTATAGGCGCACTGATAAATTTTTCTAAAAAACTAGGAGGTCGCCCAATACGCCCTTTACTTGAGATCTATCGGGCGAAGTGTATTTCAACCGGTACCGATGGATCTGGGATCTGGGGGATTGAACCCGTTGAACAAATCCAACGCCTAGAGAATGCTTTTTTACGCTACCTCTTGGCTGTCCCCCCAGGCACTTCCACTCATATGGTGCATACCGAATTGGGCCTCACACACATCGTAGATACGATTAATTCCTCTCCCCTTATTTTATGGCATAAAGTCTGGACCAATGAAGAGACCCCATTTAATGGGGAAATTATCAAAGACTGTCTAAAACTGACAGAGGTCAGGAACATTAAGTGGTTGAACTATGTCAAAAGGTTGTCCACTGACATCGGGCACCCGGAATTTTTTGCCGACCCACCAACCTTAACTAATATATCAAAAGCCGAGCTAAAGCGACTTGTTCTAAATCACCTGTGCCGCAAACGCTGGTTCTTAGAAAAACAGAAGACTACAATTGCTGACTATCAAAATTTGATAACTGTGAGCGGCACCCAGCAATATCTACTATTAGAACCATCACCGTTTACCCGCATGCTCCTGACCCGTTTCCGCACCAACACCTTTTTTAGACTTCTAACCTTCCCTAACCCAAATTGTTGGTCCAACGACTTACAGAAATGCCCCTGTGATGGCCTCTCGATCAATCTAATATTCACTGCATCTTATTTTGTAGATTTTATCAACTGCCAAGGACCATTTTTTTAAAACCATTGCTCAAATCTTGGGGTTTACGCTCATGCAAACCGGCATACGACAAATTAAAAACTCTGGAAACCCCTTTAGTCCTGGCAGCCATGTCATCTTACCTGAAAATGACGATGAGGTTGAGGACATCAATGCAGACCTAAGCGGACTTATATCTTGAGGCCTGAGTGTTTCTATTCCTTTTTATTTTCTGTGAATCTAATTATGTTACAATTTGAATGTAATTTTAATTGTTTTTAATTGACTTTTTATATGTATGTACTTTTTTGATACTGTTTTTACATATCGAATAAAGTTCAATATCTATCTATCTACTAATTTCTAATTGATTGGTCGAGGACCATTGTTTTTTGTAACAATTTACACCCAGGTCCGTGGACTATTTTGGGTTACCCCATTGGCAATAATGGTTGCGGATATCATGGCAACATCAATGAGCAGCGGCTTTGAATTGGAATTGTCACTTTTGCAAAGTAGTATCTATGCGTTGCAGGAAACAGCTGCAGTCAACTTTAGGACTCCTAAATGCCTTCTGTGAATACCGAAAGTCTTAAAGTTAGGATTTTTCTAAGTTTAGGAGTAGTAAAGTTAGGACTCCTAACTTTAGGACTCATAAATGCCTTCTGTGAATACCGAAAGTCTTAAAGTTAGGATTCTTCTCAGTTAAGAGTAGTAAAGTTAGGACTCCTAACTTTAGGACTCCTAAATGCCTTCTGTGAATACCAAAAGTCTTAAAGTTAGGGTTTTTCTCAGTTTGGGAGTAGTAAAGTTAGGACTCCTAACTTTAGGACACCTAAATGCCTTCTGTGAATACCGAAAGTCTTAAAGTTAGGATTTTTCTCAGTTTAGGATTAGTAAAGTTAGGAGTCCTAACTTTACCACTCCCAAACTGAGAAAAATCCTAACTAGGCTATGAAAAAAGACTGGAAAAATTCTGCCTCCTGAGCTTTTGAAAACTGTGATCATCACACTGGTACTCTCAAGTATCGATTACTGCAACATCCTCTATCTTAACCTCGAATCAGGTCTCCTGAAGAGGCTTCAGACTCTGCAGAATGCAGCTCCTTACTACCTTTTCAAAATGTCTATATATGAATCTGCTAGAGGAGCCATCAGGACCCTCCACTGGCTACCAGTCACACAATGCTGCAGTTTCAAGGCTTTTGATCTGGCCTATAAATCACTGCAGGGACTGGGGCCAGTCCGTTTCAAGGAGAAGCTCAAATGGTGTGACACAGGGAGGACACTTCGCACAAGCTCTGCCATGTACCTGACTCTCCCCTCATTTAGGAGGACTACCTGGTGTGGGAAGAGTTTCTTCAGGACCACAGCTGTGCTCTGGAATAGGCTACCACTGACACTAAAAGCTGCTTCCTCTTTACTCGTTTTCAGAAAAGCCTTGAAAACCTGTCTCTCCTCACAGGACTAGGAGGCACCTGATCATCTGCTAGATTTGTTTCTAACTGCTCTGTAGCTACATCTGTTTTCTATAGTGCCAAGACGCCCTTGGGCATGAGTTTGCAATGTATAAATCACATTAATTCATTCATTTACAATACATGTAACTGAACTGTGTAATACTCATTCCTTTTTTCCTTCCACAACAGATTGCCCTGATGAATATTGTTGCTGTGTAGTATTTGTCTTTTTCACAAATGTCCCCAAATCACATTTCCTATCCCTTCATCAAAACCCAAACACTCTTACTCCAGGATGTGTGATTTATTGAGATGTGAGATGATATCATTCACACCATAAATGGATTACACACTTGTTGGGGCAGATGTGGTGAAAGCAACACCAACTCACTGCAGAATCTTCTATTACCTGAGAAATTATTACCACACCAGCCCCACTTACTCACCAATGCACAAAAGGGAACATAATTCATCAAAATCATCATTCAGGCCTTGTGTTGCGTAACCACTTAACCTTGTCCACTTTCAGTCCACTTTTCCTGACTCAAGAATTTTGTAACATTAGTTTTAATTAAATACTAGTTGCCATTGCTCTGAATACGTTCCTATTGCTAGTTGTAATTATAATACTAGTTACTCTTTGTTGTGTCATGGTGGTAGTAGTCTGGTCTCAGTCGTTGCAAAGCTATTATATAAATACAACCTACTAACTCAGTGTTTTTCTTTCAATTTAGTTGCCTGTGATGGATAATCCTTTTGATTAATGCTACAGTTGGAGCACTCCTGAGTAGGAGTGGGACTCGCTTATGATGCCTTCGCTGTTAGCGCTCTAGCCTGCTACTACTACCACCTCCATTGGGAAGCCACCATGAGAAACCATATAGTAAGGTTTTGGAGGATTGAGATCCATAGCAGCCATCATTTCATCGATTCAGGTAAGAAAACTATGTATTGAACTAAACTAGTTTAGTTAGTAAGTAACTAATGTCTACTGTAGATAAACAGTTGTTTATCTAGGTTATTGAAGGCAATGAAAGCATATCACCTTAAAGGTCAATATATTTTCAGAGGGTAGTAGGATAATGGTACAATTTACTATAATTTGATAAGTGGATTTCAAATCAGGCAGCATGAAAAGGCAGACGTGCAAAGTCAAAGTAAAGTAAAAAAAACAACTTTAGGCATAAAGTATGACTAATTTTGCCCTTTATTTTTCAATAACAAAACCCCACCCTCTCCACCCTCATCAGGCCTACCCCTCTACACCAAACAAATAAAAATTGGCCCAATCAATGTCCAAAAGTCTAACAAACAGGGCAAAACAAAGTCCAAAATTGCACCAACTGCACTTCACAATTCCCACCCTCTCCACCATAGCAAAAGTCCATCCGACCAAAACTAAAAACTAAAAAAGGACACAGAGGAGGGTGTTTTAAATGTGGGTCCACAGTTCTTGCTTTTGGGCCTTAAAAGCGTGCCATCCGACGGCACAGCTGTGCCAGCTCGCTCAGTATGCGGCAGTGGAACTGGTGGTCTGGGTGAGGAGGCAGTGGTGGTGCAGGCTCTAGCCTGCTGCATGCAGCACTGCTGATGTTGCCAGGAGGATGGATGCGCTGGCAACTGGCTGGAGGAACTGGGGCCCCGGGCAGCGGCAGATGTCGCCTCCTCAGCCTTCTCTTTCAGAGTCACCAGGCAAAGTTAATCAGCCCAGATGGCCTCTAATCTCTTCCACTGCAGCTGGGCTGCTATCTACTGCTGTGTGGATAGCGGTGATGTACCAGGAGGAGTAGATATATCAAGAAAAAAAAGGCAAATTGCAAACAATGCTCAGTGCAAACACTTTTTTAAATTGATATAGTGGTTCAGTAACAGTACATTGCTGGCCCCGAATGACCAGTGAACTTTGATGTGATTAGGAGAGCCACAGGGCCATTTTTATACACAGATACCACACAACAAAGCACTGACTGGCTAAAAGGAATTAAGGTAGAATAACACCAAATTAAAAAAGAGTGTTTTGTTTTTCTCTTAAAGGATATCCTAGTTAAGAACTAAACAGACAGTTTGTATGGAAAAATTAATTTAAATTACCTCTCATTAATGAGTAAGGCATTATGCATTATAGAGTACAAGTATTCTTGTGCTAAATTAATGGAGGCATGCTATCTAGTGTGTCAGACACTTTGCCACTTTTTGAAGTTTACAGCAGGGGCAGCTGTAACGGACAATTTTCTTACTTTAATTCCAATGGCCCTGCTCTTCTCCAAATTACTTTCAGTTCTACCCTGACTTCAAAGATGAATAATAATGATACTATATCTCACACGCCACTTATAAAATGCAGACATCTTATCTGCCATAAGGAAACAGTAGGAAAAATGATGCATTGCAGTACAGGGAAAGGACTGGGATAGATGATTTTATTTGGTGCATTTGTCACAGAGTATCCCTTCACCAAAAATCAAAATTAGGCACTTGGGGGCATATGTATCAACATCACCACTTGCGATTCTCAAATAGCGATTATTAAAGAATCGCTATTTGAGAATTGTAAAACGGGATGTATTTAAAAAATTGCAAACTTTTTGCGATTTCTTAAAATTCCTTAATTGCGATTAGCAAATTGCGACATCGCAATTAAGGAATACCTGCCCATTCATTTCTATGGGCCAGGAGACCCATAGGAATGAATGGGAAGTAATTCTCAAATAGCGAATTGCAATTTGCTAATCGCAATTTGAGAATAATTTCAAAGGTGCAAGGGTGTCATGATGACACCCTGATGCACCTCTGAAATGAGCATGTGTGTGCATATGGCGCACATACATGCCCTACGGGCATGTATGAGCGCCACGTGGCACTTTGTAAAATTCAAATAAGTGCGTTTTGAAAGGAAATCGCAAATTACCACCAACTGGAAGTTGGTGGTAATTTGCGATTTCTTAAGGATAATTCGCACAACTTGGGTGCTTTTTACATATCATTTAAGAAATCGCAATTTGCGATTTCTTAAATGCTTACGAAAAATTAAGAAATCGCTAAATTAGCAATTCCTTAATTTTGCGATGGGATTTGGCTCATACATCCCGATTACCGATTTTTTAATCGCAAACGCTGTTATTTTGCTAATCGCAGCGTTTGCGATTAAAAAATCGTTTGATACATATGCCCCTTAGTCCCACTTTACTCCTGGGCTTTGCCTTCTACCACAAATTATTTCCAATAAATAAATAAATACATTTTCTTGGTGGGGATAGGAGAGGGCTATGGCAGATCCCGCCTGCACTTAGCCTCAGCTGATCTTCGCCACGCCTCACACCTGGAAGCTCGGCCGTTGACTGAGATGCGAGGCTTTCGGCTCTGCGGCGTGTGAGAGATTTGGAGAGGTGTTTTTTTCCAGCAGCTGCTGCTCGTTTCACTGCTGGTTTTACCACTCGGACGGCGGAAGGAAAGGACTGGTTAAGCCCGGAAAAGGTGCTGCTTCGGTTCCACTAGGCTTTCTTTGAATGGTGTAAGGCGCAAGGCGCAATGAAAGCTTGGCACTGAAGTGGAGCCGGTGGATTAACTTTTATTGGGATAATTATGACGGCAAGGGGGAGAGGTGTGTAAGCTGCTCTGGATCTGCCTGCTTGGATCTTGGGCCCCCGCTTCCTCACCTCCTCACCTACCTGGCTGTTGGTAGTGCTACAGGGGGTCAAAGCCGGTCAAAGAGGCTGCCTCACGACTTTGGTTTCTTGGGAGGAAAAAAAAATAAAAAAGGGGGAGTTTCCCTTCCTCTGGTAGCAGCGACGGGCGGAATAAACTGAATAAGGTGAGAAGCAGAAAAGAGGGGGCGCTTCTCCCCTTTGCAACCGGGTGACTTGGTGATTTTTGGTGATTGATGTGGCTTTTGGCAACTCAGAGATAAAGATAAAGGAGAGTGAGAAGGCCAAGCTTCTTGGTTCATCTGCAGCTGTGTGGCGTGTCTGAGCCTGCGGACTCGGAGAGCCGTTGCTGTTGCTGGTTGTCCCTTAAGTTGTAACTTGTACCTTGTACCGTACAAGCTTAAACATGCTTGTATAAGGCGGCAGGAGCAGTAGTATGGATTGCTGTGGATTACTCCGGACCTGTCTTACATTTGGCCCCATCTCCATATTTTACATTCTTCCTCCCCTCGACTGTCACAGCTGATCAAGCAGCGCCGAGCTGGGGCATATATCTGGATTTTTTAACCCGACATTTGCAGGATATTAAGACTCTGGAGTTTTAGCCGGGTTAAAAAAAAAAAAAAAAGAAAGGCGAACTCCTTGGTGGCTGCAACGGGCTGGAAGAACAATATTTTCCTCATCTGGTATTGCCTGACTTCCTTTGACTCCTGCTATCACAGAGAAGGGGGGGCGTAAGCATTCTAAAAAGTAGTACCCTACCTCATGGGAAGACATACCAAGAATCTAAGTTCACCGACTCAGACGGACACAAATATGTCCCTTAAATCTAAATCTCGTACTACACAGATGAAGCTAACTGCAAAGGCCAAGGCAGAGCGCGAGCGTGAGCATATGCAGAAGGTCCGGCGTGGCTCTCCCCTTATAGTAAGCCCCTCATGCTTTGAGGATGAGGTTCTGGGTCAGGGAGAGGAGGGCCTAGGGGGTACAAGTCAGGCAAAGCTTAATCCTACATGCCAGATAACAACTAATATAATATAATTTCAGTGGTGTTCGAACATAGTAGCAAAATATCTGACTCATATATGATGGTAGGCAGCCAGACCAGTGATCTCCTTATGGACAATCAAGAGAACAGTCAGCCAGATCTCTCCAATACACCTACAGGCAAAAACAAGGAATACCCGATGTTTCAAAACTCCAAGACATCTCAATCTCCGTCCCAGCTCCCTCTCTCTATGTCACAGCAGGCCTCTAAGCTACCCCCTAAGCAGGATAGCCATAGAACTAACTATGCACTGATTGACCAGTCTCAGCCTCAGTCTCAGCTGTAGCCTCAGCCACAGCCATTACCGCATTCACTACCAAGTCCTGAGACAACTGCTCTGGCACCTTCTCTGCTTTTTCAACCTCTATTGAATTCACCATCTTTAACTTTAACTTCAGTATCAATGGAAGAGGTTGAAGTAATCACGCCAGTTCACTCGGAATCTGCAAACACGGCAGGCATATCTTTCCAGTGTTATATAAAAGGAATGTTAAATCTTATCCTGGATGAGATCAGGGAAATGAAGGCCACACAAGCAACGGAAATTGCAGCATTGCATGCCCGACTTTCCAAAATAGAAGAAGTAGTAGGGGCCTTACCATCCAGACTGCAAGAGGCCGAAACTAGGATTTCTCAGTTAGAGGACCAGGTGACCTCTATGCAGCAGCAAGTCCTAACGGATAAGAAACAAAAGAATCTACTGGAAGCAAAACTCAATGAATTAGAGAATCATTCACGTAGGACTAATCTACGCTTGGTTGAGGTTCCCGAGGGCTGCGAAGGGTCTCAGCCAATACAGTGGGTCGAGTCATTTATAAAAGAGACAGTGCTCCCTGAATTCTCAGGAGATCTCACGATCACTCGTGCCCACAGGGTACCAGCACAGCCCTTCCCAAATTCAAAAATGCCCAGAACTATCCTAGTGAATTTTTCAGACTACCGCCGGAAGGAACAGATTCTAACTAGGGCGATACAAAAGAAGCAACTCTCCTCTCGAGAGGTTCCCAATTGCTGTATATTCTCAGATATGAGCGCAGCATCAGCATGTCGCAGGAAATTATTTGTCAAGCTTCTCTATTGATTTAAAGCACAGGGAGCCCAAGCAGCTATTGCCCAACAGTCAAAACTACGAGTTCTGGTTCATGGCAAGTTACATATGTTTACAAGTTTAGATGAAGCCCAGGAACTTTTGCAACAAAATACGAAGGACAAGTATGCTCTGATGTTAAGGACATTTGTGTTGCGGTTTCGGGGTTTCTTTGTGAATTTTCTTTTTTCTTTCCTGTGTGAGGGGGTGGGCGAGGCATCACACCAGTGTGCAATAACATGGCACCCGATATCAAGGGCTCATTTTTTGGGCTGGCAGGGGGTAAGGCGGGCAATGCCCCATCTGCCAGTAGAGGGGAGGTTCACAGGGGTTTGGGGAGGGTTAGGGTTAGGGCACTGAGAGCGGGTGGTGGTTTGAAAAAAGAAAAAGAGCAGGGAAGCGATAACAATAAGGCGAAAAATGGGTACTAATGCTTGTATTATTTCCATTAATGTAAATGGTATTTCGAATAAGCAAAAGTATGGTGGCTTTAGAAGATGGTTGGCAGCCTTTTCCCCCCAAATTTTATATTTGCAAGAGAGCCATCTCAAAACTAATCAACCTAAATTGTTATTCCAAAATATTTATCTAAGTCCTATTTTACTTCAGCTCAGGCAGCAATTTGAGGGGTGGCTATCTATCTTGGACAAAGTTTAAATTGTGAAATTGTTCAAGGTTATAGAGATCCTTATGGTAGAGGGATCTGGATGCAGGTAAAGATGGAGGGGAATTTGGTGAATCTGGTGACTTACTATGCACCCGTTGTGGATGACTCTGTGACGCCCAAAAGTATTAATGATAGCGCAAGAACGGCGGTAGGGCAAATCATTTTAGGAGGAGGTTTAAATTTTATTCAGGATCTGCAATTAGATACATATAATAAGACAAAAAGGCAGATGAAACCTGGGACTAAGAAGTTGATAGATCTTATTAAACAGGATCATCAATTGGTGGATCCTCGGAGAAGGGCTCATGGTGTAGCAAAATAGTTTACCTATTATTCCAGCCAATTTAGGTCAGCTTCCGGTATTGATTTCTTTCTAGTATCACGCTCTCTGAGATGTTCAAATACGGAGATCATGGCTAATTCTTTCTCAGATCATTCTTTAATAAAAATAGAAATTGATTTTGGATCGGGGGCCAGAGAGAAATCCAGGTGGCAGATGGATCGACTTCTCTTAACCAACCAACAGTGGGTAGGGGATACGAAGGAATGGATTGGGGAATTTTTTTAGATTAACAGAGGAACAGCGAGTCTTTTTTCAGTTTGGGAGGTGTTTAAACAGCAATTAGAGGACAAATGATAGCTTTTATGTCTGCGCAAGTTAGAGAGCGTAAAGCTCGAATTGGAGAACTCCAGAAAGCAGTGGAGATGACTTTGACAAATAAAAGGAGAGGCTGCTCTATCAGGGGTCAGGTAACTGGAGAGGAACTTAACAGGGCCAAACGGGAATTGAGGGAATTTTTCATCATGGAAGAGATATGCAGAACAAAAGCATATCAGCAAAAAACTTATGAAGAAAGCCAGATGGTAGGGAAATTACTGGCATGGTCAACTAGAGTTAAACAAGAAGCAGCAGTAATTAATGAAGTGTTAATTCCGGAAACCCAGAATCTAGTTTCAGGACAAGATGACATCTCTTAAATCTTTATAGATCATTATAAAGACCTCTACTCAACTGACTACCAGGTAGCTAATCATGTTATTCAGTCTTATTTTGAAGATCAAGCTCTCCCTCAACTTTCAACAAAAAGAGGCCTTAGTGGCCGACTTTGCGATAGAAGTAACTTCCAGGGCTCTAACTTCGATGCCTGGAGGTAAGGCTTGTGGGAATGATGGCCTGCCGACCGAATTTTATAAAGTTTTCTCAGCAGAATTATTTCCTTTTATGCTTGACCTTTTTCATTTTGTTAGTGAAGGAGGGGAAATTCCAACAGCCTTTAAGGAATCATCAATAGTTAGCTTTGTTAAAAAAGGAACAAATCCTAGGGAAGATGGCTCTTATAGGCCAATTAGTCTCCTAAATGTAGATTATAAAATGTTGATGAAAATGTGGGCAAATCGATTTACATCTATGGCTCAGTATGCAATTCACAAGGACCAAGCAGGCTTTCTAGCAGGCTGATCAATGTCATCAAATACAAGTTGTCTTATTCAAGCAATTGACTATTTTAATACTCATCGAACCCCTGCACTAATAATGATGGTTGACGCCGAAAAGGCATTTGACCTTGTGAATTAGGGAGCACTAATTTATGGCCTTGAAAAATGTGGTTTTCCAGATGAAATAATTACCGTGCTTCGGAATATCTATCAAGGAGCCCATGCCCAGATCAGTATAAAAGGTTTAATAGATATTAAATGTGGGACCCGACAGGGGTCCCTTATCGCCCGTTTTGTTTACTTTCTTCATTGAGCCATTAGCAGTAAAGATTAGGGAGAACATAGATATAAAACTCCTACAGAGAGGATGTCTAATATGAAATTATTTTCTGATGATGTGATACCCTACCTTAAACCGGAAAGGCATAATGTTGAACACATTTTGAAGGAGTTCACTCAGTTTGAAGCAATTGGAGGATACAGAATTAATTAAAAAAAAACAGAAGTATTGGCACTTAATGTTTGTTGCAACTTTCTTCCGGATATTTTGAAACAACAAGGATGCTCCCCTGAACGGATCCGCTATTTAGGAATCTATGTATCAAACCGATATGTGGATCTTTATAAGCTAAACTATGAAGCTACATTGAGCAAGATCAAAGATTTATTGGGTAAATAGGGCATCCTCCCTCTTTCTGTGATAGGACGGGTTGCTCTGATTAAGATGTCAGTATTACCCTTATTAATTTTTCTTTTATCCAATGTCCTGATTAAAGTTAGTGCAGCATATTTTAGAGAATTGGATACACTTTTTCGATAGTTTATTTGGAATAAAAAAGCTTCAACAGTAAAACTATCAATTTTGCAGCTAGATATAAATTGGGGGGGGAGTTGGCACTTCCCCATATTCAAACTTATTATGAGGCAGCATTTATGGATATTCTAGTTAGTTTGCTTGATAATAGGGCGTCTTTGGATGGTTTTTTTATGAGGAAAATAGCTGATGTAGCAGAGACTCAAAAACATCAAATTTGCCTAAAAAAGTAAGATATATGACGCTTCAAGAATTCTTTTCTAGACTTCGGGTTTTTTTTTTGCACAAAGCAAAATCGACAGGATTTGAATATTTGGGGTTTTCAGAGGCTAGAAGCATGGGCCTTTTTATTCATAGTAGTCATATTAAACTTTGGGAGTTAAAAGGTTTTAAAGAGTTAGGTCACTTTTTGTTAGGAGGCAGATGCATGACTTGGGAGGAGGTGTAGTCCAGATGTGGCACTCAGAGTAGGTTCCTTTTTTTTAGTTTCCTTCAGGTTAGATCCTGGATAAATAAATATGCACCCTTAGGTAACACAGGCACCCCTTCAGTTCTTGTGTCCGTGTTTAGAATTAAATTGAGAGGCATAGGGAATTGGTACAGAGTTTTTCAAAATCAAGTGGAGCCTTTGATTGTTACTAATTTCTTACAAACAAAAAAAATGAATTGGCCTGCAATTTCTCAGTTAGAGAATGGCAAGCAATTTCGCAGAATGGCAATAAGCTACTTAGGGCTGCCAATTTTAAAACGATGGCTTTCCTGTCCCGATGGTCGGCTTATTGTACTTCACAGGCCCTCCATTAAATCTATCCGGAGGTGGAAAATACCTGTTTTCGATGTCAGCAAGCCGGTGAGGGCGGTTTGCTACATATTGACTGTACATACCCTAGATTGAGGCAGTTTTGGCTGGAATTATGTGCTGGGCTTAGCCGCACTATCGGGAACCATTGTACAACTAGAATTGAGGGCGGCATTGTTTGGTTTATTAAAACAAATCAGGTGTTAACAAAAGGGGGTGAAATGTTTATATCAATTTCCTTCTTGGTGGCACGTTCATTGATCTTGCAGAATTGGAAAACAACCAAGACCCCAACTCTTATTGAATGGTATAAAAAAATGAAACGTGTTCGAACCTTTGAAGAAGCATATGCTAAAAGGGTGGGACCGATTAAGAAATTTGTGTCAATCTGAAAACTTTTTGATCAAATGGAAAGGCATCTTCAGGGACAATCTGGTGTTGAATAATTATGTGGATTATGTTTATGATTATGATTAATAAGAAGGCTCAGGACTAAGGATTATTTCTGATTTTCTTTTATGAATCATACTCCCAGGTCATCAATGGTATTTCCATTTCCTTTTTTACGAGAATGGGAGTATATATCTGCACTTACATTTGCACTGTACTTGATCGTGTAAATTACACCGTCAAATGACATTTCTTTGACTTTAATTCTATTTTTGCACTTTAGTACTAGAGAAGGCTTGCACTTTAGTTTAGCTTCCTTCGGGTGCATATATTTGCACTAGCACTGGCACTTTGTCTAATTGTGTAAATTATGCTGCTCAATGATATTCTTAGGATTCCAAGTCTTTCTGCATTTGCACATTAGTACAAGAGAAGGTTTTTTTCATAAACATATACTACTCAGGTGTTACCCATTTTTTATGTTCTAAGCAAGCTAGCTGGGTTGGTAGGATTTTTGCCCGACATATTCCAGCTTTTTGACATGATTACTCCTCCATAATTAAAAATGATGTATTAATTGTATTATAATGTATATCGATGTTAAGGGATACTGGCTTTAATGTATGTTGCTTTATTCTGCTCAATAAAAAAATACATTTTCTTGGCAGTAGGAAAACAAAATCTTAACTTACTCTACTGCAGGGTAAGTTAGAGGAATTACAGCGGGAATGTACAGGTTTTGCTATAGAATAGTGGGGTGACACTGATCATCATCATGTGCCCAAGCTTTGGCTTAGTCAGTCACTGTTGTTGACAAATGTTAGAAGGGTAAAATTTGAACAGGCATAAATCCATTATGCAAGCCATATATAAATCACTCGACCACAAAAATGTGGCACATGCCAAGATTGGATTTTTCACTTTTTTTTGGAGACAAAACTTAGGAAAGAATAAAGGAGTGAAGCACTAGTAGGTAACTAAGTGAGCACTGGGAGGGAAGAAAAACACATCCTGTTTTCAATTTGCAGTGCATTAAAAATGTTGTAAATCTGGCATGAACTGAAGCAGGCACACATTGCCCAGCCAACACTACAGTGCTGAATTGAACCATGCTACAGTTAACTCATGGGTGGTGAAATGCAATGGGCAGGGAAGTGATGAATGATGATGGGTAAGATACATATCTGCCTCGCTTACCAAATACACTGAGAATACTAGTAATTGTCAACAAGCAAGCAAAGTGACTTACAACTGCCTGTCGCTGCTGACGCTTGGACTCCCCCTCCAATTGCCTCTGCATCTGGTGCAGTGGAGCTGCGCCGGCCCCGGCACTGGTGGTCTGTGTGACTAATAAAAAACATAACACATTCTAGATGCCAGATACGCCTCCCCTTATTATTTTATTTTTTTTAAATATGCAACCGCAATACATCACTACCATTCAGATAGCAGTAACTTTGTTTAAAAATATCACATTGAGCATTTTGTTGGTTGACGAAGTCAGGTAGTGAAGCCGACCAAAGCAAAAACATTTCATAATGGAGGACCGATCTATGGTGACTCTGATTCACTGTAGTGCAATGAAGGGAAGGAATAAATTGGCTAAGAAGGACATATAGTCTTGGCTTGCAAGCGCATTGGGACCAACCTCATACCACTTTTCTGCCATGTTGCACTATCATCGAAACTGCTGGTATTATGAATGATAATACATACAACACAACATTGGAGTAGTTCACCATGATCATGGTCACTCTTTCGTTTTACTGTTTGAGCATGAGAAAGAAAAAGAAAGCCTATCAACAAACATGCATAGAATAGCTTACTTATACCTGCAATATGTATAGTAGAGTACCTAAAATATGTCCTCTTTGTCTTACAGAACCAGTGCACAATATATATAACGGGATAGGGAAAGCTTACTGACAAAGCAGAAGAAAGGAAGCTACATACTAGTACAGACAGGTGGAAGTTAGCTATAGAAACATGAAAAATAGAAAAAAGGATAATGCAGGGACAACAAGAATTTAACAAACATTAGATTGAATGAAAAAAGGAGACAATCACAGTATAGAAATAAACATGGAAAAATTATTCAAAATGGGGAGAGGTACCAGTTAGAGAAATAATAATAACAATAGGAATTACTGGCGCCATCAGATTTGTCAGCAGCTGTATTTACTTTGACCCACCACAGCACTGGTGGTGGCAGCCTCAGCTTCACCCTGACCCACCTCCGATGCCTTCTACCTGCCCTTGGATACTGATGTAAGAAATATAGAAGAGAGAAAGATAGATTAGTGGTAAAGTTAATCTCCCCAAAGATATTTTGACAGGCAAAAGTGAAAGCAGTAACAGTATATGTTTCTAACTCAGTATGGAGTTGACCTATTACTAATATCTTAAACCTATTCCAACTTTCCTAAACCTAAACAACATTTGCACCTACTAGTGCACTTCAATGAATGATTTTGTCTTCTCTACCTTCTTTGATGGGCCAATTCAGTCTTCCTTTTCAATTCACAGATGCATATTGCACATAACTGGAAGATTGCTTGGTACTGCATGAGCCACATAAAGAAAGGGATGCTTACGCACTGATATTACTACTACCCCTATCTTAGTGACAGGACAGAGGAGTCTGCATGACTTTTTAAATAATCAGCTCAGGTGAGTGCCGACGGGTGTGATTAGTAGCTCCCAGCACCTGACTAGCTCAAACTGGATCACATAATATGCATAATGTAAAGCTTAACTTACCTCTGATTGGGAGCATCATGCTATTTGAAAAAAATATTAGCATTGTAACACACAACAGACACCTAATTACTCACTGACCTCTGCAACCTCGATGCCTAGCAGGTTGAGCAGGTCCTGCTCCCGTTTGAGTATCTTGACCAAGCGATGGGTCACCTGCTGCTGGTTGCGCTTGACCCCAGTCCTCTGGCGCATGCACTGACTCACCCTCCCACACAACAGCTGAAGCTGCTGCACGGAATACCCATTCCAAGGCCTGCCGTCTGCTGTTTAACATGAAGGCGAGATGGCGAGATGGCGCTGCAGATAAAAAATCGGTGCCGACACCTCTGTCTCCTAAAAAATGGGGCAGTACTGTACCCCTTGGTATCACCAGCGACCGCAATGTGTGGCACACTGATGCCACACTTCCTCTATTGCCCTGCTTTACCATTTCACAGGGTGAGAGAAAAAAAGCAATTAGAAAGGTAGGAAGGAATTAAAAAATGAAGAAAAGAAGAAGTAAGGAAGTAAAGGGAAACCCCAAAAAAAGGATAAAAAGTCACGGAAAAAGTAAAAAAGACAAAATTGTAAAATATATGAGCACAAAGACGCACACCAATAAAATAAAGGTGAATGAGGGGTGGATGAGTGGGATGGGGTGGATTGGAAAGATTTAGAATGGATGGAAAAATCAGGCCCAGCACCATTCACAGAACAGAAACCAGATAAAATGAAGTTGGCCACGCCAATGCAAAAAGTATGGCACCGTTCACGCTGATTTTTCATCACGGAACGTACTACTGGCACAAAAAAGCAGCAAGAAAAGGCGGCTGAGCATTTATTCTGCCCATTCGTGAATTTCCCAGAATATCGCTGAGTTTTCTGAAAAACTCTTTGATTTCCACCCAGACCTACCCTTGGAGTCTGTCTAGTTAGTCTGGTCTGAGGGCAAGCAGGCCCAGTGTTCCTCTTGAAATTTATGGAGTCGTTCAAGCAGCAGGACAGTTTTACTTCCGTAACCTTGACAGGTCCAGGAGTGTTTTGATGAGCTGCTCTGAAGGTCCAATATTTATACCTGGTGCTAGCCTTCATGTGGGTGGACTCCCCACTTTACCCAAATCTGGTTTTAGAAAGTTCTTCCCCCATCAAGGCTCCAAACTGTTTTGAGTGATGAAAGACAGTGCAGGCTTGGTGTTAAGTTTGTTTGTGTGTACCAGAGTCATAGCTCTTTCAAATGTAAGTGGGGCTGAGTACAGCATCCCCCACTTTCATCCTGCATGAATGACCCATCCTGTCCATACCTGAGCCCCCTTTGTGCTACAATCTGGAAGCAGTAAGCAAACCCTTGGTTGGGACAAGAAAATGCCAACTTGCTAAAATGTGCATTTTCAGAATCGTGACCAATACAGGGGATTTTAAAGTACTATTCATTTTCAACTAAACATATATCTATCTGCTCCCAATTCCAAGTTAGCACTTCTTAAATATAATAATATAACATTGTTTGTCAGTAAGGGAGATAAGCTTACAACAAAGAAACATTTCTTTAGATGTTTTTCACTGTCAGGATGTGTAAAACATAAGCACACATGCCCTACTTTTTAAATACAATGCACTATGCCCTATGAGCCTTTAGGACCTACCTTAGATGTGACTTATAAGTAATGAAAAGGAAGGCTTAGGCCTAGCAAAAGATGTATTTTCTCAGTTAAAAATATCAGTTTAAAACAACACTACAGGCTGCAGTGGTAGGTCTGAGATATGTTTTAGAAGGCTACTGTCAGAATACCGTTCAGAGAATCACAGGGCAAGCAGGGGTAATTATGCCCAACCGTGGACGCCGTTTACTCCTGAGGTCCTGGGGCCTGACCTAATATGGATCCTGAACAAATGTGCCAAATACTTCTTCAGCACTTGACTCTCAGTGGTAGGGTGGTCTAGCAGTCCAAGATTTCTTCGGGTGGGATGTAGACACAGGGGAATGAAGACAGGCTTGCAACTCAAAATACATGCAGCAGCAGTATATGACTGTCCGGTCAAATACTTGCTTTTATGAAAAACTAATTATTTATATACGACTACAGAGGAAAATATGAGAATCACAAACAATACACACAGTCCCCTCAGGTTAGAGCTCTATGTGTTTCATACGCAGGTCTCTGAGTCCACTCTCCTAACCTAGCAGTAGGGGTTATTTACCATTTGCTACAGGCCACATTCAGGTCAAGCCCCACTAAAAGTTCAATTCTCAGGAGTCCCACTCTGACTCATAAAGTCAAAAGTGTTCAAGTTGAGGAACTTCAATTTTCGATCCCGATCGAAGCGACCCGCCATTTTGTGGCCCACCGCCATTTTGTGTTGCCATCACTCAGGCAGCACGGCGAACAAAGTCTATTCTGCTTTTTCTGTAGCCTGGTGTCGAAATACGCCTTCGGCCTCTATTTGCAAAGCTGGTGTTAGAACTAGCCGTGTACACTAATCCCTGTCTGGCTTTTCTAATCCGCGTCTCAACTATCTGTTGGCTCACACTATTCTTTCCTGACCTTATCTTATCGACTGGCCTTCACTGTCTCCTGCTAGCATTCTCTCGTTTCGCGACTGTCCTCCAGCACACACAAACGTATCTCGCCACCTGCAAGTTAGTTATGAATCTGTTAATGAATTAGCTTGAGGGAGGGGTGACAAACATAGTTGGAGGAGAGGTCTCTTCAAGTCATCTGACACTTTTGTTTTCCAACTTTTCTCATTGGTTCCATCCTGATTTCTAACTTTCCTTATTGGCTCTTTCTTGTATCTTCTGGGAGGGCTTTGGATCAAAATGTCCGAACCTTGTATAGTATTTAACGCTGTGCGCCACAGAGTGAAGTGGCAGTCTCCAGAGAACCTACTCTGTGTACTTCTAGGATAACTGTACTAGCTGCAGTTAAATAAATCTGATCTTCTAACGCCGACAGAGTGTCCCCTGTCTCTGTGTAGCGAAGCAGGTGAACTCCGGAGACTTTGGGCGTACCCTGAGACGCCAGGCCCAAAAGGCTCTGGTTCTTCAAAGTGCTGTAGTGCTCTCTGGCAAGTGCCCAAAATCAGTCTTACCCACACTAGAAGGATCTGAGTAACCGGAGACTCTGTGGGTGCTAAAGCTGCAGCTGCTGGCTCTGATAAGTTTTCCACAAGTGGTGCAGACGGCCTGTGGACGGCTGTCCTTGAGTTTCTCACATGCGATCAATCACTGCTGCCGCTAGGTTGATCTCGATGCTAGGTAAGTTCTTCAGTTCTTCCCACAGGTCGGGGAGGTGAAAAAATACAGGTACTGGTCCTCAGTCATGACTCAGGCCTGATAGGGGCATCACTGTCGATGGTCTCAACTAGACCATACTACATGCTTTGTCCGGTTGCCCCTCTGGCATACAGGGTCACAATTCCTCCTCTGCACATGGGCTCCAGCCCAAAATCACAGCAGCAGTCTTTGCAGCAGCCCTACCGGCATACAGGGTCACCGACTTGATACTGCTCATGGGCTACAGACCGATCAGCACAGCAGCAATCTTCATGGTGGCCCCACCATGCATACAGGGTCACTGACTTAATACCGTACTTGGGTTAACGTCAAATCAGCATGGCATCAATCTTTATGGCATCTCCACCTGCCATATTAGGTTGGCAACTTAATAGTGCACATGGACAAGTCCCGGCTCACTTAACTGCAGCCCTCCTCTGGCATACAGAGTTTGCTGACCTTTCCCTGCACACAAGAAACAGCCGGATCGGTTGAGGAATAGTCTCCTCAGACTTCACTTTGGGGATCTACTCACCAGGATTCCTTCCCTGAACCTTGCTTCCTCAATCAATCTCCTCTTCCTCACAGGGCACACCGGTCTTGGCAAGCAGGTAGTCACTGGTGCTCAAGTCTCCAGTGCTGGTGGTCTTGGATTCCCTGTGTGATGTCCCCTCACCCAGCTGCTAGACTAGAAGACCTTTACCCCCATTCCTGGTCACATGCAGAAGTCTGGAAGAGCTTCACTTCCTTGCACAGCCCGACTGGCTGTGTGACAGCTTACAATTTTCAGACTCTCAATTGGCTATTCTTATAGTTCATTTCAAACACCTAATATGATTTAGAGTCTGAGTCATTAAAGTTTATGTTGGAGTTTAACTTCCTTTTGAAGTGCCTTCTCCACTGATCTCTTTTTCTCCAGAAAACAGTTTGTCACAGCAGGAGCAACTCCAAATCCGATAGTCTCACAAAACAGACCATGGAGTTGGCTAGACATTCACATCAGCGTGTCAGCCACAATGATATGCACATCAAAAAGTTCAGCTAGGGCCTCTGCCCTACTTTCTATTATTCTCTTATCAGCCCCATCTCCTTCCTGATATATTCCCAGGCCCTTTCACAGCGACCTCCCCTTTGAAACAAAAAACACCCTTTGAAGTGTATTGGAAAGCTTGTCTCTCCCTTCCTCCAGTGTGTCACAACCAGCTCATAGGAGAGCAGCAATACACATATCGTGCTGATGGATACTTCTAATTTCTTTCTCATGTTTATCCATTCAACCCTAGGTCTCTCAAAATGGAACGTAGAATTTTCTATGTATTTTACAACTCACAGGCACACATACACCAGCACATTCATATAGCAAATATGCACTGCAGCATACTGCATTATCCTTGTATTGTACCATTTTGACACAATGCCACACTCATCCTGTTAGACCTGTCAGCATCTTTCAACACTGCTGCCCATGATATCCTTCTGCAACGCCTATTAAGCTGTGGTGTCAGGGAAGTGGTGTTAGAATGGCTGACGTCATTCCTCTCTGAAAACAATCAGTCTGTAAGAAACCTCATTTCTCCAAGGCCAAACCTCACTCAGCCCAACATTATTTAATGTTTACATGTCTCCACTGGCAAACCTGGTAGAGTCGTTCGGCTTTACAATAGTCTTCTTATGCCAAAAATATGCAGCTGAACTTGTCCTATGAGGGCAGCTCAGGCACTTGCATGAAATCCTTCTCAAAGTGCATGAGAGCAATCTTAGTTTGGCTCGAAGAAACTCAACTACTGTGCAACCCGGATAAAACAGAAATTATGCTTTTAGGGCCTAAAACTAATCCGGGTTAAGCTGGCACCTGTCCCAAGGATGGACCTACACCCCCTCTACCCGCCTTGATAGCCAGGAACCTGGGAGTCACCTTTGACAATGAACAATCTTTCAAGACCCAAAACACCTCAGTCACCAGAAACTGTATACGGATACTCAAGGCTTTCAGGAAATTCCTTCCCCTTCTCCCTTCGGAGGCCCAGAAAACAGCAGTTTGAGTCACAATTCTCTCCAGGCTGGACTACGCGAACAGCCTATACTTGGGTCTAGCTGCATACCTAATCCTGTGACTGGAAGTGGTTCTATACACAGTAGCATGCCTTCTCTTCAATTTGTGAAAAGGCACCCCCACTTCACTCTTCCTCGCCAAACTGCACTGGCTGCCAGTCAGCATAACAATCACCTTTAATGCACTTCCTTTAGCACACCGGGCTCTGCACAACTCCGGCCCCAGCTATCCGAACAAAAGAATCATCGAGTTCCAGCCCAGTAAAAATCTACTTTCCAGTAAGCCCCACCTCATAGTAATCCTCCACTTTAAATCTACTAGACATGGAGAGACCTCTTCCTAGTAGGTACTGAAAAAATTGGAACCACCTCACACTTCAGCTCAGAAGCATGGAAACTGATGGCCAGATGTATGAGCCTTCCAATTTGAGAGTCGCAAACCCTATGTTGCGAGTCAGTAATAGGTTACCGACTTGGAAAATAGGGTTTGTAAAAGAGAAGTCAGATTTTGTGCTTGCAAACACGCCGATTTCCCGTTTGCGACCTTAAAAAAACAGTCATATATCTGGCCCTGAATCTGCCTCATGCAAATACCTTAAAACCTATTTGTTTGGCCAATAATACCCTCTCTCCTGTTTTTTCTCTCTCTCTGCTGTTACTTCATGTGGCAGTACCAGTAGACTCAATTTTGAGTAGCTGTTCACGCAATACAAATACCGTCATTAATTTATTCATACACAGGTGCACACATCCAACATATGTATACCACACTTGCACTGCGCAGCACTACACACACAACTGATGCAGGCAAAAGGTGAAATAAGCACACCTCAACTGAACTTTAAATTGGTGAGACTGTAGGCCTCACTGTAGGCCTCACTATAGTGACACAGATAAAAAGGCAGGGTTCACAACTTCAGATCACAACACAGTATTCTGCCACCATGGCAAAAGGCATGAAGCCTTTTAACACTATAAGGGGAGCCCTTTGGGTGCACCTCGTGGTCCAATAAAACCACAATCTGTGAGACGGGCATATGTCATGGCACACACGTATTATCCGATTTGCCCATGACCACACAAATCAGCATTATTGATCCAGATATCATTACATTTTGGTGCAATCAGGGCAGGGGTTCATGTCCATCACAACGTGAGGGTTTTTTACGTCCCAATAGCTAATTTAGAGGTTGGCACAACAATGAGTGTAGCATTTAATTTAAAGGCCCTGAGCATATATCATATTAACTAGGGACTTACCCATAAACAAAATGTGCCAATTCGGTGCAAGCCAAGGATGGCAGGTCTAACATGCATCCTCTCCCAGCTGAAAGCAGGAAATACTACCCAGCCTGATGGACGTTCTCATCGCTAAGGCAGAAGAACTGGAAAGACCATCAGCATTGGCGTGGTCAGTTCAAGGGCAATGTTCCACCATAAAGTCAATTTCCTGTAGCGAGATGAACTACAATAAAAAATGTGGAATTCTCACCACTCATATGCATTTCCCATGTGAGCGGTCCATGCAGTATTAAGCAGCATGTATGTAATGAGTTACTTTTCCTTATTATAAAAAAATGCACTGACTGGACAATGATTTATTGAGTGCTGTTGGTGCTAACCAGCATGCTGTGAATACTAGCTTACACCACCTCCCATGAGTAGACCTGCAGATTGCTCTGCAAGTGCTATAATGGGGAACTTGGTTCCCAGTAAAGAGAATGTTGTGGTCGTATTACTTGTGAAGGACTCACATCTGTTGCAACAAATAAACTAGTTCTGTGAGAAGTTGGCCTGATATATGCTGTCCACTAGTTATAGTGGGGACCCTGTACCAGTCCAAACAACCCCTTATTGGTTATATGTTAAAGACAACCTTTATTGAAAGCTATCCTAGTGGTAGCTATGCAGAGCAGCCCTCAGGCTAAGTCTTGAAGGAATATAAAGCAGCTTGTTTTACCAGTCTATAATCTCTTGAATGACCAAATGAAAGGCAACCACACCAGGTATATATATATAAAATATATGTATTTATTTCTAAACACACCCTACTAGTCTCTTTATGAGGCTAGAGGTCTAAACACATGAGTTACACTTCAAATAGTACAGTATTATAGCACAAATACACGTCAGGCCCTAGGGGCGAGCCAATCCATATACTAAAATAGTGGTATAAGAACCACGACTTAACTAGACACAATGTCTAGAGCCTGTAGAATCACTGGGACCCCAAGGAACCACCCAAGGTAGTGACACAGGGGACCCACGGGGCCGTGTGCAGTGTGAGAACACAGCCGCAAGCTCCCGTTAGCTTCTATATGGAAAGTCGCGGTTGGATTTTTAAAGATTAGGGACACATAGAAATGAGTCAGGACCAAATCCTTTTGGACTTAGGAAGTTCTAGGGTCAACACCCACGGGAGCACTGGAGTACTCGAGTTACCACACCCAGGAAAGCCAGATGCATAGGTGTCAAATGGTGTCGGGTCGGGTCGCTTCACTGATTTTTAATGGAAGCTGGCAAAGAAGTGCTGCTGCCGGGAAGATGCGAAGTGTCCAAAGAGATCCAAGCTTGGATGGAAGTCGAGAAGAACCTGAAAGCAGAGGGGACAGAGTCTGGGTCACTAGCCAGTGACCAGGAGGACAATAGGCGAATGCCCACCGATGTCGGGTGATTTCAGGTGAAGAAGGTAAAGCTTGACTCTTCAGCCACGAGGACCAGGAAGCGTGGAGGACAACCAGGAGCTGGATTTGAGCTGTCCCACAAAGGATGTCGAGTGCTGTAGTGTCGGTGCCCAGATTAGTCACAACCAGCCTTGGCAACAGCAACCTACGCAGAAAGTAGAAAGATGCTTTGGTGCAGACCAGAAAGGTCTGAGGGACTCACCACTAGGTAGGGATACAGGGCACATCTGATGCAATCAGGGAATCCCAAGGAAAATCAAATTTACCCTCTCAGGGACCCACCAGTCGACGGACCAGGGATCGCAAAGGGACCTCAAGAGGAATCACAAAATGGCGGCCCACGGGTCACTAGGCCAACAATCTTCGGTGGATTCTCTCCTCGAGGTAGGGGCTACAAGTAAGCCCAAGCACAACTTCAAGAGACGTCGAGAAGTTAATGCACTTGCAAAAGTGCACAGTGACCAGGAGTTTCGGTTCCACGTTAGTTAAGAGGGCTGCGGGTCTCAGCTTTGCTGGGGACTCGGGTCGGCCTCTGAGAAGTCTGGAAATCCTTTTCCTGTGTTGCAAAGGCTTTGGCGTCTGGCGGGAGCTTCGGAGATGAGATGCAGACCGGCAATTGCTTCGTTGGTGCATGCCAAGCAGGGGAGTCACTCCTTGACCCCAAGGGAGATTTCTTCAGTCCTCTAGTCTTGAGTAGAGCGTCGAAGTTCCAGGATTCAGCTTCAGAGTTTCGTCCAGCGATATCTAAAGTCCTGTTGCCAGGGGTTCCTTACTTATACCTAAGGAAGGGGTTGGGCTAGCTCTAGGGACTAATCTATGGGAGGGTTTGGAAAGAGGGGTGGCTACACCAATTTTCTTTGTCCAGTTTCACGCCAGAGCAGGGGCTGGAAGTCCCTGAACCGATTTGAGCTGGACTATGCACACGGACACCAAATATGCCCCCAGTGCAGGACTTCAAAGCACTCTGAGAGAGCCCAACCCCAATACACATAAGCCTGTCTGGGAGGTGGTTACACCTCCCTGTGACAGGAAACCTATTGTCCAGGCCTCCCGTTCCCGGAGTTTCGGTCAGCAGCAGGAGGCCAGATGAGTGTCTGTGGCAGCAGCATACATTTATTGATGCCAGGGTTCTGTTAAGTTGGTACCGGGTATACCGGTGCTGCCATGTCTCTCCCTCTAGAAGGGTGGGATCATATTTTCACATCAGGAATTAATGTGGGGGTATGTTTCCAAGGTGTTTGACACTAAACAATACATGTTTCCGTGCAGTCAGTCCAAAGTTAGCATTAACCGTTTTAGATATAATGCACTTAAGAGTATATGGTCAGGCTGCACTACTGACAACCCCGGAGAAGAGATTCCAAAGGCTGCAGAGGGGCTCAGCTCATGCCTGGGCACCCTCTCACATATAACGAAGCACCCTGCCTTCAGGATTGATAAGGCCTGCCATAGGGGTGACAGATAGGTTTCTATGTGCAGTATTAAGTGAGATATAGTGAACCTATATCTCAGTAAGGGGTGCATGCACCACCTTACCCAGGCTGCAGTAGTAGACCTGTGGTGTCATTTTGGAGGGCTTTCCAGGGGTGGCACAACACATGCTTCAGCCCCTGGTAAGCCTCTGGGGTACCTATGCCATAGGTACATAGTATACCATATACTAGGGATTTATAAGGGCACCTCAGAATCCAATCTGTGATGTACATGGAATCAATTTAGAGAGGAAGCAGCTAGGCTGGGGTCCTGAATAGCAGGGACCCAGCCAGACTAAAGTCGAAAAACAGTCAAACACCAGCAAAAAGTGGGGGTAACCATGTGAAGCAGATCCTACTCTCCTACAAATTCCTTACAGAATTTAATTAAGGAAAGACAAAAGTTACTGCCTTGCAACTTTATGTACTAAACCCATGACAGGGACAGTAGTCGATTGTTGGTTAAATGAAGACATGCTCGTTGCTCCGCTTAAGGTCACGAGACAGGTCCAGGACCTCACTCAGGTCAAGGGGCAGGCCTAGGCAGGGATTGCTCCACCATGTGGGCAGATGAGCGTCGCCCCACTGGTTTCACACAGTGCGAGAAGCAGAAACATAAAATTTTATTTTAAATACCATTTTATGTTTCTGCTTCTGCCACTGCAAGAAAGCAGAAGGGTATGCCTGGTTGGGGGTGGACGGGTATGCTGAAGTCCAGGGAAGGAGTGGTTTGCCCACTCTCGGTACGCTGACTGTTTGGTCAGCCCCAGGGCCGACCAATCCAGTCATACGCACTCTGCATTTTCTCTATGTAGGCTGCATGCAGCCTACATAGAGAAAATGGCCTCTACATAGACACCTGTGGGATCGGTGTCCCAGCCACTTACAACGCTGCACTTGCACTGTTGTGATTGGCTTAGGGGAGGGGAGGGGGGCTGCCTGTGGCTGCTTCCTGTTCAGATGGACGACGAGGGACCGGGCGGCAAACGCCAAGGTATGTTAACTTATGTTTTTTTATTTTATATTAAACCTCCCCCATACGTGACCTCCTCCCCGTGCGCCCCCTCCCCCCTCCACCCCTCACCCGCGAGTCATACCAGCCACGACTGGGCCAAGGCTTTGAGTACAAGCTAGATCATTGTGAGGCTAGAACCAAAATCAATAATGGGTGTTGTGGTGGGCTTTCTACCGCAACACCCATTTATTTCGACACTGCCCCATATTTACAAGGGCAGCGTAAATGCAGGTCAGCTCCAACATTAAGACCAGGGAAACCTGGTCTTAAACAGACGCAATGAGGAGAAATGTTTTATTTCTCCTTATTTTTGCTGTTTCTATGTGTGCTACGTTGTGCAGCACACATAGAAACAGCAAAAGGCCATTGATTCAGAAGGTACCACTTTCTGCACATAAATAATCAATTAAAAAAATTACATTTTGCAACTTCTATGTGTGCTGTATTAGCACATATATAAGGTACAAAACGCTATTTAAAGATCGTTTATGTGCAGGAAGGCACTGCCAGACTGGGAACTGAAACCAGCCCTGGCTCTCTAAGGTCACAGATCTGCCCACTGTCAGAAACACCAGTATTTCTCTTTTATTGCAAATGTTAATTGTTGCGTCTTCGTTTTTAGTACAACAGTCAGGTAAATCCGGGATGAGGCCTTCTGAAATATGCCTGTTTGAAAACACAAATCCAATTTGGGGTTAGTCTTTGGAAGTGTCTTATGTTTTTCTACAATCTTATGTCCTGGTTTTGCATTCAGAACACCCACCCAGTCCCCCCTGAAAGCGCACGTGAGTGTCCCAATCTTCCCTGCTCTGAAGTCGCCCGGCCTCCGCCCTGCAGTTTTCCATCATTTCATTTTTTCCTCCGCTCTCTGCTCGTTTTCCACAACTGAGAGATTGCATAGCTTACTGTTAAGCACCGGGATCAACCCGGTCTTATTTCAGATAACTCCGCGCTCCCCAGAATGAAATATTCCATAAATGTTCATTTTCAAGTGAATAATTACATTGGACTCTGCCGAGGCAGATGGACTCTGTAATGCCCAGGTGCCAGGGTGTTATTCGGTCTGCTGAGCCCACATCCCAGATTTAAAAGCCATATCGTAAATATAAAGACTGGCACTAAACGAGCCCGCTTTTAAAAAATCGTACATGCACCATGGGAAATTACGTTATTTCTTATTACTTAGGGGAGTGGAACAGCAAAGTTGCTCCCAGTCTACGCGGAGCTTATTTTTAAGTAAGAAATGAAGGGTAAAGCTGTATTAACCGCACATTTACGTTCACCGGATACAGAGATTCCCCCCTAGCAGAATTCATGGGTAGAAATATACCGCGGTCAGCTCTTTTCTGTCCCCAGCAGTCTTTTGATTCAAAGATGCTAATAAAGTCACTAAAAGCAAGGATGGAGACAGACGCGAGTCCTCTCTTCAGTCTTGGGTCCATCAATGGAGCAAGCATTACATTCTCACAAAGTCTTTCATTTGATTTCTTGTGCAGACACCTACACAATGATAAAATCTGCTCCGAAGTGTTAAGAAGTGGGCTGCATTGATCGCAAGAACACTCGTATATTTTTGGACACTGTTTTGAGAAAACACATGCAAGACAAAGTGCATCTCCCATACACTTGAAGGAAAAATGTGTTTGTTTGACACATCATTTTGCAAATGGGTTGAGTTTAAATATACAGCTCGTGTAGTGAGCCATTAAATATATTCATATTTTCTTCACTAGATATATTTTTTCATATTACAAAACCTCTTTGTCCCCTGAGTCCAGAAGGGTGCACCAACTCTGCGTTTTAAAGCTCTTTTTCAATGTGAATAATCATAACACGACCAACAATTAAACGGACTGCATCCTGTTTTTCAGAACGATTAAAGCGAGCGCCTTTTTTATTTTTTTATTTCGCGAATGTTTGCTTAAGTTTGGGACCTATTAGATGTGTAGTGGAAAAAGAGCGCCCCCTGCTGGCTAGAGAAAGTTGAGCATTTGAATTAATATGTACTTAAATTACCGTTTGTTATTCATGAAACTATATAAAAATGATCGAATAATGTCATATCCAGGTACATAATTCAGAAGTATCTTTATATGGTCCTGTCCGAAAATGAATCATTAGAAACACCCCACCTAACTTTCTGGAGTATTTTAACATATTTAAACATATTAAAATATTGTTCTAGAATTTTCAATATGTGCAGCAAAGAGAGAAACAGAACAAAAATATCGGTAGACTGTTTGTAGATTAAGGTTGATCATTTGGTTGAATTCAAATTATATTTGGTGCTTCTTTATTTTGGAACCTGTACGCATTCTCCACATTTCCCATCCCACAGTACCTTTCAACTGCATTCTTTTCTTGTTATCCACACTCTTGTTTCGGTCAGATCTTCGTAGCGTCAGCCTGTCTTTCTCTTCCATACCGTCGCTCATTTTCTATGATAGCGTTTAATAAAGGATAATTGTGTGACAAATGTCCCGACCACACACAAGGATAGTTCAAGTCACTGAGGCGACGCGTGACCCTAGGAAGGCACAAGGCTCTGAGTTAAGTGATACACAGGGGCAGCCATGCCACTGGTGAGCCACCACACACTGCTTTTTGCTTCTGCCCACTCTGCTCATTATTTAATTTAGCCGTGTTGATGAAAACATGACCATGCGCCCTGCAGGCCAACTCTCGGGGCCCCTCCAGGCTCCTGTTAACAGGAGTATAACTAAGAAGGGGGCTGAGGTGGCCGAGGGACGATCCATCCACAGGGTTCTGGTTAATACCTTAGCTGATGAGGCTGTTTCACCCCAGTGCTGAACACATTTATTTATGTTTGTGACACTTCACGCTAAGGCCTTCGCAACATTTTTTTCCACAAGGTATCCAGGCCAAATGTGAGTCTTTATCCCCACAACCGGGGTACTTTAAAGGTGCACATGGTTTGTGAATTCCCCTGGAGGGAACAAAGGAAGTAGCCAAATGATAGCAATGTTTTGGCTTTATGAGGAAAAGGTGCTATGCAAGAAAGTTTTTTCCTCCTAAAAATAATATCAACAAAAGCTTTGATGTGTGCTAAGGTCACCATCGTCATAGGAAATAGGAGAATTGTGAAAACATTCTCATTTTTCATCACAGGGTTTGCATTTTTTTAAAATGTTTTTTTTCTCCTATTTTTTGAAGTTTTAGCTTACTTGCAATTTGTGATAAACACAGGTGAAAACTGCGGTGAAACCCAAGGCAGAGACAAAAATCTATACTTTTCTGAAAACTAAACAACCTTCTGAATTTAGAAAGGGGTAATTTGTGTATATTGCTCATGGCTTTCCAAAAGAAGTTTGACAATATTCTCAACTGTAATATTTGGCTCTGATGGTTGATTACAAAAGTAATATAGTAACAAGTATAGTCAGACCCATGTTGATTGCCCAATGCCCTGCAAACCTCAAACTTTGCATAAAACCACTCATTTTCCTCATATCTCTCAGGTGGAAAGTTCTCGATTCTATGGGGAACCACAAAATTCCTACAATCCAGAATTCACAGACTATTTCTGATAAAAACATTACAGGACTTGTGTGGCTCGGCCTTTCTCCGGTAATACAACAGACCCTAAAATGCAGTGTTGAAACATGAACATTTTCTGTAAAAAAGATCTGTTTTGGCAATGGTGGTAGCTGCAGAATTTGGTAGCAGCTCAGCCACTACCCAGTTAAACCTACCAAACCCAGACATGTTTAAAACCTAGACATGCAGAGTGTCTGACTCCATGAGTCCCAAAACATTTTCTTACCAACCATGCCATGCAAACCTCAGACGTTGTCTAAATCAATAATTTCCCCACATTCCTGGGAGTAAAAGTTCTGTAAACTGAGCAGATACACATATTTCCTAGTACGCAGCATTCCCAATCTTAAGTGTACTCCACTTGTGTGACTGGGCCAAGGGCAAGAAAGAGGAAGAGTTCCAACGAGGGACCATGCAAGACTCACCACCCCTACATATTTTCTTGTGTAGTAGACTGCATGCCCCCTGGTGGAGTAGAATAGCTTTAAACACCCCCTATTTGCTCACAGTGGTGCAGAAATCCTTGTATCTATGGAGGGGAGCACAGGTCCATGCCTCAGGGAAGCTACTCTGTTCCACAAAAAAGTAAATAAAGATCTTTCCTAGAAGGCTTGTGGGCTTTCTGTCCCACCTTGGTGCAGGTTGGGGGTAAACACACTTATCCTCCCCCAGGGGGGAAGAAAGACACTTGTGTCAGGGGTGGAGAGAGCACAGATGCATGCCCACGGAGTCACTCCCCCCAGATGGTAAATCGTAAATATTTCTTGTTAGTCTAGTGGTCTTTCTGCACCTCGAGTGGCCAGAATGGGAATAACCACCCATAGCTTACTCCTGGGAAGCAGAAAGACTCTATTAATTGGGAGAGCACAGTCTCATGCCAGGGGAACTGCAACCCCCAATTGGTAAAAAATACTCCTTGGTGGTCTGTAGGGCTTTTTTGCACCTGTGGGGAGCAGATGGGGTAAACGGCTCCTATCCGCACTGGGGGGGCAGAAAGAATATTGTGCTTAGGGGAGATTACAGGGCATAAACGGGGGGCTTTACCCATAAACAGTAAAAGATACTCTGTAGTGGTCTAGAGGATGTGTTCTCACCTTGGTTAAACACCCTCTGTCGACCAGGAGGAGGGAGGCAAAAAAAGACTCCTGTGCCCAAGGTTGAGCACAAATCTATGCGAAAGTTCTTCTCCCCTCCAAACAACAATTCAATAATTTTACCTGGTTGTGTAGTGTAGGGTCCAGGTTCTAGGATGGCACTGCTTGATGATCAGGAACTCAATCTAGCACAGGCCAGGAGTTCTCAGGCAGTTCCAGTTGCAAGTCCAGGTTGCTCCCTTTCAGCAGGCCAGCTGGGTAATTACAGAGAGGGCTCTGGAGCTTGTTGTGTTCCTCTTGCTCAGACAGACGGTCAGCCAACTGACACTTGAACCACTCAGCTTAGCAGGGGATGAAGGGAGCAGAACAAGTCTTCCTTCTCAGAGAGCAAAGCACTCATTAAGTGGCAGGGTAGTCCTCTGGTAGAAGCAGGGCAGTCATCTGAAGGCAAGCAGTCCTTCTTCTGTAATGTCCACAGGCCCAGGATTGTACTGATGAGTGGCTCTGGTGGTCCAATATTTATGCCTGGTGCCAGCATTTGAAGTGGGGATTATTCCCTACGCTGCCCCCGTAACTGGCTCTGCAAAGTTCTCCCCTCCCCCTCTCAATTCTCCAGGATGTCTAGGCTGACAAAAGGCTGGGCATGCCTGGTGTCAGATACCTTTGTGTGTGTGTGAGGCAGAGTACTTTGAAGTGCAAGTAGGGCTGGGTGCCACTCCCCACAGCCATCCTGCCAGGATGGCCCATCCTATACACACCTAAGCCCCTATGTGTCATGGTCTGGAAGGAATGCACAGACCCCACCAGCAAAGCCATTCATGTGACCCACAACACAGACAGAGGACACATTTGGACAAGGAAATGCAAACTTTTTAAAAGTGGTGTTTTCAGAATTGTGACTTAAAATCCAACTATCTGTTCCTAATCTAAAGTTATCACCTATTAAATGTAATTAGGTAACCCAGTGTTAGTCAATAGGAGAGATAAGCCTTACTTTAGTGAGAAAAAACTTAAGGAGTGATTCACCACCAGGACATGTAAAACTTCAACCTACATGGCCTACCTTTTAAATGCCATGCACCCTGCCCTATGAGCCTTTAAGGCCTAACTTATGGGTGGCTTATAAGTATTAAAAAAGATGGTTAATGCCTGGAAAAAGGTTTATTTTACCAAGTCGAAATGGCAGTTTTAAACTGCACACAGGCTGCAATGGCAGACCTGAGACATGTTTGAAATGCTACTTTAGTCGGTGGCATCATAAGTGCCTAAGGCCCACTGGTAGTATTTAATTTACATGCCCTGGCTGCATGTGGTACCATTTGTCTAGGGCCTTAAAAGTAAATTAAATGTGCCATATAGGTGTAGTTTGGATTTCACCATGTTTAGGGTGAGAGTAGAAGCACTTTAGCACTGGTTCGAAGTGGTAAAATGCACAGAGTACTAAAGCCAACATAAACGGGTTCAGCAACAGACAATTTGCAAAAATCTGGGGAGACCCTGCAAAAAGGGCAAGGTCCATCTTGAACTATCTCCATACAAAACTAGCATAGATTAATCAATACCTTAATGCACTTCCCTGATTAGGCAACATACAATTCGGGCAATGGCCCTCTTCTGCAGATGCACTTATCAGTTCTATCCCAATCCAAGCCTAAATGTCGCCACCTGGCACTCTCCTCTAGGGTTACTACAGTAGCCTATGGGGAATCCTTCTCCTCATCAGTGGACCCCCATCTGTGAAGCTCCTGATCTTAACTTGCTCACAGATGCATCCCAGTAGGCAGACAGTACTACAATAGCCAACAAAGTGATGTGGCCCATTGCACCCCTTGGGTCAGACTTCTGCACCATCCCAGGGAAAACACCTAAAGACAGCAACCAACAGAGGCAACTGACAGCTGTCATTGTTAAGAGCCAGGCTCCTGGCCATCCACTGTGAGGTGGAGGCTCCGAGTGGTGATTACTACCTCGTGGAAGCTGTCGATCATGGCAAATGCTGTTCTTGGAATGAATATAGATTTTTGCTTGACATTGCTAGCAATTCCAGCTTGTGCTAGCTCAATTTGTTCGAAGAACTCTGTCTCATCTGCTGATTGTATTGCACTGTTCTCTGTTGATTCTCCTCCCAGATCATGAAGGGCTCGTAAAGCTAGTAAGTCACTCCCAGTTAATAGATCCGTTGGGTAAATTGTCCGGTCTGGAGCCATTGAGGGTTTCAATGTTTTTCCATGGAACATTTTTTTCAATTTCAGTTTACGTATAAAAAGATAAAGGTCAATACGTGTCTGAACGTAGTCCCATCTATTTGTTGGACAAAACGATTGTCCCTTGTGTAGTACTTGTTCCTCTATATTCGTTAGTTTTCTTTCCGATAGATTTACTATGGTCAGATCATCTCGACTCACTTCTTGTTGGTCCCTATTTTGCTTCTTGTGACTCGCGGAGTGTATTGTTGATTTGCCTTTTTTACCCCTTCTTGTTTTCCTTTTTCTAGATCTAGGGGTCTTGTCCTCTGGGGAAGTTGTCGTCATGACTGTTGAATTACTTTCTCTGTCATATTTGGTGCTCCTTCCGGTTCTGATTGTTCAGTTTCTAATTCAGATTCCGACGTATCTCTCATCTCCACTGTATTAGTCTTTCTTGCCTCTTGAATCGATTTTCTAGGAAGAACAAATTTCTTTGCAAATGTCAGGACTCGGCCTGACTCATAGTCATGCTGGTCTCTCGCGAATTTTCATGTTTGCATGCCCTGATTGTCTCTTCATATTTGATCAGACGTTGTTTCATTTGCTGTCTCAGATTTTCTGCTGTTTCTTTCGCTGATTCTTCTGCAATCAGATGTTATAATTTTTTTTATTTCTTCCATTAATTTTTCCCTATCACTGATCGCATATTTGATCAGGATCTCTACTATTCCTTTGGCCGATCTTGTGGTATGGTCTGACCACTCCAAAAATAGATTAGGATCTGGGTTTTCGTACGATGGTACTGTGTATATTCGCAACCCTCGGGGAATGCGATCAACTTTAAGGTAACGCTTTAATGATGTTGATTCCCACCATTTACGAATTTCCTTTTCGTACGTTTTTTCTAGCAATTGAAACAATTCTTTTAATGAATTTGATGCCACTTTGTTTCCTTGTTTATTTTTATCTTGTATATTTTCATGTGCTCCCAAAGTAAATACCAAGGCAGCCGCCTCCATTCTCTCCTCTTCACTGAACATTGTTGCAGATTGCCTTAGGATGTTATTGCAGGTTTTAATCAGGACCACTAATGCCGCTTACACCGCCTTCTCTCGGCGTCGCGTTGCGTATAATTTAGTTAAATTAACAGTTCAATTGCAGTCACCCGACCAGAAACAATGTGAGTGCAGTTTTAATGGCGTGTCCTTGATAGGCTCACGCGTCCTCCGACCCGGTTGCCTCCGATCCTGTTCCGGTACCGGTTCCGTCGTTTTCGCCCAATGCAATCTCCGGTTTCCTTTTGATGATCAGTTCGTTTCTGGTGGTGCTGGCAGTATTCCTATAGAAATGACTCCAAGTTCAACACCGCAATCTTCCGCCGCACATTTGCAGGTGGGTGCCGCCACTGACGTCGGTGAATTTGCCGATATATTACTTCAATCGCTGAGAACTGAACAAAGCGTGGCGCACACTCACGATTTTAGAAATAGATTATTTTATTCAGCTCCCATCAGCAGACAAACACGTTTCGGCCATGCTGGCCTTTATCAATGTCGATGTTCCCAATGCTCATCACAGTTTAAATTCATGTTGCTTCCCACATTTTTCCACTGAAACAGAAAATGGACTAATTGTGTATTGCAATCAGTCAACATTACATTCAGCAGTGGCCATCCTATAATGGATAAAGGATAATGCTAGATCTATCTGTATCTATCCATACGCCTAATGTATGATACATTTTTTTGACTTGAATTTCATATAATCAAATATATTATATCACCACGCCTCAAAAAAAATATACATATATAGTATGTAGTTATAGTTAGGACCTATTTTCCATAGGAAATCCGCAACATTCTATTCCCAATAACTTTGTCGCCGGTTGACGAATCTTCGCAAAATATTTTCAAAACTTTTGGCCAGCTCAGGTCCGCTCCTATCCTGAAAGTCTCGGGGTGATTCGACAAGCGAGGCCCGAGAAAAAAGGGGTTCCCAAAATGTGTTTTCCCCATGCAATTTTCCATAGGAACCTTTAGTCGCAGCTACAGCCCGAACTGCTGAACGGAATTACACCAAATTTGGCAAAAAGGTAGCCCTTGGTTCAGAGTTGTGCCTTTTGGTTAAATGGTGTAAATCCGTTCAGTAGTTCCTGAGAAAATCTAAAGTAAAATCACATATATATCTGGGCGGAGCCTAACCACACATCTCATCGTGAGATCTGATTGGCTGTCAGCACTTCTTCCAAGAAGTGTTGGCAGCCATCTTGGGACCAATATACATGATAGCACCTCATTAAAAAGCATTGCAGTTAATAGAAGGTTTTAAGACTTTAGTTACATTATAAATCATTTGTTGATGGTACCATACTCATTTTAGGAATTGTGGTGTGTTCTAAGGTGTTTTTACCATGTGAAAAAGCCTTCTGCTGGGATATCATGAATCATGTTTGAGAGAAAACTATTTTCTCATGCTTTTCCCACAGAGGTTTGGAAGGTGATCTATAAGCTAAACTGACCGCATATTTTCTGTAAACTCACATTATCTTTCTCAGTCATGTGAGAATGAAGTCTGACATTCTCAGTAAAACATGTACATCCATTAAGGGCAGAGACTGTCAGTTGATTCCTTTGTGTTCTACTGTAGCTTCCCAGACTGTTTTAAAGACCAACTAGAGCGCTAACAGTCCTACTAATGACAAACGTATTGCACACCTGAAGCCATCTTGATTGGAATAAAGTGGTAACTCTTAAAACATTTAATTTAAAAAGGAACAACATGAGGGGGTTCATTCTGCCATAGAAAGAATGATTAGTGCTGCAGAAAGAAAAATTAGGGCACATTTTGAATAACTTCTCAAATCCTCTTCTATTTCATTAAAAAAATTCGGACATGCAGACTGAAACATGCACTTTCAATACCAGCAGCAGACTTCCCTGGTGAGCAGTAGCTTTACTACAGTGATCTAATGAGCATCTAGAGTGCTAGCATTCTGAATTTATGGCAAATGTGTGACATAGCTGAATACCTTCTTGATGGAATCAAAGTAAAAAACTGACAGCATTTCCTACTGAGGAGACTGCAGTAAATGAGGAAATTAGGAAACTTCATAACAAATAAATCTCCCAAGATGGCCACTAGAGACAAAAGGGACCACATGCAGCACAAATATCACCCAGATGTAGCCCAATGGCAGAAGTGTGCAAAACACTTTTTATTTTTTGTGTTTTTGCAGTTTTATAGTGCAGACTTGTCAGGTATTGGAGTGCTTTACAAGAGCATTGGTTACATCACACAAGAACAAATTTATTTTGGTTGTAGAAATGGGGAGATTAAGTGATTTGACCAGAATCACAGAATGTCGAGCTGAAGCAGAAACTCCAACCTGGTTCCCCAGTTGCAAAGTCTGCAGCTCTGGAAGTAACACCACATCCTCTCCCCTAAGTGCAATATTTAATCGAGTGGTCAACTGGATAAAAAATCATAAAGATAACAAATAATTTAAAAGTGCTTTGTCGCTATTTGAAAACTCAGAAAATATGTCCTCATTTTAGTTTTTTAGAGCACTAACCATAATTTTGATGCAAATAAGACCAGCTCATATATGTAATTTCTAAAGGAAATTCTCTTGGTATTACAGTTTTGATTACATCAAGATGACGTCAGGCGTTCCACACTTTTGTAATAAATATAGAATGTTAGCAATATAGTTGTTCATTAGGATACTGTTGAGAGGCAGAGGCCAGGGGCACGGACTCTGAAAATTGAAGGCAGGTAGGAGGGTGCAGAGGCAACAATTTGACCACACTGGGCAGGCAGGAAGGGCAGTGGCAGCACAAAAGACTATGGAGGGCAGTGGAAAGGGGGGCAGGGGCAACAAACCAACAATACAGGACTGGCAGGAGAGGCTGTGCCAATATAATAGACCATTGTGGGCATAAGGAAGAGCCAGTGGTAGTACAACCATACATGCCAACAGACCCGATTCAGCCAGGAAACGTCCAATGTTTTTAAGCTCAAATGGGCTTTATTTGATCTGTCTCCAGTCTACAATCTCCTCTTTTTCAATGGAACTCAAAGGGGAAAAGCAATACCCCAGTTTTTTTCCAAAATCTCCCTCTTACCAAGTTCAAAATGTTCACAAGTATGGTACATTGGCTCATGGAAGGCAGGAGCAATTGGAGTAGGGACATGGACTCGTATAACAGAGAACAGGAGGGACATGGAGAGGTGCACCAAACTGACCCTACAGGGCAGGCATCAGGGTTTGCAACAGCACAATACACCACACAGGGCATGCGGGGTGGGAGTGTAGCCTCAACAATCCATAGAAAGCAATAGGGAGGGGACAGGACCATGCACATGGACAACAGAGAACAGAGGGGAAAGAGGCAATGGTAGCTAGCTGACCATCGGACAGACAGGAGAGAAAGCTGCAGCATAACAGACCATAAAGGGCAGGAGGGACGGATCAGGGGCATTACAATGGAACAGACAAGCCAGGATGGAGGGAATAGGGGTCTGCACATGGAAACAGAGGGCTGGGTGCAAAAGGGCAGGGCAGGAGCAGCAAGATGACCATGGAGGTCAGGCAGGATGGGCACTAGAAGCAAGACACACCATGGAGAGCAACAGTGAGACTATGACGCCCTACACACAGACCATGAAGGGAAGGTGGGAGGTGTCAGGGGCAGCTAGCTGACCACAAAGGGAAGGTGGGAGGGCAGTGGCAGCACAGAAGACCATGCATGGCAAGCGGGAGGGTTACTGGCAGCACAATGGCTATGATGGGCAAGAAGGAGGGTGCAGGGGCATGCACAAAGGACCATGGAGGATAGAAGGGAGGGTCAGGACCTGGGCACAGACAAAAGAATTCAGGGGAAGAGGCCTCACAACAGACCGCGCGGGGCAGGCAGGAGGAGCAGTTGCAGCACAACAGACCAGGGAGGGCAGAAGGGTGTGGCAGTAAAATGGACCATGGAGGACAGGAGGAAGGGGATAGGGGCATGGCATGTGGACAGGCAGAGTGGAGGTGGCAGGGACAGGTTACAGTCATCTGACAATGCTAGGCAGGTGGTAGGGGAGTGGCAGCTCAACAGAACAATCAGAGTAGATAGGAGTGGCAGGTCCATGGAACATGGTGGTCAAAAAGGATGGAGCAGGGGCATGCACAAAGACATCGGAGGGCAGGGGGAAGGAGAATAGGGGCAGCAAGCCAAGCACAGAGGCTAAGCAGGAGGTCAACGATGGGCCATAGAATTGGGCAATGGAGGGCAGGAGGAGTGGACTGGTACATCATGCTAAATGGAGGGCAGTGGCAGCACATCAGACCATTCATGGCAGGAGGGAGGAGGCTAGTCCATGGATTCAGACAACAGAGGATAGGGAGGATGTGGAAGGGGCAGCAAGCTAACTTTTCAGAGAAGGCGGTAAGACCAGTGGCAGAACAACAGCCACACATGGCTGTAATAAGGGAGCAGGGACATGGACTTGGACAATGGATGGCTAGGAGGAGGGAAGGCAGGAGCAACAAGCATGGGTGGGGGCAGCACAATGCCAGGCCCTGCTTCCAACCCCCCACCATCCATTGTGATATGCATCTTACTTAACGTTAAAAAAAAAAAGAAATTTGCTGAAAAAAACAAAGATTACAGGGACGGTATAGTTAGACTCAGATTTCACTCATACACAACCAGTGAATTTCAGCAGTTATAGTTACCTGAGCTAACTATAACCTACGCCCCCGCAATGTACTGCTAATGACCTCAGACATTACATCATTCATGACATTGTCAGTTACATCCCTCATGACATCACTCATGACATCTCTAATGAGCTGTGAATGGAATGGAACTATAATCGCTAGAACTTAATTTAGGGATAGTGTGTGTATATTAACACCCCTTTTTTTCCTTTTCTTTCGTGTAAAAACCATTATAATAAGCAACATGCCCAGATTAATATGGCCGATAGCCTTTCACTTGAAAGTAATGTGTAGTCCATTGTTTATGATGATGTTTGCAATTCTAAGTATGTTTATTATGAATAAGTCACATTGACGAACACACAGGTATGACGGTCACGGAGCAAGATATGCTGAAATGACATTGTGTGCATATTAACACTTGTTTTCTTTTCTTTATTGTATCAATTCCTGAATTTCCACATCGTGACCAGGCCAATATGGCCACCAGCTTTTTGGATTAAAGTAATGCACTACTGATGACGTCACACATTACATCACTCATGACATGGTCAGTGACATCACTGATGACATCTCAAATGACATCACTGATGACATCATCTATGTGAACATCTGATGCACCTCCTCACACCCTAAAATACAGACTACCATTCTCGAAACCATAGGCACACCAATACTAGTACAGCTATAATATTCTGTGCACTATGCATGCAGACCTCTAATCAGCTACATGGCTTTGATACAGTCTTTTAAATACTTAGTTAGTACCTATGCAGTCTAGGAATCCTTCTGTCTGTCCCATGCACTTCTCCATTCAACCATCCAGCACTATCTACGTATCCTATCACTCTGCCAATACCTAAGCACTAATACATTTAGCATGCACTCTCTTTGCAGCACTGAAATTACTCCAGTTATTAGTCATATACTTAAGGAATGGCCTAGCCACTAACACAAGTGCAGGTACAATATTTTGTACACTATGCCTGCAGACCCCTAATCAGCTACATACTATTGATACGCTCTTCTAAATACCCAGTTAGTACCTATGCAGTCTAGGAATCCTTCTGTCTGTCCCATGCACTTCTCCATTCACCCATCCAGCACTATCTACGTATCCTATCACTCCACCAATACCTAAGCACTTATAAATTCAGCATGCACTTTCTTTGCAACACTGAAATTACTCTAGTTATTAGTCATATACTTAAGGAATGGCGTAGTCAAAAACACAAGCGCAGGTACAATATTTTGTACACTATGCATGCGCACCTCTAAACAGCTACAAACTATTGATACGCTCTTCTACATACCCAGTTAGTACCTATGCTTTGTAGGAATCCTCTTGTCTGTCCCATGCATTTCTACAATCACCCATCCAGCACTATCTACTTATCCTATTACTCCACCAATACCTAAGCACTTATAAATTCACTATACACTCTGTTTGTAATACTGTAATTATCCTAGTTACTAGTCATGAACTTATGGAATGGCCTAGCTACTAACACAAGTACATCTATAATATTTTGTGCACTATCCAAGCAGACCTCTAACTAGCTACATACTATTGATACACTCTTCTAAATACCCAGTTAGTACTCATGCAGTGTAGGAATCGTCCAGTCTGTCCCATGCACTTCTTTAATCACTTATCTACCACTATCTACTTATCCTATCACTCCACCAATACGTAAGCACTTATAAATTAAGTGTTCACTCTGTTTGCAGCACTGTCATCATTCCAGTTACTAGTGGAATTATTACAAAATGACCTAGGCACCAACACAAGTACACATAAAATATTCTGTGCATAATCCCTACAAATCTCTAAGTAGATACATACTATTGGTCCACTCCATTAAATTCTGAAGTAGTACCCATGCAGCTTAGGATACCTCCTGTCAGTCACATGCAATTCTTCAATCACCCATCCAGCACTATGTTCTTATTGTATCAGTTTGCCAATATCTAAGCACTTATGGGGAAGATTTACAAGCACCCTGCGCCACCAGTACATCACTTTTTGTAATGTAGTGATGATGCCAGGCACTCCTTCATATTTACAAGGAGAGGAAAAGCCACCCTGCATGGTTTTTCCTCTCCTTGCAAATACGACCCCTTCTTACACAGAACTTTGCGTTGAAGGGGCGTCCCATAGGTGCTGCTGTGGGTGTTTCCACACAACACCCATAGAACAAGACACATCTCCAGATTTATGAGAAATCGTAAATCTGGAGATGTGTGTGAATGCTGCGCCATCCTAGAGTTGGTGTAGCAAGGCGCAACGAGGAGAATTGTTTTCATTTCTCCTCATTTTTTCCTCTTGCAATGCATGCTGCATTCCACAGCATACATTGAAAGAGGAAAATGCCTTTACTGATTGTTTTTGTGCAGGTAGGTGTCCCTTCCTGCACAAAAACAATCTCCACATGACACAGACATCCTTGCACCATGGTGCAAGGGTGCCTGTGTCACCGCATGGCTGCAGTTTGTGCAGCAGTGCAGAGGGAAGCACAGAGTTACAACATATTCATGTACATATGTCACATGCCTGTGCTTCGGAAGTGCCACAGTGCAGTACAGCTAAAGAGTAGGCCTGGGCGGTAAATTCCGTTCCGCTCGCGGAATTTGCGGAATTTGGGTAATTTCGCATTCCGCGGAGAACGCGAAATTGCCCAAAATTCTGCTTTCCGCAACTTCGCGAAATTTTTTGCTTGTTCGCGTTCTCAAAATGCGTGTTCGTGAGATATTTCTCCCCGAGCAGGCAAACAGCGATTGTGAACAGGAAAAAAGCATCGCGAGCAAGCAATTCTGCGTGTTTGCGGAATTTCTGCGTGTTTGCGGATATTTTTTACCGTTTCGATGAGATTTGCGTAACGCGATTACGCAAATTCTGCCCACCCCTACTAAAGAGCTTGCAGTGTCACACTGGAGTACTTCCTCATAAATCTTCACCTATATATTCACCATACACTACTAATGCATTCTTTCAGTCAATCATGCTGTATACATATATTCAACCAAACTTTCACACATTACCTTGCAATTATAGTTCTTTCTTTAACCAGATAAGGTAGTTCTGATAAGAACTTTTTTTTCTTCTTTTTTCTTTTGTATTTTTTTAAATTGTTTTGAACAATTTTGTATTTTATTTTGTTTTTTTCAAAAAATGAACAAAAAAAAGAACAAATAAAACAGGAAACATTTGGAATTACTTATCATTCCAAAAACAAAAAAATTAACGATGGTCGCGTTGCGCAGCACAAACTGCATCCATCGACTGCTCACCGAAGCATATAAGTTTCTTACACTTCACGCAGTGTTGCTCGAGAAAGGCGAATTCTGGCCTAATGTCCATTGCAGGTGTTCCTGAGGATGCTCCAGATGTACTTGCCACAGCAGGTGAGGGGTTCAAAGCAGCTCCCCTCATTTCCTCCCAAGCAAGAATGAGAGGATGTGTGGTCTGGAGATGCTTGTACATAGAAGCAGTGCCACAAGAGTATTGTTTTTCACTGCCTCTTGAAAAACAACAAAAAAAACAAGCAAAAAGGGTTCTTGTAGGAAAAGAGATGTCACTCTAAAGATGCTCCAACAAGAATGATTAAAATGGGTGGGGTCCTTCAATAGTTACAGAGGGAAATGTTATGAACCAATTAAATCTTTTTTTTTGAGGTCACATGGGATCCGCGCACTCTGCGCTCACGAAGCATGCACCAACGCGACCTTGCGGAAATATATTTAAAAATAATATATGTTTATTATAAGTACAAAAATATTATTTTTATGGATATCTTAGATAGTCTCTTGCCCTAATATGTATATTAAACACACATACATATCATTTAAGAACATAAAAAAAATTTGTGGGAGTCGCGCACCCAGCACGCCCCAGCACGTATATGATGTCACGCGGGACCCGCCACCGCGCAAGCGTCGCGTACCGTGATGCGCATGTGTCGCGAATGTGCGGGAGCAGGAGTCGCGGACTGGTCGCATACCAATCGCACACATCACGTAATATTAAATGTATATGATGTAACTGAAATAACGTATGCGGCTCCTTCACGATGTTTCTAAAATGGCGGCTAGAATACACGCACCCACCGTGATGTGTACGCTTTGCGTGCGTGACTCCAAAAATGTTTGGGGAAAAAAAGATTTTTTAAAAGAAAATAATATAAATATATTACAATAAAAAAAAATTACAAAAATTAAACAATATTTCAGTTTTAATTTTGTAAAAAAAAATTGTGCAATTTTCAGAAAAATATATTATGTTATTTAATGAATAAAATATTTATAAATAAACAGTTAAAAAACTGTAGAGCATCTGTACAAAAAAATAGGTATGACTACTATTACGCTTAAAAATTAGCATTTAAAAAAGCTTTGAAATTCATTAAAAAACCATAGGTTTCAGAGACGTTCTAGTTAGAAATTAGCATTTAAAAAACCTTAGAAATTCACAGAAAAAACCATAGGTTTCAGGGGTGTTATAGTTAGCTGGACATTTCACTCGTACAAAACCATAGAAATTCCTCCTTTATAGTTAGGTCTGCTAACTATAACTCGTGCGCCCGTAATGCACTGCTGATGATGTCACATATTACATCTTTTATGACATGGTCAGTGACATCACTGATGACATCTCAAATTACATCACTGATGACATCACTGATGACATCATCCACATGGCAATCTGATACACCTCATCATACACTAGTATAACCTTTCATCACTCACTGTAAAATACAGAGTACCATATTGGAAACCATTGACACACCAATACCAGTTACTACGTACCCACTCACTGATTCCTAAGTCTACACACACAACTACCCATTCAACAACAGAATCCCTTATACATGCAGTCACTAATTAATAGAACACTATCAAATGCACTTATACACATATATGGACATTGACACATCAGCAGTCATCTTAGTCAGTTATGCAATCATCCTACTCACTCATGAAAAAACGTAATCACACTTACATTTACTCACTTACACAATTATGCACACAACACCTCATTTATTCAAACACATAGTAACTCATAGTTAATATGTTAAAAAATCCCCATTACAATTATACACTCATTCATATAGTTACTCTCACAATCCCTGACTCTTATATATACTTATTTATATACACCAACTCTCACATACAATGCCTTTTATTCTTTTACTTTGTTGAAGATGTACCACTAAAACATATATTCACTCACCAACACACAAATAAATACACTCAGTCACACAAACAACTGTTTCCACATGCACTCTTAAACCTATACACCTAGCCAATCAACCATTCACACATCTATGCATAGAGAAACACACACCCCATCCAACCACACAGAAACTCAGTGTCCCATACAAATACTCACCCAACTAATCAATAACTAATATACACACTTGTGTAGTTAGTGACCAACTGATGCAGCATGTTATACAACAACAGAGACAGTGATGCACACAGTCACATAGTTTAGTTACTAATCCATGTATTGAGACACTTTTAATTACTCACTTAAACAGACAATCAGACAGCTACTAAATCCTCCATCCAGACAGTTATATATCCACTCAATCTTCAATACAGATTGGTATATATATAATACATATTTTAATTTCAAACTAAACCACATTCACTGGATGATGTCATCAGTGATGTCATCAGTGATGTCATTTGAGATGTCATCAGTGATGTCACTGAAACCTATGGTTTTTTTCTGTGAATTTCTAAGGTTTTTTAAATGCTAACTTCTAACTATAACGTCTCTGAAACCTATGTTTTTTTCAGTGAAAAAATAAAAATAAATATATATCTATATATATATATCTATATATATATATCCATATATATATTCACTGAAAAAAACATAGGTTTCACACACGTTATAGTTAGGAATTAGCATTTAAAAAACCTTGCAAATTCAGTGAAAAAACCATAGGTTTCACACATGTTATAGTTAGCTGGAAATTTTACTGATAAAAAACCAATGAAATTCCCCTGTTATAGTTAGTGCAGGCAACTATAACTCACGCGACCGCAATCCTCTACTGATGACATATGTGTCTTTATGAAAAAAAAAATTTGTAATATATGTATAGCTCAAATTTAATGGAAGAAGACATGGGTTAATAAGTGTCTAAATACAGTATTAGCATCAGCAGAAGATTGCGGTCGCGTGAGTTATAGTTGCCTTTTTCAGTGAATTTGTACGGTTTTTTAAATGCTAAGTTACTTTACGCCATTCGCGCACCGCGCGCCCACATTACGCAGTTAGTGCCGTGCACGCACGGTGGGCACGCGGTGCGCCCACATTACGCTAGATGGGCCATGTACGCACGATGCGCTTCGCGCACCGTGCGCACATGGAGGACATATGATGCGCTTCGTTGTGAAAGGTAATATTTTAATTTTTTAATGCTGTGATATGCCATGCTCAAATGGTGCCCTTCGGGCACCATTTGCACATGGGGTAGGGAGAGTATGGATATTTTTTTTTTTTTAATTAATTTTTACCGTACGCGTACGGTAAGCGTAATCGGCGAAATTATCGAAAAAATTAAAATTCCGTTTTTGGCCTTGGGGGATCTTTGAGGACTCCCTCAAGATGGCTAGGTGCTTAGGAGCTGTCTAAACAGCCCCTTTATATGTTTTTGTCCTTTGTTTTTTAACCCCCTCTCAGACTGCGAGAGAGAAAATGGCGGCCGCCGCTTCCTGGTTTCGACCGATTCGAATGTTTACTAAGAACTAATAGCCAATCAGAATCGCGCTCGCGCACGGCGGCGTGCGCATACAGTAAGCGCACCGTAAGCGCACCGTAAGCTGGCTCAGATATATATATTGATTTAAAGGCTATTTTCTCAGAATCTACTGAACAGATTTACACCAAACCTACAAAAGGCACTTCCTTGACCTGTAGACTACCTCTCTGCCAAATTTCAAGGAACTCTGTTCAGCCATTCGGGCTGTAGCTGTGTCTAAAGGTCCTATGGAAAAATGCATGGGAAAAACGCGTTTTGGGACCCCCCTTTTATCTCAGCCCCCGCTTGACGAATCCCCCCGAGACTTTCAGGGTAGGAGCGGAGCGTAGCGCCCCATTAGTTTTGAAAATTTCGCAAGGATTCGTCGACCGGCGCCAATGTTATTCCAAATAGAATGTTGCGGTTTTCCTATGGAAACAGGGTCATAACTATAACTACCCACTGGCGACCGCCAGTAGGTAATATATATATATATATATATATATATATATATATATATATATATATATATATATATATATATATATATATATATATATATATTATCTACTGGCGGTCGCCAGTAGATAGTTATAGTTAGGACCCTCTTACCATAGGAAATCCGCAACATTCTATTTTGAATAACTTTGGCGCCGGTTGACGAATCCTCGCAAAATTTTCAAAATAGGTGGGGTGTTGAGCTCCGCTCCTACCCTGAAAGTCTCGGGGGGATTCGTCAAGCGGGGCTGAGATAAAAGGGGGGTCCCAAAACGCGTTTTTCCCATGCATTTTTCCATAGGACCTTTAGACAGAGCTACAGCCCGAACGGCTGAACAGAATTTAATGAAATTTGTAAGAGAGGTAGTCCTCAGGTCAAGGAAGTGCCTTTTGTAGGTTTGGTGTAAATCTGTTTAGTAGATTCTGAGAAAATAGCCTTTAAATCAATATATATATCTGAGCCAGCTTACGGTGCGCTTACGGTGTGCTTACCGTACGCGTACGGTGACGTGCGCGAGCGCGATTCTGATTGGCCGTTTGATCTTAGTAAACATTCGAATCGGTCGAAACCAGGAAGCGGCGGCCGCCATTTTCTCTCTCGCACTCTGACAGGGGGTTGAAAAACAAAGTGCAAAAACATGTAAAGGGGCTGTTTAGACAGCTCCCAAGCACCTAGCCATGTCGAGGGAGTCCCCAACGATCCCCCAAGTGAAAAAAAGCAATTTTAATTTTTTCGAAAATTTCGCCGATTACGCTTACCGTACGCGTACGGTAATAAATAATAAAAAAATAAAAAAAATATCCACATTCTCCCCACCCCGTGTGCAAATGGTGCCCGAAGGGCACCATTCGCGCATGGCTTATTACAGCAAAACAAAACATATATTTTACCTGTCACAACGATGCTCATCATATGTCCTCCATGTGCGCACGGTGCGCGAAGCGCATAGTGCGTTCATGGCCCATCTAGCGTAACGTGGGCACGCGGTGCGCAAAGCGCACCGCGCGCGCACGGAACGAACTGCGTTAAGTGGGCGCGCACGCCACAAATGGCGTAAAGTAACTTAGCATTTAAAAAAACGTACAAATTCACTGAAAAACCCATAGGTTTCACACACGTTATAGTTAGGAATTAGCATTTAAAAAACCTTGCAAATTCACTGAAAAAACCATAGGTTTCACACATGTTATAGTTAGCTGGACATTTTACTGATAAAAAACCAATGAAATTCCCCCGTTATAGTTACTGTAGGCAACTATAACTCACGCGACCGTAATCCTCTGCTGATGACATATGTGCCTTTATGAAAAAAAAATATTTGTAATATATGTATAGCTAAAATTTAATGGAAGAAGACATGGGCAAATAAGTGTCTAAATACAGTATTAGCATCAGCAGAGGATTAGGGTCGCGTGAGTTATAGTTGCCTACAGTAACTATAACGGGGGAATTTCATTGTTTTTTTATCAGTAAAATGTCCAGCTAACTATAACATGTGTGAAACCTATGGTTTTTTCAGTGAATATATATATATGTATGTATTATCCTTTACGTGGGAATTTGGTTTTTATTTAAACTTTAAAATAATTTCAATATAACATATGTAAAATAATTGAAGATTGAATTAAAAATTGAGTTAATAATTCTTGTGGCACTTTTTCCTTTGTTTTCCATCTCAATAAAATATATTCAAACAATTTTAAGTCTGTCATACTTGGATTTCCACCACCAGATCGGAGCTGTCTCTATAGTAAAGTTCCCTATATTTATCATGTGGACCTCTTCACTCCAACATAGAATTGATGTATTATCTAGTGGAAATGTGCTGTAGAGCAGTTTGGCATCTGACTCATTCAATATAGGCAAGTTAGTGCAGACTGGAATGCCTAAAGCATGTATGGTAAAATTCATGGAAAGGTTTGTTTAGAAGATGTCCGTGATATGCCAGAATATTCAATTCTGAAATTCATTTAACAGTGTTCAATTTGTTACTAAGTGGGGTTTCCCATATTTCAGGTGATTTGACACTTAGAGGGTCATTACAATTGTGGTCGGATGAGTGTCTGACCGCCATAATTGTGTGTTTGGGACCGGCCAACAAGTAGTTGGCAGTCACATCCACCAGATTATGATGCAACCCTGTGTAGGTGGTCGGAAACATCCCCTTTGCAATTGCAGCTTGTGCTGCGGCCCGCAAAAGGACCTCAGCACAAGCTGCAAATAAAAATGGGCTATTTTTAAACATCCGTGAACCATGTGCCAAGCACCATGTGGGGCCTGCCACAGGGTGCACAGATGTTTGTGGGGGTCAGCACAGGTCCTCCTGGCTGCATAGTGGAGGCCGAGGAGGGATGAGGGCCAAGCTAGGGCCCCCAAAGTCCCTTTCTGGCTGCCTGTTCATGACAGTGGGAACCGCCATGAACAGGCAGTTGGAAAGGGATATCCAAATCTCTATGGCAGTGCCTGCACAGGCACCACCTCATTATAGGGATTAGGAATCTGACTGCCATCCTGACGGGATCTTTGATTTTGGCAGAGGTGGAGGTCCTTCCCCTCATCTTTTCCGTCTGACCAGCAGCTGTTCGACCAATGCCTAGATGGCGGGCCAGTCAGTGGCGGTCCGCCCACCATCATGAGAGCCACAGTTCCATATCTGTTAGTTCAGAGACCCGTTCAGTGTCACATTTTGATTGTGTTTGCGCAACACATTTTGTATTGATAGGTCAGATTATAAGATAGATTTCTGAGATCACATGACCATGCTTTTGGAGTGGTACAGTAAATTGAGGAGAAATGGATCTGAATTCATGTTCATTTAATAGCAGAAAGGTACAACTTTTAAATGGCATACATTGAAACTATGTTGCAAGTTATCAAAAGTCTATAGATTGTTTTTGTTACCTTGTGTCTTCATTCAGTTTCAACAAATTAATGCCTTTTATGTCCTCGTCATCACAGATGACTTTGATTCGAATGGTTTTACAACCAGAGATATGCTTGAGCTTGTCTTTATAATTTTTAATTTACTATCCATGTGTAATAGGGATTGCTTAGTGTTTTCCAGGTTTGGTTTTGAGTTATTTGAGTGTATCTATGTACTAAGAGAAGAGATATTAGTGGCAGGCTTTCTAGTAGTGTTTTATCTTCTTCCAGCCAGTGTGACTAGTTAAGGATTACCGGGGAAAACCAAAATTAATCCTGTATGAAAAGGAAATTTAGTTGGTAGAATTCAAAAGTTGCTAAATCAGCAAGGGCAAGGGTTTTTAATGATATGCAAGCTTTCTTCCCTCACATAAAATTTGTTTACTGAGACATCACTTTAAAAAATAAAAATATGATAAATTGAACGGTATGATAACTATCAGGTAGTTGATCATCTGTGTTACCATCATTTACAGTTTCCACTCTTGCTCACCATGATGTGAATCCTTACAAAATAGCTGCAATTTTATGTAAAGTTTTTGTGGCCATTTTGCTTCAGTGATTTCACTATGGCATTGCTAAATTCAATAGTGTGTGTGGAAGCCTTTGAACTTCCTGCTGGCCATCAGAGTAATGAACTAGTCCCAGAATGGAGAGCAACAGCCAGAATCTAATTAGGAAATGAGTCAGATATGATTAATCCTAAAATGCCAAAAGGAAGGCAGATATGATGTGAGTAACATTAAATCTTCACTTGTGATCCTTGTTTACCATAAGATTGATGAGTCACCCTAGCCTACGCCAACTGTAGTTTGTTGCACATTTTGCCCATAATGTACAATACAGTGAAATACTCTTTTTGATGAAGCACTACATACTTGTAGTATGAATGGCTACCGATATTATAAGGCCTGCACAAGCCAGTGCTAATCCATACATGGTTGTTCTGGGAGATGCAACCTTTGCACAGATACTAACATGAGCTGGACAGTAGTCCCACTTGCTGATCCTACACGTGTGTGCACAGACGTGTCACATGTATTCACATGCTGCTGTTCCAGAACCTCTTTTTCCAGCTGCACGGCAGTGGATCTCGTTTTAAAAGGCAGGCGCTGGTTTCTAGCACTACCAATCCACTTTACCAGAACTTCAGATCTTCACACATGGTAGGCATCCAAATCTGGGTAGTACAAAATCAAACACTCCATGGGGTTAGATGGATCAGAACCCACTTTTCTACAGATTGTTAAAGATCTCAGGAGTATGGGACACACGTAATTTGTGATTGTACAGTGAGTTGACTAAAGCTGCCATAACAGTCACAAGGCTAGATATATTCAATTCTTGGACTAACCAAGTTTTAGTCACATGCATATTAATGTATTGTTAGGTGCTTCATGTCCTGGTTTCTTATGATCCATACAGAGTCTGTATTCTGCTGAGATCACCTTGGTGAGAGTATGGAGAGGGATTAGCTTCAGTGCATTATGACTATATTATTTTGTAAAAAGAGCAACACCAATGACACAGGGCTTATTTACTTTAAGCAACATTTTGTATACAATGTCACCACTATGTGGATAACTGGAGAGGTACAGGATCTGAAGATATAAGCACTTTCTGAATAATTCACGGACAGCTCTAAAAGCCATTGATAGAAATCTTTCTCATCACTACACACGTTTTCACCCAGAATCTTTAAAACAGTCACCTTTTTCACAATGTGTATGAATCAAGACAATAATAACTGAACCATGGGATTTACAAATAGCCTTAGAAGAACAGATGATTAGACTTTTACAGAAACAATAAATAGCAGCATAGACAAAAGGGAACTTTGTATCTACTTTTTCCACAAAAAGCCCAGGCATAAAATGTGTCATTAAAACAGGGATGGAACATGTTGAGGATTAAACTTGACAACAGACTTCTGGTTAAAGATAGGCCATTGTTTGCTTACAGAAGCACAAAAAATATAAAATAATTGGTCACCAACAAAGGAACACAAGAGGGCACTACAAATAAACCAGCCATGTACACATTGCCATAACTGTGCACATAGTCATAATGTCATTAAAGTCTCAATATTTTCCCATCCGCATATTGAAACACCAATTAAACGGAGTCAAAACTGTGACTGTGACACTAATAATTGTAATGTAAAATGTCTGTGCAGCTTAATATATATTGCTATGACTCAAAAGAAAAACATAAACCATGCATAATGGAATATAAAAGCAGTATTCATCATCATGCAGAGAAATCTCCACTGGCTTTACACTTAAATTTCAAGTTATCAATGATACCAAAAATAAACCTAAAATATACATTAAGAAAAGATTGCTACAAAGGGAACGGTATTGGATTAAAATATTAGACACTCCACATCCAAGAGGTCTCACTGATTGAGTTGAAATGAGTTGTTACCTTGATAACAGATAGTACTAATTGTGAGAAGAGAGGATGAAGGTTCTCTCATAAACAAGGTTACACATTGGATTCGCCATGTTAGGGGCTGCCGGTCCCTAATAAGGAATGATATAGTCAGGGCCCAAAGGTGTAGATCTGAAGATAATCTTACTGATACCATCGAACTCACCTTGGCCAGCCACCCATTGGCCGAGGGTCTCTTGGCATTGGAATTTAGAACCTCTTCTCCAGGTTCTTCTCCCATCCAGTTTAGGCGCTTTCCTTTTGTCAAACCATTAATATCGAGGGGTTTTGAATTAGATTCACTGAAAGTGGGTCAATCCACTTTTGACAACAATGATTGACTAACCTCTGTATCTTTAGCTACGAACTCTAATATTGTTATTCCATTAGTTCAACCCGAAAACAATATTGTCCTACCCCGCAATATCTGTGAGAGTATTGTTCATAGATCGAGTGATTTTTTACCATGTGAAATGTTTGTCCATGTTGATGATACCTTATCGCTCTCCACTTTAAATCTCAAAATAATCTCATGGAACATTGCGGGTTTATGTAACAAATTGTTGTTGCCAGACTGGAATAATTACATTGAAGAACACGACATATGTATTTTTCAGGAGACCTGGAGTCTAGTGCCAATATACAAAACTGGCTTTACTTGGTTTTTTTTACCAGCAATTTCCAATGGTCGTGGGCGACCTTCGGGGGGTCTCATTGTCTGGGTTAGCCTTAACCTTAATTGTAGGGTAAAACATCATGAGTGTATATCCCTGGATTTGATGCGGTTAACATTGACAGGGGTTAGAGGTGGACCTGTCATCGAGCTTTTTAATGTCTATGTTAGAGGTACGAAAGGTGGTCTAAAGTCGCCACTTGTTACAGCTTTGGGTGACGAACTTACCTCCTGTCTGCCTGACTCTCTAATCATGGTGACAGGGGATATGAACTGCACCTTCGAACCTTTGGCCTCAGAAGATTTGCTCGAGACAGAGGTTGAGGATGCCAGGTGGGGCATACCATCCTTGACTTTACCGCCAATCAAGCAGTGGACGCAGTTGGCCATCCAAATGAATGCCCTATCACTTGAATTTGGCCTAAGAGCCGCCAATGGCAGAACGCCTTCTGATATCCTTGGTGCCAATACTTTTAATAGAGCAACATGCCCCTCTCGAATTGATTATATTTTAATTGATCATAGACTATGGAGACATTTAGTAGATCTGGTTATAGTTCCTACTATTGAAAGTGATCATAATTCCTTATGTTTGTCGATGAAGAATCCTTGGTCTCCTGACTCCTTTCATTCTGGTACTGGTCGAATCATGTCTTCAAAGGAGGTAGTTCCATCTAATTGCAGGAGGTACCTGAAATGGCCGAAAATCATCTGCGACGTCCAAAAACTGAACGCTATAAAAGAGGTCTTGTTGGCTAAAATCACGGAACTACAGATAGCATGTAGTGTCGTGGATGGGCCCCCTAACACCGGGAGTATCTACCTAGATACAGTAGAGTTGATAGGCTCTTTTTTCTTGGTACCACCCTCTTTTAGTAACTCAAACAAGCCCCCCAAAGTTTCAGGTTCATGGTATAACTCGGAGTGCAGACAAAAAAAGTGTCTCTTGATAGCTGCTGTTAAAAAACGCAATTGCCATCTGGTGCAAAGCGCTAGAAAGGATTATAAAAAGGCAGTACTAGGAGCTAAGCGTGCCTGGGAAGAATCCTTTTGGTTAGATCTAAAGGCTGCCAGTCTGGCCAAAGATGGAAATGCCTTTTGGAAACTGTTCAGGAAGTCCAAAGGCCAGGACTCCGATACAATTCCCAATCATATTACGAACCAGGAGTGGTTCGATCACTTTAAAAAACTCTACTCTGGGGATGTTGCTCATAGCCTAGGTGACTTTCCTGGTTCTTCTTTGTCATCTTTCGTTTTAGAGACATATGATCCATTTGTGGAACCTGAAGTTTTGGCTGCTATTAATAAAATAGTCCCAGCCAAGGCTTCCGGACCAGACGGCCTCCCTGGTGATTTGTTCCGAGCCGATCCCCAAAACTGGGCCAGGTATTTCACCATCCTGCTTAATGCTCTCCTTAAAGGATCCCCCGTCACAGAATCATGGAAAGGGGCGGAGGTGATCCCAATATTTAAAAAGGAACTTAGGGAAGACCCTGCCAACTACCGACCCATCAGCCTCATTGATGCTGGTCAGAAGGTAGTTGGCAGGGTCTTGCTAGAGAGAATCTTGACATGAGCCAATGATAACAACATCCTGACAGATTACCAGGCGGGTTTTAGAGCAAACACGAGTACCATTGACCAGGTCTTTAGGCTCCTTCTTTTGTATTGGAAGGTGGTCTCGATTGGCAAGGGCAGTCTTTATTGGCATTCATAGATTTAAAGACTGCCTTTAATCTTGTCCCTTGTGACCGCTTGTGGTTGGTCTTGAAGGAAATGGGTGTTCCGTTGCCTATCCTAGACCTTTTGATTCGTCTTCATGAGGGCAACTATGCTCAGGTGAGGTGGGGCTCTCAGCAACATAAAACAGATAAAATCCCTATTAATAGGGGAGTCCGCCAGGGCTGTGTTATGGCTCCCACCCTATTCTCTTTATATGTGAGTGGGGTGGTAAGTTTCCTGCAGGAAACTCCAGCTGATGCCCCGACCCTCGCGGGTGATAAAGTTCCTTCTATACTTTTTGCCGACGACACCCTCCTAATTTCTAAAACCCCGGCAGGGTTGCAAAAACTTTTGGATAGGTTCTATCTTTTCTGCAGATTGAGAAGCTTGACTATAAACACCTTGAAGAACAAACTTCTCTTGTTTAATCCCTGCAGATCCCTTAAAATAACTCCTACTTTGGATGGAGTACCCTTGGAGCTTGTTAATACTTTTAATTATCTCGGAATCAGAATTTCAGACAGACTAAGTTGGAGACCCCATATTGATAAAATGCTCTAGAATCACAAGCGGGTTACGGGAGCAATTGGGAAGGAACATCGCTCTTCGCAGAGCAGGCCCATTGCTCCCGCCCTTGTGATTTATGCTGCTAAAGCTGTCAGCTTGGCACTTTACGGTGCCGAACTCTGGGGTTTTGATAATGTCAATGAAATTTCAAGATCTGAAAGCAAATTCCTTAGGGACTTGGTCTCGCTCCCAAGGGGTACTCCTCTTAAGCCCCTGATGAGCGATATTGGCAGGCACTCATTTAGGGATCTTGCTAGATAACGCCCCTTGGTTTTTAGGACCCGCCTATGGCGCACCCCGAGCTATCCAAATACGTTGATGGCCTTAGAGAAGTGATGAGCGCGACGGGTTCACATAGGATTGGTTGGTTGAGCAATGTCAAAAAGTCTTTTCTTTCAATGGGCTTAAGAGAAGTTTGGGAGTCTGGAAAACACTTGAGCGGGGCTGATCTCAAGAAGGCCTATTGGACCTGGATAGATAACCAGGAGAATAGCACTTCCAACCTAGGTAGATTGACTGGGGATTTCTATCTACACAAACAGGTGGTAAGGTTGGAGTGCTATCTTGATTTCTTACAGAGACCTAGAGATAGGACACTTTATACCCAGTTTAGGTTTGGCACACTCCCTACTTGTGAGTGTACTAGTAAATGTAAACCCCCCCATCAAACTATTGCAAATTGTCCATGTTGCAATGGGGAGGTTGAAACTGTAGTGCACCTTTTGTTCGAGTGCCCAGCTTATAAAAATCCTCGAGCAAGATGGCTGAGTCCCGTCTGCAGTAGGGGTGGGCGGAATTTGCGAAATTCACTTTCGCAAATTATCGCGAAAATGTTACAAATCTCCGCAAACATGCGGAAATATCGCGAAGATGCAGAAGTTTATTTCCCGCCTGTTCGCGGTATTTTCTGCGTGGTCGCGGCTCACCAACTTACCCATGTGGTTGCTCGCGGGCGCGGCCATCTTGATTTCACTTGTCTCACGGTGCATGATCGCGAGAAGAAAGACGTGATCGTGCGGCGTCTGACGTTACTGCGGGAGCGAACTGTCGCGAGACAGCGCAAATGGCTACCAACAATCCAACATCTCGTGGAGAACGTGACCGGATCAGGAAAACTTGTCGGCGAACGCGGGGATTCAGGTAAGGCGATCGCGCGCACGTGAGAATGTATTATTTTACAGCGCGAGCAAGAAACAAATTATCGCTAAGCTATGGAATGCGGAAATTTTGACATTTTCGCGCTTTCCGTGGAACGCGAAAATGCCAAATTATCGCAATTTCCGTGAACGGAACGGAATTATGGCCCAGGCCTAGTCCGCAGGCAGCTGGGCACTGCGAACTATCGTGTAGCACTTAGAATTTTACAGTCAGACACTAGTGCACTGCTGGTATGTGATTTGGCCAAATTTCTTGGCTGGTCATGGGTTATTAGATTTAGGTCTCTGCGTTCTTTGACATCGACAGGGGTTAGAGGTGGACCTGTCATCGAGCTTTTTAATGTCTATGTTAGAGGTACGAAGGGTGGTCTAAAGTCGCCACTTGTTACAGATTTGGGTGACGAACTTACCTCCTGTCTGCCTGACTCTCTAATCATGGTGACAGGGGATATGAACTGCACCTTCGAACCTTTGGCCTCAGAAGATTTGCTCGAGACAGAGGTTGAGGATGCCAGGTGGGGCATACCATCCTTGACTTTACCGCCAATCAAGAAGTGGACGCAGTTGGCCATCCAAATGAATGCCCTATCACTTGAATTTGGCCTAAGAGCCGCCAATGGCAGAACGCCTTCTGATATCCTTGGTGCCAATACTTTTAATAGAGCAACATGCCTCTCTCGAATTGATTATAATTTAATTGATCATAGACTATGGAGATATTTAGTAGATATGGTTATATTTCCTACTATTGAAAGTGATCATAATTCCTTATGTTTGTCGATGAAGAATCCTTGGTCTCCTGACTCCTTTCATTCTGGTACTGGTCGAATCATGTCTTCAAAGGAGGTAGTTCCATCCAATTGCAGGAGGTACCTGAAATGGCCGAAAATCGTCTGCGACGTCCAAAAACTGAACGCTATAAAACAGGTCTTGTTGGCTAAAATCACGGAACTACAGATAGCATGTAGTGTCGTGGATGGGCCCCCTAACACCGGGAGTATCTACCTAGATACAGTAGAGTTGATAGGCTCTTTTTTCTTGGTACCACCCTCTTTTAGTAATTCAAACAAGCCCCCCAAAGTTTCAGGTTCATGGTATAACTCGGAGTGCAGACAAAAAAAGTGTCTCTTGATAGCTGCTGTTAAAAAACGCGATTGCCATCTGGTGCAAAGCGCTAGAAAGGATTATAAAAAGGCAGTACTAGGAGCTAAGCGTGCCTGGGAAGAATCCTTTTGGTTAGATCTAAAGGCTGCCAGTCTGGCCAAAGATGGAAATGCCTTTTGGAAACTGTTCAGGAAGTCCAAAGGCCAGCACTCCGATACAATTCCCAATCATATTACGAACCAGGAGTGGTTTGATCACTTTAAAAAACTCTACTCTGGGGATGTTGCTCATAGCCTAGGTGACTTTCCTGGTTCTTCTTTGTCATCTTTCGTTTTAGAGACATATGATCCATTAGTGGAACCTGAAGTTTTGGCTGCTATTAATAAAATAGTCCCAGCCAAGGCTTCCGGACCAGACGGCCTCCCTGGTGATTTGTTCCGAGCCGATCCCCAAAACTGGGCCAGGTATTTCACCATCCTGCTTAATGCTCTCCTTAAAGGATCCCCCATCCCAGAATCATGGAAATTGGTGGAGGTGATCCCAATATTTAAAAAGGAACTTAGGGAAGACCCTGCCAACTACCGACCCATCAGCCTCATTGATGCTGGTCAGAAGGTAGTTGGCAGGGTCTTGCTAGAGAGAATCTTGACATGGGCGAATGATAACAACATCCTGACAGATTACCAGGCGGGTTTTAGAGCAAACACGAGTACCATTGACCAGGTCTTTAGGCTCCTTCTTTTGCATTGGAAGGTGGTCTCGATTGGCAAGGGCAGTCTTTATTGGCATTCATAGATTTAAAGACTGCCTTTAATCTTGTCCCTCGTGACCGCTTGTGGTTGGTCTTGAAGGAAATGAGTGTTCAGTTGCCTATCCTAGACCTTTTGATTCGTCTTCATGAGGGCAACTATGCTCAGGTGAGGTGGGGCTCTCAGCAACATAAAACGGATAAAATCCCTGTTAATAGGGGAGTCCGCCAGGGCTGTGTTATGGCTCCCACCCTATTCTCTTTATATGTGAGTGGGGTGGTAAGTTTCCTGCAGGAAACTCCAGCTGATGCCCCGACCCTGGCGGGTGATAAAGTTCCTTCCCTACTTTTTGCCGACGACACCCTGCTAATTTCTAAAACCCCGGCAGGGTTGCAAAAACTTTTGGATGGGTTCTATCTTTTCTGCAGATTGAGAGGCTTGACTATAAACACCTTGAAGAACAAACTTCTCTTGTTTAATCCCTGCAGATCCCTTAAAATAACTCCTACTTTGGATGGAGTACCCTTGGAGCTTGTTAATACTTTTAATTATCTCGGAATCAGAATTTCAGACAGACTAAGTTGGAGACCCCATATTGATAAAATGCTCTTGAATCACAAGCGGGTTACGGGAGCAATTGGGAAGGAACATCACTCTTCGCAGAACAGGCCCATTGCTCCCGCCCTTGTGATTTATGCTGCTAAAGCTGTCAGCTTGGCACTTTACGGTGCCGAACTCTGGGGTTTTGATAATGTCAATGAAATTTCAAGATCTGAAAGCAAATTCCTTAGGGACTTGGTCACGCTCCCAAGGGGTACTCCTCTTAAGCCCCTGATGAGCGATATTAGCAGGCGCTCATATAGGGATCTTGCTAGATAACGCCCCTTGCTTTTTTGGACCCGCCTATGGCGCACCCCGAGCTATCCAAATACGTTGATGGCCTTAGAGAAGTGATGAGCGCGACGGGTTCACATAGGATTGGTTGGTTGAGCAATGTCAAAAAGTCTTTTCTTTCAATGGGCTTAAGAGTAGGGGTGGGCGGAATTTGCGTAATCGCGTTACGCAAATCTCCGCGAAACGGTAAAAAATCTCCGCGAACACGCAGAAATTCCGCGAACACGCGGAATTGCTTGTTCGCGATACTTTTTTCCTGTTCGCGATCGCTGTTTGCGTGCTCGGGGTGAAATATCTCGCGAACACGCATATTGAGAACGCGGACAAGCGGAAAATTTCGCGAAGTCGCGGAACGCAGATTTTTGGGTAATTTCGCGTTCTCCGCGAACGCGAAATTCCGCAAATTCCGCAAATTCCGCGAACGGAACAGAATTTACTGCCCAGGCCTACTTAAGAGAAGTTTGGGAGTCTGGAAAACACTTGAGCGGGGCTGATCTCAAGAAGGCCTATTGGACCTGGATAGATAACCAGGAGAATAGCACTTCCAACCTAGGTAGATTGACTGGGGATTTCTATCTACACAAACAGGTGGTAAGGTTGGAGTGCTATCTTGATTTCATACAGAGACCTAGAGATAGGACACTTTATACCCAGTTTAGGTTTGGCACACTCCCTACTCGTGAGTGTACTAGTAAATGTAAACCCCCCCATCAAACTATTGCAAATTGTCCATGTTGGAATGGGGAGGTTGAAACTGTAGCGCACCTTTTGTTCGAGTGCCCAGCTTATAAAAATCCTCGAGCAAGATGGCTGAGTCCTGTTTGCAGTAGGGGTGGGCGGAATTTGCGAAATTCACTTTCGCAAATTATCGCGAAAATATTACAAATCTCCGCAAACATGCGGAAATATCGCGAAGATGCAGAAGTTTATTTCCCGCCTGTTCGTGGTATTTTCTGCGTGGTCGTGGCTCGCCAACTTACCCATGCGGTTGCTCGCGGGCGCGGCCATCTTTTTTTCACTTGTCTCGCGGTGCATGATCGCGAGAAGAAAGACGTGATCGCGCGGCGTATGACGTTACTGCGGGAGCGAACTGTCGCGAGACAGCGCAAATGGCTACCAACAATCCAACATCTCGTGGAGAACGTGACCGGATCAGGAAAACTTGTCGGCGAACGCGGGGATTCAGGTAAGGTGATCGTGCGCACGCGAGAATGTATTATTTTACAGCGCGAGCAAGAAACAAATTATCGCTAAGCTGTGGAATGCGGAAATTTTGACATTTTCGCGCTTTCCGCGGAACGCGAAAATGCCAAATTATCGCAATTTCCGTGAACGGAACGGAATTTTGGCCCAGGCCTAGTCCGCAGGCAGCTGGGCACTGCAAACTATCGTGTAGCACTTATAATTTTACAGTCAGACACTAGTGCACTGCTGGTATGTGGTGTGGGCAAATTTCTTGGCTGGTCATGGGTTATTAGATTTAGGTCTCTGCGTTCTTTGATATGATATATCTCTTAACTTATCTTCTTGGGGGAAATAACTGCATTGTTACTGAGTGCAATTTAATGTTTTTTATATAGATTGTGACTGTCCATTTTAAAATCTATTTATTCTTGGTTGTCCTTTAGATTCTCCTGTGTTTCTGCGGGGGGAGAAACGTTTGGTGTAGCAATGTATCTTTTATTCTACGATTGCTCCCTTTGTAACGATATTCTTTTTCCCCCGACCAGATTTTGTTTGTCTTAATTTTAGTTATTTTATTCCCCATGACAAATTTGTATTATTTATGTTTGTTTGATGCTTTTATGATATAATGTTTTATCGAAATAAAGCTTTAATTGATTGATTGATAGTACTAATCACACTTGCTTGATCATATTCACTAATATTGACATTGCAAATATCTAATCACCATTGTCTTATAATACAGTTAGAATATTTGTCATTTGTTATCATAAGTAATGTCTTAAACATTTGTTCTAATTTCATAATCTATCTCTATATATGCTTGAGAACATATTGCAAGATGGTGGACATTGTTGCACACGATGCCAACACAAAATCGCACTCTTCTCCTTTAATTTTACTTTTATTTTTCTCTTTCAGTTTCCTTTTACATTTTCTTTTCTTATTGTATCACTTGATTTAATTAATTGACTAATAGTACTTAGAAACATTGTTCTTGTTTGGCAATGCATCACGTCATACATCATGCAGATGAACCTTCATAACATTTCGGCTGTGCCTCATTTGCGTTTGACCTTATGGTTGTTCTTGCCACCATAGAACAATGCCATACACCAGACAATTTGTGGAGCATGTACATCTCTGCTGGAACTTCTTTGTGTACACTTGCTGGCACTCCTAATTTTTTCCGCTGAAAAAGGACAGCTAGTCGAAATGCATTAGGAAATTAGGGGAACTTATTGTGAAGGAATGATTACATGTGAATTGCTTCATTGACGCAAGAAAAATTAACAGTTCCTGAAGTCATATAAAATACAGAAGAATTTGGCCATAATGTCACGGACAGTAAAGATAAGAAGTCAATAAAAAGTTGTTATTAATGACTAGAAGTGTTAAGAATTTGCATACAGGCCCTCTGTCCGCATTTACAGTGTGACATGGGACTATAATTACGTTTGATTATAGCTTCTATAATCAATACTGTGATCAAAGGACTGAAAGTCAACCGAGTCAGCACGTAAGAATTAATAATATTAACTTCAGCATAAACAGGAGTACCTTGGATACTCTTTCATAATCTAGAATTAGATCACAAATGGGGTAAATAGATAAGTTTTACCTCATGACTGTGGATGTGTGTGGATATGGCCAGCCAGGGAACAAGTATAAGCAGAGAGCAATCAATCTTAGTAGATTTAGATTTGATGTCGACTTTTTCACAATACTCATGATCTAATCCTGATGAAAATGATGAATGTGAGAAGTTTGGTCTGGGGTATGCTTCAGATTGCCAAGCACGTGGCACTTTGAGGACTGGTGGTCTGCTTTTCAGGCTGCATGAGCTGCACAAATTTATAATAGAGTCTCTCTAAAGAACTATTTTATTCGGTGGTATTGAGCACACATTCTTTAGGGGGTTGAAAAAATGGTTTGCTTCCCCATTACTGTGAATACTCTCATACTTGGCAGGCTCCATTTTAAATTCAGGCATTTTGAGGTGAGGCAAGTAAGAAGGTTGGAGATGAAAAGCAAACAACCTCAACCCAAGGAAACTTACTTTTTTTTTGTACAGGGCTGCTGGCTAATGGTTAAGGTTGACTCTTCTGCCTAATATTGCATTCAATGGGAATGGTTACTTTGATGTGAATAGTTCACTGAGCAGGGACCATTTTATAACATTTATTCCATTTTGTAGACCTCACCATTTTCCATTAATTTAACTGGGTCCTTAAATGGATGATTTTGGTTCTCAGCATATAGCAGCTAGTTGTATTTAGTGTGCATTTTATGTCTGCATCAGTGAGGATTGAGTTAACAGATCCTCTCAGGAGAAGAGCTCGGGAGCTTTGGTACAATTTTCTTTCCTGACCATGCTACACCCCTGTGGGATTTGCTCTGTCATATTTTTTTCATTAACATGCAATGGAAAATAACTTATAGCAAACAATGGAAAGAAAAGTCATGTATAAAGGATTTAAGTAATCAAGGAAATTCTGGATACATGAGATTAGTAATACCTTCCGTGCAAGATACGTACGTATGTATGTGCGTATATGATATTTCTATAACACACATCTAGTCAAATAGCAGCAGAGCGAGTCAAAGGTGGTCACATTTCTGCCTAAAAGTTTAACCAGTGATGATTTTATCCCATGGGCCAGATTCAGAAAAAAGGTACACTTTTGAGTAAGTTTAAACTTTTGAGTAATTTTAGTACTTTTCAGTATTTACAAAAAACTCTTGTAGCAACTGACACTTTTGTAGTAACTTACACTTTTGTAGTAAGTCCGGCACTCTGCATGGCCAACCACTGGTACTGCAAAACCTTCCAACAGAAAACAATGCAGGGTGGACTTATAATAAACCACCACAGAATTTTTTTTTAAATTAAATTCAATTATTTAAAATATTTAGCAGTACTAGTAGTACCAGGTTTATTTCGGGTTACCTGAGTATCCATGAAATGCAATAGAGAAGTTAAGACACAGGGATAAAAACATTAAAACTGAACATTATAAACCATCACAGATAGCAGAACATCGGGCCAATTAGGCAAATTTGAGTCACCATCAAATCACCCAGCAAGAGTATCAGCCCTTGCCGTGTGAGACCTACACCCCACAATGATGCTAAACATACAAAGTGCATGTGTCAGATTAAAAAATCATTAGGTTCCTTCCGGTCACAGCACATTTAAAAGAAAGCTTATGTTAACAAGGTTAAATGGGGAGCCAAGCATTTCCAGATATTCCGATGCTTCCTATGACCTTCTGATTCCCCATTTTCTTATAACTGGGAATACAAATGATTTGCTAAAATCACAGTAATAATTACAGAAGAACATAAAATGCAGCAAACTCTAAGGATAGGATTCACCAAAAGAACACAACATGGAATTTGAGGGCGCAAATTGGCTCAGGGGGAACCCCAGATGCCAGCACACAAAGCCCAATCTCAAACAGGTGAGCAATATTCATTTCCACTAGCAATCAAACCACTCCAAATACGGTTTTACACTGAAGGTACAACAAAGTGTGGCATATCCCTTAACAGAGGTTTTAGTACACTAAAGGGCCTCTGTCCAGTAATAGCTAATGACGATTGTTTAAAAATAAGTTGTTACCAGTTATAATATAAAGCAATATAAATTTATTAAAATTTGTTATAGGTGTTACATATTTATTATTTAACTATACAATATCTAAAATCCTATTTTTCATTTAAAAAATAACATAAGATTAAATATTATTAAAAATAATTGCATAATTATCTACACTATTCATAAAAATGTATGCATCTTAAAAATATTGTTTTCTTCAGCTGGGAATTTATTTAAAATATAAATTTCAGAAAAAAAAGTTATATATTTCTGTAAATTACGACAAGAGTGTAAGTTTCTACTAAAGTGTAAACAGCTACAAAAGTGCAGTTTGTGAAAAGCACCTTGTAGTAAGTTTTGTACTTACTCTCTTACTACAAACTTTATTAAGCGTGCTGTTTGTAAATCAGGCCCAGTGTCTGTAACTTTCCTTCTAGATGTAGGACTATTTGTAATACCACATCTCTTCCAGGGAAAAATGATAATTAGACACACTTTAAAACATTCCTAAACCAACGGATTTCCTGTATGTCACAGTAGCTCTTTTCTGGTACTATGTCAATAGACTTTGTTATCTGTTTTCATTGGAGAGGAACAGTATTGAAAGATTTGGAGGAACCAGACTCTGTCCCTGGGGTAAGAACAGATGTGTGAGAGTATTCTTTAAATGCTCACCATTTGAGGTGGTTTGCCTCTGGGGGGAGATGAGAGACAAAAAGAAAAAAATAAGAAATACTTATTTTGGCCACATTGTAAAACTAGCACCAAGTATGAGAGGCTTTTGTTTACCAGTCTGCAGTTTTGGCAAGGGCGGCTCCTCTGCAATGGCAGAGGAGCATCGTCCCACTGGCTCAGAGCCAGCAGGTGAAAAATAAAATTATATACTACAATTGTTTTATTTTTAATTTTTTAGCTCAGCGTGTACAGGGAGGGGTGGGGCTGGGGCAAGGGAGGTGGTAGGATGAGTGCTATGTGCAATTCTAAGTGCTCATGTGAGTTTGGCCATCTGTCTTCGGTTGCCCATACACATACATGCACACTTTGCTTTCTCCAACTTGGCTGTATTAAACAGTCAGGTTGGAGAAACAGCACAGATCCCTTGTCCTTAGTGGAGCATCTTTTCAGCCTACTCATTTCAATTCCCATGCTGTTCTCATGGCATGAGAGAAGCTCAGGGATTTCACAGGGAGTCTAATGCTGCCCCGGTGCCTGCTAGGACCAGAAAGACTGAGGCGCAATGCTGGAGGTGTCCGACAGCTCCAGGCAAGTGTTTTTTAAAAATTATTAATACCCCCACTCTCCATCTCCCATGCTCCCCTGCATCCCTTCCATCCACCCCACAACCTCTTGATTGTGTCAGCCACCACTGAGTTTCGGGAAATCGGATCTGGGTCATAGGGCAGGTTAAGAAAGGTGGGGAACATGCAGGAGCTTTAGCTTGATTTGTTTATGGAATTCTTCTAATCCCAGCTCAGCTGATGATTAAAATTGTTGCCATTCCCAAGGGAGACAGTTCAACAGGACTGTGAATAGAGGAATTACCTTGCTGCAGAATTCTAGTCTGCCTAGTGAAGGACAGTAGAGGGTAGTCTCCAATTTTCCCTAAGTCTCTGTAACTAGAAGATGCTCAGAGGTCTAGGAGAGCAAGACTTTTACTTCGCTGGAAAGAAAAAAGTGGACCCAGACATACCCATTAAAAGCCAGCCTAATGTGGACTTTCTCTTCTGAGACTTTGATAGTGTGAAGACCCATGAGGCAGAAACAGTAATGTAAAACTGTAAGAAAACCATAATAATAGAGTGAGCTGAGGTCCTCACTAGAAATAGTAGAAACCACTTCCATATCCTGAATCCGTTTCCTGATGTTCAAACTTCCCAGAACATGGGTAGCTTTTAAGAACACTAGAAATAAATGTATAGAACTTTTAATTCTAGAAGTTGCAACTTTTAAATTGCCCAGCTTTGGAGGAATGAAAAATATTGCTTAGCTTATCTGACAAAAATGTGACATTGGTGGCTACGTTTCTCTAGTTTATCCCATTCTGAACTTTTGAGTGTGCAGTTTGAGGATGTTTCAGGACCTCCAAAAAGGTATCTTGTCCTATGGATACCTGCTCATCCTATTTCCAGTCTTGCACCTCAGAATGTTCTGATATTCATGAAAGTGAGAAAGAGCAAAGACAAACGAATCATGTCTACTCATCCTGCTAGACCTCTCATCAGCCTTTGATACGGTCAAAGATGAGAACTTGATGGATCTTCTGAAACATAGAATGGGTATATCAGGGTCAGTGCTAAATTGGTTTAACTAATTTCTCCAGAACCGGGCACAAAAATTCAAGGTCAACAACTCTCTGTCCAAACCCATCCCAGTAACGTTGGGAGTCCCTCAAGGTTCCTCACTATCCCCGACATTGTTTAATCTTTTCATGGAACCACTCACCGAAATGCTACACGCGTCTAACATGCAATATCACATGTACGCTTACGATACACAACTATACCTTAGGATCCACACCCTAAAAGACATCAAACTGCTTAACACAATGCTTGGGAACACCCAGACATGGCAGGCAGAAAACCATCTCAAAATGAATGCTCTAAAAACTGAATTCCTCCTTATAGCTCCACCTGCCATAGTCCCCATTATGCAAGACTGGATCAAACATCTTACGGCACTCAACGTTCAACCAACCATTGTGGATTCTGCAAAATCATTGGGAATAACTCTTGACAGTAACCTCAATATGCAAAAACACATTAGCAACGCAACAAAGAGAGCAAACTTCCAGATAAATACACTGAGGAAGCTGAAACCTTTCCTGCCAGTCAATGACTTCGAACAGGCAGTACAAGCTTTCGTTATCCCTAGAGTGGATTACAGTAGTGTCTCTCTGTGTGGCCTTCCTAAAGCTTCAACGGCACCTCTAAGAGCTTCAATAAATGCTGCAGCGAGACTCATCACTGGTTCTAAAAGAATTAGAAGCCGGAATTCACTTGAAAATAGCGTGTATGATGCAGAAAGCCTTACACCACAATGCACCCAGCTATCTGACACAGAAACTGATGATCTCTGGTGGGATAAGATCTTCAAGAAGTGTGGAAAACCTACTACTAAAACCACAAAGATTCAAAAAGAAAAAAACATATAAGTGATCCTTCTTAGGAATGGCACCCAGGATATGGAATGCCTTACCCCCAGAAACCAGACTGAACTCTTCTATTGAATCTTTCAAAAAGGAAGTAAAATTGATTCTCATGGCAAAATTCACCTGATCATAGTCTAAAGAAATTTAGAGAACAAATGTACCCGCGTTACCAATCCTACTATGACAAGGAACCTTCTAGAAAACCTAGACATTTTATCCACCCTTTACCTGACTCAACAGGATTGTTCTTTGTTGTACCTTTCTGCTTTACTTGTACAAGATGTCATGTATATGTGTTTAAATTCCATTTATAAAGAACCTCACTGTAAAGCGCTATAATATCCGCAAGGGTCTTGTTCGCCCTCTAGACACTCTCAAAATAAATAAATAAATACATTTGTTTTAGAACAATCCCAAAAATGTATGAGGCTTTGCTAGAGTACCTGTTGGCTGCAAATGATATCTAAATACTGGTCCTTGTGAAAAAGTAACAGGGGTTGATGAATATCATATATTTGATATTAATTTGGATTTTTGGTCCTATAGTTTCCAGTGGCACAGTTTTTAGGTTTGACTTGACTGCACAGCTGTCATAGGCATTATGTGATTAGCCTCAAAACAGGCATCAAGAACCACTAATGGGAGAGGGGCTTTGGCTCCGACACATGTTGATATTGTGAAGTACATGTTATGATTTGGCATAAGTTGTGTGCGTTCACAAAAAAAAGTGTTTGCACTCCACACAGCTGTTATCATTTTGTATATTAATCCATCTGCCTGAGCTTAAACATTCAGGGGTACACACATGACATTGTACTGCTATTAAAGTGTCAGAGATACCTATATAATGTACAATGTTTCTTCTTGTGGCACCACAGATGAGATTTAGACATCAGAGTGCAGTTTTTTCTTTGAGAGTCAAGGGCTACTCTAATGTATATAGATTTTTTGCTCTGGCTTGACAGTGCATTTGTCACCTGACATTTTGTGATCAACCAAAAATAACCATCAGCATGCTACTAAGAGAGAGGCTCTCCCACATGTTAGTTTCCCTGAGGACATGATTTGATTGGAACACATTTCCACTAAAAAGACCCATTGTATTACATATTTTGGATTAAGGCAAAGTTAATACTTGATACATCAAAACTAAGTTGGTTTTAGTGGGAAGACAATAATCATGACTATAGGCCTGACCGGTTTATTATAAAATGTTATGATAAAGGCACTAGGCCCCGACATTCTTTATGGAAAGCAAAGGAGTAGACAGAAAAATATAATACCTTCACTTTGAATCATATTCCAAATTGCAATGAGTGAGTGAGCCTAGTGTGATTTCCCGGAGGTATTTCTGCAAAAAATGTGACTGATATGTGTCTTTTACATGCCAGTTTGCACTGATTTTGGACATCCATTCATCCATCCATTCACCCTTCCTTCCTTCTTTATTTTCTTCCATCCATCCTTATTCCCTCCATCCATCCTTCCTTATGTCCATTCCTCTCCCCATTATCATTGTTTCTTTGTCTAATTTGTCCTCTACTGCTCTATCATACTATTCTTTTATTCACACAGTTATTCACACAGCTTGGTGCAACTAATGGCTGCTGAAGCTGCTAAAGTTGGGGGTTCATGACTCTCCTGGTGAGAAACAGTATGTTAAAGTCAATAGACATTTACGCAGGGGTGTGGAATTTAATAAAATATCTACTTGTCCATGGGGCAGATTGCATAATAAATCTACTTGTCCTGTAACAAAATCCACTTGTCCCGTGTTGTGGCATGTAATGCAGCGAAACATTATGGTAGCAATCTCATTATATAACAGCTCTGATCTAACCTCCCTGATTAAGCCAGGGCCCATGCCATAGTAGAGTTTGAATACTAGAATACTAGCAATTCCCTTATGTTGCCACGTTTCCGCAGATCTACCTACTGGGGCTGAATATAGTGGTAAGCAATAGCACCATGGTTGAAATGCCCTTTTGAGTCAGTGTAAACCTACTACATTGCCAGTAAACCTGGGCGAATGACTATGTTACGCTCGCGTAGTTTGCGCAACTACGCGCTACGCAAATTGCGCGCTAAAAACGCATAGCATAGCGGGCATTTTTTGCTTGCTCGTGGTACTCAACATCAAGTTGGCGACCGCGAGCGAGCAAATTGACATCCCTGCGAGACTTTTTTCTCTTTTGCGATCAGCAACATAAAGCTGCCGATCGCGAGCGTGGAAAATAAACCTCCCTGCGAGATTCTCAACGTGGGGAGATCAGGTTTCTCATTGCGAGTGGTCGCGTATGTTCGCGACCGCTCGCGATGAGAAACTACCAGTCCGCCTTGAGAAAACTGCCGCTCGAGTATAAACCTACTCGAGCGGCAGAAAACGACCACTTGCACTGTGCAAGATGCCGTTTGCGATGATTGCACAGTGCGGACAAGCATCCAGCACTGTGCAATCAGTGCGAACAGCATTTTCCCTACCGCACTACGCAGCTCGCGTAGCTCGCATAGTGCGAAGTGCACTTCGCGTAGCTACGCGTTGCACTACTACGCAAACTACACCCAGGGTTAATTGCCAGTCAGTCAGAAAAACTTTATTTCGGTCTTTTACGACCATAAAAGTATACAGAATAGACAACATACAATTTATTGGAATGAGAGAATAAAAAGGTAAAATGACATCCAGCCCTGAGATTCGAAACTGTCACAAATCCAAATCCAATATGCTCAATAAAGTGCATATGCAAAATGTATACTGCGCAGAAGGCAATAGCTAATAAATACAAACACTATATAGGAAGTTTCAATAATGTCAATACAAAAACAGTTCATTCATTTTGGGCAGCGTTAAAAATATTATGAAAACCCATACATTGGTGATTGGATTAAAATTGCATCGTAAACCAAAAAAAAAATATTTTTTTTAACATATTTGCTAAAAGAATAAAAACTAATTTCATCTTGAGGCCAAAACAATAAAACAAAATTGAAGCCCTAGAAAAATCAAAGAAAATATGCTGCTTACGACTGGGCTAACGATTTTACCAAAGTCCAGCTCCTATGACACATTGAAATCAAAAATCGTGTAACAGCAAAAACAATGGGCTTGCGAGTATCAGACTTCAGAACTCTAAATACCTCTGCACAGTGTACAAATCCTAGGTTCTTACAGATTTGGAGAAGCCAGAGCTTCCTTGCTGGTTTATAGCCAGAACAAAAGAAAAAGACATGAAGCTCTGACTCTTCCTCCCAATTACAAGCTGGGCACTCTTGCAGAGCAGAGTTTGACCATTTACATGAAAAGACATGGATCGGCAAGGTGCCCAGTCAAAACTGGACATAAAGTTTTCTTGCCAAGAATGGCTGGATGTCATCCAAAAAGGGTTCTATTCTATAGTCATCTTTCAAGAGCAGGAATTGAACTGCCAACTGGACTATGGATGAACACCCCTGTACAGCGGCTTGCTTTTACCACTTCTATGGGTGAAATTACGGAACATGCTACCTCTGGGTTGCTCCACAGTGTTGGTTTTCCCAACCTATTGCATTCTTCCTTTATATGTTCAAACTAGGGGATTGTTGCTGCTTCAGGGAAACTCAATATCTCTTTTAATTCTGCTCTATAAGTTGCCAGTTCCGGCGTCACCCATAATCTGCGCCAAAAAGTTAGGGGTCTGAGACTCAACTCCTCCCCGATAGCTCTAATTCCTAAACCCATCCACAAGGGATTGAGAGGAGTTCTAGAGGGGAGGCCCAAGATCTGCCTCATAACATTATTTTCTACTTTGCTCACTGCTCCAGAACAGGAATGCTCCCAAAGTTCCGCCCCATACATTGCCGCAGCCCTGGCCGGCACCTTCTGGATCTCTACCATAGGCCCAGTAGGTTTGGAGGATGAGTTTCTCAGTAATTTTGTAATTCCTCCAGTGGTTGGGGTTAGCCTGAGCTTGGCTTTGGCAATTTGTGGGCTCCACACAATATTTGTCGTCAGGGTAACCCCTAAATATTCAAACAGTGACACCCTTTCCAGCACGATACCCTCCAGACTGGGGTTAGGACGGGTTGTCTTAGTGGGATTGAGGACCATAAACTTTGTCTTCAGAGTATGAATCTCTAACCCCCTGTTGTTGCAGAAAGTGGCAAAGCTGTCCAGAACCCTCTGAAACCCATTGGAGATTTTGACAGTAGAAGGGTTGTTGTGTTTCGATTTAGATGTCCGTGCATAGGTTTTCCTAAAGCATGTCCTTATATAGCCACAATTCGCATTGCCCTTATTTAGGCATAGAATCTTAGTCCTTATTTAGGCATTAGCCATGCTATCCAAATACAGGCATGGTCACCTACATCCGTCCATCCCCACATCACAACGAGTTCTTAGAAATCAGACCCTTCAGCCATTGGGACTTTCCCTAGCTAGGATTATTAATTTCTCCAAGAACTCATCTATTATGCATGAACTACTATTTCTTAGGGGTTCATTCATGACGTCTTCCTCTGCCCAACTTTACGTCAATGCTAACATTCCTAGCACCTTCCAGGTATAAATATATCTTCCCTTACCATTGCAAACCACGGCTCGGCTACACAGCTTGATACTGCTCACCACGGCAAGTTCGGAAGAATTTGAGTCCCCGCCTGGCGCACTGACCAGACGCTGTCAACCCTGCTCACAGAGAATCCAGCTTCCAGTGTTCTGACTCCCTTCGCGGGGTGTTAGAGTTTGAACCCAGAAAGAGATTCCCACCTCTCTCATTCTAAGGTATGGAGCTGACTAGAACCTAGAGGGACTCATGGCATACAAACGTAGCATACAAACTTGGCATATGCAATACTATAGCATACAGCACCTACTTGCCTACACTTAGTTTAGGTGCACTGGGGTAGAATGATTTAGAAGTATCAAACGAGTATCCACTTTTTAGCCTATGTTATTTATGTATATGTATATGACTATATGTCATAGCTAGAAGACAATGCTGTTGCAGTATTATTTCTTCTTACTGCTTACGCTGTACGTATTATATCTCGCATACTGTCTTTCAATTGTAACTGCTCATATCTCTTACATGAGAAACAAGACTGTTCAATAAATCATTGAAACGCCCATCTATCTATTTCTGTGTAACTCTGAAGAAACTAAGCATGCACAATTGATTGAGTGAAACTGTTATCTTTTTTTTCCACGATTCTGAGACATGTTCTGATTCTAAGCGAAACAAAGTTGTCATGTTTATGCGGTTGTCATGTTTATGAGGTTGCCAGAAACTACTCCCCACTTGTTTATTCAAGGAGTTTCTAGTGGCCACTTAATTAGCTGGCACACAAAGTAATTAAGTTTAATGTACTCGATAGAGGCATACTGACCTCAGTCCTATGCCACAACTATAGTGTATATTATTCGAATGCGCAGAGCCTATAAAGGAAATAGGAACTACACTACACGGTGTCATCTGCAAACATCATTGCAGGCACCCTGGTACCTGCCAATTTTGGGGCATCATTATCCTTAACCTCTGTAAGTTGGAAAACCAGTGCATTGACAAAGAGGCTAAACAGGGTAGGGGCAAGCACACACCCCTGCCTTACTCCCCTGTCAACCGGAAATCGGGGGCTCAGGTCACTTCCTTTCCCACACCTTACCTAGGCAAAATAACCTTCATGCAATCTCATAAGTATGTTCAGAAGGTAGGGGGGAATCTCCATATCTCCAAGCACCCCCCACAACTTTATTCTGGGCACCAAATCAAAGGCCGTCTTCAGGTCCACGAATATCAAATAGAGACTGCCACCCTCCATTCTCACCGTTTTCCAAAACATGAGTTGAAGTCTATATATTTGGTCAACAGTGGAAATGTTCTTCCAGAATCCGGCTTGGTAAGTGCTTAAAATATCATGGTCTCCACCTCTGCAGGCGGTCAAGGACTACCCGTACAAAACGTTTTCGTGAGACGTGGATGAAACTGAAGTGGCGAACTTTTTTGAAAACCGGAACTATTTCTGCCCCAGCCCAAGTTTCGGGGATCGGCATACCCTTCATAAAGGCATTTAATAAAACCCATAGATAACGTCCCCAAATTTCTGGTTCTTCCTGGAAAAGACCCCATGGAATCTTATCCAATCCCAGTGCTTTGCCGGGGGAAAGCTTGTCTATTGTGTTTACAACTTTAAGAAGGGTGAATTCAGAGGCTTCTTCATGGATAGCGCTAACCACTATCATGGGTGCATTGTCGTGAAGGGCAGGGTCTTTCTTTGTAGCATATAGGGCCTGGAAGTGTACTTCCCATGCTTCTGCTGCTATATTAGGTTCTAGTGCTGGCTTGCCCTCACTGCTCCCTGAACTAACTATACACCAGAACTCCTTCAGATCTTTATTTGACAAAGTGGTTTTTAGAGCATCCCATCTGTCCATTTCCCACATCTCCTTTGCTGTTCTAGTGATCTCTTTATACAGCACCCTCATTTGTTTTGTTAATGGCTTCTCCTTAACTTTGATGGGCTCCAATAAAGCCTGTTTTGCCACACGGCAACTATCATTGAACCATAAGCGAATGTCCCTTTTTTCCCCCTTGGCATGTATTTTTGGATGGAGTAAATCAGCCAACTTAGAGACCAGACCATCATGTAGGTCTACAACTTTCTCAATGAGGACAGTGTTGGCCGCCGCTGCAGCCACTTCTCCCAGTTCTACTACGACCGGGACAACTGCTGCATATAATGCAGACAGCTTTTCTAGAGACTGCTGGATTGCCCCCTATTTGATTCTTCTCCTATTATTGGAGAGGATTAAACTATTGTCTACGGGGGTACTAGTAGCCAAAGCAGTTCCTAGATCCGGCAACTTCAGTGCTAGAGATAAAGCATTATGAACACTGTCATGCCGTGGAAGAACTACAAAATCGAGAACACTGTGCCATAGCCTAGTCTCGACTAGAATATAGTCCAGGAGAGATGTTTGTCCTATTTTATTGAATGATAAATCCTAGGAATATCTGAAGGTGTGCGGCCATTGAATGCTTTTAAGGAATGCATTAATGTAAGTGCATTGATCTGAATTGCCAGCTTTGACTGATGGAATTTGCGGTTCTGGAATTAACCATTGTACATCCTCCTCAGTGGGAATTGTACCAGACATATCTAGTAGAGGCTCGAATTCACAATTAAAATCTCCCCCCACTAACAGCCTTCTATTAGGGGGGAGAGCGGGAGTGAAGGAATTCAATTGGTCAAAAGTCGGGGATTCCTTGCTCGTACTCACAGAACAAGAATAGATGTTGACAAAAGCCAGTTCCAGCTTGGTAGGAAAACTAAGCGCAACACATAGAATGTCACTGGACAAGGAATCTAACTGTTTGGCTGTACAGCCCAAGTTTGAGCCGACCCAGGTGCATAAGGCCCCAGACAGTCTACCCCTGCCTCCCGAGTTCGCTAGAATGGTGAACGACGCAAACCCCACCCTAAAAGAATCTTCCAGCGCCCATGTTTCCTGGCACAGGCAGATGTCAAATTGGTCCACGAAAAGCCCCCAGTCAGAAGTAGGCAGTTTGCTTTTGAGGCAGGCAACGTTCCAGGATAGGATCTTTAACCTCCTACCCTGGTTCCGTTTATCAATGGAGACCTCAGGAGCATGGAAGTTGAGGGTTTGGATGCCCCCTGTTGGGGCAAAAGGGAGGATGCTAGGTGGGGAAGCAGGTTGTTTTGTCACTATAGCACTGGGTTTTAAAATATTAATAGTTGGGAAGGCTTGCTGATCGATGGACTCTACCTCGGCCTAATTGTGTCACCGTCTACCAGTTGAGTTTGTATATCGAGAGCCAGAATATTTATCCCTAGCCCAGGGCCAATGGGCTTGGTGCAGATCGGAGCTTCCGAATCCCCTCTACTTCCACGGACGGAGTGATTTCACAGTCACACACGCACACACACATCACACGCTGGTGGGGCCCATTACACCAACATTCATCCTAACCACTTTATCTGTGCCATGTATAAGGGGAGACACTTTCCGTACCTAACCAATCTGCATGTACCCTGAGGTCAATGGCATCAACTAGTTGCTATAGATCTGGTGAAACATTTCAGAACAAGCAAATAAATTCAATAAACATGACAATAAAATAACCACCCGACACAGTGATTCAAACAGAATATTTGTTTATCTAAAATTGTATGAAAAGCCAATTAAATGCAAGATCATTTCTTTCATATTTACCTATTCTGGCTAAAAGTCGTTTTCTAAGTCAGAACCGGTCCTCAGCAAATTAATCAAAGTTTCTAGCCGTCATGTAGAGTCACCGTCCTCTTCTGTCAGCATCGGGACCTCTGATCATCAGTTCGGGAAGAAGTGGCGCTAGACCTCTCTAGTCTACTAATATTTATACTAAAATTACATTCCAGAGTGTAACTATCATATCGTACAAAACGGATGAATGGCGGAAATATGTCGTCTTGGTACATTGGGATACTTTCGAACATTTTCACACACATTGATCGTCTCAAATAATGAATAGAAAATAAGGGGTCCACAACTAATTCGTTACTTTTACGGATGTCTCTTCTAGATAAATTGTATACCATTTGTGGGATCATTATAAGTTCATAAAGTCAGCATTTTATTTAGCAACAAATTCTATGTTCAGGGGCACTTGGCATTACTCCTGGATTTGTCGTCATGATCATGGCTTTTCGGTTCGTCAAGAGGGCATGGTCACAGGCAGCGCGAAGCCTCCTTGCAAAATTTCCATCAACTCGAATGCAGGCTGCGGGTGGTAGCCATCTTTTGGTAGGCCACATTGGTCAACTTTAAGTGAAATGAAACATAAAACAGAATTACTGCACGGAAATGATTATACAGTGTTATTCCCCTGCTAATACCCTTATGTGTATGTATTTATCTAGCCATTTGCGACATCAAAAGCCATTAATGCATATTAATTATAAGCGCAAAACACAATAACATCACATAAGCAACATTTACTTCGTCAATTTGCTCACCAACTTAGTTCACTTATTATTTAGCCATGCAAATAGCATTCCCACGTGTATTTCTTCTGTTAATAAGGTTGATTAGACACGACTTGACAAATCTTTAGTAGTTAATAATTATTCAGTAGTACTTTTAATTATAACATACGAAAATGAAACAGGTATTCGGTTTTAAAGTAAAAACCCTGCTCCATCAGGCTGTCTTGATTGGACATGCCCAATCTCCCCAAGTTCTACATGTGGCCTTACAGTTCTCTGCCTCGATTCCTCTGCATGTCAATCCACTTCCTCAAGGCCCTCAAATATATTCCTTACAGGTACATTAAAAAATAGGGGTCTGAAGGTGGAGTGTCTATGGCCATTATTCTGATGGTTCATTGGCCATCTGTCATGATCTGAGGAGGTACTAACACTGGCTAGTGTAGGGTAGCGGAGGTAAAAATAGTCTAATGGTAGTGCTTGGATCTCTGTGTGGTGCCCTGGGAGACTGTGATTCTGGCTTAATAGCCAGCATACAGTCTGTTTTTTTTTAAAGTTTAGAACTGCACTGACTCCTTGCTTTATCTTTAGGCTATTTCCCACCCAACCAAGTCTGCGAACCATTATAAATTCTCCTGCCCTGTCATAACGGAACTGTCTGTACCTTGCCATCCAAACCAAGCATTTGTTCCTGAGATTCAAATGTGTCGCTCGCTGGCCTCTTTTGAGTGCTGGTACCCCTGTTAAGATGACCACATTGGTGGTTAACCCTGAAGTGAACAATATCAACAATCTTTCACTTCAACTGCTGAGGTCCCAAGAGAGTGGAAACAGGCAAAACTACTACCCCTGCTAAAGAAGCCCTCTTTAAACCCTACTATACTGGCCAGTTACCGTCTCATCTCACTTCTCCCGGCTGTGGCGAAGGTGTGTGAGAAGGCAGCCTACAAACAACTCTCCAAGTTTGTTGAGACTACGGGTGCCCTCCACCCAGCCCAGTCGGGATTTAGGACCACATACAGTACTGACACTGCCCTGGTTGAGATGTCGGAGGCCATCAGAGAATGCCTGGATTGCGGCGGCAGAGCGACCCTGATTTTATTGGACCTCTCTGCCGCCTTCAATATGGTGACTCACTGACAACTTTTAGTCCGACTTTCTAACATTGGAATCTCAGGTTCGGTGTGGTATTGGATTGAATCTTTTGTAAAGAATAGAACACAGCAGGTTTGGCTGCCTTCGTTCTCTTCAGCACCAAGAAATATGACCACAGGAGTTCCTGAAGGGTCTACTTTGATCCCCCTCCTCTTCAACGTATACATCACGCCGTTAATCTATCTGGCGGAGGAGCTGGGAGCTAAGATCATAGCCTACGCTGATGATACCCAGCTCATCTTTACGTGGAAGGAAAAAGATCTGTCCCCTGACTCAGCCAAAAACTGCCTTGAGCAGTTTTTAAATGGCTTGCAGGAGCCCAACTTAACTGCAATGAAGACAAGTCTGAGGTACTCCTCTATGGGTCCTTCCCTCCGCACTTCAGGGAGAATCTCTGGCCTACGGGACACCCCATGCCTAACTCAATGGGGAGTCCTGTGAAGAATTTGGGGTCTGGTTCAGCGAGGACCTCAGTTTTTCTTCACAGATAAAAAAGCTTGCTGGAGTATGTTTCGGTACATTGAAACTACTCAGGAGATTCCTGCCAATACTGCCCAGATCAGGGAAAGAAATGGTGACTCATTCCCTCATCTTGTCGCGCATTGATGATGCCAATGCGCTATATATTGGCCTTCCCGGTTATCAGCTGAAAAAGCTTCAGACCATTCAGAATGCGACAGCGAGAGTGCTGTTGGGCATTCCTGGTAGGTCTAGTACAACGTAACATCTCTGGGATTTGCATTGGCTCCCAGTGGGGCAGCATGTTCTGTTTAAGGCCCTCACTCTTGCCCATGGTGCCTTATATAAATCTGGACCCCACTATCTTAGGAGGCGCTTCAATTTCTATGTGCCTCAAAGATATCTATGCTCCACAGGGCAATGCCTCGCCGTCATCCCGAGCTACCACCTTGCTAGAACAGGGGGCCGCTCCCTTTCATTCAGGGCGGCCAAAGCCTGGAATGCTCTCCCTTATGCTCTGTGAAACACCCAGGACCTTCGGCTGTTTACCTTGCTTTTTAATTAATTAATATCCAGGCGTGTCCCACACCCTCTGTCTGCTCCTATCTGGCTCACGCACCGGGACACTCCTGATTATCCGTGCGCGATATAAATGTTGTATAACATAACATAGGGGGATGAGGCTGGAGGCAAATTTATAGTGGGCTGGATTATTGCTTCTAAGCTATCCACTGTTTTCTCACCCCCCCAAAGCGCTTCTATGCTCTCAATGGGCCCTGTTTGGATGATGGTATTCTTACCTAGGCTCTGTCCAATGGGTGCGGTCTTCTCATTCCTAGCCTCACAATTGGAGTCCCTGCGCTTAGTCAGCCCAGCAGCTTGATCGTTATTACTGGCATGATTGTTGGGCCATCTAGAGCCACATAAACTGATGAGGTCTTGTCTCCTTTGGGTCCCTAGCTTGTTTGCAGTAGTCAAGCCTAAAATATCTACCTGGCAATTAAAATCAGTGCTCCTCAACGTAGATTGTGTTGAATTGTTCCCCCTGTGTGCTTGCCTATGATCCCCCAGTATTTCTAGTTTGTGTATGCAGCCTAATAGAGGGCCAACCTCATCCTTCACAATTTCTTTAAATTGAGCCAAAAGGTCTCTAATCATATTCTGCACCCAGGGTGGGTAAGATGCATCAGTTTGAGCATTAACAGAACAATCACTGGAATCTTTAAAGATATCAGGGGGTTGCGTGCTAGTTATTGTGCCCCCTTTGGCTTTCTTGCTCTTATGTGCCCCCCACTTGCTTGCGCTTCTCATTTTTCCGCAGAGTAACAGTAGAGCCCCCCTATGAGTTTCTAATACAGGTGTAACTTCTTGGCATAAGGAAGGTGGGGGCACAACAACCCGGGGTGAAGGAGGGGGGACACAATTTTTAGAAGTAGATGGTTCTGTCAGCGAGAGGCAAAGATCTGGGGTTAATGGCAAGCGCCTTTCAGTAAGTTCTATATCTGATGTTACCGCCCCTATTGCCCTCTGTAGCATTCTATCAATTGAGGTTGGGGGTAATAGGGAAGAGGGAGTTTTTTGTGGGCAAGACTGTTTGGCAGCACACATGCTTTTCCCCATTTCGAGACTGGGGCAATCCAAGAAGATGACCCCCTAACCGGCACCCGTAATTCGAGTACTCAAACCTGAGGTTATCCGCAATCTAAAGGACAAGTGCTAAATACACTTCCTGAGTAAATAAATGAAAGCTAAACATGCAAGGAACAATACAGAGTTTCTCAATGGGCCATAAAATCAGCCCAGTCCAAAAGGGTATAAAATGTGGGATAAGAAACTTTCCCTACGCACAAAAGTAGACCACTCAGTAAGTCCTTGCTACATGAATTCGTCCCCGTCTGCTTCCAGGGAGTTCACTATGGCAGGGTTGACAGGAGATATTAACAAAGTTCATAACGAGCAGGCAATAATCAGGGAAGGCCAGGAAGCAGTGTCCTACCCAAAATAATCCATGGACACAAGACCAAGAGGCGTGGCCCTGCCCTGCCTCTTCCAGGTGATGGCAGGTGCAGACGGGCCAACCCATGACCTGGGCGTGACCCACATGCATCCTGCGCTGCGGGGGTTGAGGCAGCGCTTTGTAGCGCAATGGTCATGGCTCCCCCCTCGGCAGCTGCGGGCAATTACAGGCAATGCACCCTGGGACTCCGAGTCCCACCAGGGTGTCAATGGCAGCAGGGATCCGGGACAGACAGGCACAAAGACCAGAGCACTTCCCACCACAGCTGCAAGTCCCGTGCACAGCAGAGTCACTCTTCTCCAAAAATCAGGCAAGTGTGCAAGCGCATCCCACATGACCTTTATTGTTTTCTGTTACTTTGTGGTCTATGTCCAGGTCTTGTCCTGAATGTGACTGGCAGTAGACTTCATTGTGTGAAGTATGCAGTGTAAACCTGAAGCTTCCTCCTCATACATGCTCAGATATAGCAAACCTTGTGCGGTGGTGGAGATGTTCATACTCTGATCCTCCACCCGAGCCCCAGTTTACTACAGGGTTCTCACTTATAGCTAAAACTCTATAAAGTGAGTAGTCAGTTCAAAGCTTTTAAAATGTTGCAAAAGTTAACAATGAAAATGTGATATTCCTTGTAAAGCCGATTTACATTCTTTCCCTCCCATGGAGAAATAATGCTGGTCCCACCTACACTGGTTTGGTGGCCCATTATCCTAAATCTAGAAGGAAAAGCAGGGCTGAACCATATTTCTCGTCTTGGTCTTTAAAGCTCCACTGTATGTAGCCCACCGCACACACATTCATTTGCTATCTCATCTCAATACCTACTAAGAAAGTGTTGTTGACCTCTTCCTTCAACTTTAACATACTGGCCTTTAAGGGTTTGTGCAAAGAGAATCAGGCATGGCTTTTCTGCTGCTCCATAATACAGAGAACAGACAAGCTACATGACTGTGGCTGCTAAAATCAATACAGTGCATTAAATGCAATTACACACACAAACACATGCACTGAGCAACCACTTGTTACTCCTCAATGTGTAGAGTAACAATACGAGCAGTTCAGTCTGAAGAGACAAGCAGCGGAACTCTCCAAAAAGGGGTGTGATTTCTTCCACCAATATCTGCAAGAGTTTGGGAGGTGGCCATCTTGCAGGCAGGTCATCATGCCCAGTTAGCGCCATTTAGCATTTATCCTATTATATCTTTCCTCTTTACGAGGTGGTGCCAGCAGCTCCTTTTCACTGCTGGTGGGGAGCTGCTCACACAGTAAATGCACCCAGAAGCTCTCCTCCAAGGCTACAGCTGTCCCCTTCTGCTGCATAAAGTGAGCATGCTCAGTGGCTGCTGTCCCTGGCCTCCTGGGTGCTGCTTGAGCAGTGGGTATACCTTGTAGCTCTTCACCAAGGAGACAGGGGCATTTGTGCAGCAGGAGCATTGGGGACAGTGCCTTAAGGTGGTCATTGCACCCTGATAATTGCTGTATTTACTACAAAAACAGTAGTCAAAGGAGCCATTTTCCTTGCTTGCACCAGGTCCCCAGGAATCCTTGCTACGCTAATGCAAGTTGTGTTTACCTGGGTACACATCGAAGGATGACAGTGGACCAAACATGTTTTATTGGGTCCAATTTCCTCAGACCTGTATAGGGTGCAACTGTCTATCTGTGGGATCGATCAGGGTTTTCCCTGGGCATGTGTTTGTCTTTGGGTTGAAAGAGACCCCACTTGTGATCTGCTATTATATAGGCATTGGTGTGGGTTGTAGGACTTGTCTAACCACTTATCTTTGAATCAGGGTTGATGGGGGGGGTCACCTTGGGTGAATCCAACATCAATGATACAAGTTTATCAGACTCCTAAAAACAATACGGCAGTCGCTGGTATCATTTTAATCAACATCCTTAACATTGTGCATACAGTTGTCACATCATACATTGACATTGTTCTTACTGGTATTAAAACGGTTAAGTCATAACATACATCGGCATATTTGTTAATAGTAACAATAACATCATTTGAGTATGGATTATGACATACATTGATATCATCATTGCCGGTGTCTGCGCAACTGTGTGTGTACAGGTAATGACATACATTAACATTGCATTGACGCTTACTGGCATAATCATGCTGGCGTAGGTTATAGCATACACTGATATTGCATTTACTGCTATTGCCGTTGTTGAGCTTGCACACATTACCTTACATTTACATCATATTCACCCATTCCAACAAACCTTTCAATAATATGAGGCACTTTCATTTATAAACTTTAATCACAAGAAGGATGTCACAGGGTTTAAGGGGTGCACCCATCTTTACCGGGGCCTGCATAAGGGATTACACTCGACCTCCCAGTATGACTTAGTCTGAACATCAAAAGGGAGTAAGTCCCTACACACCAGAATTGGACCATTGGCTTGATAGGGCAAAGGCTCTCACTTTTACAACGAGACTGGCAGGACTATACGTCTTTAACCTGAAGAGGAAAAAGATCCTTGATAACTCCAAACCCTACTGTAACAATTAACTCTGTGGAAGAGATATACTGAAGATGTGTTGATAGTCTGAAGTCACGACCCAGGGTCATCAAGTCCATCATATAGTGGCTTACCAACCAGAATTCATACTAGCTGTCCACACACAGCAGAAACAATAACCTGATGATCTTCCTGGACCTTGAGATCTTTAAAGAGGAAAATGGACTCAGACAAGGTCAGATTACAAACCCACACCAAAGAATAACCTCCTGTGTTTTGACAGCTTCCATCCGCCACACAGGAGGGGTAATTTGCATATAGGACAATTCTTAAATATACAGAGGGATTGTAGCAATGTGAGTGATTTCAAAATCCAGGTTATGAGGCTGAGTAAGAAACTGAGAGCCAAGGACCACACTGACAAGCTAATAAACAGAGTCAAGAAACGGGGCACGAAATATGAACTGAGATGCCGTCCTGGAAAATACACCTCGCGAGAACAAAAATGAACACCTAATTTGCAAAACCACCTACAACTCTCTATCATCTGTGGTACAAAAGATCATCGCCAGAAAATGGCAGACACTGAATTTCGGGAGCTTCAATTTAGAGAAACCAATATTCTCTTACAAGAGAAGTAAAAACATTTGGAACACCCTGCTTCACATAAGACCTATACCAGAAAGACAAAGTTTGAGCATAAGGACCCTCTGTGATCTCCCGAAGCCCAAAGGTCACTACCATTGGGGGAGCTGTGGCCTCACCAAGTGAAAATCTGCAAGGGTCATTTATCTGGTGACCTGCATCTGCGGCATAGGATACGTAGGGATGACCAGCCGTAAGGTAAGCGGCATGTTGTGTGAACATCACAGTTAAAATGCATGCAAAAAATTCACAACAAAATTGGTAAACCTTTTCATTAACGCAAGCCGTACTCCTAATGACATGATTTAGACTCTCTTAGAGCAGATTTAGGTGCTGTAGAGAGGCTGCTTTTTGAAAAAGGACAATGATGCACACACTGTCTCCAAGCCATTATCCAGGATCTTAATGATGAGTTTCCCTGGGGACAGTTTCACAGACATTGATTGATATCCAGATGTGCACTCTGAGGTCCTATTATTACTGGTGCACCAGACTGAATTGAACTTTGACTAACCAGAAACCTAGCCATGCCATCACACTTCTACCTCAGTGATCATCTTTTCTTTTTTTTAAATATTTTTCAGGCCATACGTGTGTGTGCAAGATGCACCGGGTTGACTCTCCTGACATCTGGTGGTTGCTGTCCTTGAGGCCCTTTACTCAGATCAGTGAACAGAATACAGCATTAGTGATTGAGCTGTAGATTTAAATAACAACTGATGAACTACATTCACAATCCTTATTCTCCCGCCACTACACCAAGTACCTTAATACAATAATCCTTTTGTGAAGATGAGATTTTACATTGATATTATATTTCTTAACAGCAATTTTACTGGCTACCTTCCCCACCCAGGACTCGAACTGGGAAGGGTAATAGCCCTGCACTACTGTGCGTGGTGGTGTCTTTTGTTTCTCCTTGCATCTGACGTCACACTCCGGCCGCATGGAATCTGAAAGCAGAGCAACGACTCCTTCATTAATGGGAGCTCTGGGAGCCAGTTGCACGCAATTGACTGTCATTTGGAACCGAGAATAGGTGCCCAAGCGAGCAAGGTCCTCTGATGATGTACATCACCTATACCGTAACAAAGAGGATAATGGGTGGGTGAGCTCTTTAATTTGGATACTGAGATCAATTTTCTCGTTTTCCCTTATTTACCAGAGTTTGACTTGGAGGCACACCACTCCTTCTGAACGCAAGGAGTGCACGTTCACTCAAACTATGTGAGTGTCTAACAATGGCCAGATTCTACTCCACACTGTGCGTGTGTGTGTGTTTGTGTATATGTGTGTGGTGCTTTGCAGGGGCAGCCTCAGGACCTGTTATGTGCACAATACTGTATACTTTTAGGGCCACACCCTAGTGATCTCCTTTAACCTGAGATTCTAACCCACTCTGGTCATAAAAATAGCAATAGTATTAACTGCAAGCAACCATTAAAATACTCGCTTGTGGGCTTGCTGTTTCTCCTTCACGTTTTTGCTAAACCTCTGCCTTTTATCACCCATACAGAAGGCTTACTGGAATTACCAAAGTGAGTGAGCATAACTTCTCTTAGAAGACTAAATGACACGGTATGGTGTACGTATGTTTTCCTTAGGTAACCACTGTACCTAGGGAGGGTCAGGAATTCAAAGTCAAGACGAAAGCCAGAGGGTTCTGGCTGAAAATTGTACAGACAGAAAAAAGTGGTTGGAGGGATAATAGTGACCCCGCCCATCCCATTCACCCCCACACCAACCAGTTTTTAACCTTGCCAAAAGAGAACCAAGTATAAAGGGAATTCCAGGGTACTGTGAGGGCAATTTTAAAATCACCAACCTTTCCTTGGTGACCCCCCTCACTGCCCCTCAATCCTGTGATCATGCTCCCTTGTATTTAAGCATTTCAGCATGTTCCCGATACCTGAGTCTCAGGCGGCTCCATGACGAAGCATGTCACCAAACAACTGTTTGGAGCCCTTTTAAATAAAAAGTGTGCATTTGGCTTGTTGAGCCGACAGCTCTCTCTTATGATTGTCAGACTTTCATCTATAAACCAGACCTATTGATATTGCAAATGCTTGTTTATATTTATGTAAACAATGTATTCTGCATCCACTTTTCTTCATTTTGGGAAATGTAGCCTCCTTTTTTCTTGACTAAAATGCTTGTTTGGAGTTTTTACGTTATTGCAGTGCCATAACATAGGACTCAAGCAGCCACTGAAGAGCAGGGGGGCCGCGAGCTCCAGGGGCCCCCCTCAGCACAGTACCTTGGCCTGAGAGCTCCTGACTTACTCCAGAGGGGGGGCCCTCAATGCACTTTGCAGGGGGGGGCTCAAGTTTCCTAAAGCCACTGCTTTATTGTACCATGTGCGCATTTCTCTGAGGGAGAGCTTGCTGCTTGTGCCAAGTTGAGAAAGGTAAGCTTTTGATTCTTCACAGAAACCGGTGTACTTATGTCGATATGGATTATTTAGACTTTGTGGGAGCTCAACCACGGGGCTTTTTCTGCCTATAGCAATCTGATTTCCAGCTCGTACTAATACATTTTCCAGAAGAATTTGAGGTTGGATTCTTTAAATTTGATTGAAAGCGTAACTCTGTAATACTTGTTTAAATAAATGTTGTATTCTATTGCAATAGGCATGTCTACCGCAAACTTGGGGTCTGATTTAGAGTTCAGGGGACAGGCTACTCCGTCACAAGCGTGACGGATATCCCGTCCACCGTACAAGTGCATTACCGCCAATGGCACTTGTTTACAGCCCACGGGATAGCCCTCACGTTTGTAGTAACCCGTCCACCAAAATCTAAATCAGGTCTTTAATCTTGCAGCTGTGCAGTAAATAAAGTCCAGCGCTCACCTATAGAAAAAGGTCAAAGATTTATTGTTGAAATGTGAAATAGAGTAAACATTGAAGTTGTTTAAAAAAATCCCATTCGTGTATTCATCTTTCAATGTCATTCACTTCAATAAGCAATTCCTTGCTGGTTTTTTTCCTAGACACCTTTACCATGCTTTTTGCACAAATACAATTTTCTTTTCTATTTTTTATATACGACACAGGATTCAGGAAAGAGATTTCATGCTTGCTCGATATTACTTAGGGGCATATCAACAAGGGCTTTATCTCGGTTTTTTTGGCTTTAAAAGCTAAAAAAGGAGAGATAAAACTAGCGCCCTATCAACAACAGGGTGCTAACATGCAAATTTGCATGTTAGCACCCTTTTATTCTACGCTTCCCCTTGCATCTCTAATGAGATGCAAAGGGGGCGTTCCAGAGTAAAATAATAGGAGAAATGTCGCTAAGCGACATTTCTCCTATTATCAAGAATGTCGCTAACCCTGTTAGAGACAAAAAAAGCAGCGCTAACCACGGTTAACGCTGCTTTTTTACGTCTGGTATTTTTCAGACTTAGCCATGATATCCTATGGAAGGAGGATATCATGGCTAAGTTTGCCTGTCCCTATCAACAAGGTAACGTGAGATTATCGCTGGGTTTCCAGCGATAATCTCACGTTAGCCTGTTAGCGTGAGGATTTTTATCGCTATTGAGATAAGCGTTGCTAATAGCACGCTATCTCAGCGATAAAAATTCACGCTAGCCGGCGATAATTATTATAGCGCTAAGTGCCCTTAGAGATAATTATTGCCGGTTGTTGTTGATATGCCCCTTAATTTGCAATTGTGAGCATTTATTTTCCTTTCACATGCCGGACACTTTCTCTATCCTGTATTCACACAGCAATGCAGTCCTTCAAACAACTACATGAATATCATTCTCATATGGTGCAACTACTAAGTCAATACTATTGTTTGAAGCACTAAAAAGCACATTAGAAAGACTGCTGCCACAACTTGGGGCTGCTAAGCAGCGCAAACAAATAAAGCAGAAATACGGCAACGTATCCTTTTCTCAAGTGTAACGTGAAAACAAACAAGCATTGCCAAAGCCAATGCATCTTGTCTATTGGCTTTGTTAATGATTTTTGCTGATACAGTTCATCACTGGCAAAAATAATTTTATTACCAATGCTGAACAGGACTGGCAGAAGTAATAGTCCCCAGAGCGATAATCTATGGTTGCATATGCGCATATGCATCACTGAACTTGCGCATGTATGTGTCACGATACTGTGGTGGCCCCAGTGTGATGATGTATGCACTAGCATGCATTATGAGATTGCAGATTTTTAAAAAAATTATTTGCTATTCCAAGATGGCCAGATAAACACTGCTGACGAGTAGGGGAAGGAAGCATGGAGTAACATTGGAAGAAATAGAAAGTGTTATTAAAAACGCTAAGTTAAAAGGGGAGTGTTAATGAAGCAACAGAGGGGTGGGGAAACACCACAGAGAACGAGGGTAGGGATGTGAAAGGGAAAATAGTCCACAGGGTAGAAGCAAGAAAACACATGGAGTTCTAAAAGCAATTAAAAAAGTATTTTCTTGATGTCTGTGGAAGAATACAAGTCATGCAATCAAAAAGAATGATAAAGACGTTATGCTGCAGGGGAGAGACAAACACAAAATGAAGGAAAGTCATTGATTAAGAAGCAAGCAATGAAATTGACAAGCAAGACAACCAATGATACGTAATGGACTGACAGAAAGCCCATTATAATCATAGAGCCATATTCTCAATGAAGTGGAGGAGAGAGGCGAAAGCCTTCTTGACTTAACGCCTCTCACCGCCACTTCGGAAACGCCAGGCTGCACCCTGTTCTCAAGAATATGGTGCTGCCTCGTGTTTCCAGCTGCGATGGCGCTAAGTTTCACAACTTGGCGCCATGAAAAAGGCACCCTTGCATCAAAGTGCAAGGGTGTGTGCAAGCAGGGAGGTTTGTTTATGTACAGGAAGGTGTCCCTTCTTGCACATAACCAAACCTAAAAGGCCAGTTTGTAACTTAAATGTGTGCTGCTTTGTGCAGCACACATGTAAATTACAAACCAGCATTTAAAAAAAAGGTTTGTTTATGTACATGAAGGGACACCTTCCTGTACATAAACAAACCATGGCATGTTGCTTTTTCCATGTGTGCTGTACAAGTCAGCACACATGGAAAAAGTAAAAACAAGGAGAAATAAAGCATTTCTCCTCGTTTCGCCACTTTAACTCCAGATCTTTCCTGGTCTTAAGTGTGGCGCTACCTCCTATTTACGGTGCCGTTGAGAATAGGAGGTAGCGTCAAACTCAATGGGTGTTGTGGTGGAACGCCCACAGCAACACCCACTGCACGCTCCTTTCACGCCAAAAACAGCGTGATGGGGGCCCTATTCACAAGGCAGCGTTAAGCCACGTTAAGCCACTTAACGTGGCTTAACGCTGCCTTGTAAATAGGGCTAAGCCCCTATCGCCAGCACAACGTGACTGAAAGTGAAGTTGTGGTAGCGATAGGGGCTTCAGAATATGCCCCATAGTGTTCTTGTACACTACAGGCCTTGTACACCCAACAACTGTGGTCCCATGTGTTGTGGCATCCTCCACATAGGTTAGTACGTATGGCAAAGCCTCACGGCATCTTCTAGGCCATTCTCTACTGCGTTCAGGGTTTAGGCCAGATGTTAGTCATGGCACAAATCAAAAGACTGCGGGAAGGTGTAATGAGGCTTTTCAAGGCTAAAATAATGTCCAGTTATAAACAAATTATCTCTGGCAAGCTTCATAACGAGCGAGAGGCCAGCAAATTAGCCGTCAGTGATACATACAGCGGCCTGTTGGTACCAAAGCTCTAATTTATCTGCGCTTTAAGATTCAAACAGAGCTAAAAACAGAAAATGTGCTTATGCTGCTGTGTCTGTAGTCTCCGCAGCGATCTACTCTAACTATAGGACCAATTTCCGGTCCAAATATATCTGCAGTAGAATCACGTCAGTTAACCCAGACACTTTCCACAGTTTTACGGACCTGGGGGCATATTATCAAGCAGGGCGTTAAAATTAGTAATAATTGTATCGCCTGGCTTGATAATATGCCCCTAAAAATGCACACACAGCGATCATCAGTATTTTACCGAAGACGATCTCAATAAAAAAAATTAAAAAAACGACGGTGATTCCTTGCTTACATTAAAGCCTAAAAGCCCGTCATATAAAATTACAATTTAGTGCAATTTATGTCACTAAAGAGAAGAAAAAAATATTTTCCATCAACAGTGTGACTTACCTCGCCAATGTTGCTTCTTCTGTTCAATTTCGATTCGTATCCATTCTGCTCACTGTTTCAACTAAGACATGACGGATTTGATCATAAAATCACAGGCAGATGCAATGAAGAAACGAATGATTTGTCTGTGCATTTCTTACAAACATTAGTGCCAAGTTGTAATGCAGTTTTATAAACCCACTTCATTTCAAGAATTGCCGCATAGCCTTGTCGCTGAATGACTCCTGCAATGTAACATCAGGGAAATATATTAAATAGCATAGATGGGCAGCCTATGAGCATCGCTGAAGACAATGCATAATAGCCAGGCCCCCTTTGCCTACCCCCTGCGATGGAACTTTCTTGGGTGCCTGAGGAACAAAATGAGTCCATTTCAATTTTCAATTGCAGACTGTTTTTACAGTGTAGCCCATTTTGTCACACATTCAGGGGCGTAGCTTCAGGGAGGGTGTTTGGGGTTTTACACCTCTCTAAGAAATTCATTCTGTTTTTAAGGCCACAAAAAATGCGGATTGGTTTGGGAAATGTGTTTTAAGTGCCCCCATCAATCCGCCCTCCTCTGTCTTTTTGCTGCCCCTTAAACTCCTCTCATGTTGTTCTTCTCTATTAATGTGTTTTAACAAGATGTCCCAGGGAAATGATTGGGAAATCTGAGGCTCACACCCCACAATCTTTTTGATCAGGCTATGTCCTACCCCACAATCTTTTTGACCAGGCTATGCCCTCGCACACTGTAAAGCTCAAAGTCAATACGTGGGATTAAGTATAGATATATTGCAAATTCAGAGCCAAAGTAATATATATCAGTCTCAGAAAGATAGTATAAAAGTACAGAATTACCAACAGGGGGACTTGTAGGCACTTCTGAGGATGCTCAAAAAAGTGTAGAGGTCGCAAGGGCCTTGGGACCACGGGAGCACAAATATGTCAGAGATTCCCCGGCCAGTGGGTCCAGGAAGAGCAAACAGGTGATCCAATCTCTAGTGTACAAAGTGCACTTCACACTTTGCGGTCAAGGGACAAACACCACAGAGGGGCTGGTGCAGAATGGCTTAGTCACTCAGCGAGTGAGTCTCAGGGCTGCTGATGTGCCTCAATGGGCGCTTGGTCCTCAGACAGTTGGAGTCCGGCTTGTAGTCGGTCTTGGGTTGAGGGTGTCTGCTTCCCCAGGGTTGCTTCTCCTTGGCTCTGGAAGATCCTGGTGCCTCCAAACTTGCAGAGGAAGCAGAGTTGATCCTTCATAACTGTGGTACCTTCTCCTAGGCATTTGTTGCATCAGTGGGGGCCAGGGAGCTGTAAGTCATGAGTTCGGACTCTGTGGTTTCAGTGCCTGCGATGAAGGGGAGAAGCTTTTCTTCTCCAAGGGAGTTGTTAGGCAATTTGGCAAAGTGCTGGCAGGTCCATGGGTTTTGTAGAGGTCTCTCAGTGGCAGGACAAGACAGGGTTCCACTATTGTTGAGTCTTTGGGCTGCAGGCAGGGTTTCGTTCCAAAATACAGTCCAAGCTCTCCGTTCTCTGGGTCAGCTGCTCTTCTCTGTTCTTGATCTTCTTGTGGCTGTCCAATCTGGATTTCATGTCTCGGGGCACCTAAATGCTACATTTAGATGTGTTTAACGTGAGTGACAGGTATTAACCAATGGGCTACTTACCTTAAGGCTGACTTTACCCTAACCCTTTACCTCAAAACATGGCTCTTCGATAGACCTCCTCCGTGATGGACTGGAACCTGCACCTCCCCTCCTCCCCAGCATCTTGAGACACTTACCGGTGAGTAGTCGCACTCAACAAACCCATGATTGATTGATTGACCCTATAAATGTACACCCCACGTGGGGGACCATATCGCTCATACAGGTTTGCTAGTTTCTCACAGTTCAAGAAGGGAAATGAAAAGGAAGTCCATTTCTGCTCAGAGCACTTTAGGGGTGTCACTGGCTTGGAGTGGACACACCTCCTGTTCTCGCTATTTTTCCAGCCTATTTTGCCACCAAAAAGTGGGGCAAGAGTGGGGGGTGGGCAACTCCACTAGCTGGAGTGGCCAGTTGTTGAAGAACAAAGAACGGGAAACCATTGACACTCGCTGCCCTGCTATGCTGTTTCTGCAGATGGTAGGTGTAGGAAGGTGGAATCTGACTGCATGGTTGCCCCCACTTTTTTCCTGGTGTTTGGATGGTTTTTGACTAGTCTGGCTGGGATCCTGCTATCCAGGACCCCAGTCTATCTGCTTACTCCCTTAAATGACATGGTGTGCATGGTGTGCATACTAGATGCACTAGTGATTGGTTACTGTGGTACCTTATGAGCCCCTAGCATATGGTACCTTAGGTACCTAGGGCATAGGTACTTCACAGGCCTACCAGGGGCTGAAGCATGTATTATGCATGTATTATGCCACCCCTGGGAAGTAGACTAAATCTGACACCACAGGTCTGCTACTGCAGCCTGGGTGAGGTAGTGTTAGCACTCCTCACTGAGGTATAGGTTCCTATATCTCACCTTACACACACATATAAACCTATCAGTCACCCCTAAGGCAGGCCCTGTCAATCCTGAGGGCAGGGTGCTTCGTTTACAATGTGAGGGGGTACCTCTGCATGAGCAGGGCCCCTCTGCAGCTGGCAGAGTCTATTCTCTGTGGCTGTTTGTGTCAAGCTATCCTGGCTGAAGAGGGGTGAAACCCCGAAACCGGTCCTACGATGCTTGTTTCCAGTCAAGGGAGGACCTGGCTCGGCAGTTCTGGCTGGACTGTTCCCAAGAGGAACAGGCTCAAGACTGATTTGCATATGGCTGGGTTCAAACTGGAATGGCATGGTGAGCAAAACAAAACATGGATTTAGGCCCAGATCTCTGTACTGAGGTGAATGTATGACATTGTTCTGCATTCTGTTCGTCAACTGTTGTTTTTGCATTTGTCACCCCGAGTGGAAAGGGTATGCCCAGAAGTGGGTCCCGTGCTCTCCCTGTCACTGGAATCAAGCTATCCTGGCTTAAGAGGGGTGAAACCCTGATACCGGTCCCAGGATGCTTATTTCCAGTCCAGGGAGGACCTGGATTTGCAGTTCGGGCTGGACTGTTCCCATGAGGCACAGGCTCAAGACTGATTTGCATATGGCTGGGTTCAAACTGGAACGGCATGGTGAGCAAAAAAACGATGGATTTAGGCCCAGATCTCTGTACCGGGGTGAATGTATGACATTGTTCTGCATTCTGTCCATCAACTGTTGTTTTAGCTAGTGTGCTTTCACCATAGACCTGCATGTGTTCTTTAGGATAGGATAGGAGACACATTTTTAAGTGCTCGAATGCCAGGACGTCTTGGTGCTAGGAGTGTGTGGAGGAATATGGGAAGTAGAACCAATGATTTAATTTGAGGGAAACAGCCAATATTTCAGCATTTTCCTAAAAAGCTACCGGTTGGGTTGAAGTCTCAAGGTGGATGGTAGTTGGTTCCAAAGTTTGGCTGCACAGTGTGATAGACTCTGTCCTCCACATCTAGCTCTCCGAATTTTAGGAGTGTGGATGAGGCCCATATTAGTGGATCTAAGCATTCTGGAGGGGGTGTACCAAGAAAACACTTTCTGGATCTCCGCTGAACCACCGCCATAGAGTCCTTGTGCACTAAACGGAGGGCCTTAAAATCCAATCTTTGCTGGATAGGGAGCCAGTGAAGTGATCTAATGCCCACCGAAGTGGAATGACCCTTGGGGATCTTCAGTAGCAGTCGTGCCACAGCATTTTGTAGTGATTGCAATTTCATCCTCTGAGATTTATCAATGCCCATAAAAAATGCATTGCAGTAGTCTAATTTTGAGAGAAAAGGGGCTACTACTATGTTTTTCTAAAGCTCCTGAGGGATGAAAGGGAAAATCTTCTGTAAGCTCTTCAATAAGAAGAAACAGGAGGAAGTCAAACGAATAACCTGGGCTGCAAAATTGAGCTGATCATCACAAATCACTCCTACGTTGTTAACCTTAGCAGTAGGGTGGGGGCATTCGCCTGCCTCCATCGGCCACCAGGTTTGATTCCACAGTGATTGGCCCTTGCCAAATTCCAGTACCTCTGTCTTATTGGTCTTTATCTTGAGGAAGTTTCGACTCATCCAACTCATAATCTCTGTCAGACAGGCATGAAAGCTACTGGCAACGGTCTCTGGTTTATTGGACACCGATATTACGAGCTGAGAGTCATCAGCGAACAAAACCAAGGTGAAGCCATGCTTTCTGATGAGTCTGGCCAAAGGAGTGACATATATGTTAAAAAGCGTCGGAGACAGAGCAGAGCCCTGCGGAACTCCGCACGGGAGATGAAAGGTGTCAGATCGTAGACTATCCCAATGTATGTTCTGCTCCTGTGCTGCTATAAAGGAGGAGAGAAGGGCCAGAGCTATATCCTCAATTCCCACGTCCTTCAGCCGCCACACTAACACCGTGTGGTTCACGGTGGCAAATGCTGCCGATAGGTCAAGGAGGATCAGAACAGCTCTGCCTCCCCCGTCCATCACTCTGCGAATTTTCTCCGTTGCCATGATCAAGGCCGTCTCAGTGGAATGGCACAACCAAAAACCGTGTTGAGTAGAGTCAAGCAAGTTATTGGAGTTGAGATATGAAGTTAACTCCTTATTGATGGCTTTTTCAAGAATTTGGCTGGTACCGGCAGTCCTGTTTTTTAAGGATTGGCCTAATACATGCTTTTTTCACAAGCACAAGGATGGATACCAGACTCTAAGACTTGGTTTAGAAGGGGGGTAGGATGTGTGCTAATCTTCCCAGAAACTAGGAGCATATTGGCAGCGGGACAAGGATCGTTTGGAGAGCGTGATTTTGTAGATAAGAGGAGGTTATTCACATCCACCTAAGGGAGTGACCGGAATCTAGTTAGCTGGCAGTGAACTACCTTCTCCTCAAATGATGGCCTCTTACAGCCATCCGTGATACCAGGCGTGTTTAGGAGATTGTTGTAGATCAATTGCACCTTATTTTGGAAAAAGATAGCCAGTTTGTTACAAAATGCTTGGTCCGGACTGAACTGATTAGCCTGCGGTGATTTGGCTAACAGTTGGATAGATTTAAAGAGTTCCTTAGGTGAATTGCTAGCCTCCTCAATTTTTACAGTAAAGTAAGCACGTTTGGCTTCAATAACTGCCTCTTTATATTGTTCTAACACTAAGTTGTAGGCCACTTTGTGCTCTTTACTGTACTGCGATCTCCAAATTCGCTCGCATTTCCTACATTTGACCGTTATACGTTTAAGGTCGGGTCCATACCATGGCGAGGTAGCTGGTCCTCTTTTTACCGTAATAATTTTTTCTGGTGCTACACGATTAACTGCTGTTCGAATCTAGTTGTCAAACTGGTGGATTGATTCATCATTATCCATGACCAATGTGGGGGGGGGGGGCACATGTTAAGGGCCTGTTCTAGATCATTACCTGGTATCTTACTTCACACCCACGTTTTCACCTTGGATGGTCTGTTTGGGAGATAGTGACGGGCTGTGTTATCTTAATATCAAAATAGACCACCCTATGATCTGTCCAGGGTGGTAACAAAGTTTTGGTCAGGTTAATGTTAGGGTTGTTGGTAAAAATGGCCAGCTAAATGAGTAGGTTCCAAAACTATTTGGGTAAGACCGTATGCTGCTAGATTGTCAAGGAGTCTGGTAGTGTCCGAATTGTTACTTAACTCCAGATGATAATTAAAGTCACCCAGAATAGTGAGTGAGGGAAAGTCTACACATGACTATAATAGAGTCTGAAGGGCTTACGAGATAGCCGTCATTAGGCCAGGTGGCCGGTAAATGAGTAGGCCTTGGAACGTGGAAATGTTGTTTAGCTTAATAGAAAAACACATCGCCTCTGCAGGGAGCAATGATATTGCCTCAACTTGCACCTTTTGCTGCTCTCGATGGATCATGGCTATTCCACCTCCTTTATTCCCAATCCTGTCCTGTCTCATCACTACATAAGCTGGGGAAAGGGTGATGTTCCAGTCAGGGTCTGAGGTCTCGTCAGACCGGAAAACTATATCCGGATTGGAAAGCTATAGCAGGAATTCTAGCTGATACTTGTGTTTAACTACAGATCGTGTATTTAGCAATATGCATCGAAGAGACTGGTCTAGTCGTGTCCTAATACCTCTACCTGAACGGCTGTTACTATCGGTGGGAATCAGAGAGCCATTCGCACTGGTTACAGGTCTTCACGCTTTCCTATATTCATCCCCAACCCCGCCCACCCTGCGTCCTCAGCGCCATTAACCAGGCCAGGAGCCCGGTTAAGCCAATAATCACATCTGGTGCACTTAAACTTAAACTCGCCATGCTTATCCCACGCATAAAGGTCATCCGGGGCACAGAACTCACCTCTCCTGAGCTCAATACATTTTTCCCTTGTAAAGCTGCGGGGCCCAAAAAGACCAGGTGTTCTGGCGCTGGGCGCGCTCTGGGCGCTGACGGGCAAAGAAGGGCTTGCCTTTGGCGCGCCTTCGGCATACCAGCGGCGCGGTCGTGCCTGCGTGGTTTTGTAGCCAGGGTGAAGGAAACTAGAACGCTGACCTTACGCACAGCGGGATTCGTTCTAACAGGCGGGCACCGCAGGTCGGCGTGAAACAACTAAACGAGTAAGGCAAGGATGATTTAAAAGCTATGAATATTAAAAACAAAAGACATACATATATCAAAGTGCAAATAGTGCAAATAACGCAGATAGCAGCAATCACCAGGTCATGGGCTCAAAGGACCCCCGTAACACACACTGCGCGGTCGCACCTGTGTGGTTTTTGTAGCCAGGGTGAAGGAAACTAGAACGCTGACCTAACGCACGGCGGGCTCGCTGTAACAGGGGGGCATCGCAGATCGGCGTGAAACAATTAAACAAGTCAGGCAAGGATAATTTAAAAAGGTATGAATATTAAAAACAAAAGACATACAAATATCAAAGTGCAAATAACGCAGATAGCAGTAATTACCAGGTCACGGGCTCAAAGAACCCCTGTAACACACACTGCGCGGTCACGCCTGCATGGTTTTTGTAGCCAGGGTGTAGGAAACTAGAACGCTGACCTTATGCACGGTGGGCTCGCTCTAACAGACAGGCACCGCAGGTTGGCGTGAAACAACTAAACGAGTCAGGCAAGGATGATTTAAAAACGTATAAATATTAAAAACAAAAGACATACAAATATCAAAGTGCAAATAACGCAGATAGTAGCAATCACCAGGTCACAGGCTCAAAGGACCCCCGTAACACTTTGTTGTGACCATTTCTCCCTGCTGGTTTTTTTTGTTATGACCATTTGGCTGGTGGGCATTTTGTGCAGGTAGCCAGTGTGCTTTTGCCATAGGCCTGCATGTGTTCTTTGTTGTGGCCATACATCCTTGCTGGTTGTTGTTTATGTGACCATGTTGCTGTTGGCCATTTTGTGTAGTAAAAGTGGTCACAGTAGAACAACTTCTAAGAACACACACAATTGAATATGGACAGGAATTGAATTACTTGCACTATAAATTCATGCTCAATAATATTTATAGATTTTGAACATCCTAAGAGGTTAGAAAGCCAGCAAAACATCTGGAAGTTATGTACAACAGAAGTGCCCCACAAAAAGGAAAGGGGGGGAAATTGTGTGCATCAGGTGAGGGTTGAAAGTGAAAGGAGAGGTAGTGACAATATATGCATCACAATACTAATTACACTGAAAGGCCTTGTCCAGCCTGACAATTGAGTGTCAACAAATTAATAGCCAATGTATGTATTGAATAGGCACAGTGAAGAAACACTGTTGGCCAAACTGGCGTAAAAATATGGCAAAGTCTACGTTTCGACCCCAACAATACATAGGTGGCTTGGGTCCTTACAAAGGGGTCTTCCTCAGGACTGTGTATGGGGCACCTGGGAATTAACAAAAGAAGACTTAGAATCTAGTGTGGTTTCCATGTAGAGTGATGAATATTAGGGAAAGGCAACTGAATTACTGTGGGCCACCATTTACTGGGTAGTCGAAATGGTTTAGGTGAGCCTATAGGCTCCTAGTGCAGACAAAGGGTAGATGGTACCTGAAAACAGGGTGGACGCCATCCATCAGAAATGCCAAAATGACTCTACTAAATATACATGTGCACTAAGGCTGGCGTGATCGATTAGACTTACTTTATAAAGGTTATGAATTCTTCACTCAAAACTTTTGACTTCATAAATTGAAAGGGCCTAGATCCTATCCAAGGTTCCAATTTACCGTACGACAACCAGAAATGAAATGGGTACCAATAGTAAACCACCACTCACAAACATTAGGTATTCAATTTGGACTGTTGAAAAAATAAATAAATTAAAATAAAATTAAAATAAAATAAGGCTGGTTACCTTATAGGAGAATGGCGCAGGCATAAAAATACAGTGAGTCTCGACAGTGCTGATTTTCTAAAAAAGGAAAGGACAAGGCTATGTGGAGTAGTGCGCCATTAAACGTGGTGCGACCAGGATACAAGAATTCCTCATAGTTACCTTCACATAGGAGTGCATCCGTTCACACTGTTGTAAACAGAGCACTGAAAGGTAGAGTCCTTAAGTATAGGCTTGTCATGACGTGCACGTGCAGGTCGCGTCATGACAGCCGCTGGATGCTGGCGGGAATAATTACAGGAATGCTGAGTCATCAAGGAAACTACATGGAAAAAAGGCTATCCAGAAAAGAAGGGTTCGCAAGGAGAGCGCTGCTTTACATGGCCTTGTTAAGGCAGAAGAAACCTGCTATTTTGAGATTGTGCAGAAAACAGGAAGTGAGGTTTCTAAATCTGTTTCCGTATGATTCAAATCAAAATAAAAATATATTTCAAATGCCTATTTACAAATGCCTGCATGAACCAACCAAACAAATTACATTACATCCCATTTTCCAGAGGTTGATTATAAAGTATGTACAAAGTAAGTGCATTGTACAATTGTCATCAATATGGTGAAAAGACATTGCACTTTTCAAAGTTTAATTATAGGGATGGGCAGAGAAAATGCATTGTGCAATTTGGCATCATTATCGTGAAAATACATTACTCATGACCCAATGCAAGAAACAAGTTATTGTAAAACAGTCCATAACATATACATTAGGCATATTGTAATGTGGACCTGTAGCGTTTTTTAAGAATTTAACATTGGAAAAGGAGATCTCATTAACATATCAAGGTTGTGGTGTGGGTCTGTGACGTTTTGAGGATTTACCAGTGGAAAAGGAAGTTTCATTGACATATTAAGGTTCAGAACACTTTAGATAGGCAGATCATGGACATGGTTATTCAGAGATTAGGCAAGATAGCTGTGCAAGGCTTTCATCCAATTCATTCAAGCCTTTCTGAATTGAGTCCAATAGGTACATCCATTTACACTCTCAAGCATTTAGAATGGACTGGATATTGCCCCCTCTGACCCCAAGTGTAGCCTTCTCCAATATCCACCACTTTAAGCTTTCAGGCATATGTTGTGCATTTTGGTAACGTTCTACAAGGGGCGCGCCTTGGACACCACAGCAAATCCTGCTGCAATGCTGAAGTATGCAGGTTTCAACTTTTTGCTGAGTTTGACCCAAGTACACCATCTCACAGGGACAAATAATCGCATAAATCACATCTGATGAATTGCAGTTGGTGAAGGATTTAAGATCAATTACATGTTGTTTATAAATAAATTGTTTAGTTTGAATTGTCATCTTTCTGGCCTTGCAATGGCCACATTTGAAATGGCCGAGGGTTGAAGGGAGACCCCACAACGACTAGATGGATGTTTCAAATGGCGGGTCCCGAACTGACTGTACCACATGGTCTTTGACAATTTTTGCTTTTTTAAAAGAGTGCATTGGTGGATCTTGCTGTTCCAAATCATCTGAGATTAGGCCCCAATGTTGGCTGATAATCTTCCTGATCACATGCCTTTGGGTAGAAAAAGTGGTGACACATATCATCCTCTGTGAAGGATCACGCTCTGTCGCTTTTGACGTTAGCATGGCGGGGTTGCTTCTGGTTCAGGAACTGAAACTCCAGGTTAGAAACGAAACCCTGTTCAAGGCCTTCTTTTGTTATTTTCAAAATCATCTTTACCAAATCTTTCCTAGGGTCTGTCTGTAGTTTAGTGTAGCTGATCCCATCTTGCATCTTCCTTCAGCCCTCGGCCATTTCAAATGTGGCCATTGCAAGGCCAGAGAGATGACAATTCAGACTAAACAATTTATTTATAAACAACATGTAATTGATCTTAAATCCTTCACCAACTGCAATTCATCAGATGTGATTTATGCGATTATTTGTCACCACTTTTTCTACCCAAAGCCATGTGATCAGGAACATTATCAGCCAACATTGGGCCCTAATCTCAGATGATTTGGAACAGCAAGATCCACCAATGCACTCTTTTAAAAAAGCAAAAATTGTCAAAGATCATGTGGTATGGTCACTTCTGGACCCGCCGGTTGAACCATCCATCCAGTTGTTGTGGGGTCTCCCTTCAACCCTCGGTCATTTCAAATGTGGCCATTGCAAGGCCTGCAAGATGACCATTCAGACTAAACAATTTATTTATAAACAACATGTCATTGATCTTAAATCCTTCACCAACTGCAATTCATCGGATGTGATTTATGAGATTATTTGTCCCTGCGAGATGGTGTACTTGGGTCAAACTCAGCAAAAAGTTGAAATCTGCATACTTCAGCATTGCAGCAGGATTTGATGAGGTGTCCAAGGCGCTCCCCTTGTAGAACATTACCAAAATGCACAACATACACCTGAAAGCATGAAGTGGTAGGTATTGGAGAAGCTACACTTGGGGTCATAGGGGGCAACATTCAGTCCATTCTAAATGTTCGAGAGTATTAATGGGTGTACCTATTGGACTCGATTCAGAACGGCTTGAACAAATTGGATGCAAGCCTTGCACAGCTATCGTGCCTCATCTCTGAATAACCATGTCCATACATTGCCTATCTAAAGTGTTCTGAACCTTAATATGTCAATGAAACCTCCTTTTCCACTGGTAAATCCTCAAAACTTCACAGGCCCACACCACAACCTTGATATTGTTAATGAGACCTCCTTTTCCAATGTTAAATCCTTAAAAAACGCTACCGCCCCACATTACAATATGCCTAATGTACATGATATGGACTGTTCTACATTAACTTGTTTCTCACATTGGATCATGAGTATGGTCTTTTCACGATAATGATGCCAAATTGCACAATGCATTTACTCTGCCCATCCCTATAATTAAACTTTGAAAAGTGTGATGTCTTTTCACCATATTGATGACAATTGTACAATGCACTTACTTTGTACATACTTTATAATCAACCTATGGAAAATGGGATGTAATGTAATTTGTTTGGTTGGTTCATGCAGGCATTTGTAAATAGGCCTTTGAAATGTATTTTTATTTTTATTTCAATCATACGGATACAGGTTTAGAAACATCACTTCCTGTTTTCTGCACAATCTCAAAATAGCGGGTTTCTTCTGCCCTGACAAGGCCGTGTAAAGCAGCACTCTCCTCGCGAACCCCTCTTTTCTGGATAGTCTTTTTTCCATGTAGTTTCCTTGATGACTCGGCATTCCTGTAATTATTCCTGCCAGCATACAGCTGCTGTCATGACGCGAGCTGCACGTGCACATCATGGCGAGCCTAGTGCTCCGTTTACAACAGTGTGAACGGATGCACTTCTACGTGACGGTAACTATGAGGAATTCTAGTCCAAATTGTATACTTAATGTTTGTGAGTGGTGGTTTACTATTGGTCCCCGTTTCTTTTTTAGTTGTCTTACAGTAAATTGGAAATTTGGATAGGATCTTGGCCCTTTCAATGTATGAATTAAAAAATTATCAGTAAAGAATTCATAACTTTTATAAAGTAAGTCTAATCAATCGCGCCAGCCTTAATGGACATGTAAATTTAGTAGAGTCATTTTGGCATTTCTGACTGGTGCCGTCCACCCTGTTTTTCAGGTGCCATCTACCCGTTCTCTACGCTAGGAGCCTACAGGCCCACCTAAACCATTTCAACTACCCAGTAAATGGTGGCCCACGGTAATTCAGTTGCCTTTCCCTAATATTCATAACTCTACATGGAAATCACACTAGATTCTAAGTTTTTCTTTCCCAGGTGTCCCATACACAGTCCTGAGTAAGACCCCTTTGTAACGACCCATGCCACCTACGTATTGTTGAGGTTGAAAAGTCAACTTTGACATATTTTTACGCCAGTTTGGCCAACAGTGTTTCTTCACTGTGCCTATTCAATATATACAATGGCAATTAATATGTTGACACTCAATTGTCAGGCTAGATAAGCACTTTCGTTGTAAATAGTATTGTGATGCATATATTGTCACTACCTCTCCTTTCACTTTCAACCCTTAACTGATAAACACAATTTCCCCCCCTCTTTCCTTTTTGTGGGGCACTTCTGTTGTACATAATTTCCAGATGTTTTGCTGGCTTGCTAACATCTAAGGATGTTCAATATGAATAAATAATTTTGAGCATGAATTTATAGTGCAAGAAATTCAATGCCTGTCAGTATTTAATATTGTGTGTTCTTAGAAGTTGTTCTACTGGGACCACTCTTTTCTATTTTACTATTCATTACCCAGGTCCCAGTGGCTTATTTGGGTTATACCCTTTGCTCATAACTGTCCATTTTGTGTAGGCAGCTAGTGTGCTTTCGCCATAGGCCTGCATTTGTTCTTTGCTGTGACTGGGCCTCCTTACTGATTGTTGTTTTTGTGACCATGTGGCTGGGGCCATTATGGGTAGGTAGACAGTGTGCTTTTGCCATAGGCCTGCATGTGTTCTTTGTTGTAGCTATGCTTCCATGCTGGTTGTTGTTGTGCCCATGTGGCTGACGACCATTTTGTGTAAGCAGACAATGTGCTTTTGCCATAGATCTTAATGTATTCTTTGTTGTAGCCATGTCTCCTTGCTGGTTTTTGTTGTGGTGACCATGTGGCTGGTGGCCATTATATGTAGGTAGCAAGAATGCTTTTGCCTAGGCCTGCATGTATTCTTTGTTGTGGCCATGCCCCCTTGCTGGTTGTTGTTTTTCTGATCATGTGGCTGATGGTCATTTTGTGTAGGCAGTCAGTGTGCTTTCGCCATAGGCATGCATGTATTCTCTATTGTGGCCATACCTCGTCGTTGGTGGTTGTTATTGTGAACATGTAGCTGGTGGCCATTTTGTGTAGGTAGCCAGTGTGCCTTCTCCATAGGCCTGCATGTATTCTTTGCTGTGGCCATTACTCCTTGCATGTTGTTGTTATTGTGACCATGTGGCTAGCAGACATTCTGTGTAAGCAGCCAATGCGATTTTGCCATAGGTCTGCATGTGTTCTTTGTTGTGGCCATGCCTCCTTGCTAGTTGCTGTGACCATGTGGCTGGTGAAGATTTTATGTAGCCAGCCAGTGAGCTTTCGCCATAGACCTGCATGTGCTCTTTGTTGTAGCTATGCCTCTTTGCTGGTTGTTGTTTTTGTGACCATGTTGCTGGTGGCCATTTTGGGTAGGTAGCCAGTGTGCTTTTGCTATAGACCTGCATATGTTCGTTGTTGTAGCCATGCCTCCGTGCTGGTTGTTGTTGTTGTAGCCATGTGGCTGACGGCCACCTTGTTAAGCAGCCAATGTGCTTTTGCCAAAGGCCTGATTGTGTTCTTTGTTGTGGCCATGCCTACTTGCTGGTTGTTGTGACCATGTGGCTGGTGAACATATTTGTGTAGCTGCAAGTACACTTTCGCCATAGGCCTGCGTGTGTTCTTTATAGTACCCATGCCTCCTTGCTGGTTGTCGTTGTTGTAACCATGTGGCTGGTGGCCATTTTATGTAGGTAGCGAGTTTGCTTTTGTCTATGTCTGCATGCATTTTTTGTTGTGATCATGCCTCCTTGCTGGTTGGTTTTTTTGTGACCATGTTGCTGGTGGCCATTTTATGTAGGCAGACAGTGTGCTTTTGCCATAGGCAAACGCCCTCTTTGTTGTGGCCATGTCTCCTTGCTGGCTGTTGTTGTTGTGCCATGCGTCTGGCAGCCTTTTTGTGTAGGAAGCCAATGTGCTTTCTTTATAGGCCTGCATGTGCTCTTTGTTGTGGTCATGCCTACTTGCTGGTTGCTTTTATTGTGACCATGTGGCTGGCAGACATTTTTTGTAGGCAGCCAGTGTGCATTCACCATAGGCCTGCATGTGTTCTGTGTTGTGGCTATTTCTCTTTACTGGTTGTTGTGACCATGTGGCTGGTGGCAATTCTGTGTTGACAGCCAGTGTGTTTTTGCCATAACCCTGTATGTGTTCATTGCTGAAGCCATGTCTCCTTGCTGGTTGTTGTTGTGACCATTTGGCTGGCTGCTATTTTGTGTAGGCAGCCAGTGTACTTTTGCCAAAGGCCTGCTTGTGTTCTTTGTTGTGCCCATGCCTCCTTGCAGGTTGTTGTGAACATGTGGCTGAAGGCCTTTTTAGTGTAAGCAGCTACTGTGCTTTTGCCATAGGCCTGCAGGCGTTCTTTGTTGTGGCCATGCCTTCTTACTGGTTGTTGTGACCATGTGGTCGGTTAACATTTTGTGTTGGCAGCCAATGCACTTTCACATTAGGCCGGCATGTGTGCCTTGTAGTGGTCATGACTCCTTGCTGGTTGTTTTTGTTGTGACCATGTGGCTGGTGGCCATTTTATGTAGGCAGCCAGTATGCTTTTGCCATAGGCCTGCATGTGTTCTTTGTTGTGGCAATGACTCTTTGTAGTTGTTGTTATTGTTGTGACCATGTGGCTTGTGGTCATTTTGTGTAGGCAGCCACAGTGCATTTACCATAGGCCTGCATGTGTTATTTGTGGTGACCATTCCTCGATGCTGTTGCTGTGACAAAGTGGCTTGCGGCCAGTTTTGAGTAGGCAGTTGGTGTGCTTTCCCCATGGGCCTGCATCTGATTTTTGTTGTGGCCATTCCTTCATGCTGGTTGTTGTGTTAGTGACCATGAGGTTGGCTGCCATTTTGTGTAGGCAGCCAGTGTGCTTTTGCCATATATAAACAACCAAAGTATCCCACCTCATTTTATGGTTAACCTGCGGGGCACTAATTTTATCAGGTGGAGCTCTGCCTTGCTAAAAGTGGGAAAGGAAAGTGTTACTTTTCTTTAAATACCCCTCACACACTCTAATAATGTCATACTTTATCATTGGGTTCACACTGGCTCCTAAAGGTCAGGGTTGGCTCAACCATATTCCAGGGAGCACTTGAAAGAAAAAATACCAGGGGGGTATAAAGATTAAAAATTCTTCAGCTCACTCCAAGGTATCCCTTTATTGTTGGAGCAGTTAGGGATGGTAACAATTAAAATGAATATGTGGGGTGTTATGGATGCAATGGTCCTATGACCCTAAGACAACATGTTCCAGCCCTACTCTATGGCCCCATTGGGTGCTAGGGCTTTCATCAGGGTGATTAATCTCACCTCCCTGGTGTGTCAGCTCAATAAGCTGTTAATATTCGTGCAGTCTATATGCAAGTACCTAACTGCATTCAGGGGTTAAGTGTATACTTTACCTTTTGTTGTTTTGTTCTTTTTCTTAGGTCCAACCTGTAATTAAAAACAGCCAAATTAGTGATTATTTTCACATAAACTTATTTCAAATATTTTGACTGATTAGTGCGTCACATCTCAATGTGAGATTTTCTATTGGGACTCGCGACACCCAATGTGTGCTCATATTGGTAATACTATTTTGGCCATTCAACAATTTATTCAAAGTGTGCATAAGAATGCACTTCATCCATCTCTCTCTCATGGTGATATACCAACACAAAATCATGGGCTCTTCACCTGTTTTAGAGAAAGCCCGAGGTGTATCAATCACATATACCTACAACTCAAAAATGATAGTTTACCCAGTAGATGTTACTTCGTTGATGAAGTCATTCATCTATTATTAATTTAGAGGGATAAAAAAGAATGGCCCGCATAAAACATTGCATGCCTCAGGTAAATTGCATCAGTGTTGTGTAACAAAATCTTACAACACACCCACACATATACCTTGTTTACTTTCACTCACCCGTTAATGGTGGACCTCTTGTTTTAGAGTATATTGCGGCTTCGGGGGTCACCCAGTAGTCACACTCTTAATTGGTTAGGAGAAAAAACAATGATGCCAAGAAAGAATCACTGGGTAAACATTAGGGAAGCCGTTGGGTAATGCCAAGCACAGCCGACCTCATATACTACTCAGTACCTACTCTCTAATAGGGACTTACTTCATCAAGGGTCCTCCCCTCAGGTACACCTCTTTGGTCACACAACTCGTTGCTTTGTGGATATCAAATGCTGGTGAAAGCAACTTTATATTTCCATTTCTCCTGCAGCTGTGGCTGATTGGGTGTCCAACAATGCCCTCTTCGGGCACTGTGATGTCACTGTGACACACTCAATGATGTGCCTGGTATGTCAAGAACTACACTTATCCCATGGAATCATGCAGTATGTAGCACTATTTTGTCCTCATTGGAAGTGATGATGTCAGTATGTCGTGCATAGTTGGTGCATATGGTATGACAAACAATAGTTAAAAACCAAAGGATTGTGGGGCTTGTGGTGTAAAATGGCTATTTTTTGGTTTATACATTTGAATAGACATATGCATAGTAGAGTAATATTTATACCACAGCTAGATATACAATCTTTGATTTAGGAAATATTCACATACAGTTTGCTTGTGTGTGCGAGGTATCTGTAGTTACAATGGATTGCTCGAATGCCTAGATATACCAAAATCATCTAGTTTTGGACCTTTGTTAACCCTAGAAATGATTTAGACATACATTTCAGGGGGTTTGGTTGGAAAAATTATTATGCAGTGTTTGGGGGCTAGTAACAATTGTTTGCCAATAACATGGTGTTGGAATGATTAATCAAAGTCATCTTTCAGGTAAAGGACCCAATCGATGCCCAATTATGAGTGACCCACATCTATTTTTGTCTGTTATTTGACTCCTGTTAACCCAAAGGATGGGTAAGTAACCATTCCAGGGTATATTGTTTCTCTAAAAAACACTTTGATATGTTCAGACGCTCTTATATCGTTATGTATTATCTGTATGATTTCCACATATGTTGTGTAGTTGGCAGCTTAAGATTGTCTTTACGTGCAGGTCAGCTGGCCCCAAGGTATTCCATCGTTGAGTCCCAATCTATGTGCATTAAGTTTGTATACCCAACATTGTTCTTTTTCTAGTAGTTTTTTTTTTTTAAATGTTACACTCTCATCCTCCCATATAAACATCGGCAATTACTGATCTTTATTTATAATTTTCATGTTATCTTTTTAATTGTTTTATTAAAAAAAAAAAATAAACAAATATATTTTACATTTTTTATTTTACTTTTTTTAATAGTATTTTCAAAAACTTTTTTTCATGTCCCCCCACCCATTTTGCCTCAGTCGATCCATCATCCATCTGTCCACCATAGACGCACAGATCCGCAACTTCATTCAGTTATTTAGGTATATAATTCCATTCCTTCCTGCAGGCCTCCTGGACATCCCGGCTGTGGTGCACTTTAGATACATCAGCATCATCCATTTATGTGGTGATTATTATTCCTTTTCTCCCTGGACAACATTGCCTGCTTTAGGCGCACACTAACCTCCATTTCATTAAAAGATCACTATTCCATTTACTTATGCAGTTCACAGGTGTGCCACAGGTGTCTACTTTAGAATATATGGATATGGAGGAAAGAGCTCTATCATTCTGTATATTGTGGGTGGTATTCTGATGTAGAATTCAATGTTATGGTATGGTGGTGTAGTTTGACTTTAAAGGGGTTATTATTTATTTCATAAGTAAACAACCACAGTAATATTGCCTTTATTTGTACTAATTCAAACTGCAAACAATGCCATGTGACGTTTCATACTGAATGTTTTTCTTGCTTCTTTGCTTTTAGGTGCACAAGACAAAAGACATCACCTGCAGTACTGCAGAACAGAAGGTCTATGCAGTCACATGTCAGTCCTCCAATCTCCGCCACTTGTTCAGCTTAGTGAAACTGCCAACTTAGATCTTTAAGAAGGCCTCAAAGAAAGATTCTTCAAAGAAAGTAGCTAGAGAGAAGAATAAGCCTCCCACCAGTGGCATGTTGCTCCAAATCGTTTTTTTAACACATCGTGATGTGCCTGTGCTACACTGGCCTCTGTGGCACAAGCTGAGAGCATCACTCCAGCATCAACCGCAGCATCCCAAAACCAAGCCCATATCTGTCAGTGAGGCAACCACTTCATTCATGGCTATGCCGATGAGCAGTGACAGTGAAAAAGATGTGTCCCTTTCGCAAAAGAGTGCACAATCGTTTTAGGAAACAGAGCAAAATGGACAGTAGCCGCAGCGAGCAATAGTATATTTCCCTGATGTTGGAGCAGAACAGGAGGTTGAGCTTCCTTCTGAGCAAGAACCTCTTCTTTTAGAATCATTGGCTCCCAGATCACCAGCAAGGATAAGGAAGGGTACTTCTCCACCATCCTCTCCAAGCATCACTTCTGATGATGATGATAAGGACATGGAGTGGACCCTAGCAGAGTCCAGGAGACAAAAAGAGAGGCACGGGAAAAGAAAAATTTCTGGAAGCCATAGACTAATGGAAGGGGATGATAAGGAAGATGACGATGACAAGGCAGTCATAGTAGAAGATGACACAGAGGAGTCTGACATTGCTGTTCAACCTGCTCTGAGGGATGGGGCACAGGTAGCGCCACCAGCTGCCATATTTGCAAAGCTCAAGCTGAGACATGCACCAACCCCTACCTCAGGAGAAGTATTCAATGCAGAGAGGCAATCAATGACATGCCCACCTACCTCCACTTCTTCTTCAGGCATTGGCAGTGGCAATAAAAAAGTACTTCTCTCAAGTTTGAAACTTCTTTACTGTTAGCACACAGGGGAAGCACATAGCAGTATGCAGCATCTGCAACATGCATGTTCATCAAGGTAAGCCTGGTTTACATTATGGTACTGGAGGCCAAACAACCAGTATGAAAAAGCACCATGATATCCGGTAGGAGGAGCACCTTAAAACATTGCTGAATGTGGTTGTGGTGGTAAGGAGAGCCGGGGAACATCAGCTACAAGTCCAATCACAGTGGCAGGTGATGATGATGAAGGAGAGGGTGATATCCTCATGCAAAGCAGCCCTGTCAGAGCAGTGTTCCAGCAGAATGACCCACTTCACCCACTTCACAAGGGAACAATAAGACTCAGAGTGAGATGGAGACACCACATCATACAGTGACTGCCCAACTACAAAGCCTAGCAGCTGCTTCTCAAACACAAAAACTGCTTGAGCGGTGTTTTCGTGATTGGAACTACATTGGCGCCGTCACACATGGAAGCCATGGAAGTGAGCACGAAGTATCGTGCAAGCTTGCAAGAGCCAAAACAATTCTTGAGTGTGCGAACAGAAAAAACCTCCATGGAGTGCGGCATGCTTGAATTTCACAAACTCCATGAGCGGAGCATACTTTACTGCCCAGACCTGATCAATACTCGCTCATATTGATTGTACTTTGGCACAGTGCTCAGACTTGCTTCTGTAACTGTGTTCCTGCCTGAAGTGTTTAATTAAAACAGTTTTTCCTGTTTTGTCAAATGCCTCATGTATTTTGTTATTTCAAAGTAAATTTATTTTTGAGCAACATTTTGGTGAGCCAGCCAGGAGAGATTGGTAGCTCAGACTGGACTGCAGCGGAAGGAAAGGGACTTCGCTGGGATGGATTTACATTTGAGCAGCAAGGGAGGTGAGCAGACACCACAATTGATTGGAAGTTCTGATGAATCCATTGGGCAGAGGTCCTTCCAGAAGCAGCAATCAGAGAGTAAGAGACCACATTTGATTCTTAGTCCCCAGCATTTGGTGTATGACAAACTAAAAGTTCTCCTGAGCGCCGTGACACTGACAACAACCTGGCATGTTACCTATTTTACGAGACTGAACAGAGTAGTTGCAAGGTGGCCTTGGAGGCATTCTTACATAGGTCACCTTTTTTCAATAGTCAGCATGCTAAGAAGGATGAAATTGTTTGGTGCATGGACAGCTGGGTGTGACACAGATGGTATCCTTGTACCCTGGATGTGATAGAGTTTGAGGCCACACCGCTTGGACTGCTGGGCATGACACAGATGGTACACAAAGCCATTGGGTGTGAAACAGTGCAATTCAGACATTAGGGAAAAAGATTTGGATCTGGTTGATCAGATGTAGCTTGTGTTTAGCCAAGAGGGACCTGTGGTTCTTTGAGTTATTCCATTTAGCTGAAAAAATATTAGTTGTTTTCTTTGTCCTGGAGCTGATATTGACAGACTATTTGTGTCACGTAGTCTTGTGTACCATGCAGGGCTTCCTCTGCTCAAAGGATAGCATGCAATAGGAGGTATTTTTGACAAAGTCAATATTTTTTCTCATTCAGTTTTTTGTTACTGTAGAACTGTAATTGATGCAAGTTATATTTGATGTTGCAGTTATTTGATGCAACTGTATTTTTCTAAGTTGTGTGTTTTGTCGTTGGTGATGCTAATTTCACAATTGCTATTTCAAGTCACAGTAAAGTCTGCTATTTTCTATTAAATCTCATGACGTTTTAGCAATTGCAATTTTTTTCTAGGTTGTGAACTTTCATATGTGGTGCTATTTGAACTTGTGAAATGTACATATTGGTGCATCTGTAAATAGCGGTGAGCTCATAGTGAGTAGTAAGACCTAGCAATCCCCATGTATAATATTCCCCCACGACCCGAGTAGAAGTTAAAGATCACCTAAAACCAGAAAATCTAGGGTGCATCTGTCCCTTAAAATGTACCCAACTTATCATAAAGTCACCGCTAGAACACATGCAAATGAGGATCCCCACTCAGGCTAAAACACTTAACAAGTATTGTCACGAATGGCACGCACACTAAGGTACACATATTTCCCTGGCTAAAAGAAAAAATCTTCAACACTAACATAATCAAGCACATGAGCACACACATACAAACCAAATAAGCAGGACAGAAGAAGGGCAGGAAAGAGACATTATTAGAGCCGTGGGCCATCTTTGAGGTGGCCCAGACCAACAGTCCTATCGCACAGACAATAAGCAATGCATTGGCACCTTCCCCTACATATGCAGGTAAGGAGGTGCTCCACTGATGTCAGCTATCCCCGCATTAGGAGATGCCATCCTGCCAGATATGAGAGCCGGAGGATCCCCTATGGAACAATGAACTATTAGGTCCAGGCCTGAGATTCTAACAGGCAAACAGGCCTTGGCAATCCCAATACCACTCCAGTCACAATCCAGTGCTTGAGCTCCCCGAAGTCCGACCCCCATCCATTGCGTTCAGCCCATTGAACCACAGCAGTGAAGTCTGCGCTCTCCCCCCAGGTCAGGTGAACACACTTGAGTGACAGGGAGATTCATAGCGGTTCTGTACAATGCTATAACTAGCGGCAGTGAGGATACAGTAATGAAAGGCCTCAGCCAAAATGTCACCTTTACACTTCAAAACGTTTCTGGAACATTTTATTCTGACGTCAAGCAAGCCACAGCGTCCGGCCAGATTCAGTGCGGGTACAATGGCTCGACTTTATGCGAGACACCTTGTCAAATCAAGGAAGTCTGGAGCTCTGGAGCTTTCACCAGGATGAACCTGAAATCCAGGCCGGGTCGCGCTTGAGGGGTGCCAGCTTGACTGGATGTTGGATCGGTCAACACAAATCTAAGGTTCTAGAGTCTCCTGGAGTGTCCTTGGGAGGTCTGGACTACAATTCCCACAATGCACCTGGCCAAAACCTGAAATGAAAGGTTTTGACCGTCCAGCGAAGCACCTTCCGGTGCTAAACGCACTGTCACTCAATGGGGTTGGTTCCTCTTCAGTCTTCCTTTGCGTATCCCCTCCTCAGCGCCAGTTTTGAGTCCAGAGTCTGTTAAGTAGTTTATTTGCTAGCAGGAAGTACACAACAAACGCCCAGCAGACCAGGTTCAACTCTTAGTTGGAACCTTACAGTGCATGGATCCCATTATAATGCCATGACTCACATTAGAATGGGAATTTGTTGTAGACATCACCTAATGAAGCATCTTTCTAAGCATCACAAAATACAACAAATATCTCTGGGAAATAATGCAGAAACTGTTTCCTGAGTTCATTTTGTTGCTCTCTTGCTGAAAACACTTGTAAATGGAATGGTATTTGTATGTAGAGAGAAAGGTTCCATTAATGTTTACATTGCTCCTTACCCTCTTACTCCTCAGTGAAAAAACAAGGCATAGAAAACAAAGCATTAACATATGGGGCCTTGCTTTCAAAAGGGTTCTTCTCTTATGTCTTTCTAACTGCGGCTGAAACCTTTTGAAAATGAAGGCCATGGAGTTTGCTTCAATAATGACAACAATGTAAACATATTTTGGAAATGATGTTTGTCTTGTTCAAAGTGTCAGTATGGTTTCAGGCCCAGTGTATAATTCCCAAGGTGATTAAACTATGCTCGATCACCAAGAAATAATAGAGTTATAAGAGTAGCACTACTGTTCTGGCTGATACCTTGCTCTGTTGGATGCTGTTTGTCCACGCAACTCTTGACTTTGTTGTACCATTGCCTTGATGCCAAGTGTTTTTTGTGCCTGAACCATGCACAGTAGTCCCTACATTGCGCATCTCCAGAGATTGCTTAAGCCTAGTAATGCAATGTCATTTGACAACTCTTGTCTGGTTATTGTGATGATGGGTATTAGTATTTGAAGGGCGTTAATATTTAAGTTACATCATCCCAAGTTTTTTCAAGAAAATAGAATTTAAAGATGTTTGAGCTATATTGTAATAGCTGGCAAGAGTTGAGAACGTTTGGGTAAATCTTGCAGGAGCCTTATTTTTTATGCCTGACACAAGAAATGTTTTGCTTGGGAAAGTTGTTAGCGGTATGCCAAATTTAAACCTTTCTTTGATTTACAAACACGGGGGCATATTATCAAAACAGGCGATAAAATTATCACCGCTTTAGCGGCAGAAAACTGCAGCTAAAACGGCGATAATGGGCTTGATAATATGCTCTATGGAATTCCAATTGAAGCTCAGGTTAGATGTCCTTCACATCTAACAAGGGCTTCAATTGGAATTCCATAGAGCATATTATCAAGCCCATTATTGCTGTTTTAGCGGCAGTTTTCTGCCGCTAAAGCGGCGATAATTTTATCACCTGTCTTGATAATATGCCCCTACGTTTCATCTGAAACGTGAAGTGTTTTTAAACAATTGCTAGCTTTGTAACTTTTAGGGCACAATATCATCGGAACAGGATGAGTCTATAACTTTGGATACAGTCTTTTAGTGGGACTTCTGGCTCATTTAAAAACTGTGAATGATACCAAAAAAAGTATATGGAAATGGTCCCAAAGCGATAAAAGGTATATGGTGATAGAAAGTGAGGCAGTCAATATATTTGGAGAAGTGGTATTTGCTTCTTAAGCTGATGGGATAACTGGTAGTGAATGCCAATTAGGAGGGAATCGGTTTTCACGGTATGTATAGACACTTCACAAGGACTTATCTCCGATTTATCTCAACTTTAACGCATCAAAAGTGGAGATAGATTTAACACCCCATTCACAAGCCGGTGCAAGCTGCAGACATCGCCAGTATTCCCGCGATAACTGCCCCAAAATTTATCTCCACGGTGGACACCACCAACTAACCCTAATGAGATGCAGAGTAGGCTTTTCTGTGCAAAAACACACGAGAAAACCACAACACCACTTTCACAACGAACTGCCAGATCCACGATGCGAGTCAGAAACACGCGATAAGTCGAGGTAGCAGCAGTTATATAACACCTGCCTCCTGCAGGTGTAAAGACGGACGACTACCTGCAGTAGGCAATGGAGCCGCCACACACAGCCACACCCGAAGAACAAACAACGCCACGGAGCTACTCATCATGCAGCTCGGAGCCCCGACAGGGCCACAACACCCACCGCCACCACCCCCAGGACCAAAAACCCACCCCTCGGACCATCACAAGTTCATCACACCTGTCCTGGATGCCATCATCAGCTTCATACCCCAGTACCTTCACTTCCCCCACACTGCGCAGATACAGCAGGAGACCAAGCAAAGCTTCTACGCCCTAGATGGACTGCACACATGTCCCACTTGTGCCCCCTGCGGATACTGCACACCACTACCGCAACAGAAAGCACACGCTTTCCATCAATGTGCAGGCAATAGTGTACCACTGGGGACTCTTCACCAATGTTGTCGCAAACTTCCCAGGCAGTGTGCATGATTCCTTCATCTTCCGATAGACCATCATCAACCAGGGCTTTGAGGCTGGCACCTATGGACCTGGACTGCTCGTTGGTATGTGCCAAATCAACACACCACACACCTCAAAGCCACCATCACACAACGCACAACTGTGGGAATGCACACGTGACCAAACCACATACAACATGTCAATCAACATGACCACCTACCAGAAACAACAACACTACTCCATGGTGATCCTGGGCTACCCCTGCACACAATACAGATATATCATGGCACCACAGCCACACAACAGCTGAACGTGTGGAGATGCAAAATGCAGCCATGTGCAAACGATGCAAGTGACCCATGAATGGGGAATGTACACAACAACAAGTGAAGCGTGGATGTGCAGGACAGACATGGGTATGCAAACCACAGATATGTCCATGCAGACCACAACTGCTGGTGACTGGAGAGTGGTGAACAGTGGACACAACCATGCCTCCCCAGGCCGTGGGTCAGATAGCGGAAATGTCGCTCGCTGTGTCCCCCCTGTTTGCGTGAGCGTAGTGGATTGGCCCTGAGTACGCCATGGCTGCGCAGGGTTGTGGACAAAAAGCCCGTGGCGTAGAGCGTTGTTCTCTCCCGGAAAGGCCAACATCACTGACAGGGCGGCGCCTCGCACTCTGCCATGAGGCCGACGCTGTGAGCAGCAGGGCCTGCGGCCCTGTGCGCCTGCTGCACCCCAGGACACTGAAACCCAGACCAGGCCTGCCCACCGCAGTACTCCAAGGCCGCTCTGCTCACCTGCTGACACCGTCGTGTGTCAAAGAGGGCCCACCACGTGCTGGTGCAAGCTCCAAGCCCTAGTCCCGCGACCTCTGCAGCCTCCGCAGACCATCGCTGGCCCACAATACTCCTTTCTCTTTGACATACTCCACCGGCGTCCTCTTCATCCCAGTAGGTCACACATGTGGAACTGTGTCCTGAGTCCTGAATGGCAGTGACCCCAAGTCGATGGCAGCGGCCACAGCACCAGACTCCCTTCAATCAGTGAGGCATAATTCCATATCGCAGGCCTGCGTCACGTGGTGCCACTAACCCTGTTCAATGCAAGCCGGTGACACGTGTTGCCACTAACCCTGTTCAATGCAAGCCGGCGACACGTGGTGCCAGTAAACCTGTTCAACGCAAACCGGCGGCACGTGGTGCCTCTAACCCTGTTCAACGCAAGCCGGCGACATGTGGAAGAGGGCTCAGGCCTACCCTGCGGTCCAGTAGGTCACACATGTGGAACTGCATCTTGGGTAAGATGTGGAGGAGTCCTCACAATTGGACACACCTCATCGCAGGTGGCGCCTCCTAACAGCACTGGTGCCACTAACCCTGTGCGCCGTGAGTGACCGTCGGCCTCTGGCGGAACATCATTGGTGTCTGAGCCTGTGTCCTGGGGGTTGTCATCAGCAACGGGTAGGTACGGACTGATGTTTGGCATGAGTCTGTGGCATTCATATCTGCCATGTTGCCGTACACAGCTGGCATGTGCCCTCTGCATCATGCCATGGGGGTAGACGTCCCATTCTCCCCCAAGACACTCTGCGGAAGTCAACTATGACACATACGAGACCCAGCTCTGCCCTCATGACCTTACCCCAGTCTCCTGCAGGTCAGCATCCCGTGGTGGTGGGCCCGTGTTGGCCGCTGTGCATCCGGGGCCACTAACCCTGTGCGACTCAAGTCATCCCCACTTGTTTTTCTGACATTGTATTTCTGAGTGCCTGATGACTGTTGGAGTTGTTGCCAGCACCAGCTACTCCCTGAGGGCTGGCTTACACTTACCCAACACACATCCAGCACAGGCGTCACTGGATTAGTGGGCCTGCCATTACATCCTACCGAACCAATTATTGACTCTTTTCTCCCTGCACTGCCACAGGTGATCAAGAATATGTACTCTGCCCTTGGATGATGACACCCCTCAGAGACCCGAACACACCCGCCCAGAGGCAGTACAATGCGGCCCACATGCACACCAGGGGCATCGTTGAACGCACATTTGGCATGTTGAAGTCACGTTTCAGGTGCCTGGACGGCACAGGTGAAAAGCTCCTGTACAGCCCGGACATCGTGTGCAAGATGATCGTTGCATGTTGTGTGTTGCACAACATCTGTGTATGCACCAATGCACCATGGATCCCGGTTCCAGAAGTGCCGGACGATGATGGTGATGATGGGGCAGGTGGCCCACATCCCATTGCAGCTGCGGCAGGAATGGCCCGTAGTAACACCATCATTGACAATTTTTTCTCATGAGCACGTCACATTGTGGCCGTCCCTGGCAATCATGGGACAGTACAAAATGTCCAAAAGCACAGCATCTACGAATTAAACATATTTGCAGGTTACAGGTTGTACTTGTACATTGTCATGTCACAGTTTCCTGCTGTGCCAGATGTAATTTGCCATGTTGTGCACATTTGAAGCACCAGTTGTGTCCTGTGTCCTGTTGTGGAGGTGTTGCTGTTTGTAACCGGATGTTGTCAATGTCGAGGTGCACTTATACTTATGTGCATATGCTGCATGGTGGGTGATTCGCTCCTGCGGCTGATTTGTCTGCCACTGGTCCCTTTCATGAGGTGTGCCTGTCAGTTCTGTGCTTCCACGGTGCTGAGATGTTGCAGACTTGGGCATCTTGTTCTCTTTGTTGAGTTGTGACTCATGGGCATGGTTTGTCCGCAGATGTGTCGTTGACGTTAGGGGTTGTTTGTGCAGGTGGTTGTGTCTGAGTGTGACCTGCTCCTTTCCAGTTGTGGTCCGCACTCAGCCACCTCAGAGTCATGCCACGTACATTGCCATGGTGATTGGACTGCAGCCATGCTACTCATCATGCGGTGTCTCCTGCATTGTCAGTGTGGCTGACGTATATGCATGTTTGCTGTGTTTCGGCCATGTGCATGTGTTGGTTGTGTGCTTGGTAATGTGTTGGGTGGGTACCCCTTTGGGCACATGGTGTACGTGGGACTACTTGGTGTTTGTGTGTGTGCTGATGTGTTCCCATGGGATCAGGGACATGATCCTGAGTCATTGTGGGTGTGCAGTGTGATCTGCTTGATTGTGCATGTGTGCCATTGTGCCCATCTCCCCCCGTCCACCCACTCCCTGGTCGGTGTGCCCACTGTTGATGTGGTGTCGGGTCATGTTGGACAGTGTCCGGATCCCCGACTCCTGTCACTGTCTCCCGACTGGTGACTGTGCCCACCATCTTCTCCATGTCATTCGGCTCCTGGTGTTCTGCTGGCCCCCTTCCTCCGGGGTGCGTTGCTGCTTTCATGTTGGCAGTGAGTTTCTGCTTGGTTTTGCCATTCACATCAGTCCAGACCCTCTGGTGCTCTCCCATTGTCCTCCTCTGCCATGTGACGCCATTCACATGGTCTGAGGTGGTGAGCCATCTTTGGCTTTTTGTTGCCAAGACACGTTGGAGGTGACGTACAGTTGGTGGTGGTGTTCTGGCTCATCCGTGGCGATAATCGGGTTTTCCTGGCGACTGTACCTCATCTTCATCTTCCTCTTCTCATTCCCTTCCACGGGCCCTGTATTCCTGGGTGTTCCTCCATGGGGATTGTGGGGTTCATGTTGTCCTCTGCAGTCGGTCGGGGTGCATCCGTGGTACTCCACAGTTGGTGTTGTTTTTTAGTGCCATTTTCCGTATGCTGTTCTTGTGCTTTTTCCCTCATTACGCGTGGGTATTGCTGGCCTCTCGCTGGTTGTCACTGTTGAGTACATTGTTTCTTTTTACGCGTTGGGGTTTCTTCGGGGTGGCTGGGTCCAAACTGGAATGGCATGGTCAACAAAAAAAAATAGATTTAGGCCCAGATCTCTGTACTGTGGTGAATGTATGACATTGTTCTGCATTCTGTCCATCAAATTTTCATTATGCATTTGTCACCCCAAGGTGGACTGGCATGCTCAGACATGGGCCCCGTGCTCTCCATGCCATTAGAGTCAAGCTATCCTGGCTGATGAGGGCTGAAAGCCCGAAACCGGTCCTAGGATGCTTGTTTCCTGTCCAGGAAGGACCTGGCCTGGCAGTGCCGTCTCGACTGTTCACATTGGGCACAGAGTCAAGACTGCTTTGCATATGGCTGGGTCCAAACTGGAATGACATGGTGAGCAAAAAAACGATGGATTTAGGCCTAGATCTCTGTACTGGGGTGAATGTATGACATTGTTCTGCATTCTGTCCATCAATTGTTCTTTTTGCATTTGTCACCCCAAGTGGGACGGGTATGCCCAGACGTTGGTCCTTTGCTCTTCATGCCACTGGAATCAAGCTATCCTGGCTGATGAGGGCCAAAAGCCTGAAATCAGCCCTAGGATGCTTGTTTCCAGTCCAGGGAGGACCTGGCCTGGCAGTTCGGGCTGGAATGTTGCCATTGGGGGCTGGATCAAGACTGATTTGCATATGGCTGGGTCCAAACTGGAATGTCATGGTGAGCAAAAAAACGATGTATTTAGGCCAAGATATCTGTACTGGGGTGAATGCATGACATTGTTCTGCATTCTGTCCATCAGTTGTTCTTTTTGTTATTTGTTTTTGGCCATTCAGTGACAGAGCTATCACAATAGTATAAACAATAGCGGCCTGACTGGGGCTTCGGCATGGCAACATGGATGATATTTATTATATAATTGACATCACTTCTTTGTTAAAGAGAGCAGAATTTTGCTGGCACTGAGAGGTCACCTCATACAGGAATTCCAGCCCAGTTGACTCCTGTTTACCTCATGTAAGAGTTGCTACCCTGCTCTCCACCAAAACAGACACCCTGATGTCACTTACCCACAGGTAACAGGGAGTTAGATTACCCTAGAGAGACATGGCAGATTCATCCACACTAGACACACTAGGTTAGGGAGTGCTCGGTAGGAGTACAATATAGTATAGTTCGTGTGCAGAGTCACGCAGTCACTCTGCACACAAACGTGGCGGGTCCCGTATGACTGCTCCTCCTTTGGATTTAGTCCGCTGCACCAGGTCTCCTAAACCAGCTCCCTCAACGTGGGACGCCGCGGAGCCTCCCTCTTACTTACTGCCGATGTACACGGCACCCGCTACTTAATTTTTTCCAAGGATCTCCAGCCCCTCCGGGTAACCCTTCACCCCGGCAACACGTGACTAACGCACCGTTTTCTACAGCACCGCCATTACCGACAACCTGGTCCTGAAGAGGATCCTGACTGATAGGATTGAAACGCCGTCGACTCCTCAGCGCAACTGATGGCGCATGTCCTTCTGTGGCTCAAATGAAATTGTTTCAAGTTCGCAAACCCAACATTGTAAATCATTATCTTGAGCCACAACATCCACTGTATATATATGTTCACATCCACACTTTGCACCATTTTCGTTGATATCACAATTGTCACTTGCATCGCCACCTGCTTGTGTCACGTACACAAATGAGCACCAAGTCCAATTTGGGTTGTCTCACGCATTATTTGCTTACAGTGCTGCTACAACTGTACCTTTTAATTTTGTACATAATTATATGTTGCCATGTGCACATTTCAAAACCATCTATGAGTCTCCCTCTTTCCTTTCCACGTAATGTATTATACATACATATCTAATTGTCCTCTTTAGTGCTACCAGTTTGGATATTGTCTTTTCCTTAATGGAGTGGGTCTTAGCGCAAGCTCCTGTCTTATACTGCAACCGTTTGGGGTGGGATGGCAGTCTCCCTTATCACATCATGCTAGTGAGGTCAATCCCACAACTTCAAAGACAAAGCCCCATTAAACATGAGGCTTAAAAACAAGTTAGACGAATTCTCACACAACTTGAATACCAGGGTGTAACAGAAAGTTGCACCTTCCCTGTGAATAATTAGTTTTTTTCCAGTAACGAAACAAGACCATTCATATCATTTAGTGCTAGATTACAGATGCTTGAATACAGCTACATGTACATTCGCTGTACAAAATTCACACAGCATGGCACTAATTAATAACATAGGGCCCGACTCACAAAAGGAATCAGAGACAAAATCCTAACTTTACGACTTTTGGTTTTCACAAATGGCATTTAGGAGTAGTAAAGTTAGGATTGTGTCTTAAATTTGCCTTAAGTTCTGGTTTTAAGACAAAATCCTAACTTAAAAGTTCAACTTAAACTTAAGGTAAACTTAAGTTAGGATTTTGCCTTAAGACAAAACTTAAGACCAACTTAAGACAAAACCCTAACTTTACTACTCCTAAATGCCTTTGTAAATTCTGAAAGTCGTAAAGTTAGGATTTTGTATCAGATTACTTTTGTGACTCGGGTCCATAGTGTGGAAAAGATACAAAACCACAGTAGACGTTTTAAATAGATTTTTCTGCCACAATATTGCACTTGAAAGCAGGTACTTGACCGCATTCAAATTGCTAGGTTCTCAAAAGCAGTTCTATCACTTCCCTCAAAGGTACAAGAACAGCCCGGTGCTATTTTCAGCTTGAGTTACAGAACTTTTGTAAGATTATGACGACCAAGCATTGTCCTCTCTTCAATGACATATATCTAATAGATGATAACCTTTCAACTCACTTGGCTAGAGTAAATTATATGGTTTTAGGATTCGCTCCCATACGTTAAAATTCAATTTACAAAAATCAAAAATAGCCCACGTCAATGTCCTGGTCCTAGGATATGAGTTGTCAAGTGAAGGCAGAAGCCTTGTGACACGCTTCCTTGAGAACTGTATGCTTTTACAACACGCAAACACATTGAAGAAAATCCAGTTGATATTGGGTTTCCTAAATTCTGGCAGAACATACATCTCAAACTCTGCAAAGTGGGTAAAACCATTCTACAACTTGATTCATCCAGACTTTTGAAGCACACATTAGACAACTGAAATACACAAATCCTCCATTTGGTACAAGCTGAAATGCTAGCTTCCAAACAATTAGACACACATGTAAACACCATCCACCTGGTAATCCATTTAATTGTAGTGCTTCAGGGTACACCTATGCCACATTCAATGAAGGAGACACTGTACCTTTTGCATATAAATCGTATTTATATACCAATGCAGAGATGTGTTTTGCACTGACAATAAAGATTCTAATGGCGGTACAGAATACTCTAGTGAGAGAAAGATCATTGGCTCAGGGGAAACTCATCATTGTCGTGACCCCAGTCCCAGCCTTAGAGGCTGTCACAAATGCCTGTGTTCCAAATGCAAAAGCTTTACATCCATGATGGATACAATGGGCCAATTCTCTTTCAGGAACAGACGTAGATTACGTATTGAACTCTACACTACAAACACAAGCCTATCTGCAATATGAAAACGATTAACTTCTGCCTAATGAAGTCATGCTTCTAGATCAGTATGGTTACATAATCTATACTGACAATTCTACACAGCATGCCAGAGGGACAACACACCAATACTCTGCAGCGTGTGCCACTTTGAAGGGTAGAATGGAGGATGGAGAATTCCACCCTCACAAAACCTACATGCAATCTCTAGGTGATTGCACAGTGCAGCTGACAGAACTTAGAGCTCTAAGTCTGGCACTTGAGATTAAGGATCCCCGAATCCCCACACTTATTCTGTGTGATTCATATTATTGTGTCAAGTCTTACAAAAGGGTATTTACACTATTGTAACCAAAAAGGATTTAGAGATTCCAAAGGGCACACCATAAAGCACAAGCTACTTTGGGGACAGATGGCAAAACTCAAAGAGTGTTTGCCATTGGCTTAGGTAATACACATACTGAGTCATCAGCATGTAGGCATACACATTGTAGGGAATTCTGTTGCTGACGATCAGCAAACAAACTGTGCAAACTGCTGCAGTCACTGAAATTACTCATTCTAGCATGAGTATAAATGGAGACATCATGACGGCTGTCCGCGCTGCCCGCAATGGCACCCACTATTCAAAATCTTTTCAGATCGCAGGTTAGGTTTAAGCCTGGTAGCACATAAGGGGGAATAGCATCTGCCCATGCATTGATATCAGCTGCAATTTTATTATTGCAGCCATGCTATAGGTCGCGAGGTGTCTAATAACTGACCAAGGATTTTGTCCTTAAATGCAACATCCTCCAGCAGCTAGAGGTTTCCATCATAATTTGGCCAATACAGACACCTCTATTGATCTCAGTTTTATTGGGACCACACTGGCCCTTTAGAATCAGAACGGACTTACAAATACATCTTGGTAGCAGCGATCAGCTGATGCCCGAAATATTGTAAAAGATTTGCAAGTCTTCATTGTGGCATTAGCAGTAGCCACATTCCAATTTATTCAGAGTCCAGCATTTGCCTCCAGGGCTTACAGCTACACCATGGGAAATTAGGGTGTGACTATGCTATACTCCTCTCCTACCATATTGAGAGAAATGAGGTAGCGAAAAACAAGAACCAGGACTTAAAGCAGCCTCTTAATAGCTAGGATATTAGGTTCAGGTCGCAGTTGGAACCATCACCTATATGGGGTCCAGAGAGCCCTCTATAATCTGCCTAGAAAATCCCTGGCTGGCCGGATTCCCTATGAAATCCTGTTTGAAGTTAAAAAGTGGGTTCCAGACCTCGAAAGTCCCAGTACAATGGTGGTTGAAGCATAATTTGACATCAATGGATGTTTTACAAGAACTGAACAACTTTCGAGAAGCTCAGAATAAAATCCAGTTCACATGTACCACCAATGGTGAAGTGAATTCATTGTGTTTTCCAAGTGAAGGAAGCACCAGCAACTCCTGGGTTTATTCCAAAGATCGGTGATCTAGTCCAGGAGAAGATAGTGGCCAAGAAGGAATTCAGGCCATCCAAACAAGCACCTGTACCTGTCATGGCAGTCGAAGGTACCAGAACTGTGCTTTTGACACCCCTTGCGAGCAGCAAAAACAGGAGATTTATGTCAATAGATCTCATCAAACCACATCATGTGGCCTACACAATAGGCCAAAAAGTCTCCTGGGTGGTTACCTATCTTCTTTCACTACCCTACAGGAAGTCCCGATGGAAGCTTTGATAAGCTATGCAGCATCTCCTCCCTGGCAGGTGACAGCAGACACAGAAGTACCACTTCTTTCTGTTACATCAAAAAACTCCTTTGTTGGAAACACACATGTACAGAAACACAGATTTAAATTCTGCAAACAAGCAAAGATGCAAACAATCAAAGGTGGTATGTACTGCAGCATACCACCATTCAAGTCAACTTACAGTTCTACACAGACACTAGGACTGCAAAAAATATATTGACCAGCCTCCGGCTACTTCGTCGACTTTGATGATTTTTCTTCGGATTCATATGACCCACCACTAACACCACCCTGAGGTGGATTGAGTGAATTCTACATTTGGCTGAAAAAGACATACTTTATCTCACATTGGATAACATTTGGATTAAAATTTCATTACTTTTTCTCTTCCTTTGGATTGGTTTTGTGACAGTCTTTTTCTTGCTTCTGAATAAACACTATCTCCTAGAATGCTCTGCTGTTGAACTAGTTAACTTAGTTTTAAAACCCCTTCTTTAACACTAAAAAGTGCGAAGAGACCTTTCCCTGGTTAACATTTCTGCTGTTCCAGTTCCTGTTAGAATTGTTTGGGATAAGGTATCATATGATATATTTAGACCAATTAAGACTAGTCAGACAACATATGTATTTAACTCTTCTTTGCATGACACTATCACTCCTAGTACTGTCTCTGATGATTGGCATATTGATACAGTGCATTAAATGCTTGATGATCTACAGCGTTCTACTATTTTTAATACTGAAGAAATGTATGCTGGTAGTTCCAATTATGATGAAATGTTCTGTTTTCACTATTATGGTCACCATTTTCTGCATAAAGGGAGTTCTCCATGTGCAGTACTTAATTACACACAATGGGTTCACTGCCCTACACCACCACAAGGTAGCTCAAAAACATTTATACACAAGTTTGCATATTTTTCAGGCCAATCGAGCTGATCCGGAGTTTTATTATTATAAACTCACACCTTTACAGCCAAAGAAAAATGTGCTTACTGACACAAAGCTGGTTTATTCTGTATCTTTCATGTCCCAGCTCTGTGTGCAAGTGTTTGATCTTCGGAAAGACAATGTTGTTTTAAATCCATTTGGGGAACTAAAGGTTGCTGGGATCAGAGGAATGAGGCATTATTTAGAGCATGCCTTATACAACCCAAATGATTTTCCTGAACATACTGTGCAGCAAACATTCTACCATGGCTTTGCCAAGATAAAGGATTTTAATGCACCAAATAGTTCCACATTTGCACGATTTGAGAGCTGGCAACATTTCCGAAATTACACGGAGGAAACATTACACAACATGCTTCGCAAAGGCTCATACATTTCTGTGTGAACCAATCAGAAGGAAGGATTAGTGTGGCTGTTAGAAACTAACCGTTGTCAGGCACGTTTTCTAGAGAGCACCAAAGGGTTTAATTACAACAAAATGGTCGCACACTGCTGACCTACCTGCGTGTTACCCCAAAGAACTGTGGTCCCTGTAGTTAGCGTCGGCGGATACACCTATGCTCGTGTCGTGAGTGCAAGTGTGAATAGCGTTAGCCATCCCTGGACACGTGTTTCGAAGGTAGTTGCCTCTCGTCAGCAGGGAGTAGGAAAGAGTGTAGGGTTGAAATGTAAGCTGCTAAAATCATTATCAGGTCTAGTACCTCTCGTAGCAATGCAGGTGCGTAACCTGAGTCCGTCGACTCCCCGGCTCAGAGAGCCACTAAATAGTTACAACAAAATGGTCGCACACTGCTGACCTACCTGCGTGTTACCCCAAAGAACTGTGGTCCCTGTAGTTAGCGTCGGCGGATACACCTATGCTCGTGTCGTGAGTGCAAGTGTGAATAGCGTTAGCCATCCCTGGACACGTGTTTCGAGGTAGTTGCCTCTCGTCAGCAGGGAGTAGGAAAGAGTGTAGGGTTGCAATGTAAGCTGCTAAAATCATTATCAGGTCTAGTACCTCTCGTAGCAATGCAGGTGCGTAACCTGAGTCCGTCGACTCCCCGGCTCAGAGAGCCACTAAATAGTTACAACAAAATGGTCGCACACTGCTGACCTACCTGCGTGTTACCCCAAAGAACTGTGGTCCCTGTAGTTAGCGTCGGCGGATACACCTATGCTCGTGTCGTGAGTGCAAGTGTGAATAGCGTTAGCCATCCCTGGACACGTGTTTCGAGGTAGTTGCCTCTCGTCAGCAGGGAGTAGGAAAGAGTGTAGGGTTGCAATGTAAGCTGCTAAAATCATTATCAGGTCTAGTACCTCTCGTAGCAATGCAGGTGCGTAACCTGAGTCCGTCGACTCCCCGGCTCAGAGAGCCACTAAATAGTTACAACAAAATGGTCGCACACTGCTGACCTACCTGCGTGTTACACCAAAGAACTGTGGTCCCTGTAGTTAGCGTCGGCGGATACACCTATGCTCGTGTCGTGAGTGCAAGTGTGAATAGCGTTAGCCATCCCTGGACACGTGTTTCGAGGTAGTTGCCTCTCGTCAGCAGGGAGTAGGAAAGAGTGTAGGGTTGCAATGTAAGCTGCTAAAATCATTATCAGGTCTAGTACCTCTCGTAGCAATGCAGGTGCGTAACCTGAGTCCGTCGACTCCCCGGCTCAGAGAGCCACTAAATAGTTACAACAAAATGGTCGCACACTGCTGACCTACCTGCGCGTTACCCCAAAGAACTGTGGTCCCTGTAGTTAGCGTCGGCGGATACACCTATGCTCGTGTCGTGAGTGCAAGTGTAAATAGCGTTAGCCATCCCTGGACACGTGTTTCGAGGTAGTTGCCTCTCGTCAGCAGGGAGTAGGAAAGAGTGTAGGGTTGCAATGTAAGCTGCTAAAATCATTATCAGGTCTAGTACCTCTCGTAGCAATGCAGGTGCGTAACCTGAGTCCGTCGACTCCCCGGCTCAGAGAGCCACTAAATAGTTACAGGGGTAACACGCTAGTGGGTGGAGCAGTGTGCGACCATTTTGTTTAGTCACCAAAGGGTTTAAGATCAATAGACCAGACCCAGGTTACGTTCAGACACATCACTTGGGGTTGGTAACAACATACAGCATTGGGAAGTTGTCACACATTGTCTCAAATGAAACAAAACTTGACTCTTTGCTCTTATGACATGGCATCACAGGACTTTTTGCGAAGTCCTCAAAGACCACGTCAAAATGGATTTCTGTATACAATATACAATGGCAGGGTGGAGCAAGATGGCGGCTGCTTGAATGCTGCGCGAGCCGCCCGCTCCCATTCCCCTTTATTATTTATAGTTCTGTTGACATTAACACAATGCAGACAGTGCTGCTTTATGCTACCAAGAAGATGCTGATACACCTTGAAGGAAATATCTTCTTGGAGCTTATTGAAGCCAGAAAGCTTACCCTAAGTTTTCTCTGTACCATAGCAGAGGTGCTTGGCGGGCTTAGTCCCCGTTTTTTGTCAATACAGTTGGTCGCATTGCCCCCAAAAATGAATAAGGCTGCTAATGATTGCGGCAATCCATGTGAAGACCGAGTACCTATGGGGTGCGGGGAGCCTCCCTTTAGCCAGAAAGCGCTGGTCATGCAAAAGTTTGGCAACGCGGCAGCTCCCACCGCAAACAAACTAAACTGAACGGGATGCGGCTTTGTGCTGAACCGCCGAGAGGGAAGCTGGCAATAATCCTGGAGTCCTTTGCCAGCTGTGCTGGGGCAGACAGCAAGAAAGCTGGTCCTGTATAGGTTTAGGCCAGGACCCAACAGGCCACAGGTATGGCAACAAATTCCTTCTGGGAGGCAAACACTGTGAGTACCACTGTAACCTATTTGCTATCTCCAGTCATTTCAGCAGTCGACAAAGACAGCCTAAAGCTCCCTCTAGACAAAATACGGGCTGGGCCTGCAGATTTTGTCTCTTCACTAATCCAATCTTTGCCAACCATATGCTTGGTGGACTAGGAGTGCCAACTCCTGCGGCTAGTGATGTCCAATCTGATGCAGACTCGATATCATGCACCTTTGGGGATAGTCTTGATAGCTCTTTGGTCAAGCTGGTCACTCAAATAAAATGAGCAGCTTCCCAAAAAACAAAGAAATCTAGTAGAAAATCGAGGTCTCGCGAGCTCGACTTTGAGTCTGATTGGAGTATGGCTAAACAGTTGAAATTGGGCTATTTCGACTCAAATCTAGTGCTAGAGGAGAGTGGTTCAGCAGCTGGAGGAACACCATAGGAAGTGCCAATCTTGAATCTGGAGTCTGAATCTCCCCCTCAAGGGGACTAATTTATTCTACATTGAAACAAATGCAAAATGAAGCCCGCATGGAGAATAAGAGAGGACATCTGGCTACTAAATAGCTCTAAGGGCATGCACAAGGTTACTAGGATTTGTATCGAAATATCAGAGCACACGACAGCTGTGGAAGAACAGACAGTAGTGCTAAAGGTAGGGGCTGAGGCTATGGGAAGTCAGATATCCTCTCTGGAAGCTCGGATGACAGACATGCTGTGAAAGCTCAAAGATTTTGAGAATCACCAGCATGGGAACAATCTTAGATATCTTGGTATCGCTGAGAATTCTGAGGGGGGACATATATGGGCTTTTATGTTGAAGTATTGAAGGCTGCCTACCCCGAGCTGGCATACTGGGATTCGTAGGCAGAGATGCAGAGAGTACATCGGTTCCCTCTTATGGTAAGAAAAAGGGGGCAACCAGACTCAAATAACAAGCCTAGAGCCATACTAATTTTTTAGGAGAATTTTCTCCGGCACCAGACAATTTGTTGAGAAGGCCAAATGTACATTTGAGGGCCATACCTTTTTTACCAGTCCAGATTTTTTCAACATGACCGTGGAAAAATGGTGGTGACTGTGATACATTATTGGGCCCTTCCAAAGACTTGGCTGTGAAGATTACATTTTGAGCCCTGCCCGTCTAAAGGTCATCTTTAAGGGGCATCCCAGGGAACTTTTATCAGAAATCCAAGCCAAAGAAATTTTTAAGGAGATTTTGACCGGGGTAAGTAGTGTGTGATCTTGGGTTGATAATTGATTCGGCCGGGACCAAACTTTCCCTCATGGCAATGGGCACAGGAATGATGGCAATTGGAAACTGCCCGGGTAGGGGGGGCTAATCAACTTCACAGGGAGGGCTGAGATGTTTCTATTGCAAATAAGCATAGTCTTAAAATGTTTTTTTTCTTTTTGGGGATTTTCTTGATCACCAGAGTGTTTGCAGTTGGTATGGCAGGGCTGAGGGGGTGGCTCGGGTGGGCAGCGAGTATGCAAGAGGCATCACAAGGGTATTTATGATCCCATTGCTCACAATATGGGTGATGTTGGGGTGGGCCAGTTGGTGCTTGGGTTAGTTGAGGGGGGGTGAAGGGGTGGGTGGTCCGGTGTGGGGATATTCCAAGCAGGCTTTGTTGGAGAGTGGGTATGGATAGGATGGTTGATAAGTGCCAGTAGATTACTACCAGTCATAGATGAGTAAGCTAAGGATAGCATCAATAAACATCTATGGGTTAAATAACCCTTAGAAGAACGAAGGGTAAATGTAGATATACAATTCTTGAAAGCAGACATTGTCTGTCTTCAAGAGACGCGTGTAGAGGCATAAAGGCAGGAAAAAGCAGAGTTGACAGGGTACCAATTAGTGTCCTAAACTACACAAGGGTCGCATTGACGGCGGTGGCCATTATGGCGTGCAAAGGGGGAGCTAGGTTCCCACATACCAGGGCAGGTAAAACTGGCTGATAGGCTAGTGCAATGCTATGTAGACAACATGTTTGCATAATGCTTGGATTATTGTGCCGTGGCTCACGATCCGACCATATTTGACTTGCTTAATAATGAACTTGCTGGCTAGTGAGGAACTTCGATTTTCAATCACGATCGGATCTACCCGCCATTTTGTGGCCCGCCGCCATTTTGTGTTGCCATCACTCAGGCAGCACGGCGAACAAAGTCTATTCTGCTTTTTCTGTAGCCCGGTGTCGAAATACGCCCTCGGCCTCTATTTGTAACGCTGGTGTTAGAACTAGCCGAGTAAACTAATCCCTGTCTGGCTTTTCTAATCCGCGTCTCTACTATCTGTTGGCTCACACTATTCTTTCCTTATCGACTGGCCTTCACTGTCTCCTGCTAGCATTCTCTCATTTCACAACTGTCCTCCAACACACACAAAAGTATCTCGCCACCTGCAAGTTAGGTATGAATCTGTTAATGTATTAGCTTGAGGGTGGGGTGACAAACACAGTTGGAGGAGAGGTCTCTTCGAGTCATCTGATATTTCTGTTTTCAAACCTTTCCTATTGGTTTCGCCTTGTTTTCCAACTTTCCTTATTGGCTCTTTCTTGTATGCTCTGGGAGTGTATTTCGTCAATGATTATGTCATTGTATAGTATTTAACATGATGTGCCACAGAGTGAAGTGGCAGTCTCCTGAGAACCTACTTTGTGTACTTCTAGGATAACTGTACTAGCTGCAGCTAAATAAATCCAATCTTCTAACGCCGACAGAGTGTCCCGTGTCTCTGTGTAGCGAAGCAGGAGAACTCCGGAGACTTTGGGCGTACCCTGCGCCGCCAGGCCCAAAAGGTTCTGGTTCTTCAACTGGCGCCCAACGTTGGGCGGCTTCAGTGGTACCGGTTCTGCTCGAAGGTCGAGAGGAACCCCGCAAGAAAATTCCGGAGGGTTCGCAAGCCACACTAAGCGACCCCTGTATGTCGAAAGTGGTTCGAACGTCTTTTGCAGCGCGGTTACTCCTTCCTGACGGCTACTGACGACCGCTGCCCTGACTGCCGCCCTGCTTTGGCCCTTCCTTTGATGATGTATGGTAAGGCGAGACGATAGACGGGCCTCTGTTGGTGGAAGAAGACGTCCTTAGTTAAGTATTTTCGTGGGTCGCACCCACAATTTTTGTTCTTTGATTGATTTCCTTGGGTTCTTAGATTTAACTTTTGCAAAAATTAAAGCCGAGGGTAAGTGCATTTGTGCTGCGTAAACTGAGTTTTACTCCCTTGAAGTTTGTGAACAGACAAGAGACATCTCGAGATGCCTGGTCAGACTAAGTTTGGAAGAATTTGTTGTCTTGGTTGTAATAGGGATTCCCGACTTGAGGACTCTTGTCCGATTCCTTCGGTTGGAACTCCCACATATGAGCTCTATTCAAAACATGGTATCGGCCCCATTGCCTTTAACGAGACATGGACCCGATACACGAAGAAAGATGGTATTCTGAAATGGCCAGAAAACGGTAGCTTTGATCCTAATGTGCTAGATAATTTGGAAGCAGTTTTGTTCAAAAGAAAAGCCCGGCCGGCAATGTTTGACTCTTTCCGCCTTTGGCGTAAGGAAGCCAAACAGAAAGAAATTAAAAAAGCAAAACGAGATAGGAAAGCACAGGGTATGACAATTATACAGGCTGCCCAACAGTTCAAAAATAATGAGATTGATAATGCGACTGAAATTTCAGAAAGACAACATCGTATGGCGATAGATAAATGCTATCCGGTGTTGCCTGTTTCTCCTTCTGATAATAAGAAAGATATAGAAGAAGATCCCCTAACGTCCCATTTATTAATGTTGCCTCCGCCCTATGCGCAAAGTGCCAATGTACCTCAGCCGTTACAGCCTGTTCAGCCGCCAGTGGCACTTCCGCCTGTTCCGGCTCTTCCGCATTTGCCTCCTCCAGTATTACCGCCCTTGCCGGTTTTACCGATAGTCTCAACTTCTTTACCCTCATCTCCTGATCTTAGATCTCCTTTGCCTTCTGCTCCTCCTGCAGTTATCCATTCTTCTCCTGTCAGTTCCCCTAATACTCTGTCTCCAATTCTTATGTCTAATTCTCCGTCTGTGCGTAAGCGTCTCACAGACTCTGTCACTAGTATTCTATCTCCTTTCTTTGGAGCTTTAAATGTGTCTCTGGCTTTTGTTCGAAGACAATCTTGTAGTCATTTCCCAGATTTTGAGGAACGAGAAAAGTTAGACTCTCTGGCACGAAAATGGATCAAGAAGGGTCCGCAATACAGTGTGCTTGATATTATGCCTATCTTTTTGCAATCGAATGCGCCTACGCAAAGAAACGCTTTCAATGTAATGTGCGACATTCTCATTAAAGAATGGGAAGATGTGAGTTTGAGTCCGGTCTCACAAGATCTGTTAAATATTCAGACTGATTTTGAAAAAGGACTTATTGTGGGTTCTAAGGTTGAGGAAGCTGTAAGGACGCTTATCTCTTATAGATTCTTATTGTTTTCTAAGATTTTCCTTGATTCCGATCCGTCGGTTAAACTGACGTCAAAAAATTATCCTATGAGAGAGGTTCCTCCAGTATGGAAGGAAGAGGTTCCAGCAGCAGGTGCTAATCCTCTTATCCCTGCTCATTTCCAACGTATATGGGTACATGTCCCTTGGAAGAGATCTGAAGTTTTGGCCCTTAAGCAGACTCTACCAGATCCTCGTAAGAACCCTGCAGGTTACTACAAAGAGCTATCACAGACAGTTGATGCTTGTATTATGAACCTAGCATATATTGACATGCTAATGGGTAATGTGGTCCCACAGACAATATGGGCTAAAACTTGTAAAGAGGATCACGCGCAGGAACTAGGTGCTACTTGGGATGCTATAACTAATACAGATAGAGACCAAGTGGGTGGCGCAAAGCCTGACGCTTTGATCTCGGAACTCCCTGGTAGAATCATTACGTTAATGAAAACTGATGCCTGCACTGAGAGTTAATTGGGATAAACTAGCAGCATGCAAACAAAAGAAAGATGAAAGTGTCTCTGACTTCTTTACTCATTTCGAGGAGACATTTATCGACCACAGTGGTCAAGATATGGCTACAGAGGGTGGACAGCGATTATTTGTGGACAAATTTGTATTTAATTTGCTTCCCGAGCTGTCACACAAATTAAAAGATTCAGAAAGTTCATGGGCTGTTTCTTCTTCTGCTCAGATATTGGCTACTAAGCAATATTATGAGAATAGGGACAAAGAAGAAAAAGAAAAGCAAGAGAAAAAGAAGATAGATTTAAAAACAAAGGTTCTCTTGCAACAAGCCTATCCGCCAAGTTATGCTCAGCCTCAAATTCAGCAGCCCCCGCAGTTTCAGAGGTTGTATCGAAAACCTGAGCCATACAATCCGCGACCTTTGTTAGGTCCTAATCAATGTGCCTATTGTAGAGAGGAAGGTAATTTTAAGAATAATTGTCCGGTTTTATTGCAGCGCAATAGAGCGTTATCTGCTCCACGAGGTTGTGCTGACCCCCAGTCAGCAAACAGAGGTAGAGGTCGGGGTGTGTTGACTCAAGAACAGCGTGCCCTTCCTTCTCCCAATTCTGTGAACCACTTTGATCAGCAAACTATGAGATCTACACAGTATTACAATGAAGACCATTATATTGAGGGTGAGAATGAGAGTCTTCATGCTAACTAGGACAGCCATGGACAAAGTAAGGGAGTTGTGCCAATCCCAGTAGATCAACATGGACCTTATGTTAACGTCACTACAAAGGGTGTTTCAGAGCCATTTCTTCTGGATACTGGAGCAATGAGAAGTTCTATCATTCATTCTAAACTCCCTGGGACACCTTTGTCTGGCTTAACGAATGTTTCTGTAGGATTTTCTGGCGCCCCTGTTCGCAATCCAGTTTCTTGCCCTTTGCCTATTTCAGTTGGTCCTTATGATTCGGAAGCTCCACTTTTGTTGACGAATGGTTGCGGTGAGAATCTGTTGGGTCTAGACCTATTGAAAAGAATGCATGCTACCATATATTGTTCTCCTTCTGGCGTACATCTTACTCTAGGACAGAAATTGGTCTCCCCAATGTATTTGTCCAAAGATCAGTTTCCACCTGAATTACTTTCTCTTCCAACAGCACTTTGGGCCACGGGTCCGAACGATGTGGGTTGTCTTGAGATTCCGCCTTATGTTGTCACTCTCAAGCCCAATGTTGAATTACCGCACATCCCACAATATAGAATTTCTACAGAAGGTGAGAAAGCGCTTTTGGGAATCATTCATGACTTAATTCGGAAGGGTGTGGTTGAAGAAACAAGAGGTAATACATGCAACAGTCCTATTCTTCCAGTTCTTAAACGCACTGATCCTTCTCAGCCTCCTGTGTACCGTTTTGTAATTGATCTGCGAGAAGTAAACAAAATTGTGATTCCGCAATTTCCTGTTGTTCCAGATATCACTGCTTTGTTGACAATGATACCTTCCACAGCGACTTGGTTTTCTGTTATTGATCTAAAGAATGCCTTCTTTAGTATTCCCATTGCAGAAGAGAGTAGGGACATTTTTGGTTTCTCTCTTGGAGGCCGAAGCTTCCGGTTTAAGCGCGCACCTCAGGGTTATTGTGAAAGTCCCTCTATTTACAGCCAAGCTTTAAAAAGTCATCTTGATACTTTTCACTTGCCGTCTGGTGCTGCTCTTATTCAATATATGGATGACTTATTAGTCGCCGCTGATTCAGAGGATATCTGCAAAGATGTCACTGTTGCATTGTTACGCCACTTGTTTAAACTGATACAACAAACAAATGATGGACGGAATGCTGACAATGCATACATTCTCCCCCAGTCAAGAGATCTGGGTTAAATCCATCGTTCTTTTGCCCACTACGCCACGCCAGTTCAGACATGGCCATATGCAAATCAGTCTTGACCCTGTGCCTCATGGGAACAGTCCAGCCCGAACTGCCAAGCCATGTCTTCCCTGGACCGGAATCAAGCATCCTAGGACCGGTTTCTGGCTATCAGCCGTCATCAGCCAGGATAGCTTAACTCCAGTGGCGTAGTGAGCACAGGTCCCACGTCTGGGAATACCCATCCCACTTAGGGCGAAAAGCGTTACAACAAACAAATGTTGGACGGAATGCTGACAATGCATACATTCTCCCCCAGTCAAGAGATCTGGGTTAAATCCATCGTTCTTTTGCCCACTACGCCACGCCAGTTCAGACATGGCCATATGCAAATCAGTCTTGACCCTGTGCCTCATGGGAACAGTCCAGCCCGAACTGCCAAGCCATGTCTTCTCTGGACCGGAATCAAGCACCCTAGGACCGGTTTCTGGCTATCAGCCGTCATCAGCCAGGATAGCTTGACTCCAGTGGCGTAGTGAGCACGGGTCCCACGTCTGGGAATACCCATCCCACTTAGGGCGAAAAGCGTTACAACAAACAAATGATGGACGGAATGCTGACAATGCATACATTCTCCCCCAGTCAAGAGATCTGGGTTAAATCCATAGTTCTTTTACCCACTACGCCACGCCAGTTCAGACATGCCCATATGCAAATCAGTCTTGACCCTGTGCCTCATGGGAACAGTCCAGCCCGAACTGCCAAGCCATGTCTTCCCTGGACCGGAATCAAGTATCCTAGGACCGGTTTCTGGCTATCAGCCGTCATCAGCCAGGATAGCTTGACTCCAGTGGCGTAGTGAGCACGGGTCCCACGTCTGGGAATACCCATCCCACTTAGGGCGAAAAGCGTTACAACAAACAAATGATGGACGGAATGCTGACAATGCGTACATTCTCCCCCAGTCAAGAGATCTGGGTTAAATCCATCGTTCTTTTGCCCACTACGCCACGCCAGTTCAGACATGGCCATATGCAAATCAGTCTTGACCCTGTGCCTCATGGGAACAGTCCAGCCCGAACTGCCAAGCCATGTCTTCCCTGGACCGGTAGTGGGCAAAAGAACGATGGATTTAACCCAGATCTCTTGACTGGGGGAGAATGTCTGCATTGTCAGCATTCCGTCCATCATTTGTTTGTTGTAACGCTTTTCGCCCTAAGTGGGATGGGTATTCCCAGACGTGGGACCCATGCTCACTACGCCACTGGAGTCAATCTATCCTGGCTGATGACGGCTGATAGCCAGAAACCGGTCCTAGGATGCTTGATTCCGGTCCAGGGAAGACATGGCTTGGCAGTTCGGGCTGTACTGTTCCCATGAGGCACAGGGTCAAGACTGATTGGCATATGGCCATGTCTGAACTGGGGTGGCGTAGTGGGCAAAAGAACGATGGATTTAACCCAGATCTCTTGACTGGGGGAGAATGTCTGCATTGTCAGCATTCCGTCCATCATTTGTTTGTTGTAACGCTTTTCGCCCTAAGTGGGATGGGTATTCCCAGACGTGGGACCCGTGCTCACTACGCCACTGGAGTCAAGCTATCCTGGCTGATGACGGCTGATAGCCAGAAACCGGTCCTAGGATGCTTGATTCCGGTCCAGGGAAGACATGGCTTGGCAGTTCGGGCTGGACTGTTCCCATGAGGCACAGGGTCAAGACTGATTTGCATATGGCCATGTCTGAACTGGGGTGGCGTAGTGGGCAAAAGAACGATGGATTTAACCCAGATCTCTTGACTGGGGGAGAATGTCTGCATTGTCAGCATTCCGTCCATCATTTGTTTGTTGTAACGCTTTTCGCCCTAAGTGGGATGGGTATTCCCAGACGTGGGACCCGTGCTCACTACGCCACTGGAGTCAAGCTATCCTGGCTGATGACGGCTGATAGCCAGAAACCGGTCCTAGGATGCTTGATTCCGGTCCAGGGAAGACATGGCTTGGCAGTTCGGGCTGGACTGTTCCCATGAGGCACAGGGTCAAGACTGATTTGCATATGGCCATGTCTGAACTGGGGTGGCGTAGTGGGCAAAAGAACAATGGATTTAACCCAGATCTCTTGACTGGGGGAGAATGTCTGCATTGTCAGCATTCCGTCCATCATTTGTTTGTTTTAACGCTTTTCGCCCTAAGTGGGATGGGTATTCCCAGACGTGGGACCCGTGCTCACTACGCCACTGGAGTCAAGCTATCCTGGCTGATGACGGCTGATAGCCAGAAACCGGTCCTAGGATGCTTGATTCCGGTCCAGGGAAGACATGGCTTGGCAGTTCGGGCTGGACTGTTCCCATGAGGCACAGGGTCAAGACTGATTTGCATATGGCCATGTCTGAACTGGGGTGGCGTAGTGGGCAAAAGAACAATGGATTTAACCCAGATCTCTTGACTGGGGGAGAATGTCTGCATTGTCAGCATTCCGTCCATCATTTGTTTGTTGTAACGCTTTTCGCCCTAAGTGGGATGGGTATTCCCAGACGTGGGACCCGTGCTCACTACGCCACTGGAGTCAAGCTATCCTGGCTGATGACGGCTGATAGCCAGAAACCGGTCCTAGGATGCTTGATTCCGGTCCAGGGAAGACATGGCTTGGCAGTTCGGGCTGGACTGTTCCCATGAGGCACAGGGTCAAGACTGATTTGCATATGGCCATGTCTGAACTGGGGTGGCGTAGTGGGCAAAAGAATGATGGATTTAACCCAGATCTCTTGACTGGGGGAGAATGTCTGCATTGTCAGCATTCCATCCATCATTTGTTTGTTGTAACGCTTTTCACCCTAAGTGGGATGGGTATTCCCAAACGTGGGACCCGTGCTCACTACGCCACTGGAGTCAAGCTATCCTGGCTGATGACGGCTGATAGCCAGAAACCGGTCCTAGGATGCTTGATTCCGGTCCAGGGAAGACATTACTTGGCAGTTCGGGCTGGACTGTTCCCATGAGGCACAGGGTCAAGACTGATTTGCATATGGCCATGTCTGAACTGGGGTGGCGTAGTAGGCAAAAGAACGATGGATTTAACCCAGATCTCTTGACTGGGGGAGAATGTCTGCATTGTCAGCATTCCGTCCATCATTTGTTTGTTGTAACGCTTTTCGCCCTAAGTGGGATGGGTATTCCCAGACGTGGGACCCGTGCTCACTACGCCACTGGAGTCAAGCTATCCTGGCTGATGATGGCTGATAGCCAGAAACCGGTCCTAGGATGCTTGATTCCGGTCCAGGGAAGACATGGCTTGGCAGTTCGGGCTGGACTGTTCCCATGAGGCACAGGGTCAAGACTGATTTGCATATGGCCATGTCTGAACTGGGGTGGCATAGTGGGCAAAAGAATGATGGATTTAACCCAGATCTCTTGACTGGGGGAGAATGTCTGCATTGTCAGCATTCCGTCCATCATTTGTTTGTTGTAACGCTTTTCACCCTAAGTGGGATGGGTATTCCCAGACGAGGGACCCGTGCTCACTACGCCACTGGAGTCAAGCTATCCTGGCTGATGACGGCTGATAGCCAGAAACCGGTCCTAGGATGCTTGATTCCGGTCCAGGGAAGACATGGCTTGGCAGTTCGGGCTGGACTGTTCCCATGAGGCACAGGGTCAAGACTGAATTGCATATGGCCATGTCTGAACTGGGGTGGCGTAGTGGGCAAAAGAACGATGGATTTAACCGAGATCTCTTGACTGGGGGAGAATGTCTTCATTGTCAGCATTCCGTCCATCATTTGTTTGTTGTAACGCTTTTCGCCCTAAGTGGGATGGGTATTCCCAGACGTGGGACCCGTGCTCACTACGCCACTGGAGTCATGCTATCCTGGCTGATGACGGCTGATAGCCAGAAACCGGTCCTAGGGTGCTTGATTCCGGTCCAGGGAAGACATGCCTTGGCAGTTCGGGCTGGACTGTTCCCATGAGGCACAGGGTCAAGACTGATTTGCATATGGCCATGTCTGAACTGGGGTGGCGTAGTGGGCAAAAGAACGATGGATTTAACCCAGATCTCTTGACTGGGGGAGAATGTCTGCATTGTCAGCATTCCGTCCATCATTTGTTTGTTGTAACGCTTTTCGCCCTAAGTGGGATGGGTATTCCCAGACGTGGGACCCGTGCTCACTACGCCCAGGGCACAAGTCCTAAAAAAAGAAGTGGGGGGACGCTGTCACCGGAAGTGACGTCACAACAGGAATCTCATGAAAAGAAGTGGGGGGACGCTGTCACCGGAAGTGACGTCACAACAGGAATCTCATGAGTATTCATATGCCTTTAGATGATGGGGCATTTCACAGCACTGCTACCCCTGGTCTGTTCCTCGATGTCCTTTGCAACCCCCCCTCCCCCCCCACTCCCCCGAGGGGGTGCCCCAGTTGCACAACGAAGTGCTCAAAAGTGCACAAGATACAGAAGGACACACATTGCAAGCGTTAACCGCCAACGCCTGCTCGCTCCGCCTCCCAATCACTCCAGCCTGCACACACCACGGGTGCCTCTTAAAGTCTCCAATTACAAATATTAGCATATCTTTGGTAATTTACGGGAAACTTCCCTCCCACCCGGGCTCTCTGCTCACACAATGCTGTCCAGCTTTTGGGCAGGGGGGACGGCGTCCACCCGGAAAAACCTGGTAAAATAAGTGGGGGGACGCCGTCCACCCGCGTGGTACCCCGACTCGAGCCCTGACTACGCCACTGGAGTCAAGCTATCCTGGCTGATGACGGCTGATAGCCAGAAATCGGTCCTAGGATGCTTGATTCCGGTCCAGGGAAGACATGGCTTGGCAGTTCGGGCTGGACTGTTCCCATGAGGCACAGGGTCAAGACTGATTTGCATATGGCCATGTCTGAACTGGGGTGGCGTAGTGGGCAAAAGAACGATGGATTTAACCCAGATCTCTTGACTGGGGGAGAATGTACGCATTGTCAGCATTCCGTCCATCATTTGTTTGTTGTAACGCTTTTCGCCCTAAGTGGGATGGGTATTCCCAGACGTGGGACCCGTGCTCACTACACCACTGGAGTCAAGCTATCCTGGCTGATGACGGCTGATAGCCAGAAACCGGTCCTAGGATGCTTGATTCCGGTCCAGGGAAGACATGGCTTGGCAGTTCGGGCTGGACTGTTCCCATGAGGCACAGGGTCAAGACTGATTTGCATATGGCCATGTCTGAACTGGGGTGGCGTAGTGGGCAAAAGAATGATGGATTTAACCCAGATCTCTTGACTGGGGGAGAATGTCTGCATTGTCAGCATTCCGTCCATCATTTGTTTGTTGTAACACTTGTTTAAACTGAATCACAAGGTTTCACCTTCCAAACTACAATATGTTTGTCGAGAGGTTCCTTACTTGGGTCATCTCCTATCAAAGGAGGGACGACAATTGACACCAGAACGAATTCAGGCGATTTCGCGAATGTCTGTACCATCCACACAAAGGGAAGTACGTGCCTTTCTGGGTATTACTTCCTATTGTAGACAGTGGATCCCTAACTTCTCTCTAATTGCCAAACCTTTGTTGGCACTCATTTTATAAGATATGCCTCAGCTCCTTCCATGGACTGATGAGTGCCAAAAGAGTTTCACTGACTTACGTACCGCTCTGTGTTCTGCTCCTGTACTAGGCACTCCAGATTACGCTAAGCCTTTTACGCTTTATGTGCATGAGAGAGAAGGTTGTGCATTGTCAGTTTTAGCGCAACAATTTGGAGACAAACAGCGGCCATGTGCTTATTTTTCGGCTACGTTAGATCCCGTAGCTAAAGCATTGCCCAGTTGTCTCAAAGCGACAGAAGCAGCAGCAATTTCTATCCGACAGTCTGCTGGAATAGTGTTGGATAACACTCTCATTGTCATGGTGCCACATGCAGTGGATACTTTGCTAAACAGAACGAAAACACAGCATCTAACGAGCGCTCGTCTAAATGGATACGAGCTGACGCTGTTGGCTAGTCACATACACATTAAACGATGTAATACCCTAAACACAGCTACTTTATTGCCCCTTCCAAATGAGGAGAATGTTGAGGACCAGCATGATCGTTTCTTCCATGCTGAGGAAGAATTGACCTGAGAGACACACCGCTAGAGAATCCGGATGGAACTCTATGGGTAGATGGTTCTTGCTTTAAAATTCCTAATGGAGATACAGTTTCAGCCTATGCTGTGACTACTTTACATACGATTGTGGAAACTGCACGCATTAGACACAATTCAGCGCAAGCAGCAGAATTGATAGCATTGACGAGAGCTTGTGTACTATCGAAAGGGAAAAGAGTGGACGTATACACTGACAGCCAATACGCTTTTGGTGTAGCGTTCAATTTTGGGCGTCTCTGGAAGGAGAGGGGTTTTCTCACTTCACATGGCACCAAAATACAACATGGTCAGTTGGTGACTGATCTCCTCGAATCACTTGCCTTACCCACCCAAATAGCGATAGTGAAATGTAGTGCACACAAAAAGATTACAGATGATGTTGGTCGAGGAAATGCGTTTGCAGACGAAATAGCAAAGAAGACAGCGAGAGATTCAATGAGTCGAATGCATGTGGCAGGACCTGCGAATTGGGTCAGAGAGAGAGGAATGTGTGAGAATACAGTGGAAAGTGTAAAAGCGATTCAGAAAGAGGCATCAGAGAGGGAGATGAGCAAGTGGAAAGAAAGTACGGGAATGTTAGATGAGATGGGTTGTTGGGTGGAATTATCTGAACATCAACGTTGGCTGTTACCAGATGCCTATGTTCTCCCAGTGGTTACTATGGCACATGGTCCAGCCCACTTAAGTGCAAAAGGCATTTGTAAACTTCTGGCTCCAGTGTGGCAGAATGAAAGTATCCAAAAATGTGCAGACAATGTAGTGAAGCACTGTATTGTTTGTTTAATGTACAACCCGGGAAAGGGAACCCCAACTCCAGCAGGTCACTTTGCTCCTCCGACATATCCATTTGAGGTGTTGCAAATCGATTACATTCATATGAAGCGATGCAACAACCTCAAATATGTTCTGGTGGTAGTATGCACCTTTTCGAGATTGATAGAAGCATACCCTATAAAAGATAACACAGCCCTATCCACAGCTAAAATCCTCCTAAAAGAATTCTTCCCCAGGTTTGGTTTGCCGCGCATTGTCTGGAGTGACAATGGGAGCGAATTTGTTGGCCAAGTCATGCAGAAAGTTTGTGCAGGTCTTGGTATCAAGCAAAAGTTCCATGCGGCAAATCACCCACAGTCAGCGGGTTTAGTAGAATGTTACAACGGAACCTTGAAATTAAAGTTAGCAAAGGTTCAAGCAAGTACAGGACTCAATTGGCCCAATGCTTTGCCGTTAGCTCTGCTGTCCACCAGAACTGCCGTACACTCTCGTTTGGGAGTTAGCCCATACGAGGTGGTGTTTGGCCGTCCGGCTAATGTATGGGGAATCCCTCGCCCTAAGAAATTCTCAGACTTGCCATATCCAATGTTGATTGACTATCTGCATGACCTTACGACTAAATTGCGTGTTCTTCATCAACAGGTTCAGAGTGCTCTGCCAGAGGCTTCCACAGACCCAGGTCACTCCATCCGACCAGGTGACTGGGTGTGCGTGAAGAATTTTCAGAGGTCCAGCAACTTGGAACCCAGATGGCGGGAGCCTCGAATGGTCCTCCTCACCACGAGAACAGCAGTTAAAGTCGAAGGAAAGAAAAATTGGATTCAGAGTGTGCATTGTAAGAAAGTGCCTTTGCCTTTGCCTTACGATCAATGGGTACGCAGAGGTGTTGGTGACTGTGAAGGCGAAAGAGTTCCACGATTTGTACCCTTCAGCGATGCACACCTGAGTGGGACACTGTCTGAGAAAGAGGACGACGACATTTTACAGGAAGCAATTCCATCGCATCATCGCTTGGATACGACTAAACCACGAACATTGTTCCAAGATCAGAATGTTCCGGGGAAAGAACGATATGATTTAAGACCTAGACCAAAGAACATTTAAGACTCTTTTCTCTCTTGTGTAGTTTTCTGTCCTGGTTGAAGGGTCACGGTAGGAGTCTAGGTTACGACCTGAGTAGTGGCAATAGGCCTGCAGGATCTTCAGTGTCATAGGACGGTAGTACATCGTGACTTGAGTGATTGAGGAAGATTGCCGTGAGCATCCATTAGTAAGATGGAAACTACACTAAGTAATAAAGAAAGAAGAGATGAAATGAAGAAAGCATCCTGTAAAATAATGTACAGTCGTTTTAGTATTACTTTATGTGTTATTATATCATTATGTATTGTGTTGGTGATTATTAGTTGGATAATTTATGCTTTGCAGCCAAGAGATGCCTCCCCTTCTTCCTCTTTGCCTTCTTCTACTATCTCTCCACACCTCTTTCATACTCTTCCTTCACATGAACTAGTCAGAAGAACCGAGTATTATAACAATTCCTTTATCCAGCTATTACACCAGCAACAATCAGTGGTTAATACAACTGATTGTTGGGTGTGTGGTCTTATGCCACATACCTCAGAGAAAGGAATGCCATATCAGGTTCTTCCTTTTTCTTATGAGGGTTCTGCTTGGGCTTACTTTGTCATTTTCTCAAATGCTTATCAAAGCAAATTCAGACGATCTGTTAGTTCACATATTAATTATCCGGATTTTAGTCATAGTTCTTTGATTAAAGGTATGGTAGTTATGGCTAAAATCATGGAGAATAGTAAAATCCCCATTGACGAAAGAAAAGCATACACTAATTGGAACGTCACCCAATATATGACTAGTCTCAGTAGTAAGGTTGGAAAAGGAAAGTCCTCGCCGATTTGGACTATACCACATCAGGGTAACTTCTGCTTACAGATAAATTATCGCCCTTCTGACATTACGCAAAGGAATAACTGCTCCTACACGTACATTTATTCCTCTCAGAACTCGCCTCCTCTAGTGCCGTCTCAAGGCACCTATTTCATCTGCTATAATAGAGCTTATACTTGGTTACCAACGGGTTTCTCTGGTACTTGTTATATAGCCTTTCTTCTTCCCCTACTTACACCGCTTCCGCAAATCATCACCGAACCCGACACGGCAGAGGGATTATTGATTCAAAGGACACAGCAGGACAAGAGGGAGGAGATTTCCTTAAAGGTTTTCTTCCCTTCTGGGGTCCAATGGCTAACAGCAGAAATATAAGGCAATTGGTCCGTGTCGTAGAGACTACAATAGACATCACTGTAGGAGCCTTAAGTAACATCACAGCAGAACTACAGGCGGATCGTCTTATGACATTGCAAAATCGAATTGCCTTAGACTTTGTTCTTGCTGATCGTGGTGGAGTATGCAAATTGATCGGGTCAAGTTGCTGTATTTTCATACCTAATGACGCTCCGACAGTATACCAAGCTATCTCCAAGTTGCACATAATCTCTGAGTCTATTCATCAGGACGAAGGAGATTGGTCTTTAACGGAATGGTTTTGGGGACTACTGTCCAAATAGGGTTGGAAAGCATTGACTTTCCTTGGTATAATCCTGACCATTATATTTTCCTGTTGCCTTTGTATGCACTGTGATCCCGCTATCTGTGATCTTTGTGCTACTATGTGCATCCCAAAACCCAAACCACAAATAACAGAAAACATAAGAATGATGTTACAGCAACAGCTCGATGACCTCATGTCTATTGATGTGCACTCAGATTAACATGAGTCTATCTTGCCTGAGTTCTGGCAAAAGGAGGGTCTGAGGAACTTCAATTTTCGATCACGATCGAATCGACCCGCCATTTTGTGGCCCGCCGCCATTTTGTGTTGCCATCACTCAGGCAGCACGGCGAACAAAGTCTATTCTGCTTTTTCTGTAGCCCGGTGTCGAAATACGCCCTCGGCCTCTATTTGTAAACTGGTGTTAGGACTAGCCGAGTACACTAATCCCTGTCTGGCTTTTCTAATCCGCGTCTCAACTATCTATTGGCTCACACTATTCTTTCCTTATCGACTGGCCTTCGCTGTCTCCTGCTAGCATTCTCTCGTTTCATAACTGTCCTCCAACACACACAAACGTATCTCGCCACCAGCAAGTTAGTTATGAATCTGTTAATGTATTAGCTTGAGGGTGGGGTGACAAACACAGTTAGAGGAGAGGTCTCTTCGAGTCATCTGATATTTCTGTTTTCAAACCTTTCCTATTGGTTCCGCCTTGTTTTCCAACTTTCCTTATTGGCTCTTTCTTGCATGCTCTGGGAGTGTATTTCGTCAATGATTATGTCATTGTATAGTATTTAACATGATGCGCCACAGAGTGAAGTGGCAGTCTCCTGAGAACCTACTTTGTGTACTTCTAGGATAACTGTACTAGCTGCAGCTAAATAAATCCAATCTTCTAACGCCGACAGAGTGTCCCGTGTCTTTGTGTAGCGAAGCAGGAGAACTCCGGAGACTTTGGGCGTACCCTGCGCCGCCAGGCCCAAAAGGTTCTGGTTCTTCACTAGCCGCTCCCATTTTTAATTTATGGGGACTTTAATATTAACATCAATAGTACAGATGGCGGTCTTGAGATGGGGGAGGTAGAATACTGGGGCCTCAAACCTAGGGTGTTTAGATCTTTGAAGTATTTATATCAGACCCATGGGTTATCCGATGTTTGGATTAAAAAGGAGCCACTCGATCCAGGATATACATCTTTTTCTGCCCCACATTGGACACATGTTAGGTTAGATCATTTTATTATGTCTCATGAATCAGCTCTGACAAGCAGAATATATAAATATCCCATGGTCATGCCTGACCACAACCCTTTGGTGGCTGAGTTACAGATGTAGGTAGCCCCCCTCCTGCCCCCAGCTGGCCATTTGAAAGGGCCTTGCTGTATGATGAGAATGTATCATACATATGAATGTATCATACATATGAATTGCGGAGAATATAGGGAGTGCTCGGATAGAGGTTGTCTGGGACTCTTTTAATGCCTGGGTGCGGGGAGAGACTACTAGATACAGCTGGGCACGACAAAAAAAGTGGAAAAATTGTTGTAAGAATTGTATGAGAAATTAGTGGCTGCAGAAAAACATCTAATCACAGCAGTAACCAGTGCTGAAGATATTAAAAAGGCCCAGTTGAGGGTTGCGGTCGCCATATTGGTGATAAATATTATTTCAACAAAAAAGGCAGTGGATAAGTCTAGGGCCGGGAAGAATCGGACATATGAATTTACCCAAAGGGTGGGACACCTGCTTGCTGTGCTCACGAGCCAGAAGTTAACACCGGGCTAGATTAGGGAGTTTCAGGATCCTCAAGGCAGATCGATTTCTGACCCGGTTGAAATACGATCCTCTTTTCAAAAATCTTATCAGCAACTGTACACGGAGGAGACGGGTCAAGTGGGCCAATAAATTGATGAATACCTAGAGGTTATGCCATATGAGGGACTAAATACGGAAGAGGAAGGACTGCTGTAGGACCCTATTTCGAGAGAGGAGGTCTTTAAGGTTATTCAATCTGTAGCAGCGGTGATGGCGGCCAGGACAGACCTTATACCAGGAGAGTTTTATAAGGTGTTTGCCTTCTGTCTACAAATTTTTATGGTTGAGGCTTTTTCAAAAGCACCGTCAATGGGAGAGTCTCCAGAGTCTTGTGGTTTGGCCAATATAATAGTCTTCCTTAAGAAAGGGAAGCCTGACCAAGAGTTAGGATTGTATGGGCCAATCACTTTGGTTAATAGTGATGCTGAAATTTAAGTTACAGTTTTGGCTGGGGTGATCAAGAAATTGGTCTCTCTGGTTCAGCATGGATTTATTCCCGGGTGCAGTACTATCGATCATATTCATCGGGAAATTACATTATTTGATGTTACAAAGGTATCCGGAGACTCTATGGGCCCGATTCACAGAACTAACTTAAGACAAAATCCTAAACTTACTACCATTTTCGTATTCACAGAAGGCACTTTCTCATTTTGGTATTCACAGAAGACACTTACTCACTTCGGTATTCACAGAAGTTAGGAGTCCTAACTTTAGGACTCCTAAATGCCTTCTGTGAATACCGAAAGTCTTAAAATTAGGATTTTTCTCAGTTTAGGAGTCCTAAACAGACCATCTTAATTAAAAGACACACAAAACAACGTTACCACAGCATAATGATTAAACAGTGTTAATCCCCACTAATACTCTTATGTGTATGTAATTATCTAGCCTTCTGCAACACATTAAAGCATTAGTACATGTTATTTTTAAAAGCGTTTGTGCTTAAAACAAATAGCACTTTGCGACATTCATTTAATTAAAACCGCACATTATTATTAAGCAACATATATGCATTCCCACGTGTAGTTTCTCTCATTAGTAATGTTGGTTAGTCTGACTTTAACAAGACAAACTATTAATTAACGATTTTAAATTAGTAATTTTAATCAAAACATCTAGACAAAACTGGAGCTTAAAACTCGATAAATTTTCAACAGAAAACTCTGCTCCAGCAATCCCCCCTTTGGTGATATCTCATCACCACAAAAACCAACCCAAAAAAAAAATGTAATCCCAATTTTAGGAGAAATTGAAAATGTCTTTTTAACACAACATTAAACACCAGACTCCAAGTACACACTCTCCCTCAATTCTTCTAATTATATTTCTTGTGGGTCTCTCCTTGACCTCTTTTGTTTCTTTTCAGCATCTCTTCTAATTATTCTCTTTTTCCCTCCCCTGTTTTTACAACACAAACACCCCAATCTTAGTATCAATAAAGCAACAATTACACATGTCAATGGAAATAATATTTTACCAATAATGGTACTACCTATCTTAGCAATAAAACTCTTAACAGCAACTATCTTATCAGCTATTTTAGTCCAGATACTTTCAGCTTCCAGTGGTACTAATTCTTCATGCAAATCAGTAATATTTTTGATATAGACCTTTAGGTCTTTGCTTTCGTCAGGAATGTAAGTGCAACAATGTTGAACTTTCAGCATTCCGCAGACTCCACCCTCCTTGGCCAATAGAATATCAAGGGCAAGTCGATTTTGCATAGACATGGCACGTACGGCAATCATCTCCGTATTTACCAAAAGAAACCCTCCAGCGGTACTTGTCGATAAGCGATCCACCACTGTTGACAGTTTCCGAATCCCATATGCATTCAATGAAATTCCCACTGCTGGAATTAAAGCTCCAAATATATCACCAACTATTTCTGACCAAGTTTCTCTCTTAAAACGTGTTAGTAAATTAATATGTTCTACATCTTCTATTCTATCTATATGAAAAATCTTTGGAAAGACAAGGCCCACATAACACGTGCCATACCAATGGTCAGGCAACTTGTAATAAGCCTTGTTTCCACAAACATAATACACTCCTGGGAAAACTGGATCTTCTCCACCTTTAAAACCCAATCCTGTTGCAATGAAGTATGTATCATGACACTCACTAGTCCCAACAAAATATGTATCATATTGGGATCTTTTCCTGGTAATGCATAATTTACCCTTCTGTGGTGCATCTAAAGCTAAAGTTGGACTAGCCCCATTCCTCAATTCCTTTCCCATCTCAATGTCCCAAATTGTCTCACTCACTTTATATTTCCCTACCTTTTCATACATGCTCATTCTCCTTTCCTCTACCATGTTTAGGAAAGCCTTCTCCTCTTCTTTCAAACTGCAAGTTAAATTGTTCTTAAAAATGTAATCTAATGTTAATTCTTCTTTCTCAATAAAAATCTCACCAAAAATGTTAGCTTCTTTAGCTGGATTCAGCTTTTTGTTCATAGGCAATTGCCCAAAAATGTTATCTTTGTTAGACATCTCATAATCTATTTTCCCTAACAAATAAAAAACACTACTTAGCACACTACATGAAATTCCATACGTAGCTGGTAAATGGTGATAAGTAACACCCTCTGAAACGGATGCAGGTAATTGCATACAAACGTAGCAATCCCTAACTTCCATTGTCTTTACGTATTCGTACAACAACTTTGAAAAAACATTGCTAGAAAAATCATTAATTGACCTATCTTTATGTATGTAAATGTTACTAATTCTAGTTGGAACTACTTTCTGTGAACTCTTCTCTATATTGGTCACATTCTCAGTATGTATTCCAAAAGTGTCTACTGTAACTCCAAAAGTAACTAGTAAAGCTAGTACACCCCATAATTGCATTAATAATCCAGTACAGCAGGAGCACATTCTACACCATCTTTTCAAGAAGGCACATCTACTTTGATTATTCTCTGTGTTAGCCATTTTACTACTTTGGCAGTGTCTTTTGACTTAGCCTCTTCTACTGCACTACTGAAACACTAGAACACTAGATTATTTCAAACAGCTAATTTCAGATTTTCTCTTTTCACTTTTCTCCAAGTGACTCCCTTAGTTCACTCAATTTGGATTTTCATCACTTTTCACTTCTTCTTCAGCAACATCGAATTGTATCAGATCTTCAACAACATCCTGTGCATCCAACTCTTCTCCAATGTCAGTCAAGATAACTTTCAGAATTCCAACAGTTTTCTCCTCAACCACTTTACGTACGGTCCCCTCTGGATTTCCTTGACTTTCTGCCTCTTCACCTTCAGACAGTGCCACGTACGTCCATTCCGGTGACCTATACTTCTGGTTAGGTTTTCTTATTCTCTTGAACTCCTCTGGTTCTTTTGTGACCTTTTGTTTTTCACCTTTTGCTTGATTCTGACTCGACACCTCGTTCACCTGTTCAGCTTTTGATGAATTTGCTCGTGTCAGTCTGTACCTTAGTTTCTTTATCCTATTAGGCCAAAGATCTCCTCTTACAACCCTTTTTGGTCTCACTTCTTTATTATTTCTCTCTCCGATCCAGGTTCTCTTTCTCAGAACTCGACCCTCTGATTTCTCATTCTCACTCTCATCTGATTCTGTTTCATTTGCCTCTTGTTCTTCAACAATTTTCTGTCGCTCCACAGTCTTTTCCACCACTGATTGAGACTTCCCTATTTCTGTCCCTCCTCGGGTCTCCGACACGCAATCTTCTTGCTGTCTACTTGTCCCTTCACCTAGCTTATCAGGAATGTTCCCTACACCTCCTCGGGGATCTTCCGCAAACTGTCCCTCTCTATCTTCTACTGACCCTGCTTCTTCAGGTGTAATCTCAAGTGGATTCTCAATCTCTTCATCTGATTCAGGTGTAGTCTCTGTGGAATTGCTCTTTTCCCTTCTTTCTTCTCCACTACTTGTTGGAACTTCAGGCACTCTTACAGAATCTGATCTTTCCTCTGAAACTCTCAATGTTTCTCTTGAAGCCTCTCTTGGAAAGAAAGAATCACCTGACTCTCTTTCTCCTTCACTCCTTTCAGGATTCTTTTTTCTTCTCACTGGTTCAGTTTCTTCATCATCACTCGAATCTGACTCTTCAAAATACTCTTTACCAGTCCCATCCTTTGGATTTGGAACTCTCAGAGTATGACTCGCATGCACCCAGTTTTTCACACCGGCACACTTTACTGCAGTTGTCGTAGTCAGAATAACTTGTCTTGGCCTTCCCCACCTTGGAACCAAGCAATTTCTTCTTCTGTGTACTTTAATCCTCACCCAGTCCCCTGGACTCAGATCATGGGCTTGCTTCTTCTCAAGTGTGGTAGCGTCTTCTCCAACCTGGTGAAACACAGAATGAACTGCGTCAGCCAGGCCTTTACAGTAATCCAAAATCATGTCATCAGTTATTGTCATCAATTTGTTGACAGGCACGAAAGCATGTCTCATCGCACGTCCCATTAGGATTTCATGCGGACTCAAACCTGTGGTTCTATCTGGAGTAGACCTAATAGTCATCAACACTAGAGGCAAGACATCAGGCCATTTCATTCCAGTGGCTAAACACATCTTACCAATTCGGTTTTTTATTGTGCCGTTCATCTGTTCAACGACTCCAGAAGCCTCTGGTCTGTATGCACAATGTAGCTTCTGCTGTATGCTCAATGCTTCACAAATCAAATCCATGAGCTCATTGTAGAAGTGTCCACCTCTATCAGACTCAATTGTCACTGGGAACCCGTACCTAGGAATCAATTCTCTTAACAGTAACTTTGCAACTGTTATTCCATCATTTCTCCTAGTCGGATAGGCCTCCACCCATCTTGAGAACAAACAGACTACCACTAAAACATACCTCAATTTGTTCACTTGGGGCATTTCAATGAAATCAATTTGCATTCTGGTAAAAGGACCTCCTTCTCTGCCTATTGTTCCTAGACTCACCACTGTCTTTTTCCCAGTATTAAACTGCTGACAAATTAAACATCTTTGACAGATGCTTTCTGCAATCAACCTGAACTTTGCATTGTACCAGGTCTGTTTAAAAGACCTTATCATCGCATCCCTTCCCAAATGTCCCTGGCCATGATACATTCTTGCCATTGTCGACAGCATTGAGTTGGGCATGACTGGTCTACCATCTCTATAGATCCAAACATGATCTGTCTCCCTTGGGGCACAACCTGCCTTGATCCAATCTCTCATTTCCTCATCTCCTGCCTCATCCTGCAACTGTTTCACTTCATCCCACGTTTCTAGGACATTAGTAAACATCACAGAACAAAAAGACATTTCCCTTTCTCGTGCCCTATTAATTGAATGATTGTTTTTTGCACAATACTGTGCTATGTCATTGGCAAAACGATTACCAAGAGTAACAAAATCATCTCCTTGTCCATGAGCAGCACACTTCACAACTGCTAGTTCTTTAGGCAGCTGTATCGCCTCAAGCAACTTTCCAATCACTTCAGCATTCTTTATTGGAGTCCCACTCGACGTCAAGAAACCTCTCTGTAGCCAAAGCTGACCAAAGTCATGAACGACTCCAAATCCGTACTGACTATCAGTCATCACAGTCACTCTCAGATTCTTCCCAATCTTGCAAGCTTTCGTTAATGCCACCAATTCAGCCACTTGAGCAGATCTCACTCCTTTCAAAGGCGAAGCTTCCATAACTTCTGAAACCTTGCACACTGCATATGCTGCACTCAGCACACCATCATCAGTTATCAAACATGATCCATCCACAAACAGTACATGATCACTCTCAGGCAATGGCAAATCTCTTATGTCTGGTCTTGGTTTTGTACAGTAGTCAAGCACATCCAAACAATCATGATCAACATCATCTCCAACATTCACATTATCAGCATCTGGTAAAAGTGTCGCTGGATTCACATTCACACATCTCTCAAGAGTCACATTTGATGCTCCCAGAATGATTTTCTCATATTTAGTCAGCCGACTATGTGACATATACTGAGTCCTGCTTCTTGTCAAAAGAATAGCCACATCATGAGGTACAAATACCCTTACAGGATATCCCATTATTATACCCTCAATCTGTTCCAAGCCTCTGCATGTAGCAGCTACTGCTTTCAGGCAACCTAGCAAACCCACAGCTACGGGGTCAAGTGTCGATGAGAAGTACGCAATCGGCCTTCGCAGTTGTCCATGCTTCTGGATTAACACTGAAAGTGCACAACCATTTCTCTCACTGCAGTACAACTCAAACTCTTTCTCATAATCTGGCATTCCCAAAGCAGGGGCTTCACACATTCTGCTCTTTAACTCTTCAAATGCTGCCATTTGTTCTCCATCCAGTTCCAATGGGTCTCTCACCTCACTTTTGGTCAACTTAATCAGTGGCTTTGCTATCAGGGAGAAATTACTTATCCACTGACGACAATAACCCACCATTCCCAGAAACATCCTCACTTGTCTCTGGGTCATTGGGGCTCTCATTCCTCTGATAATGTTGATCCTGTCATCGGTCACCTTTCTCAGACCCTTTTCAATATTGTGTCCAAGATAATGCACCTCTTTCTTGCAAAACTGTACTTTGGCTGGAGATACCTTTAACCCTCCATCTGCTAGATGATTCAGTAAAGCTATGGTATCTACTTCACAAGCTTCACGTGTCTTCGATGCCACAAGTAGGTCATCGATGTACTGCACTAGCACTGAGCTTTCAGGCATGATCAAACTCTCCAATGACTTCTTCAATAACTGATTGAATATCGAAGGACTCTCTGTATACCCCTGTGGGATACGATACCATGCTAAAATACGCTGGCCAAACCGAAATGCAAAAATCGGCTGGCTGTCATGATGCAATGGAATTGAAAAGAAAGCATGACACAAATCAATTACCGTGTACCACTCAGCATCATGAGGAATCTGATACAAAATCACTGAAGGATTTGGCACAATGGGACAACATGCCACCACAATTTTGTTAACTTTTCTCAAATCTTGTACAATCCTGAATTTTCCATTAGGTTTCTTTAGCCCCATTATCGGTGAATTACACGGGCTACTCAGTATCTCTCTCAAAACACCCTGTTGAATCATTTTGTCAATTATAGGGGTTATTCCCTCAATTATCTCTGGTGTCAGTCTGTATTGTGGGATATTAGGATAAACAATCCCCTCTTTCACTGAAATCTTCACTGGATCTACATTATTCATCAATCCCACATCTTCACCAGTAAAATCCCAAACTGCTGTTTTCACTGTGTGTCTCAACTCCTGAGGCAAGTCATCTGCATTAAACACTGCATATGTACCAACAACCTCACTCTCTCTATTGTCTAGAGTCATCCGGCACAAAACATCCTCATCTGGTGTCTCAAAAGCTATTCCATCCGGAGTACAGAAAATTGTACAATTCATCTTGCACAATAAGTCCCTACCTAACAAGTTCACTGGACTAGTGTCACAGACAACAAATCTGTGCATGTCTGAAAATTTCCCTATTCTTACCCTTACTGGTTCGGTAAGACGAGTCTTAATATGTGTATTGGCTACACCAACTACTTGGATTGCTTCGTCCGAGAGAGGAAGATTTCTAATATCTGCTGACCTGACAGTTGATCTTGTCGCTCCTGTGTCTACCAAAAAAGTAACACTCTCCCCATTTATTTTCCCATCTACAAATGGTCCTGCCTGGTCTATTTCTAGAGTTGCACCAAGTATGCACTCTTCCTCCTCTCTTCGGCACCGTCAATAGTCCCCTTCAGACTCACTCCCCTCATTCTTTAACCAGTACTGCTGTACCGGGTTTGAACGTCTCTGTTTGTTTACCTGCTCATCATTGTAGAATCCTGAGTTCTGATTGTACTTTTGGGACCCTCTATTCTGCGGCAAGGGCGGTTTTGGCTCTTGACTCTTGCTGTCTGACAACCTTCTGTTGTTGCTGCTGTTGATTACACCCCTCGTTCTGCACCTGTTGATTTAAGGGTTTATTTTCATTACTCACTAATGGTGGATTGGTACACTCGGATCTCCAATGCCCCAATTGTCCACAGTTGTGACAAGGGAACTTCTTTTTGGCCTCCTCTAAATTCCCCTTTCCTTTTCCCGCATATCTGGGTCTAATTCCTGGATTATTTGCCTGTTCCATCAACCGTGCTTCTTGTCTCTCAGCAACTTTCACCTGTGCCCACATTGCTTTTTCTTTTAGCTTTCTCTGTTTTGCTTCAATCTCATCACTGAAGTATTTTGCATGTCTCAAGATTTCATCAATCTTTTTACTCTGCCAGTCAACTGTATGCTCACGTATTCTTTCACTGATTTCAGGTCTCAGGCCATATACAAATCTGTATACAAAATGACTCAAATCCTTGTCACCCAGGTGTTCATCTCCACTAAACTGTTTAAAAGCCAGTATCAGCCTTTCGTAAAAAGCATGAACTGATTCTTTTGCTTCCTGATGTGTTCGATCTATCTTAACCCAGTCTGTCTCTTTTGGGGGTACTTTATTTTTCAGGAACACAATTACCTGATCGTATTTCTTCATAACCTCTGGATCTGGTGCTCCTGTTTTCTGATCCCTTGGATACTCCGTAGCTGGCCAATCTACAACTATCTTACACTCAGCCCACAAGTCTGCTGGAACAATTATATCAAACAGACTATTCAGGTCAATCCACAGCACTTTTGACAATTTCACAAACCTGTCTACCTGCCTATACCACTCGACGGGCTTTTCTCTTAATCGAGGGAAATCATTTGTAAATGATAAAATATCCTGTCTAGTCCATGAGACATGTACATATCCTCCTCCAGGAATCTCTCTCATAGGATAAGCATCCACTGTTTTTTCTTTTTCTCTCATGGGAAAAGCTGAGTAAGTCCTGTCCACTGAATCTTCCCTTTTCTTGTACCACCTATCCTTCCATTTTTCCACATCACCCCATTTTCGCAATAAGGCAATCATTTCCTTAATCTGTCCTGTTCTACCAGCACCATTCAGATTTTCAATATCTTTATCTGTAAAATCCATCCTGTACGACTTTTGCAAAGCTTTCACCTTATCCATATCAACTCCTTGTTCACTTGCTATTGCTCTTAACCTGTCATGTGTACTTTTAGCCCTCCAGGTGATGCTTTTGCACATAAATAACAACTCTCCATCATGATGGTTTTTGAGTATATCTGTAGGAATTGTCCCTGCAATAAGCTCCTCCAATTCTATGCGCAACCTGGCTACATCAATTGCCTGTGAATCTTTATCTCTCTTTTGAAGAACCTTCAACCAATCATTCAAATCCTCAGCTGTTATTTCAGTAGACTTCTTCACTGTACCCACTTGTTCTGTCATCCTTTGTGGTTCCAAAATCGTTCCTCCCAAACAACCAGTATTCAATCCTGAATTAGGCTGCACATCTAATCCTTCACTACAGGCATTATGTCTTGACTGTCTCAAATTATTTCCTCCTGTTCTCGTTCCTGATTCCTCCAAAGAGCAAGTACCAACCAAACCATTTCCAACATAAGGAACTGTCAAACTATTTTCACCCATTCTTTGTTTATCAAAAATAGGCACAACCGGACCAATCGTTACAGGTACCGTAACTGCTTCAAGATTTTTCGTCAACTCTCAGATTTTCTCAGTCAGCTCAGATGTGGTTCTGGCTAATTCTCTCGTTTTCTCGTCACTGACTCGATTCTCTCTCTCTCGCTCTCTCTCTCTCTCCCTTTCTGTGATAGAGCTACCACTTTTCAAATCAGGTGTCACAACCTCAGTTTTAATAATTCGCAAAGTATCTCTTACAGGAGTAACAGATGGCGTACTCTCTTCTGGTTCTGGTCTATACGGCGGTGGTCTCTTGTAAATCATATCATCCAAGACCTCATCCTCATAATCATTAGCTCCATACCTTCTCTCTTCTGCATTAGGCACCCTTTCTGTACCCTTCCTCTCTTCCTTCTCTTCAACTGTTCTCATTGGATATAATCCCTCTGACATACTAGCATCTCGCCATCTCCTCATTCGATCATGATGAGTTTCACGATCATATTTCCTCCCAAAAAAGTACCTATAATTGCCTCCACTCCTCTGCTGTTCTCGCTCATGCACCTCATCTTCCCATTCCACCAACGCCTCGAACTGTGTCGGCCTTGGTCTAGGCTCTAGACACATCATTTTCTCCCATAAATTTCTCAACACGGCCAAATTAAATGAACCATGTTCCGGGAATGCTAAGACACCATCGTCCTTAGTATACTTAGCCCAGTTATCTAACCATATACAGGTATGATACCCATATTTCGCAACCATAAAGGATGCAGGAGTTTTCGTCGGAGGTAGCAATTCACTCTCTCTAGTTATTATATTTTTATCCTTGTCGAACCACCTTTTTATTTTACCGAACAAGGATTTTTTCTTCTTTTCCTCCGGTTGGTAATACATTTTAATGTTTACCAGTATTCTCTAGTCTCTTCCGCAACTGTGCGATCTTTTGTCCAATAACAGCGCGACTCACACCAACGCACCAATCCTGGAGCGTCTACGTCACAAGAGTATAGGGTGACTCCTTCCAATCCCTGCGCGGCACACACCAACGCACGAATCACAGCGCGAGCACTGTTCTGATCCACTACCCAATCAGAGCGCGGTCTGTATGACGTCAGCAGTAGCTGCAGTCGCTTCTGCTCCTGTCTCCTGTCACTCGTCTACCCCTCCTTTACAAAGCCTTCTCAGTAGACTTCGTTTCAGATTCTACAAAATCTATTAGTTACAACATATAAACATCTCCATTGTCTGCTTCGCTAACCACAGAATAGTAAAGAAAATTCTTTCTCACAAGAATCCCGTTTCTCTCTAGAACAGCGCTTACCTCTGCTCCACTACGGAATAATTACTTTCGTTGACACAGTAGCACATCCCTCTACTCTGCCCTTCTAACATGCATCCATTAACTGTTTCCTCTAGGACTGCTCCAAAGAGTCTTACAATCAACTAAATGCTCATACATTCACGCACTTTCATACCAGAAAAATATAGCACAACCACACAGAATCCTGCCTTTCCCGAGAACAGCGAACAGTCTGTCCCACTACAGAATTATAACATACGTTAACCAAGCAGTGCTTACCTCTGCCCAGTCCTTCAGACAAGCTCAGAGAATATCTATTACTCCTCCCGCGATAAGCTTTAACGGCAAACCTTACGGATCCCTGGGACTTAAGACCAGAGTTTCACAGATAACCTTCGCTACCATACGCACTCCTTTTATACCGAAATATCTCTAGTAGTAACACACGACGATGTCACTGATTCCGAACCCAGACAATGTGACGCGCAACTTCAATTGTCACACGTTTTTCCTGCATACATACAGGTAATTCCAACAATCCCGTTTTTCCCGAGAGCAGCACACACTTCCCTCTGCCCTACTACGGAACTGTCACCAGCTCCCAAGTTCCAGAAGCACTACATAAAACTCAATACGACGACTTCAACATATAGTATTAGTACATATACCAACATCAATCAATAAATCAATAAATCAAAAGCCAATGTACAAGCAATCTAATCTGATCAAGACAATAATCAAACCATCATACTGCTACCAGGAAACTGCTGCAGATCGGCGCATATAAAATCTCCCTGCTTCCATGGACAGAGTAAATCTACAGTCACACGCACATACATACATCATACGCTAGGGCCCATCACACTAAATTCACACTATTACTCTATCCACACTGAATATAGGAGAGAAAACCTAAACCAATCTGCATCTACAATGAGGTCAATGCGACCTTAATGATATTGCCCTGAGTCATGATTTAAAATATAGAAAATACATTTGGAAATCAATAAATGACAAGAAATAAACACCCGACTCTAGAATTCAAACAAATGCTTGTTTATCTAGATCAATTCAAATGGAAATTAATCATTAGCAAAATCATTAATCTCATAGTTACCTATTCTAGCTAAAAGGGTCAGGACAGGTCTCTCGGTAAAGTCTCTCGAGCTGCCGTCCTCAGCATAGGTTCAGGAAGAAGTCCAAAACGCAATGATCAGCAAGGGATGCAGTGAACGCAAAGCACTGCAATGAACAGCAATGAACACGGACCTCTCTAGTCTAGCATTTTTATAGAGAAAATATCAAATAAAAAGTTTCAAACAAATGTTGAATATCCGTTGAGCCGCTGAGCAGAGCGAGCAGGAAAGGATGTCACTCAGTTACATTTAGGAAACCTCCGCTCAGGAAAAATCACAAAAATAAAAAGACGGAAGAAGGAAACTCGAGTTTGCAAATGTTACTTTCATAAATGTTCTTCCTTGATATCTTAGCAGAGCCACCGCAGACTGGTCATTGTTCATTGTGGCTTTATCCTTGTCCAAGGACAGCTGGAATCGTTCCCGGAGCTGCTGTCCTCACAGAAAACTTTCTAACTAGGCAGAGGCTGTGGTCAGGTGACTCTCGACCATGTTCAGCAAGGCCTCTCGTCAAAATTCAATCACTCGAGTGCAGGCTGTAAATGGCAGCCATCTTGTTTTAGGCCAAAACAGACCATCTTAATTAAAAGAAACACAAAACAACGTTACCACAGCATAATGATTAAACAGTGTTAATCCCCACTAATACTCTTATGTGTATGTAATTATCTAGCCTTCTGCAACACAATAAAGCATTAGTACATGTTATTTTTAAAAGCGTTTGTGCTTAAAACAAATAGCACTTTGCGACATTCATTTAATTAAAACCACACATTATTATTAAGCAACATATATGCATTCCCACGTGTAGTTTCTCTCATTAGTAATGTTGGTTAGTCTGACTTTAACAAGACAAACTATTAATTAACGATTTTAAATTAGTAATTTTAATCAAAACATATAGACAAAACTGGAGCTTAAAACTCGATAAATTTTCAACAGAAAACTCTGCTCCAGCAGCTGCACACGCTGTCTATCTTGGGGTGGATATTTCCGCTAATATAGAGAAAATAGTGGAAAACAACTTGGGCCCATTTATTCAAAGAACTAAATGTGACTTTGTGAGAATGAACAACCTTAGGCTTACCCTGATTGGGAGGAGTAATGTTGTAAAATTGCTGTTTTTACCTAAGGTTCTGTATTTTTTCAGGGCTATCCCCTTTGGAGATTGAAGGCGGCTGGTTTAAGATACTAAACACGGTGGGCCCGATTCACAGAACTAACTTAAGACAAAATCCTAAACTTACTACCATTTTGGTATTCACAGAAGGCACTTACTCATTTTGGTATTCACAGAAGGCACTTACTCATTTTGGTATTCACAGAAGGCACTTACTCATTTCGGTATTCACAGAAGTTAGGAGTCCTAACTTTAGGACGCCTAAATGCCTTCTGTGAATTCCGAAAGTCTTAAAATTAGGATTTTTCTCAGTTTAGTAGTAGTACAGTTAGGTCTCCTAACTTTAGGACTCCTAAATGCCTTCTGTGAATACCGAAAGTCTTAAAATTAGGATTTTTCTCAATTTAGTAGTAGTAAAGTTAGGACTCCTAACTTTAGGACTCCTAAATGCCTTCTGTGAATACCGAAAGCCTTAAAATTAGGATTTTTCTCAGTTTAGTAGTAGTATTGTTAGGACTCCTAAAGTTAGGACTCCTAACTTTACTACTACTAAACTGAGAAAAATCCTAATTTTAAGGCTTTAGGTATTCACAGAAGGCATTTAGGAGCCCTAAAGTTAGGAGTCCTAACTTTACTACTACTAAATTGAGAAAAATCCTAATTTTAAGACTTTCGGTATTCACAGAAGGCATTTAGGAGTCCTAAGGTTAGGAGTCCTAACTATACTACTACTAAACTGAGAAAAATCCTAATTTTAAGGCTTTCGGTATTGACAGAAGGCATTTAGGAGTCCTAAAGTTAGGACTCCTACTTTCTGTGAATACCGAAATGAGTAAGTGCCTTCTGTGAATACCAAAATGAGTAAGTGCCTTCTGTGAATACCAAAATGGTAGTAAGTTTAGGATTTTGTCTTAAGTTAGTTCTGTAAATCGGGCCCCATGGCTTTAATTTTGCTGGATGCTGAGAAAGCTTTTGATAGGTCTTCTGGATTTCCTTATGGGCAGTAATAGATAAAAAGGTTTGGGTCCTAGGTTCATTACAGCAATACAATATCTATATCGTCATCCTGTAGTCACAATTTTGGTAATAAAGTTATACCTGATGTTGTGGCTGTAGGACAGGGTGCGAGACAGGGATGCCCTTGCTCACCCTTACTGTTTGCCTTGCATATAGATCTCTTGATCAGGAAAATTAAGGATAATCCCTCAATTTTACCTACGTATAGCAAGGGGGGTAGACGAACATTTTAGCATAAGCCAACGATCTGGCAGTTATTACCTCCGATCTCGAGGGTGCTCTGAGAGAGATTGAGATGGAGGGGGTGAAGTTTGGACAGGTGTTAACAGAATGGCTCAGTGAAGTCGGGTGGCTGCACACGCTGTCTATCTTGGGGTGGATATTTCCGATGATATAGAGAAAATAGTGGAAAACAACTTGGGCCCATTGATTCAAAGAACTAAATGTGATTTTGTGAGAATGAACAACCTTAGGCTCACCCTGATTGGGAGGAGTAATGTTGTAAAATTGCTGTTTTTACCTAAGGTTCTGTATTTTTTCAGGGCTGTCCCCTTTGGAGATTGAAGGCGGCTGGTTTAAGATACTAAACACGGTGGGCCCGATTCACAGAACTAACTTAAGACAAAATCCTAAACTTACTACCATTTTGGTATTCACAGAAGGCACTTACTCATTTTGGTATTCACAGAAGGCACTTACTCATTTTGGTATTCACAGAAGGCACTTACTCATTTCGGTATTCACAGAAGTTAGGAGTCCTAACTTTAGGACTCCTAAATGCCTTCTGTGAATTCCGAAAGTCTTAAAATTAGGATTTTTCTCAGTTTAGTAGTAGTACAGTTAGGACTCCTAACTTTAGGACTCCTAAATGCCTTCTGTGAATACCGAAAGTCTTAAAATTAGGATTTTTCTCAATTTAGTAGTAGTATTGTTAGGACTCCTAACGTTAGGACTCCTAAATGCCCTCTGTGAATATCGAAAGTCTTAAAATTAGGATTTTTCTCAATTTAGTAGTAGTAAAGTTAGGACTCCTAACTTTAGGACTCCTAAATGCCTTCTGTGAATGCCGAAAGCCTTAAAATTAGGATTTTTCTCAGTTTAGTAGTAGTCAAGTTAGGAGTCCTAACTGTAGGACTCCTAAACTGAGAAAAATCCTAATTTTAAGACTTTCTGTATTCACAGAAGGCATTTAGGAGTCCTAAAGTTAGGACTCCTAACTTCTGTGAATACCAAAGTGAGTAAGTGTCTTCTGTGAATACCAAAATGAGTAAGTGCCTTCTGTGAATACGAAAATGGTAGTAAGTTTAGGATTTTGTCTTAAGTTAGTTCTGTGAATCGGGCCCGGTGATCTCTAGATTTTATTGGTCCAATTCATGTCCCAGAGGAGCTTTGAATTTTCTGACACATCCGAGGGAATGTGGAGGCTGGGCTGCCCTAAATCTCCTATTGTATTATTGGGTTTTGGCCCTTCAACAAATGACAGTCCTGTTGAAAGGGGAGGGTGAAGTGGGACTATGTAAGGATGGCCCCCCTTCAATGTATGAATTATTGATAGGAGAAGAAGCTTGCCGCTGCCTCATGCACCAATTGGAGTTTGGATATTATAAAAGGGTCAAGTTTAATACAGTGATTTGTGCATACAAAATAAGGATGACAGTCCGGAAGAAACTAGGCCTAGGGAATTTGAATTACTACATTCTTATAAACAACAATACCTTGCTCCCTGATATCTTCAGGGCTGGTCAAGCCAGGTGCTGGAAAGAGCTTGGGCTGTCAAAACGGGGAGATTTTGTGGGCAATACGGGTATTTGTTCATTTGAAGAGTTAAAAAGCAAGTTTGGGTTGGAGCATAGAGAATTTTTTAAGTCTCTGCAGAAAAGAGATTGCCTGAGGAAAACGTTTTGTGGCTATGACGGTTTTAAGGCTCTGTCTGGCCACAGGATGGTTAGATCTGGTCCTGATTACAAGTCAGCATTGGATGGCCCTACTCTTAGCTATATACCGTATGGAATCAGCAGTTTATGTTCAGAAGGGCAGAGGGGCCAAGAAATGGAGCTGGAAATCTGGGCCCTTTTGAGGAACTGAACTAGAGACTGGGATGGTGAGACTATGGATGGGGAAGGGGCTTGGGGGCTAGGAGGGAGTTGGGAGGGAGTAGGACTACCTAGGCCATTATTTTATTTGTTTCTGTATGTAAAATGTTTTCGGTGATTGATTGTTTTTTGGCACTTGTAATTGTATGAATGGATGAATTTGAGGGCCAGGGTGTGGGTCGGAAGTCCCGAGGTCTATATGTTAAAATTTGTAATAAAAATGTATTAAAAAAAGAAAGCTTCTGAGTGACAGTGTGAAATTGGCAGGACAAATTTAGAAAGGACTCTGGCAGTAGGAGATAATGGTATGACTATTCTATCCACCAGGATTTTCTCTCAGGACAACATAGTGTCTTTGCAACTGACATCATACAGAGTGACATGTTTTCTTTACAACATGGGCAGTCACAGTTTAGGGCTATAATGTTGCTGAGTTGGACACTAAAGACACTTCATGTTGGCCCGCATTCCATTGAAACACCTTACTGGCACTAGTTTTAACCATACGATGTCACTAAACAACAGACGATCATGGTTAGAAGGATGTGACATGCACCTACCACTCACTGTTGCAGAAATACCTTTCACAGTTTAGATAATCCACAGCTTTATTTCTCTCCCAATTTTGACTTTTCAATTCCAATACCGATTACAACACCATCAAGTGGGCCGATATGAAGCGCTAGGAGAAGGGTATGTACATAAATCATGTAAATGTGTTGTACTTGTATAGCGCACTGTTACCCTAGGGTGTCCTGGCGCTGTACTCATACCGCTGTGGAACCCTTCCTGGCTTTTCCCTGTGAAATATCCATTCCTGGGCACCCCCAAGGTGAAGCCAGGCATCCCAGCACTGTTGGGGCCGTTGTGGGGATTAAGCAAGCTATTGCCCAGAGTTGCAGAGTGGGACCCATGATTAGAATAGGCACCGAGGCGAGAATTAACAGGTCCAAGGAAATTGAGCCCAAGACCCGCCGAGGCGGGAATTGAACCCTGGTCCCGGGCCAGACCTCTGCATCAGGGAATGCCGCTCTAACCATTGAGCCACACTTCTTCACATGGATTTTACCTTTCACATACTGATGCAGGAATGGTGAGAGTGATGTTTTTATTAACTGGGTCTGACTGCGGGAGTACCCCGGGACAGTCCTTAGTTTGCAGGGAAGTTTCACTTTATGGCACATGGAATGTGTCTAAGCCAAATTTGTTGTGTTATCTGAAGGTGACTCTGGCTGCTGTGATACATCCGGCTTTTAAATGACTCTCTAATGGGAGCTATTTGATGCTGTGGTGTGAAACCAGAATTTCCATTCTGGTAATGGTTTCTGCGGTCATGACCTGTTGTACCCAAGTACTGTTTCTACCTGCCCGTACACTTACATATGCAATGTTTGGCCTTCGATAAAGCTTTCAAACGTGCAGTTTGATTCTTTAAGCAGACAGAAAGCCTTACTGTTCCAGAAGGATGTGACCTTAAAATCTGCAAGAGTGATGTTTGATCTTCAAGTTGCAAGGTCTTCTTCTGAGATACAGTTACTGTTCCACAATAATTTCCCACACCATTACGGGGACCATGAGCACTCTATTTTATCATGTCTAGCACTAAGGGGGTAGGGCACATTTTTAAAACCACTAGCCCTGGGTTTTTTAGCACCTTCCAGATGGTCTTCGGAGTTATTCCATCATTCATTTACTTAAGCTTGGAAGCATTTTTGGAGGCTTACCACTTGCCCTGATCCAAGTTGTTGGGACTATGCTTTTTTTGTATGCTCTGCAATGGATGTCCCATCACGAGGCCAAATGAGGGAGGCACCCATTTGTGCTCCTGTGTCGCAAATGCATGATACTGTCCTTTGGCTCACCCTTACTTCAGGAACTAAATGACCACTGGTTCTTTACTTTTTAGCCCATCTGGCTATACAGTGTGCAGCCTGTTTGCCAATGGCTGCTGTGCACTTTCGAGTGTGCCCTGGACATATGCTTGGGAATGCACCTGGTTCAATTGCCAAATATTGAACTGCAGGTGGGTCCCTAAAGGGCCAACTTAAACCCTTGTCCTTCATGTTTGCAGTTGCTTCTAAATACATACTATGAGCCTTCATGGGATACTTTGGCTCCTGGTGATCTGGATCCTGGCTTGTCCTCTGTGGACTCTACTGGGTGTTCCTTCCTTGGAGGATGCTGAGGGGGATGGACTGGAACATGTTTGTTCTATGGACCTGATGCATTGGGTGACAATGGGGACAATATCTGCAGTTGCTGGGAACAGCAATGTTTCTTCTACTCCTTGGAACACATAAATAATCTGGCAGTTTTGAGTTGAGGGAACTTTTAATTCTGTCTTGGTTTTAATATCCTAAATTGTTTTTAAATTGCATGATTTTTTTAACTTGCTTTTTACATTTGCTTTTTAATTTTTTTGATTTTGGCTTTCTGAATGCTTTTATTTTCAAAATAGCACAATGCTTTTTATGATTGTAAGGTTTTATGCCTTTACCTGTATTATTAGCATTGTTATTAGGAAGCTTTTTAGTTGTCTCATGTCCAAGGGGTGGGTGTCATGTGATTACATAAGGCTGGGGTAGAAATACCATTTTGAATGCTCACGTTTTTAAGTTGCCTTCTTTACTCAAACAAAATGACTTTCGACACACATTCATTTGAGTGCCTGTGCAGGATAATATTCTCTGAATTGAACTTTGCTTACATTTCCACTTTGTTGGAACATTATCAAATACTGTGAATATTCTGTACAAGGGCTAAGTTTATTACGCAAAATGTTGTTATTTGTTATTTGCGTTTCAGTGACAGAACAATCACAATAAAATGAACAACAGCACCCTGACTGAGGCTTTAGCATGGCAACATGGATGATGTTTATTATGTAGACAACATCACTTCTTTGTTTAGAGAGAGGAGCATTTTGCTGGCACTGAAATTCCAGTCCAGCTGATTCTTGTTTACTTTATTCAAGGGATACTGCACAGCTCTCCACCAAAACATGCAGCCTGATGATACTTACCCACAGGTAGCAGGGAATTAGATCACCCTACAAGGATTTGGCAGATTCACCCACACTAGGCACACTAGGTTAGGGAGCACTAGGTAAGAGTACAGTATGTTACATTTCTCATATGCAAGCATATATTCTCTGTAAACAGCTAAATGCTTGAACTGTTTATCTTTTTTACATTCTCGAAATGCTGATCACATTATTCTGTTTCCTTCTATTATTTATTGCAGTGCACGTATTTCACTCAAGATTCACAATTCTTCAATATATTTTTTAACTGCATGTTTTGTATTTAATATGCACCTCTTTGGGTATCCATTATTAACCCAACAAAAAGGTTTCTAAATCTGTTGCAATTATTTCCTTCAGGACTCAGGGTAGTCATGTTCTCAAGTTTTACAATCCATTTGTTACCTTGTCAGGTTAAGGGTGCAGATGGTGCACTGTGAGCTAGCAGGACTTAGGCTAACAAATCCTGATGGTGTGCTCAGAATCAGTCTCACACAGTTCTGATGTTTATGTTGTCCAACAAACACACAGTTTTACTTTGGATAGTATAAGCCATGCGACAGAGGCCTTTGTGATCTACAAGGCCTTGTCAACAGGAGCGGTTCATATTAAAGAAATTCCCTCTTCCCAAGAGTTCTGTCATCCTATTTTGGAACAGAAATTTCTAGCCTCCTTTCAACCTTCTTCTCTTGCATTGTATTAGCATGTCTGCAGAAGATAGTGTCATCACCATCATCTCGGTCACATTAAATGGTAAATCAGAGAGCTGGAATAATGTCCTATAGAATATGATAGAAGCAGATATGCTCTATCAAAACGGGCTCTCCATGGGACCCTATGCCTGCCAAACAATGCAGAATAATTGCAGAATCTATAGCTCCCATGATGATTATAAAATGTAATCAGTTCTTAAAGATGGGCCAACGTGCCTCAATTCAGTAAGGAGGCAGTGGTCCAACTTCTATTAAAAAACCCATCATTGGATAAAACCAACTGCCCCAAGACTGATCTACTTGATGTCGCTGATAGCAAAGATCCTAGAGAAGTGAGTTAATATGCAGCTGTCACAGTACATGGAGGAAAACAATCTTCTTCACAGGGTCCAGTCCAGCTTCAGACTAACCATGAGCACAGAGAGAGAGTGTTGATCACTGTATCCAATGATATAAGAATGGCGGGTGGATCAGTTGTCGTCATCCTGTTGGATTTGGTGACAGCATCGGACACTTTCTCGCATAATCTCCTGCTTAATCACTTCCAAGATTCAGGAGTGAAGGGACAAGTGCTCAGATTGTTTACATCCTTTCATGTGAACAGGAACCAAGTATCTGACCTAGATCAATTCCAGTCAGAAGCAGTGCCTTAAACCATGTGGCATTCCCTAAGGATCAGCTTTGAGGCCCATTATTTTCAGCTTCTATTTGGCACCAGTTGCAAAATTGATGGAGTCGGTCGGCCTGAACTTTTACACTTTTGCAGACGACACTCAATCAAATGATAAGACTGGATAGGATAGGGAACTAAAAAGAACGTTTTTAGTCAGGTTTCACTTTAGGCCTGGCCGAAAATTCCGTTCCGCTCGTGGAAATTGCGATAATTTGATATTTTCACGTTCCGCGGAGAGCGCGAAAATGTCAAAATTTCCACAATCCGCATCTTACCGGAAATGTTTTTCATGCTCGTGCTGTAAAAAAATACATTCCTTACCTGAATCCCCGCGTTTGCCGACAAGTTTTCCTGATCCGGTCGCATTCTCCACGAGATGTTGGATTGTTGGTAGCCATTTGCGCTGTCTCGCGACAGTTCGCTCCCGCATCAACGTCATTCGTCGCGCGATCACGTCAATTGTCGCGCGATCATGTCTTTTTTCTCGCGATCATGCACCGCGAGGCAAGTGAAAACAAGATGGCCGCGCCCGTGAGCAACCGCATGGGCAAGTTGGCGAGCCGCGATCACGGAGAAAATACCGCCAACGGGCGGGAAAAAAACTTCCGCGCCTTCGCGATATTTCCGCGTGTTTGCGTAGATTTTTAACATTTTCGCAATAGTTTGCGAAAGTGAATTTCGCAAAGTCCGCCCACCCCTAGTTCACTTGTGTAACCTCCTTGATGAATGCCAGCTATTTGCAAATGAACACTGATAAATCAAAGGAGGAAGTTTCTGGTAACCCTTCAGCTTAGGCAGAATCATGGTGATGACAATGTCTAGGAACAGATATCCCCACCTATTGACAAAGCCTAAAATCTGGGTTTTATCTAGTGGTAGGTGGTGAATTCCACTCCACCAGTGGAGTTTTGTCAATTCCGCACTACGCTGGGAGGGCGGAGTTCAGCATATAACTCTAACTCTGCCAGGTGGCGAAGTTTTACCAACGCCCAACCTAACAAACTAACATCTGATGTGACCATGAATGGAACTTCCAAACCATGGAAAACATCACAACAGTGTGTAAGTTTCAGTTTAACGACACACTTTACTGACATACAGTCTGAAATGCATTAGCATCACAAAGGTGCCGATTGCGATCCTGTAAAACCCGGGTACAAATAGTCGAACGGAGCGTTTTCTCCGTACGACTTGTACCCGGGAAATTCACCGTACAAACCGGCAAGTACGATTCGTACAGAAATACCATTTCCGTACGAATCGTAAAAATCACCGTGAGGCTAAAAAATACATACGATTCCGATCCTGGACAGCGCGTCCGCGACGTCTGCACAGACTCAGGCAGCATTTTACGGACCAGCAAGTATGATTCGTACCCACAGCACTCCGCGCGGCCATATTTTTACGGGAGCCAAAAAGTGCCGGAAAAGCTAAGCACGCCACGATGCACGAGGAAAAGGGGGCCCGGTATGCACCGTACCCCCAGCCCCCATATGTACGCATCGTACCCCTAGCCCCCGTATGTATGCACCGTACCCCCAGCCCCCGTATGTACGAACTGTACCCCCAGCCCCCCATATGTACGCACCGTACACCCAGCCCCTGTATGTACGCACCGTACCCCCAGCCCCCGTATGTACGCACTGTACCCCCAGCCCCCCGTATGTACGCACCATACCCCCAGCCCCTGTATGTACGCACCGTACCCCCAGCCCCATATGTATGCACCGTGAGGGTACAGTGCGTACATACAGGGCTGGGGGTACGGTGCGTACATACGGGGCTGGGGGTATGCGCTGGGGGTACGGTGCGTACATACGGGGGGCTGGGGGTACGGTGCGTACATACGGGGGGCTGGGGGTATGGTGCGTACATACGGGGCTGGGGGTATGCGCTGGAGGTACGGCGCATACATACGGGGGCTGGGAGTACGGTGCGTACATACGGGGAGCTGGGGGTACAGTGCGTACATACGGGGGGCTGGGGGTACGGCACGTACATACGGGGGACTGGGGGTACGGTGCGTACCTACGGGGGGCTGGGTGTATGGTGAGGACGTAAGCGGGAGGGGTGGGAGGCTGGGAGGGCCCGTACGACTCGTACACCGGGCCCAAGTGTACCCGGGGTATGGGGTCGTGCACAGTTCGCTCCGTACGGGACTTTTTCCATACGCTTGTGTATTCGGGACGCCGGTACGGATCGGACTTGTGCGGTCGGACTTCAGTTTCACGACTCGTACGTAAAACTGTCCAGGGACATGTCATAGACTTTCCCGAGGTCATTCATATGTATTTTTCACATACGAATCGTACTTCGCCGTTTGTACGGGACTTGCACGATTCGTACGTAAAAAAATACGGATACCAGTCGGTCGGTAAATTTTTTTAACGGATCGGAATCGGCACCAAATTAGGGACTCTTAAAGTGAACACAATCCAGTCAAAAGGTCGCAAATGCTTTCACCCACCCGAGATTACAGAAAAGCATTCAGCATAAAGAAAAGAAAAAAATGTTTTCTGAGAGAATTCTACTGCCAAGTCTTATTTTTACATATTTTTTCTTCCACAAGTATGCATTTAGCAAACGTTTTCTTATGCTACTGATGGAGCAAGGACTCGTATAAAAGAGACTTGCTCGAATGCAATCCTCTCATATTACTCATAACATTGTACTAATAAAGTATTGTATAAATTAATATGCACCACATTACATATTTTAGTAAAGACAAAGCTTGCTTACGTGTTTTGCTAACAAGAAACCAGAGTGAAACTTAAAATGGCTGCTAACGCAGAAAACTGTACTACGCATGTGTCAACTGCATCTACGCAGTATGACGAGTCTTTGCTTGGAGGAAAATGTCTGCACCTGCACAGTCGTTCTAAAAATGGTTGCTTGAAAGCTCACATGCTAAGCATCTGCTTTGCTGAAACTAAAACAGGCTATTTACTAATTGCTAATATGGGTAGAGCTTTTATAAGTAAACACAAGTAGAGTAGATATAGGTGGTATACAGTGAAATCATTTTATTTTTAAATGAATATGTTTCTCTTTTATCTCTTTATTAGTTCGTATTTGGACCCCCGACTGAGACAGAAGTCTATGCCACACGTGATTTTCACACAGGCGCAGTAATAACAAGCCAGGAAGTCATGATGTCGTTTTTGAAACCCGTCCAAGGCCATCATTCTTTCATGTCCTGGGAACCTGCTGGACATCCTGAATATTGAATGGAAATGAACGTCAAATGTATACTTTTGTGTGATAAGGATGTGACTACGGGTGGGAAATAAAGCTTGGGAATAAGAAGTCATAGGCGGGAACATTAAACAAAGAACCAAAGAAAATTATTAAAACTTAGCATCTTGTGATGATCATCCCCCGTGCTTGTCCAATCAGAATTAGGAGTTTCATAAAGTTGAAACATTAATGGGTGGTACATGAACAATGAAAGGTATAATTGAGGTAGTTTAGATAGTTAGACCACTCAAAGTGATGCTAAGATGCTGAAAGTCCGGGATGCTGTCCGAGAGCTGAACGAATGCTGAAGAAGAATCGATTTGCAGACTTAGAACTTTTCCAAATAATTAGAAGAAGACCGCAGAAGAATCGAGGAGGGAAATAAGGCAAATAATTAGAAGATCGCGGAAGAATCGAGGAGGAAGGTAGTGTCAGAGAGGGGTGCGACGCAGGCGTCAAATCTAGAAGAGGTCATCTATCCTGTCCTGAATCCTGTCCTGAAGTCTTTGTCGCCTGATCTTTCCCTGGGACCCTTCCAGCTCCTTGGCCAAGGGGTTGGTTTCTACACCATTCTAGTTACTTATACTTCTGTGTAGTATGTCATTGTACTTCTCTCTCTAGCCTCTCTTTCCAGAGAACTGTCATTGTGAAACTTCATTCTAATATTGGTGACTGATTATTGAAATTATTGACTTTTCCTCCTTGGAGAAACGGAGTTCGTACAGTATGTTTGATTTTGGCTCACATCAATCTAACTAGATAAAACATTTAACCTTTTCCCCAATCTGTGGTTATTTCACATTAGTAAGAAATATAATTCTGTGTCATTTCACCATCAACTAGTTCCAACTAATAGGTCCATTGACCAGAGGAAAGAACTTTTTGATCAGTGACAGATTAGTTAAAATTTGACAGGTAACTAATCTCATGAAAGGCATTCATAAATATTGACCCCCAGCGTTATTTACTAGCCTATGTGCATGTGTGTGTTTATGGGCCCAGGTGAGTATATGGTGTTTGAGTATCTGAGGTTGGTAACCCGCTGGATCACTACTTGGGTGTATACAACAAGGGAAGAGCGTACCGGCTGCTTTTGCACTTCTAGGCAAGGATTCAGATAAGCACTCCATCCTTTAATTTACACATTCAAGAGAGTAAAAAGCTGCTTTGCTGCCATAACAAATGCCATGGGTCATGGAACCTCCCTGACATTCTGTAGCGATCAGAATGTGCAACGCGGCAGGAGTCCGGAAGCAATCCCTCAAGATGAGCAAAACGAGCTTTATTTCATGAAGTATCAGACAGAGAGGTGAGCAGCGCTGATCCCGCCATATCCAAGTCAACACAATTTGTTTGCCATTCATGGCAGGCGCGTGAGTGAAGGAAGAAAGGAATAGTATTTCCCAGAATGACGGGGGAGAAAAATGCAAGAGTATACAAACGTCTTTATTTGTTTCAGCAGCAAGTGTGTTTTTATTGGAGGTTGTGTAAATTGTAAATCCTAATTAGGCAGTAACCTTCACTGAGTTACCTTGCTTTAAGAACTGGCAACAGAGCCCCTCTTGCCTTAGTCCTCTTCTTTTGCAAGATAGGCTGTGTGTCGCCATCTGCAGCCGAGAGCCACCCGGCCATCTTTGCATCACTGGTTGCTTACGACTAAACCCCTGCTTGCCTCCAGTCTGTGTCGGGCGGCTTTCAGGAATCCAGATACGTGGTAAGCTTTGTAATGCTTATGCTTGTATACTATTACTTATACTTAGCCTAAAAGGAGCATTTTAGGACCTAACTAGCAAATCACATATCTGTGTGCAGCTCTGAGAATCTTCTGTGTGACTTTGCCCGAATGCCAGCAAGATTGTAGCAGCCAACGTGGAATTTGGTAGAGTTTCCTGGTAACTCTCTGGATTTCCGCGGACTGACACTTCGTGAGCTCCACCAAGCCTTTGTTTTTATCTTTTATGGCGAACTGACTTTCAAGTTGCAGGTATCCAAACATTTGCTACCTGCTAATACACCATGAAGATGCTGACAAATATTCTTCTCCTCATTCCAGAGGAGCATAAACAACAACTGGTTCAAGCCCTGGTCAACAGGAGGCATTAAGAACTGCTCCCTGTGGTTGGTAGCAATGCCGGCTCCTGCGGCATGTGGAGAGCTGGATGGGGCCCTGGGGCTCCCCCACAGCCTTCTATGAGTAAATGGTGGGTGCCTTAGGTCGCCAACATGGCATCCACGCATAATAAAGTAGGCCTAGGTGAATGGAGTCCCTGGGGCCAGAATAGGCTCAGGGGGCTGCGTGGCCTGCCTCCCCTTTAAAACAAGAAAAATAGAGCAATATCCATTTGGCCAAGCCCCTTCCGTGTTATTAGTAGCATCACCATTTTCTCATCCATTCCACCTTGAAAATTTATCTAAAATCCTCGATGGAGGTGAATGCATCATTGATTTATTGGAGCTCAATCTCTTCTGTAGTGACTATCCAAGACAAATGGGTTCTTTCTTGTCTCCTGGTCTGAGAGCAGAGTCCATGGTTCTCTCTTTAAACTGCTTCTGAGTGTGCAAAGGTACTAATCATCTATGTGCTCTGCCCATTTGGCCCCGCCCCTTACAAATTAGTAGTATGTTACAGTGTTCCCAACATTTTCCAGGCTGATGAACAGTGTGCCTTCTCTACAATTGCATGTTGAAGACGATCTGAAATCCTTGATGCAGGCAAATACATTGTTGATTAATTGGAATGCAAGGTCTTCAGCAGTGAATGTCCAAGACTTGTGAGTTCTTTCTTGTCCTCTCCAAGTCTGAGGGCAGAGTCCATGGTTCTCCCTTTTAACTGCTGCTGAATATGCAAAAGTTCCAAAGGCTGTGTGCAGTCTGGGGTTAGCTGAAAGTGGGGGGTTTGCTGCAGGGCTTTCGGCCATACTCGATGGGGGGTTGGCTTTACATATGATAATATAACCATGCTTTAAATGCACTAAAACAACCAAATATTAAAGTAGTATTATAGTTAGGAGAATATGTCAGAGATAACATTAACATTTTGAACTAAAAAAACACAGAAATTCACCAGTTATAGTTAGCAGAGTACCGTATAACTTGCTCTCCTGCCATGCACTGCTTATGATCTCACGTATTAGATTCCTCATGTCATGTTCTATGACTTCATTTATGAAATCACTGATGACATCTCAAATGAAATAATTGATGACATCACTGATGGCATCATCCCAGCTTCTTTTATACACATTACTTTATAAGCTAGTATTGCATTTTGGGCCAAAAGTAAGTACAAAGTAGCTCAAAATAAAATGAAGCATCAGTAATGCATCACAGATATATCTCCCTTAGGAGTGCTAAGCATGTTTTATGTGCAAAAGTGACCCTTTACCATACACTACACGGGTAGTCTAGTTCACATTAACAATCAACCACAGAAATATGTTAAACCCTCATTGCACACTGTGTTCAATATGCATACAACTGTTTAGAGAAAGCCAAGTTACTCATGATACTCAACGTCATTTTCAAAATTAATGCCCAACTATGGACATCTTTTATCTGTATCAAACACCTCACGGTACCAACAATGAGAAATGAAGTGGATATGAGTAAAAAGGTGGGTACTGTCAACAGTGATAACTCTATGGAGAGAGTTTACTCTGTACTACACTGTTTGCAGATGGTGAAAATCTCATGAGAAATACTCCACACAGTATTAAAAAGATAGCTACTAAGAACAGGGTACACTCTCTGCAACACTTATCAAAAAATACACTATTACTTTCAAATATATAAGGTATTAAAGATCAAGAGCATACTAGCTGCAGCCTTCATATTGTGGTGAAAACTTTACAGATAGCCCATCTTCAGAAGAAAAAGAAGCACATGTATATAAGTTAGTACCTTGTGCACACAGTCTTCGATGTTATGTAAAAATTGTTATGCTGAGATGATTCTGTCTAAAATCTCAAGGCTGTTCACAATGCCTAGTATCTACTAAGAAGAATCTTTGCCTTGCTGTAAACTTTTTTTGCAGAGCCAAAAGCCTTGTATGCAACATACTAGACACAAGTTGTCAACTGTCATCTGCACACAGAGTTTCTCGTCAATACAAAGATTTATAAAGTGTTCAATACCTCCACACACCTATGATGCATTAAAAGCACATGTGTTGGTCAATTACTTATACTCATTAGCTGGACACAGGCTGTAAAGAATTAGGTAGAGAAGTGATATGATAACGTCCCACTGCTATGTAAACTATAAAGCAAACTAACACGCTCATTGGCTGATGTAATCAGTGATGTCATCAATGATGTCATTAGAGAAGTTATCAGTGATGTAATAATTGAAGTCATAGAACATGCCATAAGTGATGCACTATGTGAGGTCATAAGCAGCGCATGACAGGGGCACAAGTAATAGTTAGCACTGCTATCTATAACTGATGAATTTCTATGTTTTATTTGCCCTGAACATTAATGTTGTCTCTGACATATTCACTTAACTATAATATTACTTTAATCTTTGGATTTTTCAGTCAGCAGTAGGTAGTTATAGGTAGGACCATGATTCCATAGGAAAAGCATTCTTTGGCTTGCCTATATATTTGGCGCCATGTGACAAATCTTTACCAAACCTTTCAAAAAAGGGTCCTCTTGATTGTAGTAGTGCATGGAAAGTTTTTGGGTGAGCCGTGAAGCCTAGGCTCAGAAAAAGGGGCAATCAAAAAAAGTGTGTTTCCCATGTTATTTCCTATAGGGATTTAGAACACGACTACAGGCCAAACCGCTGGATGGATTCACACAATTTGTTTGGTAATTTGATGTAAATCCATTCAATAGTTTTAGACTTATTAAAAGAAACCCGAATTTGGATATCTAGAGATGCGTATCCTTCATGACCCCTACTCGAAGCTTTGCGAACCCTTGCACCATGAGCAGTGCTGTGATTGGCTAGCTGCAACCTGTGTAGAAAGTTGCAGCCACTCACAGACCCACTCAAACACTTATGCTCCCACTAACATACTCACTCAGAGACTTACATACTCACTCACAGACCCACTCAGACACTTATGCACCAATTCATAGACCGACTCATATACTCATGCGCTAAATCACTCATCCACTCTGAGGCTTATCACAAACTCACATACCCACTCAGACACTCATGCATCCACTCACTCACCCTGTGAGAGGCTCATGCAACTACTCACAGATCCATTCAGGCAGTCATACACTCACTCACAGACCCACCCACTAACTCACCCACTCGGACACTCATGCACAACTCACTTACTCTCAGATATTCACACACCCACTCAGACCACTCACTCATGTACCCACTCACAGACCCATTCACAGGCCCACACACCCTCTCACAGACCCACTAGGACACTCATACACCCACTCCTTCACCCACTCAGAGGCTCATACACCCTCTTACATACCTAATCAGATACTCACGCACCCACTCAGCCACCTAGTGAGAGGCTGATGCAGCCACTCACAGATCCACTCAGGCAGTTAGACACATACTCACAAACCTACTCAGTGATGCATACATCCACTCACAGAGTCACTCACAGACACTCAAACACCAAGTCAAAGACCCACAGATTAACTTACAAACCCACCCAGAGACTAATGCACCTACTCACAGAGCCACTCAGAGACTTGCACATCCACTCACTGACCCACTGACACACTCAAGCACTCACTTACACATGCACTGATATGCTCATGCACACACTCACAGACCAATTCAGAGACTCAAGCACACATACACAGACCCACTGAGACACTCATGAATCCACTCACTCACCCAGTGGGAAGTTCATGCAGCCACTTACTGATCTACTCAGGCACTCACACACTCTATCACAGACCCACTCAGAGACTTATGCACCCACTAACAGTCACCAAGACACTCACACACCCATTCACAGACCCAATCATATGCTCATGCATTCACTTACAGACCCACTCAGACACAAACACCTATTCACTCATCCACTGAGAGGTTCACACAGCCACTCACAGGCCCACTAAGACACTCATGTACCTACTCACAGACCCACTCAGAGACTTGCACACTCACTCACAGACCCACTCAGACACTCATGTACCGATTCACAGACCCACTCATATACTCATGCACCCACTCACTCATCCCCTCCGAGGCTCATCACACACTCACATGCCATTGCTTCTATAAAAAGATGCAGAGAGGATATAATCCTTGTGGTGAGGAATTGGCCCAGAGAAGAGGAAGTGTGACACAATTGAGAAAACCAGTGACAACTGGTATTTTGAGGGTGATACTGAGCTAGGTGAGACTTGTTGATTTATATGCTGGTTGGCCTCTGCCAGCTCTCAGTCTGCCGTCAGTTATTTTACATTACTTTTGTCCATAGATCAAAATGGCCTTTTTTTTTTATAATCATTACTAATAGTTGCACCATTTAATTTTCACCCCTGTCCTTTAAAAGTATATCTGAAGTATCAAGGGGTTCAATTATTTTATTGCTTAGCAAACAATATTGCAATATTTAAAGCAATGCTGCATCTCCATGACACCCTAACACCACCAAAGGAGCAACATAGTAATCGTCTTCTCGAATAATTAGGGAGGCAGCGGGATTACTTCACCTAGTGAGCAAGCATGACATTCACGTCACAGTATACCGGAAACAGTTCGCGTGTGTCAACCCTTCTGCGGAATTGTGACTGAGGAGCGAGTGACATTGTAATTGGTCATCACAGCACCTCGTGAGATACGAATGCGAGTTGTGATGCATAGTGTTGTTCTTTAACAAGTGTAATGACATGCAAATTAAGAGAGCGTTGAGCCAAACACATTTCTGCGCGGGTAACAATGGCTGCTCATCCTTCTCCAAAGAAATCCATTAGCGGAAGCGGTGACATTTGTCTGTGCAGTGATGGCGGTGAACATGTCATTGTTCCTGTCACTGTTGTCAGTGGAATATGTCAAAGACCAACACGAATGGTCAACCAAATTTCGAAATGTCAAAAGGAACAGATTACCTGAATTACGCAACTGGAAAAAGGGAGTGTGATACCAGTACCATATGTTTTTTGTTTTCACATTCAGAAAGCAGATACATGATTGGAAGGCGCCCGTTGCTTACAGCGCTTCGCTCTGAAAAGCGCAATGGGCACAGAAACACCATTTGTTTTACTAAGCTGCTAACTGTAAATGGCTATTGACCTGACAGTTTTATATTGAACAGGTGTTGAATGTGTACACAGTGAATCACGACAACTATAGACAACCTTTAGGCACTCAAAGTTGCTGGGTTGCCCAGGGGAGAGAGCAGAACAGAAACACTTTGCCCAAACATGGCCTGCTGCTGTTCTTTTCCCCCGCGCAGGCGCACAGAAGAGCTATCTTGTGCCTCACATTTCATGGGCCCCAGACTACTTGAAAGCGTATCACACAGAATAGATGCAACGTGTGAAATGTTAAGAAAAATAAAAGTGTTCCTCCTATTTAACGCCTGTCTCAAGGAGGCGTGATTTTCAATGCAAAACCCAGTCTGACAATATTTCTAGATCTGGAATGTGTGTTATAACCAATGGGAGATGACCAAATAGCATCCATGGAACGCCCTCTTGACACAAAGTTGTGCAGAACACCATTTGCACTATGGTAAGGGTAACTTTACAGCTCAAAAAAGATTTGGCCTTGCAAAGTAAATACTTTCTACGTGCACTGTGCACAATTTTGTGGGTGTACAGAGTCTTTATAAACCTGCCTAACACATATTTCTAATTGAAAATGCTTGTATGAACTCATGGTAGCAGTATTTGTGGACGTTTTTTGTTCCAAAGGGCCAATTACAACTAAGGAAACCCTAAAACCATGGTAGTTTTTGAGCTGGCTTTTAGTTTGGGGGCATGAAAAGGGGACTTGGGGGACTACCTGGGAATGTCTCTGCGCAATCCATGCATCATCATCAAAAACGTACGTAATTATTGACAAACCAGTTATATTGCCATTCCAACCCTTGTAATGCATGTAAATCCTTTTCTAGAAAAGTGTCCAATGTTAGCAGCTTTGAAGGAAGCAGCGTCCAAACTAAACATGTAGTATAAAAATAGATTACAGGAAACATCTGCAATATGGGATTATTGTGCGAGTTTGGGTTCTGGTGCAATTTACAAGCCATTCAGTGTTCGGCCTTGTGGTTTATGATGTCACCAGAAGGCCTTAAGGAAATATTGGACCATATTACTCAATAACCCAATATTGATTCTCTCTTTCATTCTTTCTATTCATGCATCTGATGGGTGATTTAATGTTTTCGAGGCTTTGCTTTTGTGACTACACATAATTTCCCAATTTCGGAGATTTTTAGATTTTATTAGATAACTACAATTGCAAAAATTATTCAAGCCTAGGTTAAGGTTTATTTCCCTTCAATACAGTTTTTACAATGAATTTCAAATGAGTTTTGATAGTATACTCTATATATCATGTATAAAAGAAACAATCACCATTCATTGCCTTTGATCATACAAATAGGTGTGGACTGCAGGCTATGGTCCATGTTCCACATTTTCTTGGTGGTAATTTCATTGATGACAACAATTGGACAAGAGCAGTGGGGGTTGACGGCAAGCCTTGGCCAACAGACATAGGGCCTGCACACAACCGTTTTGCAAGCTGTAAACCTCCCCAGAGAGTGGCCTTCATCCATGATCTGTGGGGATTTGGACACAGGGCTTCTGCCTAACAATAGAGGGGCAGCCAACCCCACCAATGACCAGGCCCCAAGTCAGGTACGGGGTCTATAATGTCCACTGTGCATGGTCACGACAATTCATCTTACACTGTGATTCTTATGATGTTTTAAGAGCAGCAGTAGGAGTAATAGTGGTAATTGGAAGAGTAGGAGTAAGAATGGATGTAGGTAGATATGCACGGGACTGCATATAGGAGTTTTAAAAAATAAGTGCAGGAGTAAGAGTATATGTAAAAATAAGAGCAGTGGCATGCAGGAAGAAGTGCAGGATAAAGTAACATCTGGTGAAGGAATGAAAATAGGAGTGAGAGTTTCAGTAAAACTAAATATAGCACTAACAATAGGAGTAGGAAGGAGTAATAGCAGGAGTAAATAGGAATATGTTAGCATGGCTAAGTGAACATAGAAGGGACAGACAGTAAGAGTAGGCATAAGTGAAAGAAACAATGGGAGTGATCATGGAAAAGAGTTGGAGCAAGCAGATGTAAGTGTTGGAAAAAGAGAAGGAGTAAAAAGTTATGAGTAAAGGTGGCCTTGACTAGGAATAGGAGTTACAAGATGTAGAATTAAGTTGAGTAAGCAGAAGTCCCACCATCCACCAGCCATATAGCCACAAGCATATGCTAACATACCCAGACCATTAGACTGCCAAACATCTAACATCATTAACCTATACAATCTCAATAATAGGCCAACATGTGCACCATTGTGTGTTCCCCCAGCCATCATACACCCATGCAACCACCATCATACACCCAAATAGCTCCTATCATACTCCCAAACAAGGAAAGAGTATGCCTAAACATCAACAACCTATAGTATACCAACACACTCATCATCACAGTACTGCACAACCAATGTCAAGCACCAATACAGCCACCATAATATAACCACCCACTCACCCTTATATCATTGTACGTTACACATCCACAATCACAAGACAGCCCAATCATGATACTTTGAAGACACCAATCATTGCATGGCCATACACACTCCATGTTATGCCAACACAACCCATCAAATGGCCCCAATAGCCATCATCATATGCTTAGAGACACCATGATATATTAAGACACCCATCATCGTATATCCAATCACCCCTTCACTTAGCCTCACAATCATACACCCATACAGGTGCCATCATATCTGCACACACCAACAATCAAATGCCCTCACATCTACCGTCATTTGCTAAACCACCCACCATCAAATTTTCACACACCCAACTTATTAGGCCAAAATTCTACTATCATGTGACCATACACTCACAATTACATGCCCAAACCTACCATCACATGCCCATACACATATCATCAGATACTCACAAACTGTCACTGCCTCACAATCACCATAATAACCCTTAGCATGTGCCACCATATGCTCACACACTCATCAACTAACCACTGTTAAATGCCTACACATGTGCTCTTGCACAACAACCTTCATAACATCATATGCCGACACAACCACAACCACCATCATATAAATCACACACTTAGCATTGAATGCAAATACACCCATTAGACTTTCACACACCCATCATAACACTGTCATACTACCATTATCACATGCCAATAAACCCATCATTGTATGTCCACACACTCAACATCATACATTCACAGACACCAACATATGCCAGCACACTTCCCGTCACATAACCACACACAAATTTTCACACACCCAACATCACACACTAGCACATCACCCAGTAAACTCATACACTACCATCAGACACACACATCAAACATCATGCAGCAGCACTTACGCCATGAGCACATTACCACAAACATACACCCACAAAAACACCAAGTGAAACTTACTCTCATTTTGTGTATTGCTCTCGAGCAGTAAAATGTAGTAGTAGATAGTTTATTAGGCAATTAAAACCATAAAAGCGAATCGAATCATACTGTACAAAACATTTAAAAAGAAGTTTAAAACTTATTATAAATCAGCTGCAACCATTGCATATCTAATTGATAAACATTCTCATTATTTGCTGCCCTTTATAAATTGGCTGGTAATTGCTAGGTGAACATTCCAGACCTCCTTTAAAAATGGGCTGGATTATTGAGCCCCTCCCGCTATCAGTGATGACGTAATTTGCCAGAAATTAATTAAACATTCATGCCAGAAAGACTGCTCACCATGATATAAAATGTTTAAACGGAGCCTGGGGAAGCCTATTTGGACCGGGGCACAATCTGCCTGTGACTTTTTAATGACTTTCTCTACTTCTGCCGAGGTAACAATCCATGGTACCAGGTTATCTTTATCAGGCCAGTGGAGACTAGTTGTGTCCAATGAACTTCCCTTAAAACGTATTTTTAGATATTGAACCCACTGCGTCTCACTAATATTTACATTATTTGTTCATAAGCTTTCAGAATCTTTTTTGAATCATTTGTTTTAGGGGCATGTAGCAGTTGAACTCGTAGTGTTTCTTATTTGGATTATTTATGCACTCAGATCTCTTTTTTTAAGAGGCGTCTCTCGTAGAGGATATTTTTAAATAATTCCGAAGCTCCTGGTTTTTGAAATATTTTTCAAAAGAGTTTGCCTGTTTTATTTTTTATTTTTCGAATGTGGAGTGGCATAGTTAAAGATTTACAATGAACCATGTGAGTTCCCTTATGCCAACTTTTCTCTTTATGGGTTTTGGTCAAGTTGTCGGAGAGTGTTTTCCATGCCACTATCGGACTGGGACCAGTCGGAGCTAGATCCTGCAGGATTTCAACTGCCTCCTCTGCTATGCTGCTAATTGTGCTTGAGGACCACTTCAGACATTTCAGATTTTATGTGCTAATTTCCTATTGTTGCATACAAACTGCTTTGTGTTTGCGCATGAGGGTATTTCCTAAAATCACCTGGGGATTGTGGTCACTCTGCAGATGGTGAACTATGCTGTAATCGCATACCTGATTATATAGGGACAGTGAGATGAGAGTGTAATCTAAAATGGAGAGTGCATTGCCCCAGACTATTGTCCAGGCAGATGTAGTGCCATCTTGCCTCCGAGCAATGAAATGGATATTTTACAGTGATAAACACAGGGCTAAACAGATGGTTTATTTCCTAACACCTATTTAAAATGTGAGTTTTTTTAACATATTTTGTATCATGCCTGGTTATTAAAATCTAAATAAATGTAATATAATGTTTATTTCCTTCAAAGCCTGCATATAAAGATTCACAATCTTTTTTACCCCTTTAATGCTGTGTCATTGCAATAATAATAATCAGTTTTGATTGTAAGATATCATATATCTATATTGACACCAATATCTCACTGATCTTTGGTCGTCTGCACTTCACCATACTCCATTGCACTATAAAATCGAATGCACTTTTTATTTTGAGTATTTTAAATGGCTTACGATGACACCGACGTACAATGATTAGAGCTTGTTTTACAATTTAGTGTGTCCTATATATAATGTTGCTGATTTTATTCTTGACAATAAAGTTATGTAAAGCACATACTATCTTTTAAATGTTTTTACTCTTTTATGGATTTTGTTCAAATCTGAATAAAAGTTTTGAATAGAGTTGTGAATTGCTCTCTACCGCAATTATACATCAACCGAACCACCAAGTGAAACTGTTACTCTCATTTTGTGTATTGTTTTCTACCATCTTCTTTCCTACAACACAAAGCAATAGAAATAGAAGGCAGCCTAGAATACCAACGTCTCTGCAAAAACTGTGCAGTCTTGCCCCAACTTTGGCCTATTTTCATTTATTGCTCTGGACAAATCACATGCTGGTCTGCAGGAATTGGTTGGGATCAAGGTCTGGTGCAACAGATGCTCTCGGAGGGACCCACATACATCAAGGCTTATCACCCAATAACTTGTTCTAGCCGCCACTTAGACTCAAGCACCTCTACACCTCTTATACCCCAGTTTGGGGGTTTCTCTGAAGGCTACCCACTCTGACCCAACCCAGACCAGGGAACCCAGAACACTGCTGTGATTGCGGATCACACACTGCCTTCTAGAAACAGCTGATCTGGCATCAGACCAACAGCCTGAGAAGAGCTACGACGAGCCATCCTCCCGCCCATCTAACACAAAATGACATCTACCTCCACAGTCCCCCTCAGCCCCTCTACATCAATACGCCTGAAACCACATGGCCCAAACTACTTCTACATAACTTTCCCTCACAACCTCTCTTCGGAAGCGAAAAGAAACTTGAAACACAGACTGATTTGTCAACACCCAGAAACACTAGTCGCAGACATCTACCATTGCACCTCCAAAGGTCAACTGAAAATGGATCTCATTTTCCATTCCATAAGACCAGAAAACTGGAGCTCCACATAACCAAATCAACCAACACTCCCTATAGATGCAAGCTAATGTTTTCTATCCCCAACCACACTAGGTAATAGGACAACATCCCTGCAACCATCTACCACAACGGCACAGTCTTGATTCAAGCCAACAATGACAACCTAGAAGCATTCGACACCCTCTTCCCCTCACTATGTAACGCCCCCTCTCACCCACACCGCCCACACCCAACCTATTCCCCATCCCTTGACAGACTGATCCACAAAGAGACCCCACAAACCAATCCCACACCCTCTCTTAACCCTGTCATCCTCTCTCCCCTGGACGACTACCTCCCCTCTGCCCTCCTCGCACAAAACACGCACAATACACTCTTCCTCTTCAACACACATAGGAGGTACGACACCAAGGATGCTCTGCATCCCCTGGACAATTGCCACCTACCCCCTCCCACCCTATTCCACCTCACTCAACCAACAACTAACGCCCACAACCCACTATTTACGACACCTAACCACATATCTCTTTCCACAAGCAAGAGGACGAGCGATCCCCCACGCCCCTTGCCCACTACTCCAAAGTCAACACCAGCATCAGGAACGCCAAAAGCCAACATATCAACAACAAGTTCTCTCCCCGTGGGACGACCCTGCACTAAACACCCCCACCCCCCTCTCTGAAGAAACGATGCAACGTCTCACTCTGTTGGAAAGCCAGCTAAAAACTGTAATACTAGGTCTTAACGCAATCCTACTAAGCCTCTCCACACTCAGAGAGCTTAGCCAACTCCCTCTCTCGACTCCCACTTTCCCCAGCACCAGACAGCAACAGCCTCCCAAGGCTTTATATCCCAGCTGGATCTCAACCCCCCTCTCAAACAAATCACAGAGACCCAAAAGAACAACTGCGGATATATCTCCAAGTGAAGTGACGGAGCTCGCCGCCTCCTATGACACTCCTACCTCTGCCACCCCAAAACCCAAGATCGAGGTTATCACGGGATTCAGAAGAGACCGCTCCCATCCGAGACACTTAAGACACACTGCCTTCCTCACCAATATTCCAAGGGCTCCCCTAATCAAGAAACACAAAAAAAAGGCGACCTCCACCAAATGCATGCTCATTAATTGCAGATCAGCCACCAAATATGCAACTGAGCTGGCAGAAATCATCCTCACCCATCACATAGACATCACCTTCATCCCCGAAACCTGGCTAAACTAATTCTCTTCCCCTAGCCTGAACATGCTTGTGCCCCCGGACTATGCACTCATCAACAAAGGCAGTAAGGATCAATGCGGAGGGGCATAGAAATCATACACAAGGTCAACATCTCCGTGACGGAAACAGACACCTTAAAAAACAACACGTTTGAATGCCTAACCGCCAACATTATATTTATTTTTTGTAAATATTTTTATTGGCATTTCTAATCATGTATAAAACTTTCACATGTACGATTACAGAATGTGATATCAAAACAAGTACAATGTATATAATATCCGTCCATTTGGTTAATGGGCTCTATATGAAATGTATACCAACTGTAAATTGAGCTATGAGTAAAACCATGCATTCCAGCAATACAATTTCTATGCGGTGCGTGTGACACATAACGCAAACATACCCAGTCCAATGTATGAATATACCCATGTCGTACCTATCTCCTAACCCTGGGGCCCAATCTTGAAAGCCAAAGGCCAGATATCTGTGCTCTAAGCTAATGTAACTTATGTCCGTATGCCTTTGCAAGAAAAAAACATTAAAATAAACGTAAATAAACAAGAGCAAAACCAGTCCTCTCGGTCACCGACTCTATTACTACTACACTGCATGCGGGAGGGGGAATCTTCGGTCGTCATCTTTGGCCCGGTCGGGTGGAGTCACCCACCCGCCGTCGGGATCAAGCCCACTCACGATTGACATCAATCAGCTATATCTACAGGGAACGGGGGGGGGAAAAGAGAAGGGAGTGGGGCAAGCAACCAGAGAGCGCTTCCTCAAGAGGTGGACATCGGTCAAGGAGAGCAAGCAGTTGGGGTCAGCCCGGTTCCAGATCAGGAATCAAGTTGACATGCCCCCTGCATTCCCCTACCTCCTCACTGTACAATCTCATGTTGAGGTCCACTATGTTGAGGCTGTCCCACTCTCCTCATCCGCACTACTGGGACATCTCAGGCATTCCCAATTAAAAAATACATCCCTCCAAGCTTCTGCAATAGGGACCCATCACGTGCCCTTCTGTTCCTCCTTTTGCAGTGCCCTGCCCTCCGCCACCGCCCAGCGCAAGACCTCCCATTCCCAAATCCCAAACTACGGTCCCACCACAGTTTTCCAAGTAATCGTGATTCGCCTCTTGGCCAAGGCCAGGGCCAGATCAATAAATCAACTCCCCACTTTGCGCTTAGGCGGTCTAGGAAACAGACCCAGGAGACAAACTTCGATCGATTGAGTCAGTGCCCTTCCCAGTGTGTTGGCAAGTTTCTTCACCACAGCATCCCAAAACTGTTGTATAGTCATACAGCCGCACGTCATGTGGACAAAATCCGCATCCACTTGTCGACATCATGGGCACTCCCTAGGGTCACCCCCAAATGCAATCTGAATGCGATGTGGAGTCATATAGGTCATATGGACATAATTAAACTGCAAATATTTAAGGCATGACTTACGGGAGCCCTTTTAGGGAGATTGTAACACACGCCTCCACTCTGCGTCAGTGAGTGTTCTGCCAAGATATCTCCCATTTCCCCCGTAGATCTAGCAACGGGGACAGGGAAGTCCTCAACACGGATGCATAGAACCACTTAATTTGGTGCCCGGCTGTGCCCAGTGTGACCACTGAGTGGACAACTCCATGTATTGCCGGCTCCTCCCGTCCTGTGCCCCACAGCTGTTCAAACATCCTTACCAGTGTCTCATATAAGAGAAACTGGCCGGGAGGCAGTCCATATCCTTCCACCAGTGCCGCCAAAGGGAGCATGCACCTATCCTGAAAGCAATCCCCCGCCGTGTCTATCCCAGCCCCAGTCCTAGCCGATAACTGCTCTGCCCCAAAGACCACCTGCGGGTCACCATGAGGGAGCCCTACCAATGGCAGCAACGATGTATATTTCGGACCTATCGGGAGCTGACCCATAGACCTTCTCGTCCATCGAAAAGTGGTGGCTTGTAGAGGCGATGTATAGGGTACCTTCATGGCTGGGTTCAGTAGTTTGGCTAATAGTAGACGAGGGTTCTGCCCTGGTTCCATCAAATATGTGCCCTCCTGGTTAACGCCTTCTAGTCACTGCGCCAGCCACTGTAGCTGTGCAGCCAGCTGATACAGTTCAAAGTCTGGCACCCCCAGTTCTCCCTCCTCCATAGGGCGTTGGAGCACCGCAGCGCAACCCTGCATCTTCTGTCGGGCCAGGTAAGGTTCCGCACCAGCGCATCCAGTGGCTTAAACCAGCCCGCAGGCATCAAGACCGCTAAATTAGCAAAAAAGTACAGTAATCGGGACAACATAACCCCGGGCGTAGCACTACGCTTCGCCCACGTAGTGTACGTAGCGCTGCCTGCTTCGCACTTTCCGAAGTAGGCGAAGCAGGGCAGCGCTACGCACACGCCGAGGGCGAAGCGTAGCTGCTTGCCACCCGCCACCCACCTCCCGCCTGCCCTCCTTTTAATAATATAAGCATTGAAAAATAAATTAAAGTAAGTCGACTTACCCGTAAGCGCGGCGTCTCCGGGGCTCCCTCTTTCTGTTTCTAATTTCTTCTGGCAAATGCGCATGCGCGGACACCCGCGCATGCGCATTTCTCGCGAGAAATGCGCATGCGCGGGCGTCCGCGCATGCGCATTTGCCAGAAGAAATTAGAAACAGAAAGAGGGAGCCCCGGAGACGCCGCGCTTACGGGTAAGTCGACTTACTTTAATTTATTTTTCATTGCTTATATTATTTAAAAGAAGGGCGGGCGGGAGGTGGGTGGCACGTAGTGGGGCTACGCGAAGCGCGTAGTGTGCGTAGATTTGGGCACACTACGTGCTGCTTCACGTAGCCCCACTACGCCCACCCTTAAACATGACCATCTTGATCAGAGAGATTCTAGCCATCAAGGGCAGTCTAAGCGAACTCCAAAAGGTCACGCTGGAGTGCTGTGAGCGCAATGCCTTCCCCAGGTTGCCCTCCCTCATATCCTCCAGGGAGTGAAAGATCTGGATACCCAGGTACCGAAAGGAAGTTGACGTTCAATTATGCTCGTCAGAAAGCTCCCCGGGTCTAGGGGATGGACTGGCCACTGGGAATAAATGCGTCTTACGATGATTCACCCGTAAGCCGGACAGGCTGCCAAACCGCTCCAGAAACTCAAAGGCGGAATTCGCCCCTCTGGCAACATCTTTAAGATAGATCAATAAATCATCCGCATACAGGGTGATCGTGTATAGCCTCCTATTCAAGGGTGTCCCCAGTCCTTTACCTCCCGCATGAAAAAGTGCCGCCAGTGGCTCCACCACAAATGCAAACAGCAGCGGGGACAGGGGATAACCTTGGCGAGTCCCACGAGTAATTGCGTATTCCGAGGATATGATGCCACACATCTTGACCCGCGCCGTCGGGAACGTGTACAGCTATTGAACCCATTGCAGCTAGCCCGTACCCAGCCCCATCTTTTGCATTACCTCCAAGAGAAATTCCCAATTAACCATATCAAACGCTTTCTCCAGGTCAACTGAAAGAAGCGCAAGGCAGGTCCTTCGCCTCGGTGTGGTACAAGACTGAGTACAGCCGTCGTAAATTAAATCCCTTGTTGCGGGAAGGGACAAACCCGTTCTGGTCCGTGTGGACCAGATGGGTCATGTGAGGGAGCAACCGGATCGCCAACACCTTACTGAGCACTTTAAAGTCAGTATTAAGCATGGATAATGGTCTGAAATCCCGCACTCCCACCTCCAAACGCTCTACGTTAGGAAGTGGTATAACAGTAGAGGGGCACATCAACGGCGGCAGACGGCCCAAATGAAGGGCCTTGTTATACATGGTTACCAGGCGAGGGGCCAGTTCAGTGCTGGACTTTGTATAAAACTCGACAGGTAGGCCGCCTGGGCCTGGTGTTTTCCCTCCTGCCAGCAGGGCTATGGCTCCCCTTACCTCCTGAAGGTTAATCGGGCCCCCCAGGTCATCCTCAACATCGCCCTCAGCTTCAGTCAAGACCAAGGGGGCTAGGAAGGCAGCAATCGCCCCGTGCAATGGGCTCAGCGGCGCCAAATACAGCGTCTCATAATATGCCCGAAAGGTGCAATTAATCCTATCTGGGTCAAACTCAGTCTTATCCCTGGGAATAGTAATCCGAGAAATAGGGGAACCCTGTGACTCCGGTCTTATAAGCCTTGCCAGGAGCCGCCCGCCTTCCCTTCCTCACTCTGCACCCTATCTATATATGCTCTGTAATCATGGGTTCGGAGCCTATCCAGAGTCTCGTCATATTGCTTGTGCTTGGTTAGTAGCTGGTCATGGGTCCTGGGGTCTGGCCCCTGCATGTTGTCAAGGGTTCGTAAGCCCCCCTCAAGTTCCGTAAGTTCTTTATGGAGTTCCCTCCGTATCCCAACGGTCTGCCCCATACAGTGACCCCGCACCACCACTTTAAAAGCCTCTCACTCAACCAAGGCAGAAGATGCAGTGCCTGCATTCTTGGTAAAGTATGTGTCAATTATTGTACGCAATGAGTCTGCGAACGGTGCATCATCCAGGGTGGTGAGTATCAATAATAAGGGCTATGGTCCCAGTAGGTGCGGCCCAAATATTCGGTGGAATGGGCAAGGGCACTGAGTGTCTGTGAGCAACAAAATACATCAATTCGAGTATGGAGGTGGTATAAGTGTGAGTAGTAAAAGTACTCTCTATCCCTACTGTGTTGTAAACACCAGATATCCTGCAGGCCCCAGAGGCCCCAGTGTGACATTCACTCCCACACCCCACCGCAGTCCTGTGCGCCTGCGCTCTTGCTAGGGGAGGGTGGGACCGGTCCAATTGAACATCTGTTACGCAATTAAAGTCACCCCCTACCACCAACTGGCTGACCTCTATATCCGCTATGTGTGCTGAGAGGGATGTCAGAGAGGCCACTTGATAATGATTTGAAACACGGCAACAGCATAGGGTAATTTCCCGACCCAGTAGTCGTCCTACCACTAGGACATACCTTCCTTCAGCGTCCGTCAATGTGCGAGTCATCTCAAAGGGGAGCCGAGGGCGCAGCCACACCAACACCCCCCGGGCAAATGCAGAGTACCAAGTGGCATAAATCTGCCCCCTCCATCGGGTCCTCAAACTGCCCACCTCGTCCAGCATCAGGTGGGTTTCCTGCAATAGAGCAATCCGCAATCCCCGGCGCTTTAAGTAATTATAAATCTTATATCGCTTAGCCATGGAGCCCATACCTCTAATGTTCCAAGTTATCATCTTCACCTCACTGTGCGCCATGGTCGGACAATATGTTCCAACAACCCCACTGCAGAGCCCCCTGCCCACAGACACCATGACCGCAAATATTGCATCCCCACCTGCATGAGTAACACGACTGCTTGACTTTAACATCCCCAAACATAAAACAACTCCCCAGCCCCAGGGCATTCTGGCAACGGCCATCTGCCCAAACTCCACCTGTAAGAAAATCAAGCATTGAAGGTCCAAACCAAACGTGGCAAAGACCTCCAGGGGGGTCGTGGCTCCGCTGTCCGGTCTGGACAAGTCCGTCTCATCTTGCCGCAAACAAGACCCCATAAACATTAGTGGTAGTCCCCCAGCACCGGCCCGTTCTCAAGACCTCTCAAGGTGCCTCTCATGCTAGATAATGTAATCCGCCGTGCACGGGGTCACCACCGGGAGCTCCAGGCTATCTTTACCAGAAGACTCAGAGCCTCAGAGTTGGATTGGTTGATGGTGATTTAGAACCAGCTAAAAACACATTTTAAGAATCAGAATCCTTATTACTCTTAATGAAAAACCACAAACTCATATTTCCTTGTTAATCAATTTTTTTTATCTAAATTTTCATAATGATTTATATTTGCATTTGTCTCGTCAAAGTTTAGAATTTCTAGATCAATTCAAGTAAATCGCAGAACATCATATTTACCTAATCTGGCTATTTGGGATCCTCTAATTCATTGGCTCTGCATACCCGAGTCTGTCGCAAATTGTCTGAATAAAGCAGGCCAAAGCTCAAAGTCCAAAGTCCTCTGCTCGGCACGTTACAGTCCCCAATTTATCAAAGGACCAGAAATCATGCAAGCATCTATCATAGCACGTGGATTTGGAAAAAGATTGCGGTCATCAAACAGTCGGGCAGCATCTGGACCATCAAGAAAAAGGCATCGCAGTTAAGAGAGGCTAGCGTTTTTCTCACTATCCCACTATCCTTTTATAATAAAAACCAGGTTAACATGATATATTTTTAGGACAAGAACAGTGGTGATTGACTGGTTGGGATCGTCCGATTCTTATTCCCAGATTCTCAGTACAGTTCGAGGGGTGAGGTCACTAGTCCGCTCTTGTATCAGCTTGTTCCGGTTTACTGTAAGGTTGATTGTTCCCTTATCTTGGCTGACCACCAAATTCTTATCCTTGACCAGGAACATGATGAGTAGCATATAGCGACATTTAAAGCCATTATATTCACCTTTTTCCCATCCTCCACGACGAGGCAACGTCTCAAAGCAACATATCATGCGATATTCTATTACCACATATACTATTTATTAATATGCGTACAGATTTTAGGTATAAGAGTTATTTAGCCATGCAAATAGCAAATCCCATGTGTAGTTTATGTTTTTATAATGTTGATTAGTATACATGCAACACTCATTTAATAATATTATAGTTAATAGATTATATAATTAGTATTTTCATGCAAGAATAGAGGAGGTATACAACATTTTGTACTACCTGCTCCATCACCTGTAATATAGCAACTGGGCAACCACCGGTCTCGGGGGGCGGCCAGGTGCCACCGGTCGGTCAGGTACACAGTGTGCTCTTTCCAGCGTGAAAAATTGCATCAGCTCCCCCGGGGCCTGCCATCTCCCGGGGCCACAGCTCCAGATACACCACCATGCTGTTCTTTTCGATCCCTTCCGGTAGGCCAAGAATTCGCAGGTTATTGCGGTGGTTGCCACCCTCTCCGTCTTCTGCTCAGCGCTCCGGGACCCGGAACCTGTCCGTTAATTTCGCCACCTGTTGGGATAGGGCCTAATGGCCAGGCACTAGCTCCTCGTAGCGAGATTCCACCGCTTTCACCCTCTCATTGAGCTTTTGGTGCTCGGCTCGCCGGAGACCAAGGCCCACAGACACTGTGCTTATGTCTTGGTGGAGAGTGGCTTTTGCGTCCGAAATTGCTGCCAGTATCTGTGAGAGCTGTAGTTGGATAGGAACCGGCCTTGTCTCGGGTTCAGGGCTACCCTGAGCACTCTCGGACTGGTCTCCCTCCTGGTCAGGGGTAGTCGCGGCCTGCTTCCACAGCGGCTTTCCCATCGTGCCCCACAATGGTGCAATGGTGGCCCCTAATCCACTGCAAAAGTTGCCAGCAGCAGACCACTCAGACTTTTCCAAGGTATCACTGATATAGTGCGCAAGCACTCGTTAGAGCCCTAAGTCCAGCTAAGCAGAGGGGGCCTCCCTTCCCCCAATGTTCAATCCTGGCATCGGAACCGGCACTGCTGTACTCTTGTGGCCCTTTTCAGGCCATAGACCACATTGCCCTGTCATCCCTGAACACTCACACCACCAACCGGGCCATCACAGATGAGTGTCTCCGTCAGGCCCTACCACAGCTGGTCTCAAGCTCTCACAGCTGCTCTTAAAGTGCCCAACATTCCATGCCGCAGCTTGGCCCGCGCTCATTTTGGGCCCTCCCAGTAATGCTGTAGCCCAGGAGCAGCACCAGCTCATAATTTCACACTCCAGCAAGGCCGCAGCATCTCCATCCCTCCAGTGCCCAAGCTGTGGTCTCTTAAATATTCCCCGCAGGCCCCCAGGGGCTTTACCACACAGTACCTTCCAGCTATAGCACCAAGCTTTCTCAGGTCACGGCCCAAAAGCAGAGCTGATCTTCTCCTCCGTAGTGCTATCCTCACATTGATAATGGCCTCAGTGCCATCAGCTCACTAGGGTCAGACCAGGATCTGGTCGACCTCATCTGCGGGGGCCTCCTGTCACCACACCACGGATCTGGTACACCAGGGATCCAGGGCCGCCTATCTTATGGCCCCCGCTAGCCAATTCCAGCGGGCTGTGCTAACACCCAGTCTCCAGGCCAACAGTCAGCTCCCGAGGCGTCTCCACCCTGATCCGGCGGTTCAGCCCACAGTCCGCACTGGTCACGCCCCACTCACCTCGAGACTAGGCCTGGATGCTCCTCCGCACTGTAGGTTCGCGCCTGCAGTTAGGGGACCGGGGTAGGCCCTGTCACGTTACATCACGTGAGGCCGAGGCTCCCGGCTGCACCACCGCACACGGCTGCCTTGCACCAGCAGCAGGGTCAAAATGCCTGTTTTCGGCCCATACACTGCACCTTGGTATACTGCAGCGGGGGATATCCCGCCCGACAGGTCAGGCCAGGCTGTGTCACCCTTTAAGTGTAGGATAATTGGCCTAACCGCCAACATTAAGACAAACGACAACAAATCTCTACTCTGCCACCTCCTCTACCATCCACCAGGCAACACCATAGCATTCGGGCAACACCTGTCTGATCTGATTACCTGCTGCTCACTACGAGACTCAAACTATTTAATTCTAGGCGACCTCAACCTACACTGGAATGAGGAAAACAACCCTCTAATCCAATCCCTGAATGATCTCCTAAATAACAACAACCTTATCCAACACTGCTCTGAAGAAACACATGACAAAGGATGTATCCTGGATGCAATTATTGCCCAACGCGACACAATGCTTATCAACCACATTCTGCCCGTTGACAGGTCTGATCACCACCTCGTCTTATTCTGCATCAGCCAACCGATCCTATGCAAAGCCCCCATGCTGGATGCCCCAAATAGATGAGAAACCTGACTCAGATCCCCCTGGCAAACCTGGAGGAAAAGATGAGATCTATCCATCCCATCTCCACGGATGATCTCTCCACAACAGAACTCACCTCACACTATAACGCAACTATGACTTCTTTCTGGACCAACTAGCCCCCCTGAAACTATAAAAAGCCAGAAACATTCCATGCAGATCCTGGTTCAACACGGTCATAAACTCTAAAAGGAGACACCTCAGGGCCACAGAAATACTCTGGCAGAACAACCCAACCTCAATCCTCTGCGAGCAACTCAAATCAACTCGCAGGAAGTACAAAAAACACATCATTAATGAAAAAACTTCCTTCTTCTGCACTGCTCCCGACAGCGCAAAAAACAGGCCCAAGGATCTCTTCAACCTCATCAGGCTACAGACTTCCAAGCCCCCCCTTCCTCGATTGTGGCCTCCAAAGACCTGTGCGATACCTTCGCCAACTTCGTCACACGTCCGCTATCCTATACCCACCCAACTCTGGAGCAAGATCATAAACTGCTCCCTGAGAACCGGAACCATTCCTAACTGCCTCAAAGTCGGCCAAGTCACACCACTTCTAAAAAAAATGGGCTTGGACACTAACGATTTGAATAACTTCAGACCCGTTTCAAATCTTTCTCTCCTATCCAAAATCTTGGAAAGAAGTGTTCTCCTACAACTGACCCAACACATGGACAACATCAACCTCCTGGACCACCACTAATCAGGCTTCCGACAAGGCTGCAACAGAGACAGCAATCATTAACATAATAGACGACATCCACAAGTCACTAGACACAGACCAATGCTGCCTACTCATACTTTTAGACCTATTGGCAGCCTTTGACACGGTTGACCACAAGCTACTCATCAAAGTACTTCAAAAAAGGCTAGGTGCAGAAGAGGTGGTCCTACAGTGGTTCTCCTCCTTTCTCCAGAACCGCACACAAAGACTAAAAATCTAAAACTTCTCTTCACACACCCCGTCAACAGAGGTGTCCCCCAAGGGTCAGTTCTTTCCCCTCAACTTTTCAACATCTACATGGAACCCCTCACTACCATACTCAAAAAACCAACATCCCCTCCCACCTATATGCAGACGACACCCAGATCTATCTCAAAACCTCCTCCATTGATGACATTCAAAGACTCACCTGAAACTCAACCAAGACAAAGTGGAGTGCCTCCTCATCTCTAGCAAAAAAGAGAACTCCCAAATCATAGAATTGCTTAAAGCTATTGACGCCCTCAACGGCAATGTCACCCGGCAATGTCAATTGACACGGTTGACCACAAGCTACTCATCAAAGTACTTCAAAAAAGGCTAGGTGCAGAAGAGGTGGTCCTACAGTGGTTCTCCTCCTTTCTCCAGAACCGCACACAAAGACTAAAAATCTAAAACTTCTCTTCACACACCCCGTCAACAGAGGTGTCCCCCAAGGGTCAGTTCTTTCCCCTCAACTTTTCAACATCTACATGGAACCCCTCACTACCATACTCAAAAAACCAACATCCCCTCCCACCTATATGCAGACGACACCCAGATCTATCTCAAAACCTCCTCCATTGATGACATTCAAAGACTCACCTGAAACTCAACCAAGACAAAGTGGAGTGCCTCCTCATCTCTAGCAAAAAAGAGAACTCCCAAATCATAGAATTGCTTAAAGCTATTGACGCCCTCAACGGCAATGTCACCCTGGCTGACTCCGTAAAATCGCTGGGAATCACTCTTCATCCAAAACTAGACATGGTCATGCACATCAAGAACTCCGCCAAGAGCGCCTTCCTCAACCTGAAATTAATCAACAAAATAAAGCCCTTCATCCCGCCCAAGGACCTCAAACAAGCTACTCGATCACTGGTGCTGTCTAGACTAGACTACGGGTATGCAGCCCTCAAAGGTACAGCTAAACACCACTTAGCTCCCCTCAGACAACGCTCAATGCAGCAGCCAGAATGATCACAGGAGCAAAGAAATACGATCACATATCCCCTGCACTCAAAGAGCTAAAATGGCTCCCAGTCGAAATGCATGCCAACTTCAGAACTGCTTGCCTCACACACAAAGCGCTGCACACAGGGAAACCCTCCTACCTGGCCTCCAAACTTAAGAAGGCCGGTCAGACAAGGAACCTCAGGAGCTCCAATACGCTTCTCCTCATCCCCCCCAAAACCTGTGAACAAAAAAATGCAGCCTGCTCCATTTCTGGAAGTGCACCCAAAATCTGGAATTCCATCCCAGTTCACATCAGAACTACCCCATCCTTTCCAAAATGTAAAATGCAGCACAAAGACCTCTTTCTCAATCGTTCGCTCCCGTAACGATAGCTGCCGCCGGAGCACACTAGCTGGAACCTGGCAGCAGCCCGATTCTCTGCCATCAAGACATCTACCTCCACCAAGCCACCGGACACCTACCTCGCCCCCCCATCTCAAAAAGGAGGTTGGCTTAAGCCAACGTGCATACTGCTAGTACTCCATCAGACTTCCTTGCTTTATGTGGTACAGCGCCCCCAGACCTCCGAAACACCATGAACCACTATGTATACTACCCCGTTACTGTGTGATTTCGTTGATACTACTGCATTACTGTGTTATTTACTTGACACGTATGTTGTAAAGCGCTCTGATACCCTCGAGTCTGGGCAGCGCTATATAAAACTCTTAAATAAAATAAATAAATAAATGCTCTCTTCAGTTTTAAGGTGCTGATTGAAGCCAGACATATGCATTTTATTTTATAAACATTTCCACACGAGGAGGGAGCTGAGGGCATTGCAGGAAGAAGGGGCTAGCAATCCTCACTACCTCTAAATCATTGGAGCATCCTAAACCTTTTAGGGCTACACATATAAGGGAGGAATCCCGCAAGGTATGCGACCTCAAATGAATCCAAGTATTCTCAGTTCCAAATACATGCAGAATTTGGAGGATCCGCCAAAATATAATGAAATTACTTGGGAGAAATGGTAGACAGTCTCCACACTACAGTGCTGGCAAAAAGGTCTGTACTCCACCTATATAGTCAGCTGCTACAAACCATTAGTTGTATCATGACTGGGTCATTGGGGTGGTGAATCCACACGTTAAAAGGAGTAATGTTTGAATGAACTCCAGTCACCAAAAAAGTATGTTACTCTGGTTGTTAACAAGATGTCAAAATCATGCAGGTCACCTGTTGTGGAGACTCAGGCCATTGACCACCTGTACTAGAAATCGAACTGGACCTGCCAGAATGGTGGAGCAGGTTTCTCCATGGACACAGCCCAATTTTTGACCTAACTTCACCTATTTCTGCAAGTAAAATCTCTGTAGATGAGTGGAGTTTTCAGCTCCGTCGTTTGGAACAGTTTTTATCAATATCAGCAGAGGGGACTTTACAGCTACTTTACTATCTAGCCTTTACTGCCTCTTGATAATAAAGGCAGCGCCATGAACCTTGGGCCTGAAGATGGGTCACTGTGGGGGTTTTGGGGAATCAGCTATATTGAATACTTCCCTTTGGACAACTGTGACGGGCAATGGATTCAAAACAAAAACTCACAAAACCAAAAGCATTCTTTCTTTTGGAAGTTCTGAGAATGTACTTAAACCGTACTTCTATGTCAACAATAAAACCTCTTAACACGCTGTGCACAATGTTTTGTATTGAAACACTACTGGCAACAACAAAAATGCAATATATTGTTCAATATTGTGCTAAGATCAAGCACTGCACACTCACTGCTGATAAAATAAAAGAATACAGCCAGCTTTTACCATTGACATATGGAACTATAGCAAACCTAGTTCTGTTTATGTCTTTTGTCCAGTATGGCTGGCATAATCAAATACTGCTGACACAAAGCAGTTTTCGTGAGATGACCCCAGATGTCAGATTAGACAAATGATATTGATTGAAAACCAGCACATGATGGTTCCATGCAGTAATATAGGGGTAAGAATCAATACCTCATGCTACTGCTCCAGGCAGCCTATAAATGCCAATGACGGAATAGGCTCTGCCGCAGCAGAGAGGGAGGGTAACACAAAGGAGCAAAATACGAAATGTGTGCCTCAGAGGAAAGAAGAGGCACATTCATTACTGTTTGACCCTGCTTCCAGCGCTATCATGTCCTGCAGATAATTGAAACATACTCAAGTATTTGCTGGCTCGAGACCCTGTCCTCTGTAGACGTAAGGCACTACAATTTGTTTTTCTACTTATGTAACTTCATTTTCACCCATCGTTCAATGGTTCTCTGACTTGCTTTACATGCTTTGTTTTGTGAAGGTTGTGTGCTTATGGTCAGAGTGTACCAGTTATATCCAATCTGAAAGAAGATTGATAGCTACAGGCACAAATAAGCAAATGTTCCCACCATTTGTGCTGCAAGACTGTACCCACTTTAACAATCAGTTCGCAAATTCACTCATTTATGATAAAGACAGCAATTAACATGCATGTCTACTCCTTTCTCCAAGCCCAGTGTGGTTATGAATTGTTTTTGACACTATATTGTAAACAGTATTGACTATTTATATAGCAATTCAAGTGACTTTCATAATTATTTGTGTAATAGGTTAGACTCATGTCTATAAATTGTCGTTTATCTTGTTTCTTTCTTTGTTGATTTATTAAGTCTATTGATTTAGTGCTTGGGACAGTTCTCAAAGACTCTGAGCACAGAGGGACAGCACTGAAAATAAGGCACATTTTTTATTTTCAACAGGATTTACAGCATAATATTAACCATAACCTATTGAAGCTAGAAATATTCATCTTGTGACAGAGTGTCCTTGTTGCATGTTAGGACACAGGGGTTATCGGATTTGACAAAGCGAGCCGTGTCTCTGCTTCCTTTTGTGCCGAGAGTGGAATACGGAACAATGTGTTCCGCTTCCTTCAAGCATTCAAGCAGCCAGCAGCGGAGCACACATTATGTGCATTTCTGTCAGTCTAATTCCAGTCTTGATTAACGGGTTCTTGATTAAAGCTTTTGTTGACACTTGCAAATTTGCCTTGCTAGACAGAGGAAGTGCCGCCAATCCTATATGTTACAATACAAAGCAAGAGAAATGTGCTATAGGCTACAGTTGATTGAAGGACGAATAGTATTCTGGCATTGTACTGTTGCAGCCCTTGGATTCAGTAGCCATAGTATCCTTCTTGTTTGGGTCCCTGATAGCTTTGCAAAGCAATTCATAGACGAAAATGAGGCTATGGGAAGAGGAGGCAGGACGCCTATCGAAGGGGTAGCTCAGCTCTTTACATACTATCGTACCCTATACCACAACAACACATGTACCTTATTCACTAAAGCTGGTAATTCGACAATACATTCTTCTATGAATCTATCCTACATTTGAAGCCGATTTGAGGCGGGCATTAAAAAATAATCCTATGTATTCTCAAGGAAATATTGGACACTCATGGATATACTTGATTATTAAAAAGTGTAACATTTACGAATGCAGATTTTCCGACTGATAGAAGGTTCTGCATGCACCGATGAGATGCATCATGTGCATTTGAAATGTAACTTTTTATTTATTTTTCCGTTGGGAAATGATCACATGCAGAAAATAAACCCACCAGCAGCTGCTTATTCTAACGAAACAATTCCGGGAGTAATCATGGATTTTAGCATTTCCATTGCCCCTCTAGTGAATCAAGTCACAATAAGCACTTTCTAAACAATGAAAACGAATTTCCCAGATCTAGATTTCTCAAAGAAACTCCTTGTTACCATCTCCCTTATTAGATCCCCTGTAGGCTTTTCCAGTGACCTCCACTTAGGAGCAATACTCTTGCTGCTTTGAAGATGGTACATAATCCGAAATACAGCAGCAGCACAACTGCTACACCTTCATCAATTCACTGCCTGTCCATGGACGGATGTTTACACGTTCACGGTACTCTGTATTGCAAAGATCCTCGTAGAACTGAACCGATCTCTGCAGACTGGAACCAAGTCCCTCCTTGATACAAGAAAAAATCTATAAAGGTACTTCACACATCGAAAATATGGAATTTCCCTCCTGCAAAGACAATAAACATTCAAAACCACGCAGGATTCAGCACTACAATAAAAAACCTGCCTCTTCTCATTAAGATGACGAAGGATCTCTCAACCCACAAATAGAACCACACACATCAGAAGAAAGGCAGCCATTTCACTGAACATAGGCTCACAACCACTCTAAGAGGAACTAACTGTCCTTCGAGGAGCACATTAACAGCTATTTTACGTCATTCTTCACTTGATTTCCGACTTCTGTGCAGCTACATATTCTCGACGTGCCTTTGGCAATCATGCACTTTAGGTTCATGATAGCAAGTTGTGTACATATCTGTTAAGGCAGGGAGGTGGAGGACATAATACATGGACAAAAAAAACTGTGTCAGGGTTTAAAATTTGAAGTATCTGGAGCATTAATCAATAAAACAACTGGGGGTGCTGACGGCTACCAATTCCCGCGACTGCCGCGCGGGTGCTGGCATGATTCTCAAACGGCTTTCGCCTCGCAACGGCCGCAAGAACGAGCAAGGGGGTGGGCTGAGACCGCCTCCCCAAAACCTGTGTTGCACCCCTTGCTACGCCACTGTGCTGAGAGCCACAAACACACCTTTGCGCCGCAGTACCATGGTCTGTGTGTGAGTCTAGAATAGGTTTTGTACGGGAAGGGTACCATACTATGCTTAGAATTAATTTAACGCTTTTCCCACTTTGTGTATGTGCTGCACAGTGCATCACGCATGAAAAGCTGGAAAAGTAAGGAGAAATAAATGCATTCCTCCTTTTAATGCCTCCTTTGAAATGGCATTAACATTTGGGGCTGAACTCTGTCTACTATTGTTTGTAGATAGGGTTTTGCATTAAAAGGCACGGGTGGTTGCATGGGGATGCTTATGTATCACCCGTGCAAGGCCCCCTTGGTGCTAATGGGGAGAGGATGTAGCCTTACGGCTAGAGCAGCCATCCTCAAAGCTGGGGAACCAGGTTCGAGTCTTGGCAACGACGCTCAACATTCTGTGATTCTGGGCAAATCCCTTAATCTCCCCGTGCCTAACAAAAATGAATGTGTCTTTCTGTAATGAAACTGGTGCTCATGTAAAGTGCTCTGATATCTTCATATCTAGTTCGTACTGGATAAAATTCAAGAAAAAAAGAAAGCAAAGCTTTGTGTTACTTTTAGGGCTCTTTCAAGCACAAAACAAGTTTTGCGCTGGAAAGTAAATTAGAAAAAAAACATTTTGTGCTGGTTAGCTCACTTTTGTGACATTATACCCTGCGCAAAAAGTTAGTAAATCTACCCATAAATATGTTAATTGAATTTTAAACTCCATGTGAATTCATCTCTGGATCCCTGGTTGTTAGCAAATTAAAAATATTTTTACCACATTTTAACTTTACTCCCTTGATGGAATTGCAGAAATGTAAGCTACCAAGAGGCAGACAAATCCATCAAACGGTGTCAAAGCTGTAGGATTTTCTACTGTCATGGTAGATCTATATTGTAACCCTTCACAGAATGCCAAAAATATTTTTCAAATGCTAAAATCTCTAAAATTGCTTAACGGATTTTCTCTAAACTAAGCAGAAGATGTTCTCTGTGTTGAGTTCAAAAACCCCAACGGGCACAGTCCCTATTTCATGTAACCTTTCCCCACATTGATAGTTGGCTGTTCCATTACAACAGGAGTCACATCCACCATTTTGTAAAGAATCAAATCAGCTTTATTGTGAATTAATTAAAACCTTACAAGATAAAATCAACAAACAAACAAGGTATAAAATCAAGAATAATAAAAATGCTTTAAGATTAGCAGTTTAAAACCATTTTTTTAAAATCCCTAAAATACCAGCAACTTTCAGGGTTCCATGATTAACAAACAGGTGCACACTATTTTTCTTTTGATACAGCAGCTAAATAGCGCCTCCTATACAATTATTTACAAAGAAAACAAAGTATTAAATAGGCATCTCATTAATATGTATATTAGTATCTCATTTAAATATTTCATCAATATGCGTATGTGCAATAAAATACCATAAATCTGTAAACTACAAATTAAATAAAAATCAGTAACTAAAAATAAAATCAAACCATCTTGGCTGTCCAGTTTTCTAGCGGCAAGCTTCAGGATCTTTGTAGAAATACAGTTCAACAATGTATCAGATGTTTTAAAACACTCTACCACTGCTTGCCTGCACATACAAATTTCCTGTTTGTTAAACGGTATCTTTAACAGCCCCCTTCTTTTTTCCAGTGGTGCAGGGCAGAAACAGGTTAAGTAAATTATATTTTCCTCTCCATTTTTGTATATTCTGCAACACGGTTTTTTTGTTACTCGCAGCCAAGGCATCGCATGTGAGGGTGCCTGGGCGAAGGCCAAATCGAGCTCTAATAGAATCATTTTTTATCTGCGTTCACCAACCAGTCTCTAGATAGGGCTGTGCTTTAAGGATTTTGTATTTATTCAATATCATCCAGGCATGTAATCTTCCTACAAGGCATTCTTTATCTTTTAACATTGAGATTTTCCTTAATCCGTTGATAAGTTTCTTGAAGGGCGAGCTGACAACTTATCTATTTGCGCTTCCAGATATTTCCAGGATGGAGAGTTTAAATTTGTGTGTACTCCTTGCAATAATGTTGGGCACAGTTGGCTTGAGGAGTTTGACTTTATTCTCTTTCAAACTTTAATATAGGCTGCTTTCCTCGTGATGGTTTGATTTAATAATACAAATTCTAGCTTTATCTAGGATGGGCGAGGCATTGTAGGGGAGACGGAAAAGTGTTCTAAATGTTTTTACAATGATTATGTTTAAAGTGACCAAGCCTCTTCCACACAGTGCCTCGCTTCCATAGGAAATACTAGGTAAGAATTTAGCAGGTATTACTTTTAACAGTGGGAGATGGCTTGGACCACCCAGTGACCTCTGTAAAGTACAGAATGCTAGAAGTAAGGTATTGCCTTTCTCTGCAAGTCCATCTTATGCTGCTGAAAGGAACCCTTATCATCAAATAGTACTCCAAGGTATCTATATGTTTTAACCTGCTATAGTTGGCTGCCTTGTAAGTACCACTTATATTTTTTCTGTATCATGTTATGTAATTCCATAACTTTTGCCTTTTTCTCATTTATAACCATGCCATTGGCTAATGAAGGATTTGATAATGTATCAATAAGTCTTTTCAAACCAACCTTACTTTGACTAAGCCAGAATACATCGTCGACGTATGAAAGGTTTGATAAAAGCTCGTCTCCTAACTTGGGGGGATGTGCATTTACTTCATCCAGTGCTTGCGTTAAATAAGATAAAGATAGTTTAAATGGATAAGGAGGAAGAACACTTCCTTGCTTCAGCCACTGGGAGGTTTCAATTTTCATGATCAGATAGGAACCCTCGCCTATTTTCACCCTAACCCAAGTGTCAGAATACAACAACTGAATTGCTTTGAAAAGACTAGCAGGTATACCTTGTTTATACAGCTTTGCCAAAGAAGGTGTTGCTGTACTCAGTCAAACACCGATTTAAATACTCCAAAAGAAAGGTAAATGTGTTGCTTACTTAACTTATATTTATCCATAATTACCAAGAGTGCTAAAATATTGATCACAGTACCTGATCCTTGAACAAACCCTGATTGGTTTTCAAGAATAATCTGCTTTGCTATCGCCCAATGTGATAATTCAGACATGAGGATTCCTGCAAAGAGTTTTCCCTCAGTATCTTGCAGAGTTTTAGGTGATAATGTTCTGGTTGAGACCAGTTACCACATTAAAAAATGGATGTGATTATCAAGCCTTTCCTTGAATACAGCAAAGAGTCCATCTGAAGAGCGTTATTGAAGAATTTCATCAGGTATCCTGCCCAGAAAGTCAGATTTTCCTTATAGAAGCCGTGTGGGATTCCACTCGTGCCAGGTGACCCATTTTGTCTTCTTATTTAAATAATTGTGCACACCTGCCCTTCTAAGATATTAAGTACACATTTACCGTGATTTACCTGGTCTGTTGAGGCTTTACTTTGAGTTTCATGGCTAGAATGTAGATTCGTCTCCTGGACTTGATTGAAATGTGTTTTTTATAAAAACCAATCTAGCTAGTTTCTGTTAGGGTTGACATTATACTTGCCATTGGAGCCCTATTAAAACTGTTAATTATCTTCCAAAAGTCTCTTGAGTTTTTCTTTTTACTATTGCACAGCACTTTTGCCCAAATAGTTTATTGTTTGTTAATTTCTCTCCCCAAATTAGCCTCCAAAAGTCACTATTTATAATCTTTAGTTTTATTTGGAACTCTTGATTCCCTGGCCATTTCTTTACTTGCCTCAGGATTCTGTTACCATTCCTCCTCAGAATATGGTATGAGGCGGATGCTCTGATCCTATTTAGATTTTGTAGTTGGCCTTTGAATTGTCGAATAGTTATGTTACTTTCCAATAGATACATTTCCATTAGTTTTTCTGTGAAGAGAGCCCACTGCACCGATGCTATATGCAAGTCGTAGAAATGACTTGAGATGTAAAGCCATGCGTGGTAACAATGCGGTTGTTGTAATGACCGCGTTGTTACCTACCTGCTTGGTAACACCTGTGTTGTAACTGCTGTTTCACCCCACTCCCCTAGTATCTCTAGGCGTAATACTCTCAGGGGTGACGGACTGGTTGGGGATAGCCCATAGATGATCCTGCTGTATTGTATTTTCCTCTCGGGTAAATGGCCAAAACAAATTCATTTTGAAATTGCCTGAAATTTTCATTTCCAAGTGTGTTGCGTTTTGTGATAGGTCTAGTAACATATTTATTCATTTATTGGACATTGACTTCCTATCCTTTGAATCTGTATATAGATATTAATTAATAAAAGAGAGTTTGTAGTATTTTCGGACCCGTACCACGGCTTTACAATTAGGATGTTATTGTTGTCTACAACCACCTGTTCCCTTTCCATCTTTAGGCCAGTTGCTATAAAGGTTGCCAGGCCCCCTCCTGGGCTTCCATGTCTCATACTGCTTAACAGCTGGAGTAAAATAGCCAGTAACTTCTTCCAACACAAATGGCTGAGTTCCCCATGTTTCTTGTAGTAGGACAATATGAAAATTTCTGGTGAAGGTATTCAAGCAAGCGTTCTGAATTTAGGCTTGCACACCATTTATATTCCATGAACATAACTTTCTGATTTCCTTTGGATGTTCAGGTAGAATTAGGTGAGTCCCTACGTTTTTGCCTGTCAGGCTTGAGATCCACTGTGTAAGGCTACTGTTAACCAGCCTAGAGTGTGTTGGGGTAATTTCTGTGTTCCTAGCTTAGAATATGAGTCTGATGGTGCAAAAACTGTTTTGCCGATTTTTATGAATAAAGTATACTTTGTGATTATCCTCTTTACTTCACAGCCGAGAAAACTTATTTGATAGATCAAACAGTCTTCAGTAGAGAACTAGCAGGGGCATACTGTTTTCCCCAATTTGCAAAGAACTCTTTTTCCCGAAGGACTTTCTCGGCTAGATGAGTAGAGGTCCAAGTCACCAAGGTGGATTCTTGTTTCTTACCCTCTTTATTGGATTAAAATTCTATGGATCCAATATCTTCTGTTGTAATTTTATCAAGCGATGGAATTGCCATTAGAAGTTTTAAAATGCTCAGAATATTGTGGTTTCCTCTAGAGTGATATTCTGGTGCAAACAATGTTTGACTACTTACTTAAGTAGAAGCATGGGAAGTGATTGTCTTGCCTGTTCCAAAATTAGCGTCACCATAGTCAGATACTTTGTTGGTCCAAAGAAGGTACGCTGGCTCTATCACATACCCTAATCCCACTGGAATATGATCTTGGTTTTTTAAGCTCTCATGAGTCATAACTTTTCAATTTCTTTGTGCGAGTGGAGGATGAACTGTGACTACCACGGATGTAAGGCTATCAATATTGTTACCATTGGCTCTTGATAGAACCGGACATCATCCCTTTGATATCGTTTCAAGATACTTAACATTGCCTGAGATCCAGGGATCATTGGAGCTATAGGATGTGTTGACATTTCACTCTCTTCAGCAGTGGTGGTGTTTCGAGAACTTTCACTGTTTTTTTTGTCGAAGAGAGAATAGAGCATTTTCCTTTCCACTGGTCCCTTGCCGACCCGATTCGGTGTTTTCTCTGACTCTTCATTAGGATTAATGATGTAATTTGACATTATTACAGTTGTATTTATACAAGGTATATCTACTATGATGTTTTTTATTTTGTTTGTAGCTTTGCATTGTGTTTTGCTATGTTTGTGGTCAATATATATTGTGGAGAAGATGGTTGAGGATCGGCAGGTCTTTGAGCTTGCACACCAGTGTCTGCATTAGCTGCCTCATCCTTCTTCCCTTATGGCTTCATATTTTGACTGTGAGAGATGTCCATTTTCTTTGATTGATAAGTCAGGGTTTCTAATGCCAACTGCGAAGTTCTAAAGAAAATATGCTAAATAGCCCCTGATTCAGTTATTGGTTCTGCTGGAGAGGCTTGATTTTGTAAGGAATAAGGGTCGTCTTTTCTCAGGCTCTTAGTTACTGATAATGAACGAGTTGTGCCTACTTTTCTAATTTATCTTGTATAGTCTGAAAGCTACTGATCAGATTGCTGTATAAACATGGCATGCTCCAAAGCTGAAATCCGTTATCAAGTGATCCAACCTTTTTGTGGTTGGGCTGCAGCAACACAACACAACACTTCCTTTAACATTCCAATTTGTGTACTGCATGAATTGCTGTAAACTTTTAGGGCAGCTACAATGTAATTGTTGTTGCTACAATTGTCCACGTACAACTTAGCATGATTGATTTATTTGAGAAATGTGTTTCACTGATTTCTGAGCATTATTACAATCTTTAATGATTTTTACATTTACTTCAAGTGACAGCAGAGTACCTGGTCTCAATAACGGTGTTTGGAATTTTTTGGGGTCTTTTGAGGTGAACATACATCAGTTAAGGCCTGTGGTGATCGGGGCCTTAGTGAAAGGAACTCCAAATCGGTTATAGGGCCCCATTGAGAATCTTTATCTGTTGCCAGCTCACAATTTGTATCGATTTCAGACTGATCCAAGGTGCCACTGCTTTGATCAGAAAAAGTAGGTTTTGCACTTATAATTGGTGCTGGGAGGATATCTGTATCTTCATGCACAGTTAGCATTGCCCCCACTGGGTCCTTCAGGAAGTCAAACTTAAGCAGTATTTTAGTTGACATTTCAATAATGTGTATCACAGGTTAAATTAATGGTTGATTCTCTCCAGTTAATTTTACTTTTGTGTTTTTTACAGTTGACAGTGATTGAAGTTCCTTCCTCCTCCTTATGGGCGGTAATGGCGCCCTTTCATGACCTGACCGCATAGTTAAATCCTTAGGTATTCCAGATATTTCCACAATTTTTCTAAATTGTACTTTGTGCTTAGAAATTTTTATGGTCAGTACCATAGCCCCAGAAGTCCAAAGCTGCAGGTCATGATAGATACATTTTTTGCAGTGCCGACTTCTCCTGTGTCTCACGTACCCCAAAGCCAGTTTTGCACTCAATCGGCTTGCATGACCTCAGCAGCTTCCACACGGGAGGGCAAGAACACACTAGCTATGTTACTTTCTTCAGACTGACTGAGGTAGCAGTTAGCCAACCACACTCACGCGGGGGAGGGAAAGAGGGAGAGCCCAAAGGGGACAGCCCCGATCCTTACAGCAGGCTCCCCTTAAGGAAACCCTGCTGCTGGGTTCACGTCCTCACGTCCTAAACCACCCACTCTCCAACCCTAAAAAATGTTCTTCCAGAGTCAATTGGTCTCTGCTGCCTCTTGTGAGTAAGACAGCAGGTCGGGCATGAGAGTAGGAGGGCATGAGGGCAGTGAGTATGGCGGTAAGTCCTTAGTAGGAGCAAGCCGCACTGACCTAATGCCGGCCTTTTCTGCACCTTGACTGAGGAACCCGCAGCTCTGAGCCTTACTCACTCTCCTAATGTCCACCCCTAGTGCCTCAAAGTGCCCCCAAATGTGTGTTTAGGTAGTTCTGGGATATCCTGTGGTCCTGAATCTGCTCTAAGCATGCTGCTCTCTTAATGCGGGTGGCAAGCAGTAGCTCTTAATGTAGTATGGCTGCAAAATTCAAACACACTCTCTGCACATTGCAATTCTCAAGAGGCAGAGTTGCGGCGTTGGCCACCTGGCACTAACACCTATCAGCGAGCAGCAAGTGGTTGCAGTTGCCAAAGCTGCCCTTGCTAAGATGGCTGGTACGGCTAGTGCTCCACTGGTAAGCTGGTAGGCTGCTGCAGAGCTGTAGCAAGTAGTCCACTTCAGAGCTGTGACCCAAGCGTCCCCAAGTGACACCAATTGGCACCAAGCGGCACTGAGGTCCGAGCACTAGCACTCTGAACACTCAGCTCCTAAAGTGCTGCAGCCGCTCCTTGAATGCCATAGCTGTCCTCCTCCACATCGTCCGCACCGAGCTCTCTCTCTGCCCTTCAACCTTTCAACTGCGTCACACTCTCGTCAGTCGGGAAGAGTGATCTGTGATGAATGATGAGCCTATTGGGTCCTCCGTAATCCTGCAATTTTGTGAAGAGCGGGATGCATATACAGCTCATGACTAGAGTGACTGGGATATTCCCACTCTAAGACATGACTTGCCATGTTTACAAGGAAATGTCAGTACCTTTATCTTATCTCCAAGAAGAAGAGGTTATTCATCCTGGGGAGAATGTGGAAAGGGAGAAGCAAAAACACGATTTAATTGTGTGTAAGTTCTTCACTCATCCACTGTGAATGAAGAAGCCAAATGAGACCAGAAAAGAAGCAGGAGGCAGAGAGGATTCTACTCTTTCACCAATTTGATCATAAGATGACACCTTAAGACACTGCAGGAGAAGTAATGTTTGAGGGTGCAGTGGAAAAAGCCAAGAACAAATCCTGAAACAGATGAAGCAAAAACATCACATATTATTCCTACAACCGTGCTGCAGCAAGCAAAGAAGAAAAATTATCCTTATTAAAAAATATTTGTGTTATAGCACATTATATTAAAAAACAACGGATGTATTAGAGAACAAGTCCAGGGAATGGGAAATGACACGATAGATCCATTCTGAAAAAGCAGTAAAAAAGCAATTACAAGTGGATGTTTGCCGCAATAGCTGCACCAAACTTAACAAAACACAACAAATGTACTTACCAATAACAATGAAAAAACAAAAAAAGGGGCTTTTGAGAAACACTCAAAACAACTTATTAACAAGAGGGTTTTTCTCCTAGGCCCATCAAAGCCAGTCAGAGTGTGACATGTAGCACTGCCTGGCTGAAGGTGAGGCCCTGCAGCAAATTGTTGCTATGCTCCACCAAAGGGCATGTGTAGCAGGGGTTGGCCATGACACACTTACCGCCAGGGGTTAGTTGGTCACAGAGCATGGCCATAAGCATGCATCTGTTGCTGTCTTATATCCGTTTTGTTATAGTCAATAACAGAAAGCATTCAATCGTGGCCCCCTATTTATTTGCATTGATGCACACTTGTGCTGCCATCTTTCAACTTCTCTAACCTTTGCACTAAACTTTAATAAGCAGCCACCTTCGAATGCACTTGTATGCACATGCAAGTGCATGCATGGGCAACAATATATTGAATGATTTTAGTTGGAAGCCTTTATCACAAAATTACACATTGACCTAACAGTCTCTGGTACTGAAGGGGGATAGTTTTATATCATCTGTGTGCATTGTGTTCAGTTAAAATGTTGAAGTGGGTTGAGCCATTATCAAATGTTGTACGGTGTGCTTCACAGAAGCAAATTATGAGTGGCATTACAACAGACCAATGGAGTAAGACAGCTGACTGAACACCATTCTATAGGTGTATAAGTATGTTTTTTGAAGACGTTTTTGGGAAATCAAAAGGTACCAGCTAAGGCCAGATGTAAAACCTAATATTGAAGCAAAATTAAGTTTGATGGGATGTCAATAATGCCTGCAGCACAGAATCTCATAAGACATGAATTACCCCACCATGTACTTCGAGTACTATCAATCATTATTTTTTAGACAAAGCACCATATTGTATAATTAAAAATGTAAGAATCGATCTTACAAAATTAACAGACTATTAGAATTCTAATTTTAGAGGACAGCAACATTAAATATTTTTTGTTCTACAAAGCAAAGGCTTAGCTGTAGAACTCGAAAGTAAAGCTATTGCTTTGCTCACCTGAGTCAGAGGACAAGAGTTCAAAAGCATATTGAGGCTTGTATGTTTCCAAGGGAGCAGAGCTGATCAGAACTGCTTGCCCTCACACCTTCTCCCTCCCAAGCAAGTTTGTAGCCTACTCAGTTATGTGAAAAGACCTTCCTCCTCTTCTGTCAGTGAAGCAGGCTAGGTATAGGGCTCCTTGTCACCTAATCCCAGGTCACCTGACTACTAGAAACAGGACCACCATTGTCAAATGTTTATTAGGTGTACCGCTACAAGTGAAGACAGATATCCTGATGTTTAGGGATGGGGATCATATTGTATCAAGGTTTCCTGTCTTCTAGGGCTAGGGCTACCACTGGACACAGTGTCCACTATGACTTGCCATGCCAGGGATTCCACTGGGTTTATTGATTACTGAGTCTTGTCCTCCTACTTAAACCGAACATTTAGGTTGGTCTGTCCAAACATCCAGCTACAGTCCAAAACATAAAGGGTGCTGTCTGGCTGGGCCTTATATGGCGTGGAAAGGGCCAAGGGCCAGAAATGATGTCTCTCTTTCCAGCTAATTCAGGTAACATACTTTACTATACTCTTACACATCCCTGTACATTGAAAATATCTGTTGCTCATGTTCACCTAAAATTAACATGCAGCCACACTCACAATACATCCCGATAACCCCTCATAGGACTTCCCTTCCTTCCCATCTTTCCCTTCCTCATTACTTCATCATACCCTCCTCATACATCTCCCTACCCATCAATTCCTCCAACTGCACCCTATCATTCTGATTTTTCCCCCCGTATATAATAATTCTCAACCCTCGCTACTTCAGTATATTTAACCTCTGATAACGACTCCTATTCCCCTCACCCCACTCCCAACAGACACTGTAACAATCCAAAGATGCTCTCCACTAAGCTTATCAGATCATCACTTCATGTCCTTCTTCCATAAAATCCTTTGAAGTCTCTCAACTAACTTATCCCATTCAGCACCAAACTTCAGACTCTGCAATACGCTGAATATGACTGAGACTGAAATCCATCTACAAACACACAACTGGAGAGAATTAACTTGGCAAGCAAACTATGTGCATGGATGACCTCAGCTTCTGACAAAACAATCCCAATAAAAACATCAAGGCATGCCGAAAAAATCCCCAGTTGAAAGCTGATCCAACAAAGATAGACCAAATATGTAGACACCTCAGGAGCTTGGTAAAAATCAAAGAAAACTCTTCACAAAATGTCTCCACACAGGCATAACAGAATGCTTAAGTCAAACATCATACCTCAAAAAGGCAGAGAAAATAACATAATCATGTAGGATCTTCAGTGCCAAATAAGGTTGAGTGTATCTCGGAAAAATTAAGGCAAAATTACCCTTGCATCCAAAATGAAAGTGAGTATGCATTTTCTGCTCAGAAAATAGGATTAAATTCAACATAATATAAATAGCAGCAGCCACTCACGCACTGCTCCGGTTCTCTTAGGTAGGCATTTTTTGCCAAAATTATGCAAGCTGGTGTAATTGTGGACCTTTCGGTAATTTTGTGTCACAAGAGTAATACAAAATTGCTGAAATTACTCTGATTACTCCGGCGTAAATAAAATGTCCCCCACACCTAATGCCAATGCATAACCAAGAAACTCCATACAAATCTTTTGGAATTTCAAAATTCCGAGAGTGATCAAACAATTATTTCCCACTCTCAAGATTTCTGCAACAAAATGTTGGCTTCCTTTTGTACCAAAGCTAACACATAAAATTGATATCTAGCAAACATAAGAGCTGTTGCATAGACGTATCATATAAGCGAGCCATGATCAAATGTATGCATCTCTATCAGCCTTCTGAGAAATAACAGAGACAGAATTTCAGAATCTTTCAGAAGGCAAGTTTGCTGCCCTTTAGAATTATGCTGTCCATCAATATTCAGGAAATACATACTATCAGTATACCGGACTGTACCAACAATGAAAGTAATCAACAATTGCCTAGCCACAGGAATGTTACCACAGAATAAATTAAACCATTAATCAAGAAGGAAAGGTCTATGCCAAGGAGACCCCAATAGCTGTAGATCTACTTCTAATGGACTTTTCCTTGGCAAACTAATTGATAGAGCAGTTTTTCTATGGATCTCTTTCTTCATAGAGGTTAGCCAGCTTGGACTACCAAACTTGAGTTCACTTAGAAAGAGGCCCAGATTGTGCTCTAATCACTATATGTGATGGATTGAAAGCCACAGACAAAAAAAGAATTGCTTGTTCTGGGTATCTATGGGATGTTTGACCGAATTCACCATCAAACCTTAATTCTCAGCCTCAAAGAAATTGGTTTTCATGGCAATACTTTTGCTCGATCGATTTCATACTTTATAGCAGGGATAACATTGTGTAGAAGGCTCTTTCCTTAGCAGATTACAAAATAAAAACAGGAATTTCCATTGAACAAATTCATTCCACCTCTCCTTTTTCATAAACACATGCAAGCAATTGTAAGAGGTAATCAAGACTTTTGACCTGACCTGCAACAATTATATGAATGACAGCCAAATACAATTCAAACTCCAGAGACATAACAAACTTAAAAAACAGTCTCAAAGTCATAGAACAATGAAAGGTATTGAACTATCTTAAACAGAATGTATGAAAAAACAAAATACTCCCTTCTTGAAGAATGGAAAAATAATGATCCATTAACACTCTGGTCGGCCTTCTCCACTTTAAACGCACACTGCCAACTTTGTTTCTCTCCTGGATTTCCACAAAAGGATCAAGCAACAATATCACTCATCCCTTCAGAAGATAATTATGCAAATGGATTGTATTGCAGGATGTCTTGTTCAAACATATGTCAACTCCAAAGAATTCAAAACTTAGCCTCAAAATTACTTTTATATGTAAAGATAAACATACACATTTCTCCTGCACTGTAGGTTCTCCACTAGCTACCAGTCGCAAGTAGGTGTTCATTCAAACCATAATGTATCACTCACAAGTCAATACACGTTAATGTTCCTAAATTCCCCTGAATGAAAATGAAAAAAAACCTCCAAACCTTGGAACTTACTTTGCCGACTAGCAAAATGATTAATCATTCCACCATAAAATAAAATAATCAACAGCACTACTTTCTCAGTAAAGGCATTTGTGGAGTGAATCTCCTCCCAGCAAATTTAAAATAAAACATAAGACCCACTGACAACCACCTAGAATGTACAGAAATGGTTAGAAGCTGACTATTTCCAAAATCTATGGACACCATTCTGCACCATCCTAAAAAAAAGGACAAACAATAAGAATAAAGCCCTGTTTGGACGCAAACATAAGCTTGCCCAATTTGTCTAAAAACATATGAAGTAACTCAGTCAAAATTACCTGCCAACGCATTATCCTCTTGCTCAGTCCTGGTATAGGCAACCCTACAAAGAAAACACAATTTCATGTAAAACAAGAAGACTTTTTGATAATATATTCCATAACATGTCACAAAGCAAAAATTATTTTGTTTCATGACTATAAAATATCTGCAATACACTGTATGCCCTTTCTTCAACTCCTGTTCCAAATTGCATGTCTTATTCAAGTCTTGCACAATATGACACATACTCAAGCTTACTTTTCTCTACAGTCCCTTGTGAGTTGACCACGTTTGGATCCATTGCCAATAACATCTTCTTTCTCATAAACCTGTATTCCCTTGCCTGAAATCTATCAATGTTCTAAGCTTCCCTTAAACTAGCTATTGAACCTGTCAATCATTCACATGTGCTAATATGACCCTCACGCCCTCCAAGAAGACACCTAACTCTAGCTGATGCACCCATGAATAGAAAACACAATTAAACTCGCCAACCAAAAACCACTAAATTAACTACTTAACTTGGTTTCGGAGAAGTGTGTTGCTCGACATAAACCTCTTCAACACTCTGTCCAGGATAGTAAGTGCTGAATAAATGCAATACCATTGAGGTAAAATACATCATGATACAATAATCAAAGCACTATTGCAAATATATAATATTTGGACACAGATGGAAATCCAAGTTTCAGAGCAAAAGGTTATGCCACTAAGATACAACGTTCATAACATGATATGTTATGACTGTAGTGTCTTGTAAACCTGTGTAGTGGGACCCTTGTGGTCCCTGATGAACTCCGCAGAAGAATGACGTAATCATTTGGGTGTGTCTGGGTGTGGTTGATAAAGTTCATGATGCAATGCGTGCAGTTAGTTAAGTGTTGCACTCTGAGGAATAGAGACATACACTACAGAGCTCCGTGTGTGGTGTTTTCATTTGCATGATACCGGGCTGAGGAGGACGCTACAACTGAAGATCAGTTAGAGGATATGCAGCCCAAAGTAACAAGAGTGCTCTCCCTTAGGAGTTTGTTGAGGCCCAGCAAACTGTTCGTGCATGCTGCACGCACCTCAGTTGAAGTGAAGCAGTCGACTGTTGGTGCAAGCCTAGTTCTGGCCAGGAATCAGAGCATTCCGAGTAGCAAGTAGCATCTACAATGATACAAGTAAACACAATTGGGACGTGGTTGCAGAGCTGTTGGAACTTGAAGCAGCAACCACCAAAGTCATCAAGACTTGAACGGTTTCAATAGCTGCAGAGACCAATGCCAAATATGGTGCTGCTTTCTTTTTGAAACTGCCACCTCCATTTAACACCACCAAAAAAGCAGAATATTAGCACCAGATTGACTGCCGGGATTGAAAAATTCCATGACTTCATCAATGCGCTAAAAGAAACAAATGGCAAAAAGATAATCAAATACTTAAAGAACCTTGCAGATAATGGTGTGGAAGAAAAGATAAATAAAATACCACTAGCTGATGAAATGTCTTCCCGTCAGTTTAAAGCAGCAATGCCGAACTTCGACTCTAAAAGGTACATCTTCAACCAAGCCTGACAGCTAGCTGAAGAAACGATGGGTGAATTTGCTAAAAGACTTAAGGCCCTCATCAAGCATTGCAACTTGAATGAATTCAATGATGAAGAAGTAATACATCTCCGAGTCATCAAATGGTTACCTTTCCGACTCATTCAGACAACGTAAGCTGGGTGAGACACTCAGTCTGGAGAAAGTGATCATGGCTGCGAGAGCAGAAGAACGTGCAGATTAACCAGCAGCTGATATGAAAAGCTGGAGTAGCCCAGAGTGAATCAGCACTGAGCATGAAAAGTAAGCAGAGACACAAGGTTGAGGGCCATAAAATGATGTCTCCAAGGAAAAAGAATTTGAGTTACTGATACGGATTCTTCTTTCTGGATGAACGTAAATGTCCTGCCATTGGACAAACATGCAAAGGATGTGGGAAAGAAAACCATTTTGTGTCAATTTGCAAAGTGAAGGAGAAACCAACTGCATCACTTTGAGAAGAGAAAAGAGATGCCAGAAAGTTCCCGAAAACCACTAGCCATGCCTCAAGTCCAAGTGTAGACACCAATTGAGGCAAGTGGAAAGTAAAAAAAGTAGATCATCATTGAATTAATCTTCCAAAGGTTCTTCAACGTCATTGTCGAGCAACAGTGAAGAAGACGGCCGTGCGATGATGATGTCGACTTGTGAACGACATGAGCACCTGGGTTTGACACATGCAGTGAATAGTCCAAGTCCAAGAGTGATCGCCATGTGAAGTAACCATCTTCCTTTTGACATTGCCCCATTATCATAGTAAAGGTGAAATGTTACTCAATACCTTTTAGCATCGATGGCAGAGAAATACAATGAACTGTCACCGGTACCTCATCTCACACCCTCGAAGACAAAGGTTGTCTTCATGCCATTGTAAATTCAAAGACCATTTGTAGCAACCATGTGACACAAGAAGACAAAGGTACATGCACCAATTAATGTTCATAAAGGTACTTTGTCAAGTGCATGTTTACTCAGTTTCAGTACTGCTGCAGACATGGGTCTAATTTCCATAAACTATAACATAAATGCACATGCAGACATATTAAGTCAGTTACCGTCATTGTTTCATGGTCTAGGAAAGATTAAGACCATGAAAGTGTAACTTCATATTAATGAGGACTTTCACCCTGTTGCTCAACAACATCATCAAATTGCTTTTCACATGCAGGAGGCTGATGAGAAAGAACTGGAAATGCTGTTAAAACATCCCATTGAACGCTTTACTAGTCCGACACAATGGGTTTCACCCATCGTGGTAGTGCCCAAAAAGGGCAGTGGAGGTGTGTATCTGTGTTTACACGTGGCAATCAAACAAGGCAAATGAAAGAGAATGATATCCCGGTCTGTACATTGCAGATATGATTACAAAGCTGAATGGTGCACAAGTCTTTTCTCGTCTCAATCTGAACAAGGGGTATAAACAACTTGAATTAGAGGAAAACTGCAGGTACATTACCAACTTTTCGATCCATATTGGTTTGTTCAGACATAAAAGACTAAGGGCCTGATTTAGATCTCTGCGGACAGGTTACTTCTCCACAACAGTGATGGATATCTCGTCCGTCGAAATATAAATTCAATTATATACCATGGGATTATATTTCAGCAGAACGGATATCAGCCACCATTGTGACGGAGTAACCCAACCGCCGAGAACTCAATCAGGCCCTAAGTTGTGGAGTGTTGTCAGCCACAGACCTTTTTCAGGATATAATTCCCCACATAATGCAGCCTGTCACACATACTTTTACTTATAGTGATGATATAGTGCCATTGGGGTCCACTCAAAAAGAACATGGCAAAGCCCTTAGACAAGTATGCAGCTTGCGAGTTGATGCCGGTCTCACTTTGAATGCCTAAAAGTGCGAGTTTCGCAAAACACAACTCAAATTATTTGGCCATATTTTCTCTGAAAGGTGGATGACATCAGATTCAGCTAAAGTAAAAGCTTTATTGTCCACTACTTCACCACAAGATGTGACCATGCTGTGATCCTTCCTTGGCATGGCCAGTTACAGTTCCAAGTAGATTCTTGATCTTGCCACAGTCAGTGCCCCACTTGATTAAAATGAATATTGTGTTCCAGTGGTCTCCTGAATGTGACAGAAGGTTTAAGGAAATCAAACATAAAATTGAGAAGGCTACTGAAATGGCCTATTTTGTAATCTGGGGCGAAATTCACAGAGTTCTGCTATGCGGAACTACGCAAAGAGCAAAAAACACTCAGCCGCTCTACACAGATCTCTGCAAGTGGCAGAGTGAGTTAAAAATAATGATGTTCGCAGTAATTTTCAGCGCTGGGTGTTTGACCACACTGTGCAATTTTTATTGCGAATGGCACCCTGCACAGCGCAAGCGGGTACTGCTTCCTTTCTGCCGCTCATGTAGATTTTCTACTCCAGCTGCATCTTTCTCAATGCGAACTGATGGTTTCTCAACACGAGCGGTCATGAGCACACCATGGGAACCACAACTTTTTCACACCCCCAGCAAGTAAAATTTTGTGGGGCTCTCCCACCTTCCTGGTGAGAACCACTGGGTGGGGTCAACTATTTTTGGGTACCCTCCAGCCCCAGTCTTCCAGTGGTTTATGACCTGCTCCAGTGGTGGGAAAGCTGTAAAAAGAACATCTCATGGTGGGTTCTGTAATGGGAAATCTTTACTGCCCATGGCAAGTGTGAGAATTTCCTGGAGCCCCCAATCACCTCCTACATTCCCATAATCAGGGCCCACCCCTACACCCAGATATATGATGTAGATACCTGTTGCTAGCCCTTAAACCTGTAGAGAATGACCCTCCTCATCAGGCTTAGTGTGTAGTGCTGGGGTTCAAAGAACACTCTAATGGGAACACTGTGTGTGAAAGCCCACCCTGTCATCACATCATTAAAAAAATAAAAATGCAAACCAATCATAATAAATAGAGTTAATATATTAGTTAACAATCAATGCTCTTGTGTGCTGTATGTGGACGGGGGCTTTCCATTCACATTCCACAGTTCACCCAACCAAACATTTGAACCACTATCCAAGCCCTGCGCTGATTTTTGCGCTTATGCATGGGTAATGTGTAGCAAAAACCTAACCTATCAAATGTTATTGATGTGCACCGGAACTGGATACCATTATCCAACCACTGAGCACCAATGTAGGAAAATGGGTTATTAGTTTTGTGGCCTGCACATGTAATAGGTCCATAATTGTTCTTACTGGAAACCAAGCACCCTATTGTAGCTCTTGACTCTTTCAGGGTACTGAAACAGAGCAGTCGAAGGCCTACTTAGGAGAGGTGGTGGGGGCTAACAATCAGCATTCACTGGCAATAATAACACTTAATCAATGATTGTCCAGTCAGTACTTTTTCTTTAATTCTTTTATTCTTTGGTAGATTGAAAATACCATAGAAGACCTTGCCTAATAAACTTTGACCCACTAAAATCAAACTGACCCCCAGCCCTAAAACCTACACCTACCACAGCCCTAAAAAAAAACTCCAGTCCCCAGTCCTGAGCCATAAAACCAGCCTTCAGTCCTAAAAACTACACCAACACCCTCCGCTGATCCCTGACACCTGGCCCACAGCCCTAAAAACTATCCCAAGCCCGCTATAAGAACACCCCAACCCTCACACTGATCCCTTAAAACCTGCCCCCAGCCCTACAAACTACCACAACCTCCTGCACTGAGCCCTAAAACCCAGCCACCAGCCCTGAAAAGTACCCCAAATTCAGCCCTAAAAACAATTGAAAAAACAAATCACCAGACCGTTCCTTAAATTCTAGTCCAGGCCGGAAGTCTCCAACATCTCCCAAACCCCCCCCATCAGCTACTAATCTAGAGCGCTAAATACCTTAACCACGCATATGCCTTTACCAACTTTACAATTCAAATTGTGGTAAAGGTATTTGGGGTATAGATTTATGCATGCTAAAGGCACATGCATGATAAACACAAGTGTAATAACACTTGCATTGTATTGGCACACATGGTATTGACTGTGTTGTTAATGCCATTTCCTTACACATGTACCTTCTTCAGGGATATTCATACCACAATAAATGCAACCATAGAATGAACACCTATAGGGTGCTGCACTCCCAGCTGTACAGCAAAAGTTCCAGTTTCAGGAGTACTTTGAAAAGTTGAGTGAAATCCCAGGAAGGTCCAGTTTTCTAGAACCCTGCAGACGTAGGGCCAGTCCCTTTATATTTACTCCTTGGGGGCCGCTGTAAATGTTGCAACCCTCCACAACACTTTCTTGATTCATTGGTGTTCCCCCTGACCTACAGAGGCCAGCAAAAGTAAAAAAATTATGTAAATAAGGAAGCCCCGCAGGGTATTATGAACCGCTCCAGCCATGAGCAGTGAATATCTCATAAGTGGCTCTCATGCTGTGTTGGAAAGAGACACTTTTTTTTCTTCTCGCGTGGCCTTGGGCCATGCACCCTTCTTTGTATTTTTTTTTTTTTTTTTAGGGGGTGGGCGGTCTTCCCGGGCAACCACAGTGTCCCAGCATTGTGAGCAGGCCAGGGAGTCCATCTCTGGCTGCCCTGCCAGATACCGTGCATCAGCCTCTCTTCCTGCTGCCAAAGGAGCCAGCAGCTCTGTTCTTGCTGCCCGCCTCTTGCAGGCAGGGTGTTGCTCCATGGTGGCTACCCTGCTCTACCCAGAAACTGGCAGATGGAGTAGGGGAGGGGTCCACCACATTTGGGAGAGCACAGTGGTCCTCTTGCCTTGGCCATCGGGGAGATTGGGGTCCCTGGGGTGAAAGGTGAAAATGAGGAGGAGGCTCCACACATGCCCTTTCTAGTAATATTTAGGAAAATTAAATCGAGCACTAGAAAAGACCAGTAAAGCCCCACGTGGGACAAAGGTTAAAGGTCACCAAACTTCTTGGGGTTATTTTACTCCTGGTGGTGAGCTCTAGCCACCAGAAGCAGTTGCAGCAGACCTCCTCACCTCCAGTCCTCAAGGAACTGGCTCTCCTGGCTTCCTGCACCAACCTTCCTCCTGTTCTCGGTTTCTGGGTGTGGTGGTCCAGGACTTTCTCCCAACTGGTATCCCACTGGCCCTGGGGTTAACTGGGCAGAGTCCTTAGCCCTCTGTTGTCATCAGGGGTTCTTCTTTCCAGTTGTTCATGGCGGCCCCAAGGCCCAGCAGCAAAGCACAGAAAATCATCAGCCAAGAGTGAGTCTCTCCCTTCTGCAAGAGTTTTTAAAGGGGACGGGAAGGTTCCAGAAGCCAGACACCCCTAGCAAATCTTAGAGTACCACGTCACCTCTCCATCCCTGTCCCAATCCTCTTGCACAGCATGCTGGGGCAGAGCAAAATGGCATCATCCTGGAGGCACTAGTCACATTCCCTCTGGGGGCCTCAGCTCCACCCCTTGCTGAAATCATTGCCTCACTAGGTTTTCAAAAAGGAGCCCCCTCCTGTGTTGGGTCCAGAGGTCTGAGCTACCTTCTTTGTACCGTGGGGTTGAGCAGGAATATCCCTGGTAGAGTGTGACAACTAATTGATTGATGCAGATAATTCATCCCCATCTTTTTCCTCCTCAGGTGCTGGCTGAAGCACTCTTCATGTCTCCCTTTGTGTGAGGAGGTATTTATCTCTGCTGATGGAGAGATCTGAAATTAATCTAGCACAGCAGGGTTACAAATGCATGGGCTCTAATCCTAAATTGAGGCAGAGAAAATGGATGACCCACAATTTGTACATATATCTTTGTAGAACTTGCAGAACTGATTTTCCTGTATAGGTGACAACCCAATTTGATACCTCACTGGTCTCTGTAGGCCAGTGGGAAGCAAAACTTCACTGTAAGTTAGTTTTCTCGCTATTTGTAAAATTAAGTGTCGCTCCAGGCTAAACAGGAAATCACACTGACATTCCCTATTACAGTACACTTACATTATAAGGTCTATCCCAGGTCAGTATCTAACATGCAGAGTCCCCTCTGCAGCAGCCTACCTGTGTGCAGTTACTGGGCTGCGCACAAAGGTAATTTCACACACGCAGCTCTCACGCCTGTGCACATGGGTGTGCACAGGTAATCAAGTGGAACTAGCAAGGGACCGTTACCTGTGCAGGAGCCTTATCTTAAAAGGTGGACACTGGCTGAATACACACACACTTAATTTGCATTGTGATCACTGTGGGGACGTACTGAATGGCTGCAACACAATTGCATCGCTAACATGCCTGCATGATTTTACATTTAGATTTGTAACTAAATGATGCACAGTATATGCCCATATAGGAGCCCTCAAACTTAAAACATAACTTCATATATTTATGTTTTTGATTAATTATTTATTGCTATTGTACAAGTACAATATGTACAAATTGTCAAACATTATGTACAAAGTGTCATAATTTTAGTTACCTTCAGTTAAAAGTAATTCAACCATATGATCTCACCTGGCACAGCCTGCTATCGGATGCAATATTTAAGATTGTGATTCTTCATCTTCATCATCCTCAGGTGTGATTGTACAGTCATAGTCCCAAGGAACATTGAGTAATGTAAGTAGTGTTGTGTAATATTGTACACACAAATTATGTTGCCCACTATTTGTTGAGAGTAAATTCATCTTTCACCTGATTGATCCAGGTGATTTATTTACCACAAACATGTGCTCAACAACATTGCGAGTTTTTCCCAAAACTGACTTATATTTCTTCTGAGCATAATTCTGTGTATTTTGAAAGGTGGTGATCATCCATGGCTGTAATCCTTATCCTTGATCACCTGAAATGAGAGTTAAACTATGTATTTTTGAACTGGTTGTAAAATGTATATCACAAGCAATGTTTCACACCTAGCAAAATTCATATATTTGATGTAAAAATAAATTTGAATTTATGTGGCAAATCTTTTTCTACATTAATGTTTTACATATATGGTACAATGAGAGTATTTTAATCAGTGTTAGAAGTACAACACATCAATGTACAATTTGAATTTTGGCTAATACAGTTTATCATTGTAAGCATTCTCAAACATTACCTTCAGTTATTAATCGAAATGTAGTTTGTTATGCAATATTGGCTCTTCTACGTTCATAAAATGGGCCAACTCCTTAATCCTCGTGAAGCCAGGCAATGTCCTTAGGGCTGTAGTACCAAATTGTGCAGCAGGTGCAGTCCTTCAGAGTGCAGTTCATTGGGTGAAGATCAGGGTTCCAACAGGGCAGTCCTTCTTCTCCTTGTTATTTCAGGCAGCATATTAGAGTTGCTGTGAAGCTATCTTATACGTATTCATTGGTTCCTGGGCGACAAGCAGAAGAGTGGGCACCCCTGACCAATGGGGTTCAGGGTGACATCCAGAAGTATGACAACTTCCTCTAAAGTGTGGCATATTATTTTTTTTTTAATCCATGTATTACATAAATTAGCATCTTAATATTCATACATCCAAATGTCAAAATTCATACATCAATATTCATCAATATCATCAGATTTGCAGGAATTAAAATTTAACATAAACACTTAATCAAAAATTCATCAAGCTCATAAATCAGCAGCAGTATTTCAAGTCCAATAGCTAAGAATGCCTATTGCCCTAAAATGTCATCAATTGCACCCTAGCCCCATCAATTTTCAACATATTCTCAGATCTTTTCTTCTTTAAAACATAAACCCAGTAAGAATACGTATCAAAAGTAAAACATGATCCAAAATAGTTCACTTTAAACTAAAAAAAAACCCTTCTAAGTAAAGTATAGTGCTACTGCCTCCCCCCCCTAAAAAATCCACCAATTCTATCAAGTTAGGCATCCCCATTAAAGAACTCTGCTCAGATCTTGCCAAACTTCTGCAACCCACCCGTTCGCATGGCATATACTCGTTCACTTTTTTTGACCTGTTCCATTTTCCAGATCCATTCATATTTTGATGATATTAGATCTGATCGCCACCTTTGAAGTAAAAGTGACCCGGCAACTGGCATTCCAATATAAAGAAGTTTAATCGTTTTGTCAGGTAGGCTGAGATCTGGATCATAACCAAGAACTATCAGCAAGGCATTGGGACCACTTGCTAATATACGTTCTGATGTTAAATAATCAAAAAATTTCAATCCAAAATTTCTAGATCAGGGGACACTGTGAAATTATGTGTGTCCAATTGGTGGAGGGATGATTGTGGCGCCGAAAACACTGCCCTGATTGATTTGGATAGGCCTTAGCTATGAAACTCGGAGTTCTATACAGTAGCCACTTACTAAAAAATAGCATCGTTTGCCAATTGGCCCCCCTGAGCGTGCTAAAATTTAAATTATTTATTGTAGACCAAACATTTACATTGATTTCCAACTCCTCATATTTTTCCCATTTAATTATAGCCTTAGTTTCCAGATCTATCCCCATAACCGAGGCAAGACGTCTTTTCCAAACCCCCGTTTTTTTTTAACTGTATCTTCTACTAAATCATAGACTAGGCTTTTCTGATTGCTAATCTGGACCAAGTCCAGATTACTGAAAAACTTCTTTAGAATGATATATGACCCCAGGAGAAGAACATTGCTATGGGTTAAGCAAGATATTTCCTCAAAATTCAACCACCAGTCATTCCGCAGAAAATCTGAGAGTTTACGAAAGCCTGCCTTGGTCCAATTTTGAATAATGGTAGATGAGTCTTTAATTCCTGCGGAGGAAATATGACCTGCTATAGGAGTAGAACTATTAATTGCTGGGATAGAGTATCTTTTGTAAAAAGCCTGCCGTTTATGGTAAAACCAATGTAGACACTTAGGAGAACTGAAAATTGATAGTGGGCAATGGATCTGATTCTCTTTACAAACTAAGTTCATAACATTTTTTGCAAAGAAACCTGAATGTAATTCCTGCTTAAATCTAGACATATACTGTGCAAAGTATGCGTAATAGTAATCCTTCAAATTGGGGAGAGCTAGCCCACCAATTGCCCGCTCCTCATATAAAGTGCTCAGTGCAATGCGGGCGACCTTTTTGCCCCAGAGAAATGATGTAAACATAGACTCTAGTTTCATAAAAAAGGAATTAACTAGAACACAGGGAATAGCTGAAAAGAGAAATTTAAAAAGTGGAAGCACTAAAATTTTGATCAGTGCCACCCTGCCTAGAATAGATAATGGAAGAGGATGCAATCGGGTAAGCAAATCTTGGACTTTTCGTAGTAGTGGGACAAAATTTAAGTCATATAATTCCTAAATTAATGGTGAAAAATACACCCCTAAATATCTCTTCGGATTTGTGCTCAAACATGAGATAATGTCGGGGTGTAAGTCCCTGGATGCCCCATCACCGCAAAGTAAAACTTCTGTTTTTTTAAAATTAATTTTATACCCTCCAAAAGCCTCATACTGTTCGAAAATCTGGAAGGCCGCTGACTGCACTTCCTTCTCTGGTTTTATAATCAGCATAATATCATCTATAATTTAATTTTATCCAGATTTGGATGCGGGGGGCAGATATCCCGGTTGTTCCTAATGGCTATCGCAAGAGGTTCAATAAAAAAGGCAAAAAGGAACCGGGAAAAGCGGACATCCCTGTCTAATTCCTCTTGTAACTTTTACTTAGCCGACACTAGCTGCATTAATATTAATATTGGCCTCAGCATTCAAATATAGCTTTCCAACCAGCCCCGTAATTTGGATGCCAAATATGCCTAAGATACAAAATAAAGATTCCCAGATCACCAAATTAAAAGCCTTTTCGGCGTCTAAAAATAGTATCAAGGCTGGTGTCTTCTGGGTATCAAAATAATCATGTGCCTCCACCAAAAAGTGCGTGCTCATGCCAAGCTGCCTTCCAGCAATTAAACCATTCTGATCCTGATGAATTAAATGAGAGGCAATTCCATTAAAACGATTAGCTAAAAGTTTAGTAATTATTTTGTAATCAGAGTTTAAAAGCATGATGGGACGATATGAATTGGGGTCTTCACTTCCTTCTCTAAATGACAAAGGGATAGGCCCACCCACAAAAATTGAATTTATAACTAATAATAAAGAGTCCCCAATTACCCCGAAGAATGTTTTAAAAAATTCCGCTGGCAGACCATCTGGACCACAGGCTTTACCATTTGGAAGATTTTTAATAACCTCCCCTAACTCATCTTTTGTAAAAGGGTTCATCATATGCCCTTTATCTTCCTCAGATAGCCCCGGTACTTCGTATTCCCACAAAAAATCTTCCAATGATGAAATATCAATTGGCAATTGCTGGCCATAGATCTTCCTATAATGCTGGACCATTATCTCTCCTATTTCTTCCGAATCCTCCGTACGGGAGCCAGAGGTGGGGCATCTCAAAGCCAATATTTGATTACTTGCGGCCCGTTCTCTAGCCTGCCAAGCTAAAAATCTCCCAGTGTAATTGCTTTCTTCGTAGGTCTTTTGCCTAACTTGTTGAAAAAGAGTGTCGCTTTTGGCATAATATACTTCAGTCAGGTCCCGCTTAGGCTGACCCACTGACGTTTATTCAAGGCCGAGGGATTAGAGAGAAACCTTTCAAAAGATTCTTCCACTTTTTGCTCTACTAACCATTTTTCTCCCTTCCTTTTTCTTGAATTCTCTGCATCCTTACCTATAAATAGGCTTCGAAAAAAGGCTTTAAATGAATCCCATACCACATGGAATGGAGCAGAGCCAAGATTTTGCTAAAAAAACTCTAAAATTTGTGTTTTACTAGAAGACACCCAATCCTCTTCTAGCAAATATTGTCGGTTTAATGTCCACCTTTTACTAAATACACTTCCTTTACCCAAAGCTAACTCCAAAACCACCAATGCATGGTCAGAAAATCCATTTTGAAGAATTTTCTGCTGTAAAAAACCCAATTGCCTGGAAATAAGAAAAAAATCAATACGTGAAAAAGTGTCAAATCTCCCTGAGAAACAAGTGTAAGCAATTTCGTTAGGAGATGCTGTTCTCCAGGGGTCAATAATATCCAGCATTGAACTATAGCTATGTATAATTTTAAGAGTTTTTCGTTTTAACTGACTTTTTAGTTTAGATGAGGAATCGATCCTGGGATTCATTAGCAAATTAAAATCGCCTCCCACAATTAACTCTCCCGGGACTTGGATTAAAGATTGAAAAAGTTCCTCATTTGGGAGGGGATTATCTTCAACTGGGGCATATATACTAGCATACGTCAGAGGTCAATGGTCTACATTATAGGTAACCAGCACCATCTACCACTTTGATCGCTTGCCGAATTGACCACCTCAGCCTGGAATTATTTGTTAAGAAAAATCACCATCCCCCTATGTGCTACTGAGGATGAAGAGAAACCCCTACAGGCTGCCCAGGCTCTGAACATTGCAAACTCGGAAATTTTCCCCACTGGTATATGGGTTTCTTGTATTAAAATGACCGAGGGGTTCTCTCTTTTAATCGAAGCCTCAATGGCCCGCATTTTCCTTTTATTATTATGGCCATTCACATTAAACAACACTACTTTCACTATTTCCTTATTACCCATTACGGAAAAAGAGTACATTTCTGAATACCCCCATGTTCCAAGAATATTCTTTTTACTAAAACGGAAAGAAGCCTCCAGCCCAAATCTAACGGAGGTGACAGGTTCTCCTTTCTTGCTCTCACATAACAATCAGCAAATGAGTATGAATTTAAAATATGGATTTCATTTTTTCCCCCAAGCTCCCAACCCAACCCGTGACCCATTGTCGCCCGAGCAGATGGCCGCCCCTGCTCCGTGGTCGACAACCTGTCCCACCCACCCACCCTACTACCTGCACACTGACTTGGTACTTAGTGCAGCTGAATGAAGCCCTCCCCCTACCCTCCCTTCCTCTTCCTACATTACAAAACCCCAAATTATACCACCTTATACTGTCATTACCCTTCTACACCTTATGCTGACACCTTATCATTTCACCCGTGAAAAGAATTATATAGTGATACAATCCTCAAGGGATGAATAACCAATTCCCAACCCAAAGATACATACCCCCCAGCAGGTCAACCAAATACTTGCTTCAAGCCACTAGGGTTTATCAGCCGAAATCTCTTGTAGTAATCCCTGTGCCTCTGTGACATCACAAAAAATATGAAATTTGCCCTTAACTAACACTTTGAGCTTACTCTGCTGAGCTATCATGGCTTGTGCCCCTAGAGTTTTAAACAACTGAAGCATTTTTACAAAATTCTTTGCAGCGGAGGCTGATATGTCTGAAAAAATACGACACACTGACACTTCTGCCAAAGAAAATTGTCTTTGCCTGATTGCTCTAGACACAATCTGCTCCTTGACCCCAAAATCACCAAAGTTTACCAAAATCGTCCAGTGGAACTTTGCATTACCAGGGAGATGTGCGGGGACCCGATAAGCTCTCATTATTGTCAGATCGCCCTTGAATTCTGGAAGGACATTTTTCTTTATGAAAGAGTCAATCCATTGTAGCATCTGCTGGCCCTCCAAACTCTCTGGAATGCCCAGGATTCGAAGATTTGAACGTCTGGAATGGTTCTCCAATTCCTCCAGCTTCATTACTAGTGAAGCTCTCTAGGACTGGAAGGTAGACACACGATTTAGGGATGAAATTTGATCCTCCAATTGGGAGATCCAAGTTACGGCTCCAGGAGCCGTGCCGGGACCTGCGCCATGGATTCCGCGATCTTCGTCAAGCGAGCATTTATTGCAGCGACCTCAGTGGATTGGGAGGCTTTTAGGTCCCAAATTTCTTCCAGAATTAAATTAAGGAGGCTCTTAGCGTCCCATTGCATAGAAAAGGAGCCGCCACCTTGTGGGGGATCTAGCTGAATAACATTTGACCTATCCTCCAACAGGGACCCCTCTGGACCCGTCAAATAAGGGACCACCGGTGAGGTCACATAGACACATCTGAGACCCCCGGCATTGAAAGATGCATGGGCTCTTCCTCAACTGATGGATTTAAGAGAAGAGACAATTGACTGCCAGGCTTGGAGATTAAAGATTCAGGGCCGGCAATTCCGTCTCCTGCATTGCATCTGCTTCAATCAAAGGTCCGTCCTGTTTGGCTTTGATAAAAATAGGGTATTTTTTGGCCTCGAGATTTTCGCCCGCTGCCTTTCCGGAGGTCAAAGTCTCTTTAGTGGAAGTGACAGAGATCGGTAAATCCACCCTTGGGGAAGTCATCTCGCTGGGACTACTGGGGAAATCCAAGTCCACCATCTCAGCCTCAAGCTGGTCCTGTAGGGCCAGATCAACAATTGCCACCCCCGCCAGCTCCGATGAAAGAGGAAGATCCTGTCGAAATGCGGCTGCGTAATTCAACCGCGCCGTGGCCTGAGCTGCACACTTTTGAATTCTTTGTGCTAGAGTCAGTGATGCGACCGGGGTTGTTGCTTTTGCCCCTTTGGCTAGCTTTCTCATAATGTCTTCCTTACAGTGCCCCTCTGCTGGTAGCTGGTAAAAATGCTGCCCAGAACTCTGTCAGAGTCAATTAAATGTCAGTTAAGTGGGATCTTCCCAGCGACTCTCAACCAAGACAAGTGAGTAAGAGAAAAACCACTTACCCACTCTTGGTGAGAAACCTGGGTCCCTGATAATGCACTCCAGCAGGCCTCCACTGTTGAAGAAGAGAAAAAAAAAAAGAAAAAACGGGCAGCTGGCTGTAATCCGTCTGCCGGCACACTGACTCGGGACCCTCAGAGCAGACTTTTTTCTTTGAAAGGGGCACTGCGAATTACTTCAAAAACGGACATCAAAAGAAATGTAGAAATATAAACTCCTTTGCAAAGGAGAATGTATCGCCAATCCGTGGATCGAAGAAGCCGCACACCAGGACTCCAAAACTCCGGGAAACCTCACTGCTGGCGGTGTCTGACGTCAGAGGAAATGAGGGGGAGTGGTAACGGCCTTCTCTCTCAGCCAATCGGCGTCCCGGGAAGTGTGGCATATTCTTGTTCCAAAAAGCACTATTCTTCCAAAAAGCACAAGTCCTTCAAAATCCAAAATGGAGAAAGTCTCACCTTGAAAGTTAGATATGTCTGAGCCAGACCACTGGTGTGGCTAAGATTCTCTAACACTCCCCTTCCAGTTCCTTCCATCTAATTACAGGGCCTACTGAGTGTCTGGGGGTGCAGGTCTGTGCTGTCCTAAAGTGTAAGTCCCTCTTTGAAGACCAGTTGGGCTACTCCACCCTCATCCTGCCTTCTGCTTCTGCAGTTTCAGTTCTCCTCCCACAGGAAATCATTTGTCTCACTAGCAGGCCACTTCACACCTCATTAGGAAAGCTTAACTCAGCCTGGCAGAGGCTTGTCAATCAGGAGAGTGTAGCTGGAAGGCTGGATTTTGGCTTACAAAAAAGAAAGTTCTGTAGCTTCTTTTCTGTAATAGTTATTATAAATCTAACAGTGGCAAGTTGTTGGATTAAGGGAAATTGTCAGTTTGTCACTCACCAGGAATTATAAACTATTTTTTATAACGTACCTACTAAGAGTTACAAGGTACCCTAGCCCTGGGACAACTAGGGGAGACCTTAGGGGTGACTTATTTATCAAAATAAGGTCGTTAGAGACTTTGGAATTACCTTTAATGCAAAAGTAAGATTTGCATATACATTTAAGGTAAAGGCAGCCTGAAAAGCAGGGCTGCCTTTAAAATGATAGTAGGCAACACAGTAGTGCACACTTACGTGCATTAGGTGTACAAGGCCACTAAACCTACGTGCCCTATCAGAGGGACTTACAGCTAGGCTGTCAGTACCAATTGTAATTACAATTAGAGTCAGCTACAACTGTTAGTCAGTTATCACCAGCATCAAGCATAACATGGGGTTGATCAGGGCAAAAAGTATGACTTTCTCACAATGGATATTTGCAGTCATTTGCTCGTGATATTTGACATATTAGCCTAGTGACAGCAGTTATTTACTATATTGATACATAACTTTCAGTAACTCACAGACATGATTTTTTTATGTGAACATACCTTTAGTACTCCTAAGATTTCATTAGCCCACATATACTGCCATATGCACCATAGACGCTTAGGATATATTTTATTTCAGACTAATTTGGGTTATATTTGTACAATAATAGCATTAATGACTTTGCCCATCATTGCACATACACACTTAAACAATGTTCCAATGGTGGGTGTGTTGCAGACGTCAAACGGTCATTCTTCAAATGGATTGTGAGTTGATAATGAAGGTATTGTGAATGTGTCATCACAGTGTGACATGACACAGTACTTCTAACTGTGCACTATGTTCACCATTGATTGTGTAATCAGTGAAGTCATCCCACAATGGAACACAATTGGCTATGTGTTTTATTGAAACACACCTATTATGTATATGTGACACAAATTTAGAAAATTAGCTTGAGTGAAAATAATCTCATTTCTATTCTGTATTCCTTTCCAATGAGTAGGCAATTTCCATGTCTTCCATTCTCAAATCACTCACTGATGGTACAGTGGTGAAATATATATGCATCATGGGCACTTCGAGGGTACTTTGCAGGGACATTGGTAAACACTCCATGATAATCCACTATTGCCTGGATGTTGAGTGAGCTTGTGGTTTTCTGAAAATGTATGCAGGGGCAGCAGTTCAGACCGATTTCATATGTGTGCCATCTGTAGCACCAATCAGATCAAGGAATCCAAAAATGTTGTAAAAACCTTGCTTATAGCTAATTGTTGTTGTTGGCTAGTTTGTGCGAAAACAAGGTGCTGTGGTGTAAGTTTGATGATGGCATCCAACACAGATGGGAGGAATGCTGAAAACGCAACCTGTAAAATGCCAGCCAAACTTGCAGATGTGCTTTAAAATGATCCAGAGGCCAAGATGTGTAGGACTGCCATCAATTTGGCATGAGCTGGTATGTCATTGGTCTTTTCAATTGTTGGTTGTAGACTTGTCAATGTCCAAGATAATCTGCTTATTCAGTCTGTATAACGGGATGACCTCCTCCTCCCTAAGATCAATGAGGGATATCCATTGTTGAAATACAAGCTCCTCCCTCCTTTGCTGGCTGTCTTTGTTGTTTTGCACCTACTCCCAATTCCCAAATGACTACCTCCCTCCATGGTGCAGTTGAGCTTGCCAAAGTATATTGTGTTGGTGATCTTTCTATACTGTTTTCTTGCTTTAATGCATGCGCCTGCATTGGCAATGCACAGCATTTTAAGGCATTTCAATTGTTGCGTTACACTATGTGATGGTGCATCATGCAGTGGAATAATGATAAATCCCACTGAGTCAGATTTTGCATGGGAATGCCTACCTTGCGTACAATTATTGCTGTATGATGCAGGCCGACTCATTGCAACACTTGTACCACACAAGTGCCTAAATATTACCCAGGAAGGCTCCTGTGTCGATTGATAAATCTGACTTAAGCCTTGTGTTACCCTTTTGTCATCTTGTATGGCACAAGGGCAATGCTTGCCCTTGATAAATCCATGGGCCAGAGTATCTAACCCTACACCATTGTGGACTATTTTAAGTTGCTCCCATCTGGTCGAAGGGCTAAAGATGTGGACTTGTGCTCAGTTTCAGTCTTATTAGTAAGATTAAGTGCCAGGACACCAGTGGCAAATGTCTCTGATTGTCCCACTCTGAACCCAGTAACTCTTAGTCTTGACTGCCCTGGAGCCCCTGTAAAAATTTCCAGAGTATGTTTCTCCCTCTTGTTATGCTGCAGATATCTTAATCACCATCTCCAAATACGGCATAAATGCTTTTGTTTCGATCAACAGTGTGCAACTGTACTGTGTAACATTGTTTGGCTATTCTTTGGGAGTCTGTTAAAAATCAAAGATGTTTCTGTTTGAGATTTGGAAAGAAGGAAGAGAGGGTGAAAGAAAGGAAGAGAGGGAAGGCAGGATGAAGCAAGGGAGGGTAATGTGCGGATGGGTCAGAGGGAGGTGTTTGCAATGTTTGTTCCTGAAGCTTTGGTGCAATGGAATACTTGCTTAAATGAAACAACCACATGGCACTCATTGCAAGTTAGCCCCTAATTCCAATGGTGCCACTAACGCCTGTTACCTTCCCATTGGAATGGTATGGTCAACAAATTTATGATGGACCAATTTTCATTTCTCCTAGTGATTTCGCCTGCTTCAGACAGGTGCAATCACCAGGTGGAAAACCAGGGAAGCATGGGTATTTAAAGGGGACATTGGTTTGGAGTATTTGCTTTCCTTAATAATATCTCATTTCTTAGTGGAGCTTTCAGGATCCAATTCCTAATGATCTGAACATTCCTCACAACAGAGCCACCAGTACCCCCTATATCTGTAGCTATGGTGGCTGGGGAATACAAGCCGTTTTCTATAATACTCATAATGAGGGTCCAAGTGCGTCATTTGTTTTTTATGATGGTGTTTTATAAAGATTGATGACTTTAGAAACATGTAAATACTATGGAATAGATAATATAGAAGACACACATTAATTTGAATCTATGTAAGATGTGTAATGATGCAAATTCTATGTAATTCCAATTGAAGCTCAGGTTAGATGTGAAGGACATCTAACCTGAGCTTCAATTGGAATTCCATAGAGCATATTATCAAGCCCATTATCGCAGTTTTACCGGCAGTTTTCTGCCGCTAAAGCAGCGATAATGTTATCACCTGTTTTGCTAATATGCCCCTAAATTTGTGTCAACTTTGTGGAGAATTGTCAGAATTGTCTGTTCTGCTACTTCTGTTTCATAAAACAGTTTCATTTTGTATAATTGATGTTGTGACTTTTTGCAGTATACTATTTTGGTGTCGTGCAGTTTTGTATTAGGCATCCGAAGTTAAAATATGCATACGTTAATTATTTAAAAGATTTCGCCAATTGCTTTACAGGGGTATTCGCTGTTTCGTCAGGGACTGTGATGTCCTTGATGGATTTTCCCTCATTGGCTTGCTAGTAGTATGTTCCATGTATTTCACACTCTACATTCCCTATGTTTAAATTCTATTTTCCTATTAAGTGCCTGCAAAGCGTACTGACAATTGCCCGTGAATACAAATTACATCGCCTGTGTCCCCGAGCGATGCCATGGTGATAATTCAGTTCGACGGCCTTTGTTAGAAAGGTCTTGTGTAGAGAGTTATGTTTCCATTTCTTCAATTAAGTCTCTGACAGCAAAACTCTTGGAAATATGTCTTGCTTTTATAAATTGTAAATGGCTATTAAAGTATTCATTTTTAATTAGTGTTAGTAAGAATGAGGTTGATTGTGTTTATTTACTGTAACAAGGTATAACACTGTTGAGTTTGTGGCTTGATAGCAGAAAAATGACACTGGTGTTAACAGTCCTAATGTGCTAGTGATGTCATGTTTGGAGAAAGGAAGCCTGTATATATGTCATGGTTTTAACACTATAAATCTAACATCAAGTACACTTCAGGATTGTAGCACAGATGGCATCCATGCAGCAGGGCTCACATTGATTAATGTAAGTGTTGTCTTGGGAATGGGCCCCCTCAAGAAAATGTAGAGGTCTTGTTAAGCAGATGTATAAAGAGGAGGGTACCAAGAAAATGCAGCAACTTAACACAAACATCATATTGAGTCTTTTAGGAATACTGAGACCAGAAAAGAACCAGCAATTATTATTCCTTGTTTTAGTACCAATATCAGTGCATTCGATGGCTTTGTTGTATTGATACAGAATGTATTCATTTCACATCACACTTACTTATTACAAATTCAATCCGGGTTTCTCATTTTACCCCATAGTTTTTCAAGGAGATGTTATAAGACTATAAGGTATCCAGGATCAATTTCGCTGTATTATAGCAACACAACATGGCACAGCATGTTTCTGCATTACCCTTTATCCAAAGCACATTGTCAGTCATATTTCCTCTATGCCCTGTGTGTGAAGCATCATGATTTGTATGAAGCACACATCTCCATCTTGAGATTGCTTTGTTCTTAGAGCAGTAGGGGGCCTATTTATGAGAGCCTTACATCATTTTTGCACCGTGAAAAGTGATACATTCATGACGCAGGGCTTGTACAAAGATTTATGGAGCCACGCAAAGCCAATTGTCCTGTGTTAGACCTGGCACCATTGGTGTGGGTCTCCCTTCCATTTTTTGCTGGTCCTCCTGTGTTTTTGCTATGTTTTTGCTGGTCTAGATATTTTGGGCACTTTGCCACTGCTGTTCAGTGCCAAACGTGCAAGTGCAACCTTATGTAAATTGTTGTTATGGATTAGTGGCTCCATGATCAGTTATTTGATTTACTTGTCAGACCCTAGTACAGTGCACCATGTGTGCCCAGGGCCTGTAACTCAAATGCTGCTGGTGGGCTTGCAGCACTGATTGTGCCACCCACAGAAGCAGCCTATAAAATGTGACTCAGGCCTGCCATTGCAGTGCCTACGTGCAGTCTGGGACTGCCATGTCGACTTGGCAAGTGCACACACTTGTCAGTCCCTAAACCTTCCCTTTTCTACATGTCAGTCACCCCTAAGGTAGGCCCAAGGTACCCCTGTGGGCAGGGTGCATTGTTTGTGAAAGGTAGGACATGCCCTGATGTGTGTGGCATGTCCTCATAGTAAAATACAGCCAAATTTGTTTTTCACTATTGCAAGGCTATCTGTTCCCATAGGCCAGAATGGGCAGTTAGTTTATAACATCTCATAAACATAACTGACCCTAGGAACAAGATAGGAAAATAAAGTTTAGTATGCCTGAACTCAGAATGTTAAAGTGCATCTTTTAGTGAAGGGGATTTTTACATTCTGTGTTTGAAAATACCACTTTTAGAAAGTGGGTATTTTCTTGCCCAACCATCTAGTATGCCTCTGCTAGGTTTGTGTATTTCATGTCTGGCTTGTGAGTGACAGGAGCTGAGAGAGGGCTGTTGCTCCAGAAGCCTGATGACTTAGGGCTGTGCTGAATGGGACCTGGGTTGAATTTCGAGTAGGGGGAGGAGATTTCCTTTCACCTGCCAGGAAGCTGCACCAGTGAGGACAGAACTGGTTTTGTCTGGGTACAGACAATCTCTGCCTTCAGAGAACAAAGGATTTGTGTGTATAAAAAGGGGGACCCAGACCCCAGATTTTTAGATCACTTCTGGGAAATCAAGAGGAAACCTTTGCCAAGGAGAAGAACCTTATAAGCTGAGGAGAAGTACTGCCCCGGTGCTGTTTGCTGTCCGGGGTTGGCCTGCAGTGGCTGCTTGCTGCCAAGGAACGGAGAAGAAGAACTTTGCTATTTGCTTTGTCACCTGCTTGAAGAAAAACATCTCCAAGGGCTTGAAACTGAGTTTGCTTCCTGTCCGAAGTCTCAGGGACACAAAGACTTCACGACCAGCTCCCCTGAATTTTCTTGCTGGGAATTCTAACCTGCCAAGAGGTGCCTGCTGCTGTTTAGGACCTCTAGATACTGTTTGTCGCTGGGAGCCAGAATATTGACGCAACGTGGAAGAAGCGTGTCGCATCCGTACCGATTCCCGAGGTATCACCGAACCACGGGAAGAAGCGTGCCACATCCGCCCTTGGTTCCGATGCCTCACCGAGCTACCAGGAAGAAGCGCACTACATCCACACCGGGTCCTGATGCATCACCGAGAAAACTGTTGCAGCACCTGCCATGCGGCTGCAAAAGATCACGCATCGTACCAGACCGTCGCATTGCATCAAGCCACCATTTTGTCGCATCGCACCCGATCGTCGCCATGAATCGAGGCGCCATCTTGTGGCATCGTGACTTGAACACAGTAAGAAACAGACAATTCCCCTCCTCTCTGGTAAATAAATGTAGTGCTTATATAGCGCACATATCACCCCCAAGGGGGTCTCAAGGCGCTGTACACATACCGCTGTGGAACCCTTCCTGGCCTTTCCCTGTGAAGTGCCCACTCCTGGGCACCCCCAAGTCAGGCCAGGCATCCTAGCGCTGTTGGGGCCGTTGTGGAGGTTAAGCAAGCTATTGCCCAGAGTTGCAGCGTGGGACCCATGATTAGAATAGGCACTGAGGCAAGAATTAACAGGTCCGAGGAAATTAAGCCCAAGACTCGCTGAAGCGGGAATTGAACCCTGGTCTCGGGCCAGAACTCTGCATCAGGGTCTGCCGCTCTAACCATTGAGCCACACTCCTCCACAGGTAAGGAACCGACGCATCACCTTCCCTGCGCTGCAGTAAGGAACCGACGCATCACCTCCCCCAAAGCAAGGAACTGGCACATCACCTTCCCTGTGACCCTTTTGTTTGTTTTGAGTGACGCATCTAAGGTACTTTGTGAGAAAAGTGGCGCATTTACAACTTGCTTTGAACTGAACTATTTCTACCATTTGAAGGTCTTATTTTTGATACTGTATTGTGGATTTTTGTCGTTTAGTCTTGTTTAGATAAAGATTACTTATTTTTCTAAACTGGTGTGGTGTCCATTTGTAGTGTTGTCACTGTGTTACTGTATGTGTTCACAAATACTTTACACACTGCCTCTGAGATAAGCCTGTCTTCTCGTGCCAAGCTACCAAGCGGGTAAGCAGGGGTTATTTTAGGAGTGTATCCCCCTTTCCCTGACTAGAAGCAAGGGTCCCTATTTGGAAAAAGGTGCAAACCATTGCCCACTGGAGACCCCCATTTCTAACAGCTTGGCTTTGAGTGGCCTCATAAATCATGAGTAAGATGACACAGGGTAACTCTGTGCGTTGCCCTACTCTGCATCTGGGAGCTGTTCAATAGGCATTGTGCTGCGTTTTCCCAAGCAACACCGATGGAATTTGACACTGTCCCAGAGTTACAAAGTGATGTAAATCTGGGGAAGTGTCAAATCCGGATGCCTTCTGAGGTGAGGCGTATTGAGGAGAAATATGTTAATTTCAACTTGTTTTTTCCTCTTTCCATGTGTGCTGTTGAGGAAAGTACATCGTAGGATTGTTTATGAACAGGAAGGTACCCCCTCCTGCACAAAAACAATCCCGCCTGCAACAGAGGATCCCTTATGATGCAAGGGTGCCTATGTTGGTGCTAGGCTATCAAAACTGCACCAACGCAGGCAGAAAGGACAGGGATGCACGTATTACATAAATACGGTGCATTCCTTCCTTTTACTCAGCCAGAGGGCAGTGCAACTAGGGGCTTTTCTGCGTTGCTCTATGCCAAAATGCCATGAGTGAGGCCCATAATCCCCATTTGCACATTGCCCTGCCTTTTCTATTTCACACTACATTCTATGTGAAATATTATACATGCATGCTTAGCATGCATGTCCAATTCCTCATAGTTCTGCATGCACAGCAGTTTTTGCCACAGTCATAGTTCCCATGCATATGGAGGGGGACAACATTGACATATGGCTGACTGTGTTTCAAAGGGCCCTTAAGTTGAGAAGATTCCACTCTAAGTATTGGGGTGCACTGCTGTGGGAATTGATTTCAATAGCTGGGAGGGATAGGTTCCTGACCCTACAGGGGGAGAAGGCAGAATCCTACCCACACATGAGGAAATGTCAGTCAAAAAGTTTGGTCTGACCCCAGAGAAGTACAGGGTGAAGTTCAAGGACACAGAGAAAGTTAATACACAGTCCTGGGTGGACTTTGTGGACATCTCAGTGAAGGCACTAGAGGGCTGGATTACTCGTAACCAGGTTAGTGCTTATGAGGTGCTGTACAATGCATACCTCAAAGAGCACATCCTGACCCATTGTGTACAAGAAATGTTCCGTCACTACCTAGCGGACTCTAAGCTGACTAGCCCTAGAGAGCTGAGGGAGCTAGCTGATGAGGGGCTGAGAACTCAGGTTTCCAATCAGCACTAGAGGAGTGATCAAAAGTAGGGAGGACAGGACCCCTCCAGGGGACCGCCCAGGTGAAAGAAGGCCAAAAACAGAAAGAGCCCTCACAAGGCCCACATAAACCTGCACAAGAAGGAGGGGCCGTACCTATACAACTTCAAGGGGAGGGGTTTTCAGGGAAAACCTGGTAAGTTCTTTGATCCCTCAACGGTGGGGAAGTGTTATTACTGTAATCAGCCAGGACACAAGAAAGGAGATGCTGTCTGCAAATAGAAGCCCCCCACTGGTGGGCAGGCCCAGTGGACTATCAGTGTAGGTGTGGGGTCGGAGATTGTCCGAGAGATGGGGAAGGGGTTGACAGAGGTAACATTAGTGTCCTTGGGTGGGGTGAAAATTGACTCCTTGCCTCCAAGCATGAACAGGTACAGAAAAAGACATGAAATCAATGGAACTAAGTTTGAGGCTCTGGGAGATACAGGAGCCATTGTGACTATGGTCACAGAGACACTAGTTTCTGCAGAACATACCTGGTGTGTATCACCAGGTAACCTATGCAGACAGCAAATCCAAACTCCATCCCATGGCAATATGGAGGTGTGACAGGCCCTAATAAGGTAATTGAGTCTCCTGCAATCCCAGTAGGCTATCTACTTTTGACATTATCTTGAAGCGTCTGACTGGTCAGGGGTAGAGAGAATGGTCCATGCAAGGATGCTACATCTCACTGAGTGGGTCTGTGCTGTGACCAGGTCACAGGCTATACAGAAGGGAAATGCTAGACACTTGGATCCTGGAACAATGAGCCAAGCACCCATTGGCAAGAGAAAGGGCAATGGGTATGCTGAGTTAGCCCAAGGAACTCCAGAGGCGTAGCAGGAATTTGACCCTGAGGGGGAGGATATGACATCTGAGGTGAGGATTCCATCCCTGCAAGATCTGGCAGATTTGGCAGAATTGACAGGTGCTAACGGACCTGCCAAAGAGGAGTTTTGTCAGGGACAGAGAGGGTGTCCCACCCTTGAGAGCTTGAGGCAGACCAGCTTTAAGCAATAGAGGGGGATGTCAGTAGATTCCACAGAGTGTATTGGGAGGATGAAGTTCTCTACACTGAGGCCAGAAACCTCAAGGAAGGGGCCACTAGGAGGTTGGTAGTTCCCCAAATGTGCAGAGACTTACCCCTCACCTTAAGTCATGACATCCCTATGGCAGGTCATTTGGGTCAGAATAAGACTCGGAACCAGTGGGTTAACCATTTTTATTGGCTCAACATGACTAGCAAAGTGAAGGAGTTTTGCAGCTCCTGTGCAATCTGTCAGACAAGTGGAAAGACAAGGGGCAAACAAAAGGCTCAGTTGATGCCACTGCCAGTGGTTTGGACTCTCTTTGAAAGGGTGGATATTGTTGTTACCCTAGAACCGCCAACTGCATCAGGGAAAACGTAATTCTTATTGGCAATGGGCCATGCCACAAGATACCCTGAAGAAATCCCCCTAAGGAAAGTCACAGCTCCTTCAGTGGCTAGGGTCCTACTTGGTGTGTTCACCAGAGTGGGTTTCCAAATGGAGGTGGTTTCAGATAGATGCACATATCTAATTTCCAGCTATCTGAGAGCAATGTGAGAAGAATATGGTGTTACCTTCAAGTTCACCATATAAGTCACCCCTAAGGTCTACCCTGTGTGCCCGAAGGGTAGGGGGCCTTGTAAAAATAAATATGGGCATTATAAGAGATGTTTTATAAGCCCTTCGGAGTGAAAAACTGCCAATTCTGTTTTCCCCATTGTGTTAATGACTCTAAAGGCTAACACTGAGATATTTTATATAAACATAAATATTGACACGAGCCATCTAAAACATATACTCAAAGTATTGAATTAATAGTTAAGATAAATCTAACAAATTGCCACTGTTATATTTAAAATAATTATGACAAAAAATAAGTTATTACATTTTCGTTTATATGAACCAAAATCCAGCCTTTCAGCTTCTTTCTCCTGATTGGCCAAAATCGGCCCAAGCTGGCCCGGCTGCTCTAATGAGGTGTGAAAAGCCGTGCTAGAGACAATGAGTTTCCTGTGGGTGGTAAAGTACAATCTTCAGATCAGATGGAAGGAAGGGGGTGAGGGGTAGCCAAACTGATCTTCAAAGGGAGAGTGACATTTTAGGATAGCACGGGCTGGCCCATACATACTATTATCCCTGCCACATAGGAGCCCCTGTAATTATATCAGGGAGAGGGTTGGAAGGGGGTGTTCAGGAAAATATGCCACACCAATAGGGACTGATTCAGCTCTTCTGGAAAGACGTTCTCCTGTTTGAATTGTGAGAGAATAGTGCTTTTTGGGACAAGACTATGCCACTCTTAGGAGGATCAATATGGAATAGCTGCATAACTCCTCAGATTTGCTGCCTGAAACTATCAGGAGAAGAAGGATTGCCCTGCTGGAGCCTAGACCAGAACCCAAAGGACTGCACTATGAAGAACTGCACCTGCTGCCCTAAGGACTTTTCCTTTCTTCAAGAAGGATTAAGGAGTGGACTCCCTGCAAGCTACAGGGAAACAGAGCCCACCTTTATCATCTCCACCAAGAGTCCCCAGCCTGGAGTGCATCCGGAGGACTTTTAAGGATTTGGCCAGGTGCATTGTGGAAGTTGTAGTCTAGACATCCTAAAAACCATCTAGGAGATTCCAGACCCTTAGAGTTGTGTTTTGGACACTTTCACCCCTCAAGAGGAACTTCAGGAATAAGTTCCATAAGTTTGGAAAACTTTGGAGCTCCATAAGGTGACCGACTTGACGTCGTGAATCAAGCCAGCTACCTTCAACCGCAACCAGGTCTGAAATTTAGATACCTCTCACTGAAAGCTCCGGAGAACCCGATTCCAGGATTTGACCGGGGCCTCGCAGAGAAGCAATCCGACAACATTGCATTGAATTTGGCCTGCTGGAGCAGATCACTGAACGCAGAGAGAAAATCCTCCCAAAAAATATTAACGTCTGAAGGCAACATTTTGTCCAGAGCCTCCCGCTTAGTATATACGACCAGGGCTCCATCACAGTCGGCCTTGACTTTGCCCAGGTCAGGCACGACCAGCTGGCCCAAAGTGGTACTATATGTTTTTAAACACTAGAAAATGTTTATTCTTTAAAAATGCATCCCTATATTGGATTTTTGTTGCTTTGGTGTCTATTTGTTCATAAAGATATCATCTCTTTTTAAAAATTGGAGTTGATTTTTTATTGTGTGTTGTGTATTACTTATTTAATGTATTGGTGTTTTTAAATTATTTACATACCTGTCTCCTAAGTTATGCCTACCTGCTCGTTGCCCGCTACCAAGGGATGAGCAAGGGATTAATTTATTAAGACCTTGTCTGAAACTTTTATTGTGTTTATTTATTGTGTTTGCAACCTTATTACTAGTAGTAAGTCACTACTTATAAGTATTAATAAACGACAGTAGGTACCTTTATTAATAAACCAGTTTCCAACAACTTAGAACACAATAGGGAGGGCTTAAAAGTAACAAGTAAATCTTTTTTGATAATATATTATTGCTCCAGTTTCTTCATGAACTTAAAGAAGAATCACTCTTTTTGACGGACTATATGGAATAAGAGAAAAAATGGATTCTCAATTATTTATTTGTTACTTTTAAGTGCTCCCTATTGTGTTCTAAGATTTATCTTTATTCATATAGAGTTTACGAGCAGTAGGACCCTATTAAGTGAAGCACTACCTTTCTTTGATTGTGCAGTCTTTTAGGGCCTATACTGCTTTTTTAGAGGTGCTCACTGTTTAAACACTGTTGGCTTTATGGTCTGATTAAGCTAAAAATAAAAAACATTCAATTCATCAAAATAATGAGAAAATAATGACTAGGAGCATGAACTGAACCCTATGCACTGCAACAGGCAAGGCAGAGTTCTGTACATTAAAAAAAAACCTTCCCTTGTGAACACAGGAATATTTTTCCTGGCAGGAAGGCTATGTTCAATGGGCTCTGAGAGCCGTAGTAAATACAAAGAAAAACAATATTTTCATGTCAAAATGTATTTATGATTATCTTTTATTTAGTGTATGCATAGCACCTTTGCTATTCACATTTTCATCCTATCACATATGTAAAGCAACTTGTCATTAGCATTTTCATACCACCCATTATGTAAAGCACCTTGATTTATCCATTTAATTTACCTGTAAATAATGCACTTTGTCCAACTACATTATTCCCTTCAGTGCAAAGATCTGCTTTTCCTGTTAGCCGTACATCACGTGCAAGTACAGAGAAATATACGGCGGGCAGTGTGGGCCTCTCGTGAGCCAATGACTAATAAGAACCCCTGTTCCTCCAGTCCTTGCACAAAAATGTGACAAAATCTTAGATTTCTAGTGATTTTATGATTTGTTATCCATGGTTCAATTCCCGTGGGTTATATGATGCCCTGGAGGTGGGGAGTGGGGGGGGGGTCTTTTCCTACATTTCTGCAAATGGGATTTCCTCTTTAGCCCCTTTCCCTCTTTTTCGTCTCTTTCATCACTATTTCTGTGTCATTATTCTATTTCTCATCTGTTCCCCATTTCCATCTCCATTTCCTTCCCTTCTTTTTTCAGTCTTGCTCTTTTGGTGCTCTCTACTCCACCCCCTTCCTTAGCCTTGCCCATCTTGCCTCATCTCTTAAACCCTTCTCCGTCTCAGTTCTCATTCTTTTCTCCTTACTTGACACAGAGTCAGCAGATAAGTGTAGCTGTAGTGCATGTTCCTTTGCTCTGCTCTCAGAGCTATTAAGCCCCTGTCCTTTAATCGTTAGAGATTGCACTGTGGGCCCCTGAACCCTTGTTGTAGTCTGTATGCGTTCTACTCCATCACCTGTTTAAGTCCCAGGAATGCTGTCCAGACTCCATCTTGCCTCTACAGTCGGCACAATGTACAATGTAGTTGGCATTGGCACACAGCATTTCAGGTTTCTGTAAGTTTGATGCCTATTTGTTTATCCATTTCCCTGCTGTCAGTGCAGCACAGGCCTTGTTGTCCCTCTCTTAGAAATTAGACAGTGTTGGTGGCTGATGTTGTGTTTTTTTCTGTATATTTTATTATTCACTTCCAGAGGCTTCTTAGGGGTAAAATGATTTATTAAAAATATACTACTGTGCATTTAATCCCACTGATCACACCTCGAACCACCGGTTTGCCTCTCCAGCAACTTGCACCTCAACTAGCACATTAGCAGCAACTAGCTCATTACACCACCAGCAAGGTGTATCTGATGTATTTATTCTTCCTCAATATGTTGCGCTTCCGCCCCAGGCAAAGCATCGCCTTTGTGCACCATTTTTATCCTAGACTTGGGATGTTTTCCAATTGGTCAAAAGGTTTCTTCAAGAAAAAAAAGCTTGCAAAATCAAGCAAATGATCTGCAAATGTAATTCATTTGAATGACAATTTGATTCAAAAAATTCCAAGTGTTTCCAGTTGTATGTACAAATAAATGCTCAATTTCAAGACTTCAAACATCCCAATGAATTTTGGGTTAGGCCCTTCTTCAGGAGGTATGTTACCATCTAAGGTGACAAATATTTTAATCTAAACTTCAAGCACAGGTTTCAGATTAGTATATAGATTTGTAGCTAGGTATACTGCATGCTCAGAATCCCACATGATAAACTCAGGAGTAAATACCATAATGTGCTTGGTTAATTTCCTGAAAGGTGCAGACTTTCATGTGTGGATAAACAAAGCCAGAACTAAATCATGATACAACTGTGAAATTATTGAATGCAAAGTGCTTGTTGTTAAACAGAACAAAAGGTTACCAGTGTGTATTACAATGAGTTTACATGCAGATGTATCGTGCGTAAACAAGATGGCCGCCTTCCGGTGCCGGTGAGCTCCAGCCCATTTTCGATGATTATTTATTCATATCCTGTCAGAATTTTGCAAAAAATGGAATAGCAGCTCTCTGAAGTCCTACCTGCTTCTGTGAAGGTTTTTTCCTGGTGTTCTGGACATCAGAGGTGGTGTTTTCTCCCTCCTGCTTCCTCCTCCAGCTCTGTTTTCAGGTACTGCCCCGATTTCCTGTCGGGGGGCCGAGCAAATACTCAGGTAAGGGCCTGGTTTTGTTCTAACCACTCCCACAGTCTGTTTTAGCTGCTGCACCAGCATTTCTTTGAAGCATTGTTTTCTGCAATTATCTCCTTTTCCTGCACTTTATATCTATCTACATCATTCAATTTTATAATAACAAAATGGAGAATACAGATGCACAAACTCTTCATAATAAGAGGAAACAACATATTTCTCCTCCCCCAATAAAATCTAAAGTGGTGGAATCTAGTGAACCTTCTTTGGCATTCATTCTTGGCTAGTATGTCAATGAAAGTTTCAGATAATTCAATCAAAATACAAGACAACAAGGTTAAAATTGATGCTTTTACACCACTTGTGGCAAAAATTGCTCCTATGTCTGCTCTCTTTCTGTATATGGAAAATCGTAATAGGCAATACAATTTGCGTATTTTTAATTTACCAGAAGATGTTGAAGGTTCCAATTGCAGACTACAGTTGGAGAATTTGATACCTGGTCTTTTGAACATCACATTTCCGGAGAAATTTGAAATCGATAAAGCACATAGAATTCCATCTCATCGCAATCCTCATCACACTAAGCCAAGACAAATGATTTTTAAGGTTTTACGTCATCATCATTTGGTCTTGATAAGGAAAGCAGTAAGGGAAATTCCTTCCTTAATGGTCAATGGTAATAAAAATGTTATTCACCAAGACTTCGCTAAAGATACTGTTAAGATTCGTAAAGAATTCACTGACATTTGTCCTCAATTGAGAAGTCTTGGATTTAAATATGGACTTTTTGATTGTTAAAACAATGCGAATTTGGAAAGATAATTTTTCAAAGTCCTTCCAAAGTCCGTAAGATTTAAAATTATTCCTTGATCAGCATTCACAGCATTCTATGGATACGCATGATTCTGCTACTTGAATATTGCTTTAATATGTATTTCTGACTAATTCTACTGTTTTCTCCACAATGGGCTCTAACGGTTTGGTTATGCTTGTAAAGCGTGTGTGCGTTTCAAATCTGTTATTAATGTTTATTTGTTGTTGTCTTTTTAATGTTTGTTTGTCTTTTCTTTTTTCCTTCTCTTTCCTTATTCCATGTTCTAGAGCTACTATTTTTCATGTTCTTTTTCAACTTTTTCTCCTCTTCCTAATTCTTTTTTCCTCTCTATTTTCCGATGGCTAATGTTCATAATGTTAAAATAATCTCTTTAAATGCCAAGTGTCTGAGACATCCTGTAAAACGTACAAAGATTTTGGATTATTTAGGAAGTTGTAAAGCTGATATCTGCTTCATACAGGAAACGCATATTGAAGACAAAGTCTCAGATTATATGAAAAAAAGTGTTTTAAAAAATTCTGTTTTAAAGCTAACAGATCTGGGTGGTTTTAGGCCAATTATCTATGTATTAAAAAAGATAAAACACAAATAAAATCAATTCATGAACCCTATGAAAAAATCGCTCTTCGCAAAATGATATTGTTAACGAATATTTAAATTTTTACGCTACTCTATATAATAAACCTATCTTTGATGATTCTTCTTTAATTTACTCCTTTTTATCTAAATGTGGTCTACCCAAGATTTCCCAATTAACAAAAATGAATTAAATTTGCTCATTACTGAAGATGAAATTTTATTAGCCATTAAATCTGTTAAACAAAATAAATCCCCAGGAAAAGATGACATACCAGCGGAATTTTATAAAGAATTTCAACTACAGCTTGTTCCTCATTTATTTAAACTATTTACCTTTTTTAGTTCTACAGGGGCAACTACAGGTTCTTTTACCGCCTCTTTAATTGTTGTACTACCTAAACCTAATAAAGACTCTACACTTGTATCAAATTATTGTCCTATTTCATTAATAAATCAAGATTGGAAGCTTTATGCCAAAATACTTGCGACTAGGTTATCCTCTGTTTTAGATTATATTATTCATTCAGATCAGTCTAAGTTTATGAGAAATAGATATTCTGCAAATAATACAAGAACATTACTACATGTTATAGAAAAAGGGTCTCAAATTAGCTTTACCATCATGAGTACTAGCATTAGATGCTGAAAAAGCTTTCGATGAAGTTCATTGGCAATTTTTGTTTCGCACTTTACTAGCATTTAATCCTGGTGATTTATTTATTCATATGATATCTGCTCTTTATTCTACTCCTACAGCTTGTTTATTTATTAATGGCCAAACTTTGAACCAACTTTCTCTTTTCAGAGGTGCCAGACAGGGATGTCCTCTCTCCCCGCTCCTATTTCTTCTTGTTATTGAACCTTTGCTTGTTTCCATCAGGAAATGTAATGATATTTCTGGAATTAATATTAAGGAGGTTACTATTAAAACGTTAGCATATGCAGATGATGTACTTTTATTTATTAGCAATCCTTTATCCTCATTCCCTCCTTTATTTGAGATTATTTCATCTTATTCCAAGATTTCTGGTTATAAGTTAAATACTAATAAAACTGAATTTTTTCCTATAAATATTCACTCACCCCAGATATGTTACCCATTAAGGATATAATTTGGCAAAGATATGCATTTAAATACCTAGGCATTTTGTTTTCCTCTTCTATAAATCTACAATATCATTAAATTGTGATTCTATTTTAACTTACATCAAGGATAAACTATCCAAATGGTCTTCACTTCATCTTTCATGGTGGGGAAAAATAGACTCCATAAAAATGACTATAGCGACTAACATCTTTGTATTCCCTAGCCATGATTCCTACTAAATTTCCTATGAAGTTTTACAAAATTGTAGATCAACTCCTTTCTAAATTTCTTTGGAGAAATAAAGTACCTCGTATTGGTTATAAAAAACTAAAATTACCTAAATGTAATGGAGATTTTGGTGTTCCAGACTATTTTTGTTATCATAAAGCTTTTATATTAAAACAAAGTTCTCTTTGGTTTAATCATTCTCATTTGTTTAATCCCCCTAAGTGGCTTTCTATAGACAGGAGTTTAATAGGACTGTTTCCTTTACCTACTTTGTTAACTATGTCCAATAAATCAATATTTTTTAATAAATCTGTTATTTTAAAATCCACTAAGTTAATATTACATGGTTTCGATTTAATTTTCCAATCACCCATGTCCATTACTGAAGATATGTCATTATGGTATAATCCGAGCATAAAGGTGCCAATTCCGATCGTACGTTTTCTCCGTACGACTCGTACCCGGGAATTCCACCTTACAAAGCAGCAAGTACGATTCGTACAGAAATACCATTTCCGTTCGAATCGTAAAAAACACCATATGGCTGAAAAATACATACAATTCTGATCCTGGACAGCGCGTACGTGACGTCCGCACGGAGTCAGGCAGCGTTTTACGGACCAGCAAGTACGATTCGTACATACAGCACTCCGCAGGGCTATATTTTTACGGGAGCCAAAAAGTGCCGGAAAAGCTAAGTACGCCGCGATGCACGACGAAAAGGGGGCCCGCTTACGCGACGTACAAGCCATCACCCACATCGTACGTGTCCTCATGTACGTTGCGTACTCCAACATTGCATATGTACGGACCATACCCCCCACCCCCATATGTACGGACCGTACCCCCCACCCCCTGTATGTACGGACCGTACCCCCCACCCCCGTATGTACGGACCGTACCCCCACCTGCATATGTCCGCACCATACCCCAGGCGTACCCCCCACCCGCGTATATGTCCGCACCGTACCCCAGGCATACCCCCACCCGCGTATGTCCGCACCGTACCCCAGGCGTACCCCAATTCTCGCGTATGTACAGACCGTACATACGCGGGTGGGGGGTACGCCTGGGGTACAGTGCAGAAGTACGTGGGAGGGGTGGGAGACTGGGGGGGCCGTACGACTCGTACCCCAGGCACAAGTGTACTCGGGGTAGGGTTCGAACAAAGTTTGCTCCGTACGGGGCCTTTTCCATGCGCTTGTGTTTTCGGACGGGCGGTACGGATCGTACTTGCGCGCTCGGACTTCAGTTTTACGATGTGTATGTAAAACTGTCCGGGGACGTCTCGTAGACTTTTCCCGAGGCGATTCGTATGTATTTTTCACGTACGAATTGTACTTCGCCGTTTGTACGGGACTTGTACGATTCGTACGTAAAAAAATACGGATACGAGTCGTACGGGAAAAAAAAATCCAGGATCGGAATCGACCCCAAAATGTACTAAAAGTGTTAGATTTTGGCACTCATTGATTAAAGCTGGTATTTTGTACCTCAAAGATGTTTACTATAATGCTTTTATTTCTTTTGATGTTTTACAGACAAAATTTCATTTATCTTCCTCTGATTTCCTCAAATATTAAATGGTATGTAATTCTATATTAGATACGTTTCCTCATAATATAAATTCTAATGCTAAATCAGATGTATCAATTTATATTCAAACTGTATCCACTTTATCTCATGGTGTTCAATATTGTATAAAAAGATTATTTCATTTCAAGGTAACAACATTAATGTAATTTCAACATTCTGGAATAATGAGCTTTCAATCTCATTATCTCATGAAACATGGAAAACTAGTTGGCTTATTAATATTCCAGTATGGTTACCTAATTCGCTTTATCAAACAAATTCATATATTTTATTTAATTGTTTATGGTCTCCATTGAGATTGTTTCAAGCTAAACTTCTTCCGACTTCAAATTGTTGGCCCTGTAATTTATATACTGGTTTGTTAAAGCATATGCTTTTTGATTGTCCTTCTGTTTTTAAATTTTGGTCTGAAGTTTGGGTTGTTATAAAAAAAATACTTAATATTCATGATGATTTATCATTTAATTTGTTAATTTCTAAATCTGTAGTTCTTTTCTAAAAAATTACTTGACTTAGAAGGTAAACATTTTTATTTCCTGTTATCAGTAGCTTTAAAATCCATTACCAGATATTGGAAAGATGTTTCATTATTATCTGTTTATGTTTGGTGGTCATGGGTTATTTTTACTAGAAGAGTAGTCCATTTATCTTTGAATGGTATTCATCATAGTTGTAATTCTTATTACTTATTTTGGAAACCTATTGGTAATTATTATCTTCTTAAAATGTATTTTCTCTAATTATTTATTGATATTATAGCTTAGTTTCTATTTGTTAGTAGCTCTATTTTAATGATTATTAATAACATATGTATACCTGTTTCCTCTCCTTCCCTTTTAATTTTCAGTAATACTATATTATATTACTTTGTACCTGTTGAAATTTAATTGATATTAATATTTTCCATATGTTCTTATTGGGTATTTTCATAGTGCTATTTTTTGTATTGTCAGTTGTTTAATATAACATGTAATAAACTATATTGAACATAATGAGTTTACAAGCAAATGAACTCCTGCATAAGTCCAGAGCCAGAGCGCAACAAAATGAAAACAAAATTGTGATGAAGCCAGAAAATTACCAAATGCACAGTACTCGTTAGTAAACAGAAGAATGACTTAAGGAAATAAGGTCATGCACACATGCAGAGCTCACAGTCCTCATTAGTGATTGGAATGCAGCTAAAGGAAACACAGTACTGTCTCATGTGCAAGTAATTGCAAAAGTAATCATGTGCATGTATCATAGTACATTCTGGTTTTAACCAAGAAAAAGTGTAATCAAGCACGATGCTCTTTTTAATCAATCATTGCTTGAAAATATCAGGGCCATTTTAGACCCTTCGCTGTCAGAGTTTAAGACAATCGCCATATAGGTAATTTTAAGTACATGTGTTTTAGTATCATGAACGCAAAGAAAGGATAATGTTGGCCCGTGAAACTTGGCGCCACTGTTAATAAGTTATCAAATAATATACAATATACTTCTTCTTTAAACAAACTTAAAAACATAGCTCTCTGAATGACAAGATCAACATTAGACCTGGCAGATATAAATCAAAAGATATTCTTAATGTGGACATTGCTTAAAGTGAGTGTAACGTGAGTGTAACAATGAAACCTCTGTCTGAAAGTAAACACGCACAATGTCCAGCATCAGCAGGTCTCTGTGGTATGCAACTCCTGATATTCCCATCTATAATAGGAACGTTCCATAATATGAGTTCATGTATGGATGAGCATGTTAGTGTAAAATGAAAAGATAAAGAGATGAAAAATAATGTTTACATGAAATGGTGTCTCGATTGATTGGTGTGTAAAAAGAGTACTATGAATAACATTGGTTTGTATGTAAATAGGTGTATTTGTGTAAGATGAAGGCAAAATGTAAAATAAATTTCAAAAAGGTGTGAAAAAGAGTAAATCAGATTGAGCAGCGTGAATATCTACTTGAAATACCTTGGTGTAGGGTACCTCAATCATAGTGTTCGTTTGTGGCTGTGATTGGAATATGTGCAATCTATGTTTGGCAAAAAAGGGTGGCGTATTAAAATATGTGTCTGCCAACAATGTCCTAAGAACTCTGATGAATCTAAATTAAGTAACCTACATATAATAGTGTATTTTACAGAAAGCAAACAAATTCCATGCAATCGTTGAGTCCCTTGGGGATGAAGGTGTTAAGTCTCTTAATCCAATGTATCTCCCTTTGGAGTAGAAGTGTTTTATTATCAAATCTCTCGCGTAATGGCATAACTTACATAGCGGTAAACCCCAATTGACTGACGTTATGACCGTACTTGTTGAAATGCGTAGCCACAGTAAATGTTTTATTCCTGGTGCAAATGTTGGTTTTGTATTCAATCAATCGAGTTTTGATCTTATATTCCATCTTTCCAACATAAACAACACCCCACAGGCATTTCAGGAGGTCTGTGACGTTTTTAGAATCAGAACTGACTCTGGTGTGCAATTTGCCTTTATTGCCTTTACTCGGATGAGTGATGGTTGTCCCTTTTATTATGCTATTGCAGTTGCCACAGTACAAACAAGGGACTTTTACTCTGAATTCAAACTTTCATTTGGGGTACTCCTTGTTTTCTAGAAGTTTCTTGAGGTTCTTAGCTCTTTGGTATGCAAAGAACAGAAATTGACAAAAGTTCCCTCTGAAATATTCCTCCATTTGAAGCATAGGTCAGTGCTTTGAGATAACATTGTTGATTTTGGTATTCCTGGTAGTATATTTAGAAACCTGGTGTCAGTGTGGGTGTGTCTAGGAGCCAAGAGCTTTGATCTGGTTTTTGTGTTAGCTCTATTGGTAGCTTTATTGATGATGGTATCAGAGTAACCACCAGGGCGGGACTGGGAACCAAAACCGGCCCTGGCAAATTGCTCGGCCGACCCCCCTGGGGGGTTTGGGGTGCGGCCAAGCTGTTTGCCAGGGCTGGCTGTGGCCGATTTTGTTACAGGGGCCGATATTGCAGCTATGCTGCGAAAAACGCCCTGTAACAAAAACCGGCCTGTAACAAAAATTGCCCCCCGGGACTCAAAATCGGACCCAACCCTAGCGGCCCACCGAGGAAACACCTGGTGCCTGCTACAGCCAGTCCGGCCCTGGTAACCACGTTGCATTAATCTGTTCACCATGTTACTTTCACCTGTATGCAACTTGTTTGGGTCAGACACAATGCTTCTGACTCTCAGTAATTTGGAGTATGGTAAGTGGGTTTTCAATAAGTTCTTATGAAAGCTTTTGAAATGCGAGAAGTTATTGCATTCAGTGCTTTTCCTGCAGATGTTGGTTTCAATGATAGTGAAAATCCAGGTGATTTGTACATCTTGAAATGTGATGCTTTCCTTGATAATGTTGTAAGTAAAACCAATTTGATCGCTGATGGTGTTAAATTTATAAATGGCTGTGGTCATCTCTGTTGTGGTTCCTTTCCATATGATGAAAATATCATTGATGTATCTGAAAAAGATCAAATGATATTTGATCTGTGAGGATGTTGTCTTGTTCGAACTGGTGCATAAAAAGGTTAGTGAAGCACGGTGCAGCACAATTTCTCATGGAAGTACCGGTTCTTTGAGGAAAATATTAAATATTCCAAGTAAGTAAGTAAAATATTTATTTCCATGATTAATAAAAACCTTACAATTTAATACATAGTAAAGTACCTTTAAAAAATGCATAACGTGACTCAAGACTTGACTGGCATAAGATGACTTGTTTCTGTTCCATTAGGTTAAATAAAACTCACTTAAAGTATTTGCCTTACTGCGCGTGAATAGTGTTAAATCTAAAACAAAGGAAGCATTTATTAAACAATAAACGCATTAAAGTGCAAGATGTCAGTTTATAAAAGTTGATTTTTAATACAGGTACTAAATATTACGTTTAGAAGCCTTGAACGCACCAATAGAGTAGGTATAAGTGCGGTCAAGGTGAAGCTAAGGTGCAATTTTATCCCTGTGTCGGTGGTTAGACAAGAATTTTTATTTGGACATGGTTGCGGGCTCATTTAGTAGGTTCTCCAGCAGATCCTGTTTCCCCGATGGCAGCAAAGTTCTTGCTCCTGTTCTTCTTTTCAAACTGCTGTAAAAATGTGATCATAGCACAGTTTAATCTACTATCAGTAGGATCAAAACATGCGAGCACTACTGCCTTACAAGACCTAATGCCACGGGTTCTCCACTTCCGGCACAGAAACTTCTGTCGGTCCCCCATAGCAGGTCGCCACAGGACATGAACAATGTTCTCTGGAACTTGCATGCATAATCAATAGACTTTTTGCCCAGGCCTTTTCCTGCATGGGTGGAAGTGCTTTAGTAGTGGTAAAAGACCTAGCCTGCACTTCAGAAAGAGCACCTTAACCCCGTTGCCGTAGGTTTCACTTAAGTAGCTCTGTGGCTTTAGACAGGTATAGGATTGAAATGTCATCCATCTGTGGCTGCGTTTGGACAGTTTTTCTTTGTCCTCAAGCATGGATAGCAGCTGTGCACTGGATTTTGCTTGTTTTATGAGCACCTGGTGGCCAAGCAGTAGATCCCAGACATTTGTTAATCTGAGTGAGATCAAGGCCTGATTTAAATAGGCATATACCAGGGAGTGTGGTATTAATTTCAGCTCCTGTCAAAGATAGCTGCTGAAGGAGCCTGCTGGAGCCACCCTCAACCTATAACAGTAGGATAGAAAAGCTGCAATCTGAGCCAGAGACTGTTTAGTGATGCCAAATTCCAGCTGTAAGCGATGTATTAAGGGGCAGCTGGAAAACTGACCTGTATATTATACGAACCATTCTGTACAGGGTGGCACAGTCCCTTCCCTAGAGCCTCACTTCTGTATGTCAAAATGGGTAGGATCTTAGCTTGCGCACCTGCAGCATGGGGGTGAGCGTGGGTCCTTAAGTTTGTTATATAGAGACCTTAAGCTGAATGCTAAAGCACTGTCCTTTCTCCTGAGTTCCTCCAGGTGGCCACTGTTGGTTCCGTTCCCATTGATGTAAAATCCAAGGTACTTAAAGCTTTTTATTGATTCAATACTTTCACCTCACCTCTCTGGGACATAGGGGCAAATTATCAAGTCAGGAGATAAAATTATCGCCGCTTTAGTGGCAGAAAACTGCAGCTAAAACGGCGATAATGGGCTTGATAATATGCTCTGTGGATTTCCAATTGAAGCCCATGTTAGATGTGAAGGACATCTAACCTGGGCTTCAATTGGAATTCCATAGAGCATATTATCAAGCCCATTATCGCCGTTTTAGCGGCAGTTTTCTGCCGCTAAAGTGGCGATAATTTTAGCGCCTGGCTTGATAATATGCCCCCAAGTAAGCTACTGTGTCAGTTTTCTTTGCACTTTTAATGTTTTTTTTTTCTACTGATGGTGAGTCTATTTTTTTCCAGAATATGTCAGGGTTTACAGTCCTTGTAAGCGTTGTCCCTCGTGGAAAACTGAACGGTAAATACCATCATGTGCTTGGCTAATTTCCCGAAAGTTGTGGACTTCTGTATGTTTCTAAACAAAGCCATAATGAAATCATGATAAAACTATGGAATTATCAAACACAAAGTGCTCTGTGTTAAACAGAATATAACGGTTACCAGCGTGTATTCCAACGAGATTACATGCAAATGAAGTCATGCATACCACAGAGCTCAACAAACCAAAACGAAATTGTGATGAAGCCATAAAATACTCGTTAGAAAACAGATGAATGATTGAATAAAATAAGGTCATGCATATGTGCAGAGCTCACAGTCCTCATTAGTGAATTGAATGCAGCTAAAGCAAAAAGACTGTACTGTCTCGTGTAAGTGATTTCAAAATAAAACATGAGCATGTATTTTAGTCAAAAATACATATTGTTTTTAAGCAAGAAAAATATGTAATCAAGCATGGTGCTCTCTTTAATCACACATCAATTTCTGAAAATATCAGGACCATTTCTGTTCCTTCTCCGTCGGCATATGAGACAGCCGCCATATTGGTAAGGGTGAGTACTTGTGTGCTAGTATTGTGAACACCAAAAAGGGACAATCTTGGGTCGTGAACCTCAGCACGGTTGTTAAAAAGTTAATAACGAATATACGGTATGCATCTTCTGGAAGCATAGAAACACAGCTCCCTGAATGGCAAGATGAACATTATGTGTGACAGATATAAATCAAAACGGAAGAGGCGGTTAGGGCAGTAACACCTCCCCCGGAAGACTCTCTCTATCCCAGTCTAGAAACTTTCTCAGCCATCACCTCTGAGCAAGTTCGATCTCTGCTGGCACACACTAAATCAGGCTCTCTGTTAGATGTGCCCCACCACATTATTTCAGATCTAGCACCTGCCTTGTCTCACTCGATTATGGAAGTCTGCAATTTACCATTAGTCACATCCTCGTTTCCTTCAAAATGGAAGAAGGCTCATATCAAGCCACTGTTTAAGAAAGCATTAGCTGATCCTGCAGACTTACTAAACTATAGACCCATCTCCCTTCTTCCATGCTGCTCAAAAATTATGGAAACCCTGATTATTCGACAACTCTCGGGCTTTCTGGAACAAAATAACCTGCTCGACTCTTCGCAGTCAGGTTTACGTGCTTGCTACATCACTGAGTCCACTTTGACTGAGGTAACAGACCTGATAAGGATGTTACTGGTCGAGTGAACCCCCACGATGTTAGTGCTTCTGGATCTGTCGGCAGCCTTTGACACCATCTCTCACAGAATCCTTCTGGATAAGCTGCGAGAGATTGGTGTCAGAGGAACGGCATTAAAATGGATGCATAGCTCTCTGACCGACAGAACACAATGTGTGCAATTGGACACATTTGTGTCTCAGACCACGGTAGTGGATAAGGGTGTACCACAGTGTTCCAGCCTAAGTCCCACCTTGTTCAATATCTATGTGTCTTCCCTGGCTCCGATTATTAGATCCTGCGGGTTCCAAACTATCTTATATGCGGACGACACCCAGGTGATAGTACCCATGGAGAAGGACCCCGTTTTGACCAGAGGAAAATTTAAGATCTGCATGTTAAAAATAGCCACATGGATGAGCAAGAATTTCCTACAGCTTAACTCCAATAAAACAGAGATTTTGCTGTTTGGGAAAGCTGAGGAGTTATGGACCGCTGATTGGTGGCCTGTGGAACTTGGGGAAGCCCCCATACCTTTCTATGGAGGAGCATGTAAAACCCTTCGCAGGCAAGTGCTTTGGTATGATGCGCATGCTGAGAAAAATCTTCCCTTGGATTCCTCTTTCTACCAGAAAAGTCCTTATACAGGTGCTTCTAGTCAGCAGACTAGATTATGGAAATTCTCTTCTGGTAGGGATTAGGGAAGACTAATTATCAAGGCTGCAAGTTGTCCAAAATTCAGCAGCACACCTTGCCCTTAACAAACCCGCAAAAACTCCATCACTTTTCCTGCTGCGACAACTGCACTGGCTTCCTATCAGGAAACGATCAGTCTTTAAACTCCTATGTCTAGTGTTTAAAGCACTCTAGGGTTTGGGTCCGGCATATCTAACAAAAAAATTAGAACCTTACATTCCGGTGTGCCATTTGAGATCAAGCAGTCGAAAGCTGCTCTGCACACGGAGAATTAGGAAGGCCAAGATGGGCGGACGCGCTTTTACTCATCTAGCCCCCCGCCCACTGGAACAGATTGCCAGAGGATCTCTGAGCATGTTCCAATTTGGCGCAATTTAAGAAACTTCTTAAAACCTGGTTGTTTTAATGAGCACTCGCTAATTATGTTGTCTGCTACCCAGGCACCGAGAGATCCCTTTGGGGATGATTTGTTGCGCCTTACAAATAATAATAATATATAAATAATAATAATAATAATAATTCCTAATGTTGAGGTTGGTTGCATAAACATTAACATGAGTGTAACTACCAGACGTCTCTCTGAATGTAAACGCGCACAGAGTCCTGCATCAGCAGGACTCTGTGGTATGCAAGTCCTGAATTCCCATCTATAATAAGAACGTTCCATAATATGAGTTCATGTATAAATGAGCAAGTTAGTGTAAGATGAAAAGAGAAAGAGATAAAAAACAAATGATTACCTTAAATGGTGTTTCGATTGATTCTGCATAAAAAGAGTTCTTTGATTAACACTGGTTTGTATGTGAATGGGTATTTTGGTGTAAGATGCAGGTAAAAATACACTACCCTAAAGCGCACAATTAAACTCAAAAATTGAAATTGCCATAAATCACGACCCAGGAGTGCATTACCTAGCAACTGAGTATTCATTTGTGTTGCACGTGTAATGTCTAAGCCCCGATTCGACCCACCACAAATATTTTCTGAAAGTTGTAAAAAACAGGATTGCAGTTTGACATGTGCTATACGTACACACACAGCTGTACTGCATGAGACATTGGACACTGATAGCAGTCCAGTGCGTCTGCATATATGGCATTTTGAAGAGCTGTCCTGAAGCCACAGTGCAAGGTCTGCTAACGCACCCTACCATGCCTCCAGCCCACCGGTAGTTTGCTTGATGTTCTGGACCCTCAGTTTAGCATGACATGCATGTATTTGTAAAGATCATGTTCACCTGTGCTTTGGGCCACTGGGATCTGAAATAACAGATGTTTACTGTTACCCAAATCAATGGCACGCATTGAGACACTGCTGACTGGGCTGAGGAGTTGCTGATGCAAAAGTGGTGGAAGGAAGCACAGTCTATTTCCAAGGGGGAGCTGGGGTAGGAGCTCAACAGTTAAGTGCAGAATACTGGAGTAGAGCCCAAGGGCAATGGCAAAAATACAGACATAAATCAGCCATTTGTAGCCAAGATCAGTGCTTCAAATTGTGGCAGTGGTGTAGGTGTCTGAAGACCTCCGGCCATAGCACATACAATGAGAACTGCAAGCCCAGTTATAAGACACAGGGGAATATGTACAAAAGACGTGGCGGAGCGTGTCCTTAGCCTCCTGAGCTTAACGACATGCTTCGCCACTTCGGAAACGCAAGGCTGCACCATATTTACAAGAATGTGGTGCAGCCTTGCGTTTGCCCTTGCGATGGCACTATGTTTAAGCTAAACATAGCGTGAAAGGGTGCCTTATGTACAAGACAGCGTTAAGCCAAGTTAAGTGGCTTAAGCTGCCTTGTACATAAGGCAAGGTCCCTATCACCACGGGAAAGTCACAAAAAGTGACGTTCCCATGGCGATAGGGGCTTGTACAAATGTGCCACAGTCTCTTACAGTTTTCTTCTGACTCTTGTCCTAAACTGATTTATTTATCCCTTTATACTCTAGCTGTCTTTCAAAATAATTCATTATACCTGCTGTGCCCAGCAGAAAATGTAGTGGCAATTGTTGACCACTCTAAAATAACACAACCTCATACACGTAGTAACGTAACAACACAATTAGAACTCAGCACAACAAAAATGTAAAATCAGAATGCAACACAGCAACAACTGCACAGAGGAACAATATCGTATTGCAAGAATGAAAACATAAAAATGCAGCATAAATTATAACAAAATGATTTTGAATAAATATACGCAAACATGCTTGTCTCACATTACGAACTCCAGAAACCTGCTTTTAGAATGTGGTGGTAAAATGTGTTTACGCCGAGCACTGGCTTAATTTACTACCAAAGACATGAAATAGCTACAGTCAATAATATTATGTGAGCCGGCCCAGGTACTTAGGGCCAGATTTACAATAACTGGCGAATCCCTGCATATTAGCAGGGATGCGCCAGTTATTTTGCGTGACTCAGAAAACCCCTTGCGCCACCAGGGATGCGCCGTATTTACAATGCGGCGCACCGTGGCGCAAGGATAGACAAATGCGTGACGCATCTGTCGCCGTAAGGGTGATGCAGTTCTGGAGTTGTGTTGCAAGTGCGACGCAACTCCAGCACTGCTCAGGGGTGCCCTATACCTTATATGCTACGTCACTCCTTATGCCTGCTCCAAGCAGGCGTAAGGATTTGACGCAGCTGGGACGTAAAAGTGACTCAGTGAAATCACTGCGTCACTTTTACGGGGCTTCCTTGCGACGGAACGCCCACCCTGCATACATTATACCTGACGCAGGTATAATGAAGCGCAGGGCTTTACAACTTGACGCATATCACTAGATGCATCACGTTGTAAATATGTCGCATAGTGGCGCAATGTTTACGCCGCTGCTGCCTCACAAAAGTGACGCAACGGCGGCATAAAAGTGTTGCAAGGGGCTTGTAAATCTGCCCCCTATTTTTCAGCATCAGATTATGCCCCAGAACAAAAGAAATGGCATAAAGAAACAGGAAGAGTGAGATAGCAAAACACTTCACGAGAGTGATAGAAAGACACAGGAAATGTGGAGCGGAGGAAGAAATATGCATGAGGGGTAATCCAGATTAGCCGGCCTTGACATTCTAGTCACAGCATTTGGCTGTGGGATCTTTAGAAGAACGTTGGGCAAATGAGCTAATTTTTGTAACTACATTCTCAGGTTTATTTTTTAACATTATATAAATGAATCACTGAAAAGGTTCACTTGTGTGAGTGACTTCTTTGTAGAAATAGACCAAGTAGATGTAAATCATTAAATGCGATAGAGGCGACATGTACAGCATTCATTGAGAATATCATGGTATCATGGACCTTACGGGCTGGCGAGAGAGTGGAAGGTGAGGACATGCCAGCCCACACCTCTCATGCACGAGCTTTCGATCTGCAACGCTGCATCTCGTTTCCACATTGCATCCGGACTTATACGAGCTCAAGATTTCACACATAAGGGCGATATGTCGCTGGTGTCCATTTGTATCTGACTGCAATGCGTGTTCCATTTCATCAGGAATGAAGGATATGCCCCCAGATTACAATCTGTCTGGCCATTGTCGGCTGTGTTTATTCTGCGGGTCTTAACAGCGCTGGTGATAGATGGTGTAGTCAATAGGTTGGTCTCTCAGGTACTTGGAGCTGAGACATCCCACTGCATTGGAGATGATAGGATGTGTCTCTCCTGTAACCATTCAAAGTACAGGCTCGAGGTTCAGCTCCGACGGTGTGGGAGTAATTGGCTTCCTTCTCCATTGTTGCAGTGCTGTATTTTAAAGCAACGTTCTACGCCGGGCTGCTTTCAGGAGAAATAGAAGCTGTAGTGGGTTTTAGTCATCCTGCCGAGAACCGAGAGCTTGGCTGTTGTTTTTAACTTTGAATAATTCTATATATGGCTGATGAGAAAACAGGAAATGCTTCTGTTAATCAAAAATCAAACTTATGCTTGCAACATGGTGTTCTTATAAAATGTTGTTTTACAACTCCTTGTAATGCCTGGGATGCACGAAGGAAAGGCACAGAGGGGCATATTTACAACAGAATGTTGGAGCGTGGTATTACGCCACAATTGGCAACGCCTGCCATTCTGAAAACGCAGGGATGTGCCACATTTACAATAATATAACGCACCCCTGCGTTACCCCTAGAGCTGGGACTAAATTTAGCTGTCTAGTGCCAACGCAGGGACTCTTGCACAATAGTGCAAGGGTGCCCGCGTTGCATGGGAATGATTGTTCATGTGCAGCAAGGTGTCCCTTCCTGCACATAAAAAATCACAAATGGCGATTTGTAACTTCTAAAAAATCACAAATGGCGATTTGTAACTTCTATGTGTGCTGCAGAATGCAGCACATATAGAAGTTGAACATATCATTGTCTAATGATTGTTTATGCAGTGGCAATTCCTAAGCTAACGCGGCGGTGCGTCGTCCCCACTGCTTCAGCTGCAAGCTGAATTAAAAGAAAAAATGATAACAGCGATTGTTATTATCATTTTGTTTTTTTAATTCAGCTTGCAGCTGTAGCCAGGTGGGTGGGGTTGGGCTCACCTCATGACAGGGGGAGGAGTGTTAGCAGCACCTGAAGTGCACACTCTGCATGTTCTCCATGCAGACTGGTTTACCCCTGTCTGAATGCTGAACCACGGCACTCAGATCAATCAGAACGCTACTATGGCCAGGGGATTCTGGGAGGCTGTGTGCTTCCTGGCGAGAGGAGGATGGAGAAAGAAGAGGCGGCGGCCGGCTGCCAGTGGTAAAGAGGTAAGTGTTATTTATTTTATTAGACCCCCTCCCTCGTTCCTCCTCTCACCCCGCATACCACCCCTTGTCAGTAACAGCTGCTACTGTTTTATGTGCAGGAAGGGACACCTTTGGGTCTGTGACTGGGTGTGTGAGTGGCTGTATGGGTCTGTAACTGGGTGTGTGAGTAGCTGTATCGGTTTTTGAGTGGTTATGTGAGTGCCTAAGTGGATGTGTAAGTGGTTGTATGGGTGTGTGAGTGAGTCTGCGTGTAAGTGTGGTTGTGTGAGTGGTTATCTTGGTTTCTGAGTGGATGTTTCAGTGGCTGTATGGGTGTATGAGTGGGTGTATGAGTGTCAGTTTGGGTCTGTGAGTGGTTGTATGAGTGGTTATGTGGGTGCGCGAGTGGATGTTAGACCTGACATCTTTTGTTTTGTCTCCCCTGACCTTTGTGAATAGCGACTTCTTGTTTGGCCCTGGCTTTGCTGACATGGGAGTGCTATTCAATGTCAAAGCGCTCTGCTTTTCATATACATACTGGTGATTGGTGTATACATGATTGACTGATTTGAGTTAGCTGTATGTCCCTTGTCTATACTTAGGGCAAGTAATTCAAATGCTCCTAAGTGGGCCTGCAGCACTGGTTGTGCCTCCCATGGAGGTAATTTTTTCAAATGTGCTATAAGTTTTCCATGGCAGGGCCTGTGTGTACAGGTTAATGTTACTCGGCTTGGCATCTAAAAAGCTAGTTGCCAAGGGTCTGCATGTCTCTCGCTAGATCTTTGTGCTCCCTGGGGACAGGGTGCAGTGTAGGGAAGAGGTAGGGCATGTGCACGGGGCGCTACATGCACTGGTAGTGAATGGCACCGGATGGGGTGTTATGTATCATAGGGCCTGCTTCTTGCATTGGATTGATATGAGGGATCTATGGAAAAGCTATTGAGCTGTACGTCCTATATGCAGAAGAGATGAGTTAGTAATGACAAAAACGAGTACGAGTGGATTCAACATTACTAATGTGGAAATACCACTTTGGGGAAGTGGGCATTTCTGTGCTCATGACTCTTTGTGCCTGTCAGCCTGTCTACAATCGCATCTGGTGCTGAGTGGACAGCTACATCTGTGCATTCCTAATAGAAGGCATAAGCTAAGGGATCAAGGAAAACTGCAGATCTCTGAATCTGAGGGACCTTACTGCGATGGATATGTGGGTGTGGAGTTGGATTGCAGGTGCCAAGTCCAAGGGGCAGCGCTTTGGCCCCACTAAAGATCTTGATCAAGCCTCCGGGGGTAGGATGGCAGACAAGACAAAATTTAGGGAAGGCCTGTGCATGTCAAAGCTGGCCTTTTGAACTGATCTCTTCTTCAAAGGCCAATGGGGGAATAACTACTGGGACGCTTTTGGAATTAGAACCATACTACGCTGTTTCGACTTTGGGACATCGACAAGAGAAACTATTGGGGCAGGATGGACTGCAACTGGATTATCCACAGACTTGTGGTGGCCTAGGACTTGTCTTACCCCAGGAAGGGGACCATCATTTGGTGGATTTTGCCTGAAAATTGTTGGCCTGCAGCTAATTGCCAACTGTCGTGGTCCGGGTCCCTAAACACTCCCCATGGGCTGGTTGGCTAGCCTCCTGTCCATGAGATCCCAGAGATAGAAAGGATCTCCCTGCTTTCAGGAGGGTATGGCAGAAGCGGGTGCAAGTGAGCATCCTGATGTATGCCATATTCACACTGTGCAGAGGAGTGTGCTTGTAAAGATCAGTGGCCCACCTGTGGTGCCAGAGCATGAGGAGTTTGAGAAATGTAGGGGAAGTTTGAAGAGTCCGAGAGAACTGTGCTTGCAACCAGAAACATGTGCTAGCTTGCACTTCATAGTGTGTAGTGTCCAAGAGGTGTTGAGGGATGTTTGCTGAGTCCACTGGGCCTGAGATGGAAGCCGAGACTCTCTCTGACTTCCAGATCAGGAGGATGGCAGTGCCTAACATTGGGGACAACATCTGAGACCACTGGCTCCCTCTCCTCGAATCCACACCACAAGGTACTCTGTTGTGGAGCATGTTGTGATGGATCCAAGGGGTCTTGTTGTGCCTTGTGGGCACCCATATCTGGCTGCCGGAGCAACTGCAGCTCGCACCTCCACTGGAGGGGAAACATTTCTCCAATTGGGAATAGCGTCAGCTTCTGGTGTTACAGTCTTTTGCCTATGGGGGTATAGTGATCCCGCACTCGTGAAGGTTCTGCTGGGTGCCTGAAATCCTAATCTGGATGGGCAAAACCCAGTAACTGTATTCTTCTGCTTTAGGTGGTGCCGATAATCTAATGAAAGTTTTGCCAGCAGATGCATTGCGTATCATTGGTTGGTGCCATTTGAGTGACTGAGGGGCTGGGTCATGAGGAGTAGTTGAAACCTGTGATTTCTTGACCATTGTAACTGTATGTGGTGTGCAATATTGGTAATATTGTGTTTTAGAAATACCTATGAATAGTGCATATATGTTCATGCCATTTTGCTGCTCATGAGAGAGTTCTGCAATTTCATATAACCGTAAGGTATATATCCAATGTGCATGTTGTGTTGATTTCAATGTGTGCGTAATACAATCAGTGTTTTATCCATATGGTGGGGAGTCTTTGTGTCACATACGCAGTGTGTTGCAAAGGTGGTGTTGTGCCAATATTTTACAACTTAACCCTCAGGATAGGCCTGACTGCTCTGTTCCAAGCTGCTACACAAGAGTGCACACAGGTTGTCAGACAAGCATATCATAATCATCCTATCTAGGACAATATAATCTGTCTGGCTTTGATGCAAACCAGCCAGCCAGAAAATGCCGGGTCTAACAGTGGCTTAATGGGTCTATGAGTGGGTGTGTGAGTGGTTTTGTGGATGTGTGAGTGCAGGCGTAAGTGACTGTATAGATGTTTGAGTGACTGTGTTAGAAACTGTGTGGGTTTGTGAATATATGTGGGAGTGGCTGTATAGGTGACTGAGGGCCTGCATGGGTGTCAGTAGCTGTGTGAGAGACTGGGTCAAAACAACATCTCACCTGCCCCTTTGTCTAACAAGAGTCCACAGTTTTGCGCAAAATATCTACCCAACTGGAGTAGTTTGTATTGGATAATTAGTAAGTACTACCTCATTGGGTAAATTTCCATTGGAGAAACGACCTTTACAACGTGCGAATCACATCGCGATGCCATTACAACGCGGTTGTTACAACGACCGTGTTTTTACCACGCAATGCCATTACTACGCAAGTCATTACATCGACTTGCAGTAAATGGTGTGCTAACATTAGAAATAGTATAGTTTACTATTCCAATACCTTCTCTACTGTTACGTAGGTTGGAGTTGGAATACTAAATTATACATTTCTAATGTCAGCACGCCATCTACTGCAAGTCGATGTAATGACTTGTGCAGTAATGGCTTTGCGTTGTAACAACGCAGTCGTTGTAACGACCGTGTTATAATGGCACGCAATGTAATGACATGCGTTGTAACAAATCATATTCTGTCAAGTGCACAATGTACACTACAGCTCCATAATGGACCGCAAGGAAATGTCTCCAGTGACCTTAAGTGAGTGTAATTTAGGAAATGTGATTGTTCCTTGAGATCTTGATCCACATATCTGTGATAACATAACTCCTCGCTAGGGTAGACTACAAGACTACAAAGAGAGAAATTTCCACCAAACAAGGGTACTTCCTCTTAACTTTATGAAGTAAGTGCTCGTTTATTTGGTGGCGATGTCGTCATGTTGCTCTGCATCAAGAATGCATCCCAACATCATCGGCAAATGTGCTTGGGCACCTTTGCTATGCTGTCCATCAACGTGGGAAAAGGCTGCAAGAACATTGCCTACTGCTAAGGAAAACAGGGCAGGCCAAATCGGCAGAGCTTGCAGAAGATGTTGGGCATTTGCATATTTAGGGTAATCAAAAGGGAGAACCATTGACTCTCCTCTCACCAGAAGACAAAAAGAAGAAAACACATGTCACAGTCATTACAGATCATATTGCACTCCAATGGATCAATCAGCTCTGTGATTTCAAGGGGAAGTGGGCCATGTGTCCCTTTTCCTGGGCCAAATCCGGCTCCGGGGAGCACATCCCCCGGGGTCTGGCCTCTTAATGCTGCTTGCCCTGTCAATTTGTCAGAAAGGTAGCTCTTGGTCCCAAAAGAGCCTATTTTGTTATTTGGTGGAAATCCGTTCAGCAGTTTTGGAGATATTAAAGAAAATCCATAGGTGTATATCTAGAATGGCGAACCCTCTGTGAATCCTTCTTATCTTGTGCAGAGATCTGATTGGTTGCCAACACTTTAACCAGGAAGTATTGGCAGCCGTCTTGGGACTCGGACTCAGCTGAGTCCCAAACAAAAAGGTAAAAAAACAGAAGGTGACAGGATAGGAATACCATGATCTCCAAGGCCTGGTGTTGGACTCCCCCAAGGAGCCTGCCAGTACCAAAAGGCATTTTTTTTTTAAAATGGTGCTACAATTTCGCTGCAGATTTGGAACTTTGTGACAAAAGTGGGAAAAAAAAACTAGAGCTGTGTTCCATGATCATTTCTAGTTGAGCCTCCAGGTGGGCCAGGTCCCTGGGGCTTATAATGATAAATAATATAGCGCCAATTTTGGCACCGGGGACTGCCACATCCCTGGGGCAGACCAATTCATATTTTAATTGGAGTGGGGAACAAGGCTCCCCCTCCTGAGACCCTTAAGAGCCCTAGGGACCACCACCTCCCTGGGGCTTTATAAATGTATTGAAGGGGGGCATGCTGACCCCATCCTAAGGTAAAAAAAGAGCCCTCTGTGTCCCCAGGAACCACCACCTCTCGCGGCCACAAGTACAGATTAAAGGAGGACGAGGGCTGCGCCCTTCCCAGGGCAGACCCTAGTAGAACAAAGGGGAAGATTTACAAGCCCCTTGCAACACTTTTGAGCTGCTGTTGAGACACTTATGTGACTCAGTGACTGCGTAAACAATACACCACATTACGACACATTTACAACGTGGCGCATCTAGGGAGATGCGTCACGTTGTAAAGCTGTGCGCCGCATTATATCAGAATCAAGTATAATGTATTCAGGGTGGGCGTTCCGACGCAGGAAATCCTCGTAAAAGTGGCGCAGTGAAATCTAGAAGATTTCACTGCGCCACTTCTACAACGCCACTGCGTCAAAACCTTACGGCTGCTTGAAGCAGGCACAAGGACTGACAGAGCACAATAGGTATAGGCCTTCCTGAGCATTGCTGGAGTTGAGTTGTACTTGCAACATGACTTCAGCAATGTGTGACCTTTGAGCCAACAGATGCATGATGCATCTCTCAATCCTTGCGCCATGGTGCGCCGCATTGTAAATGGGACGCATCCATGGTGGCGCAAGGGTATTTTTGCATGGTGCAAGGAAACTGACGCATCTCTGCTATAACGCAGAGATGCTTCAGTTTCTTGTAAATCTGCCCTAACAAAGAAGGGGTACTGTGTAGACCCATTCTGAAGTCATTAATGGCCCTTGTGACCGCTACCCCCCAGGGCCAGCTACCTATGAACCGGGGGTGGGTTTTGACAGCTCGCACCCGCAGCCCACCTTGTGGAGCCACCTTCAGGAGCCAAGCCAGAACAAACTGTGACTCCTCTCTCAGCGGGTGCGAGAAGAAAAACTGCTCCCTCTAGCTGAGAGTAGAGCTTTCATCTGTTTTTCTGCCTGCTGTCAAGACCGGAAAAACACATGAAAACAGTGCTCCCACATGCAGGGAGAAGCATTTTTGGTTGTTTCCTACATGTGGGAGCAATGCTGACTCCCAATGGAGGTGGCGAGTCAGCAGGGCCCACAGGGACATTGAGGTCCCCAACGCTGGAGACTGGGTGCCCTGGGTGGACTCCCGGGCACCCAGCATCAAAAGGTCAGGCCCCGGGGATGGGGTCCCAGGGACCGAAATTGGCAAGAGGAGGAGGGCTGCATGGCACAATTTCCCTTGGAAAAAAATAAAACAAGAGAGCATGGTTCTCTCTTTAAATTACCCTGAGTATGCAAATAGTCAAAATTATCTGCAAGCTCCACTCGTTTGGCCCGCCTCATTTTCCTTAGTACTATGCAGAGGCCTTCCCTTTTTTTCCACATTGATGGACAGCTTACCAAAAGGCCCCAGAGCAGGTTTCCTGCTGATTTTGGTGACACATTCTTCATGCAGAGGAATACGAGGACATCAACAAACAAGCACTTACTTCATATAGTTAAGAGAAAGAACCTGTGTTTGGAGATCCACCTCTTTGTAATCTTGTGCTCATCTCTTGATAAGGATTCATGTTACCACAGAATTGTGGATGAAGAAGCTGCAGGAACAATCACATTTCTAAAATTACATGAACACAAGGTCACTGGAGACATTACATCATGGTCCTTTACAAAGCTGTAGAATGTGCACCAGACATTTACCCAATGAAGTAGCACTTACTAATTAACCAGTAGGCAGATATTTTGTGCAAAACTCTGAACTCTTTTCAGAAAAATCAGGTTCAATTATTGTCCTGATGCTGATTTCACAGTTATTAAATATCAATGGGAAACACTTACAAATATAGACATAGCAGTGGCCCAGTTGAAGATCCACTTGTGTAAAGCACAAATAATCTGAAGTTCTTGAGCTTTGCAAAGGCAAAGCAAGCATGTTTCCTTTTGTATTCCACATTGAAAAACTATATGAAATTCTTATTGGAGGGGAATTCATCATTGAAATGCACAAAATCCATCGTACCACTCACACACCCACTCACACAGGCACTCACAGACCCACTCATAGTCCCATACCGGCACTCACAGGCCCACTCACAGATCCACACAGGCACTCACTGACCCATTCACATACCCACACAGCCACTTACAGACCCATAAAGGACACTCATAGACCCACTCACCCACCCCACACAGGCACTCACACCCACCCACTCACAGACCCACACAGGCACTCCCACACTCACTCACACAAGCACTCACAGACCCACTCACTGACCCACACTGGCACTCACACATCTACTCAAAAACCTGCAAAGGCATTCACTCACTCACAGACCCACACATAGACCCATACACCTACTCTCACACCCAATATTACATTCACACACTAATACACTCACATACCCACTAACAGACCCATACAGACACTCACACACCCGCTCATGGACCCATACAGTCCCTCATACACCCACTCACTGACCCATACAGCCTCTCATACACCTACTCATATGCCCACAAAACACTTACACACTCACTTACACACCCATGCATCCACTCACATATATACCCACTGTTAGAAATGGGTTTCTGGTTGGCTAGGATATACACCTAAGCAAGGTAAAACCCTCCACTCAAGTCAGGGTAAGGGAGATACACACCCAAGATAACCCGTGCTCACTCCCTTGGTAGCTTAGCCGAACAGTAATTCTTATCCCTGAGGCAATATGTAAATCGTTTTGTGCAACACATACACATACCAGTGACACACTAGGCACACTACAAAAACAGACTCCACACAAGGCTATATAAAAATATCCTTAGTATTGTTCATAAAACACTTAAGTCATAAAACACAATAATCACATAAATCACTGTGCCACTAGGCACTTGTCATGACTTCGCATAGATCATAAACTCACTTTGCCAGTAGGAAATGGTCATAGTGATACATTTAGCAGGATAAAGTAAACACATATAAGCTGCACACATGATGAAGCTAATGAAAAATCACATCTTTCACATATACTGTACATTCTGAAATGTTACTTGTTATCCTGTTATTTACATAAGGCCTCCACACAACATGCAGCTCAACATCAGAGCATGAAAATGAAGGAGTTTAGGGAATAAAACAATACCTATACCCACATCCAGGCATGCAATGCAAATTAGATTGGAGTAAGACAACACCTAAATCTACATCTGTCACCATGAACACATGGGTGGTGAAATCTCAGCCAAAACGCATAAAAAACAGCAGGAAAATATGGGGCTCAGAGCACCTGCCCTCGTACTAGCAAGGTTACGGTAATCACTGGGGTCGCGTGATTGAAATTAGTGGAGTTCACTATATTCAAAGGTAGCAGTACTAGCATGTAGCATCGGGCTGTTGCTGGGCTACTCCTTGCCAGAGATAACAGCCATTTTTCCCCAGGCTAGCGGACAGTCAGGCAGAAAAGAAAACCTAGCCCTCCATCTAAGAGCGTTACGGTGCCTTTGAGATCCAGTCCGTTAGCAACGCTTGCAGATGGCAGGGCTGGATTACTACCGAAGTCCATTCCAAATAGGGGACTTTGTGAGGATGTTGGTAGGTTTAATCCCTCCCCGTCCGCCTGGAGGAAGAGGCGAGCAATGCCCAGGGTATTGCGGTTGCCGCAGCACAAGTAGGACTGTGGCGAGCTTTCATGAAGCAAGCAGCTATGTTCACTGCTCGGCCCGGTCTGGGGTGGAAATGTAAACTACTCTGAGGCTGGTGTGCAGCATGATTCCCATGTATGCTGCAAGGGCCAGAGGGAAACTGTGTGGGCCTGCTGAGACATCAGCTGTGCTACCCTTTTAACTGTGGCAACAGGGTCACAGTACCCCGCAGCCCAGGGCTTGCAGCTACCAATCAAGTGAAAACACTCACTGCCTCGCTCACTTTGCTGCATCGAGCACATGCTCTGGCCTAAAGAAAGAAGGTGGAGAGCACTTAACCCAAGCTCTCCCCTCCAGCTGCCTCAAACACCAGGGATAGTGCAGCGCTCCGCATGCGATACGTGCACCACCACAGTGCTCACTATGCACTGTTCCAAGTCACACAGGGCAAGCCACAAAGCCCTAAGAGATCACTGGGTGCCCCTATAAAATAGATCGCATGCAGTAAACTAGTCCTGTCAAAATAAGCATCAGATGACAATGTTGTAAAGGTTGTTCTTACAAATGAAAAGGGGGAGATCTGCATGAGTAATGTGCAGGATAAATCAACTAGGTGTCGATGAGCAATACTCCTCCAAGACGTGGAACTCTGTGGAATTCCACAGTTTTTCGGTAACTCTGTGGAATTCCACGTATTCAAACTCTGCAAGCTCTTCCCAGGCCTATCTGAGAGTGCACTGAGGCCTGCTAACCAGACCTCAGTGCCAGTGTATTGACCCTCCAAAGTGCATATTTTATTGCCATAAGTTAACTAACTGATAAGTCCCTAGTATTTTTTAGAAGGGGTATCCAAGGCCTGTAGGTTAAAGTGTCCCTCATGGACTGAAGCACTTATTGAGCCACAAAGAGTGTGACGAAGTAAAAACATGTCTCCCTGCCTGCCCTTGCAGACTGAAACAGCAATTTCCAACTGCTAACTCGACTTTGCCATTTGGAATATTGGCATAGCCTGAATTTTCCTTCTTGATATACTTAAGTTACCCCTAAGGTAGGCACATTTAGACCTAAGGTGCATGCATTTTTATACGTCTTAACAGTAAAACGCCAAATTGTCATTTTTACCTTAGAAAGGCTAGTAGCCCCATTGACACCTACAATGTTACACATTGACAACTCAGTTGTGCTAACTTCTGAATGGAACTACTAAAGTTGGTAATTCAAGGTATCAAAACCATAATGACATTGAACCCAACTTGATACCCAAGTCGAATTTAATGTACCTTTTGGGTAAAAGGCAACTTTGGATATTTACCACTAGGTTGCCCAAGTTTTCCAGTGGCCATTCACAGATGCTGGCCACAAGGCAGCCTTCTGCCCTCCTGATAGAAGTGTAAAAGACTCACAGGAAAATAAATAATAAAGGTCTACCATTGGAAGAGGTGTTACATCTCCCTGGCTAAATGCTACACAGGGTGTGAGCCCACAAGGTAAGCATCAAAGTGGGAGCTGCTTTGAATGGCAAATGGTGGACACACAGGAGAGGGGCTGCTCTTTTGTCCTGGTAAACAAGCTGATGTGAAGGATAGAGAGAGCTAAATGGCTGCCAAACTTTTTGTTCCGTGAGTGTGTAGTGCTCAGGTAGCCACACTTCTATGGCAGGCTATGAAGATCCACACACAAAGAGAGAGGTTCTACCAACTTGGGAGTGGGTATAATGTTGCCTTCTGGGAAAGCTAGATGTCAGAAAGTCATTATCAGGCAGGAGAGGACCTGGTAGCCCAATGGCTGTCAGTCATGTCATGCGCCAAGGGCAAATTCTGGGCATAAAAGTGCGACTCCTAGCATACAGACCTCAGATCATGTCTTCACTAGAGGGAGGACAAAAGGACTGCCCTGCTGTTCCCTGGGCCCGCCAAAGAGATGCTGCATCAAAGACTGGACTGCACCTGCTGCTCATGGGCTAGCAAAGAGAGGATTGTGCCTCTGGTGCCCTGCTTGTGGAAAAGTTATCCCCAAGACCCAGACAGAACATGTGAACTACAAGAGCCAGTTGGCTGACTTTCTCTTACAGATCCAAGGTCACAAAAGCTGAAGAAGCCACCTTGGGTTGTTTTGGTAGCCACAATCGCCTGAGTGCTACTGAAAGCCGAAAGGAAGCCAGGAAGGCCAAATGCTGGCACTCAAAAAGTTGCATTCGAGTCTGCTGGAACTGGTTGATTCATCAAAGTGTAGTTTGCACACAGAAAACTGACACTAGCTGCAGTTAAAGAAACCGCTGATGTTGTTATGACAGGAGATTAGTAGACCAGAAGTGACTGTTTTTTGGCTGGACTTCCGAGACATTGACGTTTTTGGGAAAAGTAGCCCCATCATGTTCGGCGCCTTACGGGTGGCCTAACTAGGGGTGGGCGGAATTCGCGGAATCGCGTTACGCAAATCTCCGCGAAACGGTAAAAAATCTCCGCGAACACGCAGAAATTCCGCAAACACGCGGAATTGCTTGTTCGCGATACTTTTTTCCTGTTCGCGATCGCTGTTTGCGTGCTCGGGGTGAAATATCTCGCGAACACGCATATTGAGAACGCGAACAAGCAAAAAATTTCGCGAAGTCGCGGAACGCAGATTTTTTGGCAATTTCGCGTTCTCCGCGGAACGCGAAATTACCCAAATTCCGCAAATTCCGCTAACGGAACGGAATTTGCCGCCCAGGCCTAAGGAAGACCCCTGTACACCTGATCAGCATCTTCAGCATCCTGTACCCCTTGCATCAGGACCATTCCATTGACGTTTATGGTTGTTTGCCCCTAGAGCTGAGAACTGGACTGGAGGCTTCTAAGACTGCAAGGTAACTGTCCTGCTCAGCCTTAATGGCCGCCTTGACTTACTCCATGCCGGAGTTGGTCACCCAAAGTGAGCTGGATTACCCAAACACAAATTTATAAAACATGTTTTTAAAGTTTCAAAGTAACTGCTAATCACAATAGTTGCCAATGCTTGTTGAACCCTTGGTGGATTTTGTTTGTTTGAGTGTCTAAAACATTATACAAATAAAATCTATTATCATAAATTAATGTCAGATTTCTGTTTTGCTGTGTTTCTTTCTTATGCACTTTTGTTTCGTACTTCTAAATATTTTGCACTTGTTCCATTGATAAAGCCTGACTGCTCAAAGCCACAGCTACCCAGAATTGAGACAAGGTTTTCCAACAAGTCTGACTGGACCGAAGAAAGATTTGTGACTTTATTACACAGTGAGGTCACACAACCACACTATATATATTAAACCATATTTACTCACTTAAACCATTTGCTAGACATAAACCTTCCTTTTTAATGCTTATAAGTCATCTCTAAGGTAGGCTGTAAAGGCTCATAGGGTCAGGTATTGTATTTCAAAAGTAGATTGTGTGCTTAAGTTTGACATGTCATGGCAGTGAAAAATTCCTAAATAAATTCTCACTGTTATAAGGCCTATCTCTCCCATTGACTAATACTTGGTTGGTTATTACATTTAATAAGTGCTAACTTCAGTGAGGGTGTAATTGCAACAGTATCTCAGTAGGAGTTATTAAATTATTTGTAATCGTATGTACAAGACATTACAAACACACAAAGAGAAAAAAGAGGCTACAAGAGTTTTTTGGTCAATGCGCCCGTAGGCGTCATATATTAAGGGAAGATTAACAAATTATAGCAGCACTATACGGTACAATTACCAAAACAACCCTAAGGGAAAAAGTGTACAATGTGCTCGTGACAAAAGTGTGACGGCGCAAGTGACAACGTATATAAAACCATAGCAAGGGGCGCAACACAGTAAATACAAGGTATGTACAATTCAAGGTTCCGAGCAATAGTTCCAATTATTCATTTAAAAGTTCTCAGGGAGTAGTCGTCGACCTGTTCCCATCAGCTCCAAATGCTTTTGGCGCTTTTTGATCTTTTTTGGTTCCCCGAAAAATTACTCCCTGAGAACTTTTAAATGAATAATTGGAACTATTGCTCGGAACCTTGAATTGTACATACCTTGTATTTACTGTGTTGCGCCCCTTGCTATGGTTTTATATACGTTGTCACTTGCGCCGTCACACTTTTGTCACGAGCACATTGTACACTTTTTCCCTTAGGGTTGTTTTGGTAATTGTACCGTATAGTGCTGCTATAATTTGTTAATCTTCCCTTAATATATGACGCCTACGGGCGCATTGACCAAAAAACTCTTGTAGCCTCTTTTTTCTCTTTGTGTGTTTGTAATGTCTTGTACATACGATTACAAATAATTTAATAACTCCTACTGAGATACTGTTGCAATTACATTGTTATCACCCTGATCTCAGTTGGGTCTACGGGTTACACTCCTGTGGTTTTTTCTAAACTTCAGTGAGGGAGCAGATAGAAGTTAGCAGATAGACATATGCTGATTTCACGCAAATGAATTGTAGTTTACAATCTTGTTTAATGGTAAATTCTGATTTTAAGGCACAATTCCGAAAATGCTGCATTTTAGAAATTTGGCATTTTCTTGTACTAACCATTGGCGCCTTCTGTCAGTGTCCTGGGCCACATGACTGTGGATGGCTCTGCTGTCAGGTTTTGTGTATTGCTTTGAGGCAGTAGCGCAAAGGCAGTAGCACAAAGTGTGTACAAGATAGGCCATCCTGGCAGGATGACTTTGGAGGGACGGTACCTAGCTCTATTTACACTTTTAATGGCTTTACTTCTTGCACACACAAAGGAACTTGACACTAGGTATGCCCTGTATTTTGTCACCCCATATGGTTTGGATCCTTGGCAAAGAAAGGGGAAGAAATTTCCAGAAAAAGAAGTGGGGGTAGGACACAGAGTCCCTCAATGCAAAGGCTGGCATTGGTATAAATTATGGCTGTCCAGAACCACTCATCAGAACACTCCTGGACTTGTGAAAGTTAAAGAAGGCCATGGGACAATAATGAAGATTGGATGAATTTGCCTTGATCCCAGACTACCAAGAGTGACTCCAAGAGTCAGTTGCCTGACCTCGTGTGTAAACTACAAAGACACATATTTCAGAGTCCTCCTGCAAATGCTCAGCTGATTTTCTGCAACTGGACTAGCCTGAACCTGCCTGAGCCTTAAAGCTGGCGTCTGCTGCTGTGATTCCTGATCCCTAAGTTGTGCCATGCAGGTCCTTGGCCCTTGGTTGGCATTCAGGAGAACTCCTCCTTGCCTAATGAAGGCTCCATCAAATCTTGTGCAAAATGATGTAAAGCCCTGCACAGTTGAAAGCTTCAGTTGGACCAATGCAGAGTGACGCAAAGCCCTGCAAAACCTCACTGCAAAGCTGAAAGCTTCATCGGTCCTGAAACTCAGCAACACAGAACCTTGCCACACAGCTGAAAGCTTCATTGGAACCAACACATAACTACGCAAAGCCTCACAAAGCAACGCCTTAGAGACCTTGCATCAATGACATAAGGTACTACTCCCAGTGGGCCTATGCCTTGCCTGTGCTCAATCACAGTTGGCCTGAACTTGCGATTGGTCCTAGTCCAACACAACTTGAAAACCACAGTTGCCGCTATGTGCCTTTATGCACTGTTTTTGCCCAAATATTCTTGTATCACGTTATTTCTTACATTTTCCATATTGGTTTCGGATTTTTCTTGTGTTTTTTTTCATTGGTACTGTTATGTGCCGCACAAATACTTTACACATTGCACTTTGTTACATATGATTGCTTTTGCCCTAAGCTTCCTGAGGGTTAATTACAGGTTAATTTAGTGAATTTTTTGGCTCACCTTGACAAGGTGTGTGGTTGTTGCCTAAGTGGGGCTTCCAACCCTCCCAACCAATACCCCAATTCTTGCAGACTGTGGAAGCAAATGGGATTTTCATAATGCCCAGAGTCTTATGATCAAAATCACTCCAAATAAAGATATACAAATCACTGGAGACCCACCAGAAAAAGACAACATTTATCCAAAAGGTATATAGACCTTTTCATCTGTATCTCCAGAAGTATCTCCTGACATTTTTGATTACTGTAAACATTTCAAAGATTAAAAGGCAAACTCAATGATACATATTCCATAAACCTAATTACTTATTTTCGAGTAGAGAATATTCTAAAATAAATACAACGTGATGAACCTGTGAACAGGTCCAGCTTCCAAATGTTTAACAGGTTTCCCATTTGAACCCACAATTAAGCCTGGGTGATGGCATTTAAGAAGTTGACGATGCCTTATAGAAAACCCAGAAATATGCCTCAAGGGGGAAAATGTAGTACTGACCTAGCGACAATTCTAAACATCATATAATGACAGTGGAGTGGCGTGTTCGGCATCTCATATGACAAGAGGTGTTTGCTTCATCCACACAGCTGGTTAACTGTGTGCCAGAAACCATTAGTCGTATGACATTTCTGCCAAGGGAATTAAATTCACACTCAAAATTCTGAGATACAAATATATACCAAACCTTAAAAGTAGTATCTTCAACAAAAATAATATAACATTAAAGTGTGACCATAAGCTTCTCATGTTATTGAAGCCATTCTGGAGGTCTTGAGAAGCAAGAATATCTTCAAATGTGACCAATTATCCATTAACAGATAAGAGGAATTATGTATTAACATATGACCATCATTTGTATTTTTCAAACAAATCTGTTTCCTGCTGTTATGGTTTTTATTATCAGTGAAACTCCTGAGAGTTTTTAAAAATAAATACAATTGAGTATCTCAGACCTTGCATATCCACAGGAGTTTTTGGCAGATACATTTTTGTGGAAGAGATTGTGAAAGAATCAATATATGTAGGGATTCCAACAATGGCTCTAAAAGAAACCTTATGAGAGAGAGAATTGTTGGAGTGTTATTGAGAGTGAAGTCTTTGCTGTGGTTTAGTCCCCGAAGAAGCTGAGACCATACTTGTTTGGTTCTCACTTCTTAGTTCAAATTTACCACAGGCCTCCCAGATAGCTCATGCAACTGAAAGGTGAAAACCCCAATCTGTTAAGGTGGTCCATATCTATCCAGGTAATGGACTTTACAGTGGAACACAGACCTGGGACTGACTATGCCAATGCAGATGGCCTTTACAGGTTCTTCCACATAGAAGATGAAGACTATCTAGGGAAAAGGTTAGTTTCATCATCTTTCGTTTGGGGGAGGTCTTGTGGGAAAGTGCCTCTTTTGTCATGGTCACCCCCCACTTTTTGCCTGGAACATTATGTGATTTTGAATGGAAGTGCACTGAGTTCCTCCTGCTAACCAGGTTCCAAGTGCCAATGGTCTTTCCCAAAACTGTACCATGATTAGCACAATTTCAGCAACCCCTGTAAGACCTTAGTTAATGGTACCCTCTGGTACCTAGAGTACTGGGACTGAAGAGGGTCCACTATGGCTGCCGCACAAATTGTGCCCCTCTAAGTACCCCTCATCAAGCAATGCAAACTACCATTGCAGGATGTGTGTCTTGGTGCAGAGAAAGCTAAAGAGTCAACATTGCATACATCCTTGTGTGCCATGCCCACAGGCACTGCATGATTTATGGGGAAGTCACCCCTACTGCAGGTCTTACTGCCCTAAGCCAGGGTGCACTATGTAACATGTGTGGTCCTTACTGCCTGAGCAGATATGACCCTACAATTTCTAAGTCCATTTTTGGATATTGTAAGTGTGCATGGAAGCTATATAGAGTACATGTGCTGGACACCTATCACTAAAGATTCCCCAGCACCATGATGGCTTCACTGGCTTCACTGTACCTACCTTCAAGTGACTTGAAGGAGCGAACAACGGCGAACACAGTGACCGCACTTAACCTGTAGTGATCTCCCTGGCCACCGAAGCGGACGGCTGCTTTCATCCTTTCATACTGAGCCCTGAAGAAACGCGTTGGCTGAAAGTTTCTAAAATCTGGATCTTCTTAATAAAAGACTGTTTGAAACATCAATACCCGTACGGCCAGATAACTAGCTGATTTCCAACTATTACATAGCTGTGACGCACTTTACCAACAGGTGGGTTGTTGCTAATACCCGCCTCATTTGATCCATGTGATAGGGAACTCTATACCTCCCACACTAAATCAGCTCTCGACATCCCTTACGCTGATGATTTATATCTTTTTTTTAGATCAACCAGCATTTGCCATGAGCTATCGATCTCTATATCCTGCCACCTAATTCGAAGTTGACCAGCTCTGACACGTTCAGTTTTTGATGAAGATGTCGTCCTGATATCAGTCGCTTGGTAGGTCTCGCCGGTTGTGAATACGACCTCCTGCGTGTTCCCCAGTTTTCTCATGTAACCTCCATAAAAAAGTTTAGACAGTTTTAGCGGCCATTTTTTGCCTCTTATTCTCTACAGACTACTCCGGTGCTGAGATGAATTACTGAATCGAGTTATACCTCTTTTTTGCTGACGTGCATCTAAACCCCTATCTGTAGGGGATACGTTTTAATAAAAGCACGTAAGATTACCTAGACTTATTTTAATTGTGTTGTCCTTGTAAGAATAATCACTTAACCTGTCTGCTTTTCGTGCACGGTGGTCACACCTGTGGTAGACTGGCATTTTTACTTTCCTATTTTCATCTTTCGCATGCTTGTTCTCTCGCATGGATGTCTGATCCTGTTCTACAGTTGGTATATCCAATCGGTCTCTGTTCTGACTAAACTCTGACTCTGGAGGTGCTCTTGCTCACTTGTTCTCGATGGGTACCGGATTGACCCCATATATAAACTATATCTATGGCATCAATTTATTTGCACTACTTGAGCTGATCCTTATGGACAATATACCATGTTTGATGACTATATATCAGATTTAATGTATAATATGCGTTTGTCGCTGTTGTTTATGCTTTTCTCTTATGTTTTCCTCTCGTTTGATTAAACTCAGGTATAGCCTATGTCCCCCTCTACCTACCAGTCTGCGCCCTGATGAAGGTTTGACCCTTGTTCGGGTCCAATACTGAAACGCGCGTTGGCGCCTATACTCTCGGCAGCTTGTATTCCACTGTACCGTATGCTCTCCATCTGGATGATATATATGTTCATCGCCCATACGATTACATTGTTGGAACCTTGAAATCTTGACTGTTTTATACTACCGGAATTGTGATGGAATGATTGTGTGTATGCATGTTTTGAGTGTTTAGCGGGACATATTGCTATTTGATCATATCAATATTGTGTACTGTTTTTTGATATTTGTTTCACTTTACTAATATGTCTATATGCCCAAAAAAATTTTAAAAAGTATCCGACAATATGAATTCCGTATTGCATACATATATATATATATAAAAAAAACATAATAAACAAGAAACTTATATTTTTCTACTTTGTTGTATTGTTCAATATTGTGTCCTAACCAGATTGTGTCTTCAGCTCAAGTTCAGTGTTTTTTGATCCAGGGACCTATGTGTTAGGCCCGTTCATATATTTAAGAGGGTGGGTGTCTTCTCTGGATTCACCTTGATCTGTATACCCCGCTGTCCCCGCCCTCCATCTTTCCTTTGGGGTCCCCCTTGCTTAATTGGATGAAACATCAATACCAACAAGCTATGAGACTTATTGAAATCACATTATCCTACACCTAACTGGTGGTGCACCTCTCCAACTTTTGAACTATGTTTCATACCTTCACTCTCAGAGGCCGGTAACAATGCATGCTCTGGGCGGTGGTGCTTCACACCTCCTCCAGAAAGTAATGGCATTCCAAGGCGGGAAGCTTTAAAGGCGATGCCACCTTTGAAATGCAACCCAGGCCTCTCCAGTTAATGGAGTGTGCTAAACCCTCTATCCTGCTCCACTTTTGGTGGGATGACAGGCTGGAAAATTAGATTAGGAGGTGTGCCCACATTCAGCCAACAACACCCCTAAGTTGGGCAGGTGATGTGGACCTCACCTTTCCAATTCCTCCATCTTGTCTTGGGGAGAATTAGCCTACCAGAGTTAGGGTTATTCTCTCTTTCTAACGGAAGTGGTCATATGAGGGTGTAGTCACCCATTGGCTACTCCCTGTCATTCACTTTTAAAGCCCCTAAATTTAGTATTTAGATGGCACCCCTACACCCTGAACTTTAGATTCGATGGACCTAAAAAGAAAGCAGACAAAGAAGAGCTGCTGAAACAAAGAACCGAGTGTCTGCTGTTGACTTTGAGTGTGAAACATTGCCTGCCGCTGCAAAGGCTCAACCATTGTGGAGTGCTATTTTGTCCTGCCACTGTGAGTACTCCAAGAACCCGAAGGACCTCCAGAACTTTGCAAATTGCCCAAGAACCTTGGAGTAGAGGAGCTACTTCCCTTCAGACTGCAGGCTCTGAAGTCACAGAGTTTGGCTTACCGACTTGCTGCTCCCCAGTGACTCTGACACAGCAACTGAGCCAGAAGAGTTACACCAGCTATGGAGGGTCAGGTCTGTCTCCTAACTGAATGTGAAGATATCAGGACCTACTGGAGCTGTTCTGCAGCAATACCTGGGGTCCTGGACCCCAAAAACCAACACTGAGGCAAAGAGTTCAATCCAGACTCCAACTGCCCAGGAAACAAGCACCTATCAAGGGACATCAAGACACATGAGACCCACTTAGTGGGTGGCCCATCTGTCTGGAAATCATCCCTGCAAGCTGCTTGCCTGGGACGGCGAAGACCATTTTGACGCACGAAGCCCGGCTTACCAAGCTGCTCTGCTCCCAGCCCACCCGGCCCGGGTACCGACAAACCAGCTGTGCTCTTATGCTCCTGAGGCCCATGCAACCTGATTCCTTGTTTGGTATCCCTCAGATTTACCTGTAAGCCTCATTGTACAGCCTCTTTTGAGGTGCCCCAGCTACCAATGCCTCCAGCACTCTGCTCCCGCCCAAATCCGGGACGCTCCTGATGATCCGCTGGTGGAACATTAGACCTAAGCCTGCTGTCACCCTACACCTTGAAGGGTAACCCCTAGAACCAACTGTATGAATTTATATGCATTATTTAATTTTCTCCCATAATAAATCATTGTGCGTAATTACGCAAAATTGTGAACTAATTTTTGGAATTTGATAAATAATAAGACATTAAGTACTTACTTGTGATCAAAGAACTTGGTCTGGTAAGTTATATAAAAATAGGTATTATTTTTGCAAATTGGTCTTGGATTTATTCTTGAGTGTGTGTCTCATTTACTGCCTCTGTGTGTACAAGAAATACTTAGCACTACCCTCTGATAAGCCTAACTGCTCACTCACACTATCACAAATAGAGCATTATTATTAACTTATTTTGCCTCTGTATACCAGTCTAGGACTTACTGGACTCTCTGCACAATTTACTTCTTTTTAGTGCACAATACAGAAAACAGCTTCCTATACCAATGCAGCAATCTATGAATGAGAGCTGTAATGAATGTTGCATCCTGGTAGGATCAAGTTGATGTTAAAATCTTTTCACTGCAAAGGCTGGCGAAAGGATATTTTTTGACTGGACTGGTGTACCATTTGCTTGCTTGGCGGTGGTGCATTAGGTGGGTGTCTATTAGTGTTTTAATGTAGCAATAAATCTATGGCACACCCACTGAGATCTAATTGGAGATACAAATCATTGAGGGCTTTAAATGAGGAATGTTACTAAAATTCCTGAAAGAGAGAATCATATTAATGTGTTCAAGGTCCTTGTAAGAAATGTGGTTATTAGTTTAGAGGAGTATAAGGTCCACTCAAATAAACACAACCCTTGTCAAGGTGAACGACAGTCACTCTATTGACTTGTTCGTAACCTTCTGTTTTATTGACACAAAAGCAGCCAGATTTAATATATAATAAATAAAATGACAACAAAGCAATCAAAATCCAATCAGTAGAACAAAGAGATATAATGTTTTTCAGTTTAAAGTGAAAAAAGGGTATAAAAGCACAAAGTGCCACTCAAAGTCACACTAGACCAGGGAAACTCACAAGTTCAGGTTGACTGTAATGGAGTGGGAGTTTGATACAAGGACCCGGTTGGTCCTACTGAAGATCTACCATCTTAAGTTTGGTGCTAAGGGTGCTGTTCACAGTGGCGGTAGATGCGTGGAGGAGGCTTTCGGCGCGAGCTGCAGGTGGGCATCGCAAATTAACATTGCTGTACTGTGACGTGTGGGGCTCATGTTGGCTGTCATTTCAGTCACCCAGTGTCAGTGCAAAGAGCATCTCCCACTAGACCAGGGAAACTCACAAGTTCAGGCTGACTGTAATGGAGTGGGAGTTTGATACAAGGACCCGGTTGGTCCTACTGAAGATCTACCATCTTAAGTTTGCTGCTAAGGGTGCTGTTCACAGTGGCAGTAGATGCGTGGAGGAGGCTTTCGGCGTGAGCTGCAGGTGGGCATCGCAAATGAACATTTCTGTACTGTGACGTGTGGGGCTCATGTTGGCTGTCATTTCAGTCACCCAGTGTCAGTGCAAAGAGCATCTCCCACTGGAACTTCTCATTGGAGGTTGTCGAGGGTGGTAGATTTTCTGCACGGAGAGGTAAGTTTGTGGTTGCGAGGAGACTAAAAATTCTGTTGCTTCACCTGTTTTCTTTGCAAGGAGTTCTGGCTTGTACCAGCCAAGGGTCATGGACCTGTGGGTCACCTCTTGAGGATCAGGAGTTATTTCAGCAGAGGATGGCAGCAAAGCTCAACAGATGCAATTGCTGCTGGTCAGCTGGACAGTTGAAGGGAGGACGCTGGAGGCTTGCTGTGTTCTTGTAGCTCACATACAAGATCAGTCAACTGGCCTTTGGAGTCACTTTGAATAGCGTGTAATCAAGGCAAACATGTCCTATCTTCCTTTTCAGACAGCAAAGAATTCCATCAAGCAGCAGTGCAGTCTTGTCTAACAGCAGCAGGACAGTCCTTATTCTTAATCTTTACAGGTGCCGGAGTGTTCTGATGAGTGGTTATGAACTTCACATTTTTATACCTGGTGCTAGTCTTTATGTGAGTGAATTCCATAAAATCTAAATTAACTTAGTTAATTATCTAGTTATCTACTACACTTTAATAGCATTACAGTGTTAAGTGTGTGCCTCAGAAAGTTCAAGCTCAGGTAGCTGGATAAATAAACAAAATGATCACAGCTGTATAGAGAGCAAACAATTTTTAGTGGAAGCACACAACATCTGCCCAATCAATACATGTACTCCTGCTCACAATGTGTGGGCGGAGCCAAAGCCCCTCTCCTTGTGGTTCTCACCCAGTTGTAAAGGTGGCAGCTGTGCCATCATGCCAGACCATAAAAAGGAAGATTTAGGCCTGGCAAAAGGTGTTAAATGCAATGCAGGCTGCAGTGACAGGCCTGAGACAGGCTGTACAGTGCTACTTTAGTGGGTGGCTCAATGAGTGCTGCTGCCCACTAGAAGCATTTAATTTACAGGCTTGAGGTACATGTAGAACCATATATTAGGGACTTATAAGTAAACTGACTTACCCAATCTGATTTTAGCCATTTTTACTATGTTTTCAAAGGATGACACAGGCACTTTACCAATGTTTAGGTGGTTAAAAGTGCACAGGATACTCACAGCCAACAAAAACAGGATCAGCTATGGAAGGTGGAGGAAGGCAAAAATCTGGGTGACTCTCCAGAGAAGGCCAGGTCTACCAGTTCTGAATACGGACATTAGAATAAAGGACACCTCTCTGTGTAATTTGAGGTTTATTTCTTCCTCTTCCTGTCAGGGCCTTTAACTCGAATCTGTTAAAATATGGCACATTGCACCAAAATCAGAATTACAAGAAGTCCTGAAGTAGCAGATGTGTGCTGCCCACAAATGACAAAGAAAATCTGAAAAAAACGTGTGGAAACAATACTGTAATTGTGAATGTGAAGTGGGGGTAAACGTTTGATCCGTTACCTGGGTGCCTTATTAACTCCACTTCCTGAGTCAACCCACTCAGGAAGTGGAGGTAATAAGGCACCCAGTAAAAACCTCACCTTGCAATATTTATCAGAATTTGATATCACCACATAAAAGTCCATGTAGAATAATTGCCTAATTAGGTCTGCAGGGTTAAAAGGAGCAGATTACCTGACAAAGGTAAACATATAATTTTGTGTGAGTTTAAAACTGTTTACAACTCACAAAGGTATTTTGCGAGAATTATCTTCATTACTGCAGAGTGTCTGCACATAAAAAGATAGGGCGTTCCTATATTTGTATGTGCAGAGACTCTGCAGTCGTTAAGATACCGCTAGTAAAATACCTTTGTGAATCAGGTACCCTACCAGACACCAGCCTAAAACCAGTGACGACAAATATCAATTCACACTTGTCCCTCATGTTAGGTTAAAAAGAGCCTATAAACCGCCCTTCTCTGGACAAGGGTTTCCTTTGTCATGCCTATGCCGCACACACTTTATGAAATTATAAAGACGCGGTTCAATGTGCAGTAGATTGTTTAGTGTACCTCAATATTTATCAGTGGTAATACGTAAATAAGTAACTGTTTTCATCTATCTAAAAATAAACAGTGCGTCCTCTACCATGGTTTGAGCTAGAAGAATTGCGCGTGTGCGTCATCTGTGTTATCCATTGTGTACATTAATACAGTTGCGATTATTGTCGCATCTGTTATCCGCCTGTCGCAGTTATCTATTATTACACTGCCCACGTCAGCGGAATATCGGCGACCTTGGACGCTTCCGCGCGCTGCTAGATAGCACGATTGGCGCGTAGATCATATAAAGCCATTCACATATGAGCTATAGGAGGCTGTAAGGCATAATTCTCTTTTAAGAGCTCGGGCTGCGGCTACTGTGGATATGATTTTCATAAATCACTTGAGCTGTACGATTCTGCCTGGAAATTGTGCCAGAAATATGAACACTGACGTTTGACTTTTGTAGTGCATTATTCAGAGCTATTTTGAAGTGTTTCATCTTAACCCACTCCTGACTCTTGCGACTTTTAACACGACGCATTCTTAGACTTTAAAATATAGAGCTTTCTCGAAAGGAAAATGACTGTATGGATTTTTGGCCCACTGTTCTCAGTCGTCCAAGCGTATACAAGGCTTCATAATACAGTACACTGTATTTTGTTCTCTGAATTTCTTCCACAAAGAACAAAATAATAGTAATAATGTATGTATGTATGCATACTCGACCCTAGACAAAAAGCAGCAGGGCGCTGTACAGGGTCAAAGACATCCATACATCCCACGGGAGGAATGAGCGGTAGCTGGTTCGTGGACTGTTAATGCATCTGCATGTGCTGCTCTTTATAGAAGCGATTCTTCAATTAGTTCCTAAAATGGAACGATATTGTGGCAGATCTGATGGATACAGGGATTTAAAAGGCCTGCTGTCTTGACTGAGTTCCTTTTTGACATTTTTCAGTCTGCAGTATGTAATCTGTAGCATGAGCGTGCTGGCTGCGGCCTGCCAAGAACCATGAGGGACTGTGTGCATGGCTCCCTGGTAAGGAGGGGTGCAGGCCGTGATTGTAAATGATCCTGCTGGCTTTGAAGAATGTGTGGGCTGAATAGGGACGCCAAGGAGTTCCATCAGGATGGAGGCATAGTCATCATATTTCTTTAGGCTCTGGAAGGAGACGTGCTGTGTCATGTAGGACGACCTCAAGGTGTGTCTAAGGGGCCATGGAGAGGCGTGGATAGGAGGGATTGAACAGCAGTTCTGAAGTCCCTTTCTGGAAGAAACAGTTTAAATCCTTTGGAAGAGAGTGCTGTTTCCAGGCCGCCTTTGTTTTTTTTTTGCAATGTGTTCCTTACGGGTGAGGATGGTATCCACGGGAAATCCAAGTGAATTGCCACTGTGTCAAAGATGAGTTTAAAGCTGTCAAAGTGATCCCATTGAGCCAGATGTTCACTGCTTCTTGCTGTCATTCTTGGCATGTAACAGGAAAAATAACAAACAACATGCTAAGTATGCAGCTATACAGAAGAAGTCATTGAATCCCATACATAGGAAGCAATCACAAAGAAGGCTGGACCATCGACCTGGTATAAAATATTAGCCATCACTAGACGGTTGAGATGGGATGTTCAACAGTACATTTCTTGGATGTTGGGGTGTACAAACTCGGTAAAATTTAACATCACAAACTTTGAGAAGGTTTTCAACAATTCCAAGAAGTTCTAAAAATGGGTGAAAGTTTGGAAACTAACAGGTGAATATCATACAGCATGTCACTTTAGCTGGAGGAAAAGCCTGCACATACTAGGTTTTCATGGAAATAACATCTCACAGTTGTTTTGTGGATAATATCCCACAAAAACAGACATTTGCATGGAATTTCAACAGTAGGTGAAGTTGAAAAATGTCACAACTCGGTGAAGCTGCTTAGTTTATTGTTATACAAAAGGGGGTGGTGATGGACGGAGCATCAGAACCAATCAAACACTCACACCCAGTCAACTGATGGTGATGGATCAAACCCGGATCTGTTGACTGGGTGTGAGTGTTTGATTGGTTCTGATGCTCCGTCCCTCACCACCCCCTTTTGTACCGCTTTGTTCGTCATAAGTTGGCAGGGTATGCTCAGACGTGAGTCCCTTGCTCACTTTGCCACTGGATTCAAGCAAGCCTGGCTGAAGACGGCTGAAATGCCAGAAACCGGTCTGAGGAAGCTTGTTTTCTGTCCAGGGAAGGCATGGCTTGGCAGTTCGGGCTGGACTGTTCCCATGAGGCACAGGGTCAGACTGATTTGCATATGGCCATGTCTGAACTGGGGTGGCAGAGTGGGCTAAAGAACGGTGATGGATCAAACCCGGATCTGTTGACTGGGTGTGAGTATTTGATTGGTTCTGATGCTCCGTCTATCACCACCCCCTTTTGTTCCGCTTTGTTCGCCATAAGTTGGCAGGGTATGCTCAGACGTGAGTCCCTTGCTCACTTTGTCACTGGATTCAAGCAAGCCTGGCTGAAGACGGCTGAAATGCCAGAAACCGGTGCTAGGAAGCTTGTTTACGGTCCAGGAAAGGCATGGCTTGGCAGTTCGGGTTGGACTGTTCCCGTGAGGCACAGGGTCAGACTGATTTGCATATGGCCATGTCTGAACTGGGGTGGCAGAGTGGGCTAAAGAATGGTGATGGATCAAACCCGGATCTGTTGACTTGGTGTGAGTGTTTGATTGGTTCTGATGCTCCGTCCATCACCACCCCCTTTTGTACCGCTTTGTTCACCATAAGTTGGAAGGGTATGCTCAGACGTGAGTCCCTTGCTCACTTTGCCACTGGATTCAAGCAAGCCTGGCTGAAGACAGCTGAAATGCCAGAAACCGGTCTTAGGAAGCTTGTTTCCGGTCCAGGGAAGGCATGGCTTGGCAGTTCGGGCTGGACTGTTCCCATGAGGCACAGGGTCAGACTGATTTGCATATGGCCATGTCTGAACTGGGGTGGCAGAGTGGGCTAAAGGACGGTGATGGATCAAACCCGGATCTGTTGACAGGGTGTGAGTGTTTGATTGGTTCTGATGCTCCGTCCATCACCACCCCCTTTTGTACCGCTTTGTTCGCCATAAGTTGGCAGGGTATGCTCAGACATGAGTCCCTTGCTCACTTTGCCACTGGATTCAAGCAAGCCTGGCTGAAGACGGCTGAAATGCCAGAAACCGGTCCTAGGAAGCTTGTTTTAGGTCCAGGGAAGGCATGGCTTGGCAGTTCGGGCTGGACTGTTCCCATGAGGCACAGGGTCAGACAGATTTGCATATGGCCATGTCTGAACTGGGGTGGCAGAGTGGGCTAAAGAACGGTGATGGATCAAACCCGGATCTGTTGACTGGGTGTGAGTATTTGATTGGTTCTGATGCTCCGTCTATCACCACCCCCTTTTGTTCCGCTTTGTTCGCCATATGTTGGCAGGGTATGCTCAGACGTGAGTCCCTTGCTCACTTTGTCACTGGATTCAAGCAAGCCTGGCTGAAGACGGCTGAAATGCCAGAAACCGGTGCTAGGAAGCTTGTTTCCGGTCCAGGAAAGGCATGGCTTGGCAGTTCGGGTTGGACTGTTCCCGTGAGGCACAGGGTCAGACTGATTTGCATATGGCCATGTCTGAACTGGGGTGGCAGAGTGGGCTAAAGAATGGTGATGGATCAAACCCGGATCTGTTGACTTGGTGTGAGTGTTTGATTGGTTCTGATGCTCCGTCCATCACCACCCCCTTTTGTACCGCTTTGTTCACCATAAGTTGGAAGGGTATGCTCAGACGTGAGTCCCTTGCTCACTTTGCCACTGGATTCAAGCAAGCCTGGCTGAAGACGGCTGAAATGCCAGAAACCGGTCTTAGGAAGCTTGTTTCCGGTCCAGGGAAGGCATGGCTTGGCAGTTCGGGCTGGACTGTTCCCATGAGGCACAGGGTCAGACTAATTTGCATATGGCCATGTCTGAACTGGGGTGGCAGAGTGGGCTAAAGAACGGTGATGGATCAAACCTGGATCTGTTGACTGGGTGTGAGTGTTTGATTGGTTCTGATGCTCCGTCCATCACCACCCCCTTTTGTACCGCTTTGTTCGCCATAAGTTGGCAGGGTATGCTCAGACGTGAGTCCCTTGCTCACTTTGCCACTGGATTCAAGCAAGCCTGGCTGAAGACGGCTGAAATGCCAGAAACCGGTCTTAGGAAGCTTGTTTCCGGTCCAGGGAAGGCATGGCTTGGCAGTTCGGGCTGGACTGTTCCCATGAGGCACAGGGTCAGACTGATTTGCATATGGCCATGTCTGAACTGGGGTGGCAGAGTGGGCTAAAGGACGGTGATGGATCAAACCCGGATCTGTTGACTGGGTGTGAGTGTTTGATTGGTTCTGATGCTCCGTCCATCACCACCTCCTTTTGTACCGCTTTGTTCGCCATAAGTTGGCAGGGTATGCTCAGACGTGAGTCCCTTGCTCACTTTGCCACTGGATTCAAGCAAGCCTGGCTGAAGACGGCTGAAATGCCAGAAACCGGTCCTAGGAAGCTTGTTTTCGGTCCAGGGAAGGCATGGCTTGGCAGTTCGGGCTGGACTGTTCCCATGAGGCACAGGGTCAGACTGATTTGCATATGGCCATGTCTGAACTGGGATGGCAGAGTGGGCTAAAGGACGGTGATGGATCAAACCCGGATCTGTTGACTGGGTGTGAGTGTTTGATTGGTTCTGATGCTCCGTCCATCACCACCCCCTTTTGTACCGCTTTGTTCGCCATAAGTTGGCAGGGTATGCTCAGACGTGAGTCCCTTGCTCACTTTGCCACTGGATTCAAGCAAGCCTGGCTGAAGACGGCTGAAATGCCAGAAACCGGTCCTAGGAAGCTTGTTTCCGGTCCAGGGAAGGCATGGCTTGGCAGTTCGGGCTGGACTGTTCCCATGAGGCACAGGGTCAGACTGATTTGCATATGGCCATGTCTGAACTGGGGTGGCAGAGTGGGCTAAAGAACGGTGATGGATCAAACCCGGATCTGTTGACAGGGTGTGAGTGTTTGATTGGTTCTGATGCTCCGTCCATCACCACCCCCTTTTGTACCGCTTTGTTCGCCATAAGTTGGCAGGGTATGCTCAGACGTGAGTCCCTTGCTCACTTTGCCACTGGATTCAAGCAAGCCTGGCTGAAGACGGCTGAAATGCCAGAAACCGGTCCTAGGAAGCTTGTTTTCGGTCCAGGGAAGGCATGGCTTGGCAGTTCGGGCTGGACTGTTCCCATGAGGCACAGGGTCAGACAGATTTGCATATGGCCATGTCTGAACTGGGGTGGCAGAGTGGGCTAAAGAACGGTGATGGATCAAACCCGGATCTGTTGACTGGGTGTGAGTATTTGATTGGTTCTGATGCTCCGTCTATCACCACCCCCTTTTGTTCCGCTTTGTTCGCCATAAGTTGGCAGGGTATGCTCAGACGTGAGTCCCTTGCTCACTTTGTCACTGGATTCAAGCAAGCCTGGCTGAAGACGGCTGAAATGCCAGAAACCGGTGCTAGGAAGCTTGTTTCCGGTCCAGGAAAGGCATGGCTTGGCAGTTCGGGTTGGACTGTTCCCGTGAGGCACAGGGTCAGACTGATTTGCATATGGCCATGTCTGAACTGGGGTGGCAGAGTGGGCTAAAGAATGGTGATGGATCAAACCCGGATCTGTTGACTTGGTGTGAGTGTTTGATTGGTTCTGATGCTCCGTCCATCACCACCCCCTTTTGTACCGCTTTGTTCACCATAAGTTGGAAGGGTATGCTCAGACGTGAGTCCCTTGCTCACTTTGCCACTGGATTCAAGCAAGCCTGGCTGAAGACGGCTGAAATGCCAGAAACCGGTCTTAGGAAGCTTGTTTCCGGTCCAGGGAAGGCATGGCTTGGCAGTTCGGGCTGGACTGTTCCCATGAGGCACAGGGTCAGACTGATTTGCATATGGCCATGTCTGAACTGGGGTGGCAGAGTGGGCTAAAGAACGGTGATGGATCAAACCTGGATCTGTTGACTGGGTGTGAGTGTTTGATTGGTTCTGATGCTCCGTCCATCACCACCCCCTTTTGTACCGCTTTGTTCGCCATAAGTTGGCAGGGTATGCTCAGACGTGAGTCCCTTGCTCACTTTGCCACTGGATTCAAGCAAGCCTGGCTGAAGACGGCTGAAATGCCAGAAACCGGTCTTAGGAAGCTTGTTTCCGGTCCAGGGAAGGCATGGCTTGGCAGTTCGGGCTGGACTGTTCCCATGAGGCACAGGGTCAGACTGATTTGCATATGGCCATGTCTGAACTGGGGTGGCAGAGTGGGCTAAAGGACGGTGATGGATCAAACCCGGATCTGTTGACTGGGTGTGAGTGTTTGATTGGTTCTGATGCTCCGTCCATCACCACCCCCTTTTGTACCGCTTTGTTCGCCATAAGTTGGCAGGGTATGCTCAGACGTGAGTCCCTTGCTCACTTTGCCACTGGATTCAAGCAAGCCTGGCTGAAGACGGCTGAAATGCCAGAAACCGGTCCTAGGAAGCTTGTTTTCGGTCCAGGGAAGGCATGGCTTGGCAGTTCGGGCTGGACTGTTCCCATGAGGCACAGGGTCAGACTGATTTGCATATGGCCATGTCTGAACTGGGATGGCAGAGTGGGCTAAAGGACGGTGATGGATCAAACCCGGATCTGTTGACTGGGCGTGAGTGTTTGATTGGTTCTGATGCTCCGTCCATCACCACCCCCTTTTGTACCACTTTGTTCTCCATAAGTTGGCAGGGTATGCTCAGACGTGAGTCCCTTGCTCACTTTGCCACTGGATTCAAGCAAGCCTGGCTGAAGACGGCTGAAATGCCAGAAACCGGTCCTAGGAAGCTTGTTTTCGGTCCAGGGAAGGCATGGCTTGGCAGTTCGGGCTGGACTGTTCCCATGAGGCACAGGGTCAGACTGATTTGCATATGGCCATGTCTGAACTGGGGTGGCAAAGTGGGCTAAAGAACGGTGATGGATCAAACCCGGATCTGTTGACTTGGTGTGAGTGTTTGATTGGTTCTGATGCTCCGTCCATCACCACCCCCTTTTGTACCGCTTTGTTCGCCATAAGTTGGCAGGGTATGCTCAGACGTGAGTCCCTTGCTCACTTTGCCACTGGATTCTAGCAAGCCTGGCTGAAGATGGCTGAAATGCCAGAAACCGGTCCTAGGAAGCTTGTTTCCGGTCCAGGGAAGGCATGGCTTGGCAGTTCGGGCTGGACTGTTCCCATGAGGCACAGGGTCAGACTGATTTGCATATGGCCAAGTCTGAACTGGGGTGGCAGAGTGGGCTAAAGAACGGTGATGGATCAAACCCGGATCTGTTGACTGGGTGTGAGTGTTTGATCAGTTCTGATGCTCCATCCATCACCACCCCCTTTTGTACCGCTTTGTGCGCCATAAGTTGGCAGGGTATGCTCAGACGTGAGTCCCTTGCTCACTTTGCCACTGGATTCAAGCAAGACTGGCTGAAGATGGCTGAAATGCCAGAAACCGGTCCTAGGAAGCTTGTTCCCGGTCCAGGGAAGGCATGGCTTGGCAGTTCGGGCTGGACTGTTCACATGAGGCACAGGTTCAGACTGATTTGCATATGGCCATGTCTGAACTGGGGTGGCAGAGTGGGCTAAAGAACGGTGATGGATCAAGCCCGGATCTGTTGACTGGGTGTGAGTGTTTAATTGGTTCTGATGCTCCATCCATCACCACCCCCTTTTGTACCGCTTTGTTTGCCATAACTTGGCAGGGTATGGTCAGACGTGAGTCCCTTGCTCACTTTGCCACTGGATTCAAGCAAGCCTGGCTGAAGACGGCTGAAATGCCAGAAACCGGTCCTAGGAAGCTTGTTTCCGGTCCAGGGAAGGCATGGCTTGGCAGTTCGGGCTGGACTGTTCCCATGAGGCACAGGGTCAGACAGATTTGCATATGGCCATGTCTGAACTGGGGTAGCAGAGTGGGCTAAAGAACGGTGATGGATCAAACCCGGATATGTTGACTGTGTGTGAGTGTTTGAATGGTTCTGATGCTCTGTCCATCACCACCCCCTTTTGTACCGCTTTGTTCGCCATAAGTTGGCAGGGTATGCTCAGACGTGAGTCCCTTGCTCACTTTGCCACTGGATTCAAGCAAGCCTGGCTGAAGACGGCTGAAATGCCAGAAACTGGTCCTAGGAAGCTTGTTTCCGGTCCAGGGAAGGCATGGCTTGGCAGTTCGTGCTGGACTGTTCCCATGAGGCACAGGGTCAGACTGATTTGCATATGGCCATGCATGTCTGAACTCTGGTGGCAGAGTGGGCTAAAGAACGGTGATGGATCAAACCCGGATGTGTTGACTGGGTGTGAGTGTTTGATTGGTTCTGATGCTCCGTCCATCACCACCCCCTTTTGTACCGCTTAGTTTATTGTTAGGGCACAACCTAATAACTTAACATGTCGATCTGTCCTAAGTAGTATATACCATGGAAGGGCAGCATGCCCTACCCATAAATGGTCATGCCGTGTAAGCATGCACGGATTATTAATACCAATACATGGCATTCTACACTAATTAGTGAACATAATGTCTAACTGCCTCATCAGATAATAGAGTATCATAACAGCCTGCCCTAATCATAAACCTCAATCAATATGTTGAAGTACAGTCTTACCTAAACTGCAATTATCAGTGCATCGTAGTAATGTTAATAATGATAACAATAATAGTAATAATAATAATATTAATAATAATAATAATAACAGCAGTAATAGGAATATGTTTATATCAAGCTACCTTGCAAAGGAATATTACCTATTCCTACCTAATACTGTAATTACCATGGGGACGGGATGACATTTCCACTTCAGAAGAATGAGATGATAAGAGGGCCATGATTGATTCCTACTTGGCCTGCAGGCTACCCGCAGATGATCACAACAGATAGCTGCTGCAAAGGTAATTAGCCAGTCCCTTGCTGATTTTACATGTAGAAAAAAAGTGAGTGTGATCTGCATCTAAAATGTTGCTTTTTACCCACTAGCTAAACTGCTGAAGAAATTGTTATAAAAAAACCTGTACACAACTAATCTGTAAATGAGCTTGAGTACATGAACAAATCCGCCAATGACTAACCCATAGTAAGCAGAAATATTTGGCATCTTTTATGGAGGGCAAACAGTGGATCTTTAGGCTAACATTGGATCCAGTAAGTTTCTGAACCAAATTCTTTATTCTGAATTATTTTTTGAGAGTATAGTTATTATTAAAGCAATCCCATAGAGCAAAATTAAGGTTGCAAAAACACTGCAAGAGTGGTTATAAATGGAACAAGTTAACCCACAGGATTGCACTCATTTATTAATTAAATAGTATAGTATAGTATATTATCTCAATGCAACTATTTTCAGAATTCTCTATAAAAATATCTCCATAAACCTGGTGTGAACCCAAAACCACTGAGACCATAAGGAAAGAAGCTAAAATAAGTAAACCTGCAGGAACAATACTTTGGGAAACCAGTTGCCATCACTCTTAGTGGCAGTTACTGTGGAAGGGTTTTAAAGATTTTTATTTTTGCACATCATTAAAAATGTGTAATGTGCCTTTCACACTCGATTTTACTGCTACAGACTGATACAGTGTAATTGTCTTTTAAACAAATTACCTGTAATGTGAAAAAGTATTGTTTAATAATGTGTTTTAGTTATACCACATTTCTGTGTAAAACCATCTTGAACAAGATATATATATAATCTCTGCCACTCACTGGTACTCTTGCTACTGCGCACTGCCTGCCAAACATGCTCCACAGTACATAGTTAAGTAGATGTCAGTTTTAATTGCTGTATTTCTGTATTGTTTTGCTTACAATGAACTTTAATTGGTGCAGATATATATATGTTACTTGTAACAAACCTTTCAGTTTCTACACTGTACCTGTTCATTTAAAGACATTCTTATTGTCAGTGTTACATATTTTATTGAAACATCTCTGGATGACAATAGCATAGACGGTGCTGAATAAACATAAATGAATGGGTTATTGCATTGGTGTTAGGTCATTGTACTCTGATTTGCCCGAGAAATTATGCATTTGGTCACACCACAATGAAGCCACAGAATTGTGGATTTGATATGTAAAAAGTGTATTTATATTCCCCTTGATACTGGGGATGATCCAGATATATTCTTGGGCTTTCCTATGCTGATAGGGATGCTGCCTGATGTTCTATTGATTTTGTTGCTCTTTGGGACTTAGAATATTTTCGGAATTTTACATACTCTGTAACTTTGCATCTAAGAGCCTTTAAAATTAACTCTGTCTCTTATTTAATTTTTACTTTTTTTGTATTAAACCCTTTAACTTTCTCTTGAGTGGAGAAGTGTGGCTCAATGGTTAGAGCGGCAAACCCTGATGCAGAAGTCTGGCCCGGGACCAGGGTTCAATTCCCGCCTCGGCGGGTCTTGGGCTCAATTTCCTTGGACCTGATAATTATCGCCTCGGTGCCTATCCTAATCATGGGTCCCACTCTGCAACTCTCGGCAATAGCTTGCTTAATCTCCACAACGGCCCCAACAACGCTAGGATGCCTGGCCTCACCCTGGGGGTGCCCAGGAGTAGACTTTTCACAGGGAAAGGCCAGGAAGGGTTCCTCAGGAGTATTTGTACAAGCGCTGAGATTCCTCCGGGTAGTTGTGCGCTATACAAGTACATTTACATTTACATCTAGAACTCAGTTATCAAGTTGATCCTGTTAGTTAATGAGGTGTTTTTCTCTGCTCATCTGATGTTTGGGGAGATGCCTCTATGTGGGGACTCATTGCCTCTTTAAATTGAGTTTTACCACCGTCTCCTATCCAGCAAATGTGGGAGGTTTGATTCAGGTAAAAATGTTGGGGTGTCTAGATTTGGAGTACCATTTTGGTCGCACACCACTAAAAATAAAGATTTTGTTAGACCTGGCATCCTTTGAATGATCGATGGTTGCACTAATCGGAACAGGCGCATTACCTTCAAAACCGACTCATCACCCCTGCTGCACAAACCGTGGACCCTGCATCACCGACAGTTCAACGCATCATCCTCTACTTTGCACAGTTCGGCACCAAAACATCAATTTGTGCTGCACTTATCACCTACATTTCAGTGGTTCCAGGAAAATGCATCACCTCGATGTTCACCGCATCTTGCTCTTGATGCATCCACAACTTTGCTCTGATCGGAACTGATGCATCACTCCATCTGAGAGATCAACACTGACACATCGCCTTCTTTGCTCCGCTCAACCTCCTCAACGTCTACACATCCAAGGTACTGTTCAGCGGACCAAGGCTGGTCCCTGTATCTGATCTGCACTCCATTGTGTTTGGTCTGAATTTTGGTATTTACTCCTTTCAAGTGCCACCAGAAAGCTCCGGTTGGTGCTATCTATTTCTAAGCATTACTGAGACATTAATACTTTAAAAAATCATATCTTGACTTTTGTTTATTGGAATGTAGTTTTTTTGGTCTTGTTTTACTCATACAAAGATTGGTATTTTTCTAAACTGGTGTGGAGTCCTTTTGTGGTGTTTCAATGTGTTACTATGTGTGCACAAATACTTTCAATATTGCCTCTTAGTTTAGCCTGACTGCTTTGTGCCAAGCTAGCAGAGGGTGAGTACAGGGTAATTTATAGTTTGTTACTGACTTACCCTGACTAGGATTGTGGTTCCTGCTTGGACAGGGTGCATACCTCTGCCCACCAGAAACCCAATTTCTAACAGATTTCAACTGTAGTCTTCATCTTTTGTTGCACCTGCACCGGGCTACTCCTTCATTTTTTCAAAATTGTTGAAATCCTTCTCAACTGAGAGAAGGATTAAATCTTGGCCAATGTTATAAGGACCAAATCTGAGAAAAAGAGTGTAAAATGATCAATGAAGCATACATTCTCTGATTTAATCAATAAGAAGGATTCTGACTCTCAGTTTTTCAATCTTCAATATAAAATGTATTACTCCTCCCCGTCATCTTTGAATTTCAAACTTTCAGTGAAAATTCTAGAGGTACTCTCTACTCAACACCACTCACACTCTGACTGCGATACACTCAAAATATCATTATGCGTGTTGTGGTCAGTACCCCCCTTAGAAATAAACTGGGCACAGTGATTATTTTGGGAAAAGGTATTGCTGGTGATTGCAAGTTAATGGGAGTTAAAACATGGGAAATTATTGCTTCCGCACTGATTCTCCATGTCTGACTAGAGCTCCCATAGAAATTTCAGCTGCTTTCAGCAATCCGAGTGAAGGAATTGGTGCATGTAGTAATCCTGAAAATCATCTAATCCCAATGGGTCCCATAAGCAGGTGGAGTGATCAAAGGGGCACTCATAATGTGGTCCACATACATTAAAGCACTTTTCACATTTCCTTTGACACATTTTTATTGGGGATAATAATAATTGGCGATTCAGTTCATTGCTCCTTAAATAATGCAGCACTTCCATCTACTGGTCCAACTTCAAAATGTCCTTCATCACACAATACTTGAACTCACCATTACTGTTAGGCTAGACCTCAGTTAAGGATTTGTGGTAACAGGACTAATACCAAAAATATGCCCAAATTAGGCAAAAGTTATGCCAATGATTTTCTCCATACCACCATCCATTTAGAGCGTGCCAGTAGACAGAGTTTTCAGTGGTCAAGTCGTGGACTGTTCTAAGAATGATGGGAATGGTTTCATATGGGCCACAAGATTTATGGTTGGTCAGCCAAACACAATTTACACCAGTATCCCTTCAGCTTTCTTCTGTTTCCTTCAGTTCCAGACATCCTTTGAAGCCTTGACAGTCTCAAACAGTCCCAAACATAACATTTTTTTAATATCTCAGCAGAAATGTAATTGCACATTGATGGCTATGTAACTGTTCGATTCTTAAAAATGGCAGATACGTTTTTTAAAAAAACATTCCAGCAGAAAAATGATATCTTAAACAATAAAGCAACATAGAGCAAATTATTGTTATATGGAGAATAGATCTGGTCCCTAAATTTGTATTCTATCTCCAGGACTCAGATATGAGACATACATTCTGTCTCACTGGTCTTCCATTTTAAACTTGTTGCCACACGCCCGATGGGAATCAGATGTAGGTGACCTATCTGACGAAGACTGGAGAGATGCGTTGGCCTCCCCTCGGGAGGTGGCGATACCAATGCGACTCCGGCTGGTGCAACTCAAAGTGCTGCACCGGGTGTACTTCGATGCACCTTTGCTGTGCAAAATAGGAAGGCGTCCTGATGAATACTGCCTGCGGAACTGTCATCAAGTTGGCACATTTATACATATATTGTGGGCCTGCCCCCCAGTACACCAATATTGGGTGGAGGTCACGCGGCAGATGGCGCGAGCCATTAGTAAGGCGATTACCCCCTCCCCTCAGCTATGCCTGCTCAATATGTGGGATGATACCGACCTCACACAAACGGAGCAGGAGTGGGCGGCGTTGGGCTGGGTCACAGCTAAAAGTAATATTGCTCAGAAGTGGGGTGTAGCCGCTGTTCCACCGCTGCGTGCATGGGCCAAAGATATGGATTTCTCGATGGTGGCGGAGAAAACAGTCTATAAGGGTCGAGGCTGCCCAGAAAAGTGGGATCACAAATGGGGACGATGGAATAAATATAGGGGGGACATCTGTATTTCTCCCACAATAGAACTCCGACGAGAAAGACAGGCCATACTAGACAGTTTGGGAGTTGGGGAATCATCCTGAGCGCCTGGAGCAACCTAGCCGAGATGATGGGTGGGGGGTTCCCTTGTACCTTACCGGGGTCGAGAAACACCTCTATAATGTGCCGTGATTGGGGGTGACTTTGACCTGGCTGTCATTAATGCAGTGCTCACTCTCTCATATACCCAACCTGTATTCCGTCTATGTCGGTGCTATACATGTGTCATGACCAATGTAATGCTGCATATTTTGTTGTTAATAAAAAGTTTTTTTTAAAAAAAAAGGTGGGAGCCTTTCACAGGGAAATTGTCTACTGTAAACGTAGCAACTTTAAATGTGGTGTCCCTACATTACAATAACAGCTTACATTTCAGAATCCTCATTCTTGCATCAGTGTTACATAATGTGTGCTCAATCCCTGCCATTTCGTCTGAAAGGCCAACTTGCAGTGATTGCTACCATTTTCCGTATAGCTGTGATACATCAGGTCTTTGGATTCAGGTCATTGTAAACCTTTAGCCGATATTCTAGAAGGGGTCTCTTTGCATTTGTAAATTATCTATCCGTCTGAGACATATAAGATCGTTTTTCAACTTGCCATATCACAAAAACAATATTCTTTTGAAAAAATTGGAGTAAAACTTATATGAGTATGCAGTCAAAACTTCAGGTTGAATTCCTTTTCCGGTTAACTTCATTTCCTGAAATCATAATCCCTTAACACAAAAATACACCAGGAGTTCAACTCCTTTATTCATGGAGGAGGGCCAGAAATAGCACATGGACAAGATGGGGTGTAATGTACAGTTCAACACTTACGATGGATGGGTGAAGAACATGAAAGCATATATTCTGAATACATTTGGAAGTAGGTGAATAGAGGAATGAAATTCGTTAGTGTACAGTTGGCTTGCAGACATTCATATTCTGTTATGTTTGATATGTTTATGTTTTATCTATGACTAACGCCCATCATCATAAACCAAATTGTATCCCAGTGCAAATCAATTAGGTAAACTCGCATCAGTGTTTAACAGTGACATCTTTGAGAATGTAAAAAACATAACTGCAAGCCTTTATGAAAGGGTAAGACACATGGATATTGTAAATATCACCCTCTGCCTGATGAAAAACAGTGTAAAGACTTTCTCAGTTCAAGCACATACTTCATGTAGTTTACAGTTCCAGCAACACTAACATGGTCATGTCAGTCACCATACACACGCATAGGATCCAACACAGGTGAAGATATACATATATATATGACCATCATGTTCATTTACAATTTTGCTTATACAATTCTAACAATTTCATTAAAGTAATGTAATATTTTTATGTAAACATTAAAATTAATTTAAATATACTACTTTATGAAATTATTTTTAAAAACGTAAAATCTTGAAATATTTACATTTGTATTTTTTAAATAATTCTATAGATATATAACTTATTTAATATGACATTTGAAAATATTTTTAAAAATATGATAAATTACATTTTAAAATGCAAAGCAATTAATTTACATATCTTTATAAATGTTACCTACAATTTAACTAATAAAATATATATTTTCAAAAATAATCTCCTCACCCTTATCCCCATAAAGCCCAACATCTCGCTGCTAAAAAAAGCAATAATTAATTAAAAACATATTGCAATTTCAAATACAAATGTAAACAATTTAACATATAAAAGATTGATAAATATAGACAAAATAGAAAAAATATAAACACATAGTTTAAAAAATACATTACATTACATACCAATAAACACTAAAAATATAATATGAAGTGACATTTACTGCAATTCATATTTTTAACAGCGATATTAAAAAGAACACTTAAAACTATACTTTTATCTTCAATATTGCTGTCCATGATATATTTGAAGTCTTGATATTTTTAAAACGATATTACTGTAGCAGGATATTTTTTATCCTATATTTTGTCCAAAATCCTTTCCTTATTGCATAATGTTACAGCATGTGTTTATGAAGTATGTGTGTACCACATAAAACTATTTTTTTTGCACTAAGACTTCAGCTTCAAACAGTGAGTTTTAAAGAGTGGGAACCTCGCCCTTCTGCTCCTCTTGTAGGATATCTTGAAATGCACAGCTGGTGCAAGGTTTGGGAAGGCAAACATATAGACGTAAAAATACAGAGTCCTGTTTTACATGTATTTCAATGTGAAATGCAAAAGTCTACATTTAAAAACATTGACTGTCATCAGATAATCCGTTTCACCATTTTGCAAAACGTAACTAATCCATTATCAATCATTACTGTACCCTCTAACGTTCACTGCATCCTTTGTATTCCACTTTAGTTTGACTCCTTCTCCAACAGTTTCAACATTAAGTACACCATGGGTGTCCAACAAAAGCAATGAAGGACTGCATCAAAGACTGGTATTCAGAATATTTACAAAAGATACATTTATCAACTATGACTTTAAATGCAAATTCTTTAGAATCTCAAGGATTTGGTATCTACAGTTATCCTCTACACAACCCTTTACTCTAATTCTAATGCCCATCTAACCCCTGAACTTATCCTAAGCCTAAACTTTGACAAACCCTATCCCATTCTCCAACTTTAAACCTAATATACCCATGTCCTAATCCTACAATTTCCCTAATGCATGAATTAACTTTCACTTACCCATCTCTTATTCTAACATTACTCCTTTTCTTTATCCTAAACCAATCCCCTTATACCAAATATTAATCCAAACATTTTTGTAACACTTACCTTGCCCACATAACTCGCACTTTACCTTAGCCTTACACTATTCATACATCTTTTAGTTATTTTATATATAATTTTACTTTTGAATTCTCATTTTGAAAATCAAATGTACGTGTTTATTTTGAGCACAGCTTTTTAACTTTTTTAGATGCAATAATAAAATTAAGTTTTAAGCATTCAACTTTTTTAACACAAATGATTTAATCATTTTTTAAATAGTTCAGTTCAGTTCGTTTTTATTTCGATAATTAAAAATCATCATAAAAATACAATTTATCACATTTCATTCCTGAACTTCAACAATTTAAAAAGAGAAGGATTAAAAACATATACTAGGGACATGATTTGTGGGTCAGGGGCAGAAAGGACATGTAAATACGATTATATTAGTTCCTTGTATTCCTAAGTCTAACAGTAACTTTTAGGAAATTTGAGATAGCATAGAGAGTATACATATCATTTGCGTTTTGTAAAAACAACAGGGCTGCTTTTGCTTGGCGTATTTTCTGGTTTTTCAGTATTTGGACCAGGAAGCGGCGCCTTGGAAATTGATAAAATGGACATAAAAGTACAAAATGAAGGGTGTCCTGCGGAGACTTATTGTCGCAGCCGCAGGCACCCTTCTGCTCAATCGTTGTGGTGAACCCTGCGGGGTAAGCTAAAATGTTAGGTAAAAGATTGAGCTTAAAAAGGCACATTAAAAATCTGTCCTGTTGGTTGTGCATTAAAAACAAATATGGTTCCATGCCTGCCCTGTTTGCAACCAAACCATGTGCAGTTACTGTTCTCTTAAGTTGTCCCACTTTGAGTCTAGCACTTGCAAAGTTTTCCAGTAACAGTTTCTTTACTATAAGTTTAGACATGGTTGTAATCTGCGTATGATCCAAGAACAAATGTGTCTGATGAATACTTTTCAAGGTATTTTTAACATATTTCAACCATGGAATTTCAAGTGCGTTTTCCCTTAGCAAACAGTCTTTAACAATTTCCCTGGTTAATTCCGCCTCCCGGTTGGTCCATACTCTTGTCCACATAGTAATTGGTCTGATCTTTACCTCGTCAGAGATATAGCCCATCCCCAGTTCAAGATGAGCAATGTCCGCAGGGGTGGATTTTGGGATTCTGAGAATTCGGCGGAGGAACTTGTCTTCTTCGATTTGCAATTTAGTCACATCCGTAAATCCCCACACCTCTGCCCCGTATAGGGCCTTTGACTTAGTGATGGACCCATAGAGTGTCATGATCTGTTCCGGGCTCCACCGACCCAGTTTGTGTGCAAAGCTTAAAATTGCCCCATTGGATGATGTAAGTTTTGAACAATGTTCGTCTACCAAAGGCTTAAAGTACATGTTAGAGTTCAGGAGCAGGCCCAGGTAAGGGAAAGTATTTACCGTTTCCAGGACATGTGGCCCTATCTTGAACAGTGGTTTCTTAGCTGGTTTTTTCCCTGCTACCAAGACAAATGATTTTTTCAAGTTCACTGCCAGATCTAGGTCAGCCATGAATTCAACAAACCCATTCACCAAGATTTGTAGACTCCTTGGTGTGCGGGCCAGCAGGACCGCGTCGTCCGCGTACAAAAGGACAGGTATTTGTCGTGATCCTACTCTTGGACAATCTGCGGCTAGAGAGATGAGGTGTCGTTCCAGGCCATTTATGTATAGCGAGAAAAGAAAAGGAGCAAGGATGCATCCTTGTCTTACTCCTCCTGTGCAGGGGAAAGCATCCGTGCAGCCCCCATCCGAGGTGAAACGTACTTTAGCCGTAGTATTCCTATGGAGTTCCTTTAGAATGTTAATCAACTCCGCCTCCATACCCAGGTTAAACAGCATGGCCCAGAGTTTAGTTCTATTGACATTGTCAAAAGCAGCTGCCAAATCCATGAACCCCATGAAAACGGTTCCAGTGGAGGCTTTGGTGTATTTAGCTGTTAACAAATACAGATTCAGGCACTGGTCGCTTGTTGACCTCCCCCCTCTGAAACCATACTGGGTGTCCACTAAAGTGCAATGTTCCTCTGTCCAGTTTGTTAGCCTGTGCAATATCACCCGTCCCACAATTTTCGCTGAGACGTCGATTAGAGAAATCGGCCTGTAGCATTTCGGGTCTTCTCGGCTCCCTTTCTTGAAGATAGGTACTATTAGGGTGGTGGACCAGGAGCGTGGTAGACCGGACCTAATCGCCGCATTTAGGACCCTTGTTAAAATAGGGGCCCACAGGTCTATATTGCTTCTATACAGGTCTGGAGGTGTCCCATCTGGTCCCGGTGCTTTGTTGGGGGTGAGCCCTTGAATTGCTAATTTGAGCTCTTCCAGGGAGAAAGTTAAATCTACACTCCTATCCCCTTCCCACCTACCCTCTTGCAATACCCCCTTCGCGTTATTGTACAGTCCCTCGAAGTGACTAACCCATTGTTCTGGGAGAATGTTAGTGCTAATAGTTGGGGCAGAGCTATCTTGAAAACAAGGCCTATTTACTATTTTCCAGAATTCACAATAGTCCCGGTTTTCTCCTGCCTCTCTCAAGTCTGCCCGTACCTCTGCCTGCACTACTGATTGTCTCTCCTTAATTTTGGCCTTGTAGGTTTGCCTCAGTTTGGCCACTACTGCCGTGTCCCTTGGTTTGCTTTTTAGTGCTTGTTTCAAATTCCTTAAAGCTTTCGAGCAGTTGGAGTCAAACCACCGTGGGTTAGTTGATATCTTGCTGGGGCCTTTTGTTTCTAAAAGTGTGTCTGCTAATTTTGTTAGTGATTCAAAGGAGGACACTAGGTCTGAACCTTCTATTTGGAGGTCTAAGCAATCCTCTACGTATTTCCCCCCTTTCAAAATTAGAGTTTTATAGAAGTCCTGTGGGTTTATTTTCATCCACTTCAGGCGCCTTCCTCGAGCTTCAGGCTGCAACCTCCCCTCCCTTTCATTCGTGTTGTTCCTACGGTCCATGTGTGTCAGTTCTATAGTTAAAGGGCTATGATCACTAAATGGACTCCATTTTGTTTTTACCTTAGTGACTTTAGATAAACCGAAGGTTGATAAAATTATATAATCAATTGTGGAGGAACAACCTCTGCCTTTAAATGTGGGGATATATGAGTCCTCCCCCACCCGAGGTATCATGTCCATCGTGTGCGCCAGTGAGTAGGTAGCCAACATTGAGGATAATAGTGTGCCCTCCTGCGTATGCTCAAAATGCGGTCCTTTATGCTGCGGACAGCTGTCCCAGTCTTTTTCTAAAGTGGCGAGGTGAGGACAAAGGTGACAATTAAAGTCCCCTAGCAAAAAGATGATTGGATTTCCCCCCTTATTTGTCTGTTCTACCTGTTCCCTCAGTTTGCTATCTAATTCCCTTAATACTGGATTTTCCCCTAGTGTGGGCCCAGGATTATAGAGGTTAAAGAATTGTGATTTGTGCCTTCTACCCTGGTGCTTGAGTACCTGGAGAGTATGTGATGTCCAGTGTGGAATTGTCCACTTCCCTTCCAGGGTTAAATCGACATAGATAGATAACCCACCTCTCGCTCTTCCTGATCTACTTTCTTGTGCGGGGACCCCAAAGCACTTATAGCCCTCTATTTGATACCTTGCCGGATCAACTGCCCAGGTCTCTTGGAAAACTAATATATTATAACCCTGCAAATCCTTCCTCCATTCCTGATCTTCAAATTTACCAGCTAGCCCTGCAATGTTCCAAGATAGGATTTTTGTCTTGGTCTCCTGGATACTACTTCCGACTTGGCCCTGTTGTGCTGGACTTATACAATTCCCAAACGCCGCTTTTATAGCGTTAAGCGTCGGGGCATCTGGTACTTGCTTCATTTCTGGGTTCATACGTTCCATAGATCCTATCACTATACTCCTCCCTCCATTATCAGTAGCTATGCTAGGCCTTCCTGGAGACCCTAGTCATTCTGTTCCATCGAGTGAGTACAAGGGGGTATATCTATTTGTCCACTGAGGGCCTAGTTGATGTAGGTAGTGCTGTGTACTGGTATCATTTTGCCTTGCCCAATACTCGTCCCCATGTCTGTCTCTATTCCCCTGTTTTGGATTTTGTGGATAAGCCCCCAATTTTCTGGGATAGAAGTAGGCTACCGGCATGGTCCTAATTGTGCTTGTGGCATTCCTATTGCAGTTCTCTAATATGTACTCCACCAAATTTGGGTTTTTAAAATGTGCGATGACGCAGTTACCCTCCCTGTCTTTCCTTCTAGAGCCTACCCAGTAAACCCTTCTCACGTGTTGGATTTCTCCCTCTTGGCCTGGTTGTAGGGGTCTGTGAAAATTTAGCCAATTAGCAATTTTACCCTTCAATTCCAGTTGTGATTCTCTCTGTCCTATTCTATTTTCAGGGACCCCTGTAAATATAACTACAAAAGGGCTTGCTTCTGGGGGGAGGTTGACTAATGGGAGGTGAGCTTGGTGTCTCTCGTGATCTTTGGAATCATGTTTAAATGCAGCAGAGGGTCCTATTGGTAAGGGCGTAACTAATTCCTGTCTTGGTGGTAGCTCACTTCCCCCATTCCCTTGGTGTTTCCCTATTCCCTCAGTGCCCCTCTCTTCTGCTGTGTTTGGCTCAGTGTGTACCTGTACGATGCTACACTTGGCAGTGCTTACGCAATTATTTATCTGCCGGGGTCGTTGCAATGGGGCATTCATATCTGGTGTGATCGTACCTCCCTGGTTTGAGGTTTGTATGTCCTTCACTTTAGCCTGTTTCTGGATTTCATGTGTTATTTTGTCCAGTTTGCTAATCAGTGGTTTAATTTGATTGGCTATAAATGCCTCTAGATGGTTTTTTAGGTCTAAGACTATCTCATTTAGCCAACCTGGGGGGACAAAACGGGCATTCGTTTCTTGTCTGGAGTGCTCGTGGTCCATAGTACTCTGTTTGGAGCTTCTAACGGGGCGCTTCTGATGACGTGTTTTTGTGTTTTTCCTCCCATCTTTCCTCCCTTTCGTCGCCGGGGCTACAGTCCCTTCCGTGTTTGTCAAAGGGTCCTCTTCCCTGACTGGCTGGGCACATGGAACCTCGTCACCTGATTCCTCATGACTGACCCCAAGCATTAGGAGACTCGAGTTCTTAGCCCCCGGCTGGGTAGGTGAAAGTGGCACAGTGATTAGCGACATAGATATGCGTCTTTCCGTTCTCTCTATCTCCCCCGCCACCTTCTGTAACATTAGGTCTATTGCTGTGGGGGTACTCTTGTGTGGAGCGGCAATTACATTCTCAGACACTGACTTTTTGGGTTTTGCTGGGGTCACTAATTTGCTTTTGGTTGACCTGGTTTTGGGTTTAGTAGACATAGTTGTTGAAAGCACAGTGTTATCCTCCTTACTCCTTGAGTCTCCCTGGGTCTTTAACAGTATTTCACTAACCTCTTGCACTGGCGAAAATGGGTTTTAGTGTCACTGTCACAATTACTACCAGATGCAGAGTTTAACCCTCGAGTTATCAGAGTGTGGATACCTGTGCAAGATGTGTTCCGATTCAACCAGGATTCGCGGCTTGTCCCGTCCACTGTCGTCCACGGACACCACAGACGGTCCCGCCCTTGTCCCGGGCTTAGCCCGGCGCCACCCGCGCGCGTCCCGCGACGCGGAGGGAGCCTGCCGGTTAAGTAGCGCCTCCGGGCGCACTGGTAGCAGGAAGTGACGCGGAATGCGTAGGCCAGGAGCAGAGAGTGATGGGAGCTGTAGTCCCCCCAGCCGCATCCAGCGAGGTGAGTAGCGGCGAGGGTGAGACACAGCGTTGCTGTCCCGTGCAAGTTACCACTGCTTTTGCCAGATGAGTCCGCCTCCAGGTAAGGAAGAGAAATGGCCCCCGCTCCACCATGGGAGCCTGCCGGTTAAGTAGCGCCTCCGGGCGCACTGGTAGCAGGAAGTGACGTGGGATGCGTAAGCCAGGAGCAGAGGGTGATGGGAGCTGTAGTCCCCCAGCCGCATCCAGCGAGGTGAGTAGCACCGAGGGTGAGACACAGCGTTGCTGTCCCGTGCAAGTTACCACTGCTTTTGCCAGATGAGTCCGCCTCCAGGTAAGGAAGAGAAATGGCCCCTTACCTTGCCCACATAACTTGCACTTTACCTTAGCCTTACACTATTCATACCTCTTTTAGTTATTTTATATATAATTTTACTTTTGAATTCTCATTTTGAAAATCAAATGTACGTGTTTATTTTGATCACAGCTTTTTAACTTTTTTAGATGCAATAATAAAAGTAAGTTTTAAGCATTCAACTTTTTTAACACAAATGATTTAATCATTTTTTAAATAGAAAACTGGCAAGAAATGTGTCTGAAGCTGCTGCTGCGGCTTCATGTGTGTTTCTGACACCCCCAAGCTATACTTGGCAAAGTATCCTTTTGGGAAATAACCTCACTGCAATAAATATAATCTCAAATATTTTGTATTGAATAGATGTGACCAATAAACAGCAACGTCTGCCAACCTTCCTTGGCAGGTATTTATCCTGACAGTCCCAAAAGCACTTGGATGTTTTGTGTAGCTTGAAATGTTTTCAATTTCTAATACCATATTTTGTGCGAGAAAAAAAATGTAGAGCCATACATAATTATTTGTTGTCTTTAAAATGTCTCCAACCACCATTGACATGTTTGGCTGTCTTGAAGTAGTTCACATTTCGGCCTAAATTAATAAAGCCTTTAGGCCTCCTCTAGTGCAAAGGAAAGTGGAGCATGCAATTAACTAACCAGCGCAAATAGTGTTTTGTACTCGACAGGTCCACTTTTCACAGTGCAAAAACTACTACACACTCCATTCAGCTATTTAGTTTCAAATTACTGTTACTGTGGTAGATCAGTGCAACCCCTATGTGTTTTCACACAAAGTCCAATTTGCTAAGATGGCCAGACTGGACTTTTAATCAAAAACCAATACCACCTTCAAGCTGACACGAACAAGGGAAATGTGTTGAAAACAAATGCATTGCATATGATCTGTAATGAAACACGTCCACAATGCCTGGGAACCTTTTGAGTTTGCCTACACATAGGAATTCATAGAGTAAGGATTTGTCTTCAGTACAAAACCTTTAATAGATATCACAGACTCATTTCTGCACCAAAGTGGAAGGTTGTGAATCACACTAGGTTTGCTTTATTTGGACTCTAATGGAGGCCATGACACCAGTAGCAGGTCAGTCTTCATAGATATGACTCTGCACTGCCCCCCTTGCACAACTCAGTGCACCAAATTTGGATGTTGTATTGTGTGACATAAAACAATTAATTCAGCTGCACTCTTCAAATACAGCAGGTGGGGAGGATAACAATCAACTCACTGAGCAATTCCCAGTCGAATGCGGAGTGAGACAAGGGTGTCTTCTAGCCCCCATGTTATTCTCCCTTTTTATAAATGGGGTGATTGATTATCTAGATAGGGATGGATGTGACGCACCAAAGGTGGGGGTGAGAAGAGCACCAGCCCTACTCTTTGCGGATGACACCCTATTAATTTCTAAATCCTCCAATGGTTTGCAACAGTTGTTGAATATTTTTATGGAATTCTGCAATGAGTATGGCCTGGTACTAAACAAGGCTAAAACGATATATATGATTTTCTCAAAGGGGAATTCTAAGCCACCAAGAAGGCAAATGTATGTAGGAAATAGATCAAGTTTTTGCTTTTGACTATCTGGGTATCCACCTAACCTCAAAGCTAAATTGGGCGCCCCACATCGAAAAGGCTCAAATATCATTAGTACATCAAACTGCCCACCTAAGTAAAATCGACAAAAAAATAGTTCCCAGAAAAGTGGCCCCAGCATTAGAAATCTATAACACCAACATATTGGGGTACTGCAAACATAAATGCTCTCAATGTTGTAGAGAACCAGTTGCTCAATGCAATACCTTCCTCTTCGTACCACCCTGGCTTCTATGTTCCTGGACTTGGGCCAAAAAACTGTTATTTCACAAGATGGGTTATAAGCAGGTATTGTTTTGGTACCATCCATGGTCGGTAAATGAGAGCACCCCATATAGAGCAGAGTCGATCGATCTCCTGCAACAATCCCAGTTTAACTCTATCCCGTGGGTTAGCCCTGAAAAATTTACTGAGTCTTGGGATGGAGAGATGAAGGAATATTGGTACACTCCTGAATGGTTGTGCCTTATCCCAAAATGCACGGTTAAAGAGATATACTGGGATTCGATTCCATTATGGTGAAGGAGATGGTCAAACCGGTGGGCACACTGAGCCAGGAGTTTATTAGTTTTAAATTACCTCCATCCTGATGAAATTGTACCATTGATGGCATGGAAATTATTATACAATTTTGTTTTAAAACCCTACCCCCCAAACTGTTCTGTATAAAGTGGAGTAACAAGGCCACCACAGATGATCAGTGTCCTGCATATAAGGCTTGCCCATAATCAATAATCAACTTGCTATTTTTTTGCCCCCGATATAGAAGCTTGCGGAGCAAGTGGATTGTGCCATTGAGTAAACTGATTACTCCTGGACATTACCTAGAGGTTATGAGAATTATAGCTACCGACACTCTCAGGGTGGTTGTTGTTGGTTTGGCCAGATGTTGGCTTGCATTATGGATCAAATGGTTTAAATGTATAATATACCTTTTTCAAATCTCTGCATATCCAGTCTTGGATCACCTTATGGAAAATGTCTTTTTTCCCTGCATTGTTTTAATCACTGTTGTATATTGGTCCTTGTAAATTGTCTTTTTTATTGCTTGTACTGTTCCTATATTGTATGGCACTTCGCACTTTATAAGATCCCTGTGATCGAAAATAAAGTTTTGATGATGATAAAACAATTAGTAAATTGGGCCCCTATATATTTATTGCAAAACAAAATGCACTCACGAATATGACTTTTTGTCTACATTTTAAAGAGAAAATATACTTGAGCCTCACTGAAATGTTCACTAGTGCTCGCAATGTGTAATATTTTCTATATAGTTAGAAGAAAACAATTGCTCTTTTTGTTGGACTGGGGCCATCAACCACAATTCTTTTCGAAATTGGGGCTTAAGGATAATCAAGAGCATAATCAGGGTGAGTGAACAACATAAATTTGATTGACCAGTAAACAACATGATAATTATGCAGTTATGCAGAAGAAGTAAATGAATTCCAAACATAGCCGGTAATAACAATGAAGACCCGCCCACCGATCTGTGCTAAAAACATATGTCATAATGATGAGTTTGGCGGTGCGGGGGCAGGACTGCCCCTCTCCCTCCCTGCCAAACCCATGTACAAACCGCCCGCCCGATCAGGAGTTTTCTCCTGTCTGGTGGGCGGTTCTTTGACATTCCCAGGGCAGTGCCTATGTAATAGGCACTGCAATCGGATCATCAAAGGCAGTACCTGCAGGGCATGGACTGCCGCAGTCCGTCCTGTGCAGGTATTGGTCGGCATGCACACAGAGTGGTACATGTTGTACCCCTTTGTGTGCATCCACATTGCGTGAGGCACAAGTGGGCTGTATAGGGCCGGCTTTGTTTCCTCACGGCCATACTTTTCATGGTAGTCGCACCATCATGAGAAGTGTGGGTTTGAGGAAACTCGTAATATGATTCGCGGGCCGCGCAGCCCCACTAGACAAAGGGGTTCCTGAGGGTTCTTCCTAGAGTCCTAGTTTCTTCAATACTTACGTTTCCAAGCATAAAAAGACTGTTCATGCTTGCGGGTTTGAAATCATATCATATGTGGATGACACCCAATTGATTATTTCTTTTGGTTAGGATTCTGGGTCATCCAAAGTAAGATTCATAGACTGCATGCATAATGTGACCTCAAAGATGACCCTCAATTGTTTACAATTGAATGGGGGAAAAACTGAAATTCTCCTGTTTGACAAAGCTTAGGCACTTTGGTCAGATGATTGGTGAGCAAATGTAGTAGGTCTGCTTCTTTGCCCCAAGGGGGTAGTAAAAACATGGGCATTTTGGTGAACAACAATTTATCCTTGAAGAACAGGTTACCTCTATTTGTGGTACCAGTTTCCATATGCGCAGTTGCTAAAAAATTATTCACATGGCTTCCCATGAGCTTCAGAAGAACGCTGATTTAGGCCCTCATTATGAGTTGTCTAGTTTATGGGAATGCGCTTCTTGTGGCATCCAACAAGACTCTTCTTTCCAAACTACAGGTGGACCAAAACACTGCGGCCTGACTAGTCGGTAAACATCCTGCTGGTGCCCCATCTATACCCACATTTAAATCTGTATGTAGTATGTGGGGCATTTGTATTAGTATGTATTAATAGGTAGAATATATGATTAGCTCATTGGTTGCTTTACATTCCTTGTTCTCAGTATATGTGGAGGACTATGGAATGTTACCGGCAGATGCTGCTGAGACCTGATATCATTTACTGGATGCTGAAGGGGTTGATAATGAAGAAGATAACTACAAGCTGCTTTGCATTTGAGATCATTTATAAACGGAGAATACAACATTATTTTGGTGAAGAGATGGTGGTTTTCAACCCCTCTACCTACTCCATGTAGGAACTCTTTGAATTATTTTGTTTCCCATTGGATTGACCTCACGTGAAGTTTGTGGGCAATGCTCAGGAACTGGAATTCTTCACAAGAATGTCCCATTTCAAAGTTAGGATTTTGAGGCAATTTGTTCCACTCCCCCTTCTCCTCCAGGTTAGTGGAACAGGTACTGTATTGCGGATTAGCGGATGCTGCCCGTATGTGACTGTGCTCGTGAACTGCATACAATCCTTGTGTACTTTCAAAAGTGCCTTCAAAAGCAGTTTCCTACGTGCATTCTGTGCTTCCCGGGAGATCGTCATCACTCCATTGTGCCAGCATTCCCTTCATGGATTGGAGTTCAACTTTCAATCTAGGGTAAGCACAGGATGCGGCGAGGTCACGCTGCCTGACCTTTACATGCTGCCATTTAGGTTGTGTTTTGGCAAACTGAGGAATCTGTCACTGCATTGGTAAGTTTGCTGTGAGACGAATCGCAGTGCATTTTGGGGCGCACGCCAGTTGTGAAATGATTACTTTGCACAAGTGCATTCTGGGGCGGGCACACGTGTTGGGCTGTCAGGTAGTGCACATTTAAATGTGTTGAGCGTTCTGGGTGTGTGAGGCAATTCGGAGAGTGTATTCCGATTTCTGACAGAGCTGCATAGTGTTTATTCCTGGACATGGCAAGTATGAAGGATTTTGCCTATTTATTTTGGAATACTGGTGTTTATTCTGTGACAAGTGTATTGTGGCAAAAGTTTTTTATTTCCAAGTTGTGTTCCTTTGGGCTGGCATTTACAGTGTGATCAGCATGGAAACCAGTTCCAGGTCAGCAAGTGCAAGTTCTGGTAGTACAAATGTTAGAATTACTCTGAATACACCAAAAGGATTTTTACATAGTCCAAGAGATTAAATATTAAATGGGCTGAGCTAAAAGAATATTTCTTAAATTACATTGCCGCTTTGGAAGATAATGGAAGCGTCTTATCGCCAGAAAAAAAAAAGAATTCTAAAGCACTGTTTGGGTCCTAAAGGCCTCAGAGTATGCAACCAACTGCGAAAATCGGAAAGGGCTGAAAATATAGATGTATTTAAATCTGCCATTTAGACTTGAGTGATCATTATTCGCCCACAGTTTGCATTGCAATTACAAGGCATGAACAATACACGTACCCCGGCACTCATATGTAATATTCTTAAATAGTGAGAAAAACAGTATTATGCACAGAATTTCATTCTCATCTCGTACTAATTCAACACAGAGAGGTTTTTATGCGAAAGTATAAATATTTTTAATTTCTTCAAAAAAGTTTAGTATGTGATTCTGAACAAGACGTTAAGATAACATTCCTAAGACAGAAACCAATGGAACACCTTTACATATTCAAAACATTGTTATCTTGGAATTCGTTTGTAGTTGGTGACATTGGTTCCGTAATCTTGATCTCAAGCGCACTACAGCCGACACGTGTTTCGTCACGACAGTGACTTTCTCAAGGCTGTAAGGGTAATAATATGAACTCAGATTCTGTACACGTTAAAATCAGATAGTCTACCTTGTGCAATTGTTATTCGAAGTCATGCACTAAGTACACCAATTTAAAAAATATGCGTACCATGTACGAGAAGAAAAGAGAAAAGAAACGAGCAAAGAATGCCAACAGGAAAAGAGGAAAGAATGATACATAAAGACACACAAATGTGCAAGTGTTGACAAAAATAGTGTCATTGTGAAAAGACGCAGAATACAAACGAACTAGTGCAAGCAAAAGAATTTTTCCAAAGCCCGGTAGGAACTTTTCTGTCCACTTAACCCATAGATATTTAATCACAGGGAAGTGAGCTCCATTGAGGGGGACAGATAACCAAAATGACGAGAAGACAGGTTCATACTCAGAATTACTAACCTTTTTTCAAATACGAGATGCCAAGCTTAAATATCAAATGTTCATCACCAGATTCTCAAAGGTTAGAAATTCGGATCCATGTCCATATTACCCAAGGTCCTAGGAATTGAGAATTTCAATCAGAGATGCCATACAAAGTAACTTGATCAATCCTCTTTAAAGACTTATGAAAAAACAAGAGACGAAAAGAGAACTGCCAATCATGATTACTTCTAATTTATCAAAGCGGACCTTAGTGATAATCAGACCTAGGAAGTGATACGGCCTTCTCTGGAGCGAACCTAGGAACCTGTTTTTGTCACCCTCCTGATTTGTGAACACGGAAGAAGAGAATACAACATCCGGGATTGTTGGAAAGTTCAGGATTTTTACCAGGTACTTAGAGTATATCCCCATATGACTTACTAGATAAATGCATGGAGACTTTCATTCATCATTTTCCTGGCTATGTCGTGGTTATTTCGAAAACAAACTTCGTCCCCAAGAAATCTCACGTCTGGAAGAGCCCACTCCTCAAAATGTCAAAGAATCTGAAACATAAGCCCAATGAGCGTATTTATATTTATAGACTGGATTCACAGGTCATTTGTATTTAGACCTAATGTGACTTACTTATAATAGTTGTGATGGGGATATCCAAAAATAAATGGGTCCCAAATTTTGGGCTGTGATATGCCCCTGAAAAGTCAAAACAGACAAGTATAAATGATCGCCAACAAAACAAGTATCAACCAACGAATAAGCAACCTTTGTTGTTCACAAATTAAAATTAGTAAGAGATATTATGTTAGAAAAAACTCGAGTCAGAAATACGTGATGCTTAGAGAGATCTTGTAACAGTTTATAGCCGCCCATTTGAGTAGTTGTTGACTTAATTCGAAAGGTGACTTCTGGACATTAGTTCAGAGAAAATGTTTAGTCTTAACGCTACCCGCATTGTCTCAATAAACCATTTATCCCGTTCGATCGGCTGTTGGGCAGAACGCGAAACGGTTATAATAACGACAAAAGTAGATTAATCTACAGGGTCCCTTTTATTGGAATACGGCATGTTGTCCCCCATTTAGATTGAAATCAATAAAAGGGGCCGGTATCACCGTCCATATGCTGTATTAGTCAAGTTCGTCAAAAACATTCTAATAACAACTCAATGCACTAGATGCACTTCGCTAGTGCATTACAACAATGGGCATGTTAGTCTTACCTAGTGAGATTTCTCCAGGCCGTAGGGTGAAGAGCAGCCTCCTCTCGAACCAGCTACCAGTTTGTGTGTAGTTACCGTCTATTTAAATTAACCGCGTAATGCCGGCCATTCCATGAAAACACATCAGATTGAGATTTATAAATCATTAGTTCTCTTATCCTGAACAGTCGTGGTGAATGGTCTGGGATTATTAAGATGCATTTACCGTAATCTTGTCATACATTCATGTCAGTATCATAGTTTGTATACTTAGGCGGTGGTGCTCAAGATGTTCACAGTCAAGCATTATAACTCCATACCACAACCTACCACTGGCCATATAATACAATGTGTCTTAAAATACATCATTTCAGAAATACAAATAGTTCCTTATCAAAATTAAGCCCCTGCTCTACCGCCCTCAATTTAATAATCCATTGTGCTTCAGTTTTTCTTAGGGTGAGGGTTCTATCTCCCCCTCGAGGACCGACTACTGTATGTGAGATGCCATGAAATCTTATTTTTCTGATGTTTTCAAGGGAATGACTCTGATTGAAATGAACAGCAAGAGGGTAACTACAATCGCTATTCCTGATTGCTCTCATGTGTTCTTGTATTCTTTCCCTTAGTGGACGGATGGTACTGCCTATATAAATAAGGCCACAACAGCATATGATGCAGTAAACTACATAGTTGGTGTTGCAGTTGATAAATCCCAGACCATTCACCACGACTGTTCAGGATAAGAGAACTAATGATTTATAAATCTCAATCTGATGTGTTTTCATGGAAATTTTTCACAGTTAATTTTTATGAAGAACATGTGTTCTTCCTCACATCCTCATTTGACATTGTCCGTTTCTCTCTTGTGACTGTTTTCATCCTTTACTCCTTTTTCCCTCTCTCTTTTCCTATTTTCTATAAAATTGGGACTACAAACACTTTTGAGTCCGATAGACTAAAATTCGGGGTTTTTTTACTTTCTGTCCCCATTTCGATTGGTCGTATTATGGACTAGAATTGTATTCTTAAGTTGTGTGATTGCACACAGAAACTGAGGGTAGATGCCACTGCATTTGCTGTCCCAACTGTGATTGTTGGCATTATGAACTAGAATTGTACTCTCAGGATGTATGATTGTAGACGTACACTGAGAGTAGATCCTATTGTGTCTATTACGCGTCACGCATACACTTTCCTTTAAAGAAATAAGGAAAAACATATTTTATGTGGTGGTCAAGCAAATTGACACCAACACGCTCGTAAAACAATCTCAATAGATCTTCTCACAGAGAAGTCACTACTTAAATATGGCCGCCATAGAGGACCACGTATTTTTAGTCCTTTCTCTACATTTGCGAAACAAACACAGAAGACGGGGAACCTTCAGTCTCCGCCCACCTACGCTTCCACGTATGGCCGGCATTACGCGGTTAATTTAAATAGACGGTAACTACACACAAACTGGTAGCTGGTTCGAGAGGAGGCTGCTCTTCACCCTACGGCCTGGAGAAATCTCACTAGGTAAGACTAACATGCCCATTGTTGTAATGCACTAGCGAAGTGCATCTAGTGCATTGAGTTGTTATTAGAATGTTTTTGACGAACTTGACTAATACAGCATATGGACGGTGATACCGGCCCCTTTTATTGATTTCAATCTAAATGGGGGACAACATGCCGTATTCCAATAAAAGGGACCCTGTAGATTAATCTACTTTTGTCGTTATTATAACCGTTTCGCGTTCTGCCCAACAGCCGATCGAACGGGATAAATGGTTTATTGAGACAATGCGGGTAGCGTTAAGACTAAACATTTTCTCTGAACTAATGTCCAGAAGTCACCTTTCGAATTAAGTCAACAACTACTCAAATGGGCGGCTATAAACTGTTACAAGATCTCTCTAAGCATCACGTATTTCTGACTCGAGTTTTTTCTAACATAATATCTCTTACTAATTTTAATTTGTGAACAACAAAGGTTGCTTATTCGTTGGTTGATACTTGTTTTGTTGGCGATCATTTATACTTGTCTGTTTTGACTTTTCAGGGGCATATCACAGCCCAAAATTTGGGACCCATTTATTTTTGGATATCCCCATCACAACTATTATAAGTAAGTCACATTAGGTCTAAATACAAATGACCTGTGAATCCAGTCTATAAATATAAATACGCTCATTGGGCTTATGTTTCAGATTCTTTGACATTTTGAGGAGTGGGCTCTTCCAGACGTGAGATTTCTTGGGGACGAAGTTTGTTTTCGAAATAACCACGACATAGCCAGGAAAATGATGAATGAAAGTCTCCATGCATTTATCTAGTAAGTCATATGGGGATATACTCTAAGTACCTGGTAAAAATCCTGAACTTTCCAACAATCCCGGATGTTGTATTCTCTTCTTCCGTGTTCACAAATCAGGAGGGTGACAAAAACAGGTTCCTAGGTTCGCTCCAGAGAAGGCCGTATCACTTCCTAGGTCTGATTATCACTAAGGTCCGCTTTGATAAATTAGAAGTAATCATGATTGGCAGTTCTCTTTTCGTCTCTTGTTTTTTCATAAGTCTTTAAAGAGGATTGATCAAGTTACTTTGTATGGCATCTCTGATTGAAATTCTCAATTCCTAGGACCTTGGGTAATATGGACATGGATCCGAATTTCTAACCTTTGAGAATCTGGTGATGAACATTTGATATTTAAGCTTGGCATCTCGTATTTGAAAAAAGGTTAGTAATTCTGAGTATGAACCTGTCTTCTCGTCATTTTGGTTATCTGTCCCCCTCAATGGAGCTCACTTCCCTGTGATTAAATATCTATGGGTTAAGTGGACAGTAAAAGTTCCTACCGGGCTTTGGAAAAATTCTTTTGCTTGCACTAGTTCGTTTGTATTCTGCGTCTTTTCACAATGACACTATTTTTGTCAACACTTGCACATTTGTGTGTCTTTATGTATCATTCTTTCCTCTTTTCCTGTTGGCATTCTTTGCTCGTTTCTTTTCTCTTTTCTTCTCGTACATGGTACGCATATTTTTTAAATTGGTGTACTTAGTGCATGACTTCGAATAACAATTGCACAAGGTAGACTATCTGATTTTAACGTGTACAGAATCTGAGTTCATATTATTACCCTTACAGCCTTGAGAAAGTCACTGTCGTGACGAAACACGTGTCGGCTGTAGTGCGCTTGAGATCAAGATTACGGAACCAATGTCACCAACTACAAACGAATTCCAAGATAACAATGTTTTGAATATGTAAAGGTGTTCCATTGGTTTCTGTCTTAGGAATGTTATCTTAACGTCTTGTTCAGAATCACATACTAAACTTTTTTGATGAAATTAAAAATATTTATACTTTCGCATAAAAACCTCTCTGTGTTGAATTAGTACGAGATGAGAATGAAATTCTGTGCATAATACTGTTTTTCTCACTATTTAAGAATATTACATATGAGTGCCGGGGTACGTGTATTGTTCATAGTATCACAGGGCCACGTTTACGAGGCCCAGGTGTATATGCACCCAAGGTAGTAGGGTGCATTTGTAACCCCTAGTGGCACCATCACTATAAATGCTGTTGTTACAAAAATAAGAAAGTTTGTTACATTACCTTGTCTGATGATGTACTGATTACTGAAGTGCGACACAATCAAACACTACTACCGCTTTTACAATTGTACCAATTACAAGGCATCCTTTCTTCAAAAGGAAGCAGCAAAACCACAGCTCTCTTGAAGAGTCCGTGTCTGCTCTCAAAACGAAAGTTTCCGCTTGCAAATTTGGTGTTTTGCAGGAGGATTTGATTCACGGTTGTGGTTTGCACCAAGGTTATATTAACTAGAAATTTCAGATAGACTGTGGACTGAAAGTGACTCGAATTTGAAGGACTTTATAGTTTTGGTCAAAAAAGCTGAGTTATCAGATAGGAGTGCCAAAGCAATTTCCGCACAGAATGATACTCCTTCTGTCAACAAGATTTCGGTGGAAAAAAAGGAAAGGTCACAGGGTTTAAAAATACAAATGACGGCAGTAGTGTAAAAAAACAAATACAAACAGAGACACCGTGAACAATCAAGGGAAAACGACAAGTTTCTCTTGGTACCATTGTGGTAGCAGTGTACATAATGCTAGATTTGAGAAGTGTTCAGCTAAATTGTCAAAATGTTTAGAATGTGTTATTTTAGGTCATTTTTCAGCATGAGAGTAGCTTGTCTTTCTGAAACTGATTCGAATTCTTCAGGAGATACATTTGGGGATTCAGTGGAAGTGTATTCTTCCAAGGAGGAAAAAAACAAAGATGTGTTGTGCTCAATTTCTAAAGTAGCAATGTGCACTATTACCTTTTGGGGCATTCCTTAAAAGTTGGCTACTGATTCTGGTTCACGTTTCAATTATTGCTCGCACAGTTTTGGAAGTAATTTTGTGAGTGTTACAGGGGATAAACTAGACGTGGGGTTATAGATCACTTGCTTTTGAATTACAGGATCACAGAGTTACTGACAAGTTATACATTGCTGCTGAGGGCCATCTGTTTTGGGGTGGAAGGACCAAAGATCACTGCACATCATACTTGACCCTGACAGTCCTGAGCAAGTTCTTATTAGATGTGGAAATGAAAACACCAAGAAATGGGTTTTGGATCAGTTCCATGATGTATTCAGTGGAAAGGTGGGTAAACTTAAAGGCTTCACTCATTGTATTAGAGTAAAATCTTCTGCCTTACCAAAGTTGCATTGTATCATTGCTAGAGATGAAGTTGAAATGGGACTGAATAAGTTACAAGAGGCTGGTGTTATTGAACCTATAGAGGCTTCTGGATGGATTTCTCTATTGGTGGTAGTGAGACGTTCCAATAGAAAAATATGATTGCATATGGACCTTAGGAGTCTTAATTACAGCATTGTGGTGGACCAGTTCCCATTACCTAGAATAGTTGAGGTGTTGTCATTGACACAAGGTGCAAAATGGTTTTTCACCATAGACCTTTCCCTATAGTAGAAGTGTTACAGTTTTATGCACCCCTTTTGGTTGCTACCAATTTTGCTGCATGACTTTGGTTTGGCCTCTGCAGTTGCAGTGTTTCAAAGACTTATGTTGCAGCTTTTTGGTGATATGCCAGGGATTGTGTCCTTCCAGATAATTTTCTCATTATGGGATGCAAGGAACAAGAGCATGATGAGAGACTGTGGAAAGTGTTAACTGTATTAGGTGAAAAAGGACTAATTGCAGTAGTATCAAAGTATACATTTGTGGGGAAAAAAGCAACGCATCTGGGACACGATGTAAGTGGTCTAGGAATTAAACCAAAGTAAAAGCTAGTTAGGGCAATTGTTACTGCCTCAATACCCAAATCCAAGGGTGATTCTTAGGTTACGCTGAATTTTATTCAAGATTTGTGAACACAATTTTTGAAAAGACTCATGCCCTGAGGGATTTGTTAAAGAATAAGGTTAGCTTTATCTGGTCTGTTGAGTGTCAGCAAGCGTTTGATGCAATTTTGGGAGAGAATGTAACCTTACGGCTAGAGCACTCAACCTTGAAGCTTGGGAACCGAGTGCTAGTCTCGGCAACAACGCTAAACATCATGTGATTCTGGGCAAATCACTTAATCTCCCCATGCCTAACAAAAATGTATGTGACCTTCTGTAACGAAACTGGCGTTCATGTAAAGCACTCTGATACCCGCTGTCTCGGGTCTAGTTTGCGCTATATAAAAATAAAATTAAAGAAGCCATTAGCAATGCACCCAATCCTCAAAGATTTGATACTAGCACTGGCACTATTATAACCACTGATGCTAGCAGCAAAGGTTTGGGCAGTGTCCTCACCCAGATAAATGAAACCAAACAGGAAGTAGTTATTGCTTTTGCTTCCAAATCATTTACACCAACCGAGGAGAAATCCTACGTTATTGACAGAGAAACTTTGGCGTGTGTATGGGCTTTAGAGCACTTTAGGCACTTTTTCTGTAGTAGGAAATTTACTGTAAGGTGTGACCACCACCCCCTTACAAAATTGCTAACTACAGAGGCGCTGTTCAGAGCAGCTACTAGAATTGCCAGATTGTCCATGAGATTGCCGGACTTTAGATATGATATCCTGACTGTTCCTGGGGAAAATAATTTCACAGCTAATTTTCTTAGTAGGATGGCGTTAGCAGAGATTGATAAGGACCCATGGAACGATTATTCCGTAGCCAGTGTGCCCCAAGGAAATGTGTTGCATGATAGCATAAATTAAGATGATTGGTTAGATGCAGATAAAAAAGATACCACATTGGCTGAAGTAAAATCTATGGTGATTGATGGATGGAGCAGTGTGGAAAAGAAAGGTATTTGTGAATTTTGGGTGGTGAGAGAGGAATTCAGTGCGTTTGATCATTTTCTTTGAGGGACAAAAAAATTGTTCCATCCAGGGTATTAAGGGATAAGATTATACACTGAAAGTCATTCAGGCATTGCCGAACCAAAAGAAGACTCAAAGAGTTATAATGGTGGCTTTGGGTCAACAGAGCTGTTGAAAAAGTGATGACGTCGTATGTGAGTTGTAAAGTAAAAGATAATTCTCAGTAATCTTCGAATTCTCCATTAGGTGTTTTGAATTGCTTAAATTTACCCTGGGAAGATGTAGCCTTAGACATAATGGGACCCATTAATTGGCAGGAGGGCAGTATTATGTACATTATAGTTATTATTGACATGTTCCTAATGTGGTTTAAAAGAGAAATTTCCAAAAGAGAAATATAAAATCTGACCATTATGCTGGATTTTAAATTACCATTGAAATGTGTCATTGGATACATTTTCTAGCTTTTCCCAAACTGCTGCTGCAGCATACATAAATAGACAAATAAACCTCAAAGGGTAGTTTTTATGTAGAAAGGTGCTCAAATTGATAGAAGGAAGTTGTACACTAAACAAATGTTTATGCTGAACAGTTTTTGAGGGATAATGGAGACACTGGGCCCTCACTCCCACTTCAGGGAGTTGAAGAAATGTCTGGGGCTTATGCTGAAAATTGGAATAGGGCACAAACCAAGCGTCCAGTCCTACTGGCCTATTTGCACTGTTGATTAACACCCATCTTTGCATCATTCATGAGATCGGTTTTTGCTATTGCAGAGTATGCTGCCTTTCAATAATAATTTTGTTGCATTTCTCTGGGACCATACAGACTATGACAAGTTGTTCACAATTTTGCCTGTCATGGAATAATTGTCTGCCAGGTTTCCTAAGATTTATACTCCTGGAAATAATACAGCCATCAATGAGTCCTTGAACCTGTATAAAGGGCAGCTGCTGTTCAGGCAGTACATACCAAGCAAAGGAGTGTATTATGGTATCAAAATGTTCATGCCATGTGAGAGATCTACTGGGTATATATACAGCGTGAGAGTGTATACAATGAAGGATTCTCCTCTGAATTATGTAGACTGACAATCTACCTTACTATTCAAGGCAACAATTGTATAGGAGCTTATTCAATCACTCCTACATCAAAGTTGTAATCTTTATATGGACAACTTCTGCACAGGAGTAGAGCTGTTCAGCGAGCTCTGTAAAGCTAGCACTGTGGCATGCAGTACAGTTTGATTTAAATGCAAAAGATTCCCACAGGATCTTTAAGGTAAGAAGCTCCACAAATCCCACAGCACTGCTTTGCTTTCCAATGAACTGCTCACAGTCGAACTCTCCAATAGGTGGGACGAGTACATGCTCACTGCAATCCATTATGAGAGCACTTCCCGGTCAGTTGACATGAGTTGGCCAAAATCCACAAGCCTACCTGTATACTTCATTTCAACAAGCACATCGGAGGAATGGAGAAGAATGACCAGGTACTTCAGCTATATCACAAGCTATAAAATTCACACATGGTATGAGAATTTGTTTATTCACCTGACCCAGTTGGCAATCACAGAAAAACCAATGTCTCTCCTGGACTTTGAGTTGGCCCTCATTGAATATCTTACTGCATCAGAAAGAGTAGCCTCTACTTCACCTGCTGTGGAAGATATTGCAAGGCATCAGGATTACCACTTTGCAGACCAGGTTTCTGTAACAAAGAAAAAACCTTGACCATGTTGTTGTTGCAGGGTATACTCTAAGATAGGAAAGAGACAGGAGAGTAGGTATTACTGTCCCCAGTGCCCATCTCCACCAGGTTTATATTTTCCAACTTGCTTACGTTGTAGCATATACAAGTAAAAACTTTCAATAGCTGTACATGGATGCATGCCTTCCATGGGGCATTACTTCACTGGACCAGTAGCCTTTCAAATCATTTCCTCCAGTTGAGAAAATCTTGGACTTGCTTATAGTGGACTTGACACCTTTCTCCACCACCAGGATGTGGCAGAGATTCTGTTCACAGTATGACAAGTGCATGGCAGTCAAGTGCACTGCATGTAACAGTGGGTGGAACATAGGCCACTTTTTCACAGAGTACTCTGGGAGGCAAAACCTAAAGAGTTTGCCAGTTTTTGAAGTGCTCTCAAGGGAACTTACAACAGTTTTCCACTGCATGTTTAGGTAGATATTCTAACTCAGTTGGAGGAATGTAGGCTCCTGAAACACCCCTCAACTTACATTTACAAACTGGAAGGAGTTGGCTTTAGCACACTGGGTGTGACTTTCCTGAGGCTCAGATGAATGCCACAGAAAGCATTACTATATCACATAGAGGAAGAGGCAGAAAGTCAAGGTAGGAGCGATACACATGCCTTCACCAAAGGACTCAACCACGTGTGTGTCGCATTCACCCTGATACTCAATTACTGTTTCTTTCAACTAACCAGATGATTCCAGGCCATTTAGAACACAGAGCATGGCACAATGGTAATGCAAAACCTTGATATGTTGGCCCTTAGTCTAGTATCATTTTCATTTGGGATTTTGGGACGTTTGTTGAGGTACCAACCAACAACCTGATTAGCTATATGTGTGTAGAGGTTTGCTTGTGGTGTGTTTGTATGCAAGTTAGTCAATGCCTGGGTAAGAGGTAGTGGAGTGGGTATTCTTTCCTCTGAAGTATGAATGTGATGATCTTTGAATGAATGTGGTATATTGATTCAAGGGCTATGCTGTTTTGGATTGTGCCTGGGGATTTATGGTATGAAGGTCATTATGTGTGGTGCGTGAAAGGCATATGAATGGCATATAAAATGGTTGGTGCCTTGATGTGACTTGACAGCTTCCGTAGTCACAATTCTGATACTCTTCTTATTATTTGCCCTTTGAAGCTAGCATTTCTGGAGGTGCAAAACCAACTGGTATAAGTCTGTCATTGAGCAGAGGATGTACTCTGAGGAAGAAAATAGCAAACCCTCGTGTTTTTAAGAACTGAACACCTTGAGATGTCCAGGTTGGTGTAACTTGCATTGTCCCCGCTCACTTTCCAACAATTCCCTGCAAACGTTAAACTTTGCCTAAGTGGCTAAAATGACACAGTTTCTTTACATTTTGTGAGGGGATGTTCTGAAATCTGTTGCAATCCACACATTTACAACCACTTGGCATTCCCACGTTTTCACTTAAAAATGGAAACCAGTTTAGGAAAGGGCACAAAATTTAACATGTACAATCAATTTTTGTAATCAAATTCAATGATATTTTTCTAATGTGGGAGCCTGTGTATTATGATCCCGTTATCAGCCACTACCAGTGCAATCCTACCAAACCCACACCTGTTTGAAAAATAGACAGTCCGGGGAATCTAGGGCGGCAGGATTTGTATTGATTGCTTTAGGATTTCTTACCCAGTAGCCCTTATAAACCTCAGACATTGGCTAAAAAGACACCTTTACCTGATATTTCTGTAATGAAAAGTTGTGGAATATGCGGCAATCCACAACTTTCCCACCATTGAAGGTTTCCACACATCTTTCCGGTTCTTCAGTTGTGTGGGTTGGCCAAGAAACCATGACCATGGCCTTAAAAAAGTACATGGACTGATCAATGATAGGGGTAGCTGCGGTATTTGGGGGTGGGCTTGGCAGCCACCCTAGGAATCCTACAACCACACACAATTTTTAAAGTTAAGCACGCAGGGGATTCCAGGTGGTATGCCTTGCATGGATCCTTTGAAGTTTTCTTAGCCACAATGCCCTGCAAATCTCAAACTTTGACTAAAATCATGCATTTCACTTACATTTCTGTGATTAACACTTCCAGAATCAGCAGGAAACCACAAAATTACTACCACACAGTGTTACTCTACTTGTCCCAATATAAACGCTGCCTCATTGTGTGCCTGGGCTTACTGCCTGTGACTGTAAGTGATCAAAAGAAGGTCAATGTGAGTCAATGTAAAGAGGACCCCAAATACCCTTTGTTTATCTCACACTGTAACATTTTAGGGCCTTTCGTGTCTTGGCCCAACTATACAAGTCAGGTAATTTAGTAATTGGGAGACTTGGAGGAATGCTAGGTGGTAGAAAGTCTGTGGATCCCCACAGATTTTAGAAATGTCCTGCACAGCAGTATGAGGAAAACCTGTGTTTTGAGGTATACAGGATCTTCTGGGTAAGAAAACATTTCAAGATCCACATGAGTTGCACCACCCTACGCTCCCTAGTTCTTTAGATTTCAGAAATGTGCAGATTTGGTAGGTTTCTTTATCGGTGGATGAGACAAGCACGAAAATCTGCAGCTAGTCACAGTGAGAAACAGGATTGGTGTTTGAGTAAAGATTTGATTTGCAATGTTAAACCCTCTGCTGCAGGCTCGGCCCACCAACGCAAGTAATATAACATTTGTATCAGGAAATGTGGTAGAACACTAGGTGGTATGAAATATGTGGATCCCCAAAGTTCCAGAACTTTTCATCACATACGTATGAGTATAATGCATGCTTTAGTTTCAGGTGTACAAGGGCTTCTGTGTAAAAAACACTCATGAAGTTCACACAAATCACAGGGCCCGATTCACAGAACTAACTTAAGACAAAATCCTAAACTTACTACTATTTTGGTATTCACAGAAGGCACTTACTCATTTTGGTATTCACAGAAGGCACTTACTCATTTCAGTATTCACAGAAGTTAGGAGTCCTAACTTTAGGACTCCTAAAGGACTTCTGTGAATACTGAAAGTCTTAAAATTAGGATTTTTCTCAGTTTAGTAGTAGTATAGTTAGGACTACTAACTTTAGGACTCTTAAATGCCTTCTGTGAATACCGAAAGTCTTAAAATTAGGATTTTTCTCAATTTAGTAGTAGTAAAGTTAGGAGTCCTAACTTTAGGACTCCTAAATGCCTTCTGTGAATACCGAAAGCCTTAAAATTAGGATTTTTCTCAATTTAGTAGTAGGAAAGTTAGGACTCCTAACTTTAGGACTCCTAAACTGAGAAAAATCCTAATTTTAAGACTTTCTGTATTCACAGAAGGCATTTAGGAGTCCTAAAGTTAGAACTCCTAACTTCTGTGAATACGGAAGTGAGTAAGTGTCTTTTGTGAATACCAAAATGAGTAAGTGCCTTCTGTGAATATGAAAATTGTAGTAAGTTTAGGAGTTTGTCTTAAGTTAGTTCTGTGAATCGGGCCCACACTGCCTAGACTCCCCCAAATGTATAGTTTTCAGACTTGTCTGAGTTTGGTCGTTTTCCAGGGTAGCGGCTGATCACGGGCTCAAGATGCACAGAGACTGACAACAAAAAATCTTTGGTTTCGAATGGTAAAAAGATATTGTCTTTGTCTCATGTGTTGCTTTGTGGATGCTAGGCCCACCAACAAGAATTGACCTTTTTATCAAGTATTTCCTCTTTTCCAGCCACTCCAACTGGTCCCTCCACATTTGCTACCAAGTTGGAAATGTATATTTGAGGATTTCCCAATTGAAAATATAGGAGAGATAGAAGTGGAGAATTGCACCTGTAGGCTTGTGAATTGCATTTTGTAGTAAGTAAGTAGTATTATTAGGGTACTACTTTATGTACTAAAAAATGCAATTTGTGAATTGCATCAACATTCCTTTTGGCATGTGAAGTCTGTCTCTTTTTACTAGTGGACACTGTCCAAAACTAGAACTGTCTTAAAACAAACAACATGGAGTTATTCTGTCTGACCGAAGCCAATTTATTTAACACTTAGGACCTCATTACGATGTCAGTCGGCAAGCATTCAGACCGACTTGGTCTGAAGGGTTTCCGACTGAATCGGATTCGTGGAGTTCGACCGACCAATTACAATGTTTTGGAACACCGTTTGATTGGACTCCTATTGACTTCAATGGGAGCCTGTGTTCTGATTGACAACACAGGCTGCTATTGAAGAAAGGGGTGGGTGCGGAAAACCTTGCATCCTTGAGAGGGCAACCCATGATGCCGAGAGGAGGGTGGCCTGCTATGGCCCCCAAAAGTCAGATCCTGACAGCCGATCTGTGTCACTCAGTCAGAAACGCGGTCCATAGCGCCGTACAAGTTGGCTCCGACCCACTCGGTTTCTCCGAATGCTGTTCGGACGCAAGTTCAAACCGAGCTGCAAAGTCCGGAATATTTCCGAGATGGTCAGAAACAAGACTTCCAACACGGATTCGGAAGAACCGAATGCCATTCAGAGCCTTGCCGACCGACATCGTAATGAGGCCATTATTGTTTTAAGACTTTCTAGGTGTTATAACTAGGGTATTCAACAGATGAGCAAAATCTAATCAGGTGCAGGGTTCTCTCCATCACTTTTTTAAGTATACAAAGAAAACTTCAAACATTCAATATGTTAGATAAGGAAGGGTAAAAAGCAACATAAGAAATGTATTCAACTAGAAAATCAATAAAAATACATTGCAGATGCCAACTCTCTTGAAGAACGACAGTGTCTCAACCTGTTGATAGAGGCACTACATACTGTATTAATTAGAAGCCTGGATTGAATGAATGTACAGATATTTTGGTAGAAATTCTGGGAAAGGTTTACATCAAGGGTCTGATTACAACTTTGGCAGTGCTGCGCTCGGTGTACCTCACTGCAACACTGCAAAACGAGCAATTGGGACACCTGCTGGGTTGGGAGTTTCCTCCTGTTTAGCAGGCTTATTTTTGGTGTTCCTACAGCAGTGCCTCTAAAAAAGTCTATGCCTTGCAGGAATTGGGTGTATGCACACAGGGGGGCACATGTTGTGCCCCCTCTGCATACACCCCAGGGCACAGAGGCTTTGTTTCCTCTCCATCAGGGCTTTCATGGAGGAGGAACCCCCATGTAAACGTGGCTGAGAGGAAACTCCTAATATGCTTTGTGGGACGGCAGCAGTCCCACCAAGCATTTTGATGCCTCCTGACTGTCGCAAATCCAACAGGCAATGGCAGCTCCCTGATGGCTGCAGTGGGGCAATGTTAGTCCAACAATCCTAATCATAATAGGGTGGTTGGTTGACCACCACCACTACGCCCCCACAAGTCTCGTAATCGGCCCCTAAGTGATGTTATGTTTTTTATTAGTCACAAAGGTTATGGTTCAGAGTACAGAGTATGGTTTGTATTCCATCAAGGCAAGACAGTAAAATACTCTGTCACCTTGAGGGAGTACCTGCCCTCCACATTTAGAGACATCTGCTTGCCCTGTGGATATCTCTAGTCATTGGTAGGAACCATCGTCTGGTAGGAACGATTGTCCGCATTTATAGAAGTTGTTGGAAAATGGCCCTCTTGGAAGGGTCACCCCAAACTTTTTGCCTTTCTCCTCATCTTTTTCTGACCTTGTATTCCTTGTCTTTAGAACTCTGGGCACTTTACCATTGCTAACCAGTGCTAGGGTGCACGTGCTCTCTCCTTAAACATGGTTTCTTTGACTTAATCTCAATTGGTATATTTAATTTATCTGTAAGTCCCTAGCAGAGTGCACTACCTGTGCCCAGGGCCTGTAAATGAAATGCTACTAATGGGCCGGCAACACCTATTGTGACCCCCACACAAGTAGTATGTCAAACATGTCTCAGGTGGCTATAAGATGGAAAATTGCATTCCTTTATCATGCATGTCATTACCATATGGACACATTATAAGTACCTTTACCATGCATCACGTTATTAAAATATATGAAAATATATACTTTCGCTTTTATGGAAAAATATTATCTATCACATTTCGGAACAGTATGTAAAATAAGGCAGTCCAGTTACATTTTTCAACACATATTTTACATTAAAACATTATTGTAAAACTCATATCGCAATACACTTAATCCCTGAATAAATGTGCTTACATTTGTTTCATTTGTACAATAATCCTTCCTTTATTTTAACACTATCTGTGCAGCTTCTTCCCAGTTAAGATAGCTTTCATTATATGTGCGGAAGATGAAAAAAAGTCTTTCTAATCAAATCAAATAAAAATACATTTAGTCAGATTGTTAAACCGCGATAAAATGTATTCCAATACATATTTCATTTTAAATGATAAAATACCAGAACAAAAGTATAAATTCAGCCATCCACCATTTTGTTTTCAGTGGTACACTGACTTCACTCATGACCACACACATCAGAAAGAGGAGGAGACCTGTCAAGAAGTACCTGAGTTTCCACAGAAGCAGGATGAACGACTAATCCCAATGCCCCCGCACCAGTAGCGTCACCAGTTTATTAAGTAACTCCACCAGCACGGGGGAAAGGGGAAGTGGGACAAGAAGAGACTGCCTCAGGATGGTGTAACTGCCTCCTGTCTACAGTAACCTCTCTTGGAAGTTGCTTCTTGAAGTTTTCAATCGACCAATGGCAATCCCTGGCAAGAAACACCGAATGCACAGATGGGAACAAAGGTTATAACAACAGCCTACTCTTCACCTTTCCTAGGAGCAATAATTATTATAGCTAATTCCTACCTAATACTCCTGTAGGATTGCTTCTCTTCAGACTACAGTTATTTTAAGTGCTAAATATCTTATATAATTTTCAGTCTCAGTCAATAACATTGAATTGGTAAACTCAGTTCTCTCACTATACGTGGTACAGTAAATTATACTTTCGGTGCACTGGATACTCTCTTGCAGTTCTGTAGCACTGGAAAGCTGAAGCTGCTTCTCGCTCCATGGTGCTTTAATCATTACTTAAGCATTGAAAGTTCCGCTTTTCCAGAAGTCAATTAGTTGAACGCGCAAAAAGGAACAGGGAAAGAGAAAGAAGGGAGGAAAGGAAAAGGAAAGAACGCCAAAGGAAGGAAAAGGAATGCTGGCCGAAACGCTTCAAACACACTCTCACTGACTCTAGTTGTTGTTGCTGAATTGGCGTCTTACTCTCCTCAGGAAACTTGAATTCTTACTGCAGCAATTCCGGAATGCCGCTACTGACTTGCGCTGGGAGCTAGGATATGAGCGGCTGTTCAGGAAAGCCGCTACAGACTTGCGCTTTTTCCGGATGACTGAAACCATTCAGGAAAGCCGTTACCGGCTAGCGATGACGTTCGGCTACATGATGAACACTGCAATACCTCTCTAAGCCTAGAGAGGCAGCCGGAAAGGGTGATAACCCTTCTAGGGTGCTGGAAATCCACCTCCCACTCAATTAAGAGGAGCGGACCAAAAATGAAACTCCTCACAGGAAAGTCACGATTGAAGTGCGCAGATTACCGCGCGCTCAACCGTCTTGTAACGTCCTGCCTCAGAAATTCAGTAATTCAAGGAAAAGGCAGCAGCCATCTTGGAAAGTCCAAATGCCCACTGTAACACTATAAGTCCCAATAAAGATTTATCATTTGAGGCTTCACAAGAGTTCGCTGTCCTTTCGACTTTCTCAGTTTACCCTGAACTACAGATACTACGCTAATCTGGTTCCTGACAAGACCAAAGAGACATTGCTGTTCACACACTGCCATCAGCACAAGTAAGTACAATGGTTAAATTTAACACCTTTATTATTAACCAGCTAAATACCAAAAACATATATTAATTACATTTTTTTAACAATTCGCAGATAATATCCATAATATCTCCAGACTTTATTTTGAATACTAATCAAAAACGGTAGCCACACATGCAAGCGCTCTCCTCATGTGTTAGGGAAATCTGGTTTGATATCCAAACCACAGTTCGGTGTTCTAGGACATGACTTGGCCACCTCATAACCCAAATATAACACAAGGGGGTTTAAAATATACACAAATTGTCCTGAACACACAAAGTGACATAAATTGAATGTCCAAATAGGAGTTGTATTGTTTCCGTTGTCTTTTATTGGATCCACAATTACTTCCATGAGTCCATATTTCTTTACAGCAGTTTATGCACAGAAGTAATGCTTCTTAGTCACCACAGAAGGTATATACACTCTAAACAGCCAACACGTGTGTCTTCATAGAGGCACAATCACCTCAGACGTCCTCAGGGCTCAGATGTATTAAAAGCGTTGAAACACAAGCAAGGAGTACTCTCCTATGATGAGGATAATTAAGATACATTATGATTACATAACCTGATATATATTTTGTTAGGGGGAAGTATTATATAGTGTGAACTCTACCCAAGGTTATCAGAGGGCTTTACATGAGAACCAGTTGCATTACTGATGGACACATTAATATTGTTAGGCACAGGGAGATTAAGTGCTTTGCCCAGAATCACAGGCTATTGAGCATCTTTGCTGAGACTCAAATCCAGTTCCCCAGCTTTGAGGTCGACCTCTCTAGCTGGAAGAGTTTCTATTTTGATCTGAACAAAGAAGCCAGAGATTTCTTCTAATACATCTAAGCCACAGAGCATAACCAATCGTCCACTGAAGTGGAGATTGTAGTGTGTAGGAATGTTCAACACAATAAAATGCTTGCATACATCTCCACTGAGCCCTGTGGCTCAGTTATGAGGGAGGTAGCTGAAAACCTTGCTATGCATGTAGCTAGTAGTATGCCCACAATACCCAATTATGAGGAGAATGGTAAAGAGGTAAAAACAGGCAAGTAATCCCTGAGTAACACCACAAGCTTATTCTGAATTCAACATCCCCTTATACTCACAGTTTCTTAATCTAATAAACCTTTCTTTTTGCATGACAACAAAAACCCTTTCAAAAGAATACTAATATTGAGCACAACTCATAACTTGGTTACCCTTGATAATAGTGAAATTTGGATGATAGACGGGAACTTCAAGTCCACACCCCATCCATTCACCCAAATTTACACTATACACTATAGAGTTTTGTGCAGGTTATGGCGATAAATATACATAATCTTGTACAGTATGCCTCATTTGTGATCCGTACTCAATCCTGAGGTCTGTGTAAACCAAAGCTACATCCTCTCAACCATTGAATCATCCGAGATGGGTAATGTAACGTGAAAGTGATGAATGGGATTGAACCCTTCATCCTTCGGAGATGGATAGAATGTTACGTATACAGGAATTGAAAATGACTAAGCAGCATAGGTAAGTGATACAGTTATAATAGTGATACATTTACAGGTTTCATTCTTTTTTTTTCATTAGGAGCCACAGTATTACCCAATTGGACACTGCCTGAGGACCAACTGCCGATGAAAAAAATAACAACAACCATGGCACGCTGCTACATTCATTTTTATTTATGACCTGACGAATAGGCAAATCAAGATGATTAATTGAAGTATGGCACTATTTAAGACAATGTAGTTCTCTAGCCTTTTATATGGCTTTGTTAGCATCTTTCATCATGTACGCCATCATCTAGCAATACTGTTTATGAGACATCTAGCTTCTGGTAGGTTAGGTGTTTTTACCTAATATGTATGCCAAATCAATAAAGGGCATTAAAACCAATGTTAAAACCTACACATCTGCAACAGAGCACCGGCGCCAATAGGAACAATGATACAAATGGAGAATTTGGTTCAGGCTATTTCAAAAGGCTGCAGTCATTTCCAGGATGGACAAATGATCCTCACATTATGGGGGGCCCAATAAGCTGATGATTAATTTTGCCAAGGAAAACAGAGGAGGCACGTTATCTGTTTAATTCTGAGTAAAATGACATAATACAGAAAGCTGCATTTTTAAAAACCATATCATGTTCATTGTTTGAATGGTTCGCTTCAGCCAGACAGAACAAAACAGGCTATATTTAAAGCGAATCTAAAATGTCACTGATGCTACCTGAAAACACCAGTAGTAGCTGAATGGGTCATCCATGAAGGGCTGCTGCTGCTAGCTTTTGACAGGGAAACAGTGATGTTTGTCTTCATCACCAGACTGAAAGAGTGCTGCATGCTAATCTTCGTGTCATCGACATAATATAAACACGGGTAAGTTTGGTGTCAGCGACCCCCATTGGCCCACACCAGATCAGTTAGCCAATAAAATTGCCAAAAAAAGCTGACAATGTGATGATGTTATACCCTGGACATCGCCTGTAAAAAAAGGCCTTAATGTTCTCCCTCTTTGACAAAATGAATGGATGGTGCATCACTCAATGCACATGGTAAGGGTTGTGGAGGTAAATGCTGCATTTGTGCGGGGCTGGGGGAGAGCTCAACGCTAATCGGGAGGCTAAAAGCAATATTTCATGAGAGCGGGCCAACTTTGAAGCTCTCAAGTGGGCTTCTGAGGTGGCAATTAAAATGAAGTGGTAGGCAGCCATTAGCTGAGCACTCTGCCTCGTGGACAAGATGGACACAGAAAGCGAGGGTGGGGTGAGGGAAATACTGCTCAGAGGATGGGGGCGGGCTTCTAATGGGAACCAGGAGGGTAAAGCAACGAGCATGAAAGGGGCTGACCTTGAGGCTTGCGCTGAAGAAAGAAAAGGTAGCCATCAGCTGAGCAGGAGTCCTGCTAGAGGACATCTAAAAAAATAGTCCTCACAAGTGTAATAAATAACATATTGAGTAACAATGAGTAGTAATGTAAAGGGGCAGTCGTCTTGAGAGGTTACAACTTGAAAAAAGAAGGTACTAAGGAGGGACTACTAAGCCTACTAACAAATCAAACGACCCCATTTACAAACAACACTAAAAGGAGCCAATTGAAAAGATGAGTGGGAAAATGGGCAGAGCTTAAAGTGCATATCTGTATACAGCATGTCTCGAAGAGATAGCAGAATGGCTGCCTAGGCGAGACCTAAAAATTAACATATTATCCTGGATTTTAGATCACCTAAAAGCCTAGATTACCTATCTGTAGCAGGCCATGCCTCAAAGCCATGAATTTTACTTAGAAAGCTCTTTCTCACATTTCCAAAGTTGCTAAAATTACATGGAACGCTCCACAACAGTCTCTTTGCCCAGTCAGTTTCATGTGCCCATCATCAAAACTGTTACATACAACTATTGCACTTTTTCCATCACAACTTCCAGAGGTTGGAATTCCATCTATCTCTCTGTTTGAACTTAATTGTTTTTACTTTTAGAAAGTAAGTAGAGACATGGCTACTTGTTCAGTAACTTCATGGTTACTTGATCAGTAATTTCTTCTGCGCGTTCTTTTAACATTTATTTTGTCCTACTGTTTATTAGGTAGTGCTGCAAAGCTTCTGTGCATCTGCACTCTGCAAATAAATAATTGTAACCTCAATTATTGGCAACTTACCAGGCTTATTGCTAACCTGGGACTTACCATAGCGGGTTTCATAACAATAAACCAGACAATTATGTAATTCCTCAAGATGTGCCTGAATTGGGAATCGTGTGAGTCTTGTGGCCAAGTAGATTTGTGTGATATTGTGCATACTGCTACCAAGCTCTGTGCCACTTTTGCATTTGGCAGACTCATTGGGCTTGACTTTAAATATATACGTTCTTATTTCTTTATTTTCACTTGTATCATTTAGTGCCAGTTTGATCGCTTTTCTTCATGCATAGCCCTTCCTTTGATAAGCCAGTTTTTCTTAATGCTAGTATTTCTCATCAAAGACCCTTTTTAGCTCAGTGAGGTCCGATTTTTGCCTAAAATGTCTAACCACCTCTCTTCCATCTCAAGAATGCCCAGAAGACTAGACTCCTGGCTGATGGTTCTCTGCAATCTGAAAGTATCCACAGCAGGCCTGGGAATAAGGTTAAAGGGGGAAAAAAACTATGTTATAAATTATCTAATATATATTATAGTTTTTACAAATCATTTTCAATGCTTCATTGGCATCTAGCTTTCAGTCCTTCTGTTTTTGTCATCCTCAAGCAATCTGTCAAATTCACATTCTGCCAACATACTCCCATTGCCAATCACCCTGGACACCAACCTGAGAAATATCATGTCACAAACTCTTCCTCTGGTTAGTGTCATCAAAAGCATTACATCCATTAAACTATAGGATGTATTATGATACAACTACAACATTGCTCTTAAAGAATCTTCAGCATACAATTCTGAGGTTACATCCCTACTGATACTCTCACTCATTATCATGTTCATCCTTTCAACATGACCATTGCTTGGAGGGTGATATAAATTACACCTCTTATGCTTAATGTCAGCATTATTACAAAATTCTTCCATTTGATGTGAAGTGATTTGCTCTTCATTGTCAGAGAGAATCTCTGAAGGGAAATCCCTCATTGGGAAAAATGTTGGTAAAGAAACCAATCACCCTTTTGGTAGTGAGCTCCCTCACAAACCTTACCTCCAACTACTTTGAAACATAATCCACTAAAACCATTACATACCTATGTTGAGGTGGCAGCACCTGAAATGGACTAAGCAAATCAACACTCAATCTTGTCTACACAACACATGAAACTACTTCTACATTGCAAACCATTTTCATTGGTTCTAAACACCACACATTCCTCTACCCAACATTCAACATCTCCGCAACCGGAAAGCAAGACGAATCCTACACACACTCTCCTGCCACCACTTACAGAGGACTACTCGTGAGACAGAAGCACCCGCCCATACACTACCTTTGGATCCTAAACACGGGGGTTTTGACTCACCCGTCTTCCCCGCCTAATAATTTTTATTTCCACATCATCACCATTTTTAAACACCAGTACTATACCTAAGACACCCGTTCAGACTGGGTTGGAATTATCACCGGTCCAGCGATATCACACGCTCCGACATCCTTTCCGTGCAGCCCTGAAGAGTCATGGGATAATTTCCCATACGACGAAACACGTGTCGGCTGGTTGTTTTCTTCTGTTTATTCTAAGAATTAAAAATTCAGCATAAAGGATCCACTGGTGTCAACCACAGCTTACTTTACTCCAAGAGATAAAAAGAAGAAAACATAACTGTGTATCTATACTCTAAGGTGTGCCCGGGACTCTGTTTCAAGTTTTGGTGTGGGTCCATACCCACACACTTGCAGGGGTTATTTGGGTTTACCCCTGACCTGGTAGCACCGTAATAATACTGTTTTTCTCACACTTACCACTTACCAGCTACAGCACCAGTCTTCCTGTCCTACTCAAAACCCTACGCAGAACCAGTATCTCCACTTATGGTGGGCTACCAGAGTATTTCTCTTAGTCTCTTTTTATTGGCTCTTTTTTTGGCTATCATACCAAGGTGCCTCTCATGTGATATCTCAAACAATCTTTCCTGACCTTGCACGGAGGAACTTGTCATAAGCCACTTACCTTGATCCCAGTTGATTACAATGGAGCAGCAAAGCTAGTTCCCGAATCCACCCGAGACTTGCCCTGGTGTACAGGAGGAGAAACTGCTCTGATGGCAAATCCCAGGGGGAAGGGGGTTGGGATGGAGAGAGATTTTAGATTCAAAGATGCTGTGGCTCATTTAATCAAAAGCAACACTGCAGCAGGCATTCACACCATTCTGATGAATATTACTGGCAGATATGGTACCTATAAACAAACAAATACTAAGGCTTTAGTCTCGTATTTAAACTATTTTTTAAGTTACCACCTCACAACAGCTTTTCAAATCTCTATCAACCATTCGTTTTGTTGTTGTTGTTTTTGTTTTTATTTAGATTGTCCATAGAGGCCCTTCATCAAAGTTCTCAAAACTGGAGTGACTATGATTTCAGCATTAAACCCACAAGCATATTTGGACAGGATTAACTTCACCCAAGTCCTCTCTGGTAGAGCCCTGCCAACAGTATGTACAAGTTGAACAGAAACACTGGTTACATTTGTTTGCAGCACAATGCTGTGACTGAGTTTTTCCATCCAAGTGCAAGACTAATACGGGACATTCTTCGCTGTGAGGTCGAAGTAGGAGAATCAAGGGAGCTGGTAATCCAGGAAACAGGTAAGTGACAGGCAAAGAGGCTAAGCAAAGGAGAGGAGTGTGGATGGTCTTCATATGCTTTAGTACGTTCATAAAGGTCGCATTCTAATTGTTTGTAACAAGGAAGATGTGCAGAAAATTAACTTGATGAGGCTGCCTTCTAGAAGGTGCTTTAGAATGTTTACAAAACTCGCATTCTAAAGCATATAGCAACAAATAGGTGCAGGGGATTAGTTTGATGAGGGCTGTCTTCCAGAAGGTTCACATTTAGGTCTTCTATGCTAGTTGCTTGATGCCTATTCTGGTGGATTTTCTGGATTTTTCTGTGGTGCCTGATACCTGAGCTTGTATACACATGGTAAAACATTCGGAAACATTTGTAAAAGCTATTAAGCCTTTTTCATACACATAACTGCAGCTAGCTAGGACCAAAAGTGTGTAATATGTTCAAAAGTCAGGGTACAAGATGTTTGTTCATTCATAAGTGTTGGGTGGAATGATATGAGTCGTGCTGGTATATTGTGATTCTCATGAGAGGTGAGCTTTGGTAGGAATTCTGACAGAATAACGTTATTGTCATGATACAACAGCCCCTTTGCCAAAGATTGCTCATTTCCAACTTTACTGCAGATTTGAAGGTGAGAGGGAAATGAGTTCTCACTTGGCCTTCCTTTCACCACATAATCTATGGCCTTGATGATTTCACCATCTCTGGATAACTCATCTCTAACCTCAAATTCACTCACATGGTTACCTTACTGAACACCCAAGCAACACTTGCAACTAAACATTCAGTGTTCTCATCATCCTGCTCCTGAGAACACACAGATTTTTCATCCACAAGAAGATGAGAATAATAGTCTGGTTTTGTTTCTTCCCATAGGTAAGTGTTCAACATCAAAATGATGTTCCGAAGATTTTGAGGTTAGCTGCAGCAACCTAGCAGTAGCCCTTGTAGAATTAACATTGCTGCCATTGAAGATTGGTACTATAGGCATATGATCAGTCATTGAAGAAATTATAGACCCCAAACATATGGCTTCAATTTTTCAACAGACCATGTACAGGCAAGCATTTCTTTTTTTAACCACATAATATTGGCCTTCATGTGGCTGTAATGTGCAAGAAGCAAAAGCATTGGTATGGTCATCACTATCCACACCTCTATATCAAATAGCTCCTAACCAAATATTGCTGGCAGCCACAGTGACACAAAGTTTCTTCCCAGGAACATAGAGACTCAGAAGTGGGCCATCAATAGGAAGGGCTTTAGTCAAGGAGAAAGCATGTTGCTGTTTCTCACTCCAGGTAAAATGAATAATTCTTTAACAACTTGTAAAGGCTCAGCAATAGGGGCAAACCTCTCACAAAACGTTGCATAGAACTCACACATACCCATAAAAGGCAATAGCTGATCATGATTGATGGGTATATGCACCTTTTTGATCACAGCAAGCAGACCAGGCCTAGGCTTGATTCACTGCCAGTATTCACATACCTAGGAAACTCCATAGATGTCACACCTAAAACATATTTATCCTCATGAGTCTCACACCTTTTTCTTTGGAAGTATCCAGGACACCAACAAGCCTCTCCAAATGTTCTTTGTCATCTCTCCCATAAATCAAAACATCAGTACATCATCCTGAAATGATAGAACCCTGGACTTTCATGAAAAAAATGCCCCATCATCTGCTGAAACACAGCCACAGCTGATTCCAACCCAAACGGCATCATGTGAAACTGGAACATACCACCTGGGTTCCAGTTCCAAAAAATCCACCGCTTCATACAAGATTGTTACAATGTCATCAATCGTATGCAACGTATGCCCACCATCCCATTTAACCTGGTTAGGGCTGCATAAGTCAATGCACATCCTTAACCTCTCGTTCACAACAAAAGGCAAAAGCCACAAAGACAATTCAATAGGCTCTAGAAGAACCTACTTGCACATCCTCTTCAAAAGTTTAGAGAATTCACTCCACATACTCAAAGGAACGCACCTCAACTTGTGTTTAACAGGTTTCTAACCCTTGTTAACCCTGATGACATGTTCAAAAACTATTAGCTTTCCCAATTCCTTTTGAAAAATGTCAGCATGATAGCTCTATATATTGGCCCTACGAGGAGACTCTTCAACCTCTCCCAACCACAATACTTGCTGAGAACAACCAGAATACAAAAAGATTCCTGAACAACCTTGATGATATCAACCAAGAATGTCAGGCCTTTCCACAAACACATGCACTTTACCACAAACTATCAACTGTTGAACTCAATTGTGGTTTCAAACAACCCTTCCAAATCAGTTTTTGCACCATTATACCCCCACCCCTCCAGCAAAACGTATGTCAGGCGGAACAAGATTTTGTATCAAACCTTTCCAATCATTGCAGTCACACAAAATATTTGTGATATTAAAACCAGAATCGGTCATTAAAGGAACATCTACTCCTCCTACTCAGAAATCCCCAATGGGATTCCTAGATAAAGGCAAATCATTTTTATGTCCATTCACACGAACACCAAACTGTTCTTTCTGTCTATACCAAACTGTTCATTCTCTCAATCACACCCAGGTCTTCTTGCCCATCTCACACAATATTAACTAAGTTTAAGGCTTCATGGAATGACACACTCTAGCAAATTGATCAATTGTGCAACATTCCATATACGTTTCCATTATTTCAGGGCACATTTTGGAGAAAGCAACATTACTCTTTGAACCACCTTTGAAGAACACACCTTCAAAAACAATATTTCTCTTTTTTTTAAGTAAAATCCTTATCAGAAACATTCTTAGAACTCTTGATTACACACAGTGCATCCTTATAAGGGTTGTTCCAAACTTTGGCAGGCTCTTTAGAATCCTGAATGTAGTTCAACATCTCTATCACTTCTTCAAATGACGGGTTTTTAAAAATCAAAAACCTCACAAATATTTCTTTAAAACATCTCAAGACCAATTGATCCCTCATAAGCTGTTCAGGAATTTTAACTTAGAGTGTAAAGTTCACAGGGATCCCACTTATAAGTCTATTGTTTCTCACAAGAAAGAAATGTATGTCTTTTGACAACAAGGTTGGGTGATTTGGAAAAATTCTCCTCAACTGTTTTGACCGCTTCCTTATACTTATCCAATTTATCATTTTTAAATTATCATAAACAAATACCGGCAAGTGTTGGAAGACCTCTTGACCTTCCAACCCAAGTGAGTGTTCCAGAAGCCAACATTTCATGTCAGGTTAATATTTGAATCCATTTATAGAGCCTTAGCATGTATTAGAAGCCCTAAACCATTCCTTAAATCTAATGGGTGGCTCACCAGGAGATTGAAGAACAGGAGGATGGTTATTTGACACCATAGTGAAATAATTGGTGATACAATTTGCAGAATGCTCTAAAAACCTTAAAATCCAAGAAAATATTTAATCCAGGATCAACAGTGAGTTTGATTACATTCTGGTTAAAATAACACACAACACAAAAAAAAAAATTTGGGGGCAGAAAAACAAATATTAAATATTAGGCTCTACCAGACAATGTCTTCTGACAAATTTCTGCCAATTCCTTAAGCATGGAGATTAATGTTTACATTTCTTTCTCTGGCTGCAAAGTGAGAGGATTTTGTAAAGTGAACTATTTGACAATCTTGCTGGTGTACTGGGAGTTGTAAAGGAAAGACTGTTGAATGTAAATATTGTTCTAACAAAATATGAAATCAACAACATGTTAAGTACATTTTACTCAAAGATCTGAGAACACCTCAGGAATACTGATTATTAGTAGCCAGTGAGAGGGTTCTTAAGTAAAAATGAATTTATGGATCCTGTTAAAGCCTTTGGTTATCAAAAATTGTTCAAAAGATATTCAATTAGAGGTTTATTTCCTAAGTGGTCAAGTGTCAGAAAAGGCTGTGTAGTTGTCAGAATGTAGTTGGACATGGGCCTAATCAGGGAAATGTATGTGTGCATTTAAAATAAGTGAACAAATTCAATTAGGTGGATGCACGACGTGTGTGAGATCAGAGCACACGGTTCCTTATGAGCGCTGCTAAAATGATGAAAAGGCTTCTGAGGAGGATAGGATCAGCCTTTAGCTGGAGCAGGCTATGTGCCCTATCGTTCGAAGTGGAAGATTTTTCATTTAGTTCTCCCACAGAGTGACTAGTGGAATTCATATGTGTGAGCATTTTGCAAGATTTCTCCTAAGATGTTCATGATTTAAAGTTAGCTGAATGGTTGAGACTAATGAAGCACTTTGTTGATGAAACAAATGTTCCGAGTGGTGGTAGATTTTGCCAGCAGTTAAAAAAATGCTTCAAGATCCTCGATTGAATTCAGCATTTTTTGTGACAACTTACTGATCAAAAACCATCCATTAAAGCTTATTCCTCTTGGTGTGTGTGCTGTAGACTGCATTGTACATGTAAAGAGGAAGAAACAAGAAGTATTTTACTCATTACCCACATAGGCAGAATTTTATTTTCGTAGAAAAGCCCTGTCTACAAACCTTTGTAAATTTGAGCTTGCCTCAAAAATATAATGGATGCGTGGAACGCCAGCACACTACCCATGTAATGTCTTCCTGATGCAAGATAATGCAAGGCAGTGCCATGCGCTGTGTTCCCTATTTTTTTTTATCTGACACAGAACCGCATAATACGCATTAGCATTTCATAGTAAATCCCACACAACATTTTACATCGTAGCAGCATAAAATAGTGACACAACCACAACATGATATCTTAGTCAATGTGGGGCTCAATATGTAAGGCATAGCCTTTCCCAGGCATTCACATATGAATTTAGAAGAACCGCAACATACACAGTGAGTGCACATGAGACTGCCAACTCAAGGAGAAATAAAATTATTATTTATATAGTAATTTCATGTTTGCAATATTCTACAACGCACAAAGAAAAAAAATTAGGATTACAAGGATACATTTTCTGCAGGAATGTAGCTCTTTATGCACAAAATATATTACGAGCTTAACACAGGCAACCGTGATGTATGTGGAAAAGGTGAAGGCAATGTAATTAGCAAGTACAAACTGAAGAGGTGCATGGATAACGAGCAAATAAATATTTGTTCCAAGATATTGTACCGATATTCTCTTTACCTTTCAAACAATGCCACCGTAAAAGTGAACCTGCTGCACATTGGTGATCGAAATTTTATTTCACGCTGTCCTAATTTTCCTGTAAAGAACAAAGGTGGGTTCAACTGCATTGATACATGTGTGTGCAAGTAATATATTAGAATTTTAGATGGGTTCTAACAGAACATGTGAGAGCAAGGCGACATGACTCTCAATGTGACTCATTAAGGTAAATTGATTTTCTGTGTTGACCTCTCACAATTGATTTGAGTTACCAGATATCTTTTGACGTCATCATAAAATGACGTCTGGCATACACATTTATCAGTTAGGGATAAACAAAACATGGGGCATATTATCAAGAAACAGCGTTAAAATTATTGCCGCTTTGGCGGCAGAAAACTGCTGCTAAAGCGGCGATAATGGGCTTGATAATATGCCCTTGAGAATTCCCATAGAAGCCCATGTTCTGGTGTGAACATGGGCTTCTATTGGAATTCTCTGCAGCATATTATCAAGCCCATTATTGCCGCTTTAGCAACAGTTTCCTGCCGCCAAACCGACGATAATTTTAACGCCGTGCTTGATAATATGCCCCCACATTTTTTAAATCAGTCGAGAGACATATGTAGGATTTATGTTAGTTATGACTGACAAAATATAATGTGGCCATTACTTCTGTATGTTAGGAATAATATGCTGTTGGTATCAAAAGTCAAATGATGTGCTGCACTAAGAGAAACCCTTTCTACATCAACAAATAACATTGTGACTGTTTATAATCGGGTGCAGCATTTACATCAAGAGAATGAAATTAGTTAAGCGTAACATATACTGATACATGTGTCCTTGTATTTACCAACTAAAAGAGCAATAATCTAGGATTATCTTCAGCTACTTTGAAATGAATACCAACACATGAATAGGAATATATCTAGCAATATAATTCTATCATAGAGTCAGAATTAAAATACATTGAACCGTATTAGAAAAAAGCAAGAGATTAAGGAAGAATAATGATTTTAGAAGAATATCAAGAACTGAATTTGATGACAGACATGAACAAATGCTAAAGCATCAAATTGTGCTGTTTTTATGAAAGAGTACAACATTTGAAACCAATATATTCCTATGGATTTGTCCTTCAGAAGAATAGATTACTTCTTCAGAATATATTTCATGACAATCTTCTATTTCAGCGGCCTCAATTTGCTTTTCCCTTTCAAGATTGGGATTCATACAAATGTTGTGCACAAAAGCACACATCACTGCCATCTTGCACATCATAGGTGTACTGTAAACTTATCTCCCTCCTGAGTGATCAAAACATCTAAAAACGTGATTTCAGCATACCAAATGCCCTTTCAACTATGCATTTGTTTCAAAGATTTGTTAATTGTTTTCCGTCCGTCACTGTGGAGTTGGGCAAATAAAGTCATTAAATAGTTCTGAAGGGCATATTTGTGATCACCTAATTAAATCAAATATAAAACATTTTTTCAATTCAACATCAGAACCTATAAACAACAAACTAATGAAATAAGAAAAAAATGCCAAAAGTCTATATAAATTAACAAAGTCTCCTTTATAAATTTATGTATATTTAATATAAGGAAAAATATCTACCTTTAAGATGTAATTTTACAACACTAAGATATTTACATACAATGCATGCTCGAGGAAGAGGTGTCACTCTCACACTCCCACAACACACCAAACCTGAAGCAGCTCCACTGGCTACCCACTTACAAACAAGCACAATTCATACTCTTCACTCACACTTTCAAGGTACTACATAGCACTGGTCAAGCATACCTCAACAGTTTGATCTGTTTTCACAAACCTTCCAGAAAACTCTGCTCCTCCATATTCCTACTTGCCCACATTCAATGCATATGGAAAACCAGATCCGGCAACCAGGTCTTCTCCTACATCGCTCCTAAAGTGCAGAACAACCTGCTGTTTCACAAAAAAGCCTCCTCCTCACTTCATGAATTCTGCAGGAAGCTGAAGAACTGATTTTTTGAGTAGTCCTGCCAGGCCTTAAGTTTGGCTAGACTCACTCCTGCTCAGCACCAAGATACCCTCCAGGGGGAAAGTGAGCTCTACAAATCTGCATAACATAACACTCATTGAAACAAAAACTATCCTTTTATAAAGTAGACAGATGATTTGACAAGAAAAATACACTTTCCAAAGAATGCTGTTAACAGCAAGTATTTATGATAATGCCCTACATTTTGTGTCAAAAACATATGAAAATGATTATGTAGTAAATTTATATTAGAATAAAACAGAAAGAAAAAGCTTTATTATGATATTGTATGGGGAGACGCAGCGCATCCTAGCCGGGGGACATACCGGACACAGCAACACTGCCTACAAGCCCCAGGAGCCTGAGGGGCAGCTCCAGCCAGGCGATCCCGCCCATTGATTACTGGGGGCGTTATCAACAGACCCTCTCTCCCACTACGCGGGACGCGTGCGGGTGATCGCCGTCAGGGGCCGAGGGAGGCCGGGCTGGGCCACCCATCCAACATCGCCTAATGGGTAAGCGCAAGCAGGGTAATCCTGTAGAGGGGGGAAAAGACGCCAAAGTCCCCAGGAAGTCGGAGTCCATCATATCGTATCTGTCGTCTGCAGTGGGGGTTTTGAGGAAGGAAATAGCAAACGCGGAGTTGGAACTTGGTTTACAATCAACCCCCTCACCCTGTATCTTGCCTGAATCCCCGACTAATAAGGGCTCCAGCGTCCCCTTGGAGCCAGTGGTGACTGTGGCTAATCCCCCTGGTATCGGTGGCCTGCCTGCACTTTCGATAGCGAGTAACATCAGCCAGGAACCCACTATTACGAACATACGGGGACCAGCAAAGGGATCTAAGAAAAAACCTAAGAAGACTAAAGCCCAAGCATCGCTTATGCCCGGTATTGCCGTACCGCCTGATACTTTGGGGGACGTGATAGTGTCATTGGTCATCTCACGACCAGAGCCAATTCTTACAGACTTAGCTAAAGACATTGTGGACACCCTGAATACCTGCGTTGCTGGACTCTTAAAAAAATGTGCCCAAATCAATGACTTTATGAAAGAGTTTAGGGTGCAGAACACATTGGTTGCGACTGCCGTTAGCACATCAGGGGATATTGTTGAAGTACACAAGTCTAAACCCTTGCCAAGCTGTAGTACCAGCATACATATCCCCGACCAAGGCACGGATGGCGTTTTTCATCATGCAGTTGGGCCCAACCCACTGGGGGGTCCCCATGGTAAAGGGCAATGTATCCCGAGCAGTTCGTCTGCTCGACAACCTCATGGTTTGGTTAATTCGACCCTTGATTGCCCTGTCAGACTCGACTTGCCCCCTTCGGGTTGGGGAGTCTGAATCAACCGGAGCACTGATGAGGAAGGTCAGTTCCTGGTCCGTGAATTATTGTAGTGGAGGGAAAGATATCGCCCCAAGCATAATCATGGCCAGAAGAGTGGGGTGGTTAGGGCACCGGCCCAAGGCAATTAAGGGGGACTGTATTGTAGTTAACTTTAATAATCTCAATATGGCATATAAAATGTTCTGGGATGGATCAACACTTGCACAGGAGGGGATACGTCCAGTTCCTTTAGAGTTTTTTTACCCCTCCTCATCACTCCCCCAGGGTATTATCAGCCCCCCCATTAACAACTTTGCCTGTCATAAGGCCCCGTTACCTCGCAGCTCCCACCCAGTACAACAAAATGACCTCCGATACGAGACAAAGGGGGCCCAAATTTCGGATGACACAGGCAGCACAGCCCCCCACTTACTTATAAATCAGGCACAGGCACCACCTTTGCTGCCAGGCAACCGCTTTAGCCCCTTATCAAATTTAGACTCTAACGATTGACGGACGGCCATAGCCAGCCCCCTAGAAGTTTATCCCATCATAGGAGTCGGCTCGGCCGGCTGCAAAATCATTAGCTGGAATGTCGCTGGCATCAGACAAAAGAGGTCTGATCCCATTTGGATTGACTTCATAAAAAATCCCGACATTATAGCGGCATAAGAAACGTGGGACACCTCATTAAGTTTTCATTTGGATGGATACACTAGCTTCTTGGTCCCAGCCACGATGGGAAAAGCGGGCAGACCAAAGGGTGGGCTTATCTTTTTGTTTTCTGTAAACCTTGTGGGCTCCTTTAGGCAGTTGGATTCTGGTTCCTGCAACTTTCTAATAGTAGAATGGGTTATACCCAATCTTAGAAATGTTCTTTTGATTAATTTTTATAATCTCAGGGAGAGGGAAAACATAAACACACACATCGCCGCCCTGGGATCTTTTATTTCTGAATACAGTCTTAACCAAAGCACAGCCTACGAGCTTATTTTGATGGGTGATTTTAACATTCACCCCTGTGGGGAGGGTTGCTATGATGGGGCGTTTGAAGGCCCGGCTGGAGCTGCGATACCACATTTTGAGCACACCAGGCAGGGGGAGGCACTTGAAGAACTTCTAGCCAATTGTAACGTCTTTGAATCCAACCACAGAGAAGGGGCGATCAGGATTCTCACCTTTAAGGGACCAACCTCGGGCACTGTGATAGACTATTTCTTCATCTCAATGGGTCTTTTGCACTTGGTCGGGACATACGGGGTAGTCCCCTCGATTTTTAGCGACCATAACCCAGTATCCCTTGTGTTGAATTTGGGTGACATCTCCTCCCTTGAGAGCTGCCCCCATAGGGTGGGGTTTTCCCTAGCTACAAAAGATCAAGGTAGGAGAATAAAGTGGAAGAGAGTCGTGCCTGACACTTTTTTGGAAATTTTAACTTCTAAGGTAGAAAGACAGTTGTCCATTTGTTTGGATAGCGAGCGAGCAGATAAAGAGATTATAAGCGCTTTTGAGGATATTTGTTCCCAGATCGCAGTGGACCTCACTAACACGAAAAATTATAGTGTCAACTCCGACCCTAGGTGGTTTGATAGTAGTTGCTCTAAGGCACACCGGGCTTTACTCCAAGCATTAAAGGAGAGCCCTAAAGATAGGGCGAACATAGCAAATTACGTAAGGCCTATAAATTAGCAATTCAAGGGTGCAAGGATTCCATCAAAAGGGAGGCCTGGGAAAAGCTACTGTCACTAGACCTTCTGCGGGATAGTGGCAAGTTCTGGGCTACCATTAATGACCCCTTCCTCTCTGGCCAAGAGAATTCCAATATGGATTGTGTCATTCAAGATGATGCTTGGCTCCGCCACTTTGAGGAGATCTACGGAGCTGGTGGCATGAGCAACCAGGGCCCCCCGGCAGTAAATCGTTCTACGCCCCCGATAATTTTTAACCTGGGGGAGGTTGAGAGAGCAATTAGAGAAACACTAAAGAATAAGGCACCGGGTCCTGACGGGGTCCCCGCAGATCTATACTTAAATGCTCCTGCTTTTTGGGCCAAAATTTTAACTAACGTTTTTAATGCATCTGCCTGTAATCCCTTTCCAGCTTCCTGGTCTACCTCGGTCATAGTCCCGATTTTTAAAAAAGGCCAGCGTAGGGACCCCTCTTGTTATAGGCCCATCTCCCTGGTAGATTCGGCCGCTAAAATCTTGGGCAGAGTCCTTCTTTATAAACTCAGGGAAAATGTGGAGAGGCTAGGGGTGCTCTCCAACCTACAATATGGTTTCTGAGAAAAGAGAGGCACCATGGACCAATGCTTAAAATTACACCTCCTAATAAGTAAATATACGGTGGCCAAGGATGGGTCCCTATTCATGGCGTTTATGGACCTATCCTCGGCCTTCGACTTGGTGAACAGGACTAAGTTATGGAGGATTTTAGATGATATTGGCATCGATCCCCCATTAATTAACATTCTAGCTGCCTTACACGAAAAGCTTTTTGCCTCCATTAGGGTAAACCAAGAGGGCAGATGCACACGACAATTTAGTTCAGGGAGGGGGGTTAGACAAGGTTGCGTTCTGGCCCCCCTCCTTTTTACTATTTATATTAATGCCCTGGATAGTTTTTTGGGCACTACTAAGGCAGACGTTCCGCGTGTAGGAGATCTATCTATCCCGGTGCTCCTATACGCGGACGATGCAGTTCTATTGGCCTGCACAGGGGTGGGACTGCAAAGGTTGCTGGACTCCTTTGCCTCCTTCATTGAGCAGCTAGACCTGAAGGTGAATATAACTAAATCTCATGCCATGGTTGTGGGCAAAAGCAGTTGTAGACACAAGCCTAAAACCTTCTACTGCAAGGGGGTAGAGGTGTCAAGGGTTCACACCTTCCCATACTTAGGCGTCCTTTTTGATAACAAAGGATCCTGGGCACCCCAAATCAAGTTAAAAAGTATTTCCATGGCAAGGTCCACCAACGCCCTTATGGGCTTTTCGATAAGGCTGTGGGCGAGGCCCATGGATGCCCTGCTAAATGTATATAATGCAAAATGCATGTCCATTGCTCTGTATGGTGCCCTGTTGTGGGCCCACGTAGCCCAAGTCCAGATGCAAAGAGTAGAAAATAGGTTTTTGAGATCCCTCCTGTCGGTCCCTCAATCCACCCCCACTTTCTCTATTCATACAGAGGTAGGGATTGAATATGTTACTGATAAGTTGAGGATGGCCCCCCTGGTTTGCTGGACGAAAACATGGCTAAACAAGGAAATCAGGTTGAACCACACCATATTAACCGATATTGTTGCCATGGAAAATGCCAAGAGGATTCCCTGGGTAGAGTACGTGAGAAAGTCCTTTGTTGAACTAGGACGCCCAGAGCTTTTCACGTCCCCAGAGAATATCCATGAGAAGGACGTCCCCTGGATTAGGACTAATTTTTTAGAAGGGGCAAGGCTGATCAGGGAGGAAACGGAGCTTAAAAAAACAGCAGTGAGACTGTACTACGCTTTAGTCACCTCGCCCTCCCTGGAACCATACTTGCAACTTGTAACTAAACCTCTTCATAGATTCTTACTGATTAGGTTTAGATTCAATCTAATTCATTTTTCCTTGGGGAGTTATCCTGTGTGGGCCAAACCTGAACATAGCATGCCCTGCAGGTGCGACAATTTCTCAACCCAAGACACTTTGCATTTTATCATGTTCTGTAGTATTTATTCCGACATAAGAAAAACATATTTGCTACCCCTACTAAGAGAGAAAGGGTTTATCCAAGTCAGACCTGCCCTAATTTACTTACAGATGCTGAGTAGCACTCGCGACATTTTCCACATGGCTAGTTTTTTGGTAGCAGCTATGAGGATAAAGAACAAAAAATTGCCCTCCCTCGATGACCCTGATTGAGGCTTCTCTTTAATAGGGTTTTATTTAATGCTGATTTGCACATATGATTGTCTATGGTTTTAGATATGTATTTTATGACCTCCATATGAATACGTTTTTATATATAGAATGACTTTGCACTACTCTTGTTTTAATGAACATGCTTTACTGAACTTTTTACAAGCTGCACATCCATGAATTGCAAATTGTTAGGAATTTTGCGTGTTTGTCCTTTGCTTTTATGATTTTAATTAATCGAATAAAGTGCTTTGACTGACTGATATTGTACAATATGTAACAGTGGGCATTAAACATAACAAAAAACAAGGACTAAACTTACTAATATGTTGCCACTAGATTGCCTTACGTTATGAGTGAACCCCCAAAACAAAAAACCTTCTTTGTTTAATAAAGTCACTCACATGGATATTTGAGTAGCTTTGTAGGAAAAAGTAAGGCTATGCAGCCCATTGCCCAGCATTGCGTTACCTCGCATTAGGGAGACATTCTAAGAGTGGGGAAGGACCATTCCTATACATCAATCCATAAAATATAAAACAAGCCTTCTTGAGCAAGGACTTGTAAACATTAGTTTATTGCAAAATGATGTGCTTAATGAGGCTGACATAACAACAAGAACAAATTGTTTGCCTATCGTGTCTTCCTCTTTGCATTGGTGTTGCTTTATGTAGCACACAAAGCAAAGAGTAAAATGCTTTACACATTCCTTTTTGTGCATAAAGGTATTCCTGCATGCAATACAAATATTCTGACCACAACTCTGGCACCCTTACACCATGCACAAGGGTGGTAGAGTTGGTGGGAGTCAGGTAAACGTGCCCCATCACAGTGGGAAAACTGAGGGGCATGTTCACAGCCCCTGTCACCACCACAACGGTACTTTCAGTGACATTGTCATGGCGATACGGGCCTCTCCATATTCACAAGGCAGTGTTAAGCCACTTAACGTGGCTTAATGCTGCCTTGTGAATAAGGCTCCCTTTCACGCTGTATTTAGCGTGAAAGGGGAGGGTAATGGGTGTTGCGGTGGGCGTTCCACTGCAACATCCATTGATTTTGACGCTGCCCCCTATTCTCAAGGGCAGCGTAAATAGGAGACAGGGTCAAAATTAAGACCAAGAAAATCCTGGTCTTAAACAGGCGAAACGAGGAGAAATGCTTTGTTTCTCCTCATTTTTGCTTTTTCCATGTGTACTGCCTTGTGCAGCACACATGGAAAAAGCAAATTGCTATGATTTGTGTATGTATTTTTAAAAATGCCATTGTGTCATTTTCATGTGTACTGCTTAAAGCAGCTCACATGAAAGTGAGAGAATTGCATTTAGGATTGTTTATGGGCAGGAAGGGGCACCTTCCTACACATCAACAATCCTCCCCTGCACACAGGCACCCTTGCACTCTGGTGAAAGGGTGCCTGCGTTGGCGCTAAGTTGTTAAACATAGCGCCATCGCATGGGGAAACGCAAGGCTGCACCATATCCTTGTGAATATGGTGCAGCCTTGAGTTTCCGAAGTGGTGAAAAGAGGTGTTAATCCAAGAAGGCTAACGCCTCTCGCTGCCACTTCCTTGTGAATATCCCCCTGAATTGCAACATATTTGGCTACATAGGTCACATTCTGCTCTCTCCTGTTCATGCAACACAGTGCATCAAATTGACTTGCTACACTGTATAGCATGATGTCTTTGTTAATATGTGTTCAAGTGTTCAAATATAATGTATCCATCTACATTCAAATCATAGGACTTTATTAATGAAATGGCTATGAAACACATTTAATTATGTTTAAGATGCTAGAAAAATATATTATATCACTTTCGCATGACTTAAACATGGCGAACATTAAGTAGATCAATTAATAACGGTATTATAAAATGAAAGACATTATTAGGCCAAACAAATAAAACCTTTTTAACATAACATTGCCATTATAAAACAATATCGTACATATGAAGATGGAGTTGTCGTGAAGGCCATCAATAAAGCACTGATTTATAGGACATTGATAGAAGATGTAGACATCATGTGTGCTTCCTGGATACATGACTACTGCATTGCTGAACTGTCCCTTACAGTCCTCAATAGTTTATGGAATAGGTCTGCTGCATATTTTGGTAGATAAGCGCTCATGCAGTGGGTGGCACCAATTGCACATGGGTGTACTCAATAGCGCTTTAGACATGCAGGAAGAGGGCAATCTCATTAAATTATTAATTGATCTGGAGTTGTTCTTGTCTTGAATTTGGAAAATGCAGAAATTGAGGTGTTAGTCTGATCATAGCTTCCAGGACAGTTGGGTAAAATGGAGAAAACAAACCCTGGGCAATTCCTGGCAATATTATTCTGAAAGGACCCAGATGCCAACATATGAAGTACTGCCATTAATTTGAAATGTGTTGAAATGGCATATGAATGTGCACTTTTGGATTCCATACTTAGACCAATCTTCTGCTTTCAGTTCAAGATGTTCTCCATCAGTCTGTAGAATAGGATCCTTTACTCCGCCCTTAAATCAAAAAGGAACAAAAGATCATCTCCTTCCTCCTTCTCTGTAGCTGGCTTTGGCAAAGGTGTTCACTTACTTGCAGAATAACACCTTCCACGGCTAGAAATCATCTGGTAAGATTTTTAGAATCAATTATTTTTTTATTGTAATGATATTGTGTGGGATTTTGTACCTGCTAGGATCATGTGTAAGATTCTGGTGCAAATTGAGCATTGACTACACTCAGTTATGGTATTTAATGCAGCAAATGCTTTGTAAATATTATTGTGTTAACCTTGCATTAGGGAACCCCCACCTTGCACACATTAATACCTGCTTGGGTGATGCAATACAGATCTTGCACCAAGCAGGACTAGAAATTGATGCAAATTCAGCATTGTGTAAAATTGTGAATCTAATTTAGGTCTTGCGTTTATTTATTGCGCCTTGCATGACACACAGGAATGTAAGAGCTTAGTAAATCTGGGCTGTAGTTCGGAGTTTTCCAATTCAGCACATATCCACCAACTACGAGAACTACCAATAGGTAGCATTTAAAACGTTACTCTATTTAAATTACCTATGCGTCAAGATATATGCAGGTGCTGCCACAACTTTAATTTTCAAAGAATGGCCGATGAAGCTGTATTTATTACACTTTTAACGTCAAACAGTGCACTTTACATAATCACAGAACAATCCATTTGAATAAGTGTGTATGATAATTGTGTCTGCTATACTCTTATAAATAGTTTGGGACTTATTTACAAGCTCCTTGCACCGCCGGTATGTCTCTTTTTCTAGTATTAAAAGTGATGCACTGGCAGCGCAAGGGGCATGCACATAAGCCCCTGTAGACCTCATTTATGAGGCACTACCGGCACTTCTACGCCGCTGGAACATCACTTTTTTTACGTTCCAGTGGCGCAATGTGCCACTGCGTATTTATAAGGCCACGTGAAGCCACTTTACGTGGCTTTTCATTGCCTAATAAATATATGCCCCTTTCATGCAGAAAATGACGTGAAAGGGGCGTTTGATAGGTGTTGCTGTGGGTGCTCCCAAGCAACACCCATGGAACCTGACACATTCCCAGATCAACGAGAAATCATAAACCTAGGAATGCGTCAGCACCTAACGCCACCCCAGGGCTGGCGTTAGGGAGGCCCAAAAAAGTAGATTTTTTTTTATTTTCCCTCAATATTTCCTCTTTCTATAGAAAATGGAAATCACCTGAATTGATTGATTTTGTGCAGGAAGGTGTTCCTTCCTGCACAAAATCAATTAGCCCCGCAATGCAAGCACCCTTGCACCATGGTGCAAGGGTGCCAGCGTTGGCACATGGCCGCCCATTGTGTGCCAGCTCTGGGGAAAAGCACAGGAATGCGCCTTATCACATAGATATTATGCATTTTCCTTGCAGCGCGGCCCTAGGTCAAAACCTCATAAATGATTTTAGCATTCATGGTTTTTTTCTTACAGTGCTTTTGGTACTACTTGACAGACATACATCTGTGTGAAAAATATAATCAAATACAGTGGCATCTTTATAGAACAATACACGCAAAGGGTCACTGAAATTACACACCATTTCACATTGCGGAAACATTTTGATTCTATCCTGCTAAACAAGTGTTTTTCTGCAGGTGACACGACGCTAGATCTGGCAATAAAATCCTGCTGAATTCCACTGCTCTTGATATGGGTCAATAAACCACTTGGCTGTCTGCCTCCCAGCAACCAAGCGATCAGTCCCCTTCAGAAAAGACTGAGGCCAATTTCCCTCTCACTGTGTACTTAATAATTGGCCCAGTTCATTCTATTGTCAAAATCATGTTGCTTTGCAGACCGATGTGATATTTCTCAATAATAGTCTTGAAGTGCCATCTTGTGGTACGTGAGGGTGCATGTTCCCATATACATGTATAAGCTTTTTGTCACCTTTCTTTAATGTTGGACTATGCACACATCATCAGCCTTGAAAATTGACACGATTAAAAGAACAACGAAAATGCGGGTTAAATTAATTTAACATTACATAGTGCGCTAGTAACTGTCGCTAAATAATTGCTAAGTACAATTAAATTCTTTGCCAGAGGAAATAATTAAGACGTTCAATTAACCATAGCAAAATTCTTAAGCATGTTTATTCACAAACACATTTAAATAAAGCATTATCCTTGACTTTACATCGCAAAACAGGAACAAATTTATAATGTGGCATAAAAAACAGATGCTTCAATTTTATCATTCACATCTATTAAAGTGATTTAATAGCCGTCTAAGTCAATGTCATATGTTGTTAAATAAACTCTTTTCTTTGATAAATGTTGCTATCATGGACAATTTTAATGCAGTTATGTACTTTTTAAAAAAATATATAATTTGCAGTATATTTACGAATGTAAATATCTAAGGGTTTAAATGTTTAAGCAGGTGCTTTACTGGAGATTAGAGTGATTCAAAAATAACAAATGTATGGCGTAATATTAATTGCTGACTATTAGAAGATGATATGGAAAATGCCATCATTTACTAGAGCAGACAATACATGTGTGAACTTACTGCAGCCATGCCGTGTAACCGTGGCCTATTGACACAGCAAGCTTTCAAACCTTTGAGCAGCCATTCTTTTAAAGATGTAACCCGATTTCCCAAATATCTCTCACAACATAAACAATGAGAAATATACAGATAGGCTCAACGAGCAATTCAAATTGTGCAGAGGTTTAGCGATGGCAATACTGACACTCGTGTATGTCTCGACTGAGTGGAAAAAACAATAGAGTGTGGTCTAAAGTGAGTGATGTGGCAAGAGTGGCATGAGCAGTGTATGTCTCGACTGAGTGGAAAAAACAATAGAGTGTGGTCTAAGGTGAGCGCTGCAGCAAGAGTGGCATGAGCAGTGTATGTCTCGACTGAGTGGAAAAAACAATAGAGTGTGGTCTAAGGTGAGCGCTGCAGCAAGAGTGGCATGAGCAGTGTATGTCTCGACTGAGTGGAAAAAACAATAGAGTGTGGTCTAAGGTGAGCGCTGCAGCAAGAGTGGCATGAGCAGTGTATGTCTCGACTGAGTGGAAAAAACAATAGAGTGTGGTCTAAGGTGAGCGCTGCAGCAAGAGTGGCATGAGCAGTGTATGTCCCGACTGAGTGGAAAAAACAATAGAGTGTGGTCTAAGGTGAGTGCTGTAGCAAGAGTGGCATGAGCAGTGTATGTCTCGACTGAGTGGAAAAAACAATAGAGTGTGGTCTAAGGTGAGCGCTGCAGCAAGAGTGGCATGAGCAGTGTATGTCCCGACTGAGTGGAAAAAACAATAGAGTGTGGTCTAAGGTGAGTGCTGTGGCAAGAGTGGCATGGCAGTGTATGTCTCGACTGAGTGGAAAAAACAATAGAGTGTGGTCTAAGGTGAGTGCTGTGGCAAGAGTGGCATGAGCAGTGTATGTCTCGACTGAGTGGAAAAAACAATAGAGTGTGGTCTAAGGTGAGTGATGTGGCAAGAGTGGCATGAGCAGTGTATGTCTCGACTGAGTGGAAAAAACAATAGAGTGTGGTCTAAGGTGAGCGCTGCAGCAAGAGTGGCATGAGCAGTGTATGTCTCGACTGAGTGGAAAAAACAATAGAGTGTGGTCTAAGGTGAGCGCTGCAGCAAGAGTGGCATGAGCAGTGTATGTCTCGACTGAGTGGAAAAAACAATAGAGTGTGGTCTAAGGTGAGCGCTGCAGCAAGAGTGGCATGAGCAGTGTATGTCTCGACTGAGTGGAAAAAACAATAGAGTGTGGTCTAAGGTGAGCGCTGCAGCAAGAGTGGCATGAGCAGTGTATGTCCCGACTGAGTGGAAAAAACAATAGAGTGTGGTCTAAGGTGAGTGCTGTAGCAAGAGTGGCATGAGCAGTGTATGTCTCGACTGAGTGGAAAAAACAATAGAGTGTGGTCTAAGGTGAGCGCTGCAGCAAGAGTGGCATGAGCAGTGTATGTCCCGACTGCGTGGAAAAAACAATAGAGTGTGGTCTAAGGTGAGTGCTGTGGCAAGAGTGGCATGAGCAGTGTATGTCTCGACTGAGTGGAAAAAACAATAGAGTGTGGTCTAAGGTGAGTGCTGTGGCAAGAGTGGCATGAGCAGTGTATGTCTCGACTGAGTGGAAAAAACAATAGAGTGTGGTCTAAGGTGAGTGCTGTGGCAAGAGTGGCATGAGCAGTGTATGTCTCGACTGAGTGGAAAAAACAATAGAGTGTGGTCTAAGGTGAGCGCTGCAGCAAGAGTGGCATGAGCAGTGTATGTCTCGACTGAGTGGAAAAAACAATAGAGTGTGGTCTAAGGTGAGCGCTGCAGCAAGAGTGGCATGAGCAGTGTATGTCTCGACTGAGTGGAAAAAACAATAGAGTGTTGTCTAAGGTGAGTGCTGTAGCAAGAGTGGCATGAGCAGTGTATGTCTCGACTGAGTGGAAAAAACAATAGAGTGTGGTCTAAGGTGAGCGCTGTAGCAAGAGTGGCATGAGCAGTGTATGTCTCGGCTGAGTGGAAAAAACAATAGAGTGTGGTCTAAGGTGAGTGCTGTAGCAAGAGTGGCATGAGCAGTGTATGTCTCGACTGAGTGGAAAAAACAATAGAGTGTGGTCTAAGGTGAGTGCTGTAGCAAGAGTGGCATGAGCAGTGTATGTCTCGACTGAGTGGAAAAAACAATAGAGTGTGGTCTAAGGTGAGTGCTGTAGCAAGAGTGGCATGAGCAGTGTATGTCTCGACTGAGTGGAAAAAACAATAGAGTGTGGTCTAAGGTGAGTGCTGTGGCAAGAGTGGCACGAGCGCTGGCGCAGTCAAGGAAGATGGTCCTCCATGTCCGTCTGTCTGCATCCAAAGCTAGAAATACCACTGTCAATACCAGAGCATGGAGCGGGCAACTGTTAGTGGGTCCCGTCCAATGGTCTAGAGGTATCAAAGATATTTGGCTGGGTCACCTCACCCGCTTGTGCTGTGGCATGCTTCATCATAGGTGAACTACACATACCGTAGTAGGAATAGCACTACCGCGGTGGACTCAATCGTGTTCTGGGAGTTTTTGATAAAGGGCTACGAGATAAAGACATGGATCCAGATGTAAAAATAACTTAGGTGATCCCACAGAAATTTCCCATTATTACTTGGGTAACCAAGGTATGATTGAAAACAGAAGTATGGATAATAGGTTATATACAATGCATGGTCTATCTACTCATCATTTATGTTCTTATTGTATATGAATAGCCAACATGTCATGGCCTTGTTCTTTGTCACATTGGGTACACAGGCCTTCCTCAGGGCTTTAATGTATGCTACCTGTCTGACACACTCAGACCATGCTAGGAGATGAGGCAATGGCTCGCCTACCTTAATCTTCTCGCATTATTTGAAACTTATAGAAGGAATATCTGCGATCACTGCAAAGTATATGTATACGAGGATAGCAACCCATTTACTTGTAGACACTGCAAATATCAAACAGAACTGTAGGAAGAGCAATATTTACTGATTTTGTGAGCATAACAGACTGCAAATAGTTGTACACAGTTATACAGGTGTTCATGCATGTGAAAAAACACTCATTCTCTCATCTAACTTACCCCTACTTTGGGTCAATGAGGTCTCTTGACCATGGTGAGGGGACACTTGCCTGGAGTTACACAACATAGGCCTAAAAATTGAGGATATCCTTCCACTGTTAATTGTGAGGGAACATACAAAGTATTCTGTTATTTTACAAACATATTGACTACTGAGTTCTTACTACCACTGGGCTTTGTAAAAATAATGTTTGATTATGAACAAACTGCATTTCATACTCATTAACCAAAACTTTCTCACATACTGTTGTGGAACAACTATGAGACCCTGCTTAGTGGATAGCCATCACAAGTTGCATGTGAATACATACATTACATTTGGGCATGTTCATATTATAAAGGTTGGCTCCTTTGGTTACACTAGAGACCCTTTACTTTGGGTTTCCCACCTTTCCATTACATCGTGGGTTACTATTGTGGGATGCTTTTATTTGTGTTGCAGCCACAGATCTTATTAAACGCTCAAGTGAAGGACAAAGACAAAAGATTGGGGTATTTCTACTGGGACACCTGAACAATACCTCAAGTATTTTACTTATCCAGATGTATGTGCTTGGTGTATATATGAATGTTCAATATGTTTAGAAGGAGTGATCATTACTATAAGCCTACCAACATGGAGATCCCAAATCGGTCCCATTCTGTAAATCCCAGTAAGGACAACGAATTACATAGCCATTGTTCTGTCCACATCAGTGTCTCCCGTGTAATCTGTTTGTCCCAGCCAGTCCATTTCAGTGTTGAGCACCAGATTTGGAGAATTCCAGTTGGTTCAAGAAAGTGTAAGGGGATGGGGTTTCCATAAAGCATACACCTGATGTTATCTACATCTGTGATTGCTACCTTGGAACGTTGGGTTGTTCTATTCACCATTAAGCCACTTGTTAACCACAAAAAGGTGGGTCACCCAATAGCAGTGGCAGACATCTGCCATACCCATACTTCTGTTGTAGGTAGATTGGGTACATTTTCTGAAGGGGAAAAGGGAGGGATGATTAAGCCAGTGGAAGGCATGTATTTTGACCATTGGGATAAGAAACCAGGTGTACGGTATCAGCAATGGGTAGTTTTGTAGAGTGTACAGCAGGCAAGGAAGCACAATCATTTTGAACAACTCCACACGGCCTAGGACATTGAGAGGGAGCCATGCTCACCTGTTCATATCCTTTGTAAGCCAGGTCAGCAGGTTCTTGCAGTTTAGTTTCCAGTTTAGATTCGGTTCAAGGGCCATCTGAATCCCTAGGTAGCAAAATATGAGTCTATGGATTGTTAGCAAAGGCAACAAGGGACTTCATTACAATGTCGGTCTAAAATTGTTTCTGACCGACTCGGGTTTGGGGAGTCTGACCGACCGATTACGATGGTTCCGAAAACCATTAGGTCGGACTCCCATTGACTTCTATGGGAGCCTGTGTTCCAACTGACAACACAGGCTCCCATTAAAGAAAGGGGTGGTTGAGGAAAACCTTGCACCCTACGGCGGGCACTCCATGGTGCCTGCCACACTGTGCATGGTTGCAAAGAGGGGTCCCATGGGTACCCCCATGGGCCACAACTGGAGGCCTCCAGGTGAAGGGGGGCCTGCTATGGGCCCCCAAATCAGTTTCCGGCAGCTGTTCCATGACGAACAGACCGATTAGGAAAGGATGTCCGAATCCAACATCGTAATACATCAGTTGGAAACGGGGTCCATAGAGCTGTACGATTTGGCTGTGACCGACTCGAGTCTACGAATGCCAGTTGGAACCGAGTCGGACAGACTGAACGGTTACCTGCCATCATAATCGTCCGATCGGAAATGTTTCAGAGTCGGTCGGAAACATGGGTTCGACTCGGATTGGGAAAATCCGAATGCCATTTAGAGCCTTTCTGACCAACATCGAGACCCAAGGTTGTTGTCTGGCCATCTTCCTTCAGGGCAACCAGGTCCAATTGTGACCATTTGATAGACATACCCGATATCTCTCCATAGGGTTTAAGTAACTGAAGAAATTGTGGTGTTGTGAAGGAAGGATGGTAGATGAAGAGAAGAACATCCATGCATATAGGGCGATGCAGTCTTCCGTCACTAACCCCCAGTCAAATCCCTATATCTGTGCAACACAGTGTATCCTGGCTGCTGGGTGTTCTTTGACCAGGGCACAGATGAGAGGGGATAGTGGACAGCATTGGCAGGTGCCCAGGAGGATCCCAAAGGGTGCAGAGAGGGTGCCATTCAAGTAAACCTGAGCTGGAGCTTGTACTTGGATTTATGCTCGAAGGTTAGAGGCCAGACTCACACTTGCCATCACTTCTTCAAGGAACACCCAGTTGACAGAGTTGAAGGCTTTTTCAAGGGGAGTAGGAATGCAGTGTGGTCTCCAACCATAGAGAGTCGGGGAAGGGTTATGTGCAGTGGATGGAGAAAGCACCTGGTGCTCATGTTGGGCATAAACCACCATTGAGCAGGATGAATAAACAATCAGTTGGCCAGTATCTTAGCATAAATTTTAATTTCAGAGTTGATGAGAGATATTAGGTGATTACATGCTTAGTATTCCGGTCCGCGGCCTTGTTTTGGCAACACACCTGTGGTGACCAAGTCTAATTCAGGTGGGAAATGTGATTTAGCAATCGCCTTTTAGTATAACTGATGAAGATGAGGAGTGAGGTGTGCCTGGAAATAATAGCAGTTTTCTACTGGGGAACCATCCGAGCCTGGGGTTTTCCCTGATGTCATGTAAAAAAGTGCTAGTGCAATTTCCTACACTGAAAAAAGGGGGTCCAGGCAACCAACACCGACATTGAGATCTCAATCATCATGCATGGTTTGCGTAGCCTCTTATAATATGCTGCAAAGGCTGCCGCAATCATCTGTGGTCCTAACTGACGAGACGATCCAGAAGGTGACATCCTTCTTCACCAGCCAGTAAAGGAGCTTGCCTGATTTATCTTCCCATTTGTAAACCATATTCATGAATGCCATCCAGCACTGATAGCCCTTGTGGAGGGACAGCTGTTGCAGCGATTCCCTCTCTAGCGCTAAGTGGTTGCGGTCAGAGTCAGACATGTTAGCGTAACTTATTCTTTCTATAGTCAGAATGTTAAGTTCATGTTAGGCCATTTGTTGGGATTTGCTCTGCTCCTTCCTTCGTAAATGAGATTGTGTATTTTTGTGCATGGTGGCCTTGCCCACTGCCCACAGCACCCCAGGGAGTCCACTGTGTCATGGTTCAGTTTGTAATAGCTGCCTATACCTTGGGCAAAATAATCCCTGAAATCTTGCTGCTGCAAGTGGCAGGCATTAAGCCGCCACATTGGACAGGGTCCCTCCCATCGACGACTGAAGACAAGGGTCACTGGGGCTTGATTGGAGATGCAACGGGGCAGAAGAGTTTTATCAGGTCAATATGGGAGAAAGAGTTGTGTGCAGCAGGGAGATGAGTGTATGCTCGTAACTCTGTGTTTCAGTTCCTCCAGGTGTCACAGAGTCCCAGGCTCTCTGCCCAGCTGTGTAAACCTCCACCCATCCTACTCTGGGTGGTCCCAAGGCTCATGAAATCGAGTGTGGGAGTCAGACTATCATTGAAATCCCCCTAATAAAGTTAAGCCTGTGGGGAAGGTTGAGGATCTCCACCCGCAGGTCCTCCAAACAGCGGCAAGTCAAATTGGGCTGGACAGACACACCAATAAAGGTATTTAGATGACCCTCCATAGAGACCCTCCACCACAACAAATAACCATAGAGGGTCTGCCCCCCCTGGAAACAACCATTTGAAAAGCCCTGTGAAGTCACATTGCCACTCCCTCTAGATCCCACGTGTATCCTGCATGATACACTCTATCATATCCATGGTAGGCCAGGAAGGGACAGTTGGTGCCCAACACATGAATTTCAAGCAACAGCAAGACAGCAGGGCCATGATGTTTAGCACAGCTCAGAAACGCCCCTAGCTTAATACAGTCATTGAGGGTGTTAACTTTCAATGTCATTAAAATAAGGGAGTCCATTTTAGGAGTGATAATTGATTCAACCATGGCCCACATGTCTCACATTTGTGACCATCAACCATAACATTGCACTCCATGAGTCTAAGATATGCAAGTACAGTGGCAAGCATTGTGGAGTGTGAAATAACCAGAGATTAACATCTGTAAACCAAGAAAATCAAAAATGGTTAATTTAGTGTACATCTGTGGCCCCCAACATCCCACCACCCCTCATCTCTCCATAGAGACATTTGCCCCACCCTCAAAACAAACTAAACCTAACTGAGATATAAGCCCAGGATAGTGCTCCCTTTTTGGGTCTTAGTTATGCAAATATTACAGTTGTGCTGAGAGGTATCATAAACATTAAAGTCTCAAAAGCTTTAAGGCAGTGTTGCTCCTGCCAGAGGGGGCTTCTTAGTCCAGGGCCTTGGTCAGTGAAGAGTACTGGGACCGTTCTTAGGAGCAACAGCGCACCTGGTCAGAGCATAGGTCATCTGAGTCAGATTGAAAACCGGTCGTCAAGGTCTTCTGAGGTCGCCAAGGTCCCCGCAATTTTTGACATCTGATTGAGAATTTGGTTCCATCTCTGGGAGGGTCACCTGCTTGTTGTGGGCCCCATGTGGGGGGGATTACATTGCAGGGGCAATTGTTTCATCGTCCATAACCACACTGATTTTGGGCTGTCAAAGAAGATAATTCTGGAATTATGAATGAAATTGAGTCATGCTGGTAACATCTAGGCCAGGGCGGTGAACTCCGCTCTGCTCTGTTCGCAGAGTTTGCGGAGTTTTCTGCACTCCGCGCTCCACGGAGCTCGTGGAGTGCAGAAAACTCTGCTCTGCATAGTGCAGCAGAGTTTTTTCCCCACTCGCGCTGGCAAACAGTCAGTTGACGAACACGAGCTGCCGCTCTGGTAAAATTTCTACCCGAGCGGCAGGAAGATCAGTGCGAATGGCAGTTCGTTACTGCACTCCGCCACTTGCGGAACTCAGTTGAGTTTTTTTGTCACTCCCCAAACTACACCCAGCCTGGTAACATCAGCATGTTTTGTATTTTCAGTTACGTTTTAACCCCTTCATATGATTTTTGCAGTTGTTGGAAATGGGGGTGTAGTCCAAGAAGCTCATTATGCCCTGAGATTGGTAGGCGATGTACCTTTTATTCCGAGCTTCTTGGAGGATTTTGTGCCGATCTCTGTAGTGAGCCAGGGGGAATTTCTGCACTAAGTACCTATGTGCCCTCTCAAACACAAAGCAGGAAAAAAGTTGTGCCATGGGCATCCAGGAGGCAATCAACTCCTCTAGGAAGATCTCCAGTGTTGGGCCCAGGAGAAGAAGGGCAGCAATGCATGCAGTTAGACCACCCAGAGGGGCCACACCCAATCCACCATCAGCAGCCCGATATAAGGGCCCCAGGCACCACAGGAGGACAAGAAGTGTAGTCTGCTAGTCCGTGAGACTGGCACCTCCCCACAATGTTCCTCTCCCCTGTAAGGTTTCTCCTCAGCGGCACACAGCCTCCGGCACTTCAAAGGGGCTGCCACAGCAATTCACACTGATAAGAGCTGTCACTAGCTCTGGTCCAGTGCCTCCTCGGGTATCTGGCAAGCCTCCTAGCCAGTGTGCAGCTCCCAGCACCTCAGGGACCATGTTGAGTAGCCACATCGGTCCGGGCTCACAGCAGCTACCAACTGCACACAGGGCCTCCAGACTTCAGATGTGCCACCACCACCCTCACATTGTGCCCCCAATGTTCAGGAGGCCAGGAGGGATAAAAATTACGGCATTGTCTCCCTGTTAGCATCAAAAATGTGATGGCAGCATGCTCAGTCAGGCAGGAGCTCAAAGTCAGAGTGTACACCATGTTGGCCTATGAGGCCACTCACCGAGTTTAGTGTTATTTAACAAATAAATTAATTATCAGATGTATTAAATACCTTAAACTGATTTTAATTTTAACAGGGGAAAACCATACTGTGATTACCATATCATGTGAATTTTGGTGTTAAACATCAAAACCCACATGTTATTCCCCCAAAACTCCTACTAGGTACTATTTATCACACCCAATACGTAATGGACCCTGTGGTGTTCTTGTTTACCAGGTGCAACTCATAGTACCCATAATTGTAATCAGACCCTCTGTGATGTTTCTTAGTGTAATGCTTGAGTTAGCTATTCTATAAATGAGATTGGGTTTGAATTACCACTGTATCCCTGAACCTTTTAAGGGATTGTTATTAGTCCAGAAACCAATGACACCACCTCAGCAGCATTGTACAATGGGTTGTGCGGGGCTGCAGTAAACTTGACTTCCCACTAGAAGTGGGAGAATTATATTTTGATGTGCCTATATAGGCAGCGGGCTTGTGTGGCAGTTCTAGGGCCCTCTAAAGGGATCATTAACAAAGAATCAAAAGGTCAAGTAGTCTAGAGGTCCATCAAGGGATGGTGGGATTTTGAATAGACAAGTTGTGTCAAGGAACTATTTAGGTGCAGCAGAAACCTAAGATCTTTAAACCTTTCAGTACCAAACTGTGCTTGAGAAAACTTCTATTTGTTAAGGTTCTTCACTATTTAGCGAGCAAGCTAAATGTTAGTTGTTCTTGTGAGCTAGTAGATGGATACAGAATGATGGAATATACTCTAAGAAATGTTTATATCAGTATTACGCAGAAGCTCTTCCCATGTGCAAAATATTGATTGAAAAATGAAAACTTTTAACTGGAATTGAATATCATCTTATAAGGTTTTATGGCATGTGGTGAATTGGCACCACACTGTCCAGAGTCATTCATTCTACAGTTTATTAGAGTGAGTCTTCAGCGATGAGACAGAAGTCTATTCCTTCAGCCTTTTTCATGTTATTTTTATAGGGGTGCAGGTGGAGGCATCATAAGTGTTGCCAGGAAACCTTATACTGTGCATTTCTTGAGAGTGTATGCAAGGATTAAACTGTTTTTGCAAATGCTGTCTTAACTGCACGTTTGAGGGAAGCCTACCACTTCTGTTGTCTATTATTTACAGTGTCTGTGTGTGTGTGTGTGTCTGTCTGTATGTGTATATGTGTGTGCACACCCTTTCCCGGCAAAAGTCTTAGAGAAAGCAATAAACAGCCAACTCTCCAACCACCTAGAGATCAACAGCCTTCTGGATCGAGCCCAATCAGGATTTTGCGCTAATCACAGAACAGAAACCACACAAATTGCAGCCACAGATGACATCCGAACTTCCCTAGACCAGAGAGAGACCACAGCCCTAATTCTCCTCCCCCTCTTGCAGCCTTTCGACATCGTGTCACACTACACACTATACAGACTACATCAGATGGGAATCCAAGGAAATGCCCTTAAATGGATCGCTTTCTTCCTCACCGGAAGAACCCAGAGCATCCGCCTCCTGCCTTATACCTCTGGTCCAAAGAATAATGTCTGCAGCATGCCCCAAGGGTCCTCACTGAGTCCAACCCTGTTTAACACATTCATGGCCCCCCTGGCCACATTGGTCAAATCCTATGGTATGAACATCATATCATATGCTGATGACACTCAGCTCATCCTCTTTTCTCTCATCTCTCTCACCCACTAACACCAATACCAATTTCCACAGGTGCATGACCAGCATAGCAAGCTTAATGCAAAGCAAATGCCTCAAAATAAACATAGACAAAAGAGAAGCACTCATCTTCAGGAGCAACACCTCCCCAGGGGATGACTTATGATGGCCAGGGGAACTGAGCACCTCGCCTACTCCCACAGACCAGGCCAGAAACCTCAGGATCATACTCGACAACAAGCTCATTATGAAGAAGCAGATAAACACTGTCTCCTCAGCCTGCTTTCTCACCCTCCGCATGCTGCTGAAAATATTTAAATGGCTCCTCATCAACTCCAGATGCCCTCATCACCAGTCACCTGGACTACGGAAATTCCCTCTATGTGGGCATCACGCACAACTGCTGAGCAGACTGCAAACCATCTGAAACGCTGCAGTCAGGCTCATCCTCGACCGTCAAGAAGAGCAAAATATCACTCCCCACCTCAGAGTGCTTCACTGGCTCCCTGTCTAAAAAAAGCCAGTTCAAACTGATGACCCAGGCCTACAAGGCCCTGCACAACAAAGGACCAGCCTACCTCAACCACAGACTGAACTTCCACCAAGCTGGAAGTCAACTGCGCTCCACTTCCCTCTCCCTTGCCCCCACACCCTGCTTCCACAAAAGCAGAAGTGGCTGTCGCACCTTCTCCTACCCAGCAAACAAGGCCTAGAATGGCCTCCCACTCCATCTACAGAAGTGTAGAGATGGCCTAAAAACTCTGGTTGTTTGACTGACAACTCCCAGCAACAGCCACCATCACGCCTGGATACCCTCACGGGTGATAAATAGTGTTCTACAATTCATTGATTGAAATCAATGATTGAGAGAGTGAGAGAGAGAGAGCGAGACAAAGTGCAAGAGAGACAGAGGGAGATAGAGAGAGAGAGAGAGAGAGAGAGAGAGAGAGAGAGAGGCAGCTTGAGGGGGGAGTTTGCACTGCTGTTTCCTCATTTGCATCTGTTCTAAGATTGATGGAAGCTTGCATTGCATTTGTTTATCTGAGAAAGTATTACCCTGATGTGGCATTTTCTATATTTGGTGTGAGGGATGGGGGAGGGTCTACCTCTTCCTTTACTACTGTACATTGTTTAGGTCCATACTACGCCTTTTACCTTGGTGTGGAGGAAGACTGTGGAGTTGCCCTGATTACCTCTGTTCATCAGAGTGGGAAACTTACATGCTAGAATGTATTCTTACCCATGATGCTTTTTGTGCTATACTTGCGCTCTGAGCGAACGCAGCTTCTACTGGTGGTGTCTCCATTCTTCATTATTGATAGTGAAACTTTCACTGGTGCTGCAAATTTTGTACTTCTTTGGTGCATGCGATAATTTCGCCCTGATGTGTAGTTTTACCTAGATTAGACTCGAAAGTGTCTGCATGTTTTGCACATATTCTGTGTGTGTGACTTAAGATTGCTGTTTTTTGCAAGTGCTATGGTGTGGGTGTGAACATTGATTGTAAATGTAATGATTCTCTGGTTACTGCATCTTCTTCGCTGAATCTCTCCACTTACCTTTTTCTGCCCCTTTGTCAATGTCCCACATCATGCTAGCATTTGCTAGCATTATCTAGTTAAATCCTCCTCTTCATCACTACCCTCCTCCTGATGTCAGTGAAAGGCAGATGGTGCTAGGGGTAAAGCGAGGCAGCCAGGCGACTAATTTAGCAGAATTACTGTCTTTCAGAGGCCTTTGGAGGTTACCGCCTTGTCACGTTGTTCTCTCTTGACATCCTCTGGGATTCCACTTCATTATTAGGAACAATGAATCTTTCATACTTCTACTATGGGTAACAAGGGAGGCACTTTTATACAATAAGCTCAACGGTCAGTAAACAGAAGAAAAAAAAAAGATTAACCCAAACAGTGATGTGATATAACTGCAAGTATCATTTGGTGGGTTAGGCCTGCTTGGCCATCTATTCACTGGCAGTTGGAATTTCTTAAAATGCATCCATAGATTCACTGATTACTCCTTTAAGATCTCTGAAATGTTTTATTTTTGTTTTAAACGTATATCTACTGGCGATCGCAATGGGAGTAAGGATGTAGTTTCCATAGAAAGAGCATTTTTTCATTTGTCAATAACTTTGCAACTGTTTGGCGAATCCTTGCGAACTTTTCAAAACTTGTGTGAACTTAAAAGTTTCATGGTGATCTGTCAAGCGAGGCCGAGAAAAAAGGGGTGTCTGAAAACACATTTTGCCTGTTATTTCCCATAGGAACTATAGACATGGCTACAGCCAGAACTGCTGAACGGAATTACCCCAAATTTGGCAGAATGGTAGATATTGATCCAGGAAAGTGTTGGCAACCATCTTGGTACTCGGCTTGAGCTGAACCCCAGAACAATTATTTATAAACAAGAGAAGGGGCAGGGTATGATTACCCTGACCGTCTAAGCCTGTTTGGGGGTTCCAGAGGCACCCCACCAAGACAAAAACCTTCATTTAAAAAAGAAATTTAAACAGAAGTTGTGCTGGAAAATTGTTTAGCCCACGGGTGGGCTAGATCCCGTGAACATGTGGCCATTAATTAATGTTGTAAAGTAAAAAAAACCTCGGGCCCCAGGGCCCAACCCTCATGGGCTGTTCTCTGCCCCTGGGATGGCTTCCCCCTCGGGACAGGCTCTAATACAAGAGATGAGGGTGGCTGCAAGCCCCCCTCCTGGAGCGATAGGCTACTGCTATGTCCCATGTGCCCATCCCCGGGACATAGCTGTTTGATGTGGCTTGTCAAGAGTTTTACTGCTCCTACCACGCCACAGCAAACACTCTGCTTCCAGCAAGCGAGAGCTCAGAAATGTTCTCGCTTGCTGGAAGCAGAGCAAAATTACTTTAAGACACCGGGAGCTGTTTGTTTTGCAGTTCACTAATTTTGAAATCAATGCTGGCTCCCGCAGGAAGTGGGGAGCATGCATGGGCTGTGTGGGCCATAAGGTTCCCCCTGTGGTCCCACTGGAGAGTGGGTGCCCTAGGGACACCGGCAGAAAGGTGGCCAGATGCCTGGGCCTGTGTTTGGCTTGGTGAGGGGGGCCAAGCTGCCCCCTCCCCATTTGTAATAGCTGGGCCCCAGGGAATGGGGTCTCCGGGGCTGAAATTGGACCGGACAGGGGTGCCCCTCTCCCCCAGAGGTCAGGCACTGGAGGATGGGGTTCCCGGGCCTGAAATTGGTCAATGGAGTGGGCCCCAAGGCCTCCTTCCATATTAAAGGTAGGCTGAGCCCCGAGCGATGGGGTCCCCAGGACTGATATCAGCCCAGGGAGAGGGGGCCAAGTGATCCGCCCTGGCTGATAGGGTTACTGGGGCCAAAATCAGCCAAGTCAGGGGCTGCACAGCCCCCATCCACCATTGCAAAAAATCCCCCTCGGGGAAGTCATCTGAGGCTCCGCAATCTGAGGCTTAAACACTCTGCAAAGGGGCCGCCTGGCGCACAATTGGTTGAGGGATGAAATCCCCTTGGCTGGTGAGGGTCCTTGGGGGTCAACAACCACTCCTGTTACCGCCAGTAAATCCCAAACAGCAGGATTGCTGGGAGGGCATCCTAGGCCCTGCCCCCTTTCTCCACCACTCTTCAAATGTGCCTCCTGGTAGACTACTCTTTGGGGGATGAAGTCCCCTTGGATGCTGAAGGTCTTTGGGGGCCAAGAATCCCTTTTGTTACTTCCATTAAGTACCACACAGCGGGATTGCTGAGAGCTGATCCAAGGACTCGACCTCTTTCTCCACCACTCAGCAAACATGCCTCTTGGTGCACTACTGGTTGAGGGATGAAGTCCCCTTGAATGCTGAGGGCCCTTGGGGGCTACGAACCCCTCCTATTGTAGCAAACTGTAGTTTGTTTTTTGGAAGAGAGAGCAGGGAACTTCATTCAAACCACAGCCCAGGGGGGTGGTGGGCCCTGGGACTTGGAGTCCATACCGGACCCCCAAATTAGCATTTTAGTGCCCTGGGGAGGTGGCGGTCCCTGGGGCATGTGGGGGGCTTGAGTCCCCCCACACAGGTTAATTATTTATTTTTAAAAGCCCCAGGGGTGGCAGTCCCCGGGGCAGTGGGGGCGTGTGCCTCCCCACAAATAATAAATAAAAGCCCCGGGGGTGGCGGTCCCTGGGGCTTGGGGGTCCTTTGAGGCCCCCCAACAGAGTTTAAAATTAGCCCCGGGGGTGTCGGTCCCCGGGGCAGCATGGGGGGATTGGGCCCCCCCCCACACATTTTGTTTACTGCCCAAAGGATCTGGCCCACCCAGGAGCTTCATTACCATGAAGCGCGGGAGCCCGCGCTTTGTTTTTTTTATTTTTGCGGCCGGATGCTTTTTTTGTCCCTGGGGTTCCTTGTGGGGCCCCCTAAGCAGGCCTAGGGGGTCAGGGTGTTTCTACCCTGCCCCCTTTTCTTGTTTTGCACGTTAGTTTTTCTGGTAACCGAGTCACAAGATGGCTGCCAACACTTCCTGGTTTGGAGTGTTGACAGCCAATTAGCATAAAGCTTGTGATCGGGAGGGTGCGTGGATCCACCGCGGCCATAGATATCGAAACTTTTATTTTTGAACTTTCTCAGCAACTACTAAACAGATTTACATAATTTAAAAGAAAGGGCGCTTTCTGAACCAAGCACTACCTTTTTGCCAAATTTGGTGTAATTCGGTTCAGCAGTTTCAGCTGTAACCGTGTCTAAAGTTTCCTATGGGAAATTGATTTTTTGACCTCTATCTTTCTCCTTTCTCTGCAACTACTGAACGGATTTACACCATTTTAAAAAAGGGTGCTTTCTGAACCAAACACTACCTTTTTGTCAAATCTGGTGTAATTCCGTTGAGCAGTTCGGGCTGTAGCCGTGTCTAAAGTTTCCTATGGGAATTAACATGGAGAATTCATGTTTTGGGACCCCCCTTTTTTCTCGGCCCCCGCTAGCCGAATCACCCCGAAACGTCAAGACAGGAGCTGACCAGAGTGCCCCACTAGTTTTGAAAATTTCACAATGATTCGTCATTCGGTGCCAAAGTTATTGGGAAAACAATAAACGCTTTTCCTATGGAAACTACGTCCTAAATATAACTACCTACTGGCGACCGCCAGTAGGTAATATATATATATATATATATGCATATCGAACCTCCAGGGAGACCTATCGTCTCATCAAAAAACAGTTTGCTTGAAAATACTAGCACATATGTGGATCACTTCCTTTTTCCCTTTGTCAAAGATCTCTCATCCTATCTTAGAGATACTACAGATTTTCTATTGAAAATCAAGGATGTTAAACTAGGAACAAATCATTGGATGGTTTGTCTGGACGTAGAGGCATTATACACCAGCATCAGACATGATGATGGTGTGAAAGCCTGCAAATTCTTTCTCAAAAAACGTAGAATAGAACTTCTGGAACACACACTCATGCTTTTGGACATGATCAATATCTGTCTAAAGGAAAACGTTTTCATGTTTGAGAAGGAATTCTATAAACAACTACAAGGCACTTCCATGGGCACCTGCTTCGCTCCCAGCTATGCCAATCTTATGGTAGGCTGGTGGGAGAAGCAGGTGCTCTGGAACGAACAAACTGAACATTGGACTCTATGTGTATCAAAATGGCTCAGATACATTGATGACATCTTTTTTGTATGGGAAGGAACAGAGGCTGAACTCAATCTGTTTATCAATTGTCTTAATCAGAATGATGTCAATCTCAAATTCACTAGACACTACAGTCAAGAATGTGTCGATTTCCTTGATCTGAAACTCAGTAATGATAACGGCAGAATTAGCACTAATCTTTTTAGGAAGAAAACAGCAGGAAATTCAATCCTGCATGCTGCCAGTGCACACCCACCGAGTTTCAGGTGGGGAATCCCCTATAGTGAATTTCTAAGAGCTAAGCGTAATTGCAGTACCAACCCAATGTATGAAAAAACGAAGCAGGAAATGAAAATGAGATTCAAGGAAAGAGGGTACCCCAGAAAAGCGATACTGCAGGCTGAAAAAAGAGTGGATAGTCAATCAAGGGATGAAATTCTCAACAAAACCAAACAGACTGTAATTATTCAGACCACTCCCAAAAAAACAGTAAGATTCATAACCAAATATTGCAGTCAATCCAATCAGATGCGGAGTATCCTGAAAAACAGATGGGACATCCTTAAACAGGACCCAATCTTGAGAAATGAAATAGGGGCTACCCCATCAATTACATACATGAGAAGTCCATCTCTCAAAGACATGCTGGTACATAGCCATTTACAAACGAAAGAAACAAGCTGGCTTCAGCAAATGAAGGGTTTCCGAAAATGTGGGAATTGTAAGGCGTGTAAAAACAGCAATAATGTATCAGAAGTCACACTCAAAAGAACAAAAACGCTCTGGAAAATTCCAAAACTCATTACATGCAATACTGACTTCGTGGTGTATGCAATAGTATGTCCTTGCCAGCTATGGTATATCGGATCAACCACCTTTCCGATTAACAAACGTATCCTAGAACACTGGCGAGCAATCACGAATTGCGACCAAACTTACAGCACGGCAAGACACTTCTCGAAGGAACATGGGGCCGACTGGACCAAAGCCAAATATTTTGGATTGGATACAGTCAAACCCAATACTAGAGGAGGGAACCGTATTGCCTCTTTACGCAAACTTGAATCACGTTTCATCCTCCTAGCAGGCACCAAATTTCCGGATGGCCTGAATCAGGACGAGGAACTTTATTCCCACCTTTAATGAGACACCAATTGATACTGAAACATAAAGACCTTGGTGGGCTACTCATGCCCTGCCCATATCTCTCTCCCCCTTTTTTAAAAAACCCCCCCTAAAAACAAAAATGCACTTTCGTTTTTTCTGATTATAATTCATTGAATGTACAGGATTTAGGAAATCACATGTAACCAGTGAATGTGAAATATAGCTATGTCCTTGAACAATAGTTGTGTTAAACTATGTTATTAATCCAATCTGTCTCTTTGATTCTATACAGGAACATCACTATGAATTCACCTGTATCTCACATCAGTGATAGAATTACGAGCAACGGAGTTCTCCCTACTCCAAGTCAACATTTGGATAGATGTTCAAAGGGCACTAGACCCTTCATCACATTTTTCGTCTTATTTTTGTGAGAAAAAATCTCTTTTACATTATTTTGAAACCACACCAATTTGGTCACATAGTTTACCAATAGGCACTAGTCCTTCATGACATGTAAACATATGCGAAACTACACTTTTGCATATTCACCACTGGTTATTGTCACGAACAAACAATGAAAAGAATTGTATTGTCAGTTTATTTTCTGTACTTCTCTGGAATTGTAATTCTGCGAATATTACAATTATACAAATCTGTTGTATTATGTACAAACAAACTACCAATTGTTTATTTCTTCTATGTCTATGCATTAAAAAAGTGCACTCACCCTTTTTAACTGGTGCAAATGGAGACTATGGTCATGTGACCAAGACCACGGACGTGGTCGAAACGCGTCGTCCTCTTCTGCCCTGTGAGGAATAAAGCTGCTTTGATGATCGAGTGGGCTCGTGTGGATTCTTTTCTTGGCCAGGAATCAACTGTTTCGAAATATATATGCATATATATATATATATATACATTTCGCTCTATTTCTTCAATCGTAAAGAAATACCGCACTCACGGGGGGCGCTTGAAAATTTTTATTCAGCAACCAACAGCAAAAAAACGCGTTTCGGCAAAAAACCTTCTTCGGTGTTCATGACACATCAAAGGAGGCATGTTTAAAAGGCATTCTTATGGAGCACTGAACTCAAGAAGGGACAAGCACTCTCATACTAACGTGAGTGCCATTTTGAAATTGTGTATACACATACATTTCTTATGGAAATTCATTGACAATATGGTTCGTTTTTTTCAATCAAATAAATACTTGTGAATCAAGTAATTGCCAATTTAAATAATTCAAATAATTCAGCCGTATATCGGCTGTACTGTATTGTACAACATAACATCATACTCAATCTAGCCGTGGATCGGCATAAGTCCCTTCCTATCAAACTCCATATTTACGCACTCATGTATATTGAGTCCAATGTATTAGCATCATAAAGTTCAAAAACATTCTATACTCAAGAAACTCATGTCTCAACTGAAGCTGATATAAACTAGGAGCCTATATGAACAGCTAATTCTTCCCCCCTGTTCAATCCTCTTGGACTTTTTGTGAGCAAATCTATGAAATATCTTGATTCTAGTCTACGTAATTTACGTAGCCTATCTCCCCGCGGATATTTATTGGAACACAATCTAAGCCGAAATACTGTAATTGATTTCTATCACTCTGATGGTATTCGGCAAAATGACGTGCCACAGGATATGCAGTATCCACTTTATCTATGGCTCTTAAATGTTCCAATATCCTAATTTTCAGTTGGTGTATAGTGCTACCTATATAGCGTAGCCCGCATGGACATACCAAGCAGTATACCGCATACGGTGTACTGCAGGTTAAAAACTTTGTTATTTCTTTAGTTTTGCCTGTATCTGGTATCGTATATGACAAGACCCTTCTACTGTTAGAACAAGCTTTACATCTGCTACAGGGAAAAAATCCCTTAATTTCTTTTAGAGTATTCATTCTTTCTGGTACTTTCTCTAAATGGCTTCTTACCAACATATCTCGTAGAGACCTTTCTTTCTTGAAGGTTACTAAAGGGTAGGCCGGAATATCATCACAGATAACACTATCTGTTTTCAAAATATGCCAATTTTTTTTAAGCATATGTTTCAGATGATTAGCTTCTGAAGAATAAGGGGTAACCCGGAATTTACCCTTATTGTCCTTCTCAATGTTTTTCTGTTTCTCCATCAGGAGTCTATCTCTTGGGATCCCTCGCAACTTCTGTAAGGTTTTATTTAGGGCTACCGGTTTGTATCCCCTCACAGTAAATCCGGCAATACACTCTGTGGCAGCCGCCTCAAAGTCCTTCTCTCTAGTGCTGTTTCTCTTTAACCTTAGAAGTTCGCCCTACGGGATGCTTTGAATGAGTTTGGGTGGATGATTGCTAGTGGCAAACAATGTGGAATTACCCGCTGTGGATTTGCGGTATAATGCCGTATGTATATTCCCATCCTCTACAAACACCCTCAAGTCCAGGTAGTCCACTGCCACTGGACTCACTGTTCCAGAGAAGTGTAAATTGAGGTCATTATTGTTGAGGGCATCGACATATCCAAGAGCCGTCCCTTGCCACACAATGAACAGGTCATCGATATATCGATACCACTCCACCACTTTGCCACTACTCTGACCTATATGGGTTTTGGGCACCCGCTCCTCCCACCAGCCAACGAACAAGTTTGCATAACTGGGGGTGAAGCAGGTGCCCATCACCGTGCCAGATGTTTGTCTAAAACATTGATTCTCAAACAAAAAAATGTTGTTCGTAAGGCAAAATTCCAAAAACTCAATCAGCATTTGATTGTGCTCCGAATAACGTAACTGACATTTCTCCAGATAAAACTGTGCGGCCCTTAAACCATGCTTATGGTCTATACAAGTATACAGACTTGTGTTGTCCAATACCATTAGTATATAAGTGGGGTCCCATATTATCTTTGTAATTTTATTCAGGAAGTCCTTAGTGTCTTGGATGTAAGATTGAAGTTGTACCACAAAAGACAATAAGAAATGATCAATAAACATTGATAAATGCTCTGTCAAACTGTTCAAGGAAGAAACAATCGGTCTACCCGGTGGATCTACACTGCCCTTGTGCAATTTCGGGATGTGATAAAAGGTGGGTATCACCGGATTGTTACTACGAAGGAATATGTTTTCTTCTGTCCCCAACATTGATTTATCATACCACTTGAGGATTAGTTCATCATACAATTTGACACTGCTTTGATAAACATCACTGGTTGATTTTTCATAATATTTCCCATCCGAAAGTTGGCGTAGGGCCTCTTTGCAGTAACGTTCCCTGGTTTGAAGAACTACGTTACCACCTTTATCAGAAGGTTTAATTATTATTGACACATCCTTCATTAAATTTTGCAATGCTGTCTTTTCCGCAATTGTTATGTTGCTTCTTATTTGGTGCCCGGTCTTCTTTGACCTAAATTTTAATAAGTCATTGACCATTGCTTCCGAGAAGACATCAATGGCATCTGATGGCATTTGAGGATTGAAAAGGGATGTAGGCTTGAATGGACTCTCTTCTCTTTCTTGTTCAATGCCTACTCTCCTAACACTTTCTGCCATGTTATCATTAGCATCCAGATTGCCCTTACATTCTAATCTGAGGTCTTCCAAAAGTTCAATTGCTGGTAAGTCTTTGCCCGTTAATATATCGGTAGCTGTCATTCTTAATGACCCTATTTTAGGATCACTGATATTAGACCTCAGTTTAAAATACCTATGTAATTTCAGCTTGCGTATAAAGCTGAAAAGGTCAATTCTGGTCTGTGTATATTCCAGGTGGTTGCTAGGACAGAATGTAAGTCCTAGTCTTAATACTTTAATTTCAATATCCGTGAGAGATTTCCTTGTGAGGTTTACCACTGTTAGATTTGTGGTATCTATTGTCGCTTGCTTGATTTCTTGTTGTGATTCCTCCATGCTGGTGCTTTTCCTCTTCCCACCCCCACCTACTCGTCGCGTTTTTCTACGCATCCTTCCGGTGGCTTGTTCTTGCCTCCCCGAAGCCATGATTGGCAAATTATTTGAAAATCGTCGTCAAAAGGAGTCTCTGTTTTTCTCCCTTCCACTGATCTTCCTGTTTGATCATCACTTGACTCATTTTCTGTTAGATCTGATTCAGAATTCTCCACTCTTTGTGATGTCAACTGCTTTGATCTCTGATTTAATTCTTTTCTGGGACCATCAAATTTGCGGGCAAAAGTTAAGATTCTCCCTTGTAAATAATCGTTCTCATCTCAAATACATTTTTCTTGCTTCCTGGTTTTAATTTTCTGTTCATACTTTAGCAGTCTTGCCTTCATTTGCCCCTTAAGTTCTTCCACTTTAACCTTGTCTTCTTCCTTTGCCAGTTCTTCTTCTAGCGCTTGAATTTCCCCTAAAGCCTTTTCGCGGTCACTCCAGGCATATTTCACCAATAGCCCCAAGGTCCCTCAACAGTACTGTGCAGTGTGTTCCGCCCAATCTGTGAGAAGCTGCGGGTCCGGATTTTCATAGGACGGGACTGTATACAATCTTAATCCCCTCGGGACCCTATTCTCGTCTATATTACTCTGTAAACTAGTGGCTTCCCACCACTTGCGGGTTTCGCGTTCATATAACCGCTCCAGTTTCCACAAGAGATCATTGAGTTTATTTTTAGGCTGTCCGTGATCCGGCACGATGGAATGTGCCACTCCCCATGTTTTATTAACATATCTTTAGCCGCCTCGGGGCGTGTTGACTCACAAAACATGCCCCCTTCGTAATGTCTCTGTGCTGCCGGCCGTATTAATTTTCAGCACCCCCCTACGCTCTGCCGCTTTCACACTGCTGCTAATGTTCAAGCGCCCCCCGTGAGTGCGGTATTTCTTTACGATTGAAGAAATAGAGGGAAATTGAGGTTCTGGACTTTTAAGAGTCCAGAGGTGTCAGGGAAACAACACCCAAAGACCCCTGAGTTCCTTCCTGTCTCGGTGCACAAATAAACAGAGACGCTGGTTTCTCGATGGTGGCGTCAGAGACCAAGATTTATTCACTGCAGGGACACAGAAGTCATAGGAACCACACAGAGGCAGAATCTACGAGACTGTTCAAATTGCATTCCTTAAATACACGAAAAATGTCTTTAGGCAACATTACACGAATATTTCTCATGCCCAACCCGGTATCCCAAACAAACAGTAAATAGACATCAAACAATACCTAATCGTAGGTTTTCGGTATTCGATCAGGTCCCCTTGTCAGTTTTCCATTCTTTGCCCGATCCTCCCCATCATAAAAATCGTAACCTCCCCATTGTAAAAGCCCAGAAGGAGAGGAGCAGAGCCAGGTGTAAAGGATTGAAAAGTAGGATAAGAGGTGTTTATGGATCATAAACGGGCATGGCTACCGTCTTCGGCCTTTCAGTCAGGACAATGGACACGAGAACCAGTATAGCAGGACTGCCCTCAGGCAAGGGAGGCAGCTTGATTCTGCCTAGTCATGCAGCGTCAGCCTGTCTCAGGGCTCGAGCTAACGTATCGTTAACAAGGTGATGCTGCCGGGGTCATCGCCCGTTCATTGACTATGTGAGGGCAAGAAACAAAATGGATGCCGTAACTAAAATGGATGCCATGACTTAACAACAGAATGTCCTATTTCTCAGTGAATTCATGCTAGTTGCGCAGCGAAAACACTGTCATGCATATAATGGATCATTTACGGTTCATTGGTACTAAAATCGTGTCAGTACTACGATACCGAATACACGGGTTCGGATCGCTACAGAACCTCAGACCGTCCTTTTGCCCTTACATAGGCAATAACTTACTCTATGTCAGAGTCCATTTCTATGTTCATCAGGTCACTGATATGTTGCTGAAGCATTACTCTATCCCGTGGCGTATCTCTAAAAACAGGTGGTCTTCTTACGCATGTCGAAACACAAAGGCTACATAAGGCGGGACCACACTGAACAATGAGACAGCACGAAAATAAAAATACCAACGCAACACCAGTGACTGTCAGAACCTTCCATCCCCACGCAGATAACAGATTCCAGAACCATCCCATTAATGACCAGTCACCTTCCTCTACATGAATAGAGTCAGAGATTTTGTGGAACTTAGAGATGGCCTTATATACCGTTGGCGCATTATCTGGGATAAAAACACAGCAACTCGACTGGATCATCTTACATACCCCACCTCGATCTGCAAGTAACACATCAAGGACCATACGGTTCTGTAACGTCATGAGGCGATCCGCTTGAAGCTCAGCTGTCAGGTTACTAAGGGCACCCGCAGTTTCGGTGATAGTGGATTCAACTACCCGTGTTAGTTGACGTAAGTTTCTACTGTTGGCCATAGGCCCCCAGAATGGAAGGAAACCTTTGAAGAAGTCTCCTGCTTCTTGGCCTGCAGTATCTTCTTTACTGAAAACACCTCTCACAACTCTAGTTTTGTGATAGTCCGGTGCAGCAGTGTATGTCAGAGGTAACAGTTGAGCGATATAACATGAGCCTGAGAAGTCAGCAGGCAGCCATGTGTATGCTCTGTCTTTGCAAACAAAATAGGTGCCCTTAGCAGCTAAAAATGCAGGGGAAGACTATGACGGGAAAACGTATGTTTCGATACAGTCACTCTTCCATAGTCGAGCTTTCGGATTCCTCCCATTTCCTTGCAAACAGACCTGACCTTGGTGGGGTACGACCCAGATCGGAGTCGAGCTTTTACGTTTGTTCTCACCCAAAGTAATGCCATATTCCGTAACATTCCAACCCATGTAAACTCGCAATTTATCCTTGGGAATGAACGGAGTGTTATTGACGTCTCTAACCATGTCAGTGATTCCTTTTACCAAGGCTCTATTAGCGGAGTTATACCTAGTGGAACGCGGAGGTCGTGGAGGATAGGTCTCTAGGGCATAAGCGAACATGGTCTGAAATGCCCAGAATGATCCATTATAACTAAAGGGCAGAACCAGATAAGGGATGCCCTTGTCCATGGTATGTGGTATCAAGCCACACACCCAGCAGTTCGTTGTGTTAACCACTAGTTGATGTTGGTGCAAGAGTTGAATGAAAGTGTTATTTATAAACTCAGAGCGTCGAGCTTGCTCGTGGGCAGGAAAAGGATGGAAAGAATGAAGAGAAACAACAGTCGGAGAAACGGGAACACGGGGAGATACTGTAGATGTAACAGGTGTAAAGATCAACTGAATACCAAAAATAATTCCGCCTACCAAAATTATTAAAACAATCAGAAGTGTCAGAGCACATTGCATTAGAAAACATTTGCTATACAATATGTCATATAGTTTTGTCTTGTGCACATTTATGACGTTAACCCGTCGCAGTTCAGGAAGCTCCATCTTCTACAACCGTTCGCAATGGATGGTTTGTACCTGTTAAAAAAATTGCCTCTGTCTACCCTGGGAGTTCCCAAAGTAAACAGAAGGAACCGACCTTGTGTCTGGTTCCCTGCAAATTAAAACAAGGCACACGTTACGACCCTACGGTAACCCAGACGGCAAGGTGAGAGAACAACAAAAACAAAAAGATAAAAATTTAGAGCAAACTCCCTGACTGAATGGAATGCGATAAGATCAAAACAGTTTTCAAACAGAAAGGTAATTATGCAATGCCATTAGTTCATAGCATGAGAACGTAGATTATATCTGTACTTCCCGGGCCTTGTCTGATCTTGGAATAGCTGGTCTACAGATGCATAAATGTTCGACTCCACAGGTGACAAATGTTCACTTTGTACAACACTCTGTCCAAAGTTCAAAGGAGCGGTTCCTGCTGAGGTGTCAGAGTTCTGCGTTTCAGTTCGTGGGTCCGTTATGTACTCTGCATCACTGAAAGGGATGAGCCGAGGAACAGGTTCTGTCTCGGATACACCAAATCCCTGTCTAACCCAGTTGTCATAAGGGAGTGGGAGAGGGACACGCTTCGTATGGCTAGCGTGCACCCAATTCTTCCTTCCAGCTAGGCGTACAGCAGTTCTCGTTGTTAGGAGCACCTGGAACGGGCCCTCAAATCTTGGCTGGAGGTTCCGGGTTTGTTCAAAATTCCGTACCACCACTTGGTCTCCTGGTTTCAGCGTGTGGCCTGGACTCTCTGGCAGTTTAGGCAAGGATTCGAATACCTGTTGATGAATAAGGCTTAGTTTAGCAGTCAGGTCATAAAGATAATCAATCAACATTGGATATTCGATCTGTTTGAATTCCTTTGGCCTAGGGACTCCCCAAACATTAGCAGGATGACCGAACACAATCTCATATGGGCTAAGCCCTACTCGAGAGTGTACAGTCGCTCTGGTGGACAGTAGAGCTAAAGGCAGTGCATCTGGCCAAGATAGACCAGTGGAAGCTTGAATTTTAGCAAGTTTCAGCTTCAGGGTACCATTGTACCCTTCAACCAAACCTGCTGACTGTGGGTGATTCGCACTGTGGAATTTCTGGGTGATACCCAGACCCGTACACACACTCTTCATGACTTTCCCTACAAACTCGCTTCCATTGTCCGACCAAACAATCCGTGGCATACCATACCTGGGGAAGTGTTCTTTGAGGAGGATTTTGGCAGTGGACATAGCAGTGTTATCCTTTAATGGATATGCCTCAATCCATCTTGAAAAGGCACAGACTACCACTAGGACATATTTAAGATTGTTACACCTGTCCATGTGGATAAAATCCAACTGAATCACTTCAAAGGGACAAGAAGGGGGAGCAAAATGACCAGTTGGGGTTGGGGTTCCCTTGCCAGGATTATGCATCAGGCATATCATGCAGTTTTTCACCACTCTTTCCGCACACTTAGTAATTCCATCATTCTTCCATACTGGAGCTAACATTTTACAGATCCCTTTCGAACTGATGTGCGCCGCTCCATGCGCCATCGTGACTACTGCGAGCACATACGCATCAGGTAACATCCAACGCTGCTGTTCAGACAAATCAACCCAACATCCACTTGAATCCATTTTACCCATTTTCTCCTTCCATTCATTCTTCTCATTTTCAGTTGCTTCATTCTGGATTGCCTTTACACTTTCAATCGTATTCTCACAAATCCCTGATTCAGCAATCCATCTTGCAGACGTTGCAACGTACATTCGGCTCGTCATGTTCTTGGCCGTTTCTTTGGTGACCTCATCAGCGAACGCATTCCCACGGCCAACATCATCCGTAATCTTTCGATGTGCACTGCACTTCACAATCGCAACTTCATTCGGTAGGGTCAGAGATTCCAATAGATCGCTGACTAACTGTCCATGTTGGATCTTAGTCCCATGGGACGTGAGAAAACCTCTTTCTTTCCACAGACGTCCAAAGCTATGTGCTACGCCGAAGGCGTACTGGCTATCAGTAAACACATTCAGTCTCTTTCCCTCAGCTAAAACACACGCTCTTGTTAATGCAATTAATTCTGCAGCTTGAGCAGAATTCTGACTTACTCTTGCGGTCTCAACAATCGTACTCAAAGTCGTAACTGCATACGCGGCCGTCACATCACCATTCTGTAGTTTGAAACACGATCCATCGACATACAAAGTGCCATCTGGATCTAGTAACGGAGTATCTTTTAAATCAATCCTACCTTTTGTCTCTTCCTCAGTTCTGAAACAACAATCATGGGGCTCTGAATCACTCGACTCCTGAGTAGTCGGCAACAGCGTTGCTGGATTCAATATGTTGCATCGCTTGATCTGAATGTGACTTGCCAAAAGCGTCAGCTCATAGCCTGATAGTCTAGCACTGGTGAGGTGCTGAGTTTTTGTTCGATTCATGAGTGTATCCACAGCATGTGGAACCATGACTACTAACATGTTGTTCATGACTAATCTAGCAGACTGTCGAATAGACACTGCAGCTGCTGCTGTAGCTCTCAAACAACTTGGCAATGCTCTGGCTACCGGGTCTAATGTGGATGAGAAATATGCACAAGGCCGCTGTTTGTCACCAAATTGTTGCGTTAATACACTCAACGCACAACCTTCTCTTTCATGGACATATAAAGTAAACGGCTTACTGTAGTCAGGAGTACCCAACACAGGAGCTGAACACAGCGCATCACGTAAGTCTGAGAAGCTCTGTTGACATTCATCAGGCCATGGCAAAGGGCTCGGAACACCTTTTCCAGTCAGGGCCACCAATGGTTTTGCCATGAGAGAAAAATTTGGGATCCATTGCCTGCAGTATGACGTAATACCCAAAAACGCACGTACTTCTCTCTGTGTGCTTGGTATAGTCATCTGCGAAATTGCTTTGATTCTCTCTGGGGTCAACCTTCTTCCCTCCTTTGACAAAAGATGACCTAAGTAGGTCACTTCTTGGCAACAATATTGCAGTTTAGAAGGTGAAACCTTGAGATGTAAGTCTGACAAATGACGTAATAAAGAAATTGTAGCTATTTTGCAAGTTTCCTTGTCATCGGCGGCCAGTAAAAGATCATCTACATATTGGATCAGAGCAACACCAGGAGGAAGTACAAGAGCATCTAATTGACTCTTCAATGCTTGGCTGTAAATTGAGGGGCTCTCACAATAACCTTGTGGAGCGCGTTTGAATCTGAAACTGCGACCTCCTAAGGAGAAACCAAAAATGTCTCTACTTTCCTCGGCTATCGGAATGCTGAAGAAGGCATTCTTCAAGTCGATCACTGTAAACCATGAGGCTGAGGCAGGAATCAACGTCAATAATGCAGTGATATCTGGTACCACAGGAAACTGCGGAATCACTATTTTGTTAACTTCTCTGAGGTCAATCACAAATCTGTAGATTGGAGGTTTAGACGGGTCAGTGCGTTTTAAAATCGGCAGAACAGGACTATTGCAGACATTTCCTCTAGTTTCCTCTATCACATCTTTCTGTATTAAGTCTTTCACAATCTGCAAGAGTGCACGTTCACCTTCATTCGAAATCCGATACTGTGGGATTCGTGGGAATCTAACATTCGCTTTCAGACTTACCACATAAGGGGGAATTTCCAAGAGGCCTACATCGTTAGGACCAGTCGCCCAAAGAGTATCAGGGAGAGAACGCAGCTCCGGTGGGAGCTTATCCATCGACATATACATTGGAGAGATGACTCTTTTGCCTAATGTGAGCTGTACTCCTGAAGGAGAACAGTACAGTGTCGCATGCAGGCATTTCAACAGATCTAAACCAAGCAGATTCTCATTGCAACCGGTTGTTAGGATAAGGGGTGCTTCTAGTTCGCATGGCCCAACAGAAATTGATAAAGGACTAGAAACAGGATTGTGAACAGGGGCGCCTGAGAAACATACTGAAGTGTTCGTTAAGCCAGACAAAGGTGCGCCAGGGAGTTTCGCATGCATAATTGAACTTTTTGCCGCACCAGTATCCAACAGAAACGGTTCGACCACGCCTGATGTAACTACTGCGACATAAGGTCCACTCTGATCAACTGGAACTGATACTACTCCCTCTCTTTGCCTGTGGCTGTCCTAGTACTCGCTTCTCTGAATCTCTTCATTATGATCATAGTAATCTTCAACATGATACTGTGGAGATCTACCTAGTTGCGCAGGTTGTACATTTCGCTGATCGAAATAATTTGATGGGCGATCGGCCTGTGGTGTCATTGTACCACGTCCTCTACCTCTAGGAGCTTGCATAAACCCAACATTACCTCTCTGAGCTGGGACACCACTAGTCTGTGCGTGCAGTACCGGACACTCATTCTTATAATGACCCTCCTTTTTACAATAGGCACACTGATTCCATGCTAACTGTTGTCGGGAAAAACCATAATTAAATCTTTGGGACGTCCCTTGCTGGAATTGTGGCTGTTGCTGAAACTGGGGTCGCTGCTGTGAATCTGACTGATTCGAGCAAAGCGGATACGCCTGTTGCAATAGTACTTTAGTCTTTAAATCTTTTGTCTTCTTTTCTGACTTTTCCTTCTCTTCTTTCTCTCTATTCTCGTAATACTGAGCAGTTGCAAGTATCTGTGCTGTCGTCGACACTGCCCATGCACTTTCAGAATCCTTTAACTTGTTACTAAGCTCAGGTAGTAAATTAAACACGAACTTGTCGACAAACAACCTCTGGCCTCCCTCAGTACTCATATCTTGCCCACTGTGGTCTACGAAGGTCTCTTCAAATCTAGTGAAAAAGTCAGAGACGCTTTCGTCCTTCTTTTGCTTGCATGCCGATAGTTTATCCCAATTAACTCGTAACGCTGGCATCAGCGTTTTCATCAGATTAATTATTCTGCCAGGTAAGGCAGCAATCAGAGGTTCAGGTTTAGCACCGCCAACTTGTTGCGCATCTGCTGCTACAATAGCTGGCCAATCACCTCTTAGGGCGACCGGGTGGTTCTCTTGCCGAATCTTGGCCCATATAGGCTGTGGCACTACATTGCCAAATAGCATTTCAATGTCTGCCAAATTCATGACACACGCTTGAACTGTCTGTGTTAACTCTTTATAATAACCAGCAGGGTTTTTACGTGGGTCCGGCAGCGCTTGTTTTACTGCTAATACTTCGGCCCGCTTCCAAGGGATGTGTATCCACACTCTCTGGAATTATGCCGGAGCAGCAAAAATACCCTGAGCCGCATCAGCTTGAACTGCATCATGCCATATCGGTGGAACTTCCCTCATCGGATATTGACCTCGTCTTTTCCTAGTAATCGGTGAACCATCAGGGTCTCTTGGCGCTCGAAGAGGGAAATCATCCCTATAAGCTAAAATCAGTTCTATCGCTTCCCTTACTTCTGAACCTATCACCATTCCTGCGGCAAATTTCTGCTGAACATTTATCAGATCAGAGGGGACGGAAACTAAGTCATCATCTTCCCATTCCTCACGCACAAGAGAACACATCACGTCAAAAACGTAACGTTGAGTTGGTTCATTCCATTGCATAAAGGTATCTAACACTCTTCGTGCATCATACTTCGCAGCTTTCGACATCCACCTAAGAGCTGTCGAATCTAACATTTCTCGTTCCTGGGGACCAGGAAGCTGGCTACGTCTCTGTATAGAGTCAGAAACGGGGGTCCCAATTAAAGACCTGTAGAGAGGAGTTAAGATATTAGTTACAGAGTCGGTTATTTTCCGACGAACGGAAAGCGGAGTTAGAATGTCCACAGGGTTCGGGGACAGGGCAGCTGGAGCAGATGAAATAGTAAGGGTGGGAGTAGTAGGTAAAGCAGTTTGCGAAACGACAGGCAAAGGCGGAACAGGCGACCCAGGAAGAGGGGGTGCCGAAGGAACATTAACCACGGGAAGGACAGGAGCTGGAATCAAAGGAAGTGGAGCAACTATTCCAGGCTGACCAGCAGCTGGCTGTACAACAGGTAGTAACTGTGGTACTGTAATACCCTGTGCATACGGTGGAGGTGAATTCAACAGGTAAGACAACAGAGGATCCTTTTCATGGTCCTCTATCGGCTTAGTAGGACAAGATGGCAATACAGGGTAACATTTATCAATTGCCAAATTATATTTTCTATTCGCCATCTCCATTGCTTTCTCAGTCTCGTTGACATACAGCTGCCTAGCAGACTCCATTAAAGTCAACCCTTTCTCTTTCTGTTCTTTCTTCGTCTTCCTAATTTCTCTCTGTTTGGCTTCTTTACGCCATACGCGAAAAGAATCAAACATTGCCGGCCGGGCTTTTCTTTTAAACAACTTCATTTCTAGATTGTCTAGAATTTCGCTTTCGAAGCTACCATGCGGTGGCCAACTAAGGACACCATCTTTTCTGGTATAACAGATCCATACTTCATTATACGCAATAGGACCTACACCGTGTTTACAGTAGAGCTCATATGTAGGAGTTCCAATCGGAGGAACCGAACACGAATCCTCCAACCGGGAATCCCCGTTGCAACGTAACCAGGACAGGAAACAATTACTACTGTTAGTCATGTCAAACAAAGACAAATTCCAACCAAAATGCGCAGAGAACTTAGGCCTACCAAAATGAACCAATACCAAAACAAAGATTATCTAAACAAGAGCAAATAATGATAATCTACGAATTAAACCAGAGCAACAAAGAACGACCAAACTGAGCGCAACCCACTTAATACTTAACTGAAATGTGGAAGACGTCACCAAGGAGAACCCGTCTACGTCTCGCCGTACTAAGGTCTGCACCTCGGGTCCAAGACAGGGCGACAGTCAAGGCAGCGGTCCTCTGTAGCCGTCTGGGAACGGGAACCCTCGTGGAAGAGATCGTCGGGCCACTTTTACGACATGCAGGATTCGATGAAGCGGGGTACCTCCCTCCGGAATCTTCACACGAAACTCCTCGAACTTTTCAGGCTTTGGACCGGTACCGGATGACGTCGCCCCACGTTGGGCGCCAATTTGAGGTTCTGGACTTTTAAGAGTCCAGAGGTGTCAGGGAAACAACACCCGAAGACCCCTGAGTTCCTTCCTGTCTCGGTGCACAAATAAACAGAGACGCGGGTTTCTCGATGGTGGCGTCAGAGACCAAGATTTATTCACTGCAGGGACACAGAAGTCATAGGAACCACACAGAGGCAGAATCTACGAGACTGTTCAAATTGCATTAAGTGGGTTGTTCCTTAAATACACGAAAAATGTCTTTAGGCAACATTACACGAATATTTCTCATGCCCAACCCGGTATCCCAAACAAACAGTAAATAGACATCAAACAATAACTAATCGTAGGTTTTCGGTATTCGATCAGGTCCCCTTGTCAGTTTTCCATTCTTTGCCCGATCCTCCCCATCATAAAAATCGTAACCTCCCCATTGTAAAAGCCCAGAAGGAGAGGAGCAGAGCCAGGTGTAAAGGATTGAAAAGTAGGATAAGAGGTGTTTATGGATCATAAACGGGCATGGCTACCGTCTTCGGCCTTTCAGTCAGGACAATGGACACGAGAACCAGTATAGCAGGACTGGCCTCAGGCAAGGGAGGCAGCTTGATTTTGCCTAGTCATGCAGCGTCAGCCTTTCTCGGGGCTCGAGCTTACGTATCCTTAACAAGGTGATTCTGCCGGGGTCATCGCCCGTTCATTGACTATGTGAGGGCAAGAAACAAAATGGATGCCGTAACTAAAATGGATGCCATGACTTAACAACAGAATGTCCTATTTCTCAGTGAATTCATGCTAGTTGCGCAGCGAAAACACTGTCATGCATATAATGGATCATTTACGGTTCATTGGTACTAAAATCGTGTCAGTACTACGATACCGAATACACGGGTTCGGATCGCTACAGAACCTCAAAATGCATAGCGGGTGTCCCCTACCACAAACCGGCACCCGCCCGTGAGTGCTCTGTCTGATGTGGATAAGTGAGCAGTTTTATATATATATATATATATATTCACTGAAAAAAACATAGGTTTCAGGGGTGTTATAGTTAGCTGGACTTTTCACTTGTACAAAACCATTGAAATTCCCCCGTTATAGTTAGTTCAGCTAACTATAACTCGCGCGCCCGCAATGCACTGCTGATGACGTCACATATTACATCACTCATGACATGGTCAGTGACATCACTCATGACATCACTGATGACATCTCAAATGACATCACTGATGACATCATCCAGTGAATGTGTGTTTTTCTGAAAATTAAATATGTTTTATATATGTATATCTCAAGGTCGATGGAAGAATAAATGGGTATATAAGTGTCTAAATGGATGATTTGTTTTTGAAAAATTGATTGTGTAACTGACTGATTAAGTGTATCATAGTGAATACATGGCTTAGTGAGTAATGTTTAAATATGTAAATATCTGTATCAGTCTCTCACTTTGTGTGTAAGTGGCTGCATGGGTTGGTGAGTAGCTACATGGGTGTCTATATAGGTTATTAGTTGGTTTTTTGAGTATCAGTCTGAGTGTCTGCATGGTTCGGTGGGGGGTATTACGTAGTGCATAGGTGCATGAATGAGTGACTCACTGTTTGTATGTGTTGAACACAGCATGTGTGCAGGACTGTATGGGTGGATGAGTGTGTGTGTATGGGTGTGTTAGTGAGTGAATGACTGTCTCAATAGTGTCTTTATGAGTAACTACATATGTTTTAAACTAGTATATGTGACTATTGGTGTATATATGTGAGTATATGTGAGAGTGAGAGATTGAAAGAGTTCCTGTATGAATAAGTATGTGTTTCTATAAGTGATTGTTTAAAAGACTAAGTATGTGTAAGTTTCCGTAGAAGTAAGTTTGGTGGTGTGTGTATAACTGTATATGCAAGTAAATGTATGTTTGATTCTTTATTAGCATGAGTGACTATGTGTGTGAGTAACTCTATGGATGAGTGGCATTGTGTAACAGGATGTATAGGTGTATGAGTACATAAGATGAGTGAGTACATGTATGAGTGACTGTATAGGACTGTTGGTGAATGAGTGGATGTGTATGTGGATCTTAGAATTGCTGAAGAGGTTGTTGTAACTGGTATTGGTATGTCCATTGTTTTGAAAATTTTAGTCTCTATTTTTGAATGTGTGTATCAAAGGTTATATTAGGGTGAGAGGAGGTCTGCCACTCTATCACAAGGATGATGTCATCAGTGATGTCATCAGTGATGTCATTTGAGATGTCATCAGTGATGTCATGAGTGATGTCACTGACCATGTCATGAGTGATGTAATATGTGACGTCATCAGCAGTGCATTGCGGGCGCGCGAGTTATAGTTAGCTGAACTAACTATAACGGGGGAATTTCAATGGTTTTGTACAAGTGAAAAGTCCAGCTAACTATAACACCCCTGAAACCTATGTTTTTTTCAGTGAATTTCTGAGGTTTTTTAAATGCTAATTCCTAACTATAACGTGCCTGAAACCTATGGTTTTTTCTGTGAATTTCAAAGGTTTTTTAAATGCTAATTTCTAACTATGCCTACAGAGATAGGACATTTGAAGAAAGAAGAAAAAATGCACAGAAAGAAACAAAAGAAGTGCAGAAAGAAGCAACAGAAGTCCTCAAATACGAAGATAAGTGCAGGAAGAAGGATAACGTGCAGAAAGAACAAAAAGAAGAGCAGAAAGAAGCCTTGTTGCAAAATCATCCTGTACCCTCAACTTTTTCAGATGGATACTGGTGGTAACTGAGTCTGACTAACCAGTCCTAGAGCCAGTGCTATGTTAAAAGACACTTAGAATACAGTGAAAACACCTACATACACTAGGGAAAATTATGCGTTGGGGTCCCCCTGTGATTAGCCTGACCTCCTCTGTAAGCCCCTAGTATATAATAGGGCATGGGGATTAAAACTACCTCTTAAAACAGGCCACAAGGCGTTTTTGCACACGTTAACTCAGGCCCCGTCCCCTCCCTTCATCACTGTGTAAACACGCCCTGTGTCCGTTTTTAGTTGGGAGATTAAGTTCATTTGAATCCTGAGGGTCCCTAGGGTCCAACTAGCCCACTAGGTACCTCCAGTAAGTGCCACAGAGCTGCGTTGCAGAGAGGTGTAAAAAGTGGCACGGCCTGGACCACCTCTCTGCAATGCAGCTCAGTGGCGCTTACTGGAAGCACTTGGTGGGCTAGTTAGCCCCCAGGGGCCCTCAGTATTGAAGGGAAATTATATCCCCAATTTAAAACGTGCCATAGTGCGTGTTTGCACACGTCACCTCAGGCCCCGTCCCCTCCCTTCACCACTGTGTAAACGCGCCCTGTGGCTGTTCTAAGTTGAGAGATTAAGTCCCCTTGAATCCTAAGGGTCCCTAGGGTCACACTAGACCACTAGGTACCTCCAGTAAGCGCCACAGAGCTGCGTTGCAGAGAGGTGTAAAAAGGGGCTTGGCCTCAGAACACCTGTCTGCAGCGCAGCTCCCTGGTGCATACTGGAGATGCCTATTGGGGGCGCGTTTGCAGAGTGCTGCACGGAGGGGGCATGGCCTCCGGCACAATGCCAGTCTTTTATTTATTTTAATTTTTTAAGAAGGGGGGCTGTGTGGTTCCCCTTCTTATTCTAATTTATTGGCCCTGATGACCCCATCCCCCAGGGCCTGTCTCCTAATTATATTTTTTTGACCCCAATCCCCAGGGCCGGCCACTGTTTTTTATTATTTTAAAAAAATATATATTTATAGACACACCTAGGACATGCTGGACAAACCGTACGTACCTATCACCATGACGATTTGCGTGATATTCATTAAAAGGCGACTATGCATGCAATGAATCCACGTGGAATGTATTTACACCACTAGTGAAGCTCTGACATGTCTGATGCCCTACCGTGCCTAATCCCGGTAGACACCCTTGTCGTTTATTTATACAAACATGGGTAGCTATTGACGGGCACATTTAATACACATGCACACCAAGCCATTCAAAGGGGATTCGACAAAAATTCGACCAAAACTATGCAAGAAACCCCCCTCACGGTTAATAAAACACACATCCACTGCCGGATGTGTAATACTTTTTATTTTACTCTCTGGAAAGGGGACGAACATCACTTGAGAGTCACAGCGCGCTCCTGACAGAGCCCAATGCTGTGTTACACCCACCATTGCCTGCCGAGTGCCACACACCTCTGTGTTGTATTCCACTAGCTAGTGCATATGCTATGAAACTCTCTAGCCCATGTGCACTGTAACACCACCCCGTGAATATGTCATGCCACACTTGTCTTCGCACGGGTTATATTGCCCCATCTAACGTGCCTTCCTCGATGCCTATGTTATAACACACAGTGCTATGCCATACATATTACAATCTGGGATCCATATCTTTGTCACAGTGCATATGCAACGTTACACTCCCCAGCACATATTTTATATTACAACTTTAGAGACTAGTTAGGTTACACAACACTGCCCTGTGCATATTACACTCCAAGGCGCATATCGCATAGCACGCGCTAGTGCCTGTGCTATCTCGCGCTCTCCAATGAATCTGTCATTGCGCACAATGTATTGCATATTATATTTCACGCCTGGTTCATCTTATATCACACTTTTTGGTGCATAGTTTATACCATACACTATATCTAGTTTTCATTTTCAATCGTGCTCTCAGGACTATGTTCTATATAACACTGTGTTCACCTACCCTTTTCACGGGCATTACATTTTGCGATAGGGGGTGGAGGGTCAGGGGGTGTTTCTGCCAAGTGAGCCCGGAGTCACAGTCACAAACGTCCTCTTCTTCCTGAATAAAAGTGAGATTATGCTGCATACTTGTTCATATTTTAAGTAGTTCGCACAGACACAATGTTTTAAAAACAATAAAGTTCCTAATACCCGCCTTCTCTGAACAGTTAGCTTGCTGCCCCATCCCCCTCCTCCCTATCCTCTGTTGTGTGAATCCATGGACTAGCCTCCTCCCTCCTGCCATGCATGGTCTGATGTGCTGCCACTGCCCTCAATTTAGTATGATGTACCAGTCCACTCCTCCTGCCCTCCATTGCCCAATTCTATGCCCCATATTGACCTCCTGCTTAAACTCTGTGCTTAGCCTGCTGCCCCTATTCTCCTTCCCCCTGCCCTCCGATGTCTTTGTGCATGCCCCTGCTCCATCCTTTTTGCCCACCATGTCCCATGGACCTGCCACTCCTATCTACTCTGAGTGTTCTGTTGAGCTGCCACTCCCCTCCCACCTGCCTAGCATTGTCAGATGACTGTAACCTGTCCCTGCCACCTCCACCCTGCCTGTCCACATGCCATGCCCCTATCCTCTTCCTCCTGTCCTACATGGTCCATTGTACTGCCACACCCTTCTGCCCTCCCTGGTCTGTTGTGCTGCAACTGCTCCTCCTGCCTGCCCCGTGTGGTCTGTTGTGAGGCCCCTTCCCCTGAACTTTCTTGTCTGTGCACAGGTCCTGACCCTCCCTTCTATCCTCCATCGTCCTTAGTGCATGCCCCTGCACCCTCCTTCTTGCCCATCATAGCCATTGTGCTGCCACTAACCCTCCCACTTGCCATGCATGGTCTTCTATGCTGCCATGGCCGCTCCACCTTCCCTGTGTGGTCAGTTAGCTGCCCCTGACCCACTCCCACCTTCCCTCCATGGTCTGTGTGTATGCCATCACAGTCTCACTGTTGCTCTTCATGGTGTGTCTTGCTTCTAGTGCCCATCCTGCCTGACCTCCATGGCTATCTTGCTGCTCCTGCCCTGCCCCCTTGCCCCCAGCCCTCTGTTTACATGTGCAGACCCCTACTCCCTCCCTCCTGGCTTGTCTGTTCCATTGTAATGCCCCTGATCCGTCCCTCCTGCCCTTTATGGTCTGTTATGCTGCAGCTTTCTCTCCTGTCTGTCCATTATGGTCAGATAGCTACCATTGCCTCTTGCCCCTCTGTTCTCTGTTGTCCATGTGCATGGTCCTGTCCCCTCCCTCTTGCTTTCTATGGATTGTTGTGCTGCACTCCCGTCCTGCATGCCCTGTGTGGTGTATTATGCTGCTGCAAACCCTGATGCCTGCCCTGCAGGGTTAGTTTGGTGCACCTCTCCATGTCCCTCCTGTCCTCTGTTATCCAAGTCCATGTCCCTATCCCATTTCCTTCCATGATCCAATGTACCATACTTGCGAACATTTTGAACTTGGTAAGAGGGAGATTTTGAAAAAAAACTGGGGTATTGATTTTCCCCTTTGAGTTACATTGAAAAAGAGGATATTGTAGACAGGAGACAGATCAAATACAGCCCATTTGAGCTTAAAAACATTGGACATTTCCTGGCTGAATCGGGTCTGTTGGCATATATGGTTGTACTACCATTGCCTCTTCCTTCTGCCCACAATGGTCTATTACATTGCCACAGCCTTGAAGGAGGGTAGATTTTGTATCACAGGGGGCCCCTGGCCCGTTCTGTCCACACCTGAAGTATGAGACCCTTGTCCTTGCCCTGCCAGCCGCATTTGTAGGCCGTATTAAATTGAGCATAGTTCACGCAAAGCCCTCGCCCATGGCAAAGGTTTAAACTCCCTCTATCAGGCTACGGGGAAAAGGCACTTTTCGTGTTTACTGGAGGTGTACAGGTCTAAAATCCCCGCAACGATACTGTATGGTATAGAACTTATAGAGGTGAAATATTGGGACTTTTGCCATAAGATTGAGGGGAAACTCTTAAGATCCCTATCTTCTCTGAATACTGCGTGCTCTTTGGCCGCTTGTAGGCTCGATTTCGGTCTCAGGAGCAGTTGGGTACAGGGACTATGTGCCCTAGTAAAATGGGTGGCCTGCCTGGCTAGAGCTGAACTAGGGACGATGAGAGCTCTCCTCAGAAGTGAATTACTGGGTAATTTCAAAGAGTTTTCACAACTTGTAAGGAATTTTAGAAAAGCCGTAACCCTTCTAAAATTAGATGAAAACACCTTGTTTTTGTATTCTCCCTTACAGTTAAAACTCGTATTAAAACAGGCCTCGTGGGAACTATGTTTTCAGTCTGATAAGAAGTTAATCTGTGAAAAAAGGGATGTAGACCTTCTCCTTAATTCTTATGTGATGAAGTTGGCCCAACCCTATGTCACATGGAACTTGCCGCATGGTATTCGTAGATTCTGGTTTCTTTTACGTTACGACCTAGTACCTTTAAATCTACTTTTATCCAAATGGTACGGTTCTTCTCCTATGTGCAATTTATGTAAACTGAGTACCCAGGATTGTATGCATGTTTTATTGACCTGCCCTGCGCTCCGTATATTGCGCCTCAGATGGTTAAAACCTATTTGTATCCGTCTGGGCATTTCCACTTTGAACGGCTTTCTCCAAGCACTTTATTGGCCTCCTAATGAAATGTTCTGTTTCTATATTTTTAACTTTTTTAAAGGTTTTTTAGCTATTTATTAACATGCCTCTGGAGATGTTTGACATTGCTTCCTGCTGTAGATCTGTCATTGTATGTTATTTTTGTACTTAAATATGTTTCTCAAATGTCATAATCTTGATATGTACTTGTCTTCTGCTTTTATCATTGTAAACTTCTATGTGGCCCTCTTTTGAGAGCCAAAACATAATAAATAAATTGAATTGACCAGCGGGTCCTGTGTTGCTATATAATTATCCTGAGACATCCTTACCACTCAGCCAGCATAAAACCCCTGTGTAGGCCCTTCTGTTCAATATGTAGGCCTCTTTGTTAAATTGACCATAGCTCTGCAATTTTAGTGTATAGCAGTCTGAAGGCAGGTCTGCGAGGCCTTCTGCTCCAAACTAGTAGCCCCCACCCTACCCGAGTGCTCCGTGCTCGGTATCAAAGTTCAACATCCCCCTGAAGCTGTCGACATACAGTAGGCTGCATCCTGGACTGGTACTTGCTTCCTGGGCAGGTTTCCCGCTTTTAAGGAAGTGGCAACCGCAGAGCGTCAAGTTAGGAGAACTGAGGAGATTTTATACATGAATATATTGAATTCCCGTACAATACCCATTATTTTCTGCTTGCTCTATGGAACTTACGATAAGCGATTGGCCTGAGAGACTGACCTTTTCACCCAGTCCATTGTCAGCATTAAGTGGGTAAATGACGAAATGTCTGGTAAAATCTGCAGACGAAGCTTTTGGGTAGCATACGTAGGTATATGTAGCATGCAAAGGAGCCCACAAAATGATATTAAAAGGGAGCACCCACAGATATCGACGGACTACCTCGCCGTCTGTATGTAGGTTAACCGGCTGTGCAGGTTTTCCCCAAGAGCTGGGAGCTCTTGTCTTCCTTTGCTTAAAATGTCTTGCTCTGCTTTGCTTGAAGTATCTTATTCTATTTTACCTATATGAAATGTCATGTTATGTTTAACCATTGTTCTCTTTACTTTTGCATTTAAAAGATTTTGTATTGTAATTGCAGGAATGCTTGCTCTAAGAGTAAACGTGAGTGTTCCTAGGTAACATTTTCCTGGATGTAACTTGTTTCTCATGATGCATTTATAGATGTGTTTTCTCTCTCTCTCTGTCAGTACATTAATTGAGATACAGAGAATATCATGACAGCTGTATGATTATCTGTATTCTGTATTTTGTACTTTATGTCTCTATTCTGCGGTTTCTTTGAAGTTGCATCTTCTCATTAAACTGCCATTGTATTCTGCCTCCAATTCCATGTCTCATATGTCTGTTTTCTTCATTTTTGGAGCAAGCGTTCCTAGGCACCCCGGCTCAAATTAAGGTGCCCCTTTTGTCCCTGACTCACTCTCCTGCTCAGTTCTGTGGTGGCTCCCGGGGCTCTGGGGACCGCCCCTAGCTTCCTTGACCCGTAATAGATCTTCCCTCCAACAGCCTCTCTTGCAAGTCCTGTATTGTTGGTTTGTTGCCCCTGCCCCCCTTTCCACTGCCCTCCATAGTCTGTTGTGCTTCCACGGCCCTTCCTGCCTGCTCAGTGTGGTTAAATTGTTGCCTTTGCACCCACCTACCTGCCTTCAATTTTCAGAGTCCGTGCCCCTGGCCTCTGCCTCTCAACAGTATCCTAATGAACAACTAGATTGCTAACATTCTATATTTATTACAAAAGTGTAGAACGCCTGACATCATCTTGATGTAATCAAAACTGTAATACCTAGAGCATTTCCTTTAGAAATTACATATATGAGAGGGTCTTATTGGCATCACAATTATGGCTAAAAGACTGAAATAAGGACATATTTTCTGAGTTTTCAAATAGCGACAAAGCACTTTTAAATTATTTGTTATCTTTATGTTTTTTTATCCAGTTGACCACTTGATTAAATGTTGCACTTAGGGGAGAGGATGTGGTGTTACTTCCAGAACTGCAGACTTTGCAACTGGGGAACCAGGTTGAAGTTTCTGCTTCAGCTCGACATTCTGTGATTCTGGTCAAATCACTTAGTCTCCCCATGTCTACAACCAAAATGAATTTGTTCTTGTGTGATGTAACCAATGCTCATGTAAAGCACTCCAATACCTGACAAGTCTGCACTATATAACACTGCAAAAACACAAAATAATAAGTGTTTTGCACACTTCTGTCATTGGGCTATATTTGGGCTATATCTGGGTGATTTTGGGCTACATTTGGGCTCTTTTGTCTCCGGTGGCCATCTTGGGAGATTTATTTGTTATGAAGTTTCCTAATTTCCTCATGTACTGCAGTCTCCTCAGTAGGAAATGCTTTCAGTTTTTTACTTTGATTCCATCATGAAGGTATTCAGATATGTCACACATTTGCCATAAATTCTGAATGTTAGCACTCTAGTTGCTCATTAGATCACTGTAGTAAAACTACTGTTCACCATGGAAGTCTGCTCCTGGTATTAAAAGTGCATGTTTCAGTCTGCATGTCAGAATGTTTTAATGAAATAGAAGAGGATTTGAGAAGTCACTCAAAATGTGCCCTCATTTTCTTTCTTCAGCATTAATCATAATTTCTATGGCAAAATGAACCCCCTCATTGTGTTCCTTTTTAAATTAAATGTTTTAAGTGTTACCAGTTTATTCCAATCAAGATGGCTTCAGGTGTGCCATACTTTTGTCATAATGAAGACAGTAAGCGCTCTAGTTGTTTTTAAGAACATTCTTGGACATTCTGTCATTGGGCTATACTTGGGCTACATCTGGGTGATATTTGGGCTACATTTGGGCTCTTTTGTCTCTGGTGGCCATCTTGGGAGACTTATTTGTTATGAAGTTTCCTAATTTCCTCATTTACTGCAGTCTCCTCAGTAGGAAATACTTTCAGTTTTTTACTTTGATTCCATCAAGAAGGCATTCAGATGTGTCACACATTTGCCATAAAATCAGAATGTTAGTACTCTTTTTGCTCATTAGATCACTGTAGTAAAGCTACTGCTCACCAGGGAAAACTGCTGCTGGTATTGAAAGTGCATGTTTCAGTCTGCATGTCAGAATTTTTTAATGAAATAGAAGAGGATTTGAGAAGTCACTCAAAATGTGCCCTAATTTTTCTTTCTGCAGCACTAATCATACTTTTTATGGAAAAATGAACCTCCTCATTTTGTTCCTTTTTAAATTAAATGTTTTAAGAGTTACCACTTTAATCCAAGCAAGATGGCTTCAGGTGTGCCATACGTTTATCATAAGTAGGACGGTTAGCGCTCTAGTAGTTCTTTGGAACACTCTGGGAAGCTGCAGTAGAACACAAAGGAATCAACTGACAGTCTCTGCCCTTGTTGGATGTACATGTTTTACTGAGAATGTCAGACTTCATTCTCACATGACTGAGAAAGATAATGTGAATTTACAGAAAATAAGCTCTCAGTTTAGCTTATAGATCCCCTTCCAAAACTCTGTGGGAAAAGCATGAGAAAATATTTTTCTCTCAATCATGATATCCCAGCAGAAGGCTTTTTCACATGGTGAAATCACCTTAGAACATACCACAATTCCTAAAATGGATGAAGTGCTGACAGCCAATCAGATCTCAGGATGAGATGTGTGGTTAGGCTCCGCCCACATATATATATGCTTTTAAATGCTATTTTCTCAGGACATACTGAACAGATTTACACCAGACCTGCAAAAGGCACTTCCTTGACCTGAGGACTACCTCTCTGCCAAATTTCTAGTAATTCTGTTCAGCCGTTCGGGCTGTAGCCCTGTCTAAAGGTCCTATGGACGGTCGCCAGTAGGTAGTTATAGTTAGGACCCTGTTTCCATAGGAAATCCGCAACATTCTATTTTGAATAACTTTGGCGCCGGTCGACGAATCCTCGCGAATTTCTCAAAATAGGTGGGGCGCTACGCTCCGCTCCTACCCTGAAAGTCTCGGGGGGATTCGTCAAGCGGGGGCTGAGATAAAAGGGGGGTCCCAAAACGCATTTTTCCCATGCATTTTTCCATAGGACCTTTAGACAGGGCTACAGCCCGAACGGCTGAACAGAATTACTAGAAATTTGGCAGAGAGGTAGTCCTCAGGTCAAGGAAGTGCCTTTTGTAGGTTTGGTGTAAATCTGTTCAGTAGATTCTGAGAAAATAGCCTTTAAATCAATATATATATCCGTACGCGTATGGTGGCGTGCGCGAGCGCGATTCTGATTAGCTGTTACATCTAAGTAAACATTCGAATCGGTCGAAACCAGGAAGCGGCGGCCGCCATTTTCTCTCTCGCACTCTGAGGGGGGGGCTGTAAACAAAGGCAAAAAACATATAAAGGGGCTGTTTAGACAGCGCCCATGCACATAGCCATGTTAGTTGAGTCCTCAAAGATCCCCCAAGGCCAAAAACGGTAAATTTTGATTTTTTGAAAATTTCGCCGATTACGCTTACCGTACGCGTACGGTGCGCTTACGCTAAAAATTTTAATAAAAAAAAAAACACTCTCTGTGCATGGCATAATATTGTCATCACTTACAAATTAAATTTAACAGATTACCTATCACAAGGAAGCGCATAATATGTCCTCCATGTGCGCATGGTGCGTAACGTGGGCACGCGGCGCTATAACTCACGCGACCGCAATCTTCTGCTGATGACATATGTGTCTTTATGAAAAAAAAATATTTGTAATATATGTATAGCTAAAAATTTATGGAAGAAGACATGGGCAAATAAGTGTCTAAATACAGTATTAGCATCAGCAGAAGATTGCGGTCGCGTGAGTTATAGTTGCCTGCACTAACTATAACGGGGGAATTTCATTGGTTTTTTATCAGTAAAATTTCCGCTAACTATAACATGTCTTAAACCTATGGTTTTTTCAGTGAATATATATATGCACACACACACATTAAGTTCCATCTTAAGTCTCACCACAGACCCCTACCGCAGTGATGTGTGTTATTGGTTAACTGATCTGTAAGAACAACCAAAGTTCCATCCGGCAAGTAAAAGACCTGCATTCCAGAAATTCTCCCCAGTAGTTTATTTCCTAATAAACACCATGGAAAGTGCAAGGGAAGATCTTACTACCCCAACCCATTTTAGTGAACTCCTAGCCTTTGCCACAGGTCTGTGACCATAACCGTGCAAGTGCAGAAAGCATTCACTTGAAGCCAACTTTTCATCTGTGAGGGTATCCAGGTGCTGGCAGGGTCCAGTTAATTATCCCTATAGCCAGGTATCCAGGCACTGTCAGAACTCTGAAAGAGATTGGGTGTTCTATAGATGAAAGGGCAGCTCATTCCATGGTGAGGATTAGATAAAGTGATGTGAAGCTGAGGTGTCTGGTTCAGGCGATGGTTACAGTAGGTGGGCCCACAGTTGTGTAGGACCTTGTATGCATTTGTCAGGAGCTTGAACTGGCATCTTATCTGTACAAGGAGTTAGTGGAATTTCCTGAGGTAGATGGTAATGTAGGTTAGTCTAGGGAGATCCAGGTAAGATTAGTGAAAGAAATAAGGATGTTTCTCGCACTAGATTGGAAAATATTTGCTGCTATAGATGTAGGAATCATAACCATCCAGCTAACAATTTGAAATGCCCAGCTAGTGTGCAAAGCAGCTAGTGAGAAGGTACATATGATAAACAGGTCAGATGCTAAAGCTGATGAAAGCAAAGACACATTTTTCAAATTGAGCAAGCGGAGGTTGAAGAAACAGTACAATATCCCACATGCAAAATAAGCCTTGATAGAGTGAATATTCAGATATATGCTGATTTGTGCTCACCTTATACATTGATTGAGAAAAAATTGTTTGAGGAAAAGTTTTGTAAACATGATTTAGTTGTAGAAATTGTAGATATCCAACCTGGTGGGTACAACAAGGAGCCCATTCTGTTAGAGGGCATGGTAAGAATATGCATATCTTTTAAGGACAGGCACACAGTGGGGAAAGTATACATCACCAAGAAAGGCTTAAGCTTATTGGGTTGGAAACACCAGAAGGAATTGTGCATCACCCTTGATCCCAACAATGTAGATCAAGTGTTGTTAGTAGAACCCCTGAGGTAGGCAGTAATATCAATCACCAAGGAATTCCCTGAGGTATTTACCGAGCAGCTTGGCAGGTTGAAGAAATACATGCACCAAATCATCCTCAAAGAAGGTGCACTCCCTGTGGTGCAAAAAACTAGATCTGTACCCCTCTTACTAGGGGAACCGTTAAAAGTGTAATTGCAAAAACTTGTAAGTCAAAGTGTGATAGAAGAAATTGAGTTAAGAATGGTTGGCTCCCATTGTTCTTACAGCTAAGGACAATGGTAAGAACATTCCCCTATGGGAGCTTAGAGCAAACATCTGGGTGGACAGGCATCCTCTACCGAGGATACACGAGATGTTAAGCACTATTCAAGATGCCAAGTGTTTCAGTGTTCTGGATTTATCATCGGCATACCACCTTACATCCGGGCTCCCAAATGATGACTGCATTCACCACTCTATTTGGAAATTTCAAATTTCTTAAAATGCCAGTGGCCTAGCCTCAGCTAATGCTGAATTCCAAAGAATAATGCATGCTCAGATAATGTGTAAAGACATTGGGCCAGACGTACGATTATTTTTGCGGTCACAGATGGGTTTCAGACCCCTTTGCGACCGCAAAAAACGAGTTGGCCATGTACTATTCCAAATTCCAAATTACAAATTATTTGCGACTCGCAAAATAGGAATAGCGAGTCGCTATTAGGAAGGGGTGTTCAGAGGACGTCACTTCCTAATGGCGAGTCCTCCAGGTATGTGTGACTCTTTTGCGACCGCAATTGCGGTTGCAAAACAGTAGCAGTTTACCACCCTTCTCAGAAGGGTGGTAAAGTACTCGCAAACGGGAAGGGTTCCCCAGGGGACCACTTCCCCCTCTGGGAATACAAGTGAAAATATTTCTTAAGGGCAGGCAGTGGTCCCGGACACCACTACCTGCCCTTAAAAAATGAAACCAAAACGTTTCATTTTTTCTTTTTTAAATGGATCCCGTTTCCCTTTAAGGAAAACGGGCTGCATTTAAAAAAACAACTGCTTTATTGAAAAGCAGTCACAAACATGGTGGTCTGCTGACCCCAGCAGACCACCATCCCTGTGTGGCTGGCAATTCCCAATTTGGTTACAAATTGCGAGTGGCTCATGAATATTGATGAGCCTTGCATTTTGCGACCCCATTGGGAATCACTAACAGTGTCTCTGACACTGTTGTATATTGGATTTAGCGCCTCGCAATTTGCGACTCGCAAATTGTCGCAAATTGCTAGGCGCTAAATCCAGTGGTCATACATCTGTCCCTTTGTGTTTCCAAGGCGACATACTAATATATGGGGCTAGTGAAAGTGAACATAATCACAATGTTAGAAATGTTCTTTGCAAATTGAAAGAAGCTGGGTTCACCTCTAAGGAATGCAAATGTAAACTTGGTGTCACGTCTGTGGACTATTTGGGGCACAACATCTCATAGGAAGGCATCAAACCCAAAACGGATTTGGTTGAATCTGTACGCAAAGCCCCTATGCCCACATCTAAAGAGGAGATAAAATCATTTCTGGGTTTGGCAAAGCATATGGCCAAATATATAAGGAACTTCTCTGTCTTAACTCAACCCCTTAGGAACCTGATGAAAAAGGGACCACATTTTTGTGGGAGGGGAGCATGATACTCTGCACTGACCACAAACCCTTACTGTCCCTTTTTGCAACAAAAGAAATGAAGAAAACCATGCCCCGCATAGCCAAATGGGTTTTATGACTCCAAGGATTCAATTACAGAATGGTGTATGTGCCGGGCTCTAAGGACTGTGTTGCGGATTACTTCTCCAGAGCCCCAGTGGTAAAGGAGAAGGATAATGAGCACCTAGATTATGCAATTTTGGAGGTCACTGTTCCAGCAGTGTTACAAAACCAGTGGGAATCCATCATGGAGCAGGAGCAAGACCTCAAAGTGGTAAAGAATTTAATTGTTAATGGGTGGCCCAACAGATGCAAAAACTTACCAGAAGAACTACAGTGCTTCTGGAATGTTCGGGAGGAATTATCCCTGGAGGGAGATATCATATTGCAATCAGGAAAGATTGTGCCACCAGACAGTTTTCGAGATCAAATATTAGATTTGGCACATGAAGGGCATTTGGGGAGGAGTCTTAGTAAGGCCAAGATCTGATTACTGGTTCCCATACATGGATCACTTAATTGAGGAGAAAGTCCAATACTGTCAGGCCTGTAGCCTTAGTGATAAAATGAAAAGTCTAAGACGTCCCCCCTGATTCCTGTGGAAATACCCACTGTTCCGTGGAACAAATTGGGTTTAGACATAGCGGTACCCATATGGGCCATGGGCCCACAGGAAAAATACTTAATAGTACTCCTTGACTATTATTCACACTGGATCACACATAGGTTTGTTAACATGGTCAATACAAAGACCCTCAACAGTTTCTTGACAGAGGTATTCTCCAGGGAGGGTATCCCAGATACACTCATCACGGATAATGGGCTTCAATTTGTGTCTGAGGAAATTAAGAACTTTTTTAAAGATCTTTCCATTTCTCATGTTTGTACACCTTTGTATTGTCCCAAGGCCAATGGCAAGGTGGAAAGAGCAAACAGAATGTTAAAAGAGTCCATTCAGTTGGCTGCAGCCTCGGGGAAACCAATAGAAAGTACAGTAAGAGACATGTTATGGTCTTACTACACCACACCTACTGTCCCTACGGGACTATCCCCATTTGAAATGTTGAGTGGGAAAAAAAACAGGATCTAAACTTTCCCCCAGTTGGCTTTTCAAGAACAAGGTAGTCACGATTGACCCAGTAGAAATGAGAGGAAAAGTGATGAGACAACAAAAGGTGTACAAAGACATGTATTACAAGAAATGGGGCACTAGAATCAAGGACTGGAAAAAGGGGCAGTGGGTCCTCATTAGGAAGTCCCAGGTGGCAATTAGTAAGGTTGACAAATTCTATGAACCAGAAAAGATCAAAGAAGTCAAAACCAAGGTGATTATTCTTGAAAATGGTAAAATGTGGAGGATGAATAGAATTACTATGTGTCCTTCAAACATGATTCCTGTTGAAGAAGGGGAGAAGGAAATCAGTGTAACTCATGTTGGCTCTGATCACAAGAAAAGGGAAGGTAGACTAGCGCGTCCTCCCAGCTGGCACAAAGATTAGAAAATGTCGTAGATATGTACAAGGCATTGTATATATTTTTACCCCTCTGTTATGCTTTTCCCCCCTTTTTTCTCCCAGCCCGTCTTCTCCCTCTTCTTCCCCTTTTCCTTCCTTTCTCTTTGCGGAGGGAGATGTGTTCTCCATCTTGGGCTCTCCCTACTTTCTCCCTGCTTCCCTGAAACCTCTTGGTCTCTCCCATGGAACCCTGAGTCGGAGGCAATTTAGAATATTGGTGTTCTCACAGCACTGTCCACCGCTGTTGTGGCAAGCTGGAGATGTCATACTGAACGACTAAATAAAGAAGTTGGGGCCATATTATCAAGATCAGCGTTAAAATTATCGCCGCTTTAGCGGCAGGAAACTGCCGCTAAAGCGGCGATAATGGGCTTGATAATATGCCCTTGAGAATTCCAATAGAAGTCCATGTTCTGGTGTGAACATGGACTTCTATTGAAATTCTCCAGGGTATATTATCAAGCCCAGTATCGCCGCTTCAGTGGCAGTTGTCTGCCGTTAAACCGCCGATAATTTTAACGCTGTCTTTGAAAATATGCCCCTTCGTGCCTGAGGGGCAATCCTAGTAAAAGTGGCAACTTTTCTGTATTCTTGGAATCTTGATCAGCCGTCTAGAAAGCAAACATGTCCCCAATCGTATCAAATGTTCAATAGCTCTGTTTCTCACCATATTGTCAGTTACCACTCCACGGATCTCGGTGGTGTGTATGATTTCCCACCGCTCTCTTCGGATGTACAGCCTATAATCTATTTCACGCTGGACGTATGCTTTTTCTCCAAGACCACATTGCATCATTCTCTGTTCCTAGGATAACTCTTCTTCTTTCAAGGTCTGTGAGAAGATAGAGAACCCCAGTGGCTCTCCTGAAACATCACCAACTCGTTTTGCTGAGTACAGAATACAGAACTTCCGTTTCAAAAGAAAGCGTAATTTTGTCCTTAGTCTTCTTAAAACGACAGTCATTAGCAACCTTTCAGTCATTCGAGGTTTCAGAAAACCTTCACATTTCTTATACTGTGAGCCTTCTTTCATAGGAGCTACCAAACAATCATTTGCAATCTTTCGTGAACATAAAAAAGAAATTTCCGCTGCAAACTTCACCTTGGTTTTGCAGTGCTTTATTTGCTTTATAGTGAAGGTGTCCCCCAGACACTATAATCTACCTTTCAAATAAAAGCTGCGGGGAGGTATACCAAGATTCTGTTCATTCTTTTCTCTAGCTCACCTAGAATTCAACTATATGATAATTAGACAATCCCTTCTCCCTGTTAAAGTAAAACGTATCTTCTCTATTAACATTTGTATTGTCGCAACGCATGGATGCGTCGTATTTACTGCAGTACAGTGCTAAATTTAGCTGCCTAGTGGCAATGCAGACTCCCTGCACCTTAGTGCATGGGTGCCTACCTTGCAGGGAATGATTGTTTATGTGCAGAAAGGTGTCCCTTCCTGCACATAAACAATCTATAATGGCGATGTGTTACCTCTATGTGTGTTACCTTGTGCAGCACATATAGAAGTAGCAAATCGTCATTATTCAATGATTATTTATCTGCAGGAAGAACCTTCCTGCACATAACCAAACATTATTGGCTTTTTAGAAAAAACAAAAATGGGGAGAAATAAAATAATTCTTCCTCATGCGCCATTCCAGCGCCTTGCTTTTGCATGGCGTTCGTTTTTGGCGCTGCCACAGATTTACACCTCCTTGTAAATCTGGGGCAGTGTCAAAAAGCAATGGGTGTTGCCGTGGAACACCCAGAGCAGCACCCATTGCACCCCCCTTTCACGGAGATACCTGGGTGAAAGGGTCGCATATTTATAAAGCAGTGTTGAGCCACAAAAAGTGGCACTACGCCACTTTGCAAATATGTTACAGGACATTGGGCCACCGGAATTTCTATAAAAGTGACGTTCCTGTGGTGCAAAGCCCTTCTAAGTATGCCCCTGAGTCTTACTACCACCTCAGTAACTGTAGGCACAAATCCAACTAGATCACAGGGCCTCACCTGAGTACCATGAATCTCTAGTCTCCAAGGGAACTGTCGAAACAGATCATCACTCTCGTTCTCACTCATGCATTTCCAAGGTACACAGAAGAAAGACACAAAGGAAGTTTACAATATATTTATTGAAACTATTGTAGTCTAGATTTAAGCAGGTTTGCTGTGATTAGTAAACAAACATAACTAAGAAAACAAAAATAACTAAGACTAACAGACTGTACACTATGAACAGCCTAACTATGGCAACTAATATATCTATTTTAGTCTACCATACACTATGTGAGCACAGGGATACATTAGTGATCTCTGGGATTTGAGCCAATCCCCATACCTGGTTTGCTTAATTATTTGCTCTGCATAATAGGTGTAAACTGAGTTTCCACAAGCCTGCTGCCTCCGTTCCAAGACTTGTACCCCTGCCTGAATTCTCCTCTCTAATCTCCATGGGGTTGAGACACAGTTTATATTATAGAAACTGTTGTGTTACAATACTTTCAGCTTTGCTACCGTGAGATGTCTAGAAACGTTATGAGATGTTACTGACTGGGCACAGAAAAAATAGTACATTATGTTGTTCAACCTTGAACAAAGTGTTCTGACTGAATCCCAGGAAAATGTCACTGAATAACAAATAATATGCATCCGTTCTAAAATATTATCATGCCACAAAAACAAATGTATTATGTGTGTCTGCGCAAAGGGAAGGCAGCCTAAAGCTGAAAATACGTCTAACCAAGGGAGAACTAAAGAAGGCCCAGAAGGGGAAATAATAAACCCTGTCCTCGGTTGGGAAAGTAATTTAGCGACTAACGAATCATAGAAACAAGCATAAGTTAAGCACATTTAATGCAATATGTTATACAAAAATATTATAATCATAATTAAAAACATAACATTCCAATTCTGAAAACGTGGTCAAGTTAACTTGAACCGGAAGCACCCAGGACTTCTTCCACAAGATCAATAGTTAGTGAATTCAGAACTGATTCCATCTCTGCAGACGATGATTCCACAATAGCCCCATTTAAGAGCTCCAGAGAACAGATATAAACCTAGTTATAAGCCAATGCCGAGAAAGTTGCCGGACAGCCCACATCCGTGTTATTAGAGCCTGAATTGGGTGTCCCATGTGCCGAAGCGCTCACCTTCCCCAAGGGGAGTGGCTCTTACCATACATCTTGAAGCAGTTGCAAGTTCACGGGATAACTCCGAAAATGGGTCATTATCGGACTCATCAACAGGTTCATGTCCACAGGAACAGGCAACTGGAGAGCCAAGGAGACATCCAGCACCCATTCAAAGGGGCAGCAGAGGCAATGAAACACAGACTGTATGCAAGTAAACCAGGTGGGTCAAAATGATATGACCAGTCAGCGTTCAGTTCCTGGAGGAAAGGGACTCCAAAGAATCATATTATGCACTCATGGCACAACTGGACTGGTGGTAGTTCTAGTACCAATGGGCTTTGAAATGGAGCATCCATTTAGGAGTAGCAAAAATAGAATCAAAATGCTGCCAATAACAGCAAGGGTATGCCTCCCAACACACTGGAAAATAATGAATGGCCAAATGCTGGTATTACTCCAAAATTGTGTTTTGCAGGTAATTATCAACCCAGTTCTGATTATTTTAAAAGTGTGCGATTCCAGCTGTTTTGGAGGCATTAAATATTCAGTTTACTAGTTTGCTGAAGTGTAATGGGAGATTGGTATTGAGAAAGGGCTATATTTCACTGGATGTCATTTAAAACTGCAGTTCAAATGTTTCTTGGGCAAATGCTAATGTCACCTCTTTTTGAAGCAATAAGGCTTTGAGTCAGCTAAACTAGGTAAAATCTGCCTTCAAAGTTTAGATTGAAAGCCACAATGTAGCTTCAGGGATCACATGCGTTGGGGGAAAAAAGGACATTATTACAGCAGATTACTATCTGGGAGACCGGCATTTTTGATGCAACTGTCTTAGTTGCTTAACATTAAATTGTTTCCATTTGAAAGTATGATGATGAGGGGTAGAATGGAAGGGGCTGGTATTCCTTTTAGATAGGAGGCCAAATTTGCCACCAAAGCATTCCTTGCACCGTAAATTGTGACATGTTTACAGACATGTGAGTGACCAACAGAAGAATCATATTCCTTTTCAGTAAGAAAGACATCTTTCTCGGCCTACTCACATCGATAAGAAAGTGGGAGTGACCATAATTCCTAAATAAAGTTGTCTTCCAGGGCTTCATATCTACCCACCGGAAAAAGAACTGGAATGTTGAAATTGGCAGACATATTACACCATTTATCAGCTATACTACAGAGGGTGTTTTTCTGCTGTTGTGATTGGGAGCTGTTCTATCTTCTTGAGGTGTAACATTGTGTAAGTAGCATCTTTTTTGTCCATGAGTCGTTGTTTGCATGTCAGGGTGAACGGCAAGAACAGCTATGTCAAATTAAGGTAGCCCCATGGTAGGCCACCACTGAAGTGTCCAACTAAAATGCATGATAGATCTAAGCTGGCTATGCCCAAGGTACAATGAAGATGAATCACTGTGCATAATTTCAATAACAGATGACACAATACTGTTTAAGGTGTAAATGCGAGAAGGCAATGTATTAATACTATTATCAACAACAGCAAGTACTTTATCCATGTCTTGATCAATTTGTTATAAACACGCAGCAGCTTTTATTTGTGTCACTTTCCAAATTACATTATGTGTGGCATAAATACATCTTTTTTGAACGTGGAGACTTAGGACTCAACAGAAAGTCTGATAGGTTCATGTCTTCTGAAGGAAGAAACATATGTTGTTTTACTGCAAACAGTGTGGAATGTTCTAACTATTGTTGGCACAGTTTCCCCCACCCTGTAGGTAGTGATAAAACCTGAATTTGTGGAGTGGGAAAAAAGGGGGTTGAGCCTGCTTCCCTTTAACCATGGTGTGGAATTCAAGAAACTAGCATAAGCACCTTTTGTGTTCACTGGTCACAAGAACCCTGCTGGGACCTGAAAATGTGGAATTAAATGTACCATTCTGTATCATACTGTCCAGGTATTCTTCAGTGTAATTGATGAGATGTTGCCTATTATCAAATCGGGACATGGAAGGAATATTAGGGGTATTCATGTCTTAAATTTTTGCCAGTCCAAGGCATGTAGTCTGCTGAACTGTATCATTCATTATAGCCCATCACGGGTAATTGGGTAAAAAAATGAGTGTATATATATTAGCTTAGGTTGTGTAAGCATTTATTTCTTTGGTGGTGTAGGGATAAGTTTAAAGCAATATGATTTTAAGACTGATGCATCATATCCAGTAAAATATGGGAATGGATCCCTGTATGTTTTAGAGCTTCCTTGTGGGGGAGTAGGAAAATGTTCCCATTGTGTATGTTTGAAAAGTGTGTGTTGAACTCTAGCTCAACGTAAATAGTGATGTCCATAATGATGGTAACAGAACATTTCACCATAATTAACAGAATTCATGTACCGATCTTCTGACTCAAAAACAATATAATATTCCAGCTCTGAGAGCATGGAGTTTATAGGTTCGACAAACCAATCAAAATGTAACCCAGGGACAATTAAATCACCCATCGAAACCCTTAGTACATAAGACATCTGTAGTTTTCCTGTCAGTCCGAATATATCGTAAGACACTTTATCCCAAACAATTCTACCAGTTACTGGAATAGCTGAAATATTCACAGGGGGCAAGTCTCTTTTTAGTTTATGTGATGATGAATTTAGCGTCAACACCTTATCGACCAGTTCTGTGGAATAACGTTCTGGGAGGTAATGGCCATTTATCAGCAAAAAGAAAACCATCACAAATCCAATCTAAATGAATAGAAAAACCAAGGAAAGTATTATCCATAAATAAATCGAAGGAAGGGCTAGATAAGTGTGTTTCAGCCATTAAAAGAAAACACAAGCCTTTTTAGTGTCCAAAACTGAACCATTGCTAAAAGAATCAGAAGAAAAATCACCTGATCCCACATAATAACTAGAAGCAGTTTGCTCAAAAACTGGTGCCACAGGTACAGTAATAGAGCCTGACAAATTCAAAAGAGGTGGGTCTGTAGAAACGACATCTGCTGCAGTAGACGCAGTAGTTAGTATAGTACTCACTTCAGTTGTGTAGCTAGAAGTTGTGATGGTATTGGGCATTAACTGAAGGTCATTCTCCACCCCCCAAGCTGGGGAGAAACAGATTCGGTATTGCTCACAAGCTGCAGAGCAATTTCCTGTATGGTTGCGAGAGAAGTTGTGGAACTACCAAGGATTCCTCGTGGCCTACTGTTTAATTCCTGCAAAGGCAGATGTCTTCAACTGCTCTTTAAATTGGGCTTTACAGACGTTTTGTAATTCCTGTAAGACAGCCCAACGATAATTTACGTCAAAGGGCGTAGCTGGCGCCACAATTTCTGAACGGTCAAGGTCTGGAATGCACATTATGATGCCAACGTGGACCTCATATGGGGTCCAGCCACCAAGAGATCTTTTAGAGAGATCGTTAAGTGCTTGTTGTACCTCATATGTGGTGGATCCAACTATGCCCTGTCCCTAATACTTTAGCTGCTAAGGATTGCTTTAAGCCATGGTTCATCCTTTGGACAAAAGAACTGGCCTGAAGCCGATAAGGAGAAGAATACTGTATTTCTACAACCAGGGTAGCCATTATATCCCTGTTAGCTTTAGAGGCGAAAGCAGGGCCCTGGTCCGAGTGAAATGCAACACATGCCATTGCGTGTAACATTAACAGCAGCTAGTATATCATTGTCTAATGTTGTTTGAGAATAAGTAATTATAGCAACCGATGCAGTCACAACTGCAGATTTGGCAGTTTCTCCTGCCAAAGATTTCCCTACAACGTGAGTTCCCACATGTTGATGACTCAATGCTTGAATCATATGAGCCAGTGGCAACTTATCTTTAAGATCTGCCACCTTTACTTAAAGCAGTTTATCCTTTATTGTGTTGTCTTTAGAGTCTTTGATTCTATTTTAGTGCCAATAATGTAAATTATCACTAAAAGACTGGACGTAGTAATATGAATCACCCACTGTAAGTGTGAGGAATTCTGGATCTGTATGCTTCAGGGCAAGTAAAAGTTCTTTCAGCTCAGCCAACTGCACAGTGTGGACCCCTAAGGACTGTGAGCAAGTTTTTTGTGGTTGAATTTACCGTCCAACATCACACAAAGAAAAGTGGTGCATGCCACTGAAAATTGCTTCTTGATATCTACAGCAGGTTGGGCTGAACCATCAGTGTAAACAATATATTTATACTGATAAACAGGTAAAATATTAGTGGGCATGGGAAAAACATACTCATATTGAAGAAACCCTTGTGTCTGTAAAGACGTGTCAAAGACGAAGTCTGAATCAACAGCTTTCAAGGATGTTGCCCATTGTATCTATCTAAGATGGAGGGTTTTAGCACTAGGTATGCTAGCTTTTGTAACAGCCTCTAAGGCTGGCACTGGGGTGAAGACATTGATGTGTTTGCCCTGTGCAAGTGGCCACCCTTTAAGTATAGACATCTGCACTGCAGTCAGTATTTCTTCAGTGAAAGCAAAAGGCATTTTCGCACTGGAATATAAATGTGATTTAAATTGAATCAACACTGTCTCACTTTCATGAAAGATGACATAGGTGGAACCAAATGCACCCACAATGACACAGATAACCAGGTTTGTGGTGCTGACACGTATATGTAAGTGTTGTGTTGCTAGCAAATCAGACTGTAAGGATCTGAGTATCCTGATGTCCAATATGAACTGGAAAAATCAGGGTGAATCAATTCATACAATGATTTAATATGTTGTGGATAATCAGGTATGTAGGCTCCGTCAAAAGTAAGGAATCCTGTTAAGGATTTTTGTTTCCGTAAAGTATGAAGAGGCTACAGCAGAGCACACTTCTCTAGGAAGTGCGGTGCTAGGCTTTTGCCTTCATGTGCAAGACTATATCCCAAAAATAGGGCCATTAGAAATGTTATGTTAGATTTCTTAAAGTTAACCTTTTAGCCGTAGTCAGTGAATCCACAGATGATGCGATCCACTCTGGCCAAATGTGTGTTCGACTCATCATCTGCCAGGTAGATATCGTCTACCTAGGACAATGCGTCTGGGTCAATATCTTGTAGAATTGACTCTATGTGGGCAACAAACAGAGCATTTTCACTGACCTTCACAGTGATATGCTTCTATCCTTGTGCAGCTCTACCTGGTAGCTGCTGCCCCTTACAGGTTCACTGACCCTTGTTAGTTGGTGGTTCGAGGCTCTCCTCCAGCTGCAGGCTCCCGCCTGAGCCTCATCCCTGGTCATCTAGTGGGGAGCATTTCTGCTCTGTTGCTGGTCTGCCTTACCCAATTCAGGAAGGATCTCAAGACCTGGCAATGCCCAGTTGCACATGTAGCCCCCCTCATGCATCGTGAGACCCTCACAGGTGAGTAGTCATGCTTAACAAGTACTGATTGATTGATTGAACAGTCCATGACTGTTCTTATACCCAATAGGGAGTCATGAAACACAACACTGAAAGCCGAGTGCCAAGATGGCTGTCCAATCTCTGCTTTCAAGTGCTATATTTTGGCAGAAAAAAGTTGGAAATGTCCAAGAGTGTTTTGAATTTTTTATGAAATATGGGGGTATGTACGAGTTCCTGTTGCCACGGGAACATCACTTTTTAGGATGCTCATGTGGTGATTGGGGCTTTGCCTTATTTACAAGGCAGCGTTAAGCCACTTAACGTGGCTTAAATCTGCCTTGTAAATAAAGCTCCCTTTCACGCAATGCTTAGTGTGAAAAGGGAGGGCAATGGGTGTTGCTGTAGTCGTTCCACCGCAACACCCATTGATACTGCTGCTGCCTCCTATTTACAAGGGAGGAGTAAATAGGAGGAAGTGCCAGAATTAAGACCAGGAATATCCTGGTCCTACCCTAGTGCAACAAGGAGAAATGTTTCATTTCTCCCTGTTTTTGCTGTTTTCATGTGTGCTGCGTTGTGCAGCACACATGAAAACAGCAAAAGGCCAATGATTGTTTAGTACAGGAAGATCTCCCTTCGTGCACATAAACAATCATTTTTAAAAAAATGCAGTTTTATGACTTCTGTATATGCTGCATTAAGCAGCACACATGTACAAAACAGCATTTAAAGATTGTTTATTTGTGCACATAAACAATCTTACCCTGCATGCAGATACTCTTGCACTATGGTGCAAGGGTACCGGCGCTGGTGCTAGGCTGCCAAGTGTAGCACCAGCACAGGGGGAAATGCAGGGCTGCACCATACTCTTGTACAGATGGTGCAGCCCTGTGTTTCTGAAATTGCAGAGAGAGGCATTAAGCCAGCAAGGCAAGCACCTCTCTCCGCCTGTTCCCTTGTACATATGCTCCTATATATTTTCGAAGTACCATATTGTATGTATTTTGTATCGCAAAGGTTCATGTATGACTATTTAAATGTCTCTAGTCTAAGACTATGCAATATGAATGATCTGGTTTCGGAACAGAAAAAAGAGGATTATTCATTTCAGAGACATAGGGTTCAATTACTCCCTGGTACTCCAACTGGGATATTGTTTGACTAACAGCTACTTTAGCATCTCACTTAAAAGGGTATTGTGGTTGCACTTGTGGGCTGGACCCTATGGGTATTATGTGTGTATTAGCGTGTTTCCCCTGTCATTTTGCTTTCTGACCTCCCAGTTTTGCTGGTTTAGTTTCTCTGTGCACTTTCCCACTGTTGTTCAGTGTTAAAGTGCAAGTGTTCCTATTGTAAATTATATTATGAATTGGTGTTTCCATGATTGACATATTTTATTTACTGGGAAGTAAAATGAGAATGCCAAGGCCTGTGAATCAAATGCTGCTAGTGGGCTTGCAGCACTGATTCTGCTACCCACACGAGAAGCCTTTCAAAGTGTTATCAGACCTGCCACTTCAGTGTCTACGTGCAGTTTTTTACTGCCATGTCAATTTGGCAAGTGCACCCATCCGTGAAGTCTAACCTTCCCGTTTATTACATGTGAGTCACTCTTAAGGCAGGATCAAGATACCCCTATGGGCAGGGTGAAGTGAGGCAGGACATGTTCTGGTGTGTGTAACATGTCCTGATGGCGAACTACGTTGTAATTCATTTTTTCACTATGGAAAAGCTATCTGTCCAATAGAATAGAATGGGGAATACTTTGTAACATCTTACATGTATTTCTTCCCATTGGGACAAGATAGAGAAATGGAGCTTAATATGCCTGAACTCAAAATGTAGAAATGCATCTTTTTGTAAAGATGATTATTATATTCTGTGTTTGAAAATACCACTTTTAGAAAGGGGGTATTTTCTTCCTTACCCACCCTGTGTGCCTCTGCTGGGTTGTGGATTGACTGTCTGGCTTTTGAGTTACAGGGGCTGGGGATGTGCATTCTCTTCAGACAGTCACTGGGGGTCGAGGTCACTGGTGTAACAAAATTTGAGGGGGTCCCCCTGGAAGGAAGGTGGAGGGCCCCCCTCCGGACCCATTAAGGTGCTCTCCAGGGAGAGTACTGTGCTGAAGGGGCCTCCTGGAACGTGTGGGCCACTGGCACTACAGGGGCTGCAGAGGCCTGTTTTATGCCCCTGGTTGAGGTGTGTCCTGCCTTTCCTGGATGAGTCAGGGCTACGCTGAATAGACCTGCATTTAAAGTAGTGGGAGGAGATGTCCTTGCACCTGAATGGGCCTGGTCTGCCTTGGACAATTCTGTCCCCACCTCCTGCCAGGGAGCTGGGCCATTGAGGACCAAACTGATTTGGACTAAGCACAAACACTCTCTGCCCCAGAGGACAAAGAGAAATGCAGTATAAATATTGGATCCAAGCCCCAGAATTCTAGAACTCACTTGGATCAAGAAACCTGCCAAGAAGAAGATCTGGAAGAACTACCAGGAGGAGTACTGCCCCTTTGCTGTGTTGTTGCTTTGCTGGGTTGGCTTGCATTTGCTGCATCTGCATAGGCAATGAAAGGACTGGACTTTCTTTACTTGTTGCTGAGTATCTCCAAGGGCTTGAAATAGAGCTTGCCTCCTGTTCACAAACTCTCAGGGACAGCAAAGACTTCACCTATATCTTGGTACCGCTGCTGGAACCGTGGGTTTCAGTTGCAACAGAGGGGAAAAGCAGCCACCACCGTCACCAACCATGCTGCGGACCCCATGTCCTGAAGGCACCACAGAGGGCACCGCCGCACTTTGCACCCAATCCTGGTCTCACTGACGATGCACTGCCACCTGTGGGCACCGCACTGCGCACTGCCTCACTTCATTCTGCTGCCTTGGTCTCACTGACGATGTCGCTGCCCCCTAATTATGACACCCATGACCACACTGTGGCTTGGGTGCACCGCTCGTAAGTTACACGATGCACCGTCCCGTCCCACACCACAGTCTGGGCTGACCGACGTCAGGTCCCATCAGCCTGCACTGTGACCTGTCAGCACCACCGCGAGCACTGCCTCACTCTGCACTACAGCCTTGGTCTCACCAACGCTACTGGACTACTGTCACCAAGCTGCTGCCTGCACTGTGACTTGAGGGCACCACACACAGCACCACTACGCTTCACATCGCGACGGCAATGATAGCTATGACTGGTCAGCACTAACCCGGTCAGCCAGAACCAAAAGTGCTGTTTACGAGAAATCACTGACAAAATATTGATGGACAGAATATCGAGTTAGCTAAATATCGATGCCAAAATATCGAAGTCAAGAATATCAACATCCTATCTACATCATGGTAAGTACAAAAATACCGGGAAAAAATTATCGATGTCAAAAATATAGTTGTAAAAAATATCGTCTTTTTTAAATGTTATAAAAATAAAGTAAATAATACATATAATTAACCCCTTCGATCCGCATGACGGAGCGGTTCCGTCATGCGCAACGGTTGCGCTGTGCGGATGATGGAACCGCTCCGTCATGGCCCCGCCCGCGCACAAACCCTTCAGCACAGCGAGGTAATCCGCGCCGTGCTGAAGGGGTTAAAAGAAACATAGTTGAAAGTGTTTAAAAATGATACACATAGGTGCCGATTCCGATCCTGTAAAACCCGGGTACAAATGGTCGTACGGAGCGTTTTCTCCGTACGACTCGTACCCGGGAATTCCACCGTACAAACCAGCAAGTACGATTCGTACAGAAATACCATTTCCGTACGAATCGTAAAAAACACCGTACGGCTAAAAAATACATACAATTCCGATCCTGGACAGCGCGTACGCGACGTCCGCACGGAGTCAGGCAGCGTTTTACGGACCAGCAAGTACAATTCGTACCCACAGCACTCTGCACGGCTATATTTTTACGGGAGCCAAAAAGTGCTAGAAAAGCTAAGTCCGCCGCGATGCACGAGGAAAAGGGGGCCTGCTACGTGACGTACGCGCCATCACCCACATCGTACGTGTCATCATGTATGGTGCGTACCCCAACATTGCATATGTACGGACCGTACCCCCCACCCCCCTGTCTGTACGTGCCATACCCCTACCCCATCCCCGTATGTACGCGCCGTACCCCAAGCCTCGTATGTACGTGCCGTACCCCCAGCCCCGTATGTATGCGCCGTACCCCCACCCCAGCCCCGTACGTACTCGCCGACCCCCACCCCAGCCCCGTATGTACGCGCCGTACCCCCAGCGCGTACATAAGGGGATGGGGGTATGGCGCGTACATACGGGGCTGGGGGTACGGCACGTACATACAGGGCTGGGGGTACGGCACGTACATACAGGGCTGGGGGTATGGTGCGTACATACGGGGCTGGGGTGGGGGTACAGCGCGTACATACGGGGCTGGGGGTACGGCGCGTACAGACGGGGCTGGGGTGGGGGGGCCGTACGACTCGTATCCCAGGCACAAATGTACCCGGGGTAGGGGTCGTACACAGTTCGCTCCATACGGGACGTTTTTCATACGCTTGTGCATTCGGGACGCAGGTACAGATCGGACTTGTGCGCTCGGACTCCAGTTTTACGACTCGTACGTAAAACTGTCCGGAGACGTCTCGTAGACATTTCCCGAGGCGATTCGTATGTATTTTTCCCGTACAAATCGTACTTCACCGCTTGTACGGTACTTGTACGATTCGTACGTAAAAAAATACGGATAAGAGTCGTACGGGAAAAAAAAATACAGGATCGGAATCGGCCCCATAATGTTAAAATAAATTAAACATATACATATATAAAATAATATATATACTCACTCCACAGAGTGAAACAGCAGGGAAAGTGTTGGATAGCGTTGGGGTAAAAATTACTATTCCAAGTCCAGAGAGTGCAACAGTAGGAAAAGTGTTGGATCGCATAGGGGTAAAAATTACTATTCCCACTCCAAAGAGTGCAACAGTAGGGAAAGTGTTGGATAGTATAGTGGTAAAAATGACTATTCCCACTCCAGTGAGTGCAACAGTAGGGAAAGTGTTGGATAGCGTAGGGGTAAAAATTACTATTCCCACTCCAGTGAATGCAACAGTAGGAAAAGTGTTGGATAGCGTAGAGGTAAAAATTACTATTCCTACTCCAAAGAGTTCAACAGTAGGGAAAGCGTTAGATAGCGTTGGGGTTAAAAATAACATACTTATAAATTGAATAATTTTGTAATTAAATAATTTTTTATGAATAAATTAACAATAAATTAATTAAAAATACCAATAAATTAAAATGATTAATTACTTTAATTACAATTAAAATACTTCTCACTCTATTCCCCTATAAACCCACAAAACACTCCAATAATAAATTAATACAATTAATATAATTATCAATTAATACAATATAATTATCAATTAATAATTAATTAACAATAAATTAATTATCAATACCAAAAAATACAAATTAATAATTGCTTAACTAAAATTAAATTACTTCTCACCCTATTCCCCTATAAACCCACAACACACTCCAATAATAAATGAATACAATTAATATAATTATAAATTAACACATTAATAAAAATTAATTACCAATTAATAATCAAATAATAAATTAATTATCAATACCAATCAATACAAAATAATTACTTAATTACAATTACATTACTTCCCACCCTATACCCCTATAAACCTACAACCCACTACAGAACTAAAGAGCAAAATGTAATTAAAAATAATTAATAATTCCTAAAAATTATTATTTAATTTAATATAAATAAATGACTTCCCACTCTATTCCCCTATAAACCCACAACCCATTACGGTACTAAAACGCATAATGTACTTTAAAAAAAATTACTAACATCTAAAAATTGTATACATATATTTAAAAAAAACAGTACAATACTTAATAAAAAATATAGAAAACATACATATAAAATACATACTAAAATACATAACCCTAATACATTGATATTATTAACAACGATATTTTTGCTATCGGTATTATTAACTTCAATATTAACAAAAATTATATTTCTTACCTTCAGTTCGATATTCTGGTTGTCAATATTCTTGATGTCAATATTCTGTACCTACGATATTAAAAACTCGATATTAATGTAGGTCGATATTAAAATCTTGATATTAAGTCTGTGCACCGTTTACGAGTCTGCTGACACTAACGCCGGTCTACAACCACGCAGTCACCCAGAGCTGTTGGATTCTGTCGTTTTCAGCACTGCGGTAGCATGGGACGAAGCTAATGATTTCATGAAGTCATACTTGCAAAGTGCCTATTTTTGATTTCTGTACATTGGTCTTTTACAATTTTGGTCTTGGTTGCACGAATAAATATTAATTATTTTTCTAAAACTATTGTTGCGTCCTTTAACAGTGTTTTCACTGTATTACTGTTGGTTTTGTGCAAATTCTTTACACACTGCCTCTGAAATAAGCCTGACTGCTGGTGCCAAGCTACCTGGAGGGTGAGCAGGGTTGTTTTAGTAATGTATTCCCCTTATCCTGACTAGGAACAAAGGGCTCCTATTTGGACAAAGGTGCAAAACATTGCCAACTAGAGACCCCCATTTCTAACAATGTGATAAGGAGAGTACTTATCCCAGCTGACATGGTTGCAATTTAAAGCTGGGGCTAGTGCAAGACCCTATTCAGCTGTGTAGGCTTAGGCTTGTTTGACTTAGACAGGGACAAGCGTAGAGAAGGAAGTAAGTATCACATCCTCAACTTGAGAGGATGTTTGGACAAACTGTGTGGGCTAATCAACCTCTGCCAAAAGACTGTCAAATGATAAAGTAACATTTTCCCAGGATATTAATCTAATGATGTGTGGCATGGCCCCCTCAACTTGCATGCCCAAACAATATAATCTGTCTTGAGGGACTGCTTGCCTGTCTGGGGTTTCAACTGTAACAAAATCATCAGTTGCACTTATTGCCAGAAACTCCTGGAGATTCTGGGGCACTATAGTGACCTCTGCCGCACTGTCGAGTAGAGTCTCTGCCCAGCTCCTGTTCAGGAGAGTTCTGAGTATTTATGGCATATTTTGCAGTTGGAGCTGCAACTTTCTTCTTCTGAATTGAGGAGATTTTTGCTCCTTCTTTATCTTCACATCAGATACGCGTTGCGAGTTCCTCTTCGGTTTCACATACTCTTCCTGTCTGCAGTCAGAATGCTATCCTCCCTCATATTGCTTCTCAAATGAATCCTGACAAGAACAAAAAGGGGTGAGTATCAGAAATCTGACACCTTTCTGGTGCCTTTATTTGTGTGCGATTACCCAAATTATAGCGTCTCTCGGAGGGCTCCAGTTGTAGAGAACCTCCACAAGACTTACCTTTCAGTTTAGGTTTGAATTGACAAGGGGTCACTGGCATAATGAACCTTGAGGAGGCCTTCAAGCAAGGCATGTGGATGGGCCCCCTCCAGGCTCAATCAGGAGCTCTGCAGTCAGACTGCAGTGCTGAGGGGGGCCCCTGGAGCTTCGGTTCCCCCGCACTGTGGAGGCTGCTGGGGCCTGTGTTATACCCCTGCTATCGGTTGAATGGTTGACATTTTTCAGCACTACGTCCATTAACTTGTTGTGTTTGCTATGTTTGTTCTAAGTGGCCAAGGGTATACCCCTTGGTTGCTGTTCCACCGGATTCAAGCTATCCTGGCTGATGAGGGGAATTACCCAAACACCGGCCACAGGATACTTGGTACCGGTCCAGGGAGGACCTGGCCTGGTAGTTGGACTGGATTGTACCCATGAGGAGCAGGCTCAAGACTAATTTGCATATAGCTGAGTCCAAACTGGGATGGCATAGTGCGCAAAAGAATGATGGATTAAACCCAGATCTCCTGACTGGGGGTGAGTTGTTAAAAAGTTTCAGCACTGCGTCCATTATCTTGTTGTGTTTGCTAAGAGTTTTGCTTGGCAGTATCTTTGTCAGATTTGCCAAGCTGAGATTTAGTTGGTCTGATTCCCATATTATTGTGTTCTAAAGAAGCATAGACATCAACAACAATTATAAGTAGCTCACATTCCCTCTCGACTTGTGCAACCTGCATGAGCCACTGCCGTATAGCCAGAGAAGCTGTTTCACCTTTAATGTTAGACAGAATCACTGCAGATACTACGGGATTATTACCCAATAGTTTCATTCCCACAACCAGTGCAGCAGCTGCCCCGTGTTCTTTCTGTAGTTGTTTTAACCACTCTGGCAAGACTGACATGACTAATGGTATAGACTTCAGCAAAGACTGGGCCTCATGTGTTACAGTCACCTATTCCAGGAATCATTCCGTGTTGTAAACATGTAATCAGCATTCTGTGCTTGTCTTGAGGACCTAGACAGGGAAAAGCAGCTTCAATCTGATAAATATTTGGGCAATCCAAAAAGGAATTTCTTCACAATTTGTGGGAATCTTGTCCAAAATTGAATGAACAGTCACAGGACTTATATTTGGCACTGCAGCAAACTGGGTTTGCCCTGCCAGGCCAGCCCTTGCTGGGATAGCCAGCAAGGTGCGCAAAGCATATTGAGTCATGCGTTCTGTTTAGTCAAACTAGACCATTGTATAATTGTTGTCACTCTTGAGCATTGAGATTCGCTAAATTAGGGAAATTATATATATATACAGCTAATGCTGGCCAGGCAGCCTCATTACTAAGGGGACCTGTGAATACTGGTGCAAGTACATGTACAAGGGCACCACAGAACCAATTGTGATGTTCCCAAAGTGATAAAGGTATTTCTAAGAGTACATATGCTCTCTATGCACTTGGTGAGTTACCATTGGTGTATCCATGAAATGTGTTCGTATTAGCATCCACAGCCAGAAAGTTGACTCAAGAGTAAAAGAATTGTAAGGGTAGCCATCATGGGCTTCAACCATGAAGATAAAGTTACCACCTGCATTAGTAAGGCCATGTACAGTTACATGTACATGTTCTGCAGGCCTCACACACACAATTCCTACTACGGAGAGTTATTGAATTAGCACCAGACTATTGCTGATGGAGCTATGTTGTAGGGATTCTGTTTGGAAACAGAACTATGCCTTGGGAAAACAGTACATCAGAATGTAGAGACTGAGTCTCACTACTACTTTAGTAACTGTAGGCCCAAATCTGACTAGCTCATAGTACCTTACCTGAACACCTAACCTTCTATTGTAAAAGGTGATTTCAGCAAACCTAGAACATGAACCTCTAGTCCCCAAGGGAACTGTGAAAACAGATCATCACCTCTCGTTCTCACTCATGCGTGTCCATGGTAAACAGAAGAAAAACACAAAGGAGATTTACAATGCATATATTTATTGAAACTATCATAGTCTAGTTTGAAGCAGGTTTACTGCGATTAGTAAACAAGTACAACAAAGAAAAGTAATTAAAATTATTAACAGACTATACACTTTGAACAGCCCGACCTGGGCTCTATCTATCTTAGCCTACCCTCAGTATGTGAGCACAGGAATATTGTAGTGATCCCTGGGGTTAGCACCAATCCCTACATTTGATGTGTGTAGTTAGGCAGTCCACATCGTAGATGTAAACTGAGTTTATGCAAGGCTGCTGCCTCCATTCCAAGACATATCCCTTTGCAGGAATTCTCCCCTCTAACCTCCAAGGGGTCGAGATACAGTTTATATTATAGAAACTGTTGTGTTAGAAGACCTGCAGCTGTGCTACATAGATATGTCTACAGATGTTAGGAAATGTTACTGACTGGGCACAGGAAAAACAATACATTATGTTGTTCAACCTTGTACGAAATGTTCAGACTGAATCCCAGGAAAAGCATGCTAAAATAATATCATGTCACAAAAACAAATGTATTATGTGTGTCCACGCAAATCAAAGGCAGAGAAAAGCGGAAAACACGTTTAACCAAGGGAGAACCATAGTAGGCCTGGATGGGAAACTATTACATCCTATAATAGTAGACCATGTCTGTGTTTGTGTGTTTCAGCTGTAGAGTACTCCCCTTACTTTAGGAGTTGTCCACTAAGAACAGGGTTGAGTTGCATGGTAATGTGAAATAATTTTTTGTAAGTTCCATTGTCTTGGTGATGGCTTCTTTGTCTTTTGGCAGAGCACTATTTATACAGAAAATTCACACTTCATTCTAGTGCTCTGGATATGGAGAGAAACCAAATTCAAATCCACTGCAGGAGACTACCTGGTCGAAATAGGTTTGAATCCTGCTTATTGGAAAAGCTGAGTTTAGAAACGTTGCTAAGAATTAGACTTTTGTAAAAATAAATTCTGAAGTATGATATAACCACAGGTTTGAAGCTTGTCTAGTTAGAAACAAATGTAAGCAAAACGAACAGCAAAATGCTGTTATTGTTGGGTTTCCATTGCACAACCTATCATTTGCAGGATTGTATTCATTTTTATTATATTTATTTATCATTTTTTAAATTTATAGAGCGCACAGCTACCTCCCATGGAGGTGTCCTGGGGCTAAGGTAGCAGATTCACACAGAGGCACATAAGAAGGACTAAGGAGGTCCTTCCGCAATCACACAGGAAATTCCGGCGGTGGGAATCCCAATCCATCCGAGGCGGATGGAAAGTCCATACGCCACGGTTCCGCAAGGTGGTCCTTTTCCACCCCCCTTGCTAAACCAAAACACAGGGCAGCATTGCAGCGGTGCCTTGCAGGCACTGCCGTAGGCACTGCCGTAGGGATTACAATATCCCTTTCTGCCTGTCTTTTCACGGCGGTCATCCCACAGCGAAAAGACAGGTGGAGGCTTGATTCGGGGGCATGTTGTGGGCCCCCTCTGTGTTGGGGGGTGCACTGCAGGGGTACCCATGTGCATTTCCATGCACTAAGTGGCAGGCACTGCGTGGTGCCCGCCACGTAGTGCAGGGAAATGCAGTGCATGCCATTTTAACATTGCGTACGGTGCTGCAGCCAGCAGCACAGTCCGCAATGTTAAATGGCCTGGATGCGCCCGCCAGTATGGCGGGCACATCCTAATTGCAGTGGTGGGACCGCCGCATGTCTGGCAGGCGGTCCCGAACACCGCAACGATGGCTGATGGACACAGCTCCACCCACAATCGTAATGACCCCCTAAGTAAGGATAAAGAGCCAGGTTTAAAAGCTCTCTATTTCACTGTTGTAAAGTTAACAAAGGTTTATGAATGCTTCACCAAGCTGGTGAATTCCAACGTTGCAACTTCATCCCATTCTAAATAGTTTTTATGAAATCCAGTTATAGATGTCCAATATGACTACTTTTTGAGTTTTATAAAGTGTTCATTGGGCGTGGCTTGAGCGCTGAAACAGGATGGCGGCGCCATTTTGAGCTCCGCTTCACACGGAGCTGCTTTCCTCTTTTTCGGCCGCTTTTGGATCCTCATTGAAGCTAACAATATGGGTCCCTGACGCCTAATACTCACGGCATACCGCGGAACAAGATTGGGACCCGCAAAGCCCTGCTTTCACTATTTACAGCCGCGATGTCGGATCTCCTCACTCGTGGGTGGTCGCCATTTTGAGTGGCGCTTCGTGAGAGTCTCGACTACGTGTCTCTAACCGGCTAATTATCTCTGGGTGAGCCTATTTTGTGCAATTACCTCACCATTTTCTGCACTTTGCCCTCAGACATGTTTTTTTCTTCCATCCTGCGCTTTGGTGCTCTTTTTGTTTGCCTTTATCAAGGTACTTGCACCAGTTGGCTCTTATAGTATTTTTTTTCTCATAATATAATGGTGAAAGAATCTGATACCTACTATGTTTATAGTCCTCCTGGCATTATATTCACATGGTGCATTTGGTTTAGATGACCTGGAACATATTTTGGTCACAATGTGTCGCTGTGTCAACATTAATTGCACCTCTTATGTTGATTTATGAGGAGTAGTGTACTTGATACACGTGTTGTGGGGTGCCTCTCACAGATTTCTTACGCAGCGGATTCATTGCTACGCCTTTCCACTTCTTGTGGCGTCTGCACTAATATTGCTATTTATACTGTCATACCACTCATTGTATGGGCAGGCTTATTACTATCAAAAGGATCTCTTCACACCAGTCATATTCTACTAAAATGTCTAATGACTCGCTTAATTCTTTCAAAGCATCTGCCTCTGGCACTAAACCTACAAGGGCTAAAAATGATCCTCCGTCTCCTGTTCACTCATCCTCAGGTCCTTTTCTGGAGGAAATCTTGGACTATCTATGTGCACTCAAACCTTTTATGAATGCCACCAACGAAAAACTCCAATTAATTGAGGAAAGATGGATTAATATGGAAGGCAAAATTACTGAAATGGAACAACGTTTGGGCCAAATTCAAGACGTAGCAACCAAACTTCCTCTACTGGAACAAGAAATACAAAAGCTTAAACTTCACTCAGAGGACCTTGAAAATCGTAATAGGAGGAATAACCTACGTCTTTATCGTTTACCAGAGATAGTAACGGCCCTGACTTACTCTAATTTTTTATGAAATTTTTGCCTGACCTTCTGAATCTTCAGTCTCTACAACTTTAAACATTCAACAAGCACATTGACTTGGTCGTCCCCAACCTCATTCTACTAGACCACGAGGCATCATAATTTTTTTTTTAGAATTCACGGTTCTAATGCATGTTTTGAAGTGCGCCAGAGAGAAACATCGTCTTGTTTGGTGTGGTCATAATATCTTTATATTTCAGGACCCTTTCAGATGCTAACAATGCTAGATGTAAGGAATTTCTATCACTTTGTCCTCAAATGTGAACCCCGAATATTCGCTATGGCATTCTTCACCCTTGTCTCTGTAAGATTACTTATGAAGGTGTTCCCGCTCATTTGATGATTCGGCTAAGTTAAGACTGTTCTTACAATCCATCACTAGAACACCTATGGACACAAATACTTACTCTTCTTAAAGCCGTTATCTTACTGTTTCTGTTATACGGCCACTTATCTCTAATATTTTATTCCCCAGTTTAGCTTTTCAAATATGGTCTATGTGGCCGAAATACGTTTATCTTATAGTTTGTTCCTCTTTTCTCCGCTGTTGTTCTTGTTTTTTGGTGTTGACATGCCCGTTTCTCATCTTATTCTCTTTTTGCTTCAGAGCTGGATTTTCGCTCTTGATCTGTCTTTTTTTCCCTCTATTTATCCCATTTTTCTTGTGTTCCCTTTTTTATTAACCTTTTTTCTCCTTTTCCCTTTATCACTTTCTACCTTTCCTTTCTCTTTTTACACCTTTATATGGGTTTTTTCTCTTCATCCTCTCTTGTTTTTTTATAATTCTTTTGAGTTATCTTGTTATTAACAAATTGTGTCTTTTTATCCCCATTGTTGTTTTTGCAGTGTGTCATTATTCCTGTATCCTTGTCTTTAAAGTGATACATGCTTAATGTTGTGTCATGGAACGTTCGTGGTCAGGGTCACAATGTCAAGCATCAGAAGGTACTCTCCCATTTATCGAAGTTAAATTGTCAAATTGCTTTTTTGCAGGAAACTCACTGTAATGATATTAAATCTCTTAAACGTGAACGCCAATGGGTGGGCCAGGTTGTTTTTTCACCTGTGGTCACCAGTAAGGGCGGGGCTGCAATCCTTTGTCACAAATCTCCAAAAATTCTAATTTTGTCTACTGAATGTGACACAGATGGACGATGGGCAATTCTTTATGTCAAGGTTGATAACAAAATGATCACTTTCTTAAATATTTATGGACCAGTTAAACCTGACCCTGATTTTTGGAATATGATTAAATTAAAATTATCCTCCATTACCAATCCCAACATTATTGTTGCTGGAGACTTTAACAATAGGCTAGATCCTTTTTCGGATAGAAAATCAAAATGCAAATTCAAACCTGATAAGTCTCATAAAATATTTCAGTCTGCTATTGTCTCTCATCCACTTTTAGATGTATGGAATACCTGCAACCCTGATAAATATGAAATTAAATTGTTCTCAAATGCTCATCATACTATGTTGCACATTGATTATATTTTGGTTTCAAAGTCCCTACTTCCCTCTGTTCAATCTTCAGAAATTGGATCAATTTTTATTTCTGGCCATGCCCCTGTCTCTTCGTCATTTGATCTATCCCTTACCAACTCCAAACGTGCCCGGTGGAGATTTACCAACTTACTCCTGTCTGACCAATCCTATATAGCTACTTCTTTCATAAATTAGTTTTTTCTGTTCAATAAAACTAGCAATACTTCTGTCCACAACAACTGGGATGTCTTTAAGGCATCCTTTAGGGCTTTCACCATTGCATACATGGCCAAAAAGAAGAAAATATTGAACTCCCAGTATCTCTCTAACCTTAAACATATCAAATCTCTCGAACACTCTTTCTTCACATCTAATCGTCCCACACATCTCTGAGACCTTATTAAGGCGAAATCAGATTTAAATAAATTAGCTACAATTGATGCTTGCAATATTTTAATTAAAATAAAATCCAAATATCACGGGTGTCAAAATAAAGCAGGTAAAATGTTGGCCAACTATTTAAAAATCAAAACGGAAAAGAAAACCATTGGTCCTATTCGGTATACTGCCACTAATAAGTTACTTCATTCTGATTCAGATATTGTTAATGATTTCCAATCCTATTATCACTCTGACTGACTGACTGAAAAACGTATAAAGCGCACTTATGCTGAGGCGTCTTGGCACTGGGTGAGTGTGGTCCTAGTAGCTAGATGATCTTAAGAAGTAAAAAGCTAGGTCTTTATCTGTTTCCTGAATAAGGCCCTGTTAGCTAGTAACCTGATTGTCACGGGGAGGGAGTTCCATAGGATGGATGCTTGGTAGGAGAAACCCTTTCCTCCCCATCTAACTCTTTTTATTTTAGGAACACATACCAGTCCTGTATTGGTGGACCTGAGACAGCGTTGGGGCTGGTACACAGAAAATAGGGATTGAATATCCACAGCCCCTCCTCCGTATATAGCCTTATGCAATAGGCATAAGGCCTTGCAGTTCACTCTCTGACGGACTGGAAGCCAGTGAAACTGCTCAATCACTGCTGACGTGGAATCAATGGCAAGATTTTGTGAAGGACTTTTAGTGTGAAGAAACATGCAGAGGAAACTTGATTTATTTGTGAGGCAAGTTTAAGATCCTGATCAAGCACAAATCCAAGGTTCCTGGCCTTGAGCACTGGGACTGGGCAGTTGCCAGCTTAAGGAGGCCACCAAGCCTGGCTCCATATTGATGGTTGTTGACCAAACTCTAGGACCTCAGTTTTTTCTGTGTTAATCTTTAAAAAGTTCTCATTCATCCATGCCATCACGGGCGTGAGGCAATTACGAAACCTGTCCGCTGTAAGTCCCACACTATGTGTCACTAACACCACTAGTTGCGTGTCGTCGGCGTATGAGACCAACATAATGCCATGATCTTTAATTACTCGTACCAGAGGTCTGACATACAGGTTAAATAATGTCGGGGACAAGGTCGAGCCCTGTGGGACTCCACATGGAAGGTGGAAGATTCAAGATTGCAGGCCATTCCAGTAGATCAGTTGTTCCTGTGATGTTAGAAATGATGTAAGTAGGGTCAGAGCCAGCTCTTCGATACCTGCTTCCCTCAAACGCCATAGCAGTACTGCATAATTTACGGTATCGAAGGCTGCGGTCAGATCAAGCAGTATGAGTGCAGCTCTGTCCCCCCATCCATCCCTTTACGGATCTCCTCCATCACCATGATTAAAGCTGATTCCGTGGAGTGCCGGGAGCGGAAACCATGTTGGGTGGAGTCAAGAATGTTTTTACTATCCAGGTAATCTGTCAGTTCCAGATTCATGGCTTACTCCAAGACTTTTGATGGCAATGGAAGGCAGGAAATAGGGCGACAATGTTTTGTCTCCATAGGATCTAAGGGGGCCTTTTTAAGATGGGCCTGATACATGCCTTTTTCCAAGAGGATGAAAATTCCCCGGAACTAATGATCTCATTTAATAGGGGGGTCAGGGAGGAACTAACTTCCTCAGATACCAGATGTAGTATATAAGGGGGGCAAGGGTCCAGAGGTGAGCTCGACTTAGTTTGTAGCAACAAGTTGGCTACTTTATCTGCCTCTAAAACTGAGAAACTTGCCAGCCTATGTTGTGACGACAGGTTATCCAATGAATCTACACTGCATTTCCGGATCACATGCTGAAGGCGCTAGCGTGTCATAGATCGTTTGAACTTTGTTCTGGAAAAAAACGTTCCGGCGAAAAAGCACTGTCACACGGACATTTTGATAACGCCGTCACAGTTTTGAACAACTCCTTAGAGGAGTTCTTTGCCTCCAGAATTTTTGCTGCAAAGTAGACAGATTTAGCAAGTTTTATAACTGCCTTGTATTCTTCAAATGCGCTATTGTATTCCTTTTTATGATCAGCACTATAGTCCGATCTTCATATGCGCTCCTTGCGTCTGCATGTTACTTTAATTTGCCAGAGCTCAGTCGAATACCAAGGTGAGGTAAAACACTTGTTACGGGATTGTTTGGTATTTTCCGGGGCGAGCGTGTTTACTGCTGAGCCAGCTTTCAAAATGTCTGGCTGAGGTGTTGGAGTCAGATGTCACCTCCGAGGCATTCTTCTCCAGGCCAGTTGCCAGATCACTTTTTTGGACGGATTTCCATGAGCGTGATATAAAAGTGCCTGACCTTTCCTGACCCCCCCTAGTTGTTAGAGGGATCTTTAGGTAAAAACGTATTGCAGAATGATCCGACCACGATAGCGGTTGCACGCTAACTATCTTGAGATGTTCATTGTTAGTAAAGATACTGTCAGGCGTGTGACCTGCTGAGTTTGTCTGCTCCGCTACAATCTGCCTCAGGCCAAAGCTTGCAAGAGTGTCTATCAGGTGAGACGTATCAGAGTTGTTATTGGCTTCGAAATGGAAATTAAAGTTCCCCAAGACCGTAAAGGTTGGGGTATCCAAACAAGACTCCAAAAATGTCAGGAGCGAACTAGAGAAAGGCGATCTCAGCCCTGGTGGCCGATAAATTAGGAGCCCCTTGAAAAAAGTCAAAATTGTTGGTCTTAATACTAAAAGACAGAGCCTTGGCCTGTAACGATACTTGCGGTAGGATCCGAACTGTGAAGCAAGATCGATATATAATGGCTATCCCTCCCCCTTTGGTTTCAACCCTATCCACATGTGCAACTAGGTAGCCTGATGGGATAGCTGCATTCCAATCCGGTTCTGATACCTCATTGGCCCAGGTTTTCCATGAGAAACACAAGATCCGGGTTTGCATCTTGGATCAAATATTCCAGGTCGTACTTGTGTTTGCTCATTGTTCTAGCGTTTAGTAAGATGCCACTGATTGCCTGTGTGCTAGGGAGTGGGATGTTCCTGTGTTGGTGAAAAGAGTTCTGAGAGGGTATATCTATGGCTATGTCCTGCCCTAGTGGCCCCCTGCTAAAGTAAGTGTTATTAAGCATATTCCGGTCCTGCACCTCTCTACTGCCCGTTTCTATGTGTAGACAGTATTTGACAGGTTTGTCCAGGATCCCAAGGCCACAGGCGCTGCATCCTCTTAAATTATAGGTATCTTTATCTATCAGTAAGGTGGGGTTGCCACACTCACCAGTTTTGAGATCAAGTAATTCATGCCGGGAATACGTTAGAAGAAAAGAGGCAGGGGTTCTGGCGCTGGTCGCTCTTCGGGCACTGACGAGCGCAGATGGGCTTGCCTTATGACTCTTCTTGAAAAGAATATATCTCTTCAAATGATCCTTGATGCCATTAAATCTTTGAGGAGGGCCGGGGCTCCTGGTCCAGACGGTCTTTCTATTGAACTATTTCCTTCTTTCTCCTCTATTTTTACTCCTCGTCTACTTGAACTTTAGAATTCCTATATATTTAAATCAAAACCTGAGGATCCTTTCTTAGATACTCTTATTCTAATCATCCCTAAACCTGATAAAGATCATACCCTATGCGAAAATGATCATCCAATCTCATTAATTAATTATGATTGTAACATTTTTGCTTACATTCTTGCCTCTAGATTGGATAATGTTATACCTCTACTAATCAAACCTGACCAATCCGGTTTCATTAGAGGTCAACTTAATTCTGATAATGCTAGGATGTTTTCTAACATTCTTTTGTTGGGAAAAAAGTATCCTGATCCTCTAGCTGCATTATCCCTTGATGCAGAGAAAGCATTTGATTGTATAAATTGGCCATTCATGTTCAAAACTCTTCATTGTTTTGGTTTTGGTACCCAATTTATTTAATTTTTTAAAGGATTATACTCTGCACTGCGAGCATCTGTTTCTATCAATGGTCTTTTGTACCCATTTTATATAGAGGTACCAGACAAGGTTGTCCACTTTCCCCTCTTTTATTTCTTTTGTGCCTTGAACCTTTCCTTGAAAGCATTTATCATAACCCCTTAATAACTGGTTTTCAGCACAAATTCCACGAAATCAAATTATCTGCCTATGCAGATGATATCTTGATCCATCTCTCTAAACCTCTTTCCTCTCTGCCTCCTTTCTTACAGGAAATTGATTTATACTCTAATGTCTGTGGCTATAAATTAATTTTTTACAAAACTGAGGTCTTACCTTTAAACTCCGCCTGTTATCAACACATGTTTTCTGACACCAATTTCAAATTGTGTCCCTCTAAAATTCAATATCTGGGAGTGTGGTTTTCCCTACTATCCCTCACACCCTTTTGCACAATTTGAATGCACTAAAACTTAAGATTCAAAATGTATGTAATTCTTGGTACCCTGTTTTTCTCTCTTGGTGGGGTAGATTGGACACTATCAAAATGATGATAGTTCCTCTCATTCTTTTCTTACCTTTTATGTTACCCTTTAAAATTCCCAATTAATATGGACTCTCTCTGTATTAAATTCTTGTGGAATAATAAGCCATCTCATATTGCCTTATCTAAATTAATTAAACCAAAAACTGAAGGCGGTGTGTGATTCCCTAATTTTAAATTATACCATACTGCTTTTTTACTTAGACAATTGTATGCTTTAAATAAGCAGGATCAAGACTCACCAATACCTAGGTGGATTTCTTTTGAGCGCTCTTTACTAAATGAATACTCCTTTTGTCTATGTCCAACTGTACCTCAATTTCTCAATACCCCATTTTAAAATATTCCCAACATTTGGCACATTCACTGTTTGCAAATGGTGCTACCTTTCAGCAAGCATTTCTTGTCTCTTCCATTTGGTATAATAAATTCATTAGGTTTTGACACAAATCATTTTACCTCAAACATTGGAAAGAAAAGGGTATTTTTTCTGTTCATCAACTAGCATCCCATAACTCTCCTTCACTGCATTACAAGAACGTTATAATTTACCTCTCCCCAATACTCTAAAGCCATTCATGTTATCCCCAAAAATTTCTGATGGCGCCATTTCATTTACATCCCTGACTCCACTCCCAAAGCTTCTGTTATATACAAGCTTTTGTCTACTCGCATATCTGATAGACAAAAATCCACCATAGCATTAGCTTGGGAACAAGACCTCTCTATATCCCTTTCCACTAACAGATGGAACAAACTATGGCATAAGATTTTCACTACCTCAAGAGCTGCTAACATTATTCAGTCTTTATTTTTCCTCTACAACACAGCGTTTGCACTCTGGTTCATATTCATAAGATTAATCCCTCTTCCTCTCCCCTTTGTTGGTCTTGTCTCTCCCCTGATGACACGTTACCTGGGGGGGTGCGACCTCGCTCTCCTCTCCTGTTCTCGTGACTTGGGCCTCCGATGCGACTTTGTGGATTCCTGGCAGTGGTGAAAACGAAGATCTCAGGCTCAAACAGGGCACACTCACACAGCGTCACTAAGACTCCCTTGAGCCACGGGTGTGCACGATCACAGGGCAATCCTCATGAAGGTCTCAGGCTGCAAGAAGCAAACACACACAGCGTCGTTGAGACTCATTTGAGTTCCAGGTGCATACGATCACAGGGCAATCCTCACGAAGGTCTCAGGCTGCAAGAAGCACATGTACACAGTGTCGCTGAGACTCACTTGGACTCCGGGTGTGCACGATAACAAGGAGATCCTCACGAAGGTCTCAGGATGCACAAAGCACACGCACACAGCGTCGCTGAGACTCACTTGGACTCCAGGGGTGCACGATAACAGGACAATCCTCACAAAGGGCTCAGGCTGCACGAAGCACACGCACACAGCGTCGCTGAGATTTGCTTGGCCTCCAGGTGCCCACGATCACAGGGCAATTCTTACAAGGGTCTCAGGCTGCAAAAAGCACATGCACACAGCGTCGCTGAGACACACCTGGCAACATTTGTATTCCTGAGTTTTAAAAACAGGGAGCCAGCTCTCCTTGGGCCCTTGGGGACAAGTTACTTCAGGACACAGCACACAGCAAAGTCCTTTCAAGCAGGGGGACACAGCACAGAGCAAAGTCCCTTTGTCTCTCCTTGGTTAAATCAGTAAACTGAAGGCCAGTCCCAGAACATACAGCAAGGGTCAGTCCTTTCCTTCAGTCTCATCAGCTGATTCTTCCTTGGCAGAGGTTCCTCTTGACCACAAAGTGGTTTCAATCCTTTTCAGTCTTGATCAATCCAATGTTTAGGGGTTTCAGCTCTCATAGTTATACCCCTCAAACTGTTTTCAGGGGGCACTTACCCCTGTCCAAACCAGTTCTGGGTGTCTCCCTGCCAGTGACACCTTCTTCCTTTGATAGTGGGGGTCTGGCTCCTGAATCACTCAGCAGGAGATGGAGCCATTGTTTTATGGCAGCAACCCAGGCCTCTTCACTTCCAGGGGCTACTCCTCCCCCCTACACTCCAGATGCAGGTCAGCCTGGTGCTGTCTCCCCTCCTCCCCTGGGTCAAGACATTCACTTTCAGATCGAGACAGTCAATCCACAACCAGGCAGAGACACACAGAAATGTTGGAGCACAAAAACCCAGCCACTTCTAAAAGAGTGGTTTCTAAACACACAATGCAAAAATCACCTTCACCAAAAGGTGCGTTATTGATTTGTGAGTTCAGGCACACTAAACTTCACCTCTCCATCTTAAGCCTTTAGGAAGATAGGCTGGAAACATATTACACAGCCTCCCCATTCTACCATATGGACAAAATGGCCTTTCAACAGTGAAAAACGAAATGGAGAGTATTTCACTGTCAGGACATGATATACACCTCAGTACTTGTCCTACCGTCCACGTACACTGCACCCTGCCCAGGGGGTACTTTGGACCTACCACAGGGGTGCCTGATGTGCATAGAAAGGAAATGGAAAGGGCTGGCAAGTGGGTGCACTTGTCAGGACAACATGGCAGTTTAGCAAACTGCTTGCCGGCACTGTAGTGGCAGGCCTGAGTTCTCTCTTTAAGGTTACTTGTGTGGGTCACACAATTAGTGCTGCAGGCCCAATAGTAGCATTTGCATTACCAGCCCTGGCACACACAGTGCACTTTACTAGGGACTTTACTAGTAAGGCAAACATACCAATCATGGACAACCAATTACCATTACACTTTACACAGGGAGCACTTGCACTTTGACACTGATCAGCAGTAGCAAAGTGCCCAAAGCATCTAAGTTGGCAACATCATATCATAAAAAAGGTCTAGGGGGAAAGCAAAAAAGTTTAGGGAACTTTAGCCAAAAAGGACCAAGTCTAACACAACCATCTCCCAGCCTAAAGCCAGGGTAGACCAATAAACTACCTTAATGGACTTCCCTGCTTGGGGTGATAGAACACGGACGCAGGCCTGCTACTGCAGGGACACCGTCCTGTTCTATGCCTTCCTGACCCCAGGGGGTTCTCTTGGTCACTTCTCCCTGCTCCAACTATGCTGCTCCATGCGTACTTCCTGGCAGTCGGGACCCTCCAGGGGTGCTGGTCCCTTGCCAACTCCCACCTAGAGCAGTACCCCTGGAAGACCCATTGGTCAGGATACTGTCTCCTGTTATCCTGCCCTCCAAGTTAGAGGTGGGTTTACCCTGGTCATTTCTTGGGGACCTAGCCCTACTGGCTGGGCACTTCCCAACGGGTTTTCCCACTGGGGAGCACTTCCCTCTCTTAACCTTCCATTCAGATTTCTGTGCCTCTCATGTAGGACTAGCACCCACAAACTTCAGCACCGCAGGAGCTCTGGTTATAGACACCCTCAAGCCCTCCTGATGCTAGGTGTTCTTCCTCACACAGCTGGCAAGTAGTCGCTAGGCCTCCCACATGGTGCTCCTCTAAGGAACCCTCAAGTCTCTGGGGTGGGGTGGTGAACCCCTGGGGTCGCTGCTCACACTCCCCCCCTCTCCTCTGAGACAGGGCGCTAGCCCGCTTGCACCCCCACTACTCTGGGACCTAAGTACTCTACTTCACCTTTTTTCCATCTCTAATGCCTCTGCAGACCCTTGGACCCATGACCAGGGGTCGGCTCTTCTGCCACCTTCCGGTAATCAAAGAGTTTGCACCATAACACAGGTTGGCACAATCCTGGAAAAAAATTACTGAGCTTAGGCTCCCTGAGGGCCAAATTGAGCAACCCCTTCAAATCATTTGCCATGCTAACCAACACCCCAATCATCCAGTGCACGCTTGTACTCATCCACACTTGGCACTGGCTGTGCACTGCCACCATTGAAACTGGACTCCACCTGTTTAACCTTAATGTCCAGTTCCCGCATGCTCAACTCATGATCTAAGAGAATCTTTTTCTCTTCCAAGGCGAGAGCGTTCCTGCTCTCCTCTGCTCGTTTTTCACCTTCAATGAGCAGCTTCTTCTCTTCCACTTGAGTTTTATGTTTTAAAACCTCAAACTCATGCTCTCTGACCCTTTGGTTTTTCTCCAGCTCCTCTGGTGAAAAACTCCTCGCTGAATGGTTACTATCAGCCCCTGAGGTTGGTCCTTCCACTGGCAACTCCTGTGGACCAAATCCATTCCCTGGGTCATCCTCATACACCACCTCAACATCACCTGTCTCCAGAGCCCTGTGGCTTCCCACCAGGCCCTCAATGCCATTTGCAGCTCCTCCTTCTTGGTGCTTCTTTTCATGGGACATCCCAAAGCTCGGCAGAATTGCCTCAAATGATCAACTTTGTAGTTAAGCAATGACTCAATGACGAACTCTAATTCTGCAGCCTCACTGGCTACTTGACTCCTCTGAGCCATGATGTGTGGCTTAAAGGTCGCTCAAAAATAGAACCAAAAATCAAAACACAATATGTGGTTACATCATGGTCTGCGCTACTAGTGATGTCCACCAATTACTGTGAGTGAATTTGCAAATACACGTTCAAATCCCAAACCGATGAACTCCAATGTTAGAACTGGAGGTCACTAGTTAGCTGAGGAAGGTACCTTAGGCCAAATAGGGACACTTGCTTTCCTAGTCAGGGAAAGGAAGGACACCTTCTCAGATAGCCCCTGCTCACCCCCTCGGTAGCTTGGCACGAGGAGCCAGGCTTATCTTCAAGGCAAGTGTGTAAAGTATTTGCAACCACGCTCACAGTAACCCAATGATGACACCACAAATGGATTCCACACGAGTTTCATAAAAACAAGTATATATTTATATAAAAAGATATACGATGAGACCACACGATATATATCCAACATATGCGTATTTGTATTATTCCTACTGGCCGGTTATTAGCCCAGACGGCCCTTGTAGGTTCTGGTGATACTAATGAGCAATTCTAGATGATCCAATGCAGTACAAATGCAATGCTATTCAGTTTGTGAAGCAAGAATCAGGCACTTCGCAATGTAAAAATAATGCAGTTTCTTATGCAACAATCAAGCAGTTTGTAATGCAAAAGAATGCAATGCATAACGCAACAATCAGGCAGTTCGTTATGCAAACTAATTCAATGGGTAATGCAACAATCAGCTAGTTCGTTATGCAAAAATAATGCAATGATTATTGCAACAATCAGGCAGTTTGTAATGCCGAAATAATGCAATGCGTAATGCAACAATCAGGCAGTTCATAATGCAGAAATAATGCAATGGGTAATGCAACAATCAGGTAGTTCCTAATGCAGAAATAATGCAATGCGTAATACAACAATCATGTAGTTTGTAATGCAGAAATAATGCAATGCGTAATACAACAATCAGGTAGTTTGTAATGCAGAAATAATGCAATTCATAATACACTCCAGCACCAAGCACGGTGCTTTAGACGGTCTCTTCGCCACTCGTACAGACTCGTGGTTAGCTTCCGCCAACATATGCCCCCAACACGGGTATGGTGTAAACCAAATTTCAGCTCCTCACTCCGGCCCCGGTACTGCCACTTCTCAGCAAGTATGGGCCGCGATACGAGCTGAAGCAGAGGCTCGTGCTGGAAGAATGGGAGAGGCCGAGAGTGTCTCTCTCTGAGCCCTCACACCGCCCCAGGCGGTGACACACGTTACCTTTTTGGACTTTGTGGATCCCGGGCAGTGGCGATAACGAAGATCTCAGGCTGCAACAGGGCACACTCACACAGCATTGCTGAGACTCCCTTGAGCTTCGGGTGTGAACGATCACAGGGCAATCCTCACAAAAGGTCTCAGGCTGCAAGAAGCACACAGTGTCGCCGAGACTCAATTGAGTTCTGGGTGCACATGATTACAGGGCAATCCTCACGAAGGTCTCAGGCTGCAAGAAGCACACGCACACCGCGTCGCTGAGACTCACTTGAGTTCCGGGTGTGTACGATAACAGGGCAATCCTCACGAACGTCTCAGGCTGCACAAAGCACACACACACAGCATCGCTGAAATTCACTTGGACTCCAGGGGTGCAAAATAACAGGACAATCCTCACAAAGGGCTCAGGCTGCACGAAGCACACGCACACAGCGTCGCTAAGTCTCGCTTGGACTCCAGGTGCCCGCGATCACAGGGCAATTCTAACAAGGGTCTCAGGCTGCAAAAAGCTCTTGCACACAGCCTCACTGAGACACACCTGGAATCATTTGTGTTCCTGAGTCTCCATAACAGGGAGCCAGCTCTCCTCAGACCCTTCTGGACAAGTTACTTCAGGACATAGCACACAGCAAAGTCCCTTAGCCTCTCCTTGGTTAAATCAGCAAACTGCAGGCCAGCCCCAGAACACACAGTAAGGGTCAGTCCTTTCTTTCAGTCTCTTCAGCTGTTTCTTCCTTGGCAGAGGTTCCTCTTGACCATGAAGTAGTTTCAATCCTCTTCAGTCTTTATCAATCCAACGTTCAGGGGTTTCAGCTCTTATAGTTATACCCGCAATGTCTTTGAAGTCTTTGTGTTCAGGGGGGCACTGACCCCTGTCCAAACCAGTTCTGTGTGTCTCCCTGCCAGTGACACCTTCTTCCTTTGATAGTGGGGGTCTGGATCCTTAATCAATCAGCAGGAGATGGAGTCATTGTGTTATGGCAGCAACCCAGGCCTCTTCACCTCCAGGGGCTACTCCTCCCCCCTCCACTCCAGATGCAGGTCAACCTGTTGCTGTCTCACCTCCTCCCCTGGGTCAAGACATTCCCCAGATCCCATCACTTTCAGATACAGACAGTCAATCTACAACCAGGCAGAGACACACAGAAATGTTAGAGCACAAAACCCCAGCCACTTCTAAAAGAGTGGTTTCTAAACACACAATGTAAAAAACACCTTCACACAAAAGATCTGTTTTTGAATTGTGAGTTCAGGCACACTAAATGTCACCTCTTCATCTTAAGCCTTTGGGAAGATAGGCTGGAAGCATATTACACAGCCTTCCTATTTTGTCCAATGGGCAAAATGGCCTTTCAACAGTGAAAAACAAAATGGAGAGTACTTCACTGTCAGGACATGGTACGTTCCTCAGTACATGTCCTACCTTCCACATACACTGCACCCTGCCCAGGGGGTACCTTGGACCTACCATAGGGGTGCCTGATGTGCATAGAAGGGGAAGGGGAAGGCCTGGCAAGTGAGTGCACTTGTCAGGACAACATTGCAGTTTAACAAACTGCGCGCAAGCACTGCAGTTGCAGGCCTGAGTTCTCTCTTTAAGGCTACTTGTGTGGGTGGCACAATTAGTGCTGCAGGCCCACTAGTAGCATTTGCATTACCAGCCCTGGCACGCATAGTGCACATTACTAGGGACTTTACTAGTAAGGCAAACATACCAATCATGGACAACCAATTACCATTACACAGGGAGCACTTGCACTTTGACACTGATTAGCAGTGGCAAAGTGCCCAAAGCATCTAAGTTGGCAACATCATGTCAGAAAAAAGGTCTAGGGGGAAAGCCAAATGTTTAGGGAACTTAATCCAAAAAGGGCCAAGTCCAACAATGCCATATATGCCTCCTCTACTTATTTTTTTCATTAGCAAGATTGAAAATACATGATAATACATACACCACTATCTACAATTCGGATACTAGAGTAGAGTAGACAGTATGTCCTATCAAAAATAAAATTTATGGTTGGGCATTTTGTTCATGGCAATTTTTGAAAAGCCTCTCAAGAAGAGGACGCCCCAAAGGACTGGACTCAGTGGCTAGAGGTATTGGTGCAACTGATGTTTTTAAAAGAAGAAAAAGATTGGCCAACTCGGTGGACAATCAGACATGAGGTCTCTCATGGTTGGAAAATAATGGTGTCATCCTCCTCCTTATACTTCCTTCCAGCCATAGTGCACTGTAATCAGTTGGTCAGTGTTCACCATCAACTGCTGCTAATAAAAAAAGTACTAGGCCTAGACGAGAAAAAGTAAAATACATCACTTTGGGATGTGCAATCTGAGTGACCATCAATTACTGATTGAGCGGTAAAAGGAAGCCTTCTCATCTCAACAATCATGCGTAGAATACATTACTTGGGCATGCAATCTGCACAGCAGTTTAGTACTACTAGAAGTAGTAGTAGTAAGGAGTCCTTACTACTACCAGTTCTAGTAGTGGGACTAATGGGTTCACTGAGACTTACACTAATACCACTAGGCAATCAACAAAATATACAAGGCGAGAGGGAAAGCTGAGTGGAAAACTAGAAGAAAGCAAGCTACAGACAAACTAATACATAGTCAGAGGCAGTTTGATTTGATGTAAAAAATAAAAAGACTCTAGAAATATAAAAATCAATGTTAGTAGGTAATGGAACAATAACAAGAATTTAGAAACAGATAGATGGAAGAGGTTTTGGGAAAAATTCAAAGTAGGAAATGGAATTATTAGAGCAGTAAAGGTTAGGGACCCCTCTGGCTCCCGCACCCGCCTCAGCAGACACAGTCTTCTTCTTGTTCTTCGCGCTGGATGCTGATCATGTAAGACATAGTTAAAGAAACAATAAAAGGTTGGTGTTAAATAAATAAATATTAAATAATCGCTTCAAAAAGATTTTTAGACAGGAAACGGCAATTGCAATATCATTGACTATCCTAATTCAGATCAACTAGAAGTAGACTAGTTTCGCGGTCGCGGACCATCCTATCTTTATTAATCCACAGTTCCATTCCGATTCCTCAATCCTAATCCTACCAAGCCTGATTATTCCAAAGACTTTGGAATGATTTGCAAAAAAATTATATTTGCTTCTAAGTTCCGATCTCATTTGCAATTATCTCTCAGTCTCAACCCCCTTTGACGGGCCAATTCACTAAGTCTGCATTTAGTCTTCTAAAATACGTAGATAGACGCATGCATATTGTATACACCAAATTGGTTGGTTGCTATTCACTCACTATATGAACTACAAAAGGTTCTACCAGGACTGAAGTCACATGAGAGGATGTGTCCCGCAGGCCACTAAATTACTAAATAATACAAATTAACTAACTAACTAACTACTACCACTATCTTAGTGACAGGACAGCCTGACAGGACAAAGGAAAGGACTGGAGTCTTTCCTATCTGCATTACCTAACTTAAATTCTCTAATCTCTCTTACTTAACCAGCCCAAGCGAGCGCAAAGTTGCAAACAAGTATGATTAGTAGCGCGGAGCACCTGTCTAGAAGAATTTCAATCACATAACATAAGATTTTGAAAGGTAAGTTACCTGCATGTAAACAGCAGCAGCGTTCTTGCTATTTGGAAAAAAAGAATGTGCAATTTTACAGACATAAGAACACAATCGTAATGTAATTAGCTACTCACCAAGCCCCGGGGCCCCAACACCTAGTAGGTCCAGCATGTCCTGCTCCCGGTCCAGGATGTCTGACCACCAGTGCTTCAGTTGGTTATGGGTGCGCTGGACCCCAGAGCAGCAAAACACTGCCCGGCCCAGTGTGGCCACCTTGGAAAATAAGCCCCGGACCTGCACCCCTTCTGGGAGATGCCTTTGGCAAGGAAGGCGGCTGCAGCTCTCGGTCCTCCTCTTCCCCTGCTTACTAGTCTTCTTCACCATGGATCTGGGGGTGCGGGGGGCAGGAAAAAAATGTAGAAAGTAAAAAAGGAAGTAAAAATAATAAAATGCAAGTGATAGAAAAACAGTAATAAACGCACTAAAAAGCACACAAAAGTAGAGAAAAACTAAAAATATACATAGAGCAGGCTTGATAACAAATAAAAAAGATCGGAAAAACGGTTTTAGAAACAAAGAATTAAAAAGATATAGGGAGGATAGAAAAACAGGCCCAAATCCATAGCAAAAATGAAAAAATAGATGCACGCACCCATGGGCGACCGCGTGGTGAAGTCCGCGTGACATTTCCCCCAAACACACAATACGCGTTCCCAAACATCAAAAATGCATCGCCAACGGGCGGAGCAGGCAACTTCGCCCAGGCTTAACTATAACCAGACCTAAAACATAGTACATGTCTGGAGTTTCACCAATATCCACCATATTCTGTGACAGAAAAAAACATAGAATTGCAAACTTAGCCAGTGGTCTCCAGTAACGTTTGCTACTTGCTACTGGCTCTGTTTTCCCCTAAAAGCATCAAGGAAGACAGGGCTCAAACAGCAGGCAAACAATATCTTGCAGTCTCGTGACAGGCTAGGAAACAAGCTCCCTGAGCAGTACTAGATCTACATCAATACAAGAAAGTCACATAACTTTGGCTTCTTGTGGAATATTTTAAGCCCAAATCTGTTACTAGGTTTGTGGTTGATGCAAATTTCAATTTTGTAAAACAATAATCCTATCCTTTCACTAATGCTGCCTGCACCAGTCATTACCAGCATTTTGACATGCTCAAACCTTTGGATATTTGTCTGGGACTATCCATTTCTCATGCTGGGTTTCATTCTATTTTTTTATTTGACCACACTCTCTCTGTTTTAAATGATCTGTCAAGTAGGCCTGGGCAGTAAATTCCGTTCCGTTCGCGGAATTTGCGGAATTTGGGTAATTTCGCGTTCCGCGGAGAACGCGAAATTGCCCAAAAATCTGCGTTCCGCGACTTCGCGAAGTTTTTTGCTTGTTCGCGTTCTCAATATGCGTGTTCGCGAGATATTTCACCCCGAGCTCGCAAACAGCGATCGCGAACAGGAAAAAAGTATCGCGAACAAGCAATTCCGCGTGTTCGCGGAATTTCTGCGTGTTCGCGGAGATTTTTACCGTTTCGCGGAGATTTGCGTAACGCGATTACGCAAATTCCGCCCACCCCTACTGTCAAGCTAGATAAAATAAGGGTGGTCACTATCAGGAAGGGAAATGTGACTAAACACCAGGCTTCCTATTAATATCAGGTACACTCAGCAAATTGGCGTTCATCTCTGTAGATACCTTCTTCTGAAAGCTTCCTCTGAAATTATGTGAGGGTGTGACAGAAGTCGGGTCTGGGGTGGTGGTGAGGACTGGTGGGACTGATGATTTCCATGGCTGCTGGGGAGCAACAAACTGGGCCTCATGGACAGGTGAGGCCCTCTCTTCTCGGTATTTGCTCCCACATCTGCTGGACGGTGTGGCCTGAGTGACTGCTGGCTCCCCACCTCCCTTGTTTTTGCCTTTGACACTCTGCCCTAGGCTGCCAGGGTTGCTAGTGCCCCCCTGGAACCTAAGGTTTAGAACCACTGCCTTGTGACACTTTAGTTACACTGGAGATGATGTGGCAAGTTTCTGTACGGTGTTGAATTATCCTTCCAGCAGTGAATGATTCTCTTCCTAGAGTATGGCCCCCTTTTGGCTTGAATGGACAGCTGCACCGGTTTGAAGTCAGATAGTTGCGACTGCAGGAGGGGTACATTAGTATACCCACATAGGGCTCCAGTTTAAAGTGCGTAAGAGTGCACATTCTGCCATGCCTGAATCCGCCCAGGATGAGGCTACAGGGCAAGTGTCGGATATGGACACACACGATGCTAACATAACAACTCTGCTAAAGGCCATGCAGAAAAGCTTAGCCTTAATTGACAACACAATGGAGGCTCTATTGATGCAGCTGGAGATTGTCACTTATAAGACTGACAAGCATGACTACCAACTAAAAGAGGTGGAACAGAGGATTTCCAAATGTGGAAGATGATTTGGTGGTCAAAGGAGATAAGGTGCTCAATATGGAAAAGGTCCTTATGTGGACTGCCACTAAGAATGAGGACCTACAGTCAAAGTCGCACTTCAATAACATTTCTGTTCAGGGGGTGCCAGAGTCTACCAACACTGGCTGAATAGAAGATGTGGAAACCTTACTAGTGATACTGTTCAGAGTGGATGTCATCTCCTGTGTGCTAGTGGTAGTTAGAGCCCACAGTCCTTTGGGGGCTTGGCCACCAACTGGGGCCCGGGTGTGACTTATTCTAGTGTGTCTGTTGAATTTTTGAGGTAGAGACATTGCACTCAGGCTGGCATGAAAAAAGGTCCCTCTTAACTTTGAAGGCAACAATGTGTTGCTGTACCTGGACTTTACCAGGGCTGTCCAAGAGGCATGGCGCACATTTGTCCCAGTAAAAATGAAACATGCGCAGTTGAGATACAATATGCCATGTTATAGCCAACATCCTTGAAGACCACGCACAGGGGAACACAACATATTTTCCAGATCCCGCAGCAGGGACTGGTGTTTCTGTGTTGGATATCAAAAGAGCTTAGTCTGAGATCGGAACAACGATCATTCACCAGGTCACATGCCTGTTACACAGATTCTGACTGATGTTAACATAATTCTGCGTTGTGATGCACAGCTGGTGCGCTAAATTGTGTGAGGGACCCTCTGCGCCTCACAGGAGGCCTATAAGAGGACAGCTTCCTCTTGAATATTCTTCTGCCGAGGGGGCACTGGATAAGTTACCGTCCTTGGGGGCCAAGGATGGATTGGGACAGATTTATGTTATACTTGATGGCAAGACCGAGGATGACTCACTGCCTATCTTGATGGTCCCTGAGGGTTACCCCCATTATGTTGTTGTAGGCACACTATTAATAATATTGATATTAAGAAAATTCATGATCAAACTATTAGCCACGTTGTTATATATTTTTTCTATTTATTGTGTTTTGATCTTTCTCCTTTGTTTATTGTAGTCTTTGTATTACTCTAATCAGTTTATTTTATTATTGATCATACATTTGGATTTATATGATTATATGTATAGGACATATGCACATGATTGTTTTACGTATTCACCCTTGTCAATTCTGTTGGTCATATTGTGATGTCATTTTCTTATATATGTTTTTCAGAGAAACATCGCAGAACCTACAATGGCCATTTTAAATGATTTTGTATGAATAAAATGAATTTTTATTGCTTATTGATTATGATTGTACACTGAGTCTATAGATATCTTGTGTTTGTATAACTAGGTCTTTCATGTTATACGGACCTATAGTTGTCTAGGGAATTTTCTTCAATAGTTGTAGGCACGCTATGCCATTTTATTGGTTTTGGGTTGTTGTGATTATGATTTCATGGGACTCTTTGAAGGATGGAATATGGTTGTTAGTGGGATTAGGCATTCGAAGTGGATGGGTGAGAGGGTTGAGTTCAGAGATGTTGCTGTTTACATGCCAGATGGAGTATGCTGTGCACGTACATTGCAGATTGGAGACATCGCAGGTCACACATGTGGGTATAGCAACAAGCACAGGCGTATGCATACACATGGTGACCAATTGTTGCCATGGGGGAAGATGATTGATTCTTTACACTGTTTAACTTGGAATGTCAGAGCCCTCAACAACCACTGGAAAACTATGCAAGTTTTTGTATATGTTAATAGACAGAAGGTGGACATTGCTCTCCTACAGGAGACCCACCACACAGGGTAATCAGATTGTGTCCTGGGGGGCACTGGTAACCCTGCCATGTCACCTCCTCCTATATTTCCTATGCATGGGGTGGGCATATTAATATGAAGGGGTCTATCTTTTGTAAAGGGTGGGTCACTCACGGATACACAGGGCCAGTATGTCAGACAATGGTGAAGACTGGACCACACAAAGCTAACTATTGTTAACTGCTATGGGCCAAATATAGAAGACTCCGCCTTCTTCAATATAATGTGGGACCAAGTTTTGTCTACTGACCCATAGGCTTTGATATGAGGGATGATTTCAACTGTGTACTACAACCCTGGTTGGCTAAAACCTGTGCGCCACCTGGTACTGGAACCACTGCTGATGCACATTTGAGGTCCATCATGAAGGATGATGATCTTCTTGATATTTGGAAGCAGAGATTCCCACATACTGTTGAGGGCCCCTACTACTCTCACTTACATGGGGGTGGTAATGCCTGGACTATTGGCTACTGTCAATAGACATAGCACCCTAGGTGCATGAGATAACACATTTAGCAAAAACTCTGTCATTCCACAAGCCAGTTCTACTGTCCATTTTAATCTCTGGGGTGGGGAGATAGTGGGTTTTCAATGATGCACAACTGCCTCTGGACCTTTGATTGGGAGGCCGTAAAGGCCAGTATTAGGGGTTAATGCAGGGCTAAGTGAATCAAAGTGCTGTGTTCTCTACGTGACCATCTGTTAAGGCTGGAAAGAGACAGAAAGGCGATGGAACACACTCTGGCACATATACTGGATACGACAACAGTGACTTTCCTTCAAGCCCAACTAACAGAGTATAACAAAGTTGCAACAAGAGAATGCAAATTTAGGGATAAACCTGTCATGGTGTGAGTGTATGGAAAGGGGGAGAGACCTGACCGCTCATTGGAGTTCCACCCCCTGATGGCCATTGCACTTGAACTCGGAGTCAGCATGAGCTTCCGTGCTAGAGGGCTGCCATCTTGGGGAGACTTACACAGGAGTGGCTTCTTTCTTACACTGGAGAACTATAAAGGAGACTTTCATTTTGATTCCCCTATATGCATGACATGACCCTATATATCAGAGAACGGCAGTCAAGTCTCAGCATCATTATTCTTGGATATATGTGTTTCGGTCTATTATCAGGGGTTCCTATTTACAAGACGAAAGTCTCAAATCATGCCCTTCATGCCCAACACACCACAATTTCTGCTAGAAATCACACTGACCTGGTGTGATGAGTCCCTAAAATATCTGGGGATGTGGGTGCATAAAGATCTAGAGGTGATAAGTGAAGAAAACTACAGGGTCCCTATCACTTGCATAATTAATTGAATATCTTAGATATCCCTCCCACTCTCCATGGCTGTACAAGTGAAGCTTATGAAAATTGTGATGCTATTCCAGATGTTGTATTTGTTCATGAACATACCGCTATCTCTCAATCGGGCCCTACATGCATCCCTCTGTTTGCAGATGATTAGACAGGCATGGGCTGGTAAGTAACCTAGGGTCGAATGGGAGACTCTCATGTTAGTCTTCAGCCTGGGTAGGTTTGAAGTGCCAGACCTTGAACTATACAATCTGTGTGTGCAGGCACAATTTTTCCACTATTGGTACAGCCCCCGCGCCCCATTTCCTGCCTCACTCAGCAGTTGAGGTCGACAGTATGCCCCTAATTCCACCACTGTCCTTTTTGGGATGACTGGCACCCCACACCAGGAGAGATGTTTCAACAGTGGAATGCGCAATCAGAGTGTGGGACAGGCTCAGTAAAAAGGTCGGACACGGTTCTATATACTCACCCAGATTGCCGTTGGAGACTTCCAGTGTACTCCACTTGGCACATTTTTCTTTCTTCAGGTAATGCAGCAGTTGTCAGTTATCCCTTCTGCAGCTGCTGATGGAGCCAGAGCCCTTGGCACCTCTGGAGAGCTTCCTGACTGTGACCTTTACTAAACACCTAATTGCCTTATTGTACGCTGCATCTCAGGCGTGAAGGATGGTCCCACCTAGGGCTGCACAGGCAGACTGGGAGAGGGAGCTGGGCAGGAGATTAATTACGAAGTGCTGTAGTTTGCCTGTCTCCAGTAGCCATTTCCTCACGATTCACCACAAAATATTGCAAAGAGCTTATTGTACACCAGTCCTGCTTCACAGGTTTGGCTTATGAGTGGATGCTAGTTGTGCTAGGTGCGGTTCCCTGGAAGCTGGGTTCAATCAATCAATCAATCATGGAATTGTAAGTGCGCTACTCACCCGTGAGGGTCTCAAGGCACTGAGGGGGGGTCTTCAGATCTGTTTATCCAAAGAGCCAGGTTCCTTTATTTGGCCTGGTCTTGTGCAGCAGCTTATGGGAACTGGTCTGAGGTGCTGCCCATGTTTTCAGGCATTTTAGGCTGCTGGTTACAGATGGATACCATTGCTGCCTTGTTGGGCTAAGTGGGGGAGCTAGATACTTCCCCATGCGTGACTCATAGCGCTCACTCTCCTGCTGGTGGTATGTAGATGAGGCAAAGGCCGGGCTCCCAAATTCAAGCATTGGTTAAGTGACATGATACATTGAAATGAACAACTTGATTTGAATGCCAAAATGTTGCCAAATGCATCTCAAACCAGAGATATCTGGACACCCTTCAGAACATATTTTCTCACACATGAAGGAGAGCTGGTGAAGGTCCCTGTGAGGCTGCTGTGATATTTGAGGGTGCTGATAGTGGTGATCACCCAGAGAGAATATAGTGGATGTCGACTGTGGGTTAAGAGCACTCTTTGATGTGCCACTTTTGTCTTCCCTAGCCTCTGTTACTTGCAGCAGCTGAGACGGGGGGATGCTGCAGGAATTATTGAGGTGAGATATGGAAGAGAATGTACCCGCTTTCAGGTTGAAGTAGTAGAAAGTTGTATATATTCCTGTAGGTGTGCTGTTTGTGTTTGCATCTGCTTCATATACCATTACTCTGCTTCTTCTTTCTCTTCTCCGGCGCTTGAAAAATGAAGTATTGCTGGACTGCAGTACTGTCCTACTCTCCAAGTGTTGCCTGTACTACTGCAATGCTTTAAATATGCTCCTGTTTAAGTATAATGAATAATAAAATAAAAACTAAAAAGAGAATACCTAATGATCAAAAATAAAATGAGGTTGTGGGATAAATGTGTGAGGTAGAGGTATGAAGTGTTATATGTATCTAAATACAATAAAATTTTCTGGGAAAATGGCCGCAGGCTTATTTTAATTTTCAAGCTTTTTCTACCTTTGCTGCCTTGTCTTTTTTAAATTCCCAAATATTTTCTCTCTATGATACATAAGCTTATGTAAACTTGCAGCTGACATTTGGAAACTTTGATGTCTGCTCTAATGCAAAACCCAACAGGGAGCATGCTAATTTTCCTCTATATATTAGCAAAGGAAAGTTGTAAACTAGTACACCTGAGGTTGTATTTTACATACTCTTGCATACCTTTGTGAATTGGCTCAAAATTATCTAATATGGGAATGGAATGGGAATATTCACGTAATATTAATATACATTCAGTACACATTGAAAAGACTGTGCCTTTTTTTAACTTTTATCAATCGGGTTGGGGAGTTTCTGGGCTGACTTTCAAAGAGCGGTAGGAGTACATAAAAGAGTTCTCCTGTAGTACTTCTTCCTATAGGAAATGAACAATTTTTGTGTGATATATACACCCAGACTTTTACTGTTTCTGCTTTCTGTTTTGCTAGCTCTAGAACTCTGTACACTTTACCCCTGGCAACCAGGGGTAAAGTTCCTGCGGTCCGCCTTTGAGCATGGTTTAACTGGCTTATTTCTAATTGGCATATTTACCTTGTCCGTAAATCCTTAATATATGGTATAGATCATGCACCCAAGGCCTGGAAGTTAAATGCCACTTGTGGACTGCAGCACCGATTGTGCCATCCACTGCAGTGGTTGGGCTGATATGATTGCAGGCTTAGCCTGCAGAGTCTAACTTCTGCTGTCTAAAAACTCAAATGCACCCTGTCACAACAGATATTTTCCAAGGCAGTCTACATGCTTTCTAAAAGTAGGATGTGTAGTAGTTAATGTTAGGTGCTAGGGATTAGCATCTAACAATTATCTTCATTGTAAGAAGACTGTAGTTGGCTCATAGAAAACTATGGTAGGGGGAAATAAATATTAATTTTGCTGTCTTCTGATTGGGACCAGCATGAAATATTACTAAGCAACTAATTTTTTAATGTTTAATAAATGCTCAACTTAATGGCAAATTCGGATTTTTAGTAAATATTCAGGAAAAGTAACTTTTAGAAGGTTACTGTTTCCCTGCCTGACGATCCTACAGAGTAATCGGCAATAGCCCAGTAGGTGATTAGCCTAAATGATTTGTGAAAACTGCTCGAAGACAGAGACAATGAATTGGGTGTGGGAAAAAGTTTTCTCTTCCCCTTGCAGTAAGACCAGTTGGAGTGTACCAAGGAACTAATTTTATTTGAAAAATTGCCCCAGATACTCAAGATGTGCTGGGGCAAGTTGTGGAATAGGCTCCAATGTTGAATGACTTCACGAGCAAAATCAAGTGACATGGTGACAACCTGACGCCTTCCTCAGGTATATTGGATTTTTCATATTTTTTCTTTGACTTACCCAAAGACGTGGTGCATGAAGATGACTGACCTTGGGAAATGCTCTTGTGACTTCCACACTGGGAATGGGGTTAGGACTGGCGTTTTGACTGGAATGAACCTCGTTGAGAAGTCTTCTGGTGCTTGGTGACACAGTTTAATCTCAGAGTCTTGTAACCCTTCAGGTACATTGATGCACAGTCTATGCAGACCTGCAGGCTTTAGAATCATTGCTCATGACCCTAGGAACCACAAACTTACCTGATGAGGATCTGTCACAGACATTTGTTTGCAACAGTCTTGATAGTGTTTGAATCTTGATTTTTGTTGTTGACTAAAGCTGTATCAAGGGCATGAGAGGAGCTCTGGATCCACATCTAGTGGCCCAGAATTGAAGAAACTAACATCAGCATATGGGAGTGGTGTTATATAGGCTCCGCACATCATTTACAGAGTGGAACAGCGTCAGTGTGGAGCCCCACAGCACTACCAACCGGTGCGCATAGGTACTGCTCAAAATTTTCCGTATCCAGTTTCAAGATTGAAGAATATTCAAAAGGTGAGGAATCTGCAGTTAAAAGTCTCTATTGGAAAATAAGTATAATTGTGGTATGAAAAACTTGTTGGTTGACTGGGTTGTGAGCCCTAGTAAAGCAACAGCCACAATCCCTTGAAGGGTGAACCACTGAAAGCCACTAAATTAACCTGCGCTTAACCCTGGGTAGCTTGGCACAAAAAGCAGGAAACCTTAACTTGGAAGCAATGTGTACAGTATTTCTGCAGCACACAGAAAGTAATAAAGTTAAAACAAAACGAAAGAAAAATCACAAACAAAATTAAAAAAATAGAGTACTTTAAAAACAAAAGTTGACTCCAAAATGACAAAAATACAATCAATTGAATTGGAGTTATGAATTTTTAATGTTTTAGTGAAAACTAGCGCCTACAATGTCAAAATACCAGCTGCAGACTTCTAGCTGCTCCAGACCTGGTTAAAGTACAGATATATGACCGTCTGTGATGGAGCACGATTCGGATACAAAAGTTGATTAGGCCGGGTCAGCGCTTACCTTTGGGCTTGGAAAAGTTTCTGAAAAATGTTCGGAGGAGGTAAAGTTCAGTGGGGGAAGGCTACAGGAAGTGCCCATGGAGGGAGCATCATCATCATATGACCTTGGGTTGATGTCACTGTGAAGAATTCTTTGTTCGTACTTAGTTGCCAAAATGGAAGTCAAAAATCTTCTTCAGGACGAGGCAAAGGGCTGTAGCCGGAGATAGTTCCACAAGGTAAGATAACCCTTTGGTGAAGGATGGCTAAGAAGGATTTGATGCTGCAGAGAAGAAAGTAGCGGGAGTCCTCACTTTTGAATTTTGGCTATATGGACACCTTTTGCACCACTTCCAAGGGTATAGGACTGGAGGGGCACCTCTTGCAGGATCAGGACTAATTCAGGCTTGGTCCAGGTGCAAGTTTAAGATAGAGGAAGTCTTTTGTTTCCCTGTTCTTCTGAACAGTAGGCCAGCACACTAAGCCTTGTGAGACACTCTTGAGGTCCTGGTACAATTGAAGATCATCTAGTCTGTGTACCCAGGCAGACAGTTGCAAAGCAGCAGGACAACAGAGCAAGACACTGGCAGGACAGCAGACTTTCAGAGCAGCAGTCCAGCAAAGTGGAAGTCTGTCCAGTTGCACAGCAGTCCATCTTCCAAAAAGAATATCTAGCTTAAGAAGTGTTCTGAAGAGTTGGTGCCTGAGGTCCCGTTTTAAAACCCTGAAACCCTGGTTCTGCAAGGTAGGAGAAGTTTCTAGATAGTGGCTTTGAAATGCATGGAATTTCCTGCCTCCTCTGCCCTAGCTCCAAGCTGGCTACAGTGATGATGTTAGGCCCTTTACATGAAAGCAGAGCACAGGCTTATCAGTTGCAAGTGAGGTCATGCTTTGCTCCGTCCTCCATCCCGCCACAGGGGGCCCAATCAGGCACACCTAATCTCTCTATTGTGTGACTGTCTGGGAGGAATTCACAAGTCTTCCAGGTACACCCAGTTATGTGACACAGGCAAGGCTACAGGCACAAAAGGGGAGAAAAATGCTAACTTTCTAAATTTGCAAAAAGAACTGATGACAGCTGCAATACTAAACCAATCAACGATTCACTGCCAGCCACAAACCTGAATTAAATCCATTGTGTTTTGCACACCATGCCATTCCAGTTAAGATTCAGCCATATGCAAATCAGTATTGACCCTTCTCCCCAAGGTAACAGTCCAGCCGAACTGCCAGGCCAGGTCTTCCCTGGACCAGAAACAGGCATCCTGGGACTGGTCTCAGGGTGTCACCCCTCATCAGCCAGGCTAGCTTAAATCTGGTTGCTTAGTGAGCACGTCACACACATCTGGGCATACCCTTCTTACTTAAGGCGATAAATGCAAAAAGATAAGTTCATGGACAGAATGCTGAGCCAATAAAACAGTTCTCCACAGTCTCAGATCTGGGTTAAATCCATTGAAAACAGTCCAGCTAGAACTACCGGTTCCTCCCTGGACCAGAAACAGGCTCCCTGGGACCATTTTCGGAGTCCCCCCTTCATCACCCAGGGTAGCTTGAATCTGGTGGTGTATCAAGCACGGGATAAACGTCTGGACATACACTTTCCACTTTGGACAGCAAATGCAAAACAGAATAGATGAAGGACGGAATGCTGAACCAATCACACATCCACCCCCAGTTACAGATCTGGGTGAAATTCATCATTTTTTTACTCGCCACGCCATTCCAGTTTAGACCCAGCCATATGCATATCAGTCTCAACCCTGCTCCCCAAGGGAACAGTCTGGCCCGAACTGCCAGGACAGGTCCTCCCTGGACCAGAAACAAGTATCCTGGGATGGGTTCCCTCTCATCAACCTGGCTAGCTTGAGTCTGGTGGCGTAGTGAGCACAGGACCCACTTGTGGACATACCCTTCCCACTTAGGGCAACAAATGCAAAAAGAAAAGATGATGGACAGAATGCAGAACCAAACAAATATTCACACCCAGTCAGCGATCTGGGTTAAATCCAAAGTTTTTTGCACGCCATTCCAGTATTAGTTCCCCTGAAACCGTTCCCAGAATGCTTGTTTCCGTTCAATGGATGACGCGGCTTGACTGTTTGGTCTGGACTGTTCCCATGAGGAACAGGGTCAAGACTGATTTGCATATCGCCGGGTCCAAGCTGGTGTGGCGCAGTGAGCAAACGAACAATGGATTTAATCAAGCTCTATTGACTGGGGTGAATTTTTTTGAAATCATTCAGTATTCTGTCCATCATTGGTTGCTGCAGCACTTTTCACCCTCAGTGGGATGGGTATGCCCAGACATAGATTCCTTGCTTGCTGTGCCACTGTATTCAAGCTCGCCTTGCTTATGAAGGGTGTTACCCCGAAACAGTCCCAGGATGCTTGTTTCTTGTCCAGAGAGGACCTGCCTCGACAGTTTGGGCTGGACTGTTCCCATGAGGAGCAGGGTCAAGACTGATTTGCATATGACTGGGTCCAAACTCTGGTGGCGTAGTGAGAAAAAGAACAATTTAACTTAGAGCTCTTGACTGGGGGTAAATGTTTGATTCATTCAGCATTCCATCCATCATTTGTTGCTGCAGCAAGTTTCTAAAAGTGGCATTTTTAAAATTCTAACCAAAAACTCAACTTTACTATCAAATAGAGAATTTCATTATAATTCCAAAGACACCAAACATGACATGCTACCAGCTCCCATTAGGAAATTACAACTTATTAAATGTAATAAGGAATCAGCAATATATCGAAAGGGAGAGATAGGCCTCACAGTGGTGAAAATGAATTTAAGAGTTTTTCACTACCAGGACATGTACAACTTAAAAGCACCTGTCTAACCATCTAATTACACAGCATCATGCCTTATGAGCTACCTAGGGCCTACCCTAGGGGTGGCATACATATAATAAAAGGGGAGTATAATGCTTGGCAAGGGGGTTTTAATGCTAAGACAAAATGGCAGTTTAAAATTACATGTAGGCTGCAATAGTAGGCCTGGAAACATGTTTAAAGTACTACGTAAGTGGCTGGTAGAATAGGTGTTGCTGGACAATTTGCAGCATTTAATTGACCATCCCTGTGTGTATGGTATGCCACTCTACAAGGGAATTAGAAGTAAATTAAATATGCCAATTGTGTATAAGCCAATGTAACAATGTTTGAAGGGAGTGGGCACAAGCACTCCAGCACTGGTTAGAAGTGTTAAAGTGCACAGTTTCCTAAGGCCAACAAACAAATTCAGCAAAACATGGAGAGCAAAAGGTAAAACTTTTGGAGTGACACTGCAGAGAGAACCAGGGGAAAAACGACCCCCCTCCAGCCTGAAGCCAGGGGAGACTATTCAATATTTTGATGGGCTTCCCTGTTTAGTAGTAGTTGCCCTCAACTGTAGAGGTCTGTTCCAGTTCTATGCCCCGCTGAATTCAGTTGGATCCTTCTTTCTGCATTCTCCTGTGCCCCTGAACTGATATGGGGAAACCTTCTCCTCAGCTGTAAACCCCATCTTTGCAGCGCCTAACATTAATTTGCTCAGAGATGCATCCCATTAGGCAGACAGGACCACCAAGGCCAACAAACTGTCCCCAGCCCAAGGAAAACTGTGCCGATAAAGACAGCACCCAAAAGAGGCCACTTTCGGCTGTCAGTGTCATTAGCCAGGCTTCAGGTTATGAAACGGCCTCTGTTCTCTGTGGTTTCTCATAGTGGGGGGCAACAGCCCCAGGTGTTAGTCACCCTTTTTCCACTTTCCTTCACACCAGTCCAGAGGTGGTCACTCAGCCCAGAATCTGTACCCTGAGGGTGAACAGGAGTCAGGGGGAGTCCTTCCTCCCCCGACCCCTCCATCAGGGCCTCTGTACCCCTATGTGGGAGTGGTACGCACAGATGTCTGGGCTTTCAGGGCACCCTGGAATGGCCACCCCTCCTATCTTTTCCATCACCAGTGGCAACTCATTCCTCAGAATAGAGCCAATGGTAAGGCAGGCCTCTAGCAGCAAGGCAGCACTCTGGTAGCAGCAGGACAGTCCTCCAGGTTTCCGGGAAGTCCTTCGGAGTTCTCTCACAGGCCCAGGAATTAGCTGAAGAGGTATTCTGTGAGTCCAATATTTATAACTGGTGCCAGCCTTTGAAGTGGGGGTTTGCAATCCACACTGCCACATCTGGTACTGGAAAGGTCTTCCCTTTCCCTGTTGAGGCTCCAACAAGTCTGGGGTTACAAAATAATGAGTGTCAAGTTCCTTTGTGTGTGCTAGAGGCAAGCCCCTTTGCAATGTAAGTGGGTCAAGGAGCAACTCCGCTCCAGCAACCTTGAAAGGAATGGGCATCCTGCCTATACCCAGTTCCCTTTGTCTCACTGTCTAGCAGGAATACACTAACGCCAGGAGCAGAGCTATTCACTGTTGTGTGACCAAGGACTTTGGCAGCAGACACCAAACGGTTAAGGCAAGAAAATGCCAAATTTCTACCCCTCGCTTTTTTCTAGTCTTAAGTTTCTAAAAGTGGCATTTGCAGAAGTGTGACATAAAGACTGACATTACCATTAAAGAGGGGTTTAATTTACAATTCGTATGAGTCCAAACATGATATTTCTACCGTCTTCCAATCAAAATTAGCACTTATTAAATGTAAAAAGGGAATACAATGTTATCCAAATGGAGAGAAAGGCCTTATAGTACTGAAAAACAAATGTAGGCATTGTTCACTATGCGAACATGCAAAACTTAAATTCATGTCTTACTTTTTAATTACAATGCACCTTTAGTGCTTACCTTAGGAGAGATTTATATATATGAAAAAATATGGTTTAGGTCTGGCAAAAGGTTTACTTTTGGTCAAATTGGAATTTTAAATCTGCACTACAGGCTTGACTGGCAGGCCTAAGACATGTGTTGAAGTGCAGCTTTAGTGGTGGGCACAATCAGTGCTGAAGGCTTGCTGGTAAAATTTAATTTACAGACCCTGGGTACTTGTGGTACCACTTTACTAGGGACTAGCAGGTAAATTAAATACGCCAATCAGGTGAAGGTGAATCTTACCATGAATAAAGGTGAGAGCACAACCACTTTAGCCCTGGTTAGCAGTGGTAAAGTGCCAACATAAACAAATTCAGAAACAGGAGTGGTGAAGGCAAAAGGGTAGAGGGGTGACCACACCAAGGATGTCAGGTCTTACACTAATATTTGCCAAGAAAACAAACAGAAAACAGTACATATCTAGCTCAATGACAGGTCCTTGATGGCTTCAAATCCCAAATTTCACCAACTTAAAAGTTACATAGATTAACCAACATCGTCCTCAAGGAACACATTGTCAATAAACAAAGACAACCTGTTAAGTATGAGATACTGCCAAGTAGGTGAATAAACGGTACTTTATTCTTCAAAAGAAAAGCACCACAGGATACACGTCTTGCTGCTCTGGTAGCCTCTCAGCAACTGCCTGTATTTAGTCACAGCATCGACCAGATGTTCTAGAATGGAACCAAAGTATTCAAATACAAATACACAACACAACCTGGTACCAGCTCTCTCATCTAAAAAAATGTTAACCATTTCTTCTAGAAAGCCACTTCAGGGCTGCTTTTCAAGACCCTGTACTCTTGCATCTCAATGGCAGCGACACCCTGCTCTGTGACCTCATAGACTTCATACTGGCACATGGACATTCTAAACGCTGCAGTATGTCTCATCCAGGCTCTGAAGAAATGTGATCACTTCAACCCTATCCTGATAGAACTCCATTGGCTTCCTTTTATGGCCACCTACAATCTTCAATACCAGTTGATTCAAATAAAAAGCCATCATGACCAGTTGCTGTCTTGTTTATTAGACAAGCTCACCATCTGTAGCAGTTCTTGACAGCCTCGTAGCCAGGACACCATCAAACGAGTAAAAAGTATTCAAATGAAAAAACAAGGGAACAAGGCAACAGGCCTTCTCCATCCTGTGGGTGTTGGACCTGGAAATTTTGCTGGGTCATCTCCAAACATTTTGCTTTCCTTCTCCTACTTTTTGCTGAATTTTGTTTTGTTGGCCTTACACCTCAGTGCACTTTGCACTGCGCACCAGTGCCAAAGTACTTGGGCCCGATTCACAGAACTAACTTAAGATACAATCCTAAACTTACTACTTTTGGTATTCACAGAAGTTAGGATTTTGTCTTAAGTTTGTCTTAAGACAAACTTAAGATAGACTTAAGACTGTCTTAAGACAGACTTAAGACAGTCTTAAGACAGACTTAAGACAGTCTTAAGACAGACTTAAGACAAACTTAAGACAGACTTAAGACAGACTTAAGACAGACTTAAGTTAGGATTTTGTCTTAAGTTTGTCTTATGTCTGTCTTAAGTCTGTCTTAAGTCTGTATTAAGTCTGTCTTAAATTTGTCTTAAGTCTGTCTTAAGACTGTCTTAAGTCTGTCTTAAGTTTGTCTTAAGACAAACTTAAGACAAAATCCTAACTTCTGTGAATACCAACAGTAGTAAGTTTAGGATTTTGTCTTAAATTAGTTCTGTGAATCGGCCCCCTTGTGTTCTCTGCTCAAAACATGGTAACACTGGCTTGTACGTAATTGGCATACTTAATTTACTTCTAAGTTCATAGTAAATGGCACTACATGTGCCCAGGGACTGTAAATTAAATGCTACTACTGTGTCTGCAGCACTGATTGTGACACTCACTGAAGTAGCCTTTTAAACATCTCTCAGACCTGCCATTTAACCTGTCATGCCAACCTGGCCAAATTAACTTTTTGCAAAGTTCAAACCTTCCTTTTTATTACATATAAGTCACCCTTAAGGTAGGCCCTGGACAGCCCCAAAGGTGTGGTGCAGTGTATCTGAAGAGTTTGATATGTACTTTTTTACGTTTCACAAGTCCTGGTAGTGAAAAACTCATTTTTCAGTAGTGCAAGGTCTATCTTTCCTATAGGATAACAATGGAGTTGCTTATTACATTATATATGGGTAATTTCCAAATGGTAGGAGATTACTGGTTCATGTTCAGTGTCTCTGGAATACTAATTAAAAATCATTAATTATAATGAAGTAGGTTTTTATATTACAATTCTGAAAACACCACTTTTAGAAAGTTTACTTTCCTTAGCCATCTGGTGCCTGCCTCTGGTCACAGGACTGGTTGGGCTTTGCGTATTCCTCATAGTAGTCACACACAATGGGAGCTTAGACTGGATGGGCCATCACTGGCAAGATGGGAGCAAGGAGTGGGGTGTGAGGTGCTTTGCCAGCCTCTGTGGATCCAGTAGAACTTACGCATCTTTTCTGCTGTGCAGCACAACCCCGAGCAGGACCAATGCATGGCTGCTTCTATGTGGATTGGACCAGCCACAAAGACTTACATCACCACTGCAAGCTGCATTGCTGTCTGAACTAGTGCTATGTAATGCATCTTCGGCACAGGTCCTCTCATCTTTTGACGGCTACCTCGACAATGACGCAGGCTTGCAGCTCCTTGAAACTGCACTATGCATCCCCGAGTCTAGACTTCACAACACAAGCCCCATCAATGGAACCCTTGACATTATTGCAACAGGACGTTGCACCGCAGCTGCGTTGCATCTAGGAACCAGCGCATCACCTCGGCTGCATGATGCATCTCGACACGGATCCATGCAACACTTCACAAACCAGGATTTAAGATACTCTGTTCAGCGGGCTTAACTGGGTCTCTGTAGCCTGCATGCGCTCCATCATGGTTGGCCTGAACTAGGGACTTTGTCCTAGTCCAGCACACCCAGATATCCAAAGTTGGCGCTTTACGCCTTTTGGTGCTATTTACTCTGAAAACTTTCAAATTCAATATCTCCTGTTCTACTGATTAGATTGTTGTCGCTTTGGTTTTGTTTTATTTATTAAATTGAACTATGTGTTTCTAACCTGGTGTGGGATCTTTTTATGTTGTGTTTTTAAAGTTATACTGTTTGAAGTGGTGCACAAATACTATGCACATTGCCTCTAAGGTATCCTGATTACTCTGTGCAAAGCTAACAGGGGTTGAGAACAGGTTAATTTGGGATTTGCTTGTGCCTTACCCTGTCTAGGATTAAGGTTGCTGCTTTACAAGAGCTCACACCCCAGTCAGCCAGTAAACCAATTTCTGACAGTGGGAAATTGAGTAGTTCGTTGGCAAGGGTGTAAACCCTGTTGAAGCAACAGCCAAAGCCCTGCTCAAGCAATGGCCACAATTCCTATCAGAATGAACCACCAAAGTCACTAAATTAACTTGCTTAACCCTGTGGTAGCTTGGTGCAAAAGCAGTCAGGCTAAACTGAGAGGCTATTTGTAAAGTTTTTTTTTTTAGGGAATACACAAACAAAAATAAAGTGAAAATACAACACAAAAAAATCCTACATCAATATGGAAGAATAGAGTAAACTTTCATCAATCATTTGACACCAAAAGGACACAAAATCCAATCAGTAGAACTGAATATATGTAATTGTAAAAGTTTAGGTGAAAAATGTGCTTAAAAGCACACACCCTAACCATGGTTATCTAGTCATGCCGGACTGGGATGAAGTCACAAGTTCAGATCGATTATAATGGATCGCCGGCCAGATACAGTGACCAAGGGGCATACTATCAAGCCTGGCGATAAAATGTTCGCCGCTTTGGTGGCAGAAAACTGCCGCTAAAACGGCGATAATGGTCTTGATAATATGCTCTATGGAATTCCACTTGAAGCCCATGTTAGATGTCCTTCACATTTAACATGGGCTTCAAATGGAAATTTCATAGAGCTTATTATCATACCCATTTTTGCCGCTTTAGCACCAGTTTTCTGACGCTAAAGCGGCGATAATTTTATCGCCTGTCTTGATAATATGCCCCTAAGTTGGTCCATCTCAGAATTGTACCTTAAGTCCTGGTTCGGAATGTCGCGCCAGGCAGCAGCGCTCCAGAGGAGTGATTTGAGGTCCTGCATCAAGAATGCAAGACTCAGCAGGGGTTCTGGGTGGTCCATGTTGAGAATGTGCTGTGTTAGTATCATCCTCAAGGAGGTGTAATTTTTGGACACAGACCTCTGTCTACCACTTTTAATAGCTAGAGCTTTACATAAAAAAAGCATGGATGGTAGAGTGGAGATACCCACGCATCAACCTGGATGCATGTATCGTAAATCACCAGTTGCATTACTTTTACTTGTGTGAGACTGTAGACAGATTTGGTTAATGACTGTGGGGCGTATTTACAAGCTCATTGTGCCACCGTTTTGTCACTTGTTTTGGAGCACCGGTGGACACACTGTCCATGCGTATTTACAAGGCCACGTAAAGTCACCCTGCGTGACTTTTCATGTCCTTATGAATATGGGCCCCTTTCACACATTACTCAACATGAAAGGGACATTCCATGAGTGTTGCTGTGGGTGCTCACACGCATCTTCCATGGGACCTGACACATTCCAGGATTTGCAAAGTGTTGCAAGGAGTGGCGCAACGTGGAGAAATACATTTATTTCCCTGTGTTTTTTGTTCTTTCTATGTGTGCTACATTCTGCACCACACATAGAAGGAGCAAAATGTCATTAATGATTATGTGTAGGAAGCAAACCCTTCTAGAACAACAACAATCATCCTTGCAATGCAGGCACCCTTGCATCATGACGCAAGGGTGTCTGCATTGGCACACGGCTGCTTTTCGTGTTTCCGCACAGGGGAGGAGGACAGGAATGCGCCTTATCTTGTAGATACAGAGCATTCCTGCCCTTTTATTTTGAGGCATTGCAGCGCTGCAGGAAGGCTGGCTGCTCCGCCCTGCGCCAAAATATAGTAAATGAGGCTCTGTAAGTTTAAAAGTTATTATTTCAGACATATATGTTGTAGGTAAAAAAATTAATTAATAGTAGCACATGTATAAACGTGTATAGTATTTGTCTCCCTGCCATGCCATAAAAATGCACACTTGCTCCTGGGAGAGCAGAGAACATTCTGATTTCGTTGAAAAGCACAGAGGTTAATTTAATGGCATTTATTGACGGTCTCCTCGTGCCATTTCGCTGTCTAGACAGCGTCAAATGTTTTCACTTATACTTAAGGATTGTAACAAGGTTTTCTAGCGGTTGATCTGGGTTTTATCTGCTTTCTGCATGGAAAATCGGATAGACATTGTGGATTGCTGTCTCTTCCTGCTGTTGTGAGGTACTGAGATAGAAAACAAATCACTATCACAAAGTGTAATGATCCTGCCTTCTTGTGGAAGGTATTGAAGCTAAGGATAGAATTGTCAAATTAGATATGCTCCTCTAAATCATATCACTGTGGATTCATTCCACTAATTTCATTTTTTTAAATTAAGAAGTTTGAAATTTTGATGGAAATGCAATGTTTTAAGATAAAAAATGTTTGCAGTAATAAATTATGACATGTATTTATTGTTAGTAGCTCTTTTACCATAAATGGTTAGATGACATATTAAATATCAGTAGCGATTTTCTTAAAAAAAAAAAAAACATAGTGGTGTAAGGTGCTGATGACAATATATAATAACCTTAGCAGTGCAGGCATACACCACATACAATGAATCAGCAGCGCAAAGTGGTGCAAGGTGCTGATGACAATAATAATAAACTTAGCAGTGCAGGCATACACTACATACAATGAATCAGCAGCGCATAGTGGTGCAAGGTGCTGATGACAATATATAATAACCTTAGCAGTGCAGGCATACACCACATACAATGAATCAGCAGCGCAAAGTGGTGCAAGGTGCTGATGACAATAATAATAAACTTAGCAGTGCAGGCATACACTACATACAATGAATCAGCAGCGCATAGTGGTGCAAGGTGCTGATGACAATATATAATAACCTTAGCAGTGCAGGCATACACCACATACAATGAATCAGCAGCGCAAAGTGGTGCAAGGTGCTGATGACAATAATAATAAACTTAGCAGTGCAGGGATAGACTACATACAATGAATCAGCAGCGCATAGTGGTGCAAGGTGCTGATGACAATAATAATAAACTTAGCAGTGCAGGCATACACCACATACAATGAATCAACAGCGCATTATGTTTGCAGTAATAAATTATGACATGTATTAATTGTTAGTAGCTCTTTTACCATAAATGGTTAGATGACATATTAAATATCAGTAGCGATTTTCTAAAAAAAAAAAAAAACATAGTGGTGTAAGGTGCTGATGACAATATATAATAACCTTAGCAGTGCAGGGATAGACAACATACAATGAATCAGCAGAGCATAGTGGTGTAAGGTGCTGATGACAATATATAATAACCTTAGCAGTGCAGGCATACACCACATACAATGAATCAACAGCGCATAGTGGTGCAAGGTGCTGATGTCAATAATAATAAACTTAGCAGTGCAGGCATACACCACATACAATGAATCAACAGCGCATAGTGGTGCAAGGTGCTGATGACAATAATAATAAACTTAGCAGTGCAGGGATAGACTACATACAATGAATCAGCAGCGCATAGTGGTGCAAGGTGCTGATGACAATAATAATAAACTTAGCAGTGCAGGGATAGACAACATACAATGAATCAACAGCGCAAAGTGGTGCAAGGTGCTGATGACAATAATAATAAACTTAGCAGTGCAGGCATACACCACATACAATGAATCAACAGCGCATTATGGTGCAAGGTGCTGATGACAATATATAATAAACTTAGCAGTGCAGGCATACACCACATACAATGAATCAACAGCGCATAGTGGTGCAAGGTGCTGATGACAATATATAATAACCTTAGCAGTGCAGGCATACACCACATAAAATGAATCAGCAGCGCATAGTGGTGCAAGGTGCTGATTACAATAATAATAAACTTAGCAGTGCAGGGATAGACTACATACAATGAATCAGCAGCGCATAGTGGTGCAAGGTGCTGATGACAATAATAATAAACTTAGCAGTGCAGGCATACACCACATACAATGAATCAACAGCGCATTATGGTGCAAGGTACTGATGACAATATATAATAAACTTAGCAGTGCAGGCATACACCACATACAATGAATCAGCAGCGCATAGTGGTGCAAGGTGCTGATGACAATATATAATAAACTTAGCAGTGCAGGGATAGACTACATACAATGAATCAGCAGCGCATAGTGGTGCAAGGTGCTGATGACAATAATAATAAACTTAGCAGTGCAGGGATAGACAACATACAATGAATCAGCAGTGCATAGTGGTGTAAGGTGGTGATGACAATATATAATAACCTTAGCAGTGCAGGCATACACCACATACAATGAATCAACAGCGCATAGTGGTGCAAGGTGCTGATGACAATAATAATAAACTTAGCAGTGCAGGCATACACCACATACAATGAATCAACAGCGCATAGTGGTGCAAGGTGCTGATGACAATAATAATAAACTTAGCAGTGCAGGGAAAGACTACATACAATGAATCAGTAGCGCATAGTGGTGCAAGGTGCTGATGACAATAATAATAAACTTAGCAGTGCAGGGATAGACAACATACAATGAATCAGCAGCGCATAGTGGTGCAAGGTGCTGATGACAATAATAATAAACTTAGCAGTGCAGGCATACACCACATACAATGAATCAACAGCGCATTATGGTGCAAGGTGCTGATGACAATATATAATAAACTTAGCAGTGCAGGCATACACCACATACAATGAATCAACAGCGCATAGTGGTGCAAGGTGCTGATGACAATATATAATAACCTTAGCAGTGCAGGCATACACCACATAAAATGAATCAGCAGCGCATAGTGGTGCAAGGTGCTGATTACAATAATAATAAACTTAGCAGTGCAGGGATAGACTACATACAATGAATCAGCAGCGCATAGTGGTGCAAGGTGCTGATGACAATAATAATAAACTTAGCAGTGCAGGCATACACCACATACAATGAATCAACAGCGCATTATGGTGCAAGGTACTGATGACAATATATAATAAACTTAGCAGTGCAGGCATACACCACATACAATGAATCAGCAGCGCATAGTGGTGCAAGGTGCTGATGACAATATATATTAAACTTAGCAGTGCAGGCATCCACCACATACAATGAATCAACAGCGCATAGTGGTGCAAGGTGCTGATGACAATATATAATAAACTTAGCAGGGCAGGCATACACCACATACAATGAATCAACAGCGCATAGTGGTGCAAGTTGCTGATGACAATATATAATAAACTTAGCAGTGCAGGGATAGACTGCATACAATGAATCAGCAGCGCATAGTGGTGCAAGGTGCTGATGACAATAATAATAAACTTAGCAGTGCAGGCATACACCACATACAGTGAATCAGCAGCGCATAGTGGTGCAAGGTGCTGATGACAATATATAATAAACTTAGTAGTGCAGGCATCCACCACATACAATGAATCAGCAGCGCATAGTGGTGCAAGGTGCTGATGACAATATATAATAAACTTAGTAGTGCAGGCATCCACCACATACAATGAATCACCAGCGCATAGCGGTGCAAGGTGCTGATGACAATATATAATAAACTTAGCAGTGCAGGCATACACCAAATACAATGAATCAACAGCGCATAGTGGTGCAAGGTGCTGATGACAATATATAATAAACTTAGCAGTGCAGGCATACACCACATACAATGAATCAGCAGCGCATAGTGGTGCAAGGTGCTGATGACAATATATAATAAACTTAGCAGTGCAGGCATACACCACATACAATGAATCAACAGCGCATAGTGGTGCAAGGTGCTGATGACAATATATAATAAACTTAGCAGTGCAGGCATACACCACATACAATGAATCAGCAGCGCATAGTGGTGCAAGGTGCTGATGACAATATATAATAAACTTATCAGTGCAGGCATACACCAAATACAATGAATCAACAGCGCATAGTGGTGCAAGGTGCTGATGACAATAATAATAAACTTAGCAGTGCAGGCATACACCACAGACAATGAATCAGCAGCGCATAGTGGTGCAAGGTGCTGATGACAATAATAATAAACTTAGCAGTGCAGGGATAGACTACATACAATGAATCAGCAGCGCATCGTGGTGCAAGGTGCTGATGACAATAATAATAAACTTAGCAGTGCAGGCATACACTACATACAATGAATCAGCAGCGCATAGTGGTGCAAGGTGCTGATGACAATATATAATAAACTTAGCAGTGCAGACATACACCACATACAATGAATCAACAGCGCATAGTGGTGCAAGGTGCTGATGACAATATATAATAAACTTAGCAGTGCAGGCATACACCACATACAATGAATCAGCAGCGCATAGTGGTGCAAGGTGCTGATGACAATAATAATAAACTTAGCAGTGCAGGGATAGACTACATACAATGAATCAGCAGCGCATAGTGGTGCAAGGTGCTGATGACAATATATAATAAACTTAGCAGTGCAGGAATACACCACATACAATGAATCAGCAGCGCATAGTGGTGCAAGGTGCTGATGACAATAATAATAAACTTAGCAGTGCAGGGATAGACTACATACAATGAATCAGCAGCGCATAGCGGTGCAAGGTGCTTTTGACAATATATAATAAACTTAGCAGTGCAGGCATACACAAAATACAATGAATCAGCAGCGCATAGTGGTGCAAGGTGCTGATGACAATATAAAATAAACTTAGCAGTGCAGGAATACACCACATACAATGAATCAGCAGCGCATAGTGGTGCAAGGTGCTGATGACAATAATAATAAACTTAGCAGTGCAGGGGTAGACTACATACAATGAATCAGCAGCGCATAGCGGTGCAAGGTGCTGATGACAATATATAATAAACTTAGCAGTGCAGGCATACACCACATACAATGAATCAACAGCGCATAGTGGTGCAAGGTGCTGATGACAATATATAATAAACTTAGCAGTTCAGGCATACACCACATACAATGAATCAACAGCGCATAGTGGTGCAAGGTGCTGATGACAATATATAATAAACTTAGCAGTGCAGGCATACACCACATACAATGAATCAGCAGTGCATAGTGGTGCAAGGTGCTGATGACAGCTGTCTTTGAATATTCTAGGACCCTTGAGATTCCTAATAAAAAATGGGCTTTAATATTGTGTGAAAAATCATTTTACAAGTGTGTCAAGCAGATATCAGATTGATATGCCGTTGCGAATTTAGCTTTGCAACGCTTTTCTCAAAGTGAAGAGACGTGAGGGTTCATAGAATGTTAGTAGCTCCTCGTTACTGTAAATACTGCTTCTCTTCTTTCCTGAACTCTGCTCTTTCCTGATGCTTGAATAATGATACCTGGGGCGTTTGTGCAACTGATAGCGGTAATCTACATGAATTGCTGCAAAGGCCTTCTGTGGGAGTTACCGACCGTTTAAAGGGGAAAATGTAAGTTCGTGTTTTGTACAAAAATATCACTTTCATTGAGGTAGAATGTGGCGATCTTGCTTCGCTAAATAAAGTTAACCGAGGACACAACTCGGATTGTTTGTAAAATAATTCTAAAATACAAATTGCAGCATTTGGCATGGCAAACATAGATGCTGTCTTCGCTATGGTCCATCCCAGTGCAGCTTCAAATCGTGCAACTTCAACCAATAAGAAAGGAGGACCTGATGGATTTCTGCATAAACAGAGGATTAACTGCAACACAAATATTTCATAAGTAAGTCGGCAGTGCCATCTAGCGAGCAGTTAGCTTTACACCTCAAGAAGCAGTCGCACTGTTTTAAGCCTTCACTTGATGTATCTGCAGCTTCCGTGCATGCAAGAAATCAACCATCTTGTCTTGCAGCCCTTATTTGATCACTTACATTAGCTTGATGCAACGTGAACCAGTCTATCTTCATTAATCGTCGTCTGCTGCTTTGTATTGACAGCAGTATGAATACGTCGTACTCGAGCGCAATGTGTGTGGCTGTCTTTGGAATAAAGAAAAATATATGGGTGAATTAAGAAAACTGGTGTTTGATGTGTCTAATAATTTCGCATACATTTTAGTTGAATAAAATCGATCACAGCCGTCGTGAAATAGCTAAAACCTGGCTTCATTCCAGTATCCCCTGGCTGTGGGTGATATCATTTCTCTTTGTTAATATTAATGTTATTGACATTTATAGAGCGCACTGTTACCCGAGGGTGTCCAAGCGCTATGTATGATGTCCTGCTGAAACTTGAACACAGAGGGGATCCAAATTGGGCCTGAGTCATTGAATAGCCGTTTTCAAGGCCTTCCTGAAGTCCAGTAATTTTGTCACGTGTTAGAATCCGGGGTCTCTGTTTGGCGCAGGTATGCACTTGCGACAAGCAGGGACCCTTTTCATCTAAGTCAGGGCAAAGGATCACCTCTTTAAAAATAACCCCTGCTCACCCTCTAGGTAACGTGGCGCGAGCAGTCAGGCTAAACTTCCAGAGGGCATATAGGTTAAGCGTTCAAGTTGTCCCACACAATAATCACCACCCCACCACACAAAGACACAAGGCTGTATTTATCCAAAATATAGGGGCATATTATCAAGACAGGCGATAAAATTATCGCCGCTTTAACGGCAGAATACTGCCGCTAAAACGGCGATAATGGGCTTGATAATATGCTCTATGGAATTCCAATTGAAGCTCAGGTTAGATGTCCTTCACATCTAACATGGGCTTCAATTGGAATTCCATAGAGCATATTATCAAGCCCACTATCGCCGTTTTAGCGGCAGTTTTCTTCCGCTAAAGCAGCGATAATTTTATCGCCTGTCTTGATAATATGCCCCATAATTCATTATATAAAAGGTTTGCTTTCAGGCAGGTTGCATAAATACAGTTCTTTTGGGGAATATCAATCCAGTTACTCTTTAGTTGCTTAAGGGCAGCCACAGGTTTCAAAATGGCACAGTTCTCTTTAAAATAAGTTCTTTAGGTCTTCGGGGCACTTCGTAGTGCCTTTGGGGTGCTCTGGGCAAGGTTTTGACAGGACCTTGCCGTTTCTCACGCTTCCCGCGTGAGCCGGAGTACGATTGCTGAACACCACGCTTCTCGCGTGAGCACCGGCAATGATTTTCAATGCGGTACAGTCCGGACTGCCAGGGACGCTCCGTACATCGAGGGAAACACCGGTACGGTGCGAACACGGTTTCTTTGAATGGCAATACGGGGCGAACTACGCTGCAAGGCAGTACGGGGCGAAACACTCCAGGTGTAAGTACGGCTCAAACCTAGCCAAAGGAAAGTATGATGCGAACCAGGTGATTCAAGACGTCAGTACGGTGCGAACTATGCTGCAAGGCAGTACGGGGCGAAACACTTCAGGTGTAAGTACGGCTCAAACTTGCAAGGCAGCAGCTTCAGACTAACGACCTAGATCACAACACTGTAATGATCGGTACGGTCCATACGAAGGCAAGTATGGGCCGTATTTTTCACGCGCTGGCACAATACCTGGCAGAGTTCACGGGGAAGGTTCGTGGCGGCCTCGCGGTCCAGTCCAGGGGTGTCCCACGTCGCGCTGGCATCCCACGTGTCCAGGGGACGGCGGAGCTTCGTGGGGCGCTCGGGCAGGATGCAGGTCGCCGCAAAGGGGGGCCAGAAGCAGAAGGGAAGCCTCGGGGGTGATTTCCCAGCGCAGCGCGCTGTCAGCTTCGGACGGCGAACCAGGGCACGTTTCAGGTCCTCACAAGAGCATCCACAACCCGGCGGGGTCACAGGGGGCTCGGCGCTCAGACGCAGGACTCTCCTCCTTACTTTGCGAGCTACGGCTCGAAGGGGGCAGCTGTTCACGGTGCTCGGGCTGTCAGGCCTTTACTTTGTTTGCAGCCACGCCAGCAGCAGAAATCGCGTTGCTCAGTGAGGTCAGGGGATGCACAGGTTCCCAGGGGTCAGCTTGCAGAATTACCCACGGCACTTCTCCTCTTCTTTCAGGGGGGTAGCGCCCACTGTTCCTGGGGCGCAGGTCAGGGGGCAAGTTCACACGCAAGCCCTTGGAGATTGTTTGTAAAAGCACAAGTTGAATTAAAGTCTTTTTCTTCAGGCTTTCCTTCTCCTTCCAGCAGACATGCACCCACTGCAGGCCAGTCTCTCAGGCAGAGAGACAGTATTCCTCCTTCAGCTTCTCCAGGTCCTTCTCCTTCAGGCAGAGTTTCTTCTTGGCGCAAACAGGATCTGATTTCTTAGGAGCCAGGCTCCTACTTTTATAGCACAATTCTTTTGTTCTTTAGCGCCAGGGGACCTGGGCCTGGCTCAGTCCAGTTTTGGAGCACTTTGTTGTGGTGACTCTGCGCTTTCCTTTCAGCAGCAGGGCAGAGACATCAGCCGCTCCACAGGGGGCGGAGCCGGCTTTGTGCTGGCAGAGCACAGGTCTATTCAAGAGTCAAGGTGTACTCCTCCCACCCATCCTGGTGTAATCTCTGTACCCACCACCTGGCAGCCAGCCTGTCTCCTGGAATTCCCCAGCCCTGCTCCTTACTGTTGCTAGGCAGAACACACACACACAGCGCAGAGGCGGACTGAATGGCCAGATCAGTAAATACTAACTTTCTAAAAGTAGTATTTACAAACGCAGGATATTAAAATAAACTTTACTAAAAGAAGTATTTTATTATTCTGAGTTCGGGCATACTAAACATGACTTTCTACCATGCTCTATGAGTCCACTGGGATTACAGCGTGTAGTAATTCCAGCAGCCCAATCTGGCCTATGGAGAGCAGGTAGCCTTCAATAGTGAAAAACGAAAATGGCTGCAATTCGCTATTAAGACATGCCACACACATCAGGGCATGTCCTACCTTATGCCTACAATGCACCCTGCCCTTGGGCCTACCAGAGCGGTGACTAATATGTAGTTAAGGGAAGGTTTAGGGACTGCAAGTGGGTGCACTTGCGCAGTCAGCGCAACAGTACCAGACTGCGCGCAGGTTCTGCAGTGGCAGATCCTAGGCACATTTTACTAGGCCGCTTCTGTGGGTGGCACAACCAGTGCTGCAAGCCCACCAGCGGTATTTGTATTTACAAGCCCTGGCACTCCTGGTGCACTTTACTAGGGGCTGACAGTAAACGAAATTAACCAATCATGGACACCAATCAACATATACATTTTACCATAGGGAGAGCATATGCACCTTAGCACTGATCAGCAGTGGTAAGGTGCCCAGAGTCATAAATCAGCCAACAACAGGTCAGGAAAAATACAGGAGGAAGGCAAAAAAGTTTAGGGATGACCCTGCAAAAAGGGCCAAGTCCAACACAACCCCCTTCCAGCCAAAACGCAGGGTAGACCAATCACCACCGTGATGGTCTTCTCTGCTTGGGGCAATAGAACAAGGACCTGGCCCGCAACTGCAGGGGCAGACTCCATTTCTACGCCAATCTGAACCTATCGGACTCCCTCTGTCCATACTCTCAGGGCCCACCAAGCCAATCCTTGGGGAACCCTTCTCCTCACCTGTGGGCACCACCTGTGCAGCACCTAACCTTAACTGGCCCACAGGTGTGTCCCAACAGACAGACAGCAAAATGCTACAGTGGCCACTGACAGTAGTCAGGGATGAGACCCAGGCCGTATGCCTCTCAGGGCTCTCAATCCTCTGTGGTGCCCGGGAGAGGGGGGCAGTAGCCCCAGGTGCTTGGCACCCTTTGTCCATTCTCCCTCCTGTCAGGTATGACATCCTGGCACTGACCCACCAGCCCCAGGCCTGTACCCGGCGGCTGGACCAAAGACTGGGGTGGCCTCTCCCACACCCGGTCCTCCTCCTTGGGGCTCTGTACCCTCCCACCTGGAGTGGTACCCCCATCCAGAATTGCCAGGGCACCTAGGGCAGGTGTCCTGCGCAATTCGCCCACCAGTTCAGGGGTTCTATGCTGCAACTGGGCGTCCAGGTCAGGGGGGACACCCTGAACCTGGCCCTTCAACCTAGGGTCTAAACCCTTCAGTTGAGCCGGGGTCAGAGGCGAGGACTCCCTCCCTCTGCACCCCCTTCCAGAGTACTGCCCACTCCCAACTGGAGTGGTACCCCTAGAAGCAACTTGGGTCAGGACACTGATTACAGTTGTCCCACCCTCCAGGTCAGACAACACCTGAACCTGGCTTCCCAACCCTGGGACCAACCCATGCGGTTGAACGCTCGCCTGGCACACCAGGACTCCCCAGGGAGCACTCATGCCCCCCCTGAGGGTGACACATAACTCATGTGTCGTGTGACAGTCTGCCTGGCGCTGATCTCCTGACCCCTGTCCATCTGACAGTGCCTGAAGATCCCCCAGGACAGAAGTGGTGTCACCATGGTCCTTCACTGGGGACGCAGCCCTTCTGGCTGGCCCCTGACCCACTGGTTCTTCCACTGGAGACTCTTTCCCCCTCTCACCCCTCTCACCCCTCAATCTGGACCTCTGCACCCTCCCAACTGGAGCGGTACTGCCAGACACCAGAACTGATGGAGGCCTGCTTACAGACACTCCCAGCTCACCAGACACTAGGGGATTCCCCTCAATGGGCGGCCCATCAGGACAGCCTAGGCTCCCCGCCTGGTGTTCCCTTAAAGAACCATCCAGGCTCTGAGACTGGGTTTCGGGCACCTGGGGGCACGCAGCCCCACACTCACTCCTTCTCCACTGAGACAGGAAGTGAGCCCCTACACCCCTCCCACTACCATGGGACCTAGCTGGGCTACTCTGCACCACTTCCACCACTCGGGGTTGGAAGATACCTGAGCCACTCCCCACGGGGTCACTCCCCAATGCCTCTCCAGACCCTCTGGAATCCACCAAAAGGTCTGCCTCCAATGTGAGTTCCCTGCGGTCAGAGAACTCACTCTCCAACAGGTGTTGACATAGCTCTGGAAAACAGGGACTTACAATATGCTCTCCCACAATTGGATCACACAGCCCCCTAGCAGGGTTAACCAAACTAGCCTTCACCTTACCATCCAGTGCTTCACACACGTACTCCACACCACTCTCCTGAGACTGGCAAAACAGTATCTGACTGTCTCTGTCACACAACCCACACTCTTCTGGGCGGTCTTCACACTCACCTACCAGGACTTCAATTTTGGGGGAACCCCTCTCCCTGCGCCTCTCATCTAGAGTCAGTAGAGTGTCCCTCCCGCCACTAGGACCATGAACCCCTGCGCCAGTTACCCTATTCCCTTCAGGGATACTGCGCACTACTGGAGCTACCTCATGCCCTTGAACCTCCTGGTGTGTGTTAACCCCCTCCTTCAAGTCAGGCGCCACATCTCTGGGTGTGCGTACTACTCTTTCAGCACTAGAGAATTCTATACTGCTGCCACCATCTGAGCTGGATTCCTCCTCCCACTCAGAAAAGCTCAATCTCTGAGCAACGCACCTTTCTTGCTGCTGGGCTGAGACACTCATGGCCTCAAGCCTCTCGAGCTCCATATCATATTTCTTCATTAGGAAGTCATGATCCATCTGAATCTTTCTTTCTTCAAGAGCCATTTTCTTTTCTTCCAGAGCCAGCTTTCTGCTTTCTAGCTCCAATTGGCTTTTTAATTCCAGCTTTGCCAATAACACTCCGTGATCCCTGGCGGCCTGTCTGTCTGCCAGCTCCTCTGGCGACAGGCCTCTGCCAAAACTGCGAACGCTTTCCGCTGGTCTCAATGGTGTTACTTTCTCCGTTGCACCCTTTGATTCAATCCAGACTTTCAGCGCGGTTTTCTCTATGCTGTTTGGGCCCGGCATGACTCCAAACACAAGGGATCTTCTTCTCTTGGCAAGCAAAATAAAAAGTTCTGTGGCTCAAGCTACTGGACTGTCTTTCCCGTGCAATGGTTAGTAATCACTGCGCAGACATCAAGAACGCAAATCCGTAAATCCGCACCGCTGCCACCAATGTTAGAATCCGGGGTCTCTGGTTGGCGCAGGTATGCACTTGCGACAAGCAGGGACCCTTTTCATCTAAGTCAGCGCAAAGGATCACCTCTTTAAAAATAACCCCTGCTCACCCTCTAGGTAAAGTGGCGCGAGCAGTCAGGCTAAACTTCCAGAGGGCATATAGGTTAAGCGTTCAAGTTGTCCCACACAATAATCACCACCCCACCACACAAAGACACAAGGCTGTATTTATCCAAAATATAATTCTTTATATAAAAGGTTTGCTTTCAGGCAGGTTGCATAAATACAGTTCTCTTGGGGAATATCAATCCAGTTACTCTTTAGTTGCTTAAGGGCAGCCACAGGTTTCAAAATGGCACAGTTCTCTTTAAAATAAGTTCTTTAGGTCTTCGGGGCACTTCGTAGTGCCTTTGGGGTGCTCTGGGCAAGGTTTTGACAGGACCTTGCCGTTTCTCACGCTTCCCGCGTGAGCCGGAGTACGATTGCCGAACACCACGCTTCTTGCGTGAGCACCGGCAATGATTTTCAATGCGGTACGGTCCGGACTGCCAGGGACGCTCCGTACATCGAAGGAAACACCGGTACGGTGCGAACACGGTTTCTTTGAATGGCAATACGGGGCGAACTACGCTGCAAGGCAGTACGGGGCAAAACACTCCAGGTGTAAGTACGGCTCAAACTTGCAAGGCAGCAGCTTCAGACTAACGACCTAGATCTCAACACTGTAATGATCGGTACGGTCCGTACGAAGGCAAGTACGTGCCGTATTTTTCACGCGCTGGCACAATACCTGGCAGAGTTCACGGGGAAGGTTCGTGGCGGCCTCGCGGTCCAGTCCAGGGGTGTCCCACGTCGCGCTGGCGTCCCAAGTGTCCAGGGGACGGCGGAGCTTCGTGGGGCGCTCGGGCAGGATGCAGGTCGCCGCGAAGGGGGGTCAGAAGCAGAAGGGCAGCCTCGGGGGTGATTTCCCAGCGCAGCGCGCTGTCAGCTTCGGACGGCGAACCAGGGCACGTTTCAGGTCCTCACAAGCGCCTCCACAACCCGGCGGGGTCACAGGGGGCTCGGCGCTCAGACGCAGGACTTTCCTCCTTACTTTGCGAGCTACGGCTCGAAGGGGGCAGCTGTTCACGGTGCTCGGGCTGTCAGGCCTTTACTTTGTTTGCAGCCACGCCAGCAGCAGAAGTCGCGTTGCTCAGTGAGGTTAGGGGATGCACAGGTTCCCAGGGGTCAGCTTGCGGAATTACCCACTGCACTTCTCCACTTCTTTCAGGGGGGTAGCGCCCACTGTTCCTGGGGTGCAGGTCAGGGGCAAGTTCACACGCAAGCCCTTGGAGATTGTTTGTAAAAGCACAAGTTGAATTAAAGTCTTTTTCTTCAGGCTTTCCTCCTCCTTCCAGCAGACAGGCACCCACTGCAGGCCAGTCTCTCAGGCAGAGAGACAGTATTCCTCCTTCAGCTTCTCCAGGTTCTTCTCCTTCAGGCAGAGTTTCTTCTTGGCGCAAACAGGATCTGATTTCTTAGGAGCCAGGCTCCTACTTTTATAGCACAATTCTTTTGTTCTTTAGCGCCAGGGGGCCTGGGCCTGGCTCAGTCCAGTTTTGGAGCACTTTGTTGTGGTGACTCTGCGCTTTCCTTTCAGCAGCAGGGCAGAGACGTCAGCCGCTCCACAGGGGGCGGAGCCGGCTTTGTGCTGGCAGAGCACAGGTCTATTCAAGAGTCAAGGTGTACTCCTCCCACCCATCCTGGTGTAATCTCTCTACCCACCACCTGGCAGCCAGCCTGTCTCCTGGAATTCCCCAGCCCTGCTCCTTACTGTTGCTAGGCAGAACACACACACACAGCACAGAGGCGGACTGAATGGCCAGATCAGTAAATACTAACTTTCTAAAAGTAGTATTTACAAACGCAGGATATTAAAATAAACTTTACTAAAAGAAGTATTTTATTATTCTGAGTTCGGGCATACTAAACATGACTTTCTACCATGCTCTATGAGTCCACTGGGATTACAGCGTGTAGTAATTCCAGCAGCCCAATCTGGCCTATGGAGAGCAGGTAGCCTTCAATAGTGAAAAACGAAAATGGCTGCAATTCACTATTAAGACATGCCACACACATCAGGGCATGTCCTACCTTATGCCTACAATGCACCCTGCCCTTGGGCCTACCAGAGGGGTGACTAATATGTAGTTAAGGGAAGGTTTAGGGACTGGCAAGTGGGTGCACTTGCGCAGTCAGCGCGACAGTACCAGACTGCGCGCAGGTTCTGCAGTGGCAGATCCTAGACACATTTTACTAGGCCGCTTCTGTGGGTGGCACAACCAGTGCTGCAAGCCCACCAGCGGTATTTGTATTTACAAGCCCTGGCACTCCTGGTGCACTTTACTAGAGGCTGACAGTAAACCAAATTAACCAATCATGGACACCAATCAATATATACATGTTACCATAGGGAGAGCATATGCACTTTAGCACTGATCAGCAGTGGTAAGGTGCCCAGAGTCATAAATCAGCCAACAACAGGTCAGGAAAAATACAGGAGGAAGGCAACAAAGTTTAGGGATGACCCTGCAAAAAGGGCCAAGTCCAACATCATGCCTCTAAGAGACAGCGGAAGAGCGTTCCAGGCTTTGGCTGCGGAATGTGGAGACACTTTGAAGTGCCCGTCCAAACTCACAACAAAAGCAGATGAGGCAGGCTTATTTGCAACCCGTTGCCGCCTAGGTCTGAGGAAGCAGTCTGCTAAACCCCTCCCCCCCTCCCCACCCCTTCAATATCAAATCCACACCCATCTGCCTGAAGAAACGTGGGTTTCCTCTCGGTGTGATGAGCACATGCACATCACATGGAATCAGAGGAAGTAAGTATTGTGAAAGACAATGGTTATAGCTCTACATGCAGACACTGATGGGTGCACATGCACACACTCCCACATACCAGGTACCCATGCTGACATGAGGATGTGCAGCAATATGCCACAGGTACACATAAACATACATAAATAGACACAAAACAGACGGTTCAGCACAAACACATGCACTAATCGAGATATGAAAACCCACCTTCAAACATGCATGCACATTCACCGTCACACATTGGCCCATGGTCTCAAGCAGGTGCCCATGTGAACACCACAACATCTATAAATGAATGTAAGCAAACTCTCACATCCATTTACATAGAATCAGAATCAGATCAAAGCTTTATTTCGATTGTGATATAACAATCATAAAAAGCACAGATAAAATACAAGAAATTTTCATCAGAGAATTTAAATACAATATCCAGATAAAAAATGTTTCTCTAAAATATATCTCATATTTAAAAACTGATAAGAGTTCATAAAAAATGTATGTAAAAAGAGCCCCCTCCTCAGTCCTGAAAAACAATACTGGGGCATATCTACAAGGCAGCAATAAAAAATTTATCTCCACTTTTGCGGCCGTTTTTGGCCGAAAAGCGGCGATAATTTTATCGCTATATCAGCAAGGTCACACTATCGCGTGAAACCTTGCCTTAGCGCCTGAATTCCAAACGCCCATCTTTGCATCTCTAATGAGATGCAAAGTGAGCGTTCCTCCCCAGGATAACGGGAGAAATGTCGCTAAGCGACATTTCTCCTATTATCAAGCCTCACGCAAAGCAGCATAACAACAAGAAAAGTAGTGATAACCTCTGTTATCGCTACTTTCCTTACGCCTGCTTTGCAACTGACTTAGCCATGATATCCTATGGAAGGTGGATATCATGGCTAAGTATGTGAGGCCCTATCAGCAAGCTATCGCCAAACTTTGTGGGATTATCGCTGGCTTTCCAGCGATAATCTCACGTTAGGCAGTTAGCGCTAGGATTTTTATCACTTTTGAGATAAGCGTTGCTAATAGCACGCTGTCTCAGCGATAAAAATCCACGCTAGCCGGCGATAATTATCCTAGCGCTAAGTGCGCTTAGCGATAATTATCGCCGGTTGCTGTTGATATGCCCCAATACTCTTTCTCTGTTGGAGAGTTTTTTTAAAGAAACATGGATATCCTTCAAGCAACATGTTCATTTTCTAAAAATTGGAGTTTAATAAAAGCAGAGCAGCATTGTCTCAGTCCCCATTTCCATAAAATCAGGAGTATCTAGGTCTTTCTTTTCTCACTATAGAATGTACAAAATAAAACAGTGTGTAAAGACGATTGAGGCGACAAGTTATCACATGGACATGGTTGTAGCTCGCTTGCCCAATCATTCAAGTTGGGGAAAGAGACAAGTCTATGTATTGTCCCCAATCTAAATCTTAATAGTAAAAACCTATCAAAGCCACTCAGTACAAATACTAAATATGGCTGCAAGCTAAAAGTTGTAAGAACCATCTGGTGCTGCAAAAGGCTAGGCTTGATGATTTCCCCCGATAGTCTATCCAGGAACGAAAGGGCCTCTTTTCTAAGATTTTTCCTGGCGACCAGGGTGAACATGCTAGGGTTAGTAAAATATTCCGGATTGCCCATATCTTTTGTAAAGTCATGGATAAACTTAACCCATGGCTTCCTTTGCTTACCATCCAGCCTGAGACTATCCTGTAGTAAGTCTCTGTTAAGTGTAGTCTCGTCACTTGACCAAATCCTGTGCCACAGAAGCATTGGCTCTAATTTTATGAGGTCGGATATGTATGGAAGACCCAATTCGGCATGAGAAACATAAGTGGAGGTACCAGAAGATGCAGATAAAATGTATTTTAAAAAGGAGTTCTCAACTAGTTATATTGAGTTAGTGTCCACGAAACCCCAAAACCCAGCCACATAAGTAACAGTTGTAACGCATTTTGCTTTGTAAATTTTGAGAAGTTCCAGAGGTGGTTTACGTCACAGTTTTTTTGCAAAGTTGGCTAGAGCAGTCGTTGTTCTGATAAGTGCCTGCTATTTGGCTGCAACAGCTTTGTCCCAGGTGTCATTGTGGCTGAACAAAATGCCTAAATATGAAAAGCTGCTGGTTGTGACTATCGGATTTCCCTCCACAAAAATGTCCCTGCACTTCTGGATCCCGCGATCACATCTCATTGTAAAAGTTTTCGTGATATTAATTCTGAGATCTAGCTCCATCATAAAATTTAAAAAGTTGTTTAAGGTCTTTTGTAAGCCAATCTGGGTGCGAGACATAATCCCGGCATCGTCCGCATTTAACAATGCTGGGATGGGACAATTATCTACTTGTGGGAAATCTTGGGCGACTTTAAGAAGTGCCTGTCCTAACCCATTAATGTAAAGGTTAAAAAGGAAGGGGGATAGGACACAACCTTGCCTAACCCCCCTTCCAATAGGGAATGAGGCAGTGCGCTCTCCTCCCAAACCAAATCGCACGCGTGATTTTGCTCCATTATAGAGGCGGCGGATAAAATGAATAATATTTCTATCGACCCCCAGCAATTCTAAGATTTCCCAGAGCTTTGAGTGCCTTACGCAATCAAAAGCGGCCGTGAGATCAACAAAGAATAGATACAAATTTCCATTTTTGGCCCTGGTGTACTTCCCCATGAGAATCGCTAAGTTTAAGCTCTGCTCCACGGTCCCTAATCCTTCTCGAAATCCATATTGGATATCGGATAAGATTTGATTTTCCTCTGTCCAAAGCTGTAGGCATTCCAGAATGATACGTCCCATGACCTTGGCCATGGAATCTAATAAAGAAATGGGCCTGTAGCAGGTGGGGTCCTGACGGTCCCCCTTTTTAAATATGGGGACGATGGTAGATTCCACCCAGGTGGGTGGGAAAGCAACCTCACAGCCTGCATTGATTATTTGTGTGATTATGGGTACCCACAAGATGACATTAGACTTGTACAAGTCCACGAAGTAAAGTAAAGTAAAGTAATGTTTATTATTTAGTTAATTAAAACCATAATAATTTAAAACAAGTAACAAAAGCACAGAATTACAATGAGCACAGAATTACAATGAGCAATTTTTTTTTAAAGTAAAATCATTTTGTATCTTAAAAGTTCAATGCAGCAGGTTAAGCATCATATACCAACTTCTGACCCTTTTAGCAGTGCTTTTTGAAGGCTTTAAGAAATTTAATCAGGCTGCTATGTAATGGGGGGTCTGAGGGGCTTAAGCATGCCATTATGGCGGCTCTGCAGGATCTAATGCCCCTTTGCACGTTCAACCTGCAGTTTTTTGCAAGTGCAAATTATATGAATGAAGTCTTCTTTCTGATGATTGCACAGCCGGCACTTTTTAGGGCCTGTATGCAGCCAACCTGGTTGCTCTGCCAGAGTTGGTAATGATCCAAAACGTAGTGCCATAAGTTGTTTTTTTATATTGATTGAATAGGTTTCACATAAATAGACCGCCGGTGCAAGGTTCTTGTATTGGCTTATCACCATCCATGCATGCGACCTTGCTCTTAGAATATTTTTATCCAGTAGTAATGAATGAGTTTTTGATGCTTTATTTACAACTTGTTTAAACGATTGATATGGCAGGTTTTTGTTCCATATTTCCGTCGTACAAGTAGCTGAAAGGGATTTAGAGAGGTATTGATTAAACGGAGAAGATTTATCTTGAGTTAGTTCAATCCAGATGGCCTCGGTGATTTTTGAGGTAGGAGCATTTAGCTTAAAGCGGTACCAGGTTTTCACCGTCGCATACATTCTGCCAACTTCTTCATTTAAAAGGCCAAATTCCAGCCGAACCTGGGCTGGAGAAGCTGACCTAGGAATCTGAAATACGTTTTTTAGATTGAAGCTGTTAATTGGTTTAGGAGCTCTCCATCCTCTCCATGGAAGGCCTCACTGGCATATGTTAGAGTAGGTTTATAAGTGGGACCTTTCAGTTTTTTAGCTATTAGGCTGAGAGCAAATGTTAGTGCACTTGATCTCTGGGACATATATTTTTTATGCTCCGAGAAATTTCTTGAGTTGTCGATATAGAGGCCGAAATATTTATATTTTTTTACCTCCTCAAGCTGAATTCCGTTAAGCCAGATTGACTGTTTTCTTAACTGTTTTTTTCCAATCACCATAGTTTTTGTTTTAGATGTATTTATTTCAAGTTTGTTTTCAGAAATGTAAGCTGACATTTCATTCAGACATCTTTGCAGGCCGATCTTTGTTTGGCTCATTAAAACCACATCATCCGCATATGAGAGATGTGAAAGTCTCAGTTCGCCAAGCTTTGGTGGGTGGGAGTTAGTACAGTCCAGCCTTGGAGAAAGGTCAGATAGAAACAAATTAAAAAGGTGGGGGGCCAGAATACACCCTTGTTTCAAGCCTCTGGTGGTTGTCAGCTTCCTTGAGAGTCTGGACCCGTCACCTACCTTAATCCGTAACCAGGTGTTTGAATAGAATAACAGGATGCCTTTTAAAAGCCTTTCAGGAATACCCCAGACTCGAAGCTTTTTCCACAGGAGATGGCGGTCAACACTGTCAAAGGCAGCTTTTAGGTCTATAAAGCAGAGGTAAAGTTGCAATTTCCTCTGCTTACATTTGTTTGTAATTGACGAAAGACCTAAAATGTTCGTCGTCGTACCAAGGCCTTGTCTAAAGCCCGTGTGGCTTTCTGGAATTAAGCTACGGTCATCAGACCATGCCTTAAGCTCTTCAAGTACCAAAGAGGCGTAATATTTAGCCTCTACATCCAGCAGGGCTATCAATCTGTAATTGGCCGGATTAGCTCTATCACCGCCTTTAAACAGTGATGTCAAAATTGAACCTTGCCAGTTCTCTGGGATGATGTTTAAATTCTCTATTTCTTTGTATAGATTAGAAAGGTGTTCGCCCCAAAATGGAATGTCATATTTGAAGATAGCTTGAGTCCACGAGAATCTCATCAGAACCTGAAGCTTTCCCACCTGACTTTGGGAGAGTGCCCTGCTTGCTTCATCGATACTAAAGTATAGATCTAGTGACTGATTAGTAGTTCCTGGGTTTTTACTATCCTGGCCATTAGAGGTACATGGACCATTATGTATCTTAGAAAAATGTTCAGCCCATTGACCCTCTGTAATGGCTACTTCGACAGTTGGGCCCCCGGCAGGAGTCAGGAATGGTGTTTTAACCGTTTTCCAAAAGGCGGCACTGTCTTTAGATTGTGCGGCCGATGTAAGCATCTCCCAGGCTTCTTTTCTAAGGGCATTCTTCCTGTTCAAAAGAGCTGATTTATAGTTCTTTCTAGCCTGTCTAATTTTAGTAACATTTCTTGGAATGTTACGCAATTCCTGTTTCAAAAGAGAATGTTCACGGGTGCAAATTGAGTCAAACCACCACTGGGGGAAAAACTTTTTGCCACCTTATTTGAACATTACTTCCTGTACCGCGACTGCTACATCTTGGAATGAGTATAAGATACTCTCAGGGGATGCTAGGTCATTCAAACAAGTGTCAAAGGCCAATCTACACCTTGTAATTAGTGATTTATTTACTGCATCACGATCTATCATGTTCCAGCGAAGAGTATATCCATTGACTTTGGCAAGTGTAAAATTAGCCAAAGCCTCGTCTACCGCCTGTTTGTCTCTTCCCTGACTACTCACAGGGAGAGCCATCGTAATGCATAGAGGAAAATGATCCCTCACTGAGATTGTATCGACTGAGAAGGTAAGTAGTCTAAAAGAAAACATATTTGATAACAAAATGTAATCTATTGTGGAACACAGGCCTCTGCCATTAAAAGTCTGTGGCATCAGGTCTAGTACATAGGTCATTGACAAAACCTAGATCTAAATTAAACACCAGTTCATAAAAAATTTCCCCTGTGATTGAGTGACAGAAATGAGTGTTATGTATGCCTTCTTCCACATTAAAACCACAAATCCTGTCATCCTCAAAGGGACACAGGGCACAATTTAAATCCCCACACACAATAAGCATATTCTCAGAGCCCTTTACGTTACACAAAATTCTTAACTCTTTAAAGAGTGTGCTGACCACCTTAGGGACACTATGAGGTGAAATATTATTATAAAAATTAACCAATGTCACAGAATGAGAGACAGTTACATACAGAGTTAATAGTTGATAATAGGGGGACACAAGCTGGGACTCGGTCTTAACAATATTTCCCTTGTTAAATACATATATACAAAGCCCTCCTTTGGCTCTGCCATGAGATCCCCCTAACGCTTGGGTGTTAAATGTTCTATGGCCATTAAAATGTATGGGGTCCTTCAGCCATGTTTCCTGTAGACAGATAATTTCATATTTTAATATATATTCAGACCATAGGGGGTTGCTAATCTTGGACCGTAGACCTGATATGATCCAAGATACGAGGCTCCCCCAGTATTCGGATTGGTAGAGGAGAAGCTGGCTACCCCCATGTCAGGAGAATTGCTAGCTTCATAGCTTCTCTGCTGCCCCGCTTTCGACCGTAAATTAGGTGATAGTTGTGGAGATGTCTGGACCCGAGGAGTGGAGCCATTTAGTTTGACCTCATTCCCGGTAGTATGCATACTTAAAGATTCCATAGATGGGGTCTCTACCCCAGTAGAAAATGCGTTATCCTGGGCTTCAACCAATTTACATTCCCCAGAGGGTATGGGATTTAACTCCTCTGCTAAGATATAAGGTCTATTAGTATACATTGACACCCTATCTCCCAGCTGCCTTACTTGCCTGCCGGGAGAACTTCAGTGATTCTTCACATGTGGTTGTCAATCAATATCGTCCAGTGTGTTAAAGATATCAAAACGGTTACTAATTGGGACATTATATCTTGGGTGGCTACCGTAAGTACACTCCTTCTCCCTAGAGACATACCATGGATAAATGGATGGAGGATAAAGAGATGGCAGATAGAAGTATCCCAGGGGTAATATGGCTGGCTGATCTAATCTGGCTGGCCGTTTGCCCGCCCTATCTAGGATTAGATGGATAAAATCTGGAGACCTAAATGATGGGACAATACAATCCCCTTTAAGTGACTTCCTAGATTGGCCCACCCAACCAATTCTACGTGCCATCTTATATTCTGAGTATAAAAGATTGATATTGATCCCAGTCCTGGCACTAAGAAAATGGAGAGATTTGTTCCGCAGAGATGACCAGTGTTCATTATTACTACCTGGCAGTGTGGGAACCTTAGCCAACACCACGGTGTGCAGCTTTACTTCTGGGGGAAGGTGTAAGTTTGCAACTAAGTTCTGAGTGACCTCACGAACAGGGGACTTTCTCCTCGTCTGGTTCAGGGGCGGGCCACTCCCAAGTTGTGTGCAGCTATCCCTGCTTGCTTTATTGCTAGGAGGACCCTGTAAGGGTAAGACATGACCCTGTAATGCACCCTGTGATGCACCACCCATGGATGGAGAGGAGACCACACTTCCACTCTCCATGTTACCAAGACCTATATTAGGCCTAAGAGAGGTGCCTGAATTGGAGATTGGTTGACCCTTATCAGGGCCACTGCCCCCTGGCTGAATACTAAGTGAAGCATCCTCACTCCTCCCAGAGTTCGCCAATGGTAATTGCGAGGGAGTCGATATAATTGTTTCTAGGTTAGCTAGCCTGGTTTCGATATCAGTGAGTTTTTGAATTATGGGATCAAAAAGAAGAGACAACATTAATTCCAACTTGCATTGAAAATCCTAATTTATTGGATTATTTGAGGATTCTGCGATGATCCCCTCATTCATAGCCGATGTTTTGTCTTGGGACTGCTCAGCGTGGGGTTGGGAGGGTTTCTGACCTGTGTGTTTCAACATAGGCTGAGCTGGTTTGTGACTATCCTGCCCTTTCCTTTTCTTGGATGGAGGTGCAAGGGTATGACCCTGCGCAGTCTTAGCCTTCTGACCCCTGGTTGTGACTGGAAACCCAAGCATAGTCTCACTAATTACTGGTACCGTCACAGCCACTGGCCCCGAGCCCATGACCTCTAATCCATTTGAGAGGAGTGAGATCTACTCAGTCTCTGCCACACTAGAGGATGGCAGAGTGGAGGGAAAGGGATGCAATGCAATACAGTAACCCCCCTTCCCCCCCAGGTGAGTCAGGGCAACTCTTCAATAGTACCTTATTGCTCCAGCAATAGATTTCCAGCCACCATGATGCTGGCGGGTGCGCGACGGCGCGAATCACTGCAAGGGACCCTGGGGAGTGTAGTTACCTCTCCTGCTACACTCCCGGTCCGTTCCTCATCTCCCGCACTCCGCTCTGGCACACAGTGGCAAAAAGGCTAACTGAAATGGGCTGACAGCAATGGGCGTCCCGCGCTGTGGGAGCCCCCAGGGTACTTTTGACTGCGCCTCCTGGCGCTCCGATGATGCTGGCGCACAGTAGCAAAGAGGGTGACTGAAATGGGCTGACAGGGCTCCTGCGTAAGTATCTCAAAGAGTGGAATTCACTCAGCATCCACAAAATAAAGGAAAATGGACGTAGAGAGATTCGGGAGGGCTTCTGAATCTCTTGGAGTTCCAAGTTATAGAATACCACACAATTTCCAACATGAGCCTCTGGTTCATCAGTGCACTGACCTTGCTTGTGGTTCAGCAAACGGCTATCACGAGGACGCAGTTGCATCACAATGGTTTCGTTCGTGTAGGGCGGCCAACAAAGTCTTATGAAAAACGAAAAACTAGTCTGATTCTGTAGATAGCTTCTCATGGGAGAGTCTCAGTGTCCTGCAGCGCGAGGAACAGAAGGGAACACAACGGGTAGGGACGGGAGATTCAAACTGTCAGTGGATATTTTGAGCTTCAGCTCCTCAATCGTCACAGCACAGGATATGCGCATCATCTGGTCCTGGATACCTGACCGGTTCGCGCTGTTGCCGCCTGTCCTCCTGTACTCCACCGCCGTCCACGGCTATAGCCCCTCAATGCCTCTCCAGGTCTCCCCATACACCACCAATTGCGGACTACACCTAACCAGACAAAATGCATGTATGCAAATATACGATTAAAAACAATGTTGTTGGAGTTCACACATGCACACACAAGTGGCCAAGGATTTTATGAGTGTGCTGGCGAGGGCTCAATGGATGCATGTTATCCCATCAGATTACTAGAGTAGAAGGCTACCTGCTACAATGTGGCTCTCACATGTCGGATGTAGATAGATACAGAGATGGATGGATGAATGAATGGATGGATGGATTTTCATTGCTTCCAGTTATTTAAAACACTTAAAATGCATCATAAAAGGCTAGTTTGAATCCCAGACCGCTGAACTCAACCTTTCACCATTCCTGGGAGCTGGCGTCTGGAGTGAATATGGCTCATTAGAACACTAAAGGTCGACGCCACAGATAGGGTATGATTTAGAGTTTTATAAACTCCGGATGCCTTTTTACTGAAGATGAGACAGATAAACACAACCAGAAGACAAGACTAACCTTAGGCAAAAGGCAAGTTCTCATTTGAGAACTTAAAGAAAAAGGTTGTCTAGTAGAAGAAGGATCGACCCCCGATTCTGGTGCTACAGTGGTTGGGGGTCAGAAATAGGTGAGTGGAGAGATCGAGGGCCTGTATGCACCGAGCAAGTCCTGGAGACCATGAGGGTCAGAAACAAAAAGGAGAAATCTCTGAAAGAAGCAGAGAGCTCTACAACGGAGCACTCCGCAGTGAGCAGTGACGGATCAGCAAATGATGGAGGATGGAGGCGTAGAGCAAGATAAGACTCGGACATTGAGAGATGAGACACTGAGTCGGCCTAGTCTAGCATGGACAAAGCGACGGACTGCTGTAGACTTTTCTGAAGGGAATGAATGTAAAAGAGACATTACATTACAGGCATCTTTTCTGACTGCAAAGGCAAGTGTGTAAGATTGGAGACCCTGGGCAGGTGACATAAATGTAAAATGAGGAGAGCCCCACGAGGAGGCCTGGAGAACCCTAGTAGACTGAGACCTGACTTTAAAATGAGAGGGGGGGGTCAATATACTGCCTGAGGACGCTAAACGGCCTGAGCCATGGCGGGAGGTTAACCTGGACACTGCAATCAGGGACTCATGCAAGAATATTCAAATGTGACATCTCTTTGCATGCCATGTCCAGACTGTACACGACCATGACCTCCAACCCGCCCAGTCAGGGTCTTGCAATAGGCAACTATACTTCTGCATTAACTTTACTCCTGCAGAGGCCGATTCAGATAGAAAGCATTCTTGCTTCTCCTTCTGCTAGACAGTTTGGGTTGTAAGTTTGGTTACTTGTGCTTAATGTGCATGTAGTGGTAATACTCTCGAATTCTTTAGCTGATGGTGGACTGAAGTAATAAGTATGCTTTATTCAGACAATTTAGACAGTGTGAGAATGTATCCATAAAAGTGTCTATGATGACGTGAAACAATGAATCAGACCCGAAATATTCGACTCAGTAATGATAAAAGTAGGTGGCTAGGCGCCCGTGGATGATGGCGGCGTCCGGGTAAGAGCTCCGTCCTCGCCAGAGTCCATCGGCGGTTCGAGATCATATTTTTACCAATGGAGGGAAGTCCTTCACGTCGGAATATGCCGGTATCACATGCAACCCTTTTCCAGCCCTGAGGCACACTTACTTTGGGTTTTATAGCCCTCTTTACCTCCGGTCGCGGCTCGTTTGCGGCCGCGGCCGCCATTTTGTCTGCCTCTGCCCGCGAATGCCTTCACTGCGTGTCTTACCGCGCCTGGATCCCTGCGTGTTCTGCAATGATCGCACTGGCCCCTGGAGCACAGACATTACAGTCCAGTAATCTAAGGTGACTTTTATTTATTTTTTCCTATCTTAAATTATGCTGTTTTTCTCTCATGGATCTGACTGGAACTTTCAGTTCTCCTCATCGTTCGCGGCCATTTTATGACTCCAGTCTCTGATACCTGTGAATCCAGTTTCTGGCCTGGCATACTTTCATGTTCATTTCCTTTGTGGATCCTATACAACGCTCATTTTTATTCATTAGTTGGGCAGTGTGATATTAGTGACCTTACGTTCTATAGATGTGCAGATGGCGGATTGCTCCAGTAAAGTTCAAAAACGTAATTACATCAAAAATTCCAAATTGTTTACGGCATTGGCACATCTGGAAGCTTCTCAGTCTCTCCCTTCAATTGAGACGACGTTGAACATGGAGTCCTCCTCGCAATCTTCGACAAAAGCCAATTCTAAGAGGTTAAAAAAAGACCCACCTTCACCTCCTAAGTCTTCTTCGGTCATTTCTATGGAGTTACTCCTTGAGGAGATACGGGCCTTACGCCCTTACATGGAAGAGACTAATGCTAAGTTGCAGATCCTCACTGACAATTGGGCTCTGATGGATGAAAGAATGTCGTCGGTGGAGCGTGATGTCTCCTCTCTTCAAGAATCTGCATCCAAAGTCTCTCATATGCAGGTGCAGATTTCCTCTCTCCAGAAGCAGGTGGAGGACCTTGAAAATCGTAATCGACGCAACAATCTTCGTCTTTACGGCCTGGTGGAGGGCTGCGAGGGAAATGACCCCATCAACTTCTTCAAGTCCTTTCTTCCTAAGCTTCTGTACCTTCCTGATGACATCTCACTTAATATCCAGCGTGCCCACAGGCTTGGCCGAGCGTCCTCCTCTCCTTCCGGACCAGCGAAGCCTAGAGGTGTAATAATGTATTTCCTAGAATACACAGACTTATTGAAGGTTCTCTCAGCAGCCAGAGCCTCTCCTTGTCTTACATGGTCGGGGTCCACCTTGTTTTTTGCTCAGGATTATGCTAAATCCACTGCACTTCGTCGCAAGGCCTTTTTGGATATGAGACCTGATCATCGCTCCATTGGTGCCAGATATAGACTTTTTCACCCCTGTCTGTTTAAAGTCACCCATAATAACAAGACTACAACATTTGAAGATCCTACGCGGCTTCGGAGCTTCCTGAACTCCTGTGGCCATACTGATATGGAGTTGCCTGGCCCTTCCTCTTCTTTCCCGCCATGACTCTTTCTGTGAATGTACATTGTTACTCCAGCTTGTTATGTTTGCTGCTTTTTTATCCACAGGTTCTTTAGTTCGCTTGTTCTCTTGCCGAGTTTATGTTTTCTACTTTAGCCTTCGTTATTGCAGTTTTGGTTCCTCAGTTGGTCCTATTCTTTGCTTGTTCTGTGCCCCTGTTGCTTGTGGTTGCCTAACTTTGTTATTTTTCTTCCTCCACAGATCATTGTTTTACGTTCTGTCCTGTCTCTCTGGTCGTGCTTCTTTCTCCTTACACATTTTATTCCCCCTTGGCCCTTACTTACCAGTCTCTTCGTGCCCCATTGTATTTTCTTAACATTCCTAATACTGTCTTGGCTTCTTTCTACTAACATGGCTTTTCTGGTTCTTCTTTTACTTCTTCTTTTTTTGTTAGCGCTACATCTTTTTTATTCTTACTTACTTTTTTCTTTTTTCTATGTCTTTACTTGGTATGAGGCTCATTCTTGCTGTCCTACTTCTTGCTGTCCTAGTTCTTGTCCGTATCACTCTTTTATTATCCCTTAATGTCAGTCCGAATTGTTTCTTGGAACGTTAAAGGTCTCCATTCTCCTATCAAGAGACAAAAAATTATCTCCCACCTAGCCAAATTAAATGTAGACATTGCCTTCCTGCAAGAAACCCATTTGTCTGATATTGAAGCTGCTAAGCTCAAAAGAGGTTGGGTAGGCGCTGTGTTTTCATCTCCTGGTGATGGTAAGAGGAATGGTGTGGCTGTATTAATTCGCAAATCTCTCGTTCATTTTCTCTTGGCTTCTGAATCAGATCCTGAGGGTAGATGGTTGTATGTCAAACTTTCCTCGAGGGGCGTCCCCATCTCCCTTCTTAATATTTACGCCCCCACCGGTGGTGATTCTGTCTTTTGGTGCACAATGGCCTCCCGTATTTCTGAATACATCGATGATAATTTTATTTTAGCAGGAGATTGCAATTTACCCCTTGATCCATTTTTAGATAGACACTCCAAAGCATATTTTGTTCCTAATAAGTCTCATAAACTCTTTGCTCAAGCGATATCCCAACACAAACTCATTGATGCTTGGCGTCTCTGTAACCATACTTCAAAAGAGTTTACCTTTTACTCCCCAACTCATCACTCGCAATCATGCATCGATTACATTTTTCTTTCTCATCATATGTCCCAATCCCTTACTCGTGCTGACATTGGCCCCATTTTATTTTCTGATCATGCCCCTGTTTTGATTAACGTTGACATCCTACCCAAATCCACTGGGCCAAAAAGATGGCTCTTCAACAATGCTTTACTTCTGGATCCCAAATTCACCACCTCCTTTGTTGAATTCACCACAGAATTTTTTCCATTAATGATTCACCCACCTTGCCCAAGCACGTTATTTGGGACGCTTACAAGGCGGCTGCCAGGGGTTTCATCATTGGTTTCGTAGCTAGTAAACGTAAGAATGCTCGTAAACGCACCAGCGATCTTCTTTGTAAGATTAAACAATTAGAGCATTCTTTCTATACTTCCCATTCGCAGGAAAGTTTGACTACTCTCATAGAAGCCAAGATGCAATTTAACAAACATTCCACCGATGATGCTTCATTATATTTGTTGAAATCCAGTTCAAAATTTTATGGGGGTAAGAACAAAGCGGGGAAGATTCTAGCTAATTATTTAAAAGTCAAGCAAAATAAATTGAATATTGAGTCTGTCTACGATAGTAACTCTGTTTTAAAGCATACGGATGTTGACATTTTAGACCAATTTGCGCATTTCTTTTCCACACTCTATTCTTCTGAAACACATCCTACTGCTCATTCTCTTGCTACTTTTTTCTCCAGCATTCAGGCCCCTTCCAATTTACCTGTTGACCTTTCTGCTCTTGAACTACCCATCTCTAGCTGTGAATTGCTTGTTGCACTTCAATCTCTCAAGAAGGATAAAGCTCCTGGCCCAGACGGGTTCACAGCTGAATTTTACTTGCACTTTTCTAAATTGTTATTACCTAGGTTGCATTCCCTTATTGACTCTTTCATAATTAGTGGCTCTTCTTCTGGTACATTCTCAGACGCTCACATCTGTGTTATTCCCAAAGAAGGGAAAGACACCCAGTATTGTAAGAATTACAGACCAATCTCTCTGGTTAACATTGATTACAAATTATATGCCAAATCTCTCGCCATAAGATTGGACCCCTTCCTTCCTGAACTGTTAGGTCCTGAACAATCTGGTTTCGTTAAAGGCCGCTTTATTACAGATAATACTAGACTTTTGTTTAATGTCCTCTCCAAATCCCCACATTTCCAGGATTCATTAGCAGCAATTGCCCTAGACGCGGAAAAAGCATTTGACAGACTTTCCTTTTCTCCGCCCTCAAATGGTTTGGGTTTGGCCCTAACTTCCTCTCCTTTATCTCCTTCCTCTACTCCAGTCCCAGAGCGGCGGTTTGCGCCAATGGTCTGATCTCCTCTTTTTTCAATTTGGGTAGAGGTGTTCGCCAGGGCTGCCCTCTTTCCCCATTCCTTTTCAATCTGGCCTTGGAACCCTTTCTCTCAGAACTCCGTCAGAACCCTAACTTGCATGGCTTCCAAATTTCCCAAACAAACATTAAACTTGCTGCCTATGCAGATGATATTTTACTCTTTGTATCCAACCCCGTCACCTCTATTCCTGCATTCCTGGCCGAAGTCCATGACTACTCCCTGATTTCTGGTTATAAATTGAATAATGACAAATGTGAAATTTTACCTCTTACTAAATTCACATTTAAGCTGGATTTTGAGGCATCCAATTTTACCTGGAGCCCTTCACATATCAAATACCTTGGCTTGCATATTACCCCCTCCCTTTCCGATACTGTATTGTTGTGTCTCAATAAATGTATTCAGAAACTATCTGACCTTACTTCCAGATGGCATCCTCTATTCCTTTCCTGGTGGGGTCGTCTTGACACGATTAAAATGATGCTCTCCCCAATAATCCTCTACATCATCTCCAATATCCCAGTTCCTATCCCTGCCAAGTTCTTTAGGAAAATCAATACTATTCTTTCCTTATTCCTCTGGTCTGGTAAAAAAGCTTGTATGTCCTTGCTCAGATTACAACTCCCCAAGTCAGAGGGTGGGGTTAATTTTCCGGATTTTCCTACTTACCATAAAGCATTCCTTTTGCGACAAGCCTCTCTTTGGTTGCAAGGCCCTGATGAGCCTTCCCCCTTATGGGCTGTCATTGAACGTCTTTCTCTATCCCCTTTTACTTTCGCTGAGTACCTCTCATTTTCACGTAAGCCCCAGTTTACCTCTACTCCCATTCATAAGTTTACTACCAAATTGCTCCTTTCCACTTCCCCGGATACCCCTTCCTCTGTAGCTGAATTTCTTAATTCCACTATTTGGTATAATAACAGTATCTCCATCAACCGCAAGCCCTTTTATTGGAAAACTTGGGGACAGAGAGGTTTGATCTGGGTATCTCAACTCTTTTCTAAATTTGATTTCTTGTCCTTCCCTGTTCTTAGCCAAAACTTCAATCTTCCCCCTTCTTTTGCTCGTAAATACCTCACGCTTAAGAATGCTGTTATGTCCGCCTATACCCTTCTTTTTGACTCCCCCATCCATCCTGATCCTCCCAATTCTATCTCGCAGCTTCACTCCTTGCTCCGCACCCATCCATCAGCCTCGACAATCTACCACTCCTTTCACACTACTCTCACTCCTAGATCTAAATCCAAGGTAGAGGTACAATGGGAATCTGATTTTGCCATCTCTTGGCCCCCCTCTCTTAGGGATAAATTATGGATCAAACTTCGCAAGACGTCTAGGGCTGCTTCTCACACACAAACCCTTTTTTTTATCTATAACAGACTTCTCTTCTCCCCTCAGTTGTTGAGTAAGAGGCTTTCCTCCATCCCTGATCTCTGTTGGTCTTGTTCGACACCTGAGGCTACTCTTTTTCACATGCTTTTTTCTTGCACTATTATACACAACTTTTGGAAACTAGTTTCGGCCCAAATTAATGCCATATTCCACACCGCATCCCCTTTCTCCTTTGTCAATATCTTTCTAGGGAGTCTTTCTCCTTGTTGGGATGACACTGTTCTTAACACGCAGATTGTTGATGTGTTGCTTGCTGTTGCTTTCCAACAAATCACAGTTAATTGGAAAAATTTCACTAACATTTCTTTCAGAGCACGGTGGTACAATGTATGTCATAATCACAGGCTAGACACTGTTGCCGTGTACCCCCTTAGTTTAGCTACTAAGCGTCATGATCTATGGCTTCCTGTTACCCTGTACCTAGATACTTGTGCTAAGCACTCTTCTAATTTGTCTCCCATTCAGCAAGAGGTCTCCAAGCCTCCTTGATTGACCTTTTGTTCCTTTGCAATTTTCTTTTGTATATATATTCTATTTTACTGCCCATTATTTCCAATGCTGTTTTTCTTTTTTGGTATATAGCCTCACATACTTGTTATCCTCTGATTTATTGTATATTTTCATCGCCATGTTCTATTTTTTCTCTCATATTGAAGTTATGCTTGTATCTTTTCTGTATGTACTGACACCTTTACCTCTCCAATAAAATCTTTTGAACTTGAGTAATGATAAAAGTACACAAACAGAACAATTATTTCTACATGTCCTACGGAACGCCTCAAGAAATAATTCAAAGTACTACATCACGTGCTCATAAAGGCCTTTAGGATCGGCACCTTTTTTTATTTCTGCATATGTCTGTGACTCATTATGTTGTAAGAACGCATACCACTGCTAACCTTTTATTAACTTCTCTTTAGGAGGTTATTTAAATGTCTCAGAATCAAAGATTTTCTTTTTCAAAATAGCTCACGTTGGTTGGCTATTGAAAAACGTCTGGTTGAAGCAGAGCAGACACATGCATACAATAATTAAAAAAAAAAGGTGTGAAGAAAGTGGGCACACATTGACTAAACTGGCCACTGTCTAATATAGAAGTTCACTGGCTGATTCATTGATTGAAAAAAGTAAGGTACACAACTACACACTTTTATCGACTTGAGGTATTGCTTTAGACCAGAATACTCAAAGTAAGCCTGGGGTTCTTGCAGCCCTCCTGACGTTTGCATGCGCCCCCCTCGTGTGAACAGCAGCACTGGATTGCTTTTTACTTGACTGAGCACTAAGATTCCGGAAACTGTTAAACGGGCAAGCATTTATTTACAGATCAACTGAGGTAAAGGAAAAGACAGAGGGTGACCGGCACCATTTATCTTTAGTAACACCTGGGGCACATCAACAAGGCGGCGATCATTTTTTATCGCTGCTTTTGCGTCCGATTTCGGACGAAAAGCGGCAATAATTTTATCGCTTTATCAGCAAGGTCACGCTATCGCGTGAATCCTTGCCTTAGCGCCCTTTCCCGTAACGCCCACCTTTGCATCTCTAATGAGATGCAAAGTGGGCGTTCCATCCCAAAATAACTGGAGAAATGTCGCTAACCGACATTTCTCCAATTATCAATGGACACGCTACCAAGTAGCGCTAACCTTGGTTATCGCTACTTTCCTTACGCCTGCTTTTCCTTTGACTAAACAATGTTAGCCAATGGGTGGTGGATTATTGGGCTGAGACCACCCAGCCCTATCAACAAGGATATTTCCATTTTCCATGGAAAACATCGCTATCACAGGAATAATTATCACCATTGCGCTATGCGTTGGTAATACAGTGCTAGCATGGCGATAATTATCTGCGATAGCCGGCGATAAAATTCCTCACGCTAAGGGCGGCGAGCGGTAATTATCGCTGCCGCTTGTTGATATGCCCCACCGGTTTTGCACTGATTATGCAATCCACTTAAGTAGCCCTTCCAACATGTCTCTGGTCTGCCATTGCAGCCTGTGTGTGTGCAGTATTAAACTGCCATGTCAACCTGTCAAAATAAACCTTTTGCCAGTCCCAAACTTTCCTTTTTAATACATAATTCACCACTGAACAGCTCAGAGGGCAGGGTGAAGTGTATTTAAAAACTTTGCAAGTCCTAGTAATGAAAAACTCCTAAATTCATTCTTCACTAATGTAAGGCCTCCCTCTCCTATAGGATAACATTGGCGTTATCTTATTAATATTTGATAATTTGTAACTTCCAATGGGGAACAGGTGGGCAGGTAGAGGTTGGTGTTCCAGGAATTGTAATTAAAAGTACTCCTAAATAGTAAAATCAGGTTTTTAATCACAATTCTGAAAATCCCACTTTTAGAACGTTGTCATTTTATTATCCGAACTGGTTTGTGCCTACTGTCTGATACTGGGTCCCATGAGTAGGTGTAACTAGCAGTTGGTCTTTGTGTATTGCTCCCAGACAGTGAGACAAAGGGAAGATAGGTGTTGGCAGGATGAGTCACACTGAGTCAACAAGGGGGATGAGCTGTCACCTAGCACAACTGCTCATTACAAAGGTCCTGTCTGAGCACTCTCCAAAGTGTTTGACACTAGCCTTTTGTGACCCCAGACAGGCTGGGGACAGGACAGGGAGAAAAGAGGTGCCTGACAGCTCAGAGGGGAGGAAACTTCTAGAAGCGTCCTCCACTTAAAAGTGGGCTCCAGGTATAAATGTTGAGCCACAGACCCCAACTCTTCAGTACACTTCTGGAGCTGTGGAATCTGCCAGTAAGAATGACTGCTGTGCTGCTGAAAAGACTGCTACTCTGCTAGACTGCTGCTCTGAAGGACTGCTGCCCGGCTGTGCTGACCTGCAGCCCTCTTGCCTTGACTTGTATTGGTTGAACCCAGGACCCAAAAGTGACTCTAAGGTCTAGTAGGCTGGTCTCCTGACTAAAGCCTCAGGGACAGAAGGCTGCAACAACTTTGAACCCAGCTCCTTAACTCTGCCATCTGTGAGTTTACCCTGACAAGTTGTACCACCCCAGCCTGTACCCTTGGAAGTGGGGTTAAGGCGCTCTGCCACTCCATGTGTTGATCCAGCAGAACTGACACTTTGCCTCTGCCTCATTGACTTTCGTGACTCAAGAACTTTGCATTGAAGTCCGCAGCCTCATTGGAATCACTGCTGTGTGATGCATCCCCAATGCAGGACCTCGCATCGCAAGCCTCTTGTTGATGGCAGTCTTGACGACGATGCAGGACTTCACATTGCAAGCTCGGCAGCTTCTTCACAATCAACCGGTGAGCTACACATCCTCAATGCAGGACTTTGCATCACAAGCCCTCACATAGACGACCTCATTGATGACTATGCAGAACCTCACATCTTAGCCTCGCAACTCCTTGGAATCAACACTTGAAGACACTTCTCCAACCAGGACCTCACATCACCTTGGCTGTGTGATAAATTTTTGATGAGGAACCCATCAACTCTTCGCAACCAGGATAGAAGGGACTCTTGTTAAGCAGGCCTAGCTGATTCCCTGTAGCCAGTCTGCACTCCATCGCAGTTGGCCTGAACTTCTGTCTTTTTCCTGGTCTAGTGCAATCAGATATCTACATGTGGCGCTTTTTTCTTTTTGGCACTATATTTACTGAAATCTTCAAATTTGCATATCTCCGGTTCTTCTTGTTGAATTTTTGTCATTTTGATTTTGATTTATTTATTACAATGTACTCTATTGTTCTAAATTTGTGTGGGATTTTCCTTGTGTTGTGTTTTCACTTTATTACTATCTGAAGTGCAGTAAAAATAATTTCCAGTAATCCTGTTAAGGAAGCAGTGGGCAGAATCTGTAAATATTCAATACATACACGAATAGAGACCCTCTTTACTATGAACGGTTCAAGAGTTACTTTGGCTGTGTTACCATTCCATGCCTGCACTTACAAACAAAGGTTTCCCATTATTGAGAAAGTTATTTAGATAGCCTCACACATCTGTATCTGCACTAGAACATCTACTGAATACATTTAATCCAAAACATGACATGTTCTTTCTTTTGAACTTATAGTCTGTCCACAAAAGACTTATTTAAACATATACTAGCTGTGGTATATTCACATTGATATTCAACACAATGAGACAAGTGACTTCATGATCAAACAAATGACTCAACAATAAAACATATACATCACATAGTCACCTAGTTCACATATAGCAATATAAACATAAACAAGTGTGCAACATAAGCTGTATCAACAAAAGGGAGACATCAGTGTCCACCCTATGTGTTGTCATAGGTACAGAAAGGGGCCCTTTGTGGTTGGGGCACAGTATTCCACCTTTAGTTGGTTATGTTCACCATACTCAAGTCCCTTAGAATACATGAGACTACAGACGACTCTACCATATCTGCAGAGAACTGCAATAAGGTAGCAGAATTCTTCGCCAAGAAGGTGACTAAAAATATACGACACCTTCCCGGTAGAAGCACGTCAAGGTATAGGTCTTACATACAGAAGCCAGACCAATTTTACAGGTGTAACGCTAGATACCTTTAAGATCCCAGAAGTAGAAGAGCTCAAAGCCATAGAAAAAAGAATCAAACCCGTGTCTCCTCGGGATCCAGCCCGACCTGAAATAATAATGGAAGGAGCCAAGGCAATTATGCCATATATATCGGAGCTTATTTCTCTCTCATTCCAAACTGGCAATGTCCCTACTAAATGTAAGCAGGCCATTGTTAAGCCACTTAAAAAGATAACATCACTAGACCAAGCCATACTTGAAAATCCCCGCCCTATCTCATTACTGCCATTTGTGGCAAAGATTGTGGAGAAAGCAATAAACAAACAACTGGTGGAACACATAGATAGGAATGACCTACTCCATCCGTCCCAATCAGGCTTTAGAAGGGCTCACTCCACCGACTCAGCACTGCTCATGGCCTCTGAAACCCTGAGAATGCATGCAGACGAAGGACAGACTGCCGCACTGTTCCTTCTGGATCTCAGTGCGGCGTTTGATACCGTCTCTCACAAACTGCTCCTCCATAGGCTAGAGACGTGCGGCGTTAGGCACAGAGCTCTAAGCTGGCTGACATCGTTTCTCTCCTCACGAAGTTTCCAAGTCTCACAACAAAGATGTATATCTGATAACATCCCCCTACCCCAAGGGGTACCACAGGGATCAATTCTAAGCCTCGCTCTATTTAATATTTATGTGGGACCAATGGCAGAGAGTGTAGAGAAACATGAGGTGTCAATTGTATCTTATGCGAACGTCACACAGCTTATTGTACTGCTATCACAGAACAAGGAGCAAGCTGCGGCACGTTTCTCCGATTGTCTAAAAGATGTAGCCCACTGGATGTCCAATCACTGCCTCAAATTGAACAGAAATAAAACTGAGGTGCTGATTGTTGGCAAGATGCCATCAATCTGGTCTACCGCGTGGGTGGCCTGACTCTTTAGGCCAACTGCCGAACCCTAAAGCAGAAGTAAAAAATCTGGGGGTCTGGTTTGATTCCGAATTGACTTTTGAGAGCCAAATCCGGAAGGTTGCCGGGAAATGCTATTATGCAATGAAAACTTTGAGGAAAGTTCTAGATCTCCTGCATTCCAATGCCAGGAAAACCATTGTACACTCAGTAATAACCTCACAACTAGACTATGGTAACATACTATATCTGGGTACTACAAAAAGAGGCCTATCCAAATTGCAGAAAGTACAAAATGCGGCGGCGCATCTAGTACTTGGCCTGCCTAGAAGAGCCAACACGAAACAGACCTTGACTGCTCTCCACTGGCTTCCAGTGGAGTAAAGAGTCATGTTTAAGGCAATGTGCCACTGCCACCACATCCTACTAAAGAAAGGCCCAAGATATCTGTTACCTCTAATTACCAGATACATACCAGGACGTAACCTGAGATCACTAGACAAGGACCTGGTGAAGGTACCAAGAGATTTCAGAGCCAGAATGGGGGAACGCATCCTTCAGGTACCGAGCTGCAAAAATTTGGAACAGTCTTCCATTGGAATTAAGAAGAGAGCCATGTGAAAGGAGATTTCGCAAGCTACTAAAGACCTGGCTATTCGTACAACCACAGTATGGAGAGGCCTGGTCAATGACATTATAAACGCAGCCTGGCTTGCAGGCAGCAGACACATCCTCCAGAGAGTTCTCTAGCGCGGGGACACACCGTTGGTGTAACCAAGCGCTCTATAAATGTATAAATAAATAAATGCATGTGCCAGGCACCAGTTCTCTTGGTTACTGTTCTCTAGCTTGTATTGGCCTTTTTGGGGAGGTGCTCTCAAATCGAACTTTTTGAAGCCGACGCTGTTCAACCTTCTCGGTGGGTCTGACACTTAGGGTCAGATGTATGACCATTCATTTTTTGCGAATTTCGATTTTTGGAGCTTTGCAATTTGCAACTCGCATAATGAAATGTACTAATGTGTCGTAGACACATTTAGCAATTCCCAATGGGGTCACAAATTACCTGCCTCATCAATATTCATGAGGCAGGTCGCAATTTGCAACCCACTGGGAATGGGCAAGAACACAGTGATGGTGGCCTGCTGGGGACAGCAGACCACCATGTCTGTGTTTGCTTTTTTATCAAAGCAACTTTTTTTCCAAATGCAGCCTGTTTTCCCTAAAGGAAAGTGGGATGTGTTTAAAAAGAAAAAACAGAAAATATTTTCATTTTTTAAGGGCAGGCAGTGGTCCGTGGACCACTGCCTGCTCTTAAAAGACATTTTCGCATACTTTCACAAAGGGGAAAAGGTCCCTTGGGACCCCCTTCCTATTTATGACTGGCTTACAACCTACTTGAAGTAGTCAATCAATCACTCAGGGAATTCTTAAGCGCGCACTCACCCATGAGGGTCTTAAGGCGCTGGGGTAGGGGGTAGCAGCTCCGGATAGTCAAAGAGCCAGGTCTTGAGGGTCCTCCTGAAGATGTACATGGTGGGGGAACGTCTGATGTCTATTGGCAGCTCGTTCCAGGTTTTGGCCACAATGAGGGCGAAAGTTCTTCCACCTGTTCTTGCTTTGTCGATGTGCAGGGGTTCAGCGAGGGCGAGGTCTGCGGATCGGAGGTTTCTCTTGGGTATGTGAAAGGAGATCCTAGTAGGTGGTCAATGTGATTGGTTTGCGACCGCATGTGAAGTTGCAAATCAATCCTACATACCACTGCAACTTGTTATTAGGAAGGGATGCCCTTGGCACGCCCCTTCCTAATAGCGTCTCGCAAACCCTATTTCGTGGGTTGTAATTGGTTATCAACTCACAAAATTGGTTCATACATACTACAACCCTATTTAGGGGTCGCAAATGGCCCGATTTTCCGTTTGTGATGACTAAAAACTGTTGCACATCTGGCCTTTAGTTGCAAAGTTCATCATCAGAGCTTAGGAAACTTCATGGCAGACGCTACACGTGAGACAAAAGACCTTTCAGATGGTAAACCTCTTATTCATAGTCACCATGCACATAAAGTGCTTTGCCATACAGGACCCGAATTTCTAAGCCATGCCTTCTGAAGGTACATCCTTAGCAGACCCCTACGTTCTGCAAGCTCAAATACCCTAGTGATGCCCAGAATCAGAAAGGCTAACTAGGAAGGTAGGAGTTTCATATTCAGCACAACTAAACTAGAGAATAGCCTTCTGGCCCACGTCAGAGCTATCCCACCGCTGCTTGCATTTAGGAAAGAGATTAAGACTTGGCTTTTTAATTACTAAATGTCCATCTTCAGCATGCTCAGGTTCAGTTAGCACCAAGACACCCTTGGGTAATCGCGCAGTTTAAAATCCTCTTAACATTAAATAGCATAACCTTTGTATAAAGTCGGGTAGCCCTATACTTTTACATACCGTATAATATAGTGTCATTTGAAGCCAATGCACAAGCGATTAAAATACAACCATATTCCCAAATTTCAGTCTGTAGTCTGTGGCAGGCGGGTGGAGGACTCTGCCACAAGAAATTGGCTTCTGGAAAAGAGGACATAGGAGCACAGGATTAGTTTAAAGCCTCTACTTATGTGAGGCAAGTGATGTTACAGTGTGACAGGATGGCCTTACTTTAAAAAATGGCTTAGTTTTTCACTCAGGTTTGGTGGAGGATCCTCGCATAGAGATGGGCACAGCAGACCGGGGCATGTTCGTGCTGTGGAGTGCAGTCTCTACAAAAATACATAAGGCATTTTGTCAGGCTCGCTGCCGGGAGGAGAAAGGAGGAACACTTTTCACACGTTACAAGCTTTGCTGGGTGTCCTACGTTGAATATAAGCGTGGGGTGTACTGTATAGGATTGTGTGCTCACGACCCTAGGTGTGGGGATTTAATTTGGCCTCTGTGCATGGGGGAATGTATGAAGAAACCATTTGAAGAGTTATTTTGCTAGAACAGGCTCACAGATGTGTGCTACCATACGGAGTGATATTATTAATGAAAATCAATGCCAATGTTAATAATGATACACTCGCTTATACAAGCAAAATCGCATCACTATTAACAAACTCACCCCCCATTAACTCTCCATCAACCCTGACTCATAATACATGGTCAGGCTGGCTGTATGTCCTAGGCCTTTGCAGGATTTCAATCTCAGGAGGGCACTGTGTTCTTTTCTTGACAGATTATGTCTGGTATATTTCCTCTTCTTCTTAATGACATCTATGTCCCTCACTACCATTCTTTCAAACGTTTGTAGTTCTGTGGGTACATTTGAAGAAGCTAGTCCCTTAAATCCGGAGAAATGTCTTACTTGTGATGTCATCATCTGGTCTGAAAAAAAACTTTCAACGGAATTGTGTGGAAGAATTGTAGTTCTTGCAGCCTTATGTGCATTGAGTCCGGTCTGGTGGTTGGAACACAGTACAGCCCTTTGCTGAGTAGCTGTGTTTCTTATGGATCAAATTTCCTTTTATAAGTGGGATTATTTCTGCTACTCCCATCTGTGCACTTGACATCTCGTGGTGATTTCCCCTCCGTTCTGGTTCTGGTTCAAACATCTCCTGCCTAGGGCACTGGGCCAAGACAAATGTGCAAATGGCTGGGTTCAAACTGGAATGGCATGGGGAGCAAAAAAACAATGGATTTAGGCCCTGATCCCTGTACTGGGGTGAATGTATGACATTGTTCTGCATTCTGTCCATCAATAGTTCTTTTTGTGTCTGACCTGGCAGTTTGGGCTGGACTGTTCCCATGAGGCACAGGGTCAAGACTGATATGCATATGGCTGGGTTCAAACTGGAATAGCATGGGGAGCCAAAAAAACAATGGATTTAGGCCCAGATATCTGTACTGGGGTGAATGCATGACATTGTTCTGCATTCTGTCCATCAAATGTTCTTTTAGGTTTGTTCCATGGCACCTTCCTCGGCCTCTGGCTAAAAAAGTGCCCTGTTGGTTTGGGGCGGCACTTGTCGAGGATTCGGCTTCCCTCAAGCTATCGGAGTAGAAGGAGGTATCTGAAAATGAAAAAAACTTCCTCTTGCTTCTTCCTTGGGATCTGGTAAATGCTTGTGGATTATCCAGTTGTTTGTAAAAGTCCTTGTCGAGGTATGGGTAAACGTTTCCCAGGGCAAAGTTTGCAATATCTTTTTGCAGTTTGGTTTGTTTGAGATAATCTGTATTCTTCTCAAATATAGCAAGATCTTTTTCTATTTTGTTCAGGAGGGCTCTGCTTTCTTCAATTGCAGTATTATTTAGGAGGGATTCCTCTATTTCCTTGATGAGTTTGAGATCCTTTTTGGTTAGTCTCTCTGAAGTTTTAATCGACAGGGACATCCAATCAATAGAACACTTTGTGCCAATGTGGCTAAAGTTGCTAAAGATCTCTGGGGCTTCAATAAAGATTACACAGATGTATTTCACTTGTAGTCATAGGGGTATTGTTCCTGTTCTTAGATGTTTTTGTAAGACCGACCCGTTTAATGATGTTCTGATTTGTTATTTCTTTGGTCATGTGATTTTTTTCTACCTCAGATTGTTGGGCAATACGCTGTGTGCTTGTACCAATACTTAGGGTAGGCGGTCTTCTTCTCTAAAGCTCAGGGCAGAACAAGGGTCCCATTAGTAATCAGTATGTACAAGGACACCTTTTACTGCATAACCGTCAAAGTAAATGACCAGTTTCCCATGCTTCCCAGTATTTAACATACCCCATATATATGGGACCACTTCGAAAATATATGACAATATAGAACACTTAAGCACTCAGGGACTGTGGGTGCCACAAAAAACAAGCCCAACTTGTTTAATAAGACAGACAATCTTGATGTTGCAAGTTTAAACTGATGTGTAAAGCACCTTTTATTGTGCAACACTTTTATGTGCCAAGACAGATGTGTAATTTTGGGCCATATTATCAAGGAACGGCGATAACATTATCGCCGCTTTAGCCGAAGGAAATTGCCGCTAAAGCGGCGATACTGGGCTTGATAATATGCCCTTGTGAATTCCCATAAAAGCCCAGGTTCTGGTGTGAACGTGGGCTTCTATAGGAATTCACAATGGCATATTATCAAGCCTGTTAGACCTGGCATCTTTGGCGTGGTTTCCCATGACGTTTTGCCTCTACCTTCTGTATTTTTGACGCTGTGCTGGATTTCGTTTTTGCTGGTTTAGATGGTTTTGGCACTTTACCACTGCTAATCGGTGTCAAAGTGCAAGTGCTCCCTAGGTAAATTGTTATATTGATTGGTTTTCCATGATTGGTATATTTGTTTCACCTGTTAGCCCTTAGTAAAGTGCACTGAGTGTGCCAAGGCTGGTGATTCAAATGCTACTAGTGGGCCTGCAGCACTGATTGTGCCACCCACAGGAGTAGCCCTAAAATGGTGTCACAGACCTGCCACCGCAGTGCCTGGGTGCAGTTGCTAACTGCCATGCTGACCTGACCAGTGTCCACACTGGCCAGGCCTAACCCTTCCTTTTCTGTACACATTGGATGCCCCTATATAAGTCCCTAGGTAACCCCCTGGGCAGGGTGCAGTGTATGTGAAAGGTAGAGCATGTACTGGTGTAGGTGACATGCTCTGGTACTGAATTACAGCCATTTTCATTTTTCACTATTGAAAGGCTATCTTGCCCATAGGCTATAATAGGGAATGCTGATTATAATGTTTACCTGCATATCTTCCCATAGGAGCAAGATAGAAACTTAAAGTTTAGTATGCCTGAACTCAGAATGATAAAATATATATTTTAGTGAAGTTGGTTTTAACATTCTGTGTTTGAAAATACCACTTTTAGAAAGTAGGTATTTTCTTGTCTAACCATTCAAACCTGCCTCTGCTAGGTTGTGTATTTCTTGTCTGGAGTTTGAGTGACAGGGGTTGGGGAATTCGACGAGACAGGGTGAGTCAGCATAGGGCTGAATAGAGAGATCTCCATGTAGATAGGTGGGAGGAGTTGCACCTGGGACCTGAATAGGACAGTGCCTGCCCCCCACAGTGCTGGTTCCACCACCTGTGGTGTGTCTAATGTCTCTGCCCTGCACTGTGAAAGGAGAGAAGGAATCATGTCAATAAAGTGCTCCAGAGCTGTGCTTTCCCTCCACAATGCTGGCTCCAACTCCTGTGGGGCGTCTGATGTTTCTGCCCTGCACTGTGAAAGGAAAGAAGGAGTCATGTAAACAGAGTGCTCCAGAACTGGTTTGGACTGGACAAAGGCCCCTCTGCCCTCAGAGGACAAAGGATGTGGGGGTATAAATATTGGGACCCTGATCCCAAGAAATTAGATCATCCTGGAATCAAGAAGAAACCTCTGCCAAGGAGAAAGCTGGAAGACTGAAGCAGAAGGACTGACCTGCTGTAAGGCTGACCTGCAGTTGCTTTGCTGCCAAGGAGAGGGGAAGGACTTTGCTGTGTGCTGTGTCCCCTTGCTTGAAGGAATCTCCAAGGGCCTGAGTAGAGCTGGCCTCCTGTTAAAGAAGTCCCAGGAACAAAAGGACTTCACCCCCAGCTTCCCGCTGAACTCTGCTGTGTGAATTCTGCCCTTCCTAGAGAGCTTGATCCAATTGTGGGGCCTCTGGAAGTTGTGCCTGCTGTTGGGAAGCTGACCAAGAGAAAAGAAGTTAAAGATCTGCAGCTTTTTCAGGCACCGCCGTCTTAGCGAGAAAACTTCCATCGCCGCGAAGATCGTCACAGCACCTGTCGCTGCTGCAACGTCAACACCGCGTTCATCTTCGGAGCGCATCACCCCCGAAGCGGGAAGATTCCTATCGCTGCGAGTATAGTCGCAGAACCTGCTGTCGCTGGTGAGATCGTTGCACGGCTTGTTAGCGGATCGCATTTCGTCGCTGCGAACGTCGTCGCAGAGCCATTGAAGATCTTCGCATCGTGCCTTTGCGAGTAAAATTCTACCGGAGAAGCTACGCCTTGGAATCCATACAAGTATCGCCTCACTCCCCATACAGACCGGATTCGTCACACACACCCGCTGCGTGCAGTGGGGTTGTCGCATCGCCTCCCCAGGGTCTCAGGACTGACGCTGTAGCTTGTTTTTCGATGCCTGAGCGCCGCTAGGAACTTTTATCGCATCACCAGGTACTGTTAGCTAAAATCGACGCTAATGTGGATTATTTTGTCGCTAAGCTAAGAACTGTTTTGAAACTATATTCTTGAACTGTGTATGTTGGATTTTTGTCGTTTTGGTCTTGTGTAGTTTATATAAAAGTATTTATCTACACTGGTGTGGAGTCCATTTGTGGTGTTTTCACCGTGTTACTGTGAGTGTTGGTACAACTACTTTACACATTGCCTTTGATAAGCCTGTCTGCTCGTGCCAAGCTACCAAGGGGGTGAGCAGGAGTTATCTAAAGAGTGTATCCCCCTTACCCTGACTAGAAGTAAGGGTCCCTTTTTGGACAGTGGTACCTACCTCTGCCAACTAGAGACCCCCAGATCTAACAAAGCCCATTATCGCCACTTAAGTGTCAGTTTTCTGCCACTAAAACGGTAATAATTTTTAAACGCCGTCCTTGATAATATGCCCAGAAGATGGATTCAACCCATATCTGTGACTGAGGGTGAGTTTCTGAAAAGTTTCAGTGCTAGGTTTATCATCTCCTTGTGTTTGCTCTGAGGGCACATGCCCACAAAGGCCAATGAAATCCAGAGTACAGTCACCAGGAGAAGTGAAGCCTCACACATAACTAACTAATGGAGGAATATTGTGCCCCCGCCGCATGGGGCTCCTCGGTGTACCCATGACAACACATAAGATTGACACCGATGTATCCACTCTGTTGACCAAATTTATGTTAGCCACTTGCTTTTGTATATATTTATATATGTGAACTATTTGACTATGTATTGTATATGTTTGATTATTGAGTCAGTTGTTTGATCGTGGAGTCACTTGTCTCATTGTGTTGAATTTCAATGTGAATACAACACAACTATTATATAAATAAATATGTATTTTATGGACAGACTATATGTTCCTCAGAAAATACATCCCCTGTTTACAATGTTTCTGTTTTGCTCATGTCCAACTTGTCATGTTTTGCATTAAATGTATTCACTATATATTCCAGTGCAAGTACAGAGGTGTGAGGATATCTAATTAACTTTCTAAATAATAGGAAACTTTTGTTTGTAAGAGCAGGCATGGAATGCTAATGCAGCCAAAGTAACTCTTGAACACTTCATGGTATAGGGGTGTCCCTTTGTATATCAGCAAACATAATTTACAAATACCTTTGAGTTATGCCTGACTGCTCTATGTCAATCTACCTGAGGGTTGAGTATAGGTACATTTGGGGGTTGCTTTTACATCACCCTGACAAGGATTGTGGTTCCTGCTTGAGTAGAGTTCCACCCCCTCAACCAGTAACCCAATTTCTTGCTCAGCATAACAAAGTGATGTAATGTCTTTGACTCTTCTAGAGAGCATGGGCTTAATTTAGAGGGCAGTATGGAAAGAAACTCTGAAATAAATTCCAAGAATCACTGTCCACATCATGTATATGCTTTGCTTCACCTGCACACACTTTACAATATCTCCCCACCCCAGTGTTCATCCAGCTACTATCAATGTATCCCTCTGTTGTACCCCACACCATACGTTTTGGCCCCTGCCAAAATGTTTGTGAGTACCCATGCATTAGCTAATTATCATTCTTATTTCCACTTAAATAGTTCACTTCTATGATCATAATTAGTCGCACTCACAATTTAAATATCTCAAAGGCCAAAGGCAAGCCCGCCTGCGCCTGTACGCTGCCGTCTGGGGCCTGGGGCCAGTCCCCCTGCCTGTTTCAACTGCCAACAGAGACAATTTTTCTCGAAACACTCTCAAGAACCTGGCCTCTCCAATGCAAAACGCATGCATGGGCGCCATTCAGGTAGGCAATGACAAGACTCACTGTAGCCACTGCACCTTCTTGATTGTGCCTGGTAGGACAAAGGGCATTAGACAGAATGTGATCCCAAACTCCCAGACCACATCCTTTAAAGGCATAATGCTGAACTGTAGCTCCCTCCCTAAGCATAAAACAAATCTGTAGTATATTTAGCAAACAAAACCCGGATGCACTCTTTCTATCTGAAACTTGGCTGAATGAATACTCTGGACCTGACATTCTCGATTTCTTGACAGACACCCAGATATGGCATTGTGAGATGTGACCACCTAGGGCAAAGAGGGGAAGGCATTGCAATTATTTTCAAACTGATCTGGAACTGCTCCCTAAACAAGGTCGATCTTCCTGATAGTGAAATAGTCCAGTTCTCGATAAACCTGTCCTCCAGTCGTGCCCATCTAAAAGATGCCTTGAAAGCTTATCAGAAGTGTATAAGAGCAGAACGAAAGGATTACTATGCACAGAAGATAGATTCAGCCAGAAACCCTACTTAGGATTTATATTGCTAACTTAAATCATTCACTGCCTCAGAATGAATTTCAGTGAATATTACCCCTTTTCAAGAATTGTGTAATAACTTTGCAACCTTTTCTCTGACAAATTAACCAAAATGTATGAAAACTTCCCAGGTTCTGTAATAAAGTAAGACAACTCTACCAGGTGACATGACTGAGCTCGCTATCCCTTCTATATCAGAAGTGAGCTCTATTTTCCTATCCATTAAATATGGCTCTCCTCAAGACCCAGCCCCACCCAGAATTCTGCAGCTAGGGATAACCACGATCATCCCCCTCTTACGAGAACTTCTTGGGCTATCTATCACATCTGGGTCAGTGCCCAGACCATGGAAGCATGCCATGGTAATCCCCATTAGGAAAAATCTCTCCTTAGAGCCACCCATCTTAGAAAATCTCAGACCCATTTTCCTTCTTCCAATTGGGGAAAAAATACTGGAGAAACATATAAACCATTGTCTGACCTGATTCCTGGAATCCAAAGAGTTATTGGACCTTACGCAATCTGGCTTGAGGGCAATGTACTCCACGGAGTCTGCACTCCTCCTATTGAAGGAAATTCTTAAACAGAATGGAGACATGGGCCAAACTTCCGCCCTGATATTACTTGACCTGAGTGCTTCCTTTCACACGGCGCCTCATGACATACTATGGTCTCAGGATTTTGGGATCAGGGGCAATGCCCCATAATTGTTCAGATCCTTCCTTCAGTATCAATCATTTCAAGTAACTCTTAAATCATGTGCCTCTGACCTGTTCTGCGCCACTAAAGGAGTCCCTCAGGGCTCTATTCTGAGCCCCACTTTGTTTAATGTGTACACGAGACCTCTGACGGACATCATTAAAAGACAATTTGTTCAAGCGGTGTTGAATGCCTACAGCATGCAACTTATAGTTAATCTGTCAGAATCCACCTCTGTCTCAGCTGAACTTTTTAAAATCTGCTTATGGCATGTTGCCTCATGAATGACAGATAATTGTGTAAAATGAAATGCCAACAAAACAGAGATTCTGCTGGTAGGAAGAACACCTTCTATGTGGACATCTGCTTGGCCTGCTACTCTGAGGGAACCACCACTCCCTAAACAAAAGGTCAAGAATCTGGGAGTGGTATTTGACTCCAAACTTTCTTTGGAAGATCAAATCAAGAAAGTGGCAGGAAAATGTTTTGGCACCATCAAGACACTGAGAAACATTCTTGCCCTTATTTCCACTAACTTGCAAAAAACCTTAGTTCATGCACTCATTACTTCCCAACTGGACTATGGGAATGTACTCTATCTGGGTGCTTCTAAGGGTAGTCATAAAATGCTGCAGCAAGTTCCAAACGTGGCAGCTAGACTAATACTGAATCCCTCCAAAAGATCATCTGCTTCACCCGGTCTTGACCAGCTACATTGGCTCCCGGTGTCCAAAAGAATCGGTTTCAAATGCCTTGTACTTATGACGTTGCATACTTAATAAACAAGGCCCCAGCTATCTCCACTCTCTGGTTCAAGCCTACATACCAGGTTGGACCCTCAGATCTTCAGATGTGGAACTGGCTAAAATACCCAAGATTAGGAAAGTAAGATTGGGAGCAAGATCTTTTGCCTATATAGCGGCTAAATTGTGGAAGTCTTCCACTTGTCCTCAGAGCTTCCCCCTCTGAAACTGACTTTAGGAAGAAATTGAAAACTTGGCTGTTCATAAACCCAATTCAACTCTAATTTAGATCCCCTGATCCCACTGCCCCATGGCTCCACCTCTAGGAGCTCTCTAGTCCAATGCGGGGACACACCGACTCGGTGTAACCATGCGCTTAACAAATGAGCTAATAAAAATAAAATAATAAAAAGAAAAATAATCTGTGCTCTTTGTTTCTCCCAGTTCATTAAATGCTCATTAGAAATACATAGAAACGTAATGTACTATAAAAGCCTGTTCAGAATTATCCCATCAATGCAAGATAGTGCAGGGCTTTCTTGACTTTCAGTACAAATGATTGCCCTCCTTACTTTTACGGAAACACAACCTAGAGGCTACGTTATCCAATTCTGTGTTACCATTCTGTTACCCTCGAATGGATTACACATACAATTTGCACACAGACCGTAGCCCACTGAGCTAGTGTAATGGTTTATTGCACACAACAACATCTGAGCTTAACTTAGATGCTTCATGCTAGGTGTCATTTTCATCCAGGGCAGTGTTGCTAACTTATTAACTACAGAGTGATCTAGGGCTAAATGCGCCACCAAGATTCAAATCTGTGACCTAAAAGTTGTAGACAGATCCCTGATGCAGAAATTGTTAAATCTATTTATGTAACCTGCTGTATAAGAAGATCATGTCTTGTTGTCATTCGGTTGCCTCAACCATAACATCTGTGTTGGCAGAGGTGGAGAGAAAAAGAGCATTGTAGTGTACAGGTCTAGTAAGTTAATTACACATTTTGCCTGACTTAAAGAAAGAAAAAAAGCAAAAAAAATCTGCTTTGGAATGCAGATTCAAATCAGGGTGGATAACACATGCAGTTACAAGGGAACAGCAGTAGACTTTTGGCTACAAAGGAGGTGTCTGTGTGCGAGAGGGTTTGGTAACTTGGCAAAAATAAGGCTAGGTGATTGGGAGTGGGCAAGGCAATTAAGCTAACAGATACATTAAGTAGAAAAAATGTTGAATAGAGCTCAACAGGAAGCTTCTCAACATGAGAAGATCTAGGGCCAAATTGAACAAAAAAACAACCTGTAGAGTAAATAATCATCAAGATAGGGTGAGAAACTCCATCAGAAGATATGTTTGAAATATGCCTCTATATGTGGTGTCTCGAGTGGTTTTTGAGACAAGCACCTGCACTGGAAGGTGTGCAATTGACCATCACCCATCCATAAGAATGCAGTAATAAACTCATTTATAATGCCCCTTGCACCACCAGAATGCCACTTTTTTTGACGTTCAGTGGCTCAGGAGCCTGCTCCATATTTACAAGGCAGCACTAAGCCACTTTTTTTGGCTTTATTGCTGCCTCGTAAATATTGTTCCCTTTAACGCAGTTTTCTGTATTATAGGAGCGTGCAATGGGTGTTCCCTGCAACATTCATGGCTTTTTGACACTGCCCCAGATTTACGAGATATCGTAATCTGAGGCAGCGCCAAAGACTTATGCCTCCCCAGGGGAGGCACAATGGAGGAACAACGAGGATAATTATCTTTATTTCTCCATGATTTCCTTTTTCTACGTGTGCTGCATTTTGCAGCACACATAGAAAATGGAAAAACCCTCTTGTGATTGTTTTTGTGCAGGAAGGTTTCCATTCCTGCACAAAAACAATCATACCTGCAACGCAGACACCCTTGCACCATGGATCTAAGGTGCCAGCGTTGGTGCACGGCAGCCCATTGTGTGGGGAAAAGGACAGGAATACACCTTATCTAATAGATATGGCACATTCCTGCCCTTTCCTTCCCCTTTCTTTTGCCATAGGGCAGCGCGGCAGGAAGGCCTGCGTCGCTGCCCTACATCAAAACCTCATAAATGAGGCCCAGAGTCTCTAGTTGGCAGAGGTTTACAACCTGTCCAAGTAGAGACAACCACTCTAGTCAGGGAAAGGAAGATGTGCACCCTAAGTTAACCTTGGCTCATCCTCTGGTAGCTTGACACAGAGCAGTCAGGCTTACCTTGAGAGGCAATGTGTAAAGCATTAGTGTAACACTTATATTACTGTAACTCAATGAAAAATCATAAAAAGACTCCACAAAGGTTTAGAAAAATAGAGAATATTATCGAAATAAAACAGCTGTGATCCATGCAGGTAACAGCGGTGGGGCAGTGGGGCCGGGTGTGGGGAGATTTCAAGGGACAAGGCAGAGAGAAAAATTATTATTTATTTCTTTTTCACTCAGCATCATCCCTCGAAATCCCCCCCATCTGGCCCCATGGCTGTTACCTCCACTGACCACGGCTGGAATAAAACAAGACCAAAATGACAAACATGCAATAAGTAGAAGTTGAGATATGAATTTTTACAGATTAAATGTGCAGACAGTGCTTAGAAGTCACAAGCAGTTAAAAGGTTATTTGAGGTCGAGAGGGATCAATGTAAAGCCAAAGTTCGGGCCGACTGCGAATGACAGAAAGCCAGCTACAGGACCCAGACAGGTCTAGCTTCAGAAATACCTTGAATGGAGCTTTTGCCGATGTCGAGAGCCAACTGCATCGCTGTTGAGCCCCTCAGAAAGGGGCCTGCATTGTTGTTGGCTCTGTTTAAGTCAATGTAAAGATTCTTTGTCAAGCAGCCTCTCCACCAGCGTTGAAGGGCCATGTGACGGAAATTCTAACGCAGTTGAGGCAATGAGTCACTTTTTGCAGAATTCAGCTATACAACCCACTTCTGAGGCCCAGGACTGGAGGTGGCACCTCAGGCAAGGGTAGTACTCAGAAATGGCAGAGTCCAGCAGCACCAGCAGGACTGCAGAAGTCTTTTGTGTCCCTGAGACTTCAGAAAACAGGAGGCAAGACAGCAACCCTGTGGAGTCACTCAATGTTCAAGCGAAATGGGTCCGGTCCTAGTCCTCAGCATGGCAGGGACCAGAAGGCAGCAGGGCAGCTCAGTAAACAGGGAAGCAGTACCAGTCAGTCACAGCAAAGTGGCAATCCTTTCAGCACAGGTCCAGTAGTATACTGATTTGGTAGGGTCAAAGTCCTGGTACTTATACCCAACAGAGCATGGGATGTAGAGGGTGATTTCAAAATATTAATCTGAAGTGCACAAGGATACCTTTCAATCCAGTCCTGTTTGTCAGGCTATCTGTGAGTGGTAGTCAGACGCTTTGTGTGAGGACAGGACTGAGCCTATTCAGATGTAAGTGTAAGCCACTTCTCCCCCTTCCTACCCAGAAAGGCTATCAGAATGCAGATACATGCAGGTGAGCCCTCTGACACATACAGCCCTTCCTGAGTGTGTGTCTGTGCACAAAGTGTAGCTGTCACCGAGTCCAGACGTGTATCATAGACAGGCTGCAGCAAAGTTAAGAGCAGAGAAATGTCAAATTTCTAAAAGACAGTATACCATAGGGCACTTGGACGCGCCCCACCTGTCGCACTGCTATATGGGAATAACATCCCACCTTTGAACCAATTCTTCCAAGTTTTATCCAGTTTCCAATTTCTAAAAGTGGCATTTCTACATTGGTAATATTAGATCCAACTTCACCACTAAAGAGAATTTATCACCACCATTACAAAGATAAAGCAATGAAATGGCTATTCCTTTCCGATCAGGGATTACAGATTAAGAGTGTTTCACAGAATTCCCAATGCTAGCCTATAGAAGGAGTAGGCCTCATTGAAGTGAAAAACAAATATTGCTGTTTGTCGCTGCCAAGACATTTAAAACTTAAAAGTACATGCCCTGCCTTTTAGTTACAAAGCACCTTGACCATAGAGTCACTTAGGGCCTACCTTAGGGGTGAAGTATGTGTGATAAAATGGGTATTTAAGGCTTGGCAAGTGGCTTTAAATTCCATGTTGAAGTGGGACTAAACTGCACAGACAGGCCTTGCAGTGGCAAACCTGAGAAAGGTTTGAAAGGCTACTTATGTGGGTGGCACAACCAGTGCTGCAGGCCCACTAGTAGAATTTAGCTTACAGGCCCGGGGTATATGGTATACCACTTTACAAGTGACTTATAAGTAAACTAAATATGCCATTCAGGTATATGTCAACATGTTTTAGGGGCAAAGCACATGCACTTTAGCACTGGTTAGCAGTGGTAAGGTACTCAGAGTCCTAAGGCCAACAAAAAGATATAGAAAAAAATGGAGGAAAGCAGGCAAAAAGTTGGGGGAAGACCCCTTCTAAGGAAAATTGTACCAACAACTCCCCATTGCATTTCTCCCTTCTGCTACCACAATTACCATTCTGTTTATGCGTGTCATGTAGAGACTATTAATCATCACAGGATGATTTCACTAGTGCCTGCTCGTGAGATCATCCTGTGATACTGGCTCCATTTGACTTTCCTTGCAAGATACAAGAGTATCTATTTCAGGAGGTGCCTAGCCCCCGAGGCCAGAAGTGGCCTCACCAGGGTCGGTCCTGGGGTGCTCTGACCTTAGAGCTGGCAACCCCTATCTAAATAGTCCTTCCACTGGGGACTGCATCCCCCCTCACCCTTTTCTCTGGACTCATGCACCCTTGCCACTGGATCAGTACTTCCATACACCAGAACTGGTGGGATGCTTGATACAGCAGCCCCCCCCCCAGTTAACCTGACACTTTGGGATCCCCCTCAGGGGATTGCCTCCCGGTGCGACTAAGCTCCCCTCCTGGGGTTCACTCATGGAACCAATCAGGCCCTGAGACTGTGTTTCCGGCACTTTGGGACACAGCCCACTCCCACTCCTACTCCCCTGAACAGGACGTGGGACCCTTCACCCCTCCTACTACACTGGGACATAATCAAAAATGGTTAGGGTGTGAAGGGTATAAAAAGCACTCATATAGTATTCACACTAATTTCTATTGAAATAATATGGTGCATCCAGAAAAAGGAGAGAAAACACTCTAAACTCTCCAAAGTACAATCAAAAGATTGATTAGAACATTCACAGTTTTTCAGAGCACTCATAAAAGAGGACCATTCATCAAAAAAAATATGTGTATTGTTTTCTTGTTTTTCTTCTTCTTTAATTTCCCAGCTCTTCCAATTCCTTGTGCCAACGCGTTTCGTCGTTAACGGCAATAAGCCTACGACTTTCTCAAGGCTTAAAGATCCTTTCTAAATTTGAATCTGAATCTAAACGATGGTTAATAGTATTTCTAATCCAATGAATAATATCCACAATTGCAATTCTGATATCTAGAACCACCCAAGCGCAAGTGTATCGAATCTTAATCTTAACTTGTTGTGTTTCAAAGCCACAACGTTTATTACCGTTAAGTATCGTAACATCAAAAGAAAGTTCCCACAATCTGGAACCTTCGCTTCCGTGATCTCGCCCGAATACACTAGGACATATCTGGGCTACCACAAACCTCCCCTACCTCACTTGGTTGGGGAAAACCTGAGCCCCCCCCCCCCTTCAGGATCACTCCCAAAAGCTTCTTCAGACTCTCTGGAATCCACCAAAAGGTCTGCCTCCAATGTAATCTCCCTGGAGTCAGAGAACTCACATTCCACTGACTGTTGGCATAGCTCTGGAAAACAGGGACTTAAAATATGCTCTCCAACAATTGAATCACTCAGCCCAACACAAGTGTTTACCAAGCTACTCTTTGCCTTACCATACAGTGCCTTACGCACGTACCTCAGATCACCCTCCTGAGACTGCCAAGACAGTGTCTGACTGTTTCTGTCACTCAAACCACACTCTTCTAGGCAGTCTCCATATTCACATTCCAAGGCTTCTACCATGGGGGAAGCCCTCTCCCTCCACCTCTCATCTAGAGTCAGTAGAGTGTCCCTCCCACCACTAGGAAAATGAACCCCTGCCAGTTCCCCAATCCACCTCAGGGACACTGCACACCAATGGAGCTACCTCATAACCCTGAACCCTTTAGTGTATGTCAACCCACTCCTTCAAGTCAGGTGCCACATCTCTGGGTGTAAGTACTTCTCTTTCAGCACTAGACACTACATTTTTGCTGCCACCATCTAAGCTGGACTCCACCTTCAATCGAGCCAAGCTCACTTTTCTGAGCTACACACATTTCCTTTTCAGCTAAGGCTCGCTCTATATCCTCAAACTCCCAGTCTAGCTGCCTCAGCCTCCGGTCACGAGCGTGGTTCTGATTCCTTTCCTTACAAGCCAATCTTCCCCACAATGTTCCCTTTTCAGGGCCACGGCCCTCTGGATACTCTGGCTGGGGATCACCCTCTCAGATTCCTCCTCGGAGTCAACTGACAGCGGTGCTTCCCAGCATGGTACTTCATAGCTATATAGGGCTGCCTCAAGATTCTGCCTTTTGTATCTCCTCTTCACAGGTAGCCCCCTCTCCTTGCAAAAGACTTTTAGATCCCCCATCGTGTAGATATACAGGTGCCAAAAGTTGATTTCAGTTTTGACAAGGCCCCACAGGTGAAACAACTAACCAGACTTCCAACCACCAAATTCTGAAGAAAAACAGGGAAACAAAATAGTATATGGTTTCGTAATGATCTGCACTAGTCCAGTGATGTACACCAATCACTGTGGCTCAAGTACAAATACAAGTTCAAATCCTCACCGCTGACCACCAATGTTAGAAATGGGGTCTCTAGTTGGCAGAGGTAGGTACCTCGTCCAAATTGGGACCCTTACTTCTAGTCGGGGATTGGGGGATACACACTTAAGATGACCCCTGCTCACCCCCTTGGTAGCTTGGCACGAGCAGACAGGCCTATCCCAGAGGCAATGTGTAAAGTATTTGCACCAACACTCACAGTAACATATTGAAAACACAACAAATGGACACCCCACCAGTTTAGAAAAACAAAATATCTTTATCTAAACTTAACAAGACCAAAACGACAAAAATCCACCATACACAGTTAAAAATATGACGTTCAAAAGGTTTCAAAACGTGTACCATCATTGCCATCATAAGGATTTTGGGGGTCCCGGGCCAAATGCATTTTGGGGGCCCCTGTTCGGAACAGCTTTGATTTTTATGATCCAGTTTCTGCTCTTTTGTGCCCTCTTTGTCGAGGCCACTGATAGTGCTCAGGCCCACTCCTCCAAATTCTAAATTTGTTTAGATCTAATATTTAGGGAAAGTGATGTGTTTTCAATATTGTAACATAGCAGCAGCTCAGTAATATCACTACAAATAATCTCTGTGACACCCTCCCATTTCTCATATCCAAGGTCCTGTTTTGATCTAAAAGAAACTTTTTTGGGGTTGTTGCATAAATATAAACACAACATTTCGCTGTAAAATGTCGGTTAGAGACTCTGAAGCATCACCCACAATACACGTAAATTAAAGGAGAACAATATTTAAAAATCTGTTTAAGAATTATTCAAGGTCATCAGGGCAAAACTCTCTTCAGAGCAGAGCTGGATCTATCTGGGGGCCCCCTGAAAGGTTGGAGCCCTAGGCCAGAGCCCACTTTACCCATGCCTTAAAATGTCTCTGTGTACCATAGAAAACAATGGATGTGTGACTTTTACACAAAGTACCTGTAGTTGCGACAAAATTCACAAGGCCAAACAGCCGCAGAGTGAAGAAGCGTCAAAAACAGAGAGGTGCGTCAGTTCCTGAGACCTTGGGGAGGCGATGCAACAGTTCTGCTGCATGCAGGAGAAGTGATGCATCGAGTCCGGTCTGTAGGGGGAAGTGATGCGTCGATTTTTTGTGACGGTTCCAGTTTGCAGGTGATGCATCGGGAAAACTTGTCACACAGGTGCGATGCGTGGAAATACGGGATGCATCCATACTCGATGCGGTGGTGACGAGTGGTGCTGTGTCAGTTTTCTTCAGCCGCGACCCCTCAATGCTTCAATTCTTGCAGCAGCAACAGGCACTGCGTCAGGTTTCGTCACGACGATGCATGGAAATTCTTCTCACGCTGAGGAGATGCATCAGAAAGACAGCCGCAAGAAGAGCGATGCACCGTTTTTGTAGTTCTTTAAGTTCCTTTTCTCTTCCAGCTCCCAAACAGCAGCAACAACCTCCAGAGGTCCAATAGTGGCACAGGCACCTCCTGGCAGGTCAGAACTCACAGCAGCAGAGTTCAGGGGAGCTGGGGGTGAAGTCCTTGTGCCCCTGAGATATCTGGACAGGAGGCCAGCACACAGAGGTCCTTGGAGATCGCCTTCAAGCAGGGGACACAGCAAACAGCATCCTCTTCCTTTCCTTGGCAGAAACAGTAGCTACACTCCAACCCCACACAGCACACAGCAAAGGTACAGTACTTATTCTCAGTCCCTCCATCTCTTCTCCTTGGCAAAGGGTCCTCTTGAATTCAAGGGATGACCTCTGGGGTGTGGGCCCCAATATTTATACTACAAAATCCTTTGTTTTCTGGTAGCAGAGATGCCCTGTGCTCAGTCAAAACCAGTTCTGTTCTCTCTAGTGCAGCTTCCAGGCAGGGGGTGGAGACAGGATTGTGGAAGGCAGACCATGCCCATTCAGGTGAAAGGAAATCTCCTCCTCCTACTCTAAATGCAGCCCAGGTCTATTCAGCCCAGCTGTGACTCATCCAGACTCTCTGGAGCCACTGCACATTCCCAGCCCCTGTCACTCCAAAGCCAGACAATCAATACACATCCTAGCAGAGGCCCCTGGATGGCTATGCAAGAAAATACCTACTTTTTAAAAGTGGTATTTTGAAACACAGAATGTAAAAATCACCCTCACTAAAAGACGCATTCTGAGTTCAGGCATACTAAACGTTATTTTCCTATCTTGTTACAAGGGGTAGTTATGTTTAAAAGATGTTATAAGCCAACTCCCTATTCTGTCCTATGGGAAGAGGTAGCCTTGCAATAGTGAAAAACGAAATTGGCAGTAGTTGGCTATCAGGACATGCCACAGATGCCAGGGCATGTGCTACCTCTCTCATACACTGCACCCTGCCCACAGGGGGACCTTGGGCCTACCTTAGGGGTGACTATCATGTAAGAAAAGAGAGGGCCAGGGCCTGGCAAGTGTGTGCACTTGCCAGGTCAAAGTAGGAGTTAAACTACGCACAGGCACTGTAGTGGGACATCTTTTCTGGGCTACTCATGTGGGTGGCACAAATAGTGCTGCAGGCCCACTAGTAACATGTGTTTTACAGGCCCTGGCACACTCAGTGCACTTTAATAGGGGCTTAGGAATATATCAAGTATGCCAATGATGGATAACCAATCATAATCACAATTTACACAGAGAGCATATGCACGTTAGCACTGATCAGCAGTGGTAAAGTGCCCAGAGCCCTAAAACCAACAACAAAAAGTCAAGAAAAAATAGGAGGAAGAAGCAAAAGGTTTGGGGATAACCCTGCAAAAAGGGCCAAGTCCAACAAGTGTGGATAATCAGGATCTCATCTCCTTCTCCATTAGTCCAACAGACAATACCTCTAAGCTGGACACTCGTTCAACCATTAAACATAAATGTGAGTTTTTTTACTACTTAGACTTGCATGCCTCTGTCTTTGCCTTTTTAACAAAAACCTGAGCTGATAAGTTTGTGGACACAGATTTAGCCCCAGCATTACCAGCAGGCTATGCAATCTCTAAACTGGATTGAGAGTGCAAACGTCGTGGAGCTCAGGCGATAATATGAAGAGACCACCTTAATATTAAATGTGAGCCTTGCAAAATAGATGATTGTGAAGCTCTTGCCTTTAAATGCAAACTAAACAATGACCCAATATTCTATGGTTTATTGAACTAAGGACTCCAAGGCCCTAAATTGCCATTTCTTGATGCTTTAAGTGATTTCTTAGAATCAAGTATTCAATGTGAAAATTATTCCATAATAGGATAAATTAACTTCCAGTTGGAAGATTTAAACAATAATGATTCAATAACTCTATATGAAAATATGAATGGTCTAGATCTGTAACAATTTGTGAACATCGGAACACATATATTTGGACACACCTGTGATGGAATTTTTTAAACCATCCAGACATACAGTTAGAAGACAGCCTTCCCGTCACTTGATCCGATCATATGGTGGTTGGTTTTAGCATTAACACACACTGTAGTAACCCTTCAGTTTAAATCAAAATGTGTTTGGAATGAAACCAATATGGGGGAGTTGACTGAGACGTTGGAGTCCAACCAACCATTCCTAATTGGTGACCCTATTGGAGCCGCAGCTAGCTACACAGAGTGGATCAACTTGGTAGCTAATAATCTGGCACCAATCAAATCTGTGAGAATTATAGAATTTGCCCATTAGCACCTTTGTTTTTCCCCAAGCTTAGGGCAATGAAAAAGAGCTGTCAGAGAAAGGAGAGAGTCTGGTGGGGGAGCAACTATTCCATAGATGAGAAAACAAGTTACAAACAGCTCATTCATGACTATAAAGTCACGATTAAAGAAGAGAATACCAATTTCTTTACAGGAGAAAGTAAATCGATGAAAAGTTTGTCTAGAAAGCTTTATTAGATAGTACAGGTGCTTTTGAGTCCACCCACTGTTAACACCTTAATTCCGAGCCAAATACTATGTAACAACCTAGCTCAATTTAAATAAAAAAAGGTTGAGGCAGTATGTAGGTATTTCAACGTTAGTGTGACTAATAATATCTTCAATGCAGAGAATGATCACCTAGGGGCATATGTATCAAGCTCATTTCCCATTGGCAAACGGGACGATTCCCAGAATCGGCCCATTTGCGACCAGGAAAAAGCCTTTTGGGATGTAAAGGCCCTTGCAAAACAGGGAATCATAAAAATGTGCGATTCCCTATTTTGCGAATGCATTTAATGAATCGCAAATTGTGTTTCCTTAAATGCAATGCAGGAAGCACCCAAGTTGTGCAATTGTGGCTTAAGTAATCGTAAAATACCACCAACTTGAATTTGGTGGTAATTTGCGATTTATTTGAAAAATGTATTTTTTTGCATTTTTCAAAGAGCCATGTGGCGCACATACATGCCCTTAGTGCATGTATGTGCACCACATGTGCACACATACATATTGCAGGGGTGCAACAGGGTGTCCATTTGACACCCTTGCACCCTTGAAATTGCATTCGCAATTTGCGAGTACCTAATGGGCAAATTGCAAATGTGTTCCCATTCATTCCTATGGGCCTCACAATTAAGGAATATGTAGGAATCGCAATTATTATTGTGATTTCTACATACATTGCATTTTGTGAGTACTTAATAGCGATTCACAAAAAAATCACTATTAAGGACTCGATGTTTTAATACATATGCCCCCTAGACACTAACATGCTTGATGTTCCTTAAATTCCCATGCCTTAATACAGAGAGAGTGTCAGAATTAATAAGATTAACAAAAGTGGGTGCCCCGTCTGACCCTTGCCTGCCAAAGGTTCTTTAGGAGATAGTAGGTACAGTGTCTACTCCTCTTACTACACCACTGAATCGCATTAACAACATGGGCATTTTCCCCATAGACTGGAAAATGGCTTCAATCCACCCTTTGCTCAAAAAACCCTGTTTGACCCAAATGAATAAAATAACTATCCTCCTATCTCACACCTTCTCACACCAGCTAAAAGTTTTGAGAGGCACTTGAGCATTGCTCTCTGAATATCTAGATCAAAAATGGCATTCTGAATGGAGCCCAGTTTGGCTTCAGAAAAGCCCAAAACACTGAGTCAGAACTGGTAGTGGCCATCGAAGAGATACATAACATCATGCACAAGCGAGGGAAGGCTGCAGCGATCCTATTGCACCTATCCTCAGCCTTAAACATGGTGAGTCACTCTGTCCTTAAACAACGCTTACTGAAGATAGGAATTGGAGGGCCAGGATACGATCTCCTATGCTCCTTTCCTCATGGGAAGAGAGCAATTGGTCATTCTTGGAGATTTTACCTCAAAAACTTTCTCCCTGCCCTATGGTGTCCAGCAAGGGTCATCATTGAGCCCCACACCTTTCAATATATACATGGCCCCTCTTGCAAAGCTGATAAGATGTTTTGGTTCTCAATCATCTCCGATACTGTTGACCCACAAATAGTAGTGTCTATCACTTGAAGCATAGAGAAGGTGGCACATCCCTTTAACAACTGTATGTGACCATTGTCTCTGCATCAGAGACAGTGGTTATGGAGACTTGGGGGCATATCAGCAACAACCGGCGATAACTATTGCTAAGCGCGCTTGGTGCTAGGATAATTATCGCCGGCTAGCGTGGATTTTTATCGCTCAGATAGCGTGTTATTAGCAACGCTTATCTCAAAAGCGATAAAAATCCTCATGCTAACTGCCTAATGTGAGATTATTGCTGGAAACCCAGCGATAATCTCATGCGAAGTGGCGTTAGCTTGATGATAGGGACTCACAAAGTTAGCCATGATATCCACCTTCTATAGGATATCATGGCTAAGTCAGTCCTGAAGCAGGCGTAAGGAAAGTAGCGATAACAGGGGTTATCGTTACTTTTCTTGCCGCTATGCTTCATAGCGTGGGGCTTGATGATAGGAGAAATGTCACTTAGCAACATTTCTCCTGTCATATCAGGTCAGGAACGGCCACTTTGCATCTCATTAGAGATGCAAAGCTGGGCGTTAGGAATTCCTACACTATCGCAAGTTTTCACACGTTAGCATGAGCTTGCTAATTAGGAGATAAAATTATCGCCGCTTTTCGGCCAAAAACGGCCGCAAAAGCGGCGATAATTCTATCGCCTCACCTTGCTGATATGCCCCGTGGTCACTGTTAAAGAATGCTAGTGAGTGAGTCCGTGGTGGAGGTGGTCATTGGAGGGGGGGCGTCAACTAACATTGTCGCACTGGGCGCTATGAGCGCTAAAGCCAGCTCTAACTCTATATTCTATGTGGCACACATACAATCTGCATGCCATAGCTTCATTAGCTAATCACTACCCATTACTACAGGCAGCCACTACATGGAATTTCTGAAGGAAAGATACACATTTATATCAGGACATACTATTAATATTTAGCATACCTTCAACTGGTTCTGTGTCACAATCTCTAGTGAATAAATATCGACTTGCAACAATATTGAGTGGCGAATACTGACTACTAGTATGTTCTCAAGGTCAGTATAAATAAATAGGTAATTGTAAATGTATTATTCTTAACTCCACTTCTATGTACCTTAAAGATATATATCAGGTAAGAAAGTTCAAAATTGTGGTTCAGCATCTTTCTATACATACACAATTTAGTCTTGCAGATATGCCATAAACACACATTTAATCAGTTGCATCTTGAGAGTTATCATTAGTACAAATTGTGTCTGTCAAAATTCAAGTTGAATGCTGTCACAGAGACAGGTGACCGACATTTATCTTTGTGTTTGCTTTGCATTATTAAAATTCAGAAAAGCAATTTTTATCATTTTAAAAATGTACTGATGATTTACGGATGATGACCATAAGGATGTTTACCCGCGGAATAGGGAGCTATTTATGTTGTGTTGCACACATGACGTGTAAGTTATATAGGAATGCTAGTATATATCATGTAGGACTTTGTGATTTGGTGCCTTGTATCCTGCCTGGACATTCTTCAATCATCAGCGTAATATTTGCATTTCAGTATAGGATGGATTTCAAAAGCATGCATTATAGAGCACATATACATGTCAAAAGCCAGCTTCAATGAGGCATGGTAAACATTTCAACACCTCCACATATGCAAATGGTTTAATTCCAAAGCTCTCATGTTTACGTTAGTGCCACATTGAAATTTCTATATCGCTGCCTACCCTCTGCACTCATTCTTGTACATAATATATTTTGGGGCACTGTGTTCAATTGTATCTGAAGTTCAACCCTATTTTGAAAGGTGTCTAGTGCGACATTGCTTTTTCTTCTGTTGCAGCACAAAACACACAGTTCCCAGTCCTGGTACCAGATGAACTTGAAGTCATTACTGTTCCTGAGACTTCTTGAATAGGGGGCAAGCTCTTGAAGAAACTCAAACAAAGAAGTTGCAGAAAGTTCAGTCCAGTCCTTTCTCTGCCCAAGACAGAAGCAGACACTATAGGCCAACACAGCTAAGCACACAGCAAAGTGGTAGTTACTCCTCACAGCTTCTCTAGCTCTTCTTCTTGGAAGGATTCTGAGACCAAAGGAATTCTAAAATGCTGGGATGGGATCTGGGCCCAATATTTATACCACATTTCCCTTTGTTCTCCTGTGGCAAAGACTCTCTGTGCTTAGCCCAAACCAGTTCTGTCCTCTCTGGACCAGCTTGCTGGCAGGAAGTGGAGACAGCATTGTGTAAGGTAGACCAGGCCTATTTAGGTGCAAGGAAATCTCCTCCCACTACTCTAAATGCAACCCAGGTCTATTCAGCCCAGCCCTGACTCATCCAGACAAGGCAGTACACACCTCAAGCCCCCTGTGGCTGAGTACAGTGAATGCACGTCTCCAATCCCAGTCACTCTAAAGCCAGATAGTCAATCAACAACCCAGCAGAGGCACACAGGATGGTTAAATAAGAAAATGCCTACTTTCTAAAAGTGACCTTTTGAAGCGCATAATTTAAAATCCATCTTTACTAAAATATATGTATTTTTAAATTCTGAGTTCAGGAATATTCCATTCTCCTATCTTGTCCCAATGGAAAATTATACTTATTAGATATTACAAAGTATCTCCCATTCTATCCTATGGGACAGTTAGCCATTCAATAGTGAAAAATGAAATACACTTTATTTCTCTATCAGGACATGTCACACAAACCAGTACATGTCCCACCTATCACATACAGTGCTCCCTGCCCATGGGGGTACCTTGGGCCTACCTGAGGGGTGCCTTACAGGTAAGAACAGGAAGGGAAGGGCTGGGGTCTGCAAAGTGGGTGCACTTGCTAGGTTGACATGACAGTCACAACTGCACACAGACACTGCAGTGGCAGGCCTGAGATACCTTTACAGGCTACTCATGTGGGTGGCACAACCAATGCTGCAAGCCCACTAGTGGCATTTGATTTACGGGCCCTGGCACACGTTGTACACTTTACTAGGGACTTACCAGTAAATCAAAGAAGCCACACATGGAAACACCAATCCATTAACATAATTTACCATAGGAGCACTTGCACTTTAGCACTGATCTGCAGTGAGAAAGTGCGCAGAGACACTAAACCAGCAAAAACAGAGTCCAAACTAGGAGGTCAGAAAGCAAAAAGGGTAAACATGCCAAAAGATGCCAGGTTTAACAGCAGCCTTGCTGAATGCCTAAGTAAAGAACATTGTAGTAGTACAATTTCCACAGGACCAGAGAGATAATGACCATTTTCTGTGGTTCAAAAGGTATGAAGGGTAGAGTTTGCTTCAGTGCTTTTAACAGAAAGGAACAAGATAAGGTAAGCTTGTTGGTCTGTCCAGTAAAGGAGCGTTTCAAGTAAAAATTACCCCAAGATTTCTCAGTTTGGATACTGTAATGGGAAGGGTCTAAGCTCTGTGGCCACCGAGAAATGTTCCAAAATTAGTTTTCCTTACCAAAGAGGAACACCTCAGTTTTATTTGAGTTCAGTTTGAGGCAGTGACTACTCATCCAACTGTATGTACACCCGTGTACGTATGAGTCGAACCCCCACCCGTGTATGTACACCCGTGTACGTACGAGTCGTACCCCCACCCGTGTATGTACGGTGCGGGGTACGCACCATACATACACGGGTGGGGGTACGACTCGTACGTACACGGGTGTACATACACGGGTGGGGGTTCGACTCGTACGTACACGGGTGTACATACACGGGTGGGGGGGTTCGACTCGTACGTACACGGGTGTACATACACGGGTGGGGGTACGACTTGTACGTACACGGGTGTACATACACGGGTGGGGGTACGACTCGTACGTACACGGGTGTACATACAGGGGGGTTCAACTCGTATGTACATGGGTGTACATACAGGGGGGGTTCGACTCGTACGTACACGGGTGTACATACACGGTGGGGGTTCGACTCACACGTACACAGGTGTACATACACGGGTGGGGGTACGACTCATACGTACACTGGTGTACATACACGGGTGGGGGTTCGACTCGTACGTACACGGGTGTACATACACGGGTGGGGGTTCGACTCGTACGTACACGGGTGTACATACTCGGGTGGGGGTACAACTCGTACGTACACGGGTGTACATACACGGGGGGTTCGGCGTGTACTCACAGGGGCTGGGGGGGGGTACGGCACGTACCGGGCCCCCTAATCTGGTCGTTTCATGGCGTACTTCGCTTTTCCGGCACTTTTTGGGTGCCGTAAAAATATTGCCGTCTGGACTGCTGTCGGTTCGATTCGTACTTCCTGGGTCATGAAACGCTGCCTGAAAGCGTCCCGACGTCACGTCGGAGCATTCCCGGATCACATTCGTATGTATATTTTTGTCGGTCGGTGTTTTGTTCGACTCGTACGGAAATGGTGTTTCCGTGCGAATCGTACTTCCATGTTTGTAATGTTTTTGTCCCGGGTACGAGTCGGACGGAGAAAACGCTCCGACCGACGGTTCGTACCCGGTTTTTCCAGGATCCTAATCGGCACCTATATGTTAACTGATAGTGAAAGGAAATCTCTAAATATACCTACAAGTGAAGCTATCCCAGCAGATATAAATTATGCATTGAACATGAGTTCACTCAAAGAAGTTTTAGCAACCCCTGGTGAGCCTGCCATAAAATGGAGCGAGTGGAAAGAGTACTCTTTTAGTTCTCGCCTGAGCCTGCGCATATGCTGCACAGAGAGAAATTTAGTAGTGTGCTTTTAAAAGTGCTACCCAGGACTTCTGCTGCCCTAGTGCGTTCGTTCATGCGCGCATGCATGCGCGCAGCCGCCAGCTTTCAAAGCCCAATCAGGCGGCATCTGGCTTTCCTCTCGCTTGCTCTCTAAATGCTCCTCCGCCCCTTCCCCGCCGTGTCTTGCGTTAATTATAAACATATGTGCAAACGCGATGCTTCCACTTTCGCTGGCGCGCCCACCACTGTCGAAGCCGGGCTTGTTATGTGTAGATTGTATTCCGATGTGGTAAACGGGGGAAATTTCGTGTTCTGGCACTTACAAACCCTACACTCACCCTAACATAGCGCCTGGACAAACCAAAGGGAGCCACCTCTTGCTTACTTGAAAACAGAGTTTTTGTTTTTAATGGAGCTCGTTCTGCCTGTTGCCTACAGCGATTTTTGTAAATGGAGCTCATTCTGCCTGTCAGAGGGTGACTTTCTGCCCGCCAGAGAATGACGACCACACCCTTGATAGTAGGTACCTCCCCATCACCAATATCCGTCGTCGCGTCCTTCGAAAACTACTGCCCCGCACACCTACCAAAGATACCAAGCAAACCTGCCATCCGCCGTCATTTTAGGCAATCAACATCTATCCAACCACTTATCTATACTCAACTTTTCGACACTCGAAGCCCTGCTTCCACGTAAAAGCAGAGTTTGGAATCGGGGCCAAGCCCAATTTACAGCGAGCATCAGTTATGAATCGACAGCATATGGACCCCCGCAACCTCTCCACGTCTAACTCTACCACCGCCCATATCAGGCGATTTATGCTTCGTTCAAAAAATAACAAAACTGTACATAAATGTAAGCACAAGCCAGTATCCCCTACAATGGCCTGCTTTCCGTCACCACTTGCGGCTCCACTGGCGATTAGAGGTCCCGGATGCACAGTAAAGTGTCCGCACGTGATGACATAAAAGTCCAAATAGGTGGAAGTTGTGCGAGCGTTCAGCCCCTCCCCCATCTACAGAACCCGCAAGGCCAGAAAGGAAAAGTAGAGTCCGGTTTCGATTTTAAGCAAGCCTGTTTCAGTCTGTTGAGGTCTACCACCTCTTCATGTCCCTTGCACTGCTCGGTTACCTTTTCAGTTATTTTACGGACTCTGACAGTGCGAGCGTTTGAGGTACTAAAGTCCAACAATCTCATGAGATGTATGCTATGTATAACTTTTGTTAATTGGGGCATATGGCACTTCCAAATTCAAGGACAACCATAGAGAGAAAAAGGCTGCTTCATTGAGGCAGTCTTATGCTTTTTTCAAGAAATTTCATGCTTCACTAATACCCTAACCACCTCCCTTTAAACCACCCCCTACTTGTTAACAACAAGCATTGGCATAGCCAATAGGTCTCGCTTTTGGGATCTTTAAGTATTTAGTTATACAGCACAATATCCTTACTGTAACAACATTAACTGTTGCATGGCTAAACACTTATAAGGTCCCAAAGGCGAGACCTATTGGCAATGCCAATGCTTGTTAACTACATAGCCAAGACTGCAATGGAACTTTTGCATTGGAGAGAAAGAAAAGGATCTTGATGTATTGTTTGGGTTCAGAAGGTCTGTGAATATATAACCAACTTCAAAAAAAAAGAGAGGAGAACTGGAGCACTGGAGTTTTAGATGTGTTTAAGTTGGACAGATAGGGGGACTGTCCATGATTCTGTAGGGGAGAGTCTATTTGGGCTAATGAGAGGACGGGTGCCGCATTCCAAAGCCAATCCTGGTTGGATGAAAAGAGGAAAGAAAGTAATGTGGAATGCAAAAGAAGTAAAAAGGTGCATTTTAGCTTCCCAAGAAAAAAATAAGTCCTATTTTGATGCCAAGCATGGAGTACCTGAGGTGAAATTGATGGTAGCACAAAGGGTTTGAGTGAAATCCACTAAGAAAGTTGCTAAGGGAAAAAGTTGAGCAATCCTAAGAAAATTGTGAAGGTGATGAATAATACTGTGGGATTGCATGATGGCAGTATTTATCATATGAGTCGCTCAGTAATAGCCAGGCACGAGGATGATAATTTTAAAGAAGAAAGATACATTGAAAGTGACTGGAGTGACAAATACTGGTGGTTGAATGCTGATTTAGTGAGCATGCATGAGGAAGTTGTAAGTGAAGAAGCAAAAGGGGATAATGACATTTTTGTGGGAAGGGAGAAGAGTCAGAGTGGGAATAAGAATATGAGTCCTGATGGTAGTCAAAGTGGTCAGGAAAATCGAAATGTGAGTCCAGATGGCAATGGGAGTGGTCACACTGAAGGCATGAGAACAAGTACGTTTGGTAGGGGTATTAAGAAACCCAGGAATTTAGAAGATTACATGTGTAGCATGTAGTACACATGTTATTCTTATGTTTAGAGTGCTATGATATAAGTTGTATATATGATTTATTTATTAGCATATACATATACATATTTCAGTCATTTTTATTTTTTTCTTTGTTGTTTTATTTTCATCAAAGGGAAGGGATGTGTAGTAATGGAGAGTGTTAGGGTAAGGACGCTATGGCATGTAGAATGTATGTGTGTCCTACAGAATGCAGAGTTGGATTTATCACGTTCTAGGTACTTGAGTAGATATGTGAAATATTGGGACCGAGGGAGCCGTGCAGCACTTGTGTTTGTACTGGTCCCTCTGTGTCCTCAAGGTCGCGCAATAAAGAGGAATGTCTACAGCTTACCTGACTCCATGGTTGCTACACTGCCTCTTTCAGTCAAAATTATCTACCGCCATTTTAATAGGGTAAATCATTTGTGAAGTGTCAAATAAGTCTGCACATAAATTTATTTGGCAAGGGTATTGTATCTTTCATATACTGCAGCAAGGGTTTTCTTAATTATGGCAGCATGTACATCCCGTTAATAAGCAATTTTTATATTTGATAAAGAAAGAAAGCATGACCAAGGCATGTAGTGATCATTAAAAGTGGAAAACGAAAGGGGTCATACATAGTGTTGAGGAAAAAGTGCTTCAACGCAAGTCCTGAAAGCACATTCCACCATAAAAAGACCTAGATTGGCCCTTAAAAAGAAATGAAAAAGTAAGAATTTAACATAATTATGACAAAGGCTAAATACATTCCTTCCGGAGAGGTTGTTAAACAGGCGACTGTTGAGAAGCAGAGTGGAAAGGGTCAGGCCATGTGGCACACATGGGAGGTTGGTGTTGGTCATCTGCTGCTCCACAAAGAGAAGTGAAAGCAGTGATCTGGCTTGTGTCTGATGTGTGGTGTACTTCTGTCACACATGCTGCTGCACTTCCTACATTGCTTCTTGATGTCTCCTATGGTCCCTTGTTCCAGCCTCCAGGCATTCATAGAATGTGTGATATGCTGTCGGCTGCACACAGCTTACCGAGCAGACTGAAGAAAATAGGAGGCTGCACAATCTCACCACATGGCAATGTCCACCAACTCCTCCATGGAACATATCATTCTATACGTGTTTCTTAGCTTCATTGCTGGTATTCTGTGTGGCAGAATACCGCAGCGCCGGAGGAAGCCTAATGACTTACTACCACACATGATACTTCTCCGTGTAACTGATCATGAGTGTGCCGTGCTGCTATTGGGTGTGTCCAGCTTGCATCTGATACATTTTGTTTGCTATGCGAAGGCTTCATAGCATCTCGCTGTGCTGCAGAACATCAGTGGCGAAAGAGCCCACCTGCTAGAATTGGAGCCCTGTCTGCCCTGAGATCCCTCGACCCATACCCATGAGGTTTTGTAATTCATCATACCGCTTTCCTAGCTTGTACCATTACCTTAGTGGCTAGATGGAATAATGTTCTGGTTTAGTCACCAACATTTCTTTTGCCCAGCATCTACGATGCGTTTAAGTGATTTAATTTGTACTGGATCTGACTGATGCACTGATATGTGGATTTTTTAGGAATCATGCCCCATTAATATTCATGAGGCAGAATTTCACGTGCAAATCCTCGTGAAAGCCTCTGAATGCAGAGACGGACCCTCCAGGGTCACCAAAGCCCCATCTGTGCATTCACATTGACCTAAACCCTATTATTGCAACTTCTGTCCCTTAAAGTGTTAGGGGTTGCAAATATAATAAATCACAATATGTATCAAAATCATTTGGGGAACGCAGCTGATGAAGAGACCATTGCTGCTTCCTGCAAAGGCTCCCACTAGCACACCACAAGCTTTTCCTTAATATGCACTTTCATTTAGCAGAAGGACATCAATTGCTATTGTCTGCTGGTAAGCTGTGCATGGTGTGTGACCTTAACCACGCTTGTAAAGTACTTGATATGTTTCCTGGATAGCCACAAAGATGGGGCAAACTTCTTTCTTACCCCTTTGGCTTGTGAGTTACAAGGAGTTGCTCTATTGAGCTCGTGATGGACAGAGCCAGGTCTGACTCACAATGTCACACTAGCACACGCAAAGCGGATTTTGTATTGGGAGTTACCTTTTACAAAATCTTTCAATGTGCACCTTTCTAAACTCTTTGAACGTCTGTCCATTCGAAAAAAATGAAACAAAAATAGTTACATAGCCAAAGAAAAGCTTGAAGGTAGCAATTTGACTCAGAAGATTGGAACTTCATTAAACATGAGGGCATATTTACAACAAAGTGGTGTGGTGCCGCAAACACGTCAATAAACATGGGGGCATATTAACAACAAAGTGGTGCGGTGCCAGCACAATGCAGCACGCATAGAAAGAGGAAACAACGAGGAGAAATGAAAGTATTTCTCCTCGTTGCACCTTCTTACACCTCCCCTGGGGAGGCATGGGATTCTGCCCCATTCCCAGGTTTCCGAAATGTTGTAATTCTGGGAATGTGGCAGAATCCATGGGTGATGTGTTAGAACACCCACTGCAACACCCATGGCACGCCCCTTTCTCGCAACGTCATGCGAGAAAAGGGGACATATTTACAAGGCCATGGAAAGTCACATAGGGTGGCCTTGCGTGGCCTTGTAAATATGGAGCAGCACACTGCGCCACTGGTGCATCAAGAAAAGTGACACACCAGCAGCACAAGTAGCTTGAAAACAAGCCTTGTATGTTTATTTTTTGGGATAAGAAATTAGTGTGGAATGCTTTCATTGTAGCTGCTGTGCTCAAGAAATGATATAGCAAACCACAGAGGGTGTGGTATATTTGAAGGCACTCTCTTAGGTGGCAAGAGTCACATAGCCAACTCAAGCAGATAAACAGGCTATACGTTTATTGTAGGAAGTAGGTTACACCTCACCAGCAGCAGCATCCTCTCTGTCCAGCCCACTCTCTAATTGCCAACCCAGCCTTACAGAGGGAGGAGGATATGACAAAGGCAGGCTGAAATTTTACATAAACATTTAAGCAGTCACCACAGATCTAAGAAACTCCTCTGCTCTGTATGGCCTCAGTTTTATTGTTGCATGTTGTGACATCACAATGTCAGAGTTCCTAAGAAGCAGAAAAGAGCTTAGCGCGTCAACACTATGCCACACGACCTGACTTAGAATAATAATGTAATAAAGATGTAAAGGAAGTGGCCAGAACTGCCCACATATTGTCAACATCTCCCTTGCGGAAACTACGGGATGATTCACAAGAATGATTCAACTTGTGACGAGTGGCTCATCTTCACATTCATGTTCATAGAATTTCTGCTGCAATCCAACAGCGTTTACACAGGTGAAACCAAGATATTTCTTGAACTACTCATTATAGTGTTCCAGTGTTTGCCTGTTTTTTTAAGCAGGTAACTGTGTAGGCTTTATTGTTGGAGACCAATGTATTTCCATAAACTGATTTTCTGATTACAGTATAATTTTGACTTTCATAAAATCAGCTAAAGGGCAACTTTATTAGATAGGCTACACAAAGTAAGATATGTACAAGAAATGTCTAAAATTAAAATAATAACTAATTTGTTCTATTTACGTGCTCCTGCTTCGATTTACAGATTACAGTTAAACCTCGGTCTAAAATACAAGCATCTGTTTCTATGGTTACTCTATAATGAATTTATTGTTCTTATGAACGTGCAGGTAATGATAACACCTGGACTTCTGATGCTACTGACAGTAAAATAAAAATACTAATACTGCAAATATAAATGAATATACAATTTTTTTGTTCTTTCAAATAATATTATCATTGGGGAATACTTTCAAATACTTCTTCAGTTCAAACCATATTTTCAAAACACAGGGGCTTATTTACTTTTGCGTGGCTGTTTTGTCTCTTTTCGGACAGCAGCAGTGAAAACAATGCCCAGGTTGTGCCCTTTTTACAAAAGGACACAATTAGGCAGATGTGTCACCTTGTAAACCCCTGTGCCACATTATACCTGCGTCAGGTATAATGTATGCAGGGTGGGTGTTCCCATGTCAGAAAGCCTCATAGACGTGACGCAGTGAAATCTACAAGTTTTCACTGTGTAGTGCATGTTTTGGTTTTACACTAAATCAGGTACTGTCTTGCTGTCTTGCATTGTTTTTCTCTCTCATTACAGACTTCAGTTCATTTAGCCAAATTCGCTGTTTTTGTAGAGGGCTTAGCGCGGACAATCATGACAAACGAGAATCCCTCTATAGTTCTCCCTCCAAGTTTTTTGGCCCTTCCAGGACAACCTAGCATTTCTTGGGATGATTGGTTTCCGATGTTCGACAACTATCTGGATGCTTTAGATGCACAAGAATATTCCGCAAAAAGGAAAAAAGCACTCTTACTAGGTTCATTGGGCAAAGAAGGTCAACGCATTTTTCGCTATCTACCCCAAGCACTACAAGCTAATGGGCAACCTGTTCCTGACGAATATAAAGAGGCCAGTTGTAGGCTCGAGGTAAGATATGCGAAGGAGGAGAACTTAGTCATGAATAGATACAGGTTCTACACAAAGAGCCAGAGAACAGGAGAGTCAATTGATGACTTTGTTGCCAGGTTGAGAGAGATGTCAGTGAAATGCAAGTTTGGTGGAATGACGGATGAACTTATTAGGGATCAACTTATTGTACAGTGCAATAATAAGAAAATCCAAGAGCGTCTTTGGGCGGCGAAAAATCCTAACCTACAGACAGCAATAGAATTAGCTAAAATCGTAGAGGAGTCTCAAGGGTGTATGAAGGAACTTGAAAAGAAGAGTTCTGGTGACGTCAATGAAATTTCCTGTCAAGAATGCTCAGAACAAACTTTCTCTTCTGGAGAACAAGTTGACATAGCTGCGGTGAAAAACAAGAAGCTTGTCAAAAAAGTTCCTTTCGTCAAAAATCCCACTACACAGAAGTCGCCTGTAACTCGCATGTGCAATAGGTGTGGCAGCACTGTTCATCCTTCAGACTCCAAGTTTTGTTTTGCAGCCAAACAAGAATGTTTGAAGTGTGGTCGGGTGGGTCATTATGCGAGAGTTTGTCGTAGCAAACCTCGTTCTTCTGTGGCTTCTGTGGACGATGGTGCATTATTTGATGAAGAAGGCCACAAAATTCTAGTTGTTGATGGTGACACATCTATGGTGTTGAGTGACAAACGCAAAGTCAGGCCTAAGGCACTTTTCACCATATATGGCAAAGAAATTCACTTAATGGTGGATACAGGTTCAAGGTACACTATAATGCCACATGAACTTTTCTTGCACAACTGGGGTACTAGGAATCTTTTACCTAAAGACATTTCCCCGGGTGGATATCAGGGTGAAACCATTGATATTTTGGGGTACTTCAATGCGTACATTGTTTTCTCTTACAGGAACATACAAGGAAAAGTTTATGTTTCTAAGTCAGGCCCAGCAATTCTGGGTTGGGTTCACCAGTATGACTTGGCAATTATTGTCAGCCCCCGTGCTTCACCACAGGTGATGATAATTGAGGATGAGTTGGAGAAGATTTTGGGGGATGCTAGCTCTGTATTTAGGGAAAGCTTAGGTCAACTCAGAGGGTATTCTCATCGAATTGTTCTGAGGGAGCATTCCATCCCAGTGCAGCACAAGGTCAGGCGGGTCCCAATCGTTGTTAGACAAGAGGTTAAGAACATGATTGATGAGATGCTGGCTTCTGGAGTAATTGAACCAGTTGAAGCCTCACCCTGGGTTTCTCCCATAGTTGTCACAAAAAAATCGGACGGCAAGCCCCTTTTTGTGTTGATTTGAGGTCTTTGAATGATTGTGTGGTTGCGGACACCTTTCCCCTTCCCAACATATCTGAGTTGGTCACTACTCTACATGGCGCTAAAGTTTTTTCTAAGTTGGATCTCAGAAGTGCTTACCACCAGATTAACTTACACAAGGACTCTAAGCATTTAACTGCCTTCATTACGCCTTTTGGCACGTTTCAATTTACTCGCTTGCCTTTTGGCCTCAATTCAGCTGCCAGTGTATTTCAAAGGATGGTCTCCGACCTCCTTGAGGGTGTAGGAAATACTGTCTACTTTCAAGACGACATTTTGATCTATGGGCAATCAGTGGAGCAACATAACGTCACTCTTAAGATAGTGCTAGACAGATTTTTGGTGGCTGGTTTGACATTGCGCAAAGATAAATGCAAATTCTTGTCAGAGCGTGTGGATTACTTAGGGTACACTATTAGTGCAAGTGGGGTGAGTCCAAAAGAGGTTCTGTGTAGGGCGATTCGCTCTGCTCCACAACCTCAGGACAAAGATCAGTTGCGGTCCTTTATGGGGCTTATCGAATATTATGCTAAGTTTGTCAAAAAAAATTCAGACAAGACTTCATGCTTGAGGTCATTGTTGAAGAGAGGTGTTGGCTTTGTGTGGTCTACAGAGGTACAAGAATCCTTCGAAGCTATTAAAAGAGAGATTTGTGAGGCAAAAGTTCTTACTCCGTTTGACATTAAGAAGAGTTCTGTGGTGACGGTGGATGCCAGTGCCACCGGTCTAGGGGCTATGCTTTCACAAATCTCTGGTCAGGATGAGCGTACTGTTGCTTTTGCGTCACAAACTTTAACCGAGGCTGAGAAGAATTACTCAGTTATCGAAAGGGAGGCTCTGGCAGCTTCATGGGCAGTGGAACATTTTCGAACCTACCTGTGGGGAATGAAATTCCTGCTCAAAACCGACCATAAGCCTCTCAATAAGATTCTCTCTCCGGGGGGGACGGGTAAAGGCTCGGCTAGATTAGCTAGGCTTGCTTCCAAGCTTCAGGAATTCGAATACACTGTCCAATATATTCAGGGATGGAGGAACACACAGGCTGATTGCCTTTCAAGGTTGTCGCTAGATTGAAAGACTGTGGGAGCTCCGCCTTCATCTGAGGATGACATTGCGGTTGCTTCTATTGAAGATGCTGTATTTGTTGGTGAAGGAGTTTTTCAGGCTGCGGATTTGGGAGCGTGAAATGTCTGCTGATGTCACGTTACAAGAAGTCATTAAGCTTATCAGGCTTTGCTCTAGGAGGGAGAGTACTGTTTCAGTTTCGGTACGTCCTTTTCTAAAAGTTTTGGAGGATCTTTCTCTTATTACGGATAATTTAATTGTCAAAGGAGAAAGGTTTGTACCTCCTGGTGGTTTGAGAAGGAAATTGTTGGCTCTTGCACATGAGGGCCATTTGGGCCAAACTCTCACACAACGTCGGTTGAGAGATAACTTCTGGTGGCCGGGTATGGACTCACAAGTGGTGGACTGGGTGGTGAATTGTTCTACTTGTAAGGAGGGTGAAAAGAAGCTTAAGGTTGGCCCCAGCACCTCACAAACTCACATACAAAACCCTGGTTCACCATGGCACAGTATTTGTTTGGACTTTATTGGTCCAATGGGTGAACTTCATGAGAAAGATAGGTATGCTATTGTGGTTGTTGATGTGTACTCAAAGTGGTTGGTGGTGGAATTCACTAACAACATTACTACTGAAAGGACAATTGGATTTTTGGGTGATTTGTTTAGAGATGAGGGTCTTCCGTCTGTGCTCATCACGGACAATGGTACCCAACTCACCTCTTCGGAAATGCAGTCTTTCCTTAAGGGTTGTGGTGTTACTCATCATTGTACCTCCTTGTACAACCCTCAGGGCAATGGGATCTGTGAAAGAGCTAATAGAGTGGTGAAGGGCATTATTCAAATGGCTTCTTCTGAGGGTCTTATTGTAAGGAAAATGGTTAATGAGATGTTATGGGCCTATTGCACTACATCCTTGGTAGAGGGTCAACAGTCACCTTTCCAACTAATGAGAGGGCGCACGCCTGGTTCCAAACTAGTTCCTGCTTGGATGAAGCGTGTGGTGTCTTTGCAAAAGAATCCCTCTTCTGTTGTTTCTTCATTCACTCGGCGTCCTTTCCGGGTGGGTGATTTAGTTAAGGTCAAGAGTGGTAGAATTGCAAGAGGGTTGTCTAAGTTCAGGGGACCTTTTACTGTGAAGAAGGTTTTGGATCATTGTGTCATCCTAAACAATGGGGAGTGCTGGAACTTTAGACGAGTGGCCCTTTATGAAAGGGGTGTGTCTCTGGCCAGCAGGTGTGAACCTTCTTCAGGGGAAGATAACAGTGGTTATCTTTTGGCGCCCTTGCCACACGAATCTAGCTCCTTCCATCTACAACACACTGCTCCACTTCTAGGGTGTGAATGCTTCAAAACCTTACGTCTGCATAGAGCAGGCGTAAGGAGTGACTCAGTGCAATAAGAATAGGCTTCCCTCATGCATTCAGGCATACTGCAGAACTCCAGCAATGCATGGGTTTTGCGCCGACAGATAGAGTCCACCCTGATATTAGACCAGTGGGATATCTCACTAAAGGACACACAATATTTGTTTCTGGTCAAAAGAGCCACAGTGTTCTTGATTTATTTCCTTGTCTTTATAAAGCAAAAAACAGTTATAACTACTAAACGTTGTTTTTAAGCTGTGTTTTGACTAGTCTGACTGGAATCCTGCTGATCAGGACCCCAGTCTATCTGCTTTCCCACTAAATTGGTTTGTTCAGTTGTTAGGTACACCCCAGATAGGATACTGGGGTACCCTCATAAGTCCCTAGTATATGGTACCCATGTACCCAGGGCATAGGTACCACAGAGGCCTCCCATGGGCTGAAGCATGTGTTATGCCACCCAATAGAGACCATGTAAAATGGAACTACAGGCATGCCATTGCAGCCTGTGTAAGTTGTTGCATACACCACTTACTAAAGATATAGGTTTACTATATCTATGGGTCACTGCACTTAAAACCTATAAGTCACGCCTATAGAAGCCCTTTACAATCCTGAGGGCAGGGTGCTTGGTTCTAAGTGAGAGGGGGCCCCTGCATGAGCAGGACGCCCCTGCATGAGCAGGACACCCCTGCAGCCTACAGAATCCATTCTCCCAGATTGTCAGTGAAGCAGCCATATACTATATAGAGGGGCACCGCGTAATCGCGTAATGACCATTTCGAAAACGGCTGCAACTAATCCTATCATGTTTGTTATCAAAAGTTGGAAATACCGTAAACGTTGTACGAGGTATGATTCCAAGCACTGGAAGAGCCCTCCGTTAGGCTCTCAGTGTTCCCGGTACCAGCCTTCTAGTCCCGGACAGCACAAAATGGTTGCTCCCAACCAGAGACACATTTCTGTCCTCCTGTTGCTAAGCCAAGCTCGAGCAGGGGAAGGTAGAACAATAGCTATCCTGTCACAGGGAGGTGTGACCACCTCCGAGACATAATATAGTGTATTAGGGCTGGGTGGGTGTGCTTGCCAGAGCCTGAAAGTCTGCATGAGGGGCACATTTGGTATCCCTGTGCATAGTCCACTTCAAACCAGTCCTGGGAGCAGTTGGCTCCCGCTCTGGCGTGTTACTGACACATGGGACATGGGAATAACCTCCCCCCTGTCCAGACCCTCCCCTGGGAGGGTCCCCTGAATCTTCCCAAACCTTTCCGCAGGGTACTTAAGGGCTTTTCCTGGGTGTAGGTCCCTATATTCGTCGTGTGATAAGATTCAGAATTCAAATCACTGCACTTTTACCAACTGGGCACTCTGGACTTCGCTGAACTTTGTGTGGGCCTGACTTCGTCTCCCTTCCAGTGTGCTGCATCGTCTGTGCCTGTGCATCATACAGGAACCTTCCAAGGCCTGTAAAGCATCAAGTACTACCAAAGTAATCTCCCTTGGAGTGATGGAGTCACTCCCCTGCATTGGCAGGCACCACAATTAAGTCGACTGGTCTGCAGATCCTGAGCTCCTTCGGACGCTGTGGGCTCTGCAACACAAGGGGTGATTCTCCCCAGCGACCGAGGCCTGCTCTACCATCTCACCAACTTTGAGTCTAGTAGTCCTCGTGGGGGTTGCAATAACCGAACCCCTGAGTACTGTGTCTGCTTTGCAGTTGCAAAGGCTTGTTGACATCTTTGCAAGAAGATCTTTTGGGTACTAGTAGCCCCAACCTCGAGCACCACCAGTGACCAGAATCTTTGTCTCACCACATCCTGTGCATCGTGGCCTGCATCTTTTGGTGAGCTGTTGGAGGTCCTCTCGTGACTCCTGTGCCTCGGGCCTGTGGGTCCATTTGAGGGACTCCTTTGTTTTCCTTGGGCTCCCCTAATTGCTCGAGACCTGCCCTCAATCCCCTGCTTATGGTGAGTCTCCTGGACCTTGCTAGTCCCAAACTGTGCATCTTCTTGACTTCTTGTGTGGGTTGTGTTATACCCTACTTAATTGTATAACATGTAGTCCAGCCCTGCTGCCACTAGCTGCTCAGCCAGAGCGTGAGATGGTCATAGAATGTTGGTGTGCCTGTGATGCATGGAATGCCTGGGTGTCTGAGTGGATGAGTGTTGGCAGTTGAAGATGGGCTGAGCAGCTAGGGATGCTTCTCCTGGTGGGGCTGGTACCACACTAGGCTGGCTGGAGTAGAGACAGTTGTAACCTGAACTGGAAGATGAATAAAGAAGACTGACAATACATACTGGTTCCAGGTGTCTTTCTACAGAGATTATAACATTCATTTTGGCGACGAGCGGACTTGAACCCTAGAGACTCTTGGTGAACCACCGAAACAAAGGAACTACAAAGAAATAAAAAGAGAAACCAGGAGACAGCTACAAGTTAACACATCTACAAAGAAAGCATTCCCAGGCAAGCCAGCGCCAGCCCCACCAGTGTCCTTACCAATGGACAGCCCACAGAGCAGTGTCATCTCCAAAGGACACTACAGCCTGGGAATACTACAGCCACCTAAAGCACAAGGACTACAGTGAGTTGAAGTAGTAGGTAAGCTACAGCCGCATCTGGTGTTCCAGCCACAACGTGTGCCACATAAAGGACTACAGTGAGTTGGAGGAGTAGCTAAGCTACAGCCGCATCTGGTGTTCCAGCCACAATGTGTGCCACATAAAGGATTACAGTGAGTTGGAGGAGTAGTTCAACTACGACTGCATCTGGTGTTCCAGCCACATAATTTTCTAATGGACTACAGTGTCTTGGAAGAGTAGTTCCAGCCATAACGCTTTCTGCCACAACGTTTTCTGCTGAAAGGATTTCGTGAGTTGGCGGGGAAGGTTTCACTTCAACCAGTTGTTGGTGTTCCACCCACATCGCTCTAAATAAAGCACACTGTTTTTAAGTAGTCACAATCTGACTAAGCGTGGAGAAAGGATGACAGCAACTTTAACTACGTGCTTCTTTGGGAAGATGCTGCTTAAGAAATCGATAGACAACCTCTATTTCTGGGAGCTACAGGGAATATGCCATGGTTCATGTCTACGTGGGCGCAGTGATCCCCTCACATTGGGTTTATCACAAGTTCAGCAGTGTTCATTTTTGTGGATGATGCGCTTAACGTGTGCGGTCTTGTATTGAGGCCGTTTGGTGGAGAGACGTTCCCCGGCCATCGGTTTTCCATATTTGGCTGTGGGGGTTTGAGTTATCATTTATTTGTTTTGGACATGCCACCCTGTCTTTGACCAGTTCAACCGCTCTCCTCTAGTTCAAATTTTAAAGTTTCGGCTCGTGCTACTCACCTTTGTTAGGTATTGCACGAGGCTCCAGTGGAACTCCTGTGACGTTTTGGCCATCCCGCTGTTCTTTCGTCTCTGGACGCTTCCCAGCCTTGACGTGCCGTGAGCCATCCGGCGGGACGTGTAATTACGTGCAGCCATCTTGTGTTTGGTGGCAGTGGTCTATTCCCCATACAAGCATTTCAGTCATTTACGGACGCACTTTGCCAACCACAGTTGTGACTTTGGCATGTTCAAAGTATAAAGGACAAGAGGTACGAGAAGCTCTGCAAGACTGTGGTTTTGACTAGGTGTATTCTGAGAAGACTATTTTGAGTCTGCGTTAAGGAATTTGTAGTATTTTGTTTTTCGGAAAAGAAAACATGCTCAAGTAATTTAGGTTACAGTGTGGAGTATTACTACTTACTTGTATTCATGTATACAGTGTTGTAATAAGTCATTATGTCGCCGTCTGGACAACCTCAGAGTGTAGTCCTCCGTTTCATGTATGTCGGAGCGTTTTAGTTCGATGGTGAATTCCTTTGCAGGGAAAGTCCAGACCTCTTACAACTTGGGTGAGATATCGCTCACCGGCGTGGGGCACAGTGCACTACTGCTCTACAGTTAACGGAATGGTTTTAATTGTTAATATTGTAACAGGAAAAAAAAAGTTGTGATGCCACAGGTTTATAGTTTGAGGATGGGTCTTTTATTTTACAGTGATTTTTTCCTGTGGGTGGTCATCACATTGTTCCCATACACGAGGGAAGGTTGTGGCTAATAGCCCTTTTGCTCAGTTATGTTTGTTACTCCTACAGGGGGGTAAGTAACTTCCACAAGGGGGTTTGGAGCTCTTTTCGCATTTCTGTTTTGTTACTCCTACATGGGGGTATGTAACCTCTACAATGGGGTTGGACCATGGGTTAGGTCCCATATTTACATTGTACCTAGGTTAGAGCTCGTTTCGTATTTATGTTTGGTTACTCCTACATGGGGGTACGTAACCTCTACAAGGGGGTTGGGTCATGGGTTAGTTCCCATACACACACAGTACCTAGGTTAACCCTTACACTGGGTTGGGTTATGGCTTAGTCCATAAATAGTTGCGCGCAGTACTGAAGTACATCCCTTCACGGGTGTTTTTGGGTGACGACCCATATTCATGTTTGTTTCCCTTTCTATTGGGGATTGTAGTTGCAGAGTATGCTACTTTAGCGCTACTCTAGGTTATGCTTTTGGGCATTGGTTTTGTGGGGTCTTTTACCCTTTGCATTGTAGTGCATTACGTCACAGTGTTTGATAAAAAGAAAATGCTTTAAATGTATGTCTGGCAATGCTAAGCTTGCTTCAAAATTCTTTATAATCTCTTTTTAGGGAGGGATGGGAGATATTACTGTTCAAATGTATGTATCTTGTCTGTCTTTTCTTGCTTTAATGGTTCTTTCTCCTGCGATGTTTTATCTTATGTCTGCATCCGTGAGATTTGTTCCATTATTCATTTTTCTTGTTGATAGTTCTTGCTTGATGTTATATCACTTTCTTGTTTCGTTTTCTTTGGAGAAAAAAGGGATAATGTTATACCCTACTTAATTGTCTAACATGTAGTCCAGCCCTGCTGCCACTAGCTGCTCAGCCAGAGCGTGAGGTGGTCATAGAATGTTGGTGTGCCTGTGATGCATGGAATGCCTGGGTGTCTGAGTGGATGAGTGTTGGCAGTTGAAGATGGGCTGAGCAGCTAGGGAGGCTGCTCCTGGTGGGGCTGGTACCACACTAGGCTGGATGGAGTAGAGACAGTTGTAACCTGAACTGGAAGATGAATAAAGAAGACTGACAATACATACTGGCTCCAGGTGTCTTTCTACAGAGATTATAACAGGTTGCATTTGCCAAGGCTTGTTGGTGCTCCCGCCAGATACTGACCCCTCAACACTAGACATCCTTTGTGGGACAGCTCCTATCCAGGCCCTGGTCATCCTCATCATTGCCTGGTCCTCGCAGCTGCAGAGTCAAGGTCACTGTCATCTTACCTGAGGCACCCGCTATCGGAGGGCATCCGTCTTCCAAGTGTCCTGGTCATTCCTAAGTGACATTGACACTGCCCCCTCTGCTTTCAGCTACTCCTCTTCAAGAATCTATGTTTGGATTCCTCCAGACACTTTCTCCTTTTCCAGCAGCCGCACTTTCCTGAAGTCCTCCATTGGGTGTGACAGCTGTTACCGACACCAATTCACACCTTTCCACAGGGTTTCTTCAGGTCCAATGGGAAGGGTACCTACTCTTTAAAACTCAAACCGTGACTTGCACATAGACTTGTACGGAGCACTCGTATTCACACACTGCACACGCTCTCAGTGGAGTCCCTATCTACTTACCTTGGGTGGTTGTGTGGGTCCCGAGCAATTCTACGCCCTCTCGGCATTGTCTTGACTCGAATCCTGGTTCTTATACCACTTTTTTAGTATTTGGTTTGGACCCCCCCCCTCCGGTGCCCACTCTGTAATAGTGCTATTTACTGTGATTTATTTGCTTTAGTATTGTTCGATTTGTGTCTATCTCCCTGTGTGGAGATACTGTAACATACTAGATAGTGTTATATAATACCTACATATTTTTAAAAATACTTTGTGTGGTTCTTTTTCGTTTAATCTATACTATAAGATTACATTCTGGTAAAACAAGCTGCTTTACACTCATTCAAGAATCAGCCTGAAGGCTGCTCTCCACAGCTACCACTTGGATAGCTTTTTAAGGTTGCCTGAGACCTCTTATATTGCCATAAGGGTTGTCTGGCCTGGTGCAAGGTGCCCACTTACATTAGTGGACATCATATACCAAGCCAGCTTCTCACATTTCGCAACATCCCAAATAGGTCATATGGATTCACACTATTACATCTCTAGCTCAGTCCTGGCAGTGTGGCACAGATCAGTCAGGCTTTACTAAGGGAACATGAGTGAAGCATTTCAGAGTACAACATGGATGATAAGTAATTGACACGACGTAAAAGTAAAAATAAATCATATTTTTAATGTAAATTTAGGCACCAAAATGAAGACAATCGGATGAGCGTCACCAAAATTATGGATTTTTAAAGGAAAAATAAATCAGTGCATTTCACTCTTGCAAAATTATAATGCTGTGGTCAATGGTTAATCAAACTAGTGACAACTGATCACTTGCAGGTCAAGTTCAGTGGAAACCATTTGGTAGTAAACTTAGGCATGTCCCCAAACCGGATCCAACAATCAGTTGAATTTTACCTGGCTCGTAGAGCCCGGGTGCAGGGTTGTTCTAACTGTTCCTGGTGCTGAAGCAGAAGCTGTAAGTTTGCTGGTTTGATGCTTAGACAATGCTGGTGAGGAAACAGGTGCAAAATCTCAATAACAGGGCCACTGAGGAGTCAGGTTGAAGATGCTGTGAAGTTGACTTGAGGCACAGTGTCAAACAAAGATAGTGGTACCCGGACTGGCCACCAACAAGTCTTGTAGTGACAAGCTCATCCTTGGGTTACTTTGCTATCCTTGAGTCTTTCGGAAAATGATAGCCGCCTGAAACTTGGTGAAGGTCAGGACTACGATTTCCATAATGCACTAAGGGCGATCCCGCGGCTGGCCTAATGGCCAGTGATTCTTTGTTTGTGGGAGCGTGCTTTACAAGCGGGCTGCAGGGGACTAGTACTTCAAGTTCAAGAGAGTTCTGGGGTTGCCTTTGGCTTCCAGAGGGGTTCCTCTTGCCTTTGAAACCTGTCTCTAATCTTGGATGAGTTGCAGTCATGCATTTGCAGGGTGGGTGCCACATGTCCAGGTTATCGTGCTTTTACTTTTTGCAGGTCCTGAAGTTGCAGACTTGGGTCTCTTCTTTGTTCGTGGTTCCAAGTTGTTCAGATCTCAGGTTTTTGGTGCCAGGGGAGCTCCTTAAATCATATATTTAGGGGTGTGGGTGCTAGCAGCCATCGGGCTACTAGCCCCTGCGACTAATCCATCCCTGAGATGGTGACTTCCTGTGGAGGGTGACACCTTTTCTACTCAGAAGCCTCCATTCTGACACTGTTAAAAACATTAGAATCCTTCTTTGGCTGTACAGACCAGGCAGCCCATCCCAGGGCTGTGGATAGCCTTCTGGGGGTGTACACCTTCTGAATATTGAATTATCCTGACTGCCTGGGTTGCAAATGTGCCTATTGCAGGGGGTTGTCTTTTTCCTCTGCTGGGATGAAGCCTGATTGCATATCAGAGGCAGTATGTGCTTTGAAGCGCACCAGCTTGATGTGGCACTTCACTAGCCATACTGTGAGGGAGGGAGGTGAAACCTCCTGCCTAGGCAGGCTTTTGTTTTTGCCTCCTAAGAGAGTTCACTCCTCCTGGCAGGAGATCAGATTCCTGTCTTGGCGGCAGCAGCTGTAGGCTGTCAGCCAGGGCACAGGTAAGGCTGGGGCAACCAGGTGGGCAACCTCTAAGGCAGCCACCTGGGTACAGTTCACATTAAATCCAACACCAGAAAAGGGTCAGGCTTGATGGGACAAGTTGTTTGATACCAAACATGACATATTTCAGTGGGACCATAATGGAGCTGGCAATCTCAGGATTCCCAGGTGCAAACCCATGTTATTCTTTGGCCCCTGAACACTTATAGTAGCTCTTAATGGTAAGAGGCTACTATATAAGTTTACACTTATATGTCCATACCTTTAATATAATTCACCCCGTCTCCTGGGCTCAGGAGGCCTACCTCATGGGTGGCTGGCATATATTAAAAATAGTGCTGTGACCTTGCCAGTCATGGTGAGGGCAAAGTGATGTTGAGCAGTTTGCACTTTTCATGCAGTCTGCAATGACAGGCCTGCTGTCATCTGTTTACTTGGATCTCTCAGGGTGGCATAATCAGTGCCTCAGGCGTTGGGGACCCCTTCAAATCCCATGCCCTGGGTAGTACTCATATCATTTACCATGTTATTATAAGGGGGAGGTTAAAATTCTTGCCCATTGTGGTTACCAATTCACATGCATCCTATTTAGGGAGAGAGAGCACATGCACTGAGGTCTGATTAGCAGACTCCAGTGCACTTTCAGAGTTATACCCATCCACATTAGAGAAAAAGGTGTGGGGTGACAATACAAAAAGGGAACTTTTCTATAGTAATCTTCGCCTTCAGTATTCTAACCTTAACAATATTTCAGTTCATCCAAACTGACATAGTGCATATCAGATGGTTCACAAATAAATAAATGTAACACTACAACGCAGCAAAACATTACAAAGCTGAACTTATGACCCAGTGACGCTTGATTTTTAAATTACTGTTGCTGAACAGCAATAAAAGGGTTAAATAAATCTGATCAAATATACACCTACATTAGACAGTGATGTAAAGTCCCTAAAGGCCGACTCCCTCTTATGTAGCCCTTGACTCCATCTTGACTAATGGAGGTCGCAATCTCATTCTCTTAAACAATCAAAGTTGCTATCTTTCTCGATTTACGCAGATTCATTGTCAAGCTATTAAACGCAAATGTCGCCTGACGTTATCTTTCTATGAACTGTGAAAGCGTCAGGCCATTCGATCAATGACGCAGATACAGCCATCAATATGACGTTTGTCTGGATAAAATATCTACTTTCTACCATGTCAAGGGTTATTAAGCACCCATACAGACCTATAACCAAAATAGTGTAGTCTGAATTGAGGTTCTTTTAGCTTATATATATTCAGAAGGAAACATCTAGGATGCATATCTTGATGCACATAACCTATGTCAGACATTCTTAAACTTATGTCAGAATTTTGGATAAGATTTAGGGGCATATGTATCAAATACTGTTATTGCGATTCTCAAATAGCGATTTTTAGAGAATCTCTATTTGAGAATCACAAAACGGGATGTAATTAAATATTTGCAAATATTTTGCGCTTCCTTGGCATTCCTTAATTGTGACTCACAAATTGCGAGTCGCAATTAAGGAATGGTTTCCCATTCATACCTATAGGCCTAGAGGCCCATAGGAATGAATGGGAAGACATTTGCAATTTGCGAGTACCCAATAGGTACTCGCAAATTGCAAATGCAATTTCAAGGGTGCAACAGGGTGTCAAAAGGACACCCCTTTGCACCCCTGAAATGAGCATGTGTGCACATGAGGTGCACATGATCTGCAGCTATTACAAAAGTAACTATCCCACCCTCATGTGGGACACCTCGAGCTTTGAGATATTGAGTAACTGCCTCCCTGCATTTGACCCCCCATAACAATAGGTACCACCATATTAAATGGATTCCATTTTAAAATTGGAATCAAAGAACTAAAAAAACCACAGAATAGAGAATAACCTTTTATGCATCGGGCCTGACAAAGCTATTGACCTAGATGCTTCTTTACCTCAAATCGGAGGTAACCATGATTACTATGGATGTCTCTGTAATGATGCAGTAATGGTTCACAAGTGTATGAAAAGTGAAAATAATTCTCAAAGCATAACTGTAAAATACGGGCTCCAAGTTGGGCACCACCTGTTAGGTAAGTTGCGAATCTGTGACTCTGCAATGGGTGCTTTACCACCCTTGAGTGAAACGAATGAACATGGTTCAATTGCAGCAGAAATTAATGTGAAAGACAGGTTATTGTAGCCCCTCAAGACACTATTCAATGGGTAACTGACATAGTGGTATTGGTCTTGCATTACTAACAATCACATTTATGGATCAGAAGCACCGTGGAAACAGTAAGAATACTTATCCCATAATTCACCTTATCACACACACTGTACTAAGAAGAATGAACACTTTTAATTAAACAGCATTGGCCGATTCACAAAAGTAATCTGAGATGAAATCCTAACTGTGAAAATGCATTTAGGAGTAGTAAAATTAGAAATCCTAATTTTGCTACCCCTAAATGCCCTTTGTGAATACTGAAAGTCGTAAAGTTAGGATTTTGTCACAGTTAAACTTAAGTTTTGGTAAACCTAAGACCAAAACGTAAGTTTAACTGAGATAAAATCCTAACTTTATGACTTCCGGTATTCACAAAAAGCATTTCGGAGTATGAAAGATAGGATTCCTAACTTCCCTGCTCCTAAATGCACTTTGTGAAAACCAAAAACCATAAAGTCAGGATTTTTTCTCAGATTACTTTTGTGAATTGGGCCCTATTCATTACTACAGGAATAGTCTGTTTCTCAGTATGTCTAAAACAACTACACGGAATATTATAAAAATAGTAAGCAGACACGTTATAATTAACTAGAATTAAATTAACATTTATAGTGTGTTTTAAAATGTAATTTCAAATCTAACACCCTAATGCCTATTTCTATTTGCTATACTAAAAGGGCATGGAATGCAGAACAGCTTGCAGTCTAGAGTTTTTTAGGGAGAAGAGATGCACTGCAGAACTTATTGACATTAGAGGTTGTCGTTATCAGTGGAGACATAAAGGCAATGTTCCCTGTGAAGGGCAAACACCCGCAGGGGTAGCAAACAGTTGGTTTTCCTCCTGGAGTCGGCTTTATCAGCTTCAGGCTTCAGGTGAGATGTAGCATCTGGGAAGTGCAAAGTGTGCTGTCAGTAGGTCACACCGTCTCTGGCAGAATCTTGAGCGATAATATAGCGGAGGACCTCTTCTGAGAAGTGTTTAAGTGGTCATCATTATGTACTAAGGGGCATATCTATGAAGCCCATTTCCTGTTCGCAAATGGGCCAATTCTCAGAATCAGCCCGTTTGCGAACGGGAAAAAGCCTTTTTCGATGTATCATCCCAAAAGGCCCTTGCAAAATAGGGAATCGCAAAATTTGTGATTCCCTATTTTGCGCATGCATTTAAGGAATCGCAAATTGCGATTCCTTAAATGCAATGTAGAAAGCACCCAAGTTGAGTGATTTCCCCTTAAGAAATCGAAAATTACCACCAACTTCAAGTTGGTGGTAATTTGCGATTTCTTTGAAAAATGCACTTTTTGGCATTTTCCAAAGTGCCATGTGGCACACATTCATGCCTGTTTAATTAAAAGTGTTCATTCTTCTTAGTACAGTGTGTGTGATAAGGTGAATTATGGGATAAGTATTGTTACTGTTTCCACGGTGCTTCTGATCCGTAAATGTGATTGTTAGTAACGCAAGACCAATACCACTATGTCAGTTACCCATTGAATAGTGTCTTGAGGGGCTACAATAACCTGTCTTTCACATTAATTTCTGCTGCAATTGAACCATGTTCATTCGTTTCACTCAAGGGTGGTAAAGCACCCATTGCAGAGTCACAGATTCGCAACTTACCTAACAGGTGGTGCCCAACTTGGAGCCCGTATTTTACAGTTATGCCTTGAGAATTATTTTCACTTTTCATACACTTGTGAACCATTACTGCATCATTACAGAGACATCCATAGTAATCATGGTTACCTCCGATTTAAGGTAAAGAAGCATCTAGGTCAATAGCTTTGTCAGGCCCGATGCATAAAAGGTTATTCTCTATTCTGTGAGTTTTTTAGTTCTTTGATTCCAATTTTAAAATGGAATCCATTTAATATGGTGGTACCTATTGTTATGGGGGGTCAAATGCAGGGAGGCAGTTACTCAACATCTCAAAGCTCGAGGTGTCCCACATGAGGGTGGGATAGTTACTTTTGTAATAGCTGCAGATCCATCGTATGTCTTTGAGACATGTTACTCATGGGTGGAGTTCAAGCCTATTGATGTTGCCTCAGGGCAGTTTCAAGGATATACAGAGGTAGATCTACTGGCACGCTACAAGGCTTACCAAGATTTGGAAATCCCTTTAACGTACCAAGAACACCAGAATTAGTTTGTCGACCAGTTGCCGTAAACTCAAAAATGTCTGAGTAATGATGGGGCTAGCCACACTCCAGTTCTTCACCCTCACAACTGAGAGTTAAACTGCATAGTCACTTTATATAGGAGAGAGTTAAACTACATAGTCACCTTATATAGGATATTCTTACAGCTTGTACAAGAGAGTTAAACTACATAGTCACCTTATATAGCAGATTCTTGCAGTTTATACAACATACTTTGAGCTCCAGGCCTGCTTTCACAGCAGGGCCCATGGCTCCCGCACTAATACAAGATATTAGTCCAAATAGTTTACACTATCATGAGAAAGTCACCCATGAAGCTTGATGAAATGACGTTCTGGATTTCCCGTAAGACAAATTAGTAAGAGGCAGTGTATCCATACACTCATTGGCAGTCCTCTCTGATGTACTTAGACAAGTACAAATTGAGCATGGATTTAGGAATGATGTTAATTTGGAGTTTCTCTACAGTCTCCTCAATCATCCTAAGCAACATAAAGGGAGAAGCTTCAGTTTCGGTAGTACTTCAGAGACTGGAAGCAGTTCTGGTTCAATGCAGTTAACAGGAACTACAAAAAATAATTGAGGAAGATTATACCTCTGCATTTAAAGATTCATTGGGTATTCAACCCGTAAAGCCCCATTCAAAACCCAAAAGTGATACTCATGGGTCCGCTAAAGAAAAATCTTTATCAGAAGGAAAGAAGAAACACAAAAACAATAGTAAAAGCTTCTCGGGAATTCAGTAGGGATGGTTATAATTATTTTCAAACCCTTACCTGAGTCAGTATTCTGAGAGCTGTTCTTCACATTCTTTCTAGGACACTGAAGGTAAAAGAACAGAAAGAACAGGAAAGGGGAGCTGATCTGAGTACTGAAGAAAAGAGGAGTACAGTAGAAAAAGTGAAGGAGGACACAAGACTGACGTCAGAGTAAAGAGGGAGGGGAAAGGATTGGACTCTAAAGCCCCATTAAAAAAGAAGAAAATAGCAGGACTTTCTAAAAAACATTCCAATCCAGCTATAAGCCCTCCTACAAAACAGGACTAGGGTGAGAGCGCTCTTAGACAGCATTGCAGAAGTCATACTAGTACATCAACTGCTTCAGGGGTATCTGGGTGCAAATCCAACTGATGACTTTATACAGATGGAGGCTCCAGATCAACATTTAAATCCTCCTAACAGGTTTACAACTTGAACATACAAATTAAAGGGCACATACTACATATAATCAAAGAGGTCTTCTGACACAATTATCTGATGACTATGACATCATTTTAGTGGAAGAAGACCGGCCTCCAGAATTCATTAGGGAAGCACCCCAGGGAGAGAAAGTCATAAGAATAGCCTCTCTCCCATAGTACCTGAAGACATCAGGGAAAATTATGGTATTGAATGGGCTATGAGTCAAGCTCTAGCCTTAAACAGAAATCAAGCAGGGTAGGGTGAATACTATAGAACACATAATATTCCCCCACGTGTTGAACCACAAGCACAATATCCTTTAAAGTCGGAAGCGAAATGTGGTTTTAAAACAATATTAGATCAGCTGCAGTATCAAGGAAAGGTAGTGCCTTGCCTCTCACCAATGAACATGCCCCATTTTCCCAATCTCTAAGCAAGACGGTTCCTATAGAGTAGTCTTAGACTATAGAAATTTGAGTTCGTACACGCAAACCAATGCAGTACAAAATGTGCATAGCGTTGGTTTAATTACCAGCCTGTTGGGGCAAAATTACAATACAACATTGGATATTTCCAACGGGTTCTTCAGCACCTGAAAGAAAGTATCTTCAGTTTAGATGGAGTGCAGTTCTCATTCCTACAATTTCCCATGGGCTATTAGAATTGTCCCTCCTTATTTTCAGCACAAATTATAGAGATCTTACAACCCAATCCCAAGGTATTGTCATACATTGAAGACATCTTCCTAACTGATGATGATTTGAGTGACTATATTAACATCATATGGTTACAAAATTAATTTGAGAAAATCGAACATCGCCTAGGATATGAGTTATTCAGTGAGGGGAAAGGTTTAGCTCAGGGCTTCATTCAGAAGTGGGCTATCTTGCAACCTCCCAGAACACTGAAAAAGTTGCAGTCCCTGTTGGGATTTCTTACATTTGAATGTGCTTACTTTCCTCACTACATGAATAGAGTTGTGGTAAATATTTCGTTACCGGTACTATTTTTTATGCGGTAAAATCTATCAAGAATAACTCAGTAAATATAAGAGGCAGAATCCGTGGTATTAGAGGTTTTAAAAGGCTTTATTCCTATACAAAGGAAGACAATTCGAATTGTGGGCCTTCTGTTCCATCACCACGAAAGTTCAGGAAGGAAGGGAGCCTATATTATTGACAGATAGGCAGTTTTATAGAAAATACATTACAGTAAAGCAGATGCAAGAGGCGTAACAGCTGATAAAAGGTGCATACGTAGCTAATAGAGGGCGTAATTTAATAAACGTCACTAAACATGATATCACAAGTGGGTGGATCCATAAAAGAATCCTGCAATGTCAGCAGAAATGCTTGGCAAGGATGCGCACGCAGCCGCATGACGTGTGATTGACGTGCAACTAGAGGGTGAAGGGGACTTGACATTTAGCTCTACATGTGGAGACAGAAGTCTGGGGTTATGTCAACCTAATTCCAAATCATATCTAATATCCTATGTTTAAAGAACTGTGTTATCCAAAAGGAAAGGTCTCTTAGGATAGAATCTTATTCTATACTGACTATACTGACTGTTAGTGCGTGTACAAGCGTCTAAGTGTCTACACTAGATGCGAGGGGGTAGGAATATTCCATGGTAACGGGGCTATGAGTTATTTGCATGAGGGCAGCGAGGCCTGGCCCTTTGCACGGGAGCTGGAAGAATGTTTACCTAAACTACTAGACAGGAATGCATCGGATGAGGAGCGAAGGAGATAATCTCGAAGGTGAAATACAGTTTTTGGCATGCGACAGGCTGGATCAGGCACCGTTAGCCGCGCAGGGAGTAAGACAAAGTTCATGGTCACAGATGCGGGCTCAGACTGGAGCTTTCAGAGGCAGAAGGCAGGAAAAGGCTTGATGACAGAATTCGGGCCTACTCGCCTGAATCTGTAAAATGTGGAAAGTGAACCATATAAAGTCGGTGGCCTTTCATACTTAGGAATGGAATATCTGACCCATTCATGGCGGATCTGAAAGAGGACATGTTGACGGTGGACACACATATATTTGCGTCTTCAAAACTGGAGCAGGAGGGAACATACATGTACTTATAGCATGCACATGGAGCCGTTGGGGTCTACGATAGGGGACATAACTGATCACAAAATTCATATTTCCTCATTCCCTCCTTGTCCCCTTCGGTCCCTTAGGAGATATCGATCTTCATCAATCCATCGATCTGTTCATATAGTATCATTTGTTCTTCTTTCTTCTTCCGTGATCTCGAACGAATACTTGGATGTGGGATACACGAGGTGGCACACAGACCACAAATCGCTGGCCCACATTGTAGACATAAGCAGCAACTGAATAGTATGAGAAAGCCAATACCTAGGAAGGATAGTATTCTCCATCCCCAGGCTGACAACACGCCCCAGAACCAACCGGACCAAGTCCAGGTGCCTGGACTCTGGTGTATCTGGCTTACAATCTTATGAAGGCGGGTTATGGCTTTATATACTGACGGCGAATTTTCTGGTATGAAAATGCAACAACTTGATCCGATGACCCTACAAGCTCCGCCCCTATCGGCCAGGATGACGTCAAGGACAAGACGATTTTGGAGCACAACAATCCGCATTGCAGACTGCTCTTCTGTTAAATTGCCTAAGGCGGAAATAGTTTCGTTCACTACTGCTTCAAGGGTTCTGGTTAATCTACGTATCAGCTTACTATTAGTGACTGTACCTATATAGGGAAAGAAACCTTTATTGAAATCTGTGTATTTTTCCCATGCCGTTTCAGTATAATCGACAATTGGGAGATCTCTCTGCTGTCTATTGTGTACTAAATGAGTATTTCTATGATAATCAGGAGGAGCTAGGAAAACAGGTGGCAGAAGGAATGCTATGTAACAGGTACCATCCCAATCTAAGGGTAGACATATATATGCGGTCTGGCCACATATGAAGTAGGAATGATGGGAAGCTCTAAATGTAGACTTGCCTTGATCACTGAATTTTATTACAGTGGTGCATTTACTGTGACCCATGTGTATGGAACCATTCTTTTGTATACATAATTCCCCTTTTACTGGGAATACTGACATGGTGAGCAAGATTGGTGTAGCTTCAGATTCAACGTTCAGGATCATGAGGTTAAGTGTAAAATTACCTAATCCATATACTTCATTTTCTAGATAAGTTCCTGTTCTTTTGGGAAGTCCCTCCTTGTTAGGGTAGCAGACTTTAAGCAAAACTAAGTTCAGGTTGCCCCATACCCAGTTGTCTTGATAAACCGCGGAATTTGAATCCAGGGAATTAATCAAACTAAACCATGCTCCACAGGAGCCATTGTGTGTAAACGGATAGGGAAAGAGGGGCAAAACTCCCTTATAGTTCTGATAGGGAGGGAGTTGGCCACATATCCCACAATTTGTGGCATTGCTGGTTTGATGGGAATGATGTAACATACTAATGAAAGTGTTATTGCGCAGCGCAAATCTATAAGACAATTCATGTGGAGGTAATTCACTAAAAGAATGTTCTGCAGTTATATTATAAGCATGCTTAGGAATAGGGTAATACATGTGCAATAGGATGCTAAAAATAATAATCAGAAGACTTAGAAAAAACAAAATTAATAATGTTACTGTACAGTGACTACGAAGTAATTTACAATACGCATGCCTTTTCAGCTGCTTTCGCTGATTTCTTTCTCTATTTCGGTCTAGAGGATACATGTCAGAGACAAATTCAACCGATTCACCTTGGAGAGGACTTAAACAATCAAATTGTCTGACTTATTAGACCTCAATTTTAGTTTATAGATTTCTGAGTTCGATTGCTCAACCAAGGGGAGCTTTGAGTCTGTCTTTGAGGAAATACAGGGTTTAGTCTCTATATTGGATGGTAGTCCATAAAATTTCTTGATATGACTCGAGTGCAACCATCCTTTTCTTCCCTCGATTTTCACGGCTGTCCTTGTGGTAAGTAAAACTAACTTCGGTGACTTCCACCTAGGATCCAGTTGGGTCTTCCGGTCAAAGTTCCTGACCAGCACCAGATCCCCAGGAACCACGTCATGGGGCTTCACCTCAGTATTATCGGGAAAAGCTGCGGATACCTGTGAACGACAAGATTGTAGTGCAGACATCAAGGAAGCCAGGTAATCTGTCAGCATATTACAGTCAACGTCAGTGATTTTACGAGGTATAGGCGTCCCCCACATATTTGGTGGTCTACCGAAGATCACCTCATACGGGGATAGCCCTGTTCGAGAATGTGCTACCATTCTCATGTAAAAGAGCGCAACTGGTAAGGCTACTATCCAATCAACTCCTTTTTCTCTACATATTTTGGACAATCTAATCTTCAGAGTTTGATTATGGCGTTCTACGAGACCTGCTGCCTCGGGATGTCGGACACAGTGAAATTTCCATTGATAGCCTAATAGAAGGGAAACGTGTTTCATTAGTTCGGATGAGAACGGCTGGCCGTTATCTGAATAGACAACACGTGGTAAACCGTACCGTGGGAAGAATTCTCGAACTAACTGTTTGGCAGTAGTCGGGGCAGTGTAATCTGAAACCGGGTATGCTTCTGTCCAACGGGAAAGAGCACAGACAACTACGAGAACATATTTGAATCCTCGACATCGTTCCATCTGGATATAATCCATCTGGAGGACTTCAAAAGCATGATCGGGAGTTTGGAATCCACCCTGTTCTACGGGGATGCTTTTACCTGGATTAAACTGACAACATATCATACAGGTACAAACTTTTTGTTTAGCTGCGGCTCGTAAATGTTTGTTGAACCAAATGTGTTGAATGCTGTCTAGCATAGCTTTTTCTCCTAGGTGCGCTGGACTATGTATAGTGTTAATGATGACTTGGACCATTGAGTCGGGAAGAAACCATATAGATTTTTCCTTCGTCATCGATCCCTGATCTGTTTGGATCCCTCCTAATTCAGTCCATTTCTTTATTTCTTCTGGTGTAGCGTGTGTCTGTATATCAATTACATCAAGGGCGGGATCCTTAACTGTCATGCAATGTGTTGGTGTCGGAACTATTGTCTTTGTCATGTCAGTTGTGTGAGTCTGATTCTGAGCAGTCTGTTTAGCTGTTCTGTCAGCTAGGTCATTACCCTGAGAAATGATATCGGTAACTTTTGTATGGGCTTTGCATTTCATAATCGATATTGCAATAGGTAGATGAATCGCGTCTAATAGGGCTTGAATGAGGGGTCCGTGTTGGATGTGGGCACCGTGAGAAGTTAAATAACCTCTCTCTCGCCACAGTACGCCGAAGTCATGGACGACTCCGAATGCATAACGTGAATCTGTGTATATGTTGACTTTTTTATTTATGGCTTGAATACAGGCTTGTGTCAGAGCGGTGAGCTCTGCTGCTTGAGCTGACAAAGTGTTAATACAATTTGTTTCAATGACTTCAGTGTCTGTTGTGACTGCGTAAGCGGCCACTAGCTCTCCTGTATTTGTTCTCATACATGACCCATCTACATACAATGTCAAGTCCGGATCTGACAAAGGGATGTCTGTCAAGTCTTGTCTGGGTTTCGTCGTGATAGTAATGACTTCGACACAATCATGTGCCAATGGATCTGTTCCGTTCACTGGTAACAGTGTGGCAGGATTTAACGTATTACAACGTCTGATTTCTATATGTGGCTGAAACAGTGTTAATTCGTAACCGGTGAGTCTCGCTATAGTCAAGTGTTGTGTTTGTGTGCGGTTCAAGAGAACCTCTACTGCGTGTGGTACTTGTACTGTCAGTTGGTGTCCTAACACTATGGCATCGCTTTGTCTGATTGCTAAAGCTGTTGCTGCCACTGATTTCAGGCACGCTGGAAGTGCCTGAGCTACTGGATCTAATGTACTAGAGAAATAAGCACATGGTTTATGTGATCCTGCTTGTTCCTGAGTGAGTACTGACAAAGCAGTACCTTCGCGTTCTGTAACGAAGAGTGTAAACTGTTTACTGTAACATGGTGTTGCTAGGACTGGTGCTTGGCATAAAGCTTTCTTTAAGCTTTCAAAGGCGTGTGTATGTTCTGGAGTCCAAGGGAGGACAGTCGATGTGGCTGCCTCCTGTGTTGTCAACTGGATGAGTGGTTTTGCTAGAAATGCATATTGAGGGATCCACTGCCTACAGTATGAAGTGAGGCCTATAAAAGCCCGCACCTCCTTTTGTGTCTTGGGTGGTGGCATGTTAGCGATTAACTGGATGCGGTCGGATGTAAGCTGCCTTCCCTCCTTGGACAGCGAGTGCCCAAGGTAAACAACTCGCTGGACACAGAATTGCAGCTTAGAAGGGTACACCTTGTGCCCCTTGTCAGCCAAAAATTTTAAAACCGTCAGTGACGCTTTTTCACATTCAGGTTCGCTTCGGGCGGTGATCAGCAGATCATCGACATATTGAAGCAAGGCAGTGTTAACTGGCATGTGGATACTATCAAGTTCTCGTTTCAGTGCTTGGCTATAGATGCTGGGGCTTTCTGTAAATCCTTGAGGTGCGCGTGTGAATTTAAAACTTCGTCCATTCAAACTGAATCCGAACAAATATTGACTTTCCGGATCTATTGGGACACTAAAGAAAGCATTCTTGAGATCAATTACAGTGAAAAACGTTGCTTCTGAGTCAATAGCTGTGAGTAATGAAGAGATATCTGGGACCACGGGGTATTGTGGCACAATACATTTATTTAATTCGCGCAGATCAATAACTAATCGATATACTGGTGGAGCTTTTGGATCCGTTCTTTTAAGAATCGGAATTATTGGAGTCAGTTTCGACAACCACTCCTTGTGCAATGAGCTCGTCAATGATTTGCAGTAAAGCCACTACAGCATCTGGTGGTAACTTGTATTGTCGCATTCGTGGTAGTACTATTCCTGTTTTCAATGTAACTCGATATGGTGTAATGTTCATGCAACCAACATCAGTGGGGCCTTGTGCCCATAAATGTGTAGGTAAATTCTGCAGTCGGTGATCCATGTCTCTGGACACGTAGTGACCTTTAAAGTCACGTAAAAATAGTCGTACTCCTTCCGGAGAACAACATATTATGGCTCCTAGAGCTTTCAATGTTTTTATACCTAACAAGTTTTCCGGACATGATTTAGTAAGCAACAAATCTGTTGTACGTGTTAATGGACCTACTGTGAGTGCAAGAGGTTGTGTTACGTCATTAATTATAGGTTTTCCTGAGAATCCAAGGGAAATATTCTGTGAGCCTGAGAGGGGTGCCCCTGGAACTTCACTACGTCTTATAGTTGTTCTGCTTGCCCCTGTATCAAGTAAAAACTTTCTGTCTTCCCCTAATAATTTGCTATGTACATAAGGTCCCTCTTGGTCTACAGGAACCTCAATAAGGGGTAAGCCAACTTCCCTCTCTAGGCTATCTCATGAGTATCGCTGATAATCGGGATAATCTGTTTGTGCATACTGATACATTTGTTGTGTTGTTGCTTGAGTTGCAGCAGTAGGCTGCGCTTGTGGTGGTACTACGATCTGTTGTGGAGCTGCCTGTTGCGGAGCTAATTGTTGCGGAGCTAACCTAGATTGTGCCTGCTGAGGCGTCTGTTGTTGATTCTGATCCTGTCTGGGTGGACGTGGTCTCTCATGTGTTCTACCTGTGGCTATATTATGTTTCAGGACTGGACAATCGTGTATATAATGACCTGGTTGTTTACAATAGTTGCATGTCCCTTTTGCAGGACCTATGGAATCACCCTTTTGATGACTATCAGCTGGAACTGACTGTGCAACAAGCATTTTCATTTTCGTATCTTTCATACGTCTTTGTTCGTGTTCTTGTTCTTCTCTAATTCTATTGTGATGATATTGTAACATCTGTAGCATCTGTGATGGGGTATTACCTTGCCAGGTACTTTCGAATTTCAATACTCTATTCTTGACTTGTAGCAGAGAATTTTCAACTAATTTTGTCACAAACAGATGTGGATATGACTCACTACTAGCTTTTATACCACTATTTATACTGAAACATTTTTCAAATCGGGAATAGAAATCACTAGTGTCTTCATCTGGTTTTTGTTTACAGGCTGAGATTGCACCCCAGTCTTCCTTTTTCGTAGTTAATAAACGTGGCAGTACCTGTATTAGTAATCCTGCTAATGCTGTAGTCTTTTCCCCAAGCCCTGCTCCTGCAGCTCGGGCCTTTTCTTCGTTTTCTAATGCTGTCCAATCTATCTTTTGGTCTCCTACCTCCCATTCTTTTTCTTTGAGTTTTTCATAAACACCTGCGGGTAATAGGACTTTTAATATTTTCATAATATCGGGGTAGGTATACTCTCCCATGAGTAACATGTCTTTTATCTCACGGTGGAAACCTGCTGGATCTTTGTCATGACTGGGTACTACTTTCTTCATTTCTAATAATTCCAGTTTAGTTATAGGCGTGTATACAAACACGCGTGTGAAATTTTCGCCGGCACCTCTGATCGGGTGCACTTCGCGTAACGGGTTCTGTCTATCTATGTGATACATTTTTCTTCCCATTATGGGAACTGGAACGTGTTCTGGGCATACGAAATTTAAATATTGATTTCGGGATTCTAGTATTTCCTTAATCAAATCAGTACCTGACCCTCTCCATATGTTGGTGAGTAGTTCTGTCAATATGTCAGGTAAGGGTCCTGGATCAGAGTGTTGGCTTTTATATAATATAAGGAGGTGTTGAATCATGTATATACTAGCTAAACGCTGTTCATATGGGTCTAGATTCAGAAACGTGTGTGTAAGTACATCATCATTGTATTCGCCGGGACTGTCAGCCCATTGTACTGCTGACCTGACTAATTCTTGTTCGTCCATGGAATCGAGCACGTGGTACCCCGTTCGATCTCGGAGTAATTTATCAGCGGTTTGGAATAGGTGTTCAGGGGATTTTGTATTTAGCATAGGGTTTGGAAAATGTCTATTATATTCTGGACGTATTGGACGTATTGGGTCGTTAAAACCTCTGGTATTATTATGGGGTCTTCCTTTACCTACATAAGCTATCGTGTCTACTTGCTCTGATTCTTGCTCCTCCTCCTCTCTGTTTAGATCAGCGGCGTCTACCTCTAATCTTTCTTCGTGTATTCGTTCTACCTCTTTGCGGATCTTTCGGTACATAGCTACTATACATAACTGTTTATCATGTCTTCCTTCTGATATATTCCGGCCCCAAGTGACAAGTGTTTGCATTTCTTCCGGATTTACCCCAGGCCGGTCTTGATTTCTAATTACACAGTTTATGAGGAAACGTAACAGTTGTCCCTGTACCTCCGCTTTCTGGTACTCCATGGCTCTGCTAATACTTTCAGGGCCTCGCCCTGACTGGACAAAGTGATATATATTTTCTAAATGTGTATTCATTCCTGGTAACTTCGTTAAATATATTGCAGCTCGTCTAATACGTAATGATGACAGCAGCATTTCGTCCCGTTTACCGGGCACAGGATCATATCTACAATCTACTAGAAGTTCCTTAAGCATGTCGGGAGTGGCTAGTTTGGGCGTACGTTGGTGTGCTAATTCTCTAAGGGAAAATTTATTTCCTCTAGGTGGCGTAAAAAAAATGTCTGTCGTACCTCCTGTAGCACCGTCTGGGGTGCTGGACGTGAAAGGATTTGTTGAGGGTGAGACAGCAACCGTCGTTGCGGGAAAAGCTGTAGAAACAGATGTGCTTGTCTGAATGTGTGTCGAAGCGTGTTGTTGCGGAGGTACAGACGAATGTTCTTGGCGATGAGCATCATCGGCAAGCGGTCTATGTGGTGCGGTATTAGCATACTCGGGAGCTGCGTCATCTAAATAGCGGGAAAGGAAAACATCTTCTGCGGTTCTGGGATGCCCCTTGGGATGTGCTTTTATCTGAAACAATGGGGTTGGCAAGTCTTTTGGTATTTCTGGAGTAGCCTTAGGTAACCCTTCGGCCAGAAGTGGATACATACCATTCATAAGGGCGTTTCTTTGTCTATCTACTTGTTCTGAGTTTACTCGAGTACCTTCCTCAAGTAATAGATTTTCTCGGACTTTATTTGAATTCTCCTTACTCTTATCTTCCTGTCTAAGTGCTTTTTCTGTACGTCTATATGATTCTTTACGCCATAATTCAATGGCATCTTTCTGTGACTGTCTGGCTTTCTTTTTCCATAATTCTTCTTCTACTCTCATGATGCAATCTGCATCCCAGGTCCCCGCTGCAGGCCATCTCTGACTCTCTGGTAATTCTTTGGTGTAGTCCACCCATAAATCAAGAAATAATACGGCATCTAGGCCATGCTTATGATACATAAAGTACCCTGGAGTGTCCCTCGGTGGGATGGGAACGGCTTCTTCGAGTACACCTTTTCTAGTTTTGATCTGTCTTAGTTTCGAAAAGAGCGGCATTTTCAGACCTTATTACTAGAACACACTTTATACAAAAAAACACAATAATGAACAGTCATTCACACCACAATATATAGAACGTATTTAAAACATTTAACGTTTAACAGTTTTACGAACAATAATAACTAATAGAAAACTGGTTACTGACATAATACTGACACTAGATAATATTTATTTATATGCTCGACATACTATATATACTGCTAAACAGTACAGATACACTGCTAGAACAGTGCAGACCGGATTTGTGTACCCAAACCCGTCTTGACCGGCACAGACTATGTGCACGTTAAATGCCTCCCCGGTAATGGTACTCACCGGGTAGCTCGGAACGGAAGGCCTCGGAACGGAACTTGAAACTGGACCGGACTGGATTCGACTCGACTGGACTCGGAGCTTCGGAACCTGGCGGGTCTCTGTATACCTCGGATCTTGCTCTCTCAGCTAGGCTCTGGTCGGGATACTTCGCACTTCTCACCGCCTCGTCTGGGTGTTGATCGCAGCCTCAGTCGTCCCCGCTTGGCCGGAAGGAGACACAGGAAATCCTGTAGATACGCGTTTTTGTTGTCCGTTCAGCTGTGGCAGGAGACCGGGCCTGCAACGCACCGCCGGCGCGTGAGATGAGAAAGTGTCCCTGTTCGGGCGCCAATTTATGTGGTAAATATTTCGTTACCGGTACTATTTTTTATGCGGTAAAATCTATCAAGAATAACTCAGTAAATATAAGAGGCAGAATCCGTGGTATTAGAGGTTTTAAAAGGCTTTATTCCTATACAAAGGAAGACAATTCGAATTGTGGGCCTTCTGTTCCATCACCACGAAAGTTCAGGAAGGAAGGGAGCCTATATTATTGACAGATAGGCAGTTTTATAGAAAATACATTACAGTAAAGCAGATGCAAGAGGCGTAACAGCTGATAAAAGGTGCATACGTAGCTAATAGAGGGCGTAATTTAATAAACGTCACTAAACATGATATCACAAGTGGGTGGATCCATAAAAGAATCCTGCAATGTCAGCAGAAATGCTTGGCAAGGATGCGCACGCAGCCGCATGACGTGTGATTGACGTGCAACTAGAGGGTGAAGGGGACTTGACATTTAGCTCTACATGTGGAGACAGAAGTCTGGGGTTATGTCAACCTAATTCCAAATCATATCTAATATCCTATGTTTAAAGAACTGTGTTATCCAAAAGGAAAGGTCTCTTAGGATAGAATCTTATTCTATACTGACTATACTGACTGTTAGTGCGTGTACAAGCGTCTAAGTGTCTACACTAGATGCGAGGGGGTAGGAATATTCCATGGTAACGGGGCTATGAGTTATTTGCATGAGGGCAGCGAGGCCTGGCCCTTTGCACGGGAGCTGGAAGAATGTTTACCTAAACTACTAGACAGGAATGCATCGGATGAGGAGCGAAGGAGATAATCTCGAAGGTGAAATACAGTTTTTGGCATGCGACAGGCTGGATCAGGCACCGTTAGCCGCGCAGGGAGTAAGACAAAGTTCATGGTCACAGATGCGGGCTCAGACTGGAGCTTTCAGAGGCAGAAGGCAGGAAAAGGCTTGATGACAGAATTCGGGCCTACTCGCCTGAATCTGTAAAATGTGGAAAGTGAACCATATAAAGTCGGTGGCCTTTCATACTTAGGAATGGAATATCTGACCCATTCATGGCGGATCTGAAAGAGGACATGTTGACGGTGGACACACATATATTTGCGTCTTCAAAACTGGAGCAGGAGGGAACATACATGTACTTATAGCATGCACATGGAGCCGTTGGGGTCTACGATAGGGGACATAACTGATCACAAAATTCATATTTCCTCAGAGTGAGGAATTTGTATGATCTGATTTCTCCAACGTCTTCATCCAAACAGTGGTGAACACACTCCTTGATATCGTTCATGCTCTGCATAAAGACATGTTCGAGACTAAATATTTAAAAACTAGGGATATCAAAACCAACCTAGTTATCCAAGTCATACCCAGTCACTTTGGTTACACCTAAGTGACCTACAACAAATAACAAAATGCCTCTATTGCTTACAAGTCACACGTGTATTCCCTGGCAGAAGCATGTTTTGTAATCCTGATGGCTGTATAAACAATATTTTAAAAGAGCATCCTTTGGTGGAGAAAAAGCTTGTTATCATTGTTTCTCTGAGTCCAGCACAAGAGGCGACCACAAAGGCAAGCATTCCTAATGATTGTGCTCTACACCCAAGGTGCAGTGGTCCTTCTGTGAGTGCAAAGGATGTAAAGCTTCAGTATGATATCCCTCTTCGTACATGTTGCAAAGTCATCCTGTGGCCTGTGCACCCCCCACATTTTTGGTACTGGTGGTAACTGACTCTGACTGACCATGGGCTCTGCCTAACCAGGGCCAGGGCCAGTGCTATGCTGAAAGACACACATTTAGATTACAGTGAAAACACCTATATACACTACGGTACACTATGGTATGGGGTAGCCCTGTGATTGGCATGACCTACCCCATGGGGCCCTAGTACATATTAGGGAAGGGGGATTGAAACTACCTATCAGTCCATAGTATATAATAGGGCATGGCAGTTTAGAGACCAGCAGACCTTTCTGCACTTGCATGTGTGCACTGCTGAAGCCTGAGGTATTTTTAAAAGTGGCCCTGGGTGGCAGGACTGCTTTTAAAAAGTAAATTGTGCCCAAAGTCGACATTGGTGTTTGGGCCACTTAAAATGGATAACCTACAATGTTTTGGCATATTAGGAACCCCCAGGGTTTCCCCTAGGTGTCCCATGGGTGGGGATCAGGTATTTATAAGGCAGACCCTTATAAAATTAGTTTTATATGCCATGGGTTAACCCCTTCAGTGCCACGCCCTTTCCCCCTCCTGTGCCGGGCGTTGTATTAGTGGGTGGGGTTCATGACGAGATAGTCTCGTCATGGGCACAGCGCAACCGTGCTCCATGACGAGACTATCTCGTCATGGGCACTGAAGAGGTTAAGTGTAAATTTCACATTTCACTCCCCACATTGTGATAAAGTGCTGCCCAAATTCGACTTTGATGCTAGGAGCACTGTGGAGGAATAATCTGCAATATTTCTACAGCTTCAGAAACCCAAAGTCCGTGGGGTGTGGGTCCTGTAGATATAAGCGAAGTACTTATAAAATATTTTTTTTATAAGCTCTACTGCTGGAAAAAAAGCCCACGTCATTTTTCCCACTGCAAGTCCTATGCCACATAGGTTAACATGGCAATAGTTTAATAACTAATAACTCCTGATAGGAGAATGATAGAACTTTTATTCAAAGACTTCCCAGAATGGCAGTGATAAATCCAATAATATGATATTGTTGAATTTCTCCTAAAATCTACAGACAAGAAGTTATAAGACTTTCTTGTTTGTAAGTCCAGATTCTGCCTTCCAGTGGTCTGTCCTGAGTGGTCAGAGTTAAGTGGATTAGCCAGGCTGCCTGAAGAGGGGATAAAAAGCCCCTGGGATTAACCAGCTCTACTGGGAGGGCAGTGTGCCGCTACACAGGAATGCCAGAGCAGGGGGAGGAGTCGTAAACCATGGTCTTCACAGAGAAGAGGAGGTCTCAGTGTCATTTACAACTTCACTCTTTTGAATCTAAAGCCAGAGCTAAGGTTATGAAAGGAATACACAGATGCAAGGGGGAGAGGCTATGGAAAGTAGCCATCCTAGGGTTGTGTTTGGCCAGCTCTTACGTCCCTGCTGGAAAATCAGCCATTATGAATTTGGAGGATACATGCAAGAGGACCTCGGCACTCTAATAAATTCAGTATTGATTCATAAATATTTCTGTGTCACAATCTGTTCAACAAACCAGCAAACAAAAAGATTTTTTCATATATTTGCTGTTTAGTTTAATATACAAATGAAACCCACAATTTTGACCATATACTTAGAAACAATAACATTGTATTGCAAGACTGGAGGGTTTGATATAATGATCCTCCTGTAGACGTTGAACCAGCAGCCAACACGTGTTTCGTTACAAAGTAACTTTTTCAAGGCTTCAATAAATAATAGGTGAATTCCAGAAATATTCCAAATAAATTCAAGTCGTCCAGTATAAACAGTCAGTCCCTATTCAAAATTAGTATCTTTACCCGGAACATAACTTGTGCCCCACAATTTTGAGTAATTCCAGTTTTGCTAACCTACTCGGAACAGCCCCGATACGTGACGAAATGCATATGGACAGGGGCCTATTAAAGCCCTATGCTCTTCGCTCATCAATTCATAACTCAGTACTGGAATTACTCAAAATTGTGGGAAAACCGGTGAGAAAAACAAGTGAGGAAGAGAGGTGTGCCCACCTCTGCCAACTCCATCACTTAGGTGGAGGAGGCGAGGTGAAGCACAACTCTCAGTCCCTGCCATCTTGCACATGGGGGGACTCAGCCATCCAAAGAAAGGCTAATGCCCCCTCTCACTGGAGGGTGGCATAATAGGGGGTGTACCCACCCCAGGGAAGGGACCCATTGATCCCTACCTTTTACCTACCTGTAACGCCCCCAATCTAGTCTTTAGGGGCACCCATGAACCTTTCTTCCTCAGACCAGAATAAACTACAAGAAAATAAGAAGACGGACCGAACAGCTGTGCCAGAGCTAACAACAGGAAGACGCCCACTGACTTGGCCCCAGCCCTACTGCCCTGTCTCCACCTCGAACCTGCTCCTGGGAAATCCTAGCGTATCCTGCAGCCAGCAACTTCGAAAACCCCAGAGGACCTGCCTGCCTTCAACCACAATGACTGTGTCTCCAGTGAACACCGGATTTGTTCACCTGCAACCTCCGGATCCGGCCGAACACTACGATTCCGCACCACTCCACCTGTCGTCCACGGCCCGAGCTTGAGTGGGCAAACACCATGAGGAGGTCCCCCCGTGATCCTAACCCAAGATCCGGCGACGCCTGACCTGCCTCAAACCTCCAGCCGATGCCCGTAGCCTAAATCCCAAAGGTCCCCCCAACCACTAAGAGGAGTTGGTAAGAAGATCCGAACCCAAAAGGCACCCCTGCACCCGATGCCCCACGGCCTTGGGTGACCAAACCGACGGTGCCTAAGCAACCCCTAACTTCCCAGCTTACCTCTCGAAGTGGTGGTCGCACCCAGAAGACCTTCATCCCCAAGCCTGCAGTGCCTTTGCAAACCGGAGGTTCCCCATTGCAAACAACAGGGTGCCCAATGTTGATACAGCACCCTGCACCCGGCCTCTCTAGTGCCACTGAGAGTGCACCTCTGGTGCTACTGTGTTTCCCCATTTGCCCTGAACTAAAGTCCAGGAGCCTTGCTCCCACAACCAAGTATCCTACTCATAAGCAGCAACCAACTGGAGTCCCCCTATCCCCTATTGGATAATATTGGGCCTCAGCACTCTGCACCTGGCCGCCCTAGTGCCAGTGAGGGTGTAACAAGAGTGCATCCTTGACCCTGGGGGACCCCTGAGTCTACCCCCAGAACCTCAACTCCCACTACTAAATATTTACCTTAAAACCGATAACACTATTTTCCTCCATAGTATAACATTGACTGTTTTTCTTGGAAAAGGTTCTAAGTGTGGAGTTTAAAAACCTAAAGAATTTTTTTTAAATTGTACTGTTTAACAAAAACGCTTTTACTTACCTGTTTACAGGAAATGTCCCAGTGTAGTATCCAGGCATACTACACTGAGTAAGAAAAGTAATCTAAAACATAATTTTGCCTCGTCTCTCCGCTGTGTTTCCTTCCCTCCCCACCTCCTTCCTCCCTGATCCTATGGCTGCCTCCCCCTTCCTGCCCTGCGTGGAGCCGTGGAGTCAGTTACCTTATGGTTTTTGCATTTGATTTTTGTATATCCCTCCATTTTGAGATAATTGCTATCGGCTCCCGTGACCTGGGTCCTCCTTCTTGGCGGTTTCGACCGATTCTCATTTCTGCTGGGCTGCTCCTTTGTTCTTCTGACTGACCTTTTGCCTCTAGTCGACTCCCCCTTAGGTCTCCAACACCCCTCCCTTCCTGTACTTTCACTGATACACAGGATGTCTTTTGGATTGTTTGTCCCCAGCCCGTTTGTTTGTTCTTTCACTTTGACTGTTTTGTCCTCCTGAAGTATTTTCCCCCTTGCCGGTCTGCCTGACTTGATTTACATTCCTTACCCCTTTTTACCATTCATTCTGTACCTTCCATGCCCCATTGGACATGAGTCCTGACCATGCTAGGCACTAATAACTCATGTTATTATTTAATCACTGTTTTTTCTCCTATGTTATACTTTTCTCCTGTAACTGATGTAATTTTTTTGTAACTTGCAACTCGCTGATCCTCATGTAAAGCACTCTGATACCTCCGGGTCTAGCCAGCGCTATATAAAACTCTGCAAATAAGTAACTTACCAGGTATTTTACTGAAAAGCCCATTCAAGTCTATGTACTGTATTTACAAAGCATTGCATTTCTCTGCAACAATACTGTAAGTCAAAACAAAGTCCATAGACCATTTCAACCCATACTGTATTCTAATTGTATATTTGCTGCAAAGTACTTGTCACTTACTTGTACCAGGCTCGCTTGGTTCTAGGAAATAAAATAACTAAAAGAATAATTTTTATACAAGAACAATCGGTCTGAAGTTCAGACTTTGAGTGTGTGAATTCATTTGCTGACTGAGTGTGTACAACAAATGCTTAACACTGTCCTCTGATACTACCTTACTGCTTGACCCCACTCCCACAAATAGAGAATGAGGTGCTATCTAACTTTACCTCTGCCTACCTTTGGGGTTCTACTGGACTCTGTGCACACTATACCTCAGTTTGGTATGTATATACAGAGCCAGCCTCCTACATACTTCATGCAGAATGACATGTCCTGCTACTTTCATTGCAAAAGACTGCCTCATCAGTTCCCAGGCATATTGTTTCTGACTCAGCCTTCTGTGTGCAAGGCTACAATGTCTATTTGCAGCTTTGGAGATTGAATGGATTCCAGGATTCAAGGGAAAAGCCTATAAAGAATAAACAGCTTTGGGGAAAGGAAGATGTCTTACAAGACAACCTTCCATTGGCCCATGTGGGGTACACTTTGGGCCATCAGTGCAATGGCATTCACACTAAAGTTAACTGTACAGCTGACTTTGTGACAAAGGCTGCAATCTAGGCTGTCAGAGTGGCAAATCTCAAACAAATATCGTCACAGAAGTCTTAATAGCTGTAAATGCAGCCAAGCGAGCTGGGAAACCTCCAGCTGCTTTTCCTAAAAAATACTGCTACATCCTTAATTTAGACAATATGCTTGTAGTTATGATATCAGCAGTGGGAGATAGAATAATACCTAATAGTCTGTCTAGATTAGATGTAATTAAAGAAGCACATGAGGGGATGGCTTCTGCACATTCAAGAATAAATACAACTATATCCATGTTGCAGCAATAATATTGGTGACCTAGTTTATATAAACAGACTAGGGACTATGTTAGAAATTGAGACATTTGTCAACAAATCAAACCCTGCACTGTAAAAATACCCCATTACAATTCCCCTCATAACTTCAAATATCCCCTTCTTGATGATTTGTTGGACAACATTGGTCCTCTCTATTGAGCTAACCAATATAAGTACATATTGGTAGATATTGATTCATGCTTTCAATACCTATGGGTTTGGCCACAGATAAATGCCAGTTCTTCAGCAATTGTAAAAGCTTTGCAGTGCCTAGTGTCAATGGGGGTAGTTCATTTATTTCATTCAAATAACAGTTCTGCTTTCGCCTCCAACGCTTTCAGGGATTCAATGTCTGCTCTGAAAGATTATCTGTAAATCAGCAACCCATACAAAGCTGAATATACAGCGTAGTAGAGAGGAACAGTGACATGATGAAACAAGCTTTGACTGCCAGGGTACTAATTTCAGGTCTTAGTTGGTACCATAATCTCTATGAACTTCAGAGAGCACTAAATAACTTGCCTAGATGAATATTGAGAGGACACACTTCATGTGAGGTTCTCTTTAGAGTTCCTATGTATGTTCCTGGCATAGATCATTCTGGGAAGGAGGCGGACAATGATAAATATGACTTGAGAAATGTTTGCATGTTTTATAGAGTATCTAAGAAGTTAGAGACCACTTGTCTCACACAAACCACTCTGATGTCACCACCTGTTAAGAGAAGGTTATCACTGCAACTGACAGCTGGGTTACAAAGGTTGGGAAACTTGTTCAGGAGAAAATCTATGACAAGCAAGCTTTTGAACCATCTTACAGACCACCCGTCACTATTCTTGGGGTAAAAGGCAACATAACTGTTACTCTGCCTCCTCTGCCTGGCTCAAGGAGAAACAGGCAGGTGTCCATTGACCACTTCAAAAAACACTATGTGGCCAGTCCTCCACAGTCAACCTCCACAGACACCAACAAGGATCCAGAGTTGTTCCCTACAGCCTTTCCCTACTCTAAAGACCCTACCCCCAGGACAAAGCTGTGACATTTCTGGAACAAGTTTCCAGCTGGGCATGACTGAGCTTAACACTCTAAGCAGAACACTGAGTGCAATAAACACATGTGAAGGTGCCACGAAGATATTGGCTACTGTCTAATGCGATTCCATTGTTTCCAATAAAATTCCACCTGATGCTACATCATTTGATCTGGTACCATTTTGAGAGCCTTGGGAGACCAATGATGTTGAAAATGACACAGAATATTTCATAGGGGACCTTTGAACCCCTTCTACGGTCACTCAACACAAAAGACTGCTTCATGCTTGTCAGTGGTTTTCTGACATGGATTTGATTTCCCTGTGGTCCTATGCTTGTAGCATTTCGGGAACTTCTCTTTATCATGTGGTTGGTGATGATAATCATTGTGCTACTATTACTAAATGGACACTACGTTCCTGCAAGAACAATTGCCTCAACAGTGGTTCATGAACTTCAACAACACTCCTCTTCCCACAGATTCCGAGGAGGTCTCCATGCTGAGAATATTGCAGTGTATCCTGTGCCCAAGGTCAATGCTTGGGAAAAGGTTCCAAATCAGATCTTGGGACAGATGAGATATTGCATTTGCCTAATGTGATGAAAGTTTCAATGAATTATGGTATATTGTTCGTTTTAATATAACATTATTGGAACATTGAGACTGTTGAAAGAATGATGTCTGATTTTTAGACATATACTTCTTTGAATAATGAAGATCATTATTTGAACTTAGTAAATTACAAAGAAATGTATTATTACCATCATGCACATTATTTCATACTGAAGGAAGTGACCCGAAAAGCGCCACCCGGATCACTAGCGACCACCTCTCGGCCTTCCCAAAAATGAAGAGTCGGGATAACAGTGGAGAATACAATCTAGCACCTTTATTAGTAAAATACTCTGCAGTGGAGCCCGGTCTGACCTGCCTTATAGGATTACTGTTGAGGGACTGGTTTCAGAACACTTGGTAGCACCAAATGAACCTTCTAACACCTCTCAAAACCCTGCACCTGGTGGAAAAATACAGCTTGGGCCTAGGACTGAACAAAGGAGGCACTGAGAGATGAGCTACCACCTGCAGAATGGGTACACGTTATCGGGCTCCCAAGGCCATCTTACTTGGTCTCAGCTCTCTCTAGTGTGGGAGCAGAACTATGTCCAAGGATTAGTATGCAAAGCTGAATAAACTATTTTCTTCAGGCCTCTGAGTTTCAACCTTGAAGGAGATAAGGATGCTTTCCGAACAGCAGCTTCTGCTGAGACAAAGAGAGAGCGGGGGCTGAGAGCCCAGGTGTGGCTTACAGCGTAACATGGCGACTACAGAAGGGAAAACGGCGTCTCTAATGCTAACTTTAGCCTGCACAGTTAGACGGGAAGGCTGGACACACACACATTTGCAATAGCGCTCAATATGAAATAGCTACATGAATGCTAACAACACAGTATATGTCATGGGAGATGGGGCAATGGGACGTTCGATTCTAACAGACCCTCCTTTTAGCATTCATTGCTAATCTTTATTGGTGCTATCAGGTTAGGATCTTTACAATGCTATTGGAAGGGGGATACGAAGTTACATATATATGACAGTTAATCATGTGGGGTGGTCATCAGAAATGTTAGGCGGATGTACATATCAGTATTCAAAAATGCCCTCGTCCATGGCCATCAAATCTTGAACAGCATGTACTATCATGGCAGAATCTTTAACTCTTTGTGCTTGAACTCTGGGCGTTAACTTTTGCATACAATAAGAGCGACAAGTGGGAAGGCAATTTATGCACAGTCAACAAGTGAAAATCACACCTCAAATAGCTACTAAGAATAAGAGTACTTTCCAGCCCCATGTTGCCAACAGACCCCAAAACCACCCAGAGAGGGACCATTTACCATTCTCCTGGTGAATATGGGACGCTAGTCTATGTAACTTTTGTATGGCTGCATATATATTTGGGGCATGGACCGGTATGTACGCACAGCCACTACTACCAATGCGGTGACAGGCCCTACCCCGATCAGCAAGGATGACGTCTAACACCATCCGATTTTGAAGGGCAACGAGTCTCGTAGCCTAAAGATCAGCTGTAATGTTAGTCAGTATTCCTGCTGTGGTGCTGATCACCCCTTGTGCAATCCTCGTGAGTCAGGGTATAATACGGCTCTTATGCATGAGGCCCCAAACGGGCAAGATACGCTTCATGGTATCTGTGAATTGCTGTAAGGTAGTGTCAGTTTGATCAATATTCTTAGTGTCAAGGACCCTCCTTACTCGGGACAGATAAACGCTCATGCGCCGTAAACTGTGATCCCTATGATAATTAGATGGTGCAATATACACAGGAGGCAAGAGAAAGGACACGTAGCACACACTTTTACTACTCCCTAGGAAGCCATATATAAGCCTGGGACGCGCAGATGAAGTACTCGTTGTGGGGTGGAAGCAGTGGTAGGTTACTCGTGGTGTTCAGAACATAAGTGTAATTACAAATACTCTGCCCTACCGGAACCTCACCAAAACCTCGGACACAAAAACTGGTTGTCATGTTAATCACTGGTACTGTCATTGCCTTATCCTGAGTAATATTGCGCAACTGAAAGGACCTGAACTATTCAGTGAAGTTGAAGTTTTGGAAATCTACCATCTCATCCACAAGCCTTGTTACATTGTTCTTCCTTTTATATACATTCATGCAGGCATCGAGATGTAGGGTGTCGGCAGTCCCATCCCTCACCAGCGTAAACCCTTGGTGAGTTGCTATATAACCCAGCACAGCCTCATAATCAAGGTATGTAATATTCATTGTATCTGAATGATAATAGATAAATATCATGGTAAACAATTGAAACCAGACTTCGCAGCTGGCTAAATAGGAGAAGGGCAAAGACAGCAACAGGTCATTCTTATGCATCACAGAGGGAAGTAAACCACAAGCCCAACAATCGTTGACATTGGTGGTACGGTAGGCCTGGTGGAGCATTTGCAAGAAGATATTATCTACATAAGTCTGCCTATGTCTTTCCTTATGCGGAGCCAGGGTGACAAAGACATGCTAAGGGGGAGGCGTAGTTGTTGCAAGCAAGGAGTAAACAGTACCATAAAATCCCTAAGGCTGCTACCAATGCTATGAAAACTATCACTAGGAACACTATATTAGTCTTAGTAGGCCAGCTTGACCTATTGGGATTATGTTGGCCAAATGGTGCTCTTCTAAAAGCTGTTCTTCTTCCATGACAATACGACCAAAGGGATACATTTTCATTTATTGAACTACCAGAGGAGAGTTCGTGCTATGGAGCCAGGTATACAGAGTGCGGAAAACAAAAGGAAAACAATAGTCTCTAAGTGTCTCTAAACGGTGGTGCTAACAAGCACTTCAGAAAGCAAAAATAGTCCCTCAATGTCTCTGAACGGTGGTGCTAATGAGCACTTCATGGTGGGGCTGCACAATCGCAACCCTTCCTGTCTCTTCACTCAGGATAGGGCAACTTCCCTCCTTGGAAAGCACCCCCCATCCTGTCCAATATCTCAGACAATGCGCCAATCTCACTTTCCCTAAACTATTGCTTGTACCATAGACAGGGTCCACGAGCCCTATCCTTCATCCAGAAGTCCATCACTACTAACCTGACTGTCCCTCAGGTGCACTGTCCCTCCGCTGACGACTCAGATTGTATCGAGCCACTCCAGGCACTGCCTCGTCTCGGAAATGAACCTTAAACTCAGGGGAGGCAGTGGACTGAGGCTCTTGTTCCTGGGAACCAGATGGAGGAGAAACCTGTGCAGCCCTTATTTCTGGAGACACTGCCTCGTTTAAAACAGCATCGTTCTCCTCTTCCATCTGTGCCTAAATCAGTCGGGCGTCAGATAAGGGGACAACGCGAGGGACCTTCTCCGTCTCGTGGTCCCCAATCCCCTTACGGACCCACTTATCGTAAGGGAGAGGGAGCGGGACTCGCTTGCAATGTGATGAATGGATCCAGTTCTTCCATCCCTCCACCTTCACATCAGTCCTTGTGGTGAGTAAAACTAACAGCGGCCCTCTCCACCTTGGCTCCAAGCACCCTCGTCTCTGGTAGTTTCTGTCTAGACACTGTGCCCTGGCCCCTCAGGTATTGGCTGGAGTGCATCATGGATCTGTTGATTAACAGAATGCAACTTTGAAGTTAATTCATATGGGTAATCCACAAGCAGCTAGTATTTAACATCAGAAAAATGGCGTGGGTGAGGGACACCCCACACATTTGCCAGGTGCCCAAAGATCACTTCGTATGGGGCTAGCCTTGTTTTGTTGCTTCTCATTGAATGTGTACCTGCTTATTAGTTCATTGTATTAAGTACATATTGAAATAAGTCTGTGCACTCCCCAACAGAACCATTGTTTTTTGCTTTGACTATAACGCCCAGGTTCTGAGGGTCACTGGGTTACCCCATTATTTTTAATGGTTATCTAGTGCAGGTTTCACCTGCGAGGGTTTTCTCTTTTTTACATTTATTGATACTTTCACTTAAAAGAATAGACTATGTCAGAGAAAGAAACATTGTCCTATAGTGAGGAATACATCAACAAACTAATTCAAGAACAAGCTGAATTTGATTATTTGGGTACTGGTCTAACTCCTACAGACACTACCCTCAATGATAAATTATCACGCCTAGAGAGACTAGAGAAAAAACTGATTCGTACAAGATTACATGGGCATTTGCTAACCAAATACCTACAAGCCTACAAGCCAACATTATTCCAAAAGGACTACAAGTCCGAAACGAGCCAGCTATCTTCATTGATGTACCTAAATTCCGTGAAGGATTTAGTTTTGTAGCCAACAACTGCTCCCGACACTGGATGGTGTTGGGGGTTGAAACAGCCCTTGAATACGTGAAGAAACTGATCCAAGAGATAACGGAATTAAAAAAGGATATTTTTGAAGACAGGAGTTTAAAGAATGCGAAGGAAGCTCTAGAAAGAGCAGAAAAAGCCACAGCTGAGTTTAATATCATTACTCTAAACAGAAAATTGGAAAAATTGGCCAAGGATATTAAGGCCTATGACAAAAAGACCACATATACTTACACTAGTGACGATTATTACGTCCAAGATTCACAGGGCTACTATACCAATCGGAACAGACAATATTCCAGGAGATTTGCAACCTTCTCCAATTCCTCTTTCGGTAGTGGCTCAGAGAACGAATCCGAGAGAGCAAGTACAAGCTCAGACCCCGGTGCATTCTCAGACGGCACTACCTTCCAACCACAGGAATCCGCATTCCAACAAGGTCCCGCCTATCAATCTCGTACTCGGTACCAGGATAACTTCGGACCTTCTTCTTCGTCTTTTTTAGGCGAAGCTACTTGGACCAATCGAGATCAGAACTTGGGGAGACCACCCCGATGGAACCAAACACGAGGCAACCAACGTGGGAACACCAGGGTCCGCTTCCAAACACAGCCCCAACAGAATCACGGAGAGATTCGGACCAGGCGCCAGACTTACCGATGGTAACGCATCTATCAGTTGATGACCCTACTTTGAACACTGAAGTTTCCACCGTAGGTCAAGGAATAACAGAGACCACTACGAATATGAAGGATCCCATACTGAATATCTCAAAATATACATTGAACAAGGCTGAACATGATATCCTGTCAAGAGGCCTGTCTTTTGTACCTACCTCCATTCCTAACTCTTTCAATATCAAACTAGAATTGCAACAATTTTTCAGGAAAATTCGCCTAAAATACTTCTTTGTGAAAAATGAGAACTATAACAAAAAAATAACAGCTACAGAATTTCGCCCGCCATCTACCTTTACACCAGCCTCTCACTTGATGAATGAAAAGATTTTAGCATTTGAGAAGATAGTGATGAGTGAAGTCATGAAACTGTTAAGTAACTCTAAATACATCAAACATAACATCACAAAAGAAGAAAGATTGGCCCTGTACACATTGAACAATAACAAATCCATTACAATCAAGACTGCCGATAAGGGTGGAGCGGTAGTTATACAAGACACAGAAGACTATATAGATGAGATCAATCAACAACTCAGTTGTACAGCTAGCTACACCAGGATCCCATGTGATCCAACTAAGGATATCGCTAAGTTGATCAGAGATCTCACCAGCTCTGGTATAGAACAAGGATTTCTCTCAGAACCTGAATGTAAGTTTCTGAATAAGATAAATCCAAGGATCCCAACGATCTATACCATCCCAAAAGTACATAAGAACCTACAGAAACCCCCAGGAAGACCAATTGTATCGGGGTGTGGTTCCGCACTGGAACCTCTGAACCAATATCTTGACAGTTTTCTACAAGCATTTGTCTTGGAAACCAGGGGGCATATGTATCAAGCAAATTTTTAATCGCAAACGCTGCGATTCGCAAAATACAGCGTTTGCGATTAAAAATTCGCAAAACGGGATGTATTAGGCAAAATCCCATCGCAAAATTAAGGAATTGCTAATTTAGCGATTTCTTAATTTTGCGTAAGCATTTAAGAAATCGCAAATTGCGATTTTCTAAATGATATGTAAAAAGCACCCAAGTTGTGCGAATTATCCTTAAGAAATCGCAAATTACCACCAACTTCCAGTTGGTGGTAATTTGCGATTTCCTTTCAAAATGCACTATTTTTAATTTTGCAAAGTGCCACATGACGCTCATACATGCCCTTAGGGCATGTATGTGCGCCATATGCACACACATGCTCATTTCAGGGGTGCATCAGGGTGTCATCATGACACCCTTGCATTTGAAATTATTCTCAAATAGCGATTAGCAAATTGCGAATTCGCTATTTGAGAATTACTTCCCATTCATTCCTATGGGTCTCCTGGCCCATAGAAATGAATGGGCAGGTATTCCTTAATTGCGATTTCGCAATTTGCTAATCGCAATTAAGGAATTTTAAGAAATCGCAAAAAGTTTGCGATTTTTTAAATACATCCCGTTTTGCAATTCTCAAATAGCGATTCTTTAAAAATCGCTATTTGAGAATCGCAAATGGTGATGTTGATACATATGCCCCCAGATCATTTATCAGAGACACCATGCACACCATTCAATTGTTTGAGGATCAACCCTTTGATAGGACTACACAATCGTTTGTCACACTTGACGTGTGTTCATTATACACTAGTATACCACAAAATGAAGCCATAGAAGTCATCAGGAATGTACTGAACACTCGTCCTACACCCCAATGGGTTCCCACTGATTTTCTCATACAACTATTACAAATTGCAATGGAAAAATCTACTTCATCTTTCAAAACGAATTTTTTTACCAGTGTAGAGGAGTAGCCATGGGAGCCGGGTTTGCGCTGAGCCTGGCGAATCTGTTTATGGATAACTTTGAAGACCAAAATATCTACTCTGAACAAAATCCTTACATTGATCACATCACTGCTTGGAAGAGATACATTGACGACATTCTTATTTTGTGGACAGGTCAAGTTAATCAACTGACGGCGTTTGTATCATGGCTGAATTCCCGCAACATAAATATTCAATTCACCATGGCACACAACGACCAATCCATCCCTTTTTTGGATCTCACACTAGAAGCTGAAGATGGAAGAATAGTGATGAGTTTATATAAAAAACCCACGGATCGAAACACCTTGCTTCAATACAATTCCCACCACCCTAGAAATCTCAGGGATAATCTACCTTATGGACAATTTTTGAGATTGCGACGCAACTGTACCAGAAGAAAAGATTACTTCAAAGAAACGGACATACTCATTGCTAAACTAAGAGAAAGGGGATACCCTAAAGGACTCCTCAATAGATCTAGAAAAAGAGCCTGGTACAGGCCACGTGAAACACTACTTGAAGTACAACCTAAGGATCGAACCATGGAGAGACTGACATGTATAACAACGTTCAATACCAGAAGTAATGAGATAAAAAATGTCATCAAGAAGTATTGGAATCTGGTAGGATCCGAAATTGGTTTCACTGAGGCACCATTGTTTGCTTTCAAACGTGCAAAAAACATTAAGGACTTCGTTGTGTCCTCCTATCTAGAACCATCGCCAATACCAGACATAAGATCTCAGTTAAGTTTACCACCTATCACAGGACACCATGAATGCAGTCATTGTAAGGCATGCCAGTACACCATGACCGGAACCACCTTTAGACACCGGGAAAAGACCTACTCTCTCAATCACTTCACTAATTGTAACAGCCAAAATGTGATCTATGCCATCAGATGTCCCTGTCTATTGATTTATGTGGGTCAGACGACCCAGAAAGTCAAGAATAGGATCATGCAACACCAGAGTAGACTAAAATGTAAGACCTTGGGAGCACCATTAGTCGAACACTATACAAATGCTGGGCACACCCATGAACACCTACAATGGTGGGTACTTGAAAAAATCACACTACACCGGAGGGGTGGGAATCTAGCCACTTCACTTAATTATAAAGAGTGCCTTGAGGCAATTAGCTTTGGCCTCAATGAGCATGAGGAGACTTATCTACAAATGAGTAAATTGTAATATAGCTTCATTTTATACTCCTTTATGCTGTATCTTGAATCTCTGACTTGCAGTAACATACTAATTAACTATGTGTCTATGTTTTCAAGTAGTACGTTGTTTCCATGTTGTTTAATTACATATATGCACCAATGTATCATTTGACACACATAACTACTGTGATAAGATTGAACGAGATTGTTTCAATGAACCTAGTCTGGTATTGGTGTAGCACTACAATGTGTTTGTTACAGAATGTGTAGCTCTAAGTTTCTTATATCAACAAGAGAATTCAATTTCAGACATTATTTTTAATTATTTGTTTTTATCATCCGATAATTAGGAATATCTAATCCATGTCTACTTTGTATACCTGTTACTGCATGATGCTGCTGTATCAGTGACATAATATGTGCTGTTCTTGATACATATATCTGAGATATCCATTGCGGGCCGATTTCCTGTTATGTACATTTGTGTGTTTTTATAACAATAAGTTGTGCTTTCATTTTGTAAAGTCCATTTGTCAGATGTATACTTCACATCTTTCGCTCTTATATACCTGATATTTTTTAATCGAACACCATTGGATATCTATAGTTATCCGAGACATTATCGTGTGCTGTCTCCCAACACTCGTACAAAAATCTCCTACAAGTACGATATGACACACGGCCAGACACACCTCCTCTCTCGTCGTAATTTAGTTTAAATACGTAGACGATGACATACAAGTTTATTTGAATAACACCCTGTATGAGTCCACACCGGGTTTTAGTGATCGCCAGTCGAGTAAGCGGCTCGCACGTACTCAGAGCTCGTGACTACGTCATATAGTCAGCTTCACCCTTCTCTCGCTGTCAGTAGCGGCCGTGTCTTGGACGGATATAGACGTCTTGACTGTGCTCACCAAGTAAGTGGTTGTTACAGCGTTCTTGTTAGCCCATCTGATGTGATCCTGGTGGCGTACATGTTTTTTACTTCTATTAAAGTCTGTGGTGATCTGCAATATCGATTTCTGAAAAGGATCGCCCGGTAAAATCCAATACGTTTGGGCATCCATTTAAACTTTAGTTTAGTTTTTGTCACAGCGTTTGTGTCCTTCTAATTTACGTGATCTCTGTGGCGCTCATGTTTTTCCTTCGCTAATAATACTTTGGTGTTCTGCCAATTCCATTTGACATAACGGTCCATTCGTTAAGACTTTAAACTTTTTGGGCTTTAATTTAAGTTGGTCCCCCTTCACACACAAGTATGCCGATGTTTAATATCAATTTGAGTAACAGATCGTTTGACTAGTTATTAAAGGCCTTATTTTAGTTGGCTATCCCCGCGCAAACCATTATCCTCGTGATACTCGGGTTGTGTCCGGACGCTCATTCATTGGTGTGACTAATGAGAATTAGTCCTTAATTGATACATAGCTTTGCCACATTGTATATGTACCTATCAGCATTAGGCTAATTTCAATAAATAGGCACTCCCATGCGACTCTAATTTTGCCCTTTTACTTTCAGTATGTGGCGATCGCTTTGACGGCACCACTCCTCCACATTAAATGAACATATTGTAATCAAGGTACGTGCTATTTAACCATATCAGTTACACTTTGAATAATTCAATAGGGAGTCCTTGTGACTATCTCTTCACATTTATCGTTCACAGAATTTATGACAAATTTATATATCGGCTGACTTTCTCTTTAATGTGACACCAGGAATCCATGCTCCATTAAATCGCAATTTTGATCCCAGGTGAGCCACTTCGCCGCGAAGTATAATCGCTATATTGTTTCCTCTCTTACTTGACACACACATGGCCCTGACGTAAAATCTTTTACGTTTACAGGCCGCCAGCCCTCCGTTTGTCCTGATGAAGACCCACATTTGATGCACGTAATTCGGCACTACCGTATAGGGTCGAAACGTCGACGTTGTTTGTCCAATTTTCCATGCAATTCCACAAACAGAACTAGGAAATCATATCCTGCTGTGGTCTATGCTCTCAAATGTTGGATCTGTTTGTTTATTATTGTGCATTGTTTATTGTACATACTTGTCACATGTGAATTTTGTGGTCAGTTAACCAGTACGTGAATCACCTTGTTTCATGTTGTCTTTGGTTGGTCAATCCTGTAAATGTTTCGGTGTATACACTTTTGAATTGATACACACTGTTGAGTAAAATTAATTCAACTTTTGAATTTCAGGACCCATGTGTGTGTTTTGTTGCTTCTCATTGAATGTGTACCTGCTTATTAGTTCATTGTATTAAGTACATATTGAAATAAGTCTGTGCACTCCCCAACAGAACCATTGTTTTTTGCTTTGACTTGTCCTAGAATGGGCTGTCACTCTGGTGGATAGCAAGGCAAGGGGTAGTGAGTCCGGCTATTGCAACCCAGTGCTCACCCTGATATTTGCCATCTTCGAATTGAGAGTATCATTGTATTTCTCAACTAAGCCAGCCGGCTGGGGGTGGTTTGCTGCATGGAACTTCTGCTTGATATGCAGACCATCGCATACCAACTGGATCATCTTTGCATTGAAGTGACTTCCGTTGTCACTCCAAATCAGATGTGGCAAGCCGAAGCGTGAGAAGAACTCCTTCAAAAGAGCCTTCGCCATCACCATGGCTGTGTTCTATTTAGTGGGGTGAGCCACAATCCAATTACTGCATGCACAAACCACCACCAGCACGTACTTCAAGTTGTTAACTCGTTCAATTTCAATGTAATCCATCTGGAGACCCTCGAAAGGGACAGAGGGGGGGTGCAAAATTACCAGGAGTAGTAGGGGGTACCTTTCCCAGGGTTATGCATCAGGCAAACCATACAATTCTTTACTAGATGGGCCACCACCTTAGGGATGTTATCATTTTGCCATATGGGATCCAACAGCTTACATATTCCCCTAGCACTAATGTGACCTGGACCATGTGCCATGGTGACTTCAGGGAAGACAGATGCATCTGGCAACATCCATCTCTGCTAAGTATCCCGTACTCTCATGCCACGTTGCCAACTCCTCAACTGTTGACTCACTTTGAATCTCCTTCACATTCTCCAGCGCGTACTCAAACATCCCAGCCTCAGGCACCCATCGAGCTGGCCTTGCCACAATCATCCTCTTCATCATCGGCCTAGCTGTCTCGTTAGCCGTTTGGTCTGCAAATGCATTGCCCCTCCCCACATCATCAGTTATCGCTTTATGGGCACTACACTTTAATATTGCCAATCTTTTGGGAAGTGCCAGAGCTGATAATAATCCAAGTATCAAAGGGCCATGTTGGATCCTAGTGCAATTTATACTGGCTGTCAGTATAAATATTGACAGCCAAACCCTCGCTTAACTCACATTCTTGCAAAAGGGCAACTAGCTCTGCAGCTTGTGCTGACTGGTAGGGTACACATGATGAATCGACTACAGAACGCAGCATAGTGATAGCGTACCCTGCGGTGGTGGTGCCATCTGACAATTTGAAACAAGAGCCATCGACATATAGTTCCCCTTGTGGGTCAGAAAAGGGAACTTCAGTCAGGTCTACCAGTCCCTTCGTCCTTTTCACTGTCCGGAACAAACAATCATGGACATCTGCGTCCTCGCTGTCTGAAGGGAGGGGTAGTAATGTGGCTGGATTCAGAGTGGCACACCTTTTTCTTGTAATGTGTGGTGCAAACAGAGTCAATTCATAACCAGTCGGGCGAGCACTGGTAAGGTGCTGCGTCATTGTCTTGTTCAAAGTGTGTCCACAGCATGGGGAACCATTACTGTGAGATCAGTATTGAGGACGAGCCCTGCCGATTGTCAAATAGAGACAGCCATGGCCGCGGCAGCTCTTAAACAGCTCGGGAGGGCTCTGGCGACAGTGTCAAGAAGAGCAGAGAAATAAGCACATGGCCTCCGCTTACCTCCAAAGGCTTGTTTTAATGCAGAAAGTGCACATCTGGCTGTTTCGTGTACCTACAGCACGAAAGGCTTACCAAGCACAGGCACAGAGCAAAGTGCAACTTTTAGTTGTTCAAAAGCTTGCTGACATTCATGCGTCCAAGGTAGGGGCTCATGCACATCATTAGTGGTTAAATAGAGCAGAGGCTTTGTTAGTAAGGAGTAACCGGTTATCTACTGGCAACATTATGAAGTGATGGCTATGAAAGCACACACCTTGCCTCTGGGTCTTAGGGACGGGTATCTTAACAATGGCATCAATTAGTTCAGGTGTTAGCCTCCTTCCCTCCTTTGACAGTAGGTGACCTAAATAGGTGATCTCCTGTTGACAATATTGGAATTTGGAAAGGGACACTTTATGTCCATGCTGTGCCAAATGTAGCAGTAATTTGACTGTGGCATCTTTGCAACCCACTTCAGTATCGGAGGCTACCAACAGGTCGTCCACGTACTGCAATAATATGTTACCTGAGGGAAGAGAGAGGGAATCCAACTGAACTTTCAGGGCTTAATTATATATACTAGGACTTTCAGTATACCCCTGGGGAGCTCAACAGAATTGGAAGCTTCTGCCCGCCATTGTAAACCCAAAAATGTGCCGGCTATCCAGGTGCATGGGGATGCTAAAGAAAGCATTTTTCAGGTCAATCACAGAAAATTATTTGGCTGTAGAACGAATCATTATTAAAAGGGCAGTAATGTCGGGTACCATCAGGAACTGAGGGACCACGATCTTATTAATCTCCCGCAAATCAATCACAAAACGATAAACATCAGGATGGGCATCTGCACAGTCCAAGGGGGTCTTTTTTAGGATGTGGAGAATCGGACTGTTATACAGATTGGCAACTGTCTCTTCACACACCCACCCCCGATTTAATCAAGTCCTGTATAATCTGCAACAAAGCCCGTTCCCCCGCCTGAGGTATTTTGTACTGGGGAATATGGGGCAGCACAGCATTCTTTTTAACCGTAATAGAGACCAATGGTATCTGCAACAGCCCTTCATCCGTATCTCCTGTTGCCCATAACATTCTTGAACGCAGCAGGTAGCGGCGCGTCTTTCGAAAAACACTGTTTGATGCTAACCACATCAGGTCCTATTGTCATATAAACGTCATCTGGAGAACATGAAATCATAGCATTCAACCTTGTCAACAAATCTAATTCCATTAAATTTTCTCCACAATTCACTGTTAACAAAAAGGGCGAGTCCACAGTGTAAGGGCCTATAGTTAAAGCAAGAGGTTTAGAAATGGGGTGACAACAGATATGCCAGAAAAACCTACCAAGACATTATTATGGCCAGACAGGGCTACCGCGGGGACCAGTGAACAAGAAACAGAGCTATTCATTGCACCTGTATCCACCAAAAACTTCTTAGCCGAACCATGCAAATCCGCCATGACACACTGATCTACTGGTACTTGAACCGGTCCCATACCCTGTCCTTGACTGTCCTAGTTATAGGACATCCCTGACACCTCGTCCCAGTCATCGTGATAGTACTATCTTACCCGGGGGTCATCGAAATATTTCTGATTGGAGCGACCCCCCACGGAACCACCACCCTGAACCTCAGCGCAACCCCCTTCACCACGACCCCATCCACCTGCAACCTGACCTCTCTGGGCTGCAACTTTCTGCAAAAAGTCCGGACACTCACTTCGCCAGTGCCCATCCTTCTTACAATAGGCGCACTGGTTTGGCCCAACCAGACAGCCACCTCTACCTGCGCCAAGCGACCGTTGAGGAGGACCAGCGCCCCGTCCCCTACCAGACCCCCTGGCTGCCTGTTGCATTAGTACCTTAGTCTTCAACTCCTTATTCTTCTTTTCCACCTTCTCCTTCTCCTCATTTTCCCTATGCTCAAAATACTGAGCCATACCCAATATCACTGAAGGGGAAGAGGTAGTCCAGGTGCTCTCAGAGGCCTGCAACCAAGCCGTGATCTCAGGAAGCAAGTTTGCAACAAACCTGTTAGCAAACAATCAGACACCCCCTTCCACCGACAAATCTTGTCCACTGAAATCCCCAAACACCCCTTCAACTGGGTGAAAAAATCCAACACACTTTCATCTTTCTTCTGACAACATGACGTTAACTTGTCCCAATTTACTCGTCTGGGCAGAATGAGAGAATGCTTGTAGGTAATGATACGACCCGGCAAAGCCAGTATTTCAGCCTCCAGCTTCTCACCAAGTTTCTGTGCCTGCTCCCATGCCCTAATTTCATTCCAAGTACCCCCCAACTCCACCGAATGGTCCTGCTTATGCACCTGCCTTCGAATATCTACTGGTACTAGCAACCCAAAAACATCTCAATATCGGCCAGCGTCATCACCGTTGATGAGGCAGCCTCCGTTAATTCTTAGTAATATTCTGTTGGATTCTTCCTAGGGTCTGGTTGCTGACTCTTTAGGGCTAGCACCTCACTCCTTTTCCACGGAGTGTATACCCATTGTTCCTGAAAACGGGCTTCCACCCATGGTTGAACAACACCATCCTGCGCATTACACCCTTCTGGGATCACGGGATGGAAGAAAGGGTATACCTCCCTCATCGGGAGTTGGGACACAGTTGTCGGAGTGTTCTGATGCAACCGACCCCAATAACTAATCATCATTGCAACATTACTAAAAACATCATTAGGGGCCATATCGGTGGTGTACACACGGTCACGAATGTCAAATATTATTTGCGGTGCCGCACCTCCAAAACACTGTTCCCACAACCCTATCAGTGTGGCCGGCGTATGCTTGAGAACATGCTGCCATACAAACAGCTCAAAATCTTTCAACACACTCCACGCGTCCTCTACACTGTAGATCGGACTCCGTGCCCACTGAGCAGCCTGATTAGCTACCATCTTTTTCTCCTCATCCCCCACATAAGCACCCACCCCATTCGCTCCCGGGACGCTGCCCATTTCCCTTCGTCCAACCCACGCACTGGTGTCCCAACACCTAATGACGCCGAAGATTAAATGTCCGGGAAAGACACAATGGATGAAGGGAAGGGCATCAATGCCAGCAATGACTGCGTGGAAGGATAGAGAGAAGGGGGAGAAACATGAGCGGGGACCCCAGATACAGTGGGAAGACATGCAGTTACCGCACCTGCAGCTTATGAAGGCAGAGAGAGGACAGGCGGGGCTGTGGCTGAAGCAGCCGGGTAAGAGACAGAAGGGCCAGCAGCAGTAACGGGAGGGGCTGGGGACTGAGGTGTCGGAACAGTGGGGTATATGCGCTGGGGGGCGAAAGGAGGTAGGGCCTTTTTTCTAACGGTTCTTTCACAAAGGTATCACCTTCCTCCCGGGCAACATAGGACTTATCACATTGTAACCGAAACTTCCTATCGGCACACTCTGTACCCTGCTCTACTTTCTCTTTACCAAAGGCCACTGCCTTTTGTATCACTGTTTGCATTTTCCCTTTCCGAGCCTCCTTCTCTGCTCACATGCGCCTTTGTCTAGCTTGCTTCTGCCAAACTTGGAGTGAATCAAACATCGACTGCCTACTTCTCCTAGCAAATAATTTATCCTGCAAATAATTCAGTTTATGCTCATCAGAGGTACCTGTCGTGGCCACTGAAGCTCGGCATTGTCCCTCATATACCTGTGCCATAATGTAATAAACATAATAGGGCTAATGCTGTGCTTAGTATACATATCATAATTCAGGGTGCCTTCCAGAGGTGCAGGCTGCCTGTCCTCCAGCCGAGCTTCGGCAGAACAACAGCAGCACCCCACACACCACAATTTACTCAAACAAGGCATCTTACATCAGGCACAGTGACTATTCACACAAAAGCAATGACACACCAAGCAACGAGAATCCCACAAGCAGCCAGCATACCAAGCGCATCAAAACAAGGCAGTCCTGAGACCGCACCAGACAGTCCGAAGACTGTACCAAGACAAGGCAGTCCGGAGACCGCACCAGACAGTCTGAAGACTGTACCAAGACAAGGCAGTTCGGAGATTGCATCAGACAGTCCGAAGACTGTACAACGACAAGGAGACAAGCTCTAAACCCAGGCCTTTTTAAGAGTAAACCAAAGTGGCACGGCAAAGCGTTCACAAACACTCTGTATCTCAAGTGTCCACAAACTTTCCAAATTAAAACAAGTCAAGAATGATCCGCCGACCAACTCACCTGGTGCACACAGGTCGAGCCAAGGTATTCCCCACCACTGACTCATCAGACCAAACGGTCAGATCCAAGGGTTTCAACTTTTCAGGACCCCAGCGGGGATGACTAATAGATAAGGAGGCGCCCGATCAGTCGGGCGGAACAGCTGCTAGAACCAAGCTCGGTCATGTGGGGATTCCTGATCGAACTAGATGCTACCCCGATCTCCACAATCCAACTACATGTGAGATGGGTCACCTGGTGGGGTCCCTGTTTGGGCACCAACTGAAGAAAGTGATCCGAAAAGAGCCACCCGGGTCACTGGCGACCACCTCTGGGCCTTCCCAAAAATGAAGAGTCGGGATAACAGTGGAGATTACAATCTAGCACCTTTATTAGTAAAATACACTGCAGCGGAGCCCAGTCTGACCAGCCTCATAGGATGACTGTTGAGGGACTGACTTCAGAAAAGGGGGGAGCACCAAATGAACCTTCCAACACCTCTCAAAACTCTGCCCTGGTGCAAAAACACAGCTTGAGCCAGGGACTGAACAAAGAAGGCACTGAAGGATGAGCTACCACCTGCGGAATGGGTACACGTTATCGGGCTCCCCATCTTACTCAGTCTCAGCTCTCTCTAGTGTGAGAGCATAACTATGTCCAAGAATTGGTATGCAAAGCTGAATAAACTATTCTCTTCGGGCCTCTGAGTTTCAACCTTGTAGGAGATAAGGAAGCTTTCTGAACAGGAGCTTCTGCTGGGACAAAGAGAAAGTGGGGGCTCAGAGGCCAGGTTTGGCTTACAGCGTAACATGGCGACTACAGTAGGGAAAATTGTGTCTCTGATGCCAACTTTAGCCTCCAAAGTTAGACTGGAAGGATGGATACACACACATTTGCCATAGCAATCAATATGAAATAGCTACATGAATGCTAACACAACACAGTATACGTCATGGGGGACGGGGCAATGGGACGTGTGATTCTAACACATACATAGTGAGGCTCTGCCTCCTAAGAAAAAAAAGGGGGGCCAGTAGCCGACTGGCCTACTGAACTCAGGTGCGCACAACTTAAATTGATATACAGTCCATCATATTTGAAAACATGATATTTAATACTCTTCAAACAAACAAACATTTAATTATGTTTAAACATAGAATTTCAACCATGAAAATCCCTTGTCTTGCAAACAATACATACCAATACTGTACTGTTATTACAATAACAACACAGAGATTAACAATACTATAACAAAATCATTACATCAAAACATAACTAAAAGACGTAAGCCCAATGCATTTCTGGACTAATGGGAAACAATTTGAAAACCGCCGCACTCGGTTTTATCGAAAGATTAAAGTTTCAAACACGTGGGTGGTGCTGATGGGTTGATCCTCTTGAGAGTGAGCATAAATGTAAAATAACAATAGCACTATCCTTTGTGAAGGGGCGTCTCCCATTCGCACTGAAAATAACGTAGACGCAGTGTACAAAAGTTCTTTGCAAGTTCTGGTTTTTATTTGAATATTAAGTTTGTCTTTTTATCTTTCTTTTCAAAGATCCAATCCATGTTCATATAAACAAAGCGTAGTAAGATAATCCAAAGTAATCCGAATATATGATTGTATAAACATCAAATTTGTTTCAAGGTAGCCCAATGCATTTTGGGCGTAGCCCTTCCTAAGGGGACGTGTATCTGTAAAGTTTTCAAAAGTATGTCTGTCAGTTAGGGCACAGTCCAAAAAATGGATGATTATGAATGATAGTGAGTCATGCGGTATAAAATTTCAAATAACAGTGGTAGTGCTCATAGCAAAAATCGTTATCTAAATTGTAGTGGAAAGGAAATGTGCGTGCAATCATGTTTGACAAAAGGAAGGAAACAAGCCCAGAAAGCTGTAATAAGCGATAAGAATCGTGATAGGCTGCAAAATATAAAACACACCCGATGTGTAAAAATTATGATACCGTAAAAGTTCTTACTTGTGTCAGCAAGCTGACGAATTTCACATGTTCAAAATATTCTGTGGAATGGTAAAGAAATGTCAAAAAACGAAATCTCTATATAAACATACGTTTTGTTTATATGAACATGGATTGGATCTTTGAAAAGAAAGATAAAAAGACAAACTTAATGTTCAAATAAAAAAACAGAACTTTAAGTGCGAATGGGCGACGCCCCTTCACAAAGGATAGCGCTATTGTTATATTACCCTTCTTCAGGGGTATCACTGTAAAACACAAAGAGGTTAGCGTTATAATACTATAAAATGTACATTCCTGCAGATCTAGAGCCAACTTATTCTTCATTCATTTGTGAAATGTGTAATCCTTCTCCAAAGCGTGTCATATATACAGTACCAGAAACACCATGTACATCAAGAAATCCGCGGTGTGAATGTGTGTAAAACGATGCATATAAATGAATTATTCAAGATCCACATGAAACTGCATTCATAACTGACACCATTCCACAGTGATATTTCTCTGTAAAAATAGCCGGCACATACAAAATCACCTGATTATGCACTACCATATTTCATATTACATACATGAAATAAACATATCTTCCAACTCTCTGTATGTCCGTGATACCAAACCACCAACACACCGCTTACCCTTAGACAAAAATGTTATGCTCAGGAGACTGCATCTCTGCAACAAAAAACGCAGTGATCAAAATCAACCTACTCACGGTGCTGACAATATATGCCGAACCAAATTACTTGAACTGAAGCTTATAGCGAATTACCAACGACCAGAAAACTCCACAGGACAATGCGTCCAATACGAAAATGCCGCTCTGCCGTAAATAGGGAAATGTACCCCGTCACGTGCCGGGTGATATGTGTGCATCATAAGCGGCGCCTTCTTAAAATGGCGATACTCTCCAAACCTATCCATTTTAAGATTACACATATATGTGAAGAGAATATGTACAAAAGATCTTTCCAATAATTCTAAACATTCACCTGAATGCACGGTGATCTGAATAATACTACTCATGTATTCATACGCGAGTACAAGCGGAAATCAAATGATTAGACTATCATCCGATGGCGGCCATCTTGTAACGGTACGTATTGTTCTATACAGTAAATCAATGTAACTCATTCTGGGCAAATTGAGTTGCCCAGTTAACATAAATACATCAAAATATACCAACGGTAACCCATACTTGAAAAACCTGACATTGCCTCATCTTCAAACAATTATCTGCAAGATCAAATTCCAGATCATTGAGACAATAGCTGAAAAACTGGATTGGACATCAATAAATGGTTATTGCAAAGGGAGATATACTGGATAAAATGCTTAGATACATTAAAACCACGAGGGCTTAATGATAGACTCAAGATGATTTCTGCACTTTCCCATGTGTACAGAAAGATAGGCATAAGTCATCTTACGGATTTGAGTTTTTCTTCAATGTACATATTTCAAATATCATGTTCATATATCTCAAATTTTTCTATCTTCACATTTAATTTCTTTGACACTTTTGGTTTTGTTCATTTTTTTCTTAATTTCTTTTTGTTATTTTTTGCTTCACTATAAGCTTTTGATTTTTGTTCATTTTTAGAGATATTACCTGCAGAGTGGTAGTTTGCAGATAATTGTGTGATGATGAGGCAATATCAGGTTTTTCAAGTATGGGTTACAGTTGGTATATTTTGATGTATTTATGTTAACTGGGCAACTCAATTTGCCCAGAATGAGTTACATTGGTTTACTGCATAGAACAATGAAGTAAGTAATGACGCAGTAAGTAAGAGAAATGTCCTTTATTTTAAAGTATGAACCTCTGCACCTTCAGCTTGCCAGTCTAAGGCACCACGCTGTCAGAAGTGCTGCAGTGTCAACATTCCAAAGCAGCCTTCATCTGAGGGTTCTAAGATGGAACAAATTTGACAGGAGAGGGAAGGGATGAGCGGGACTGTACCAACAGGGTGAGATATAACACATCTCCCTACCGAAAAGGAAAAGAAGCAAGAGGAGAGGAAGGAGGAGATGAAAGGGATGAGAACAACAGAGGAGGAGGATGAGAAAGTAGTGAGGTATAGACGGGAGGAGAAACCCAAGAGGAGAAAAAGGGAAAGAGAGTAGGAAACTGGAGGAAAAGAGGGAAAGAAAGCAAGACGACCAAGGGGTAAAAGAGACAGAGGAGGTACGCAGAAACAACCAACGGCAGTATATATGAACAATGGTCTTGCGCAGAAGACCAAATAACTTGAGATACAGAATAGAGCTGAAAACATCACACCATTTTATAATCTTTGTGCCAGCAAGGAGAGCTCTTGGATCTATCCCCTCTTCTCCCCAGAACCTCCCCTGAATGGGTGCCCTTTGCAGGGGAATCGCTAACCTCACTGGTACTTGACCTGTCCGGGCATGTAGCGGCACGAACCATTCTCCACATTTTTCCATTTTCAAGAATCACAACATTCTTCTTCACTTCTTTGATTTTCTCAGGAGCATAGAATTTTTCATCTTTACTACCTATCACATAGGGTTTTCTGATCCAAACCCATTGCCCTTGCTTCAGTGACGTGTTCTTGGTACCCCATTTCTTGTCATACAGCTCTTTGTATTTTTCTTGTTTAGTTACCACCCTCTTTCTGAACTCTTCCGGGTTGACCCTCACCTCTTTGTTCTGGGACAACCATTTGGGAGACAACTTAGAGCCAGCCTTCCTCCCCCTCAAGAGTTCAAAAGGGGAATGGCCTGTGGTAAGATTGGGTGTGGTATGGTACGACAATAGCATGTCTCTAACAGCTGCTTCGATTGGCTTATGCGAAGTAACTGCTAATTGAATACACTCTTTTAACATTCTATTTGCTCTTTCCACCTTCCCATTTGCCTTTGGACAATACAAAGTTATGCGTATGTGAGAAATAGACATATCAGTAAGCAACTCCTTCATTTCGTCCGATACAAACTGTACACCATTATCCCTGATGATGGTGGAAGGAATACCCTCCTTAGAAAACACCTCACTTTAAAACCCAGTGAGAGACTTCGTGTTGATCTTATTCACAAACTTGTGTGTGATCCAGTTTGAATGATAGTCAATGAGAACCAAAAGGTACCACTCCTAAGGTCCCATAGCATGAATAGGACCTGCGATGTCAAGTCCCAGCTTGTCCCAAGGAACCCTGGGGACTTCAACTGGGATAAGGAGAATGTGCCTTGTACTTTTGGATTTATCACTCAGGCTGCAGGCATTACAGTCACGCACATTCTCTTCCATCAACTGATCAATATAGGGGAACCAATACTCAGATCTTAACCTTGCCTTGCTGAGACTTCTCCCCGAGTGCCCTTCACGAGTAAGATCCATTATGTGTTTCCTTAACCCACCAGGTGGAACTATCTTGCCTGACCTGAGCAGAAAATTCCCCACTACAGACAAATCATCTCTTACGTTCCAAAAGGGCTGAACCTCCTCAGGTAGCGCTTTGCATTTGCTGGGCCACCCCTTGATTACATAACTTTTGACTTTCTTAATGAGATCTTCTTGCTCCATATGGAGGTCCCATTGATCTTGTGCTACAGCAGGTAGAGTAAGCTCCAGAATAGCTTCTTTGGGCATGGTTGAATCCTCTTCACACTCAACAGGGGCCCTTGATAAAAAGTCAGCTACATTGTTCTCTGGCCCCGGTATATAAACCATTTTGAAATTAAATGCTTGAAGGCCCAATACCCATTTAGCAATGCGAGGGGTCATGTTCTCCACGTCTTTTTTTGTGAACAAACACAACAACGGTTTGTGATCAATACATAGTTCGAATGGCAAACCCCAAAAATATAACTTGAAGTGTTTTATTGCCCAAAAAATGGCCAATGCCTCCTTTTCCACAGTAGAAAAATTGGACTTGGCTCCCGTCAGAGCTGTGGAGGCAAAGGCCACCACCTTTACCTTGTTGTCCATCCTTTGGGTAAGAGTAGCCCCTATACCTATACTGCTAGCATCCATGGATATTATTGTGTCTCTTTCCACGTTGAAATTGCCTATGTATGGGGCTGAAATAATTGCTTTTATACTCTCAAATGCTTCATCTTGTTCCCTTCCCCAAGCAAATGTCGAATTCTTCTTCAGTAGGTCCTTTAGAGGTTGAGACAAAATGGAAACATTCTTGATGTATTTGGCCATATACTCTGCCAATCCTAAAAACGACAACATTTCCTCTTTGCATGTGGGAGTAGGAGCTCTTCTCACAGCTTCAACCAAGTCAATTTTAGGCTTAATGCCCTCCTCCGAAATTGTGAGCCCCAAATAGTCAACAGATGTCACAACTAATTTACACTTCCTTTCTTTTGTAGTAAACCCAGCATTTCTGAGTTTGTTTAGCACTAAACAAACATTCAAATTGTGTTCAACTTCACTAGAACCATATATTAGTATATCGTCTTGAAAACACATTGTTTTACAGCAATCCTTTAGAATGTGTTGCATTATTCTCTGGAAAGCTGAGGTGGCTGACGCCAAACAAAAAGACATCCTCAAGAACTTATAGTTGCCAAATGAAGTAGCGAAAGCCATCAACAGCTGAGACTCAGGGTGGAGATTGACCTGATAATAGGCCGAGGGTAGATCGAGCACGCTATAAAACCTTGCCCCTTGAATAGTGCTCAACATTTCATGTATCCTAGGTAAAGAATGTCTATCCACCAAGATGTTGGCATTTAAGTCCCTTAAGTCCACACATAACCGAATATTCTTCCCATTGTCCTTGGTTGTGAGGACAATGGGTGCCAACCACTCTGAACTCTCAATTTCTTGAATGACACCTTGGTTAACAAGTTTTTGAAGTTCCAGCCTTAAGGGTTCCCTCATGAGTAGTGGAATGGAACGAGTTGTGTGCAACACCGGGACAGCTCCATCTTTTAAAACAATTTTATGCATATCATTTTTTAACTTGGTCCACATTGTTGGGATCCAGGGTGATACTCAATTCTTTCTGATGTTGCCACCCCAAGAAGCTTGACCCTTGTTTGGTAACATATACCTTCCCCACTGTGTGTCTGTCTTTAAATGAAATTCTCATTCTCGCCATTCCCTCTAAAGGGATTGGTTCTTTATTGTACCCAGATGGACAAATATCAGCACATTCTAGCTCAACCCTGTTTTTAGCAAACTTTTCCTCAAACACCTCCTTCTCAATGAGAGTAAACGGGGAACATGATTCCGCATACACCTGAAATCTTTCCCCATCAAGATAAATGTCACAAGTGGGATACAATACGTACCGTTACAAGATGGCCGCGATCGGATGATAGTCTAATCATTTGATTTCTGCTTGTACTCGTGGACGAATACATGAGTAGTATTATTCAGATCACCATGCATTCAGGTGAATGTTTAGCATTATTGGAAAGATCTTTTGTACATATTCTCTTCACACATACGTGTAATCTTAAAACGGATAGGTTTAGAGAATATTGCCACTTTAATATGGCGCCGATTGCGATGCACACATATCACCCGGCACGTGATGGGGTACATTTCCTTATTTACGGGAGAGCAGCGTTTTCGTATTGAACACGCCATCCTGTGGAGTTTGCTGATCGTTGGAAATTCACGGTAAGCTTCAGTTCGAGTAATTTGGTTCGCCATATATTGTCAGCACCATGAGTAGTTTGTTGCAGGGATGCAGTCTCCTGAGCATAACATTTTTGTCTAAGGGTAAGCGGTGTGTTGGTGGTTTAGTATCACGGAATACAGAGAGTTGGAAGATATGTTTATTTCGTGTATCTAGGATGAAATATGGTAGTGCATAATCAGATGATTTTGTATGTGCTGGCTATTTTTACAGAGAAATAACGCTGTGGCATGGTGTCAGTTATTAATGCAGTTTCATGTGGATCTTGGATAATTTATTTATATGCATCGTCTCGACATCAGCAGGTACGAGTTTGCATATTTTTTGGATGGTACCTTCATTCAAGTAATTAATCGGGTGTATAATCAACATTGGATTTTCTGGATTTTTTTTACAGTTCATGCTTTTGCAATGGGCCAGTTTGACTCTTTATGTTGAACATTATGACAAACTATACATCTAGTAAGTATGGTTTCTCTGCATAATACTGAGCTCAGTTTTACTGGGAATCCTGGTTTCTTCCTTTTCTCTCTTTTTTCTTTTGCTCTGCTTTCGTTGGTATTATTTTTTGCACTCATTATTTTACACACATTCAAACCGCGGATTTTTTATGAACATGGTGTTTCTGGTATTGTATATGTGACACGCTTTGAAGAAGGATTGCACATTTCACAAATAAATGAAGAATAAGTTGGCTTTAAATCTGCAGAAATGTACATTTTATAGTATTGTAATGCTAACCTCTTTTTGTTTTACAGTGATGGCCCTGAAGAAGGGACAGTAGTCCCGAAATACATTGGGCTTACGTCTTTTAGTTATGTTTTGATGTAATGATTTTGTTATTGTATTTTTAATCTCTGTGGTGTTACTGTAATAACAGTACAGTATTGCAATGTATTGTTTACAAGACAAGGGATTTTTATGGTTGACATTCCATGTTTAAACAAAATTAAATGTTTGTTTGAAGAGTATTGAATGTCATGTTTTCAAGTATGATGGACTGTATATCAATTTCAGTTGTGCGCGCCTGAGTCCAGTAGGCCGGTCGGCTACTGGCCCCCCTTTTTTTGTCTGACACAGTGTGGAAGGTATGCACAGTCAGGCGCTGCACACTGATCATTAGATAGTTAGATTTTTTGTATAAAAAGTTAAAGCGAGGTGTGTGTAGTCCACACTATCACTTTAGTTTCTGCCTCCTGAGAGCCATCCTATTTCCTAAAGAAATGACCTTACTTTCAGAGGGCTAATAGATCACACCCTTCAGACTTTTATTTTACACAGAATCTTCCAAAATACCTAACCAATGCCAACAAGCCGATTTACTCCATTTATTATTGTCAAAACCTACAAATATTGAAATGCAAATGTTGCTGAAAAAAGCATTTGGGGAACCAAATTTTGGAACGATCAAGACAAAGAAGCCTTATTTCTTGGTGTGTTTTCACTCCCCAGAATTCCACAGAGTTACATGAAAACTCTGTTAAATTATGCAGAGTTCTGAGAATGGGTGTGAATTGGCATGTTGTGCTGCCCACACTGTAAAATCAGCACTAAAGGCACCACACAGCGTGCTAGAGTGAGCTGCTTCCTTTTGGTGCATGAGTGGATTTTTTCCTACAGCTGCAGTCACTGGGAAGTATTCTAGCACTTGAAAATCATGCTAGAGGACCCAAATTCTTGCTTGTGCTCATCAACTTAATTCTGGCGAGCCTTGTTCAAGAAAAAACTCTGTCACGTGGTGGTTGGTAAAGTTTTGCCAGAACTCCGTGTTAAAAGTGGAAAGTGAAGTGCACAATACTCCAGGAACTCCACTGGTGTGGCAAAACCTTTACTCTCCCCTACTTATTTGGAGCCTGAATACTATCAAAAGAAATTATATTTCCAAATAAACCTACCCAACTACCTACTTTTCTTGGATTCAGAACAATGAAGGACTTAAAGAAACCTTTTTTTCCAAAAGTCACCCTGAGCATAATCAGTAATTGGCAGTTTCAAATGAATATGTTCAATTCAGATATTAATGATATGATCGAGAATAAAAGATACAATTCCACCCAATTTCCTGTTAAAAGTTTGACCTTATGGCCTTATGAATCTGATACATGCATGCCCAGTTTCCTTGCTAACGCTAATGGTTCTAAAATTTATTGTTCTGATCCAAGGTATAATACACAAACACGTGTTGTAATTACAACATATAGTATAGGTAAGCTATGTCAATGGTGGCTAGAACACTTTATCCTTTCAGCTGTAAAAGAACACTTTTCCACTGATAATAAAAACATGGATTTTTCAGATTTCCTTCTGAGACCGCATCCTAAAAAAAAAAAACATTCCTTACCACAAGAAAACACTGTTTTGGTGTTAATTAAATAAACAATGAAAAAAGCTGCAGCTAAAATTGGGCAAAAAATCAAGAAAACATGCAAACAGTTTTTAAAGTTATCAAAAGAGTGTGACACTATATCAGTGCATGATTAAGTTGTGTTTTATCTGTTTACCCCATTGCCCTCATTCCCACACATCATGAACTCCTGAATAACAGCTCTCATTTGTTCTTAACATATGCTGCTTGTTGGGGGTTGAAACCCGGCCAGCCATACCTGATAGTTGTTTCAGAAACAATACAGTGCTGTGGAAGGACCTTGGACCTTCTGCCTAGAAATATCATTAGGAACATTCCTCAGCTTAGTATAAGCATGAAATCTATGGGGCAGATTTACAAGCCCCTTGCGCCTCTTTTACGACGCCGTTGCGTCACTTTTGTGACGCAGCGGCGGCGCAAAGCCAGCGCCATGTTGCAGGGTGTTTACAACGTGACGCATCTGGGAGATGCGTCACGTTGTAAAGCCCTGCGCCACATGTAGGCGTTCTGGCGCAGGGGGGGCGTTCCGGCGCAGGAACGCCTCCTAAAAGTGGCTGAGTGAAATCTATAAGATTTCACTCAGTCAAGTTTAAGGACATGCTGCGTCAAAACCCTGCGCCTGCTTGAAGCAGGCGTAACGATTGATGCAGCATGTTAGGGATGGGGCACCCTCGAGGCTTGCTGGAGCTGCGTCGCGCTTGCGACGCAACTCCAGCAATGCGTCGCCTTTCCGACAGGGGATGCGTCACGCATCTGCCCATCTGAGTGCCACGGTGCGCCGCATTGTAAATGCGGCGCATCAGTGGTGGCGCATGGGTGGGCAGATGCGTCGAAACTCTTCTGGCGCATCTCTGCTGATTAGCAGAGATGTGCCAGAAGACGTAAATCTGCCCCTATGTGTTTTGGTGATTTGAACAAACTTTTGTCTGTTCTGTTACAAAAAGAAGTCAATTTGACTTCAGCAGTTAAAGTTTATAACATGCAGGCTGCCAGAACTGCTGGTGTTGTGCATTTCTTTAAGAACATTGGATCTTGTCTGGTGCCTGTATTTAAAACAGTATTTTGGCTGATTACATAATTTTTCCATTCTCTGTTCTCCAGCCGTTTTGGACGATTTCCAATTAACATACTGCTAATCGGCTATGATATCATCATCTTTCTCCAGCTCCAACATGGAAATTAACAACATGGAGTACACTTATCCAGTTGAGCAAAGTTGCTGAGAGACTCTAGCCCCCTACATAAAACATACTTTGGTATCTGAACTCAACAAGCACTGGATGCTAACTAACCCTGGGCGTAGTGGGCGTAGTGGGGCTACGCGGAGCATCACGGAGTAGGGGCAAATCTACGCACACCCACACACTCCGCGTAGCCCCACTAAGCGCCACCCACCTCCCTCCCGCCTGCTTTTAAAATACAGTGAGAATGATCCTAAACTTTTAAAAAACAAGCTTAAAGTAATTTAAATAACTTACCTGAGCTGCGGCGTACCGGGGCTCACTCTTCCTTCTCTCACCGACTTCTTCCTCACAAATGGGCATGTGCGGCTGCCCGCGCATGCACATTTGTGAGTAAGAAGTCAGCGAGGGAAGGAAGAGGGAGCCCCGGGACGCCGCAGCTCAGGTAAGTTATTTAAATTACTTTAAGCTTGTTTTTTAAAAGTTTAGGATCATTCGTACTGCATTTTAAAAGCGGGCGGGAGGGAGGCGGGTGGCGGGCAACTTGCTCCGCCGTGGGTGTGCGTAGCCTGCCTACCCTACACCTACTTTGCGGATCGAAAAGTAGGCAAAGCTACGCACACTCCGCGGCCAGAGCATAGCACTGCGCCCAGCCTTGATGCTAACATTCCATAAAATGTTCTGGTGCATAAACTGTCTGACTGAAATCATCTTGGACTTACATCTTGAACAGTTCTTGGTGCCTTATCCTGATATGGAAATGATTATTCCACCTCTGCATGAACACCAGAAGCAATGGTGAGCAATGTATCTGACCCTTCTACAGGATGGAACCTATGACAGCAATATCAGTGATGGCACTTTTTGACGCAGCTCTTAATGAGTGGCATGACTCACTGTTATCTTTTGAGCCCCCTGAAAAAGAGCCGCAGCTACCATTGTGTTTCCAAACAATTGCTGGTCCCTAAAATACACCGAACATTGACTATGACCGTGCGCTGCATGGTTTTTGTAAAGATCACATGTATGCTGCTTGCGCACCCGATGATGGCCACATGTCCTCTGACTAGCATTGACTTCAACAAGTAAGTCAACCAAAAACAAGAATTCTGCAAATATACCACAAAAACCTGAATAAACTACTTTATTTATAAGACTCTTTTGGACTTTTATTTTTACCACATGTTTTTTATTTGGCCTACTCACATTGTCACTGGTATGCTTTAATCACCAACATGTATACAGCATTCTAGATAGACTACGATATCTATATATCATTTATTTTAAGCAACACAAGGGTTTCAAATATTCATGCTTATCTATTTTTCCCACTTATATCTAGAATGTAAGAATTTCCTTTATTTTGTGCTCCATAAAATATTTGATATTGAATGCTTTCTGCTATGCTTTATACATATAGTTTGTTTAAGTGTACATTTTAGTTAGACCTTAGTAATTTTAGAGACAGGATTTTCCTATACATTATATGAACCTCTATTGGTTAGATATGCCTCAGTGACGTCATTCAGACATACGGGCTGGGGGGACATATTGTCCCTTTGATCCAATTCCATCTAATATAGGTCTCAAATCCATCTTGATTAATGGAGATCTTCATTTTCCTTCTCTTCTACAATCGAAGTCAGCATCTTTCGATTTATGCAGAATCATTGTCAGGTCTGGTATTAAATGAAGATGTCACCTGACGGTATCTTTCTAAGAACTGTGACACTGATACAATCATCAATCCGAAATTTGCCTGGGTCAATTGTCTATTTTCCACTGTGTCAATGTTTTTTAAAAACACATACAGACCTATAACCAAAATAGTGTAGTCTGGATTGACAGCCTTTTACCTTATATGCTCTGAAGGAAACGTCTAGGGTGCATACCTTTATATATATATAACTTATGTCTGACAATCTTAAACTTAAATTCCAATTTCTTATAAGATTTAGTAAATAAGGACGACCACTTGACCATTTCTCAGGAGAGGTCTGCCAGAGACAGTCTCACCTCCTGCCAGCACTCTTCACATTTCACAAATCCTACATCTTGCCTGAAGCTGATAAAACTGATTCCAGGAACGAGACCAACTGATTGCTATCACAGCAGGTGTTTGCCCTTCATGAGGAATACTGTCCTCATGCCTCCTGTGATAAAGATAGCCTTTGCTGTTAACAAGTTATGCAGTGCGTCTCTTCTTCCTAAGAAACTCTAAACTGCAAGTTGTTCTGCATTCCATGCTCTCTTGATGTAGCGCATATAAATAGACATTAGGGTGTTTGATTTTAAATTACATTTTACAAAATGCAATACATGTTCATATTATTCTAGTTACTTATAACGTGTCTGCTTCCTGTTTTAAAAATATTATGTGTAGTTGTTTTAGATGTGCTGAGAAACAGAAAATTCCTGAAGTAATATATACTGTTTGAATAAAATGGTTCATTCTTAGTATAGTGTGTGTGATATAGTGAGTTATGAAATAGGGTTTGTTACTGTTTCCATGGTACACCTGATCTCTTTCTGGGATTGTTAGTAACCCAGAAGCAATACTTCTTTCTCAAAGACACATTGTATAGCATCTTATAGGGCTACAATAACCTGTACTTCAAGTTCCTGACTGGTGCACTTGAAGCAATTTCACTTGTGTCACCCGTGGCCAAAATTGTAAATTACGCAACATAAGAGAACATGCAGTTTTCTATAGATGGACCATACCATTGCAATCATTAAACGCTGTGAGGCTTAAATAAAGTGAAAGCAAAATCATAAAGTAATGCAAAGAAGCAGTTAACACGTTATTGCTCATCATTACCTCCAAATCAAGCCTTTATCCATATATAAACAGGGAATAACCATTTTAATTTGTGTTTGGTATAGAGTAGCCTCTTGCCACCTGCAACCATTTGTGTTATTTATGCCATGACGCAGGATGACTTTTTCATTTTAAATGCATACACATTGAAAACGTGTCATAAGTTATTGACTGCAAATTTGTCACAATGGCAGTCTTCTTCAGATCTGCACAATGCCTTCATGGGCCCACCTCCAAGCACGTTCAACTCAGAATGCTGTTGTAGCACTGAAAATTGGAGTGGTCAGAAGAGGTGAAGTGTTTGGAATGGGAACAGCGGGGAATGAGGTCTGAAAAAAAAAATATTGGTAAGCAACTCAATTAGTTTTACTGGAATGCTTCCTGTAAATAGCATAGACCATGCTTATTTCTCAACTGTCATTCTTCACACTGAAGGTATCTGTTCTTAGGTAGAATAGGTTCATGTAGAAACAGAGATGATAAAATTGCTTACCTCATATTAAATGTCATACTCGCCTTAAGCACACATACTAAACAATACAAACAGACATACAGTTTAGTCACTGCTTAATTATAATGATATCATCACTATGCATATCCTTCCATTACTCCAAAAATGTCAACAAGAAGACAAGCCCGAGACAGTAGGCCAATTCAAAATCTGATCTGTACGCGAACTTAGAACTCAAGGTCAGTGCGCACCAAATTCTCTAGTCACTTATCATGTGGGAAAGCAAATATGGAGGCTTCTCATGCTTTTGTTCAAAAGAAAGGCTTGCCGCACAGGGCAAGGCCTGCACTGTAAAGGCTCAAAAAGAATCAGGTTAATTCTCGCCGGGACCTCCGCAAGTCAAAAATGAGAGCAGGAGCCAGCAGTGCAGAATGATGACTGGAGAAGCTGCTGCACGCCCTTTGCAGTGAAACAGCAAGAAGACGGTACAGTTGCAGGCAGGAGAGGCCTCTTTGAAAATGCCAATGACAGTGAGAGATCCAGAAGTGACGAGAGCAGGAGAATAGTGAGTGTCTCCCTTAGGGCAGTTCGGCTCTTTATGCAACCAACCATACCCAAGATGGCTGTCTTCTGGGGCAGCTGGTATGTGTATGAAACTGAACTACAAGGGAAGAAATGGTGTAAACGAACACACTATTCATGCACATTCTTATTCACCAATGATATGCACCAATGTTCATTACAGCGTAGCCACCAGCGCACAGACCCAGGGATAACATTAGGCCTGGGCGGTGAACTCTGCTTCGTTCACAGAGTTTGTGGGGTTTTTTGCACTCCATGCTACGTGGAGTACACAGGGTTCCTTCACACAGTGGAGTTTTTTCCTCACTTACGCTCCCAAACATTAAGTTGATGAGTGCAAATGGGGAAAATCCAATGTTGGACCACCTCCCAGCAGGATTTTTTTCAATACGGGCAGTCACTGATGGTCACAACCGTTTGTTTTGAGACACCATCCATTTGTGTTGAGGAAGCTGCCCCTTGAGTAGAAAATCTACTAGAGAGGCAGAAAGAAGCAGCGACCACTTCGACTGTGCATGGTTCGGGTTGCGTTGGACAAATACCCAGCATTAAAAATCAAAACAAACGGCATGGCCTAACGCACTCCATCACTTGCGAAACCCTGCGTGGCGCGATGGAGTTTTTTAGTCACTTTACAGAGTTCTGCGGGTGCAGAACTCCGCAACCTCTGTCCAGGCCTACCGTGGGGCCTATTTCAAGAGGGATCTGCCGACTGGGTGAAATGCAAAGCATGAGGCAAACTCAGCTTATTGGCAACTGGGTTTACTTGCTGTATCACCCGGTGTTAGAAATGGGATTTCTGGTTGGCTAGGGCTTGCGCCTAAGCCAGGTAGAAACCACCACTCGAGTCAGGGCAAGGAAGTTACACGCTGAAGATAGCCCCTGCTCACCCCCTTGGTAGCTTGGCACGAGCAGTCAGGCTTATCCCAGAGGCAATGTGTAGAGCGTTTCCGCAACACACACACACAGCAGCAACACACTAGGCACACCACAAAAGAAACTCCTCACAAGGTTATGTAAAAAATATCCTTTGTATTATCATAAACACATTAGAAACATAACCACACATTTACACTGTGCCAACTAGTACTAGGCAATATTCACAGGTGATTATATACAGGATCAGGCCAATCGGGCCACGGTCAGAACCATCAGAAGAGGTAGGAAACATAAAACACAACCAGTAACTACTGATACCATAATGACCTAAGCATTATCATATTAGCATTAGGCACCATCCTAAAATATCGTAACATGGCATTAGGCATAAACAGATTAGGCCCAAACCTCATTAGCATAAATGCATTACGCACGAGGCATCACCAGCATAAACACAGTATGCAATAACCTCCTAAGCATAAATCACATTAGAGGCATAAATAAGGGCGCATAAATCACATTTGGCATATACCTCACATAAATCACATTATGCAATCACCATCACATTAGACGTAAAACAAATTATGTAGCTTTGTAGAGCATGGCGCTCTGGCAATCTCACCTACAATGATCCCAGGCCATCTGGCATTTCACCTGGGCCCTAAATGCACTTTGTCCAGAATGTCAGGGCTTGACTGCAAATGCAGCAAACTCCAAAGTGTGCAATTGTGCTGGGGAAGGGCAGGAGTGTATCTCGATCCCTTCTTGCGGTGCAGACAAAAAGAATGCCTCCAAAGAAATTATAACACTGACACTAACGGTGCCTCTAGGGTCCCTACTGGGACTCTTCAAGCAATCATGCCCAACGTTGCAGCTGCCCGCTAACTGCAGTGCAGCTGTGAAGCAATAACGATACTGGCATTCACTTTGCCTGGGGAGCGCCAACCATACTCTAAAATTCACCCCCTACGGTGCAGTTACTCACTACGGCGGTGCAACTGAAAACCATAAATCAGGCACGGGCACTCTGGTACCCTTTGGACCCACACTGGGGCCCTAACAACAAATCTGGCCAATGTTGCAGCTGCCCGCTACGGCGGTGCAGCTGTGAGGCAAACAAGGAGGTCCTGGCAGTGCCTCTGGGGCCCCGCTCTGGCGCTCTCTAAATGAAATGGCCCCCAAGATTGGAGCGGCCCGCTCTCTTGCGAGACAGCTCAGGCACCGGCAATGTGCCTCAACTGGCACCAGCACAGTGCAACCTCAAGACCCCACTCACCGGCTCTGCAGGCTCTTCGCCGGTCACTCCTCTTGGCTGGTCGCCAGTGCAGGGTGGGCTCCCGCCTGGCTTCTACTCCACGCAGGGCTGTCTTATAAACCCCTTGGGACTCTGCAGCATGCAGGGCTCTCTTGCACTAATGGGAGCCTGACCAGCCGCACTCTCTCTCCTCGCTTCTGGGCAACATGCAGGCAGGGTAAGCTCCCGCCTGGATTTCCTCTTCTGGGCCGGTCTCTTCCTCAAGCAGGGTTGGCTCCCGCCTCGATCTCTGGCTCAGACTCCAGAGAAGGCGCGGGGCTCTCCCTCTCCTTACGGGAGCCTGGCACAGGCACACCCTCACCTCCGGCTCCACTTCCTCCCCACCCTCCATTGCGGGAAGCTCTGCCCCCAACTAGGTGAGTTGCCTGAATTCCGGGGCCGGCAGCGGCAAAGTGCTGGGTGAGCACCTGCCTTAACAATACTCATGCAAGTGGGGTGGGCACCCGCCAACTAGCACCACATGCGGGGTAGGCGCACGCTGTTTTAAATATACATAAAGCGAGGTAAGCTCCCGCTCTGCACCACAATGCACGGATGGGCTCCCGCTCTTCTCGCAACCCATGTGGGGGAATCCCCACATCGGGATTCCCTCGACGTAAGTTGCAGCTCAGTGCTGCAGAGCCCACGCACTCTTCTGTGGCAATTTGAATGTAGTGTTCATGAGGCGCTGGATGGAAAAAGTCCTTAGAGGGGAAGGGGGCAAAGCTGGGCCCAGGCAGGCCAGCACACAGGGCCCTCCAGCAGGTAGGCAGTGCCTTGTGGCGGTTCCTCCTGAGGTCCAGCAGCAGCAACAAGCCCCCAGTCACAAGAACAGCACTCTCATCACGGAGTCACAGCCCCTATATTTTTGTCACAATTTCCTTTATCTGCAGTACAGGGCTTTGGGGAACCAGATGCAACTGGTCCAGGGGGGAATTGGAGCACCTTGTTTACAAGGCTCCTCTTCCCCTTTGTCAGGTGGGGGCTCGTCATCAGACACACCACAGGGGGGCGGAGTTAGCATTGTATAGGCTAGGCACAGGCCTATTCAGGGTCCAGGGACTACTCCTCCCACTACTCCAAATGCAGATGTCCCATTTAGCCTAGTGCGGACTTACCCTGCCCCTCCTGGAGCCACACACATCTCACCAACCCCTGTCACTCAAAAGCCAGACGTGCAATTCACATCAGGCAGGCAGACACATAGCACACAGAAATGCCAACTTCTAAAAGTGGCATTTATAAAATAGTTATAATAAATCTGCGCATGCCATTGCGCAGCATTTATTATCACTATTCCAAATATACCAAACTTGACCACGCTGCGCCTCTCATATCAGGATTTACCACTGAAACACTTATCAGGGAATCCCCAATGCATTCCTATGGGAGGGCAGCCCCACAATAGTGAGAAACCAAAATGGCTGTTTGTCACACCTGGACATGTCACACACTTAAAGTGCATGTCCTATCTTTGACCTACAATGCACCCTGCCCATAGGGCTAGCTAGGGCCTACCTTAGGGGTGACTGACATGTAGTAAAAAGGGGGGTCACAGACATGGCACACACTTTAGGTGCCACGTCACAGCGGCAGTAACACTGCACGCACAGGCCCTGCAATGGCAGTGGCCTGAGATAGGTTTGAAAGGCTACTTTGGTTGGTGGCGCAATCAGCTCTGCAAGCCCACCAGTAGCATTTAATTTACCAGCCCTGGGTATATGAGATACCACTTTACAAGGGACTGACAGGTGAATTAAATAGGCCAAACAGGTGTAGACCAATCTTACCATATTTATCACAGAGAGCACATGCATTTTACACTGCACCCAGGCCTCAAACTCTGTGTTCAGTATGCCTCAGATTTGGCATCCAGCTCCATGGCTCAGACTCTGCTGGCACAAGACCCCTGTCTCTGACTGTTAGCTCCAGTGTAAGGCTTTTGCTGCTCAGTAGGCCCCCGGCTATCTAGTGAAGCAGGCCTCGTGGTGCTCAAGTTTAGCAATCTGAGGTTCAGTCTCCAAGTTACAAGTTTATTTTTCTTTGCCATTTTTTATAGTACGAACAAGACCCTATGGGTATCCGAGCACTTTATAATTAACCCTAGGCACACAGTTACCAGAAAATAATATGCAGCTGTATTTCCTTACATGCGACACCGGCAGCCTCAGTACTTTTCATCTGCGCAAAAAGCACCTCACTGTCAATAAATACATGTAATCACATCTCCGCTGGACAGTATTTGCTGAATTAAAATGTCTTTAAATGTCCACGTCCGGATTGCATTTCATTCCAACTTAATTAAGGAAAGTGCGCCTCTTAACACTATATATTCAGCGGTGAGTGGAACAAACCTGATACCTGCAGTGGGCCGCTGATCATGCTTTCCGTAAGTGTTTCTCTGCTGGTAAATTTGTATGGATGCAGCTAGGTTATGACATTGCAGCTGCCCATGTTTACAAAGCGCACAGCCCATGTTAGCACTTTTCGGGTGAGCGAACGATAAACCAACTCTCATAGTTTTATTCACACTGACATAAATTGACACGTTGTGACCTCATTGTCGTGAAGCCTAAGGTCATTCCTTAGGAGACAGATCATTGTCTTGGGTACTGGAACAAACATGGAATGAATCGAGCGCGTGGATCCAACTTGTGCAGGGAATTGATAAATGAGGAAAGATTACCGGCCTGGCTCGCCTCTCTGTGGCGAGGACGTTCTCCTTTGGCAAATTAATTTGTTGCGGGGGGTGCTTTCTTTTAATTGCAGCTCTTCTGGCAGCTGAGCATGCCGGTGCAAGCCGGCAGCTCTGCTTCGAGGTCAGGATTTGCCTCAAATACCACTAGACAGCCTCCCACAACTCCGGCAGCAGGATGTGACGTCAACCGCGCTGTGGCAGGAATCAAGCTCCTATTCTGATGAAATATATTGTAGTACTGCCCGAAGCAGCTGCTATTACCTCAGCCAGCATGCTCCTAGCCAGTTGGAGCAGCACACACATGCCACAGCATGCTGCCAACTGCCACTCCAGTTTATATTTAGGCAGCACTAGCTTAATTGACAGCTGAGGTGCTATGCGGAGATGATGCGGAGCTCCACACTGAAATGAGTTAGTCTAACGCCTGATGCGTGGTACTTGGCAGAACTGGCTAGATGTGTTTAGATTCATGCAAGCTATAAAATGAGCATATTTGGTGAGGCTATCCACCACAACAAAGTCCGCAGAGTAGGGTTAGACCCTTGGGAGACCTGTAATAAAGTCCATTGTTATGTGTTCCCATAGTCTATTTGGTGTGGAAAGAGGTTGCAACAGACTCCTAGGCTCTTACATATTGCACATGTTTCACAATTGTCTATCATGATTCATATATCTTTTTCAAATAAGGCCATTAAAAGTACCTTTGTACGAGTAACAAAGTATTAGCTAGCCCTGGATGCCCTGTGGTTGGGTTTTCATGTAACCACTGAAATACTGTACTGTTTCAGTTCTGTGGTCAGGACAAACAGACAAGAGTCATGTAATGGTATGGTTGCGGTTATTGGGTCACTGAGCCACTTTTACCAGTGTGAGACCTCTTCTGTGGAGGTGATGCAAATTACCTTATATGGGGCTTTAAGGTATTGAAGGGGTCCAACATATAAGTTGTTGTTGAATCTTAGCGAGATAGTGCGTCTGCTTTTTGCTTGTCTATTCTGGGTCTAAAAGTGACTATAAAATAAAATTCAGTGAAAAACAACATCCACCGTAATTGTCGTGGTGTTAGCAACCTGGCCGAGTAATGAATTGCAGCATTCAGTGGGAAGTGAAAACCATCATGGGGCTTTTGGCACACAAGAGGTAATGCCTCCATTCTTTGAATGCATCTTGGGTCACTAAAAGCCCTTTTTCAGCAATGGTATAATTTTGTTCTGCTTCATTGAGCTTCCTAGACATGTTTGCAATTGGGTACGGTTGTCCAATGCCAGCGTTTCTCTGGGATAGGATTGCACCTATTGTGATATTAGACACATCTGCTTCAAAAAAGAAAGGTTTTTCCACATTTGGATGAGCCAGGATTGGGGCAGTGGTAAAAGCAGACTTGAGACTATTAAACCCTGCTTCAAACGCATACAAACTGATTCTTTCTACACAGTAATTTGGTGATTGGTGCTACAGTTTGTTAATAAAACAATGAAAAAAGTTGGCAAAGTCAAGAAAGCACTGCACATCTCCGAGTGGTCCACTCTGCTACTGCTTGTACTTTTTGTTCTGCCATCTGCATTCCTGAATTCTACATAGGTAACGTGGAATTCACCCTTGCTCAGTTTACAGTACAGAAGAATTTTTCTGGAGGGCCAACAATACCTTTTTCACGTGTTGTTCACGATCATCTTTGTTGGCTGCATAAATGCTAAGTCCATAACGGGTTTTGAAAGCTGTCTTACACTCATCCCCACCTTGCATGAACACTAGGTGGTAGGCACCTCTTAAGTACAGATTAGTATAAATCACAGCTGTTTTACCTGGTCCAGTAAGACAGGAATGAGGGTGATGGATACTGGTTTTTGACTGTGATTTTATTCAATGCTTGATAATCAATGCACGTTTTCAGTTCTCCATTAGCCTCAGGGCTGAAGAAGAGAAACAAAGCAGCTGGTGATCTGCAGGGACAAACGAGCCAGTTGGTTAAGTATTGATCAAGGTTCTTCCTTCAAGGTTGGTTTTCATGATCAGATGCATATTTGTGACAGCTACAGACTAGCACCCCAAACAAATGATGGACGGAATGCTGACAATGCAAACATTCTCTCCCAGTCAAAAGATCTGGGTTAAATCCATCGTTCTTTTGCCCACTATGCCACCCCAGTTTGGACCCAGCCATATGCAAATCAGTCTTGACCCCGTGCCCCATGGGAACAGTCCAGACCGAACTGCCAGGTCAGGTCCTCCCTGGACCGAAAACAAGCATCCTAGGACCGGTTTACAGACTAGCACCCAGCATGAAATCGATCAGTAATAATATGACCTATGCAGCGGTAAAATCTTGGCTTCCTTTTCATTAAACATGTCCATGAATGACCTCTTTTGGGGTGGTAGATCTATTTTGTTTTCATTTGCTGTGGCTATACGCAGGAATGGAGATAGATCAAGGTCTTTGGTTTTGTGAGCCACCCACTCTTGTAGGCAAAAGGACAAGGTAAACTAAAATGATCTTTTTTTTCAGTCTAGTGGAAAACCAACCAAGGCATCCCTAGAATGTATCCATACTGTGGAGCTTTAATTACATCAAATGTGGTTTGTTCGGAATGACTTTCACTGTGGTCAAGACACACCAACTCTAGCTCTATGGCTCATAAAGTCACCTGATCTCCCGAGACAAGACTACCATCTATGGCCTGTAACACTTTTGGGACTGCCCTTTTGACACATGGGATTCTTAGTTGTTGCGCTGTGTGGACATGTATGGAATTCCCTGTTGCTCCTGAATAACGAAGAATGCAAACTGTTTGAATTTGCTCATGTAGATGAAGATCCACCTCTAACCATAGGTCTGGTGTATGTGTTTCTGAGCAAGGGGTAATTTAAGGGATGGTTACAACGTCCAAGAAAAACCCTTCCTTAAATGTCTGGCCATCTAGAATTCCACCACCACATCAGCTCTTGTCACACTCTTCTAGGTGGCATTGGCAGAGACAATTTTGTTTTGGGTTTGACAGGACATACCTTTACAAAATTTTCATTTCGGTCACAAAAGAGACATTACCCATTCCGATAACAGATTCCCTGTTCTTCTTTGGATAATGGTTGACATATTTTACCAATTTCCATGGGCTCTGTACTGGTATCTGGGAGTCATATTCTGAAACTTGACGCCCTCAAAATGCCAATTAGATTTCTCTGGTCTTTTCTTATCTCTTTTTTTGTGACAGATACTAGTCCAGGCACAATGTAAAATTGATTAAGTCAGTGCAAGCATTTTGTTGTAAGGTGATTTGTGCTAGGAAGACTTCACGTTCATCCTTCAAGCTTTGATAAAAGAGAGAAGATCTTTTCTCTTTAAGCCATGATGTTTCCACTATAAGCCTATTGAAATGTGCTAGTTATGTGATCAAGTCTTTATTACCTTGCTATAGCTCAAGTAGTTCTTGGTCAGCAGACAGCGTAACTGACCGGTGATCAAACACCTTTTCAAATTCCAATACAAATCATTGCCAGTCATGCAAAAAAGGACTGTCTTGTCACACCAGAAGTATTGTCCATGTGGTTGCAACCCCTCATAAACAGGAGATCCAGAATGCAATCCTAGATTGCTGGTCAGGGAAGGCAATAGGTCTGCAGGTGAAATGAAACTCAACCAGTATGAGTAATAGTTGTACTTTTCCAGGATCTCCAGAGACCTGCTCAGGCTTGGCTAACGGTATCTGAGTGAGGACTGTGACTGAAATATTAGTGGGCGGTGAAGAGCCTAAACAGGGAGTCGGCGTCTTTTGCCAGGGTGTCCCAAAAGGTCACCATTCGCTACTTTAGCTTGTAATTTTGCAACCTTGTCTGCCAGAGCAGTGGTAGCGTTTTTGGATTCTAATAAATCCCATTGTGTCTTAGTCACAACCTTCATAGGATCATCTAATGTGGCCATGATAAAACCCGCACACAGGAATTCAATTAGTGGGCTCATTTTTCTGTCATAGTGGCCGTCTTCCTCGGGCTCTCCACTATGCATTTATAGGTCCGCCTACAGGTACCTCCAACTCAGAATGCCATTGTAGCACTGAGTTTTAGAGTAGACAGGTGAGGGAAAGAGTTTGAGATGGGAATAGCGGGAAAGGAGATCTGAAAAGGAAAAGATTAGTACACAACACAAATACTTTCACTTGAATGCTTCCTGTAAATAGTATAGACTATGGTTGTTTCTCAACTTTCCGTTTCTTCACTTATCTGTTCTTAGGCAGAAGAGGTTCATGTAGAAACAGTGATGATAAAATGGCTCACCTCACACTTGTCTCAAGCACACATGCTAAGCAATACAAGCAGATGAACAGTTTATATGCTGCTGGATGATAATGGTATTAGCACTTCACATATCCTTCTATTACTCTATGTATGTCAACAAGAAGACAAACCCAAGCTCAGGCCGTAACACAGAGGACCAATTTGAATTCTGACCTGAATACGGGCCACAACCTCAAGGTTGCCAGTCGTGAAATTCTCTAGTCACTTATTAAGTGGGAAAGTAAATGCGGATGCCTCTCATGCTTTTGTTGGAAAAAAAGGCTTACCACACAGGGCAAGGCCTGCCCTGTGAGGGCTTAAAGAGCAGCAGGCTAATTCTTGCGGAGATCTCTGTGAGTCAAAAATGAGAAAGGGAGCCGGAAGTGCAGATTCATGATTGGAAAAGCTGCTGTGCATCCTGAGTGGTCACACAGCAGCAGACGTGTACAATTGCAGGTGGGAGTTGCCTCCTCAGAAATGTCCAGGACAGCGGGAGGTCCAGACTGAACGAGAGTAGGAGAATAGTGAACGTCTCATTTAGGGTGGGCCAGTCTTTATGAAAGCAACCACACCAAGATGGCTGCCCTCCAAAGAAGCTGGGAAATGTAGTCCCCTTATAAAATCGAATTGTAAGGGAAGAAAAAATATACATGAAAACACTATTCGTGTACAGTCTTACTCACCAATGATATTCACCAATGGTCATTATAGCTTAGCCAGCAGTGTGCAGGCCAAAGGAAAACATGCCTCTTTCAATAGGGAAGATTCCCAGCACAGCACACCTTACAGCAGGGAGCAAATAGCTATGAGCTTTGGATGGAACTGGTTTGACTGGACATTAGAGAGTGCATCACTGTGTCTCTAACAACATTAGAATTATAGGTGAGTAACAGTGAATGACGGATGTTGTTAATGGTGGGTGTTATGTTGTTTTTTCTTTTGGACTTGTGTAAACACGATAGTTGTTAAATAAGTTCTATATAATGAAACATGACACCTGGAGTGTGGGAGGTTCTAAGCCTGGACATTATTCCCAGAGGCTGAGCTGTGTGGAGGTTCCTTTGGCTCTATTTGTATCAAGGTTGTTATAAGTGACACAACTCCAATAAATCAATTTTATCCTACTACCTAACAGCTAGCACTGTACAAATTTGGTGGCAAGTGTTGGGGCACACTGGAACAGAAATAAACCAGCATTTTGGCCGACCCACAATTGAATGGACCAAAAACCAATCTACAAACAGTGTCTTGAGTGGTAGGACACTATAAATAAGTGTTTCTTGTATCTGTTGCATTCTATCAGTAATGCAGCCATTAAATAATTTTAAATTACCTGGAGGATCCATGCACACACGATTAAACCGTCGCTCTGGATCAATGAGTATTAATAGTGCATCATGACACATTGTTTCAGCCTCTTCTGAGCTTTTGCATGCGACAAAAAGGTCACACAATGTGCCACCATCTTGGGGGTACTTAGAGTCTACACTACCTGAATCAAGGGTCACACAACATATGCCCATCTTAGGGAAATATAAAGTTTCAACTATCAAGTATAACTGGAATTCTACTTACATTGTGAAATGAATAGTTCTAAATATTTTTCTATGCAGATTATTGTCAAACTTTATTTCCCCACCATTTTGCTGCATCACATTTAAGAATCAAAAATAATACTTAACTATGGCTTCTGAGAATATTGTTAATTGTACTCCCCTGCAACCATTCTTGTCTGGGGAATCTACAATAAAATTGGAAGAGTGCTGAGAATACTTTGTCAATTACATATCTACTTTTGATGATGACAAAGCTCTCACACCAGACAAGACATAGATAGAGAAAGAACAAGAAAAAGGTTTGTGAAATGTCTATAGCAGGGTTAAGTGTGTCTAAAGTGGCAGACTCTGGATTGCTTTACGGTAATATTAATACCAAAGTATGGCTTAGTACATTTGTTCCCATTGTAGGTGAGAACTTAGAAACATCCAACACTTCTCCTAAAACATTCAGGGGCAGATTTACAAGCCCCTTGTGCCTCTTTGCGTCGCCATTACCTCACTTTTTTTGATGCAACGGTGGTGCAAACAATGCACCCTATTTACAACGCGATGCATCTAGGGAGATGCGTCACGTTGTAAAGCCCTGCGTCACATTATACCTGCGTCAGGTATAATGTATGCAGGGGGGCGTTCCCACGCAGGAAAGCCTCATAATAGTGACGCAGTGAAATCTACAAGATTTCACTGCATCACTTTTAGGACGCCACTGCGTCAAAACCTTACCCCTGCTTGAAGCAGGCATAAGAAGTGATGCAGTGTAGTGGGAATAGGCCACAAAATGCATTGCTGGAGTTGCGTTGTGCTTGCGACATGACTCCAGCAATGCGTGACTTTTCCATCATCAGATGCGTCAGAACTTCTGACGCATCTGTCAATCCTTGTGCCATGGTGCGCCGTATTGTAAATACGGCGCATCCATGGTGACGCAAGGGTTTTGCATGGTGGTGCATGGAAAGTGACGCATCTCTACAGATGTGTCCCTTTCTTGTAAATCTGCCCCTCAGTGGAGAGCTGATAAATATGATTGATTTTAGGAGATTGTGTAAATTCAAAAACATAGAAGCCCTAGGCAAATAATATGTGTCTGTCACTGGTCCATTGGCTCTTGGTTGGAAAGATAAAGGGGAACTTGGCATTATTTTGGACCTTAACAGTCCAGAACCAGTTTTACCTATCCAGCCTCATGAAGAATTTGCTGAATTCTCACTCAAAAATGTTTTCAGGGAGATTTAGGAAGCTCACCAGATTCCACCATAAAAAAATTCTCAAGTCTGATGCGGTGCTATGTATACATAAGGACAGGAACATACCTATAACTTTGAAAGATGAAGTCACTCAAGAACTTGATAAATTACAATGTGTGGACTTAATAGAACATATAAAATTGTTGAACTAGGTTGCTCTTTTGGTTGTGGTATAACATGTTAATAGTAAATTAAAATTCTGTGTAGACTTGAGGGGCCTCAATAAAAATATCTTAATTGACCAATTTTCCCAAGCAATAATTAATGAAATGTTGTTGTTAACCAAAGGTATTAAATGCTTTACTACATTAGAACTTACAGCAGTCTACCATCAGTTTCCATTGTGTCTGTATAGTAGGAGGTACACCATTTTTGATACACCATTTAGATATTTTAGATTTTTTAGTTGCCTTTGGCTTCGCCTATGCAGCTGCTATGTTGCAGGGGTTGATCCATAAATTGTTCGTGTGTATTAAAAACATAGGGGCAGATTTACAAGCCCCTTGCGCCACTTTTGCGTCACTTTTAACATTGGAAAAGTGACGCAAAAGTGGCGCAAGAGACTTGTAAATCTGCCCCATAACATTTTTCAAAGTTATGGCTAGAACTAGATCAGAACACCATTCTAAACTGGCTAAGGTGTCAAGAATATTAGAACACAGAGGCCTGACCACTTAATTCAGTAAATGTAAATTTGCTAAACATGACGGATCTTACCTTGTTTATGAAATCACCGGTGTACCAAAGAAATAACTGTTGGAAGCAATAAGAAATTCCCCTATAGCAATGAATGGGGATGATGTGTGAGTGTTTTAGGACTTGCTGAGTTCTAGTTGAAGTTTGCCAAAGACTTGTCTTGTATGGTATATCAGATTCTCCAATTACTGAAACTCAAAAACAAATCTGAACGGTCTGATGAATGTTAGGTTGCGTTTGAAAATCTGAAATTACACATTTGTCATGCACCACCATTACAAAGTTTTAATCCTAAATTAAATTGTATAGATGCTAGGTGGCCCCAAATCAACACACATCATCACACAGAGTGCGCTGTTGCTTAAGTTTCTCATTCCCTTAACCCTAGAACAAAAACGTTTTCCATAACTGGACATGAGGCACTAGCGTGTGTGTGGGGTCTAGAGCCCTACAGGTAATAAATTTGTGGCACACGTGTCATAATACATACTGAACACAAACTTTCCACCAAAGTTCTTACTAAGAAGTCTTTAACAATGCATCATCACGTTGAGCACATATGTTCATCAATTTATTAGATAACAATTATGAAGTTCAGTACACACCCAGGGTAAAAAAATGTTGCAGCATTTTTGGGGGGAATTAGTTGACTTTACCTATAATGGAAGCTCCTGATGAAGAGCTTGAGAGATGCTGTGTGGCAAGCGTCAATGGTGAAATGCGTGGTACATCAGATAATGAATGATCAAATGCGAAAGATAAAGTCCTAGGGGCTACTATATGGGAAAGTCATCAGTGTAGTATAGTGTCACCTTGCTGCGCTGCACTGTATGACACAGAAACGGCAGGAATGTGTCATAGTTAGGCAATATGGTGTATTCCTGTCATTTCCCTTGCACTGGTGCCCTTTTGGCAGCCTGGCACCAACGCATACACCATTGTACAAGGGTGCCTGTGTTGTATGTAGGATTGTTTTAGTGCAGGAAGAGGCACCTTCATGCACAAAAGCAAACCTAGAAATTCGGAAGAACCAAGGAGAAATAGAATTATTTCTCCTTGTTACGTCTCCCCTGGGATGGTGTACGATTTTTCCCCATTACCTGGTTTACATGATCTTATAAATCTGGTGATGCGTCAGCAAAGTCCATAACAATAGCTTGAGAAAACCCATGCAGTTCCCATTGAACGCCTTCCCAGGGTGAGTAACGCAAAGCAACAATTTGTGCTGCATTGCGTTACTCCAGATTTTTAAACCACTCAGTCGCAAGCAAAGTGGCTTTGCGTGGCTTCGAAAATCTAACTTAAACGTTTGCATCAAGCATGCACCACATTGCAACCCTCTCATTAAGAAGCCCCTTTGGTTTCGGTGATTTTTGCAAAATCATTGTTGATGGCTGGCCAGAGAAAAAGTATTTGGATAAAAGTACTGTCGTTTTGAGAAGTAATGCAGCAGTTATAATTCAGGATTGTAAAGTAATAGGGGGTGGTACAGTCACTCCACCTGAGAGTTTGAGACCTCAATTATTTGACAATTCTCATACAGGACATTTAGGTATAGGCAAAACCAAGAGTAGGGTGAAGAATTTTTATTGGTGGCCTGATTTGGGCTTAACAATTGAGTGGAAAGTGTGGAATTGCATTCATTGTGACAATTCTGATCAGCACAGTCCACATTCAGATCACCTATTAGCCCAATTAGCAGTCCTGGTATATCTTGAGAAAGGACCAATTCTAGGAAATGGTGACAATATTTATATTATAGCTATTATAGACTGCATATCAAAGAGGCCAGAGTCAAAATAGTTGACAAAGCAGATTCTATTGCAGTGGTAAAATTTCTCAACAGAGTGCCTCTTAAGAAAGTGTTACCGAAATGTATTGTAAGTGATGATGGACCTCAATTTTTGCCAGATAAGTTTGAAGTAGTTTTTCAAAAGAATGGTATTGCATGCAAAAGCACTTTAGTGTACAATCTAGCTGGGCATGATGCACTGGAACATTTTAAAATAGTAGGGATCCACCCAACTAGCTAAGTACAATAAATTGGGATGGAGGAATTATCTCTTTCACACTATACAGACATAGAAGGTTACTCATTGTGCACTTATGGGATGTAGTCCTTCTGAACTGATGAGAGGTAGAACTCAGTTCTCAAAAGATAATATAGGATGCATGTCAAATTCTAAGGAGGTGAATTGGTCACCAGAGAATATTGGAGAAAGGTTAGTAGAAGCTCAAGCCATTTACAAAAAAACACTGCAACACAAAACATAACAATAAAACTGTCGGTATAAAAGCAAACGATTGAGTTAAGAGATTTAGCATTCTTGGTAAAAACCAGGGAAGGTTCTTGCAACCACTGATTGTAAAGCAGGTTTTTAGTAATTTGTACTCCATAGCGATGGTAAGGTGTGGTGCCTCAGTTCAATTTCAACGTGCTAAGAGAAGGAACAGTCATTTGGTAAAACTATATTCCTAAGGACAATAACCAAATAAATATCAGTAAGCTATTTGATTGGTTGTGTGATGATGGGAGTTTGGGTGAAGTACAACCAAGTTCTTCTTGTGATCAAGTGGAATCCAGAATAATTCATACTCTAGATAATTCATTTTTTTCAACAATCTGTACCTCTGGTTGAGTATAAGGGAACATTTGGTGGGAATATAGTGAAACCGATGAGATAAAAAGAATATTTTAGTAGATAGTTTCATACATTGTTGTAAATCTTACATTTTAAAGGTGGTTATAATATCATTCAAACAACTGTGAGCATTGTTATTTTATTATCTTTTATTTTTTTCACAATTATTGTTCTACCTTTTTATATTATTGTCTTTTTATTATATTTTTTTTTTGGGGGGGACGGAACAGTGTATATGTATGTTATACACTTTCACTTATATTGTTATTTGGTGTGACCTGGGATGTGTTGTTTTATTTTTTGAACTTGCGTAGACGCAATAAGTATTAAGTAAGTTACATATGATGTAACATGGAACCTGAAGAGTGGGATATTCTGGGCCCGGGCATTATATCCAGGAGATGAGCTGCCTGGGGGATCTTTTATGCTGCTGTCTAATACATAGAACTTTACAATAGGGTTCTAAGTGACATCAAATAAAAAACTAAAGTGAAGCTATTTTGTCCCTTAGAACCCTGAGGTGAAATTCACCCCTATTAATTACTATTGACACATGTATAATTTTATGGTGCATCATTGTATCATTTGTGTTTGATGCAAATTGGAACCAAAACAGAAGCAAGAAGTAAAAAAACTAATTTTGGGTATCAGAGATGATGAGGTGGGACTTAGAGGGCAAACAAATGGGGCTAGGACTTGGAGACAGAGAAACTCACTCAGACTAAAAGGCACAAACAATGCAACTGAGACAAATACATTGGAAATCCGAGCCATAGGGAGAGAGAGAGAATGACACTTGGAGACATGTACTAAAAATACAAGACTGTCCTACCTCTTTCTCTGTGGAGACCCTGCAGTCTTAAAGTTACTACTCAGAAAATAACTTTGTGAATAGCAAACAATCATAAACATACACTAAAAGGGAAATTGACCTTTGTGAATCAGGTCTGTAGGCATCAAGATTATAAGACTCCAACACACAAACTGTAAAGAACAGTCACAAGGACCATGAAGCACAGACAATGTGGCTGGAATGCCAAGACACTAAAAATAAGAAATATGGGCCCTTATTACGAGTGCCCCAGAAAATTGGTCAGATTTTTCTCACCCCTGGAGTTACTGATATTAGTAGTACTGCTAACTCTGGGCTTTGGGAAAGCCTGGTCTGTGAATATGTGGTCCATTGAGGTCCATTAGGAAATGAGAAATTAATATGGAATCAGAAATTCTGGTTCAGATTTCCTATGCAACTCTGTATTTTTCCACAAACTTCCATAGGGAAACTTCAGATGTTTTCAGCTGTTTCTGGCCATATTCTCCATGTGACTGTAAAAAAGAGACCACTGATTAAGGCTGTAATCCCATCATCATCTTTCAAATGGCAGTGCTCTGTTGAGGGGATTCTGCGCATACACAGAACTATGCGCAGGAAAACAGGACCTTGGTGTATAAGTGTTGTATCTCCCTACCACCTTAGTACCAAAAATCCAAGAACCGACTAGTTATAGTGTCTTATTCGTTCTCCTATATAGTTACGAAGCTACAAATGATTAGACAACCCAGAACACAACACTCCCGACTCTTTCAGGAATTGTGGTAGCAAGACATACCCTTCCGCTCACTCACTCGTACATGTCCACAATAAGAATGGGCAGAGTCACTGTAATAGTTCAAAAATGTTTATTTTAACTATTGTGCTCTATAATGCAGTATATGAGCCACTACCAGCAGCAATATAAACATAAACTCAGAACAATTAGCATTGTTACAATTCCATAGACTATAGAGGGGTATGTCATCATATAAAGACAGTGGAAAATGGACTATTAGGCCTAACCACCCTTCCCTTGGCTGGAAGGAGTTTTATTATATAAAAAAAGTTCTCTGGGCTTTGTCAGCAGACCCCATACCTCGATGGAATCTTTACATCATAGGAACAGCATAGCTCTTGTCAATGGAAAGGTCTCTCTCCAAGTGTGTGTGTGAACAACATGCATCCCCGTAATATCAAAGCCTGAGTTTCCAGCAGTGCAGCTTTGTTAAGCATGTTTTGTCTAGGTGCATAGGAACTGACCAGAACAGAATAACAGGGGGCATTGTTTATTGACCTTGCACATCGTGTTCAGACTCAACTCCAGGAACTAGCAGAGAACGAGAAAAGCAGACAGTTCTCATGTGGAAGGCATAAACAGAGTCTTGCAAAATAAAGTCATGTAGTAACGTGCGCAATAGCAGCATCATGTCAGCAGAGCTCAGGATAACTTTGCAATGTCGACAATGACCCTAATGGCCATATAGCAGCTCAAGAAGACTAATCAACAACTGCTGCAACAAAAGAGCCTAATAGAATTTCTTAAATGAAGCCTTTCTACTCTTTGCCCTCTTGAGTGTCTAGGTCTCCTCCCACCAGCTTCAGAACTGTCAACTAATAGATTTCCACTGTCTGGAAAAAATCCTCATCTCCATCATGTGCACTTGAACAGGCCAGCGGCTTCCAAAATGGATCTCATGGCCTCCATTAGTCTGTGTTGCTCGAATGTGAATTTACCTTGAAAAAACAAAGACTAGAGGCATTTGGCAAAACAGTATCTTGAACTCATGCAAGACCTTCTGTTTCTTATTTCAGCTGAATATGAAGGATTTTTTGCAATGTAATTCCAAATAAAGAAGAGTATTGGAATCTCTACACCAGAAAAAACATAATACCTACATTGAGGGTTATAAAAATAGACATGCATACGATGAACACTAATTGGGGGGATTGAGGAAAATTGTAATTTGTTCTGTTCTAAACATTCTGACCTTACAAAAACCTACCTCCCACATTGGTTGTATTTGAAATCTGGAGGTCTTTTGGTTGATGTGCTCTACTTATGGCATTCCCACCAGAGGAGCAACAGAGTCCACATTCTGTAGTTCTGCATTGCCTTGGAAAAGGACTGGGTATAGATCTGGGTGGATATAATGGAAGTTAATGATGATGATTTCAAAACAAATGGCTTTCTAGTCGTTCTGTGCAGCATCTCTAGTATAGGCAATGTCACAAGTCCTTGCAAAAGAATGGTTGCAGCTTCTCTGACAGATGCAAATGTCTGCATATTTAGATGTGAGAAACTGGCTACACGGTCAACTCAGAGGATAGTCTACCTGAAATGGTGAAAATGACACCCTACAAAATTATGATATTCCGACTTCAGGTCCAATTCCACATGCAAGACTGGGGAATAATGTTGTGGTCACATCCCGTTCTAACATTTGATGGAAATATCCATTTGTTTTTTGTTATTTATATTCATTGTCTTCTCCCTCCCTTACTCCTCCATCTCCTGAAAACAGATCTTGTATGTGGAAGGCCTGATTCACATAGGAAATTTACATTTTTGAGTAATTTGCACATTGCCACTTTTTGCTTATTCACAACATTTACTGTAAATAAATGTAGTAAGACTGACTCCACACATGGCAAACCAGTGGTACTGCAACATTCTTTACTCTTCACTCCAGCTGGTGCTGCTCACTCACTCATGCACTCAGCGATTGAGTCATCTATACAGTAGTTACTCTACCCTTCTTCTATTCCAAATGAGTAAAATTCACCAAGTCTAGCACCACATTTAGTGACACATGTTAATACATTCTCATATAAACATATGCGAAACAACACCCCTCAGTTAACATTAGCTAATAAAAAGCCTGCCCTAAAGACTTTGCTGGTGATTGATTTTCTTCATGAAAATCATGACGAAATTGCTGGGTGGGTAAAATCTAAAAATGACCTCGGTCAAAGCAAAAAAAACAAGTCTTTCGGCTCATAGAGACAACTCTGCTCACAAAGGGCCTGATTTAGAGTTGCCAGATGGGTACTCTCTCACAAACTATTTGGTGGCTATACGTTCCACCTAATTACAATAGCCATAGGATATAAGTCACTTGTAACAACAAGGGGTGGGTGGAATTAGTAATACATTCCATTGCTGTGCTCTGCCAGCGGAATTATTCAACACAGGTTGCCTCAGGCACCAACGTACTACCACACTTTCTGAAAGTCTTTCAGTTGTTCCACAGGTGTGACACTTGTTGCCAATAGGGTGCCAGCAAAGTAACAGGACTAGACGTGGACACTGTCTCACTGCTGGGCTGCAGCCCACACCTCAGGCATGAGACAAGCTGTGAAACATAGTTTTAAATGAATCAAGTTCAAAGTATCTTTATTTCGGCCGTTCTGGTCATAAAAGTACATTTGTTTAAAAGAAGCAACACATTTCATACAGTTTTGTTATACAAAATGAGATAAAGTGCTGGACAGTAAAATACTTAAAAGTTCTGGGTAAAAGCATTAATGTATATAAAACTACTCAATTTTATGCGATAAAAAAGAATAAAAATTGTTTAAACTTAAGAATCCAATTGAACCAGACTAGATTTTAGTACAGTTGAACGAACACACCACATAGAGAATAAATATCAGGAAACTGAGTACACAATATGGAGGCTGGTATCATATTTTAATATCCTATAAGCCTCCCCGCAATGAGTTGTCCCAAGATTCCGGCAGACCTGTTGGAGCCATCGGTACCTAATCTTCTTATATGCCGGACAGACAAACAATACGTGTTGGTCCGTTTTAGAGATGTTCTCACAAACCGGGCACCCCTTGAACTGTGTACCACCCCAGTTGTTTGTAAAGGCACGGAGTGCTAAATTGCAAATACAGTTTGTTGGCTGGGGGGGGGGGGGGCTGAATAATGTCAAGAACAGATTCTAACCTGTATTGGTCCTTGATTTCAAAAATTTTTACTGTCAGTGTACCATTGGCGGAGTTCCCCTTAATCTGATTTATCTTAAATTCTCTAAAACGTTTTATAAAAGCCTTCCTAGGAATTGTTGGGCAAGATACTTCAGCGTTGGCCCATAGGTCACTCATCTTTAGAGTAACTAAGGTATTTTTGATATAGGCTAACCATGGGATTTTACCCGCCCCCTGCATGTTTAAGACCTCCTTCATCTCATCCTTAAAAGCCACCAGTTCTGGTGTGCACCATAAACGTCTCCAGTGGAGAAGGGGTCTAAGGGCAAATTCCTCAGCAATTGGACCGACCCCAAGTACCCTACGGAGTGGCGTCAGTGGTGTACTTTTTGGGAGGCCAAGGATTTGTCTAATAAAGGAATTTTCGTTCCTAGAGAGGGAGTCAGATGGTTGATGGCCCCAAATTTCTGCCCCATACAGGGCCGCCCCACTTGCTTGTATCTTGTAAATTTCCATGGCCGGGCCAACCATTTTTTGGGGGGTTTTCTTAAGCTTCTTCGCCAGCCCCTCCGAAGTTTGGGCTAGTCTTAAACTAGCCTTCTTGATTTGTGCATGCCACTGCATTTTATCAGTGAGGGTTAGTCCTAGATAGTCAAAAACTGTAACCTTTTCCAGAGGTTTCCCATCTAGGGAGGGATTTGGACGTGTGGAATCACCTGCGTTAAAAAACATATATTTGGTCATTAGAGAATTTATGTCCAAACCCCTATTTTTACAGAATGACTGGAAGATGTCCAGGGCCCGCTGGATTCCCATAGGGGATTTAGATAGTTGCAAGGTATCGTCAGCGAACATCAGGGCCGGAACCCTGTGTTTTGCTAACCTGGGGGCATCTACGTCCCTCCCACCAATCAAGTCCTCCACAAGGTCGTTAATAAATAGACAGAAGAGGGTTGGGGCCAAAACGCACCCCTGCCTTACCCCTCTGTCTATAACTATGGGATCTGTAAGCTCGCCATTTTTGCCATATCTAACTTGCGCATAGTTAGATTCATGAAGCCGCTTCATCTGATAACAGAGGTACAGAGGGACCCCCATACTTATTAAAATGGACCATAATTAGTCCCTGGGGACCAGGTCAAATGCTGATTGTAAGTCCATGAAGATCGGATAAGGGCTGCCGCCCTCCAGAAGCACTGTCTTCCAATAGAGAAGTTGCAGCCTTAAAATCTGATCTATCGTAGACATCCTTGCTCTAAAGCCGGCCTGGTCGGGGCTAAGTATGGAATGCTCTTCCATCCATCTCTCCATTCAATCCAAAAATACTCATGCATAGATTTTTTGTGAAACATCTATGAGACTAATTGGACGATAGTTAGCGGGGAGAAGTGGAGAGCCTTTCTTGCAAATTGGGATGATCTCTGCCCCCAACCAGGTCGTCGGAATTGGCATCCCTTGAAGAATAGCATTAAATTGGCTCCAAAAATATGGAGCCCAAATAATAGGTTAATTCCTAAAAACATTGCCTGGGATCTTATCTAAGCCTGGCGCTTTAGCGGGAGCTACTCTGTTCAATGCAGCCATTATGTCTTTTAGGGAGATTTCTGGGACATTGGGGGAAGACTGCTGAGAACAAATTAGTGTGCCCATAGCTTGACCTGCTTCTTCCTTTTCCCTTGCATATAGCGACTTGAAATGAGTCCTCCAGATTTCTGCCCCAAGATTTGGCTCTATTGTCGATTTACCCTCCTTGCAACCCGTATTAACTATGTTCCTAAAGGTTTGCATGTCCCTTGAACTTAAAGCAGCCCTCATACTTTCCCATTTATCAGCCTCCCATTGTTTTTTTGCAGCATTGATTGTATTTCTATATGCTATTCGCTGGTCTCTTAGAATTGGTTTGTCCTTTGCTTTGATTGCTAGGATCAATGATTGCTTAGCTCTTCGACAATCACCGTTATACCAAGAGTGGCCCATGGTCACCTTTTGTTTAGATTTTACAACAGGAAAAAAGATGTTAACCAGGTCACTTACTAAATCTTCATGATTTCTCCCGATTTCTGCTATGACTGTATTAGAAACTGTTGTATAGCTGAGTTGATAGGCAGCCTCAAGATATGGAGTGACAATTTTGTAGAGGGAGGCCAACTAATCCTGAAAATTACAGATGGCCCCCCCCATTTCACTCGCCTCCTGCAACCAGTCAGAGTTAACCTGGACCCATTTAGATGATTTCCCACTTGAACACTCTAAGAACACAGTGATACCATATCTAGGGCCAAGGCATTGTGGTCGCTATCGTACCTAGGTATAACCTTAAAATCGATCACCCAACACCAGGATTTAGTATCCATCAAGATATAATCTAAAATGGAGGAGCTACCAGGTCTATTATAAGTATGTTTTGCTGGGGAATCAGATTTAGTTCGACCATTACAGGCCCTAAAGGAATGGGTCAATGTGAGAGTGTTCATTTGGAGCACCAAAGGGGTCCAGGCTCGGGTTGGTGGGGCATTCAATTCTGGGATTGACCAATGCTGGTCTTCCTCGTCAATGTCACCCCCAATTAAGTCCTTCAGTGGCTCATACTGGCAATTGAAATCGCCAGCAAGTACCACCAAGGTGCCATCAGGGATTGTGTGCAAAAAAATTGACAAGTGCTCAAGAGTAGGAGACTCCTGACCATAGGTAACCGGGCGAGAGTAGACATTGATTAAGGCTATTCTAATCTTGGTGGGGAAACTCAGGATGACACAAAGTATGTCACGTGAAGTTGTGTCAATCTGTTTTGCCGTGCATCCCAAGTGTACAGCTACCCAGACTCAAAGTCCTCCCTCAGGTCTTCCCCTTCCGCCACTCATGGCTGCCAAGCAAAAAGTCGCATAACCCAATCTATGGGTGTCCTCTCTAGCCCAAGTCTCCTGAAACATACAGATTTCATATGTATCAATACGGGACCCCCATGAATCCTTTTGCCGGTCTAATGCAGCTTTGGGAACTTACTTCCCGGCAACCAGCGCATGTGTAAGGTGAGGTGCATCAGCGGAGGCTCAGTGGGTTGCTCAGGCACTGCGAGCAGCAGGATATGGAGCTAGCATGGTGGGTGCCAGAGAAGGAGGAGTCTAAACAGAGGATAGAAGGTACCCTGCTGGGAGTGGTCTGCATCTGGAGAGACTTTGTGTGAGGTGGGTAAGGGGTTGATATACTAACAAGAATTGAAAGTGTGAGCTGGGGTGTCAGGTCATTCATAGTGTTGGGTCACCTGTGTAGAGTAACAATACTCTGACCGCCTTGACCAAGGAGATTCTCTGGTTACAAGCTTTAGGGGCAGGGTAGTTCTTGGAACGAAGGAGTGTGGCAGAGGAAGCGCTGGTAGATTGGGATATGGTAGGTTCTCTGTATTCCAGTTGAAAGAACCTCTTGTATGAGATAGAGTGTCGGACAATTGTGAAGGGTGTAAGAGTCTCTCCTGAAAGCAAAGAGTAATTGAAAGTGTGCAATGCATTTGTTGTTGCACAATATTACTTGAAACTATGTCTTTGAACTGCCGCCATTTCTCTGTTAGGTTCAAGAATAGAGAGAGAGAGAGCATAAAGGGGAACTCTATAATGTGGGCCTACATTGCCATCAATGGATTCTAGCGACATTTACAAACCACGAGGCAGAAGCCCGAGTGGTTTATAAGTATCACCTGAATCCTGAAATTGCAATATAGGACGATATTACACATGTTTCTCATCATGTATTTTCAATATTAGATGATGCTTTTTACTACACTTTTGAAACACCTAGAGCATTTGAGCATCTTCAGTTTAGTATTCATTGTTTGACTGGGACTGCAGATGTTTTAAGAAATATGTGCTTTTGTTGGTGATAATGTGCTAAAATGCGTTTTATTCAACAATGTTATAATTAAAAATCAATTTTAAATAATTGTTCTAAATTGGGATTCTCTCAAAAGTAATTGAGGTTTAACAAGACATATATAAAGAAATACCGAGGAGGATTCATTAGTAGGTGCTTGAATCAAGGATGGATCTGCAAAGGTGGGCTTGACAGTTCTGATGATTAATAGTCTAAGAACAATACTTGTAATTGTGTCACTTTAAAAACGTTTTACCAGCATTGTATGTTTAACATTTTTTCTTTGTTTAGAGGGGATAAATATCCACCAAATTATTTCAGCACTGTGAATTATGAAAATTAATTCACAGTTAGACCCCTTTTCTATGCATTACAAGCTTTGAAACCAATAACAACCTACTAATTGGGAGGCTTATCCAAGTCACATGAGAAAAACACTTTCACAGATTGCATGTAAAAATTACTTTACAATGGAAGCAACATTCCTAGTACTCACTAGGGGCAGGGCCGGACTGGGAATCAAAACCGGCCCTGGCGAAGCGCTTGGCCGGCCCCCGGGGAGTTGGAGGTTCGACTGAACTGTTTGCCAGGGCCGGTTTTTGCCGATTTTGCTACAGGGGCCGATATTGAAGCTATGCTGCAAAAGCGTCCCTGTACCAAAAACGACCCCCCAGGGGCCTAAATCCGGCCCACAACCTAGCGGCCCACCAGAGAAACGCCCAGTGCCGCAAAGGCCAATCCGGCCTGATTAAGGAACCGTTTGTGAGTCGGTAACCAGTTGCAAACTGGTTAGCAACTGCTATTTAGACTGTTTGTGATGTATGAACACTCTTCAAATACGTTTTTGCTAACATTGCTCACTGCACTGAATAATAGTGATTTCACATTTTAGAGATAGAAATTACTGAATCGAGGGAAGAGATTTCCAAGTAGCCACAATGTAAAAAGTATTCGCAATTAGGAAATTCATAAAATCACTGTGTTTTGCATGTGCAAATTACCATTGATTTGAAAAGGTAGTAAACAAGTTCAGAGTATAGAGGGTGCCCCAAAATGCCTTTCAGTGTTTCCCAAGGGCTGCACTGTATGCTGTAGTGAGAGGATGCAAATTCTGGAAGCTCAGCAGAGGAAGCGGAGCAGAGCACGCATATGAAGGCAGTGGGTGAATTTGTTTGAAAAAACAGATAGAGGTTCATACCAAATATAGGTTTACCAGCCTATTTAATTAGTTGGACCCTGTACTAAGCAGGTCTCACCGGTGCAGTGTAGTAATATCTAAACATTTTCAGCGACTGTGTAGTTTACATCTGTTGGCTTCTGATAGCTACTGATACACTGTAGCTGTTGCTGGTGGAATTTTATGTATGGTTTTCTGGAATTTTCTACAGGCAACGTTGTCTAAAGTTAATTCTCCCGGTTCTTTCCCTAGCACCCTTGCAAAGTTGGAAAGTACCAACATTTAATTTAATGCAGTAGCATATTTTCCGCAAGTGCTTGGTTGGGTAGACTGTTCACATATTTTAATTTTCCCACCCTTTAACACAGAATATGTACATCTTAACCATAAAGGGCAACAGTCATTAAACATACAAGTAGTATGCAATGCACATTTTCTGATAACAGCCGAGTTGCACGATGCCCTGTGAGCACTCATGCCTCCTATATATCTATACACTGTGGACTGTATGAGCAGCTATCCAGATGAGATGTTGGAGACAGATGGCTGGCTGTCAGGTAATATTTATTTGCATGTCTACTTACCTCTTGAAGCTTAATATGGTACAAACACTACAACAATTGTGTTAATTTTCAGGTGACTGTGCATACTCCTTAAGGCCTTGGTCTATGACTCCATACTTCCAGCCTAGAGTACCCAGACAAAGGATAGAAAGCTGCTCACAGACACACAGGTAGCATTATAAAGAGAACTTTTGGACTTCCTAAAAGCAAATATAGATAACTCCATAGAAGGGAGGGTGCCTGGAATATGACCCTACGAAGCGCTATGGAATATAGCTACATATGTTATGCTATACAACTTACCTGTGTGTAGGAGTCTACCCATGGAGGTTGCAAGCGATGATTCCATGGAGGACAATAGAGAAATCCACTCATCACTTGCCACTTCTAGGGCAAGTGGACGTACATTTCAGGATGATGTTACAAAAAGCTATGTTTAAGGTAAATAAATACATTTTTAACACATGTAATAAAAAAGATAACTCAATATGTGATCCATAAATTAAAAAATATACTGTTCATTCATAGATTGTGATAAAGATGGACAAAATATACAATATAATTAGCATTTGTCATCACAATTGTGTTGTGTAATCTTCTAGAAAGAAAATAATCAATTTCTGCATTATTGCAAAATAAGGCATGTCAAAGTTTATGTTACTATTTAGATATTTGACGTCCAGTGCTTGGCTTTTACTCAGAATGCAAGTTGGCTAATCCTTGCCCATCCTAGCTCTGGCATCTTGCTTTCCTAGATGTTGGAGGCTCACCGACGGGCATACTGCTCACACTTGAGCCCTCCTCAGTTTCCCCAACAGACCTTGGTGGCCTACTTCTCGAATTAGTAGTAGGCATTTTTTCAAGGGTGTTGAATAGGTTTCTTGCAGCATCACCACTGTGATAAACTAACTCAACTTGGATGTTAGCTGTTTTTCTACACATTATTGATGTCACTGTAGCCAGCCTTTCCACAGAACTTCCTAATGTTAGGAGATGAGTGTTCTTGTGCCTCTGTTGGTGCCTGTGTGAATCAGAGTCTTGTGCCATTTGAGTGGCCCAATCTATTGTAACAATAATTAAAGCCGCAAAGCCTGTTCTTACAGCCTCATTGCATTCTCTAATGCCCTCTCTAATCTTCCTTCTCTTCTACTTTATTCAGATGTTGCTCTGTGCAGCCTGTGTTGTATTTTCAGCATGTATTGCTAAAAGGCATGCAATAGTTCAGAAGTAGGTGGTGACTCACGGATATGGTGGCTTCTAGACCTCCCAGTCTGTCTTACAGGACTTCTTCCTCTATGCACAACAGTTATTTATGGTATGTTTTGGCCATCATTGTCAGTTGAAGTGGCATGAGTTGTAGTATACTCTACTAAAGTATTTGTGTTGAACTGAGTGCCAGCTCCAATTTCCCCTGTCAGTGTGCATATTACATACAGTTCTTCCTGTTCTACATCTTAATTTAAAGTTTTTTATTATAAGTAGGTTGATATGCAGCAAGTTAAAAATTAAAGTGGTTGTTTAATAGTAATGTTATTTTTATTTCTTTTAAAATAGCAATGCTCACATTGATATTATTCTTTTTTCTTTAAAGGAAGAATAAATCTTGTCACCAATGATGATTTTTAATTTTCACGCCATAAAGCTAGAAATGTATATGTCCATTGGGTATGGCAATGTTTTTATTATCTTCATCTGGATGACAGTTACCACAATGTATTTTACAGAACTGTGTGAAAATCTGAGATTTCAGCCAATGTTGTATTAACTTCATTTGACTCATTTGATATGGTTAATTTATTAAATAAAAATAATCATACCAAAATATTTGGTATATCTGTTTTGTAATGCTTAAGCATAAGTTATCAAGTATATATTCTATTAAGAAAATATTAAACAAATAACCTTGTTTATCTGACGTAGTTGCTTGCTTTTCTTGGTTGCAGGAGTGGAGGTCGTACTACCGCTTGCATATTTTTTTTTCTGATCTTTGGGTCGCTCAAACTGCATCTATTCTGCCCTGAATTCTTTCCCTTAGTTGTTTTTTTGTAGACTCACAATTGGACAGGGAAGCCTTCCCAAAGAGCCTGTCATGCTCTCCCACAAGCTCTTTCATTAGAGACTCCAGCTATGCATCATTAGAGGTGTGTTTCCTCTTCCTTTCCACCTACTCCAGTGGCTTCTTGCTCGACATCTTCAATGTTGAAAGTGCTAGGCTGGAAGCCAAACAATAACTGTGCTCTGCCGCTCCCAAGGAACACACTTCCTGAACTGTGAGTTGTCCTCATTCCCTCAAGGCCTTTTTCGAGTTGAAATTTTAAAACACCGAATTACAATGAATCTCTATTTGCTTAAAGAAAAGCTATGCAAATCATGTTTAGCATTTCCTGTTTTGCAAATTGATATGACTCACAAATTAGGAATCAGTAAATTCGATTTTTGTAAAAAAAAATCTGCTCTATATCTCTAGAGTGTGATTTTAACTTCCAGTGCAAATGTAACTCCTCACATCAAGCTTTTGGTGAAATACATTTTTTAACCCCTTCAGTGCCCGCCCCTTTCCCCGCCCTGTGCCGGCCGTTGCATTAGCGGGCGGGGTCTATGACGAGCTGGACTCGTCATGGGCACAGCGCTACCGCGGCCCATGACGAGTCCAGCTCGTCATGGGCACTGAAGAGGTTAAACCACATACAATAGCAGAAACCATATACACAGATAAACATAGAGTATAAATAAATAGAGTATAACATGCTATTTTTCATCAATTGAGTCTTTGCCTCTCCTGACCTCTCATGGCCCTGCACCACACTTAAAAGTGGTAATAAATAGCATATTACACTTTGGGCATCTGTGCATATACACAAACATTTCCAAGTAATTATTTTAAAAGTAAAAACTATACTTTGATATTTTTTTAACATTCAAACCTGGATTTGTTTGCTTTTAAGGCAATTGTATATGTATGCTGTTCAATATTAAAATATATATATATATATGTAGTTTTATTTTAATTGATAATATTATGCTTATTTATGTTTAATTAAAAGTATATGTGTGATGAATTCGGTTGTTGGGTGAATATACTAGTTCTCGCTGTGATTTTGTTTATCTGCCACCCGCTCCTAAAGAAAGCTTTGTGTCATCGGCTTGGTTGTTTGTAGAGTCATGCATGGAGTTTTGAATTTTACCCTACTTGGAGATTTTAATTTCAATTTAGAAATTAATGAGAATAAGGACACTGAACACCTGAATGATGGGAAACAGTCAAAACACTGTGGTCTAAACCATGAGTGTTGCGACTCGGCAAGCTAAACCATGCTTGCCTTAAGGCAATGTGCGGTCTAGCTGCTGGCTGTATTGGACGGAAGCAGGGAGAGATCTGCTGTGAGGTAAGTGGGGCTGGGGGTGTTTGCAGGCTGGGTTGGTCGGGGGTAGTTTTGTGAGCTGGGTGGGTCGGGGTAGTTTAGTGGAATAGATGGGTGAGAGCACTTTTTGGGCTGGGGTTTGGGGTTGTTTTGTGGGCAGGGTCGGGGTTGTTTTGTGGGCTGGGCTAGGGGTGGGTCGGGGTTGTTTTGTGGGCTGGGGTGGGTCTGGGTAGTTTTGTGGGTAGGGAGGTGGTTCGGGGTAGTTTTGTGGTTTGGGGGTAGGACTGGGATAGTTTTGTGGGTTGAGGTGGGTCGGAGAAGTTATGTAGGCTAGGGGATCAGGGTAGTTTTCTGGGCTGGGGGTAAGTCGGTGGTAGTTTTCTGGGCTGGGGGTAGGGCTAGGGTAGCATTCTGGGCTAGGGGGTGGGTCAGGGGTAGTTTTCTGGGATGGGGTGGTTCGGGGCTAGTCTTCAATGCTGGGGTTGGAGATAGCATTCAGGGCTGGAGGGATTTGGGGCTAGTTTTCAGGGCTGGGGGATGGGGTTAGTTTTCAGGGCTGGGGGTGGGGGTAGTTTTCAGGGTTGGGGGTTCAGGGTAGTTTCCAGAGGTTTGGGGGTGTTGGGGAAGTTTTTTTAATTAGGGGTTAGGGTATTAGGCCTCGAGGGGAATGAATAGATTTTTGTTTAGGGGAGGTCAGGCAGTTTTAAGGGTTGGGTCAGGGCTGGGCTGGGTCAGGTTTATTTTTTTTTATTTTTTTTATTTAAACGGTTTTGTATAGCGCTGGCTGGACCTAGGGTATCAGAGTGCCTTATATGGTTAAGGAAAAAATACACCACTAAGATCAATAAAAAAACTGACAGCAATGATTACCAAAGACTAATGACATCCGGATTTACAATACAATATAACGAGTCTTGAGTAAAAACGGCAAGTGTGGTTGGGCAGGCTGAAAAAGGGAGGGGGGAAGCATGGATGGGGAGACATTAAAAGGGGGAAGGGTGAGGAAGCACTGGGTCAGTGAGGGCTGGGGCTAAAAGGGGATTAAGGTTTAATAAGAGGGGAAGGTAGGTAAATGGGGTGGCTGTAGGTTGAGGGGGGATGAGGAAGTTAGGAGATCAGTAAGGAGAGGCCTGAACAGAGAGAGGTGGGCTGAGAAAATTAGAGGACTTAGTGATATAGGAGGGCAAGGAAGTAAGATAGGGTAGATTATGAGAAAAGGGGGAGGAGGAAGTCAGAGGATCGATGAGTGTGAAACAAAATAGTAAGATGCTGGATTGGGACATGTGTCCAGTGTAGGAATTAAGGCCCTCAGTAGCAGTTGAGAAGGTGCAATTTCAGGTCTTTTTTGAAGCTGTAGCAGGAGTGGTTGCAGCGTAATTCTATGGGGAGTAAATTCTAGATGGTTGGCACATTTCCAGAGAAGGAGCGTGATTGTGTGGATTTCTTATTTAACAGAGGGGGAATGAGAGCGAGTGTGTCGGTGCTCCTCAACTCTCTGGAGCTGCCGGCTTTGTGTAGTTTATCTGATAGGTACTGAGGGCTTTATGCGTGATGCAAGCGGTTTTGTAGGTGAATCTGCCTTCAATGGGGAACCATTAGAGGGATTTGAGGGCAGGCGAGATGTGATCGAACCGTTTGCAATCTGTAATAAGCCTAGCAGCAAGGTTGAGAACAGATTTGATTGGGGCTAAGCGGATTTTAGGTGTTCCAGTGAGGATGGCGTTACCATAGTCGATTTTAGACAGGACCAGTGATTGGACAACAGATTTAAAGTCCTCAGCAGGAATGAAGGGTTTGATTTTCTTGAAGTGATGTAGCGTGAAGAGAGCACCCTTTTCTGCATTTTTTATGTGGGAAATGAGACTAAGGTTCTGGTCAATATAATCACAAGGGATTTAACTGAGCTGGAAAAGGTGAGAGAACAGTTGAGAGCATTAAGGTCCGAGATCCAGGCCTGGATGGTAAGCAGATTGTTTTTCGGTGAGAAAGGATGATTTTGGTTCTTTTAGGGTTGAGTTTGAGGTGGTTGCAATGGAACCAGGATTGCATCTTAATCAGGGTGTCATTGAGGTGTAAGATATCAGAACATGAATTAATCTTGCAGTAGATTTGGGTGTCATCGGCGTAAAGGTGGCAACTGATTCCCGATTGCTTAAGAATAAGGGTTAGAGGTTCCATGAAGAGGTTGAAAAGAGAGGGAGAGAGTATAGATCCCTGGGGGACACCAAGGGAGATAGGCCTAGGTTTAGAGAGGCAATCAATACTTTTAATTTGTTGGGTTCTGTGTTGGATGAAGGAAGAGAACCACTTGAGGACTGAACCATTAAGGCCAAAAAAGTCTTTGAGAGTGCTAAGAAGGGCAGAGTGGTTGACAGTATCAAACGCAGCAAGGAGGATAAGAAGGGAGAACTCGCCCTTGTCAAGGTATTGTTGAATGTCATCAATGACGTTAATCATGGCTGTTTCAGTACTGCAGCCCTTTATAAAGCCTGATTGAAGTGGGTCTAAAGATTAAAAGTGAAAATGTGTTTGTCCAATTGAAGCAGGACACATTTTTCGAGGGCTTTAGAGAGAAGTGGGAGGTTAGAGATAGGACGGAGATTGTTAAGGTCGTTTGGATCTGCTTGAGGATTTCTGAGGATGGGGGTAATTTGTCCAAGTTGGAGGGAGACAGGGACACAACCCATAGCCAATGAAGAGTTAATGATAGTGGTCCAATAGGGAGCAATGATGTGTTTTAAATCTTGGACAAGGTTAGTAGGGAGCGGGTCTTTGGTGTGAGAGGAAGGTTTGAGTCTAGTAAGGATGTTAAGGACATCACGTTGAGTAACAGGGTGGAAATTATGCCAGGAGGCATTCTTTTTTAGCAGGGGATAGGTGGGGTAGAGTTCAGGTGGGGGAATGACGCGGGGGAGGAGAGAGGCGTCGGGAGGAATAGAAGAAATGGGGAAATCTTTGGGGGAAATGTCAAAGGGGGTAAGGTATTGAGGGGGAGAGGGCTTAAGATGAAGGATTAATCAATTTTGTTGATTTTTTCAGTGAAGAAGTTGGCAATTTCCTCACATTTCTCGGTCGAGGCCAGTAACTTGGGGGGAGCAGAAGCTGTTTGGTTTTTAACAATGCTGAACAGTTCTCTGTGTCTATTTTTGCCCCCGATCCAGTTGTGAACAGAATAAGGAGTCCTTTTCGTTGAGAATGTGTTTTTTATACTTGGTCCTAGCAGATCTTAGGAGGGTCAGATTTGTGGGGGATGGGTGTTGTCTCCAAGTGCGTTCAATCATTCTAAGAGAACGTCTGTCCCTGTTGGGGTCAGCATTGATCCAAGATTTGAGGGAGGAGTTTTTTTGTGTTTTTTGTTTTTCTGGGGCAATTTGGTCAAGGACCTCAATTATGGATTTGTTAAAATGCTCAGTGAGGTAATTTGCATTTTGGGAGAAGGGGATGAGATGCAGTTGTGCTTTGACTTTGGACTCCAATTCAGCCGGGGGAATAAGGTGAAGGTTTCTAGTCAGTTTCTTGTGTTTAATGGTTTTGATGGGGGGGAGGCATCGTGTTAGTGATCGAGAAGAGGATGAGGTGATGGTCTGACCAGTCAATGGGGACGATGCTGGAAAGGGAGGGCAAGTCATTGCAAGTAATGATAGCATCCAGAGTGGCCCCTTTGGTGTGGGTCAGAGAATGGCAAAATTGAATCTGATCATTAATGTCGAGTAGATCAGAGAGGAGGTTAACAGAGGGGTCATCCTTTTTGTTCCAGTGGAGGTTAAAGTCTCCTAGGAAGAGGTTTTTAGAGTTGGAAAGCGAGAATTGAATAAGGAGATTGGACAGTTCCTCTACAAACGGAAGAGGGTCACCGGGGGGTGGTAAATATTGTGCAAACGTATTGAAAGCGATCCCGGAACATTAAGTTCTGCACCAAGGTATTCGAAAGTAGTGTGATCAGAGTTCTTAATAAGTGAGAGTTGTAGATCTTTTTTATAGATTATGGCTAGCCCCCATCCAATTCTGTCCGGCCTATCTTTCCTGAGGATGGAGTAGCCGGGAGGGGAGATCAGGTCCAGAATAGAAGAAGAGTGGGCATTGAGCCAAGTTTCAGTTAAGAAGGCGATGTCGATGGCATCACTAAGGATGGTTTTGTCTATTTCAGTTGCGTGATGTGCAGCGGATAGGCAATTTACCAGCATGCATGCGAGGGGTTTAGGGCTACTTATGGGGGGGCCCAAGAATGGATAATTGTAAGTTCAGATGGTGGTCTGAATGAGACTGGGGATGAAGGAATTCTGGTAGTACCAAGGATCACTGGGATGGTTGCATGGGGGCAGGAGAGACTGTAATTGGGGAAATTGGAGGGTACGAGGTATCGAGGTCAGGGAGGTCGGCAGATGAGGAATGGGTTGGGGAGACAGTGGTAATACTCCGAGGTTGGGGTCTGTGGTGGATGTCTGATCCGATTTCTTGGGAAAGGACCAATTGGGGATATTAAGTGAAGGGAGGGTGTTAAAGTCTTTCCTGAGTGCAGAGAGTTCCGATGATAGGGTAGAGAGATGGTTTTCTATGTTGGAAAGAGTCAGGATTATAAAGAGAGAATGGGATGGAGGCTGGGAGTTCAGGGGCGAGAAGAGTATGTTCCAAGTCCGGGAGGAAGGGCTGGGATGAAGCATGGGTGGGAACCCAGGGGGTTGGAGGGGGGCGTTGAGGATAGAGGTTGACAGGGGGATTTCCGGGTGAAAGAGGGCATTAACAAGAACAAGAGGAGTTAAAGGCGAAGGTATCAGGGCCGGGGGATAGTGGGGTGGGAAGGAAGTCTTGTTATGAGGAGTGCAATCAGGTAAGGAGGGGGAAATTGGAGTTGATGGGAGAGCAGTAGGGGATCGGGGAGAGGGGATTGGGGAAGATCGAGGGGAGTGGTATGGATTTAATGTTGAGAGTGAAAGAATCAAGGGGAGGGAGGAACTTTGGGAGACTGAGAATCCAGTTGGGATGGCAGGAGGAGGGTAGAGCGCAAACAATGAAGGGGGGTTGGAGGGCTGTGTTTGGGGGATATCTAAGGAGGTTACAGAGTGAGCGAGGTGGCATCTTGTGTTGGGGAATGAGGGGATTGAGGGAGGTTTAGATAGTAACTGAGATAAGGGACTGAAATGTTGTTCAAATATGGTGAGGTGGTTATATGACGCTTGAATGAGGATATTACCCGATTTGAAGATGGAGATATCAATATCTCCTGGGAAAGCAGGGGAAGGGGTAGTAGATAGTTTCAGTCCATAAGGTGATGGAGGAAGACGCTTTTCCATTTAGAGAGGCGTTTGGAGTAGAAGATGTAGTTAGTTTTAATAATGGAAGTGAGGTTGATGTAGTTGTCCGCGAATAAGGATTCTTGGTGACGTATGAAAAATTTGTGCTTAAAGTTCTTCTCAGCATTTTTGGAAAGGTTATGAGGGTAGAGGATAGTCCAGGAGTTGGGACCATGTCTAGTGAGGGGTGAATCATGTGCTAGGATGGGGTCAGTGCGAGGAGGCTTGATGAATCGGATTAAGGCAGTCCCGGGAGGAGGGAAAGGTGTGTGGGAGGAAAGAAGAATGGAGCGCCGAGTGGATGAGGACAAAGAGTAGTGGAAGATGGAAGGTCTACGGTGAATATAGAGTGAGAGATCACCGGAACAGGGAGGAGGATTGTGCTAGGATGGGCCACTGGAAGGTAGGTATTTGGAGGGAAAAGAATTAGTGAGAAAGGGTTGGCTCACGACTGAGGCTAAGAAAAATAAAGAAGCGGCCAAAGATGGGGTTAAGTAGGGGAGCCTTATATCAGTTGTAGCGCCAAAACAATAGAGAGAGAAGCTGTGAGGAGTGGGAGCAGAAAGAGCACTTAGCTATATAGATTAGGCAATTCAGTTGAGCATGAGGAGCGGTAAGTGCTGTGTGCAAAAATCGGATGACAGACAGGCTGTATGCCAAGTATCAATCAAATATACAAAACATCCAGATGAGGTAGGACAGATAAGGGCAAGCATAAAAACATTAGACTCACAAAGACCTACAGTCGCTTTTTAAAAAACTTTTTAACACTGTCAAACATCTAGTATAAAAATAAAATAATATTGTTTCAACATATATGTATAAGGTGTGTATATACAAATTTACACATATATGTCTTCAAGTATGTATGAACAAATGATGGTATAAATAATATGAATTCAATATATATGTATAAAGCATGAAAAATATATACACATATAAACACATATGTCTATATCTATATATGAACAAAAGATACAATCTTGACTGAGAACTAGAGTAGGGTGGTATGAGAAAAGAGAGGAGGGACTGCTGCAAGATGGCCACCCAAAGTGAGGAGCATGTAAAGTCCTTTTTTTGTTTCCATTTCCTGTGGAGCAGCAAGTACGGAGGTAGGGAGTGAGTTCACGAAAGGTAGAGGCAGGGGGACAAAATGGAAACCTGAATTCCCAAATTAACATAAGAGACAAGACAACATGGACGTCTGGGTAAACTCTACAGCCCCAGTGGGACTCAAAGCTAGCGGGTCAAAACCAAGGCGGTTATCTCAGTCAAACTCTGCCGAGTTCCCTGACCCCAACATCATGTCTCACATCCACGATCATGACAAATGCAGAAGTTAGTAGGAGGGTAAATCACAGGGAACCAAGGGCAACAACCACCGTGAGCAGGAAAATGCATGGCTCAATGACTGTAATGGCAGGGAGCCACCGGATCACAGCAAATCAGGCCTCCCACGACACGAGAAGTGGTGTTAAACACCAGGAGACCCCCGACACTTGGCCCCTCCGGAGGTGGATCGTAACGCCGTATGCCTCAGAAAGTCAGCTGTGAGCAGCTGGTCCCAATGCACCAACCAAGGGACAGGATGGGAAAGGACTACCAGACTGAAGTGGATCACTTGTCTCGCCAACCTCGCGCCCAGGGACTCAGCAGGGGTGAGGCATACCCATCACGAGGTCCAACCTAACACGAGCGCCTCCAGCACGCGAGGGTCTGATCCAGAGAGAGCGACTCCGGAATCCCTGGCAGGCCCAGGAAGAACTGCCCCCGAAACAGTCAAGCCCTCCTAGGAATCAACAGCGGTGGCGGTGGGGGGCCCGTCTAATTCGCAAGACCAGGGCTCCTCATCCCCGCCTTGGGAGCAAGGAACCAAGGAAGGCTAGGCGGAGCTCAGCCGGCTGTGAGTGGAGGCCCACCCTCGCAGCCCTGCGAGCCCAGCTCGATGTCCAGGACGGAGCCCCCGGGATCATCTAGCATCAAGAGTCCCAGCCCTAGGAGCACGAGAACAAGGGAAGGCCAAGGAAGAACACAGCAGGCCGAGTGCGTAGGCCCAACCTCGCCACCCCGAGCCCAGCGCGATGTCCGGCCCACTGCCCTCAGGACCGTCCAGCACTGAGGGTCATGTTGGTAGGAGGAGTGTGCAACCTCGAAGTGGCCCAGGTTCATCAACACCCTCCGGGGAGCTCAAAGGGATTTTCTGCTGGGGGTTAATGGTCAGGGTTAAGAGACAGGGTTTTAGGCCTCAGGGCAGTGGGAGGGCACAGCGTGGGGGTTGCGAGGGGATAGGGGTATTTGCACCTCAGGGCAGGGAAGGTGGTAGGGGTTGTACCTTAGGGTACTGGGGGGGAGTCGGGACCTTCGCCAAGCATCCCTCTTTACCATTCATGTCTTTACCATGAAATTATGTGGTAAAGGCATAGGTGGTAAAGGAATGCGTGGTTAAGACACAGTCATTATTAAGACTGTGTTGTTTAGGCATGCGTGGTTAGGGAATTTCTGGTTCCATCATACAACCCCTGAATAACTGCTTAAGAAGTTTTTATCTTAATCAGATAGTCACTTAGCCAACTCATGTTGCTAATCACACCTTAGACTGACTTTCTTATGAATAATCCAGCAGTCACCTTTGATCAAGCTATACAGTTGATCTCGACAGATCACAGAGCAGTTTTTCTTAATATAATGATTCCCCAAAAAAACTGCCATCTCTCTGAATGTACCAAAGTGGCAAAGTGCCGCCCATGGTAGAAAATAGATGGATAAGGGCTCGAGAGCCTGATGACTGAGCGAGAGCCTGCACTAAACACTGAAGTGGATATTGTGGTGAGGTATTTTAATAACTGGATAAAAAATGGTGTCACTAAGTTAGTCCCAGAATAAAAAAAAAATTATAGGAGAAATCCCTCTGCACCATGGTTTTCTCCCGAACTAAAAAAAATATAAACAAAAAATGCAGGGCTCAGGAGTGTAAGTAGAGGAAAGACTATAATGTTGAGAAAAAAGAGAAATAGAAAGCAACCTTCAAGAAATTCGATGTTGTACATGTTTCTGGTGGTAGGAACATTAGGGCTGACATTTTATCACGTTTTCCTATAAATGAGGATGATGGAGAACATGAATTTTTTGATTCTTGTGAAGATGACTCAGGTGACCGTTTCGTAGCTGCACTTGATCTTGGCACTGAGTAAAACTGGTTGAGTGCTCTTAAGGATGACAAAGTTTTGCAGCAAGTGTGTGAGTTTGTCAGATGTGGTTGAACCAATGAACATGTTCTTTCTACAGTCCTTCAACCTTTTTGGAAAGTTGAATCAGAAATCTCTCTGACAGGTGGGGTTTTACTATGTGCAGACAAGCTTATTCTCCCGCAGAGCCTTAGAAAGGGTATTATTGTGAAAGCACATGATGGCCATTTGGGCTCTAGTCTTACTAAACAACGTATTTGTGGGATTTTCTGGTGGCCATCAACGGATTCTGAAATAAATGATGTAGTTGATATGTGTGTTGTTTGCCGTACTGCTAACAAAGGATTGAAAGTGTTGATTTCTCCTCTCCTTCCTATCGACTGTCCATCTGGACCTTGGACTAAGTCAGGTTGGACATAATGGGTCCTTTTGAAAATTTTCCGATGGTTCCCATTTTATTCTGGTGCTGGTTGAGTATAGGTCAAAATGCCAGAAATCAGACTAGTCAAGAATTCCTCTGCTGATGTCATCATATTTTTCCTTAAGGAGTTATTTCTGAGGGAAGGTTTCCCGAAGACCATGGTCACGGACAATAAGACATAATTGGACAAAAAAAGTGGTGTTTTTCAGTCTTTTCTATAGTCATGCAACATTAAACATGTAAGGAGTTCTCTTTATCACCCCCAGTCCAACGGTCTCGTTGAGTGCATGAACAGAGTTGTAGGTGACTGTATAAAATGGGCCAAGTCTAGTAATTGTGATGTGGTGAAGTCTTTAGATAGCAGGCTCTGGTTTTATAGGACAACTCCACATTCTACGACCAAAGTATCTCCTTTTGAACTGTTAAGGGGAAGAAGGGCCAACACTAGCTTTAAACCTGCTTGGATGAATAAAAAGGGTTAAGAGCATTTCCGATGTTAAATGTTAAATCTCTCATGGATTTGGTCAAAGAAAATGTTTCAATTTCACACCAGAACCTGGACTTCTATGGGCATTCAAAAGGGCATATTATCAAGCCCATTATCGCCGCTTTAACGGCAGTTTCCTGCCACAAAAGCGGCAAAAATGTTATCGCCGTTCCTTAATAATATGGCCCTTCATTGGTTGCATATCAGTGAAAGAATTGAATTCAAGGCTCTCTGTACAGTCAATAAATCCATGTGCAGCAGAGGCTCCCATACTTTAAGAGACCTTCTAATGGGATGCACCCATTCAGAAATGGAGATCAGGCTCTGCTAAACTTGTCTCAGTTCACAAAATAAATATGGCTAGATAGGGAGGAAGAAGTTACTCCTTCCCAGCTTTTAAACTCTGGAATTCTATGCCTATTGCACTCAGATCCCAATAAAATTATTCCTTGTTAAGAAAATTGTTAAAAACCGGGCTTTTTACCAATCACAGGAATTTGAGAGTCCTAAATCTTCCCAAGTCGCCTCAGCATTCGTGAGTTGTATAAAATTTTACTTATTGTTATTATTATAATGATTATTACAGGGGTGTGAGCGCTGGTCAGGCAACAGCCACAATTCCTTGTAGGGTGAACAACAAAAGGTCACTAAATTAACCTACGCATAACCTTGAGTAGCTTGCCATGAAAAGCAGTCAGGCTTAACTTAGATATATAACCAACAAAAGAACACAGGGTATGGGGCAATAATCACTGCACCTATCGTAAATTAGGTAGAAGTACTCCTAATCTCAGGGTGCCATGGACCTGAGGCTCAATACCCCTATGCCTCCAAGGGAAATTCCCACAGTTATGAATCCAACACAATGGTCCAGCACTCCACTCAAAGTAAACAATAATCAAGTTCAACAAAATTGATATCCATTCAGCAGGTCTTTCTATAGATGTTCTTTATTCTGAATGTTCTTAAAAAGCAACAGTTTCGAAGAACTGCAGGACGAGTGCTGACCGACTCCGCAATACTATCCTTATAAACGGATGTGCAGTGACGGCAGCAGACTGATTCCCCACTAATAATTGTGACTGGCTTACGCCGTTAACACTCGTGGTGAGCATTGACTTGAATTGGACCCCCTACTTGTAGGGAGAACGATATTTGAAATTACTTAGGTATTAGGTGGCTGTTAGAAGAGAGAGCAATTGATCGCCAGCACTATCCTGAGGAACTTTTAGAAAAATGTACTGATACTATATCTGCCCTGAAGAAGTCCTTAGGGATGAAACGCATTGGCTACGGTCGTGTGCTTTTTAAGAAGATTCAGAATAAAGAACATCTATACAAAAACCTGCTGAATGGATATCAATTTTGTTGAACTTGATTATTGCTTACTTTGAGTGGAGTGCTGGACCATTGTGTTGTATTCAGGCTTAACTTAGAGGCAATGTATAAAGTCTTTATGCAGTACACAAACGGTAATAAAGTGATAACACAACACAAGAAAAATCCCAAACTAGTTTAGCAAAATAGATTAATGTTTATACAATTTCTGACAGCAAAATGACAAAAATTCATTCAGGAGAGCCTAAGTTAAGAATTTTGTAATGTTTTTAGTGAAAATTAGCACCTAAAAGATCAAACTGTGGACATCTAGTTGCACAAGACCAGGTCAAATTACAAAAATATGGCTGACCATGAAGGAGCATCTTTGGGATACAAGAAGTGTATTGGGCCTGGTCAGTGCTTACCTTCGGACTTAGAAGCTATTCTGAGAAAAAGTGTCTGGAAAGGTAAAGTTCAGCGGGGAAAGACTGCAAGAGGTGTCCAAAGATAGAGCATTGTCATCTGATGGCCTTGGATCGAAGCTGCAGTGAAGGTTCTACATTTGAAATGGAAGTCAAAAATCTTTAGCGGGATGAGGCAGAGGGCTGTAAGAGAAGACAATTCCATGAGGTTGGATGTTCTTTTGGTGAAGGACAGCTGAAAAGGATCAGCTGCTGAAGAGAACAACGTAGCGGGAGAAGACACAAATGAAATCCGTCCGGCGATGCTCCTCGGGCCGATAGATGAGCAGGTTGGTCCCACTCTCCTCCTGGGATGAGCAGTTTTTGGCCAAAATCTGATTAAGTTCACAGTTTTAGGATATGGTCATCTGGACACCTTTAGCACCACAAATAGCAGCCCAGGACCATTGGGCCACCACTTGGAGGGCTCAGGACTTCCTCAGGCTGGGTCAAGGTCATTGTTCGAGATGGTAGGAGCCTTTTATGTCTGTTTGGCTCTGAACATGGGGCCCGCACACTAGCCATTAGAGTCACTTCTGGTAGGTGCAGTTGAAGATGTAGGGCACAACAGCAGGGCTGGCCTCTTAGGGTTCAAGGCAGACTGAGGCAGCAAGACAGCCCTACAAGACACAGCAGCAGTCTGGAAGAGTGCACAATAGGTCACAACAGCAGGTCCTCTGAGAGTCTTTCTACAGGTCTAGTAGTTAACTGAAGAGTGGGTCTGAAGGTCCTTTTTTTATACCCAGATGCCATTCTTCTGGAAGGTGGGAGAAGCTTCTGGAAAGGTTCTTTGAAGTGCATGGAATTTCCTGATTCCGATGCCCAATCTGGCTGCAGTGACAATACAGGATTGTTTGTTTTTTTGTGCGAAAGCAGAGAACAAGCTTTTTTGTTGTAAGTGGGACTGTGCTCAGCTCCAACCCCATCCTGCCAGCAGATGACCCTTTTAGGCGCACCTAATCCCTCAATTGCATGACTGGCTGGGAGAAATTCACAAAGTCTAACTGTCAGCTACACCCAGTAATGTGCCCTAAGACAGGCTGCAGGTACAAAGGGCTAAGGGCAGGAAAATGCCACCTTTCTAAAAGTGGTATTTTCACAATTGTAATGGAAAATCCGACCATTAAAGAGGGTTTATCGTTGTAATTTAATAGGTACCAAAGATGATATAGCTATGTGCTCCTAATTAGGAATTACAGCTTAATAAATGTAATAAGGAATCCCCAATAATATGCTATTAGAGGGGTAGTCCCCACAGTAAAGAAAAATGAATTTAGGAGTTACTCACTCCCAGAACATGTAAAACTTAAAAGTACATGGCCAGCCTTTTAATTACACAGCGCCCTACCCTGTGGGCTAGCTAGGGCCTACATTCGGGGTCACTTGTATGTAATAAAAGGAGAGTTTAAGGCTTGGCAAGGGGATTAAACGACAAGTCAACATGGCAGTTTAAAACTGCATTCAGGCTGCAATGGCAGGACTAGGATATGGTTTAGCGCGCTACTTAAGTGGGTGGCACAATAAGTGCAGCAGGCCCACTAGTAGCTTTGAATTTATAGGCCCTGTTCACATGTAGTGCCACCTTACTAGGGACTTACAAGTAAATGAAATATGCTCAATTTGGTACAAGCCAATCTAACCATGCCTTAGGGAGTGAGCACAGGCACTTTACCACTGGTTATATGCAAAGAGTCCTATGGCCAACAAAAACAAATTCAGAAAAAGTGTAGGTAAAAAGGCAAAATGTTTGGAGGTGACACCGCAGAGAAGGAAAGGCCCAGCATTATATGCCTGGCCAAATGCTGTGCACAGAAGGGATTGGCTGCCTGTGGAGGGTAGGTGCAAGTCCGGAACACAGACCAGGCCCTATGGCCAACCCTCAGCCTCATGCAGAGTGTTTGGTGCGTGGCCTGACTGGAAAGCCAGGCCATGTGACCTAACCAGCTGCACATGGTGGTAGGATGTGCACTGTTGGGATATGCCACCTGAGGGGGCTAATAAATAAAACAATTGGTTCTGTCGGGGTATTTTTCAATTGCTTACAGTACGATAGTAGCAACGGTTTACTTATAACACATACCAATGATTTGAGAAAAAAGGAAAAAATAGCATAACACACACCAAAATTAGTATTCAATAATATAGTCAGAAATAGGTATCAAATATTCATGGCTGTTGCAATTTACCAAATTCAATTACAATAGGGAATAAGTGACTGTGGTGACAAGGTGACATGTGGTGATTGGTGACGTTGACAGTGCACTATATACAAGATAAATAAACGTGCATTTGGGAGAGGAGAGAAGAATATATGTTTGTCCTTATTATTTTAGCATATATGCTACAGGATACATTGGTAAGTTAAACTGTGATCATGAGCGTTGTGCAGATATGTGTGCTGCGTTGACGTTTCGATTCTATTGGTTGCGCAAAAATGAAATGCTTCAAGGTGGGTCTTCCTCAGGACAAGAGGGGGGAGTAGGCAGCCAAAAGGCAGATTCTTTATTGTATCTGCAAGTCTCAAGTGCTTCTTATTTAGAGAAGGGCTTAAATTTACAACCTCTCAGTAGTCCACCAGCCGGTTGGAGCCTCAAGTAGTATTCTTTAATCGACTTCCAACCGTCGGTTGGAGTCTTTGGTTATAGCCAGTCAAGTGATTCACGTGAGCTGGAGGGTGCGCGTCTGTCCGGTAGCTGCTTTATTTACCCTGTTCACATGTAGTGCCACCTTACTAGGGACTTACAAGTAAATTAAATATGCCCAATTTGGTACAAGCCAATCTAACCATGCCTTAGGGAGTGAGCACAGGCACTTTACCACTGGTTAGCAGTGGTGATATTCACAGAGTCTTATGGCCAACAAAAACAAATTCAGAAAAAGTGTAGGGAAAAAGGCAAAATGTTTGGAGGTGACACCGCAGAGAAGGAAAAGCCCAGCATTATATGCCTGGCCAAATTCTGTGCACAGAAGGGATTGTCTGCCTGTGGAGGGTTGGTGCAAGTCCTGAACACAGACCAGGCCCTATGGCCAACGTTCAGCCTCATACAGAGTGTTTGGTGCGTGGCCTGACTGGAAGCCAGGCCCTGTGACCTAACCAGCTGCACATGGTGGTAGGCTGTGCACTGTTGGGATATGTCACCTGAGGGGGCTATTAAATAGAACAATTGGTTCTGTCGGGGTATTTTTCAATTGCTTAGAGTACGATAGTAGCAACGGCTTACTTATAACACATACCAATGATTTGAGAAAAAAGGAAAAAATTGCATAACACACACCAAAATTAGTATTCAATTATATATTCAGAAATAGGTAACAAATATTCATGGCTGTCGCAATTTACAAATTCAATTGAAATAGGGAATAAGCGACTGTGGTGACAAGGTGACATGTGGGGATTGGTAATGTTGACGGTGCACTATATACAAGATAAATAAACGTGCATTTGGGAGAGGAGAGAAGAACTTCTGTTTGTCCTTATTATTTTAGCACATATGCTACAGGATCCATTTGTAAGTTAAACTGTGATCATGAGTGTTGTGCAGACATATGTGGTGCATCAACGTTTCGACTCCGTTGGTTGCGCAAAAGTAAAATGCGTCAAGGTGGGTCTTCCTCAGGACAGGAGGGGGGAGTAGGCAGCCAAAATGCAGATTCTTTATTGTATCTACAAGTCTCAAGTGCTTCTCATTCAGAGAAGGGCTTACATTTAAAACCTTTTAGTACTCTACCAGCCGGTTGGAGCCTCAAGTAGTATTCTTTAATCGACTTCCACCCGTCGGCTGGAGTCTTTGGTTATCGGCAGTCAAGTGATTTATGTGATCTGGAGGGTGCGCGTCCGTCCGGCAGCTGCTTTGTTTACCCTGTTCATATGTAGTGCCACCTTACTAGGGACTTACAAGTAAATTAAATATGCTCTATTTGGTACAAGCCAATCTAACCATTCCTTAGGGAGTGAGCACAGGCACTTTACCACTGGTTAACAGTGGTGATATGCAGAGTCCTATGGCTAACAAAAACAAATTGAGAAAAAGTGTAGGGAAAAAGGCAAAATGTTTGGAGGTGACAGTGCAGAGAAGGAAAGGCCCAGCATTATATGCATGGCCAAATGCTGTGCACAGAAGGGATTGGCTGCCTGTGGAGGGTTGGTGCAAGTGCTGAACACAGACCAGGCCCTATGGCCAATCCTCAGCCTCATGCAGAGTGTTTGGTGCATGGCCTGACTGGAAGCCAGGCCCTGTGACCTAATCAGCTGCACATGGTGGAATCAGCTGCACATGGTGGTAGGCTGTGCACTGTTGGGATATGCCACCTGAGGGGGCTAGGCACACGGAATTATTGGATCATCCAAAAAAGAAAACAATAATTAAATGGAAAAAGGTTAAAGTGATGTTATGTTTAGATCTGATAATGACACCTCAATGTATGTTTAAGAGGAACAACAAATTCACCAAAATACCACAGTGTCATTATGGTTATGAATTGTTAATGAAAACCATTGAAATTCACAAGTTATTTATTAGCTTTCCATTTGGTAAAATTACTTACATGGAAAGTATAGGACCCCTGATGTAAAAGTAGTAAATCTTATCTTTAATGTAAAGACACCTACAGCTGTGTAATGACTGCCGTTATAAAATAAGGAAGTAAAGGAAGCATACCAGTTTTAACGAGATGTGAAAATCATTGGGAACATTTGTGTATGGTCACAATGTTAAGACTTTTTGCTATTCACTGAAATCACAATTGACACACCCCTGCACTTGTTCAGGGAACAGGAATAATCTTCTCATATTTCTAATCTTTACTGGAGAAAATAAAATACAACATTTGTTTTTCTTATTTATTAATAACAATTATCTTTCTAGGTTATGTGTTATCTATCAGAATATGTTAAGTAGTGATTCCGATATAAATAACTGTGTTTTCTTCTCTATGTTTGCATACAGCCTTAATCAAAATAGAGTTTGAAGATTTGACTGTGTAAAACAAATGTAGTGCATTTCTAGATTACAAATATTGAATACTGGATTTTAGACCCCTAGAATTTTAAGTACCAAGACAATTATGTAACATAACAAATAGGATATTTCATAATATCTTTCATGTAATTACATATTTATTATTGTTTTTTGGTTACAGCATCAAGAAATGATAACCACACAGCTATATTGAAAAATATATTCCGTATATCAAATGAAAAGCATTTACTGTTCAAAAGAACAATCACCTGGGATTCAGGTTTGTTGAGTTCTCAATGTCATTACTATTGTTTCTGAACTCCAAAGTTAGATAATTGAAATGGGTTACCTATCAGTGGAAGTAAAGGGAAATGCATGTGGGTGTGAATAATGCTACATTTTTAAATGAGTTTCAGAATTGACACTCATGAATGGTGCAATAACAGCTGTGATTGGCCAAATCACAGGGTTTGCAACATTTTTTTTTGTTTGCAATGACTGAACCCCCTTTTGCAATTATGATAAGCTTCCTGTTTTACAATGGTTTTTTGTGTCACATTTAGTATTCCAATTAGGCGTGAGTGTGGAAAGGGGCATCACCTCTGTTGGACCAGGCCCTTTTTGCAGGGTCACCCCAGGAGTCAGGCCTTCTGTTGCAGAAACCATTTTTGTTATATACAGAAATAGAGTGGTATAAAGGAATTAATACCCACATTATTTTTTAAAAGAGCACATTTAATTACTCTCTCTCTAGTTTATCAATCTAGCTAGAGTATATCAAAACATTTTTAGCAGTCTACATAAATAATGACATCTAGTCAAGAGGAAAAATAACATTACATATATACATACAAATTTATGTACATACACAAAGAAATAACATCACATGAAACAACTCATACATATACGCTACCCCCAAGAGTACATTCCACTAGTGTCCTCCCATTAATTCAGGACGGACCACTAGGAGGTAGTCCAAACAGTATACTGAAAATCTATCCGTTAGTGTAGACCTTCTCAGAGTACTGTTGTGCTATATCCGATCATTATTTTATATTTGCGACTCCTCCTTCCAAAAATGTCTACGCAATTGCGTTTCGGCCTTAATCTTTGCTTGGCCTCCTCAGGACAGGGTTAATACATGACTGTGCCCACAGCCTCGATCGGTAGGCCTCCTGCCACACAAATGATAAAAGCGACCACATCCAAAGTGCCTCGGTGCTATAATACGAGCACCTTCCTGGCCCGATAAACGGGCTTTCCTTATAGACACACCCCTGTGTCAGAATAAATCTCTTTACTTCCCCGTCTGGCTTGTCAATGATTTCAAAACTTTATAGGGTCCTGCACAATGCTCAGTTCTGCAACAAACGCCAACCGTCGCTTGAAGACTACCGCAGTAGAACTTTGTGCATTTTCCACTGCTAACTAGTGAAGAAGTGTGTGTGCTCTCTCCCTAAAGAACAGTCCATTTGGTGTACTACTAATTGGCACATTTAAATCACATGTAAGTCCCTAGTGAATGGTATTACATATATCCAACTCCGGTAAATCAAATGCTACTAATGGACTGCAGCATTCATTGTTCCATTCACTTAAGTAGCCCTTTCAAACATGTCTCAGGACTGCCACTGTAGCTTATGTACAGTTTTAACCAACCATTGTGTCCTAGCAAAATACATTTTTGCCAGGCCTAAACCTTCTTTTTTAATATATATATACGTTACCCCTAAATAAGACTCTAAAGGCACGCAGGGCAGGGGGCATTGTAATTAGGGAGGCCAGTCTCTCCCATTGCCTAACACTGGGATACCTTAGTACATTTAATAAGGGATAACTATGGATTAGGTGTAGATACAAATATGCTGTTTACACTCAAATGAATTGCAATTTAATAACCTCTTTAATTGTAAAGTAGGATTCTAAGTTACAAATCTGATAATACAACATACAGAATTTTTGGGGCATTTTCTTATCCTAAACATTTGTGCCTTATGACAGTGTCCCGGATCGCATGAATGTAAAGGGCTCTGCTCTTAGAGTTTGTGAATTCCTCCCACACAGTGACACAAAAAGGATTAGATGTGGAAAGGATGGGTCATTCTCCCAGGGTGGCTGGGGGGCGGGGCTTAGCCTTTTTCCACTTACACTTCAAAGAATTCACCCAAAGGAACCTGACACAAGTCTTTTGTCGCACCAGTCATCTTAGAGCCTTGACAGGGTGAGGGATGAAGTTTCCAGAATCAGATTTGGGGGTAGTATAGAGTATAGAAAATCCCCCACTTCAACATCTGGCAGTTATAAATAGTGGCCCTCCAGAACCATTCTTCAGAACACACCCTAGACCTGTGGACTTTAAAAGAGAACGCACTGTCTTGTTTCACAGAAGATTGCACTACTGCTTGGGGCCTGTCTTGTTTTCCAGGGGACTCCCCTGCTGCTTAATGCCAGCCTTATCCCTTAGAAGACTGCCCTGCTGCTTGAGGCATGCCTTGATCTTTGAGAAGGGAGACTGGACCTGCTCTATTCATCCAAGGCTCCCTGGGTGACACCAAGGGTTGGTTGGCTGACCTCCTATTCTGAGCTACAAGGGCACAATGAACTTCAGTCCCTGCAACTGCCTAGCTGACTTGCTGCATTGGACCTGCCTGAACCCTGCTGGCCTGTGCTAGAGTCACCAATCCCTAAGCAGTGCCTCCCCAGGTCCTGGACCCTTGGCTGCTACCAGGGTGCACTCCTCTACAAGGAAATATACAATTCTGAAGTTTTGGGCTCTCTGTAACTCCAAATTGGCCTGTTTGTGCCGAGACTCTGCTGCCCGCAATGACCGCCACCGCGAAGCTTGGTAAAGCAACTGCCAGCAATGATGGGCAAAGTGAACTCTGCTGTTCGCTCTACAAGAATGACAGCCCATGGTGACTGCCAACGTGAAGCTGCCTGCTCCTAGTGGCCTCCTCCACTGCAAATGGAACTCTATGCATTTCGCTGAAGGTAACTTTTTCAGCTGAGCTTAACTGGGTCTTTGTTTCCGGCCAGTACTCCATCGCGGTCATCCTGAACTTGTAACTTTCCCCAGGCCTAGCAAGACTAGATGACAGTGAGTGGAGCCTTGTTCTTTTAGGTCCTGTATCTACCCAAACCTTTGAAATTTTTCTTGTGTTATTCTTTCAGTCTATTACTATTTGTGTGCTGCATACATTACACTTTGCTGTTAAGACAAGCCTGACTTATTTTGTGACAAGATACCAGAGGGTTATTCACAGGTTAATTTTGTAACTTTTGATGTTCACCCAGACATGAATTGTGGTAGATTCCTGACATCCTTCTTTTTATAATTCCTATCAATGGTTTGTAAATGCAGTTGCGGTCTCAAGCATTTGAAAATAACACCTCAAAGGAAGTGGTAACTCATTCACAAAGGGGAAGCTGTCTTTGTTGGACAGAGTCTCCTCAGTGAATTGAGCTAGGCAGCCACTATGGGGAGTCCACAAAGTCATGCTAAATGTGACACATTTCTTTTAAAAGTGCTGGAATGGGTGAATACCTTGTCAATGAATACCGTGATATATGCAGGCCCGACAACGGCAATACCAATAAATGCAATATCAATGTATGCCATAACCGGTGCCTGCATGACCTTGCTAATACCAATCAAATCAATAGCAAGCTATGTCTTAACCTGTACCATCACAGTGTCACTGACACTGGCAATGACGATATCACTGTATGTCATAATCCATGCACAAATGATGATACTGTTGCTAGTAAAATCAATGTTGATGTACGTTATGACCTTAGCAAACGTAACTGTGTCAATACCAGTAAGAAGAATGTAAAAGTATGCTATGACAGCTGCATGCACAAAATTAAGGGTGTCAATAAAAATGATACCAGTGACTGGCACGTTATTTTCAGAAGTTCAAATGAACTCAAATCATTTCTGTCGGATTCACCTGAGGTGATCTCCCAATCAACCCCAAGTCAGACATACGTGGTTAGAAAAGTCCTAAGACCCATACCTATTAAATACCAGGGGGGTCTCTCTCAACCTAAAGAGAAATGCGTGCCCAGGGAAAACCCTGATATATTCCACAGATAGATAGCTGCACCACAAACAGGTCCAAGGAAATTGGCCCCAATGAAACATGTTTGGCCAAGGGCTTGCATTCTCCAAAATACCATAAAGCTAGATGCCACATGTAGACAGAAACACTCAACCAATCAGGACATGAAATGAAGACCATATGTACACATCATGCACTCCTCATGCTGGACATCGGGACACAAACACACTAGCTCTACCCAAATTGGAGAGCCATATGTGTCCTTCTCAGATGCCCGCATTTGTTGATTTATGACTGATATGCTTTTTTAGAATGTAGAAAATTGCTCCACTGTACCTCATGAACGATATATAACACTGGCCAAAACTTTGAACTCCAAGAGACCTTTGAGCAGACACACTCTGGCGAGGCTATCCCAGCCGCAGCGTTAAATTAAACCAACTTGTTCCTCTTTCGCCAAACTCAGATCTGAGCAACAGAACTATACTTGTTCATTTAAGGGTCATTTGCTACCTTGAAGACATGTTTCAACCTGACAAAGCGAATGCAGTAGTGGTGTCACCATAACTGTGTATATGTTGCGACGTGGCCTACTCGTACATAAGTTGCATCTAAAAAGTACAGTGAGGTCGCAAGAAGTTGGTGCAAAATTTGCAGTCACATTTTTCTATCTGCCTGTAAGTCCATCTGGCCCCTAGAAATGATTGCATTAACTTAAAGCAGGTTCCAAACTAACATGTTGGCAAGAAAGATCTTTTTTGATGAGCAGCAGACAATTTCTGAATAACTAGGCTTTGATCATGCTGACACTTTGATTTTTAAACCACATTTGCAGTGCGCGTTCAAGTAGAAAGTATAAATTTGCCTTTTACTCTAAGAATGAGAATACTTGCAATTTAAAACAAAGTGGCCTCTACAGCAAATAATGCAAGTCTTCATTACTGTAAATTAATTAGGTAAGATAACATGCTTAATGACAATTTGTCTAAAATCAAAATGTTTTTGAATAGGTATTTGTAACGTGAACACCTCGTAAATAGTGTAAACGCATTTGTATTTGTGATGACCCGAGTAGGAGAAACATGGTACAAACACCAGTGGGGATTCATGGGAGGAGGGGACAGAGAGAAGATGGAGAGCTAGTGGAAGGAGTGAGAAATCAGTATACCAGAAGTAGTGTTCCTTGAAGGGCAGGGGTGTCAATTTCTTCCTGAATTGTAGAGGGATTGGTGCTGTACTGATAATGGAGTGGACGTTATTCCAGGTTTTAGGGACTTAGGCTGATAAGGCTGTTATCTTGTTTTCTACTTCTGGCATGTTTAGACTGTAATCTGGTGATGCTTGAGCTTATCATCTGGAGTTGATATCCAGATATTTTCAGTTTGTTTTCTAGGTAAACCTGGACTCTTGGTGTATATGATCTTGTAGGTGATAAAGCTGAACTTGAAGAGGCTCCGGTTTAAAAGCGGAGCCAGTGTAGATCCATTAGTGCAAGAAGGAACTGGTCAGATTTCTTCCGCCCCTTGATGAGCCCTGCTGCTGTATGAAGGGTCCCTCTCAGGGAAGTGAAGGTGATGTGTCCTTGGTCACAGATGGGGGCATTAACCCCATCTAGGTGTTGCTCGAATGAGAATTTATCTTAAAAACACAAAGGGCCCAATTCACAGAACTAACTTACTACAAATTCCTAAACTTACTACCATTTTGGTACTCACAGAAGGCACTTTCTCATTTTGGTATTCACAGAATGCACTTACTCATTTTGGTATTCTCAGAATGCACTTACTCATACTAACTTTCTAGTTAATAGGAGAGGCCAAAAGAGACTACTTCACTGACCAGATAAAGATGGCTAGTTTGTCCTCCAGAGAATTGTTTAGGACCATTACAAAGCTTACGATCCCCACCGAACCTATCACACCTACCAGTTCGGCACGCACTGGCCACCTTTTTCCAAAAGAGAGTGGAAGGGATTTTCTCCTCCTTCTCCAAATCTCATGGAAAGGCAGGGGATGCAGCATTGGGCCTTGACTCTGGGGTGAAGCCGTCTCTGGATAGATTAATACGTTTTAGTCTGCTACAGACAGAGGAGGTCATTGGTCTTCTGAGGGCTGCTCGGTCGGGAGCGCCTAGTGATCCCTGTCCGGTAGCGGTTCTTAAAATCTGTCCCGAGGTCATTGCCACTACTCTTACCCCAGTGTTTAACTCCATTATTGAGTCGGGTAACTATCCTAGGAGGTGGAAAGTCACCTCTATCCTCCTATTAATAAAAAAAAACAGTTTAGATAAAAATTACCCCAATAGCTATAGACTCATTTCTCATCTCCCGCTTCCAGCGAAATTACTGGAGAAGGCCATAAATAGGCAATTAAGTTCTTTCCTTGAGAGAACTAAGGCACTCGACCCCACGCAGTTTGGGTGTTGCCAGGACACAGCACGGAACTGGCCTTGATTAAGGCCATGGAGGAGGTTAGAGTTGCGGTGGGCCAGGGAGGTGAGGCTGTACTGATTTTGTTGGATCTATCAACAGCCTTTGATACGGTCCATCATGGGGTGTTGATGGACCGGTTGTCGAGGGCAGGAGTGGAAGGCACTGCCTGGAGCCTCCTGAAATCTTTTTTGGCCGACAGAATCCAGACAGTTGATCTGGGATCTGATAGATCCAGACCCTTTGCCTTCCCCTGCGGTGTACCACAGTGCTCTTCCTTGAGCCCCACTCTTTTTAACATTTATGTTAGCCCGCTGGCAGCCTTGATAAGATCTTTTGGCCTGCAACTCACCTCCTATGCAGATGACACACAAATTGTATTATCTATACAAAGAGGGTCACAAGTGGATATGGCTGCGAGGTGCCATGATTGTCTGAAAGACATTGCGGGCTGGATGGCCTCAAACTGTCTCAAATTGAATGCAGGGAAGACCGAGGTCATGATATTCGGGAATAATCCTAACATCTGGACTCCGGAAATGTGGCCTAATGCACTGGGGAAGCCACCAGTTCCCACGCACAAGGCTAGGAATTTGGGCGTGATCATGGACCAGAAACTGGATTTTGGGGAGCAGGTTAGTGGAGTGGTTTCAACATGCTTCCATATCCTTAGGATATTGAGAACAATAAAATTGTCTCTTCCTACGAATGGTTTCAGGTTAGCTGTCTGAGCTACTGTAACAGTCTGTACCTGAATCAGAAAAAAAACCCATCTACACAGATAACAGATGGTACAAAACGCAGCGGCGAGACTGCTAAAAGGCAGTCCCAGATTTGCCTCTGTCCGAGAAGGAATATGGAAACTGCACTGGCTCCCGGTATACAGACGAGTTCAATTTAAGGCGCTGTGCACGGTATTCAAAGCATTGAAGGGCAGTTTTTGAATGAGTGCTACAAGTGGTATGTGCCAGGGAGACCACTGCACTCCGCCGAAAGTGGCTGTGCCCTGGATAAAAAGGCCACCTGAGGAGGAAATACGTTTTCCTATGGTGCGGCGATTGCTTGGAACAGCCTGCCGGCGCACATTAGGAAAGCAGAGGAGCTCCTCTCTTTTAGGAGGGGGTTGAAGACTTGGTTATTTAGGGACTGAGCCCTTGTTCTCCAGGGAAGTTCAGTGTGCAGCGCCAGGACACCCTTGGGTATAAGTGCGCTTTATAAGCTCCTAATAATAATAATAATAATAACTTTCTGTATGCACTCGGGCCAGAGATTCCGGCCCGGTGGTGGAGATTCCGTGCCGGTGGTGGAGATTTTCTGCCACCAGCCGGAATCTCCACCACCGGGCCGGAAACTCCACCACTGGGCCGGAATCTCCACCACCAGGCCGGAATCTCCCCCACAGGACCGGAATCTCTGGCCCAAGTGTGGACATAAAGTTAGTTTGAGTAAGTGCATTCTGTGAATATCAAAATGAGTAAGTGCATTCTGCGAATACCAAAATAAGTAAGTGCCTTCTGTGAAAACCAAAATGAGTAAGTGCCTTCTGTGAATTCCAAAATGGTAGTAAGTTTAGGATTGTGATGTAAGTTAGTTCTGTGAATCGGGCCCATTGACAAGAAGTGTTTGGCAAAACAGGAATTGTTGTTTTAAATAAACAATTCGGCCAGGAGCACAGTTATGGAAGCATGTCTGAGGACTGTCTCAAAGTACAATCGATTTGAACGTCATTATATACATTTCTTGGAGCATTATAAAATATTTCATAGACCCTTTTAAGAAAGAAGAATGTTGGCCTAGTCATAAATTATTCCCACCGGATCATATATACAGGTGGGTCTTGACCTTGCCTGGACCGAATGGGGGCCTGTGGGTAAAGTGTTGAAATGTCTGACATGGGGAGCACATGATCACTGTGTGTGCTGTGTATGCTGTGTCCTGATTGGCTGAGTGTTCCTAACTTCATATGGCATCTAACTTTATGGTGTTTTGGGAACAATCACCTCTCTGGACATGTGCACAATATTGTGGCCAATCTCCCCAGACCATTGTAGTGTCGTTACCTATCTGTGGGATTAATCCAGGGTTTTGCCTGTTCAGACGTTTGTTATGCTGGGCACGTGCCACCTCACCTGTGAATTGTCAATAAGTTTCCTCAGGACTAGGTTGCAGGGCCTACCTGACCATTTATTTCTGACCCTGGGTTGATGGAGAGGTCTATATTGAGTGATTTCGACAACAATGATTCGATTTCATTTTTAGCCATACATGTATCATTGCTTACATCGATATCAATAATAATTATTATTATTAGACCGATTTATAGCGCGCATGGCTGCCCCAGCAACGGGGCGTCCCAGCGCGAACCCTGACCGAGACCAATACCGGGGAGACAGACGCAAGAAAACAGCTAAGCATATGAGGGTTTGGCAGGCCCAGAAAAGAGCCAGGTTTTTATAGCTTTGCGGAAGGTCAAGTGCTTCTGAATAGTTCTGATTGAAACCGGTAACATTCCTCCATCTAGTTGAATTTTCAACTACATCATTTACCCCATAATTCATGACAGTCACATCATTAGGAGCTTGTTGTGTTTCAATTGTAACTATGGCTGCTTCCCTAGTTACTTGCATTCTACCAAATTTGAGGACTGCTTTTTTATAGCAAGAAACCCCTACTATTAGGAAACCACACAAAACAATGGGTAGTTAAGAACATGCACCAATGATGTACACACATCAATCAACCACCGGGGAGCCAAAAAAGCCAATTGTTATTCCATTCCTGCTCATGGACAGCTCCCTCCTCACGCAAGTCTCTTTGTAAATAGTGCAGTGCTTGGATGGCAAGAGTCAAAGTCCTATTATCCTTGTACTTGTCATTGCCTGGGATAAGCATGCAACTGTACACACAAATCTTAGCACACTCTCCTCCCTCCATTGCAGTCATCAAGTCCAATGAGTATCAATGTGGCATCACCATGAGGTGGACAGCTCTTAGATCCTCCTTTATTTCATTAAGACCCAGCTCAGTACTGTTTATCATTTTCAACATTTCCCATCTGGTTATTTCCAACCAGCAGGCTTTTGCTTTCGTCTGCACGAAGAGGAAGGGTATGGATCTTCACTCATTTACTTCTGTGTCAGAAAAGTCTGAATTCTTCTGGAATGCCCTTGAACTGAGCCCAGCCAAAATACTCAGAAGTTCTGTTATCTCAAATCTTATTCAACAGAGTTGTTTTCTTCTGTAGTCGGTGTTGGTACAACTCTGACAGATCTTCTTCAGGAATGACCAGGGCTGAGGAATGTATGGTGAGGAGGGATCATTGACCCCGAGACCTACTGACAAGCTGGGTGTAGGCAAATTCACAGCACTGCCAGTAGGTGTACATCAGCGTGTAGGTGCCCCATTACATGTCTGGTATGTGTAGTATTGTGCCAGAGTTCTCATTTATGCCGAGTGGAATCATTTCTTTATCTCTGAAACACAAGGAATACAGAGTGCATATCCATAAAATTAGGGGTTGCCCCTTCCCTACCAACAATGTGTACCTATCTATCTCAGTATCCCATATTTCCTGACATGAGTTATCTATGCTGGTGTTTAACTCTCCCCTTTGAGACCCATTTTCCTTCATGTCATTGAGGTGGATGTCCCTACACTGGAACTCCATGTCTTGTGCCCATCTGTTATTAAAGAATGCTGCCCCAGACATGATAAAGGTCACCTGGGACCACTGATGGAACCAGGATCGGACGTATTTGTGCACTGGTATGGTGGCTTTACTACCTTCAAGAATCTCTTTTCTGAAAAGTCTGAAGGCCAATCAGTAATCTCCACAATGGTGCTCCTCCTGCGCATCCTATCTAGCTCTGCTTGAATATTGCTAGTCTCGGTGAAAAGGTACTGTGCTGTGGGATTGGCCTCATAATGGGTCAGATTTACTACTACTACTCTATGGCATTCTATTCTGTTGGATTTGTATCTGAGCCCTAATCTGACATAGGTACAGATGGAGAAGGCCTTTTTCTTTTTAGGGGACTATCTCTTGGGACAAGTGAAACCTGTCTGTGCCTACTGCATGCGGTATCAATGAACAGACGTAACATGACTTGGCTGATGTCTGGGCACTCTCGGCGGCCTTGTGCTGATACCATGTGTTGTGTATGAGTGCGCTGTGTAGTGCGTGTGGCATGCTAGTTTTAGGTTCAGTCCAATTATAGGTGGCATAGTAGAGGTCCCTATGCAAGCACTGTGCATATGTCATGGTGGACTCCATTTGACTAGGCAGATCTTTGACAAGTTATGGATGTGTCTGCACCCACATCAAATAGAGTGTGTACAATTGTACAACAATACATAACTTATTGAACAGTACAGGTCTTGGATATGGATCCAGGGATGATGTCTGTAGTCCCCTGGTGATCAGGTATTTCTTTACTTTTGGAAGAGTTAAAAAGATTTGTGGAAAAAGTTTGTGATCTTTGACTTGAACATTTGGGTCTTGTTAGGATTCGGGAAGTGGTTGCCAAAGAGATGGGGGGGCCCATGTAAATGTGGTGCACTTTGGGGACTCAATTGCAGACCTGTTGGATAAGAGCTGTTGATTGGTGGTTGGATCAAAAATCATTTGTATCCTTACTTATATCAGCCTCAATCATTCTTAGGAAGTCCTGTGACTTTCTTTTTAGGGGTGTGCTTTTATATTCATATGAACAATTTTAGTGGGGCACCGGTAAGTGGCCCTAATTGGGTAGTTTACTATTTCTACTTTAAAAAAAAACTTGGGCCGTATTCCACAAAGTGCCCAGGGGGCACAGTGGGTATTTGTGCTCGCTTTTTGTACCTCTAGTGCACATTGGTATGACAGTAGGGGCCGCAGATGCTTGTGCAGCCTCTTCTGTAATACTGAAAGCGCAGGCACACATACAGTGCCAGCACTTTCTTAAGAGGCCGTGCCCTCATTTGGATAAGAGCACACTGTCAATGCGCCCCCGGATAGCAGCCTTCTGGAGAAGGGAAAGGGGGTCCTAAAGACCCCCAGACATTCCCTTGCAGGAAGGTGAAGTCACTCACTGCACCCCCGCAAGGATATTGCTACGCCCCTTTTAAAGTGCAGACAGGTTCCCGACTGCATAGTGAAACATAGGGTGGCTACTTCAAATACGCTCTGTTTTTCATCTGAATGCGCTGCCCCCAGGACATGGGACGGCTTCCCAGAGCACTGGTCAGAGACTCTGCTCTCTGCCCCACCAACTCTGCTGTTGTGCCGCTGCCCCTATACCACTCTATAAGGTAGGAGTACAAGGCCCTCCTCCACCTGCAGGATCCTGTCAGTGGGAGATCCTTGCACTTCTGCTAGTCCGCAGTTGTCTGTCTTGTGTTTGTGCCCATTTTTCTGCCTTTTGTCTGTCTTTTTTGTTATTTGTGCCTCTGTAATTGTTTCTTTTGACCATTTTTTATTTTTTTATTGTTCCTGTGCCCTTGTTTGTGTCCTCCGTGCCCGTTCTTGCCACCCTTTTTCTCGCCACTGCTACACCCATGGCCCCTCCCCCCAAAATGTCACTGCACTCATGCCGGACGCCAGCACTCCCGAAGCCCTAAGGTGCATCCTCCTCAACATGCACTCCCTGCAGAGACATGATATAGAGATCTGAGACCTACTTGACTCTTTCTCGCCAGACATCGCTTTCTTCACGGAAACCTGGACCAACGCCACCTCCTCCTCCGACATCTCTACCGTCATCACTGAAGGATACAAGATCCAGAGAAAGGGCCACCCCAACTGCCCATCCACAACCAAACACATACATTTCCAGATCTAGACCTGCCCCAGAACAATCAAAATCTTTGTTGCTAACCACATCCACCCTGCCATGCTTAGGCGTATTCGACAGGTGTGCTAAATTCATCACTGGTGACCACCTTACAAACTAGCAGAGCCTCAAACATGCACACTGGGAAGACCACACCTCCATCGCTGTGGACAGGCACTAATCAAATAGAATTAATCTTTGCTTGGTCTGTGCTCCTCAGATAGGAACATAAGTGATGAATTGGCTGAGCTCACCAATTAGGAGGCAGCATAGAAGAGCGACACCAGAGTCAACCTGTGGTAAGCAGCGGGCAGGATCAAAGTCCTTTATTGAAAACAATAGACTCACAATCGGGAGCATGCGCTAGTGCATGCCCAAACTAAAAACTGAATTGGTGAGGTTGTGCAACAGGTAGGGGATATAGCAAAGCATGATATTCAATACAATGATTTGGAAATAAAACAGACAAAAAGGGAAAACCAGGAAAAAACAAGCATTTGCAATGCAATTGGTCTTGCATTTTTACACGTGTTTTGGGCTATATGCATTGTAAATGACAATGCCTTTTATTTATGTTTTGGTTTTTAAAACATAAATGAAAGGCACTGTCATTTACAATGCACTAGCTGAAACTCGGGTAAATGCGTTACCTATTGCATTGCAAATGCTTGTTCTATATAGTCAGTGAGGCGACTCTGTAGTTATGGAATCACTACTCCATAACAAAAGCACCTTTGGTTTACATTTGGCCAACTAGAATGGTTTACAAAGAGTACTACAAATTGGTCAAGAGAGGTCAAATGTTATGAGATGGACATTTGTTTTCCCGTTGAAAAAGAATTTGAATCTATTTCTCATGCACACAGTAAAAAGTATTCAATTGATTAACATCAAACTGGCAAGAAAATAGTGATGTCCATCTCTGAAGTAGGTTTTCAAATATTGAGGAAAAAAAGAACATTACACGGTCTTGCCTGGAGTTTAGGTCAAAGACAAATCTGAGTAATAAATTCAGAAAAAAGTGAGATTGTTTTTGGCTGGCATGCACAAATCCTTGTTTTCCTATCCCTTCTTCACTTTCGCTTATGAAAAGCGGACCAGGGAGGAGTTGATAATATGGTATTAGGCTCTTCTGCTTTCAAGCCTATCACTGACCAGAGATTGGGTACTGAGGGGTATTTCTGACATGCTCCAAGCTTGCCCAAGGGCCAGGCTGTGAAACTCATATGGACGAGAGCCACCTGATACCTGGACCATGTCCACGGACCAGATAGCAATATTTGACTGGACCCTCAACTTTTGAACCACCCCCCAATCAAGGAGCCCATGAGCTGTTATCACCTGCCTCATTCTCTTCATTCCACAGTTTGTTAAAGTGGATGTCTACAGTGTGGTTGGCACTAAAATTATCATCAGGATACTGGGACATCTGCCATTTAGCCACAAGATGTTTCAAGGTGTCATTGGGTGGCGCCTGTCATTGGGCGATGCTTATGCTCCGGATCAGAAAGACAATGCCCTATAAATAGACAGACGAAAGGACAAACAGACAGATGAATGGACAGACAGACAGACAGACAGAGACAGACAGACAGACAGACGAAAAGACAGACAGACCAACAGACAGATCGATTAGGACTTGTCTTCTTTCAAAGTCAATATTTAGAGATATCAAACACCACATTTTTGTCACCAAGACCCATAACGTAAACTTTCACAAACCGCACTTTGGGGAATGGCATGTTCTGGGAGTCAATATCTGGTGGCTTAGGTTCTCACATGTATCAGGCGGGGAAATGCTGGTGATTGATAACTCTTTGGTTTATAGGCTTAACCCCTTCAGTGCCCATGATGAGCTGGACTCGTCATGGGCTGCGGTGGCGCTGTGCCCATGACGAGTCCAGCTCGTCATGAACTCCGCCCGGTAATGCAAAGCGCGGCACTGGGCGGGGAAAGGGGCGGGCATGCAAGGGGTTAAGAGGAGGACATATATTTTTGATTTGGGAGGAAGAGGAGCCAGATCACTTGGGAAGGGAGATTTAAAGGTACCCCGCTCTTCTGCTGATTGTGGATTTTTGTGTACTGCAAACTTTCTTATCATTTGACACCCAAAAGTCAATTTCCACTCAGATTTCATTGTTCTGATAGTTTAAAATCTTTGAAAAAGTGAGCAGCACATTAGTAGTCAAAATTTAAACACAGAGAGCCAGATAGACAAGAGAGTGCAAAAATACTTTTAAACAGAGGAACACAAACACAGTGAAAATACACCCAGTAACACAACACCCAGAGGCACTAGTCAACCTGAGAATATGTGAAATGACACTGGAGTTTGCAAACAAACCACAACAATGCACACACAGAACTGCACACATAACTGCAGGCTGTGGTAGAAGCAGAGCACACCACAGTGTACCACTTCACAACACATTCCTCCTCCTCGATCCGCGCTTCACAGTGGTTGATATAGTTCCTTTAGCAACAAAAAGACCTTGTTGTGGGCATGTATATTGTAAAATTAATTAGTCAAATCACAGCTAATTAAATGACTGGAGCCCTCACCACACCGCGAAACACTCTTATGCACATTTTATACGACATTGTGTAGCCTTTGGAACACTCTGTGCCACACCACCAAACAGCCACGCAACACCAAACCCTCCTTTACACAGCACACTAAGTGTCACATCAGCAATCTGCCACTCAAAATATATAATAACTTTCCTCAAAAAACAGGCCAAAACTCACAAAATAATACAACCAAATGCTTTTCGATACCACTATACCACACCACAATGCAAAGCATTACCATCTCCCTAGCCACTCTACACCACACTATATGACAACCGCAAAGCACTAAACCATCCATAACCAAATGATACACAGAAAAACCATCACACAACACACCCGACCCCCAGCACAGTGTCACACTACCAAACACCGCCCCACTTCTATGAATATACCATTCTGCAATGATCACATCATAGAACACCATACAAAAATAGTCCACACCATGCCGTAAGACAGAAAACAATACACTAAGGATTAAGGGCACTCCACATAGTTACATATCATGTGCCACCATGAAGTATCAGTACAGTAGATTATTCAATGTGATAAATCTCCTCACACCAAATCAAAATATCATACTACACACATAATTCAACACCATTTCAAAAATACCAAAAGACACTAAACACTACAAACTACAAATAACATCACAGTGCAACACACCATACAAGACCATGTTTGACACACAAACCACATAAGGTAACACACATCAAGATAAGTCATCTCACAACACAGTACTGCACCACAGAAAACCACAGCACAAACTACACATAATGAGGCAATCCTGCACACTGGGGGAGATCACCTGGGCAAGTGGAGGCCCACGATATCAGAAATCTAGGAAGGACAGACATACCTATCTCAACAACACAGATCAGTGAGTAAACAACCAAGGCATCAGACGACCCTGAAGCCTACATCACATACCAGTAAAACAGCCATTGGAACAACATGCATTCCACAATTCGGCAGATCCACGTGGATTGGTTGCAAGCCACAGCGGTATTCTCCAGACCCCACTTACACAGATATTCGTGGTGATAACCCATAACCAGCAGACAGGTGAGAAATAGGCACAATAACAATGCCCACCCCAAAATAAAACCTAACAAATACTCACAATATATACAAGACTATTAGACACATAAGGCTCTCGGATCACATAGCCCAAGTTAATTAGGAATAGGAACAGGGGCTGGGTCAGAGTGTGGAGCAACACATGGAAAGTTTGCACACTCTCTGTGGAACAACCCATCTAAAGGCTTTTAGCGACCAACAGCAACGACGCAATGTGGGAAACGCCATGTGTTACACGCTCCAATACAGTTATCATTAGTGGGTTAAATGCACCACAGACACAATTGATTTACATGTGTTTTTAAATGGTCACAAAACACATTGTATATGTAGCGCACTATGCACCATGGCTAAGGTTTCAAGTGTTCAAAATTAGTGGTTGGAGCCGAACAAAGCAAAGCATCAAGTTATTTGTGGGTTCAACCCTTTTCTAAGACGTGTGTGTACGTTTTCAATGACTTGCTGTTTTCTGCTATGCATACAAAGTGCACATTCAAGAACATAATCTCAGTTCTGGGTGGAACATAACCTCTTGAACCAGTTTGTCGCTCTGGGAAGAGGTGTGGCGCCTTGGCCAGGGCGACTGACTCCCGAATCTGGGGATCACGGTTCGATCCCCGGTGTTGGCGGCAGATTAGCCCAGCACCATGTGACTCTGGGCAATAGCTTGCTTAATCTTCCCGACGGCCCCCAGCGCCTAGAGACCCTTACGGGTGAGTGTTCGTGCTTTACAAATGTGGATATTATTATTATCGCAGATCTCTGTGGTTGATTTCCTGTACGCAGTGCCTACCTGTACTGGAAATTAGTTTCAGTCACTGGGTCCGGATGTGTCCTCTGAGCCTTGGAGATCTCTGGAGCAGCAGGCTGCTGTCTGTGTCTCGTCAGGTTCCATAAACGGGCAATTTTCTTTCCGTGTTGCTTCTTTTAGTTGCCTTACCGCACCCTCGCATGGAATGGTCGGGCACCTTGGGTGCTGCATCCACTGGCTGCACGCTCTCCGCAGCAGCCGGGATGCTGTCAGTGTTTCCAGTCACTCTGATTTTTCTTGTACTTCAATGGCTGGTTTCCTGGAGCTATTTTTGTAACCCTCTGTTGCATGAAGCTTTGTACTCCTATGAGTTTTAATTTCTTCTGTTGCTCAGCTTCGGTGTCCACAGTTGCAGAGTTACCTGTTTTGAGCAGTTTCTGCTGGCGCTACCAATAGCAGAACAATCTACAACATATTGTCTGATGAACAGTGCGTGAAAAGAAGCAACAAGCATTTGCAAGGCAATAGGTCTCCAATTTACGCAAGACCTATTGCATGGCAAATGGTTGGCAAAACAGGAGGGAGGGAAGAGAAGACACGGACAACGGGGTGGGCAGAGAGTAGAAGGCACAGACAACGGGTGGGCAGAGAGGAGAAGGCACAGACAACTGGAGGTAGGGCGGGGAGGGGAAAAGACACACCACATTTACCTGGTTGTCTCCTGCAGCAGGCTCCCACTCCAGCTGCTTCCTGGCCTCAGGCCTTAGACTTCCAGACCAACCGCACCACCACAATAAAGGAAATAGTACAAGTGTAACAATCAGGTAAGGGGGCCAGTTGCCATGGGAGGATTCAAATGATGACATGGCTTTACTAAGGCGGGAATAACAAGCCTCATAATCAATCAGAAGACCGGATTTACAAAGGACAAACACAGGAGCCAAAGAAAAACAAGGGCAGTGGAGTGGGCGGAGCTTCTCTCCATACTCTCTGTTAGACCTGGCACCTTGGCGTGGGTCTCCCTTCCATTTTTGCTGTTGCCTCATGTGTTTTTGCTGGTGTTAGATGCTTTGGGCACTGTGCCACTGCTGTCCAGTGCCACAGTCTAAGTGCTCCCTATTGTAAATTAATGTATGAATTAGTGATTCCATGATTGGTTGGTTTGGTTTACCTGTCAGACCCTAGTACAGTGCACCAGGAGTACCCAGAGCTTGTAAACCCAAATGCTGCTGGTGGGCTTGCAGCACTGGTTGTGCCACCCACAGAAGCAGCCTGTAAAATTGAGTTTAAGGCCTGCAACTACAGAGCCTGCGTGCAGTTTGGTACTGTCATGCTGACTGGGCAAGTGCACCCACTTGCCAGTCCTTAAACCTTCCCTTTTCTTCATATCAGACACCCCTATGGTAGGCCCAAGGGCAGGGTGCATTGTAAGTATAAGGTAGGACATGCCCTGGTGTGTGTGGCATGTTCTAATAGTGAATTGTGGAGAAGTGTGGCTCAATGATTAGAGCGGCAGACCCTGTTGCAGAGGTCTAGCCCGAGACCAGGGTTCAATTCCCCACCTCGGTGGGTCTTGGGCTAAAAAATTCCACGGACCTGATAATTCTCGCCTCGGTGCCATTCCAATCATGGAGTCCCACTCTGCAACTCTGGGCAATAGCTTGCTTAATCTCCACAATGCTAAGGATGCCTGGCCTCCACCTTGGGGGTGCCCAGGAGTGGACGCCTCACAGGGAAAGCCAGGATGGGTTCCACAGTGGTATTCGTACAAGCGCCTTGAGGGTGAGTAGTGCGCTATACAAGTATCAATTTACAATTACAGCCATTTTCGTTTTTCACTATTGCAAGGCTACCTGTTCTCCATAGGCCAGAATGGGCAGTTTGATTATTACATCTTATAATCCTAACTGACTCAGGGAACATGGTAGAAATTCAAATTTAGTATGCCTGAACTCAGAATGATAAAATACATCTTTTAGTGAAGTTGGTTTTAATATTCTGTGTTTGAAAATACACTTTTAGAAAGTAGGTATTTTCTTATCCAACCATCCAAACCTGCCTCTGCTAGGCTGTGTATTCCTTGTCTGGAGTTTGAGTGACAGGATGGGGGATTCCAGGAGACAGGGTGAGTCAGCACAGGGCTGAATAGAGAGATCTGCATCTAGATGGGTGTCACTTGATTACTGTATGTGTTCACAAATGCTTTACACACTGCCTCTGAGACAAGCCTGTCTGCTCGTGCCAAGCTACCAAGGGGGTGAGAAGGGGTTATTTTAGGAGTGTACCCCTTTACCCAGACTAGATGCAAGGGTCCCTATTTGTCACAGGTACCTACCCATGCCAACTAGAGACCCCCAAATCTAACACTCTCTCTCTACTGAACTACCACAGCTCTTCGCAGAGCAGCACTTGTGCGCAGTTTCACGCTTGACCTAAAAACGTGTCACATAATTAAACAGAGTGCCAAAAAGTGAAATATATAAGGGCTTAGAATAAACTGCATGGATAGGAGACACGTAATGAAAGACACCAGATAAAGTGTCCCACACTACTGTTGTGGTCTCCTGATGCATCTCTGCATGCACATTCAGACAAACATATACCTTGCTCTTTTTATTAAAACTGCATATGATTGTTTACTTGTTCTCTGCACTTCACCTAATCTCCCTCTGTTTGTACACCTTCACTCTATATTAGCTAACAATATTACAGACAGTGTAGATATTTCTTAGGACTGCATACCATTTGCTTGCTTTTCGGATGCCTTTTTTGGTTTGTCCGACTCTATCGCCATGTGTCAGCATGCATTTCAAGCATTCTTGTGAGCTGTATGATTTTTTCTCCCAACCCCTTTTAACTCACCTTCTCATACTTTCTATGATGCCACTTCCCACTCCCTAAATCTCAACTGTCCCAAAATATGTTTCTCATATATGTTTTTGGTTAACGTTGTGGGCTGCATATCATTCAGTTAAATCCTCTGTCCTCCACCTAATCTCCCCACTTTATATTGCCACCAGTTACTGCACAACATATTGTCTTTCTCAATAAAGAAGTCACAACATTTTGATGAAGTTTCAGTAACTTACATTGCACAACTGCTCACCAAGCTAAAATAACTTATGATTATCACAAAGGCAAAACCTATTGCATTTACCAATGCCTGTTACTACATGAAAGTAAACTCTAATTTAGGCCTTAGACAGCGCAGAGGGCAGGGTGCAATATATTTTAAAAGCAGAACATGTACTTTTGAATTTTATATGTCCTGGTAGTGAAAGACCCTTACATTTGTTTTTTTCACTGCTGCAAGACTTTTATCTCCCCTAGGATAACATTAAACGTATAAAACACGTTTATTAAGACAGTTGTCCATAAAACATTCTAAAGGCACATTTAAACAGCTAAAATCAATAATTGGACACCATCTTGACTGCCCGATGCCCCACTCCCGCCACAGTTTATTACTAAATCTTTGTTTAAGAGACCATGAAAATGGAGCAATTACCACATCTAAAGAGCTCATTTCTGATAACCGCTCCACAGTTTTCCTCCTATGTACAGTATTGTATTTAAAAAAACAGAGGTATCAAAAACTTAATACGGTTAAGAGATAAAGAACACTGTCCATAAGTATATGCAGTAGAGAGCATTTTACATATAGGTGGCAGGGGCAAAGACAGCTGTTATCCTGGACCCTGGCCCAACTTGGGCAGGATGTGTAGATTGGGTTACATCCCACTCTAGCCCTTAATCTTTATTTTTGCAGCCCAGGGTCTGGTAACTGTAACAGGTATGGAAAACAGTGTCCTTGCCTAGATTAGAGCTTGAGAAGCTAATAGATGGTTTCTTACTCAAATAGGACAGGCCATTAGTCTCAGTCACCAAAACTGAAGACTCTTTCATCGCTTGCTTGCAAGGGAAGGGTGGCCAGGATGTGATTGTGCCACTGTCTGAATGGAGGTTCTTAATATTGGTCAATCTATTTCTTACTTTCTTTGTCCACCTTCTTTCACTCCCTTGAATATCATCCCAGTACAGTTTGGAGACATTAGACAGTTCCCAGGTGGCAAGTTTTCCCCATATGATGTCCCTATCCACAGAATCAAATGCTGTCCTGAAGTTGACAAGATAGCAGCACAGCCCTTAATTTACTTCCAGGGCATTCTGAATAATGGCCCATAATGGATGCAGTGATCTGCGGTGGAGTGGCCCTCCCGAAAGCCCCCCTGCTCTATTGGGATTCTCTTGGTTATAATAGCCCAGTCTACCAGTTTAGATAAATAATTTTGGAGAAGACCTTTAGTGAGATATCCAGGAGGCTGATAAGCCTATACTGTGTGGGGTCTGTACCGCCCCTTTTGTAAAAATAGGTTTTACTATGGACCTTTTCCATGATGAAGAGTAAAGGCGGGACAAAGCAATCCAGCTGAACAAAGATGAGTAAACCTTGGCCTACAAAATGCTGTTCGACTTAATTATTACTGCTGGAATGTTATTGAGGACAGCGGCAAGGGAGAACTTTACTCTCTCAATGACTGCTCTTACCTCCTTTATTGAGAACTAAGTAAGGTGGAGTTTTTGTTCAATAGTTCCCTGGAGTCTAGCTGGAACAGAAGGTCCCCTATCTGTCAAATAGGTAGCCTACTGATCTTCTGGAATCACACATGCAAGGATACCCGTGTTAAGAGCACTGGGCTCATTGACCTTTGCCAAGAACACTTGCTGATCCTTGCAGAGTATAATTTCCTGCATCTCATCGCACTTACTGTGGTAGAAGGTGCATGTATCGCCTTCACAAGATTTTATAATGTAGCTTAAGCTAAGTCAGCTCCTTGGAAGCTAAAGTACCTGGATATCGCCTGGCACTCCTGGCTCTCCATCTCACCAACTGCTTTCGCTCTTGGCAAGCCAAATCAAACCAGCCTACCTCCCCCCGGAATGGAGGTCTACTCGCGATCCCTTCTCTCTTATGTTTACTGTGATACAGCCCAAAACTTGGTGTACAATTTCAGTGTACCACACAATGATATTATCAACACAGATAGGGAGGATATCACTCTTCTCATTTTGGGGCAGAATATGATGTTGTTAGAAAAGCATTCCCACCAAATGGGTTTGAAATGCTTTCCAAACAATTCATATTGGGGAGTCCTACCAACCGATTACGATGTGTCCGGATGCTTACGGACTAGGTTCGGTAGGACTCCAATTGACTTCAATGGGAGCCTGTGTCCCGAATGAGAACACAGGCTCTCATTAGAAAAAGGGATGTTTGGGGAAAACCTTGCATCCTGTGGCGGGCACCCCATGATGCCTGCCACATTGTACATGGGTGGGAATATGTGTCCCTTGGGTACACCCACGGGCCACATTCGGTCACCTCTGGGTAACCGAATGTGGAACAGCTGTCTGAATCGGTCATCATACTTGCTCATTCGGAAATCATCTACATTGGGCTGTATGATTCGGATCCGAATGAATCAGGCTGCCTAAATCCCATTCAGGACCAATTCGGACAACCCGGACAGCTTCCTTCCATCGTACTTGGTCGTCCGGAAAGGTGACCGATTCGGAAACACGGGTTCTGAATCGGATTTGACAATGCTGAATCTTATCCAGAGACCTTCCTTATGAAATCATAATTGGCCCCTTAATTGGAAGGCTAGATGTTGGAGTTGAATGGGAACAAGTTATGTTGAGAGACTCCGCATATAGTACACCCCTAGAGGCAATACCCTCTCAGGGGTCACCGGCTCGCACAGGATAGGAACTGCTGAAGTTGCCCAGTGGTCACCATCCTCATATTTTGCCACTTCAAAATCCAAGAAGAGATTGAAGTGCCAAAAGGACGCAAATATACAGGCAATGGGGCCTGGAGACAGGCCCTGCCGGAAAGTTGCTGCTGCTGGCATATCATTTTTATATCGCCCATTTAAATAAATCAAACCTTTATTCAGCAGCCATTGGCTCAGCACTTTAGCCTCCTTTTTACTGACATCAGGAGGAAATTGCGCTGGAGGAATGTTATAAGATTCCAGAGCTTCCTCCAGCTGTAAGTCCACCTGTAGAGGAAAATACCAAGCGTTAACATCTCCAGCCATTATTATGACTGCTTCTGGGTATTTTGCTACAAGACGCTGGAAGGAGAGTTCAAATGATTCTAGCCAGCCTTTCATTCACCAGAGGTCTTCTGTATGAATATAGAGAAGAAAACATCTATGAGTGTTATTGATCAAGCCCATTTCAACCACAGAAAGCTGCAGATCACTTGCCACGGTTATAACCTACAATGATTTGTTAATCAGCCTAGTGGATATTAGGATTAGGACACCTGTGGATGCTCTCCCCTTACCCCGGTTAAGGCTTCACTATTCAATACTGTAAAACCCTCTACTGTCTGATCCTCTCTTACCCAGGACTCACTCCTGAAGGAACACCAAATGAAAGGGTTTTACACTTTCTTCCAGTTCACCACTGTTCCTAAAGCGTTCAAACCCATGGATATTCCAGATCAGTATTCTCAGGTTTAGAGAGGACCCATCACTCTAGGGGGAACAAGGCCTGACATTCCAGTCACCATCCTCTGAGAAAAGGTGTAGGGGAGGGAATCTATTACCCTGGCCCATACCTATTGCTTAAGCTGCGTGAGTGGTGAGTCATGATCGCTCTTACAGATCACTGTTAAATTTTTTGGAGACTGGCTGCCTTGCCATGAACTTCCAGGACTTGGGAGCAGTTTGTAAGGTATAAATCGTTCCCATTGGGTGTCAGATAATCCACATGGACATTTAAAACAGCTGGTGAAGTTGGACCCAGCTCAGATGCTGGTAGGATGGTGGTCCTTTTAGGGGGGCAGAAAGCTTCTAGTCCTACCTTAGCTAAATCCTCGAGCACTTTGAGCACTAGCTGTGCAATACAGGGGGACACAAAAGAGACTCTAGAAACTTCTCTACCTTGTTTGCCATGCAGAGACCCAACTGAGGTTAAATCCAATGAATATCCCTGAGAGGGAGGGGATTTGATTAAATATATGGAGTATTTTTGAGTGGTCCAAAGTCCGTAGTTTCTTCACTTTTTTCCCCCAGCGAGTAATATCCAACAATAACTCTGAGGACTCCAAGGCCTATATTATATAAAATGGGGCGGACATTTAAGGGTAAAAGAATGGGATCTGAGCTAGCTTTATTACTAGACTTTCCTTTTGATTTTGCCTTTTTATTGTTGAATGCGTCTACCGATCTACAACCAGGGGGCCTCAGATATTGATCTTGGGAGGGAACACCCTTGCAGGCTTTTCCCTTCAGACTCAAGGCCTTCTTTTTGCCTGCACGTGGGTTAAGGGGCCCTAAAAACCTATTCTGAGTAGTTTCCCTCTGTGCACAGTAGAACCTTGAGGAAAATGTAAAAGGATTAAAAGGGTGGTGCTTTTTCCTCACAAACATAGGGCATTTGGAAATATAGACTGAGCCTACCAAGTTTAGTTGACCCTCACAATTTGCTATAAGGAGACTTTGACCCCCTGAATCTCTGGGACTGGGACTGCAATAGAGGGACTTGTGTTCATGGTTTCACCTACATTTCAGGCCTCATTTTCAAAATGTTGAAGTTCATGTCAAATGTCTTACAGAAACTTTGATCGATCCACCAGATTGGACCTTATTGACGCTGAAGCTTTCAAGATGCCATGAAAGTGGTTTGCAAAACCAGCATTACATCCATCAGAGATGACAAGGTGGTAGGCTAAACTTTTATGGACCCTCCCTGGGATCCAAAGGTAAAGTTTGGTTCCCTAACCAAGGGGGGCTTGTAGGGTGAAGAAATTATATGATGTGAATGGTCTTCTCTGCAATTCAGCTGTGAGAGTTCAGGATCATCTAAGCAGAAAGACAATGAAGAAATTTCTAAGCGTGATGAAGAAGACAGTCTTTAACCCCTACTTGGACTCACACTAGTGGTCTGTGAAGGAGACACTGAAAGATTGGTTATTTGCACACCATCCAATGCTGAACACAGTACGTCTGTTGTTGAGTGTGATACTCTGGTTAACTCATGGGGTATCTTATTTCCCTCTTTCAGTGATGAAAGGGCTCCTGTACTAAAATATTTGAGAACAAAATTCTTTAATGGATTAACAAGAAGGGAGCGTGGTGCTTTCCCATTTGATTGAGAACTTAGATCAGATTTGATGGTCACCTTCTTCCTTCCTATTTTCCTCCTTTTACAGACTTTCCCCTGGGTTCTAGCTTTTGGAACACTGGGAAGGGCTCTCTTGCAGGGCAGCACTAGAGGTGAGGTACGTTAGGAGGTATTCATTACTGGTCAAACCATGTGAAAAGTGAAGTTGTAAGGAAGAAAAGCAGTAATTACACGTACTTCCTTCTTAAGCACCCCTCAACTTAGGACTGGCGCCACCACCTCATACACTTGTCAGAAGGTCTCTTGGCACTCCTTAGAAGACCTTTTAAACATCCTTAACATTCACAGGGGTGGAGGAGTAGTCATATTCCACAATTTCAGGATGAGGGACAAAAAATAAAAGACCAGATTTTGGAGGAGAATGAGGGGGAGTGATAGCTCTGATCCCTGGATTCCTTGGGCTTTACTATCCTCCCTGGGTTCTGAATGGTAGGTCAACAGCCAGATGACTGAAAACAAAGACCCACCCTGCCACACATCCGGGCCCTCCAGCTCCCCGAGGGGATAGGACACAGTGGGGGAGAGGAGCCTTTAGAAGCTGAGTGACAACAACTACCTCCTGACCGGGGCCCCTCCTAATGTATTTTAGCAGTGGTCTCCTGGACTGACTACAAAGGGAACCAGGCTTTGCTCTGAGGGCATGCGACCATATGTGTGTGTCTGAGATTATGCCTGTTCCGGCAGAGCAGAATTCCTTGCCAGCAGACGTCACAGTCCAATATTGCCAAGTCATGCAGAGTATCACAGTGCTATGACTTTGATGCGTCACCTGTACTAATTCTGGCCGGATACAAGAATCCTTGCTGGCTTGGGTCATTCAGAACAGTACGTTGAGTAGTCCAGCGTCTTAACATTAGGATTACTGTATTACATTTTATAAATTAATTTTCAAATGCGAAATTATAACTGGTTAAAATTTGGTGTCCCTGGAATCCTAATTTAACATACTAATTTATGGTGAGCTATGATATGATATATTCTTATAGAGCACGCAAAAGCCCATGGACCTCTTGGCGCTGGCAACTGTCAGAATGGATTATAGACACAGTTTGGCAATACTGCATAGAAAACAGCCAAGTTTTTAGTGCCTTCCTGAAATGTAGCAAGTTGGCCAAAGATTTTAGCTGAAGAGGAAGGGTATTCCATAGTTTGGCAATGTGGCAAATGAAACTTCTGCTGTTCCAGGATGTCCGTTTGAATTTTAAGAGCCACTAAATTTTTTATAAATTTAGAATTAGGCATCCTAATGGAATATACAATTTGAAGCTACACTTTAGATAGTCTGCGCCACCCTCATGAAAGGCCTGATTGGCTACACAGAGTGGCTTAAAAGCAATACGTTTTCTGATCGGTTGTCAGTGAAGCTTATAGAAAGCCTGGGAGAATAACTGGAACTTGGGGATGCCTAAGAACATGCAAGCTACTGCATTCTGATGGGACTGGAGTTTGTTCAACAGCTGCTGCTGCATACTCACATAAAGGGCATTGCAGTAGTCAATGGCTGCTATTACTGTCTTCTGAAGTTCAATTGGGATGCATGAAAGGATGTTTTCCATAGTCCCCAAGGTATGGAATGAGGAGGAAGTGACTGAGTTGATTAGATCTCTAGAGGTCAGCCGGTCCTCAAACATAATACCTAAATTCCTTACTTTCTTTACAGGAGTTAGAAGAGTTCCCTGGTCCTGTGGCCACCAAATGGGTGGCCAGAAAGAGACGTCCCTGCCAAACAGAAGAACCTCTGTCTTACCAGAATTAGGCTTAAGGCAGTTGGTCTTCAGCCAATTGCTCAATTACATCAAACAATCAAGGAACCTGTTAGCTGCATCGTGAACATCACTTGAAATAAAGACAACAATTTGCTTGTCGTCTGCATTAAACACTATGGAAAATCTAAAAGTTCTGAACAATCTAGTCAGGGGTGTGACACATATAATGAAAAATGTAAGACTCAATGACGACCCCTGAGGGTCCCTACAAGGGAGAAATAAAGGGTTGGATACAAACTCATTAAGGGTGACTGGTTGTTGCCTATCTTAGAGAAAAGAGCTTAAAATAGCTAAAACAGCGCCCTTGCTCACAATACTATTAAGATAATCCAAGAACACATTGTGATTCATTGTGTTAAACGTGGCTGACAGATCTAGAAAAATGAGTGCTGCTTTACTGCCATTGTCCAGTATCACTCTGATTTCATCCGAATCCACAATCAGTGCAAATCTGGTACTGTGATTGCTTCTAAATCCAAAAGAAGAGGAGTCTAGGTGGTGTTTATTGTTTGGAAAGGAGGATAGTTTCAGGTTTGTAGCATTCTCTACAATTTTAGCTGGAATTGGGTGTCGAGAAATGGGGAAATAGTTAAAGAGTTCCTGAGGGTTAAGCATAGGTTTCTTTATTAAAGGTGGCACAAAGACTTTATTCCAAGATTTTGGAAAGTATCCAATCTAAACATCTCATTAGAGATGCTAGTGAGATGAGAAGCTACAGTTTCTTGGTCAAGCTGTATTATTGCCAGAATTCATGGATCAGCTGGGGAGCTCAATTTTACTGATTCCATCAGTTTTTTAACATGCTCAACCATAAAAGGGGTAAATGTATTCAGAGTCTCAGTTGTAATGGGGCAACTTACATCTTTAGTACCATTTTGATTGACTTGCTTGTTTGCGTAACACTCATTAGAAACCTCTTTGAATTCCAATTGAAAAGCAAGTTTATCACCACTGGATTTAGTTCTGCCTGAGATATTTTTGTTATTAAAAGAAAGTGTTAACTGTCTGAAAACGTACTTTGAATGAATTGTTTTGCTGATTCTATTTTATCAATGAAGTAAGTTGATTTTTCAGCGTGGTCATGGCTTTATAGTCCCTGATGCATTGTTTGTATTTATCTCTCTCACTGTTATCATACTTTTTCCTCCATTTTTTATCTTGTCGTCTACAGAACTGTTTTTTAGTTCTTCATTTGTCAGAAAACCAAAGGACTATGGGTTTCCTTAAGTGGTAACTGTGAGATTTTAAAGGACCTAATCAATCTTCCACAGAGCCAACCCAGTTAGTGTAATTACATGTTGCTAAGTCCAGATTGCTCATGCTGTGCTGTTGATTTTCTAACAAGATCTGATTGAACTGGACTGCTTCAATTTAGTGGCAAGTTCCTGATTATAAGGTTTGACTTAGGGTACTAGTAGGGGACCGTTTGTTTGGTAACCTCAACATTTGACCAAGTCAGTGGTAGTGTAGCCGTAAGAGTTATTGGTGGGTTACTAGAAAATATCCCATTGAATGTATGACCAGCTGAGTGTGTAGAAGCATTGCCTAATTGGGCAAGTCTTTAACTGGACATAGTATCAGTTAAATATTCAATGCCCTTATCCACAGAAGCTTCTAAATGAAAATTAAAATCCCACAGTAGGTTAAAATTAGATAGATGTAGGCAGGATTACAAGAGAGTACTCAATGATTGTACAAAGGAAGCATTCGGTCCAAGGGGATGGTATATTACCATTTCATTAAAAGACTGATTCTTAGAGAGCTCTATTTTAAACAAAAGTGCTTCACAGTCAGGCAAAAAAGTGGTTGCACTGTGATTGTGGTATACAACCACTAAACACTCTCCCTGCTTCATTGTCAGATCTTATCTAAAGAAGGAGTAGCTGGTTGGTATGGCAGAAACGAGATCCGATTGAGAGGTAAGGTCCACACAGGTTTCGGTAACAAATGCTATTTCAAGTGAATGGTATTCCATAAATTCGGAAAGTTACATTTTGTGTTTAACTAAAGATCTTGCATTGATAAGTGCACCGTTTATGCTACCTTCCATTAATATTTTTATAGGAGCTGTGCTGACATTATTCTCTACCCTAGAAATGGCAGGTGAAAAATGTGAACCCTTACGGGAAAAGTGATGATGCTTATGATTTTGTAAAGGTCAAATACAGTACAAGAGGTTTTCCTACCCAAAATATTGCAGACTAAAAGCTCATCCCTTGGGTAACTCAGTTTTTGATGAGATTGTAGGGTGAACTGGCCAAGGCTTCAGGTGACTGGTGAGGTTCGGGCTCTGACGGTTTTGCTTTGGCATGCCATCAGCATGCCAGTGGTGCACACACTGAGTGGCGCGCTCTGGTGTAGTTTTAATAGCCCACCATGCAGGGTCAATAACAAGGGGCATGATGATAACTGTTGATGCCTCAGCACTATCACAAGTGTGCACAATTAAATATTAACCTGGAGTCTAGCAACCCCTAATCCTTTACAGGCTCTCCTGTAAAAGAAAAATACAGGAAAACAACAACAAACTAACCAAATTGTGCGAAACAAGAAATCATAAGCCAATTAAAACAGGGCATAGACCCTTACAGTATGGTGCACACGCACGACACAGGAGCCAGGCACTTCCTAAAAATGTACACAATGTGTCTATACAAGAAGATAAAAAGTTGCACTGCTTGTTATTCATCCATGACAGAGCTAACATTTGGATTTTAAATTACAATTCTGAAAAGGCCACTTTTAGAATGTTGCCATTCTTTTGCCTTAGCTATTTGGTGCTGCAGTCTGCCACTCATCACATGACTGGGTGTAGTTGACAGTTGGGGTTTGTCTTTCCTCCTAGACAGCCACACACAATGGGAGCTTAGGTGTGATTGAGTGAACAATCACTGGCAGGATGGGAGGGATGAGCTGGGCCCAGACTCACTTACACCTGAACAGACTGTGTCTTCTCCGGACTCCAAGGGCTTCATATTCCCTGTAGTTAGTCTGGAGCCAGGGCAGGGAAGGCAAGGCATCTGGGAACTTCAAAGGCATGCCTCTTGAAAATTCTCTCAAGGTCACAACTGTGTATCAAAGAAGGACCTCAGATGCCACCACTTCAGTGCTCTTCTGGACCTGTGGATACTCTGCCAGGAAGTAGGACTGGTGTGCTGCTGAAGAACTGCCACTGTGCTAGACTGCCCTCTGCTGGACTCCTGCTTTACTGGGCTGACTTACTACCCTCTTGCCTGGGTGAGAAGGATTAGTCTTGTATCTCTTGAACCTAAATCCCTGAGAGTGATTCCAGGGGCTAGTTGGCTGGCCTCCTGATCTGAAGCGTTAGGGACATAACAGCCTTCCAACCACCTTGTACCTACATCTGCCATCTGTGAATTTACCTTGCTGAGTGGTGCCCTTGGAAGTGGACCTAACGTGCTTGCCATTGGAACCAATGCATCTTCTCGGCTGAGTGACGCATCCCCCAGAAGAACCAATGTATCTTCACAGCTGAGCGGCTAATCCCTGAGCAGAAATGACACATCGCCACTGGTGCATGGATTGGATCCATTGCAAGGACCAGCATCACCGACCGCAGTTTTTGGAACCAACACATCGCCCTGACGGTTAGGCGCATCTACATTCCAGGTCCCCATATCTCTTGTCAGCAGCAGCCTCAAAAAATACACCAAACTCCGCATTGCAGCCTTGCAGCTCCTCAGAACCAATGCATACCAGCTGTGCTCCACTTCCCAGAAGCCAGACTTTGCATAGCAAGCCCCATCAGCTACTCTGTTCAATGGGCCTAACTGGGTCCCTGCAGCAGGCCCGGGCTCCATCGCAGTTGGCCTGAACTTATGTCTTTGTCCCAGTCCAGCATGACTAGATATTCCAAATAGGCTCTTTTTTGCTTTTTGGCACAATTTTCACTGTAAACTTTGCAATTCACTATTTCCTGTTCTTCTAACTTTTGTTTTGTTTATTATTCTGTTGTGTGTTTGCACTGTTATACTGTTTGAAGCACTGCACAAAAACTTTACACATTGTCTTTAAATTAAGCCTGACTGCTCTGTACCAATCTACCAAGAGAGTGAGCACAGGTTAAATTGGGGTTTGCTTGTGCCTTACCATGACAAGGATTGTGGTTGCTGTGTGACTAGAGTTACATCCCAGTCAACCAATAACCCAATTTCTTACAATAGTGTACTGTTTTGATAGTGTGGTTATGCAGACAGATTCCTGATTTCGTAACATTGAGCTCCAAATATTTGTAAACATTTTCCCAGTGTCTGGGCTACTTATCAACATTTGCAAAAAGGATAGTGGTTTGTATGATTTATTACTACACCTCTTTTATTGAGAGGTATAGTGTTCTTTGAAAAGATGAGGTTTCAAATTGCTTCCTTAATTGCAGGACAGTTGGAACAGTTTTGAGGATGACAGTGATTTTCAAGTACAGAGGAAAAAGGTCTATCATCTGACTTTTTCTTCTTGAAATTTTGGCTTCTAGTAAAACAAATGTCCTTGCTTTTAACATGGTGCTGTCTCTCTACTCTGGGTATTTTAGGTAAAATAATCAATTATGCCAATTATTCTGAACTTTAATAAGACAAATGTGGACTTGAATATGATTCAGGATGGGACATGAAAATTATGCATTTCCATTCGAACTAAAATCTTTGAAGGGTTCACCATACAATTTCATTTATGAAAGCAAACCTTCAATTTCTTCAGGCCACAGAACTGGAATCTGGCTTCCTTGGTCCTTTTGCTGAAGTGTTCTAGGAGGAAAGGTCAATATTCTAGTAATTTCCCTTTGATGTCAGCTGGGGGTGAAGCTGGCCTGGTTAATTTTGGAGAGACAGACTTGGATTTGATGTTGTCTATTGTTGTTAGTCAATAGAACAATTTATGGAGAGTTTAGGTAGCCAATCAACTTTATGTTTTGAATGAGCTTGATTCAGGTTTAGAATCTCTGAATTTTGTGAGAGGTGAAGTATTCTAGGTAGAATTGTTTGTTGTCAACAGATTAATTTATATTGTTGCTGCTGCAGGTGACTAAGCTTCCATGTGGTTCCATTAAGAAGTGTTAAATGTTGAATGACAGAGTGGGACCTTGGAGTACTCTGTGGGTGAGTTTCTAACATAATGAGGTTTTCACTTTTATCAATTGTTAGTAGTCGTGAGGTAGTATGTGAAAAACTGTAGGTTGTTACAAAATACCCATTGATGAGCTTTCTCTATGTTGATCACTGCTTGGTGGTTGATAGTGCTGTGGAGTAACCAAATAGAATGAGGACACATGGTCATTTGATTGCTGATCAGGAGGTCATTATTGACACACTCTGTTTGATGCTACGCTTCATAATTACCATTTGGTTGTTATGGAGGAAGTTGTTCCTTTCTGTTTGTTGATGGAGTTGAATGTTCACTGCTACAGCAATAATTTTTACAGAGCAGTGAAGGTGGTTAATATCATGTGGGAACAGAATGAGTTTTTTTCATTACAAGAAAGTCTGTCCTTTTTTGATGTTATCTATGAAGATGCCTAGAATGAGTGAGGCTCTGGTGAGCTTGGGGCAGCATGTGAGGCCATCATCATGAAGGAATTTACAAATGCTATCTTTGTCCATGAATTAATTGAGGAAGTTGATGATATTGCTGAGTTAGTTAGCAAAAAAAGTTTGAAAGTTGTCCATTGATAAAGCTCAAAGTGCGATTAGATGAATGATGCACGTCTGTTTGGAATCACTGAAGTAGACTCTTTATCCTGTAAGTTTTTATTTATTCATTTAGTCTTCTTATAGACCATAATGTATCAACATTCAATCACAAGCAGTAATCTGTTGACAAAGCCCATATGGGCATTGAGACTACGGACATTATCTTCTTATCTCATTTTCATCCACTGCCACACTCCTAACACTAACCATCTAAGTGGTGGAAAATCACTGAAAGGTCAGTTCATGATTGTGGAATTTATGTGGAATGTTATTATAGCTGTTTCTGCACACCTAATTAACACATATGCACGAGAAAGTTAGTGACTAAGGTCAACTATTTCCATGTTTTAGTTTGGAGCATACCTTTACTGTTATGTTTTGCTAAGTTTTAAATGTACTTATGGAAATAACATTTATCTTTGTGCTTTTGTACTGGTTCTCAGTGCAACCTGACGCAGACATTTATTTTATTTTATCTTTGCTTTGTTGTTTTTTCTCTTGATGAGTTGTGTTTCATCTGTTGATTATTTTAATATTTGTCCCTTTGTTAAATACTATGTGAAAATAACTCATAGGTTTTGCTAATTTTCATTATATGTTTTCATAATTTGTTAGTGTGAGAAATTGAATTGTTAATTGGGGTGGATGGTAGTCCACCACAAGTAATAAAGGCATTAACTTGCTAAGTCTAGTCAAAGATTTCAGCAATTAAAACCTGTGCAAAAACCATGGTAGCTATGGTACAGAGTAGAATGCATTAGCTCAGGGAAAATGTGAAAAGCATTTAGAAATACCAAAATTGTTAAATATCCAATAGGGGAACTGGAGGTAGGAAGTTATTAATATTTAAGTTAAATTAGCGTCAAAAGATGTAACACACCATTGGAAGTCTATGGTTGTGGTATACTAGAACCTATACATGATTTGAAGTTGACTGTGATACACCAAGTAGATTAGCCCTGCTAGGAACTGGAATTAAGAACATTTGTAGAAAAGTTTTTAGTCCCAATCTGAAAAGGCACTTTGTTGTTTTTCTGAGGAGAAACTCTTCTCCACACAGTCAAACCTGGCATTCAATCTGAGTCCATGGATTGCTGGTTAGATATTTTTTGCAGTCAGCTTGGCATCAAGCAATGGGTGGATATAAATCAAGGGGAACACCCAAATCAATGGGATAAAAGTTCCCAGGGGCAATCCTTCCTTCTTTTTCATTAGCTCCTGTTTACTTTCCGGAAAACATGCCCAAAATGTCATGTGGCAGGGCAATTTCAAGATTGTGAATCTTTTTGGTCACACTAAACTGGGGCTCTGAGGACTTGGGGTCTCTAGGAGTGTAATAAGAAAATCACCAGTTTCCTCCCAGATCTATTCCTAAAATTCATTTTGAAGCTGACACTGTCCTATAACAAACCCAGATGTCTGGAATGATAAAGCAGGGGTCCTTCATCATCGAGACAGGGGATATGCACAAATTGCCTTGGCATCCAGTTCTCTCCCTTTCAGGGGCAACTCAAATGTTACAATAAGTGCAACAGAACTGTCAAGAAGGATTTAACAGTGTGGTATCATCAGGATTCCCACAGCCCCCACTTGGCATATTCTGTGAGTTAATAGGAGTCATCTCTGCCCATTCAGGTCATTCTATAGTTTGCTCCTGTAAGATATTTCACCCTGCATTCACACATATTCAAAGACTTGAGCACGGACTGGTAGCTGCCAAAAGCTTATAGCATGTCTTACAGTTTAGGCAGGTAAAGGGCAACTTGCTAAAATTTGCTTTTCCTGAATATTTGTAACAAATCTTACTTCATCATTCAATTAGAATATTAATAACTATTCAAAAACCATTGTTTATTTATATTTCCAGTTTGTTCCATTCCCATTATAAAGAATTATTATTTTAATATGTACGCATTGCTTTTTACATAGGCCTCATAGGTATCCCACCACACAAACATGTTTTTAGACTCACTAGATATTAATTGACTATTCAATTAATTAAAATCATGACAGTAAAAAATGTTCAAACAGTTCCCCCTCCATCCTCCCCCCTCCCCCCCAATGTCCTTGTTCTTGAATAACATATATGGCCCCTGGTTCAATTGTGCTAGTGCTCAAAGTTAATTGCACTTGCTTGTGGGAAGCAATAATAAAAAAAAGAAAAGCAAAACAACTGTGGCATTTGTTAGTAAGAATGGATCCTCCTCCGGTTGTGCCTATAGTATGCTTCCCTACAGGGGGCCTTCCACGTTCTAATAATTTGTGGGGGAATAATAGTTCCCGGCCCAAGTAAAATAGGGTAAGGAAAGCACAGTGACCCTTGCCAACCATCTTATCTGTTTCAGAGTAAGATTTGCTGTGCATGATCTTTGGAAGATTACAAAGTGATAATTGTGCTAACAGTCAATTAATATCTATCTACAATAAAGGTAGCTTTTAGGGCCTGGTCACTGTAAGGACATGATAACAATAATTTTCTACATATCCCACTTTCAAATATGCACCCTACCATTTGAGCTACAAGGCTAACACAGTGGTGACTCACTAATATTTGAAGGGGACAACTTTTTTTACCTGTTAAAAAGGGTTATTTTAACAGGTCGCACTGCAGGTTTTACACTTCAGCACTCAGGATACAATGGTAGGTATGAAGCCATGTTTTCCTTGTCAAACTGGTGGATGGCTCAATAAGCGTTGCTGTCCAGGGGTAACATTTAACTCTCATGTCATGGGTGCGGTTTCTATACTATAGTGTTATACAGCAATCAAGGATTGGCCAATTTCTATTGTTTTAGTAGTCAGAGCACATACACTGGGTGCTGGACATCGGTGTCCTAGTGTGCAGTACCACCAAATCCAGCAATACGACTCAGCACAAAATAGGGCATAACTACACAAAAAAAGGAATTCTCTCACAAATTAGTAATGGAAGCATCACTGATAGCTTGTGTTGCTGACCGGCACCAACTGTAATACTGACCTCTAAGGTTGAATGGTTGCTAACCTTCTTTGGTGGATCTCCTTCAATTCCTCTCTGAGAGTCTTAGGGTCTATGTCACGGACTTGCATTGTCTATGTTAAAGTCCAACAAGGATGCTCAACCTTTGATGGCGGCATTGACAGGTCTGCCACCTACACAAAATAAATGTTGACCTGGCTAAGCATTTATAACAATACCAACCGTGGTACTGAACATATTTTTCAGCATTAGACTGAGGAACTAATGGTCAATGAAACTGTCACACCTTTCTGTGGAAGGTTGAAGGGCATACCCAAGCCTGACTCTTAGCCTCCTATTCTGAAATGTAACCATATGTTTTGACTTGATAGTCACTGTAACAGTCAGCAAAGCATTTGTGGGGGATGGTGATGCACATCTACTACACCTTTCAAATTTTGCCATATTTGGGGCAGTTTTTGAGATCCTGCCAGAAGCCCACACGCAACATCGGCAGGAAAAATCTTTCATTTGTAAGTTAGAGTCTTTTGTTTGAGTCATTCAAAATGTCCACTCTTGACTAAGAAAGATTCCATCCACAGAGGGTTAAAAGTAAATGCCTTTGGAAAACAGATCACTTTTGATTGTCACTATGAAAATAGTTTCAGATGCTTACTATATCTTAGAGGTTAACAAGTAATGAAGCAAGATGAAGAGAATGTGAAGATCTGTTTGAGATAAAACATTTCTATAACTTGAAAACAAATCCTTACATACATGTTTCTTCAATTTTTTCAGTAATAAAAGACCGCCCCAACCTATTTATCATAGCAGTGTTTGGTTGTACGTGGATTACAGTTTGTTTGGTTGCTGGACTTGCTTTTTGGTGTTGGACATGGTGAGTATTCATGAAAAATTAAACCTCTAAAGTAGGACAATGTCTAAGTTCACTTGTATTGCAATTTTTAAACAATAGAGTTTTTCTTAAATTGCTTCTCCCATTGCCATCATCTCAGACATGTGGTATTTTGCTGTGGTAATATTGACTCTAGGAAATACAGATGGTGGTGCGTTATTTTTGCATTATTCCAAGATCTGCACCTAAGATTGTTGATAATGTAGGTATCATTCTACTGTGATGCCCTTGCATCATGGATGGTGTTGCAAGGGCAGCACAATACTAAAGTCAGATTCACCTAGCAAATCAAGGCCACCTTGCATGGTCCTGCTTTGCTTGGTAAAGGCAGCACAAATTGCTACCTTGCTTTACTCTACCCTGTGATGTGATTACATGGGTGGAGCGTGGGTGTTCTAATGCATCCTCCCATGGATTTGACCACATTCTCAGATTCACCAAGACTGGTAAACCTGGGAATGCATCAAATGATATGCCTTCCCAGGGGAGGTGCAAAGAGGAGAAATATCTTTATTTCACTTGATGTTTACTCTTTCTAAGTGTGCGGCAAAAAAACCTCTAAGGATTGTTTTTGTGCAGGAAGGTGTCTCTTCTTGCACAAAAACAATCCTGCCTGCAATGCAGACACCCTGCACCATGGAGTAAGGGTGACTGTGCTGGTGCTAGGTAGCAGATTGAGCGCCACTGCAGGCCTAGAGTCGGAATGCTCCATAAATTTGTAAATACAGCACATTTTTGCCCTTTCAAATAGCACAAGTTGTAATGGTGCGCTGCATTGCATGAAATATTGATAATTCTTGCCCCCTTCTGTGATTTCTCCTGGAGCGGGGTGTGAACACTGGGAATGATGCACTTTTCCCTTCATTAAATATACCAATTTCAAGTGGGTGAAAGCATGCAGGGAAAAGACAGTGGTTGCCTTTGTATTCGGCACCCTGAGCTTCAACAGCACCGGGTGTGGACTTCAGGGCAAACTTTGGTTTCTGGGACTTATTCTTTTAGAAATCAAGCACTGGTTATAGGAGATGCATGAGATGATTTGAGACGCGACGACTGCTTGGTAGAGTAAGATTAAAGGAAGTGGGTATTAAAATGGAAAGAATGCGGACATAACATAACAAAGGGGCTGCCAGGGGTTCCAAATGTTGGCTCTGAAAATCCCTGCTGTTCCTGAATCTTCGACCGTGTATAAATTTGAAGGTAGTCAAGAAAGGGAACTGACATGCCAGGTAGGGCAGGATAAAGTAGAGACTCATTGAGAGAGAAAAGAAAGTACATTAATTAAGCAGATTTATCTTCGCACTCCAGTAACCACTGATGAATTTTCAAACAGGGGGTGAAAACAACATGGATAATTTACGATCTTCCCATTTGAATCTGCTAGTCACCCCCACCTTTAAACGCAGGAAACATGGAGGTTCTCGATTTGCAGTTTTAGCTCCTCAGTTTTGGAACTCTCTCCCGATGGAGCTGAGGATGGCCACCTCCTATGCACTGTTCAGAAAACAGCTGAAGACATGGCTGTTCTCCCAGGCATATGATAACTAGGTCTCTTTTCTCTATTGCTGCTTCACGTCTCCCTCAGCGCCAAGAAGCCGTTTGGTGAACGAGCGCTTGATAAGTTCCTTATAGCATAACATAACATAACAAGGTACTTCCTTTCTCACCTAAACGGTGTACCTATAGCACAAGGTTCTATAAACATTGACAAAAGTGCCTTCACTTTTACAAGCAGTCTTAAGAGGCCATTGTAGATCATTCAAGAATTTAACGATTCTCAGAGTGTTTTTGACTAGGCTAGAGAAATTAGAAAAGGTTCTGAACGAAAATAGGATCTCAAGATGCATTTTTTTTCCGACACAATTTCTTAAAATTGACTATAGTGCCATATGTTTTACAGTCCATCAATTTATGTATCATTCTGAAAAATGTTTACTGCACCTTTGTTCACCTTTATTCTACACTGTTTTTTTATTTTCCAACTATGCCTTTGAAAGTGTATAATCTGTCATATATTTCGACAGGAAAACCTTTATGGAAATCGAAGGTTGGGTAAATAAACAGTTATACAGACCTTTAAGACTAGACCGTAGATATGTTCCTTGGCTGTAAAAATCTATATACCAGACTATGGGGCATTTTTACTAGAAAATGTCAGCGTGCGGAGCAATGCCAAATTTGGCAGCGCTTGGCTCGGACATTTTCAAAATGCAGGGATGCCCCGTATGTACTACAATACGGTGCACCCCTGTTTTTTCCAAAGTGCTAGCGCAAAAATTAGCTGCCTAGCGCCAATGCAGGCACCCTTTCAACATAGTGCAAGGGTGGCTGTGTTGCAGGGAATGATTGTTTATGTGCACGTAGGTGTTTCTTCCTGCACACAAGCAATCCATAATGGCCATTTGTTACTTCTCTTTGTGCTGCACTCTGCAGCACACATAGAAGTATCAAATCATCATTATTTAATGATTGTTTATGTGCAGGAAGGGACACCTTCCTGCACATAAATAATAATTATTGTTGTTTTGCTTTTACTATGTGGGCTGTAGATCGCAGCACAAGTGGAAAAAGTAAAAACGAGGAAAAGTAAAAACATTTTCCTCATGCATCATTCTAACGCCGGCTCTTTCATGACATTAGTTTTTGGCACTGCCACAGATTTACACCTCCTTGTAAATCTGGAGCAGCGTAAAAAAGCAGCAACACTCATTGTACGCCCCCTTTCTGTTGCATAGGACTGCAACAGAAAGGGGCCTATTTAGAAAGTGGAATTAAGCCATGCTAAGTGGCTTAGCGCCACCTTCTAAATATTGAAAATGGCCCTACCACACCGGAGCCTATACAAAAGTAGTGGCAATAGGGGCCTGTAAATATGCTCCCTAGAGTCTCAACAACTCTTGCATCACTTTGCGTTTATTTCCTGGCAAAACTAAGCTGTACCTAAAAATTTCAGCAATGAAGATATCGCCTCTTTGAGAAATTGCCTCTCATTACTTCCAACATGGATGATGAATACCTTCCCCTCTTAAATCCTTAGAAAAACAAGGGGCATATTATCAAGACAGGTGATAAAATTATCGCCACTTTAGCGGCAGAAAACTGCCGCTAAAACGGCGATAATGGGCTTGATATTATGCTCTATGGAATTCCAATTGAAGCTCAGGTTAGATGTCCTTCACATCTAACATGGGCTTCAATTGGAATTCTATAAAGCATATTAGCAAGCCCATTATCGTCATTTTAGCGTCAGTTTCCTGCCGCTAAAATGGCGATCATTTTATCGCCGGTCTTGCTAATATGCCCCAAAGTATTTTTGTTATTGCTACTGGTGTCTCTGATTATGGGGCAATCTGAATAATCCTAACATTTACAACTCTAGAGTTTTCATAGTTTGAAGTTGGAGTTGAGCAACCATTTCTCCCAATTTCCTGATTCAGGGGCATATTGTCAAGGAACAGCGTTAAAATTATAGCCACTTTAGCGGCAAAAAACTGCAGCTAAAGCGGCAAGTAGTTGAGAGCGAGTAGTAGAGAATCAGTAGTGGAGAGTGAGCAGTATAGAGTAGTAGAGAGTGAGTAGTAGAGAGTGAGTAGTACAGAGTGAGTAGTAGAGAGTAGTACATAGTGAGTAGTATAGAGTAGTAGAGTGAGTAGTAGAGAGTGAGTAGTAGAGAGAGAGTAGTAGAGAGTGAGTAGTAGAGTAGTAGAGAGTGAGTGGTAGAGAGTAGGAGAGAGTAGTAGAGTGAGTAGTAGAGAATAGTAGAGAGTGAGTAGTAGAGCGAGTAGTAGAGAGTAGTAGAGTAGTATAGAGTGAGTAGTAGAGAGTGAGTAGCAGAGAGTGAGTAGTAGAGAGTAGTAGAGAGCGAGTAGTAGAGAGTGAGTAGTGGAGAGTGAGTAGTAGAGAGCGAGCAGTAGAGAGTGAGTAGTAGAGAGTGAATAGTAGAGAGTGAGTAGTAGAGAGAGAGTAGTAGAGAGTGAGTAGTAGAGAGTAGTATAGTGAGTAGTAGAGAGTGAGTAGTAGAGAGTAGTAGAGAGAGAGCAGTAGAGAGTGAGTAGTAGAGAGAGAGTAGTAGAGTAGTAGAGAGTGAGTGCTAGAGAGCAGCAGAGAGTAGTAGAGTGAGTAGTAGAGAGTAGTAGAGAGTGAGTAGTAGAGAGTGAATAGTAGAGAGTGAGTAGTAGAGAGAGTAGTAGAGAGTGTAGTAGAGAGTGAGTAGTAGAGAGTAGTAGCGAGTGAGTAGTAGAGAGTAGTAGAGAGTGAGTAGTAGAGTAGTAGAGAGTGAGTGGTAGAGAGTAGTAGAAAGTAGTAGAGTGAGTAGTAGAGAGTGAGTAGTAGAGAGTGAATAGTAGAGAGTAGTAGAGAGTGAGTAGTAGAGAGTAGTAGAGCGTGAGTAGTAGAGAGTGAGTAGTAGAGAGTGAGTAGTAGAGAGTAGTAGCGAGTGAGTAGTAGAGAGTGAGTAGTAGAGTAGTAGAGAGTGAGTAGTTGAGAGTGAGTAGTAGAGAGTGAGTAATAGAGAGTAGTAGAGTAGTAGAGAGTCAGTAGTAGAGTAGTAGAGAGAAGTCAGTCAGTGTCAGTCAATGTCAGCCAATGTCAGTCAGTCAGTGTCAGTCAGTCTGTCAGTGTCAGTCAATCAGTGTCAGTCAGTGTCTGTCAATCAGTGTCAGTCAGTCAGTGTCAGTCAATCAGTGTCAGTCAGTCAGTGTCAGTCAGTGTCAATCAGTGTCAGTCAGTGTCAATCAGTCAGTGTCAGTCAGTCAGTGTCAGTCAGTCAGTGTCAGCTAGAGCTGCTCTGCTGACCTGGTTCTCTGGCTCTAAAGCAGCTCTGCTGACCTGGTTCTCTCTCTCTAAAGCAGCTCTGCTGACCTGGTTTCTCTGGCTCTACAGCAGGTCTGCTGACCTGGTTCTCTGGCTCTAGAGCAGCTCTGCTGACCTAGTTCTTATGCTACAGAGCAGCTCTGCTGATCTAGTTCTCTGGCTCTACAACAGCTCTGCAGACCTGGTTCTCTGGCTCTAAAGCAGCTCCGTTGACCCAGTTCTATGGCTCTGAAGCAGTTCTGCTGACATGGTAGAGAGAGTAGTAGAGAGTGAGTAGTAGAGAGTGAGTAGTAGAGAGAGAGTAGTAGAGAGTAGTAGAGTAGTAGAGCGTGAGTAGTAGAGAGTGAGTAGTAGAGAGTAGTGGAGTAGTAGAGAGTGAGTAGTAGAGAGTGAGTATTAGAGTGAGTACAAGAGAGTAGTAGAGAGCGAGTAGCAGAGAGCAAGTAGTAGAGAGTGTGTAGTAGAGAGTGAGTAGTAGAGAGTGAGTAGTAGAGAGAGTAGTAGAGAGTGAGAAGTAGAGAGAGTAGTAGAGTAGTAGAGAGTGAGTAGTAGAGTGAGTAGCAGAGAGTAGTTGAGAGCGAGTAGTAGAGAATCAGTAGTGGAGAGTGAGCAGTAGAGAGTAGTAGAGAGTGAGTAGTAGAGAGTGAGTAGTACAGAGTGAGTAGTAGAGAGTAGTACAGTGTGAGTAGTATAGAGTAGTAGAGTGAGTGGTAGAGAGTGAGTAGTAGAGAGAGAGTAGTAGAGAGTGAGTAGTAGAGTAGTAGAGAGAGAGTGGTAGAGAGTAGGAGAGAGTAGTAGAGTGAGTAGTAGAGAATAGTAGAGAGTGAGTAGTAGAGCGAGTAGTAGAGAATAGTAGAGTAGTAGAGAGTGAGTAGTAGAGAGTGAGTAGCAGAGAGTGAGTAGTACAGAGTAGTAGAGAGCGAGTAGTAGAGAGTGAGTAGTGGAGAGTGAGTAGTAGAGAGCGAGCAGAAGAGAGTGAGTAGTAGAGAGTGAATAGTAGAGAGTGAGTAGTAGAGAGAGAGTAGTAGAGAGTAGTAGAGTGAGTAGTAGAGAGTGAGAGGTAGAGAGTAGTAGAGAGTAGTAGAGAGAGAGTAGTAGAGAGTGAGTAGTAGAGAGAGAGTAGTAGAGTAGTAGAGAGTGAGTGCTAAATAGTAGTAGAGTGAGTAGTAGAGAGTAGTAGAGAGTGAGTAGTAGAGAGTGAATAGTAGAGAGTGAGTAGTAGAGAGAGAGTAGTAGAGAGTGTAGTAGAGAGTGAGTAGTAGAGAGTAGTAGCGAGTGAGTAGTAGAGAGTGAGTAGTAGAGTAGTAGAGAGTGAGTGGTAGAGAGTAGTAGAAAGTAGTAGAGTGAGTAGTAGAGAGTGAGTAGTAGAGAGTAGTAGAGCGTGAGTAGTAGAGCGTGAGTAGTAGAGAGTGAGTAGTAGAGAGTGAGTAGTAGAGAGTAGTAGCGAGTGAGTAGTAGAGAGTGAGTAGTAGAGTAGTAGAGAGTGAGTAGTTGAGAGTGAGCAGTAGAGAGTGAGTAATAGAGAGTAGTATAGTAGAGAGTCAGTAGTAGAGTAGTAGAGAGTAGTCAGTCAGTGTCAGTCAATGTCAGTCAATGTCAGTCAGTCAGTGTCAGTCAGTCTGTCAGTGTCAGTCAATCAGTGTCAGTCAGTGTCAGTCAATCAGTGTCAGTCAGTCAGTGTCAGTCAAGCAGTGTCAGTCAGTCAGTGTCAGTCAGTGTCAATCAGTGTCAGTCAGTGTCAATCAGTCAGTGTCAGTCAGTCAGTGTCAGTCAGTCAGTGTCAGCTAGAGCTGCTCTGCTGACCTGGTTCTCTGGCTCTAAAGCAGCTCTACTGACCTGGTTCTCTCTCTCTAAAGCAGCTCTGCTGACCTGGTTTCTCTGGCTCTACAGCAGGTCTGCTGACCTGGTTCTCTGGCTCTAGAGCAGCTCTGCTGACCTAGTTCTTATGCTACAGAGCAACTCTGCTGATCTAGTTCTCTGGCTCTACAACAGCTCTGCAGACCTGGTTCTCTGGCTCTAAAGCAGCTCCGTTGACCCAGTTCTATGGCTCTGAAGCAGTTCTGCTGACATGGTTCACTGGCTCTATAGAAGCTCTGCTGACCTGGTTCTCTCCCTCTAAAGCAGCTCCACTGACCTGGTTTCTCTGGCTCTGCAGCAGCTCTGCTGACCTGGTTCTCTGGCTCTAGAGCAGCTCTGTTGACCTGGTTCTTAGGCTCTAGACCAGCTCTACTGACCTGGTTCTCTGGCTCTAAAGCAGCTCTGCTGACCTGGTTCTATGGCTCTAAAGCAGCTCTGCTGATTTGGTTCTCTGGCTCTAGAGTAGCTCTGCTGATCTGGTTCTCTGGCTCTAAAGCAGCTCTGCTAACCTGGTTCTCTGGCTCTAAAGCAGCTCTGCTGATTTGGTTCTCTGGCTCTAGAGTAGCTCTGCTGATCTGGTTCTCTGGCTCTAAAGCATCTCTGCTAACCTGGTTCTCTGGCTCTAAAGCAGCTCTGCTGGCCTGGTTCTCTGGCTCTAAAGCAGCTCTGCTGACCTGGTTCTCTCCCTCTAAAGCAGCTCTGCTGACCTGGTTTCTCTGGCTCTACAGCAGCTCTGCTGACTTGGTTCTCTGACTCTAGAGCAGCTCTGCTGAGCTAGTTCTTAGGCTCTAGAGCAGCTTTGCTGACCTGGTTCTCTGGCTCTACAGCAGCTCTGCTGACCTGGTTTTCTGCACTCACGACGCACGCACCCGACTTCGCGAAAATATATTTAAAAATAATATAAGTTTCTTATAAGTACAAATATATTATTTTGATGAATATCTTACATAATCTCTTGCCTTAATATGTATATTAAAGACACATACATATCATTTTGGAACATACATTTTTTTTGTGGGAGTCGCGCACCCAGCACGCCCCAGCACGTATATGATGTCACGCGGGACCTGCAAGTGTGCAAACATCTCGTACCGTAATGTGCATGTGTCGCGAATGCGCAGGAGCAGGAGTCGCAGACTGGTCGCATACCAATCGCGCATATCACGTGATATTAAATGTATATGATGTAACTGAAAAACACGCAGCCGTCGCACACCATACACGGATCCTTCATGACTTTTCTAAAATGGCGGCTAGAATGCACGCACCCACCGTGATGTGTACACTTTGAGTGCGCGACTGCGAAAAAAAGTGGATTTTTTTTTAAAGAAAATGTTATAAATATAATAAAATAAAAAATGAAAACAAGAACATTTATCAATATTTCAGATTTAATTAAAAAATGTTTTTTTGCAATTTTCTGAAAAATATATAATGTTATTTAATGAATAAAATATTTATAAATAAACAGTTAAAAAACTGTAGAAAATCAGTTATAGTTAGAAATTAGCATTTAAAAAACCTTAGAAATTCACAAAAAAAACCATAGGTTTCAGGGGTGTTATAGTTAGCTGCCCATTTCACTTGTACAAACACCATAGAAATTCCTCCGTTATAGTTAGTTCTGCTAACTATAACTCACGCGCCCGCAATGCACTGCTGATTATGTCACATATTGCATCATTCATGACATGGTCAGTGACATCACTGATGACATCACTGATGACATCTCAAATGACATCACTGATGACATCATTCACTTGACAATCCGATACACCACATCATACACTGGTATAACCTTTCATCACTCACTGTAAAATACCGAGTACCATATTTGAAACCATTGACACACCAATACCAGTTACTACATACCCACTCACTGATTCCTAAGTCTACACACACAACTACCCATTCAACAACAGAATCATCTATACATGCAGTCATTAATTATTAGAACACTATCGAATGCACTTATACACATATATAGACATTGACACATCAGCAGTCATCTTAGTGGGTTAAAGAAATGTGGGATGGGAGCACACTGCCTCACCTCCCAGCACAGTTCGCCCCTTAGCATTGTGGTAAATGCAGTTCACAGTGATTTCTTACTTGAATTTTAGCTGTAGTGGTTCACCAAAGTTGGTGCAGGTTAGTGCTGTAAATCTCTAGACACATGTGTTTCTGGATATTATCCGTCTTCAGTAGAGATAAAAAACGAAAATTCCTTCTGGGGTTGCTGGAAAGGCTGCCACAGTCTCTCAGGTCTCAGTACCTCTCTCTGGCGCACAGGTGCATCGCCAAGAGCTCATCAGCTCAGTGGCTCAAGGGAGCCTTTTCAAACAAATGGGGGATGGGAGCACACTGCCTCACCTCCCAGCACAGTTCGCCCCTTAGCATTGTGGTAAATGCAGTTCACAGTGATTTCTTACTTGAATTTTAGCTGTAGTGGTTCACCAAAGTTGGTGCAGGTTAGTGCTGTAAATCTCTAGACACATGTGTTTCTGGATATTATCCGTCGTCAGTAGAGATAGAAAACGAAAATTCCTTCTGGGGTTGCTGGAAAGGCTGCCACAGTCTCTCAGGTCTCAGTACCTCTCTCTGGCGCACAGGTGCATCGCCAAGAGCTCGTCAGCTCAATGGCTCAAGGGAGCCTTTTCAAACAAATGGGGGATGGGAGCACACTGCCTCACCTCCCAGCACAGTTCGCCCCTTAGCATTGTGGTAAATGCAGTTCACAGTGATTTCTTACTTGAATTTTAGCTGTAGTGGTTCACCAAAGTTGGTGCAGGTTAGTGCTGTAAATCTCTAGACACATGTGTTTCTGGATATTATCCGTCTTCAGTAGAGATAAAAAACGAAAATTCCTTCTGGGGTTGCTGGAAAGGCTGCCACAGTCTCTCAGGTCTCAGTACCTCTCTCTAGCGCACAGGTGCATCGCCAAGAGCTCGTCAGCTCAGTGGCTCAAGGGAGCCTTTTCAAACAAATGGGGGATGGGAGCACACTGCCTCACCTCCCAGCACAGTTCGCCCCTTAGCATTGTGGTAAATGCAGTTCACAGTGATTTCTTACTTGAATTTTAGCTGTAGTGGTTCACCAAAGTTGGTGCAGGTTAGTGCTGTAAATCTCTAGACACATGTGTTTCTGGATATTATCCGTCTTCAGTAGAGATAAAAAACGAAAATTCCTTCTGGGGTTGCTGGAAAGGCTGCCACAGTCTCTCAGGTCTCAGTACCTCTCTCTGGCGCACAGGTGCATCGCCAAGAGCTCGTCAGCTCAATGGCTCCAGGGAGCCTTTTCAAACAAATGGGGGATGGGAGCACACTGCCTCACCTCCCAGCACAGTTCGCCCCTTAGCATTGTGGTAAATGCAGTTCACAGTGATTTCTTACTTGAATTTTAGCTGTAGTGGTTCACCAAAGTTGGTGCAGGTTAGTGCTGTAAATCTCTAGACACATGTGTTTCTGAATATTATCCGTCTTCAGTAGAGATAAAAAACGAAAATTCCTTCTGGGGTTGCTGGAAAGGCTGCCACAGTCTCTCAGGTCTCAGTACCTCTCTCTGGCGCACAGGTGCATCGCCAAGAGCTCGTCAGCTCAGTGGCTCAAGGGAGCCTTTTCAAACAAATGGGGAATGGGAGCACACTGCCTCACCTCCCAGCACAGTTCGCCCCTTAGCATTGTGGTAAATGCAGTTCACAGTGATTTCTTACTTGAATTTTAGCTGTAGTGGTTCACCAAAGTTGGTGCAGGTTAGTGCTGTAAATCTCTAGACACATGTGTTTCTGGATATTATCCGTCTTCAGTAGAGATAAAAAACGAAAATTCCTTCTGGGGTTGCTGGAAAGGCTGCCACAGTCTCTCAGGTCTCAGTACCTCTCTCTGGTGCACAGATGCATCGCCAAGAGCTCGCCAGCTCAGTGGCTCAAGGGAGCCTTTTCAAACAAATGGGGGATGGGAGCACACTGCCTCACCTCCCAGCACAGCTCGCCCCTTAGCATTGTGGTAAATGCAGTTCACAGCGATTTCTTACTTGAATTTTAGCTGGAGTGGTTCACCAAAGTTGGTGCAGGTTAGTGCTGTAAATCTCTAGACACATGTGTTTCTGGATATTATCCGTCTTCAGTAGACGAGAGGCAACTACCTAGAAACACGTGTCCAGGGATGGCTAATGCGACACATACTTTTCTACATACACCGTGGCATTGGCGTACTCGCCGTCGCCACTACATTGACCACAGTTCCTTGGGGCAACTTGCTGGTGTGACGAGCAGAGTGCGACCAACTTTTGATTCATTTATTACGGCTCCCTTGAGCCAACGGCCTGACGAGCCTTGGACCTGCACCTGCGCGCCATGAGAGGTACTTTACCTGTTTTAATTACATTTTGGCAGTCCACGCGGCACCCCTTTACACTGACCTGCTCCCTGCTGACGAGAGGCAACTACCTCGAAACACGTGTCCAGGGATGGCTAATGCGACACATACTTTTCTACATACACCGTGGCATAGGCGTCCTCGCCATCGCCACTACATTGACCACAGTTCCTTGGGGCAACTTGCTGGTGTGACGAGCAGAGTGCGACCAACTTTTGATTAATTTATTACGGCTCCCTTGAGCCAACGGGCTGACGAGCCTTGGACCTGCACCTGCGCACCATGAGAGGTACTCTACCTGTTTTAATTAAATTTTGGCAGTCCACGTGGCACCCCTTTACACAGACCTGCTCCCTGCTGATGAGAGGCAACTACCTCGAAACACGTGTCCAGGGATGGCTAATGCGACACATACTTTTCTACATACACCGTGGCATAGGCGTACTCGCCGTCGCCACTACATTGACCACAGTTCCTTGGGGCAACTTGCTGGTGTGACGAGCAGAGTGCGACCAACTTTTGATTCATTTATTACGGCTCCCTTGAGCCAACGGGCTGACGAGCCTTGGACCTGCACTTGCGCGCCATGAGAGGTACTCTACCTGTTTTAATTACATTTTGGCAGTCCACGCGGCACCCCTTTACACTGACCTGCTCCCTGCTGACGAGATGCAACTACCTCGAAACACGTGTCCAGGGATGGCTAATGCAACACATACTTTTCTACATACACCGTGGCATAGGCGTACTCGCCGTCGCCACTACATTGACCACAGTTCCTTGGGGCAACTTGCTGGTGTGACGAGCAGAGTGCGACCAACTTTTGATTCATTTATTACGGCTCCCTTGAGCCAACGGGCTGACGAGCCTTGGACCTGCACCTGCGCGCCATGAGAGGTACTCTACCTGTTTTAATTACATTTTGGCAGTCCACGCGGCACCCCTTTACACTGACCTGCTCCCTGCTGACGAGAGGCAACTACCTCGAAACACGTGTCCAGGGATGGCTAATGCGACACATACTTTTCTACATACACCGTGGCATAGGCGTACTTGCCGTCGCCACTACATTGACCACAGTTCCTTGGGGCAACTTGCTGGTGTGACGAGCAGAGTGCGACCAACTTTTGATTCATTTATTACGGCTCCCTTGAGCCAACGGGCTGACGAGCCTTGGACCTGCACCTGCACCTGCGCGCCATGAGAGGTACTCTACCTGTTTTAATTACATTTTGGCTGTCCACGCGTCACCCCTTTACACTGGCCTGCTCCCTGCTGACGAGAGGCAACTACCTCGAAACACGTGTCCAGGGATGGCTAATGCGACACATACTTTTCTACATACACCGTGGCATAGGCGTACTGGCCGTCGCCACTACATTGACCACAGTTCCTTGGGGCAACTTGCTGGTGTGACGACCGGAGTGCGACCAACTTTTGATTCATTTATTACGGCTCCCTTGAGCCAACGGGCTGACGAGCCTTGGACCTGCACCTGCGCGCCATGAGAGGTACTCTACCTGTTTTAATTACATTTTGGCAGTCCACGCGGCACCCCTTTACACTGACCTGCTCCCTGCTGACGAGAGGCAACTACCTCGAAACACGTGTCCAGGGATGGCTAATGCGACACATACTTTTCTACATACACCGTGGCATAGGCGTACTCGCCGTCGCCACTACATTGACCACAGTTCCTTGGGGCAACTTGCTGGTGTGACGAGCAGAGTGCGACCAACTTTTGATTCATTTATTACGGCTCCCTTGAGCCAACGGGCTGACGAGCCTTGGACCTGCACCTGCGCGCCATGAGAGGTACTCTACCTGTTTTAATTACATTTTGGCAGTCCACGCGGCACCCCTTTACACTGACCTGCTCCCTGCTGACGAGAGGCAACTACCTCGAAACACGTGTCCAGGGATGGCTAATGCGACACATACTTTTCTACATACACCGTGGCATAGGCGTACTCGCCGTCGCCACTACATTGACCACAGTTCCTTGGGGCAACTTGCTGGTGTGACGAGCAGAGTGCGACCAACTTTTGATTCATTTATTACGGCTCCCTTGAGCCAACGGGCTGACGAGCCTTGGACCTGCACCTACGGGCCATGAGAGGTACTTTACCTGTTTTAATGACATTTTGGCAGTCCACGCGGCACCCCTATACACTGACCTGCTCCCTGCTGACGAGAGGCAACTACCTCGAAACACAAGTCCAGGGATGGCTAATGCGACACATACTTTTCTACATACACCGTGGCATAGGCGTACTCTCCGTCGCCACTACATTGACCACAGTTCCTTGGGGCAACTTGCTGGTGTGACGAGCAGAGTGCGACCAACTTTTCATTCATTTATTACGGCTCCCTTGAGCCAACGGGCTGACGAGCCTTGAACCTGCACCTGCGCGCCATGAGAGGTACTCTACCTGCTTTAATTACATTTTGGCAGTCCACGCGGCACCCCTTTACACTGACCTGCTCCCTGCTGACGAGAGGCAAGTACCTCGAAACACGTGTCCAGGGATGGCTAATGCGACACATACTTTTCTACATACACCGTGGCATAGGCGTACTCGCCGTCGCCACTACATTGACCACAGTTCCTTGGGGCAACTTGCTGGTGTGACGAGCAGAGTGCGACCAACTTTTGATTCATTTATTACGGCTCCCTTGAGCCAACGGGCTGACGAGCCTTGGACCTGCACCTACGCGCCATGAGAGGTACTCTACCTGTTTAGATTACATTTTGGCAGTCCACGCGGCACCCCTTTACACTGGCCTGCTCCCTGCTGACGAGAGGCAACTACCTCGAAACACGTGTCCAGGGATGGCTAATGCGACACATACTTTTCGACATACACCGTGGCATAGGCGTACTCGCCGTCGCCACTACATTGACCACAGTTCCTTGGGGCAACTTGCTGGTGTGACGAGCAGAGTGCGACCAACTTTTGATTCATTTATTACGGCTCCCTTGAGCCAACGGGCTGACGAGCCTTGGACCTGCACCTGCGCGCCATGAGAGGTACTCTACCTGTTTTAATTACATTTTAGCAGTCCACGCGGCACCCCTTTACACTGACCTGCTCCCTGCTGACGAGAGGCAACTACCTCGAAACACGTGTCCAGGGATGGCTAATGCGACACATACTTTTCTACATACACCGTGGCATAGGCGTACTCGCCGTCGCCACTACATTGACCACAGTTCCTTGGGGCAACTTGCTGGTGTGACGAGCAGAGTGCGACCAACTTTTGATTCATTTATTACGGCTCCCTTGAGCCAACGGGCTGACGAGCCTTGGACCTGCACCTACGGGCCATGAGAGGTACTTTACCTGTTTTAATGACAATTTGGCAGTCCACGCGGCACCCCTATACACTGACCTGCTCCCTGCTGACGAGAGGCAACTACCTCGAAACACGTGTCCAGGGATGGCTAATGCGACACATACTTTTCTACATACACCGTGGCATAGGCGTACTCGCCGTCGCCACTACATTGACCACAGTTCCTTGGGGCAACTTGCTGGTGTGACGAGCAGAGTGCGACCAACTTTTGATTAATTTCTTACGGCTCCCTTGAGCCAACGGGCTGACGAGCCTTGGACCTGCACCTGCGCGCCATTAGAGGTACTCTACCTGCTTTAATTACATTTTGGCAGTCCACGCGGCACCCCTTTACACTGACCTGCTCCCTGCTGACGAGAGGCAACTACCTCGAAACACGTGTCCAGGGATGGCTAATGCGACACATACTTTTCTACATACACCGTGGCATAGGCGTACTCGCTGTCGCCACTACATTGACCACAGTTCCTTGGGGCAACTTGCTGGTGTGACGAGCAGAGTGCGACCAACTTTTGATTCATTTATTACGGCTCTCTTTTGCCAACGGGCTGACGAGCCTTGGACCTGCACCTGTGCTCCATGAGAGGTACTCTACCTGTTTTAATTACATTTTGGCAGTCCACGCGGCACCCCTTTACACTGACCTGCTCCCTGCTGACGAGAGGCAAGTACCTCGAAACACGTGTCCAGGGATGGCTAATGCGACACATACTTTTCTACATACACCGTGGCATAGGCGTACTCGCCGTCGCCACTACATTGACCACAGTTCCTTGGGGTAACTTGCTGGTGTGACGAGCAGAGTGCGACCAACTTTTGATTCATTTATTACGGCTCCCTTGAGCCAACGGGCTGACGAGCCTTGGACCTGCACCTGCGCGCCATGAGAGGTACTCTACCTGTTTTAATTACATTTTGGCAGTCCACGCGGCACCCCTTTACACAGACCTGCTCCCTGCTGACGAGAGGCAACTACCTCGAAACACGTGTCCAGGGACGGCTAATGTGACACATACTTTTCTACATACACCGTGGCATAGGCGTACTCGCCGTCGCCACTACATTGACCACAGTTCCTTGGGGCAACTTGCTGGTGTGACGAGCAGAGTGCGACCAACTTTTGATTCATTTATTACGGCTCCCTTGAGCCAACGGGCTGATGAGCCTTGGACCTGCACCTGCGCGCCATGAGAGGTACTCTACCTGTTTTAATTACATTTTGGCAGTCCACGTGGCACCCCTTTACACTTACCTGCTCCCTGCTGACGAGAGGCAACTACCTCGAAACACGTGTCCAGGGATGGCTAATGCGACACATACTTTTCTACATACACCGTGGCATAGGCGTACTCGCCGTCGCCACTACATTGACCACAGTTCCTTGGGGCAACTTGCTGGTGTGACGAGTAGAGTGCGACCAACTTTTGATTCATTTATTACGGCTCCCTTGAGCCAACGGGCTGACGAGCCTTGGACCTGCACCTGCGTGCCATGAGAGGTACTCTACCTGTTTTAATTACATTTTGGCAGTCCACACGGCACCCCTTTACACTGGCCTGCTCCCTGCTGACGAGAGGCAAATACCTCGAAACACGTGTCCAGGGATGGCTAGTGCGACACATACTTTTCTACATACACCGTGGCATAGGCGTACTCGCCGTCGCCACTAAATTGACCACAGTTCCTTGGGGCAACTTGCTGGTGTGACGACCAGAGTGCGACCAACTTTTGATTCATTTATTACGGCTCCCTTGAGCCAACGGGCTGACGAGCCTTGAACCTGCACCTGCGCGCCATGAGAGGTACTCTACCTGCTTTAATTACATTTTGGCAGTCCACGCGGCACCCCTTTACACTGACCTGCTCCCTGCTGACGAGAGGCAACTACCTCGAAACACGTGTCCAGGGATGGCTAATGCGACACATACTTTTCTACATACACCGTGGCATAGGCGTACTCGCCGTCGCCACTACATTGACCACAGTTCCTTGGGGCAACTTGCTGGTGTGACGAGCAGAGTGCGACCAACTTTTGATTCATTTATTACGGCTCCCTTGAGCCAACGGGCTGACGAGCCTTGGACCTGCACCTACGCGCCATGAGAGGTACTCTACCTGTTTTGATTACATTTTGGCAGTCCACGCGGCACCCCTTTACACTGGCCTGCTCCCTGCTGACGAGAGGCAACTACCTCGAAACACGTGTCCAGGGATGGCTAATGCGACACATACTTTTCTACATACACCGTGGCATAGGCGTACTCGCCGTCGCCACTACATTGACCACAGTTCCTTGGGGCAACTTGCTGGTGTGACGAGCAGAGTGCGACCAACTTTTGATTCATTTATTACGGCTCCCTTGAGCCAACGGGCTGACGAGCCTTGGACCTGCACCTGCGCGCCATGAGAGGTACTCTACCTGTTTTAATTACATTTTGGCAGTCCACGCGGCACCCCTTTACACTGACCTGCTCCCTGCTGACGAGAGGCAACTACCTCGAAACACGTGTCCAGGGATGGCTAATGCGACACATACTTTTCTACATACACCGTGGCATAGGCGTACTCGCCGCCGCCACTACATTGACCACAGTTCCTTGGGGCAACTTGCTGGTGTGACGAGCAGAGTGCGACCAACTTTTGATTCATTTATTACGGCTCCCTTGAGCCAACGGGCTGACGAGCCTTGGACCTGCACCTACGGGCCATGAGAGGTACTTTACCTGTTTTAATGACATTTTGGCAGTCCACGCGGCACCCCTATACACTGACCTGCTCCCTGCTGACGAGAGGCAACTACCTCGAAACACGTGTCCAGGGATGGCTAATGCGACACATACTTTTCTACATACACCGTGGCATAGGCATACTCGCCGTCGCCACTACATTGACCACAGTTCCTTGGGGCAACTTGCTGGTGTGACGAGCAGAGTGCGACCAACTTTTGATTCATTTATTACGGCTCCCTTGAGCCAACGGGCTGACAAGCCTTGGACCTGCACCTGCGCGCCATTAGAGGTACTCTACCTGCTTTAATTACATTTTGGCAGTCCACGCGGCACCCCTTTACACTGACCTGCTCCCTGCTGACGAGAGGCAACTACCTCGAAACACGTGTCCAGGGATGGCTAATGCGACACATACTTTTCTACATACACCGTGGCATAGGCGTACTCGCTGTCGCCACTACATTGACCACAGTTCCTTGGGGCAACTTGCTGGTGTGACGAGCAGAGTGCGACCAACTTTTGATTCATTTATTACGGCTCCCTTTTGCCAACGGGCTGACGAGCCTTGGACCTGCACCTGTGCTCCATGAGAGGTACTCTACCTCTTTTAATTACATTTTGGCAGTCCACGCGGCACCCCTTTACACTGACCTGCTCCCTGCTGACGAGAGGCAAGTACCTCGAAACACGTGTCCAGGGATGGCTAATGCGACACATACTTTTCTACATACACCGTGGCATAGGCGTACTCGCCGTCGCCACTACATTGACCACAGTTCCTTGGGGTAACTTGCTGGTGTGACGAGCAGAGTGCGACCAACTTTTGATTCATTTATTATGGCTCCCTTGAGCCAACGGGCTGACGAGCCTTGGACCTGCACCTGCGCGCCATGAGAGGTACTCTACCTGTTTAATTACATTTTGGCAGTCCACGCGGCACCCCTTTACACTGACCTGCTCCCTGCTGACGAGAGGCAACTACCTTGAAACACGTGTCCAGGGACGGCTAATGCGACACATACTTTTCTACATACACCGTGGCATAGGCGTACTCGCCGTCGCCACTACATTGACCACAGTTCCTTGGGGCAACTTGCTGGTGTGACGAGCAGAGTGCGACCAACTTTTGATTAATTTATTACGGCTCCCTTGAGCCAACGGGCTGACGAGCCTTGGACCTGCACCTGCGCGCCATGAGAGGTACTCTACCTGTTTTAATTACATTTTGGCAGTCCACGCGGCACCCCTTTACACTGACCTGCTCCCTGCTGACTAGAGGCAACTACCTCGAAACACGTGTCCAGGGATGGCTAATGCGACACATACTTTTATACATACACCGTGGCATAGGCGTACTCGCCGTCGCCACTACATTGACCACAGTTTCTTGGGGCAACTTGCTGGTGTGACAAGCAGAGTGCGACCAACTTTTGATTTATTTATTACGGCTCCCTTGAGCCAACGGGCTGACGAGCCTTGGACCTGCACCTGCGCGCCATGAGAGGTACTCTACCTGTTTTAATTACATTTTGGCAGTCTATGCGGCAACCCTTTACACTGACCTGCTCCCTGCTGACGAGAGGCAACTACCTCGAAACACGTGTCCAGGGATGGCTAATGCGACACATACTTTTCTACATACACCGTGGCATAGGCGTACTCGCCGTCGCCACTACATTGACCACAGTTCCTTGGGGCAACTTGCTGGTGTGACGAGCAGAGTGCGACCAACTTTTGATTCATTTATTACGGCTCCCTTGAGCCAACGGGCTGGCGAGCCTTGGACCTGCACCTGCGTGCCCTGAGAGGTACTCTACGTGTTTTAATTACATTTTGGCAGTCCACGCGGCACCCCTTTACACTGACCTGCTCCCTGCTGACGAGAGGCAACTACCTCGAAACACGTGTCCAGGGATGGCTAATGCGACACATACTTTTCTACATACACCGTGGCATAGGCGTACTCGCCGTCGCCACTACATTGACCACAGTTCCTTGGGGCAACTTGCTGGTGTGACGAGTAGAGTGCGACCAACTTTTGATTCATTTATTACGGCTCCCTTGAGCCAACGGGCTGACGAGCATTGGACCTGCACCTGCGCGCCATTAGAGGTACTCTACCTGTTTTAATTACATTTTGGCAGTCCACGCGGCACCCCTTTACACTGACCTGCTCCCTGCTGATGAGAGGCAACTACCTCGAAACACGTGTCCAGGGATGGCTAATGCGACACATACTTTTCTACATACACCGTGGCATAGGCGTACTCGCCGTCGCCACCACATTGACCACAGTTCCTTGGGGCAACTTGCTGGTGTGACGAGCAGAGTGCGACCAACTTTTGATTCATTTATTACGGCTCCCTTGAGCCAACGGGCTGACGAGCCTTGGACCTGCATCTGCGCGCCATGAGAGGTACTCTACCTGTTTTAATTACATTTTGGCAGTCCACGCGGCACCCCTTTACACTGACCTGCTCCCTGCTGACTAGAGGCAACTACCTCGAAACACGTGTCCAGGGATGGCTAATGCGACACATACTTTTGTACATACACCGTGGCATAGGCGTACTCGCCGTCGCCACTACATTGACCACAGTTCCTTGGGGCAACTTGCTGGTGTGACAAGCAGAGTGCGACCAACTTTTGATTCATTTATTACGGCTCCCTTGAGCCAACGGGCTGACGAGCCTTGGACCTGCACCTGCGCGCCATGAGAGGTACTCTACCTGTTTTAATTACATTTTGGCAGTCCATGCGGCACCCCTTTACACTGACCTGCTCCCTGCTGACGAGAGGCAACTACCTCAAAACAAGTGTCCAGGGATGGCTAATGCAACACATACTTTTCTATATACACCGTGGCATAGGCGTACTCGCCGTCGCCACTACACTGACCACAGTTCCTTGGGGCAACTTGCTGGTGTGACGAGCAGAGTGCGACCAACTTTTGATTCATTTATTACGGCTCCCTTGAGCCAACGGGCTGGCGAGCCTTGGACCTGCACCTGCGCGCCATGAGAGGTACTCTACCTGTTTTAATTACATTTTGGCAGTCCGCGCGGCACCCCTTTACACTGACCTGCTCCCTGCTGACGAGAGGCAACTACCTCGAAACACGTGTCCAGGGATGGCCAATGCGACACATACTTTTCTACATACACCGTGGCATAGGCGTACTCGCCGTCGCCACTACATTGACCACAGTTCCTTGGGGCAACTTGCTGGTGTGACGAGCAGAGTGCGACCAACTTTTGATTCATTTATTACGGCTCCCTTGAGCCAACGGGCTGACGAGCCTTGGACCTGCACCTGCGCGCCATGAGAGGTACTCTACCGGTTTTAATTACATTTTGGAAGTCCACGCGGCACCCCTTTACACTGACCTGCTCCCTACTGACGAGAGGCAACTACCTCGAAACACGTGTCCAGGGATGGCTAATGCAACACATACTTTTCTATATACACCGTGGCATAGGCGTACTCGCCGTCGCCACTACATTGACCACAGTTCCTTGGGGCAACTTGCTGGTGTGACGAGCAGAGTGCGACCAACTTTTGATTCATTTATTACGGCTCCCTTGAGCCAACGGGCTGACGAGCCTTGGACCTGCACCTGCGCGCCATGAGAGGTACTCTACCTGTTTTAATTACATTTTGGCAGTCCATGCGGCACCCCTTTACACTCTTCTGCTCCCTGCTGACGAGAGGCAACTACCTCGAAACACATGTCCAGGGATGGCTAATGCGACACATACTTTTCTACATTCACCGTGGCATAGGCGTACTCGCTGTCGCCACTACATTGACCAGAGTTCCTTGGGGCAACTTGCTGGTGTGACGAGCAGAGTGCGAACAACTTTTGATTCATTTATTACGGCTCCCTTGAGCCAACGGGCTGGCGAGCCTTGGACCTGCACCTGCGCGCCATGAGAGGTACTCTACCTGTTTTAATTACATTTTGGCAGTCCGCGCGGCACCCCTTTACACTGACCTGCTCCCTGCTGACGAGAGGCAACTACCTCGAAACACGTGTCCAGGGATGGCCAATGCGACACATACTTTTCTACATACACCGTGGCATAGGCGTACTCGCCGTCGCCACTACATTGACCACAGTTCCTTGGGGCAACTTGCTGGTGTAACGAGCAGAGTGCGACCAACTTTTGATTAATTTATTACGGCTCCCTTGAGCCAACGGGCTGATGAGCCTTGGACCTGCACCTGCGCGCCATGAGAGGTACTCTACCGGTTTTAATTACATTTTGGCAGTCCACGCGGCACCCCTTTACACTGACCTGCTCCCTACTGACGAGAGGCAACTACCTCGAAACACGTGTCCAGGGATGGCTAATGGGACACATACTTTTATACATACACCGTGGCATAGGTGTACTCGCCGTCGCCACTACATTGACCACAGTTCCTTGGGGCAACTTGCTGGTGTGACGAGCAGAGTGCGACCAACTTTTGATTAATTTATTACTGCTCCCTTGAGCCAGCGGGCTGACGAGCCTTGGACCTGCACCTGCGCGCCATGAGAGGTACTCTACCTGTTTTAATTACATTTTGGCAGTCCACGCGGCACCCCTTTACACTGACCTGCTCCCTGCTGACGAGAGGCAACTACCTCGAAACACATGTCCAGGGATGGCTAATGCGACACATACTTTTCTACATACACCGTGGCATAGACGTACTCGCCGTCGCCACTACATTGACCACAGTTCCTTGGGGCACCTTGCTGGTGTGACGAGCAGAGTGCGACCAACTTTTGATTCATTTATCTTAGTGGGTTATGCAGTCATCCTACTCACTCATGAAAAAAATGTATCGCACTTAAATTTACTCACTTACACAATTATCCAACGACACCTCATTTATTCAAACACATAGTAACTCATCGTTAATATGTTAAAAAAGCACCATTACAATTATACACTCATTCATATATTTACTCTCACAATCACTGACTCTTACACAAACTTATTTGTATACACCAACTCTCACATACAATGCCTTTTATTTTTTTACTTTGTTGAAGATGTACAATTAAAACATATATTCGCTCACCAACACACAAATAAATACACTCAGTCACCCAAACAACTGTTTCCACATGCACTCTTAAACCCATACACCTAGTCAATCAACCATTCACACATCTATGCATAGAGTTACACACACCCCATCCAACCACACACAAACTCAGTGTCCCATACAAATACTCACCCAACTAATCAATAACTAATATACACACTCATGTAGTTAGTGACCAACTGAGGCAGCATGTTATACAACAGCAGAGACAGTGCTGCACACATTCACATAGTTTAGTTACTGATCCATGTATTAAGTGAGACACTTTTAATTACTCACTTAAAAAGACAGTCAGACAGCTACTAAATCCTCCATCCAGACAGTTATATATCCACTCAATCTTCAATACAGATTGGTATATATATAATACATATTTAAATTTCAAACTAAACCACATTCAGTGGATGATGTCATCAGTGATGTCATCAGTGATGTCATTTGAGATGTTATCAGTGATGTCATCAGTGATGTCACTGACCATGTCATGAATGATGCAATATGTGACATCATCAGCAGTGCATTGCGGGCGCGTGAGTTATAGTTAGCAGAACTAACTATAACGGAGGAATTTCTATGGTTTTGTACGAGTGAAATGGGCAGCTAACTACAACTACCCTGAAACCTATGGTTTTTTCTGTGAATTTCTAAGGTTTTTTAAATGCTAATTTCTAACTATAACGTCTCTGAAACCTATGTTTTTTTTCAGTGAATATATATATAGATATGGCAACCACAGTCCTTATTGCCGCGTCGTTTCCCAACAGACAAACAGGTACGGACCACATAGTTGGAAATTGCAGAAATCCTTTTTATTGTAGATTTAAATTCATCTCGGTGTAATCAAATTCAAGCAAGTGCCCAGCCTGAAGCGTTTCGACCGCGTTTCCGCGGTCTTGATCACCAATAGATATATATATATATATATATTCCCAAACCATGTCCTGCCCCGAGCTCTCAAACCCTTTGGAGTCTATTTCGAACCAATTCAAACTATGACAAGAGAGATGGCGCACATGGGCAATGTTGATGGTGATTCTTTATTTACAGCTAGCTGAACAAACGTGCTTCTACTTTGTCACTTCTTTAAGCAGTCTAAGCTCCTGGTCTCACTGCTTTCAATTTATCTGAATAGTCACATGTTAAAAGTGCATGCTTTCCTAGTCACAATGTGAGAATATAGGTATTTTGTGCTTAGCAATAAACTTAGTGCATAATTTAGAGCTTGGCACCTGGAGTTACTCTGTGACAGACATGACGGATATCCCATTTGCCATGTTACAATACCATTATATCCCATGTATCTTGTAATACAGCGTTCAGGATATCCGTCACATTTGTGATGGCTTAACCCGTCCACCAAAATCTAAATCAGGCCCCAAGTCTTAAGTTAAGACATTCAGTCATATGTCCAGTAAAAGGATATTTCATGCTGAAGAGATAAACCCATTTTTGAGTTGCAAGCAGATATGTAGATTTTATGTTTTTAAAACAATACTAAATGTTATTTGAACGATTCTGTGAGGTGGGCAATTTTGTAGGAAATTTGTATGTTCTTTTCGATTTCTCTGTTTTTATACATCTGTATGCCCCTAGTCGACAGATACGAAAACTGAAAATAAAGGAAGATTCCCAAAAGGGTGCCCTGCTCTCTGATGAGGAAATACCATGTGAGGAAGACGAAGATGAAGAAAGTGAGGGAATGAAAAAGGAAAAATACAAATACAAGCAAAAAAAAGTTTCTTTTAAAAAGGCATCTACAAAGAAACATGCCAAGGTAAACCAAGGAATAAAAAGATCTGATAATAAACTAAAACGGAAACAATCAGTGGCTGAACCAAGGAAGAAGGGAATGAAAACAACTAATAACCTTACCAAACTGAAACAGTCTATGATTAATGTAACAGAGAAACAATATAAAGATAAACAAAACAAGGAAAAATCTATGACTAGGAAAAAGAATATGACTGGCTCAAGACAAAAACAATCTGACAGAAAATCAAAATATAAAAATTATCATAAAAATGATAAATTGGATGATGAGCAAAAAGCAAGAACATTTGAAGCTCTCTCTGAATCAAGCACTCACGAGGAGTCTGAAGAAAGCTTTGCAGAGGAGTCTGAAGAAAGCTTTAAAGATGATTCTTCAGGTATGGTAGCAATGTTTTTTTAAGTCTATCGCACAATACATTTCCAAATGCTGTTTAAGCATGTTACATCCATGCTAAAACCCAAATGTGTCACTCCTTATGCAATCCTATGTAAGGTGTGCTATAATTTCGATGCTTATCTCTGGTGCTCCACTTGGCTTTCCCAGTTTATCCCCACAGATGCCTTTGTGATCCTTCCTGATTAGTTGCCCAGTGACTGATAGTGAGGTATATATGGGATAAACTACCTCCTGACAAACATTATAATTATATTGCAAGTCAAGAGGAGTTCCATGGCCATATAGAGGAATAAGGCCGTATGACAGCTTCCTTTATAAGGTAATGGAGCTCCAAGGTGACCTGCAATATCCTTATTGTGTATGGTGGTGGTACGTTATTCCTTCTAATACATGGTCACACCTTTACCTTTTCAGAAAAACACTTATACCTTTGGTGTATAGCTCTTTCCTATGTAAGACAGAGCATGTTCACAAACCTGGAGAGTCAAAATAGGCTCTCTAGTGCTAATGTACACACTTAGAAATTTGTTGCAAAAAGAAATTACATAGGTTAATTGCAAGTCAGATATTTTAAAAAGGCAAAGTAGACCAAAATGTGCAGAAACATTCTAACTTCCCAATAAATACCAAATAAGTGCAATAAATCAACACATAGCCATTATTATCCCCTTTGTTCTTGTTACTGCACTGCTAGAAAAACAGAGAAGAAAGAAAAGAAAAGATTTGTTTACATTCTTTAAACAGCAGTTTTAATTATGCTCCTTGTCCTGATCTGTCTTTCCCCTCAGCAGCTGGCTCTGTCAGCTGACTGGGTGCATCAGAAAGCTAATTTCATAAAGAAATTAGAGATGGGTTTAAAATCCAGGGATTGCAGCATCCCATATATCATAGAATGGATAACGTGTATGACTTAGATGCATATGAGAGATTTACTGAAGAAAAATTGAACTTTTTTTCAAACTTTAAGCTAGCTTTGCTTAGCTTTGCAGTATATTATTGTATTTTTGTTAACACTCTTCATTTCACTCAACGGAATTGCAAAGAGTTACATAAAAACTCAGCGAGATACTGCAGAGTTCCAACGATGGGCCGTAATATGCATGTCGCACTACTTGCACTGCAATGTAAGCAAATTGAATTTGAATGAAAAATCAGCATGAACGGCACCCTGGGGTGCATAAGATTGTGCACCCTTTTGAGTTTATTTTGCTGCTGATCGAGTAGAAAATTTACTTGAGCGGCAGCAAATCTACTTGAGAAGCAGCCCTCTGACCATGACCCATCACATCCGCCTGCATTAAAAAATGGTATCAGCCGATGCCAAATCTCACTCATGCTTTAATTTCTGAACGTTCCAGCAAATAGTCTGCCACGTGGCAGTTGGAAGAATTTCGCCATTACTCTATGTTACAAGAGTAATGAGGCATCAGCAAATTTTGCCTATTCCTCCGGTGAAATTAAACATTCTGCCCACCCCTACTCGCCAGTCAGGTATAACTTGGTACCTGATTCAGTGTTTGCGTCCCTCTGAGGCGGAAGCCGGAGGTTTGACTGTTGAGTAGTTTTAAATCTGTATGCTTGCTGTGTGCTTTTATTAGCACCCTGTGTTTTTAACCTCACGCTTTTCACTCACCCTGCACCGCCGCTTTCTACGCCCGCTCCTCGCGCTGACGATTCAAAGCTGACGCGCTGGAGGCAGGGCTTGCCGCCGCTGGGGTTTGAGTGTCTCCACGCACCTGTGCTGGGATTAGTCCCACCCATTTTGTCTACTTACTCTCCCGCTCCCTCCCGCTCGCATTAGATTCAGTGTTTGCGTCCCTCTGAGGCAGAAGCCGGAGGTTTGACTGTTGAGTAGTTTTAAATCTGTATGCTTGCTGTGTGCTTTTATTAGCACCCTGTGTTTTTAACCATACGCTTTTCACTCACCCTGCACCGCCGCTTTCTACGCCCGCTCCTCGCGCTGACGATTCAAAGCTGACGCGCTGGAGGCAGGGCTTGCCGCCGCTGGGGTTTGAGTGTCTCCACGCACCTGTGCTGGGATTAGTCCTGCCCATTTTGTCTACTTACTCTCCCGCTCCCTCCCGCTCGCATTAGATTCAGTGTTTGCGTCCCTCTGAGGCGGAAGCCGGAGGTTTGACTGTTGAGTAGTTTTAAATCTGTATGCTCGCTGTGTGCTTTTATTAGCACCCTGTGTTTTTAACCACACGCTTTTCACTCACCCTGCACCGCCGCTTTCTACGCCCGCTCCTCGTGCTGACGATTCAAAGCTGACGCGCTGGAGGCAGGGCTTGCCGCCGCTGGGGTTTGAGTGTCTCCACGCACCTGTGCTGGGATCAGCCCCTCCCTCTTCTACCCCTATATAATAAACACTATGTCCCGACCGCACAGCGGGCGGGCGCAGCGGGCACGCCGAAGGCGCGCCAAAGGCAAGCCCGTCTGAGCCCGTCCGCACCCTGAGGCGCCCAGTGGCCCGTTACTCTGCCCATTTGGGCCCACCATCTGGCAGCCTAGTCTCCTACTCCTCTGAGGAGCTTCATAACCTTAATACTACTCCTCCTTCTTGTACACCTCTTGACTGTTCACTCACAACTTCATCAAAATGCCTGCACTGTAACTATGTTTTCTCTGGTTACACTGCACCTTCAGTATCATTAATCCCTCCTTATAAGTTTTGGAGTATTAATTGTAGATCTCTGCCTAAAAATAGTGATCACATTTTCGATCTATTGTCTTCCACCCAGCCAGATGCCCTGTTTCTAACGAAAACCTGGCTTCAGGCGAGTTCCGGCCCTGACATAGCTTGCGCCCTGCCACCCGGTTACGTAATAGTCAGGCAAGACAGAGCCACTGGGAAAGGCGGGGGGAGAGCGATTATCTTTAAAGACATTTACTCCTGCTCTTTGGATGCAGTCCCCTTTCCAAACTGTGAAGCTGCACTTTTCAAGATGGCCGTTTCTCCTCAACTGACACTATCGGGCTTACTAATTTATCACCCCCCTGATAAACCTACACAGTGGCAAACCTCATTTGCTGACCGCGTAGCCCCCCATGCCATGAAGGCAGCAAATTTCACCATCTTGGGAGACTTAAATCTCCATTTCGAGGACCCACAGAACCGACTCAGTAGTACATTCTTATCAGATTGCGAAGCTATTAATCTAATACTTCGCAATAAAGGTCCTACTCATTGGGCAGGACACTTACTTGACCCTGTCCTCTCTAACATTCTGCTTGATTGCACCTACCCTGCCCTCCCCCTTGACTGGTCCGATCACTATGCTATTCATTTTACTTTGCCTGCTGATCTCACTAAGTGCCTGTCCCTTTCCGGCACTAGAAATTACCTTAGAGCATGGTCTAAGCTTAATATCTCGCCTTTAACGCCTCTCTTGTGGCCAATTGCCCCGATATCAACCTTGGGTGCACTGCTTTGGCTCAGGAAGTATCTCATTGGTTATCCTCCAATATTGACCACCATCTGCCAGCTCGTCTTAGGCCATCAACCCCGCATCTCGCCCCCGCCCCTTGGTTCACAGATGTTCTAAAAGTAACTAAATCCAAATGCAAACACTTGGAGAGGTCTTGGCGAAAAACCTATGCCCCAAATGACAAATCAATCTACCGTGTAGCACTCAGGCAATACCATCAAGCCTGCCGAAAGGCAAAAGCTCTGTTCGTCTCACAGTCTATTGAAAAGGCCATTAATCGGCCGAAAGCTCTCTTCTCTATGGTTAAGAATTTAGCTGGCTCAAATACCGTCCCCATTCCACCCGCGTTAGGGGAAGCGGAATGCAATGAAATTTCTGACTTTTTTATATCTAAAGTCGAAACTATCTACAATGCCCTGTCTCGAGCCTCCCCTATACCCCTGCCTGACTCCTCTGCCTGGACCTTATCGAGCCCATTATCCCAGGACACATTGATCTCCGAGTGGCCTCTGCTAGATTCCAACTCGCTGCATGCCTGTCTAACTAAAGTCATCTCAGGCTCCCCTTTGGACCCTATCCCTATGAGCATCCTTCGACAACTTTCCCCTGATGCTCTATTAATCATTCAAGAGCTCCTTAACTCCTCATTGCGGGAATCCATAGTCCCGGATGAATGGAAAAGGGCTCTGGTAGTGCCACTTTAAAAAAAAAACGGTGCAGACCCTAAAACGCTTGCCAATTTCTGGCCCATCTCTTTATTGCCCATGTTCTCAAAGATCCTGGAGCGGCATATTAACTTACATCTTACATCTCATGTGGAGACCACAGGTTTTCTACATCCATCCCAATCGGGTTTCCGCTCCCACTTTTCCACTGAAACAACCATTCTGGGGGTTACGGAAAACCTACGTATCCATCTCGATCATGGCGAGACTGCGGCGCTTATTCTTTTAGATTTAAGCGCCGCATTCGACACGGTCTCACACTTTATTCTTCTGAGAGCCCTGAGAACTGCTGCAGTGACTGGCTCTGCTCTTGACTGGCTGGCCTCTTTTCTAGATCATCGCACCTTTCAGGTTATTTCGTCCGGTTCTTCCTCCTCTGTTCGCTCATCTGCGTATGGTGTTCCGCAGGGGTCTTCACTTAGCCCTATGCTCTTTAATATCTACGTGAGACCCCTAGCTACCATCGTGGAAGACTCTGGTCTTTCCCTTTACTCATACGCCGATGACACTCAGATTCTTTTCTCCCTTTCATCGGCCGCAGTTAACTCCCCATCTGCTCTTAAACTAGGACTTAGCCGAGTGGCAGAGTGGATGCAGGCTAACCTCCTGAAACTGAACGGAGATAAAACAGAGGTGCTCATTCTGGGCAAGCAAAAGCACCTTTGGGCACAGTGTGCACAGGATCCATGTCAGGGCATATTCGTGCCTCTTAGGGTGTAGCACTAAAGTAAACAAAAAGTGATGGATGAAATGCTTGAACTAATCTCAGTCATTGGTAATTACTCATTGCCCTTTACCGGTCATTTGTTATTTTGCACTCTATGCTACCTCAGTTTGGACCTAGCCATATACAAATCAATCACGGCCCTGCTCCAGTAGCAACAGTCCACCTGACTGATGAGCCCTAATAAATGCAAAACTGGTCTTGAAGGACCTAATTTGGCAGTTCGGTCTTATCTGTTTCCACTGACACAGGGCCAAGACTGGTTTGAATATGGCTGGGTCCAAATTAGGTCGCTTGTTGTGCAAAATAATGGTGGACAGTGATATGGCACGAGTAATTACCAGTATCTGAGATTAATTCAAGCATGGTATCCATCACTTTTTGTACTTTAATGGTATTTACAGGTATACTGTATATTTCTCAAGGGAATTAAATTCATTGTAAATTACCCAGCATGATATGGTCATAAAGTATCCAAGACAAAACTGCAATATTGACAGAAAGAAGTTATTTACTTAGGCAACAAAATTGAAAATTGAAAAAGGTGTCAACAGAATGCATCTCTGCGATTCGAAAATAAACCCATCAATGAGTCAGAAACAAGTGAGGACGTATTTGGGAATGGTTGGCTACTGATGTCAATGGGCTCCAAACTTTCCCCTGACTGCAAAGTTACAGAAGCATACTCACAGTGATGTGAGTGATCCTGTGCCATGGAACACTGAATGCACAAATACCTTCCTAGAGTTTTGACATTGTCGCTGTACTGCATCCATGCTTAGGTTATTTTTCTGCCTTATTAGATCTAGCAGCTACTATGCCTCTGGTTCGCATGTGTAGCACTTCTTCAACCTTTCTTGCCATTCACGATAGTGAGGGGGTTCTAATGGGCTGTACACTTATTGTGTTAGTCCGTCATTAAGTTGAGATTTTGCTGACTCATACTCCAACTCAGCATTTGACATGTAGCAGTCTGACAAAGTACGAGCAAGGTTTTTTTGTGGTTGATTAAACTTTACAATGCCCTGAATTTCACCACACGTCTTCCAATGCTTGACAGTGATGATGCCAATGATGGAAACAATGATTGTGACCATGACTGCATTACTGTAACAGAATGTGTTACCAAACAAAGATCAGATATTCAAGATGTACAACTCAAATTTTCTGATTTTATTTTATTTGTAGCTGGTTCTTGTGTGAAACCAAGACCTGTTTTCAGACTCCCCCCAGTTTGTGCCTCCATTTTGACTATTAGATACCGGTATTCAGGCTCTGATTGTGTCCTTGGCTTTGCTAAGAAGGCCCAAGGCCTGTGCTCTAATTAAAACACATGGTTATTAGGTATAATTACTATTGGTACTGACAACTTACCTGTAAGTCCCTAGTATATGGGAGAGCATAAAGGTTTAGAGGCCCAATAGATTTTATGCACTTACGTGTGCACCGTTGTGTTGCAGGCTGTCATTTTAAAGGCAGCCCTGCTTTGTAGGCTGCTTTAAAAGTAAATGATATGTAAATTAAACTTTGGAATTAAAGGTACTGCCAAAGTCTCAAACTAACTTATTTTTACATATAAGTCACCCCTAAGGTCTCCCCTTGGTGCACCATGGGTAGGGTGCCTTGTAACTAAAAGCAGTAACATTATAAATTATGTTTTATATGCCCCGGAGAGGGACAAACGTCCAATTTCATTTTTCCTTGTTGCAGCACCTTGCTTAATATGAGAATACTTTATAAAAGATGAATATTGACAGGAGCAAGCTAATAATATACTTCAAAGTATAGTTAGAATGAATCCACCAACTTGACAAGGTTGGACTCATCATAACTATCACAGAAAACAAGTTAGAGAACTTTATTTTCTGATTAACTGAAATCCAGCCTACCAGCAGCCTCTCTTGATTGGGCAGCCTTTGGCAGGTTGAGACATATTGCTCTGATGAGGTGTGAAGTGGTCGGCATAGAGACAAAGGACGTCTGGAGAGGAGACCTGCAGCTGCAGAGCAAAAGGCAGAAAGGGGGCTGGGCAGCTAAACTGGTCTTCAAAGAGGGAATGACAGTTAGGATAGGACACAGGCTCACTCCCACATCCTGTGCCTCCAGCCGTACTGTCCCAGTAATTGAAGTAGCAGAGGGGGGAGTGTTAGAGAAACCCAGCCATGCCAGTGGGATGGCTTAACCAGATCTTAACATCCAGGAGAGAGTTTCTCCATTTTGGATTTTGGAATAATGGTGCTTTATGGGTCAAGAAAATGCCACATTTTGGAGGAAGTGGGCATACCTGAGGGTGGAACTCTGCACCGCACTGGTCAGGGGTTACCCCTGCTTGTTGCCCAGGAACACTGGAAAAATATGGGAGAGCCGTCCAGCAACTCAGATCCCTACCTGAAACTATACAGTGAAGACAGACTGCCCTGCTGGAACCCTAGCCTGCACACCAATGGATTGCACTCCAAATTACTGAACCTGCTTCACACTGTGGAACAACAGGCCATTGCTTTGCTTCAGGAAGTGAAGGAGTGGTCTCCTGGAAAGCAACAGGTCAAACGAGCTCCACAGCATCAGCTCCACCAAGAGGAACCCAGCTGGACAGCGTTCAGGGGACTTTTAAGAATTTGGTCAGGTGCATTCTGGGAAATGTGGTCCCACATTCCCATGGACCATCTCAGAGCTTTTAGACCCTTGGATATGTGTTGTGGGCACTTGGAGGTACAAAGAGGACCATCTGGATGAAGATACAGAATTTTGGAGAACATTGGAGAATTAGTAAAAAGCGGCATAAGGTCACCAACCCACCAACGAGTCAAGCTGCCGATGTCGAACTACGACCCGGCATGGATTTCAGGTTCGTCCCGCTGAAAGCTAAGGAGCTCAAGACTTCCCTGAGTTCACTGTAGCCTCACTTTGAGCTAAGCTTAAATTGGTGTTGGGTCTTTATTGATAATGATTATTGATGTTTGTGCCTTACCTATTTAATGTATTGGTGCTTTTAAATGCTTTACACATCTGTGTCCTGGTTGTACGACAGTACATCGCATGCAATTACTTTGCATGCCTTTCACATGCATTTTTTAGCGTGCAACTTTTTACAGCGAAAAAGCATTTAAAATGCAATGCAATACCACGCATTGTTTTTATATTTAAAAACAATGTATTTGTGGGGGGATACCCCCAACTTACCTTAAATGCATTGTATTGGCATGCGTATTAAAAGCATATTCGGGGTAAAAATATCCACGCTAAAAAATGCGTTGTAAAGGCCTAACGAGGTAAAAAACTCATTGTAAAGGCTGTTTCCCCTGTTTCCTAAGCTAAGACTATCAGCTCGCTGCCAGCTACCAAGGGTTGAGCAAGGGAATAATTTATTGAGACCTTGAATGGACCTTATATTGTGATTGTGGTCTTATTAATAGAGGTAGGTCCCTACCTACACCTACTAATAAACACCTTCAAACAGTTCTTGTCTGAGCGGCCTTCAAGGAACATTGAGGCCAGTATATTCAGTTTGCACAATAACATACATTGTTGAAACATCATACTAGTTTAATGTAACCTCATTACAAGTAGGTGAATTCATTGCCATCACAACAACAATGCTGCATGACACAATTTTTTACTTTGCTCAGCTGTGGTCACAAAGGGTTTTCATTACATCCTCTGCAGACCTATTATAAATGGATAAAGAGGTTTGGAATTACCGAAAGCGCTACAATTACCAAGAGAAGTTGTGGTTGTTAAATGTGCAACATATACGAGTGGGGATGACGTGCTTACATGTAGCAACTGATATGTGGAAGGAGTTGCATAAAAACTGCCCTCTTATTTACAGTACTTTAAAATCAAATGGAGATTATAATTCTGAAAATGAAAGTGTAAATTGTTTCTTGTCTACATCAGTACGATCACATGAAGAGTTGAAAAATCTACAAAACAATGTGCCAGCGGATGACATTAAAAAGTGGGATATAGCAGGCTGTACCAAAGATGATAACAATTTGTGGAGCTCATCTAATGAGAAATGTGGTTGGCCAAATTGTATTGTGAATCAAATGGCAAGATACATGAATGGACCTACACATGTTGGACCTGATGCTATGCTGAGGATTGTTTTAAGTAAATCTGATATAATCCTCATTTCAATCAATCAATCAATCCATGCATTTGTAAAGCGCGCTACATACCCGTGAGGGTCTCAAGGCGCTGGGGGGGGGGACGGGGGCTGCTACTGATCGAAGAGGCAGGTCTTGAGGAGTCTCCTGAAGGCCAGCAGGTCCTGAGTCTGTCGTAGGCTGGTGGGGAGAGCGTTCCAGGTCTTGGCTGCGAGGTAGGAGAAGGATCTGCCGCCGGCGGTGGTTTTCCGGATACGAGGGACTGTGGTGAGGCTGGGGGTGTGGAAGCTGAGTCAGTTGTTGAGGTATGTAGGTCCGGTGTTGTGTAGGGCTTTGTGCGTGTGGATGAGGAGTTTGAAGGTGATCCTCTTGTTGACGGGGAGCCAGTGCAGGCCTCTCAGGTGGGGTGTGATGTGGCTGCGTCGGGGGATGTCGAGGATCAGTCGTGCCGAGGCGTTCTGGATTCGTTGTAGTCGTCTCAGGAGCTTGGTTGTTGTTCCTGAGTAGAGGGCGTTCCCGTAGTCGAGTCTGCTAGTGATGAGGGCCTGGGTGACGGTTTTCTTCGTGTCGGGAGGGATGCATTTGAAGATCCTGCGGAGCATGCGGAGGGTGTTGAAGCAGGACGCGGAGACGGCATTGACTTGCTTGGTCATGGAGAGGGTGGAGTCGAGGATGACCCCCAGGTTGCGTGCGTGGTCTGTGGGTTCCGGGGCTGTGCCTAGCGATGTGGGCCACCAAGAGTCGTCCCAGGCTGAAGGGGTTGGTCCGAGAATGAGGACCTCCGTCTTGTCTGAGTTCTGCTTCAGTCTGCTGTCCTTCATCCAGTCAGCAACAGCCTTCATTCCTCTGTGGAGGTTGGCTTTGGCGGTGTTTGGGTCTTCGGTGAGGGATATGACCAGCTGGGTGTCGCCGGCGTAGGAGATGATGTTGAAGTTATTTTGATGTTCGACGTGGGCGAGCGGTGCCATGTAGATATTAAACAGCATCGGGCTGAGGGAGGATCCCTGTGGGACGCCGCAGATGATCTCGGTGGATTTCGAGCGGAAGGGTGGGAGGCGGACGCTCTGGGTTGTGCCGGAAAGGAAGGATGTGGTTCAGGCCAGGGCCTTCCCTTGAATACTGGCGTCATGGAGGCGTGATGATAGGGTGCGGTGCCAGACTGTGTCAAAGGCTGCTGATAGGTCCAGGAGGATGAGGGCAGCTGTTTCTCCTTTGTCCATCAGGATCCTGATGTCGTCAGTGGCGGTGATGAGGGCGGTCTCGGTGCTGTGGTTGCTGCGAAAACCGGATTGGGAAGGGTCCAGGATGTTGTTGTCTTCGAGGTAGCGGGTTAGCTGTTTATTGACAATCTTTTCTGTCACTTTTGCAGGGAACGGGAGCAGGGAGATGGGCCGGAAGATCTCGAGGTCCTTGAGGTCCTTGGGGTCCGCCTTGGGCTTCTTCAGAAGGGCGTTGATCTTGGCGTGCTTCCAGATTTCCAGGAAGGTTGCTGTCTCGAAGGAACTGTTGATGTTTTTTGGAGGTGGGGCACGATTGTTGTGCTGGCTTTGTTGAAGACATGGTGAGGGCAGGGGTCAGATGGGGATCCGGAGTGGATGGAGTTCATGGTTATGATGGTGTCTTTGTCACTGACGTTGGACCAGGCGGTCAGGCGGCTGGTGCCGGTGGTGGTTGCAGGGGTGATGAGCTCGGTGGCGGTTGCGGGGATGTCGGAGTTGAAGCTGTCGTGGATGTAGGGGATCTTGCGGTGAAAGAAGTTGGCCAGGGAGTCGCACAGGTCCTGTGATAGTGGGATGTCGTTGGTGATGGAGCTGGGGTTGAAGAGTTCTTTCACAATGCTGAAGAGTTCTTTGGTGTTGTGTGCATTGTTGTCTAAGCGGTCCTTGAAGGCGGTCCTCTTGGCGGCCCTGATGAGTTGGTGGTGTCTGCGGGTGGCGTTCTTGTGGGCTGTGCGGCTGTCAGGTGTTCCGTCATGGGGCCATTTCTTCTCCAGCTTCCGACAGGTGTTCTTGGAGATCCGGAGGTCTTCGGTGAACCAGGTGGCTTTCTTGCTGGTGTGGTTGGTTGTGGCGGTCTTAAGGGGGACGAGGGTGTTGGCGCAGTTGTTGATCCATTGTTTGAGGTTGGTCGCGGCGGTGTCTGGGTCGGTGGGGTCGGCGGGTGGTCTCAGGGCTTTCAGGACTGTAATTAAAGATTTGTGTTACCTGTCAATAGTTAAATGTTGGCAAAAAGGCACATGTGCCTTTAAGTCACATTGGACAGTCTGAAGGTCTACTTAGACGATTTCAGATTGAATATATGAGATACCCCAATATAAATGACTCAGATATATTTTAGTCATTGTTTGACTTTTTTCCAGCTGGGCTGAAGCTTATTTTTTAATTGTATTGTAGTCATTATTGCAGTATATTGCAGTATATAAAAACAGCAGTGCCATCAGCAATACAGAGCATCATATGCATAATTATGTGTCACAGAGGAGATAGAGCATTGCACTGAAGTCAAGGGGTGCTGGTGGGGGTGTAGGCCCCATCACCAAATGGAACAGACAGAGCACAGTCTTAAAAAAACATAGCAGGATGATCGAATGTCTGTCCATGTGTCAGGCTGGCCTGGCCATATTTCTGAGTCCCTGGGATATTATGAGCTACTGAATCGGGTTTCAATGATGGATGGGTAAGACATATCATGTGTAAGTAGGAAAGAGTTCAATGGAACCCTGACATCATTGTCTCTATTAACCAGTTGGATTGTGGAATAGTTATGTTGAGCTGATTATTGAAGTATGATAGATCCTGCAGCCACAGTTTGGTATTCGGAATGTGCTCGCCTCCTCAATTACACACAGTTTGCTAATAGCAGTGTCTATGAGGGAAGTTTTTGCACCTCCCTGAGAATAGTAGTATTTATTAATCCTAGGAGATTTTAGAAGTTGGCGCCATGGCCGCTTGGGTCATGCCAAAAAGAAGTTGAAACACCCTGCACCAATATTCTGTAAATTGTGGGCAAAGCCATGCTATGTGTATGAAATCTGCATCAAGTGTGGCAGACCAGGTGCATCGCGAGCTTCCGTTTATAGAGTTAAATGGTTGTATGATATATACCATATAGAAATTTGAAATGTGTAAGCTGTAGGTGACCATTTGAGGAATGGGCTCTGAAGTGCTAACAGAAGTATGTTCACTCCTTGTCCAATATAAATTCACCCAGGTCCCCCACCCATAATGACCTGACTCTGGGCTCCACTACAGGGGCTTCTGAAATGGATACATTTCTGAGTACAGCCTGGTTACCATTCTCCTGCATGCCTGAGCTGTGAGGAGCATGGTCATGTAACAGGCTTGTGGGAAAAGGATGAGTATTTATCTTTACATACTGCCCTGAGACAGAGATACAAGAAGATGTCAAGTATGGAAGAGTCGATCCTGACGTGTGTTTGATACAGCGTCAATGAAGCAGACATTTGTATTTCATGAAGCTGTGGGGAAAACCTATACTGGTCAGTATAGCAGATGCAAATTGGCACTCTGTGAGGAATTGGGGTGTTGGTTGACTGGGGTGTGCACCCTGGTCAAGCAACAGCCTGAATCCTTTGCAGTGTGAACCAAGGGTAACTTTGCACAAAAAGCAGTCAGGCTTAATTTAGAGGTAAAGTATAAAGTATATATGCAGCACACAAACAGCAAAACAGTGAGAACACAGCACAAGAAAAATCCCACACTAATTTAGAAAAATAGGGTACATTTTAATACATTTTAGTAAAAAACAAACTAGTACCTAAAAGATCAAAGCATCAACTGCGGATATCCAGTCATGCGAAAACAGGTAAAATACAAAAAACAATGGCTGAGCACAAGGGAGCGTGGTTCAGATACCCAAAGTGGATTGGGCCCGGCCAGAGCTTACCTTCAGGCCTTGAAGTAATTTTGAAATATTTTTATGAAGAGGTAAAATTCAGTAGGGTAAGGCTGCAGAAGGAGTCCGTGGAGGGAGCGTCTTCGTCGGATAGCCTTGGATCGAAGCCGTGATGCAGATTTCGACATTCCGACTGAGGCTCTGATTACAAATTAGGTGGTTAATTCTGTCCCGTGCGTAAATCCCTGTTAACCCATAGGATGGAATTATGAGTTTGGTTTTATTAAATGCAACCAATAATTATCGGATGCGTTGCATAGCTCAAAATTCATTACATTTCAGCAGGTCAAACATGACGAAAATTAACCAGGGAAATGTGTACCGTATTTTCTGTACCATGCAGATTTTGGTGTGTTAAACAACAAATCCACATGGTATTAGCCAATAAGTTGCACCCAATAAATATAGGGTATCAAAGGGTATCATTATTTACCAGGTACAATAAATAGCACCTCTACTAGTAATCAAGCCAAAGTGTCTGAAGTTAAAATTGAAAATCTCCAGCAAGACGAAGCAGAGAGCAGTTCAACGAGGCCGGATACCCCTTTGGCGAAAGACCTCTGAATAAGTCAATTTGACTGTAAGCCTGGGTGGTGAACTCTGTTTGAAGAGTTTGCAGAGTTTTTTGCACTCCACGCTATGTTGGCGAGCAAGGAAAATCCAATGCTAGACCATTTCTCTGCGAGATTTCTCAACACGGGAGGTCGCGGATGGTCGCCACAACTTGCTTTGAGAAACGTTCCTTCGCCTCGCAGAAGCTGCTGCTTGAGTGTCATAAAGAAGTAGCGCCCTCTTGCACTGTGCAATATGCCATATGTGCTGAATTTACAGTGCAGGACAAACACCCACCACTAAAAATCTGTGCAAACGGTGTGAGGTAACCCATTCTGCTGCTCACGGAACTTGGCAGCGTTTTTTTATAACTTTACGGAGTTCTGTGCTCCGCGAACTCTGCCTAGGCTTATCCGACTGGCGAAGCACCTCGGGCTGATATTCGAGCAGGTTGCTACCGTTATCCTCCTGGTTCTCAGCAGTCCGCACTTTGGGATTTTGGCCATCTGGTCACCTTTAGCACCACTTCCAAGGGTTCAGGACTGGTGGGGCACCACTTGGAGGGTCAGTTTTAACTCATTCTGGGTTCAGGTGTGAGTCCAAGGTGGGTCCAATGTAAGGGAAAGGTAAAGGGAGCCATTTGTGCCCCTGAGGCTCAGATAAGGAGGCCAGCAAATTAGTCCTTTGGAGTCACTCTGGTTGCTATGGATTCATGTTGCATGTCCAGTCTTTCTTCCCCATACAAGAGGACATAAGGGTAGAAAGGCAACAATTCAGGAAGGCAGCAACAGGTCAGCAGTTCTGCATAGTGATTGTCCTTTAAGCAGCACAGCAGTCTTCCTTCCTGGCAGAGTATCCACAGATCCAGAAGTGCACTGAAGATTTGATGTTGAGGACCTATTTTAATTCATTGATGCCCTCATTCTGTAAGGCGGGAGAAGCTACTAGATAGTGGCTGAGAAGTACATTTAATTTCCTGACTCCCCTGCCCTAGTTCCCAGCTGGCCGCAGTGACAATGTGGAGGTGATAGGTCCTTTGTGTGAAGGCAGAGCACTATCTATTTAGTTGCACGTGATGTTGTGCTCCGTTCCGCCCTCACCTCCAACTGGCCTACATTCAGGCACACCTAATCCCTGTATTATATGACTGTCTAGGAGGAATTCACATCTAACTGTCAATTATACCCAATTCTATGACCTAAGACAGGTTGCAGACACAAAAGGACAAAAAAAAAAAAAGAATTTCAACTTTCTAAAAGTGTTTTTTTCAAAATTGTGGTAAAAAAAAACAACTTCACCATTAAATAGGGTGTTTCATTACAATTCCACAGATACCAAAAATAACATCGCTACCTGCTCCTGTGAGAATTTGGTGTCCCTAGTTGGCAGTGGCATGAACTCTTTCCAAGCAGGGACCCTTCCTTCTAGTCAGGTTAAGGGAATTACATACCCAAGATAACCCCTGCTCACTCCATTTCTAGCTTGGCATGAGCAGTCAGGCTTATCTCAGAGACAATGTGTGAAGGGGTTGCAAAGCGTTTGTACTGGGACATACAATAGCAAAGTGAAACGGTATGAATGCACAGCACACCAGTTTAGAAAAATTACCAATCTTTATCTAAGTAAATCAAGACCAAAATGACAAAAATATAACATACACAAGTAAAGTAATTGCTTTTAAAATGTTCAAAACAATTCAGTCCATAGGAACTATGGATGCAGCACTTTTAGCACAAAGTACCTGGGATACATCAAAATCAAGGACGAAAACAGGTGCAGAGGAGGTGAGGCACCAGAAACCAAAGTGACTACTCAATTCCAGACTTCCAGGGGAGGCATTGTTTCCTTACTGCCAGGGGAGGTGATAAGTAGATTCCTTACTGCAGCTCAGGGGAGGTGATACATTGATTCCTTACTGTGAGAGGAGGTGATGTATTGGTTTCCTTACTGTGAGGAGAGGGGATACATCCAAAGGTGCTGGGTTGAGGCGGACACAGTGAAACTGGCGCTGCAGGTGATGCATCAATTTCTTCAGCCGCACAGCAGGGCCTGATGTGAATTTGAAGCAGGTTCCACGGACTTCGGTGACTGGGCTTGAGACACAGGCTGCGGCGATCTTTTAATTGCACAGCAGGCGCTACATCGATTCTTCGGTTGCACTGCAGCTAAATGTTTATTTTTCAGCTGCATGGCGGGACTGAGTTGGGAAAATGGGCGCTGAAGAGTGATGCATGGATTTTCAGACTTGTTTCCAGTAAAGCCACCTCCAAGGGCACATAACAGGAAGTGAAACCACTTCGCAGATCAGAACTCCCAGCAGAGGAGTTCAGGGGCTAAAGGTGAAGTCTTTGATGGCCCTGAGACTTCTTAACAGGAGGCAAGCACACACAAGCCCTTGGATAACATTGGCAAGCAGGATGCAAAAAGCAGTATCCAGTCCTTTTACTGCCCAAGACAGAAAGCAAGCATTAGGCCAGCCCAGCACAGCAACAAACAAAGTGGCAGTTCCCCTCCTACAGCTTCCCCAGCTGTTGTGCTCATCCCTAATTTGGCAGACAACACCACCATGTGGCAAACTGTCATAAGAGCCGGTGCTGAGCACTGTAACCACCTGCTCAAATTGAGCACTGTTTCCATCATCTATTGGCAGGGTTCCTTGCACAGCTCTGCGTCATGTTTTTGCTGTGTTAGTCTTTAATTACCGGTAGGAGTTCTCCAGCAAGTCAGTGAGTGATCCTCGATAACTGCAACTTTCCCGTGGGTTGCAGCTTTAATCCCTGCCTAAGTTGTTACATGAAACCATGTTAATAGGCATTCTTGCCTTGAGATTTCCAATTGCTGCTCCGGCTGGGCAACATTTGTTGTGAGACACTTTTTCTCCTAACATATTTAATGTGGCTGATTAACAGTTACAGTTGGTCCTTTTTTGGATGTCCCTTTCGGTAAATTGGACTCTGTTTTATCCAATTCTTCTGGTACCCAATTTAATTTTGTATGCATCAACGCTTATTCTAACTATCCACTGCTTAGATGTAATGACCTATCTCTGGTCTGCCCAGGCCTAGACCGCATTATGACCAGTGACCAGGTATTTATATTATTTTGCACCTTGAATTTGGTTCCTATGAGCGATGTGACTTATTATCTAGTTCACAATGCCTTGACCTGCCAATAGGTCTCCTCTTGAGCTTTATGGCTTGGACACTTTCCATTGGAATCTGATTGGCTCATATGAATTCTTAGTCCAAACTCTCCTCCTTCGTCTTGCTTCTGTTTTTAGAGCAAGTTTTCTCCATGTAAGCCCACTCCCCTTTGGCTGTTTCAGCTACCTGAGTTTTTCCTTTCTCACTCTTTGGTGATGTGGTTTCTATTCTTCTATTTTCGGAAGCTTTTTTTGGACAAATGTCCTGATGATGGCCGCAGTTAAAGCGACATTTAGGATTGAATAGTTGTCAGTCCCTCTTTGCATTATATACTCCACCATCTGTAATATTGTGTATAATCAGAAACAGTGGTTGGCCCAGATAGAACAAGTGTATATGGTATTATATGACTAAATGCAGCCTTTTGATATCACTTAAGGATTTACCTGTTCTTTCCATATGAAACAACAACACATGTGTTCAGATTTGGAAGAGATTGTAAATAGTAAAAGCTGATCGACACTGCACTGCTTTAACAGGGGCTTGATTAGGCAATTCCTCAAATCTGAGTGGTACTTACAGAAACATAAGGTGTGCATTGTGCTCTGCATAGATACATTGTCACAAGGGCATTTTGACTAATTCATGCAACCAATTATTTGTGTTGGGAAAGCTGGTTAAGCGGTGGAAAATGTCCAACCGAAATTGTGTCACAACAAATCTATGTTGAGTGATGTATACTTGTTCTAAATAAGGTTGCATACCAAGAGCAGTCAAAATCAGTTGAATTTTCAGAACAGTAGGTTTAGTAATCTCAGAAGACAACCTCAGTTCCTCTAGTTATGAATTGCAATCCAGCTTTAATGCTTTTCTGGAAATACTATTCAAAATCTCTTGTTGGTCAAAATACTCGGAATGGCCGATGTCTGACAAAAAATGTTTGCCAAACTTATTCCAGGGAATTTTAAGAGCGGACACAGATCTAAGGCAGTTCTTCACGACGGTGTGATTCAGCTCTGTGTTCTCAGATGACCAGATCTTATGCCAAAGCAGAACAGGCTGAATCTTAAGCAAATCTGCTAAGTGAGGAACACCCAGGTCAGAATGGCAAGCAAAGGTGGTCAGCTTTTCAGTAGGGCGAGGAAAATCCTTAAATAGGCTTTTTCTACCAGCTATAATTAGTCAACATTAGCATGGCTCCACAGCTCTGACCACTACATGGCAGTGGGGCGACAATTGGCCGTGTATATGGTCATCATTTTTCTTGGGTGCTTAATCCTCAGCTTCCCATAGAAGTTAAGCAAGGCTGCAATGCTATTAACAAATTGGATCCTTCTGGCCATCATTGTACTTCTTCAATTCCCCTCTTGATCAAATAAAATACCTAAGTAAGAAAAGGATGATGTGTGTGTTATTTTGGTGCTTACAATAAAGATATAACAACATTTTGTATCTATTTTCAGGAGTTTCAATTTAAAAAAATGTACTTATATTAATTTACGGTCCCAGATTTTGCAAGAATTGAGCAAATTCAGTGAGTTGTTGCTGTAAGCCCTAGGGAATGCGGGCCACAAACAGCGCATCATCTGCGTAGAGGAGAGACGCAATGGGAAAGTGCCTAACTTGGGGGAAGTTGGAACATTTACTAGTTAGGGTGCTACCCAAGCTGTTGATATCAAATTGAACTAAAAAGGAGAAAGTACACAGCCTTGCAGGACTCCTCTCTCAATGCTGAATGAGTGAGGGCATTCTCCATTTAGGCGGTGACGTACTCTGGCCCTACTTGGTGTGTACTAGTGTCTGAGAAAGTTCACTATTGTATTATCTACAACCATAGTAAGCATCATAGACCATAACTTGTCATGCACAACATAATCAAAAGCAGAAGATAAATCAACAAAGGCTAAAAACAGGCAGCCTTGTTTGATGTAATCATATTTCCTTATTAATGAGTTCAAATTGATGGCCTGCTCAATAGTCCCTACCCCAGGGCGGAATCAATACTGTAGGTCCGAAATTATATTATTTGATTCAGCCTATTGCTGGAGTCTCGATAGAAGAATATACCCGGCCACCTTAACTAGGGAGTCCAATAAGGAAAAAGGTCTATATTGCATTGGGCTGTTATGGTCACCTTTCTTGTAGATGGGCACTATAAGAGATTCTGACCAAGTATTTAAAAATCCTGCACTCCGTCAAGCAGAAAAAAGAAGCGTCAGGAGAGGGGCCCACAGCTCAATATTGGATTTGTACAAATCATTTGGAATACCATCTGGGCCCGGTGCTTTGCCTCCTTTACTCGCCTTTGAGTCAGGATAACCTCATCTAGGTTAAAGTTAGTGTAAGTCTGAGTGTAAGGAAATGCTGTCATAGACAGGTCAGTGATAGACGCCGGTGGGGGAAATGCAGTTGCACTCTCTGCTTTACGTAGACTTTAGAAAAATGGGTTAGTCATTCAGCCTCTGTAATGGCAATCTCAATACAATCAGATTGTCTTAAAAACGGGGAGTTGATGACACGCCAAAAGGCCATATAATCATTCTTGATGCTTGTATTAAATAAATTATTACAAGCCTCCTCCTTCAATCCTTTTTTACGGAGTTTAGTGACAAGCCTATATGCATGTCTACTCTCCTGTGCTTCCTGGTTCTTCCTAGGTTGTTTGCATAGGGCTACCTTTAAACTCTTATGGGCCCTGTATTGATTAATTTGTTTGCCTCGGCAGTCTTGTCTAAACAGTTTTCAAAGGCCTCACTCTGGTTCATGATTAATTCTTCCAAAAATATTTTTGTATTTCTCATAGACTATCTTAAGGTGTACCCATTTAGTCTGGAGATTTCACTGTTCTCCACTGTTGAAACACGGTTGTTAACCTCCTGTTGATTAATAAGGTTCATATTTAGTACAGTGCCCTGGGGAAAATGAACACTCATAACAGTGTCGTGTATAGCAAACTTGGAAACCAACACAGAGTAAAGAGTGGGAAACAATAGATAATCAATTACACTATTTTCCTCTCTGCTGTTAAATGTGCTCTTAACTTTTACCGGAGGAGTACTTAGGGGCATATTATCAAGCACGGCATTACAATTATCGCCCCTTTAGAAAACTGCAGCTGAAGCGGCGATAATGGGCTTGATAATATGCAGCAGAGAATTCCAATAGAAGCCCATGTTGACACCAGAACACAGGCTTCTATTAGAATTCTCAAGGGCATATTATCAAGCACAACGTTAAAATTATCGCTTCTATGGGAATTCTCAAGAGCATATTATCAAGCCCATTATCTTCTGCCGCTAAAGCGGTGATAATTTTAAAGCTGTTTCTTGATGTTTGTTAAATGTAAAGACTCAAGATCGGTATCTATTTGATGTAAGACAGATATAATATCCTGCTTGCCAGCATTGTTATAGAAGAGTATTATCACCAAGGTTGATACTTGTGAAAACTGGATAGAAATAATTTGGTAGTCCGCTCTAGTAGGAATAACTACAATGCTTGAAAAAACGAACTTGTTTGATACATAGGTACATAAGACACCTTTAGGCCTGCGGCAGATCGAGGGAATGGCTGGTGTGTGAAACGTTTTAAAAGCGTTGAGGTGTTTCAGTTCAACAGACAAACAAACAAACAATGTGAAACCTGGACCCAAAATTTAGACACTCTGAGGTACTTATTTACAAGCCCCTTGCGCCACTTTTGCGTCACTTCTAACATGGGAAAAGTGACACAAAAGCGGTGCAAGGGGCTTGTACATCAGCCCCTCAGTCATGATACTCTTCCGGCGTAACCACGCCACGTTCCAAAGTAGAGCAGTGGTGGCTGCGAATGTTAGGTTAACCGAGGTTTGATCCTCCGGAATGACTATGGGATACCGATTAGGAGGTGACTTTAGAAATAAGGAATCACTATGAACTGGAATATTGGTTCGAGCGCATGGACTATAAACAGGGGATTCGTTTTTGCCTGCGCCAAGTCCTCACTTGTCTTGTTAATGGCCTTCAGCCAGTCTACTCCGTTAAGTGTGGACAGTCCGTCAAAGCTATTTTAGGTTGGGAAGGTTTATAACGGGGCGGAAGCCTGCACCAAATTAAAGTGTGCTGGCTGTGGATAAGCTTGCCTCGGGAAAGGAGGTTGATAGAAAAATCCAAGAGGTAATACTGCAATTTGATGTGGAGTCAGAAGTGACGTTCTAGCTCTACTTAAAATAATTTCAACCAGTTTTGGGGATTTGAAGGATAACACCACACAATCTCCCTGAGGTGATTTACATCCCATGCTAACCCAGTTAACTCTCCTTACCATCCTGTTGTCTGCAAAGAGCCCTCCACCCATCCCCACATTAGTATTTATCCAGTTTAAAGATTTGTTTCTGACTGAATCCCAGGATTCTTGAACTGATGTGAAACGAGTGTATATGTTTGCTAAAATAACCACATAGGGTGTTGCAGCTGGGGGAAGATCCAAGCAGTCAGAATTATTCATAACATGATGGTTCATTATTAAAGTTTTTGGCAGAAAATGGAATAGTGAGGGGGTAACAACTCATAGGATTTTTATTACCATGAGGGGGGTTGGCCTGTTGGGACAAAGGGATAGAATGAGGCCTGCAACTATTCAGTGGGAAATTGGGTGATGGTGCAGAAGGCAATGCATCTACAGCAGAGGGTGGTTGCTCACCATGCCCTGAGCGAGATCTATGGGGTGCCACAGGGTGCTGAGAGAAAACCGTGTTATCCCCCAATGGAAGGCGACTGACAGGTCACGCATCTAGCTTCCTCAGCAGATCTACACATGTTAATACAGCATTTTCAATGTGTTTTAGTCTGTCAGAGAGTGCGCTAAAGGAAAGCCTAACCATGTCTACTAGAGCTTGTATGGAAGTTGCCAGTGAGGAATAGTCCACAATTAATGTGGGCGGATTATTGTATTGGGCCCTAGTTAGATTTTTTGTGATTGCGCGGTTTTGGTTAGTAGATTTCCTTGTGCACCGTTACCCCCACACCCGGTTTCCAAAATGGAATGGCTTCCATTTGTTCTCTGAGTTTTTAGGCGTTTCCTTGGGGGTTGTGTGACCAGCTTGTATTGTGAGGAGGATTTGGAGACACTCTCATCAATTTCATTTGCATCAGTGGGCAGAGCGGGGCAGTTATTTTGATCAGGGAATGATGTTACCACTACACACAATTAAAGAGGACCAGGAGTCTCCATAATTCAGGTGGTAAGGGTTTCCTCTACATTCATGATCTGCTTTTCAATCGCCCCCATTGCGCCCTTGTTCATAATGGAAAAGGATCAGGTTTTATTAGGGGAGTTTGCCCCTGTCGATCCTGGTTGTTTCCTTTTAACCATATTCAATACCTTACTGTAAAGTGCCTTACGAAAACACAGTCCAATCATAGTCACTATTAGTCAAAGGATTTATCAGATGAGTAAAAGGTCAAAATGTCAGTTCAGAACCAGGTAAATCTTTGTTGCACAGAGTCAGTTTCTCAGACAATGGCAGCTAGTACCTGTTCTGTGTGTTGAACCAACGTCCAAAGGTGGTTAAAAATTGGACAAAAATAAAACAAAAGGTCAATAACAACATAGGCATGCAACAAAACTCCTGGTATGTGTAACAGTTGCTATTGCGAACAACTCCCAAAGATCAGTTGCGCCGAACCAAGAGGGGTGGCCCAGCTTTGCCTCCTCCTGTCTCTGACAGGCACGGATTGGCCCACCCTTAACCCGGGCTTTTGAGGAAATATGAATTTTTATGATCGATTGTGTCCCCTATCTCAGACCCCAACGGCTCCATGTACATGCTACAAGTACATGTATGTTCCCTCCACTTCAAGCTATGAAGACGCAAATACAATTGTGTCCAACGTCCACATGTCCTCTTTCAGATCCGCCATGAATGGGTCGAAAATTCCGTTCCTAAGTATGCCTTGCCACCGTCTTTATATGGTATACTTTTCACGTTCTTCAGCTCTGGCAAGGTAGGCCCTGAATTCTGCCATCGAGCTTTTCCTGCCTTCTGCCTCTGAATGCTCCAGCCTGGACCTGTATCTGTATCCATGACCTTTGTCTTACTTCCTGCGCGGCTAACGGTGCCTGGCCCGGCCTGTTGCCTGCCAAAACTGTATTCAGCCTTCAAGTTATCTGCTCCGCTCCTCGAGAAATGCATTCCTGTCTAGTAGTTTAGGTAAACATTCTTCCCGCTACAGAGCAAAGGGCCCGGCCTTACTATCTCCGTGCAAGTAATTCATGGCTACTGTTGCCATGGTAGGCCCATGCCCCCTCGCATCTCATGTAGACACGTAGACGCTTATACACGCACTAGTAGTTAGTATAGGATAGCCTCTGCCTGAGAGACCTTTCCTTCCAGATAATACAGTTCCTTAAACACAAGATATTAGATACGATTTGGGATTAGGTTGTTCTGACATCCCAGACTTCTGTCTCCTCATGTAGGGCTAAATGTCAAGTCCCCTTCACCCTCCAGTTACACGTCAATCACACGTCATGCTACTGTGCGCGCATCTCTGCCAAGTATTTCTGCTGACTTTGCAGGATTCACTTATGGATCCACCCACCTGTGTCATCATCATAATGACGTTTCTAGTGCACGCCTTCATGCACGCCTATTGTAACGCCTTTATTCATTACGTATGTGTATTCCTATCTCTCTTCTCAGCTGTCACGCCTTCTGCATATGTCTTTACTGTAATGCATTTACTATATATATGATAACCTGTCAATAAAGTATTGCTCTATCCCTTCCCGAACCTTCGTGGTGACGGAATACGATTGCCTGGTTCGAACCAATTCCTTTGTAAGGAATAAACCCATTTTAAAACCTCAAATACCACGGATTCTGCCTCTTATTTTTACTGAGTTATTCTTATTGAATTTTACCGCATAAATTAAGTACAGGTAATTAAAATTTACCACACTTTGTCCGGGCATGACTCGAATGCGTCCTGCACCACAGGGGGTTGCCGACCGCTTATGAGCGCAGCAGAAGCAGCGTTGGCCCCTCCTGGGTCAATGACAAATTGATATCTTAATCTTCTGGATAATAATTTTATACTGTGATAAGGATTTATGCAGCTGTTTGGTCTTAATTCAACATGTTTTAACATTGGCCAATATTTTTCTATTGCTTCTGCAATATTTTGATTGTTTTCCTTTCCCCTCCCGAGCAAACCACTGTTATATATTGTGAGTACCCTGGTTCTTATGGACCATCATGCTCAACACATTGCTAATAACTTTGGTGCTTTTTGAAAATTTTTCATGAAACGTCCAATATAAAAGTCCATCCACCTCAGCTTCTTCCTGGAAAGTTTTAGGGTGATCTGTCAAGCAAGAGCTCAGAAAAAGGGGTGGCCAAAATGTTATTCCCCATGTGATATTCCTAGGGAAAACTAGATAAAGTTACAGAGAAAACGACTGAAAAGAATTACACCAAATCTGGCAGACGCTAGTTCTTTTCTCAGAAAGCATACTTTTTACGATTTAGTTTAAACCTGTTCAGTAGTTTTTAAGAAATTAAGGTTATAAATGTAGAGATATATTGACAGTCATAGGTCTGCAAATGAAAAAGATAAGGCATTTCAATTGGCCTGTTGCAGGGATTCTGCTCATGCACAGAACTATGCACAGGAAACCAGGACCTCAGTGAATTGCGGTGTACCAAAAACTCACCTCAGCACCCAGAACCCCTATCAGACTAGCATCAGTGTCTCATTCGTTCTCCGTATCATCACAAAGCTACCAATGATTAGACAACCCACAACAAGCCACTTAGAGTACTCTCAGGAATGGTGGGAATCAGAAACACCTTTTCGTTATTATTCTCATATCAGTCCACAACAAGAGTAATCAGAGACACAGTAAAGTTTAAAATGTTTATTTTTAACCACGTGTCCTAAGGAGCAGTACTTTGGCTAACATAAGCAGACAAATGATTACAAACAAAACCATCAGCATTGTTACAATACTATAGAAAATGAAGGGAGAAATCATATTACAAATGAAAGTGGAAAATAACCACCCTCCCTTCACAAGTAAGCTACTATTATGAAACTAATAAAAGGTCTCTAGGCTTGAATGGGGAACCCCATACCGTAAATATCAGCTTAGGTGAATCACATCACAGGATCAGCTCTGCTCTGTGTCTGGAAAAGGTTTTCTCCAAGTGTCTGAATCATGCATGCAAATGCAATATTAAAGGCACCCGAGTTTCAGATATTTGCAGCTGTGTGCGTGTTATGGCTAGAGCGTGGCCCGATCAAGATGAATTCAAAAGCATACATTTTTATTTGACCTTGACGGCTTCTGCACACAGTGTTCAGATTAAGGTCGCGGTGCACGTCTAGGGATGTAAACAACAGACCGTTCTCATGTGAAGAAAAAGCAAGCAAGCAGTTTTTCTTATAATAACAGCTACCTGCAGTGTCGTGTGCAAAAGCAGCAAAAGTAGCAAGATGGCGTTTTACATCTAAGGCGCTTATGCTAACATAGCAATGTGTGTACATGGAACTCTGTCTCCACTACACCCTCCCTTGATTGGACCACAAACAAAATAGGGAAGCAAAGTAGGAACGCAGAGTTCAAGTTCGATTGAGACAGAACCAAGTTCATGTATTGCCAATCCAAATAATTGGTAGTGACAGTTCGAAAACGTGTTCGAAAAAGTAAAAAATTAAAACATCTCGCAGAGTCTTGACAGAGCCTACATGTAGAGTAAAAAAGAAAATGTTTAAAAATGTTGGTTTTGGAAGTCATTATAATGTCCAGTAAAAGATTCCTCCATCCAGTCTAGCAAAGTAAATGAACATTCATGTTCTTCGATAACTGGAGCCTCTAGCACAATCAGAGGACAACTTGCGTGTTCTTCAAGATAACTTCTCGCCAAGAAGTCATAAGCTGCCACATATATATCCCAATTCCCTAGGACTCCATGTGCCGCTCCACAGGCCATAATCCTGATACCAGGACAGTCCAACTCATGAGCCACTAAGGAACTCATTAGTCGATCATAATCTGGGGTAGGAGACGCCGAGTTCGACAGGCACAAATCCAGAGCCCATTCGAATGGGCAATCTACGCAATGGAAAACAGGTTGCACGCAAGTAAAGTAGGAGAACTGGAAGGATAATCCATAGGCTATGCTTAAAGTGGCCAGTGGTAATGTTCCTTTGTATTCTAGCATCCGGCTACGCAGTTGAAGCAGCCGGGGCAGGCTGTCGTGTGATACATATCGTGCTGCCATTGCGCAGCAAGCAGACCAACAGGAGCACACCAGCAGTGAGGGTGAGAATCAACGGAAGCCCGCCGAAGACACTAGAAAAAATAGAATGAAAAAATGCCGGTATCACACCAAATATTGTTTGGAAGGAGGTCACGAGACCGGAGCCCACAACTTTTAAAAAAATCACTAAGCCAGTTCTTGATGAAACATTGAATATAGTATGAATCAGAGCACCAAAATGAAGGAGGAGATCAGTATTCAAAAACGCATGTACCTCAGTGCGGGTGTTTGCCACATGAAGGACGAATGTTTCACGGGAGGAGTCAGTGTGACTTTTTTTGAGACAATAGAGCCCTTATTCTGCTCATCTTGTTGAACTCTGCTTTCAAGGTTGGGATGGAAGGCCCGATGGATACATCCAGTCTCCCATGCATGGGTGGGAAAAGGATATTTTTACAGCAGACTACGCGTTGTGAGACAGTTACAATGTACGGAATACCCACTAGCATCCCGCAGCATGCCTCATTATTTAAGAGCAAAGAGCTACCGTTAGCTAACAATGTAAAAGTGGGCATAATTGCTGGCACAGGATTTCCCTTCAGAATGCAAGCTAAATTTGGTGCTTGAACATTGCAGGCGCCATGCAATTGGATGTGCCTACAGACTACAGAGTGATCAGGTGTGCATTCCTCACATTTCAAATAAACGTCTTTTCCCTCTCTCATGCATCTGTATTTAAATGGGAGTGACCAAACTTCATGCAGGAAAGCAGTACCCAATGGTTCATATCTGCCTAGGGCATAATGTTTCATACATGAACTGAACTTAAACAATGAAAACGGCAAGGTTATTAAACTGTGGATAAGCCACACAGCTGAGTTCGATTCGGCCACAGAGAAAGGTAAAGGTTCTAACTTTTCAATATGCAGTAATGAGTATGTTGCATCTTTCATGGACATGAATTGTTGTTTTGCAGTCAGATTAAATGGCAGGAATAAAGATGATGTATTCATGTAGTCCCATGGAACTTTCCCAGCTTTCAGTGTTTGCAAAGTCCATGCAAACTGCATTATGGAACGCAATTGATTTTGACCATGGTATAAAACAGATACATCATCTTGTACAATATCCACAGCAGATGAAACAATATTATCTAATTTGTAAATTCTGGAAGAAAGGGTGTTAATCTATTATCGATTACAGCTAGCATTTTTTCCAAATTTGCTTGATCAATAGCTCTTAATCTGGAAGCAGCTTCTATTTGAGATAATTCCCAAACTTCATTATAAATAGCATACACCCATATTTTGGACCTGCCACCCACAGGACCCTTAACAAAATCATTCAAATCCGCCAATTTTGATAAATGAAGTTTAACAGATGCTAAGGTGGAATGTTGCAGCCAGTTCTGACATAAATTCCCTACAGAATAGGTAGTAACAGAATGGGAAGATTCAAATCATGGGTCCACTCTAACCTGTGTATATCCAGGGTATAGACCCAGAAAACGATGTTGACAGGAATCTGAGCTCTTCTGCCATATCAACCATCCCTCAGGATCTAATTCGGAAATGTTGAAGGATGTATTAGTAATAAATGACGGCAAAGCATCAAGGGACAGTTCTGTGTGATTATTCCATTTTGGATAAGTGCCCAGATCAGGAATAGAGGGGGAACTAATCTTTTTTGAAGTAGCCAATCCAAAGCAGGTGGTTTGAAAAATGGCAGAATTCAAAAACAACATGTGGTTCGGGATAAGGCATGCACGATGCAGAGCTTCTGTACCTTCAACCTGCCATGCTTTAGAACCCCAAACAGATTTAAGATCAATGGTATCTTTCCACAGCTCATAGCCCCCAATAGCCAATTCATCCATAAAGGACTTGGAATACAATAATTTAGTGTGCGTCAATCTAACTTTGGAAGCCGGTTCAGGTGCCACTTTAAAATAAAAGGATTCAGGATCAGATACACTGAAATCAGTAAAATATGTAAATGTGTTCACTAGAGTTTTGGAGCTGCCTTCAATGGGCACTGGGCAATGTTCCCATTGCGTATAATTAACAACATTTCTAAATGTGTTTGCTTTATGCAGGAAATGATTGCCATAGTGTTGGTAGCAAAACAACTCCCCATAATTAGCTGTGTCTAAATACAAATCTTCAGCATCAAAAAAGCAGCATAATATTTCAAATCAGAAAAAAGAGCCTCTACGGCTTGGACATCCCAATCATCAGAGCGAATGTTTTGTTTAACAACATCCCCCATGGAAACATGAAGTACATTGGGGACATTAATCACCTCTGTGGGACCATGACTTTGAAATTTAACAGCATCCCATACAATCCCATCCAACACAGACCAGGCAGTAATATTCACAAAAGTCTGGTCCCTTTTCATGATGTGTTATGAGGAGTAGGGGGGCCAAAGTTCCATCAATTAACCTAATTGCAGATCTTTCAGTGAGATTGTGACCATTCACTAGACGAAAAAATACAACCACAAATCCAATGGACATAAACAAAAAAATAATTATGAGCACCAGCCAAATGTAAGTCCAAGGGGGAATTAAAAAATGTCTTTCAAACCAAGCAGCAAAATTAGAAATTTTCGATGGGGCATTGGAAGTCTTAGAGTTTGTCAAATGAAAAACGAGACTGGTCAACTGCACTTGTCTGTAAACCAGGCAACGACACATCTGTGGGATAAGTATACTCAGTATCTTCAACTGGACCACCAGCCGGTGGAGGCAACAAAGGATTAGTAACTGTATGCATCTCAATGGCAATGTCAGGCCTGTTGGTAGTTGCCGGAGCCAAAACAGAATTTCGTAGCATCGCTGGACAAGAGACCGCTGGAGTCATACTAAGAAGTATTGGCCATTCGCTGTAGTTTGACATTGTCAGTGTAGATGTACCTGTTATCCTTGTGACCAGGAAGTGGAGATAAAATGACTGTTCTTGTACCCTGCACGCCAAGCACTGGAACAAGAGCACGATAAGAGGGGCTGAACTCCTTCTTGTTCTCCACCTTCTCACGGACCAGGTCACCAACTCAAGGTAGCCAGCCGACTACTGGAATCTGAAGCGCAGCATCAGTTGTGGAGGGCAAGTGTTCCTTTGCTGACGCCGCCATGTCTAGACCATCAAGGTCCGGGACAAACATCTTTATGCCAAAGAGCATTTCGTATGGGGTCCGCCCACCCAGAGACCTTCTAGGGATATTATTAAGTGCATGTTGAACGCTATACAGATGGGACAACCAGTTGCTACCAGTACCTAAAACTCTAGCTGTCAGGGATTGCTTTAAGTCACGGTTCATTCTCTCCACAACACTATTGCCCTCAGGCCGGCATGGAGACGAAAATTTGACTTGGTCCCCCAAAGATGTCATGGCTTCTTTGTACTCCTTAGAGGCGAATGCAGGACCTTGTTTAGAATGAAGGGTACCACATGCGAAAATTCCCACAAAGACACGCAAATCCCTGATGACAGTTCGAGCATCAGCACTTCATTGTGGCCAGACCCAAAGAAACCGTTTGCATGAATCCACTGCAACTAAGATGTACTTATACGCAGTATCAGAGGATAAAGGACCACAGTGATCTAAATAAACACACCCAAGTGGTTTATTAGATATGTACAACTGTGTTTGTGGTGGGCGCGCAGCAGTCGAAGGCTTAATCTGCTGGCAGATGTCACAATTAAGAACATAAGCTCAAATCTGTTTATACAACCTGCGCCACCAGTAACGTTGTTGTAAGAGAGTACCAGTCGCTGAAACGCCGGCATGTGCAGAAGCCATATCTTTGTGAGCCGCTGTTATCAAGAAAAGTCTGCAGTCCGCGTTGGGAATCAATTTGTCACCAACGCCATTAATTCTCACATATGGAACTTTATCAGGACTTAAATGATAAGAATATTTGGAAGGGAAACCTCTATGGTAATTACTTCCCTTCTCTGTTGCAGCAATAGCTGCCAAGATTTCATCATCAATCTTACTTTTGGATCTTGTAACTGCTACTACTAGATATGTTGCCACTGCTGTTTTCGCTGCTTCGTCAACTAAGCTGTTTCCGACAGCGAGGACACCAACTCGCTGGTGCTTAAGAGTATGAATTACATTCATGATAGGCAGATGCTGTTTAAGTTCTGCGACTCGAACCCAAAGCATTTTATGCTTGATTGTGCTACTCTTGGAATCACGATACTCATTTTGAGACCAAAAGAATAAATTGTCGTTAAAAGACTGAACACAAATAAAAAGAGTCACTCACTATAAGAGTAGTAACTTGAGGATCAGCAAACTCCAGTGCAAGCACCAGAGCACGTAGGTCTGCCAACTGGGCAGTACAATCACCCCATGACCGCGTGTGCACGACATCAGATTTGAATTCACCATTCACAAAAGTACCAGCCACTATTGCGCAGGCTGCTGAATAAGCATGCTTAGATTCCGTCGCCAGTTGCGCCGAACCGTCAGTATAAATGACATAATGGTAATCCTCAAGCGGGCGCAAGGACAGAGGAGCTGGCTGAACAAATTCATACTGTAAGTACTCCTGAGTCTGCAATGAGGCATCAAAGATGTAGGTGACATCTGGCAATGTCAAAGAAGTAGCCCACTGTATCCAACGTGGATGCAAAGCTTTTGAATTAGGTACACTGGATTTCGTTACCGCCTCTAGGGCAGGATATGGTGTGACAACCAACATGTGTTTCCCTTGCGACAGCGCTCTCTCCTTTAGAATCGCCATCTGCACTGCAGTCAAAACTTTCTCGACAGTGGAAAAGAGCATTTCAGCCGAAGTGTACAAGTGTGATTTGTAAGCAATGGTGACCGTGTCGACCTCATTGAACGTTAAGTACGTGAAACCCACTGCACCAGGCACAATTCTTATTACCAGGTTAGTGTGGTTATCACGCGTCGGTAAGTATTTCGAAGCAAGAAGATCAGCCTGCAAAGATTGCAGGATAGCTGAATGTTCTGGCAGCCAGCTCGATTTGGAAAAAGTAGGTTGGACCAAGACATATAGCGGCTTGATACGCTGGGCATAATCGGGAATGTAAGTACGCCCAAAATTTTAAAAACCCAACAAAGACTGTAGTTTCTTCAGTGTTGTTGGAACACACAAACATGCGCACTTCTCCAGGAAGTGAGGTGCTAATCCTCGCCCTTCGTTGTTGAGTTCATAGCCCAAAAACAACACTGTTTACTCTGCAATGTGTGATTTTGCAAAGTTGAATTTCTAACCGAAGTCTGCAAACATGACAATGATGCGGTCAACGCGACACAGATGCGGCCATAATTCTTTGTCTGTGAGATAGATATCATCAACAAACGAGTACGCATCAGGATCAATGCTCTCTAACAGAGAGACAACACGAGCAGCAAAGACACCTGGACTGTTTTTGTAGCCCATGGCTAATCTTTTAAACTGTTTTTGTTTGCCACCAGAAGTAATGGCTGTCCATTGACTATTAATCGAGGACAGATGATGGCTATAAAAGCCATTGGAGATGTCAAGTGTGGTCTTAAACCTTTATCTCATAAGATTATCAACTAGGGCAGAACTGTGGGTATTCTGTACAGCACAGGTCCGACAATGAGAGTTTGAATGCCGGTAATCCAAAACTAAGAGGTACGACCCATCAGGTTTAGTTACAGTGAATAGAGGATTATTCATGGGTGACACACATGTTTCAATAACACCTTGATATTCCAATTGATCAAGGATTTCTGCGATGTGAGATCTAGCTTCGCGGCGCATGGGATATTGGGGTTGCAGCTGGGGCATAGACCGTAATGGAATCTCATGGCTAGGCGACAACTTATCCCACCCAACCTGAGTACAGTACAACACCGGAGCAAGGACCTGAGCCCACTCTTCTGCAAAGTTCTGAGCCTGATCCTTCGGCACAGTGTGCGCGAAAGATGTGAGGATTACCTCCTCCCCTCTAGGAGCATCCAAAACGAAAGCTGGGGGCCAGTCTGCCTCTTGTAACAGAATGTCATATGTAGAGGTCAGATTTTCCCCAAAAATCCCTTTTATGGTACGTTGTATGTAACCTTCAATTAAAAGGACTATGTCATATAGTCTGTCAGGGGGAGCCACTCTAGTATCAGCAGTTTCTACAGCAGCGTTAGGGCCCATGTTAGGTTCCGAAGCTGCGTTCTCACTATCTGTGGCATACCTCACTGTTAGTGCAGCAACTTTCTTCTTTTGAAACGGGGGTCGTTGTCTTGCAAATTTATCCTGCTTGCGTTTACCATCAGTCTGGTGGGGTTGCTCAAGTCCTTGTTGGGCACCCCGACCTTTGCCACGTTCTCCTCCACCGGACTGTGAGACCGATGTTTCCTGTGAAGAACGAGGAGAACGTTGTTCAGGAACCTGAAATCTATCAGGAGACTTAATTCTAGTGCGATCGCGCAAATCATATGTGCGTTCAGTAGTCACTTGGACTGGTGACGCGGGACGAGACCCTTGTTTCTGTTGCTGCTTTCCCTGTTTTTTAGCTTTCCAATTTTGTTTCGGAAATGCTGGACGGTCGTCTTTAGAAGACGTCCCTGTCTTAGTTTGCGGTTGAGCCGTTGTTGTCTGAACAAAACTATTGCGGCCAATGGTTTTATAAGCCTCCGCAATAATTTTTGGTAACTGCCGGGGTTTATCGACGTCGGCGAGAGGCGCAGCTCATTCGACACTTGAAAGTTAACCGCTTCTCCCTTGACGTTAGCAAGAATGAGCGTGACAACTACGTCGAACACGCGACAAGCCTCATTCCTAACTCGACCGCCGCCTCCGGATCGTGTTGATCCTGAACACATTTGATCATGGAGGGCAGTACAGCCATAGACGGGGTGCCAAAGCACTTAGAGTAGACCGTTGCAAATACTTTACCCCAGTTATCACAATCAGCTACCTCTGGGACCAAGTCTTTCTGCAAACTAATGGTGAGAATCCTGCGTTTTTTCGCAGGAGTAAAATTCGGAAAAACTGCCTCCAGCTGGTCAAATTTCTCACCAAGCCAATAAGGCATATCGTCCTTATTTTGGGGGCGCTTGCCCATTACCGAATTAACCATGACGGGACTAATAGTAATCCCGGTCAGGCCAGCTGGTTGCCCCACAACTACAGGTGACCCTTCCTGGACATTGCGTGAAACGTATTGCACTAAAGCCCAATGTACCGTAATCAGGGCGGTATGGAGTAGACGTAACTCATTCACTGTGGCTTGCAAATAAAGTGGATGTGATGTAAACCCGGCCCAGACTGGCCAAGTGGCCCCAGGAATGGACAAGGGACCCAAGCGAACCGGTGTAACCATGTGGGGGAGGGCGCCATTGAACCAAATACGATGCTGCCATGCGGAAATTGGAATTTCCTATATGACGTGTAATTTGCCGGGACTGCCGTAGGAGTGTATGAGTGAAACGTACCATCGTCCGCATTCACTGCCGGCAAAGCAACCCAAGAGTAAAACAGCTCATAGGGATGTGATACATCGGCACTCACTACAAAGACAATAGATATCCCATCGTCAGGCACCCCGAACTGCATCAAATGACGCTGGAGAGGCGCGCGACTATGCGCTGCAATAGCGACTTCAGCCATAAGGACACAGACACAGAGAAGAAAAACAAACTATATTAACTGTAGCACAAAAAGGGTATAAGATAAAAGGAAAACTTTTTAATTGTCAAGCTTGAGAGAACCTATATATCAACTATTTAGGTAGGTTTAAACCGTCACTCCCGTCAACCGGAAACAAGAGTGAGGGTTTTGTGGACCAATATAAGCACTACTAAGGCGTCTCGATCATAAGACCAAAACGTTAGGTGTGCCATGTTGCAGTGATTCTTCTCATGCACAGAACTATGCTCAATAAACCAGGACCTCAGTGAATTGCGGTGTGCCAAAAACTCACCTCAGTACCCAGAACCCCTAGCCGACTAGCATCAGTGTCTCATTCGTTCTCCATATCATCTCGAAGCTACCAATGATTATACAACCCAGAACAAGAGACTCAGAGTACTCTCAGGAATGGTGGGAATCAGAAACACCTTTTCATTATTATTCTCATATCAGTCCACAACAAGAATAATCAGAGACACGGTAAAGTTTAAAATGTTTATTTTTAACTATGTGTCCTAAGGAGCAGTACTTTGGCTAAAATAAGCAGACAAATGATTAAAAACAAAACCATCAGCATTGTTACAATACCATAGAAAATGAAGGGTGAAATCATATTGCAAATAATAGTGGAAAAGAACCACCCTCCCTTCACAAGTAAGCTAGTATTATGAAACTAATAGAAGGTCTCTAGGCTTGAATGGGGAACCCCATACCGTAAATATCAGCTTAGGTGAATCACATCACAGGATCAGCTCTGCTCTGTGTCTGGAAAAGGTGTTCTCCAAGTGTCTGAATCATGCATGCAAATGCAATATTAAAGGCACCCGAGTTTCAGATATTTGCAGCTGTGTGCGTGTTATGGATAGAGCGTGGTCCGATCAACATGAATTCAAAAGCATACATTGTTATTTGACCTTGACGGCTTCTGCACACAGTGTTCAGACTAAGGTCACGGTGCACGTCTAGGGATGTGAACAACAGACTGTTCTCATGTGAAGAAAAAGCAGGCAAACAGTTTTTCTCATAATAACAGCTACCTGCAGTGTCGTGTGTGAAAGCAGCAAAAGTGTCAAGATGGCGTTTTACATCTAAGGCGCTTATGCTAACATAGCAATATGTGTACATGGAACTCCATCTCCACCATAGGCCTAGAGGGCTTCTTTTCCCATAAGCCATCTTGCTCCTACGAGAGTGAAACAGTCCGGCAAAAATGTTATGTCCAGAAATTTGGGACTTGGTTCCAGTGTCCTGAAAATTAGAAAACTAAAAGATATAAGGGGACATGGCAGAGGTACCCTGACCTCCTGGATCTTGTGGGGGGGAGGCAGAGGGACCACCTTCCATCAAATTTAAGGAAAATATGTGGTTCTTTGGGGGTCCCACAGGAGCCAGCGCATCCCTATGTACTCCCACGGGAGTCCCGCCGGAGCCAGTGCGGTACCTGGCTCCTGTGGTGCTCCCAGGGGAACGGACAAACAATTTATAAAAAGGAAGAATGTTGATTGGGGGTCCATGTGTGGTTTCATGCTTCTGGATGCTCGGCAGACCATGCAGGGATTAGGGTAGAGCCTGCTGCTGCCAACCTTCTGCCACACATGGTGGAACACCTTGCACGGCAGAGGATTGATGACATGGCCTGGCCTAAGGTAATGCATAGCAGGGGATTAGTTGCAGACATATCATAATAAAATAATACATTTCATTAAAAAACATAGAAATTCACTGAAGAAAACAAAGGTTAAAGTGGAATTATACATAAGTAAGGTAGTAAGATTTAACTTACATTAAAAACTAATGTAGAAACTCACTGAAGAAAGAAAGGTTGAAGTTGAGTTACATATAGGTCTTATAATAATTAAAAAACGAACACTTTTAAACACAAAAAACTAAACTTCACCAGTTATATGCAACTAACATAGATACAACTTGCCACACCGTGATAAACTGCTCCGAGCTAGTAATGGCAGGTCAGCCTCTGATAAATCAGGTAATCACACCTTTTACCGGGTGAATCACACCAGCTTAATTGACAACATAATGCATCGATAGAAGACTAAGAGTAACTAGCAACTGACGTAGAGTCAAATGGAGTGCAAATGGACACTCCCAGAAGACTATCAGTGAGATCTACAGGATGGGTATGGCAGTTATGGAGGATATGGTTTTATTGATCAGCAAATGGAGTACTCCTGAGTCATTTGGGGAGATAAACGAAACACTGATGTATACGAATCTGAGGAGCTTATTTTTATCTCAAACAGGGCGTACAGTGGGTAGGAAGTACCCCAAATCTTGGTTTAACAAAGCATGTCGGGAATCCAAGTCTGCTCCGATCATTGCGATCAAACAGAGTGATTGACTACTGATCCAGGCTGCTAGGCGGAGCTATAAGCTTATGTTAGCGAGGGCCAATAAGGAATGTGAGAAGGGAATTTGAGAGGCTCTCCTAGATGCTGCCAAAATGAAAGACCAGCGTTCCTTTTAGAATGTTTACATCACAGCTAAAGACTGAGTGGCACGCTTCACCAGTCTATACACGCAGAAGGGAGATAAGCAAGTTAGGACGGAGGGACAGTTGGGGGAAGGTGAAAACCACTAACTGCTCAGTGTACAAGGGCTGGTGAATCACAAGATATCACCCAAGGGTCCACCACCTATGCATAAGAAGAGGACATTACAGTGGAGGCAATTAACCTGGCAATAAGGGAAATAGTCATAAACAAAGCTCCAGGAACAGAAACAATTCTGGCCAATCTATTCCTGAGGGATACTAAACACTGGAGTGCCTATTTCGCAGTCCTGACTCGGCAATCCTGAAGGGGGCACCCATACCACATACTTGGGCTGAGACCAAAATAATCCCCATCTTTAAAAAGGGCTCACATGACTTGGTGGCGAATTATCGCCCAATAAGTCTTATAGACAGTACACAAAAGCTTTTTAGTGACGTAATCCTTGGTAGACTACAGGTTTGGCTTGCTGATAATGAGATTCTGACAACCCTACAGGCGTGCTTCAGAAAGTCCACAAGTACAATTGATCAAGCGTTTAGTCTACAAATGTTCTACTGGAAAACAGTTACAATGGGAAGGGGATGACTTTATGTTGTGTTTGTAGATTTGCGCTCTGCCTTTGACTTGGTATCAAGATTAACTTTATGGCAGGTCCTTTCTGAGATGGGAGTGCCAAGCTATTTCTTAGACACCATAGTCAGGCTACATTTTAACAACTTTGCGCACGTAAGACATGGCAGAGCAGGAGAGCTAACTGATGCCTTACCCGTAACTATATGAGTCAAACAGGGGGGCATGTAGGCACCCACGCTGTTTACAGTCTACAGTAACAGCCTTGTTACATTTCTTGACCAATACGAAAACGACGCACCTAGATTTGCCAACATGAGGGTCCCTGCCCTCATGTTTGCTGATGATACCTTACTGATCTCCAAAACACCGATGGGACTCCAGAGGCTTCTGGATCAGTTTTATTGATTCTGGAGGATGAGGGACTGGAGATCAATGTAAGTAAAACCAAGTATATGGTGCTTAATCCTGGGCCTTCAACCATGACACATCTCACTCTGGCAGGGAGTCCATTAGAACGTGTGCATACATGTGTGTACTTTGGCCTCACACTTACAGATCACCTGGAGTGGCAAGCTCACATTACACAGCGACGATTAAAAACTGAGCAAGTAGTGGGAGGAATTCTCAAAATGTCACACAGTTCACAGTATCACCCTATTCTACCAGCAATCTAAATTTGCAATCTTAAAGCCCTGGGGACTGCTGCCTATAGTGCTGAGCTGTGGGGACATCAGGGTTCGACCTCATTCGAATTGGTGGAAAATCGCTTTATGCGACAGCTGGTCAGTTTACTAGTAAGCACTCCTTTGCTTCAACTTAGACTGGACCTGGGGCCAGAAATATCTCCGACAACTAGTACTGCGCCCCATACTTTATTGGGGGAGGATCTGGGCCACCCCGGAGCAATCTGCTTATTGACAGGGGTTAGAGGAAATCTCCAGCAGAATTCCATAGCTAAAGCATGTAAAGAGTACACTAATAGCCATCGGCCTTGTGGGTCTATGTAATGCCCGGTCCTGGCCAGGGCTATTTCCAATTACATATTAAAATGGCATACTGGCAATACAAATATAATCGCATTCATAGCCAGTCGAGCCATGGAACTCTAATAAATGCCTTTCTCACAGCTAAGGATTCCTGGATGAAATAGAACCTCCATCAGCCAGACGTTTTTACTTGCAGTTCCGGTTGGAACTTTACCTGTCCAGGCATTTACTGCAAGGTATGACAGTGTACCATGGGCAAAAGAGCTGCATTGCTCGGCCTATGGGGAACAAAAAGAAACCATTGAGCACATGTTTTTCTTCTGCCCAATCTACATGTCCCAAAGGAGATGTTGGATTATCCTGCTCTGTCAGAAATTGGAGGTTAGGGAACATAAGGAAACACTCAGAATTCTGAGATATGGCACATGCAGGTTGTCATTATTTGCTCTCTCTTGTTTTCCGATGAGTATGTGGAGAATAAGGTACAAGTCAAGTATCCCTCAAAATAAACTTGTATAGTGGCGAACAGTAACATGGCAGCTGTACAATCGTTGGAGGATAGGAAGGCTAATACTTGCTGTATAACAGGATCATTTTTAGAGTTTTTATATTCTCATTAACCTTTTATCAGGTGATTAAGCTATTTTATTGCCCAGAAAGCGATGCTCGCCTAGCTTCAGGATAGCTGGATTAGCAATTATGTCAATGATCAATTCAAGCCTAGTGAGGTACCAGGCACTCCCAGGCACATTGCATTAAATCCCTACAATGTAGGAGTCCTCTTCACAGCAAGGAGTCATAGGTTGCTTCATTGGTTATAATATTGCACAGAATTTTACACATTAATTCTGTAAATGCCAAATGTTTTATGTATGTTTTATTTCATGTGATTTTATTGCTTACAACTGAAATAAAGTTTAAAGTAAGTAAGAACTGCTTATGACTGCACATATTGCATCACTGAATATTAGTGTTTTTTGTTATGCATGGTGGAGGGTTGACTGCCCATGGGGGGCTGGCAAGAGGGCCTGGCTGAAGGCCTGTGTGGCAGGGAGTTAGCAGCAGATGTATCATATTAATATATTACTTTCCTTTAAAAACACCACAGAAATTCACAGAAAGAAACCAAATATTAAAGTGAACTTATACTAGGACTTCTAAAAGTGAAAAAAACAACCCTTTTAAAGCAAAGAAAACACTGAACTTCACCAGTTATACTTAACAGACATCAGCATAACCTGTACCTCTAGGATGCACTGCTTATGACTGCACAAATGTATCTCACTGATGGCATCTAAAATCTACTGAGGTCAAAGATCTACTGGTGTTAGTTATATATAAATGATCCTTTTCTGTGCTCTTTCTTCTTTTAAAATGGTGAAAAGCAATGTTATAGTTAAATGAAAATGTCAGCTAAACCACAACATTTTAATCTGAAAATAAAAACTGAAATTCACTGGGTATAGTTTATTGATCTAACTAGAACTTGTCCCCCCATCATTGCTAGTGTTGTTATCAATGATGTCATTTGAGATGTATCAGTGGTGTCATCAATGATGTTATTGAACCTTTCATGAATGAAGCAAACTGTGAAGTTATAATCAGAGTATGGTGAATACGCAATTGCCTTTGTTTTTTTTCATAGAATGTTGGAGTTTTAAAAAAAATGTAAAGTGAGATTTGATTGCCATATTCAAACCCCCGCCCCGGCCATGCCCAGAGGGGTTTGGACACAGAGCCTGCATCTCCTCCTTACAGGTGTCTTACAACCCAAAGCTCGAACGTCCTCTGGATGCCAACCCTCAACGAACACTCACCGACATTTTATTTGTGTTTCATTTTCCTGGGCTCATGGGAGTCACAATTGTCTACACATTTTGGGCCCAATTCACCATGGGCTGTGAGTCAGGGTACACCCTCCCCTTCCCCGTTGTATGATATTTTGTAAATGCTTTCACAGCCCAGGGATCAAATCCTAGTGTCCTGTAATGGCCAATGCAATATTTCTTCTGATGTTATGGCCCACCAATCAGACAGCTTGCTTCCATGGGATCTATGTTAGTCCTGCAAGACATTGATCCTGCTGGAGCTAAATTACTCACAGGAGAAAAAGCCTGCTTGGCCAGTCAGAATGCTTTCGTTTTTTAAGTTCCCAGTCCCATGGGACTCCTGAGGTACTCCCAAGGACCGACTGTCAATTTATCTCTTTTTTTAGCCTTATTTTCTCCAGAACTACTGAATGGTCTTATGCAAAATCCCAAAAAGCACACTGCTAGGTAGTGATCCAGCATTCTGCGTAATCTGGAATCATTCGTCCAACCGCTTTGGCTGTAGTGCAGTCTAAATTTCTTTGTTGGAATAGTATGAGGAAAATGCGTTTTGAGATCCCTCTTTTTCTCAGTTCCTGAGACTTTCCAGAAAGGAGCGGAGTTTGATGAACATTTTCTGGTATGATTTGTGAAGATTTATAAAACAGCTCCAAAGGTATTTGCAAAACAAAAAATATTCTTCCTATGGAAAGCCTTCCTTAGCTATAACTACACAAGGGTAACAGCCACAGTAGTATACATACAAAATGTTACTATTTAGAAAATTAGGGAGAATTTTCCATTTCACCTTTGCACATTTCTCAATCTCAACCTATCTCTGACTCTCTCTTTCTTTCTATCCACACCTCTTTATTGTCTCCCTTTCTGTTCTCTCTCTTGCTCCTTAACCCAACACCTCTTTACCTCTCACACAACTTCTCTGACTCCATGTAACATATGTTCCCTCTGTCTACCTTACTTCTCCCTGTACCACTTCCCACTCTTTCAACCTCACATTTTACCCCAACTGTTCTCTCTGTCTTGCTAGCTTGTTGAACCTCACACCCCTCCCTTGCCAATCACTAGATTCCCAACCTTCTATCTACTGCATTTCTCCATCTACCCCTCTCTCTGAATATTTCTACTCTCCACCATTCTCTCTTTCTCTGGTTACACTACCTGAGTTTTACCTCTCTCATAACCTCACCTCACCTCTTCTACCTAACCTCATCTTTCTCTTTCTCTCTTTCAATCTCCAAATCTCAACTCTCTCTACCTCATCTCTTTTTCAACTACACCTCCCTCTGCCTGCTTTTTTCATCCACTCTCACAGCTTTCCCTCAGGAGTCCGCCTCTGCCCAGCTGTCTCCACCACTCTCACAACGTTATATCTTTCTACAACTTTCTGCATCTAAAAATATACCTCTGCCTCCTGTCCCCTCTCTCTATCTCACTGTACTTCCCTGTTTCCATTTTACTTATTTGTCTCTCATCTACATTTATGTCACCTGTCTGTCTCAACCCTCTTCTTTCTTCACCTGCCTCTATCTACATCCATGTATTCATCATCTCTGTTCAATGTCTATTCTATTCTTCTATACTTTTCTAATGCACCACTCTCTAACTGACCACCTACATCCTCACCTCACTCTGCCACATTCCTCTTGATAATTAACATCTCACTCTGCACCTCATTTCCCTGTATCACATCCCTTTCTCCAACTATTGAACCTTTCAATTTACTTCACCATTTGGTTGCTAATTCACTCCCCCCTTAGTTCTTTAATACTGTTTTTCGAATTGCAACTCTCTCAATAACTACTCCTTTCTCACCACATTGTTCATCAGTTCTCTTTATCTGTTTTCTTTGTCCAACTCTGTCCCCATTACTTCACCTTTCTCATTCATTAACCCCTTTCTTGCTGCAACTTTCTCTATCTTTTTCTATCTGCATTACTTTCCTCTACCCTCTTTCATCTCTCAATGCACCTACTGTATCTGAGTTCACTCTTTTACCTCTTGCTCTCCCTTTCTATCTTTACACCTTTATTTACCTCTCCATTCTGTCTCTAACCCATTACTCACCCTCTACCTAATTATTTCTCTCTAACTTTCTCTTTCACTGCATCACCTCTGTCTTTTGACTCCTTTTTTCTCTCCAAAACAGATCTCTTTTTCTGCCCTTCACCCCTCTTGATCTACATTTCTCTCTGTGTTACTACTCTCTTTACCTCGACTATCTTTCAGTACCTCATTACGCATTGTGTGCTTCTCTCTACTTCTCTGACTATCCTTTCTCCCTTTCTCTCTATCTGTCCACCCTATTTTCTCATCTCTCTTTATACTTTACCCCTTTTCTCTCTACATCGCCCTACTGTGTTCCCCACACGTCTTCCCCTATACTCAAAATTTGACAGTTATATCAAATCGATACATTTGTATTTAAACGTGTTTTTTTTACCTTCCTCAGCATGAATATCCACAATGATTACATATCATGCTTGTAACAAACACATATAAAATAGGCTTCTTTTCCACTGAAATAGACGCCGTGCATATATTTTGTTGAGGAGTACATGCACTCCAATTTGGATACTTTTACTGGATGTCAAAATCCCTGAGCATTTGTACATAATACTACTAAGAAGGACCTACGTTGTTCACAAACAAGTCAGAGCCCTGAAGAAGTCCTTGTAGGACGAAACCTGTTGGCTATGGCTACTGTGGCTACTGGCTGTTGGTGTGATGATTTTTTAAAGAAGAAAACGAATAAAGAATCTTTGAACAAAAGAAACTTATTTGATATGTATTTGTTACATGCATGATATAATTGTAAAATTTTGAGTGCTGAACCACCAATGATACTCGTTATTTGGAAATGTTGGTTTCCTTTTGGAGTATAGAGGGGCTGTACTTCAGGTACATTGCACCATTAGCAGCTTATCATACTTTGCCAGATACCGTTGTTGATAAGTGCGGGACTTTAATACCTCAACCCCTCTCTGTGTGTATTTATAATTTTCTACCTTACTCTAAAACCTTGTCTGTCACCCAATCTCACTTTTATTGTGGCTAAGTGTCTGGCCAGATATGGGCCAGATATGGGGCCCTTGCACACTGTGCCATATGATCCAAACTATACCTCCCTGATGAGGCCTCACAAGGCCTAAACTGGTCAGGTGGCTTGCGTTCCTTTCTGGAGGGAGGGGTCATCTGACACATTAGGATGAACTGTTCCAATGAAGAGCAGGGTCAGTACTGATCTGCAAAAGGTGGACCATTGTCTAGAGTGGCGCATTGGGCAAAAAAAAGGCAGGCTGAAATGCTATCCCAAGCTATGTGCCAGTGGTTAGATATTTTGCAGGCATTTCTCCCATCACCTTATCACCTTTGTGTGATTGATAGCCAGAAATTATACAGATAGAAACAAATAGGTAGGAAAAGTGCAAGGGAAATAATTTTGATTAAATTATGATATGTCACATGATTTAATTGTGAAAATCCTCAGAGCACTGCTCTGATTTTCACTTGAGCTTTAAAAATGCAAGTTCTGAATACAGATTTATTTACAATTACGAAAACTTGGGGATTATTGGTGCACTTTCAAGAGTTGTGTACGTAGTTTTTATTTTAATATTATGCACTAGTCCACCATACTTTCACCTAGTCACAGTTACCCAGTTTTCTTACAACAGGAGGAACAGGTTGGTTAGCCAATCAGTTCCAAAAACAATACTGTTGTTGTAGGACACATAATCAACATCCAAGTGCAAGAACAATGCTTGTTCACAGTTTCTTTTGGTACTATTTTTCTGGTGGATGCAAGGGAGTTTCAGCTTTCATTTATTGTGTGAACTTGTTCAATACATCATTTCAGTATCAATAAAAACATTTTTTTTCCATAGGTGCTTGCATTAACTGACTATATATCATTCTCCACAACGCTGTAGTACAGCATAGTGATGGTAGTTACGAGATTTGTATTTGTTGTCTTTTAAGGTCCAACATTTAGTTAGCCATCTTTTCCTTACCAGTTTTAGGGTATCGCAAATATTTGGCTGTGAGTCAGTGTGACTTACTCTTGTAGTACTGCCAACATACTCCCAAATTCCAGGAATTACTCTTGGAAATCAGTACTGTGCCAGAAGTAATCCTAGAGTATGTTATCGTGAGTAGAGCCCATGGGATTTTAAGTCATACCAGTGATTTAGAGATCTTTCCCTTCCCCAGATATTTTTGGATGGCAGAAAGGGGTATTTGGAAGTGGGGGTTAGAGAATATGTGAGTTTTACATTGAGGAATTGCGATACACAAACAGGTACATATTGGAAATGTCTGGTATTTGTGCACAAGTGGTTTCTTGGATAATGAATCTTGGGCATCTTTTGTGTTGAACTGGTCTATAAATGAAATCTATGGTGCAGACATGTTTTGTTTGCGGGTGTCCAAATGTACAGAATTCTTATCTAATTTAAGGCCTGTTTCAGAGAACTAACAACAATTTGTTTTACCAAAATTGTAACTGAGGTAATTTCTTTGGCAACTGGAATATTAAAGTATACATAGGCTCTTCACCTGGTTATTATCGCTGTCATGTTTGCATTGTGTACCATCAAACCAATATAATTTGGTTATTAAAATAGACATTGGCTCTTCTTCAGAGTGGCATGGGATCTAGGTCAGTATTACTCCACCCTGTAGTTACTGATACCAGGAGTACCAGGGAAATCTGACCCATACGATATGGACCCAACGGGCCCATTAAGAAATAAGATACTGATGCAATTAGTAATTATGGGTCTGTTTGCTTCAGTAATTTCAAATTTTCTCAAAATGAAATTAAGATGATACATGGTGTTCCAGGAGAATTCATAATTCTAATGGAGGCAGTAAATGTGATTCCCGGTCCCGTCAGAAGTAGGTGTCTAATAGTAATCAGAGGCCTAGAATTGCTTTTTGGCTCTGGTATGTGCCTTTCTTTATTTTGGTTGTTGCTATCATGTCTAACATGGTCACACATTGTAAAGGATTAGGCCTAATAGAACATGTCCCTAAATATTTTCCAAAATAGATGATTTGGTGAAAGATGCAGGAATCTATAAAGGGAGCATTTCGATATGAAAATATGTTTACAATTCCATTTTTATACAAGCGTTTTATACAAATTAATAGGCATTTATTAACAGGGAACCATCTAAGATTTTTAAATATGTGAAACAAGTGTTCATACATTCAACATGAAACATATTTCAGGTACATTGTTTGATGTATTACAATAAAAAAATTCTCTGTTTATCATTTAAAGACGGCATGGATGTAACTGAAGAGGAATCAGAGGGAGAGAACAAACATACATACAGAAAAGTAAAGAAGAACAGAGAACAAAACTAATTGAAAAGAACAATGAAAAAGAAAAGATAAAGCTTTGAACAGCAAAAGAAAACAGGAATGAAAAAAGAAAAAAAAGAAAAAGAAAAGAAAGACACATACACAAAGACACTGAAATGTAAAGTAAAGAAACGTGATATAGTAAGAAATCAAGACTTTCAAACGAGTAAGGTATAACAGAAAAAGAATAAATTAAGAAAAATGTAATACAATGGAGAAGGAAAAGACAAGTAAAATGGATAACATAATGAAATGTGATAGAGAGAAGGTCAAAGTGAATGTAAATCCAAATTATTGAAAAAGCAAATACAACAATGAATCCAAAAGAACAAAATATTTTGTAACAGATCATTCAAAGTAACCAATTATAAAATAATTAATGTGAATGAACAATATATAGCAAACATATTAATAAAGAACTGGCAAATAGAAACTCTAAAGTAAAGAACAGATTTAAAGGATGTAATATAGCACTGTGTTATAAAGAAGATTACATGTATATTTTACGTTTTGAAGTTTTGGAGCTTTTTTGTGAATAAATCATCTGTTTTAATGCTAAATGACCCTACTTAATGAAAAAGTGTCACTAAAAAGTATCATTTTAAATTAATATTAGTTGATTCCTACATTATGGGTGAATCATTTTCATGTTTAGCACTTTTGACGTTAGAAAAGTAGATAATTAAGATAATCTTCATAATTCTTTATAATGAGCTAACGGAGAAGTATAGTCTTTTCTCGTATAGAGTGTACTAGAACAGTTTTGTACTGTAATTAGAAGAGTTGAGCAGAAAGTGAAATATTTTTTCACATGCTGTGGTATATTACTTTCATATATGTACTCCATTTTTGCTTGGAACAAAGAACATATAAAAAAGACAATTGACAGGGATAATAGGAATAATAGTTACAAAATATCCTACATTCATGAGGTAATCCAAATTATTTGAATAATGAGTCACATTATAATGCAGAGAAGGTGCCTCAGAGCTATGAAAAACATGTTGTACATATGTATTGTTTTGTTTGGAAATGACAAACTATAAACAAAAAGGTTAACAAGAAAATAAACAGAAAATATTCTACTGACATAACAGGGCGAGCAGATCAATTATTGTTTCTACAACACAGATATTCTCACTTCAACGTGTACCTGTACATGATCCTTTATTCAATCAGTCAGAGCATAATGAGCAGATTATGTTAGATGCAACTGGATTTACACCCATGGAGATTCGATAATATGTTGGGGGTATGGTAGTCTAACAGATCCAGCTGAAAATAGGCACAACAAGTTGACATAAATGGAATGGTTGTGGGAGTAGTGTAAACATGCCTGCAGTAACAGAGGCAGTAGAATAGTATACCTACACTGGAAAAGAAAATATGTCTGGTCTTGGAAAGCTGGTAAAATGTGTAAGTTTAAAGAAAAACAATGTTATTGATTGATTGTGAGCAAGTGCTCTTTTTGGCATAATCACCACTATTTTCTCTGGACTGATGCTACTGTTTGTTTAATTCTACACACTGGGACACTGATGATCAGGTCCAATGCATGTGCTTTTGACATATTTACCTATATATTTAGGCTGTAGTACAAGGTGGAGAAATAATCACATGGCATAGAAAGTAAAAAATATGCACTAGTGTATTAAAATAAAACAGAGCGTCAGTCATGCCACTGTAGCCTGACTGCTGCAGTTCAAACCTGCAGCCCAGCCTCTCAAATATAATTTTTTCCAAGGGAAAATTCTTTCTTTTGAATATTAACAAGTTACCCTTATGCAGGCTTTGCAGCCCTCAAGATAGGGCACATGGTTTTTATAAATGGGACATGTAGAAATGCAATGTTTCAATGTCTCTAAAGTGACAAGCATCCAAAAGCTATTTTCACTGTGAAGGGCTTGGGCAGTCCTATAACGAAATGTGGAATACAAATGTAAATATTAATTCTGAGTTTTAAATTTCGGTTTTGGGACAAGCTATATAATTGATCCCACCACTGTTTTTTAATACTTATTAAAAATCAAAACCAATGATGAAGTTATATTTTTAATTAATCTTTAGATAAAGTAATTTTAGGAAAGTTACCTTTTCACTGCCTGAAAATCCTGAATGCTACTTTGTGTTAGCCTACCAGCAGCTGCCCTCAAATACTTGACCATAACAAGGTCTGAAAACAGTTCTAAGAGCAGTGACAATGGCTTAGGCCTGCAGACAGGATGGACTGGATTTAGAGTGTAACACATAGCAACTTAGGAAGAGCAGCAGGGAAGGTTCCAGGAACTTCGTTAATTTAAAAAGGACAGAGGCAAAACTTGCCTATATATAGTTTGGTGTCAGCAGAGACCTGAGGAAAGAACAATCTTTGTTATTAAGGCTCAAGGTGGCCAGTTGGACACCAGTGCAGGGAGAGGGGAAGGTGGTCTCAGAGACAATTTAGTGTTGCGGAGGCAATCACACATTTCATAAACACAACCCTGACAGGTACACAACCTCCCCCCATGGATAGAAGGTATATTCCATCTTGGAGTTCACTTAGAGTACTGCACTTTCCTTACCTTTCAGTAAGATAAAGAGAATGTGTTGTAAAAGTGGATAGGGTTGCCACTGAGATCTTATTTCCCAGTAGTTAGCCATTGTCCAGAAGTCAACCCCAGTCACTAGCCACTGAGCTGTATAAAATGTACTTCACCACTAATGCCTCAGAACACATTCTGAACCTCTGTAAGAACAGAGAAAGGGCTGCAGCTGATGTTTGAGACCTGTGAAGATACCTGAAGAGCTGGACCTGCGCCTGCTTATACCCAGTACAAAAAGGTCAGATGGCTAACCTCCTGTGTGGCTACTGGAGCACATCAAGCTGAAGGAGGGCTTTTTCCAGAAATGTCCACATGGCCAGTTTCAGTTTGACTGGACTGGATCTGCTTGTGGGCCCTGCAAGATTAAGTCTGAGACCTAAGTGCTGTCCCTGAGTTCCTGCAAGACTTGGCTGTGTCCAGCTGGATGTCTTCAATGATCTCTGAGAAGTTGAGACTTAAAAAAAAAGAATTGATCTTCCAGACCTCTGAAGGGTTGGGACCAACCACCCAAATCACCTCAACCAAGGTGTGACTGGATGGGCAAAAGTTTCACATTGATACAACTCTGAGCTTTTTGCCACTTATAAAACCTGTTCAGGAGAACCTTCCTGCAAGTGCATCCGATTGTGATGCAACCTTCCCAGAGACAGTCAGTAGTCAGTAGTAGAAATCATGTTTGACCTGGTCAGAAGTTTTACTTTCTAACTTACGGCCTGATTACGATATCAGTTGGACCAGCACAACAGACCGTTGGTGAAGGTCCTACCGACAGCCCTTCGTTCCAACCTCTGAATTATGATGCTGGCGGTCAGACCCTATATGGTGTGAGTCCACAACGCTGACATCGCCAGGATTTCAGATCCCAATGGGGTGGCGTTCGGAGTCGTGGCCCTTAATGGTGGCCGTGCCAAGCCAGGAACCACTGTCGGGATTTGGATGCCCCTTTCCCACAGCCTGTTCTTGGAAACAACACTGCCATTCACAGGCTGTCGGAAAGGAATATTGAGGGCCCTCAACAGGGCCCGTACCTCGTGGTCCACTGCAAAGGGGCCGCGGGTGCACATGTAGTGCCCCCGCTCACCTCCATGCACAATGTGTCATGCACCACACAGTGCATGGCACACGGTCCATGGACATGCATGAGTGCTCCTTTTCATGGCAGCATGTGCTTCTAGTGGTCACATAGTGATATGGCGTTCAGACAGCTGCATGCTTGTCAGGTGGTCTCCTGACCATCGCAATAAAAGCCGGCAGTCCAACCACCCAACATTGTAATCGGCCCCTAAGTCTTTGAAATGGATCTCAAAAGTCCTCAGCAGGGCAAGGCAGCAGGCTGTGGCCAAGAATAGCTTCACAAGTCAGGATAGCTGTGGGACAAGGCCCCTGTGAAGCCATTGACATTTGGCAGGAAAGCTCAGAGTGGGAGGAATTCAAAATTCATGCCCAGAGAAGGTCCGTCGCCAGCTGGATTTTTTGGTGTCTTCACCTGGTACAGTTTTGTACGTTTGGCCATATTCACAAAATTGGAGCTCGGAGTCCTCCAGCGGTACAAGACTGCAAACTCTAAGTGAACAGGGCTCCAGGAGTCCAGATACCTTCTCTGCGCTGTACTGCTGAAATGGATTTGCTACTGTGTAGAAGCTCAGGGAAGGAGCAATGTGAATCTTTGGTCCAGAATTAATGCACCCTCATCTGATTGACTAGGCAGATTTGTTCCAGTCCTGCAGAGGTCTTGGAAGCCAATATGCTTCTAAGTCCCCGGTCTTTCATACAGCCAACAGTCCCAAGACCTCAGGAACAGAACATAGGGGGTCAAGACTCACTCCAGCAAAGTCCACCAGCTAGGTCCCATTGAACTGGTCAGCTGGGAAAAGGCTTTCTTGCATCTTGTTGTGTCCCTTTAGCTTAACAGGAGGTCAGCCTTCTGACCATTGAAGTCCAGAACTTCTTTTCTGGATGTAAGTGGTAGCAGGCCTGTCAGATCTCCTCACGGATCTCAACAGCAGGTGCAATCTTATTTAGTCTTCCACAGGTCCAGTAGTGTTCTGATGTAAGCGCCAAAGGGTGCCACATTTATGCCTGGCAGAAGTCTGTAGAAATGTCTGTGTGCTGTAATGCAAACAATCCTACAGTGCCCCTCTCTGTCCAAATCCAAGATGGTGAAATCCTTCTCCTCTTGTGCAGAGCCTGTATGTCCATCCCAGAAGTGTGGCCAAGGAAATTAGCAACCTTCCTTTGTGGTCGCTTCAAGCAGTTCTGAGGCAGCTCCTTTCCCACTGGTATTGATGCCTGCTAGACTGGGTGAAACTATAAAGGAGGGTCAAAGGTATGAAATTCACAAGATACGACTATGTAATGGAGCTAGTGATATTGGTTCGCTAGACAGGGTACATCATTCATAGTTTTTGAAAAATACCCATCAGTAGCTCTTCCTGGGCGCCCTTTTCATCATGTGGGTTCCTTCTAACCATGAAGGATAGGAAAAGAGTTTAGTCATGAATGACAACATAGGAACCAGTGATGGTATAACTGGGTCGCAGGGGGCTACTGAAAAGCAGTGCAAGAAAAAGTGAAATAGTGCAAAAGTGCAAAGTAGTGATATTAAAATTAGATGGCTCTGAGGAAAGTACTTATTTATTTGAGACCTCAAAGTCTCTAAAGCTTAAAAAGAGCGAAATTGGTAGTTTTAACTAATAGCTACCAACAGGTTGGTCGACATGTTTCAGCAGGAATTACGGATCACACTGGTATCCACTGCATTCTTCAGGACCTGTGTCGCTACTGCTAGTGTTGTGTAGGGACGCTGGAAGTACCGACGGACAGAGCGGTGCTTCAATTACCTGAGCTGTTTGCCAGGTGAGGTGAGGCAGTACTCTCCTGCACAATATGCTGGGAGAATGATCCTTCACTAATACCCAGGTGATACCTTTTCCTTTTTCATATTTTCTTTACACAACACTAGCAGTAGCGACACAGGTCCTGAAGAATGCAGTGGATACCAGTGTGATCCGTAATTCCTGCTGAAACATGTCGACCAACCTGTTGGTAGCTATTAGTTAAAACTACCAATTTCGCTCTTTTTAAGCTTTAGAGACTTTGAGGTCTCAGATAAATAAGTACTTTCCTCAGAGCCATCTAATTTTAATATCACTACTTTGCACTTTTGCACTATTTCACTTTTTCTTGCACTGCTTTTCAGTAGCCCCCTGCGACCCAGTTATACCATCACTGGTTCCTATGTTGTCATTCATGACTAAACTCTTTTCCTATCCTTCATGGTTAGAAGGAACCCACATGATGAAAAGGGCGCCCAGGAAGAGCTACTGATGGGTATTTTTCAAAAACTATGAATGATGTACCCTGTCTAGCGAACCAATATCACTAGCTCCATTACATAGTCGTATCTTGTGAATTTCATACCTTTGACCCTCCATTACTTTTTGTATTGTGTTTAGTTACTTTCGGGGAGTGTAGTGCTGAGTGGTCATTAAAATTAATCCCTGAGACCCAAACCCATTTTGACTTGTTTGATGAAACTATAAAGGCCCTGCCCAGGTGTCAGCTAACATTTAAATGCAAAAGAGAAGGTTTCTTTGAAGTTAATCAAGTTTCAGCACATATTCCTGGGCACAGCCCAGTTGGTCAACCTTTCCATACCCAAGGCCTATTCAGGAAGTAGTTTTCACACCTCATCAAGGCCACTATTCAGTTGCCAGGTGACAATTGGAGCTTTTGCAAATGGTCCTCCAGTGAGTTTAGGCAGGGAAAAGTTTACTTTCTAAAAGTACCTTTTCCAAAATAGTTATAACAAATCTGCCTTCAACATTGAATTAGCCTTGTAATAACTATTTCCAAAAGTCGAAGAATTACATTTGTGAGTGTTTCCTGCCAGAGATAATAATATTAAATGTAATACTGTATCTCAGTGCTTCCCTATGGAACAGTCAACCCTGAAATGGTGAAAATAACTTTTGAGACATTTTAACTGTAAAGACATGTTTAACATTAAACATTTACATGTAGTTTTTTGCACTGTCACTGTAGTGGGTGACACAATAGATGCATTAGTTCACCAGTGTCATCCAATTTTTAGGCCCTGGGCACACTTTGTTCCATATACTAGGGAACATTAAATATATCAATTACAGACCTCGAAAAATCTACTCGCCCACAGGTGCTCTGTTCAGTCAGAAAGTGAAGGAGCAATAAAAATGCTTTTACATTTTGGGGCAGATTTACAATAAAGTAACGCAACACGGTAATTTTGCTGCGCCGTGCTGCGTTAGTTTGGAAAGCACAGAGATGCAACATATTTATAAGAATTTGTCGCATCTCTGTCCTTCCCCTAAGCTGGCGCACAAACTGCAGCCATGCGCCAGCGCAGGCACCCTTGCACCATGGTGCAAGGATGCCTGCTTCGTGGGGAGATTGTTTTTGTGCAGGAAGGGACACCTTCCTGCACAGAAACAATCACAAGAGGCTTTTTCCTCTTTCAATGCGTGCTGTAGAATGCAGCACGCATTGAAAGAGGAAAAAACAAGGAGAAATGAAAACATTTCTCCTCGTTGTGCCTCGCTACGCCACTTCTAGGGTAGCGTAGCATTCACACGCATCTCCAGATTTACGAGAAATCGTAAATCTGGAGATGTGTCTTGTTCCATGGGTGTTGCGTGGGAACACCCACTGCAACACCCATGGAACGCCCCTTCAACGCAAAGTGCTGTGTGTGAAGGGGCCATATTTACGAGGAGAGGAAAAGTCACGCAGGGTGGCTTTTCCTCTCCTTGTAAATATGGAGGAGCCCCCTGAGCCACCAGTACGTCACGAAAAGTGACGTAGTGGTGGCGCAGGGGGCTTGTAAATCTGCCCCTTTGTTTTTACCTTGTCACATTTGCTCTGTGCTCAGAGACAGAGGTCAGAAGTCAGTTTACAATTACTTTCCCTTCTCTGACTTTAGAGTTCCAGGATTTTGTAAAGTGAACTGTCTGACCTGCTGTACAAAGTGTGAAATGAAAGGATGTGGGGAATCAGGTTTAAATGGCTGATAAGTCAACTATAAAAATGTTTCAAAATATATTTGAGTAGTTGTGAAAGTCCATTTTCTTGTACTTCTGTGTGATAAAATATTTTATAGGATACAAAACAATCGGAACACTTCACCTGGAGATGTGCTAATGAGAAATATGTTTTCTGAAAGCCAATTTTCACAGATTATTGTTAATACACGATATAGTTCTATCATTAAATCTGCAAGGTAGTGGGAAGGTTTTTGGCCATTTCTTTTAAATGTACTGTTTGTAAATGGCAGTGCTCTACCCCATCATGCTTTATTAATATATTTATTAAAAGTGAGTGTTTAAACATGAACTGAGAAACACTCCTGCCCCTGCCCAATGGCAATGGTGTTAGGTTGAGTACATTATTGAAGTTACTCGACCTACAGGTCTAGTAACATTTTAATGATTTTTTTAAGGCTTGCAATTAGGATTATGGCAAATTTCAACATGTTTTAGGTGTCAGGACACATGTATTGGGGACCAGCTATCAGAGTGCCAGTGCAGAGTTAAAAAACTGGCAGCATCAGTCCAAAAAAAAAAGGTTTGATCTTGTGACAGGCGGCATTTTGCTACAGTGGACTACCATCCAACCCAATTAATAATTCTCTTTCTTACAGTGATTTACGAATAGTAAATTTTAGTGTGTTCGATTACCTCAGAAAGCGTTATCCTGTCCTTAGAACAAGAATGTGAACATTATATAGAACCTTAACAGGCAGTAGAAAATGAGTTCATTTTTTTAAGCTTAAGGAATTTCATCAGGCTTTTTTCCACTCCAAGATTGAGGAATATGGACATCTAAACTTTAGCCCTAATCACAGCAAAAGAACACACAACAAGCCTGAATTTCATGAAATTGGGGACAAATCCCAGATAATGAGAACTCGAAAGGAAAGTCCTAGAAGGAATGTAAAGTTAAAGAACTAATGACAATTAATTGCACATGGGAAGGTCATAGATGACTTTAAAGCATAACCATAATGCTTTTAACATACTTCACTGAGAAACTGGCAGCCAGTGCAACTGGATTATTGGGGTGTTCCTAAAGGTAAACTGCGGCAGCCAGTGCTTGTGAACATGACGTAATATTGTACAGATAAATTATAAATAACAAAAACAAGAGCTTGCCAGTAAATGTTGCAGGCTAAATGTACAAACAGTCTACTCAATATTATGCCCATTCACAATCGCTTTAATCAGATAATGTTGACAAGTATATTTGTGAGCAAACTCCTGTGTGACTGTGCACCACCACAGTTCACATGTAGGAACAACCTTATTTAATACATATTATGTCTTGTTTAAGAATCATGGGGCATATTATCAAGCACGGCGTGAGAATTCCAAGAGAAGCCCATGTTGACACCAGAACATGGGCTTCTATTGGAATTCTTAAGGGCATATTATCAAGCCCATTATCGCCGCTTTAGCGGCAGTTTTCTGCCGATAAAGCGGCTATAATTTTAACGCTGTTTCTTGATAAAATGCCCCGTAGACCTTGCAACTTGAAAATTTGTTGCGCTCTTTGTTTTGCTCATTAGTTGGGCATTTAGAGGACTACTTTTAGCTTCTTCATCAGGGTTAATTTATTGCATAGAATGCCTCTGGCAGAATCATCATATGATTATATAAAATTATAAATATATATGTTATATATGATCTAAGTATAAAAATATATATGCCTGTTGGCTATTGGTCAACCATCACTATCCTCTCAATCTTCAAACACACTCATGTTGCACACTTTACTCTCACCCTCACTGTTGGATAGGTAGGAAGCACTTCTAATGAAACGAAATAGATAAAAAAATCTGTATTTTAATAATCAATATAAATTCATCACTGCTGTGTTATATAAAACATAATAAATCATACACATAAAGATCATATGCAGTTAAAATGATAAAAGCACCACACACTTTATCACAGTTGTTTCAAAGCATATTCCATGCCGTGAAAAGGAGAACAATAATTGACAAGCAATGTGTCATACATCTGTCAATTTGGATTTTTGGAGGCAGTGTCAGACATAAAATACTGATCCCTGTCTTTCCCTAACTGTACCAAATTTAACACTTAAAAAACAACAGGCGTCGACGCGTTTCGGTGGTGAAAACTTCACTTAGAACCACCTTCCTCAGGACTCAAGCTATTTTCTCCTTGTAAATATAAGTGTTCAGTTATGATGTAGAGTTCACCTATTAAAGAAACATATTTGTACATTTTAAAATCTAAACCGATAATTAAAAAAAAATTTTTTGTTACAACGGTGCATTTACATATGTTACCAATACAGATATATAATTTTTCTACAAGTATTCATTTTTACACTGTGTCTATTAAATAGACTTGTATTTTCAAATATGTAGACTATTTCATGATCAAAAAGTGCTTAATACCGGTCAACAAACCCAACTATTCATTATTCCAATCTATATGGCTCGTTGCACACACCTTTTCATACTCATTCAACCATTGTCATTACACCCAACTTTTATCATCCACTTCTCCAATCTATATGGCTCGTTGCACACACCTTTTCATACTCATTCAACCATTGTCATTATACCCAACTTTCATCATCCACTTCTACATGGAACTCACCGGTACAATTGTGCTGCGGCAAAAAAGTCTCCAAAAGTGGAGTACTCGTAGATGTCTGGACGGACGTTTGGAAACTTGCAGAAATTGCTAGAATAATAGAAAACTCATATATAGATGTCTATTTCTGAAAATAATTGAGAATCAAAGGGCCCTCCTTACTTGTCCCTATTTGGTGTCACTGATTTTACTCTTATTATATCATCTAGCCATATTTTTGCGGTTCCTTATTAGTGGTTGTGCATTTACATAAATTGCTACAATGAGGAGGTACATCCATTATAATCATTGGTGGGCTATTGATTCTCAATTATTTTCGGAAATAGAGATCTATATATGAGTTTTCTATTATTCTAGCAATTTCTGCAAGTTTCCAAACGTCCGTCCAGACATCTACGAGTACTCCACTTTTGGAGACTTTTTTGCCGCAGCACAATTGTACTGGTGAGTTCCATGTAGAAGTGGATGATGAAAGTTGGGTATAATGACAATGGTTGAATGAGTATGAAAAGGTGTGTGCAACGAGCCATATAGATTGGAGAAGTGGATGATAAAAGTTGGGTGTAATGACAATGGTTGAATGAGTATGAAAAGGTGTGTGCAACGAGCCATATAGATTGGAATAATGAATAGTTGGGTTTGTTGACCGGTATTAAGCACTTTTTGATCATGAAATAGTCTACATATTTGAAAATACAAGTCTATTTAATAGACACAGTGTAAAAATGAATACTTGTAGAAATATTATATATCTGTATTGGTAACATATGTAAATGCACCGTTGTAACAAAAAAATTTTTTTAAATTATCGGTTTAGATTTGAAAATGTACAAATATGTTTCTTTAATAGGTGAACTCTACATCATAACTGAACACTTATATTTACAAGGAGAAAATAGCTTGAGTCCTGAGGAAGGTGGTTCTAAGTGAAGTTTTCACCACCGAAACGCGTCGACGCCTGTTGTTTTTTAAGTGTTAAATTTGGTACAGTTAGGGAAAGACAGGGATCAGTATTTTATGTCTGACACTGCCTCCAAAAATCCAAATTGACAGATGTATGACACATTGCTTGTCAATTATTGTTCTCCTTTTCACGGCATGGAATATGCTTTGAAACAACTGTGATAAAGTGTGTGGTGCTTTTATCATTTTAACTGCATATGATCTTTATGTGTATGATTTATTATGTTTTATATAACACAGCAGTGATGAATTTATATTGATTATTAAAATACAGATTTTTTTATCTATTTCGTTTCATTAGAAGTGCTTCCTACCTATCCAACAGTGAGGGTGAGAGTAAAGTGTGCAACATGAGTGTGTTTGAAGATTGAGAGGATAGTGATGGTTGACCAATAGCCAACAGGCATATATATTTTTATACTTGTATTTCTGGGTACTCCAGCCTTTGGCTTCAAGAGTCCCCTCTCCTTGGTTTTCAAGGATATATGATCTAAGCCTAAATTGTGAGGATCACTGGGTTCAGTCCTTGCCTTTGTACAAGCTATGAAAGTTCAAAAGTTGCTTTGGTAGGATTTTTGGAGAAAAGAGTACGCCCATCAAAGTAGTTAGCTCTGGCCTCTCTAGCTAATGTCTTGTACTGACGGTTTTCTTACTTGTAAAGCATCACATCTGATGGAGAGTAATGTTTTCTCAATTTTCTTCTAAGTGCTTTGCAGCAACGTCAAAGTTTATAAATCTTTTCAAATGAATCATGACATACTGTGAGTTTGAGAGCCCATTAATAAAAAAACCTCAATGTTGAAGGAAATATCTTCTAAATAAAGGATGGCTGGGACATATCAAGAATTGGAATCCAACAATCACAGTTTACTACAGACCAGGAGATCATTGGTACTGCTGGTTGTGAAGAGAGCAAATTATTTGGTTTGGTACGAAGAAAACAACTAACTATCTTATGGTCGGTCCATACCAGATATTTCAGAGAATGTAGTTGTACTAATAGAAACAAGTTAAATATCAAATTAATAGTCCTCCAGTCCATGTTTGTTCTTTGAATTTTGAGACTTAATGCATTTTTTTATTCCATTATAAAACTCGACTACAAGTCCAAACATGAAAAGAAAAAAAAACCTGGATTGGAGGCAACACATTACACATGGACCCAAAAGACTTGCCAGCTATGATAGTGTGATCCAATTTATGAATGCTCCCAGTAGGCAATAAATCTAGATTCATAGTATGATATCATAGTCTGATTAAATAATTACGTTTTATTTTGCAATGCATTTAAAGGATCATCATTAACTAGATTAAAGTTGTCCATTTTAAGAAGGCAAACAGAAACTATATCTGAAAAAAGAAGGAATAAAATCTAATACCATATCAGGTGGTCTGTAGACAAGGATATATTTATAGGTGGTGGTAGGGTTAATATTTATAACCAGTGACAAGAACTCAGCATCCTTAATCTGAGCAATGGAGAAAATGGAAACATCGTAAATGATTACGACAATCAATATGCTTAATGGACAACTCAGGAAAAGCTGAAAATACTAGTTCAGCAGGAGAGTCCCACCTCAAACAGGATTGGGTTATGAAAAGCAGATCAAGCTCCAAATGCATAATCCAGTCATATATCTCCAATCAGTGTTTAATCATAGAATGAGAATGTAAAAGTGCATGTTTCACAAGCCATGGGGCCCATGAATGAGCAAGACCTTTTGTGGGATTAGATGTACCTGGAAGCTTTATCAAACAAATTAAGACCTGAGCAGGGATTATTGGATTGCTTAATGTCACACATACTTAGGTTTTGTAATATTATGTTACTTTACATTTTTTTTAAAAACCTCAGACATTAACTGAATAAATTAAAGGTTAAAGTGGCATTATAGTTCGGAGAAAACATAATGTTTTAAACTAAAAAAAACACTAAAATTCTCCAGTTATATTTAACAGAAGTGACTATAACTCCAGCCCCACCATGCACTGCTTACTACATCACTTATGGCATGTTCTATGACATCATTGATAGCATCACTGATTACATCTGAAATTGCATCATTGACAAAATTGTGCATGGCAGAAGTGTACGCAAACCTGCTTTCCAGGAAGCTAGCCTCCCTCCCATATATTACCTTAAAAAAACACAAACAAATTACATTAGCCACTGAAATTGTCCAGCTATAAAACTGAAGTAACTATCACTCCCACCTCTGTCATGCACAGTGTTGTCAATTGATGTAATTTCAGATGTAATCAGTGATGTTATCCCCCATCCCCTAAGCCCCAACCACACTTTTACCCACCTGGTGGCTACAGAATCCCATTCCCTTGGCAACAGAGAGGAAATGTGGATTCTTTTGCATATAGATGTGACATATGGGCCAGCAGTTTGGGGGTAAAACCCAATTTTATCTCATATGCATGCTGAATGGCTTTAGTATTCAGGTTTTGGGTCAACCTGCATCCAGGAAACCCTACCCAAATTAGACATTTCTGAATGATAGGCACCTAGGGGAGTCCAGAGTGAGTTTTCTGTGATGATAGATAACAGTCCTACTACCCAGCATTCCCAGATATCTCCCAATATAAACAAGGCCCCATTTGTGTGTTTGGCCAAGAGATTGAGACAAACAAATCCATAAAACGCAACGTGGAGACATCAAATGTTCCTCATCAAAATCTGTCCACTTTGGGTATGTGTGTAGCTGTTGTATTTAGACTCGGGCTCGACTGTCACCCAGAGAGACATACTAAACCCAGATTTTTATCAAAATGAAATACCCAGAGTTGCTCAGGCTGGTGTGATTTGCACAAATCCTACTATCTTCTCTAACCACAATGCTCTGCAAACCCCAACATGTGGCTAAATTAATTAATTTTCTAAAATTCTACCAATAACATTCCTGTATTCCCATACTTCTCCTATCATTTTCATGGCCTTCCCATTGTGGGTTATAAACCTACCCCCAAAAGTGGAGTACAGTTGTTATGGTGCAAAGTGTGAGAATGCAGAACAGTAGAGCATTTGTTATTACCAAATTGGTAGAAATGGGGGCAAAGGTAGGTACCTTTGTCCAAATAGGCACCCTTCTTCCTAGTCAGGATAAGGGAGTTACACTCCTAAAATAACCCCTGCTCACCCCCCTGGTAGCTTGGCATGAGCAGTCAGGCTTATCTTAGAGGCAGTGTGTAATGCATGTGCACATAACCAACAGTTATACAGTGTGAGCACTACACAAGGACACCACACCAGTTTAGAAAAATATCCAATAATTTTATATACTTAAGACAAGACCAAAAATGATAAAAATCCACACTACAGTACTTAGAGATCTTCAGTTATCAAAATAACCTTGAAAAACAGTTCTCTGAAGTCGATAGCTCCCTCTGGGGCTATCACGGTGTTGTGAACGAACAAACAGTTCTGGCTGACCGCAGCGTCGTGGGCCAGCTATGGTGTCGGGAAGACCCACAAAACAGTACCTTTAGAATTGTAGGATGTTGGCGACCTCTCATTGAGCTTCCAAAAGCATGGTGTCCACAGGCATCTGTTTCGGAGGTCTGTGCAGGAGTTGTCGGGCCCTTGAAGTCACACGGGTTGCAGATCGAACTCCTCACTGTTGAACTCAGGAGCGCTGGCATTGGCGGGCATCGGGTGCTGAAATGCGAAGTGCAGCAGTGCAGTGTGCGATGCCCTCAGGTCACGGTGCGAGCAGCGGCTCGGTGGCAGCATCAGATGGCATCGTCGGTGAGACCAGGGTTGTGGTGCGAAGTGATGCGGTGCTCGTCACGGTGCTGGCAGGTCACGGTGCAAGCAGCGGCATCATCGTTGCTGAAGTGCTGTCTTTGGCTGATGAACTGGAGTCGATGGCGCCGGCGTCGGTGGGCCAAGGCTGTAGTGCGCGGTGAGAGCAGTGCGTCGTGTAACTTTACGAGAAACGCCCTCGAACCATGGTGCAAGCAGCGGTGTCAATTTCAGCGTGGAGCGGCGTCATTAGGGATACCAAGGCGGCGTCATGAAGCGAGGCGATGCAGAGTGCGGTGCCCACAGGTCACAGTGCAAGCAGCAGCTCAGTGGCGGTGTCAGCAGGCGTCGTTGGTGAGACCAGGGTCATGGTGTGGTGTTGCAGCGGTGCCCTCTGCAGTCACGGAGTCGGCCGCGGCACCGTAAATGGCATCGGGTTGATTTTTCTTCTTGTTGCAGCACAAAACCCACAGTCCCCCGTGCTGAAGGCAGAAGAACTTGAAGTCTTTGCTGTTCTTGTGACTTCTTGAACAGGGGGCAAGCTCTACCTCGAGCCCTTGGAGAAACTCACAAAAATAGATTGCAGAAAGTTCAGTTCAATCCAGTCCTTTCACTGCCCAAGACATAAGCAGCTACTGACGGCCAACACAGCAATGAGGGATAAAAAAGGTAGATTTCCCTTATATAAGGAGTATCGGACCTATATTATGTTAGCATGATGCATCTATGCGTACACTCCCTGTTTGATATATATGCTTTTGCTTGGAGGAAACCCGTTTATTTCCACCCTGTATATCAATTGCTAAAAGAGTAGGCCGAGAACCATACAGACGCCATCTTCTGATCATATGCTTGAGCACGGGCCGTGATCACGCGTTGATCACGTGCAGTTGTCAGGACCCAGTTCATTAGAGTTACTGGTAGCAGCTGAAGGTAGGCTGTTTACTCAACTGTTCTAAGACTCAAGGTCGCATCTGCCTTTGGGGGCAATAAGTGCATTCCTGGAGGCGCCGTGTCTACACTTCCAGGCACCAAGACGAAAGGGAGTCACCCCTCCTGACCTCATCAGTAATAGATAGTCAAGCCTTTGTACTGGTCTGATGTGTGCCATATATGGTCCTTTCTTGGAGCTCGAGGGCCAACTGGTGTTTTTCCTTTTACAGTAATTGTATGTATTGAACCGAAAAGTATATAACCTCATGTTTGAATACGAGTCAACAGTCTTCTCGGCGCACCTGATGGGTGAGGTTCAGAGAGGCTCCTCTATAGAGTATTTTGTTTAAGACTGAAACTTCTTCACTGCCAACTGACTGATTATTGGGTAATGGTGTTGGGACTCTTGGTAGGTACAGTCCTTTAGTTTATTTTTATGGTACATCAGCAAAGCACTCAGCAAAGTGGTTGTTCCTCCTCACAGCTTCTCCAGCCCTTCTTCTTGGCAGTCTGCTTGGTCCAAAAGAGTTCTAGAGTTCAGGGGTTTGGGCCCTGTTAGAATCCGGGTTCTCTGGTTGGCACAGGTAGGTACTTGTGACAAGCAGGGAACCTTTCCTCTAGTCAGGGTAAGGGGTTACACTCCTAAAATAACCCCTGCTCACCCTCTAGGTAGCTTGGCGCGAGCAGACAAGGCTCATCTCAGAGCGTTATAGGTTAAGCATTTGTAAACACATACAGTAACCAAGTGACAACACTACAGATGGACACCACACAGGTTTTTTATATTAAAAATAAGGATTCTTTATATAGAGTTACCACAAGACCATTAAACGACAAAAATATACAATACTGTTACTTTTAGATGGTAGAAGTTTGCTTAGTTCTCTTAAGTTCTTAAATGCGACACTTCAAGTCAATGTACCTTAGATGCGACACGCAGGGCAACGAAAGTGTTGCAACGATGCTGATGCGATTAAGTTTTTGGTGCAAAGAAATAAAGATGTGAAGATCTTCCAGATGCGTTACGCTTCTCCGATGTTGCGAGAAGACTCGTCTCGATGCGTCGGCTGCAGCGGCGTCACCCCTTTACACGATGCGATGACAGCGGCCTTGGCAGCGGCACTCTTCTCCGACGTTTACGAGATGCTTCCGCTCGATGCGATGCTGCAGCGGCGTCACCCCTTTACGCGATGCGATGACAGCAGCTCCGACGGCGGCACGCTTCTCCGTGGATGCGAGGCGCTTTTCTTGATGCGGTGCAATGAGACAACTACGATGGCGACACGCTTCTTCCTCGATGCGAGACTCTTCTCTTGATGCGGTGCAATGCGTCAGCTACGATGGCTGCGATGGCGACACGCTTCTTCGGCGTTTCGAGACACTTCCGGAATGATGCGAGATGCTTCCGCTCGATGCGATGCTGCAGCGGCGACACCCTTTGCGAGATGCGACGACAACAGCTCCGACGGTGGCACGCTTCTCCTTCTCGAGTCGCGCTTCCAGCCCAACACCAGCAGCCGGCACTTCCAAAAGACTCTGGGGAGCTGGTGGGTGAAGTCCACTGGTCCTGGGACTTCGTTCAGGGGGCAAGCTCAGCCCAAGCCCTTGGAGATCTTTTAAGCACAAGTTGAAATAAAGTCTTTGTAGTCTTTCTCCTCTCCTTTCAGCAGCAAGGCAACCACTGCAGGCCAATCCCCCAGGTCAGGGACAGTACTCCTCCTTACAGCTTTCCCAGTTCCTTCTCCTCAGGCAGAGGTTCTCCTTGTCAAGCAGGATCTAATTTCTTGGGAGCAGGGTCCCAATACTTATACCCCTAATTCCTTTGTTCCTCTGGGGTAAAGGGGCCTTTGCCCAGTCCAAACCAGTTCTTGAGCACTTTGTTGACATGACTCTGCCTTTCTATTCAGGGTGCAGGGCAGAGACATCAGCCGCTCCACAGAAGGTGAAGCCAGCATTGTGGTGGCAGAGCACAGCCCTATTCAGAGTCCAGGTGCACTCCTCCCGCCCATCTGGATGTCAATCTCTCCATTCACCACCAGGCTACCTAGCCCTGCCCCTCTGGGTTCCCCAGCCCTGTCACTCACACAAACCAGACAGGCAGATACACATCATAGCAGAGGCGGGCTGAAATGGTTAGGCAAGCAAATACCAACTTTCTAAAAGTGGTATTTGCAAACACAGAATATTAAATTAAACTTAACTAAAATATGTATTTTATTATTCTGATTTCAGGCATACTAAACTCGATGTTCTACCATGTTCCCTGGGTCTGTTAGGATCATAGGATGTAACAATTCTAACAGCCTATTCTGGCCTATGGGAACAGGTAGCCTTGCACTAGTGAAAAACGAAAATGGCTGTAATTCACTATTAGGACATGCCACACACATCAGGGCTTGTCCTACCTTATGCTTACAATGCACCCTGCCCTTGGGCCTACCATAGGGGTGACTAATATGAAGTTAAGGGAAGGTTTAGGGACTGGGAAGTGGGTGCACTTGCCCAGTCAGCATGACAGTATCAGACTGCACGCAGGTTCTGCAATGGCAGACCTTAGACACATTTTATTAGGCCACTTCTGTGGGTGGCACAACCAGTGCTGCAAGCCCACCAGCAGCATTTGTATTTACTAGCCCTGGGCACTCCTGGTGCACTTTACTGGGGTCTGACAGTAAACCAAATAAGCCAATCATGGAATCCAACCAACATATACATTTTAAATAGGGAGCACTTGCACTGTGGCACTGGTTGGCAGTGGCACAGTGCTCTGAGCAGCGAACACCATAAAAACACATGAGGCACAGCGACAAAAAGTGGAAGGGAGACTCACGCCAAGGTGCCAGGTCTAACAGGCCCCACTTTTTATACCCCAAAATCCTTTGTCCTCTCAGGCAGAGAGTGTCTGTGCCCAGCCAGAGCCAGTACTGCCCTCTCTGGGGTGGCTTCCTTGAAGGAGGTGGAGATGGCATTGTTGGAGGCAGACCATATCCAATCAGGTGAAAGGAATTCTTCTGCCCATATTCTAAATGCAGCCCAGGTCTATTCAGCCCTTTCCTGATCCACCAAGACTATCTGGAGCCACCGCTCCTCCCCAGCCCCTCAGATCCAAAACCCAGACAGTCAATCCATAACCCCAGCAGAGGCCTACTGGATGGCTGAGAAGGAAAATAACTACTTTCTAAAAGTGGTATTTTCAAACACAGAATGCAAAAACCACCTAAACTAAAAGATGCATCTTTAGATTTTGAGTTCAGGCACACTAAACTTTATTTTTCTACCTAGTTCCCAGGGCCAGTTATTTGTATACGATGTTATAAACAAACTTCCCATTCTGCCCTATGGGAACAGTTAGCCTTGCAATAGTGAAAAACAAAATTGGCAGTAATTCACTATCAGGACATGCCACACACACCAGGGCATGTCCTACCTTTCACATACACTGCATACTGCACACAGGGGTACCTTGGGCCTACATTAGGGGTGACTGAAATGTAAGGAAAGGGAAGGTTAGGGCCTGGCAAGTGGGTACACTTGCCCAGTCGACATGGCAGTCCCAGACTGCACACAGGCTCTGCAAAGACAGGCCAGAGTTACATTTACAGGCCATTTGAGTGGGTGGCACAATCCAGTGCTGCAGCCCACTAACAGCATTTCATTTACAGGCCCTGGCACACTCAGTGCACTATACTAAGGACTGACAGGTAAATCAAATATGCCAATCACCAAAACACCAATCCATAACACAGTTTACAACAGGAGCACTTGCCCTTTACCACTGATCATTACGCAGAGACACTAAGCCAGAAAAAACTGAGTCAAAACCGGGAGGTCAGAAAGCAAAAACTCAGGGGAAACACACCAAAAGATGCCAAGTCTAACACAAATGGATTTATATCCTTTTTTTGAAGAAAGAACACTTTTTGCAAAATGCCCCCTGAATCACATGATAGTATTGGCTCCCCCTAAATTCAGAGTGTCCACTATTTCTAAAGTAATTATCTCTCATACATTAAAAAATACACATAGTTCCACCATTCCCCTTTTCCATTCATTCGATTTTACCGAATGAATTGCTACATGATCACAACACAACTCAAAAACAAGCATTTGCAAAGCAATATATCTGGTGTTGATGCACACAAACACAGGTGTACACAAATGTTACATCCATGAGACAGTACATTAAAATCAGAATTACTGGCCTTGCCAATGCTTGTGTGTACTAGTTACACTACTAAGATGATTTTGTCAACAAACAAGGGTTTTTATCTGGTGCACAGAAATATAACACCCCAATAAGCCAACCCCAATCCAACTGGAGAGCTTTTATTATTTGTTGAATGTTGGGTTCACAATGTTATGCACATGTTTTTACCCTCCCGTACAACCCTTTTTTTGTACTTCATATGAAAAGGATTTTTTTTAACTGCATTTGTTCATAACGCATGAAATATGAGATGAACTGTACGTACATAGCAGAAAAATAAATTCTTGGAGTTCCTTGCGAACTTATGTGAATGCAACATGCAATACAGAGGGACATATTTTCTAAGAAGTGACGGGATGCAGCATTAGCCTTCCTGGCTTCACACCGCACTCTGCCACTTCTGAAATGCAGGGCTGCACCATTTTTACTTGAAGATGGTGCAGCCCTGCATTCCCCCTGAGCTGGCGCTAAATTTAGCTGCCTAGCGCCAACGTAGGCCCCCTTCCTGCACATAAACAATCTTGAAATACCATGGTTAATGCAGCACACATAGAAGTTGCAAAGCTGCATTTTACAAAAATTATTGTTTATGTGCAGGAAGATCCTCTTCCTGCACATAAACAATTATTGGTGTTTTGCTGTTTCTAGGCAGCACACATGGAAAAAGCAGCAACGAGGTGAAATAAAGCATTTCTCCTTGTTTCGCCTGTTTAAGACCAGGTTTTCCCTGATCTTAATTTTGGCACTGCTTTCTATTTATGCTGCTCTTGTAAATAGGGGGCAGCGTCAAAATCAATGGGTGCTGCTGTGGGCCGCCCACCACAACACCCGTTGCCCGCCCCTTTCAGGCTCAGTGTAGCGTGAAAGGGGGCGTTATTTATAAGGCAGCGTTAAGCTACGTTAAGTGGCATAATGCTGCCTTGTAAATAAGGCAAAGCTCCTATCGCCATCACAATGTCACTAAAAGTGACGTTGTGGTGGCGATAGGGGTTTGTAAATAAGACCCAAAGTGAGTTAGACTTGTGGCAGGGCAAACTAGAAGAAGGCAAAAGAGATCGTAGTACAGAGAGAAGGAGAGAGAGAGGAAAAGAAGGGAATGAAATAGAGACAGAAAAAGGTAGTCATAAGGTGAGTGACAGAAAGGCAGATCAAAAAAGTGGGAGAGAAAGCGATTGAGGGGATGCTAGCAATAAAGAGAATGGGAGGGAGTGAAAGAGAACACACACAACCAATAGTGAGATATAGTGGTGGGACATTGAGGGAGAAGGCGGGACAGACAGGACAGGAGGGAGACAGCAGAGTTGAGGGAACGAAAGAGGGTGGAGAGAGAGAGAGAAAGAAAGATGGGGGCATATTATCAAGACAGGCGATAAAATTATCGCCGATTTAGCGGCTGAAAACTCCCGCTAAAACGGCGCTAATGGGCTTGATAATATGCTCTATGGAATTCCAATTGAAGCCCATGTTAGATGTGAAGGACATCTAACCTGGGCTTCAATTGGAATTCCATAGAGCATATTATCAAGCCCATTATCACTGTTTTAGCGGCAGTTTTCTGCCGCTAAAGCGGCGATAATTTTATTGCCTTTCTTGATAATATGCCCAATAGTTAACCCTGGGCGTGACACTACGCTTCGCCCACGTAGTGTACGTAGCGCTGCCTGCTTTGCAGTTTTCAAAGTAGGCGAAGCAGGCAGCGCTACGCACACACCAGGGCGAAGCGTAGCTGCCTGCCGCCCACCACCCGCCTCCCGCCTGCCCTCCTTTTAAAACATACCCTGAATGTAAAATAAATAAAAGTAAAGACACTTACCTGAAGCGCGACGTCTCCGGGGCTGCCTCTTCCTGGTTTCCAACTTCTTCTGACAAATGCGCATGCGCGGACGCCCGCGCATGCGCATTTCTCGCAAGAAGTTGAAAACCAGGAAGAGGGAGCCCCGGAGACGCCGCGCTTCAGGTAAGTGTCTTTACTTTTATTTATTAGAAATTCAGGGTATGTTTTAAAAGGAGGGCGGGCGGGAGGCGGGTGGCGCGTAGTGGGGCTACGCGGAGCGCGTAGTGTGCGTAGATTTGGGCACACTACGCGCTGCTTCACGTAGCCCCACTACGCTCACCCTTACCAATAGTACGAGAGAGAATGGTAGAAGAAGAGTGAAAAAGGATGAGGGCTAGGAAGATATATTGAGGGAGAGAGGGGGAAAAGAAGGGAAAATAGGAAGGAGAGAAAAAAATGTACAGACCTATATAAATACATATGGCTAGATCGTCTATATGACAATTATTTAAAATTGCCCAAATTGTACATTGTTTTGCTTTTTCTCTGTCATATTACATTTGAGGCTCTTATGATGAGTTCTGCTGGACGTATCGTGATGTAGCCGGCTTTATGAATGCTCTGTGATCATGCCGTCAGTGTGCTCTCCAGCATTCACCTTCACCTGGCAGCGGAAACCAATTCGAGTGGTGAGTGGTAACATAAAGCCAAGGCAGTTCTTAGGATGGCCAGGAGATGTCAGCAGAAGGCTTGTTTAAGAGATCCGAGCATGCAAAATCAAAAGTTATAAATTCTGAGCTCTCTACTTCAGCACTACGTTTTCGCTTTCAGTAACGTGCCTTCTCGAGCTAGAGACAGGGTGATTTCTACCACATATCACAGTCTGTTGATCGCATTAAAGATATGTTTATCAATTTCTCTCCATGCACTGACGTAGAGCTCTCTACTAACACAGAAACAAGTACTTTTTTTCGGATCAAGCACATAACTTCTACCCAATCAAATCCAATCAGATCCTGTACTCCTGGCTCCTAACATGTCGGAGCCAAATCCCCTCTCATGATTCTCATATAATTGTCTGGTGACTGATGCCCTGGAAATTTAGCAATAATAATTGCACGTTGCAGCTCAGTTCTTGGATTTGTGTATCGCATGTTTTAAGATATATATATATGTGTGTGTGTGTGTGTGTGTGTGTGTGTTCAAGGCCTTTCTACTGGTCGAAACGCGTCATGACTATGATGAGAAGAGAATAAAAATCTTATTGCACAAGTAAGAGGTGTTCAAGCATTCTTTGTCGCCACTTTGGAGGTTAAAGGTGCAGCACATTTGTATATATATATATATGTATATATATATATATATATATATATATATATATATATATATATATATATATATATATATATATATATATATATATATATCCCTGTGAGTAGAGGGTTTCATAGGACTATCGGTGTTTTATTATTGGAAGTCGGTCATCGGGGCTAAAAAATACAAGTGAAATTAGGCACCATTTGCTATTTGTCCTTAGTTCTTTTCGTTATTTTTTCATTTTAATTACTTTATTTGAGAAAATCATAAGCAATATATGCAAATCATCACTTGATGAATTTGAAATGTTACCTAGTTTTCAGAAATGTATAGATTTCTGGGGTGAATCATGGGTTTACCATCTGTTTCCACCACAACTGCAAATAAGTTGAAATTACAAAAAAACATAGCAGGAAAAATGGACTATCAGTTTGAAAAAATATGAAACAAAACTGTTAAAAAATGCTTTTTACAATACTGCGTGTTACTGAAAACTGGAAAGATGGTGAAGTTTGAACAGCAAACAAAAAATGTTGCTTTATTTTGGCTTTTTTTTGGTTCCCTCCAAGAGAATCTACATACCTGGGGTACCTTTACAGGCCCCAAGATGTGAGGAAAAAAAGACACCAATATAGCCTGGATACTTTTTGAGATAAAAAAAAAGTTCTGCAGACCTAAGCACAAAGTGACCCCAGCATCAAAAAAAGTGCTCAGCACTAGGGGCTAGAAGTCACGAAGTGAACGCTGATATGTGTATGATCATCTAAACTGTGTTTCGAAGACTTACTCCTGATGTAGTTTACTTTGTGTGCTTTTCTGATGAACTAAAACTGTATGGGGCATATTATCAAGACAGGCGATAAAAGTATTGCAGCTTTAACGGCAGAAAACCGCCGCTAAAACGGCGATAATGGGCTTGATAATATGCTCTATGGAATTCCCATAGAAGCCCATGTTAAATGTGAAGGACAAAGTGAAACACTAGTAGGTGAACAGAGATTGAATTAGGTGTGCACTGAACAGTTGGAGACAAACATGAATAATTATGCTCCTTACTGAGGCATGTTCACCTGGAAGCATGCTAAGAAACAGCATGGTCATCAACCGGCTTTGGTCTTCTGAGAGCCCTCAGGAAGCTGCTGCGGTGGTTGTCAAGCCCTGTACGAACAGTGGTTGTTCAGGGCTTGATACTATAACAGGCAGACTATGGAAACTCCCTATATTTAGATAGTCTGAAATACATGATTACGAAACTCCAAGTGATCCATATACTGCTGCCCAGAATCTCATGGGCATCCCAAAGCATCAGACAGCTTCACCTGCATTAGCCTCGCTACATTCTCTGCCTATACAAAAAAGGATTCAATTTAAAGCTTTGTGCCTGGCTCACCATTCTCTGTATAGGAAGGGGCTGCAAATTCTACATCATTTGATTCACCCCTACTATTCAAGAGCCAGGAACCTAGATTTGCTGATCGTCCCAAGGGTGAATAAGGCCAGGAGTAAGGGGCGCACATTTGCACGCTTGGTTCGCAAATTATGAAATTTCCTTCTTCTAGTGCTCAGGCAGAATAACAATTTACTCAGTTTAGGAAGCAGCTCAAAACATACTTGTTTGTGTGATCATTATTTCCTAGGAGTCTGGCAGACCCTTTAGCGTTAGGAAGACTGTCGGGTAACCATGCGCCTAAGTAATGCTTTTGAATTGAATGGTTAGGTTCTTTGCAGCCACAGTCATATACCATTTTCACAATGTTGTGGATTTCCTGAGGAGACAAGGTAATGGAGGAGGCTGTTCCTGGGAATGCTTCCACTTGGCTGAGCATATAGCCCCTATCATTTCCGTGATGCCTAGGTATCTCTTTGTAGGCCACGAATGGGAATCTACGTATGCACTTAGTACAAAAAGAAAGGATTGTGAACTCTTACCTCTTTTACTACTAAGGAGATAGATGTTTCAGGGCCGAATCACAAAGGCATGTAAGAGTACCTAAAAGAGTACTTGGGGAGCACTACTTCGCATACTCATGAACACTTCTGTAGATTGGCCTCATAGCGAAGGCTAAAAATAATGCCAGTTACAATTGGTGTTCTTGTATTCATTGGGGACCTGTCACTATTAAGCATAATTCTTGTTGTACAAAACTTCAGAGTAACTTTACATGTCTGTTACCTTTCTACATTGTATTTATGTAATATGGTGTTTCAAGAATCCTATACCTACTGTCACTACAAGGCTTCCAGCTTTGCACATCTTACATCGGTAGGAAGTGGGACATATAACTCCAGGTTAAATCCGATAGGTTGCAATTTGTTCAAATCACTATCTTATCATACATTTCTTGCTGAGGACACCACTATCTCAATGTTCCTCTCTTCACCTACCTAAAGATCCTTTCCCAGTCTGCGTCAGCAGCTCTATCTTTCTGTTTTTGTCATTTTCACATTTAGAGTGGCAGTTCCCTTACAAGTATACCCACGAGAGGCGCTTTTTCTAATACATGCAAGTCTACTACTTGAAATCCCCATGCTTTTGAGAAGTTTTGTCTAAAGGAGAGATGATTGGGGTCTAAGCAGGAATCATTGATGGCTCTTTACAATCTCCGTTGCACGTGCTTTGTTGAAATGAAGAGTAGATAATAGCTAGAAATAGGTAGGAAATATATATATATATATATATATATTGTTCTTGGTCACCCAACAGAAATGTGAAGAGATAATGCTAGAAAAGGATAGAGCCAGCTTTTACCATTATTCAGATATCATCCTAAATGTACTGTGTTGCCCAGTAAATACGTTATCACCTGCAAGGGAGCCGGTTGGGCCTGGCCTATAGGACAATCAGGCAGTGCCCAATGAAATGGTCTGACAGTTCAGTGTGTGGGCTGGTTTCTTAGTGGTTTACTGGCGGATTTTATGGCCAGGTGGGCCATAAAACGCTCTATTACCTGAGGCATTACATGCAGCAAACAAAAATACATTAAGTCTCCCTTACCTTGCAAAACACCGATACCGCGTGTCTTTACAAGTACAACACTGGCCTGATTTTAGCTATCTTATTTGTTAAATGGCGCCACTTTTATTTTATTTTATGCACAGGCCTGTTTTTGTTCCATTCAGAAGGTGCAAGGAAGTATTCAGAAAATTAAAACAAACACCACTTATAACCAAACTTCTAAGCAAAGCAAGAAAGGCCGAATTTCCTAGATAAGTGCCCTCCACTCATCCACTCACCCATCAACTCATACTCCCCCCATTTCATTCACTGATCCAGCCATCATTTTGCCTTTCTATCCTTCCATCCTTTTACCCATCCATCTAATATCCATTTTGTTCACACATTGATCAATCTATGTGCCCACCCATACATCCTTTTAAGCCTTTCATCCATCCTTACTTTCATCCTTCCTTTCCTTCATGTGTTTATCTGTCTGTTCATCCATACTTTCATCTATTCTTTCTTTTTTACTTTCATCCTTTCAACCATCTATCCTTTCTCCCTCCATACATCCTTGCACCCTTCTGTCCTTTGCTCTTTTCACCCTTTTTTTCACCTTAGGTCGTGTTCATACTTTCTTCCACATGTCTTCCTTCTCTCTTTTCTTTTTCATTGGCTACCCACCACCTTTCTTATTTTTTCTTTCTTACCTTTGTCTCTTCTACTTGTATTATTAGAAGCTCTCCTTGTCCTTTTTATTGTTTCATTCTTTTTCCTTCCTGGCACTTGGCCCAGTTATCAGTCCCCGACTCCCACCGAACTTAATGGATTTATATGGGCTTCAAAAGGAATAAGAATCGCATGGAAAAAACTGCTTAGGAGGAAAGACCAAAGAGGTATCGCAAGCCCTGACCTTCGATATTACTACAGGGCCTTCCAGTTCAAGAACATTAGGGTACTACTTAAGGAATATTCTCTCTACACCCCTTACTACAAAGCTATAATGGAAGGGGACTTCTGTCTATAAAAGGTTGGCCACCCAAAGTACTTAAAAAAAATTAATCTAAAGGTCCTATGCTCAGCCTGCAAACTCTCATACCAGATTAGGAAAACGCTAAGAATTCCATACTACAGCACTTTAGCACCTATCCGGGATTCACCAGGCACTCCAGAATGTTTGAAAGGTGCACTGGCGGGCCTCATAAAGAAGGCTGGTATAACAAAGTGGGGACAGTTGATACAAGCAGGGGCTTTGATAAGCTGGGATTCTTTACTAACAAGAACGGATGGACAATTGTCTAGATTCAAGTATTACCAACTTACAAGCTGGGCAAAAGGTATGGAGAAGAATCAAGATGACAATATGGAGGTAGAGGAAAAAGCACAAAGTGATCCAGCGCGAAAGAAAATATCCAAATTGTACTGGCTCATGATCCGAGCGGGAGAAGAAGACCTTACATTACCACTAGAGTTATGGAAGAAAGACCTGCCAGCACATCATTTGCAACATTTACGGCAAGTATCTTTTTCTATACTATGGTGTGTAATAAAATCTGCACCTCTTAGGGAAAACCATCTCTTTACACTACACAGGGCGCACTGGTCTCCAGAAAGATTAACGAAGATAATCAAGCAAGTGGTGAAAAGTTGTCCAAAGTGTGGTGAAAAAAGGGCAGACGATATCCACAGGTTTCGGCATTGTCCCCAACTTCAGTTGTTTTGGTCCAATGTGGATAAGATTATAAATGAAGTTCTGGGACGAGACATTGAGGTAAGCATACATATAACTATTTTTCATACTGTGAGTGATAGCGGCCCACTACCTTTTTTAAATGATAAGCAAAAGTACCTATTGTTTGTACTAATCCTACTTGCTAGGTGGGAGATATGCATAAAGTGTATACTCGCAAATCCCCTGACACTAAATGACATTGACTGACCTGTGAGCGCGAGCTCTGTCCTGCGAGGTCCTTCCTGTTGGGCTGTTTGTTCTGCTGCTGCACCTCGCGGAACCCGCTCCGCGGGTCCCGCTTCGCCCGTGTGCCTGGGCGCATCGTTGCTGATTCCTGACAGGGGAGCTGCCTGAATCTTGGGGAGCAGGGCTGCGAGCGCCAGGTGAGGATCAGGGACTCCATTGCCCAGGAGTCCCTGTGCTGCCATCATTTCCTGCACCTGGACGCTCTCCCTGCTGGCCACGCCCCCTAAGCACAGCTGAAAAGAGCCTGCTTGTCCCTAGCTCTTTGGGAGACATTGACTGACCTGTGAGCGCGAGCTCTGTCCTGCGAGGTCCTTCCTGTTGGGCTGTTTGTTCTGCTGCTGCACCTCGCGGAACCCGCTCCGCGGGTCCCGCTTCGCCCGTGTGCCTGGGCGCATCGTTGCTGATTCCTGACAGGGGAGCTGCCTGAATCTCGGGGAGCAGGGCTGCGAGCGCCAGGTGAGGATCAGGGACTCCATTGCCCAGGAGTCCCTGTGCTGCCATCATTTCCTGCACCTGGACGCTCTCCCTGCTGGCCACGCCCCCTAAGCACAGCTGAAAAGAGCCTGCTTGTCCCTAGCTCTTTGGGAGACATTGACTGACCTGTGAGCGCGAGCTCTGTCCTGCGAGGTCCTTCCTGTTGGGCTGTTTGTTCTGCTGCTGCACCTCGCGGAACCCGCTCCGCGGGTCCCGCTTCGCCCGTGTGCCTGGGCGCATCGTTGCTGATTCCTGACAGGGGAGCTGCCTGAATCTCGGGGAGCAGGGCTGCGAGCGCCAGGTGAGGATCAGGGACTCCATTGCCCAGGAGTCCCTGTGCTGCCATCATTTCCTGCACCTGGACGCTCTCCCTGCTGGCCACGCCCCCTAAGCACAGCTGAAAAGAGCCTGCTTGTCCCTAGCTCTTTGGGAGACATTGACTGACCTGTGAGCGCGAGCTCTGTCCTGCGAGGTCCTTCCTGTTGGGCTGTTTGTTCTGCTGCTGCACCTCGCGGAACCCGCTCCGCGGGTCCCGCTTCGCCCGTGTGCCTGGGCGCATCGTTGCTGATTCCTGACAGGGGAGCTGCCTGAATCTCGGGGAGCAGGGCTGCGAGCGCCAGGTGAGGATCAGGGACTCCATTGCCCAGGAGTCCCTGTGCTGCCATCATTTCCTGCACCTGGACGCTCTCCCTGCTGGCCACGCCCCCTAAGCACAGCTGAAAAGAGCCTGCTTGTCCCTAGCTCTTTGGGAGACATTGACTGACCTGTGAGCGCGAGCTCTGTCCTGCGAGGTCCTTCCTGTTGGGCTGTTTGTTCTGCTGCTGCACCTCGCGGAACCCGCTCCGCGGGTCCCGCTTCGCCCGTGTGCCTGGGCGCATCGTTGCTGATTCCTGACAGGGGAGCTGCCTGAATCTCGGGGAGCAGGGCTGCGAGCGCCAGGTGAGGATCAGGGACTCCATTGCCTAGGAGTCCCTGTGCTGCCATCATTTCCTGCACCTGGACGCTCTCCCTGCTGGCCACGCCCCCTAAGCACAGCTGAAAAGAGCCTGCTTGTCCCTAGCTCTTTGGGAGACATTGACTGACCTGTGAGCGCGAGCTCTGTCCTGCGAGGTCCTTCCTGTTGGGCTGTTTGTTCTGCTGCTGCACCTCGCGGAACCCGCTCCGCGGGTCCCGCTTCGCCCGTGTGCCTGGGCGCATCGTTGCTGATTCCTGACAGGGGAGCTGCCTGAATCTCGGGGAGCAGGGCTGCGAGCGCCAGGTGAGGATCAGGGACTCCATTGCCCAGGAGTCCCTGTGCTGCCATCATTTCCTGCACCTGGACGCTCTCCCTGCTGGCCACGCCCCCTAAGCACAGCTGAAAAGAGCCTGCTTGTCCCTAGCTCTTTGGGAGACATTGACTGACCTGTGAGCGCGAGCTCTGTCCTGCGAGGTCCTTCCTGTTGGGCTGTTTGTTCTGCTGCTGCACCTCGCGGAACCCGCTCCGCGGGTCCCGCTTCGCCCGTGTGCCTGGGCGCATCGTTGCTGATTCCTGACAGGGGAGCTGCCTGAATCTCGGGGAGCAGGGCTGCGAGCGCCAGGTGAGGATCAGGGACTCCATTGCCCAGGAGTCCCTGTGCTGCCATCATTTCCTGCACCTGGACGCTCTCCCTGCTGGCCACGCCCCCTAAGCACAGCTGAAAAGAGCCTGCTTGTCCCTAGCTCTTTGGGAGACATTGACTGACCTGTGAGCGCGAGCTCTGTCCTGCGAGGTCCTTCCTGTTGGGCTGTTTGTTCTGCTGCTGCACCTCGCAGAACCCGCTCCGCGGGTCCCGCTTCGCCCGTGTGCCTGGGCGCATCGTTGCTGATTTCTGACAGGGGAGCTGCCTGAATCTCGGGGAGCAGGGCTGCGAGAGCCAGGTGAGGATCAGGGACTCCATTGCCCAGGAGTCCCTGTGCTGCCATCATTTCCTGCACCTGGACGCTCTCCCTGCTGGCCACGCCCCCTAAGCACAGCTGAAAAGAGCCTGCTTGTCCCTAGCTCTTTGGGAGACATTGACTGACCTGTGAGCGCGAGCTCTGTTCTGCGAGGTCCTTCCTGTTGGGCTGTTTGTTCTGCTGCTGCACCTCACGGAACCCGCTCCGCGGGTCCCGCTTCGCCCGTGTGCCTGGGCGCATCGTTGCTGATTCCTGACAGGGGAGCTGCCTGAATCTCGGGGAGCAGGGCTGCGAGCGCCAGGTGAGGATCAGGGACTCCATTGCCCAGGAGTCCCTGTGCTGCCATCATTTCCTGCACCTGGACGCTCTCCCTGCTGGCCACGCGCCCTAAGCACCCTCCCCCTATATCAGGTGCAGCTTCTTCCGCGGCGCGGGAGCGCGTGGGAGGGCGCCGGGAGAAGCCCGGGACAAGGGCGGGACCGTCTGTGGCCGTCCGGGGCCGAAGGTGGCCGGGCTGGGCCTACCCTCTTGGATTGTGCTTCCGACCCCTGGTCTCTTACACTCGGTGGAGCCGCCCGCCGAGTTTAATTTATTGTGAACATTATGCCGTCCCCTGCAAGGGAGAGCACCCCACTAAAACCGGGTGGAGCAAAGAATAGGACTCTAGAGAATTATTTCTCCCGGGTAGTGGGGGAGGGGGACAAAGAGTGTAATCTGTCCAGGTTAAGGGCAGAACGGAGACGCTCAATAGATAATATGAAAAACACGCCCCTCGGAGACCAACTTATTTTACCAAGGGAGGAGTTGTCCCGAATTGATGATGTCCCACTATTGCTGAGGGATTGCACTAACATGTCACCAGTTGAAGCCTTGAGTATAGCCCCAGAAATTAGTTCTAGCCCCCCAAGGGTGACCACTGATTTAGTGTCCCAACCCCCTCCAGCCCCTCCAGCCTCGAAGATTAGGAAAACTAAATCTAAGCCAACTAACACACAAGTAGCCTTTGGACCTCCTCCAAATAAACGCAGGAGGAAATCGAGGGGAGTTCAAGGAAAGAGCAAACCCAAGGTTCCACACTCGGATTTTGGGAAGTTTTTAAAAACCCCCACATTAGTAGAGAAACCATTGGTCGATTTACACCCTAAACCCATTGCTCATGAGGATCCAGCTCCTACTATGATAAAAGACACAGGAGTTGGTATTGCTAATATTCCCTTGTCTGTTGTCCCGCTGGGAAACCTAGAATTTTTGCTAAGGTCCCTGTTATTACCGATCAGCGAGAGTATTAAAAAGATTGAGATCAGACTAACCATTTTAGAGGCCACATTGGGCAGTCTGAAAACTCCAGCTGGCAGACAGGGAAGGCAATCAGAGTCCACTCCCTCCACTGTAGCCCCTAAGCAGTCGGCAAATAGTGTCGCCAATCCAGTCCCTCCACAAGCTGTGAATGTGGCACCCTCGCAACAACCCACAAGGCCAAAGCCTGCAACAGCTAAGCCCCCTAACACCAATATGCCCAACCCTCCTTTAGGATCTGTACCCCCGGCACAGCCGGTAGACAAGAGCACCCCGACCCCTTTAATGAAGCTCACCCTGAGACCACGCAGACCCAATTTACCTCCAGAGACCAATGCTTTTACTGTCGTTATGGCAGGTGTCCCCCCACTTGAGGAAGGTGAAACGGAGGACTTTTGTGCCCTAAAAAGTAGGGTAATCAAGTGGTTAAACATAAATAGACCCCTCCCGACACATTTTAATAACGAAATTATAATGGTAAGAAGGGTACCATAGGTGGGAAGAACACAAAAATCCATTAAAGGGGACGGCATACTGGTGAGTTTTAGGGACACAGGAACGGTGTCCCATATATGTCAAGGGAAAAACAGATCTAGGGAATCCACCATCCAAACCCTCCATGTGTCGTTCTTTTTTCCCATCATCCCAGTCCTATCTCAGCAACCCCAAACTCATGACAACTGGGAGAGGGTTGGCAGGAGGGGGAGTCACCAGGCCTTTAACCCTAGGCCGTTTTCTGGCCGACCTGAACAACCCTTTTTTTCCTATAACCGGTTCCATTGCCTAAATGGCCTTGAAGGGGTCGATTGACAGACAGACAATGCCCCCCAGGGTTGTATAGAAATTGGAGGTACGGTAGAAAGACTGGAGGAGCAAAGATCTAAGGCTCAGCAAATCCTGGTGGATGGTGAGGGGGAACCAAACTGCGTTGTGCCAAAGGAAATAGTTGTAGACAAGACAGGAGGGGGACATGGGCAGGGAATGCAAAGATCAATGTGGGAAAGAAGACCAAGGGCCCAGGGGGGTGCTGAATGGAGTGGAGAGGGTGTGAGACTTATTTCATGGAATATAGCGGGTATAGCGGGCAAATTCAACAATAAGGAATGGGTGGACTTCATTAGAACATTTCACATTATATGTGTACAGGAGACATGGGCTGTGAAGAATAACTACCATCTGCAGGGGTACAAGTGTTTTTTTGTTCCCGCCCGAAAATCTAGCTCAGGGAGAGCAATGGGCGGTTTGTCCATCTATGTAGATTTAGACCTGCCAGGCATCTGGTCCTTTCCAGACTGGTTCTCATATGGGATACAGGCGGTTCGGTTCCAGGGAAAGGGGTTACGTTTCTCTGTTTTTAACATATATAGCACCGAGTTAGAAAATAGCCACACCCCGGTATTAACTGAACTCGATCAAAGGTTAGGAAAATAAATCATATCCCAGAATAAGGGACCGTCTGGTGGACTGCTTGTGGTGGGGGATTTTAATTGTCACCTTTGTCCGGCACTGGTCAAAAAGAACACAGATTGGGCGCAATGCCCAATTGAGAAGGGACCGCATTTTTCTCACTCGCCTACCGGGTCGGCTCTTAGGTTGCTTCAGCTTAAGTACGACCTAGAGCACACCATTAATATGGTAGACCCACAGTCGGATGGTACACTCCCACCAACTTTTAAGGGCAGGGGCTGCTCGTCTATTATAGATTATATTCTGGTCTCGAGATCCCTGGTTAATAAAGTAGTCAGTGTAGGGATAGACTGGAACACTTTCAGCGACCATAACCCGCTTGTTTTAATGCTCGCATATAGGGCGGGTATTGGCTCCAATGCCCATCGTTCAATCGTGGAGAGGGTCACCGATCAAGGCAGGAGACTGAAATGGTCCAAAATAGATGGGGCAAAGTTCTATAAAAACCTGAGCGATAAGGGTCTGCTGGCCATAAATGAATGTTTGGATCTGGAAGTCCAGGGACCAAGGTTATTAGAAGCATTTAACCACATTGCCAACCTGATAGACGGATTACTAAGGTCCAGTGCGCCCACGCGTAATCTGGTCAATCCCCGGTGGTTTGATAAAGATTGTTCCAAGGCACTGAGGGAACTGAAATGCTCCCTTAAGTCAAAACCACAAGATCCACAAGTAATCAGGGTATGCAGAGAAAAATATAAAAAAGAGACCAAAAGGAGGAAACTCACCCTGCAGGCAGAAGCTTGGGCAGATCTGAGAGAGGCAGGGGAAAGAAGGGACCTAGCGGGGTTCTGGAGAATCATCAATAAACCGACCTTTCAAGAAAATGATTCTCCGGAGATAGGGGCTAACATCCTCCCGGAGCAGTGGGTCACACACTTTAGGAGCCTGTATAACCATGAATCGGGTCCCCACGTAGAGTCATCAGTAACCCCAAGTCAGGCCCCTCCGGTAGTATTTACCCTTAAGGAGATCACGGCAGGGATGGAGAGTCTAACTAAGAATAAAGCCCCGGGCCCAGATGGAATTCCCCCTGACCTTTTTCTTAGTAATATAGATCTTTGGGCCCCACTGATGACCAGGGTCCTAAACACTGCTATCACCTGCGGTCTCCCTCCATCATGGTCTAAAGCGATCATTGTGCCAATCTTTAAAAAGGGCAACAAGGACGACCCCAAGTGTTATCGGCCTATTTCCCTGATTGACGTCTCGGCTAAACTTCTGGGAAGGGCACTCCTGAACAGATTGTTCGAGTGGACCGAAGAGAACAACATCTTCTCGGACACTCAATATGGGTTCAGGTCAGGGAGGTCCACCAGCGACCAATGCCTGAACCTATATATGCTGACTGCCAAATATACTCTGGCCAGTAAGGATCCCATTTATATGGGATTCATGGACCTGGCAGCAGCATTCGATCACGTCAACAGAGGGAAGTTGTGGGACATGATGGCAGGGATGGGGATCGAGAGCGGCCTAATTACCATACTAAGAGAGCTGCATAGCGACACCACGGCTAGAGTTAGATTTAACAGGGAGGGAGGTTTGACGGACTCCTTTCCATGCAAAAGTGGAGTCAGACAAGGTTGTATTCTTGCCCCTTTTTTGTTCTCCCTTTACATTAATAATTTGGAACAGTTTCTTTTGGGCTTAAAGGCAGATTCCCCAAGGGTTGGGACGCGGCAAATCCCTGTCCTGCTTTACGCAGACGACGCGGTCTTGCTGGCGCGTACACCACGAAGCCTACAGATTCTGATAGATGGGTTCGTCAAGTTTATGAGCGATCTGGACTTATCTGTCAACCTAAGCAAATCTTACGTGCTCCTGGCAGGCAAAAAACCTTCCTCAAAATTTTCTTACACAATAGGCTCCCATTGTTTAGAGGAGGTTAAAACGTTCTCCTATCTCGGAGTAACCTTTGATGGTGCTCTTCAATTTAACTCCTTGGTGGAAGAGCGCTGTAACAAAATGATTGCCTCTAACGGGGCAATAGCCGGATATGGCAGGAGGTTGGGCAGATGGAGTGCGGAACAGGTGATGAACCTGTACGGCTCCATAACATGCGCTAAAGTAAGCTATGGGGCAGAAGTTTGGGGCTTCGTGAATACCTCTAGAATTGACCAGGAAGAGAACAAACATCTGAAATCTATCCTGAGGGTACCACCCAGCACTGCTGGACTCATAGCTCACAGGGAGCTAGGGAGGCCATATCTGGTCGATTTGTTAAAACTTAGGCCAATTGTGGCGTGGCTAAAAATCTGGGTAAATCCAGACGCGCATCTAAGTAGAAAAATCTTACTGGACTGCCTAGGTAGGACCCACTGCATGCGCATCCCATGGCTCAAATATGTGAGAAACACTCTTGAGGAACTAGGGTTTGGAAACCTCTTCAAGAACCCCACCACCATTTCAGCACAGCACAAGAAACAAGTAGGGGAAATTTTCCTAGAGCGGAAAACCCAATGCCGTGCTCTGGCTGAAGGGGAAAAAAAGTCAATAAGGGCTCATACTTTGGTGAAGAGTGTGGAGGGTATGGAGCCCTACCTGTATCTTGTACACAATACACAGGAGAGATTTCTTATGTGCCGTTTCAGACTGAGCCTACTTCCTTTTATGTTGGCCTCGCCAGCAGGTTTTACCATGTCAATCGAGCAGAAGGGACCCTGTGGCTGCGACAATCGGTCTCCGCAGGACTCCCTTCATTTTACTTTGCTCTGTCCCTATTATTCAATGCCCAGGCGTAGATTCCTAGTAGACATCCTAAAAAAGGCCCACCTGGAACATGCCAGAGATGCACTAATCTACTTGCAAAAAGCTTCTGACCCGCTAACCCTGTGTTGTGTTATGAATTTTATCAAGGTTGCGGTCCGACTAAGGAAGACGAGGGGAGAGGATTAAAAGACTTGTGACTCCCTGTTTTAAATTTACAGCCTTGTATGTTACTATTTTATTGTTATTTATGCACAAGGATCTAGACTAATATTTAATGCTGTTTTATCTATGTATATGTATGTGTGCTTTTATGGTGTTTTTTAATCACCGAATAAAGATTCCTGAAATTGAAAATTGAAAATTGACTAGCTGACTTCAGTGGTTAAGGTTAAAAAGTTGGATCATTCTAGAGAGAAAAGTAACCGGACAAAATTCTGGGACTTATGGGACAGAAATAAACTCAAAGACGGAGAGTAGAGGCAGGGAAGGAAGGGATGTCCAATGATTACACATAATGCAATATAACAAATTCTGGGACTGTTACCACGGTGGAGCCGTGAGTGACTCTCCCGGTGAATTTGGAGATTATAAGACAGTCTCATCTCAAGATGAGAAGGTGCTCCCATCTACTGGATGAGGTGAGAAAAGAAAAAATCCCTAGCTGGTAAAGTTCCATTGAGACGGATAGTTGTCCACCTATATCTCACCTTTTGCTCAGATGAGGACAAAGTAAACATTTTTTTTAATGGTTTGAACTTGATTACAAATTTGTAATAAACCTTGTTGAACTTGGCTACTGATTCTTGGTCTTCACTGTGTAGCCAAATGGGTTGCAGTGTTAATTAAAACTTAATTGATGTTAATAAATTTAACTGAATGCAAAGACTGACTTCTATCACCTCTCAGTCAGGTTTAAAAGGTGCAACAGAACACCAATAGTAAGCAAGTAGGCCAAGAAAATGCTGTGTCAGCTTTATTTTCAGTCTTACTTATTTTTTTCTTATTCAATGGCTCACCTTCCTTTTCTTCTGCTTGCCCCTCCCCTTTAGTATAACTTTTTTACCATCCGTTTGGGTGGCTGACTTGTATCCTTTCACTGCTCACTTTTAAGAAACACCTTTGTTCTACTTGGCCAGGCATCCCATGGGTTTCCCAACTCTCTCCCTTGTTCGAACCCCCCACCAAATGCCTTCCACTGCGCTCCATGTTGTGTTCAGCCGAGTGAGTTTCTCTCTCACCCCTGTGTTTTTCTCTCGTTTCTATGTTTGCTCTCTCCCATGTGTGCTTCTCCCTGCCAAACCCTCACTGCTTCCCCACTGCTCTTCCATTGCGGCCCATGGTCCTTTTTAGGTCTCGCCTGACCCAGTGCATGCGCTGGTCTGGCGAGACTTATTGAGAGGGCTCCAAAAAGTGCTACCAGGCCAGCCTAGAGCTACAGTGCATGTGCGCGGGCGCGCGCGCCACTTTTACCGCGATTACTTTCACTTTAGCGGCCGCAGGGCCGCTTTGATGTTTGATCGCTATTGTGATCACTTTCACTTTTGCGGCCGCTTGGCACAGCCAATAGGTCTTGCTTTAAGGACCTTATAAGTGTTTAGTTATGCAACTGTTGCATGGCTAAACACTTATAATGTCCCAAAGGCGAGACCTATTGGCTATGCCAATGCTTGTTTATATTTATTTTGTGCTTTTGTACTAAAAAGGGCGTTTTGTTTTGCCCATCCAAGTGGTATCTGCCATTTTAGATCTGTAAAAAACATAAGGAAAAATTGCGCCCACGTCAATCCGTAGGTGTGCACATACATGGCAATGCATTCTCGTGCCAATGGAACGACAAAACCGGCAATAGTAATCGCGGAAAAACACATTTGCTTCTTCTCTTCTTGCAGTACGGCAAAAAGCATTTGGGTTTGCAAAGTGCATTATCACAGTCAATAGTCCAAAAGGAGAGACCTACCGGCTTTGTGAATGACTGCACGAGGAGCAGAGAGGGGGCGATATAAACTCGCCGGCCTTCTTATTCACCCTTCGGCCGAATAGGGCAAGCTTTTTATGTTTTACTTCTTACTGATTCTATCATGTACATAATGTAGTAGAAAACAATTAAGACTGAAGGTTGAAAACATTAACTAGAGCGTGTGAGCTACTGCCCGAAAATGTAAAGGATTGCAGAATGGATTTCTAAAGTCAGATTAGAAATATGGTGGAATCAGTTTTTCAAGAAAATGACTAGTATAACGTAACTTCGACTTTAAAGGTATTCACACAACATTAAGATAGTTTCCACTTAAATTCTGCATTAAAAATGCATCAAGAACGATCCCTGCCACTCGTGGCTAACCATGTAACATTACTTGTGATTGTATACGGTATATAAAAATAATAATAAATACAAAATAAAATAAATGCATCAAGAACACCGAAGTGGAAAAGCGGGAATCCAAGGACCACCAGTAGAGGGCAGTGTTCAACGCTGCATAGCCTAATCTGTGTCGAAGACGCCAGACGTATCTATAAAACGTTACTGTAAATGAAGGCGAAAACTAACGCTCAACCTTATAGACGAGCACAGGAATCAGATGTTTCATGTTTACAAAAAAAATTCTAGATCGCATCTCCCTTTTTCTGTTAAATCTGTCATTGTGCATGGAAATGTACGGGTTCAGCTTGCGGCGGAGCAGTGGGAAAACTAAATACCCGGAGAATAAAAGTCCATATTGAAAAGTATGTTGCTATTGAATTTCTCCAGTAGCCCTTATTTTGAATTCTAGGCAATGCGGAGGTCAAAGGGAGCAGTTTATTTTATGTTTTATGTATAGCGCCTGTTTTAGCAAGTGCTATACATAGAACAGAATGCAGTAAGGGTTGGAACCCATGTCTGGCATGTGACACGTATGTGATGGGAAAGTAATAGTTAATTGGGACAGTAAATCCAACTGTCTCCTTATGAAACCAATATTTGATGGGAATTTTTATTTGTAGACGTGTCTTATCACTTCACATCTTCTACACTGTCTAGGAAGAATACAAAAATGTCCAAAGTCCTCCTACACTAGTGTTGTGCCAGGAATAACAGGGAGGACGCTGGCAGGTAGTGATAACAGCGTGTAGTTTATTCTCTCAATTTACAGCAAGTAATTCCGATATATAGGCCCACGAGGAGCGACGAGATCCGCTCGCCGCCAGCTCTCTCCGTCTAGTGTTCCGCCCCCCTCCGCGTCACGAAGCCGCCCGTCCCGATTGGACGGGGCGTCACGTGACACAGAGGGAACGAGACACTAGACCGTACAACATCTCCCCTTCAATAATATAACAGCAAAACGTTAATCATGTCATAACAAAGTCTTCAAAGCGCTTGGGCGCCCTAACAGATCTGGTAGGCCTCCTAGGAGTCACAAACCGAGGTTGCCCCTCGGCGCATAGCGGGCTACTATATCTGGTACCCTCCTGGACACCTTGGTTGCCTTCGAACTCCCGCATGGACTTCATTCCACCACGCCCACCGGCACCACTTGTCTCAACTCGCATCTCCTCATGACATGCTGATTCACCACTGCTAGCTCTGTCAACAGGCGGGGTGTGCAGCCAACCATTATCCGCCCGTTCACTCCTGCTCACAACCTCGTACTCTTGCCACTCAGGTACACTGTCGTCATGCCTGGGCCCACTCGCACGGCCTCCATTCATAATGATGTTTTCCTGGCCTGCTTTGAGCTTGACAATGTCATCCTTGCTTCTCCATCCTCCGCTTTCCAAACACACTGCCCCTTTCCTGACCTCCCGCACACGTACAGGAGTTTGAAAGACTGACTCCCCCTTCATCACCTTATGCGGCTTCCTTACTAGGACCCAATCTCCCTGTTCCACCTCCTTAGCTCTGGCTCTATTCACAGTATCGGCGTACTTTTTAGCACACTCTTGCTTAGCCATGAGTCGCTCCCTGACTCTCAGCGTCTTCTCATGTACACCCTCCGTGTCTTCTCGCACATCATACCACTCGTTGTACTTGGGGGTAAGTTCGCTGGTGCACCGTCTCCCCCTCATCAAATAGAAAGGCGTGTGACCAGTAACGGCATTTGGAGTGTTGTGGTAAGTGTGCACCTTGTCTGCGAGAAACATCTTCACATCCAAGTTGGACGCAAGGGCAAGCTGGATTCCCTCTTTGAGGAACCTGTTCATTCTCTCTACCTGCCCATTGCTCTTCGGGCTGTACAATGGGGTCTTCTCCTGCTTGATCCCCGAGTGGGCGAGAAAATCCATCATCTTCTTGGATACCAGCTGGGTGCCGTTATCAGATACCATGACCTTCGGTTGCCCTTCTTGAGCGAAGATTTTCCGTAGCACTTGAATCACCCGGTCCGTGGTAACCTCTCGGACGAACTTGTACTGTATCCACTTGGAGTAATAGTCGGTGATCACGATGAGAAATCTGCAATCCTCCGGCAGCAGTGAAAACGGGCCCGCGAAGTCGATGGCGATCTTGCTCCATGGGCCAGCCGGAATCTCCACTCTCTGCAGCTCCCCTCTGCTGGTTTTCCAATGCTTGTCCGCCTTCAGACACTGCTCACACCTGTCAATGAATTCGCAGACGTCGCTGGACATGCCCGGCCACCAGTAGTACATTTTTAATAGGTTCTTGGTCGCGGTGCCGCCAGGGTGACCTTTGTGGGCAATCCTTATTAGTTTGCCCCTGAGACCTTCCGGCGGGACAAACAGCTCATGCCGTTTCAAGAAGCCATTCTCGAGGGTGAGTTCCGCACTCACCTGCTGGAAGCTCCGGAGGGACCCATGTAGATTCCGCACGGGAGGCCAATATGATGTCACGTGGCCCATCACGGTGCGGAGAACCACGTCCTTCTCCTGAGAAGCAAGCCACTCCTCTTCAGATATGGAACCTTCGCACATCGTCGTGGCATCCACCAGTGCCACCACACACTCCGTATCGTCCAGGGACCCATCAACGTCCCCTGCCACGGGCAAGCGGGACAGGCAATCCGCTCTGCAGTTGAGGCCACCCTTGATGTGCCTGATGGTGAAGTGGTATTCCTGCAGCTTGGACAGTAGGCGCAGCAGCCGCGAACTGGCCTTCCCATTACCACGGCCCTCGCCGGCCATCATGTAGATCAGGGGTTTGTGATCCGTGACGATTTCGAACACCTTGCCCCACAAGTAGTTCTTGAGTTTCTCCACCGCCCAGACACAGGCGAGCGTCTCGCGCTCAATGGTGCTGTAGTGCTTCTCGGCATCGCTCAGAGAGCGGGATATGAAGGCGATGGTGTTCTCCTTCTGCCCGTGGAACTGGCAGAAAACCGCCCCAATGCCCTTTGCACTTGCATCGACCGTGACCACATTCCGCAAGTCCTTGTTGTAAGGCTGCAGCACCGGTGCCTCTGCGATACTCCTCTTGACGGCCTCGAAAGCCGCGTCCTGCTCCGCTGCCCACGCGTACTTGACATTCTTCCTCAACAAGGCCCTCAGTGGCTCCACAGTGGTCGCGTACCCCTGCAGGAACTTCGAATAGTACTCACTGAGCCCCAGGAAAGACCGCAGTGCATCCTTGTCACCAGGGCACGGAGCTTCTCTGATCGCCTTCACCAGGTCTTCTTTGGGAGCAATCCCATCCGGGGTCAACACATGCCCCAAGTATTCGATCTTGGACTCCATAAATTTGCATTTGTCCTTGGAGACTGTCATCCCCTTTTCACGCAGAACCTCCAACACCTTGCTCAACACCACCAGGTGCTCTGCCTCGTCCTTAGTGTGGATCAAGATATCGTCCTGGAACGCTTCAACCCCCTCCATGTCACAGAACAAGAGATCCATCAGCTTTTGAAACACCCCCGAGGCAGAGGCGAGTCCGAAAGGCAGCCGGACATACCTGTATGCCCCGAACGGAGTGACAAATGTGGTCAGCTTCTTAGAGCCTTCGGTGAGGCAGACCTGGTGGTACGCGGACTTCAGATCAATCAGGGTAAACAGGCAGGATCCGGATGTCGACGCCAAAATATCCTGAATGTTGGGCAGCGGGTGACAATTGACTAGGATGTTGTTATTGAGGGAACGCAGGTCCACGCACAGACGGATGTCTCCAGTTCTTTTCTTCTTCGATACGACGATCGCGGACACCCATTCCGAAGCACCGGCACTTTCGATAACCCCTTCATTCTCCAACTTGTCCAGCACAGACTTGAGTTCCGCCCTGACAGAGAGAGGCACAGTCCTGACCTTGTGCTTGATTGGCATCGCCCCCTCCTTCAGCTGTATGTCGTGCACGAAGCCTTTCACGCATCCCACTTCATTTGCAAAGACTGAGCTGAATTTTGCAAGAACGCCGGACAACCCACCCGGGTCATCGTCCGCCTGAATGGAATTGACCCAGTCAGCTCTGAGAACTATGGGATCCGCTGCCCCCGGGATTAACATCACTCCTAACTTTGCCAGATCCTTCCATCCCACAAGGCTTCTCCCTTTCTCGGCCACGTAAATCTTGGTATTGATGGCCCTCCCTTTGAAAGTGAGGGTATCGGGAAAGTACCCTTTCATCACTATATCCTGCTCCCCAAACGCTTTCGGGTTTACGTCCGTCACACGCAACTGCACATCGTGCCACATCGCATCAAAGGTAGTGTCGGAAATCAGGGTAATAGGGGAACCTGAATCAGCAGTGAACGGAAGCTCAACAGAGCCAATCATCACGGAGCCTATGGGCCCCTTCACTCGCCCATCCTCAGCATCAATAGATAGCACTATATCCCCTAGCGCCTCAAGATCACCTTCGCTCACAGAACTCACTTTCACACTGCTAGCTGGCTTCCTGGTCTTGCATACAGCAGCAAAGTGGCCCACCCTCCTGCACTTAGTACATTTCCTGCCCAGCGCAGGGCAAGCCTTACTGTCAGCCAAGTGATCTATCGCTCCGCACCTGAAGCAAGCGAACGGCTTCCTAACCGCCCCCTTATCCTTCGCCCCTCTATCAGGAGGCTTCTGGGCGGATTTGCTCCTGTCCTGCACATAAAACACACTGGCAGCGTGGCTAGTCTTGGCAAGTTCCTCTGCGGACACCAGGGATCTCTCGATGGCCTTCGCAATGGCCACCACCTCCTGAAGCGTAGGATCGCGGCATGTCAGCAATCGTTCCTGCACTTTCTTGGAGTGGCAGTAGAACACCACCTGGTCTCTGATGTAAGTGTCCGTCATGCCCGCAAATTCACAGTCTTGGGCAAGAACGCGCAAGCAGGCAATGTATTCCTCAATAGACTCCCCCTCTTCCTGCTTCCTAAGCGCGAACTTGTGGCGCCCCACCATGATGTTAGTCTCTTCAGCATACTGCAGCTCCAACCTCCTTACCGCTTCCTGGTACGCGTTGAGCTGAGTGGTAACACCAGGCGGATTCACGAACACAGGCAAACTGTCGAAGACCTCTTGCCCAGCCTTCCCCAGCAGTCCGAACAGCAGCGCCTTTTTCCGCTCCGCCGAGTACCCCGTGCCATCAATGGAAACGATATAGTTCTCGAAAGCCCTCAACCAGCTTTTCCACTTCATGCATGGCTTGCCGGGAACCTCCAAAAATAGAGGCGGGACACAGATGTTGCCTCCGTGCGCCATTTTGAGCGCGCCCGGCACACGTGGCGCGGACTGCAGGCTCTCCCACGCAGCAGCAGGACCCAAAGCCTTGACAGCACGCAGGCACGAGGAGTGAGGACCAAGCAAGGCGCGGACACCGTTAGGCGAGACCCCACAGCAACAGAAGGTACCTGGCACTCAGGACCGGAGACAGCGTCAACAGGCCGAAGCACGAGGCAAGGAGGCAGGCGAGACAGGCAGCAAGGCCGGCACTAGATGCAGCAGGGACGGACTTCAGCAGCAGACGCCCACGTGGGAGGGCTCCGCCTCAATCAGCAAGAACAGGAGGGCATGGAGAGACACTCGTGGGCCCCACTTCCTGAACCCTCGTCGCCATTTGTTGTGCCAGGAATAACAGGGAGGACGCTGGCAGGTAGTGATAACAGCGTGTAGTTTATTCTCTCAATTTACAGCAAGTAATTCCGATATATAGGCCCACGAGGAGCGACGAGATCCGCTCGCCGCCAGCTCTCTCCGTCTAGTGTTCCGCCCCCCTCCGCGTCACGAAGCCGCCCGTCCCGATTGGACGGGGCGTCACGTGACACAGAGGGAACGAGACACTAGACCGTACAACAACTAGCAGTGATAGAAGTGGGACTAGTGAACTTTTAACGTTATTTAAAAAAAGGCTATTGTAAGAAAACGGGTTATTATTAATTGCCAGGAGTAAGGCCACTAACCTGTCAGGGTAAATACAGAATTGCAATATTTTAAACCGAGACTCAGGCTTCTGGTAGGTAGAGCTTAGAGCAAATAGGCTTCATTTAGGGACTATGGGGCATATAATCAAGAACGGCGTTAAAATGATCGCCGCTTTAGCGGCAGGAAACTGCCGTTAAAGCGGCGATAAGGGGCTTGATAATATGCCACAGAGAATTCCAATAGAAGCCCATGTTCTGGTGTGAACATGGGCTTCTATGGGAATTCTCAAGTGCATATTATCAAGCCCATTATCGCCACTTTAGCGGCAGTTTCCTGCCGCTAAAGCGGCGATAATGTTATCGCCGTTCCTTGATAATAAGGCCCCATGTTAGGGAATTTTCCCTCATCAGAAACTGAAACTCGCTTTGCCTATGACGAATTTAAACAGTGTGTTTTGTATTTGCTGTTTTGAATTGCTTTGAATTATACTGACCATTATACCAATATGCATTATTATTGACTTATGACTAATTTGAATGATTTGAGTTTGTAACTTTACTAATAAACCTTCATTATTTGCAAATCTACTATTCTCTGTCATCCATGTGGGGCCAAATAGGCTTCACAGCCATTGATCTATTGTTGATTTGTTGAAATCAAACCTCAGTCCGGGACAAAGGCCTATCCCTTCTATTGCATCTTGTACTTCAGTTTGAGCAAAGAATCTGCAGGGGGAAAATCCCTTCTCCTGCTGCAACAATACCAAACAACAAAGATCCAAAAGAGGAGCAGAAGACAAGAATGTTTAAAGATTTAAGGCAAAAAGTGCAAGAAAAGGTAAATGCCAACCATCTCTGTAAGTGGTCGACCGGCAACTAGGTACACTTTTAAGATCGATTATGAGGGAGATACATGAACCTTATTTGTTCCAGTCAAAGATTTTACATTCTGGCTCAGTCACTGAAATGAAAGTCATAATCTGCCAGCTGAACAAGGTTACAGGCTGTATCTGAAGAACTTCTCTCAAAGCCGAAGAGCTGTTGGACGAGGTCTCACTAAAGCCATTGGTTTTTGAAGAAAAGCTTAGAGCAGGAGAAATTCAAATTTTGCAGCCATTGAAGTCCTTTTTTCATGCCTTTGAGGTCACATTTCTACCTTCTATGCTTAGTCATGTATACGGTGCTGAAAATCCTCCCACTGGACACACCTAGAGCTGTATTCAATAAAGTCCTCTCAAAATCGGGCAATTTTGCTGCAAGATCCCACTGAAGCTCCGGAGGGCTTGAAAGTCAAAAAATGTTCTCAATATTCCGAGTATCTGGAGCTGCTCCCTATTGTCGCTTTGAAGGCTCAAAGGACTACAGGGACAGCACTTAGGATCAGGACTCACTTCAGCAGAGGTCACCAGCAGGGTCCAGTACTGGCCAGCTGAGCACTTCAGATAAAAGGCTTCTTGAAGCTTTCTGTATACTTGTACACACACAGGAAGTAAGCCAACTGACACTTGGAGTTCACTTCTGAGGCCTTGGTACTGGAGGGAGCAGTGGGCCAGCCCTCCAGGTCTATGCATAGGTCTCAAACAGCAAGTCCAGTCTCCTTCTGTTCTTTTACAGGTCCATACAGAGTTCTGATGAGCTGTGGATGAGTTACTACTTTTATAGTAATCACTAGCCAGTGACTGGGGATGTATCAGGAACACTTCCTAACGAACGAGGACAAGTTCCCAAGGGCAAATGTTCCCACTTATGCAGTATATCAGTTTTACCTTAAGGCAAACTGTCCCACAGTGCACTATTCTAAGTAAAATCTAAGATGGCAGAGTTTTTCTGCCCATGGAGGAGGCTTATGTGCTAGCCAGGGGTGTGTTTAGGGAAATGTGTTGTTCCCTCCTTCTCAGATACACCTAACTTATGCTGGGTCCAGCTCCTCCTCCCACTGGGCTGGTACCAAGTTGGCTACAGACAGCCTAAGAGACAATATGCTTCTCTTCCCCAGGTCTATAAATAGACTAGCCTTACTCTGGTTTCTTTCAAGTAAAGAAAGTTACCAAACAATCCCCAGCAGTAATTCCAGAGCTGATATGTGTCAGACATCTCACACCAGGGCCTTCCAGCCAAAAGGACTAAACCATTGTGTCTGCTCTGGGAGCAGTTTTCATACATCTTTAAGAGGAAGCATGGCTGTTCAGGAAGAAAAAGTCAAACTTTTTAAATGTAATTCTTCCAAAATGCTTATTTAAAATCCTAATTTGTTGGTGCCTTGCCCCAACCTATAGTTAGCAGAGGCATACTTTTTTTCTAAACTTTAGTTTTTCTCACAGGACTGCTAGAACCCATCGCAGTGAACTTGAGGACAAGCCACTGAGGGTTCATGCCACGACTAAATTATTTTATGTATCACTTTTGAATACTAAGCACCATACCTTATGTGCTACAAGGCCTATTTAGGAATGATAAAATTAATATTTGAAGGTTGGGTTATTTCCTGGTAGAAAGGGTTATTTTAACAGGGTTGTCTACAAGTTTAAAAGCTACAAGAGTCAAACTACACAAGTAGGCCTGAAGCCATGTTTCCTCTGTCTGCCTAGTGAATGGCACAATGCGTGCTGCATTCCATAGGTAGCATTTAACATTTTCATGCCATTGGTGTATTTCCTATACATATTCTATGGGCGTACTGGGTAATTAAATATGCTAACTAGGAGTTAGCCATGGTAACCATGTTTTATGCACCAGAGCACATACACTGAGGCCTGGACTGTAGTACCCCCGAGGACAGACTTTAAAAACACAGCAATACCAGTCAGCTAAAGAAAAGGGGGGGCAATCATACAAAAAGATGTATTTCCTAACATTAACCGTGTTATTGCAGTAAGGTCAAGTTATACCTCCTCGTTTTCATCTTCATCTCATTCCTTACGTATTTGAGGTTTAGTCTCATATATTCTAATTGTCAATACTCTTCCCAATTGGTTTTCTATCTGTCTGAATGCTAAGCAACCCCCTATAGGCGTTATTGCCCCTTCCTCTTCCTGTCTCAGTGCTCTTTTTGTTGCTACTTTCTTTTTCCTTTCAGGAGTTACTAAAGCACTCTCATTAACGTCTAATTTTATGTATTAATTTCACTTGAGGGTGAAGGCTGCTCTTGGCTCGTTCGTTGGGTGGCTGTTTTTTCATGCAGGGAAGTGGTGATGCTGCGTTTGGAGGTGGTGTGGTGGCCTATGCTTGCCATATTGCAGTAAACCGTGCATCCTTCATCTGGCACATAGTGGTGCGAGGGCCTGCTATTTTTAGGTCTCCTCTACTAGCTTGAACAAGCTACCTAGTTACAAAAGACATATTGTAAGCTAATCAAAAACTTACAGGAGTTTACAGCTCACCCATTGCTTATCCTTATTTTGCTTTATTGAAACTGTCATTTGCTTGCTTTGTTTTTGATGACTTCCTTTGTTCCAACGTGTCCATCTTGTGTTTGTTCTTCCCCTTTATCATAGAATTTTTACCATCTCTCTGGCTGATTTGTTTCCTTCCACTGCTCACTTTTAGGGATTTTTTTTTCCTCTGTGTTATGCAGTCTGTGAGAGTGCATGTGGTTTCCAGCTGTCTCCTTATGTGCCCAACATATGCTTGCCAATTAACCATGTTGCTCCCACACATGTGTGCTGCTCGCTAATGTACTTCTCCTCCCGTCCACACTCAATGTTGCTCTTTGACCCTTGTGCTTTGCCCTCACATTGATGTTATTCTTGTTGTTTTCCCTCCCATGTTGCTGCCACTCAGTTTCGCTTGTGCTTCTACCTCATGTTGTTCTCTCCATCTTCTGTTTCTCCCCTGCCTCGTGTTTACCACACGTCTGTTCAGAGTTCAGCAAAACATGCTTTCGGGTCAACAAGGGCCTTTGTTTTCTTATGCCCTGCTTGCACATAACACATGGGCATGGACAGCAACATTTTATTTTTTTATTACACTTAGGCACACCGCTCTACAACTTTAACAATGGTGGGCACTTCATTAATTTTGTTGTGCGCTTCACAAGATAAGTCAGAAACCAGGTTCTCCTTAGTGTACGTGTGTGCCACTCCTCCCCCCCTCCTCTTTCCCAACATTGCGACTAAATTCTGCACAGTAGAGCCTGCTTCTCTCTATTCCCTGCATCCCTTCCCTTGGACAAGCTCCAGTTTTCAAACATGCTCGCCATTGTTTTACTTTATTTTTACACTAGCTGTGTAGCCGCTGCACACACACCTCTATTGCTTGTTAATATGCACTTTAATTGCTGGTTTATAATGCTTCGGGAAGCGTGTGTGCACTTTAGAAAGTGCATTTTCTGTGAGCATGTCTGGATCTCGGTTGCACCTTTTCATGCTCTGTGCCTTCAGGGGGCTTCTCTGCGCCACTGGAGCTGGTGGAAGAGAGTCGTCAGGAGGAGGCGTCGCCAAAGCCTCTTGAGCCATCCATGTTCGGCACTCTGTAGTCGCTTCCCTAGTCCATGCACCTTTTCCCCAGTGATGTGCCACCTCTCCTCCTGCGCTTCTCAAATTGAGCACGGGCCACAGTCTTCAGCCGGACCCTTGTGAACTCCTACGTTATACTACTGCAGTATGCGGCCATAAATAAACAGAAGAGCTGGCAAGCAATAAGGCTCCGCGCTTCATTGTCTGCGGTCAAGGAATCCAACATCCGTTTGTAGTCATCACTGCCCGTTAGCGATAGGAGTTGCAACTTGCTGAAAAACAATGCTCCCCACCATATTTGCAACTATGTTCCGGTTGCGGTATGTATTTTACATGTGCACACTTTTTGGGGTGGGTCTCCATGTAGATAGATAAATATATTTAGCCAAAGTAGCTGAGTAGTTAATGTGGTGTTTTAAAAAAAAATCACTATAAAAATAACACAACTCTAATCCAGAATACATTTTTTACTTGTTAACATGGAGACACCTGTCCGTTTTTGTCTCATTTAGAAGGTCACAATGGCACACAATCCATTTAAACTATGACCTCTGACCCTGTTTCCCAGGCAGGTCGCTCCCCTCACCGCCACGCAGCCCCCAGTGTGACCTGCATTCTCGCTACCACTCGAACCAGCCCTCTGCTTGGTAATTTTACTGCTGTCTCTGTGCCTCTCCCCGCCCCTCTCTCCTCCGTGCCCTGACTGCCTGTGCCTTTTTTCCTTTTGGATCCTGAGTGCCTGTGTCCTTTTTAGGTCTCGCGAGCCAAAGGCTCGAAAGAGACATTTTATATCTGGGCTTTTCAAAGTGCTGCCGTGGCCTAAAGCTACAGTGCACGTGAACGTGCACGCGCGCAGCGCCATGTGTCTTTCCTCCGTAGCGATCGTAATCACGATCACTTTCACTTTCGCGGGCTCCTCTGTTGCTGGCATTCCCCCCTCCCTTCTCGCCCAGCCCTTCTTGTTTTATTTACTTTTCTTCCTTTTCTGGCAACTCAGAAGCTTGAGGGCAGCAGCAGAGCAGGAATCTAGCAGTGGACATTAAAACCAGCAAGTCATGATTCCTAACTAAGATCCAGAAAGAGCAGCGGGACCAGGTTTAAAAAGATGACCCATTTCAAGTCTTCTCCTAGTTTCTTGATAGGACTTTAAGCACACTTTTGAGGATCATGCCGCTGGGACACTGTTAAGGATCTAGCGCTGCTACACTGCACTTGTAAGTGGAGAGAATTACGCTTCAGATACATATATAATCCTACTATGTTTTTCAATTAGATAAAATACGCATCTCTCTTGTACTGGATTACAAAGAAAAAATACAGACGGTCAAAAATATATTTTTTACTTTGAAGAATCTTGGCATATTTGTACATAACACGTACTGCAACTTACGTCATGTTGGTGATTTAGAAAATATGCCAGTGCAAGTTAGGGGTAAAACATTTTGGGGGGAGCGACTCCTATTTTAGAGCCAGGCCGGACCGCGGGCTCGTCTCACCCCATGAACAGTCCGGCTTGACCACTTCTAAGGCACGCTGCCTGGCAGTGATTGATCAGCGGTATAACAGATCCGAAATACTATAATTTACCTGTCTGCAGCATCCCCTTCAGGATTCCATATGCCATCTTCCCTGCCCCGATGAAGCCAACAGTCAGTGCATCGCCTCCGTCCTCCATCGCTGCTCCTGCCCTTCACTCACCGAGTGCTCCTTTGACTGATCTGGGATGCAGCACCTCGCACAGCTGCTTTTCTTCCGTGTCCTTATGTCAGTCTCTTTCCTGGACTGGGATCTATTTGTCCGTACATGCTGATACCGGGTTTCTTTGAGTAGTGTTTTTTCTCTGTTGACCTGTGTCGTCAGCAGTTCCTGCGAGACTTTACTTTAGTTTCTAATGATCGTTTTTTTGTTGCTGTTTTATATAGCGCGAACGCGACCCGAAGGTATTGGAGCGCTTTACACAAGGACACATTCCTTATTTGGTAGGCACGGAGATATTAAGTGGTTTGCCGAGGCTCGAACCGGGTCAGCTCCAAAGTCGGCAGCTCGAGCCCTAAAGCCACATCCGTTCACGTGCTTAGTGTTCTGAAGTCTTTCTTCGATGTCTGTTTTGATTTTAACTAAGCTCAGATAGGGTGCAAAAGTAAATTCCGACTTGTTCGTTAACGAGGTCTTGCAAACGGCTGTATTAGTGGTTTACAGTCCAACCGGCTGTTGAAGGAGGGGAGATGTAAAAGCAGCCACTGGGGTTAATAATATTCACAATTGTTGAGTTGCTGGCCTCTCGTGCGTGCTAGGTCGCCCTCCCCCCCCGCAATATATTAAAACACACACCGACACATGATGAAAAGTGCTTCAATGCCCCACATAGGGGTAGTAGGCGGTATATAAATGCTGCAATACAGTACCACCACGGGTAGCAACAGGAGAATATTAAGCACAAATATTGTTTTCTGACATGGGTTGATCCCTTAAAGCAGGGGTCTGCATGGTTGGGCTGCCCAGTGATTTTGATCGAGTTCATTTTATCCTGAGGTTAAGGGCTCTGAACTTTGAGAATTACTCCTTTGTGTGTAATTGATTGAGTTAGTCTATTAGCAAATACAAATAACGTTTTGAAATGGGCTTCCTGCATCCTGATGGTGTCCATGGTCATTAAAACGTTAAAAGTTTGAGATCTAAGGTGCCACTTTAGCAGCAGTATTTGCTCGCTATAAAAATGCTAGCTAACATATATACATATATGCAAAGGCACAGTAGCTCATGCGTTCCAGGACTGCAGTATATTTGCCCCGTTGTGCAGCCAGAATATGCCCTTTTGCCAGATGCCCGTCATTCCCCTATTTGACTGACACTTCCTCTGGTAGTAGTCCTTTCTCTGTGTCTATAAAATGCACGTGCTTTGTATGCGGCAAAGAACTTCCAGCGCACACGATTACGTAGTTGACTTGATTTGCATATATCCATGATGCTCTGCGATTTTCATAAAGTAGAAACGGCAATCTTTTTCTGCAGCAGAATGTTTTGTTTCTGATTCAAGTGAACTCCTTTGTGAAAAGCAACAAAGAGGAAGAGTATAAATTGCAACCATTTATATCTTTGAAGCACTCTAACTTTCAAATATGATGAAGTTAAGCCTTTATATACCAGCTTTCTCCGTCCTAAGTTTGTGCTCGCTTCGGCAGCACATATACTAAAATTGGAACGATACAGAGAAGATTAGCATGGCCCCTGCGCAAGGATGACACGCAAATTCGTGAAGCGTTCCATATTTTGCCTTTTGATGATTTTTTATCTACAATCGAAACCCATTAAACATTCTTATTTGTTTTTTACTTTAATTTATTTACATTTTTCCAAATTGAATTTAATGATATTGACATCGACGTGTTACTGCAAAACTAAAATAATTTCCACACAACTGATGTACTGTGTGTTTATATCATCCAAAAGTTCTATTAACTGCATCATTATGATGTGATTTTTTCCCCACTCATGTTCATGTTCTCATCGCTCGCAGTTCATGGACCACACTAAACAAACTATGGTGTAGAGGTAGGCGGCTAGAGCTCCTCTTGGGCTTCAAACCCAAAACGAGCCGAGCCTTCATGTGACTTCTGTCTGCCACTCATGGTGGAACGTCCTGTGCCAAGAATGAACGAAAACGCAATAAAATATGCGATTTAAAACAGGAGAACAGTAGCCATTTAGTGCCTGAATTGTACACAGTGAAACTAGCAAACCAGGGATTAGCCCCAGCTTCCCTGTTTGACCAAACTGTGTGACACTAGGCAACAAGCATTTGCAATGCAATAGGTCTCGCATTTACACCAGTTTAAGCTATTGGCATTGTAAATGACAATGCCTTTTATTTATGTTCAAAAAACAAAAATAAAAGGCATTGTCATTTGCAATGCCAATAGCTCACACTCGCGTAAATGCGAGACCTATTGCATTGCAAATGCTTGTTTGCTTTTGTATCCCGAGTGCCTGTGTCCTCCTTTGCATCTTGTGCCCTGAATTGTGCCCCCCTTTTACTTCTGTACCCTTGTTTGCGCCTCGTTACTCTGCTCGCCACTCGTTCCCGCCGCCGCGTCCTGGTTGCCCCGCCTCCTTGCATCCCATTGGCCGCCCCACTCCCACCTCCCAGCTGCTCCTCCCTCCCTCTCCCCCTCCTATGGAGGTCGCACAGCAGCCGCGCGGCGGCCGCGCGCAGCGGGTGCGCCGCTGGCGAGCCAAAGGCGCGCCAAAGGCAAGCCTGTCTGCGCCCGTCCGCGCCTGGACCCTGCCCAGCGCCAGACCCCCTGGCCCCCGCAGACGCCAGCCCACCCGCAGGACCTACGACACCGCCACCCTCATCGCACTCAACACCGGCCAGATCCCCGGCTGCTACCGAGCCACCCCAAGACGCACCCACGGACCATTCACCTGCCATTCCTGCAAGTTCTCCTGCATCCGGACCTGTACCGCACCAGCAGCAACCACCTGAAGTGCATCCTGCTCAACACCCGCTCCGTCCACAGACACGCCGTGGAACTCTGGAACCTGCTCGACACCACATCTCCAGACGTCGCCTTCCTCACGGAAACATGGATGAACGCCTCCTCAGCACCCGACATCGCCATCCCGGACGGATACAAGATCACCCGGAGGGACCGCGTCAACCAGACAGGAGGAGGCATTGCCATCGTCCACAAGAACACCATCCGCATCACGACCAACTCCGACGACACCCTCACAGCCGCCGAACATCTTCACTTCCAGATACACACCGACCCCAAGACCACACTCAGAGGCACCCTCATCTATAGACCCCCAGGACCCCGCACTCAATTCAGCGAAGACATTGCAGACTTCATCAGCCCACACGCCCTCCCCTCCGCTGACTACATCCTCCTAGGGGACCTCAACTTCCAACTGGAGAACAACAACGACAACAACACCACCACCCTGCTGGACAACCTCACTAACCTCGGAATCAAGCAACTGGTGAACACCCCCACCCACTACGCCGGACACATGTTTGATCCAGTCTTCTCCTCCAGCAAGTACATCTCCTTCAGCCACGCCACCGGACTCCACTGGACAGACCACAGCTGCGTCCACTTCAGCTTCAGAAGAACCACGACTCACCACCACCCGCAACAAGCTCCCCACAGGAGCTGGAACAAGATCACCACTGACCAGCTCACCACATCACTGAGCCAGAACCCTCCCGCCAGCTCAACGGACCCCAACCAAGCAGCCAACAACCTCACACAGTGGATCACCAACTGCGCTGACGACCTCGCACCTCTGAAAAACCATCCCAGCAGGCCCGGCAGCAAGAAAGCCTCCTGGTTCAACGACAACCTCAAGAACTCCAAGAAGAACTGCCGTACCTTCGAGAAAGCCTGGCAAAAAAAAACGACTACAGACAACATGACCGCCCTCAAGCACGCCTCCCACAAACACCACCAGCTGATCCACACCACCAAGAGGACAGCATTCAAGGAACGACTAGACAACAACGCACATAACAGCAAGGAACTCTTCAGCATCGTCAAAGAGCTCTCCAACCCCAGCGCCGGAAACAACGACATCACTCCCTCACAAGACCTCTGCGACTCACTCGCCTCGTTCTTTCACCGCAAGATCGCCGAGATACACAACAGCTTCGGCGCACAGACCACGCACCCAACCACCGAACTGACGCCCCCCACCACCACCCTCCGCGCCTGGACCCCGGTCAGCACCGAAGACACCATCCACACGATGAACACCATCCACTCCGGATCACCAACCGACCCATGCCCCCACCAAGTCTTCAACAAGGCCGACTCCGTCATCGCACCCCAACTCCGGGACATCATCAACTGCTCCTTCAACACCGCCACCTTCCCGGAGAGCTGGAAGCATGCCGAACTCAGCGCCCTCCTGAAGAAGCCATCAGCAGACCCCTTCGACCTCAAGAACTACCGCCCCATCTCGCTCCTCCCTTTTCCTGCCAAAGTCATCGAGAAGACCGTCAACAGACAGCTTGCCGCCTTCCTCAAGACAAACGGATCCCTCGACCACTCGCAGTCCGGCTTCCGAGCCAACCACAGCACCGAGACCGCCCTCATCGCAGCCACTGACGAAATCCGAGCCCTGCTCGACAACGGGGAAACAGAGGCCCTCATTCTCCTGGACCTCTCCGCAGCGTTTGATACTGTCTGCCACCGCACCCTAGTACAGCGCCTCAGCAACATCGGAATCCAAGAGAAGGCACTAGATTGGATCATCTCGTTCCTCGCCGGAAGAACCCAGAGAGTCCGCCTCCCACCGTTCAGATCCGAGGCCACCGAAGTCATCTGCGGCGTACCACAAGGATCATCACTCAGCCCCACCCTCTTCAACGTCTACATGAGCCCCCTCGCAGCCATCGCACGCCAACACAACCTCAACATCATCTCCTACGCCGACGACCATCAGCTGATCCTCTCCCTCACCAACGACCCAGCCACCGCCAGAACCAACCTACACGAAGGGATGAAAGACGTAGCCGAGTGGATGATGAACAGCCGCCTGAAACTGAACTCAGACAAGACGGAAGTCCTCATCCTGGGATCATCACCCTCCGCCTGGGACGACTCCTGGTGGCCCCCCGCCCTGGGCAGCGCACCCAAACCTACGGACCATGCACGCAACCTGGGCTTCATCCTGGACTCCTCCCTCTCGATGACCAGACAAGTCAACGTCGTCTCATCAACATGTTTCAACATCCTACGCATGCTCTGAAAGATTTTCCGATGGATCCCCACCGAAACCAGAAAGACGGTCACCCAGGCTCTCGTCACCAGCCAACTGGACTACGGAAACACCCTCTACACCGGAACCACAGCCAAACTACAGAAAAGACTCCAACGCATCCAGAACGCCTCCGCATGACTCATCCTTGACATCCCCCGACACAGCCACATCTCTGGACACCTGAGAGACCTGCACTGGCTCCCCGTCAGCAAGAGAATCACGTTCGGACTCCTCACCCACGCACACAAGGCCCTCCACGACCTGGGCCCCAGGTACCTCAACAACTGCCTGACCTTCTACACTCCCACCCGCCAGCTACGATCGACCAGCCACGCCCTCGCCGCCGTTCCACGCATCCGAAGAGCCACCATGGGAGGAAGATCCTTCTCCTACCTGGCAGCCAAGACTTGGAACTCCCTCCCCATCCACCTCCGTCTGACCCAAGACCACCTCTCCTTCAGGAAGCAACTCAAGTCCTGGCTGTTCGAGCAGTAGCGGACCCCCCTCCCCCTAGCGCCTTGAGACCCTCCGGGTGAGTAGCGTGCTTTACAAATGTCTTGATTGATTAATTGATTGAGTTTTAGAACAGTTTATAATTAGCAACTTAACCCATGCTTGTGACACTCGAATCCGTTGTCTAACACAAACTTCCTTGCATTTTAAGATAGTGCTGTTAACTTGTTTTTCTAAATGACCACTACACTGCAAAAAAAAAAAAAACATAAGCAAAAAACAGTCATCTCCAACTTTAATAGCTCTATTTTTTACTAATGTGAGACCGATTGCATTGCAAATGCTTGTTCTAATGTTGTGCTTTCATGCAAACAAATCTTAATAGTTTTATTTAATGAGCTATGTACCTTCTGCCATTTAGGATCTGAAAAAGCCACCCATGCCATTCCACCGGCTCTCATGCATTGCTGCCTGCATACCTCATCACGCATTCATGCTCTAGTGAAATGACGCAACCACCATAAGCGGCAGCGTCAATGCGCCTTTTTTTCCTTTCTTTATTTCATTGGACGATGCTGCATGGTAAGCTTTTTATTAATTTTCACGACGCTTACAGCATCCCCAAAAAGCATTGACAAACAAAAAAGTATGGGGCATATTATCAAGACAGGCGATAAAATTATCGTCACTTTAGCGGTAGAAAACTGCCGATAAAATGGCGATAATGGGCTTGATAATATGCTCTATGGAATTCCAATTGAAGCCCATGTTAGATGTGAAGGACATCTAACATGGGCTTCAATTGGAATTCCATAGAGCATATTATCAAGCCCTTTATCGCCGCTTTTAGTGGCAGTTTCCTGCCGCTAAAGCGGCGATGATTTTAACGCCGTCCTTGATAATATGCCCCTATGAGCGAAAGAGTGGGATATGCATCACCTCTCGATGTATCTGATGGCTCTCTGTTAGACCTGGCACCTTGGCGTGAGTCTCCCTTCCACTTTTTGTCGCTGTGCCTCATGTGTTTTTATGGTGTTGGCCGCTCAGAGCACTGTGCCACTGCCAACCAGTGCCACAGTGCAAGTGCTCCCTATTTAAAATGTATATGTTGGTTGGATTACATGATTGGTTTATTTGGTTTACTGTCAGACCCCAGTAGAGTGCACCAGGAGTGCCCAGGGCTTGTAAATACAAATGCTGCTGGTGGGCTTGCAGCACTGGTTGTGCCACCCACAGAAGCGGCCTGGTAAAATGTATCTAGGGTCTGCCACTGCAGAACCTGCGTGCAGTCTGGTACTGTCACGCTGATCGCGCAAGTGCACCCACTTGCCAGTCCCTAAACCTTCCCTTAACTTCATATTAGCCACCCCTATGGTAGGCCCAAGGGCAGGGTGCATTGTAAGCATAAGGTAGGACATAAGGTAGGACAAGCCCTGAAGTGTGTGGCATGTCCTAATAGTGAATTACAGCCATTTTCGTTTTTCACTATTGAAGGCTAACTGCTCTCCATAGGCCAGAATGGGCTGCTGGAATTACTACAAGCTGTAATCACAGTGGACTCAGAGAGCATGGTAGAAAGTCAAGTTTAGTATGCCTGAACTCAGAATAATAAAAAACTTCTATTAGTAAAGTTTATTTTAATATCCTGTGTCTGTAAATGCTACTTTTAGAAAGTTAGTATTTACTGACCTGGCCATTTCAGTCCGCCTCTGCTGTGTGTGTGTGTGTTCTGCCTAGTTACAGTGAGGAGCAGGGCTGGGGAATTCCAGGAGACAGGCTGGCTGCCAGGTGGTGGGTAGAGAGATGGCACCAAGATGGGTGGGAGGAGTACACCTTGACTCTGAATAGACCTGTGCTCTGCCACCATAATGCCGGCTCCGCCCCCTGTGGAGTGGCTGATGTCTCTGTCCTGCTGCTGAAAGGAAAGAGCAGAGTCAACACAACAAGGTGCTCCAAAACCGGACTGAGCCAGGCCCAGGCCCCCTGGCGACAAAGAACAAAAGAATTGCTGTATAAAAAAAGGAGCCCTGCTCCCAAGAAATTAGATCAGATCCTGCTGAAACAAGAAGAACCTCTGCCAGAAGAGAAGGAACTGGGAAAGCTGTAGGAGGAGTAACTGTCCCTGACCTGGGGGATTGGCCTGCAGTGGTTGCCTTGCTGCTGAAGGAGAGGAGAAAAGACTACAAAGACTTTTATTTCAACTTGTGCTTAAAGATCTCCAAGGGCTTGAACTGAGCTTGCCTCCTAAATGAAGTCCCAGGACCAGTGGACTTCACCCCCAGCTCCCCAAAATCTTTTGGAAGTGCCTGCTGCTGTTGTTGGGCCTTCTGAGGGACTGCGTGTCACAAGGAGCTGGAAGCGCGACTCAAGGGAGAGAAGCGTGCCGCCGTCGGAGCTGTTGCCATCGCATCTCGCAGAGAGTGTCGCCGCTGCAGCATCGCATCGAGCTGAAGCGTCTCGCATCATCCGGAAGTGTCTCGCAACGCTGAAGAAGCGTGTCGCCGTCGCAGCCATTGCAACTGTCGCATTGCACCGCATCGAGAGGAGAGTCTCGCATCGAGGAGGAAGCGTGTCGCCATCGCAGCCATCGTAGTTGTTGCATTGCACCGCATCCAGAAAAGCGCCTCGCATCCACGGAGAAGCGGGCTGCCGTCGGAGCCGCTGTTGCCACACCTCGCAGAAGGCGTGCCGCCGCTGCAGCATCGCATCGAGCGGAAGCGTCTCGCAACGTCGGAGAAGTGTGCCGCTGCCAAGGCTGCTGTCGTCGCATCTCGTCAAGGGTGACGCCGCTGTAGCTGACGCATCGAGTCGAGCCTTCTCGCAACATCGGAGAAGCGTAACGCATCTGGAAGATCCCGTCTTTATTTCTTTTGCACCAAGAACTTCAACGCATCTGCATCGCTGCAACACTTTTGTTGCCCTGCGTGTCGCATCTAAGGTACATTGACTTAAAGTGTCGCATTTAAGAACTTAAGAGAAACTAAGCAATCTTCTACCAACTAAGCAACCGTATTGTGTATTTTTAATCGTTTAATGGTCTTGTGATAATCCTATATAAAGATTCCTTATTTTTTATATAAATACCTGTGTGGTGTCCATTTGTAGTCTATTTTCGTTCCTCCTGAGCATCTACTCACTATCAGTATGATGATGAGGAAGTGGCTTATCCTGATGATTTTGCTGCCCATAGAGGTTAATATATTCAGGAGGAGTTTAAACCTTTCTTCATATCTTCAACTATCTTCTGAGGAGAAACTGACCTGTTACTAGTGGGCAATCGTTTGACCAGTTTCAAGGAACTACCATTCCTAAGGTTCCTGTAACTCCAGCTACTTGGCAGGTGATACCCTCTTGCATGTGGTAATTAGGAACTCTTCCAAATATTAATGTTATTATTTGCAAAGTTATTGATTACCCAAAGGTATCCTGGCGCTCAGAGAACATTCGCCACAATGGTAGTTCACCTTCAGCGCCAGGACACTATAGCTTGAGTAACTGTGCGCTATATCAAATCAGCTTCATTCATTCAATGCAGTAGGGGTTCAATATCAAGGAGAAATGTTTGTTCTTTGTGAAACTAGAGAGGATTCAACTGGCGGCACAAGTTGAAATGCAGACTATTCCAGAAGGCTATTGAGAAAACTCATCCTTACATATTAGATTTTTTTTAACAGGGGATGTTCCATGCCAGTGAATGAGTTGTTCTGAGATTGGGCAAGGGTTTGTAGAAAGCAAATAAAGTTGTCATGTAAGAATTGAAGGGTACTTAAAACAAAGATTTATGACAAGTGCAGATTGCTTTGAAATTAATGTGTTTAGGGACTGGTAAATAACGTAAAGAGCAGTTACAAGGAAATGAAGGCAAATTTAGGCATTGTGTAGATCAGTCATGCTGCAGGTTTTTGTATAAGGTGCAATTTGTAAACCATGGAGATAGAGAGACCAGTATATACAGATTTGCCATAGTTCAACTTCCTTAATATTAAGGACTGGAATATTATACTTTGAGAGTCTAAAGGTAAAATGGTAGTGATCTTTCCGAGTAATTTCATCAGGAGGTAACAAGAGGACATAAGCTATGAGATTTCATTTTTGAAGGATAGGTTTGTGTTCATGTTCGCTCCCAGGTTAGGCGCTGATATGACTGGATTTGTAGGAGTGCCAGAAATGCTGGGCCACCAGTGAGAGGACCACAGGTTTTGTTTACTGAAGACTGTCTTTTGTAGGTCTCACCTGACCCAGCGCATGCGCTGAACTGGCGAGACATTTAGTAGGTGGGTTTAGAAAGTGCTACCCAACTTTTTGTGCTGGCGACAAGCTACAGTGCACGATGGCGTGCACGCGCACAGCTGCTCCCCGCATTCCCCCCTCCCTTCTCGCCCAGCCACCCTGCACCAGCCTTCTGCACTATACCCCTCCCCGCCGCTGCTGCACGCGCATCCCTAGTGTGCGTCATCGCGATCAGGATCCCTTTCGCTTTTAGAGTGATTGTGATGAGGGATTGTCAGTGTGAGACCTCACGCCAGCACACATAATCTACCTTCAATTTTTTTACCTGTCTCCCTCCCATACTTACCACCCACCATGCTCCTTCTTCCGCCAACACTCTGCTCTCTGTCTTCTTGCCCCCAGCACCACCCTTCCTCCCACACTCTGTTGTCTTCAGTGTACCTCGGTACCTCTGCCTTTCCCACCCTCTGTTGTCTGTGTGCTTGCTCCCAGCCCCTCCCTAAGCCCACACTTGTTGCCCTTGATTCGATGTCTCTCCCTCTGTGTTACCCTCTGCCCCCTCCCTCCAAATGTGTTGCCTTCTGCCTTCCACCCCTCAATAAACCCCAAAAAATGCAATGATGCAACCAGTGTTGTGCTACCCATATGCCTTGCCTTCCTCCATGTTGGCATCGCTAGCAATAACAAGCATTGGTATAGCCAACCCTCCGCTCTCTGTCTTTTTGCCCCAGCCCCTCCCTTCCTGTCACACTCTGTTGTCTTCAGTGTACCTCGGTACCTACACCTTTCCCACCCTCTGTTGTCTGTGTGCTTGCTCCCAGCCCCTCCCTAAGCCCTCCCTTGTTGCCCTTGATTCTATGTCTCTCCCTCTGTGTTACCCTCTGCCCCCTCCCTCCAAATGTGTTGCCTTCTGCCTTCCGCCCCTCAATAAACCAAAAAAAATGCAATGATGCAACCAGTGTTGTGCTACCCATATGCCCTGCCTGCTGCCGTGTTGGCATCGCTAGCAATAACAAGCATTGGCATAGCTAAATACAACAGTTGCATAACTAAATACTTATAAGGTCCCAAAAGCGAGACCTATTGGCTATGCCAATGCTTGTTATCTTAGACGTGTTTAAGCATAGGGAGTTGAATCAGCCAGTGCAACCAGAGATGATTGTGCATGTTTCTGAGCTTGAGAGAGGGAGCCTTGTTATGTTATGTTAAAATTATTTACATAGCGCAAGTTCACCAGCCAGTTTCTTGGCGCTGAGGATAGGAGCAGCACAGCATCTCATTCATATGTTTTGTGCTGAAATCCATATTTTTAAAAGCTGTCCGACATAGCTGCCAAGGTTTCAGATTGCTTATGTTTGACATGTTCATAATTTTAGTGTAATTATGAGTGACATTTCAACAACTATGGTGCCGATTCCGATCCGTGAAAAATATTCCCCGTACGAATCGTATCCGGATTTTTTTACGTATGAATCGTACAAGTCCCGTACAAACTGGCAAGTATGATTCGTATGTTAAAAAATCCATACGAATCGCATTGGGAAAATTCCCCGACACGTCCTCGGGTCGGAAAAAGTGTCCGACACGTCCCCGGACAGTTTTACGTACGAATCGGTAAACTGAAGTCCGAGAGCGCAAGTACGATCCGTCCCGTCCGTCCGAATGCACAACCGTATGGAAAAAACACTGTACGGAGCGAACTCCCATAGCAACCATGGAGACGTCCAAACATGTGCCCGCATACGTGACGAACACCCCTCCAGCCCATCCCCCCAAGTACGTGCCATACCCCCAGCCCCCCCATGTACGCGCTGTACCCCCACCCCACCCCCGTAGGCACGGAGCAAACCCCCACCCCGTATGTACGGAGCGTACCCCCACCCCGTAGGTACGGAGCATACCCCCACCCCGTAGGAACGGAGCGTACCCCCACCCCCATATGTACGGAGCGTACCCCCACCCCGTAGGTATGGAGCATACCCCCACCCCGTAGGTACGGAGCATACCCCCACCCCGTAGGTACGGAGTGTACCCCCACCCTGTAGGTACAGAGCATACCCCCACCCCCGTATGTACGGTGCGGAACCCCAGCTGGGGGTCCGCACCGTACCTACGGGGGTGGGGGTATGCTCCATACCTACGGGGGTGGGGGTACACTCGATATCTGCGGGGGTGGGGGTACGCTCCATACCTACAGGGGTGGGGGTACGCACCGTCCATAGGGGGTGTGGGGGTACGCACCATCCATACTGGGGGGCTGGGGGTACGCCGCATACACGTATGGGTGCTGGGGTACGGTGCGTACACGGGGGGGCTGTGGGTACGGTGCGGACGTGTAGGGATGGGGGTACGGTGCGTACCGGGCCCCCTTTTCGTCGTGCATCACGGGGTACTTAGCTTTTCCGGCACTTTTTGGGTCCCGTAAAAATTTTGCTGTGCGAAGTGCTGTGGGTACGAATCGTACTTGCTGATCCGTAAAACGCTGCCTGACTCCATACGAATGTCACGTACGCAGTGTCCCGGATCCGAATTGTGGGTATATTTTAGCCGGTCGGTGTTTTTTACGATTCGTACCGAAATGTTGTTTCTGTACGAATCGTACTTGCGGGTTTGTAAGGTGTTTTTCCCGGGTACGAGTCTGACGGAGAAAATGCTCTGTCCGACGGTTTGTACCCGGGTTTTACAGGATCGGATTTGGCACCTATGAGTGACACTTTCTCGGGACCAAAATCAAGCAATGAACACAAAGGAAGCATGTAAATATCGGGAAATTGCACACCTTTGAGTGATGAAAAACTCTAAGAAGATCTTAAAACTGCTGCAATTGACCTATGACTTTGCTGTTACTCAATAATTGTGACTGCAGTAATTTCTACTTTAATGCTCTTTGTCCATCGAAAATTGTATCATTTATATGCCTTAAATCATCTATTTCATTTGTAAAGCACTCTAACATCTTTCGATCCCTCACTTACAAACAGTTTTTTGTTTTATACTGCTGATCATAATAATGCAGGGTGTCAGAGCACTTTACATCATACACACAATATACAGACAGAATGACTCCTTCTTTGGTACTCCAGTCTAGCAAATGTTATTCGTAGCACATCGCCCCTGACAACAGCAGAAGTGTTTTCAAAGGTAGTTCATCCATCCAGCAATAGTCTGGGATGAAACTGAAGTGCTGTGCAGTGTTCAAAAGCATTCTGCCTGGTTTACTGTAAGAACGCCAGCAGAAATATGAAACAAGTAACTGGGGGCCCAGGCCAGCAGGATGTTTGAAAATAAAAACATTCCGCAGTATCACCTTGGAATACTAACACGTGCAGGCACTGACTGCAGGTTGCAACTATCTGACGGCATGCTGCCATTCATTGTGTTAAACACACAGAGGCTGGTGGTACTTCCTTTGACCAGGGATGCAGAGTCTGGAGGAGTGTGGCAGTGGTGCTCCAATAATTGCTGAGGCAGCATCGCTCTGCAAGGAAGTGGCTGGGGGCCCACCAGTGGCGTCACTAGGGGGGTGCGGGGGGTGCGGACCACACCGGGTGACACCCTCACGGGGGGTGACACCAAAGGTGTGTCACTGTCTGTGGTGCACTGCAATTATCCGTGCACAATGTTATTTAAACCAGCAGTCCAGATTAGAAACCGAAACGCAACGACGACGCGCACAACCTAACCTTGTTCTATTCACAAGAGGTGCCTGTGCGCAGCGCGCACAGTCTCCTCCTCCGCCGCGTCTGCGCGCCTCGGCAGTGACGTCATGTCGTCACTAGAGGGGTGCAGTCGGCGATGTTGTTACGGGTGGAATCCGAATCCCGCATGCGCATTGCCCCCCCCAAGTGCGCGTGACTTGGCATCATGAGGGACGAGGAGGTGAGGAGGTCTAAGGTCGCCGTCGCCACACTGCCACAGCGCCACTATAGTTTAATTTTCAAGCAAGGCCGACCGAGGTAGTCCCCCCCCCTGTCTGCAATTCAGCAGGTGAGTGGCCAGGCCTACTATTGCCTATTCAGTGCAGGGCGGTGGGCGATTCCATTATCATCGGTAAGGTTTCAGCTGACAGTGAACTGAGGACGAGGGTGAAACTGAAAGCAGGTGCCTCTGGCGAGCAGCAGGGCACAGTGGCCGCCATTCACCAGCACCCTGCACTCAGCCTCACTGGATCGGGAGCAGAGGGGAAAAGTTATTGTTTGAGATGCGTCACGAGCCTGTGCAGAGAGAATGCTTGCAACGCAAGTTAAATGCTAGACTTTTCAGGGTAATAATTAAATTATTACCCTGAAAAGTCTAGCATTTAACTTGCGTTGCAAGCATTCTCTCTGCACGGGCTCATGACGCATCTCAAACAATAACTTTTCCCCTCTGCTCCGGATCCAGTGAGGCTGAGTGCAGGGTGCTGGTGAACGGCGGGCCCCCACACCCCCCTAGTGTCGCCACTGGGTATATGAGCAGTCTTCTAGGAGTGTGGATGTACAGGGTGGTGTGTCTGTAATGGGTTGTGGGAAGAGTAAGTTGCTTGTGGTACTACCGATGTGGTCGTGTGATGCAAATGTAGTAGGGCCTTATATAGAAATTTGACATTATTATGTTATATGAGAAAAGCAATGAAGCAGATACAAAGGGGGTGCAATAACTACATTCTAGATATCCGCTGAACAGAGTGGACCCCCTTAAGGTGCTTGGTGGAGTGTGTTAAATATGGTGATACATAACCAAAAATGTTTACCCCACCCTAAAAAATGAGATCAAATAATATTTTATTGAAGGGGTTGTTAATCGATTAAAGATATTTTTGAGAAATTGTTTTGGATGGACAGTATCTAAGTCTTTTTTCTATTCCACGTGCTCCTGTCCATTACTGTCAGCTTTTCCGCTCATAGGATGTTCTGCTGCTTTGTGACTATGATTGTGTTGTTTTGATCCCATACATACAACCCAACACACAGAGACACCAAGACACTTTGAAATAGTTTCATGTAAAGTGCAGCGGTACCATTTTAGAAAGTGCAGTGCAGGTGTTTCGTACTGAGCTGATGCTGACGTCGGTTGTGAAAGGTCAGCTGAGCTGTCGAGGTCATGAGAATCCTGCCTCCGCGCGCCACCCACCTCAGCAGCATACCTGGGTAATTAGAACCATACTGTGGGATTACAGCTCGGGTTTGCAGGGATTGAAAGCAGAGCCGTTCCCAGAACCGATGCCTGACTCCGGAGGGCTGACCTCAGTTAGTCTTCCACAAAAAGACATACTAATCCTGTGATCATCAAATAAATATATTTAGTAACATAGCAAGACTACTAACGGAGGGAGAGTTCCAGGCATTTAAGGTACCCTTCAGCAGCAGACATTGGGCCACAGAGTGTTTCCTGCACCGCACAGCCCTAAGAATGTACCTCCAAACTAAGTCAAATTGGCTGATGTCATCCCTTGGATCAGTGGAACTGGCTTGGGTGCGGCAGTGCATCATTTTGGTGATAGTAGAGAAAGTGGCATTTCTGCTCTGCAAATTACTGCTCCCGGGAAATGGGTCTGTGGTATAACAAGTATGAATATATGTAACAATCAGGTGATTTGGGCTTCAGCTGTGCAGGATTTATATGTTTGTTTTGAGTTTTGTTGTTTAACTTTGGTGGGAAGGGACAAGAGGTCGCATATCACTCCCGGTATAATATGTGAACATCGAAAACTGCATATGGAATCCTTGTCAATTATAATATTCAACACTGACAGGGCTGGAGCATAATTTAATCTGTTTTTCGCAACTTGCAATGCTTTAATGCCTACTTGTAACTTGACTGTATCGTGTATCCTGATATCAACATATGGACCTCTGAGCTTATTTATCTGTTTAAACCCCAAAAGATAAAAAAAAGGACACAAACCCCGGAGATTTGGACCGACCACCCCAGCTCTATAATAGTTTGAGAATACTCATCCAGTAGGAAAGTCCAGAGGACCAGGAGCCGCCCCAGATGTGAGCCCAAGGAAGGCAGAGCACATATCAGACTGCGCCTTCGGGGCACATCCCATGGTAAAATATCTCATGCATGCGCAGTCAAGAGAAAAATGCAAGGCCACACCAAGGAGGGCAGGACCAGGAAGCGCTGAGCCTGCTGCTGTAACACGAAGCTTGGAACAAAACCTTGGCTTCTGTATCCGTGAGAGGTGGCTAGCTGCCATTTAAGATGAGACAGACCGGGCTGCAGATGGAGGCCGTCTTGTTACCTGTCCCCAACAGTTGGAAGCCTTTTAAGATGGGCTCCAACATATCGCAGGAGTGGCCAGTAACTTGGAGTAGGAGCAGGACCTGAGATCTCATGTGACTTACAATTTCACCTCTCGCCTTTGTGTGCATGAGGGTGCATTTGTTACACAATGTAGGGTTGAGGCCTAAGCCCTGGCCACGAAGGTACACCTTGTGTGGGTTTGTGACCGCTATCTGTATTCTGCAGTCGTGGCATGGCTTGAATCCTGTCGATTTCAATAGACATAGATTCCTAGCACACTGTTGAAGAGTTGTTTAGCATTGTTGGAAGACCGGCAAAGGGAGGAGCAGAGCTCCTGATACCCGTCGGAAGTCGCAGAAAGAAAGGAACTGACTTCAGTACCCAGGGGGTGGCACTGATATGGGACTCTGCTCTGTCACTTTTGGAACGTATGGAGTACTTGCAGAGCCTCATGATGCCACCTACTGAGAAGTGTTGGGAAATTCTCTGGTTCTAGCCTGGCACCTGGGGGCTCTGGGGCTATAAGTATTGATCAGAAACAGAACTACAAGTCTAGCATATATTTCATCTCAGGCTAGGGTTTGCTCCAAGCTCCTTCTGGTGTGCCTTTGGGCCCCAAGGAACCACAAGGGCCTCCACTTGCAATCCTGCCTGCTGGACTCTCTGGACCTATTGGGGGTCCTGCATCGACATCAGTTTCTGAATCAGATATTGGCACATAGCCAATGCCAGACTATGATGCCAACACCCTGAACACCGCATGACAAAGCATTTCCTACAGGGCAGTCGGACTCATGAGTCAGCACCATTTCAACCTTGACGAAGGCCACGCCCTGATCCACAGCACTTCAGCAACCATTCCTACTCCAATACATTGCTCCTGCCTCATGGAAGGACCCAAGTCATTCATAATTTGTTTGCCACAGACTTGGATAAAGATGTTTTGATGCAGGGGATGAATTGGCACAACCCTGTAATGATGGCAACTTTTATGAGGATTTACAGGATGCCAGTGGCCTGGACACTCCACCAGACACTGAGCTTGTTTCTCCATCTGGGACTACCTCAGCATACAGTGCCTCAGTTGCAGTGGTGATGAGAAGGACAGCTGAGTGTTCTGACCAGCAGTCGCTTAATATGGAGGTGAAAACGAATGTCCGCACTGAGATGCTTCAGCCGGGGCAAACTAGTGCTTAACCTCTTCTGCTGTTTAGTAAAGTCAGCAGGCAGAAAGCATAAAACCATTGCCCAGCCATTGGCTACCCAGCCTTCCTGATGCAGCACCCAACACCAGAAAGCTTTGTCGTACAGACATCCTCAAACCGACTAAACCCCTATACCTTCCCTACCACACTGCTGGATAGAGAATCTAAGCATATAGAAACATTTGGAAGCTCATTTTGTCTTCCACCAGCTTGGCATTACATTCAGTTAATTCTAGCTACCTGTTGTGGAGCTACACACAAGCCCTTTGGGACTCAATTGTTCAGGTGCTCCATGCTATGTTGGATGATATACTGCCCACCCATATGCAATCCATTCAATGTGACAAAGTTTATAATCCACTGTGGGCTGGATACTACAGATTCCCTTTGCCAGGCAAACAGCACCAGAGTTGATGTCCAGGGTACTTTGATGAACATGCCCTTTGATGGTTTTTGCGTTTTTATCGAGAAGGCAGAGTCAAGTCTTGAGCGCTTCAAGGACATTAAGGGACCACAGAATGCTTCTTGGGCCTGTACTCCCCTCCACGCCTGCAGTTTCTCCCCATGTGTGGTTATGGTAGTGGCTTTCAATGCAAACTATATGACACCCGACAAATGCAGACCACCCTCATACCAAGGGGCCTGAGCGACACAGTCGAGGGAACCACAGCATCCCGACAAACCCACGTGAACTCTCACCTAGCATACAGTGCACCACACTGCTCCCAAGAAACAGCACTGCAGGAACGCCAACGACTGACAATGCTGCAAGCAGGCACCGCAGGGATGCCAACGACCCACAATGCTGCATGCAGGCACAGCAGGGACGCCAACGACCCACAATGCTGCATGCAGGCAGTGCAGGGATGCCAACAACCCACAATGCTGCAAGTGGGCACTGCAGGGACGCCAAAGGTCATGAAAGTCACAGCTTTTGCAACATTGCTTGAAAAGCTGTTACAGATGCCTGCTGATATGTGCCTATGACGCAAAAAGACTTCTGAAATGGCTCGGAATGTTTTAATCGCGACTCACTCATCAACCTCATTCTATTGACTGTGACGTCTATGTTGTGGAAATTGGCATGGGGTGCTCTTAAACTTTATGTTGGCTATCAAGAGGAGCCTCCTTTAAGCTCTTTGCTAATATTTTGCTAGAATTGTTGAGGAAAATGACATGGACATTGCAAAGATTTTTCCACTTCTCTTCCAAATCATTGGCAAAATCAAGTATTGTGAAGATCGAAAGAGCAGTGTGACGCAGTGATGCAATGATTGACAAAGTTTGCCAGGCACCATGTGAAGCAAAATCTATCACTGGACAAATACTGCAATGGAAAAATCATTAACGTTTCAGAGAAAACTTAGCTATACCCTGATGCGAAGAAGACTAGCGCGCTCACATCAACAAAAACAACAAAGTGATGGAAGGAATCGCCCAGGGTCACATTCCGGAGGAGGTCCATGCGGTAAGTCGTGAGGGGGTGACACCATGAGTTACCCGCACCGGGTGACACCAACCCTAGTGACGCCACTGGGGCCCACTTAGCCACGAGCCACCACGGGCTGTGGTAAGCCGGGTTCACTGGCCTCCTCAGTAAAAGTCATCCTCCAGGCTGGCTGTCCAGTGAGTCTCGGGCACGGCTGTTCAGTGACACATATAGCCTGTCCTGGCAGCTGCTGCAACCCGGGGCACTCACTCCTCTCCGACTCCCTCAGCTGTGGCACTATTGAATTAGGGAGGGGGCAAAATGGCTGATAGCATGCGGCATCTTGGTGGGACTTGTGCAAAATGCCTGCAGAAGGCAGCGTGATGCTGCAAGCCCCATCATTGAATACATTTGTGGCGACACCTGCAAATCACTAGCCATCTGCCGCTTTCCTCCACAAACTTCCTGCTCTGGCAGCATGATGTGATGTTCCTCTGCGGTGCCGACCTGAAGCATGCAGCCTGTTAGTCAGTGAGATCCGGCGTGCCAAGGGGAATCACAACGATACATCGTAGCAGTGTTAGTTTTAACCTGCTTGCTGCCTCAATAACTCACCAGTGAGACAGGCCCAAGCCTGTGAGAACAGGGCATGAACGGCGCACTGCCAGCTGCCCCACTAAACAGTATTACAGCCAGGCAGCACCACAGGGACAGCTGAGACACCATGCATTATGCATGACAATGCATTTCAGCGTGTTAATGCAGAGTACCACACTGAAATGCGTTAGTCTAACGCCTGATGCATGGTACTTGGCAGCACTGGTCTGAATCTGTTATAACCAGCAGTCATTCTGATGTTAGGTGGAAGAGAAAGATAGAGGGGGCCTTTAATCTTAAAATATATTTGGAGTCATCAGCATATACAAAATATTACCAAAAGAAGCTATCAGATGAGTGACGGGACAGCATAAATCTTAAAAAAGATGGGAAAAAGGTCCAGTCTCTGAGGGATGCCAAATGTAACAGATTTAAAATTGGAGCGTGAATTTTCTAGTGTGACGCTCAGGAAATGAAAAAAAAAAGTTCCACACAGTGCCCCCAATACCCATCTCATTCGGTATGCAGACATAATATCGACTTTTTATTATCGTACTGCACTAATATCGAGTTTTTAATATCATAGGGACAGAATATCGATGTCAAGAATATCAGTGACCAGAATATCAACTTTAAGGTAAGTAATGTCGTTTTTTTTATATCGAAGTAAGTAATATCGAAGTAAGTAATATCAAAGTAAGTAATATCGTTAGCAAAAATATTGTTGCTAATAATATCGATATTTATATTAGTGTTATGTATTTTAGTATGTATTTTATATGTATGTGTTTAATATTTTTTGTAATGTTTTTTAATTATTTTTAAATATATGTATTACATGTTTAGAAATTAGTAATTTTCTTTAAAGTAAATTTTGCGATTTAGTATCAGAGTGGTTTGTGGGTTTATAGGGGAATAGGGTAAGAAGTAATTTAATTATAATTAATGAATTAATATTGTTTATTTCTTGTTATTGATGAATAATTTATTGTTAATTAATTATTAATTGGTTATTAATTTTTATTGATTGATTGATTTATAATTATATTATTATAATTAATGTATTCTTATTTTTTATTTATTGTTATTGTTAATTAATGTATTGTTAATTAATTATTAATTGGTAATTAATTTTTATTAATTGATTAATTGATAATTAAACTAAATGTGTTATTTTGTATGTGTAGCAGTGTGTGGGGTTTTAGAGGAATAGGATGGGATGTAATTTATTATAATTAAGTACATTTACATTTTTATTACTTGGTATTGATTATTAATTTATTGTTAGTTAATCTTTCATTGGTAATTCATTTTTATTAATTCATTAATTGATAATTAAATTAATTGTGTTACTTTTTATGTGTAGCGGGTTGTGCATTTATAGGTGAATAGGGCGGGAAGTTATTTAATGTTATTTAAGTAAATATTAATTTAATTTTATTGGTATTTATTATACATTTCTTTGTTCATTAATCATTATGTTATTTAGTTTTAAAAAATTATTTAAATAAGAAGTATGTTAATTTAACCCCTACGCTATCCAACATTTTCCACACTGTTACACTCACTGGAGTTGGAATAGTAATTTTAACCCTAACGCTATTCAACACTTTCCCTACTGTTGCACTCACTGGCGCAGGAATAGTAGATTTTACCCCTACGCTATCCAACAATTTTCCTACTATTGCACTTACTGGAGTGGGAATAGTAATTTTTACCCCTACGCTATTCAACACTTTCCCTACTGTTGCACTCACTTGAGTGGGAATAGTAATTTTAACCCCAATGCTATCCAACACTTTCCCTACTGTTGCACTCACTGGAGTGGGAATAGTAATTTAACCCCTACGCTATCCAAAACTTTTCCTACTGTTGCACTCACTGGAGTGGGAATAGTATTTTTTACCCCTACGCTATCCAACACTTTCCCTACTGTTGCACTCACTGGAGTGGGAATAGTAATTTTAATCCCAAAGCTATCCAACACTTTCCCTACTGTTGCACTCACTGGAGTGGGAATAGTATTTTTTTCCCCTACGCTATCCAACACTTTCCTTACTGTTGCACTCATTTGAGTGAGAATAGTACGTTTAACCCCAATGCTATCCAACACTTTCCCTACTGTTGCACTCACTGGAGTGGGAATAGTAATTTAACCCCTACGCTATCCAAAACTTTCCCTACTGTTGCACTCACTGGAGTGGAAATAGTAATTTTTACCCCTACTCTATCCAACACTTTTGTTACTGTTGCACTCACTGGAGTGGGAATAGTAATTTTAACCCCTACGCTATCCAACACTTTCCCAACTGTTGAACTCACTGGAGGGGGGATTGCCGTTTTTACCTCTACGCTATCCAAAACTTTCCCTACTGTTGCACTCACTGGGGTGGGAATAGTAATTTTTACCCCTCCTCTATCTAATATTTTTTGTATTATTTCAGTTAATGTAGTATATAATTTTAAACATATTAAAAATAATTGTAATTTTTTTAATTTGTTATATATATTTATTCAATTTGTATTTATATTATTGTTTTATGTGTATAGATGTATTTGCAATTTATAAGATATTTTTAAACAGTTTATGGTATTAAAATGTTTATGTAAAAATATTACTAAGTAAGTATATGTATTATATATGTTTAATTTATTTTACATTTTATATATTAGTTATAATTTTTAAACATTTAAAAATATTTTTAACTATTATTCTTGTAACTTAAAAAAATGATATTTTCAACAACGATATTTTTGACATCGATATTTTTTTCTCGATATTTTTGTACTTACCATAATGTAGATAGGATGTCGATATTCTTGACTTCGATATTTTTGCGTCGATATTTCTGTAGGTCGATATTCTGAGTTTCGATATTCTGTCAGCGATTCTCTCCTTCACCCTGGTAAGTAGGATGTCATGGGACACTCTTTTAATAGCAGCAGCTATGTCAAAAACGATGAGGATAATATTTTTCACCCTCATCCAAGGTGAACCTGATGTCATTTGAAGCCACTATTGACACAGTTTCTGAGCTTGGACCGGAACAAAAACCTGAAATTGGTGAATTCATGTGGCCACACAATTCTAGAATGGTGTTAACCTGTCGATTAACACATCTTGCCGTTATTTTGGCAAGAAACAGCAGGAGAGATATTGGCCTATAGTTTGAAGGTGTACGTGGATCCATAGAAGCCTTCTTAAAAATGGGAATAATCACTGCCACTTTCCATGATTCAGGAAATTACCCTGAGAATGGTGAATTGCAGCTATCCAGTGGACGGCTGTATGGGAGTAAGGCAGCAGAGTACTTTTGATCTTCACTTGACTGGAATCTAATGACGAACCAGAAGAGATTGTGGTAAGATTAAAATTAATACCCTTAAGAGGTGTTTTTTAAATTTTGTCCAATCCGAAGATGAGGAGGAATCAATCATCACTGAGGAAGGAGAGGGGTGTGGAGGTGCATCGGTTTAGCTAACGTGTCATGAAAAATAATTGGAAATAGTTTGCAGAAATTAGGTGGAAAAGAATGTGATTTGGCAAGTGCCTTGGGATGTGCAAGCAACTGATAAATTGAAAAAAAATCCTTTAAAGAGTTAACTGAATTAGAGATCCGAGTTTGTAAATAATTGGATGTAACTTTTCTGACAAGCATATTATAATCACGTAGCTCCTCTTTGTTGGTTTGTTTTACTGACGGAGTCCAAAATCGCTCTGGTTTCACGTGGGAGGTGCTGCACACTTAGGGGTCCATTAGGATGTAGGGCAGTGGAACCACGGCGGGGCTGGTGTTGCGGAAAAAATGCCTTTTTCCGCCCGCCGGCTGCGGACCTCATGCCTGCCATATTAGTATGGACAAACAAGGCCAATTCCCGACTGCCGCGGTGCGACACGCACCGCCATCAAAGTGCACCTGCCACTGTGGCAGTGGGAGCCAATGGAGACTCACCGCCATGCGGAATGACGTCTGCCCCGCTCCACAAATTAGGAAGACTCAAGCAAGCAGACGCACCGTAGCAGAGACACCGCCCAACAAGAGACGGAGGAAGCTCGACAGCGGAGCGCGAAACCAGAGTCCCGGTCACGACCGCCATGGACCCAGCTCTACACGTCTTTCCGGTGCTGTACCTGCTACATCACCAGGAACTCATGGACCACCGCGGACGTCACCGCAGGTACGCAACAACACAACACACAACACATGGCCTGACACAGGGTCCAAATCCACATCAGACACCCTGGGGGGACAGGGACACATCCACAAGGGCAAGCACACATCACCCACCTGTAACCCCACTGCATCCTGGAAACACAGCTACCGCCACCATGCAGCAATGTCCCGGTCATGTTACTGCAGCGGTGAACGCAAGCAAATACATGCACACAATGCAGAAGGCAGTGCCACTGCCAGGCATGGGCAGGGCACAAAGACCAGAGGGCAACACCCACTCCCACCACACACTAGAACACCCCATGAAGGCACATGCCATGTGCCCCTCCTGTGCACCCCATGTACAACAACAAGCCAGGGCAATACACACCCTGCACCACACAACAAACAATCATGGAGACACACAATACAGGAGTTGCTGCACAGGAACACACAACACACAGCACAGTAGCACAGGGCCAGGGAAACACACACAACACCACACTCAGGGAAATATCAATGAGGACAAGCAACAAATGAACACATACAAGGAATTAACATCCAAATGGACACACAGCCTGCACAGTCACACATACATACAACAACCCCACAGGAGCACACCAGCAGCACTACACACAGGGTCCATCTACACACCTCAGGACTGACAAACACCAGTAAGAATCTACACACATACACCCCTCACACCAGCAGCACACAACACCAGTGCCAAACACACTGAAGGCTGGCTATACTTGACAGACAATACACACACAAATAACCACACATCCTGGACTCAGTCACCCACATCACACATACACAGGGATGCCACCACAAATGTGGAAACAAATACATAGCCCAACAGAAACACACACAGAGCCACAACAACAACAACAGACATGCCCTGTGCAGCTAAACTGGGGAAAGGCAATGGGAGCGCAGACACAACAGGAGTGCACCACCTCATCACCCAGGAACAATGCACAGACAACATACCACAACACACTTAAGAAGAGTACTGTCACAGAACAACACAGCCACAGTGTTGGACACGGCCTCGTGGCGTGGCCCATCCAGACCCATAGCGACACCAGACTGACCTCTACACCCCACACGACCCTAATGAACGTAGCCTACCCGACCCAGTCCACACCTGATCCCCCACAGAACCCGGGGCTACCCCCGTCCTTCCCTCGATCTTCCCGACACCGGGGACCCTCCCAACTCCATCGGCCTCGCGGCCTCCAGTGACCAGGCCCCGCACCCCAGATGGCCGCCCTCAACCCAAGCGCAACCCAGGCCTAGTCGCGCCATGCTGGCTGGGGGGGGGAGAGCTCCCGGTGAGCAGGAGAGGGAGGAGTAGTTTCACTCACACCTCTGGCCTCCTCTCAAGAGATAGTTTCGATCGCCCCTCCGGCCACCGTGAGGGCTGGCACCACACCTGCTGCGTGTCTGGGATCCCTCCTGACCCCGCCTTGAAAGGATCAAAGGGCCGCATGGCAGGAACCCCCAACAAACGACCCCCAGGCGCTAAGACCCCTGCCCGTGAGGACTCCGGACATCAAAGAGGAGTCGACCTGTAACAAGGGGCGCTCTGGGACCATCAGCAGATTGAATCCTGGAACGAAGAGAGCCCTGCTGACGTGGTCGCGGCTGAAAGAACATCCTCCCAAGGTCCGACGGAACTCTTGGAACCTCGGTGAGCCCTGCAGACAGCGTCTCGGATCCACCTGGCAGAGACGGACTTCTGCCTAAATCATCTGAGCCCTGCTGACGCGGTCGTGGCTCCCCTCGCAACCTTGAGAATTCTGAGCCCTGCTGACCGACTCGCGGCTCCTTGAAGATTGTCCGGCCTCCAACATCCTTACTCGAGCCCTGCAGACCTTGGTCACAACTCAAGAGCCATTCTGGTCCGGCTGGACCCCAAAGATCGTATCATATCCCCCGGCTCGAGGATTGAGAGCCATGTGCCGGATACGCACCTGCATTGACCCTGATTCTAAGACTGTCCCGCTACCCCTACCCCAACCGAAACTCTGTGAGCCCTTGCTCTACTTGTACAGACGACTCTGCGGATCATAAAGATCCTGATATTTCTAGATAAAGAATACGTGCTTTAGAATCTACGGTGTTGTGTCTCTGTGTTGCGTGGTGCTAAATCAGCATGTACGATCCTAGATACGAGACCCCCCTGAGGGGGTCTCCCGCCAGTGCTCGGCTACATCTCTCGGGACAGGTGGGTCACAGGGTGGTCAGGTACATATTCTGTCCTTTCCTGAGGCTGGCCCTTCTAACAAAGCTGCACAGGGAAGGGTCCAACACAGCAGTGAACGACAAGACCAGTTGTCAGGACAAAGTGCAGAGTGAGTCCATGAGAAGCTGCACAAGCAGGGGGCACACAGCAGTTAACGACATGGCCAGTGGCCAGGACAAAGTGCAGAGTGAGTCCATGAGGAGCTGCACAGGCAGGGTGCACACAGCAGTGTACGACAAGGCCAGTGGCCAGTCCAGGGGGCAGACTGAGTCCATGAGAAGCTGCACAGGCAGGGGGCACACAGCAGTGAACGGCAAGGCCAGTGGCCAGGACAGAGTGCAGAGTGAGTCCATGAGAAGCTGCACTGGCAGGGGGCATACAACAGTGAACGACAAGGCCAGTGGGCAGGACAAAGAGCAGACTGAGTCCATCAGAAGCTGCACAGGCAGGGGGCACACAGCAGTGAACGACAAGGCCAGTGGCCAGGACAAAGTGCAGAATGTGTCCATGAGAAGCTGCAAAGGGAAGGGTCCAATACAGCAAAGAGCAACAGAGCCAGTGACCAGTCCAGGGTGCAGACTGAGTCCATGAGAAGCTGCACAGGGAAGGGTCCAACACAGCAGTGAACGACAAGGCCTTTGGCCGGAACAAAGTGCAGACTGAGTCCATGAGAAGCTGCATAGGCAGGGGGCACACTGCAGTGAATGACAAGGCCAGTGTGCAGGACAACGTGCAGACTGAGTCCATGAGAAGCTGCACAGGGAAGGGTCCAACATAGCAAAGCGCAACAGGGCCAGTGGCCAGTCCAGGGTACAGCCTGAGTCCATGAGAAGCTGCTCAGGGAAGAGTCCAACACAGCAAAGAGCAACAGGGCCAGTGGGCAGTCCAGGGTGCAGACTCAGTCCATGAGAACCTGCACAGGGAAGGGCCTAACACAGCAGTGAACGACAAAGCCAGTGGCCAGGACAAAGTGCAGAATGAGTCCTTGAGAAGCTGCACAGGGAAGGGTCCAACACAGCTAAGAGCAACAGGGCCAGTGGCCAGTGGCCAGTCCAGGGTGCAGCCTGAGTCCATGAGAAGCTGCACAGGGAAGAGTCCAACACAGCAAAGAGCAACTGGGCCAGTGGGCAGTCCAGGGTGCAGACTGAGTCCATGAGAAGCTGCACAGGCAGGGGGTACACAGCAGTGAACAACAAGGCCAGTGGGCAGGACAAAGTGCAGACTGAGTCCATGAGAAGCTGCACAGGCAGGGGGCACATAGCAGTGAACGACAAGGCCAATGGGCGGGACAACGTGCAGACTGAGTCCATGAGAAGCTGCACAGGGAAGGGTCCAACACAGCAAAGAGCAACAGGGCCTGTGGCCGGTCCAGGGTGCAGCCTGAGTCCATGAGAAGCTGCACAGAGAAGCGTTCAACACAGCAAAGAGCAACAGGGCCAGTGGGCAGTCCAGGGTTCAGACTGAGTCCATGAGAAGCTGCACAGGGAAGGGTCCAACACACCAGTGAACGACAAGGCCAATGGCCGGGACAAAGTGCAGACTGAGTCCATGAGAAGCTGCACAGGCAGGGGGCACATAGCAGTGAACGACAAAGCCAGTGGGCAGGACAAATTGCAGACTGAGTACATGAGAAGCTGCACAGGGAAGGGTCCAACACAGCAGTGAACGACAAGGCAAGTGGCCGGAACAAAGTGCAGACTGAGTCCATGAGAAGCTGCACAGGCAGGTGGCACACAGCAGTGAACGACAAGACCAGTGGGCAGGACAAAGTGCAGACTGAGTCCATGAGAAGCTGCACCCTGAAGGGTCCAACAGTAAAGAGCAACAGGGCCAGTGGCCAGTCCAGGGTACAGCCTGAGTCCATGAGAAGCTGCACAGGGAAAAGTCCAACACAGCAAAGAGAAACAGGGCCAGTGGGCAGTCCAGGGTGCAGACTAGTCCATGAAAAGCTGCACAGGGAAGGGTCTAACACAACAGTGAACGACAAAGCCAGTGGCAAGGACAAAGTGCAGACTGAGTCTATGAGAAGCTGCACAGGGAAGGGTCCAACACAGCTAAGAGCAAAAGGGCCAGTGGCCAGTCCAGGGTGCAGCCTGAGTCCATGAGAAGCTGCACAGGCAGGTGCACAGGCAGGTGGCACACAGCAGTGGCACACAGCAGTGGCACACAGCAGTGAATGACAAGACCAGTGGGCAGGACAAAGTGCAGACTGAGTCCCTGAGAAGCTGCACAGGGAAGGGTCCAACACAGCAAAGAACAACAGGGCCAGTGGCCAGTCCAGGGTGCAGCCTTGTTCCATGAGAAGCTGCACAGGGAAGAGTCCAACACAGCAAAGAGCAACAGGGCCAGTGGGTAGTCCAGGGTACAGAGTGAGTCCGTGAGAAGCTGCACAGGCAGGGGACACACAGCAGTGAACAACAAGGCAAGTGGGCAGGACAAAGTGCAGACTGAGTCCATGATAAGCTGCACAGGCAGGGGGCACACAGCAGTGAACTACAAGGCCAGTGGGCAGGACAAAGTGCAGACTGAGTCCATGAGAAGCTGCACAGGTAAGGGTCCTGTTGGACCCGGCCTCGTGGCGTGGCCCATTCCGACCCGTAGCAACACCACACCTGATCCCCCACAGAACCCGGGGCTACCCCGTCCTTCCCTCAATCTTCCCGACACCAGGCCCTGCACCCCAGGTGGCCGCCCCCGACCCCAGCGCAACCCCGGCCTAGTCGCGCCATGCCGGCTGGGGGGAGAAAGAGCTCCCGGTGAGCAGGAGAGGGAGGAGCAGTTTCATTCACACCTCTGGCCTCCTCTCAAGAGATGGTTCCAATCGCCCTCTGGCCACCCTGAGGGCTGGCTCCACGCCTGCTGCGTGTCTGGGATCCCTCCCGACACCGCCGTGAAAGGATCAAAGGACCACGTGGCAGGAACCCCCAACAAACGACCCCCGGGCTAAGACCCCTGCCCGTGAGGACTCCGGACATCAAAGGGGAGTCGACCTATAACAAGGGGCGCTCTGGGGCTATCGGCAGTTGAATCCTGGAACGTAACGAGCCCTGCTGACGTGGTCGCGGCTGAAAGAACATCCTCCCAAAGTCCGACGGAACTGTTGGAACCTCGGTGAGCCCTGCAGACAGCGTCGCGGCTCCACCTGGCAGAGACGGACTTCTGCCTAAAAACATCAGAGCCCTGCTGACGTGGTCGCGGCTCCCCTTGCACCCTTGAGAACTCTGAGCCCTGCTGACCGACTCGCGGCTCCTGCAAGATTGTCCAACCTCCAAGACCCTCACTCGAACCCTGCAGACTTGGTCACAACTCAAGAGACATTCCGGTCCGGCTGGACCCCAAAGATCGTATCATATCCCCCGGCTCGAGGATTGAGAGCCGTGCGCCGGACACGCACCCGCATTGACCCAGATCCTAAGACTGTCCCGCTACCCCTACCCCAACCGCGACTTTGTGAGCCCTTGCTCTACTTGTACATACGCCTCTGCGGATCATAAAGGTCCTGATATTTCTAGATAAAGAGTACGTACTTCAGAATCTACGGTGTGGTGTCTCTGTGTTGCATGGTGCTAAATCAGCATGTACGATCCTAGGGACGGGACCCAGCCCTGGGGGGTCTCCTGCCAGTGCTCGGCTACCTCTCCCGGGAAAGGTGGGTCGCAGGGTGGTCAGGTACATATTCTGTCCTTCCCTGAGGCCAGCCCTTCTAACATTGGGGGTGTTAGAAGGCGACCTCAGAGGGGCCCGGAGGGGGCCCTGACTGTCCTGAGACCCACCCTCGAGGTATCGTAGCCGGGCACTGGCGGGAGACTCCTCAGGGGAGGAATCTCGTATCTAGGATCGTACACTCGGCACCACACGACAAAGAGACACCACACCGAGAGTTCTTAAGAGCAAATCTTTATCAGATCGGAGTGGTAAGATCTTTATGATCAGCAAGGTAATATATATACAAGTAGAGCGCGGGCTCACAAAGTCTTGGAGGGGGGTTAGGAGGTAGCGGGACAGTCTTTGGGGGAATGGATCAAATGCAGGAGCGTATCCGGCGCACAGCTCACAATCCTCGAGCTGGGGGTTACGCTTGTCGTCGTGGGGTCCGGCGGGGCCAAGGGAGTCTGGGGGCGCTGCGAGATACTCAGCAGGCTCGAGTACAAGTTCGGAGGTCTTACGATCTTCAGGGAGCCGCGAGTCACTCAGCAGGGCTCAAGCACAAGTTCGGAGGTCTTACGATCTTCAGGGAGCCGCGAGTCACTCAGCAGGGCTCAAGCACAAGTTCGGAGGTCTTAAGATCTTCAGGGAGCCGCGAGTCACTCAGCAGGGCTCAAGTACAAGTTCGGAGGTCTTACGATCTTCAGGGAGCCGCGAGTCACTCAGCAGGGCTCAAGCACAAGTTCGGAGGTCTTACGATCTTCAGGGAGCCGCGAGTCACTCAGCAGGGCTCAGGTGTTTCCAAGGCGAATCTGCCGGACAGTCCCAGGGCACCCCTTGTTATAGGGCGACTCCTCTTTGATGTCCGGAGTCTGTGCAGGCAGGGGTCTTGTCACCTGGGGGTCGCTTGTTGGGGGTCTCCTGCCATTGTCCTTTGATCCTTTCAAGGCCGGGTCGGGAGGAGCCCCAGACACCCAGCAGGCGTGGAGCCAGCCCTCGGGGAGGCCGGCGGGTCGATCGAAACCCACCTTCCCAGGGAAGCGCAGAGGTGTGATGAAAACTGCTCCTCCCTCTCTCATCCCAAGGGGAGCGCGATGTCCTCCAGCCGGAGTGGCGCCTGTAGGCTAGGGTCGCGCTGGGGCCAGGCGGCCATCTTGGTGCATGAAGTGGGCACGCGGGCCCGGGGTGGCCGACGGAGGAAGGCCTACGGACGGGGGAAGTCCGGGTCGGGTGTGTGTGTTCTGGTGGGAAGGATCGGCCAGGCCAAGGGCTCGGGCCTGGTGTGAGGTGCAGGGGTCAGGTCTGACTATGTTACGAGGGCCGGGTCTAACACGCGTCCCCCCCAGCTGAAAGCCGGAGAGAACTACCCATCTTCTTGGGGGTTCTCTTCGCTGAGGCGGAAGAATCGGGAGAGGTCATCGGCGTTGGCGTGGTCCATACCAGGGCGATGTTCCACGGTGAAATCCATCCCCTGGAGGGAGATTGACCACCGCAGAAGCTTGGGGTTTTCTCCTCGCATCTGCATGAGCCATCGCAAGGGGCGATGGTCGGTCTGGACCCTGAAATGGGTGCCGAACAGGTAAGGGCGTAGTTTCTTGAGGGCCCAGACTACTGCGAACGCCTCGCGCTCGATGGTACTCCATCTCTGTTCCCGGGGCAACAGCCTTCGGCTGAGGAAGGCCACGGGCTGGTCCAGACCCTGGTCATTTACTTGGGAGAGGACGGCCCCGATGCCATGCTCGGAGGCATCAGTTTGTACCACAAACTCTTTGGAGTAGTCGGGGCCTGGAGGACGGGGGCCGTACACATGGCCGTTTTCAGGGCATTGAACGCCTCTTGGCAGGCAGGGGACCATTGTACCTTCTTGGGCTGCTTCTTGGACTTGAGCCCCGTGAGGGGACCGACCAGGCTGCCGTAATTCCGGATGAATCTCCGATAGTAGCCCGTGAGGCCCAGAAAGGCTCGGACCTCTGTTTGGGTAGTGGGAGGTTCCCAGGCGAGTATGGCATCGATTTTGGGCCGTAGAGGGGCGACCTGCCCGCTTCCGACCTGGTGCCCCAGGTAGGTTACCGAACCTTGCCCAATCTGGCATTTGCTGGCTTTCACGGTGAGGCCCGCCTGGCATAGGGCGGTTAGCACCCTCCGGAGGTGTTGGAGGTGCTCGCTCCATTCGGAACTAAAAACTGCGATATCGTCGAGATATGCAGCGCTGAATTTTTCCAGCCCGGCCAGGACTCTATTTACCAGTCGCTGGAAGGTGGCCGGGGCATTTTTCATCCCGAAGGGCATTACGCGAAAGCGATAGTGCCCATCCGGGGTGGAGAAGGCGGACCGCTCCTTGGCTCCCTCTGTGAGCGCAATTTGCCAGTAGCCGCATGTGAGATCGAAGGTGCTGAGGAACCGTGAAGCTCCGAGCCGGTCAATGAGCTCGTCGGCTCGTGGAATGGGGTCGGCATCGGCTCGGGTGACCTCATTGAGTCCCCGGTAGTCCACGCAAAAGCGGAGTTCTGGGGCGACCCCGGGGGAGGCTGCTTTTGGGACCAGGACCACGGGGCTGGCCCAGGGGCTGTCTGAGGGTTCGATCACGCCTAGGGTCAACATTTTCGAGACTTCGGCTTGGATACAGGACCGGACCCGATCGGGGACTCGGTAGGCTCGGTGTCTCACTGGTGGGCTGTCCCCGGTATCCACATCATGGACACACCAGTCGTTGACCTTGGGGACCAGGGAGAAAAGGTCCTGAAACTGCCCTAGGAGCTGGCGGCAATCCTCACATTGCTGGGGAGTGAGAGACGGGGAGAGGTTCACTCCTTCTACGGAGCCGTCCTTCTCCTTGGTGCATAGAAGATCGGGGAGAGGATCCGACTCTTCTTCGGACCCGTCGTCAGTGGCCAGTAGGAGGCTCAGCTCTGTCCACACAAAGTGGGGCATGAGGCGGTTCACGTGGAGGACCCGGAGGGGGTCCCGGGGTGACTGGACGTCTACCAAGTACGTGACCGGGCTCTTTCGCTCAACTACTTTGAAGGGCCCGGTCCATTTATCCTGGAGAGCGCAGGGTTTCACGGGGGCCATGACCCACACCAGCTGGCCCGGCTGAAACTCGACTAGCACGGCATTCTGGTCGTACCAGCGCTTCATCTCCTCCTGACTCGCCTCCAGATTGGCCTCTGCCATTTCCCGGAACCTCCTAGTCTGATTGCGGAGGGTCAGGACGTAACGGAACACGTCTCGGGGGGTGCCTCGGGGCGCCGCCTCCCACTCTTCTTTGACCAGGCTGAGGGGCCCCTGACGGGGTGCCCGTAGAGTAGCTCGAAGGGGCTGAAACCCAAGGATTTCTGGGGAACTTCTCGGTATGCGAATAGGAGGCAGGGGAGCAGGAGGTCCCACTTACGCCGGAGGGGCTCTTCCAGGCCCGCGATCATCCCCTTCAGAGTCCGGTTAAACCGCTCTACCAGGCCGTTTCCTTGGGGGTGGTACGGGGTGGTGAACTTGTAGGACACCCCGCACTGTTGCCATAAGGACCTCATGTATCGGGAGATAAAGTTGGTACCGCGATCGCTCACGACCTCGCGGGGAAAACCCATGCGGGAGAAGATCCCCATCAGCGCCCGGCCCACCACGGGGGCCGTGACAGTGCGCAGGGGGATGGCCTCAGGGAAATGAGTGGCATGGTCCACCAGGACGAGGATGAACCGGTGCCCCTGGGAAGTTGGGGGGTCCAGAGGTCCTACAATGTCGATCCCGACCCGCTCAAAAGGGGTACTGACGACAGGGAAGGGCTGGAGGGGAGCCTTGCGCTTCCCTCCACTCTTCCCACTGGCCTGGCACGTGGGACAGGACTTGCAGTGGGCTTCTACATCCGCTTTCATTCTGGGACAGTAGAAGTGAGTCACGAGGCGACTGTATGTTTTGTCCTGACCCAAGTGGCCTGCGAGGGGGACGTCGTGGGCCAAGCCCAGGAGGAGGTCTCGGAAGCGTAGGGGTACCACCAGCACTCGGCCAGACCCTAGCTCCACCGACTTCTGTTCGCTGTACAGAAGGTCATTCTCCCAATAGACCCGGTGCGTCCCCGTCTGGTCGCCTGCGGCCTGGGCCTCTGCCTGTTGCCGGGGCCCGACCAGGGAGGGACAGGTAGCCTGCTCTCGGCAGAACTCCTCTCGGGAGGGGCCCCCTTCGTGGCGCCACTGTGCTAATTCGGGCAGATCGCCTAACTCGGTGTCTGGGGTAGAGTCGGAAGGCGGTGGTTAGACACTGGCGAGCGACTCTTCTTGTGGGGGATGTGGGCCATCCCATCTTCAGGGGTCGGGGCATCGTCGACGTCCCTCAGGGGGGTCAGTCGAGCCGCCATGGATCGAGTGGTGGCGCACACCCACTCAGGGAGGCCCATCATCCCTAGGTGGGTCTTGCGCTCAACTTGCCCCCAGGGGGAACTTTCCAGGTCGTTCCCCAGGAGACAGTCGACGGGCTGGGATGTTCTCACTGCGACCTTCAGTTTACCGACCACCCCTCCCCACTCGAAAGGCACCAGGGCTACCTTACATAGGCTTTCTGTGTTGTCGGCTGAAATGACAGGGCAAAATACGTTGGGGAGGACCTGGTCCTCGTGGACTAAATGGCTGAGGACACCGGTGATACTGGCCCCGGTGTCACGGAGGGCTTCTACTTTGTGGCCATTGATCATGACGAGCTGCCCATATTTCTTTGTGTTAGAGGGCAGGAGGCTCCCAGGGACCATCTCTCTATCTCCTAAGGACACCAGGGCCATAGCGGCGGGTTCCCACTCCTCGGCCTCCTCAACCTCCTCCCCCAGGGCTACATTGGCTATCTGTCTAGCGGGGGGTGCTGCCTGGTTGGTGCGTGGGGCCATGGGGCATTCAGGGTCGTTGGCGTAATGCCCGGGCTTCTGGCAACGGAAACAAGTGATGGTTACCCGGTGCCCCCGTCTCAGGGGGGGGCCGGATACAGCTGGTGGGGGTGCCGGGAAAGGCGGAGGTTGGGACTTCGGGGGGCTAGTCTGGGTCTCTCTCTGCCCTCCCTGGTTTCCCCCCCCTCTCTGGCGGGGTGGTCCCTGACTGGCTCGGGGGTACTCTCCTACAGGGCCCCGGGAGACCCGGGTGTTTGTCCAGCGATCCGCCTCGACAGCCAGCTTTCTCGGGTCCTTGAGCTTGCTGTCGAGCAGATGCTGGCGTAGTTCCACAAAGCAGTTGGCAGCCAGGTGTTCCCATAACATAAGGTCAGTTAGTTCTTCCAGGGTGGTTACCTTGCTGCCCTTGATCCACCCATCGAAGGCACGGCTGAAGAAATTCACATATTCCACCCAGGTGGTACCCGGGATCTTCCGGCAGTCCCAGAACCACTGGCGGTACATCTCCGGGGTGAGGCCGTACCTTGTGAGGAGGGCCGCTTTCATGTGTTCATATGAGGTCTGCATGGAGGTGGGTAGGTCGAGCAGGGTGTCTCTTCCTTCGCTCAGGAACCGTCCCCATAACCCAGCCCCCCAATCCTTTTGCGGGACCCGGTGGGAGGTCATGGCGACCTCGTAGGCCCGAAACCACTGCTGAATGTCATCACTCTTGTAATATTCCTTGACCACATCCTTGGGGATGTGGACCTTCTATTCCGTCGGGGCGGCCGCCTCCCGGTTCCCCGGGGGCCGCGCTTCTTCGCTTCTTGCTTTCAGTTCTATTTCCTTCAAACTGCATTCATGTTCTAGTTGAAGTCTCCTTCCCTCGTGTTCTCGTTGGAGTTTCTTCTCTTCCAGTTCTCCTTGCACTCGCAACTGTTCTACTGCTAGCTTTTTCTCGGCTAATTTCAACTCGCCCTCAATTTTGAGTTTGGCTAATTCGAGCTCGTGATGGCGACTTTTTTCTCTGTCTGCGAGTTCCTCCGGGGATAGGCCCCCATCTGGTACGAAGCCTCGCACCTGGTTGCTGCTGCGTTCTCCTTGGGAGGGTCCTGCTTCGTCGTGGGGCTCCACCGTTCCTTCTGGGCGGGGGGCTCCTGAATCCACCCAAGCTTTCAGTGCCTTTTGCATATCTTCTTTGGTGTTGAGACCAGTGGTAGCGTTTCTGAGTTCCTTACAGAATTGCTTTAGTTCCCTGTGAGTGTACTCTTCCAGCTGTTCCACCTGGAACACGGTACTGGCGTCGTCTTCTACGAGAACCACGGTGTTTCCTTCTGCCATCTTTGTCGGTAGTGCGTCAGCCGTTCACGGTACGATCTCTAGATTATGGGCCCGAATCCCGTCGCTTGCCACCAATGTTAGAAGGCGACCTCAGAGGGGCCCGGAGGGGGCCCTGACTGTCCTGAGACCCACCCTCGAGGTATCGTAGCCGGGCACTGGCGGGAGACTCCTCAGGGGAGGAATCTCGTATCTAGGATCGTACACTCGGCACCACACGACAAAGAGACACCACACCGAGAGTTCTTAAGAGCAAATCTTTATCAGATCGGAGTGGTAAGATCTTTATGATCAGCAAGGTAATATATATACAAGTAGAGCGCGGGCTCACAAAGTCTTGGAGGGGGGTTAGGAGGTAGCGGGACAGTCTTTGGGGGAATGGATCAAATGCAGGAGCGTATCCGGTTACGCTTGTCATCGTGGGGTCCGGCGGGGCCAAGGGAGTCTGGGGGCGCTGCGAGATACTCAGCAGGCTCGAGTACAAGTTCGGAGGTCTTACGATCTTCAGGGAGCCGCGAGTCACTCAGCAGGGCTCAAGCACAAGTTCGGAGGTCTTACGATCTTCAGGGAGCCGCGAGTCACTCAGCAGGGCTCAAGCACAAGTTCGGAGGTCTTACGATCTTCAGGGAGCCGCGAGTCACTCAGCAGGGCTCAAGAACAAGTTCGGAGGTCTTACGATCTTCAGGGAGCCGCGAGTCACTCAGCAGGGCTCAAGCACAAGTTCGGAGGTCTTACGATCTTCAGGGAGCCGCGAGTCACTCAGCAGGGCTCAGGTGTTTCCAAGGCGAATCTGCCGGACAGTCCCAGGGCACCCCTTGTTATAGGGCGACTCCTCTTTGATGTCCGGAGTCTGTGCAGGCAGGGGTCTTGTCACCTGGGGGTCGCTTGTTGGGGGTTTCCTGCCATTGTCCTTTGATCCTTTCAGGGCCGGGTCGGGAGGAGCCCCAGACACCCAGCAGGCGTGGAGCCAGCCCTCGGGGAGGCCGGCGGGTCGATCGAAACCCACCTTCCCAGGGAAGCGCAGAGGTGTGATGAAAACTGCTCCTCCCTCTCTCATCCCAAGGGGAGCGCGATGTCCTCCAGCCGGAGTGGCGCCTGTAGGCTAGGGTCGCGCTGGGGCCGGGCGGCCATCTTGGTGCATGAAGTGGGCACGCGGGCCCGGGGTGGCCGAAGGAGGAAGGCCTACGGACGGGGGAAGTCCGGGTCGGGTGTGTGTGTTCTGGTGGGAAGGATCGGCCAGGCCAGGGGCTTGGGGCTGGTGTGATGTACAGGGGTCAGGTCTGACTATGTTATGAGGGCCGGGTCTAACAGGTGGCAAGCGACGGGATCCGAGCCCACAATCTTGAGATCGTGCGGCGAATGGCTGACGCACTACCGAACAAACACGGCAGAAGAAACCACCATGAGCACCACTGAAACCGACGCGAGTGCTACGTTTTGTGTACAGCGGTTAGGAGAATACACACACAAGGAGCTGAAACAATTTCGCAGACAACGGAAGATCGCTACCAGTGGGCGGAACACCAAGGAAGACATGCAACAAGCCCTGAAAGCCTGGGTGGAGTCCGGAGCCTCCCTTTCCCGACTGGACGAAGTTGGTGAGGAGACAGAGCGGCCGGACGAGCGCAGGAACTTCCCGAGAACAAGCAATAACCCCCAGGCACAAAGCAACGCAGCGGATGGGGGCTGGTCCCCGGAAGACGTCACAGACAGGGAAAGGGACCAAAGTCATGAACTGGAAATGGCCAAACTGAAAATAGAAGGCGAGATAAGGCTAGCCGAAAAGAGGCTAGCGGTGGAACAACTCCGAGTACAAGGAGAGCTAGAAGAAAAGAAGTTGCAACGGGAGAACGAGGAAAAAAAACTTCAGCTGGAGCACGAGCGCAGCTTGAAAGAAATAGAGTTCCGAGCAAGAAGCGAAGGAGCTCGACCCCCGGGGGGCCAAGAACCCGCACCCCTGGGAGAGCCGAAAGTCCACATCCCCAAGGACGTGGTCAAAGAGTACTATCAAAATTATGACATCCGGCAGTGGTTCAAAGCCTACGAGGTAGCCATGACCTCCCACCGCGTCCCACAGAAGGACTCGGGGTCCGGGTTGTGGGGGCGATTCCTGAGCGAAGGACGGGACACCCTCCTCAACCTACCGGCCTCTGTGCAATCATCCTACAGCCACATGAAGGAGGCCCTCCTCACTAAATACGGCCTCACCCCCGAAATGTATCGGCAGCGGTTCTGGGACTGCCGAAAGATCCCAGGCACCACCTGGGTGGAATACGTAAACTTTTACAGCCGAGCGCTGGAAGGGTGGATCAAGGGCAGCAAGGTAACCACCTTCGAAGAACTGACCAACCTCATTGCCTGGGAACACTTGTCCACAAACTGTTTTGTAGAACTGCGCCAGCACCTGCTGGACAGCAAGCTCGCAGACCCGAGGAAGCTGGCTGCCGAAGCAGATCGCTGGGTGAACACCCGGGTCCCACGGAACCCCGTAGGAGACTACGCCCGCAGCCATCAAGGACCTCCCCGCCAGAGAGGGGGGGGAATCAAGGGAAACAGAGGGAGTTCCCATCTGGGCCCCCGCGTAGCCCCCCGAGAAACCCACCCCCGGGGTTCCCAGCTCCTCTGCCAGGCAGTACCGCCCCCCCGGGTAGACAAGGACCCCGGGTGAATATCACATGTTTCCGCTGTCAACGGCTAGGGCATTACGCCAGTGACCCTCAGTGCCCCATGGACCAGAAACCCCCCACGACAGCTCCCCCAGCCCAACACATGGCCACCGTAACCCTAGGGGAGGAGTTTGAGGACCCCGAGGGATGGGAACCTGCAGCCATGGCCCTAGTCTCTCTAGGAGATCGAGACATGATTCCCGGGGCACCCCTACCCACAAACACCAAGAAGTACCGCCAGCTCGTAAAGGTTAACGGCCACCCGGTGGAGATCCTTCGTGACACCGGGGCGAGCATCACTGGTGTCCTCAGCCACTTAGTCCAGGCGGACCAGATCATCCCCAATGTCTTTTGCCCTGTGATAGCTTCTGACAACACTGAAAGTTTGTGTAAGGTGGCCTTGGTACCATTCGAATGGGGGGGAGTGGCCGGAACATTGCGGGTGGCTGTCCGAACCGCACAACCTGTAGACTGCCTCCTGGGAAACGACCTGGAAAGTTCCCCCTGGAGACAGGTCGAGCGCAAGACCCACCTTGGGATGATGGGTCTACCAGAATGGGTGTGCGCAACCACCCGATCCATGGCGGCCCGACTACCCCCCGCGGGGGAGTCGAGGACGAAGCCCCCAGCACCACCTACGATGACGAAACCAGGGACGACCCCGTTGAGCCCCACGACCTATCCCCAGGACGAGAGCCCCCCGCCGACGACGGGCCCGTCCATCCCGACCCCGCGCAGATCACGGAGTTAGGGGATCTGCCCGAGTTGGCCCAGTGGCGCCACGAGGGAGGAATTCTGCCAAGAACAAGCGACCTGTCCTTCCCTGGTCGGACCCCGGCAGCAGGCCGAAGCCCAAGCCGCGGGCGACCAATCGGGAACTCACTTACTATATTGGGAGAATGACCTCCTGTACAGCGAACAGCGGTCTGCCGAGCTAGGGTCGGGTCGGGTGCGGATGGTACCCCCAACGCTTTAGGGACTTCCTCCTGGTCTTGGCCCATGATGTACCCCTGGCAGGCCACTTGGGCCAGGACAAGACCTACCACCACTTAGTAACGCACTTTTATTGGCCGAAAATGCGAGCCCACGTAGAGGCCCACTGCAAGTCCTGACCCACGTGCCAGGCCAGTGGTAAAAGCGGAGAGAAGCGCATGGCTCCCTCCAACCCTTCCCAGTCGTTAGTACTCCCTTCGAGCGGGTCGGAATTGACATCGTGGGGCCCCTGGACCCCAAGACCACCCGGGGTCACCGCTTTATCCTCGTCCTAGTGGACCATGCCACACGATTCCTGGAGGCCATCCCCCTCCGCACCGTCACGGCCCCCGTGGTGGGCCGGGCGTTACTGGGGATCTTCTCCCGGGTAGGGTTCCCCCGAGAGGTCGTGAGCGACCGAGGCACCAATTTCATCTCGAAATATATGAGATCCCTGTGGCAACAATGTGGAGTATCATATAAATTCACTACCCCTTACCATCCCCAAAGCAATGGCCTAGTGGAACGATTTAACTGACTCTGAAGGGGATGATCATGGGTCTCGAGGAGCCCCTGTGGCGTAAGTGGGACGTCCTTCTCCCCTGCCTCCTGTTCGCCTACCGGGAGGTCCCCCAGAAGTCCTTGGGATTCAGCCCGTTTGAGTTACTGTATGGGCACCCCGTCAGAGGTCCCCTGAGCTTGGTCAAAGAGGGATGGGAAACGGCACCCCGGGACCCACCTCAGGATGTGTTCCGGTACCTTTTGACGCTCCGAAACCAGACCCGGAAGTTCCGAGAGTTGGCCAAGGCCAACCTCGAGGCGAGCCAGGAAGAAATGAAGCACTGGTACGACCAGCATGCCACTCTGGTCGAGTTCCAGCCAGGCCAGCAGGTCTGGGTGATGGCCCCAGTGAAGCCTTGCGCCCTCCAAGACAAATGGACCGGGCCCTTCAAAGTAGTAGAACGAAAAAGTCAGGTGACCTACGTGGTGGACATCCAGTCCCCCCGGAACCCCCTTCGGGTCCTCCACGTGAACCGCCTCAAGCCTCACTTCGTGTGGACGGAGTTTGGTTTACTCCTGGCCTCAGAGGACGGGGCGGAAGAGGAAACGGAGCCTCTCCCTGACCTCCTAAGGGCCAAGGAAAAGGATGGCTCCGTGGAAGGAGTGAACCTCTCCCCCTCCCTCACACCCCAACAACACGAGGACTGCCGCCAGCTATTGGGGCAGTTCTCCGACCTGTTCTCTCTCGTCCCCAAGGTCACCGACTGGTGTGTCCACGACGTGGACACCAGAGACAGCCCACCGGTACAGCACCGAGCCTACCGCGTCCCCGACTGAGTCCAGGCCTGCATCCAGGCGGAGGTCTCGAAGATGTTGTCTCTAGGGGTGATCGAGCCCACAGACAGTCCCTGGGCCAGCCCGGTGGTCCTAGTCCCGAAAGCAGCTGCCCCTGGGGTTGCCCCCGAACTACTGTCCTGCGTGGACTACCGGGGGCTCAATGCGGTCACCCGAGCCGACGCTCACCCTATCCCCCGCGCAGACGAGCTTATTGACCGCCTTGGGTCTGCTCAGTTTCTCAGCACCTTCGATTTGACCTGCAGATACTGGCAAATTGCGCTCACAGACGGAGCCAAAGAGTGGTCCGCCTTCTTCACCCCGGATGGGCACTATCGCTTCAGAGTGATGCCCTTTGGGATGAAAAATGCCCCGGCCACCTTTCAGAGACTGGTGAATAGAGTCCTGGCCGGGCTGGAAGAGTTCAGCGCCGCCTATCTGGACGATATTGCAGTATTCAGTTCCGAGTGGGGTGAGCACCTCCGGCACCTCCGAAGGGTCCTGAGGGCCCTGCGCCAAGCCGGCCTCACAGTGAAAGCCAGCAAATGCCAGATTGGGCAAGGATCGGTGGTCTACCTGGGGCACCTGGTTGGGAGCGGGCAGGTCGCACCCCTCCAACCTAAGATTGACGCCATCCTGGCCTGGGATCCACCAACCACCCAAACCGAGGACCGCGCCTTCCTGGGCCTCACTGGTTACTACCGGAGGTTCATCCAAAACTACGGCAGCCTCGTAGGACCCCTCACTGAGCTCACATCCAAAAGACAGCCCAAGGAGGAGCAGTGGACCCCTGCATGCCAGGAGGCGTTCGACGCGCTTGTTGGACCCGGCCTCGTGGCGTGGTCCCGAACCCTCCTACCCAGCCAGACGGGGGCAGCCCCCACCCTTCGGGGTCCCCCTGGATGGTACCCTGCTACCCGCACCAGCCTTCGCGACGCGGCCCGCCCCGGCCTCAGTCCCAGCGAAGCCCCGACATCGAGGCGCCAAGATCCGACCAAGGGGGGTCGAGTGGCCACTCCACAGATCCCGGAGGAGGCGAGTTTCGATGGGGCCTCCAGCCGTCCCCCGACGCCTGGCTCCGATTGCCCTCTGGCCTCCCTAGGTTCTGGCTCCCCCCCCCGCTGGGTGTCTGGACTCTCTCATCCCGGCCCCTCCGACTCCCCCAGGTGCGAGGGTCCGGACATCAAAGGGATCCAGCCCTATATCTGGGGCAGCCCAAAACCAGGACGGCAGTTGTATCCTGGAGTCAAGAGCCCTGCTGATCGGATCGCGGCTGACCCTACGGAGAGAGACTCATTGCCTGGAACTGGAACTCGAGCCCTACTGACTGCGTCGCGGCTCCCCCTTTCTGAGAATAAGACCCTCACGGAACATCGGAGCCCTGCTGACCTAGTCGCGGCTCGACCTCGCTGAGCTAAACCATGGGAGCCCTGCTGACCTAGTCGCGGCTCGACCTCGCTGAGCTAAACCATCGGAGCCCTGCTGACCTCGTCGCGGCTCGACCTCGCTAAACTAAACCATCGGAGCCCTGCTGACCTCGTCATGGCTCGACCTCGCAGAAGTAACCATCCGAGCCTGCGGACGACGTCCTGGCTCCCAGAACCCCCCCAGCTCGAGGATTGAGAGCTGGGCGCAGGGTGTTCCCGTACCAGGCCCGTACTGAGACTGTCCCGCTACCCCGTCCCTGAAAGACCCTGAGACTCTTTTGGATCCCTCGATCTGCCTGTAAAAATTGCCGCAGAAACCTGTCTTTAATACCGATAAAGACTTGTGAGCATTGATACCCGTGTTGTGTCCCTTTGTGGTGGGGGGGTTGCTTGGCTGGTACGATCATAGGAGAAGGACCTCGCCCAGGAGGCTTCTCAGCGGCGCTCGGCTACTTTCCTACGGAACGGTGGCTCTCGGGGTGGTCCGTCCGACACCATCTGACTCCCTGGAGAGCGCCCTTCTAACAGCGCTGAAACACGCCATGTGTACAGCCCCTGTGCTCCAAGCCCCGATTACTCCAAAGAGTTTGTGGTGCAAACTGATGCTTCCGAGCATGGCAATGGAGCCGTCCTATCCCAGCTCAATGAGAAGGGCCTGGATCAGCCCGTGGCCTTCATTGGCCGAAGGTTACTGCCCCGAGAGCAACAATTAAGCACCATTGAACGCGAGGCGTTCGCCGTAGTCTGGGCTCTAAAGAAACTGCGGCCCTACCTCTTCGGAACCCACTTCCGAGTCCAAACAGATCATCGACCGTTACGGTGGCTCATGCAGATGCGGGGGGAGATCCCCAAACTACTACGATGGTCAATCTCTCTTCAGGGGATGGACTTCACAGTGGAGCATCGCCCTGGCCCTGACCACACCAACACTGACGGCCTCTCCAGATTCTTCCGCCTCAGCGAAGAGAACCCCAAAGAGGATGGGTAGTTCTCTTCGGCCTTCAGCTGGGGGGGACGCATGTTGGACCCGGCCTCATGGCGTGGCCCATTCCGACCCGTAGCAACACCACACCTGATCCCCCACAGAACCCGGGGCTGCCCCGTCCTTCCCTCCATCTTCCTGACACCAGGCCCTGCACCCCAGATGGCCGCCCCGACCCCAGCGCAACCCCGGCCTAGTCGCGCCATGCCGGCTGGGGGGAGAAAGAGCTCCCGGTGAGCAGGAGAGGGAGGAGCAGTTTCATTCACACCTCTGGCCTCCTCTCAAGAGATGGTTTCGATCACCCTCCGGCCACCCTGTGGGCTGGCTCCATGCCTGCTGCGTGTCTGGGATCCCTCCCAACACCGCCGTGAAAGGATCAAAGGACCGCGTGGCAGGAACCCCCAACAAACGACCCCCCGGGCTAAGACCCCTGCCCGTGAGGACTCCGGACATCAAAGGGGAGTCGACCTATAACAAGGGGCGCTCTGGGACTATCGGCAGTTGAATCCTGGAACGAAACGAGCCCTGCTGACGTGGTCGCGGCTGAAAGAACATCCTCCCAAAGTCCGACGGAACTCTTGGAACCTCGGTGAGCCCTGCAGACAGCGTCACGGCTCCACCTGTCAGAGACGGACTTCTGCCTAAAAACATCCGAGCCCTGCTGACGTGGTCGCGGCTCCCCTTGCACCCTTGAGAAATCTGAGCCCTGCTGACCGACTCGCGGCTCCTTGAAGTTTGTCTGACCTCCAACACCCTCACTCGAGCCCTGCAGACTTGGTCGCAACTCAAGAGACATTCCGGTCCGGCTGGACCCCAAAGATCGTATCGTATCCCCCGGCTCGAGGATTGAGAGCCGTGTGCCGGATACGCACCCGCATTGACCCAGATCCTAAGACTGTCCCGCTACCCCAACCGAGACTATGTGAGCCCTTGCTCTACTTGTACATACGCCTCTGTGGATCATAAAGGTCCTGATATTTCTAGATAAAGAGTACGTACTTCAGAATCTACGGTGTGGTGTCTCTGTGTTGCATGGTGCTAAATCAGCATGTACGATCCTAGTGACGGGACCCATCCCTGGGGGGTCTCCTGCCAGTGCTCGGCTACCTCTCCCGGGAAAGGTGGGTCGCAGGGTGGTCAGGTACATATTCTGTCCTTCCCTGAGGCCGGCCCTTCTAACAGGTCAAATACAGCAAAGAGCAACAGGGCCAGTGGCCAGTCCAGGGTGCAGCCTGAGTCCATGAGAAGCTGCACAGGGAAGAGTTCAACACAGCAAAGAGCAACAGGGCCAGTGGGAAGTCCAAGGTGCAGACTGAGTCCATGAGAAGCTGCACAGAGAAGGGTCCAACACAGCAGTGAACGACAAGACCAGTGGCTGGGACAAAGTGCAGAATGAGTCCATGATAGCTGCATAGGCAGGTGGCACACAGCAGTGAACGACAAGACCAGTGGGCAGGACAAAGTGCAGACTGAGTCCATGAGAAGCTGCACAGGGAAGGGTCCAACACAGCAGGGAACGACAAGGCCAGTGGCCGGGACAAAGTGCAGACTGAGTCCATGAGAAGCTGCACAGGCAGGGGGCACACAGCAGTGAGCAACAAGGCCAGTGGACAGAACAAAGTGCAGAGTGAGTCCATGAGAAGCTGCACAGGCAGGTGGCACACAGCAGTGAATGACAAGACCAGTGGGCAGGACAAAGTGCAGACTGAGTCCCTGAGAAGCTGCACAGGGAAGGGTCCAACACAGCAAAGAACAACAGGGCCAGTGGCCAGTCCAGGGTGCAGCCTTGTTCCATGAGAAGCTGCACAGGGAAGAGTCCAACACAGCAAAGAGCAACAGGGACAGTGGGCAGTCCAGGGTGCAGAGTGAGGTCATGAGAAGCTGCACAGGGAATGTGTGTGAATGTCCCTTTCCATGGTCAGCAACACAGTCAGGGGGTCAACAATGTGCAGTACAGGCCCACCTGTGTGAGACACAGGTGTGTGAGGGTGACTAACACTCAGACTCGACTGTCAGGCATACTGGGAGCTGGCTGTGTCTCTGGGACTGTCGGGGCACTTGACGGGGGAGAGAGTGGAATAGCTGAGGTAGAGCTATCAGTGGCTTGGCAAGCCAGAGGGCTGCTTGGACCAGGTGGTGTAGTGGCACGTGGAAGTGGAGTCTTGCAGACAGGAGTCACAGGGTGGCTGGGAGATTGTGGAGGGGTGCCCTTCCACTTCTTGGGGATCCTAAATGGCTTGCCTGACTTTGGATCGATGGGAAGTGGTGTGGGCACAACAGGCACAGTCACCACCACTGCTGCAGCAGGTGCACATGCTGGCAGCCCCTCTGGTGATGTGCTGGACCCAGCGGAACGCTTTGCCTTGCTTCGCCTCGGCCCCCCCTTCCCATGTTTACTAGGTGTTACCCCTACATTGGCCCTCTGGCCCCTGCTTCACTGGGCTTGGAATGGGAGTCGAGGTGGTTGGTGATACTGCCTTGGAGCCCTTCCAAGGTGTACCCTTGTCATGCACCACCTCCTTGGTGGGCACAGACACTGTACGATTATCTTTGCGTGATGCTTTAGGGGCAGGAGAGTCCTTGGATGGGGATGCCACTGAGGCATGTGTGCCTGAGGTCTGCTGCTTTGCTATTTGTCCACTGGTGTCGCCTAACGGGCTTTTCTCTCTGTGTTCTGGGGTGCCTTTTGTCTTCTCTGGGGATGGTGTCTGTGCCCAGGACCGCATGGGTTGCTGCTTTGATGTATGTGGACCGTGGTCACTATCGTCAGAAGTGGCCACTGCCAGGGGGTTGGACAAAGGGACTGGAGCTGGACTGTGAGTGTGTACCTGTTGCAGGGCAGACGTCACTGTTGATGACAAAGCCTGGACTGTCTGGCGCAGCCCACCCACGTCGGAATGTATGCCCTCCATGAAAGCAACCACCTGGGCCAATTTCTTGTTGTGGTCAATGAAGGCATTGAGGAGAGCTGTCTGGCCTACACACACCTGGCGCAAAAGGTCCACAGACTCAGCACTGATGGCAGCAGGGGGGACAGGGGCAGGGGCAGCTGTGCCAGGGGTGAAGGACACTCTTCCCCTCTTACTGAGGTGGACACGGTCAGCACCAGAGGAAGTGGCTGGGAGTGTGGGCAATGGCCGCTGTGTGGTGGAAGTCAATGCCGAGTCCCCGTTCCCTGTGCCTTCCAACATGGATGCATCACCGCTGGCATCGGCTGATGTGGTGCTTTGCGTCTCCTGCTGAGACTCCTCCAGCAGACTCCTGTCCCCCTCTGAGGCCCTGATGACATCTGTGTCACTGGGCTCCTGGGCAGCTGTGGTGCTAGTTTCACCCCCACTGGTGTCCGTCTCCTGTTCCTCCGTAACCACAGGCGATGCTGCATGGGAGAGAGAGAGATGTAGGGTCAGGTCAGTGGCAGCAACAGAACAAACATATGCAAGCAATGCATGACAAAAGTTGACCAAATCTACATGTTGCACACCACCCTGTGCAATCACATCGTGTAAACTCACTACATAGACTCAAGCAGTGTGTGGAAACAGAATACTCAGGCATGAGTGAGCCATGTGATGACCACACAGCACAACACCCTGCTTGTGGCTCTGTTCAAACAGACACACAACTAGTTCTGAGCACACCTAGGGACATGGTGGGGGCACCCTACTTGTTGCCAATGACAGAACTGGATGGAACAGGAGGGGACAACACAGACCCAGACTACAACATGACAGTCCACAATGGACATTAGCCCATGCCACCCACCATATCGTACCTTGGGGACAATATAATGCTGCACATTGCTGTAAGATGTGTAGGCCTCCCCAAAATGGGTGCATGCAATGGACGCATTGATGTACGCAAGGTCAGATTGGCCACACTGCCATTCCCTCCTAATGGGATTCCCAAGACTACACAAATGCAGAAGAAACCTGAAGAGCACAACTCAGAATGTAATGTGAAGGCACAGCATCCAAATCACATTTGTAAGTACAGGTAGAGCAAATGCATGCCACAGGCACCCAGGCCAGCAGCCACTTATGTGCCACAGCATCAAACTACCAACATCACAGAGGCCAGCGCTGGCACATGCTCTGTACACATGCAGCCACTCCCAGACAAATTCAGACTCCCCAAATGCTCACCCCTGGCTTGCTGCTGCTGCTCCTTCAAACGTGCATCCAGCTCAGGCTGTGTCACTGCCAAGATGCGCCCCATAAGTGATGTCATACTGCACTGTGCCAGATGCCCAGTGCGAGGAAGCAGCCCCATGGTCATCTCCGCCACATTCTTTGCCAGCCGGCTGATGGCCTCCCATCTCTTGTGGCAGTGGGTGCGCCATGGGATTAAGACCCCCAGGGCTCGCACCTTCGCTGCAATGGCCCTCCACATGGCCTTACGCTGGTGTACCTTGAGCTGCAGGCATGGGAGACAAGAGTGGGAAATTATCAGTGACACAGTGCCATGTACCGACATCTATCAGTATAGTAGCAAGATACAAAATCATCACATATCAAAAGAAATTTGCAATCAGAGACTATAGTACAGCTCACATGGGACACCTGCATGGGAAAAGCTGATGTTAAAGCATGCAGGTGTGAGGGGGAACACAGTCCCTGCACATCTCATACACATGCAGGATGCCAGCACTGAAACACCCATGTAGCCTGCCCACACTCCAGTACATTTTTGGCTTGAGCAACACATGCATCACATGTCAACCTGTGTTTGGGGGTGGACTCACTGTGTCCAAGACTGCGCAGCCATCAATGTCCCTGTCCTGTGAATAGTTGAATGTGTCATGGTAGTCACATTGAGGGACATGATCACACAAATACAAACTGCCATTCACAAGGGCAGTTGTGTGCAAAATACAGTGCTGAGATGGCCCATAGCTGGAGTGCAAAGTGAAAAGACTGATGTCATACTCTGTAAGTTGAGTGAGGTGTCCTTGTCTTTGTAGGCGGGGACTGTGCAGGCCAGCTGGGCTCACACTGAGAAGGACTACAGGGGAACACAGCCATCCAGCCAAGCAATCACTGTCCTGACTACAGCATGAACAAACTTCTGTGTCACTGTATGGCTGACAACACAACTCAGGTCACTCATACATACATGTGCAGGGAGGGAAAGCTGTGGCATTGGGTACACATACCCTCCCACTGGAGACAGCATGTCAGGCAGTGCATGACACTACCCCACACTCCCAGGCACCAACTGCATCAGCCCAACTACATATGTGGCCCCCCTGCCCTACCCCACCACTGTTGAAGACTTACCACGACGATTTTTGGGGCACCATATAGCCTTGGGTACTGTGTGAGTACCTCGTCCACAAGGACCTCCAGCTCCTCGCTTGTGAAGGGACTGGCACGGATCTTCTCTGTCCTTGCCATCACTGTGGACATGAGACAACAGCAGCAGAATTGGGTGGTGAGAGTTCTGAGGAAGCAGTCCCTGGAGGCAGCAGCAGGTGAGGGGTCTCAGGCAGCAGTCCTTGGAGGCAGCAGCAGGTGTGGGGTCTCAGGCAGCAGTCCCTGGAGGCAGCAAGACGTGAGGGGTCTCAGGCAGCAGTCCCTGGAGGCAGCAGCAGGTGAGGGGTCTCAGGCAGCAGTCCCTGGAGGCAGCAGCAGGTGAGGGGTCTCTGGCAGCAGGCTCTGGGAGCAGTGGAAATGTGAGGCTCACTCCCACACATATATAGCCCCCTGGGGTCGTTTCAAAGGTGTTAAGCTGCAGCAATTGGTGGCCAGGTCTGCCACTTTTAAATGCATCCAATGACCGCCTCCGCAGTGGTGGAGCACGCCTACCGCGATCTTCAAAATTGCATCATGCCACCGAAATCATGGATCCCATTGGCTGTATGGGCATGCCCCATGGCGGTGAAGCAATGCAGGGGCCCTGGGTGCGCTGCCGTGATGGTGCATCTTTCAAATGCATTCAATGACAGCCTCCACGGTGGCAGAGCATGCCTACCGTGATCTTCAAAATTGCATCATGCCACCGCAATCATGGCTCCCATTGGCTGTAAGGGCATGCTCCATGATGGTGACACAACACAGGGGCCCAGGGTGCGCTACCGCGATGGTGCATCTTTCAAATGCATCCAATGACAGCCTCCATGGTGGCAGAGCACACCTACCGCGATCTTCAAAATTACATCATGCCACCGCAATCATGGCTCCCATTGGCTGTAAGGACATGCTCCATGGCGGTGACACAACGCATGGGCCCGGGGTGCGCTACTGTGATTTCAGTAGCAGAGCATGCTAACCGCCATTTCCTCATGTCTCCATGCCTATCACTACCGCACTTGTGTGAATGGGGGTGCTGGTGACACACCGCCGGGGCCAGGCGGTAGATACCGTGATTTGGGTGCCATACATTGACACGAGACTCCACCATTCAGGCAGCAGAGCATGCCAACCGCCTTTTCCCCATGTCTCCATGCCTCTCACTACCGCACTTGTGTGAATGGGGGTGCTGGTGACACACCGCCAGGGCCAGGCGGTATCTACCACGATTTGGGTGCCATACAATGGCGATGGCCATCTGTCAAACATCAACAGTGCACAGTGCCAACATGTTCAATGGCACATCTTTGTGCACACAATGCCAATGCTCAATTTACTCCACTGATGGCTACACATGCCATGTTTGTGTGTGTGTAACGTAGATTTGCCTGTACACACTCACATGTCACTTATGGATTTGATGTTGGTATATGCAGGACAGTGTTGTTCTGGACTGTACAATATGTACACATGTCAATGTGTTGAGGTCCAGTGACAATCACACTGATGTTCGTCTGAATGAATGATGATCTATTTAGCATTGTGTAGGAGAGTAGGATCTGCATCACATGGGTACCCACACTTTTTGCTGGTGTTTCACTGTTTTTCGACCTTTGTCTGGCTGTGGCCCTGCTAATCAGGACCACAGCCTCGCTGCTTCCTCTCTAAAATGGTTTGCATGTACATTAGGTACATATCTAATTGGATACTGGAGTGCCTTATAAGCCCCTAGTATATGGTATACTATGTACCTAGGGCATAGGTACCTCAGAAGCCTACCAGGGGCTGCAGCATATATTATGCCACCCCTGGGAAGCACTCCAAAATGGCACCACAGGTCTACTACTGCAGCCTGGGTAAGGGTGTGCTTGCACCCCTTACAGTGGTATAGGCCACCTATATCCACACATATCTACAGACACATATAAACCTATAAGCCACTCCTATGGCAGGCCTTGACAATCCTGAAGGCAGAGTGCTTGGATTTGTGTGAAAGGGTGCCCAATCATGAGCTGAGCCCCTCTGCAGCTTTCGGAAAAACTTCCTTATGACACGTGAGTAGTGCCTCTATTATTGATGTGAGAAAGTCCAAAGGGAAAACTTTTACTTCACAGTATGTTCTGTGATACAGCCATACCATATACTCTTAAGTGCATTATAACCTAGCGGTAAATGCTAACTTTGGAATGGCTGCATCAAAACATGTCGTGTTTGGTGTCAAACGCTTTGGAATACTACCCGCCCCCCACCAGTTCTGGCAGCAGGGGAGCATTCTACCCTTCTAGAGGGAAAGACATGTTCACACTGGTCAAACCCGGTAGGACTTTCCTGAGCCCTGGCATCACAAAATGGATGCCTCTGGCACAGACATGGGTCTGGCCTCCTGCTGCTGACCGAAACTCCTGCAGGGGAGGCCTGGACAATAGGTTTCCTGTCGAAGGGAGGTGGGACCACCTCCCCAGACAGGCAGATGTGTATTGGGGCTCAGCAGGGGCACTCTCTGGTGCTTTGAAGTCCTGCAATGGGGGCACATTTGCTGTCCCTGTGCAAAGCCCAGTTCAAACCGGTTGCAGGGGCTACCTGCCCCTGCTCTGGCATGAAACTGGACAAAGGAAATGGACGTAACCACCCCTCTTTCCAAGCCCACTCATAGGTGGGGCCTTAGAGTTAGTCCATCCCTTAAACTTTGTATTAGTATAGGAATCCAGTCCCTAGGACTTTAGATTACCCTGGACGAAACTCTGCAACATATATCCTGGACCTTCGATGTTCTATCCTGAGTAGAAGACTGAAGAAATCTCCCTTGGGGTCTAGGAGTGACTCCCCTGCTTGGCAGGCACCAAAGAAGCAACTGACCGGTCTGCATCGCTCAAGCTCCCGCCGGATGCCGAAGTCTTTGCATCACCAGAGGAAGATTTCCAGACTTCCCCGAGGCTACCCTGAGTCCACAGCAAAGCTGAGGGCCGTGGCTATTGAGGGTGATGTGGAACCATGACCCCTGGACACCGTGAACTTTTGCAGCAACACTACCTTCCTGGTCCTCCTTCAAGTTGTGCTTTGGGCTCTGAGTAGCCCCAGCCTTGAGCACCTCCTGCACTGAAGATTGTTGGCCTCCACTCCACGAGTGACCCGTGGGCCAGCTTCAAGTGTGACCACTTGAGGCTCCTTCGTGATCACTAGCCCGTTGGCTAGCAGGTCCCCATGAAGGCAAGTACTTTTCTAATTGGGTTTACCTGGTTGCTCCAGACGTGCCCTGACTTACCCTTGCTAGGTGAGTCCCTCAGACCTTGCTGGTCTGCACCACAGTCCTTTCTCTGAATTCCAGTGACTTGCCGTTGCCAAGGCTTGTTGGGTCCATTCTGGTCGCTGACACCGCAGCACTCAAAAGACTTCATGGGACAGCTAGAATCTGGCTCAAATACTTCGTCGACTCCTCCTGGACCTCGTGGCTGAAGAGTCAAGACACCCATCAACTCACCTGAAGAAGCCGACATCTGTGGGCATTGGTCCATCCTGTCCTTGGTCACTGGCTAGTGACCCAGACTCTATCTCCTCTGCTTTCAGGTTCCTTCCATCCTAGATCCAGGCTTGGATCTCTTCGGTCACTTCTCCTTCACGACAGCAGCAGTTCTTTGCAGGCTTCCATTGAATTCGACGAAGCGACCCGACACCAAAAGACACCTATGCACCCGGCTTCCCTGGGTGAGGTAACTTGAGTTCTCTGGTGCTCTTGTGGGTGCTAGCCCTAGAACTTCTTAAGTCCAAAAGGGTTTGGTCCTGACTCGATTAGAAGTGTTCCTAAACATTAAATTTCCAACCGCGACATTGCCCATAGAAAATAACAGGAACCCGCGGTTGTGTTTACACACTGCATACAGTCCCTGTGGGTCTCCTGTGTCACTACCTTTGGTGGTTCCTTGGGGTCCCAGCGATTCTACAGGCTCTAGGCCTTGTGTCTATTCCAGTCGCGGTTCTTATGCCACTTTTTTGGTATATGGTTTGGTACGCCCCTAGGGCCAAAACGTGTTTTTGTGCTATTACTGATAATTGCTAACTTGTAAACAAAGTACTTCGAACTCCAGTCTCATAAAGAGATCAGAGGGGTGCATTGTATCCTAAATACATATATTTTGAGTATATACCTGGTGTGGTTGTCTTTTCATTTGATCATTCAAGAGATTATAGACTGGTAAAACAAGCTGCTATGCATTCCTTCAAGACTTAGCCTGAAGGCTGCTCTCCATACCTACCACTAGGATAGCTTTCAATAAAGGTTGTCTTTAACCACTCACCATAAGGGTTGTTTGGACTGATACAAGGTGCCCACTAGAACTAGTGGACAGCATATATCAGACCACCTTCTCTCATTGGTGTGCAGCGTGTGGGATTCCAGCTTGCTATTGTTTTACCAGATAATCTCAATTGAATTGATCAACTGAAACCACTAAAGGTACCTAAGGTACATATAATATTAAGTTTAGCTACAGTAAGTTCTACTGAACTTAGAGTTGTGTGTTAAGGGATAGCACACCCTTTCTACAACTCAAGAGAGTTTAGTAGGCCACACTAGTGTAGGTAGTGCAATACACCACACCACATTAGTAATGTCTAACCAGTCAGGAACCAGTGAGCTCCTTCCCTATAAATATGAGGATCTCTCCTTTGCTCAGCTTAGGGCCTTATGTTCCATTAGGAAGCTGAAGACAGATAAAAGTCCATCCACCCAGCATCTCATAAAGATACTTAAGCTGGATGATATCACAGGGCCTAGTGGGCCTGATGATGTAGACAGTGTGGGTGGGGCAGCAGGTGAGAGTGGGCCTAGGGGTAACAATTCTCCTGACCCTACCTCTAATGCTGACCAGACTGGCGACAATGACCAGACTCTGGTGAACCCAGATCTCCTGGATGAGGATGAGGAGGATGACAATAATGCTACTTCCTTTATTCCTCCAGGTAGGCCTGACAACAGGGCTAGAAGGGATAGATCTCTGTCAATGGGATCTATCCAGTCTAACTCCTCTATAAGGACCTCTGTCTCTTCTCACATAGGGAGGGAAACCTCCCAGGAGAGGAGAGAGAGAGACTGCTGAAGTATGAGCAAGACAAGTTCAACCTCAGAAAGCAGCAGATGGCCTTAGATACGGAAGCCCTAGAGCTCTACAGAGCTAGTAAAAAGGAGGGACTAGAGTCCCTTGGTGGCAGCAGTTTCGCTAGAGATAGGGAGAGGCCTTATGACCATAGAAACCTAAGTAAGATTGTCCCTTCCCACCAGACATCCATAAATGGATAACTGCCTTGGAGAAGGCCTGTAAAGTACAGAAGGTCCCTAAAGGTCATTGGACAGCAATCTTATGGCTCTCCTTTGCAGACAAAGCTAGAGACAAGCTCCTCACTGTAAGAGAAGAGGATGCTGACGACAACAAAGTCTTGAAAAGTGCACTAATAGATGGGTTTGGCCTAACCACTGAACAATACAAGTTAAAGTTCAGAGACCCAAAAAGCACAAAATCAAGACTGGGTTGACTTTGTTGACTGTGCTGCTAAGACTCTGTAAGGTTGGTTTTGGGCAGTAAAGTGTGTGACTTCATAGGATTGTACAATCTGAGGGAGCAGATTCTTAATAACTGTCAAAATCAGCTGTTGCACCAGTACCTGGTAAACTCTGATCTGACATCTCCCCAAGAATTGGGAAAGAAGTCAGATAAATGGGTCAGAACCAGGGTGAGGCAGAAGGTACAGAACCAAGGTGGTGACCCTAAGAAGCAAGATTCCAAGAACTCTGACAAGGGCGGGGACAAGGGCAAAGACCAGAAGTCTTCTCAAGGGCCCCCAAAAACTTCTTCTAATGGGGAGTCACAGTCAAGTAAGGGCAAAGGCCAAAAGAAACCTTGGCGCAAAATCTGTAAGCAGAAAACTCACTGGACTAGTGACTGCACCAAGGCCAAAGAAAATATTCCAGCCCCCACCAATGCCCCTAAGGCACCTGCTCCCCCTAGTGCAGTTACAATTGGTGGTGGGAATACACAGAATAAGGGTGTAGTAGGGTTGACCCTCGGTTCTGAGATTAACTCTGGCCTAGTCAGAGTACCAACTCAGGCTGTGCTTGTCAGTGACGGGGGCATGGATATGTCCCCCTTTGTGAGTCCCAGTAACTTGGGCAAATACAGACAGCTGCCTTTAATTAATTGAGTAGAAACTTGGGCATTCAGGGACACAGGAGTAAGTGTCACAATGGTGACCAAAGATCTTGTTGATCCTGGGCAGATTATACTTGATGAAATGTACCAAGTGACCAATGCTAGCAATGTCAGAACAAACCATTCTCTGGCAGTTGTTAACTTCTCCTGGGGAGGGGTAACTGGCCTTAAGAAGGTTGTGGTAAGTGCATACCTACCAGTACAGTGCTTGCTTGGCAATGATCTAGAGACTTCAGCTTGGGCTGAAGCGGAGCTCAGGACACATGCAGAAATGTTAGGGATCCCTGCACACGTCTTTGCTGTGACCAGGTAACTGGCTAAAATGTCTAAAACTGGACAGGCCCTGGAATCTGGAATAATGGACCAGGTGCCTCACAAGAGGAGGAGCAGTAGGGTTAAGGCAGAGCCTTCCCACCTGTCTCAGGATGCTGCTCAGTCTCCTCAGGGAGATGATCTTGAGTCTGAAGAAGGAACAGTCCCAGAGGAGCTTGAACCTGATCAGGTTGAGTTCTTGGGGACAAGGAGCCCTTCCAGGTCTGATCTGAGCCAGGAGCAGAAAACCTGCCCCTCTATTGAAACCCTCAGACAGCAAGCTACTGATGAGGGTGCTGGGAATGCTAGTGGCACCCATAAAGTGTATTGGGATGATGGACTCCTATACTCAGAGAGTAGAGACGCCAAGCCTGGTGCATCCAGGAGGTTGGTAATAACTCTGAAGTTTAGGGGTTTCCTATTGACACTAGCCGATGATATTCCCCTAGCAGGACACCTAGGCCAGAACAAGACATGGGACAGAATTGTTCCTCACTTTCACTGGCCTCACATGTCTGAAGACACAAAGGAGTTTTGTCGCTCCTGTGTAACCTGCCAAGCCAGTGGCAAAGCAGGTGGCACTACAAAGGCCCCCCTGATACCACTACCTGTGGTGGGGGTGCCCTTTGAAAGGGTAGGGATTGACATTGTTGGTCCCATGGATCCCCAAACAACATCTGGGCACAGATTTATACTGGTGGTAGTGGATCATGCCACCAGGTATCCAGAAGCAATTCCCCTAAGGACCACTACAGCACCTCAAAAGTAGGCTTTCCTAAGGCTGTTGTATCTGACAGGGGTGCAAACCTCATGTCTAGTTACTTGACTTGTGGGGCCCGGCCTCGTGCCGTGGGCCTCCTTGACCATTAGCCCCCAAACCCAAACCATACTCCACCCCTGGTCCCTGGTTATAGTCGCCCGTCCTCCCCACCCCGTAGCCACCGAAGACCCCTGGCCACCATGTCCCGATGTCCCGATGGCCGGCCCGGGGCCCCAGCGAAACCTGGACCCTAAACGCGCCATGCCCGGCCAAGGGAGAGGGAACCCCCCCCCAAGCAAGACAGGGAGGAGTAGTCTCTGTCACACCTCCGACCTCTCAACAGAGGGTTTTGATCGCCCTCCGGACCCCCAGGGAGCTGGCTCCCCACATGCTGGGTGTCTGGAGTCCCTCCCAGGCCAACCTGAAAGGATCAAAGAGCCGAGCGGCAGGAAATCCCAACACCGCCCCAGAAACCAAGACCCCTCTCTGTGTGGACGCTGGACTTCAAAGAGAATGAGGTGTATAACAGGGGGTGCTGAGGGGACTGGGGTAGAAAAGACCTGGAACTAAGAGAGCCCTGCAGACCTGGTCGCGGCTCGACTAAACTGCAAAGAAGGACGCTACCCGATCCTTGGAAACCATCTGAGCCCTGCTGACGTCGTCGCGGCTCCCGAGAACACTACGAACCCCGGGGCCTGCTGAGAGATTCGCGGCTCCCCCTGACCCTAAGACCATCGGGGCCTGCTGAGAGACTTGCGGCTCCTCCTGACTCTAAGACCATCGGAGCCGGCTGAGAGACTCGCGGCTCCCCCCAACTCTAAGACCAGCTGAGCCTGCCGAGTGAATCGCGGCTCCCCGAAGATCTCCCGATTGACAGTTCCTTCCTCCCGGAGCCCTGCGGACGTGGTCGCGGCTCGAGAATACACTGGTCCGGCTGGACCCAAGACTCGGCATTGACTCTGAACCTAGAACTGTCCCGCTACCCCAACCCCCTTTGTCAAAGAATTACCAAGCTTGTTGTATTGACCAAAGACTACCTTGCGGATCATAAAGATCCAAAGAATCTTAGATAAAGATCTTCGTTTATTGAAACCTACTGTGTGGTGTCCCTTTGTCAAGTAGTGCCAGCTCAGCGAGTGCGATCCAAAAGTATGAGACCCCTTCCTGGAAGGGCCTACCCGCCGGTGCTCGGCCTGGTTCTGGGAGAGGTGGGTCACGGGGTGGTCAGGAACGTGTTCTGTAACCCCCCTGAGATCGCCCCTTTCAACATTTGGTGGCAGGCAACGGGATCCGAGCCGACACCTAGAGATCGTACAGTAAATGGCTGACGCACTACCGAACAAAGATGGAAGAAGGAACCGCCATGAGTACCACCGGAACCAACGCGAGTTCTACGTTCCAAGAGGGCCGGTTGGAAGAGTATACGCACCGAGAATTAAAACAGTTTTGGAATCGCTACCACTGGATTAAGCACCAAAGAAGATTTCCAGATAGCATTGAAGGCCGGAGTAGAGTCCGGAGATTCCCTTCCCCAAACTGAAGAAGGCGGTTGACGGATGGAGCCGCCGAACGAGCTCCGAAGCACCCCGGTAAGGAGCAACGCCCCAGAGGGTGGCCTATCCCCAGAAGAACTAGCAGACCGGGAAAGGAGCCGCAGCCACAAACTAGAACTGGCCAAGCTAAAGATAGAGGGAGAGCTAAAATTGGCCGAGAAAAAGTTAGCTGTAGAACAATTACGCCTACAAGGGGAACTCGAAGAGAAGAAACGCCAGCGAGAGCACGAAGAAAAAAAACTTCAGCTGGAACATGAGCGCAGCCTAAAGGAGATCGAGCTCAAGGCCAGGAATGAGGAATCCAGACCCCCGGGGAATCAAGGGACCTCTACCCGGGTGGAACCAAAGGTCCACATCCCAAAGGATGTGGTAAAAGAATATTAAAAGAACGACGACATCCAGCAATGGTTCAAGGCCTACGAGGTCGCCATGACCTCCCACCGAGTCCCACAGAAGGATTGGGGGGCTGGCTTGTGGGGCCGGTTCCTGAACGAGGGGAGAGACACCCTGCTGGACCTGCCCTCCACTGTGCTAAATTCTTACAGCCACATGAAAGAGGCCCTGTTAGCGAGATATGGACTCACCCCCGAGATGTACCGGCAAAGGTTCCGAGACTGCAAAAAGATACCCGGCACAACGTGGGTGGAGTACGTGAACTTTCACAGCCGGGCCTTAGATGGGTGGATCAAGGGCAGCAAGGTCTCCACCTTTGAGGAGCTGTTCGACCTGATCGCATGGGAACACTTGTCCGCAAATTGCTTTGTAGAGTTACGCCAGCACCTCCTCGACAGCAAGCTCACAGATCCGCGGAAACTGGCTGTTGAAGCTGACCGCTGGGTGACCACCCGGGCCCCCTGGGGCCCCGTGGGAGACTATGGCCACCACAGTCAGGGACCTCCCCGCCAGAGGGGTGGGGGGAACCAGGGAAGACAGAGGGAATTCCAGGAAGGCCCCAAGCATAGTCCCCCCAGAAACCAACCCCCGCACTTTCCAGCACCACCTCCAGCCAGCACGGGCCCCCGGTGAGGCAGGGACCCCGAGACAAGATCACATGTTACCGATGCCAACAGACTGGTCACTACGCCAGTGACCCCCAATGTCCCAGGTACCAACGGGCCGCAGCGACCGCTCCCCCAGCCCGACAGATGGCCACCGTGGCCCTAGGGGAGGAGATAGAGGACACTGAGGAGTGGGAGCCTGCAGCCATGGCCCTGGTCTCCCTAGGAGACCAAGAAATGGTTCCCGGAACTGCCTTACCCGCCAACACCAAGAAATACCGACAGCAGGTGACGGTCAACGGGCACCGAGTCGAGGCCCTCCGCGACACCGGGGCGAGTGTCACCGCGGTCCACTGCCACCTGGTAGCCGAAGACCAGATACTTCCCGACATCTTCTGTTCGGTTATATCCTCGGACAATTCCGAGACCCTCTGCAGGATGGCCCTGGTACCCTTCGAATGGGGGGAGTAACCGGTAAATTGAGAGTGGCCGTCCGAACATCCCAGCCCGTAGACTGCCTCCTGGGCAACGACCTCGAGAGCTCCCTGTGGGGACAGGTGGAACGAAGGGCCCACCTAGGAATGATGGGCCTACCCGGATGGGTGTGCGCCATCACGCGCTCCATGTCAGCCCGATCGCCTCCCCTCGAGGGAGGTGAGGCCCAAACCCTGAACCCAGTCGCCATCCCCGAGGGACGGGACAGGCTACCCGAGCCCGATGACCTCCCCCCGGAAGGGGAACCCATCCCCGACAACGGACCATTATATCAGAACCCCGAGCAAATTACAGAGCTAGGTGACCTGCCCGAGTTGGCGCAATGGCGCTCCGAGGGGGGCCCCTCCCGGGAAGAGTTCTGCAGAGAACAAGCCGCCTGCCCTTCCCTCATCGGACTCCGGCAGCAGGCCAAAGCCCAGGCAGCGGGCGACAAGTCCGGAACCCATTGGGTGTATTGGGACAACGACCTCCTGTACAGTGAGCAGAAGTCTGCCGAGCTAGGATCGGCCTTGATACTGGTGGTACTCCTGCGCTTCTGAGACTTCCTCCTGAGATTAGCCCATGATGTACCCCTTGCGGGACACTTGGGCCAAGGCAAAACCTATCATCGCTTAGTCACCCACTTCTATTGGCCCAAGATGCGAGCTAATGTCGAAGCCCACTGTAAGTCATGTCCCACGTGCCAGGCCAGTGGAAAAAGTGGCGGAAAGTGCAAGGCGCCACTACAACCCTTCCCCGTCGTTATTACCCCCTTCGAGTGGGTGGGGATAGACATCGTGGGACCTCTGGACCCAAGGCCACCGGTTCATCCTCGTACTGGTGGACCATGCCACCCGCTACCCCGAGGCCATTCCCCTCCGAACCGTGACGGCCCCCGTGGTGAGACGGGCCTTGATGGGGAAATTCTCCCGCGAGGGGTTCCCTCGCGAGGTCGTGAGTGATCGCGCACTAACTTTATCTCGAAGTACATGAAGTCCTTATGGCAGCAATGCGGGGTATCGTACAAATTCACCACCCTGTACCATCCCCAAGGCAATGGTCTAGTGGAACGGTTGAACTGACCCTGCAGGGGATGGTCATGGGCCTCGAAGAGCCCCTCCATCGCAGGTGGGACGTTCTCCTCCCCTGCCTCCTGTTCGCATACCAGGAAGTTCCCCAAAAATCCCTGGGGTTCAGCCAATTCGAATTGCTCTACGGGTACCCCGTCCGGGGACCCCTGAGCCTGGTCAAGGAGGGCTGGGAGACTGCCCCCGAGTGCTCCCCCAAGATGTATTCCGATACATCTTGGCGCTCCGCAACCAGACTTGGAAATTTCGAGAGCTCGCCGAAGCAAACCTCGAGACTAGCCAGGAGGAGATGAAGCGCTGGTATGACCAGAATGCCACTCTGGTCGAGTTCCAGACGGGCCAACAGGTCTGGGTGATGGCCCCGGTGAAACCATGCGCTCTCCAAGACAAATGGACTGGTCCCTTCAAGGTCGTACAGCGAAAGAGTCAAGTCACTTATTTAGTTGACGTCCAGTCCCCTCGGAACCCCCTCCGGGTCCTCCACGTGAACCGCCTCAAACCTCACTTCGTGAGGACGGAGTTGAGTTTGCTCCTGGCCACCGACGATGGGGCCGAGGAGGACACCGAGCCCCTCCTGGACCTCCAGTGCGCGAAAGAAAACGATGGCTCTATAGAAGGAGTGAGACTTTCCTCCTCCCTCACGCCCCAACAATACAACGATTGCCGCCAGCTATTGGGGCAATTCGCAGACCTCTTCTCCCTCACCCCCAGGGTCACCGACTGGTGTTTCCACGACGTGGATACCGGAGATAGCCCGCCAGTACGGCACAGAGCCTACCGCGTCCCTGACAGGGTCCGGACCTGCATCCAGGCCGAGGTAGCCAAGATGCTAGCCCTAGGGGTGGTCGAACCCTCCGACAGTCCATGGGCTAGCCCCGTGGTACTGGTTCCGAAAGCAGCAGCCCCGGGAGTCGCCCCCAAACTAAGGTTCTGTGTGGACTACCGGGGGCTCAACGCGGTCACCCGAGCCGACGCTCACCCTATCCCCCGCGCAGACAAGCTCATTGACCGCCTGGGGGCTGCTCACTACCTCAGCACCTTCGACTTGACCTGCGGATACTGGCAAATTGCGCTCACCGAGGGAGCCAAGGAGCAGTCTGCCTTCTCCACCCCACATGGGCAATTTCGCTTCCGAGTCATGCCCTTTGGAATGAAAAATGCCCCGGCCACCTTCCAGCGGCTGGTCAACAGGGTCCTGGCCGGGCTGGAAGAGTTCAGCGCCGCGTACCTAGACGACATTGCGGTGTTCAGCTCCCAATGGACCGAACACCTCCAGCACCTACGACACGTGCTGATGGCCCTGCGCCAAGCGGGCCTAACCGTCAAAGCCAGCAAATGTCAAATTGGACAAGGTTCCGTGGTTTACCTGGGACACCAGGTCGGGAGCGGGCAGGTCACCCCCTCCAGCCCAAGATCGACGCCATCTTGGCCTGGGAACCCCCTGCGACACAGACCGAAGTCCGGGCCTTCTTAGGCCTCACAGGCTACTACCAAAGATTCATTAAAAACTATGGCAGCATAGTTGGCCCCCTCACAGGACTAACCTCCAAGAAACAGCCGAAGAGAGTACAATGGACCCCCCCTTGCCAAGAGGCGTTCGACGCCCTAAAAACCGCGATGTGTACGGCCCCGTACTCCAAGCCCCCGATTACTCCAAGGTGTTTGTAGTCCAGACGGACGCTTCGGAGCACGGTATCGGGGCCGTCCTCTCACAATTCAACGAGAAGGGCCTAGACCAGCCTGTAGCCTTCATCAGCTGAAGGCTACTACCCCGGGAACGACGGTGGAGCACCATTGAAAGAGAGGCCTTCGCAGTAGTCTGGGCACTAAAGAAACTACGGCCTTACTTGTTCGGAACCCACTTCCGAGTCCAAACAGATCACCGACCCTTACGGTGGCTGATGCAAATGAAAGGAGAAAACCCCAAACTGCTGCGATGGTCGATCTCCCTCCAGGGGATGGACTTCACCGTAGAGCATCGCCCAGGTACTGACCACGCCAACGCTGACGGCCTGTCCCAATTCTTCCGCCTCAGCGAGGAGAACCCCCAAGAGGATGGGTAGTTCTCCCCGACTTTCAGCTGGGGGGGACGCGTGTGGGGCCCGGCCTCGTGGCGTGGGCCTCCTTGACCATTAGCCCCCAAACCCAAACCATACACCACCACTGGTCCCTGGTTATAGTCGCCCGTCCTCCCCACCCCGTAGCCACCGATGACCCCTGGCCACCATGTCCCGATGTCCCGATGGCCGACCCGGGGCCCCAGTGAAACCTAGACCCTAAACGCACCATGCCCGGCCAAGGGAGAGGGAACCCCCCCCAAGCAAGACAGGGAGGAGTAGTCTCTGTCACACCTCTGACCTCCTCTCAACAGAGGGTTTCGATCGCCCTTCGGACCCCCAGGGAGCTGGCTCCCCGCATGCTGGGTGTCTGGAGTCCCTCCCAGGCCAACCTGAAAGGATCAAAGATCCGAGCGGCAGGAAATCCCAACACCGCCCCCAGAAACCAAGACCCCTCTCTGTGTGGACGCCGGACTTCAAAGAGAATGAGGTGTATAACAGGGGGTGCTGAGGGGACTGGGGTAGAAAAGACCTGGAACTAAGAGAGCCCTGCGGACCTGGTCGCGGCTCGATGAAACTGCAAAGAAGGCGCTACCCGATCCTTGGAAACCATCTGAGCCCTGCTGACGTCATCGCGGCTCCCGAGAACACTACGAACCCCGGGGCCTGCTGAGAGACTCGCGGCTCCCCCTGACCCTAAGACCATCGGGGCCTGCTGAGAGACTCGCGGCTCCTCCTGACTCTAAGACCATCGGAGCCAGCTGAGAGACTCGCGGCTCCCCCCAACTCTAAGACCAGCTGAGCCTGCCGAGTGAATCGCGGCTCCCCGAAGATCTCCCGATTGACAGTTCCTTCCTCCCGGAGCCCTGCGGACGTGGTCGCGGCTCGAGAATACACTGGTCCGGCTGGACCCAAGACTGTACCGTGTCCCCCGGCTCGAGGATTGAGAGCTGTGCGAAGGATACTCGGCATTGACTCTGAACCTAGAACTGTCCCGCTACCCCAACCCCCTTTGTCAAAGAATTACCAAGCTTGTTGTATTGACCAAAGACTACCTTGCGGATCATAAAGATCCAAATAATCTTAGATAAAGATCTCCGTTTATTGAAACCTACTGCGGGGTGTCCCTTTGTCAAGTAGTGCCAGCTCAGCAAGTGCGATCCTAAAGTACGAGACCCCTTCCTGGAAGGGCCTCCCTGCCAGTGCTCGGCCTGGTTCTGGGAGAGGTGGGTCACGGGGTGGTCAGGAACGTGTTCTGTAACCTCCCTGAGATCGCCCCTTCCAACATGACTGCTATGTGGAAAGAGTGTGGAGTGAACTACAAATTCACCACACCCTATCACCACACAGTATCACCCACAATGCAATGGTTTAGTTGAGAGATTCAACAAAACCTTAAAGGGCATGATCAAAGGACTCCCAGAGAAGCTTAGGCGAAAATGGGACCTGCTCTTGCTCTGCCTTTTATTTGCATACAGGTGGGTGCCTCAAAAGGGTGTTGGTTACAGACCATTTGAACTTTTGTTTGGTCGCCCTGTCAGGGGTCCATTGTGTTTGGTGAAGAAAGGATGGGCGTTACCTTTCAAGCCCCCAAAGTAAGACATAGTGGACTATGTACTTGGTCTCCGCTCCAGAATGGCTGAGTATGTGAAAAAGGCAAACAAAAAAGTTGAGGCTAGCCAGGAACTGCAAAAAGCCTGGCATGACCAAAAGGCTGTACTGGCTGTTTATCAACCAGGATAGAAAGTGTAGTTGTTGAAGCCTGTGGCCCCAGCAGCTCTCCAGGACAAATGGAGTGGACCCCACACTATTGTTGAACAGAAAGAGGAGGTTACCTACTTGGTAGACCTTGGAACCCCTAGGAGTCCCCACAGGGTATTTCATGTCAACAGACTAAAACCATATGTTGACAGGGCAGACATGGGCTTGTTCATGGCTACTGATGAAGGACAGGAGGAAGAGAGTGACCCACTCCCTGACCTGCTTTCTCAGAACCCTGATGATGGGTCAGTTGATGGTGTAGCCTTGGCAGGCAGCCTCACTGCTCAGCAACAAACTGACTGCAGAAACCTTCTCAGCCAGTTTAGACATATGTTTTCTCTGACTCCAAGTCAGACCACCTGGTGCACTCATGAAGTGGACACTGGGGACAGTCTACCTGTGAAGAATACGTTTTACGGACTACCTGGCCATGTCAGGGACTGTATAAGTACAGAAGTCCAAAAGATGTTTGATCTGGGTGTGATTGAACCCTCAGTTAGCCCTTGGGCTAGCCCAGTAGTCCTGGTACCTAAACCTCACACCAGTGGTGGAAAAAGAGAGATGAGGTTTTGTGTAGACTGCAGGGGTCTCAATGCAGTCACTAGGACTGATGCCCATCCCATCCCCAGGGCAGATGAGCTAATAGATACTCTGGACTCAGCCAAGTTTCTAAGCACATTTGACCTAACAGCTAGCTACTGGCAGATCAGACTAGCTGATGATGCTAAGCCAAAGACAGCATTTTCTACCCCTACTGTGGTAATGCCCTTTGGTTTGAAGAATGCACCTGCCACTTTCCAAAGGATGGTGAATCAAGTCCTTACAGGCCTTGGTGCAGAATATCTAGGTGATATTGCTGTCTTTAGCGACACCTGGGAGGATCACCTGGTCCACCTGAGGAATGTTTTGGAGGCCCTGCAAAGGGCAGGCCTCACTATCAAGTCTACTAAGTGCCAGATAGGGCAGAGTCAGGTTGTGTGCCTGGGCCACCTTGTAGGTGGAGGCCAGGTTCAACCATTGCAGAGCAAAATCCAAACCATAATGGAATGGATTGCTCCAACTACCCAGACTCAGGTGAGAGCCTTCTTAGGCCTGACTGGGTACTATAGGAGATTTGTCAAAGGGTATGGATCAATAGTTACACCCTTGAATGACTTAACTTCTAAAAAGATGCCAAAAAAGGTTCAGTGGACAGCTAGCTGTCAAAAGGCATTTGATGACCTGAAGCAGGCCATGTCCACTGCTCCCATTCTGCAGAGTCCTGACTACTCCAAGAATTCATTGTCGAAACAGATGCATCTGAATTGGGGGTAGGGGCTGTACTGTCACAATTGAATGATGAAGGTCAGAATCAGCCAGTAGCTTTCATAAGCAGAAGGCTGACCCCTAGAGAGAAACATTGGTCAGCCATTGAGAGGGAGGTCTTTGCTGTGGTTTGGGCTGTGAAGAAGTTGAGACCATACTTGTTTGGTACTCACTTCCTTGTTCAGACAGACCATAAGCCCCTCTTATCGCTAAAACACTGAAGGGTGAAAACCCCAAACTGCTTAGATGGTCCATTTCCCTACAGGGGATGGACTTTACAGTGGAACATAGACCTGGGAGTAACCATGCCAATGCAGATGGACTCTCTAGGTAGCTCCACTTAGAACATGAAGACTCAACTGGTCAAGGTTAGTTTAATGTCCCTGCGTTTGGGGGGGTTGTGTAGGAGAGTAGGATCTGCTTCACATGGGTACCCCCACTTTTTGCTGGTGTTTCACTGTTTTTCGACCTTAGTCTGTCTGTGGCCCTGCTAATCAGGACCACAGCCTAGCTGCTTCCTCTCTAAAATGGTTTGTATGTACATTAGGTACATATCTAATTGGATTCTGGAGTGTCTTATAAGCCCCTAGTATATGGTATACTATGTACCTAGGGCATAGGTACCTCAGAGGCCTACCAGGGGCTGCAGCATATATTATGTCACCCCTGGGAAGCACTCCAAAATGGCACCACATGTCTGCTACTGCAGCCTGGGTAAGGGTGTGCTTGCACCCCTTACAGTGGTATAGGCTACCTATATCCACACATATATACAGACACATATAAACCTATAAGCCACTCCTATGGCAGGCCTTGATAATCCTGAAGTCAGAGTGCTTGGTTTTGTGTGAGAGGGTGCAAATTCATGAGCTGAGCCCCTCTGCAGCTTTCGGAAATACTTCCTTATGGCTGTTCTATGATACAGCCATACCATATTCTCTTAAGTGCAGTATAACCTCGCGGTAAATGCTAACTTTGGAATGGCTGCATCAAAACATGTCATGTTTGGTGTCAAATGCTTTGGAATACTACCACCCCACCAGTTTTGGCAGCGGGGGTAGCATTCCACCCTTCTAGAGGGAAAGACATGTTCAAACTGGTCAAACCTGGTAGGACTTTCCTGAGCCCTGGCATCACAAAATGGATGCCTCTGCCACAGACACAGGTCTGGCCTCCTGCTGCTGACCAAAACTCTGGCAGGGGAGGCCTGAACAATAGGTTTCCTGTTGAAGGTAGGTGGGACCACCTCCCCAGACAGGCAGATGTGTATTGGGGCTGGGCGGGAGCACTCTCTGGTGCTTTGAAGTCCTGCACTGGGGGCAAGTTTGCTGTCCCTGTGCATAGCCCAGTTCAAATCGGATACAGGGGCTACATGCCCCTGCTCTGGCGTGAAACTGGACAAAGGAAATGGGTGTAACCACCCCTCTTTCCAAGCCCACCCATAGGTGGGGCCTTAGAGTTAGACCATCCCCTAAACTTGGTAGAAGTATAGGAATCCAGTCCCTAGGACTTTAGATTACCCTGGAAGAAACTCTTCAACATATATCCTGGACCTTCGACGATCTATCCTGACTAGAAGACTGAAGAAATCTCCCTTGGGGTCAAGGAGTGACTCCCCTGCTTGGCAGGCACGAAAGAAGGAACTGACCGGTCTGTATCGCTGAAGCTCCTGCTGGACGCCAAAGTCTTTGCATCACCAGAGGTGGATTTCCAGACTTCCCTGAGGCTATCCTGAGTCGACAGCAAAGCTGAGACCCGTGGCTATCGTGGGTGACGTGGAACTGTGACCCCTGGACACCGTGAACTTTTGCAGCAACACTATCTTCCTGGTCCTCCTTGAAGTTGTGCTTTGGGCTCTGAGTAGCCCCAGCCTTGAGCACCTCCTGTACCGAAGATTGTTGGCCTCCACTCCATGAGTGACCTGGGGGCCAGCTTCAAGTGCAACACCTCCTGGACCTCGTGGCTGAAGAGTCAAGACACCCATCAACTCACCTGAAGCACCCGACATCTGTGGGCATTGTTCCATCCTGCCCTTGGTCACTGGCTAGTGACTCAGACTCTATCCCCTCTGCTTTCAGGTTCCTTCCATCCTAGATCCAGGCTTGGATCTCTTCGGACACTTCTCCTCTTCACGACAGCAGCAGTTCTTTGCAGGCTTCCATTGAAATTGACGACGCAACCCGACACCAAAATACACCTATGCACCCGGCTTCCCTGGGTGAGGTAACTCGAGCACTCCGGTGCTCTCGTGGGTGCTAGCCCTATTACTTCTTAAGTCCAAAAGGGTTTGGTCCTGACTTGATAGAGGTGTCCCTAATCTTTAAATTTCCAATCACGACATTGCCCATAGAAGATAACAGCAACACGCAGTTGTGTTTACACACTGCATACCGTCCCCGTGGATCCCCTGTGTCACTACCTTGGGTGGTTCCATGGGGTCCCAGCGATTCTACAGGCTCTAGGCCTTGTGTCTATTCCAGTCATGGTTATAATACCACTTTTTTGGTATATGGTTTGGTACGCCCCTAGGGCCCAAACGTGTATTTGTGCTATTACTGATAATTGCTAACTTGTAAACAAAGTACTTCGAACTCCAGTCTCATTAAGAGACTAGAGGGGTGTGTTTTATCCTAAATAAATGTATTTTGAATATATACCTGGTGTGGTTGTCTTTTCATTTGATCATTCAAGAGATTATAGACTGGTAAAACAAGCTGCTTTACATTCCTTCAAGACTTAGCCTGAAGGCTGCTCTCCATAGCTACCACTAGGATAGCTTTCTATAAAGGTTGTCTTCAACCATTCACCAAAAGGGTTGTTTGGACTGATACAGGGTGCTCACTAGAACTAGTGGACATCATATATCAGGCCACCTTCTCACGCATTGCTTCTCATGTCTGCTCATGAACACATTTGTCATTCCAGCGCCAACTGTGGTCATTGTGTGGTGGATGTGTGCCAGGTTGTAATGACACATTAAGGTGTGACAGGTACAGCAGCTAGGTATGAGATAGTGGTTTTGATTAGTTACACATATGCTGGATGCTATACTCCCAGGCGTGCCCACGTGAACTGTGGCCATATCCCTATGTGCATTCACGTTGACCAAGGTGGTGTTTGAGGTACTTGTCTTGTGTAAGTTGACACCTGTGCCCTTTTTGTAGCTGAAGGTGTCACTCCATGTAAGCTGGTCTGTTAGTCACTATAGATGTCAGTCATTGTTGTTGTTGTGTCATCCAGAACCTGATATGCTGTGCACATCTCATGATGTATTGCATGTGTCTACTATCATCTCAAATAGGAGGAGGCCAAAATTGACTCGTCACTTGACGGTGCTGGAGGACATGGAGGATGTTGCAATCATACGGAAATGCCGCCTGGACCGAGCCACCCTGAAAACCCTTTGTGATCTGTTGGAGCCCCCCTGCAGCCCCGCACGACATATCTAACAGCTTTCACACCTACTTATAAGGTGAAGGCAGCCCTGCATTTTTTTGCCACTGGATTGTTCCAGGAGACTGTGGCCAGCGCTGGTGGGATGTCACAACCGATGTTCAGCATGGTGCTGCATGATGTACTGTCCGCAATGATGATATACAAGGACAGATACATCCATTTCCCCAGGGGTGCTGAATTACCTGCTGTGAAGGGAGACTTCTATCCCCTTGGACACATCCCCAATGTTGTTGGGGCCATTGATTGCAGCCATTTCGGGTGGTGCCACCACAGGCAAGTGTTATAAACAAGGGTATACCCAAAATCACTGGGACCTGGGTGAAGGACAGTATAGGAGAGTGTGGTCCCAGCACTTTTACATCAAATCAGTGTAAGATTAAATTAAAGCAACATACATAGAAAAAATATGAGAAAAATTATATTTAGCTTGTGGTATTTAATCACACCAAGCATCCAATATTCATTAAAAAGTACATAATTTTCAGCGAAACATTAAAACGTAATGTTGGTGGGCCCAACTAGGTGAAGGAAGAGGGGAGGGGGGTGATTTGTGTGAGATAGGAAGGTAAGTGAAAAATATTAACTGTGAAATAACACAATCAAATTGTTTAGCACTTTATTCAGTGCCACATGTTCATAACGTTAATTCCTAACAATATGCATTACATTCATTTACATAGCCATGTACGAAATGCGGTCACAGTGTAAAAATGCACTGTTGGCGATACTGGCATCAATGGTGCGTTGTCGTTTCGACCCCTGTAATCATGTAGGTTGAGTCTAGTTCTTACTAGCGGGGTCTTCCTCAGGACAAGAGTGAGAGTGAGAGCAGAGGAGCACCTAAGAATAGAGTAAAAGCGATTTCAGATCTCCCTAATTTAAATGACCATCAAAAGTGTGAGTAAATCAATATATATTTACCGTGTCTGATTAAGAAAAGGGCCTAATTGGTTCCATGTTCCAACAAGGATGGTAGGGCTTCTAAGGCTCCAAACAAGTATAGGCGAGAGTGATGGACACCTGCAGAAGTAAGGTGTAAGGTTTCAGTCAAGGGTTGCCTAATACAATGGCATTAGAATCGAGAATCCGAACATAAATGAAACTTACTTAGGGTGGGAATTCAAATTCCAAACAAAGTCTTTAAAGCAGAATAAATGTTGCTAAGGAAACGGTGGCGATGCCATCAGTCAATAGTTGAAATGAACCACGATTCCTGGCTTGGAAACTTATTTTAATTACTCTAAAGGCAAAACGGAAGGACAAAATCAGCAGGAAGAACCAAGTGGACTTCATGTAGAAAAACACAATTGTCCAATCAGCAGATAGAGAACGTGGCTGATCTCATTTGGGAGCACCCATTATGCATGGGGAGAAACATGTAGAAATATCGGTGTTAGCGGTGGCTAAATTGCTGGCCCAGTCGTGTTCATAAAAATATTGATATGTGCCACGTTTAAAAACGGCCGTTGTAAAGTGCCGTAGGGTATGTGAAAAACTAGTAACGCACAAGGCATTCAACGCATGAGGACATGCTAGGCAGGATCCCAAGTGATGGAAAAAGCATAGTTACCACATTCATGGGGGGCGCTAGCGAGCCCGGAGCAAGATGGCTGCGCTGTAGTGTAGCTCTGCTGGTTGAGCTGCCTATCCATCAATTATCCAAACATATTGGCGCCATCCGTGGCCACTAACGACTGCTACCTGCCACTGAAGTGTGCTGGGCTGAACTGGTGCAAAAAATGACGCAATCTGCTGTCTCTGCCCCCGAGAATCCGAGTTTGTACTGGCGGACCGTGCTGGAACTAAAATGGCGGCTGCTGGAGGATCCGACTAACAACTCTGGGGAAGGACCTGCGCTGCCTGGTAGATGGCGATGTGCTGCAGTATTGAAGCGGAACAGGTTCTCATGTGACGCCGACTGCTGGTGGTTCCCCTGGGCCGTGCGGTGATCCCTGTGTTGTGCTTCGTGGTTGCTGGCGGCCCCGGTGGAGGATTGCACCGCTCTATGGGCCCTGCGAACTGGGGCTCCCTGCGGCCGCCAGCGAGGCCTGGTATGGCCGTAGGGGCCTATGGTGCGTCTGGATCTCGGCTGCAGCGGCCTCTGATGGGGGAGACTGGCTGTGGATGCTGGTGAGTGAGCGCTGGTGGGGGCATCTGGGGCGCGCCACACCCGTGGCACGGCAGTGGACGGTGCGGCCTGAGAGGACCCCCTGGAAATATGGAGGCCTGCTAAAAGACATATAGTACACTGGGCCATCCGGGAGAGCACATCCTAAGCAGCGCGACGAACGAGGTGGCCCTGTGGGGATATGTGGGCCCTAGTTAAGCAACTGGGCAGCTGCTGATCCCTGGTCGGGCTGGATGATCGCGGTCCTAATTGGGGCTGTGTAGGCCGCGTTACAATTGTAACCTGCACTCCCTACCTCCCTGGGGGAAACTAGCTCGCTTAGGCACAGGTGCTTAGCTATATCTCTGCCCTAGTACATAGCGTGGCTGCAGGCGCTGATTGCTGGTTCCTTCTGCGACTGCCCTCCTTATCAGACTGTGGGGAGCTACAGACATGGGTCTCACGGATAAACAGCAGAGTAAGCTTCAGTTCGAGGCTAAATCAAGTACCAAAGCTCCTACACCTGCCGCCCCTAGTTCGGAATCGGAGCTGGAACAGGGCCCGAACACACGGCTGAAGCACATGATGCTCAGTATGCAGCAAAGCCTCCAAACTATAGATGCAAAAATCGATGGTTTAAATCTCCGCATGGACAGTATGGCCTCGAGGCTCGATAAGCATGGTGCGCAAATCGCGGAGGCAGAGACCCGCATCTCAGCGGCGGAGGACCGGATGGAGGCGGTGGGTACCTCATGTGCCACTATGGAGAAAGTACTTGAAGTCATATCCTTCACATCTAACATGGACTTCAATTGGAATTCCATAGAGCATATTATCAAGCCCATTATTGGCGCTTTAGCAGCAGTTTTCTGCCGCTAAAGTGGCGATAATTGTATCGCCTGTCTTGATAATATGCCCCTTGTGCTGAGTACATGTGGGTGGCCTGCTTAGATTGTTTTGAGAAGCAAACTCTAAAATCAGAAGACACCCTGAGAACTCTGCTCATTGGATCCTGCAAATGTTTGCAGATATTTTAACCAAGGTTTCAAGCCATGATGGCTTTCATCTGCTACACAACTAATTCCCTTCTTGGTGAAGTAACTTATTTCTTTTGGCTCAAAGAGTACCAAGTTAGAGGTGCTCCAGATTTTCACATGCTGTTATGGGTATAAGATGCCCTAAAATGTGGAACAGACGCTAATGAGACTCTCTTGTCATTCATAAAAAAGTTTGTAACATGCGTCATTTCAAAAGACAATGCTGAAGAGGTCTTGAGACAACAAGTTCTACGTTTTCAAATTCACAGATGTGGGAAGTACTGTTGTTGAAAATAAAGATGCAAAGGAAAGTTTTACAAAAGATGTTGTTTTGGATTATCAATGACCTGTCATGTCAGTAGGATGAGCGAAAAACTTTTTGTCTGCAGTTAGACATACACTGACACTGAATCCAGTGAAAAATACATACAACCTCAGAAAAAGTATATCAATGACTACAACCCTATGATTCTGAAGATGTGGAATACAAATATAGATCTACAATTTGTTGCAGACAACCCCATCGCTGTTGCCCACGACTTGACTTCATGTATAACAAAATCAGAGATAAAAGAGATGTGAGAGGAGATTTCTGCAGAAAAGACTCTTACAAAGAAATCACACAGTTTCAGTTTGAAAATGCTTTCCCACAAAGATATAGGTTCCTATGAGTGCTCAGACTGGTTGAGCTCACCTACTTCTCCAAGTCAAGAGGAATTGTGTAGGTAGTTCTCGGCCTTGCATGCAGTCAAAATAGAGTGTTTAAGTATTTCTCAGAATTACAGTATCTCGTGGAATTTGATCCAAAAGTAGAGCCATTCTAAAATCTAACATGTTGAATACATACTACCCAGGAAGGAGTTCCCATCGTCTAAATACATGTCTCTATGAAATACTTCAGCACTGTAGATATAGAGGTAATCTGACTGAAAACATAGAAGAAGGAAGACATGAAGTACTTGGATGTGATAGTTGTTTGGTGAGACACAACAAAGGAACTCTAATTAACCACCGAAAGCTTAGTTGCCAAACTCCAGAGAGAAGTGTTTTTGTACTTGTCAGTTTTTATCGTTGTTCAAGCCATGGAGTGCTGAATCAAAATCACTTGGACACCATGACTCTTAGAGAAACAATAATTCAAAATGAAGCAGCTATAGCTATGAATGAGGTGGATAAAGTGATGCAGCAAGCAAGACAGGAAACTATACATATTTAACACTTAATAGAACAACTGACCAATAAACAAAATGAAATTTACAATTAAATTAAAGATTAAATATGGCATGAATTTCTCCACGATAATGTGATTGTTCTTCATACAAAACAAAATTACTATACATCAGTGGTTAAGCTGTCACTGGTAAAAGCTTCCTAATTTAAGTTCTCACCTGTTATCTACAATAGACTACAGATTCAAATGTGTCATGTGTAGTAACAGCATCAACAGTATTAGCTGCACATAACATTAAAGAAATTACTCTACATCGACTGCTAATGCTGCCTGTTGAACATGAAAATAAAGTGGAATACCAGAAATGATCTGTTGATGCTTGTCATGGGGTATCAAGAGTATTGAAAATATTGAAGCTTCTAATCACTGATGAAGTGAGCATGGTATTGAACATAATGCTTGCCTTTATACACGTAAGAATGCAGCAGATTTTAAGAACCAACTATGATGTAATCTTTGGAGGAAAGCATTTGATTGTGTTTGATGACCTACTACAACTTACCCTGTAAAGGACACCCTGTTTTCAAAACACTTCTGCACAATGAAACAAGAAATTCTCTGGTTAGTATTTGCAATGTAAACATTTGGTCAAACTTTGAATAGAAGGAACTTGTGAAAAATATGTGCCATGCATCTGATGTGGAATATGGAGATACATCAAAGGACATTAGAGTAGGAGTTCTGACAAAAGAGGGGAAAAATGCTGTGGAAACTCACAGTATCAAGAAAGTATTTCCACCTAATATTACAACAGCAAGTAAGTAATTTTTATTATGCATAATTAATTAAAATCATTGCATATGGTAATCATACAAAAAAGAAGCGCAATTTCTTGGTAATAAAACTTCTGTACATTTAAATTAAAAGAAGTGCTTTTCTTAAGATCAGAGAGTGTTATACAATTATAAAAAAGGAAAAGTTAATTCTTAAAACGTGCAAGTAAGAGAAATTTGCAAATCATCCGAAGACTAGTCGCTGTTTTATTAAACTGATAGCAAATCTAATTGGATATTTAATCTTTTCTCTGTAATGTCCAAACATTTTGTAAGGCGGCAGTTTAATTGAGTTACAGTTGGATTAAAACATAGAAGTATTGCTTGTCTGCAGGTCCTCACACCATGCTGAATAAAAAACGGTTTTAATAAAGATACCCTTATGTCCTTCAGTTTTTCACATATACAGATGATGTGGGTAATGTTCTCTTCACCTAGTCCACATAATCTACATTCATTGTTATGTCCGATTCGTTTCCATGGCGGTAATAATGCTTTTATAGGTCCAACCCCCAATCTTAACTTCAGGAATTTTTGTTTTATATGTATCCTTATTCCTAAATTTAAATAGGATTGAGGGTTGCTATTCTTGTAATTGCTTATAACTGTCCATCCATGAGTACGTTTTGACAATGTTTCCTTATCCAGTGCGAGGGAGATACTCTTTGTTGTTTTTGTCACTAGTTTTTTAAAAACATTGTGAGATACTGAAGTGTTCCATAAGTTCTCTAGGCTCAGTTTCTTAATTGCATCTATAAGGTATTTATTAAATGGGGATTTATTATTCCGAGTTAGTTCAATCCATAAAAGGTCATTCAAAGTGCCTTTTTCGGCAAGTCTAATTTTGTGCCATGTTTTTACGTAGGATCCCATTCGCTCCACTATTTGGTTTTGTACACCAAATTCCAGTCGAAGTTGGGCTGGAGAGACATATCTTGGAAGCTGGAATATCACACGATATGCTTTTGTTATGATATTGTTTAACGGTAAAGCGTCTCTCCCTCTCATTTGTTCGCTCCCGTATGAGATTGTAGGCTGAAATTTGGCTCTCAGAATTTTTAAGAAAGGTTCAAGGGAGAGATCTGGCAATTGGTTCTTCAGTGGTTTGAGTGTCAGGCAAGATGTCATACCTTTTTTCTTTAGGGACTCCAGCTGTGGTTTACACGAGTTGTTGTGATCCAGGAGGATCCCCAGATATTTGTAAGTGGTGGCTTGTAGTATTCTATGCCCATCCAGGTACCATTTTGGTGAAGATTTTTTATGGTAATTCACTACCATAATTTTGGTTTTTGAGTTATTTATATTTAAGATATTTCTTTTAGAAAATCTATTAGTTGTGTCCAAAAGGCGTTGTAAGCCAATAGGGGTGCGGCTAATTAAAACTAGGTCATCGGCATAAAGCAGGTTTGTCAAAGTTTTACCTCCTAATGATGGACTATGAGATGAACATTTATCCAGTTCTTCTGGCAGATCAGCCATGAAAAGGTTAAATAATATTGGTGAGAGGACGCAGCCTTGTTTGAGGCCCTTGTTAGTTGGAATTTTTCTCGATAATCGCGAACCTTCTCCCAGTTTTATCCTAATCCATGTGTCTGTATATAGGTGTATGAGCTGGTTCAGCAGTAAAGAAGATATCCCCCATTTTGCCAGTTTATACCAAAGCATATCTCGGTCCACATGATCAAATGCTGCTGCGTAATCTATAAAACAGAGGTATAGTGCATGTTTTTTTTCTCTTGCAGCATCCATAAGTAAGGACAGGGCCAGGATGTTCGTTGTTGTTCCTTGGCCTTTTTGGAAACCGGTCTGTGTTATGGGAATGATGTTAGTTTCGGCTGTCCATCTTGTAAGTTCTTCCAGTAGGATCCCTGCATAATATTTGGCCTCTATATCTATTAGAGCAATTAACCGATAATTGTTTGGATTGTCACGTCCACCTTGTTTGTATATCGGGCTTACAATTGAGCCTCTCCATGAGTCTGGTAGTTGCATATGTGTTAGGGCATATCTGTAGACTGGCTCCAGGATTTTACTCCAGTAAATGGGATCTTGCTTAAATAGCATCGGGGGAATTCCATTGGGCCCCGGTGCACCTACTCTCCTGCTTTTTGCAATTAGTTTCCTGATGAGTTGTATTTCTCTGTCTGGGTTATCTTCTGATAAACTCATTAGGTTTGATTCAATCAACTGGTCTTTGTTCATTGATGGCAAGAAAGATATTTTTTGTCTTGCCTCGCTTGTCACTGTTTTACTACTCTCCGGGACTGAGTTGAGGGCAGAGACTGTTGTTGGTGCATCTATTATCCGGGTGTCCACAATCGGTTCTGAGTCATTAAAATGGTTGTGTAAATAAGTATACCATTTTGCTTCGGTGACATTAGAGCTTATCCCATGATGTCCTGGTCTCAATAACATTGACACCTTTTTCCAAAATTTAGCACTGTTTTTTTGCTTTGCCTCATAATACAACAATGACCAGGCTTTATGGTTTTTCTCTTGTTTGGCTCTCCATCTTTTTTGTTTTAATATTTTCCTTGTTTGTCGCAAAGTATTATGCAATTGCCAATTAAAAGGATATTTACGTACCAATTTCAATGTATAATTAGTAATTCGGGTCAATCTCTTAATCTCCGGGCATTTCACTATTTTGTTGGAATTATACGAGGCTGATTTTGCCTCCTTATTTGATTTGCTCGGAAATGTCTCACTGAGAGTTTTGGTGAAATTAGTCCAGCATTCTAGGGGGTTGCCACCCTTTTTGTCCATTTGTGCATAGAGTTGTTTTGCAGTTGCAGCCATTGTCTCTATGTTTTCCGAGCTGCATCTTATTCGCTTAAGATTGATAGTATTAGTTTGGACTATTTCTCTGGCTGCTGGAAATATCTCTACTGGATTTGCTCTCAGGGTTAGTTCTTGAGGAAAATGGTCACTAAGGTCAATGTTGCCAATTTCAAAAGCAGTTATCTTGCTAAAAAAATCTAGGCTCACGAAGGTATAATCTAAGTGAGTTGAGGCTTTAATCGTGTGGAAAGTTGCCGCCGGTGGTTGGTCTTCGCTAAAGCGGCCATTCAGAGCCCTCAAATTACGATGTTCTAATTCCTGTAGAAATTTTTTTGCACCATTGGACATTTTAATTTTTGGTCCAGGGATCTGGGTTGGTATTTCCCAGGCGTCCGATATCTCTTGTATGAAATCTGAGGTTTGACCCGGTTCTATGAGATGCATATTAAAATCTCCTGCTAGTATAATATGGTCCAATTTTTCCTCTTCCATCAACCTGTCTAATTCGGCTGGTAATTCCATAATCGCTTTTTTCTTCCCTTTTGGGTGTAAATAGGTGTTTATTATTATTACTGTCTGTATTTGTTTATCTATTTTCAGCTTTATTTTTATGGCTTGCACGCTGTTTGGAGGAGATATTTTAAAGGTTAGTGGTATAGTTTCTCCAATAGTTGATGCAGAAGTTAATATTGATAAGCCTCCTGAGCTACGGCCTAGATTTGAGGTCTTAGTAGCTAGAGTCGACAGTGATGTAAATCCTTTCAAACTGAATGAGTTATCTTTCCATGTCTCTTCCAAGAGTATTATGTCGAATTTTTCTATATAGCTCAAAAATTCTTGCTCTGACATTTTAGCCGCTAATCCATTGATGTTCCACGTGCATATTTTTATCCCACTTTGTTTAGATTGAGGTGAGTGAGTGATTATCCGGTCAGGTCATATATTGGCCTCTAATGTAATCGTGCGATGGTTTCCTTGCCAATTTTTGTTAATTAAGAGTTGTGATTGTGTTAATTGGGGAGCATCGTTCACGATTATGGTTGACAAGTTCGCTTCTCTATTGGCTCCAGGACTTCTACTTTTAGCACCTCTTAATACTGAACTGATTGTTTTATCTGGGTCAGTTAATTTTTTTATTAAGAAAGGAGTCGGATATGATGGTATTGTAACAAGCTCCAGTTCTATTCCCCAGTTTTTAAAGCAATCCTTTTCTTGGTATATTCTTCTAGAAATCTCAGAGTTTTGCCATGTCGCTCTGGTAGATTCTGATTTTAGGTTATTTTTTCGTATAAATTCGATTGATCGTAGGTCAGAGGATATGATGTTTTCTAATTTTTTATTAGAGTGTAAAAGTTGTAAGATGTTCTGTCTATTTAGTATGTCCATAGGCCCTCTCGATTCATATAGCGGATGAAATATAATGACGTTTGATTCTGTTTTATTTTCCTGTTGGTAATTATCATTATTGTGGAATCGACTATCAGTCGTATGGCTAATGTTTACCCTTGAGTCCAGAGCTGACCTTATCATTTCTAGGTCTTTAGACCCTGCTTGTTGTTTGGTTGCCCGAGGGTTCATATCGATTTTGCTTCTGTGGATCATAGTGTTAAAATTATAAGGGATAGGTTGAATGTTTAGGCTCTGGGTTATATCCTCCTTATGGAGGAGCGGTCTTTCTTGGGGGCTAGTATCTTGATTATGTTTAGTTTCTTCGAACCTTTCTTTTAGATTTTGAATAATTGGTGAGGGATCTTGCTTCTCTAATACCACTATGGGTTTACCTAAACTGCTATCCTTCCGTATTACTGTTTGTAGTTGTTTATTCTCGTTTGACATCAAAACATGTGGAGGGGTTTTTTGAGGTGTTAACTGTTGGTCACTTTTGGAATTAGAAAAAGGATGGCGTCCTCTACTTATCTGTTTGTTTTTCCTTCCTTTCCTTTTGGTTTTACCGACCTTTTTTTCTCCAAAAGCAGTATTTTTCTCTGCCTCTACTTTCCCGTTTTCCTTTTGGGATTCATTTTGTTTTTGCGGAGATTTATTATCTGCAATAATTTCCGTTTTATCTGTTGATAGGAGTAGTACTTTTTTGTCCGTCGTACCTGCGGTTTTTATTTGTGTTTGGTCTTTGAGAACTTTTTTTATGTCGAGTAATAAGTCACCTAATATACAAGGTAATATAGATAATTTGTCAATTATTGGTGCGCATGTGCATTCTTGGTTAACTTGTTGTATTGCATATGTACCTTCCTGGCCCTTCTTTATTAAATCATTCAGGCCAGCTAGTTTCTTATCTATCCCAGCTGTTGAATCAGCAAGCGCCTGTAAAATAGTCAGCTGAAGGTCCATTTTGTGTGATTGGTACTGCAATGCTGCTGTTGAGTATTGCATTGTGCTTAGCATTGCCTCCCAGATTATTTTATTGTTTAAATATGTTTTGTCTTCCAAAAAGTTTTTATCTAATATTGTATCTGGCATTGTATCTTGATTATAAGAAGCGACCATTTCTTCCCATTCTTGCGTGGCTAGAAAGGACATATCGCTTTTATCTGATTTGTCCACAAGTGCGATCTGGTGGGAGCAATCTGAGTGGACATTTTTTGATGATGTTAGATCCGTCTGGTTTGGTAACAGTTGGTTCAGATCTGTACCTATACCCCTATTTTGTTCTAATTTAAGTTGTGATCCTTTTGTTTCCATGTCTTTCATCTCTCCTTTCTTTGGATTTTTATCTTTTACTGTTTTCTCATTTAGATGTTTTTCCTCAAGCTCCCCGAGCTCCCCAAGCTCCCCAGTTATTGTTACTTCCTGTGTATTCGTGTTAACAAGTGGTTTTTTATTGGTCATAGATGAAATGTCAGCTACCAGACCCTGTAAAATTTGTGGGCTCTGTGTATTTATATCGATGTTATCGTGCTCTTCGCTTAGTGGTTGATGGATAAGTCCACTAAAATCGTCAATGGGTCCCAGGGTAGACGGTTTTGACAGTTGGTTTTTATGTCCCAGATTTATGTTACTTTCCGTTTCCGTTTCGAAATGTTTGTTGTATAGTGTGATAGCATTATTTATTTGAAGTCCTTTCACACAGGCGGTCTCCATTAAATTTGTTGGTTCATCATTATTTGTTTGAAGGGTCGACCTAGCTGGTTCATTATCCCTGATATCCATTTTCTCGTTAAGTCCTTGCTGCACTGGTATAGATTGTTGGTGTATTTCTGGGTTACTTTGAGATGTCCAATTAAAACAATTTGGTTCCAGAGGCAAAAGAGGGGTTTGCAAGCCTTCTAACAGACTCGTTTTTGAAAAAATTGCTGTTGTTGGATCTTTCAAAAAAGAGAATTTTGTGTATATCTTGGGTTGGTAAATACAAGGGTTATTTCCCTTGTTTCCGTTAGATGTATTTTTTGGTGTGACAATTGTGACAATTGGATTAATTGGTGAAGGTTTATTTATTTCCCATGTAGGAGCTATAGATGGAACGGTGAGTTGGGACTTCCTTTTTTCTAATTTTGAGTTTGTTATGGTAGTATCCTTATCTTTATTGTTATCACTCCCTTTTGTCTCCGTTATGTCAAGTTTTTCGCGTTTAATCTTTAAAAAGTCCGCGTAGGATTCATTAAGATTCGGCTCCTGAGAAGGGCCGTTATTTTCGCTCACCGCTTTCCTTTTCTCTGCTTTAAGTTGGGCTTTTGACTTTGCCTTTACTGTTGTTTTCCTTACTCTCCCTGATCGCATAGTTGCAATTAATAATGATGTTAATGTATAAACTGCGATTTTTAATCTATGCACAGGAGCCTGTTGAGGAACCTGTTAAGGGCTTGTAATACTTGGTTAGTTAGTTGCTCCTTGTTACCTTGTATCCCACCCTTGGGATTAATTCCAAGTACAAGGACTAGTAATTCGTCAGATTCCTCAAATACAGTTTTAAGTTTTTTGCAATTGATTTAAGCTTCTCGGGAAAACAATTCCAGTAAGACCCCTAGAGCCCGTGCAAACACTCCAACACCTCCTCACCTGTCACCTGTCAGGTGCAATGGCGTGCTCAACCCTGCGTCCGAGTCCAGAGAAGGGGAGCAAAGGGAGCAAGGAAGAGGTTAGGGCAAAGGCAAAGGCAGAGGCAGGGGCAAGGGGCAAGGCTGAGGCTGAGGCTGTGGTTGAGGCTGAAGCTGGCGTAGAGATAGATGGAGGCAGGTGGAGGCGGACTCTCGGCTCTAGCTCCAGCTCCAGGCACGCCGATTCTTCCTGCCTCGTGCCTCTTTCCGCTTTTCCTGCTGGTTTTTCCCTGATAGCAGGAGCAGGAGCACAGTAATCTGCAATACTATGGAGGCGGGAGGGCGGGAGCGTCTACAGCTACCGCCGCGCCTGTCCCGCTCTCCGTACTTCGTACTCTGTGCTCTGCACACTTACTGTGCTTGCTGTACGCTCCCGTCTGTGTAGACGCGTCGCTACGAATCCAGCGGCCTATGGCTGTGACCACCGCCAGTCTACGTCCTCAGGGGGAAGAGACGGTCCAAACGGTGAAAACTCCGCGAGGAATCTGCTCGCGGTTTGTGGCGGCGGCAGCGGCTCAGCGGCACTCAGCAGACTCTCACCCTCTATCGCTCCCTGCTCCACAGCGACGCCACACACGATGCCCACTCGCACTCAACGGTTTTCGGCCACGATTTCGGCCGCGATTTTCGGCGATTTTCGGCCGCGGTGCGGTGCGCGTCTCTTCCTGCTTCCTGCACTGCACTGCACTGCTCCGCTGCTGGTGAACGTGGTCGAAAACCTGGACTGGACTTCCTTACAACAGCAGACCTAATGTACAATTTCTGTGAGGAATAGAAATTTATAATTTGTTTAATGACAACGCTTCAAGAGTGTTCCAACTTTAATGAACATTTACTACAGCTGGAGAAAGATGATATTTTGGAAATTATAGCTAATGATAAAGTGGAACATCGAGGAGTTGCCATACCACTCACAAGCAAACTACAAGCACAATTGGATTATTTGGAGAAGTCTGTATCCAAAACTGTAGGATTAGAAAAGCATTTGAGCATGAGCAAAAACAGTTAAGTAATTTTGCCTCATAATTTAAATGTGGAGTAAGGGTTAGTGAATGGTGCAATGGGAAAAGTTATTGATCTAATTTATTTCCCAAATAGAGACGAGGTTGAATACTTGGCCATAAAATTTGATCAGATTGATGGTGTCAAACAGATTGGTTGATGCATTGTATGTTTTATGCTAGTGAAAGGCAAATATATGTGGAGTCAGCAGTTACCACGCTCACTAGCATACGCTGCAACCATCCATACATCACAAGGTTTAAGTGTATATGTAGCTTTTGTTAATATTGGAAGTTCTAATTTTAAAGAAGGAATGTTAAATGTAGCATTCTTGCAATTTAGAACAGTGTACGGTTTGTTTTTGATTGACTCTGATGAGAAGAAAGTTAGTGCTGATGCAAGCTGTGCAAGAGAGTACAAACAGTAAAGAAGCCTACATGCTCCTTATTCAGGCCAGTACCCTGCGTATGAGAAACAGATAATCTGTCCAAAGCAGAAGCGTACAAAACAGTCTACAGATTGTCAAGAAAATAATTTACATAAGGACAATCCAGATGGTGTTAGGGACAAAAAACTGTAAAATGACAGTGAGTTTGTAAGTTACCAGTTGGAAAACAGTTCAGGAGTCAACTGCTATGCGAATGCTGTCCTGAATGTACTGTTCCATTTACCACATGTAATAAAAGAAATTCAACAAAATCAGATAAGAGAATGTGTTCTGCACTATATAATTTGCTACAGCATTTACTGACTGATAGAACTGTAATACATCTTGCTTCAGGAATCCGAGAAGTTTTAGGTATATGTAGTGCATGACTAATATTTACTCTCAACAAGACGCAGAAGAATTTGTTATGCCTGGAGATTTATAACAAGAAGAAGTAAATATTGATGATTAATTTGGACTGAGTTACAATTGGAACTATGACACTATAGATCCTCTTTCACATCTAGCACTGAAATCAATGTTGAATGATTTCTCTACTTAACATTACTGGATTATAAAACTCTGCCTTTTGAAAAATTGATGAAAAAGTCTAACCAAAATAGGACCTAACTGCAGATCAGACGTTCTGTCTACCTTGTTTCTAGAAACAACAGGAAAATACCTTATAGTAACATTAAAAACAATGCAGAGCAGATGGTTCCTAATAGGAAACTCGAATTTCAGACTTCAAAGCTAGAGAAGTATCAATTTTGGGAAGAACCTTTACTACTTTGCCTAAAACCTTTCACAAATGAGTTAATACAACCTCTGGGCACTATACTCTCTACTATTTAAAAACCAAAACTGGATAAACAGAATGCAATGACAGCAACATTGCAGTGAAACCAAAACTTCCTTCTAAAGTACAAACTCATTTTGGGGGTAATATCTTCAAAACTCTCTTTAATATTCAAGATTCCTTTTATCTTCCAGAAAGGAGTTAATATAACATCTCAACACAACACTCTCTAATTAAAGTCTGAAACGAGATAGACAATTACAGAAGCATTAAGTTGAAAGTAAAAATTCAATCAATCAATCAAGCAATCAGGGTTTTATGAAGCACTCTACTCACCCGTGAGGATCTCAAGGTGCTGGGGGGGTGCAGCTCTGGTTCAGTCGAAGAGACAGGTCTGGAGGTTCTTCCTGAAGGTGTGTAGGGCGGGGGAGCGTCTGATGTTGACAGGGTGCTCGTTCCAGGCCTTAGCTGCAACGTTGGAGAAGGCTTTTCCACCTGCTCTGCGGATGCGTGGGGTTTCTGCCAGGGTGAGGTTGGCGAGCGGAGATTCCTTTTGGGTAAGTGGAATGAGTTGAGGTATTTGGGTCCGATGTAGTGGAGGGATATGTCACCGTCTTTGAAAATAAAAAATTGACCCCTTTTGTTTTGTAATACGCTTGCATTTTGTGACTCGCAAATTGCGTGGCTTTGTGACTCGCAATTTGCATGTCGCAAAATGCAATGTACAACAGTGTCACAGACACTGTTAGCGATTCCTAATGGGGTCAAAAGTTGCATGCCTCATCAATATTCATGAGGCAAGCTCAATTCGCGACCCCATTGGGAATGGCTAGCACTCTTAGTGATGGTGGCCTGCTGGGGTCATCAGACCACCATGTCTGGGACTGCTTTTTACATAAAGCAGTTTTTTTTTTAATGCAGCCCTTTTTCCTTAAAAGAAAATGGGATGCATTTTAAAAAGAAAAATGAAAGTTTTCATTATTATTTCTACAGGGCAGGACCACTGTCGGCTCTTAAAAAATATATTTGCACCCATTCACAAAGGGGAAGAGGTCCCCCGGGGACCCATTCCCGTTTGCGAATAGCTTACCACCTACTTGAAGTAGGGAGTAAACTGTGCGGTCACAAAACAATGGTACATATGATTTGTACTCGGAAATAGGAAGGGACGCCCTTGGCACACCCCTTCATATAGAGAGTCGCAAACGCGATTTTGAGAGGCTGTGACTCTCAAAATAGCATTAGTGCATACCATCACCATTTTTTGCAGTCGCAAAAGGGTTGCATATACTTTTGCAACCGCAAAATAAGGTTGTACATCTGGACCTTAGTCACTTAATTATCAAATCACTGTGCAATTTTCGTTTTTGAATCTATTGATTGTTTTTTCCCAACTGTTCGAGGATGCTGCTTCATACAAAACACAATTTATGTGAAGAAGTATGAAAGCTGAGGACAGTAAAAAAGAGAAATTAAATGGCTTAATGTAATGTGAGATACTATGACAGCTTAAGAAATGTCTACAGTTTTCACTATGATATCAAAGTTATCATTGTAGAAATTAAAAGTTTATTGAGTAATTCTGTAGTATGTAACACTAACTGGAGGGGGCTGGGCTGAGGAGATCGCAGCGGCAGGGACAAAAGGAGGGAAAAATCCTAGAAGAGGCAAAGTGTCAAAAAGGTTCAAAATGAAAAAAGTGCAAAAAAGGGGGAAAAGGTGAAAAAGGTCAGAAAATGATTCAGAGAAAGACAGAAGAGAGAGACAGAGGGCAGCGCAGCAGCAGAGCAGAGATGCTGTATCACTAGACCACCAGGGATGAGGTGCAGGCAGGAGCCTGCATGTAGAGGAGGGCCTTGAACCACTGACCAGAGAGTCAAATGGTCAACAGCAGGGACATCGGGGGCAGCAGCTACCAGTCGGAGCTGTGCAGGGAAGGGAGCAGTCCCCTGATAAGTGACAAGTGAGTTCTGCTCTATTTCTGATCGTTTTCTGCCTTTTTGCTGCTCACTTATATCCTCTTTCTGCTAATTTCCTACCTTTATTCTGCCTCTTTCTGCTCATTTCTGATCTTGTTTTTGCCTTTTTGTGCATGTTTCTGATCTTTAGTTTGCCTCTTTCTGCTCATTTCTGACCTTTATTTTGCCTCTTTTTGCACATTTTTTACCTTTTTTTTCTTATTCCTTCTTGTTTCTGATCTTTATTTTGCCTCTTTGTGCTTGTTTCTGGCCTGTATTCATGGTTGAAGTGGTGGTAGTCAATCACAGCATTGCTGTTGGCACATGGATCCGCTGAACCATCTCAGTGGATCCACAGTGGATCAATGTTTCTAGATATAAGCAAATCATTTTGGCTTTAATAACTCCAAAGCTACTGAACAGATTTACACCAAATTACAAAAAGAACTCTTTCAGGACCAAGATGCAGCTTTTTGACAAATATGGTGTAAATCCTTTCAAACATTGTGGGTGTAGCTCTGTCTAAATTTAATATAGAAAGAAAATGGGGGAAACACATTTTGAGATGCCCCTTTGTCTTGTCCACTGCTTGATGGATCACCCTAAATCTTTCCATGAACAAACTAGTCAAAAAGTACCACGTTTTTTAGAAGGTTCTGTGGAGATTCTTCAAACGGTGACAGAGTTATTATTAACAATACAAAAAGGCATTTCCTATGTAAACACAATCATAACTATAACTACCCAGCGGCGACTGCCACTGAGTAATATGTTTATAACCTTCTGGTGGTCACCAGGAGGCAGTTATATTTAGGACCCTATTTCCATAGAAAAAGCGTTTTTTGACTTGCCATTATCTTTGGCCCCATTTGATGAATCTTCACGAAAGTTTCCAAAATAAGTGTCATAGTGAGTCTTGTTGGGGGTGCTCCGTCAAGAAGGGGCTGAGAAAAAGGGGAATAAAAAATATGATTTTACATGTTAATTCCCACGGGAGCTCTTAACAGGACTACCGCCAGAAACGCTGGACGGAATTACACAAATCTTGGCAGGAAAGTAGAATTTTGTTGGCAGATCTCACTTTCTGTTATCCAGTGTAAATCCATTGAGTAGTTGTAGAGAAATTTAAGGTAAAAAAATAAGGATATCTGTGGATGCGATGATTTTGCAAATAATAATGAGATCATGCAGGGAAATGCAGAGCTCTGGTTGGCTGCCACCACTTCAAGCAGGAAATGTTGGCAGCCATCTTGGAACCCAGCTTCCTTGGGGGCCAAGAACCCCTCCTGTAACTACCAGTAAGCCTCATAGAGCGAACTGATGAGACCTCATCGGAGGCCCCACCACCTTTCTCAACCATTAAGCCTAACACAGCAGACTGCTGAGACCTAGTTGGAGGCCCCACCCCCTTTCTCAACCACTCTGCAAACACACCTCCTGGTACACTACTGGTTGAGGGATGATGTTCCCTTGGCTGCTGAGGGTCATTGGGGTCCAAAAACCCCTATTGTAAGCACCACCAAGTCTCACACAGTGAAATTACTGAGACCTCATCAGAGAGCCCACTCCCTTTCTCAACCACTCTGCAAGCAAGCATCTTGGCACACTACGGGTCGGGGGATAAAGTCCCCTTCACTGCTCGGGGTCACTGGGGCCAAGAACCCCTATTCTTACCACCAGTGGAATTGCTGAGACCTCATCGGAGCCCCCCCATACTCACCTGCTCTTTAAACGTGCCTTCTGGCCTTACTGTTTGGGGTATGAAGTCCCCTTGGTACTTGCAAAGGGGTGTTTACCACCCAAACCTAAAATAAAGGTGAGAAAGGATCAGAAAGTCAAAATAAACGTGAGGAAAGAGCAGAAATTTTTTACACAGGGTTTCTTTTAATTAGTATAGCCACACCTTTTGTCGTTAATTGTTGCGTGGTGCAGACTATATCCTGGACCCAACTTCTAGACTTAAATAGGTTTCTCTTCTCAGTGTCTGTTAGGTGTTGAGGTTCCGTGTGAGACGGGACGGCACTTTTTGAGTGGTGACGAATATGGACGAGTTTGGTATCTATGAACCGCAAATGACGAGTATAGTGGGTGTACGAAGTTTCGCTATGCAGCCACGTATGGTTCGCCTCATTTTTGGGTTCGTTCATCCGAACCCTCGGGTTCCATTTTAGATACAGCGTCCATTTTGTTTCTTGCCCTCAGGTAGCCAGCGAACGGGCCTTTTGTCCGCTTCGTGACCCTGGGACTCTCAAGCTTGCACGAAGGACACGTGTTTCTTTGAGGTGACTTTTACGATGAGGGGAATGACACGAGTGAGGCAGATGGCCCCGCTCAAGGCCCATCTTGCCGCTCCGGTCTATTGTTACAGTCACGCATACATTAGACACGAGGTCTTTGATCCCTCTATCGAGTTTCCTTTATTGCCCCTAACACTCTTTTCTAACCTGTTGTGCATCCTCGTTCTTTCCCTGCATTCTGTTTTTCGTCCTTCCTTAATGCGTTTATGGTTGGGAGGAAATGTGTTTATTGCGGAGGGAATATGTTTTTACAGTTGGGAACCGGCAGGACTGTTGTAATTATGTTCCGGCCTCCTGAAACATGAATGCGACCCTTTTGAAGTTTATTGTGGGAACTGAGTTGTAACTTTTGTTCGCCATACTGTGCTATGGCAAAAACGTGTATAAAAGGAGCGACCCACTTCTACGAATTTGAAGCAGTCTCCGAGAACCTACACGTTGTGTACTTCTTGTGACTTCTGTATCCCTGCAGTAATAAACGCTGATCTCTGACGTCGCTGGAAGTGTCCCGTGTCTCTGTGTTTGGTACGCCAGAACAGGTAACCCACGAAGGTTTCAGGTGTTGTTCCCTAGCACCGCTGGGTCTTAAGAATAACCCAGTCCTTCAGTTGGCGCCCAACGTGGGGCGACATCAACGGTACCGGTCCAAGCCCGACGATCGTGAGGAACTTCGTGTGAAATCTCCGAGGGAAGGTGCACCCCGCTTCATCGATCCAGTTGTCGAAATAAGTGGCCCGACGTCTTTTCCCGCGAAGATCCCCGCCTCCTGACGGCTGCGACGGACCGATGCCCTGACTGTCGACCTGTTTTGGCGCCTGGCGTAGTCCTTTGTACGGCGAGACGATCAACGGGCCTTCCTGGTGATGCCATTGCTCTCTCTCAGTTAAGTATTTGTGGGTTGCTCCCAGTATTGCTTTGTTGTTTGCATGGTTCCATAGCATTCGTGGTTCTTAGTTGTTGGGTTTTATTTGACGATTGCAATTGCCAAAAACCGAGGGTCTTGCATTTTTGCGAGGACATCGTAATTCGATAGCCCTTGAAGTTTGTATACTTGGCTAGTGTGCACGATGCCTGGCCGTAGTACTTTGTTTGGGTTCCTTAAATGTTGCAGCATGGATTCCCGGCTGGAGGATTCATGTCCGATACCTCCGGCTGGAACTCCGCTTTACGAGCTCTATAGTCGCCATGGCGTGGGTCCTATCGTATATAATGAATATTGGGTTCGTTATACTAAAAAGGATGGCGTCCTTAGTTGGCCACCTCATGGTAGTTTCGAGACTGCCATTTTAGATAACTTGGAAGCTAAATTATTTAAAAAGAAAGCTAGGCCGGCCATGTTTGATTCCTTCCGGTTATGGCGGAAAGAGGCCAAGCAGAAAGAAATCAAACAGAATAAGAAAAATAAACGAGAAGGTGTCATTGCGGTGATGCGCAATGCGGAACAATATCAGTTAGACAAAGATGAGAAAGAGCAGGAAGTTAGTGCTCGGCTTCACCATATGGCAGTGGACAAATGTTATCCGACGCTACCTTCTACGATCGATAAGACAGGAGAAGAATCGGTGGAAGATTCGCTTTTGTCTTATCTGATGAAATCGCCACCTCCCTATGCTCCTGGTGTTATGGGTCCCGTTCATCCACCTCTTCCTCAACCCGCTGCTTTGGCGGCTGCTGGTCAGCCCGCCGTTCCTCCCGTACTCCTGAATCCCCTTGGGCCACAGATCGTACATCCTCTTGTTCCGGCTTCTCTCCCTATTGCGCCTCTCCAAGTCCCTTCTCAGCCTGTTGTTCCCGCTACTCCTGCTGCTGCGTCTACTTCTACTGTTTCCACCCCTATGGCGGCCACGCCTGCATCTTCGTCCTCTTCTTCTTCTGTTCGTAGTCGTCTCTTGACTGCTGTTGCTTCTCTTTATTCTCCGCTCTTTGGGCCGATACTTGGCTCGACTCTTTCAGATGTTGCTCAAAGACGCAGCCAGCTTCCTGATGATAGGGAACGTGAATCGTTGGTGAAAACGGCACGTAGATGGATTCGTAACCCTGTTAAATACACCCCACGTGTAGTGTTTGAAACGTTTTCTCAGTTTAATGTGCCCACGCAACGATTCGTGTTCGAGGAATTGTGTAAGTCATTGAAAGAGGAGTGGGATGATGATGTAGCTGATGATATACCTCCTGAGGTTTCCGAGCTACAGCTTCGGTTTGCCACGGGTACAATTGTAGGTGACAAAGTTCGAGAGGCTTTGGAACGTTTGTTATCCTTTCGATGTACGGTGCAACCACGTGCGCTGTTTAAGGACGCGACCGCGGAATGGATGGCACAACCTGGTCAATATCCTATGCGGGAAGTTCCCCCGGTATGGATGCCAGGTGATCCTGCTGCTGTCCCTGCTGTCCCAGGCCATTTCCAGAGGGTGTGGATACATCTCCCTTGGAAACGATCGGAAGTGTTGCAAGTAAAGCAATCCTTACCTGACCCCCGTAAGAATCCTGCGGGTTACTATAAGGAGTTGTCCCAATTGGTGGATGCTACTGTTATGAACCTAGCCGATATTGATATGTTGTTCGGCAATGTGGTGCCTCAGCCGATTTGGGCGAAAATTCGTCACGAGAATCATGTAGCCGAGTTAGGCGGTGACTGGGCTGCCCTTACAGCGGCAGATGCCCGGCAGGTTGGTGGGGCTAAACCTGAACAGGTTATTGTGGCTTTGCCCCAGAGGATAATTACCCTCATGAAGACGCTTATGCCAGCGATGCGCGTCAATTGGGACAAATTATCAGCGTGCAGGCAAAAGAGGGACGAAAGTGTTTCTGATTTCTTTACGAGATTTGAGGAAGCGTTCATTGATCATAGTGGTCAGGACATGGGTTCCGAGGGTGGTCAGCGGCTGTTCGTTGATAAGTTTGTATCAAATTTGTCGCCCGACCTTGGCAACAAGTTGAAGAATTCAGAGAGTGCGTGGGCTGTTTCTATCACTGCCCAAATATTGGCTACGGCCCAATATTACGAGAATAGAGAAAAAGAGGAAAATGAGCGTGCAGAAAAGAAAACTAAGGATCTCAAAACTAAGGTCTTGTTGCAGCAAGCCTACCCACCGCGTTCGAATTTCAGTGATACACAGCAGCCAAACAGATCGCAATCACAGTTCTCTAAATCACAGTCGCGCAATGCTTCGCCTGCGCCTCGTTTTGTGCTGGGATATAATCAGTGCGCGTATTGTCGTGGGGAAGGCCATCTGAAGTTCGACTGTCCGGTTCTTCATGATAGGACTAATGGCGTGTCGGCTCGAGGAGGACGTAGTGGTCCTCAACAGGTTTCTCGTGGTAGAGGTCGCGGAGTTACCCAGAATCAGGCCGAACGTTTTGCGACGTCGTCGGATTCGCAAAATTGTTTCGATCGGCGCGAACCGTCGTCCGGCCGGTCTGCACAGTATCATGTGGATGATTGTTATGTTGAATGTGATGGTGATGCGGATGGTATCTACTAGGACAGCCATAGACAAAGGAAGGGAGAAGTATCAGTTCCGGTTGATCAGAGAGGGCCTTATGTTGCAGTAGCCACTTTGGGCGTTGTTGAGCCTTTTCTGTTGGACACTGGTGCAGCAAAAAGTTCCATCATGCATTCGAAACTCCCTGGCGCGCCTTTGTCTGGCTTAACGAATGTTTCCGTTGGATTTTCTGGCGCCCCCGTTAGCAATCCGGTCTCTAGCCCTTTGCCCCTTACAATTGGGACTCATGAGCTGGAAGCTCCTTTGATTTTGACTACTGGTTGTGGTGAGAATCTTTTGGGTTTAGATTTGTTGAAAAGGTTACATGCGACTTTGTACTGTTCTCCGACGGGTGTGGAGCTTACGTTAGGTAAGAGCATGATTTCCCCCATGTATTTATCGATCGATAAGTTCCCATCGGAATTGAGATCTCTCCCAGACTCCTTGTGGGCGACAGGTCCCAATGATGTGGGCCTGTTGGATATACCACCTTATGTTGTCCAACTAAAAGTTGGTGCGCGTTTGCCACGCATACCTCAGTATCGTATTTCCCTTGATGGTGAAAGGGCACTGTTAGCGATCATTTACGATCTGATCGGCAAAGATGTTATTGAGGAGACACGAGGTAATGTGTGCAATAGTCCTGTGTTGCCTATTCTGAAACGAACGGATCCCTCCAAGCCTCCCGTGTATATTTTAGTTATCGACTTACGGGAGGTAAATAAAGTCGTTGTCCCGCAGTTTCCTGTGGTGCCAGACATTACAGCTTTACTGACTCTGATTCCAGCCACTGCATCGTGGTTCTCGGTGATCGATCTGAAGAATGCGTTCTTTAGCATTCCGATTGCTGAGGGAAGCAGAGACTTGTTTGGTTTCTCATTAGGTGGTCGCAGCTTCAGATTCAAACGCGCTCCACAGGGCTACTGTGAGAGTCCATCAATCTACAGCCAAGCTCTTAAGAGTCAGCTTGATGCATTTGTGTTACCGGCTGGTGCAGCCTTGATTCAGTACGTTGATGATCTGTTAATTGCTGCTGACACTGAACAGCTTTGTAAAGCTGCTACAGTGTCTTTGTTACAGCATCTTTGCGACTTGCATCATAAAGTGTCACCTTCTAAACTACAATATTGTTGTCAAGAAGTTACCTACCTCGGTCACTTATTGTCAAAGGCGGGAAGAAGGTTGACCCCTGAAAGAATTGCAACAATTGCTCGAATGACTGTGCCAGCAACTCAGAGAGATGTGCGTGCCTTTTTAGGTATCACATCATACTGCAGACAGTGGATCCCGAACTTTTCACTGTTAGCGAAGCCATTGGTAGCCCTCACGTGCAAGGACGTTTCAACTCCTTTGCCTTGGACGGAGGAATGTCAGAAAAGTTTTTCTGAACTACGTGATGCGCTGTGTTCGGCTCCTGTGTTAGGTACTCCTGATTACAGTAAGCCTTTCACATTATACGTCCATGAGAGGGACGGTTGTGCGTTGAGTGTTCTAACGCAACAATTTGGTGATAAGCAGCGTCCGTGTGCATATTTTTCCTCGACCTTAGACCCGGTAGCTAGAGCGTTGCCAAGTTGCTTGAGGGCGACAGCGGCAGCTGCGGCGTCTATTCGGCAGTCCGCAGGTTTGGTCATGGACAATATGCTCATAGTAATGGTTCCACATGCAGTTGATACGCTCTTGAATAGGACAAAGACTCAACATCTGACGAGTGCAAGGTTGTCTGGGTACGAGCTGACCCTTTTGGCAAGTCACATACAGATTAAGCGTTGTAATGTACTGAATCCGGCGACATTGTTGCCGATTAATATGGAATCAGATGATGTGCTGCCACATGATTGTTATTTACGGACTGAGGAAGAAACAAAAGGTCGTGTGGACCTGAAAAACACTCCCTTGTTAGATCCCGATGGTACTTTGTATGTGGATGGCTCTTGCTTCAAATTGCCGAATGGCGATGTGACGACTGCGTATGCTGTGGTGACGTTGAGCACGATTGTGGAAACTGCGAGATTGAATCAGAATTCCGCGCAAGCGGCAGAATTAGTTGCATTGACAAGAGCGTGTGTTCTGTCGAAAGGGAAGCGTGTGAATGTGTTTACCGATAGTCAGTATGCGTTTGGTGTTGCGCACAATTTTGGAAGATTGTGGAGAGAAAGAGGATTTATGACATCGCATGGTACGAAGATCCAACACGGGCATCTCGTGAATGAGCTGTTGGATGCACTTACGTTGCCTAAACAAGTGGCGATCGTCAAATGTAGTGCACATCGGAAAGTGACGGATGATGTTGGTCGTGGTAATGCATTTGCGGATGAGATTGCTAAGGAAACGGCTAAGAATCTTGCGACTCGAATGTATGTTACGAGTTCAGTAAGGTGGCCGACGGAGACTGGTATGTGTGAAAATACTGTTGAAAGTGTGAAAGAAATTCAGAACGAAGCTACTGAAGCTGAAAAGACCAAGTGGAAAGAAAGTACAGGGAGATTGGATACGCATGGATGTTGGGTCGACCTGACGGAATGTCAGAGGTGGATGTTACCAGACGCGTATGTATTAGCTGTTGTGACGATGGCTCATGGGTTGTCACATATTAGTGCGAAAGGAATATGTAAGTTCTTGTCTCCTGTATGGAGGAATGATGGTATTGCTAAGTGTGCCGAAAGAGTGGTTAAGAATTGTATGGTGTGTTTGATGCACAATCCCGGAAAAGGCACCCCCACTCCACCTGGTCATTTCGCTCCTCCTGCTTGTCCCTTTGAGGTTATCCAGCTAGACTTTATCCATATGGAGAGATGCAATAACCTGAAGTATGTTTTGGTTGTGGTTTGCGCGTTCTCCAGATGGATCGAGGCCTATCCTCTTAAGGACAATACTGCCCTGTCCACAGCAAAAATCCTGTTAAAGGAGTATTTTCCTAGGTATGGAATGCCGCGGATTGTATGGTCGGATAATGGAAGTGAGTTTGTGGGGAGTGTAATGCAGAGTGCGTGTAAGGGCCTTGGAATTCGTCAGAAATTCCACAGTGCTAATCATCCTCAGGCAGCGGGTTTGGTCGAAGGGTACAATGGTACCCTGAAGCTGAAACTCGCTAAGATTCAAGCTACGACTGGTCTGTCATGGCCTGATGCCTTGCCTTTGGCTCTCCTATCGACCAGAGCAACTGTACACTCTCGAGTAGGGCTCAGCCCATATGAGATTGTGTTCGGTCGCCCTGCAAATATTTGGGGAGTCCCGAGACCTAGGGCTTTTGATAGTCTTGAATATCCAATGTTGATCGATTACTTGTACGATTTGACCACTAAACTACGATTAATTCATCAACAGGTCTTCGAAGCTCTACCAGCGCAGACAGAGGGTCCTGGACATCAGCTCCGGCCAGGTGACTGGGTTGTTACCCGAAACTTCGGTCGGAAGCGTAACTTGGAGCCAAGATTTGTCGGACCCCACCTAGTTTTGTTGACAACGAGGACAGCGGTTCGACTGGAGGGCCGGAAGAATTGGGTCCATGCCAGTCACACAAAGAAGGTACCGATCCCCTTACCAACCGACGGTTGGGTGAGAACTGGGATTTCGACCGAAGAAACTGAGACTCCTTCGCGTTTTGTGCCATTTAGTGACGCTCAACTTGTGGAGGAGGATTCGTCATTGCCAGATCCGCAGGTGGAGTCATCAGTAGCAGAGAACCCAAGGTCCGACTCATCATCTGTTTCATTGAACACTGTTGCGCCAGCTGAACAATTGTTCGTAGAGCAAACTAGACCTGGAAGAAGTCGATACTTTCTTCGTTCAAGGACTTCAAGGACTAATAAAAATTGACAATATAGTGGTTTTGACATTACGCATATTATGGACAATTACATCCTTTCTTTTTGAGTTTTTGTGCTTTCCACTGCTAAGAGACTTGTAGTAAAATTTGAACGTTTTGAGGAAACCTCGCCATCCGGGTTACCGTAGGGCCGTGCGGGTACTTTTTTCTGTTTAGCAGGTTTCTGACGCTAGGTTGGTTACTTTTGTCGATCTCTGGGAACTCCTGGGGATTGATAATCGCTACTCAGAACGAAGTGCGTCAAGTACGTCACGGACGGTTTGTAGAGGATGGCATTCTCTAAGCTAGTGGACGAAGAAAGGGTGTCAGCGCAGAGATCAGAGTTATGGAGGGTTGTACGAACAAAATGTTTTCTGTTTCAGGTGTTTCTATTGTTCCTAACTGTATCTATGTTATTGGTGGGTGGAGTGTATTTCGGGGTATCGTTGTTCTTGCCTTCTGTTTCACCTACCTCTTCTCTTAACCTAAGTTCCCTCACCACTGTCTCCCCACATTCCTTTTATCCTTTGCCTCAACATGAGCAGGTTAGACGTGCGGAATTTATGAATAATTCCTTTGTTCAACTCCTACATCAGCATCAGTTGGTGGTGAATACTACCAATTGTTGGGTATGTGGGTTAATGCCACACACTATGGATAGGGGTATTCCGTATTTGGTCCTTCCATACAGCTCCCAGGGTTCAGCTCGAGCATTCCAAACTATGTTCCGCAGTGCACTAGATTCCTACCCCAGTCGAGAGCCACGGTCTGTCAACTTTGGTCCTGGGCCGTACCACAAGCCTTTGGCAATAGCCATAGCAGATCTGGACAGAGATGTTTTCGATGCATCACTCATTCCAGACGAAGAAGTGCAGGCTTATAAGGATCTGAGCGAGGCTGAATATAGTACATCAGTGGGTGATAGACAGCTTAAGAGCTCGTCCCCTATATGGATTGTACCGCACCTTGGTAATTTCTGCTTGCAAGGTTTGGGTCGAAATCCTAGAGCACAACTTGGGAACAGTGCTTGCACTGAAACATATGTTCTACCGATGCTCTCCTCCCCTGTTTTTCTGACTGCTAAGGGCACCTATTTTGTGTGTTATGAGCGCGCATATACATGGTTACCCCGCGACTTTTCGGGTACCTGTTATATTGCGAATCTCTTACCTCCGACCTTCACAGTTGCTTCGGACTACCACAAAACTAGAGTCGTGAGAGGCGTCATTAGCAAAGAGGATACTGCTGGTCAAGAAGCAGGAGACTTCTTTAAGGGTTTCTTGCCGTTTTGGGGACCTATGGTTAATAGTAGGAACCTAAGACAGTTGACCCGTGTGGTTGAGTCGACTGCTAATATTACTGCAAATGCCCTTGGTAATCTGACAGCTGAACTACAGGCGGATAGACTCATGACGTTGCAGAACCGTATGGTTCTAGACGTCGTTCTTGCAGATAGAGGGGGTGTGTGTAAAATTATCCATTCAAGTTGTTGCATTTTTATTCCTGACAATGCTCCAACTGTTTACCAAGCCATCTCGAAGTTGCACAAGATTTCCGAGTCCATACACGTGGACGAAGGTAATTGGACGCTCCTAGGATGGTTTTGGGGCCTGATGTCAACCTGGGGTTGGAAGATTCTAATGATCGTAGGGGCTGTTGTAGCGTTTCTATTCACGTGTTGTCTTTGTGTACAGTGTGGTCCTGCCTTATGTGGCCTATGTGCTGCGACGTGTATAAGGCGGCCATCTGTTACCAAGGAGACGTTGATGAATAGAATGATGTTCCAGCAGCATCTGAACGATCTGATGAATATTGATATAGATTCTGATCTTGACTAGTGCTTGCCTACATGAGGGCAAAAGGAGCGTCTGAGGTTCCGTGTGAGACGGGACGGCACTTTTTGAGTGGTGACGAATATGGACGAGTTTGGTATCTATGAACCGCAAATGACGAGTATAGTGGGTGTACGAAGTTTCGCTATGCAGCCACGTATGGTTCGCCTCATTTTTGGGTTCGTTCATCCGAACCCTCGGGTTCCATTTTAGATACAGCGTCCATTTTGTTTCTTGCCCTCAGGTAGCCAGCGAACGGGCCTTTTGTCCGCTTCGTGACCCTGGGACTCTCAAGCTTGCACGAAGGACACATGTTTCTTTGAGGTGACTTTTACGATGAGGGGAATGACACGAGTGAGGCAGATGGCCCCGCTCAAGGCCCATCTTGCCGCTCCGGTCTATTGTTACAGTCACGCATACATTAGACACGAGGTCTTTGATCCCTCTATCGAGTTTCCTTTATTGCCCCTAACACTCTTTTCTAACCTGTTGTGCATCCTCGTTCTTTCCCTGCATTCTGTTTTTCGTCCTTCCTTAATGCGTTTATGGTTGGGAGGAAATGTGTTTATTGCGGAGGGAATATGTTTTTACAGTTGGGAACCGGCAGGACTGTTGTAATTATGTTCCGGCCTCCTGAAACATGAATGCGACCCTTTTGAAGTTTATTGTGGGAACTGAGTTGTAACTTTTGTTCGCCATACTGTGCTATGGCAAAAACGTGTATAAAAGGAGCGACCCACTTCTACGAATTTGAAGCAGTCTCCGAGAACCTACACGTTGTGTACTTCTTGTGACTTCTGTATCCCTGCAGTAATAAACGCTGATCTCTGACGTCGCTGGAAGTGTCCCGTGTCTCTGTGTTTGGTACGCCAGAACAGGTAACCCACGAAGGTTTCAGGTGTTGTTCCCTGGCACCGCTGGGTCTTAAGAATAACCCAGTCCTTCAGTGTGTCTCTTGAAGTATAAGAACTTGTTCTGGGGAATCGTTAAGATACTGAAGGATCTTTTCCATCCTATACTTCATTCTTAAGCCATGTATGTTCCATGACAGAACCCTCAACTGTACATTTGAATCGGTTATTGGCTGTGCCATATCCCTGTCAAGAAAAAAGTTTTGAGGGTCATACTAAGGCGAGTAGGACAATTTAAAAAAAATAAAATAATTCCCCCACTGCTCCCCAACCAGTGCTCCCTGCCCTCTCCCTCCCCTTTCACCCTCGTGAACCCCACCCCGGAGAACCCCCACTTTTTCCCTTGATGGCCCTACCCTGGCCCGTGAGATGTGAATCCTCTGGGAACATCCTTAGGAGCTCTGAGGAGATTGAGGAGGCTTTCCAAAAGCACTTCAAAAAGGTGTATCGGGAAGATTCAACTGTCCTGGAGGAAGAAATAAGGGCCCGGTTAGACCAAGATATCCGAATAAAATCAATGAGGAAGAATCCTATAATCTTAATAGTCCAATTATAAGAAGTGAGGTGAAGAAAGAGATAACAGCAGGAAAATCTGGGAAAGCAGCAGGATTGGATGGGTTACCAGTGGAATTAGATAAATGCTTGATGGAGGTCCTCATTCCCATTTTAAGAGGGTGGGAGCATGCTGCACTCTTGGAATGAAGCTAAAGTGGCTTTGATCCTCAAACCATCGAAACCACCTAACTCCTGTGATTCATATACACCTATCTCCCTTCTCAATGTTGACTATAAAATCTTTGCTAAGATTTTAGCAGAGAGATTAAATGGAGTATGGAGTAGTAGAAGGTTTTTGCATAAGGATCAAAAAGGCTTTGTTCAAGGGAGAGGAATTAAGGACCTTACCTACAATCTGATAGGGGCAATAGACCTAGCAACACTGCACAAAGTACCACTGGCTATTATCACTCTAGACGCTATGAAAGTATTTGATAGAGTCAACTGGCCCTATCTAATGCAAATACTGAGACTGTGTAATCAGGGGGAAAATTTCTGCAGGACAGTGAGCTTGATTTATCAAACCCCCATATGCAGAGATTTAGTGAACGGGAACATGTCTGCCCCCTTTAATATCCAGAGGGGGAGAAGGCAGGGGTGTCCGCTATACACCTTTACTGTTTAATTTGTATATTGAACCTCTAGCTGAAAAGATTAGATATCAAACAGAAATATCTCTCTTTAGGTATAAGAACTGGGAAAAAGGAGGCCTTATACGCCGACGATCTGATGGTCTATACGTCAGATTTAAGTACGGCAATTCCGATAGTATACAATGTGGCTTCAGAGTTTGGCCGGGTCTCTGGCTATGAGATAAATGCGTCCTAGACGGAGTACATTACCTGGTATGTGGATACACAACTACATGAAGTGAAAAAAGAAATAAGATATCTGGGCAACATGATTTCACAAAATATTGAGAAAAATACAGAGATAAACCTCTGCAAAGTCAGTAAGGAGATATGTAAATCTCTAGTTAGTTGGGTATATTTACCATTAACCATAATTGGCAGAGTTAATTTAATTAAAATGATGACCCTACCGAAACTTATTTTCTTATTTCAAAATATCCCTTTAGCATTTAAAGAAGAGGGGCTGAAGAAACTTCAGTCAAAAATAAACAGTTTTATATGGGCATCTAAAGGCACACAACTCTCGTGGAAAAAACTCAGCAGGAAGAAAAACAAAGAAGGGTTGTGTCTGCCAGATTTAGTCTTCTATGAATGGGTATTTCTCATGAGGGCGGGGAAAATGCTTCTTAATGAACCAGATTGCTCAGACATTGGGAGAATGTTAAAGGCGATGCAGTTAGATCTGATTGAAGGAGACCAAGGTTTTATATACAAATTCGGAGATCCCAGATTTTTTTAAAAGGTACATCTAAAGACTCTGCATGGGCTAGTCTCTACATGGCACAAAATGAGGAAAGCATTGAAAATCAGCTACTATAGTGCTCTTTTTCCTCTCTGGGATTCTCCGGGCTCTCCAGAATGGACTAAAGACTCCCTAGCAATACCCCTAAAAACAGCAGGAATATTGAGCTGGGGCCAACTTGTACCAGAGGGCTCTCTGCTTTCTGGGGAAGATCTAGGGAGCATCGCAGATAAAGAGTTGTCTAAATTTAAATACCTGCAATTGAAGAGCTGGCATCAAGCAGTCAGAACAACTGTCGGCATTCCAAATGAACTAGAGTCCACCTTAAGGAGAAAAGTCGGGAGAAAAAAAGAGGTGGCAAACTTATATTGGCTTTTGATCGACTTAGCAGAGGGCGATTTCGAACTTCAATAGGCACTGTGGGGAGAGAGCTTGCCTGGGATCCATCCAGAAGAACTATGGCAAGTATCTCATAACACTTTGTACTTCATAGTCCAAGCTGCAAAACTAAGGAGAAATCACATCTTTTGTCTCCACAGGGTGTATTGGTCTCCTTTAAAGCGCTCCAAATTTACAAAGGAAGCCATACCAAAATGCCTTAAGTGCTCCCATGAAAAATCAGATGATGTGCTCAATTCTACATCATTTCTGGGATTGTGTAAGTAAAGACATCAAAGCCATGCTTGGGGTAGACTTGCACGTGACCATAAGGCAGGTATTTTTGGGGGTTATGCCAAATTATGAGTCTATGCCCCCCGATAAAACTAAGGTATTGTTTTATCTGATTCTACTGGCACGGAGAGAAATTTGTAAATATTGGATTAAAAACACATCTCTCACTGTTTTAGATTGGATTAACTCTGTTAAATATATGATGAAGCTCGATAGGGCTTCACGGAATAAGGGGAGTAAGAAAAAAGATTTCTGGTTACCATGTGTAGATTGGCTAGACAGGCTTGAAAATGGCGTGAATACAGTCCAATAATTATGCCTCTGCACTGGGATACTTCACCCCTCTGGTTGTTCTGTGGGTCACTCAGAGAGATGGTCAGAACAAACCAAATACAAAAAAGAGTGGTTCTGTGTAAAGTGCCTCCATTTGGATACAGAACTCTCGAGCTGGTGCCAACCAAGAGGGGGGCCACGGAGAAACCCAAACAGCCTTGTGTACATCCAATGGCGAATGAGGACTAAAAAAAAATGTTACATATTTGTGATAGTTAGGAAATTGAATTAAAAAACCCTTAGAAATTCAGTGAAAAAACCAAAGGCTACAGGGACATTAAAGTTCAACTCAGATTTTACTCTACAAAACCAGTGAAATGCTGCAGTTATTGCTATGTGAGCTAACTATAACTTATGCCCCCGTGATGTACTGCTTATGGCCTCACTGTTGGACAGGCCACCTAAAGGGCTTGCTCCCTCCCCGCATGACAGGGCCCGAGCCCCGGCTCTCCCGGTGTTACCCACAGAAGCAACCCGCACCCCGTCTCATACGGGACTCCTGCCCCCGGACACCTCGGTATCATGGGGCCGAACCACTACCGGCTCCCTCGCCCGGCCCGGCCGCCATCTTGGACACTGCACCACGAGGCCACATGGCCTCAGCTCGACCCTAACCCTGGGCCTAGCCAGGCCCCGACATCCCGGCACCACCATCCACCCAGGAGGTGAATGGACCACTTGGCAGGTCAATGGGAGAAAGAAGGGTCGATGGCTCTCCCCCGCCAGGTGCCGATTGCCCCCCAGCTCCCCCCGGGCGCTGGCTCCACCCCCCTGCTGGGTGTCTGGACTCCCTCATCCCGGACCTCGCGACTTCCAAGTGCGAGGGTCCGGACATCAAAGGGCGCCAGACCTATAACTGGGGCAGCTCCAGAGCAGGAAGGCAGTTGTATCCTGGAGTCGAGAGACACCGTGAAGAACTCATCCTTGACGGACTACTGGCGCTGCCATAGCCCTGCCTTGCGAACTACTGTCCTGCCTGCTGGCGCTGCCGCAACCTTCTGCATCCTTCATCCTCGTCGGGACCTGCTGGCGCTGCCGCGGACCGTTGTAACTACCACCTTCACCGGGACCTGCTGGCGCTGCCGCGGACCGTTGTAACTACCACCTTCACCGGGACCTGCTGGCGCTGCCGCGGACCGTCGTAACTACCACCTTCACCGGGACCTGCTGGCGCTGCCGCGGCCCGTCCATCTAGAACACCGAGCTCGAGGATTGTGAGCTACCCATCATATCATCGTACCTACCAGAGTGGTAACAAGACTGTCCCGCTACCCCCTTTCCCAACCAAGAGACTAGAATCGAGGGGACCCCTGAGTCCTGACCTCCTTGTACTATTTTATCGTACCTAAAGATTGCTTATAAAGAACGTTAAACCTTATCTTCGTGTGGTGTACATCTGTGGGGGGGAAGTTACTCGTCTGTACGATCGCTGGAGACGGCTCTCCCCGGAGACCTCTCCCTTCGTCCTCGGCCGACCCTCCCGGTCCATCTAACATTGGTGGCAGCGATGGGATCCGAATCAACGCGTAATCGTACAGAGAGTAGCTCACCCCACGACAAAACCACAATGACAACCAAAGAGAGCGGATCCACCGAAAAATTCCAGATGGAGAAATTGGAAGAGTACAGCCATCGTGAGTTGAAACAATTCTGCATTGAACTAGGCATTGCTACCACCGGTCTGAGTACCAAAGACGATTTCAAGCACGCCATTGAGTCGTGGGCAGAAACCGGGGCCGCCAGACCCCTGGACCAAAACATTGCAGCATCAGAGAGGAACACCACGGCTCCCGAGGAGCGAAGAATGGGTCTCTCGCAGGAAGAGATCCAAGAGAGAGAAAAAAGCAGACTACATGAGTTAGAAATGGCACGGCTCAAAATGGACGGTGAACTAAAATTAGCCGAACAAAAACTGAACCTAGAACATCTGCGGCTCCGAGAAGAACGGGAAGAAAAACAGAGGCAGAGAGAGCTCGAAGAAAAGAGATTAGCGTACGAACACGAGCGCAAACTGGCGGAAATAGACCTACGGAAGCAGAACAAAGAACTGGGGGTGCCCGAGCAACCGCACACCCCAGGAGCGACAGGAAAGAAAGTACACATCCCCAAGGATGTCGTTCGAGAGTACGTCCGAGACGACGACATACAACAGTGGTTCAAGGCCTACGAGATCGCCATGACCTCCCACCGGATCGATCGAAGTGACTGGGGAGCCGGTCTATGGGGGAGGTTCGTCAATGAAGGCCGCGATGCCCTGTTACAGCTCCCAGACCATCTGATGACATCCTACGACCACATGAAGGCTGCCCTCCTCACCCGATATGGGCTCACACCCGAAATGTACCGCCAGAGGTTCCGAGACTGCACCCGGATCCCGGGTACAACTTGGGTGGAATATGTGAACTATTTCAGCCGAGCCTTCGAGGGTTGGATCAAGGGAAGCCACATAACGACCTACGAGCAACTTTTTAATCTCATGGTGTGGGAGCACCTCTCTAACAACTGCTTCGTCGAGCTCCGGCAGCACCTCCTCAACAGTAAATTGACTGACCCACGGCAGCTCGCCGCCGAAGCTGACCGGTGGGAAAGCACCCGAGTAGGCCGGAGGGGGCCGCACGAACAGAACCGGAACAACCAAGGTCAGCACCGTCCCTGAGGAGGAGGAGGAGGCCAGGGACGAGGAAGAGACACCGTACCGGCCGCCCCCGCTGCCAGCACCACGCCCCCGGCCAGCCGGGGCAACCCCCCGTTGCGCCCGGGGTTCCGAGCCAATATCACGTGTCACCGATGCCAGCGAGTCGGCCACTACGCCAATGACCGGAGCTGTCCACAGAACCAAACTCCGAGACCCCGTGTTGGACCCGGCCTCGTAGAATGGCCCTCCGTGCCCCCGCACCACCGAAACCTGGTACCTGCAGCCCAAGCACACGGCCCAGCCGAACCTCCCCACCAGGACACACGCACCGACCCGGACGTCCCCATCCATGGCCTCTCTCCTTTCGGCCACCCCGGGCCCGCGTGCCCACTTCATGCACCAAGATGGCCGCCCGGCCCCAGCGCGACCCGGGCCTAGAGGCGCCACTCCGGCTGGAGGACATCACGCTTCCAGGGGATGAGAGAGGGAGGAGCAGTTTCTATCGCACCTCTGAACTCCCCCGGGACGATGGGTTTCGATCGGCCCTCCGGCCTCCCTGAGGGCTGGCTCCGTGCCTGCTGGGTGTCTGGGACTCCTCCCGACCCGGCCCTGAACGGATCAAAAGACTATAGCAGGAAATCCCGACAAGCGACCCCCAGGTGACAAGACCCCTGCCTGCACAGACTCCGGACATCAAAGAGGGGTCGACCTATAACAAGGGGTGCTCTGGGTCTGTCCGGCAGATTCGACGCTGGAACAACGAGAGCCTGCCGACGTGGTCGCGGCTCCTGGAACTTGAACCCTCCTGAGCCCTGCTGAGTGACTCGCGGCTCCCTGAAGATCGTAAGACCTCCGAACTTGTACCTGAGCCCTGCTGAGTGACTCGCGGCTCCCTGAAGATCGTAAGACCTCCGAACTTGTACCTGAGCCCTGCTGAGTGATTCGCAGCTCCCTGAAGATCGTAAGACCTCCGAACTTGTACCTGAGCCCTGCTGAGTGACTCGCGGCTCCCTGAAGATCGTAAGACCTCCGAACTTGTACCTGAGCCCTGCTGAGTGACTCGCGGCTCCCTGAAGATCGTAAGACCTCCGACCTTGTACCTGAGCCTGCTGAGTGACTCGCAGCTCCCTGAAGATCGTAAGACCTCCGAACCTGTACCTGAGCCCGCTGAGTGACTCGCGGCTCCAACCGACTCTCACGGTCCCGCCGGACCCCGACTACAACATCGTATCCCCCAGCTCGAGGATTGTGAGCTGTGCGCCGGATACGTCCCTGCTTGAACCTTTACCAGAGACTGTCCCGCTACCCCCTACCCCTTCCAAGACTCTTGAGCCCGTGCTCACCTTGTACATATTTGCAGTGATAACCTACTTGATAAAGATTGTTTTCTCAGAATACCCGGTGTGGTCACTCTGTGTCGTGTGGTGCCAGAAGTACGATCCTAGATACGAGATTCCTCCCCCTGGGGAGTCTCCCGCCAGTGCCCGGCTACGATACTTTGAGTGTGGGTCTCAGGGTAGTCAGGACCCCTTCCAGGCTCCTCTGAGGTCGCCGTCTAACACCCCGCCAGGTAGCTGCCACCGCCCTGGGGGGAGAACAAATCTCCGAAGAGCAGGAAGAACGCGAACAAGAACAACAAGAGTGGGAACCGGCTGCCATGATTCTACTGTGCCTAGGGGGAAGAGACATGGTCCCGCGGGCTCCCCTACCCGCCAACACCAGAAAATATAGTCAGTGGGTGAACATTAATGGACGCAGGGCCGAAGCACTACGTGACACGGGGGCCAGTGTGACGGCCGTCCGCTGTCACCTGGTGACCCCGGAACAGATCCTGCCGAACATTCTCTGCCCCGTCCGTTCCGCCGACAATTCAGAGAGTCTATGTCGGATGGCCTGCGTCCCCTTCGAATGGGGAGGAGTCTCCGGCATGTTAAAGGTGACGGTCCGAGATGATGCCCCCGTGGACTGTCTCCTGGGGAATGATCTTGAGAGTTCCCCGTGGGCCGCCGTAGAAAGAAGAGAGCACCTGGGGATGTTGGGCCTCCCGGACTGGGCGTGCGTAACCACCCGGTCCATGGCCGGCCGTGCCATCCCCCGACCAGAAGAACCAGAATGGCCAGCACCTCCTCCCCCGATCGCTCCAGTAGAGGACACCGACCACACTGACCCCCCAGAGCAAACCCCCGAAGGGCTCGCTCAGCCCCAGGACCTTCCCGACCTGGCTCAGTGGCGTCGAGAGGGGGGGCCCACCCAGGAACAGTTCCGTCAAGAGCAGAAGACCTGTCCCTCCCTCGAGGGACTCCGCCAGCAAGCCCTCGCCCAGAGCGCAGGGGACACCACCGGAGCCCATTGGATCTATTGGGACAACGACCTGTTGTACAGTGAACAGAGAATCGCGGAGTTGGGGGCCAGTCGAGTGCTGGTGGTGCCCCTCCGTTTTAGAGACTTCTTGTTAAATTTGGCCCACGATGTCCCTCTGGCTGGACACCTGGGCCAGGACAAAACCTACAGTCGCCTGGTGACCCACTTTTTCTGGCCCAAGATGAGGAACGACGTCCTCAACCACTGCCGGTCCTGCCCCACGTGCCAGGCCAGCGGGAAGAGCGGCCGCAAACTTAAAGCACCTCTGCAACCCTTCCCTGTTGTCACCACCCCGTTCGAGAGGGTGGGAATAGACATTGTGGGGCCCCTGGACCCCCGTACAGCACAAGGACATCGGTTCATCCTGGTACTGGTGGACCACGCCACCCGCTACCCCGAGGCGTTCCCCTGCGAACTGTGACAGCCCCGGTGGTCGGCCGGGCCTTAATGGGGATCTTCTCCCGGGTGGGCTTCCCCCGAGAAGTCGTCAGCGACAGAGGCCCAAACTTTATTTCAAAATATATGAAGTCCCTCTGGCAACAGTGCGGGGTCACCTACCGATTCACGACCCCCTATCACCCTCAAGGAAACGGGCTAGTCGAGCGGTTCAACTGCACCCTCAAGGGAATGATTGGGGGGTTGGAAGAGCCCCTCCGTCGCCAGTGGGATGTACTACTTCCGTGCCTCCTCTTCGCCTATCGAGAAGTTCCCCAGAAGTACCTCGGCTTCAGCCCTTTCGAACTCTTGTACGGGCACCCGGTGCGAGGGCCCCTCAGCCTAGTCAAAGAAGGTTGGGAGATGGCCCCGCTAAAGACCCTCCAGACGTCTTCAAGTACCTCCTGACCCTACGCAATCAGACCAGGCGATTCAGAGAAATGGCGAAAGCGAACCTCGAGGCCAGTCAGGAGGACATGAAAAGATGGTACGATCAAAATGCCTCCTCCATCGAATTCGAACCTGGCCAACAAGTGTGGGTGATGTCCCCCACTGAACCATGTGCCTTGCAGGACAAGTGGACGGGGCCCTTCAAAGTGGTCGAGCGCAAGAGCCCCGTCACCTATCTCATCGATATGGAATCTCCACGGAACCCCCTCCGGGTCCTCCATGCCAACAGACTCAAACCCCACTTTGTGCGCTCGGAGCTCAGCCTCCTGATGGCTACAGACAGTGGAGCGGAAGAAGACTCCGAGCCTCTCCCTGATCTCCTAAAGACTCGTGAGAAAGGTGGTTCCGTGGACGGGGTCCGACTCTCAGATGCCCTCACCCCGGAACAGCGCCAAGGCTGCCGGGACCTCCTGCTGCAGTTTGCGACCCTGTTTTCCCTCACCCCAGGGGTCACCCCCTGGTGCTTGCACGACGTGGACACTGGGGACAGTCCCCCTATCAGACATCGGGCGTACCGCGTACCAGATCGGGTACGGGCCTGCATCCAAGAGGAGGTGTCAAAGATGCTCACGCTCGGGGTCATCGAGCCCTCGGACAGCCCCTGGGCCAGCCCGGTCGTGCTGGCCCCCAAAGCTGCTACCCCCGGCACCACTCCTGAGCTCTGATTCTGCGTCGACTATCGGGGCTTGAATGCTGTCACCAGAACCGACGCTCATCCCATCCCCCGAGCGGATGAGCTGATCGACCGCATGGGGGCTGCCCGCTACCTCAGCATCTTCGACCTGACAGCGGGCTACTGGCAGATCGGCCTCACACCCCGGGCTCAAGAACGATCCGCCTTTTCCACCCCCGATGGCCACTACCACTTCAAAGTCATGCCATTCGGCATGAAGAATGCCCCAGCTACTTTTCAGCGACTGGTGAACCAGGTCTTGGCGGGACTCGAGGGGTTCAGCGCCGCCTACCTGGACGATATCGCTGTGTACAGCCGCCACTGGTCCGACCACCTCCACCACCTCCGAGAGGTCCTGCAGGCCCTCCAATGGGCCGGCCTCACAATCAAGGCCAGCAAGTGCCAAATTGGTCAGGGGTCCGTGACTTATCTCGGACACCAGGTGGGAAGCGGTCTGGTGGCCCCTCTACAACTCAAGATCGCTGCCATCCAGTCCTGGCAGCCTCCAGTCACGCAGACCGAGGTCCGAGCCTTCTTGGGGCTCACCGGCTACTACCGGCGGTTCGTGAGGGACTATGGCAGCATTGTGGAGCCCCTCACGGAACTCACATCCAAAAACCATCCGAAGAAGGTCAACTGGACCCCAGACTGTCAAGCGGCCTTCGAGAAGCTGAAGGCCGCCATGTGCACTGCTCCTGTGCTCCAGGCCCCCGACTACAGTCGGGAATTCATCGTACAAACAGATGCCTCCGACCATGGCATCGGGGCGGTCCTCTCCCAGTTGAACTCTGAGGGACTTGACCAACCCGTGGCCTTCATCAGCAGACGCCTCCTGGCGCTGGAGCACTATCGAGAGGGAGGCCTTCGCACGGGTGTGGGCCCTCAAAAAGCTCCGGCCCTATCTCTTCGGTACCCACTTCAGGGTGCAAACAGATCATCGGCCCCTGCAGTGGCTAATGCAGATGCGGGGGGAAAACCCCAAACTATTGCGTTGGTCCATCTCCCTGCAGGGGATGGACTTCACTGTGGAATATCGACCGGGCCAAGACCACGCCAACGCGGATGGCCTGTCACGCTTTTTCCGCCTTGACGAGGAGAAAGAGGATGGGCGACTCTCCCCGCCTTCAGCTGGGGGGGACGCATGTTGGACAGGCCACCTAAAGGGCTTGCTCCCTCCCCGCATGACAGGGCCCGAGCCCCGGCTCTCCCGGTGTTACCCACAGAAGCAACCCGCACCCCGTCTCATACGGGACTCCTGCCCCCGGACACCTCGGTATCATGGGGCCGAACCACTACCGGCTCCCTCGCCCGGCCCGGCCGCCATCTTGGACACTGCACCACGAGGCCGCATGGCCTCAGTGCGACCCTAACCCTGGGCCTGGCCAGGCCCCGACATCCCGGCACCACCATCCACCCAGGAGGTGAACGGACCACTTGGCAGGTCAATGGGAGAAAGAAGGGTTGATGGCTCTCCCCCGCCAGGTGCCGATTGCCCCCCAGCTCCCCCGGGCGCTGGCTCCACCCCCCTGCTGGGTGTCTGGACTCCCTCATCCCGGACCTCGCGACTTCCAAGTGCGAGGGTCCGGACATCAAAGGGCGCCAGACCTATAACTGGGGCAGCTCCAGAGCAGGAAGGCAGTTGTATCCTGGAGTCGAGAGACACCGTGAAGAACTCATCCTTGACGGACTACTGGCGCTGCCATAGCCCTGCCTTGCGAACTACTGTCCTGCCTGCTGGCGCTGCCGCAACCTTCTGCATCCTTCATCCTCGTCGGGACCTGCTGGCGCTGCCGCGGACCGTTGTAACTACCACCTTCACCGGGACCTGCTGGCGCTGCCGCGGACCGTTGTAACTACCACCTTCACCGGGACCTGCTGGTGCTGCCGCGGACCGTCGTAACTACCACCTTCACCGGGACCTGCTGGCGCTGCCGCGGCCCGTCCATCTAGAGCACCGATCTCGAGGATTGTGAGCTACCCATCATATCATCGTACCTACCAGAGTGGTAACAAGACTGTCCCGCTACCCCCTTTCCCAACCAAGAGACTAGAATCGAGGGGACCCCTGAGTCCTGACCTCCTTGTACCATTTTATCGTACCTAAAGATTGCTTATAAAGAACGTTAAACCTTATCTTCGTGTGGTGTACATCTGTGGGGGGGAAGTTACTCGTCTGTACGATCGCTGGAGACGGCTCTCCCCGGAGACCTCTCCCCTCGTCCTCGGCCGACCCTCCCGGTCCGTCTAACACTCACATATTACATTACCCATGACATGGTCAGTGACATCACTGATAACATCAATGATGACATCTCAAAGTATATCTCTGATGACATCATTCACAGAACCTCTCACAAACCCCCTAACACCCCATATAACCGACTCACACACCCACACAGCCACTCACACACACACGTGCACAGACCCATACAACCACTCACTCATACAACCTTACAACCACTCACATACCCATTCACACATCCACACACCCACTGACACAACTGCTCACTCACCCATACAGCCACTAACATAACCACTCACTCACCCATACAGCCACTCACACAACCACTCATCCATGCAGCTACTAACAGAGATACTCACCTATGCAGCCACTTGCATATTCATTCACTCATCCACAAAGTCACTTACATACCCATTCACACATTAATACAATCACTCCCACTCACTTATCTATACAGCCACTCACACAAACACTTACCATGCAAAACAAACACTCATACACCCACTAGCTTATGCAAACAGGCACTCACTTACCCATGCATCTACTTACACACGCAGTCTCTCACCCATAGAGTCATTCACACAGCCACTCAATCACCAATACAGCTAATCACAGTCATCCACCCATAGAGCCACTCACACAGCCAGCACAGTAATTTATACAGCCACTCACACACTCACCCAGCCACATAGCCACACATGCAGTCACTCACACAAACACCTCCTCACACACCAACGTATTCACCCATGAAGCCACTCACACACAAATACTCACACACCCATGCAGCCACTCAGCCACCCACTCTCACAGTGATACATACAGTCAAATTGCCACTCAGATGACATACATTAGAAACAGTATGACTCAGTAGTACAGAAAATAGTAATTTAACATGTGCAGTCGCTTAGTATAAATCTGTAACTCTCAGAAACCTTTACAAAACACTTATACTCACTGGATGATGTCATCAGTGATGTAAATTGAGATGTGATCAATGATGTCATCAGTGATGTCACTGACCATGTCATGAGTGATGTAATATTTGAGGCAATAATCAGTGCATTGTGGGGCATAATATATATATAGGCACCTCAGGTAACTATAACTGCTGAATTTCACTAGTTCTATATGACTGAAATTTGAGCCTAACTATAACGTCCCTGTAGCCTTTGTTTTCTTTCTATGAATTTCTAAGGTTTTTTAAATTCTATTTCCTAACTATAACATCTCTGTAACCTTTAGTTTTTTCTGTGAATTTCTAGTTTTAAAAATTCTATTTCCTAACTATAGTGTCCTTGTAACCTTTGTTGTTTTCAGTGACTATATATATATATATATGTGTGTGTGTGTTTGTGTGTATACATATATATGTATGTATCTACACAGGAGCCGCTGTCCACCTAAGCTTGAGAACTACCCAGAGTTCTCTGCTTCTTTTTTGCATAATTTATGTGTCAATCTAAGTTTGAAAGAGTATTGTTTTGACCTATACATGGTGCTCCCTTGTGCCTGGACAAAGATGTACCTCTCTGAAGAGATCTAATGAGAGCAAAATATGTGCCAGGGGTTGATTTTGTTCATTTCGGGTTGGCTTGGCTGGTACAGTTCCAAGCTGTAATACTCTGCCTGGAGTGGTAAAAGGCTTTTGTCATTTTCCAGCTTGGCATGGATAGCACTGTGCTAGTCCTATGCTTAAACACTTTGCTGCAGAAATGGCAAAATACTTTTTCCTTTTCCATAGCGGCATCGATGGGACTGTGCTAATCCTATGTTTAAAGACTTTGATGGAAAAGCAGACTTTTGAGGAGAGCAAATTTAGAGTGTCGCTGTTGTTGAGGTTACTCTATACAGGAGCTGTTTTCCACCTAAACTTTAGAACCATCCAGAGTCTTCTGCTTCTTTTTTGCATAATTTATGCATCACTCTAAGCCTGAAGGGGTATTGTTTTGAGTTATACTGGGTGCCAGCTTGTGTCTGGACAAAGCTGTACTTCTCTGGAGAGTTCTAATGAGAGTGAAACACATGTCAGACATTGCTTTTGTTCATTTTGGGTTGGCTTTGTTGGTATTTTTTCAGTTCCAAGCTGTAATACTGTGCCAGGAGCGGTAAAAGGCTTTTGTAAATTTAGAGTGTGGCATGGATAGGACTGTGCTATTCCTATGCTTACAAAAAGTTGCTGTAGAAATGGCAAAACACTTTGTCCCTTTCTATCTTGGAGTGGATGGCACTGTGCTAATCCTATGTTTAAAGACTTTGATAGAAATGCAGACATTTAAGCGAGCACATTTATAGTCTCTCTGGTATTGGGGTGATCTATAGAGGCGCTGCTTCCTTTTTGCTTATGTATGTGTAGATACAAATATTTACTGAAAAAGACAAGATTAAAGCAAGATTATAGTTTGGTCGGTTTGTCAGTATGAACATTAATGTTTTAAACAAAAAAATCCATAGACAATCACTAGTTGGAATTAGCAGCACTACCTGTAACTTGCGCCCCCGCCATGCACTGCTTATGACCTCACACATGACATCACTGATGACATGTTCAATGATATCAGCAATGACATCACTGATGAGATATCAAACGGCATCACTAATGATATCACTGATGAAATCTTGAAAACTTCACTTTCAAACATATTGCTCTATACATTAGTATATTATTAGAGGCCTGACAGGAAGTACAACATTTCTGAGGTTTTTTTGAGGCACAACATTAATGTTCATTCTAACAATTCACCTAATTTTAACTATACTTTATTGTTCATTTTTTTCAGTGAATTCTCAAGGTTTTTTAAAATTAAAAATGGATATTTATATTACACCTAACTATACTGTTTTTTAAGTGAATTTCAAGGGTTATTTAAGTAGAACTAATTATTTTTGTGAGTGTATGTATGGTGGAATCACTTATAATATATGTTGTGTTCTGACATTATTTTAGTAAAGGAATGTGTTTTTTTTGTAATAAAACATGATCTGGTTTACAGTTTGCAAAATAATTGTAAAATGTGTGTGAGTGTTAAACAGATAAATAGTCAATACATATTTTTGATTTGCTCAGATTTGTAACTCTGATATCAAAATATGTCACCAGCAATATATTTTAGAGGTGCCATTACTCTCGCAATGACGGTTCTGCATAGTAGTGTGTATAGGGTGACTAGTCTCTCTGCTGAGACCTCTCTCTGTAATGATTGTTGTACATAGTAGGGTGTGGGGAGGGTCTGGGCTTTCCTTTCAGATCTATCTCTCAGATGAAGGGTGTGTGGAAGGACTGACCTCTCTGCTGAGACCTCTCTCTATAATGATAAGTGTGCGTAGGTGTGTTCAAAGATGGATCAGGCTCTCCTTTCAGAACCCTCTCCCGGATGACAGGTGTGCATATTAGGGTTTGGGGAGGGACTTCCCTAACCTTTCAGACCTCTCTCTCAGATGATCGGTGTGCATAGTAGGGTGTGAGTAGGGACTTCCCTCCATTTTTAGACCTCCTTCTCACATGACCGGTGTGTGTAGTAGGATGTGCGGGGGTACTGGTCTCTCATTTCAGATTCTCTCTCAGATGACGGGTGTGCACAGTTGGGTGTGTGGAGTGACTGAACTCACTGCTAAGACCTCTCTCTACAATGATAGGTGTGCATAGTAGGGTGTGGAGAGGGACTGGCCTCTCCTTTCACACCTCTCTCTCAGCTGGTGAATTCACCTAGCAGGGTGTGAGGGGAGACTACTCTCTGCTGAAACCTCTCTCTGAAACAATAGGGGCCCGATTCACAGAACTAACTTAAGACAAATTCCTAAACTTACTACCATTTTGGTATTCACAGAAGGCACTTACTCATTTTGGTATTCACAGAAAGCACTTACTCATTTCGGTATTCACAGAAGTTATGAGTCCTAACTTTAGGACTCCTAAATGCCTTCTGTGAATACCGAAAGTCTTAAAATTAGGATTTTTCTCAGTTCAGTAGTAGTATAGTTAGGACTCCTAACTTTAGGACTCCTAAATGCCTTCTGTGAATACCGAAAGTCTTAAAATTAGGATTTTTCTCAATTTAGTAGTCCTAAGTCTAAACTTAGGACTACTAAATTGAGAAAAATCCTAATTTTAAGACTTTCGGTATTCACAGAAGGCATTTAGGAGTCCTAAAGTTAGGAGTCCTAACTATACTATTACTAAACTGAGAAAAATCCTAATTTTAAGACTTTCGGTATTCACAGAAGGCATTTAGGAGTCCTAAAGTTAGGAGTCCTAAACTTAGGACTACTAAATGGAGAAAAATCCTAATTTTAAGACTTTCGGTATTCACAGAAGGCATTTAGGAGTCCTAAAGTTAGGAGTCCTAACTATACTACTACTAAACTGAGAAAAATCCTAATTTTAAGACTTTCAGTATTCACAGAAGGCATTTAGGAGTCCTAAAGTTAGGAGTCCTAAACTTAGGACTACTAAATGGAGAAAAATCCTAATTTTAAGACTTTCGGTATTCACAGAAGGCATTTAGGAGTCCTAAAGTTAGGAGTCCTAACTATACTACTACTAAACTGAGAAAAATCCTAATTTTAAGACTTTCGGTATTCACAGAAGGCATTTAGGAGTCCTAAAGTTAGGACTCCTAACTTCTTTGAATACCGAAATGAGTAAGTGCCTTCTGTGAATACCAAAATGAGTAAGTGCCTTCTGTGAATACCAAAATGGTAGTAAGTTTAGGATTTTGTCTTAAGTTAGTTCTGTGAATCGGGCCCATCGTGTGCATAGTAGTGTGTGGGGAGGGGCTGGGCTCTATCTCTTGCTCTAGGGTACCTATAACTTGCAAACCCACCATGCACAGCTTCCTCATCAATAATTTCATTGCAACTGTTGCAGTGATAGTATCAATAATGCCTAAAAGATGTCATGAATTATATAATATGTGGGGTAATTAGCAGTGGGCGGTGAGGGCGTAAGTTATAGTTACCAAAGGGCATGAATTATAGTTTTTTGAGATAACTATAACTATAATTGGTGTTCTATGGGGCATATTATCAAGCACGGTGTTAAAATTATCGCCGCTTTAGCAGCAGAAAACTGCCGCTAAAACGGTGATAATGGGCTTGATATATGCCGCAGAGAATTACAATAGAAGCCCATGTTGACACCAGAACATGGGCTTCTATGGGAATTCTCAAGGGCATATTATCAAGCCCCTTATCACCGCTTTAGCGGCAGTTTTCTGCCGCTAACGGGGCGATAATTTTAACGCCGTTTCTTGATAATATGCTCCTATGTGTTTATGTTTGTAAAATCTAAACCTAACTATAACGTTTAAGGTTTTTAAACTTTTATTTCCTAAATATAAAGTCCCTGTAACCTTTGTCTTTTTCAGTGAATTTCTATGTTTTTTCTATGCTATTTCTTAACTATAATATCCCCAGAGCCTTTGATTTTTCAGTGAATTTCTAGGTTTTCCTTAAATGTAAAGTAATACTTAATTACCATGCATTAATCCAACAGCCTTTGGTTGTGCACCAGGCCCTGTGGCCAACCCCCCTCAAAGGCAGCCAATCAAGGTCCCCCAAACATGGCTGCTTTTCTCCCGGGGACCCCATCCCCTGAGCCACTTTTGCTTCTGGGATCCCATTCACAGGGCCTGGCATCATTTTTAAGTAGGAGGGGGCATGTGGTCACCTTCTTCATACTGATTTTGGCCTGGGGATCCCATCCTCCAGGCCCAGCACCATATTTAATTGGTAGGGGTGCATGCAAACCTCCTCTCTGGGCTCATTTTGCCATAGGGACCCCATTCTATGTGGCCTTTTATATTTTGTGAGGGGGCATGTGTCGCACTCAATGGACTGCATTTCGCCCCAGGGACCACATCCCCCAAGACCTGGCACATTTGTTTTGGAGATGAGGGTATGTATCCCCCCTCCCAGGGCAGTTTTTGGCTGTTTGTTCACCCTGATACCATATCCACAGGGCATCACTGCAGGCAGGGAAACAGAGGAAAAGTTTGCTCCCAGCAGACAGGAGCATTTATCATGATCCTGTCCCCTGGGAATAGACTTGGTGTTTCCTCCCTCTTGGCAGGAGTTTGAAATTGCTCCAACCTAGCAAGAGCAAACACAGGTTTCCATACCTGCATCAGTGTGGGTGGGGAACTCACTATGTCTGAGGGGGGGCTCTTGAGGCATAGCCTGAGTAGGCCCTGGAGGATGGGCGACCCAGTGCCATTAATGGCATACAAAGGGGGACTGTGCGGTCCCCCTATTTCATGCATGGCTGGGTCTTGGGCAATGGGGTGCCTGGGGTCAAACATGGACCGGTGAGGGGGCCCCCGCTTCCCCTTATATATCTGTCCAGGCCCCAATTTCCTCCACCCCCTTTTTTAAATAGGAGATACCCCTGGGACGGTGTCACTGGGACGAATATCAGCCTGGGAAGGTAGTTAAGTGCACCCCCTTCCTCCAGATATATCAATTTTCCACCCACGGGACCTGGCCCAAGCAAGGAGGCATAAAAAAACAAGCATGGGAGAGTGTGCTTGTTTTTTTTTTTAACTCTTGCTGCAGCTTCTCTGTGATTGCAGCAAAAAAAATGTAAAACATTTTGGCCTAGGGGGTAATAGCATTCTTACTAAGCCTGCATGTGTTTTTTATTTGACTCATCTTTGGACTCGACCGAGTTTGAGTCCCAACTTGGCTGTCACCACTTCCTGGTTGAAGTGGTGGAAGCTAATCATAGCATTGCTTTTGGCACGTGGATCCCCTGATCCCCCGCAGTGGATTACTGTAGGCTCTGCATTTCTTAATATAAATACATAATTTTTCCTTTAATAACTCTAAAAGTAATGAGTAGATTTACACCAAATTACAAAAAGCACTGTTTCTGAACCACTATCTAGCTTTCTGCCAAATTTGGTGCATATCCGTTCAGCGGTTCGTGCTGTAGTCATGTCTAAAATTCTTATTGGAAATTGCATGGGAATAACGCGTTTTGGGCACCCCTTTTTTTTTTTTTGGCCCTGCTAGATGAATCACCCCAAAACTTTCCAAACAGCAGTTGTAGTGAGTGGCAAACTAGTAAAAGAGTGCCAAAGTTATTTGCGCAACAATAAGGGCCTAATTTACTGCATTGTGGCATATGGTAGCGCAGAAATACACAGTATTTAGACAATACTTTGCATTCCTGTCCTTTTTGCATGCGTTGTTCCGTTTTAGCAGTCTAGCACCAAGATAGGCACCCTTGCACCACGGTGCAAGAGTGCCTCTGTTGCATGGAGGATTGATTTTGTGCAGGAAGGAGTACCTTCCTGCACAAAAACAATCCTAGGAGGCGTTTTCCTCTTTCCGTGTGTGTTGCAGAAAAGAGGACAAAACGAAGACAAATAAACATATTCTCACCTCAGGATACGTGCAGATTTGGTACTTCCCCAAGTTTGCATCACTTGAAAATCTGGGGCAAAGTCAAATTCCATGGGTGTTGCATGGGAAAACCCACCACAATACCCCTAGAACTTCCCTGAGCACAGAGAATGGTGAAAATTTGTACAATTTAACATGTTATGAGCAATGTAATATCAAGGTCATGCATGATGGCCGTGCATGATGGTGCCACAAAATATAGTTAGTTCCCTTAAATATAACTGGGATATTTCAGTAGTTTTCTTGTTGCTTTTCATTACATCATGTATCATTCCAACACCTAAATATATCATAATTTTAACCATGTTTTCTTCAGTTCAAAATATATCTGTGTATGTAATCACATTTATTTTCACTGCCATGACATGCATCTGTATGAGATCTATTGTATATAGATTTTTTTGTGACTTTAAACATGGATTTTGCTTGCATAATTAAATTGTATTTTCATATGCCTATGAATATGGCTTTTATTCTTACTGTAATGGTGGCTGCAAAGCTACTGCATGCAATTTACTCTAACATATACTGGTCATTATAATTATGAATGCGCTAGCAAGGCCATGAGTTGGACGGTTTTGAAACTGAATATAATTTAGGATAATTGCTAAAGATCTACTTAAAATAAGAAAAAAATGCATTAAGGTTACCGGCAGTGCCTGGGTCTAAAGATGTGTTTTAATGGAAATTAATGTTTTCTTTGTCATTCAGAAAATATCCATATGTAAGGCATGCTATTTGGAACATATTATGTGTATTGTGTAAGCCCATTCATCAAATTATGATTAGCTTTTGTGAGTGCTGGCTGCAGGATAACTGTTTATGTCATCAATTCATGTTCATTCCAAGCAAAAAATGCATTTTCTGCAGAGCTAACCAACTTTCACTTTAATAATTTGAGACCTGGTGTACAAAGGATTTTAGTGCTCGCAAACCATTTGATTTGGTAAATCAGAAGGTTTGTGAATGCTAAGACCCATTAACAAATATACAAAGTCTATTTAAAGATTTTGAATCTGGTAAGAAACCATACCCAATCGACATTTGGAAGAGGTATGTTTATCGATTCACTTCCAAATAATGATTTCTCAGACCTACCCCCACACGGAAACACCACGCCTGCATCCTCAGCATTATACTAGACAGCAAGCGCTCCGTGAAATGCTAGGTGAACAGCATCACCTCTGCATGCTTCTACATGATCTGCATCCTCTGAAAGATCTGCAGGTGGCTCCACGCCAGCAACAGAAAAACTGTGACACAGGTCCTCATTATCAGCCGACTCAACTACGGCAACACACTCTATGACTGCTCAACCGCCGAACTTTTACAAAGACTCCAGACAATCCAGAGCACAGCAGCTAGACTGATCCTCAGCCTGCTCAAGAGGATACACATCACCCAACACCTGAAAGACCTCCTCTGGCTCCCCATCCAGAAGTGATGCAAGTTAAAGCTCTTGACCCACGCAAACAAAGCTCTCCATAACCTAGGATCACAATAAATTAATCACTGCCCGACCTTCACCAACCATACAGAAATCTTCACTCTGCACACCTTGTCCACGCATCCGCCATGCCCGCAACGGAGTATGCTCATTTTCTCACCTTGCTTCAGGAGCCTGGAACACCTTCTTTCTCCTTCTCTACCTCAACCCTCACCCTCCCTGAACCACTTCAGTAAGGAACTCAAGCCCTGGCTCTTCGAGACCTGCAGCACAGCACCAGAGTACCCCCCTGGGTTATCTAGGAGCTATGCTTTAGGTCTAAGTCAAAGAGCCAGGTCTTGAGTTCCTTCCTCAGTGATAATTCTCACTCTACAAGTACTATTTGATTGATTGATTGATATCTTATGGTATGTATTAATGTATTGTGGCTGAAATCCGGTCTCAAAACATTAATATTTTAATGGACACACAAACGGTAGTGGTAACCCATTTACAAACTGTTAGGGGACCCCAAGGAATTACTTTTCCTTTGTGACATCACCACTTCCCTTTTGGTTGATAAAACCATTTTTAGGAGTAGGCAGTGGTCCATAAAACAGTTTGTGAAACTTTTCATTTTTTTAAACACATTCCATCTTCCTTTAAGGAAACTGAGCTGCATAAAAAAAATGACCGCTTTATTTAAAAGTAATTACAGACATGCTAGTCTGCTGACCCCAGCTGACCCCAGCAGGCCATCACCCTTGTGCTGGCAGCGAATCATAGTGGGTCACAATTTGCAACTTTTATCATTAGAATTCTTGAGATAGGTTGACTTGCGACCTATTATGATTCAGTATGTTTTTAACTAATCTATTAGTTTATGGTTGGTTTGCACTGTAAGGTCGGTGCACAAATTGTGACCAATTTTACAAAATACACTCTATGTACATTTGGCCGTTGGTGAGTATTTCCAAAATAATCCTTACTACAAAGATTGTGTCAAATGGTTTTGCCTTATCCCCTCTCCCATCATGAAGGGTTCATCAAGGCTTATTTTCAAACATATTGCCAATTATATACCAAGTGCATCACATCAAGGAGCTTCAAACATGGAAAACATTGCTGGGGACAGTAAGCAATGCTTCAAAGAGCTCTTACCTTTTGACTGACAAACTCCTCTTTAAAGACAAACATGTTACATTTAGCAATTTTTCTAACATTTATTCTGGGGTGAAACCACTGGGCCTTAGGTGTATTATACGGTGCAAAGATTTTCATGGAGAATTGTTTGTTGTCTGCTACTCAAGAGAGTGGATTTTGATTTTATCTTTCTAGCTATATTTCTATGGTTCTAATGTGCAAGCCCCCCCTCAAAATATATTATTGTGAAAGCATGTCAATCGTATTTCCCAATAATTGTGATCATAATTATCTTAAATTTTGAGTAAATTTCTAAACATTTTGGGATTCACAGAAACTCTGCTGTAAGTCGTGCTACAGTGCTCTCTGGATCTGTTAGCCAAAGCAGCCAGCTCAGGACGTCTCAGCCTAGTAGTGTGTCTCTTTCTTATGACTTCTGTCCACTCGAAATTATGGACAGAAACACCAAAACATTTAACAGGAATGTGAGAAATTGGGTTATTGGTTCAACTGGGGTGTTAACAACTGTTTATGTCCCACGTCTTTGGTTTTTGGCTAGCTAAGCATCTTAAGCATTACCACTAGAGGGGCACCACATGAGGGGTGTGAACTCACTCAAGGTGGATCCAGATGCAGGTTCAAGATAGTTGGAGACCTTTCTGTCCCTGAGGCTCTGATCAAGAGGCCAGCCAATTAGGCCTTGTAGTCACTCTGGTAGTCCTGGGTTCAAGCAGCGGAACAGCTCTCAAGCAGTGGGCTGGCCTCTGAGGGTTCAAGGCAGGCTCCAAGTAGCAAAGCAGTCTTGTGGAGCACCAAGCAGGCCACATCAGCAGACAATTCTCTGAAAGCCCTTCCACAGTTCTAGAAAGTGAATTGAAGAGTGGGTCAGCGGGTCCTATATTTAGTGCACATGTGCTGTTGCTGCGAGATCTTTTATACACCAAAAACAGACTTAAAAAAGGCTTAGATTCCACCCATCACATACCTTTGGTTGGCTTGAGGGTCACTCTCATTTTGTTATTTTGATTGGTTTCCTTCTTTCATTTTTTCCTTAACGTCTCACCATTCCATGGAGCATGGACCAACTACAGCTTCCTGATGTTGGCCAGAGTCCTTCCTCTAGCCCCGCGCTTCTCAGGGTACTTTTTTAACTTTAGTAACAGCACTCTATAAGATTGCATGCAATTAGAGTCTGTCTCCATTCTGTTGCTTGATCCCTTCACCTCTTGCTGTCCTGGAGTTCCTTGCTTCTTCCAACCACTGTCAATGCTTGCAAAGTCCCCTTCTCCCCCTCCTCTCACCACCTGTGTTTTTATTCTGCTGACCGGTTCAGTAAAGGTGACACTGAAAGAGATTAGTATTTTCAGAGATTGTTTCTGCTGCTCAGATTGTGGGCTTGAATATGTAGCTGAAAGGAGGCTACCAACCTGGCAAAGCAAAAGCATATCTTGAGGTCCCTCCCACTCTCTGTCAGCAATCACTTGCAATGTTTTTACCAAAATCAGAAAAAAGAACACCAGTGGATCTGAATAAAGTCATCCCTGTAGATGTTCAGGCCCACATAAGAGGATTGGAAACAATTTAACACTTAAAATTGTGATAGCAGCACTGCAGATCCACACAGAAGAGAGCTTAGCACAGACTGGCTACGTGAGTATGCAATGGCTGGCCATAGATTTGCGTAAGAATACAGAACTGATTCAATCTGGCTTCATGCAGTTTCCCCTTCTATTTAATAATGTGATCACTAAGCGGCAGTGAGTGTTTTCTTTCCTCCACGCCACCAACAGCCTGAGGTTGCAAGCTGTGTAAAATAATGATGGACTGGGATGCAGCCCAGAGTTATTTCCAGTAGCTGAGATTAATGCAAGCATTCCATCCATCACTTTTTGTATACTTTAGTATGTCACCATAAAAAAGACGGGTATGCCCAAATGTGGGTACCACGCACACTACGTCACTGGAACCAAGCCATACCTGCCTGATGAGCCCATCACAAGGGTGAAACCAGTCCTGGTTTGCTATTGTTCCAGTTCAGGAAGGACCTGGCTTGGAAGTTCATGCTGGACTGTTCCTATTGTAGCAGGGTCAAGTTTGACTTGCATATAGCTGGGTCCAAACTAAGGTGGCAAGGTGTGCAAAATACCAATGGACTGGGATGCAGCTCCAAGGTATTACTAGTCGCTGAGATTAATTCAAGCATTCCATCCATCACTTTTTGTATACTTTAGTAAGCCACAGGCCACGCAGCTTGCAGAGTTGCCTTCCCCACACAGTAATTACTTCAGGCAAATGAGGATGTGGTGCTAAGGCCAAAGCTGCCAACTTTGGAACTGGTGAACCAGGTTCAAGTCTTGCATCAGCTGTACATCCTGTGGTTCTGGGCAAATCACCTTATCTCTCTGTGTCAAACAAAAGTGAATGTGTTCTTGCGTAATGTAATTGGTGCTCATACATAGCATTTCAGTACCTTCAGGTCGGGTTTGCGTTCAATAAAAGTGCAATAAATAAATAATTAAAAAATCACTGGTCTTTTTGACAACCATGATGAGGATTATTTTAGTTTTAGAGTTGTATTTGACATGTTGAATGTTTCTGTTTGTTAATGCATGCATTAATGCATGTATGACAGAAGAAATGTGTGCAAGCTGATACTTTCCTTTCTGTCCTTGACAGGCTCTCAACCCCTCAGTGTGGGTCCTTTCGTCTACGTGTCACACCTGTTATTCTCCCTGCATCTGTACTCTTCCCCTATGCACGTTTCCTCTCCGCTATTCTCTTGTGTCCATACACTTGTCTATGGGTCTGTCTTACCTGGTATTTATCACCCCATTTCCTGGTTCTGAATGTTGCAGTGTACTGCCAGAAAAACAGGGTGCCATATTATCTGCTGTTTATTTAATTTACCATTTAACTTGTTCCATACACAATTTAGTTTCCCCCCTGTTGCCAAAGAGGATCTTTGTGGTTGGTTGCTATGGTTGAGTCTCCAACATTGCGACTCTCTTCTTTTTAAGCCATGCACTTACATTTGTGTACTAAAAAACAAGGGGTAGATTTACAAGCCCCTTGTGCCACTTTTACGTCACTTTTAACATGGGAAAAGTGACGCAAAAGTGGCACAAGGGGCTTGTAAATCTGCCTCCAAGTTTTTTAGATTTCCCAATGCACTCATACCATGATTGCATCATGCCCTGAGACATGCAGTGTCATCTTATATGACATCTGAAGACTAACCTGCCGTGTATACTGACAGTCTTACAACACTGGCAATTTAGCTGTCTTGAATCCTGATGCTGTTCTGTTTCTGTAGGGGAGCACTTCTAAAATTGTCTGTTGAAAAACTGGATAGCATCATTAGTTTATTATTACCAACCTTGAAGTAATACAGGTGCTACATATATATTTTGTCTGCACACCTCACACATTTATGTCAAACCACAGCAGCAACACTCCACAAATCACCCACTGCTTCTAACATATGTAGTGATGGCTCTGCCTATAGATTATAAAGAGCTCGGCTGCCTTTCACTTAGGTTTATACATAAATACCATACAAATACATTTTTATACTCAAAGGAGGCTAAAATAAGACCCTGTCTTCTACTGAAAGAACCAAGCTTCTGTGTGGTGTGGTAAGATGGCTTAACAAAAGAGTGTATAATAGGTCACTGAACAAATGAAAGGGAGCTGTATGTAATCTGCAGTAATCGTTTCAAAGCCATTGAGTTGACACAGGGCATTAATGCTTAAGCCTGCTAGCATCAACACAATACATCTGCAAAGCCAGTATGTCTACAGTGGCAGGCTAAAAGTGAGATCTATTGGCTTTGCCCATGCTTATTATAACTGGTCCCTTCTTTGTAGTAGGACAAGTTTCTAGACAATTCCCTTTGACGTGTTAGAAGTTTCTTGCTTCCCCTGCCCTGGCTCCTGGTTGGTCCTTTGTGTGAAGGCAGAGCACAGCCTATTCATTTGCATGTAGGGCTGTGCCCAGCTCTCCCTCCACATGCTGCCAGTTGATGGCCCATTCTGGCACATGTAATCCCTCTATTGTGTGACTGTCTGGGAGGAATAAACACAGTGCAATTGCCAACTACACCCAGTCATGTGACCCAGGAACAAGCTTCAGGCATCAAATGCTTAAAGCAGAAAACAGTAACTTTCTAAAAGTGCCATTTTCAAACTTGTAACTTAAAATCCGACTTTACCATTAAAGAGAAGTTTTAATTACAATTTCTCAGACAAAAAAGGTGAAATGTTTACTTGTTTCAAATAAAAAAATAGCACTTATTAAATATAAAATGAATCAATCAATCAATCAAACATTTATAAAGAGTGGGAAATTACCTGTGAGGGTCTCAAGGCATGGGAGATATCGGCTTCTGCATGGTGGTTTCTTCATTCAAACATCTAGGTCTTGAGGTGAAGGGGGGATTGTTTCATGGCTTGGGCGCCAGGTGGGAGAAGGAGCGTCTTCCACAGTTGGTTCGGTGTATCTGTGGGTTGTTTGCGAGGGAAGCAGAGTGAAGGTGTCTGGTGGGTCGGTGGAAGTACGGTTGTTTGTTGATGTATGCTGGTCCTTTTTTGTGCAAGGCCATATAAGTGTGGGTCAGCATCTTAAACTGGCATCTCATCTGGATTGGGAGCCATAATAGTTTCTTGAGGTGGGGTGTGATGTTGGTCCTTCTGGGGAGGGTTGAGAATGAGTCTTGCCACTGAGTCTTGTAGTGTCTCAAGTCTCTTCAAAAGGCATGCAGTGATTCCAACTTATAGTGTGTTTCACTATAGTCCAGTATTCTGGTGAAGAGGGCCTGCATGAATTTCCTTCTGGTGTTGACTGGGGGCCATCTAAAGATTTTGCAGAGCATGCAAAGGGTGCGGAAGCAGGAGGACGAAACAGCATTGTTTTCTTCATGGATAGCTTGCGTTCCAGGATGGTTGCCGATGGGGTCTTTTGGGGCAAGTGAGCAAGCTGAGTTCCTCGAGCCACCTTGTGTCATTCCAAGTCAAGGTGTTGTTCCCAAAGATGAGTACTTCCATCTTGTCTGTGTTGAGTTAGAGACAACTGTCATTCATACAGCCCATGATGTTCATCATACATCTCTGGAAGTTGGCTTTGGTGGTGGAGGGGCCTTCAAACAGTGAGAGGATGAATATCATCAGTGGCTGGGATCAGGACTGTCTCTGTGCTCTGGTTAGCTCTGAATCTGGATTGGGAGCGGTCCAAGAGGCGGTGGTATTGTAGGTGTTGGGTGAATTGCTGATTTATCACTTTCTCGAGGACCTCTGCTCAATAGGGAAGCAGAGGGATGGGCCATTTAGTTCTTTGGTTCGACTGGTTCAGCTAGGTCGGCGGTCGGCGGATGGATTTATCAGGAGAGGCCTCACTTTCACATGTTTCCAGTCCTCAGGGAAGGAGGGTGAGGTGATGGTGATGTTCAGGACTTTCCTGAGCTCGTCGTCAATTGTCTTGCTTTCCGGTTGAAGATGGGCCAGGGGCAGGGGTCCGTGGGTGCTCCCAAGTGCACTGCATTCATGAGACGATAATGTCTTGCATGTTGGGGAGGTTCCAGTGGGTGAGCAGGTCTCTGGGGTGTGCGTTTGAGGGTATGAGCTGGTTGATACTGTTGGAGGTGGAGGGATGTCATTCAAAGTTTTCACAGATGGCCGAGATCTTGTTGTGGAAGAAGTCAACAAGGTTGTTGCATGGTTCCTGGGAGGGAGTAATGTGGCTGAGTTTGGAGAACTCCTTCACAATGAAGAGGAGTTCCTTGCTGTGGTTCGAACTGACTTAAATGTGGTCTGCTAGGGCTTTCTTCTGGATTTCTTTCAGAAGGCGATGGCACGGGTTGAGAGTTGTCCTGAAGGTGGTGACGTCTTTTGCTGATATGCCACTTCCTTTCTAGTTGCCAGCATTTCCACTTGGTGGATTGCAGTTTCTTGGTGAACCAGCTAGCTCTTTTGGTTCATCCTTTGAACTTTGCTGTCTTGGTGGGGGCGATAGTGTCAGCGCATTCTGTGATCTACTTGCAGAAGTTTTTGCAGTTTGTTTTGGGTCGAGTGTAGAGTCTGTGAGGTGGGAGGACAGTAATTTGCCTCTTGTCTTCCATTTTGTAGGTGACAGTGCATATGCAGTGCGGGACTTGCATCCTGCATCCTGACACCATACCTCAATCCAGCCAATGCAAGGGAGAGGAGATTTAATCGCGTACACAAATCTACATGCTGTGTAATTGAGCGGAAATTTGGGATACTGAAAAGCCACTTCCGCTGCCTGCATAAAAGCGGAGGAGCATTACAATACAGCCCAGAGACCTGCTGCAAGACCTGCTACTCCACAACATAACTACGAAAAAAGGCATTCCAGTAGAACTCACAGATACAGATGCTTCTGAGGATGAGGGCCCAGGTCTACCTTGACGACCAGCAGGTGGAGTTGGGGCGGCTGCCGGCTGACAGATCCGTGATGAGATCACACAGAACTATTTCTAGGTGAGAAATGATGACACAATGCAAAATATGTTTTTGTGCACGACTAAATCCTTTAGCAGCAGGATCATTTTAGTCACACAGCCTGACAGACACATCATGAGTGTCACTAGAAGTTGCACATGTTATGGGCACAGTGCAGGTATGTAGGCGAGACACAAGTCCACATGCAATGGGTTGCTTCACCCATTTCCTATCCTCTGTGATGGCAGTTTATTTCCTGCGAGAACGGCCTGCTGTCGCACGCTCAGGGCGTTGACTGCTCTCCCTTGACTCTTCAGGTGTTGTGCCCTGTCTCCCACTGCGCCGTCTGGTTTCAGGAACTGGTGGGGTTACGCTGCTCCTGTTTCACAGCTCCTCGCTATCTCTGGAGTCCTGTGCCACCTGTGGTAGCTGTCTGCAGCTGTTCCGCGGCGGTCGTGACCTGCACCAGGCATTTGGCCACATCCTGGCTGCAGTGGGCCATTTCTACTTGCATGCTCACTGAGCGGCGTTCCAGCAGGGACGTGGCAGTACACATGTGGTTCATCGCCTTGCTGTAGCTGTCCAAACGGCTGTAGAGAAGTTGTCTCCCCCTGCATCTGGCTGCCTGCTTTCGCTTCATCGTGGCACACAGTTCTCTGATTGCACCTGTAATTTCCCTGATGCCTTTCCTCATGTCACTTAACCATGCTGCCTTCCAGTCCAACAAACACCATGTGTTCCTCATCTGCAGCAGCGCTGGTGCTCGCCCTTGGCCTGTGTCTCACAGATCTTTCCTCCCTACGGTGCAGAGTGGGCTGTTCCTGGACCTGTGCTGCACGGTGGCCTGGCTCAGAATGTGCATCATCCTCCCCTACAGACTGTGTTCTGCCTCTAACAGTGGCAGTGGGGGCACAATGTTACGCTTTCTTGGTGGGACAGGTGTGGTCAGTGTTGTTCCATTGGTGTCTTCCTGCCCTGCCTGCTCCTCTGTATGTGCGGCCTCCTCAGCTCCTGCACTGTCATCCTATGTTCTGGTGGTGCTGTGAATGAAAAGGTACATTTTTATTTTGTGTTATGCTGAGCATTGTTCACTGAGTAAAGTTTTCTTATTTTGCGTTAGCTAACTACTGTCTATCGTTTTTTGCCTTTAATGATTTACTCATACTGCTTCTACATTGCTGTGCCTCATTGCTCCACTGTATGAAGCATTTGACTACATCTCCCATGAGGCATTGCTGTATGTGCTTGAAAAAATGTACTGGAGTAGCATATGTACTCTGTAGTTGGTGCATTTCTGAGTGTGTATTTGGGATGGTGATGTGTGAGGCATGATTTGGCATGCATCTTACCTAGTCTGTTGTTTTTAGGGTCGAAGGTGTTAATGTCAGCCACACCTCTGACGCTCTCGGGCAGAAGGGGGGACTCCATCAACTCCTCCAGGGGTGTAGAATCTGTTGCAGTTGGTATTCCCCCACCAGTCTTCTTAGCCTCTGCCAGCCTGGTTGCCACCTTGTCCTTGGACCTGGAGCACATATCGTACCATCGCTTGTGCAGGTCCTCCATAGAGCGCTGGGTCACACCAATGGCATTTACCTTTGCCTGGATGTCCAGACATATTTTCTTTCCAAATAACAACTCAAGGCTGTGTACCATTTCCTCTTTCAGCACCTCCTGCTCCCTCTCGCCGAACTTCTGCTTTCTCTTTCTCCCAGCCTCCTGCCTTGTCCTTCTCTTGCTCCTGGGGATCCATTGGAAATGTTTAGAAATGTAGTGCTCAGTTCTCTGCCTCGCCTCACAGCCTCTGACTCAGCCTCAGGCAATCAGGTGCAGCATGGGCAGTCCTGGGTGTGATGTCCTCAAGCTGCACCTGATTTGTAGATTCCCTATTTTTGCGATTCTTTATTTTGCAATTAAGGAATCGCTATTTGCGGGGTCGCAAGGTAATTCTGCGAATTTTTGAGAATCGCAATTTATTTGCGATTTTTTATTTACATCGCGGGTTGCGATTCTCAAAATGCGATTCACTAAAAATCGCATTTTGAGAATTGCAAACATAGACTTTCATACATATGCCCCAGAAAGTCTTGAGAATAACAATCCTGCTATCTTTATCTCTTGGTTTTAGAGTGATTTTTGCATCTTTTGAACTTTAAGCCCTACCTTCTTCATAAGACAAATTAAAGTGCATATTTAGAAGATGCTTTAGGGTTTGATCTAAGCCCTTGGGTCCTGATGAATGAAGCATTTTTGGGGTTGAAAATGGCCCAATTCACAGAATCAGGAGGTTTGCAATAGTAAAATGACTTTTGTTAGATACATACCACAAATTGTGATTTGATAACCTTTTACCAAATCACAATTTCGATTTGCAACCCAATACTGATTCTGTATTTTGAAGGGGCCTGTTTGGGATGGTCCCTACCAAATACTGAGTCCCAGTGTCATGTATTGATGTTTTGTAACTGAATTCCAGTGACAAAACATACATCTTTTACCACCTCCTCAAAGGAGGAAGTAAGTCGTAGGCAAATGAGAAGATGTCACCTAAGGTCCTCTTCCCCTTTGTGAATGTTGACAAAATATTTTTACGAGTGGGCAGTTGACCTCAGCAGGCCACCATCCCTGTGCTGGCTGCAATTACTAGTGGGTCGCAATATGTGGTCTACCTCATTAATATTCATGAGGTAGGATGTATTGTGACCCACTAGAAATGAGTAATTTGCAAACTGACCTTTAGGTATTTAGGTCAGTTCACAAATGATCACACTGATTGCAAAAATACTAGTGGCATATTGTAACCAGTTCTTCGAACATTTGTCCCTTAGTTAAAACTTTTTCAAAGACCCAAACTTCTGGGCCTAGCAACTCTAAATCTGGGTTATATTTTGAGCAGGAATTTAAGACCTGATACATCAAATTTAATGTTAATTGCAGGAGTATCATTTTGAAAAAAATATTTTTAACCTTATCTTAACCTTATCTTCCAAAAAGAGGTAAGATATCTTTATATAGTTCAATTGTATTCACTGCACAATTGGAGACAAATGAAAGTCCATGTTTTTTAAACAGATACTTCTAGTACGGAGAGAAGTCTGTTAGAAAGAATCAGTAGGTGGATAGAAGTTCTTCACTGGTGCTGATGTATGCAGACACTGGTCCAGATTTAATACCTTAGGACCCACATTCTAACTAAATAGCTTAGATGCCACTATCAGGTTATTGATATGCTTACGTGGAGATTTGTACTGACAAAGACTAGCCAGACGTTTGTCAAAAGAAATATGCTCTACGTAAACTCATATTGAGGGTTTTAATCACTGGGTCAAGATATCGACTTGGAGAGATGGTGTTCTAAGTGGTAAAGTTCCATGTGAATCAATCGTAATCCCCCTGATTCAGGGTGTGAAATTACCTTGCTAATCTTTAACCTTGGTTTCAAGCCACCCCAGATAAACTGTTTAACTTCAGGGCCTTAGGGGTTGAGGATTGATTTGTTCACTGGAAATAGCAATATAACGAATACGTAATTATATCGGGATGCAACCACCATTTTAAGTGCCTGTCCCTTTTCCCAAAGGGACAGCTGTATTTGCGACGATTTGGCACAGCCAGTCTGTATATTCTTCATCAGTACCATCATCTACCATTCCCTCTAGCCCTCAATTTAACTTGATATCCAAATATTTTAACAGCATAGAAGCCAATTTCATAGGAAGCCCTAATATGCACGCAAATGGTCACTCGAGACATTTTTCCAATTTCACCTTATATCCTGAGAATAGAGAAAATGAGCCTATTACTGTTGTGAATGCAGGGACGGAAGAATCTGGTTCAGTTCCTGTTACTAAGATAACTGCCTAAAACAAACTTTTAATTTGTTCAACACTCATGTGGATACCTTTAATAGCTGTGGTTGAACCTATGGCCACAGCTGATAGTTCTAATGGTAAAAGGTACAGGAGGGCAATAGAGGGCAGCATTGTCTCAGTCCTCTTTCGGATGCATATCATATTTGAAACAAATCTCCAATTTTTCCTAGCTGTTGGGTTTTTGTATAGCGCTTACATTTGTGTGATACACTCTAGGTCAAATCCAAATCATCCTAGTAATCTAAATAGATACCCCCCACTCCAGACGGTCATACACTTCACAGTGTTAAGCAAGAGAGCAGATGTTTTTTCCTGTATCTTTGAACTCCCACGGACGGCATACCACTGTTCTGAGATTGTTCCTAGAGGAATGCCCAAAGACAAAAGCTGCCTGCAACTGAAGTAGGAGGGATGGGATAACCTTACATAGTCTAGTTGCTACTGTTTTTTCTTATATATTGATATGGATATTGACAACAGAGATTTGTCTCACTTTCCAGTGGGTTCTTGCCTTCTTTAGGTAACAGGGGTATTATTGCTTTATTTGAGATGGGCCTAAGGTGACCCTGAATTTCTGCCTCTTTAAAGGATTTGACAGTATATGAGATATCTGACCCTTGCACGCCTTGTAAAATTCCCCATGGATTCAATCTTCCCCAGGTTATTGATATGTTGCAAGACTTTCTATTGCATCCTTTATTTTCTCTATAGTAATTTTGCTGTTGAAGAGGGCTCGGCCTTCATCAATTAATATGAATACATGGAGCAAATGCAAAAAAGTCAATTTCTACTTGATCTTCACCCACCTGCTGGGAGTCATATAGATTGTCATAAAAGGTTGCAAATTCTTCTGATATAAGCTCTGAGTGCAGTACGGGTGCACCCTATCCTCCCCCTCTGTCTCAATTGGTATGCAAGCATCATGCCTGCCTTCTCTCATCCTTATAACTTATAGTGCCTTTGTTTTAATCTAATCAATGCTTTTTCTTGCTTTTAGTGAAGAAAGAATTCAGGGCAAATTTTTCAGTCTCTAGCTGTCTCCGAAGGTCTATTGTGGGAGTTCATTTATAAACATTGAAGGTGACCTCAATAGACTTCGCCAGTCTATAACTTTCTGCTATTGCATTCTTTCATTCTATTTCCGAATCTTACATTTCCTGATTTCTTCAGGTCGCTTTTCAAGTGCGCATAACCTCTGTGCAGACACGATGTAACCACTATTCAGTCTCTGCACATAAAGTAAATATCTATATTTATATCATTTGTATTTATAATGCTTTTAAATGTTCATTATGTATATAAGAAAATTAAGGAAACCAAACAAATACTGAAATAAAAAGATATTAACATGAAAAATTACAATTTACCAAAAATATGTTACATATTAAAAACAATAATTATAAATATTTTAATTTTAAATACACAAAAACATAATAATATATATGTAAGCAATATAAAGTAAATTGTAAAATCTTACAAATAATACGTAAACTATTACCATTCCAATTTCTACAGCAGTAGGCAAAGGGTTGGATTATGGAGTGGTAAAATTTACTATTCACACTCCAGTCCGTGCAACAGTAGGGAAACTGTTGGATTGCGGAGGGGTAAAACTTGCAATTCCCACTCCATTCAGTGCAACAGTAGGGATACTGTTGGATTACAGAGGGTGAAAATATACTATTCCCACTCCAGTCAGGCCAACATTAAGTACATTGTTTTATTGCAGAAGGGTAACATTTTTATTTCCACTCCAGTCATTGTAAGAGTAGGGAAAGTGTTAGATTGCAAAGGGGTAAAATGTACTACTCCCACTGCACTTTCTGCAACATTAGAAACAGACTAATTCACTTCAACACCATAAAATAATCTCAGAAAGATACTAAATTACAAAAAATATAAATAGTTGAATGTGAAAAATCTAAGTATAATTTAAACAAGAAAAACACATTAAATATGTATTACAATGTCTAATATGTATCATAAATTACTACAAATAATATTATAATTAAAATACCAAACTATATTCTCTAAATAATTATGACCAAAAAATTCAAATACAATCTTATTTAGATTTAAAAAGCACAACACAATTAAGACATACAATAATAAATAACATAGGGCCTCATTACGATGCCGGTCAGACTGACCGTTCGACCGTCATGGCTTTGATCCGATTCCGACCGCTGAGGCCGGGCAAGTGCCTCCCGCTATATTACAATGCAACCGCTGCTATTGGGGTGGTCTCATCTATGGGGGTGCCCATAACCCTGAATATGTTGCTGCAAATGCATGCGAAATCACAGGAAACATGTGATATGTACATACATGCATGACATATGTGAGGATATGCCTTGTGCACCATATACCCCATTGCTGGAGTGTGGCAATCTATGCACAGTGCAGTCAATGGAGATTCATGCCACCTACAGGCTTACATGCATTTCCATACCCACAGACTTGTAGTCTTCGGGATTCAGCTGCTGCGGTGTAGGGGGGCCTGGAGAAAGGGATCCTCTCCAGAAACTGTCAGGGAATAGCTGATTTGTGTGAGTGTGCACCCCAAATCCTTAGTTTCTGACAACTCAAGTCAGGGTGTTGCACCGTCATGGTTGGGTCGTTGGAAACACACTTCGTAATTCGGAAGGAGGTCAGTGATCCCTGTACTGCCCTATGATGCTGTTTTTCTCCAACTACCATCTCGGGCGTTGGAGAAAGGCTGCCCATTTACCGCCTCAGCACAAGCTCCCATAGAGAAATGGGAGTATGTGACTGCTCCACGTGCAGTTGCATTGTAATAGAAGGTCAAAACCACCGACCAGAGGTCGGTCCCGAGATCGCATCGGTATAGGGCGCAGGTGAGTCTGCCTGACATTGTAATCAGGCCCTTTGTGTCTATTTCGCGTAATTATGTTGCAGACAATTGGAACACGTTTTGCACATCCCTAAAACGTCCTTTATTTCTTCAATGGCCAAAGCTATTTTTTGTCTAGCTTAGTGAAATTGCCCTTTACCTTTCCTTTCCTCCACCTCTGGTCATATGGTTTTGTTTTTGCTTGCTACGAGTGAGACTTGGGATAAAAATTCTGCTCTTGCTTTTTGGGGGTGCTATTGCTGACTCTGAAGGAATCCTCCTACCCAAATGGTCTTCTAGAATGCCTTGTTTCTATTCAGACTACAAAGAGATTTCCCGATCTACAGTTTTATTGTTTTATGCCAAGCAAGAAACCCCTCTCCTCTCCATCCAGATATCCTTTATGACTGACACTGTCAGACCTGCAATGCAACTAAATCTATCTTCTCCAGAATTGTGGAAAAACATAAGCCTAACTTTATCAACTCACTTCCTGGATTTACTGATAAGCTAGTTTGGTTGTTGCTGATCAAACCACTGTTCAATAATGTAGGGAATCAAAATGTTAGGCTAGGGACGAGAAACATCATAGTCTTGTCTTGAGCTTTGAATGAGCTACTACTAGTCTAAATCATCCACAACCAGAAGGGTGAGTCTGTTTCTGTGGGAAAACCCTGGCCCACCTTAGTATTAGAAATGTATACTTCCTCAAAGACATTGGGAAAGAAAATCAAATGCCAATACATTTACGAAATAGGGAACTTGAAAGGTTGAAACAGAGGTAGTTAAAAAAAGCAAATGTCACATAAATGTAGAAAGGCAGATGCAATACTCAAACAAGACTTGTCTATCAGCACACTCTCCATACTGAAAGTGTGCAATTTTACTGGCCTCCCATCTTTCCTGAAGCCGCCGGTTAAGGATCGAGGTCAGTTCACCCCTTAGGCTCAATAATTTAGCCCGTATAGGTGTTAAGACATCATCTGTGGAATCCAAGTTGTCATCGATTTCAGCCTGCGTTTTAATCAAATTTGCCTCAACTAAGGCAATAGCCTCTCTGTATTCCCTCCGTCTGTATGAGGTCTTAGTTGTGATGAGACCCCTCAGAAAGGCTTTAAGTGAGTCCCAAACCACACCAGATTCTGCAGAACCCACATTCACCTCTAAAAAAGATCCCACTTCAGTTTTAAAAAAAGTAACATCTTCCGGGTGAGAGAGCAAAGATCGGTCAAAAGACCAAGTCCTTACTACATCAGAGATAGGAACCATAAGTTCCAAAAAAACAGCAGAATGGTCGGATAGATGTAACGTGAGATAGTGAATGTCCTTAACTGCGTCGGATAAACTATGGCTAATTAATATAAAATCTCTCCTAGATTGATGATTGTATTTATAATTTCTAAAGGACACCCCCTGTTGCTGCCCAGCCCTTAATCTCCAGATGTCGACATATACGTATTGTTGCATTTCATTCAACAGAAAAGATCTTGATTTAGAAGGGACACGGGATCTACTATTATTAGATTTATCCAGGACTGGATCTAGAACGATGTTAAAATCTCCAGCTAATATAACTGGTTCCGGGAAGGACAAAAGATGAGAAAAAATCACTTCCAAAGATGTAGGGTCATCCACATTAGGACCATAGTATCCAACCACAGTAAACGAAGCACCCAAAATTATCATAGAGGCAATAACCCATCTTCCCGCAGGGTCAGCTTTAAAATCTAATACCCTGGCTCTAAGCTGCTTTTTAAAAATCAAAGACACACCACGGGAGGTCATAGACTGAGATGTTGATAATATAAAATCAATCCATTTATTCCCTTTTACACTTTCAGTATGGAGAGTGTGCTGGTAAGTTATTGGCATGGAAAGTAAAAACTGATCAGGTTCGTAACAACATTAGCCAGATCCATGTTAATAACGTTCCTCTCTCCTCTGAGCAGACATTAGAGCAGCATTCAAAGATTACTATCAAGACATCTATCATGAAGATAAGAATGTGGATATTATTAAGATCAAAGACTGGCTTGGGAAAGTAGATCTACCAAAACTTTCAGTTGACCAGTCAGGAACGTTAGATAGTAAAATTTCGGAAGAGGAGGTAAGGAAAGCCATCCAGGATGCCAGGAAGGGCAAGGCGTTTGGGCCTGATGGGCTGCCTGCTGAAACGTACAAATCGTTGGAGCAGCAACTTGTTCCCTTTCTGGCTGTATTGTTTAATAAGATCTTGATGGACGGAGTTCGACCACCAACATCATGGGTTAACGCATCCATAACCGTTATCTTGAAACCAGGGAAGTCTCCAACTGGCTGTGGTTCTTATAGACCAATTTCTGTATTGAATGGTGACTATAAGATCTTTGCCTCCATTCTTGCAAAGAGACTGTCCTTGGTTGCTCCCTCCATCCTACATACTGACCAGAAGGGATTTATTAAGGGACGACAGCTCTTTGAATTGACGTATGACTTGTTTGGGTCAATTGACATGGCATGTTTGAGGTCTTTACCCTTGGCGGTTCTCAAGCTGGATGCCACCAAGGCCTTCGACAGAGTTAATTGGTTGTACCTGTCGGAGGCCTTGGCAAAATATGGCGTGGGGGCTAGATTTCGTCGGGCGATTAGTCTTCTCTATCGTAACCCGAGTGCTCGAGTCTTGGTTAATGGTATACTCTCTGACCCATTTGAAATCTCGAGGGGTACCAGACAGGGCTGCCCTCTCTCCCCGCTCTTGTTCGACTTATATGCTGAACCTTTTGCTCAGAACTTGAGGGATAGTGTTAACATCAAGGCGTTTGAGTGCAGGGGCTGGGAGAGAAAGGTGGCCCTTTACGCCGACGATATTCTTATATTTACCTCTGATCCTCATGAGGCTCTCCCAGTAATATTCGAGTTGGCTTCAGAATTTGGGATGGTCTCCGGATACGAAATTAATACTTTAAAAACTGAGATGATGACCTGGAATATTGACCAAAGCATCTTTGTTTCTGAAACCCGGCCAGCAAATCGTATGAGATATTTAGGTCTGGATATTGTAGCTGATCTTGATCAGACTACTACTATTAACTTTGCAGGGGTTGCAAAGGAGTGTCGTAAGTTGTTCCAGACCTGGGCCCATCTCCCACTTTCTCTATTGGGTAGGATCAGCCTGGTTAAAATGTCTATTTTGCCTAAGGTTACTTTTTTATTTAATACGATACCTTTATATTTTGATCCCACCTCTATTAGGAAATTGCAGTCTGATATCAGTACCTTTATTTGGAATAAATATCTCCCAAGAATCTCCTGGAAAAAAAATCAGGAGGCGGAGGGAAAAAGGAGGGCTTGCTGCACCTGATCTCCAGGCTTATGCCTGGGCTTTCCAGCTATCACATGCCAGGATCCTACTAAAGAGGCCAGTGGGGCAGGGAGTGTGGCCTCTTTATTCAAAGTTATTGGATGTGGAAGGTGTAAGTCAGTCAGGGTTCCATTTTAAGTTTGGGAACCCCAAGTTCTTCCAAAAAATTAAACTGAAAATCCTAAAGGGTATGGCAAGAATATGGGCTCAGATGTCTAAAGTAATTAAAGTGGGGTACTATGGAAGCAGGACACCGCTGTGGGACCTACCTGATGGGCCATCATGGTTGGGAGATGCATTAGCTATACCTATGAGAGAGGCTGGCCTGGAGGAGTGGGGTAACCTATTTGTTGACGGGGATTTGTTACCCTGGGAGTATCTCTGTACAAAGATTGGCCCACACTTCTCTAGGCTTAAGTATCTTCAAATGTCAAGCTGGGCTCGGGAAAATTCCGTTGAACCACCATATAGTTCTAAATTTCCCTTGGGTGTATATAGTTATCTTATAACGCTTTTGCTAGATAAGCCGCCTGCCAAGAAGGAAATTTCATTATGGTATAATTTAATCTTAGAGGAAATGGACGGAATTTTTTCACTCCCAGACGACCTTTGGTCCCTACACGTCATCAATTCCGACTTGCAACATCTTTGGAACTCATCTTGCATGATGATGTGGGATATTGTTAAACCTGCATGGTTACGCAGGAATCATCTTTTCACGATTCATCGAGCATACTACTCACCCCTTCGTCTATCTAAATTTACTGAGGGGAGTAGTGTGGCCTGTGCGAAGTGTGGTTTGGTGGCTGCCTCTGACATTCATATGTTTTTTGAGTGCCCGCATTTGGCCCAATTCTGGGAAGCTATCAGTAAGACCCTTTCACTATCTCTTGGTGTCAACATTTCCTTGGATTTAACATCAGTAATTTTTGGTTGCTACCAAGGGGTTCCCTCCTTGGCAAAAAAGCTTATTTTCTATACCATTCTGCTAGCAAGGAAGGAAATATGTATAAAATGGAAAGATTCTTCATCTCCTTCTAAAAACGACTGGTATGCTTCTGCTCTGATGGTTTCTCAGTTGGACTTGGCTAGATCCGGTAATCCAGATACAAGATCTTTCTGGCATCTCCTGAATTGGTCTCATTGAATTGGTCTCATTAATACCTGGGTTTTTTTTTGGGGGGGGGGGTTTCCCCAGGTCCAATGATTATGCCATTATCCTCATTCTGGGGGCTTCTTCTCTCATGGTACTAAGTTTAGGGCCGTGACGTGAATTTGGCAATTGCCTGTATGGTTATAAATTAGTGATCACTGCTGGTTGAAAACATTGTTGCTGAGGGGTGAGCCTTACGTTCCATTACTGCTCCAACTAGTTCTAGTAACTGAGGCAGCACAAGGTCTGTACATCAGCAAGATTGCATATTGAAACTTGTATGGCAGATGAGGACAAAAAAAATAATTAAAAAAAAAAAAAAAAGACTTGTCTATCCCCAAAGGAGAGCACAAGAATAAGAAACTCAGGACCTGATTTACATCTTGGACGGAGGGGTTACTCAGTCACAATGGTGAGGAATAAAAATCCCATAGAATATAATGGGATTTATATTTCAGGGGACGGGATACCAGTCACCGTAGTGATGGAGTAACCTGTCCACCAAGATCTAAATCAGGCCTTCAGGCTTATTCTATGGAACATGTAAAATTATAATGTCATTCATGTGGTTGAACGGTGAGACATTTGAATCATAAGTGCATATACAAAGTCACAATAGTTTGAACAAAGGTAAGTGCATAAACTAAGCTTAGCTGTTTACAGAAGTGAAACACAATGAAACCAATTTTAAATAAAAACATTTATGTTATTTTAATATTCAAATAAGAAATGTAGGAATTAAACTTCTGTTTCAGGAGGTTCAGGATATGGCATCCAGGTGTTTGCTGCTGCAGTCTAGGACTGTTTGGCTACCGGCAAAATATAATGAGTATGGTTTTAAAGCATGTTACATAAATGTTTAATTCACTTATGAGAATACATTGTTTTTTAATGTTCATGATCCTCCTTTTGATGATTTTCGAGGGCTAGTTTCTTTTACTGCTTCTTATGGAAGGATTTGTGCTAGCTTTAGGCTTCTTTTCACTGGAGTTCTGTTTGCTTAGTATTTTGAACCAGGCAACACAGAAGCAGTAGACAAGTAGCAGCAAACATGGAATGCAAACAGATGGTGAGTACCTGGACCCCAGAAGAAGCCACACGTACAGTAGGCAATTGGTGTGTTGAGGCTCAGTGCTTTGAAACACTTGCAGGAGGTAAATTGAGTGAGACGCAGTAATGGGGTTTCTGTGGAATGGGGAAGTGAAAGTAATGCTTTTTATAATCTTTTTGAAAATGTATGTGTATAACTCTGAATGAATTAGAAAGTCCCTACGTGCCTTTCCTGGAAAGATTCGCACCGTGACATATGGTTAGACTCTGAGTTTTTGCTGGAGCATGCCGAGCCCGCTATATGATATTGGCTTAAGGGAAGTGTCTTGGGTAGGTTGGTGTGACCAGTACTAAGGGCTTGTTTGTGGTATTGGCTAGGAACAGCAGATCCAGGGAGATCGACCAAAGACAACCAGTGCAAGGAGATCAAGACCACAGAGATAAGATTAAGAAGGACCAAGGGACCAGATGTGAATGGACCAGAAACAGGAACATCCCAACCAGAAAAGACCTGAGAAAGCTGAAGAGCCTATATTAGAATGACCAGGGTGGATATAAGGACCCAGGAAGTCTAGGCACAATGAAACCAGTATCAGAAGGTCCATGAGGGTCATGGTGATTATAAACCAATGTGACAAGGAGTACATGAACCAGGGTAAACACAACATGGGAACTAGGAGGGCCAGTGCTAGTAGGATGAGGAAGACCAGTCCCAGGAAGACCACTACTATGAGGACCATGATAGAGGTGACCATGGTCAGACTGAAAAGAACAGGGTAGAACAGGCTCACCAGGATACCTGGAGGACTAGTAGGACCTGGATGAAGCAGGAGGATCTGGGGACTGGGTGGGCTAGAGAAACCAAGGTCGGTGGGACCAGAAGGCCCGATACATGAGGACCAACTAATGAAATACCAGGACTAAGACCAGGACATGGACTAGGAGAACCAGGAGCAGATGGGCTAGGAACAGGAAAACCAGGGAAATGGATAAACCATGGAAACAGGACCGGGAGGACTGATGAATTAGAACTAGGTGAGGGGGTATGTCCAGGACAAGGAGACTATGAAACAGGAGACCTAGAATACAAAGGACTAGGTGCAGGCATACATGGGAATGATGAATAGACAGCCCAAGAAGTACAGTCAGTAAGGTCTAAGGCTAGCTGCAGAACTGTGAGGGCACGGAGAAAGAGGACTAGGGTCAGGAGTAAGAGGACCAGATTGAAGAGGAAATCAAAGATCAGGACCTGTAGCCACTGGCTAATAGTACCAGGAAACAAGGATAAGCAGGGCAAGGACAAGGAAGATCAAGGGGACCAGTACCAAGGGCACCCAGAAGACCAGAGCAAGGAGGACTAGGTAAACTAAAGGATCATGACCATGCCAGAGACAGGAGGGCCATGAAGATTAGGACATAGTGAACCAGGACTCGGATTGCCATGTGGGGCAGAGCGAGAGGACTGGATAGCAGTGGCTAGGCAGACAAGAACCCAAACTGACTAGGTCCAAAAGGACATGAACGAGGAGAACCTGGGTCAGTAAGGCCAAGATCAAAGGCTGCAGTACCATTAGGACTAAAATGACAAGGAAAAGATCCAGGAGGACCAAGAGAATCCAAACCATGAGAACAAAGACTAACAGGACTAGTACACATGAGGCCAGATGGACAAGGAACTGTGGGACCAGGGCTAGGAGGTTCAGGGTGATTAGAACCAGGACAATTTGACAAGGGCCAGGAGGACCAGAAAGGAACAGAGCCAGTTGGGCCAAGACTGGGGAGTCCAAGAAGTGCAAGGATGGGCAAAAGGCAAGGTTTATAATAATAAGTATAATATGACAAGAAAGAACAGGATGACCAGGACCAAGGAGACCAAGGCTAGTATGGTTGGTGAGCCAGGTCCATGAAAACTAAGCCCAGGTGAAATCAAACTACAAGGACTGTTAGACCTGGCACCTTGGCGTGAGTCTCCCTTCCACTTTTCGTCGCTGTGCCTCATGTGTTTTGCTGGTGTTAGCTGCTCAGAGCACTGTGCCACTGCCAACCAGTGCCACAGTGCAAGTGCTCCCTATTTAAAATGTATATGTTGGTTGGATTCCATGATTGGCTTATTTGGTTTACTGTCAGACCACAGTAAAGTGCACCAGGAGTGCCCAGGGCTTGTAAATACAAATGCTGCTGGTGGGCTTGCAGCACTGGTTGTGCCACCCACAGAAGCGGCCTGGTAAAATGTATCTAAGGTCTGCCATTGCAGAACCTGCGTGCAGTCTGGTACTGTCATGCTGACTGGGCAAGTGCACACACTTGCCAGTCCCTAAACCTTCCCTTAACTTCATATCAGTTACCCCTATGGTAGGCCCAAGGGCAGGGTGCATTGTAAGCATAAGGTAGGACAAGCCCTGATGTGTGTGGCATGTCCTAATAGTGAATTACAGCCATTTTCGTGTTTCACTATTGTAAGGCTACCTGTTCTCCATAGGCCAGAATGGGCTGCTAGAATTATTACATTCTATGATCCCAACAGACCCAGGGAACATAGTAGAAATTCAAGTTTAGTATGCCTGAACTCAGAATAATAAAATACATCTTTTAGTAAAGTTTATTTTAATATTCTGTGTTTGCAAATACCACTTTTAGAAAGTTGGTATTTGCTTGCCTGACCATTTCAGCCCGCCTCTGCTATGATGTGTATCTGCCTGTCTGGTTGTGTGAGGGACAGGGCTGGGGAAACCCAGAGGGGCAGGGCTAGGTAGCCTGGTGGTGAATAGGAAGATTGGCAGTCAGATGGGTGGGAGGAGTACACCTGGGCTCTGAATAGGGTTGTGCTCTGCTACCACAATACTGGCTCCACCTCCTGCGGAGCGGCTGATGTCTCTGCCCTGCACCCTGAATAGAAAGGCAGAGTCATGTCAACAGAGTGCTCAAGAACTGGTTTGGACTGGGCAAAGGCCCCTCAACCCCAGAGGAACAAAGGAATTAGGGGTGTAAGTATTGGGACACTGCTCCAAAGAAATTAGATCCTGCTGAAACAAGAAGAACCTCTGCCAGAGGAGAAGGAACTGGGAAAGCTGTAGGAGGAGTAACTGTCCCTGACCTGGGGGATTGGCCTGCAGTGGTTGCCTTGCTGCTGAAGGAGAGGAGAAAGACTACCAAAGACTTTGCTTCAACTTGTGCTTTGAAAAGATCTCCAAGGGATTGAACTGAGCTTGCCCCCTGAACGAAGTCCCAGGACCAGTGGGCTTCACCCCCAGCTCCCCAGAGTCTTTTGGAAGTGCCTGCTGCTGTTGTTGGGCCTTCTGAGGGACTGCGTGTCGCAAGGAGCTGGAAGCAAGGAAGAGAAGCGTGCCGCCGTCGGAGCCGCTGTCGTCGCATCTCGCAGAGTGTCGCCGCTGCAGCATCGCATCGAGCGGAAGCGTCTCGCATCATTCCGGAAGTGTCTCGCAACGCCGAAGAAGCGTGTCGACATCGCAGCCATCGTAGCTGTCGCATTGCACCGCATCGAGAGAAGAGTCTCGCATCGAGGAGGAAGTGTGTCGCCATCTCAGCCAACGTAGTTGTCGCATTGCACCGCAACCAGAAAAGCGCCTCGCATCCACGGAGAAGCGTGCCTCCGTCGGAGCCGCTGTCGTCGCATCTCGCAGAAGGGGTGTCGCCGCTGCAGCATCGCATCGAGCGGAAGCGTCTCGCAACTTCGGAGAAGAGTGCCGCTACCAAGGCTGCTGTCGTCGCATCTCGTCAAGGGTGACGCCTCTGTAGCTGACGCATCGAGTCAAGCCTTCTCACAACATCGGAGAAGCGTAACGCATCTGGAAGATCCCGTCTTGATTTCTTTTGTACCAAGAACTTCAACGCATCTGCATCGCTGCAACACTTTCCTGCGTGTCGCATCTAAGGTACATTGACTTAAAGTGTCGCATTTAAGAACTTAAGAGAATCTAAGCAATCTTCTACCAACCAAGCAACCGTATTGTGTATTTTTAATCGTTTAATGGTCTTGTGGTAATCCTATATAAAGAATCCTTATTTTTAATATAAATACCTGTGTGGTGTCCATTTGTAGTGTTGTCACTTGGTTACTGTATGTGTTCACCAATGCTTAACCTATAACGCTCTGAGATAAGCCTTGTCTGCTCGCGCCAAGCTACCTAGAGGGTGAACAGGGGTTGTTTTAGTAGCGTACCTCCTTACCCTGACTAGAGGAAAGGTTCCCTGCTTGTCACAAGTACCTACCTGTGCCAACCAGAGAACCCGGATTCTAACATTGGTGGTCAGCGGTGAGGATTCTGGACTTGCATTTGTGACTCATGTACAGTGATTGGTGAACACTACTTAGTGAGTGCAGACCTTAAACGCAACCAATACTTGTTGGTAGATTTCTTTTTGGGACTTTCTATTTTTGAGTACTGCCAAACTTAACCATGGTGGAGAAAGCAGCATCCATAGTCTCTGTCAATACAGAATTGGAATGGGAAGAAGAGAAAATAGACAGTTACACTACAAAGCAGCTAAAGTCCTTCTGCAGGAAATTCAAGGTTTCTACTACTGGATGTAAAAACAAGCCAGAGTTCTACAAGGCGCTAAGGGCATGGGTAGAAGCAAGGAATGCCATTGATGATGATAATGCAGAGGAACAGTTAGATGGGCCAGAAGGTCCAGGTGGAGAACCCCTTCCCCTGCTGGTAGCAGTGTTTCTAACCACAGTCTATCTCCAGAAGAGCTGGCAGATAGAAAAGAGTGTAGGATGCATGAATTGGAGCTGGCCAACCTCAAGTTAAGTGGGCAGTTAGAATTTGAAATGCAGAGTAGAAAGTTAGCCCTCGAAGAAAAGAAGCTGCAATATGAACATGAAAAAGTTTTGAGGGAGATTGTGCTGAAAGCCCAGAGTCTAGAAAAGGCTCCCTCTGGTGACAGCACACCGTCAGTGCAGGTGGAGTCAAGGGTGTACATACCCAAGGATGTAGTAAAGGAATTTTTTTTAAATTATGACATAGGGCAGTGGTTTAAGGCCTATGAGGTAGCCATGTCTTCCCACCGAGTCCCTGAGAAAGATTGGGGAGCGGGGTTGTGGGGACGGTTCCTTAGTGAGGGGCGGGATACACTGCTGGACTTGCCTTCAGATGATTATAATTCCTATCCCCATATGAAGGCTGCTTTGATGTCTAGGTATTGGTTGACCCCTGAGTTGTATAGGCAAAGGTTCAGGGGTTGCACGAAAATTCCAAACAGTACATATGTTGAGTATGTGACTTTTTTTTGCAGAGCACTGGATGGTTGGGTGAAGGGTAGCAAAGGTAATGATTTTCAAGGGCTTCTTGATTTAATGGCATGGGAGCACTTGTCTAGTAATTGTTTTCCTGAGCTACGCCAGCACCTGATTGATAGTAGGCTGACTAACCCTAGGAAGCTTGCTGAGGAGGCGGACCGCTGGGTCAGTACCAGGGTCCACAAGGTTCAAGTGGGAGATTCCGCCAAAGGTGGGCAGGGTCCCCAGCAGAAGAGTGGGGGGGACAAGGGTAAACAGAGGGAGTTCCAGAAGAGGCCCCAAAGTAATCCCCAAGGGAACCAAGGGAAAGGTTCTCAGCCTCCCCCACCACAGAAACCAACCGGGGCCCCGACAGGTACACCTGTTCAGAAGGGGCTCATCAAATGTTACAAGTGTGGTAACATGGGGCATTTTGCCTCTGATGTGAAGTGTCCATTGTTTGGTAAACCAGCAACCACTGGTGCTCCCTCCCGGCAGGTGACTAGTGTAGCCCTGGGGGAGGAGATGGGTGTCCAAGGTGGGTGGGGTCCCACAGAGATGTCCCTTGTCTCATTAGGAGACTGTGAAGTGGTCCCCCAAACCCAGCTGCCTGAGAACACTAAAAAATACAGGCAGTGGGTGACCATAAATGGCCATAGGGTTGAATCTCTCAGAGACACAGGAGCCAGTGTGACGGCTGTCAAGCGCCACCTGGTGTCTCAGGAGCAGGTTGTCCCAGGAGCATTCTATCCGGTTGTTGCCGCCGACAACACCGAGAGTCACTGCCCACTGGCTCAGGTTCCGTTTCAGTGGGGGGGGGGTCTCTGGTACTCTTCAGGTAGCTGTGAGGCCCGCCATGCCTGTAGACTGTCTGTTAGGGAACGACTTGGAGAGCTCACCTTGGGCTAAGGTGGAGCGGAGTGCTCACCTGGAGATGTTGGGTAAGCCGGATCGGGCGTGTGTCACCACACGGTCCATGGCAGCCAGTAGAGGTGCTCAAGAGGTCCTGGAGCCTGAGAGGGAGGCCCAGGGACCGGCCTTAAAGAGAAGGAGCAGGGGGCGCAGGAAACCGGCTCCTGAAGTTCCCACGGTCCAGGAGGAAGCAGACCTTGAGGGGGATGCCCTGGAACCTACAGGGGAACAGATAGCTGAACTGGGGGACCTGCCTGAGCTGACCCATTGGCAGCAAGAAGGAGGACCCTCCAGGGAAGAGTTCTGCAGGGAGCAGAAAGAATCCCCTTCTCTTGTGGGTATGCGGCAGCAGGCTGCAGACCAGGCCAACGGTGATCAGTCCGGAACACATTTCATTTGCTGGGAGAACGACCTCCTGTATTCTGAGCCTAAGGTTGCTGAGCCTGGGTCAGCCTGTGTGCTGGTGGTACCCCAGCGCTTCAGAGCCTTCCTACTGGGGCTGGCTCATGATGTACCCTTAACAGGACATTTATTTTGGCCCCAAATGCGCAGTAGTTCAGATACTTACTGCAGAACATGCCAAACTTGCCAGGCAAGTGGGAAGAGTGGAAGGAAGCAGAAGCCTCCATTCCAACCATTCCCTGTGGTCGGTACCCCATTCCAGCGAGTGGGGATTGACATTGTAGGGCCACTGGACCCCAGGACTGCGATGGGCAATAGGTTCATCCTGGTACTGGTGGACCATGCCACCCGGTACCCGGAAGCCATCCCTCTGAGGACAGTGACGGCCCCCGTGGTGGGACGTGCGCTGATGGGAATTTTCTCCCGAGTGGGATTCCCTCTAGAGGTGGTGTCTGACCGAGGTACCAATTTCATATCTAAATATATGAAATCCCTTTGGCAAGAGTGTGGTGTAACCTACAAGTTCACCACACCTTACCACCCCCAAGGAAACGGGTTGGTTGAGAGATTCAATTGAACCCTCAAAGGCATGATAATGGGCCTGGAAGGACCCATGAGGCGTAAGTGGGACGTCCTCTTACTGTTGCAGGGATTCTGCTTATGCACAGAACTATGCGCAGGAAACCAGGACCTCAGAGAATTGTGGTGTACCAGAACCTCCCCTCAGAACTAAGAACCCCTATCCGACTAGCTTAGTGTCACATTCGTTATCCGAGATTTAGCTCGGTGGTCCCAATGTATAGACAACCCAGAACAAGCGACTTAGATATTCTCAGGAGTGGTGGGAACCCAAAATACCCATTGGTAGCTATATATCAGTCCACAACAGAATATCAAAGACATGGTAAAAGTTTAAAGAGTTTATTTTATAAACCTCGCATCCTAAGATGCAGTACTTTGGCTAACACAAGCAGACAAATGGTTAGGATCAGCACCATCAGTATAGTTACAATACCATAGAAAATGAAAGGAGCAATCATAATAATAATGACCGTGGAACACAACCACCCTCCTTTCTCTAGCAACTAATAAGGTATTATTAGACTAATAGAAGGTCTCTTAGGCTTGCATGGCGGACCCCATACCTTATAGATCAGCTTAGTGGAATCACATCACAGGATCAGCTAGGCTCTCTCCTGCAACAGCTCTTCGTTTCGAATGTAACAGAAAACATGCTACTCTGTAATATTAAAGGGCTCGTCTTTCAGGTATTGGCAGCTGTATGTATGTTATGGCTAAGAAGTGGTACGATCAACCTGAACACAACAACCTGCCCCATCTAGTGACCCAGACTCGTTCCTTACACGGTGTACAGACCAAGCTCACTACTCGCTGTTCAGGATGTTAAACAACAGACGGTTCTCATGTGAAGCAAAATCGAGTCAGCAGCTCTCGAATGAATAACATGTAACTACAGTGTCGTGTGCAAAAGCAGCAGAAGCAGCAAGCTGGCTTTCTAACAGCCATCGAGGTTATGCTAACTTAGCGTTGTACATAGGGCGTGGTTAACCCACACTACATCCCCCTTTGATCGGACTAGTAACCACTAGGGGCGCACTTATCAAGAACGCAAAGTTCAAGTTAGAAAGAACGGAACCAAGGGCATGAACTATAAGCCCATATAAGGTAAGTGTAAGTTCGAAAAGAAAAAAAATACAAAAACAGAAAAAAGATGTCGTCAGGTGGAAAAAAAACAGGAAAAAATGGGAAAAAACGACACCGATCGATACCTCAAGGGTCGATCAAGATAAAAAGTCAATCCATAAAAGAATAGGCACAATAAGTTGCAACAGCCTCCAAGAGGAAATCATTGGAGCGTTCTGCAAAAGTATCTGCCATCCAGTTTAACAGGGGAAAGGAACACACGTGTTCACTCATAATCGGAGCCTCCAGCACCACACGGGGACAACAGGAAGGTTCCTCGATATAACTTCGTTCCAGAAAGTCAATCGCAGCCTCTTCAATGGCCCAATTTCCAAGGACTCCATGTGCCGCACCCAAGGCCATAAACCCAACACCAGAACATTCATACTCATGAGCCGTTAAGGGGCCCATCAGTTGACCAAAATCCGGTACAGGTGACACCGAGGTTGAAAGGCACAAATCCAGAGCCCACTGGAAAGGACAATCCAGGCAGTGAAAGATGGGTTGTACACAAGTAAAGAATGGAAACCGGAAAGACAATCCATACGCGACACTTAAAGTCGCCAGGGGCAACGTGCCATAGTATTCAAGCATCCGGTTACGCAGATGAAACAGCCGGGGCATGTTGTCTCTGTACGCAAGTTGCGCAGCCATTGCGTAGGACGCAAACCAGCAAAAGTATTCCAGCAATAAGGGCAAGAAGCAAAGGAAGACCTCCGAAGACGCTGGAAAAAATAGAGTGAAAAAATGCGGGAATCACACCAAAAATAGTCTGAAAGGAGGTCACGAGGCCAGAGTCCACTAGTTTAAAAAAATTAACTATGCCGGTCGTAGACGAGGCATTAAAGATAGACTGTATCAATGTTCCAAAATGGAAGGGGAGGTCAGTATTCAAAAGCGCCTGCACCTCCGTGCGGGTGTTTGCCATGTGCAGAAGAAAGGTTTCACGGGATGAAGTTAAAGCGACCTCCCTTTGAGACAAAAGAGCTCTTATTCTGCTCATCTGGTTGAACTCTGCGCTCAAGGTTGGAATCGAAGGCCAGATAGAAACATCGAGCCGACCATGCGGGGGTGGGAAAAGGACATTATTACAGCAAATTACACGCTGGGAAACAGTGACTATGTACGGAATGCCCTTTAGCATCCCACAGCAATTTTCATTATTTAAAAGCAAATAACTACCGTTAGCAAGCAGTGTGAATGAAGGGGTTATAACTGGTACAGGTACACCTTTCAAAACGCAAGCTAAATTCGGAGCGTGTACATTGCAAGCACCATGTAATTGTATGTGTCTACACACTTCAGAATGATCAGGAGCAGAAGTGCATTCCTCAACCTTCAGATAAACCTCTGTGCCCTCCCGCATGCATCTATATGTAAACGGGAGCGACCAAACTTCATGCAGGAACGCACTACCAAGTTGTTCATACCTGCCAAGAGCATAATGTTTCATGCATGAACTAAACTTAAAAAGCGAAAAAGGTAAAGTGATTACGCCGTGGATAAGCCACGTGGCCGAATTTAACTCGGCAATAGAGAAAGGCAAAGGTTCTAATTTCTCAATGTGCAGTAATGAATAAGTGGCATCCTTCATAGACATAAACTGTTGCTTGGCAGTTAAATTAAAAGGGAGGAACAAAGAGGAAACATTCATGTAATCCCATGGGACCCTACCCGCCTTCAACGTTTGCAAAGTCCATGCAAATTGCATAACAGAACGCAACTGATTCTGGCCATGGTCCAACACAGACAAATCATCCTGCACAATATCTACGACAGATGAAACAATATTATCTCAAGTGTAAATTCTAGAAGACAAGGTATTTATACTATTATCAATCACAGCCAACACTTTTTCCATATTGGCCTGGTCAATAGCACGTAATCTGGAGGCAGCCTCAATTTGCGACAATTTCCAAACTTCGTTGTAAATAGCATATACCCATCTTTTGGATCTGCCTACTGCAGGACCTTTAATAAAATCATTCAAGTCAATTTTGTCTTCTAAACGTGACAAATGCAATTTAACAGACGCTAATGTGGAATATTGCAGCCACGACTGGCATAACTTACCCACAGAGTAGGTAGTCACAGTGTGTGATGATTCAAAACGAGGATCTACCCTGACTTGAGTGTACCCAGGTGCCAGTGCTAAAAATCGACATTGACAAGAATCTGAACCAGTTTGCCAAACCAACCAACCCTCAGGATTAAATGCCGAAACATTAAAGGTGGGGTTGGAAATAAGGGACTGCAACATAGTAAGGGAAAGATCTGTGTAATTACCCCAGCCGGGATAAGCACCCAGATCCGGGATCGTGGAGGAATTCATTCTTTTAGACGTAGACAAGCCAAAACAAGTCGTCTGAAAAATAGATGAATTCAAAAATAAAATATGGTTAGGGATAAGACAGGCACGATGCAAAGCTTCTGTTCCCTGAACCTGCCACGGTTTAGTACCCCAAACCGATTTAAGATCGATAGTAGCCTTCCATAGGTCATAGCCTCCGACCGCCAATTCGTCCATAAAGGACTTGGAATATAATAATTTGGTATGTGTCAACCTTACCTTTGAGGCGGTTTCAGGTGCCAACTTAAAATAAAAGGAGGACGGTTTTGACACACTAAAATCCGAAAAGTATGTGAACTTGTTCCCAACGTTGGAGAACTGCCCTGATGAGGGGCCGGACAATGTTCCCATTGTGTGTAATTAACAAAATTTCGAAAAGTATTTGCTCTGTGTAGGAAATGTGTGCCATAATGTTGATAACAAAATTGTTCACCATAATTAGCAGAATTTAAATATAAATCTTCAGCATCAAATGCAGCATAATATTTTAGATCAGAAAATAGTGCTTCTATTGGGTGTACATCCCAATCATCAGATCTAATATTCTGTTTAACTACATCACCCATAGAAACACGAAACACATTAGGCACATTAATCACTTCTGTAGGTCAATGAATTTGAAATTTAACAGCATCCCAAGCGATCCCATCACGCACAGGCCAGGCAGTAATGTTCACAAAAGTCTGGTCCCTTTTCATAATGTGTGATGAGGAATGGGGGGGCCAAAGTTCCAGCAATGGATTCAATCGAAGATCGCTCATTCAGGTAGTGTCCATTTATAATTTTGAAAAACACTACCACAAAGCCAATTGTCAGGAACAAAAAAATACATATTAGCACCAGCCAAATGTAAGTCCATGGTGCCACCAAAAAATGTCTCTTGAACCAGGCAAAAAATATAGCAATTTTGGAAGGGGCAGTGGAATTCATTGATTCAGTGTCAAAGGAAGAACGGGACTGGTTAATCGCTGTTGAATGTAAAAGAGGCGACGGGACACTTGCAGGATAAGCATACTCAGGATCATCAAGCAAACCACCATCAACAGGCGGTATTGGAGGGGAAGCAACAGCATGCATCTCAACGGCAACCTCAGGCATGATGGTCGAGGGCGGCATTGTGGAAATATGGATTTTTCTGGTCAGTTATGTCCCCTATCTTGGACCCCAACGGTTCTATGTGCATGTTACAAGTACATGTATGTTCCCTCCAGTTCCAGTTATGAAGACGCAAATACATGTGCGTCCACCGTCAACATGTCCTCTGTCAGACTCGCCATGAATAGGCCGGATATTCCATTCCTAAGTATGAAAGGCCACCGGCTTTATATGGTTCACTTATGCCATTTTACAGTCCAGGCAAGTAGGCCCTGATTCTGTCATCAAACTCCTCTTGCCTTCTGCCTCTGAAAAACTCCAGTCAGAGCCTGCATCTGTGACCATGAACTTTGTCTCATTCTCTGCGCGGCTCACGAAGCCTGACATCAGCCTATTCTCTGCCAAGAACTGTATTTCACCTTCGAATTATCTGCTTCACTCCTTAGCCGATGCATTCCTGTCTAGTAGTTTAAGTAAACATCCTTCCAGCTACCGAGCAATGGCTCGGCTTCTCTGTATTTATGCGGGTAATTCATAGCCATGTTACCATGGAATATTCCTACCCCCTCGCATTTAGTGTAGACACTTAGACGCTTGTACACGCACGCACAGTCAGTATAGAATAGATTCTGTCCGAGAGTCCTTCTTTTGTGGATAACATAGTTCTTTAAACATAGGATGTTAGATATGATTTGGGATTAGGTTGACTTGACCCCCCAGACTTTTTGTCTCCACATGTAGAGCTAAATGTCAAGTCCCCTTCACCCCCGAGTTGCACGTCAATCACACGTCATGCTGCTGCGCGCGCATCTATGCCAAGTATTATCTTATAGATCCACCTATATATGACATCATAACCAATTATGTTCCTTTTTACTCCTTATTACACCCATTTTCGGTTACGCATATGAATCGTCATTTTCCTTATCAATTGTTACGCCTACTGCATTCGCTTCATTGTAATGTACGTTCTATAAAAGTCATTTCTTGTCAATAAAGTATGTACTTCACTTCCTGAACCCCCGTGGTGATGGAACTTGGAGCAACCGATTATAATCGATCATTGGAATAAAGCCCATTCCGAACCTCTAATACCACGGATTCTGCCTCTTATTTTACTGAGCTATTTTATTATGTTTCTGTATCAAATTAAGTCCCGGTAATGAAATTATTTACCACATGAATGGTGCCCGAACAGGGACACTTTCTCATCTCACGCGCCGGCGGTGAGTTGCAGGCCCGGTCTCCTGCCACAGCTGGACGGACAATAACGCGTACCAGCAGGATTTCCTGTATCTCCCTCCGGTCAAGCGGGGGCGACTGAGGCTGCGATCAACACCCAGACGAGGCGGTGAGAAGTGCGAAGTATCCCGACCAGAGCCTAGCTGAGAGAGCAAGATCCGAGGTATACAGAGGCCCACCAGTTCGAAGTCGAGTCCAGTTTCCGACGAGTCGAGTCGAGTCCAGTCCGGTTCAAGTTCAGTTGCCGAGGCCTTCCGTTTCCGAAGCTACCCGGTGAGTACCATTACTGGGGAGGCATTTCTGACGTGCACATAGGTTGTGCCGGTCAAGACGGGTTTGGGTACACAAATCCGGTCTGCACTGTTTTAGCAGTGTATATGTACTGTTTAGCAGTATATCAAGTATTCCGAAGTATCTAGTTATTGTCAAGAATTATGCTTGGTGATTAGTTATGCAGACGATCATCATTGTTGGTTATTTTAAAGGTTAAAAAAATGTTTAATGTTTAATGTTTAATGTGTTAAACGTCCTGCATATTGTGGTATGAATGGTTGTTCATTATTGTGCTTTTGTACTAAGTGTGTTCAAGATTAAGTAGCGGATCAGTTCTCAATATGCCGCTCTTTTCGAAATTAAGACAGATCACTACTAGAAAAGGGGTACTCGAAGAAGCCGTTCCTATTCCTCCTAGGGACACTCCAGGGTACTTCATGTATCACAAACATGGCTTAGACGCTATATTATTTCTTGATTTATGGGTAGACTACACCAAGGAATTACCAGAAAGTCAGAGGTGGCCCACAGCGGGAACCTGGGATGCAGAGTGCATCATGAAAGTAGAAGAAGAGTTATGGAAAAGGAAAGTCAGACAGTCACAGAAAGACGCCGTTGAGTTATGGCGTAAAGAATCTCATAGACGCACAGAAAAAGCACTCCGACAGGAAGAAAAGAATAAAGAGAGTTCAAATAAAGTTCGAGAAAATCTATTAATTGAGGAAGGTATCCGAGTGAAATCAGAACAAGTAGACAGACAAAGAAATGCCCTTATGAATGGTATGTATCCCCTTCTAGCCGAAGGATTACCTAAGGCTACTCCAGAGATACCGAAAGACTTGCCACCCCCATTATTCCCAATAAAGGTACATCCTAAGGGGCATCCTAGAACCGCAGAAGATGTTTTTCTTTCCTCATATTTAGATGACGCAGCTCCCGAATATGCTAATTCCGCCCCACATAGACCGCATACCAGGGAGGTTCAACGCCAAGATCCAGTACCCGTATCCCTCCAGCAACAAATCGAGTCACAAGTTCCGGCAAGCACATCTGTTTCTGCATCTATTCCTACAGCTACTTCTATAGCTGTGTCCACACCTATAGTTGCTGTGTCACGTTCAACGAATCCTTTCACACCCGACACCCCAGATGGGGCTACGGGAGGTGCTACCAATATTTTTTCTACGCCACCCAGAACAAATAAACTTACTTTTCAAGAGTCAGCACATTCACGTACACCCAAACTCATAACTGCCCGTACGCTTAAGGAACTTCTTGTAGATTGTAGATATGACCCTGTGCCCGGCAAAGAGGACGAAATGACCCTGGCATCATTGCGTATCAGACGAGCCGCAGTGTATTTAGGGAAGTTACCAGGAATGACTGCGCATCTAGATAAAATATATCATTTTGTCCAAACAGGGCGAGATCCAGAATGTATTAACAGAGCTATGGAATACCAGAAAGTGGAGATACAGGGGGAACTGTTACGTTTCCTCATAAATTGTGTGATCAGAAATCAAGACCGACCGGGGGTAGACCCGGAAGCAATGCAAATTCTTACCAGATGGAGCCCGAATATATCAGAAGGTAGACATGATAAGCAAAATTGTATAATAGCCATGTGCCGAAAGATCCGTAAAGAAATAGAACGCCTACACGAAGAAAGATTAGCGGTAGACCAGTTCGAACAGAGCGAGGAGGAAGGGTCAGGACTGCCCGCAGGACAGTCAGACACCATAGCCTATGTGGGTAGAGGAAGATCTTGTAATAGTAATAGATGTCTTATTGACCCGATACGTCCGATATGTCCAGATAATAACAGGAATTTCCAAATACCTATAATTAATATAAGGTCTAACGAGCATTCGTTCCAAGCCGCCGACAAACTACTCCGAGAACGAAGGGGTTATCATTTCCTCGATTCTATGGATGAACAAGATCTAGCTAGGGCAGCTGTCCATTGGGTGGACAGTCCCGGAAAATATAGTGATGATACAGTAGCACGCACATTTTTGAATCTCACCCCAGATGAACAGCGGTTAGCTGGGATTTATATGATTCAACAACTCATTATACTATATCAGAGTCAGCATTCGGACCCTGGTCCCTTACCCGACATATTGACTAAATTGCTTATGAATAGATGGAGAGGTTCAGGTACTAAATTAGTTAAAGAAATTCTAGAATCAAGAAAGCAGTATATTCTTTTTGTATGTTCAGACCGTGTCTCATTGCCCATCAAGGAAAGAACCACGTATTACATGGATAGACAGAATCCCTTACGAGAAGTGCACCCAATAAAAGGCGAGGACAACGAGTTTAAACGCGTATTTGTATATACGCCCATATCGAAAATAGAATTGTTAGAAATGAAGAAAGTGGTACCCAGTCATGACAAAGATCCAGCGGGTTTTCACCGAGAAATTAAAGACATGTTACTCATGGGAGAGTATACCTATCCCGACATTATGACAATATTAAAGGTATTGATGCCTGCTGGTATTTATGAGAAACTCAGGGAAAAAGAGTGGGAGGTAGGAGACCAAAAGATAGAATGGTCAGTATTAGAAGCGGAAGAAAAGGCCCGAACTGCAGGAGCAGGACTTGGGGATAAAACTAAAGCACTACCAGGTTTATTAGTACAGGTACTGCCACGTTTATTAACTACGAAAAAGGAAGATTGGGGTACAATTTCAGCCTGTAAGCAGAAGCAAGATGAAGACACTAGTGATTACTATGCCCGATTTGAAAAATGTTTTGGTATAAATAGTGGCATAAAAGCAAGTAGTGAATCATACCCGCATCTGTTTGTAACAAAATTAGTAGAAAATGCCCTGCCCCAAGTAAAGAATAGAGTATTAAAATTCGAGAGTACCTGGCAAGGTAACACTCCATCACAAATGTTACAAATGTTACAGTACCATCACAATAGAATTAGAGAGGAACAAGAACATGAACACAGACGCATGAAAGACACGAAAATGAAAATGCTAGTTTCTCAGACAGTTCCAGCTGAAGGACATAAAAAGGGTATGACACATTCCGGTGATTCAGCAGGACCTGTAAAAGGGACATGCAATTATTGTAAAAAACCAGGTCATTACGTACACGATTGTCCAGTTTTGAAACATAATATCACCATAGGTAAAACACAAGAAAGACCACGGCCACCTAGACAGGATCAGAATGAACAAGGAGCTCCGCAGCATGCACAGTCCATGCCAGCTTCACAACAGTCTATACAGTTTGTGCCAGCTGCACCAGCGCTGCCTGTTGCTGCCACACAAACCACGACACGACAACTGTACCAGACCGCACAGTACGACTATCCTGATTACCAACGATACACATGAACCAGCCTAGAGAGGGAAGTTGACTTACCCCTTATCGAGATCCCTGTAGATCAAGAAGGACCTTATGTACATAGTGAATTATTAGGCCAAGATAGAAAATTTTTACTCGATACAAGGGCAAGTCGAACAACCATAAAACGTAGTGAAGTTCCAGGGGCACCCCTCTCAGGCTCACAGAATATTTCCCTTGGTTTTTCAGGAAAACCTATTGTTAATGAAGTGTCACAGCCTCTTCCACTTACGATAGGACCTTTGACCCGAACTACAGATTTATTACTTACTAAATCATGTCCAGAAAATCTGTTAGGAATAAAAACACTAAAAGCTCTAGGAGCCATAATATGTTGTTCTCCGGAAGGAGTAAGATTGTTTTTACGTGATTTTAAAGGTCACTATGTATCTAGAGACATGGATCCCCGACTGCAGACTTTACCCACACACCTATGGGCACAAGGCCCTACTGATGTTGGATGCATGAATATTACACCATATCGAGTCACATTAAAGGCAGGAGTGGTACTACCACGAATGCGACAATACAAGTTACCACCAGATGCTGTAGTGGCTTTACTACAAATCATTGACGAGCTCATTGTCCAAGGAGTAGTTGTGGAAACAGACTCCAATGTATGTAATTCACCGATAATTCCGATTCTTAAACGAACAGATCCAAAGACCCCGCCAGTATATCGATTGGTTATTGATCTGCGCGAATTAAACAAATGCATTGTGCCACAATTTCCTGTGGTCCCAGATATCTCGTCATTATTGACAGCTATTGATTCCGAAGCAACATTCTTTACTGTAATTGATCTCAAGAACGCCTTTTTCAGCATCCCAATAGATCCGGAGAGCCAATATTTGTTCGGGTTTTAGTTTAAATGGGCGTAGCTTTAAATTCTCACGCGCACCTCAAGGATTTACAGAAAGCCCCAGCATCTATAGCCAAGCACTGAAACGAGAACTCGACAGTATCCACATGCCAGTTAACACTGCTCTGCTTCAATACGTCGATGATCTGCTGATCACCGCGAGAAGCGAACCGGAATGTGAAAAAGCATCACTGACAGTTTTACAATTTCTAGCCGAAAAGGGGCACAAGGTGTCCCCTTCTAAGCTGCAATTCTGTGTCCAGCGAGTTATTTATCTTGGACACTCGCTGTCCAAGGAGGGAAGGCAGCTTACACCCGACCGCATTCAGTTAATAGCTAACATGCCAATACCCAAGACACAAAAGGAGGTGCGGGCTTTCATAGGCCTCACGTCATATTGCAGGCAGTGGATCCCTCAGTACGCATTTCTAGCAAAACCACTCATTCAGTTGACAACACAGGAGGCAGCCACATCGACCGTTCTCCCTTGGACTCAGGAACATACACAAGCTTTTGAAAGCCTAAAGAAAACCTTATGTCAAGCACCTGTTTTAGCAACGCCATGTTACAGAAAACAGTTTACACTTTTTGTTACAGAACGCGAAGGTACTGCCTTGTCAGTACTCACACAGGAACAAGCAGGAGCACACAAACCATGTGCTTATTTTTCTAGTACATTAGATCCCGTAGCTCAGGCTTTGCCTGCATGCCTAAAATCAGTAGCAGCGACAGCTTTAGCAATAAGACAGAGCGACGCCATAGTGTTAGGACATCCATTGACAGTTCAAGTACCACACGCAGTAGAGGTTCTTGTAAATAGAACGCAAACACAACACTTGACTATTGCGCGACTTACAGGGTACGAACTTACATTGTTTCAGCCACATATAGAAATCAGACGCTGTAACACATTGAATCCTGCCACACTTTTGCCAGTAACCGGAACAGACCCACTAGCCCATGACTGTATTGAAGTTATTACTATAACGACGAAACCCAGACAAGACTTAACCGATGTCCCATTGTCAGATCCAGACCTGACATTGTATGTAGATGGTTCATGTATGAGAACAAATACAGGAGAGTTAGTGGCTGCTTACGCAGTCACAACAGATACTGAAGTCATTGAAACTAATCGTATAAATACTTTGTCAGCTCAAGCCGCAGAGCTCATTGCTCTGACACAAGCCTGTATTCAAGCCACGAATAAAAAAGTCAACATATACACTGATTCACGTTATGCATTCGGAGTTGTACATGACTTCGGCGTGCTGTGGCGAGAGAGAGGTTATTTAACTTCCCACGGTGCCCACATTCAGCACGGACCCCTCATTCATGCTTTATTAGATGCAATACATCTACCCACTGCAATATCAATTATGAAATGTAAGGCTCATACGAAGGTTACTGATATCATTTCTCAAGGCAATGATCTAGCCGACAGAACAGCTAAACAGACTGCTCAAACTCAAACCTCCGACATGACAAAGACAATAGTCCCGATGCCGACACATTGTATGACAGTTAAAGATCCTACTCTTGACGTAATTGACATCCAGACACATGCCACACCAGATGAAATAAAGAAATGGACCGAATTAGGAGGGATCCAAACGGACCAAGGATGGATGATGAAGGAAAAGTCTGTGTGGTTCCTTCCTGATTCAATGGTCCAAGTTATAGTTAACACTATACATAGTCCAGCGCATCTAGGAGAAAAAGCTATGCTAGACAGCATTCAACACATTTGGTTCAATAAACATTTACGAGCAGCAGCCAAACAAAAGGTCCGTACCTGTATGATCTGTTGCCAGTTCAACCCAGGAAAAAGCGTTCCTGTAGAACAGGGTGGATTTCATCCTCCTAATCACCCTTTTGAAGTACTCCAGATGGATTATATCCAGATGGAACGATGTCGAGGATTCAAATATGTTCTCGTAGTTGTCTGCGCCCTGTCCCGTTGGACAGAGGCATACCCGGTTTCAGATTACACTGCCCCGACTACTGCCAAACAGCTAGTTCGAGAATTCTTCCCACGATACGGTTTACCACGTGTTGTTCACTCAGATAACGGCCAGCCGTTCTCATCCGAACTAATGAAACATGTTTCACTTCTGTTAGGATATCAGTGGAAATTCCACTGTGTCCGACACCCCGAGGCAGCAGGTCTCGTAGAAAGACATAATCAGATACTGAAAATCAGATTGTCCAAAATATGCAGAGAGAAAGGTGTCGACTGGGTAGTAGCGTTACCAGTTGCACTCTTTTACATGAGAATGGTAGCACACTCTCGAACAGGGCTATCCCCGTATGAGGTGATCTTCGGCAGACCACCAAATATGTGGGGGACGCCTATACCACGCAAAATAACTGATATTGACTGTAATATGCTGACAGATTACTTGGCTTCCTTGATGTCTGCACTACAATCTTGTCGTTCACAGGTAGCTGCAGCCTTTCCCGACAACACTGAGGTGAAACCCCTTGACGTAGTTCCGGGGGACCTCGTTCTTGTGAGGAATTTCGACCGAAAGACTCAGCTGGAGCCCAGATGGAAGTCACCCAAGTTGGTCCTGCTGACCACAAGAACAGCCGTGAAGATTGAAGGCAGAAAAGGATGGATTCATTCAAGTCATATCAAGAAATTTCATGGACTTCCTGCAGATGTAAATAGCCCACCTCGTGTGTCTTCACCCATTGACTCAAAACTACCTTTGGCTGAAGCCACCAGTAAGGAACTCTATAAACTAAACCTAAGGCCTAGACCGTCGGACGATTTGATTGTTTAAGTCCTCTCCAAGGTGAAGCGGTTGAATCTGTCTCCGACATGTATCCCTTAGACCTGAATCATGGAAATTCACGAAAAATGTTGAAACGACAGGCGTATTGTAAATCACTGCGTAGCCATTGCATAGTGACATTATTAATCTTGTTTTTCTTAAGTCTTTTAATAATTACTGCAAGTATATTGTTGCACATATATTACCCTATTGCCAGAAATGTTTACAATGTTACTGCTGAACATTCTTTTAGTGACCTACCCCCGCATGAATTGTCCTATAGACTTGCGCTGCGCAATAACACTTTCATTAGTATGTTACATCATTCCCACCAGACTAGTAATGCTACTAATTGTTGGGTGTGTGGCCGGCTCCCTCCCTATCAGAATTATGAAGGAGTCCTGCCTTTCTTTCCACATCCGTTTACACATAATGGCTCCTGTGGAGCATGGTTTAGTTTAATCAATTCCATAGACTCAGACACAGCCGTTTACCAAGACCATTGGGTATGGGGAAATCTGAACCTAGTTTTATTTAAAGTCTGTTACCCTGACAAGGAGGGTCGCCCCAAAGGAACAGGAACTGATCTAGAAAATGAAGTATATGGATTAGGTAACTTTACACCTAATCTCATGATTCTAAATGTCGAATCCGAAGTTGAACTAGTTTTACCCACCATGTCAGTATTCCCAGCGAAGGGTGAATTGTGTGTAAGAAAAGTTGGTTCCATACATATGGGCCATAGTAAATGCACTACTATAGTAGAATTCAGTGATCAAGGCAAATCTTCATTTAGAGCTTATCGCCACTCCTACTTTATATGTGGTCAGACTGCATATATGCGTCTACCTCTAGATTGGGATGGTACCTGCTACATTGCATTCCTTTTGCCACCTGTTTTCCTAGCTCCTCCTGATTATTATAGAAATATTCATTTAGTACACAACAGAGAACGGAGAGATCTCCCAATTGTCGATTATACTGAGACGGCATGGGACAAGTATGTAGATTTCAATAAAGGCATATTTCCCTATATAGGTACTGTTACTAATAGTAAGCTGATACGTAGATTAACTAGAACCCTTGAAGCAGTAGTGAATGAAACTATTGCCGCCCTAGGCAACTTGACAGAGGAGCAATCTGCTATGAGGATCGTGGTTCTTCAAAATCGTCTTGTCCTTGACGTCATCCTGGCCGATAGGGGCGGAGCCTGTAGGGTCATCGGATCAAGCTGCTGCGTATTCATACCAGAAAATTCGCCATCTGTATATAAAGCTATAACTCGCCTTCATAGGATTGTAAGCCAGATACACCAGAACCCAGGCACTTGGACTTGGTCCAGTTGGTTTTGGAGTGTGATATCAGCCTGGGGATGGAGAGTTCTATCCTTCCTAGGTATTGGCCTTCTCATACTATTCAGTTGCTGTCTATGTCTACAATGTGGACCAGCGATCTGTGGTCTGTGTGCCACATCGTGTATTCCACCACCAAGATTTCATTCGTCACGGAAGAAGAAAGAAGAACAAATGATGTTATATGAACAGATCAATGGATTGATGAAGATTGATATCTCTTAACGGGCAAGTAGGGGACAAGGAGGGAATGTGGAAATATGGATTTTTCTGGTCAGTTATGTCCCCTATCTTGGACCCCAACGGTTCTATGTGCATGTTACAAGTACATGTATGTTCCCTCCAGTTCCAGTTATGAAGACGCAAATACATGTGCGTCCACCGTCAACATGTCCTCTGTCAGACTCGCCATGAATAGGCCGGATATTCCATTCCTAAGTATGAAAGGCCACCGGCTTTATATGGTTCACTTATGCCATTTTACAGTCCAGGCAAGTAGGCCCTGATTCTGTCATCAAACTCCTCTTGCCTTCTGCCTCTGAAAAACTCCAGTCAGAGCCTGCATCTGTGACCATGAACTTTGTCTCATTCTCTGCGCGGCTCACGAAGCCTGACATCAGCCTATTCTCTGCCAAGAACTGTATTTCACCTTCGAATTATCTGCTTCACTCCTTAGCCGATGCATTCCTGTCTAGTAGTTTAAGTAAACATCCTTCCAGCTACCGAGCAATGGCTCGGCTTCTCTGTCTTTATGCGGGTAATTCATAGCCATGTTACCATGGAATATTCCTACCCCCTCGCATTTAGTGTAGACACTTAGACGCTTGTACACGCACGCACAGTCAGTATAGAATAGATTCTGTCCGAGAGTCCTTCTTTTGTGGATAACATAGTTCTTTAAACATAGGATGTTAGATATGATTTGGGATTAGGTTGACTTGACCCCCCAGACTTTTTGTCTCCACATGTAGAGCTAAATGTCAAGTCCCCTTCACCCCCGAGTTGCACGTCAATCACACGTCATGCTGCTGCGCGCGCATCTATGCCAAGTATTATCTTATAGATCCACCTATATATGACATCATAACCAATTATGTTCCTTTTTACTCCTTATTACACCCATTTTCGGTTACGCATATGAATCGTCATTTTCCTTATCAATTGTTACGCCTACTGCATTCGCTTCATTGTAATGTATGTTCTATAAAAGTCATTTCTTGTCAATAAAGTATGTACTTCACTTCCTGAACCCCCGTGGTGATGGAACTTGGAGCAACCGATTATAATCGATCATTGGAATAAAGCCCATTCCGAACCTCTAATACCACGGATTCTGCCTCTTATTTTACTGAGCTATTTTATTATGTTTCTGTATCAAATTAAGTCCCGGTAATGAAATTATTTACCACAGCATCACAACAGAATTTTGCAGAATGGAAGGGCAAGAAACTGAAGGTGTCATACTATGAAGTATCGGCCACTCGCTGTAGCTTGACATTGTCAATCGAGATGTACCTGTTTTCCTTGCGACCAGGAAGTGGTGGTAAAATGACTGTACGTGTACCCTGGACTCCAAGCACCGGGACTGGTGCACGATAAGAGGGGCCAAACTCTTTCTTGTTCTCCACCTTCTCACGGACCAGATCACCAACTCGAGGTAGCCAGCCGACTACCGGAATCTGGAGCTCAGCTTCGCATGTAGAGGGTACGTGTTCCTTCGCCAGAGTGTCTCTTGCTGCTTGTAGATTCTGCAATACAGCACAGTGATCATCTAGGTCAAAAGGCGCGGCAGCCGCCGCCATGTCTAGACCCTCAAGGTCCGGAACAAACATTCTTACTCCAAAGAGCATCATGTATGGGGTCCGCCCACCCAGAGACCTTCTAGGGAGATTATTAAGTGCACGTTGCACGTCGTAGAAGTGGGTCAGCCAGCTTCGGCCTGTACCTAAAACCCTTGCTGTCAAAGATTGCTTTAGGTCACGGTTCATTCCCTCCACAACACTATTGCCCTCAGGCCGGTATGGAGATGAAAATTTGACTTGGACCCCCAAACTTCTCATGGCTTCCTTGTAAGCCCTAGAGGCAAACGCAGGGCACTGGTCAGAATGAAGGGTACCAGATGCAAAACTCCCAATAAAGACACGCAAATCCTTGATGACCGTCCGGGCATCAGTACTCCTTTGCGGCCACACCCACAGAAAACGTGTGCAAGAATCCACTGCAACCAAGATGTACTTGTACGCAGTATCAGAGGAAAAAGTACCGCAGTGATCTAAATAAACACACGCAAGTGGTTGATTAGATATAAACAGCTGCGTTTGTGGTGGACACGTGACAGTAGAAGGTTTAATCTGCTGGCAAATGTCACATAAAAGAACATAAGCTCGTGTTTGTTTGTACAAACCGTACCACCAGTAACGCTGCTGTAAAAGAGATACAGTCGCCGAAACGCTGGCGTGCGCAGACGCAACTCCTTCGTGGGCAGCTGTAATCAGAGATGGTCTGCAGTCCGCGTTGGGAATCAATCTGTCACCAACTTCGTTAATCCTCACTAACGGGACGTTATCAGGACTTAAACGATAATGGTAGCGGGAAGGGAATCCTTTCGGAAATCCCGTCCCTGTCTCGGACGCAGCAATAGCTGCCAAGATGTCATCATCAATCCTAGTTTTGGATCTTGTAACTGCTGCTACTAAATATGTCGGCTCTGCGGTTTTTGCTGCCTCGTCAGCCAAACTGTTACCGACAGCATGGACACCAACACGTTGGTGACCAAGAGTGTGAATTACATTCACGAGGGGCAGGCCTTCTTTAAGTTCTGCCACTCGAACCCAAAGCGTTTTGTGCTTTACTGTGCTACCTTTCGAATCACGAAAATCATTCTGACTCCAAAAGTGTAAATTCTCGTTGTATGATTGAACACAATAAAACGAGTCACTCACTATAAGAGTGGTGACCCGAGGATCAGCAAACTCCAGTGCAAGCACCAGAGCTTTCAGCTCTGCCAACTGCGCGGCACAATCACCCAACGACTGCGTATGCATGACATCAGACTGGAACTCACCGTTCACGAAAGTACCTACTACAATTGCGCAGGCCGCTGAATAGGCGTGCTTTGATCCAGTTGCGGGTTGCGCAGACCCATCAGTGTATATGACAAAATGGTACTCCTCGAGCGGGTGCAAAGTCAGAGGAGCCGGATGAACAAATTCATACTCCAAGAACTCCTGTGTCTGTAATGCCGCGTCAAAGATATATGTGACGTCCGGCGAAGTCAAGGAGGTTGCCCATTGTATCCACCTTGGATGCAAAGCCTTTGAATTGGGTACACTGTCTTTAGTGACCGCCTCAAGGGCAGGGTACGGTGTTACCACCAGCATGTGGTTCCCTTGTGATAGTGCTCGTTCTTTCAGGATCGCCATCTGAACTGCTGTCAGTACTTTCTCGACAGCGGAGAAGCGCAGCTCACCCGAAGTGTACAGATGAGATTTGTATGCAATGGGGACGGTGTCGCCCTCATTGAATGTCAAGTAGGTGAAACCCACTGCACCCGGTACGATTCTAATGACCAGGTTAGTGTGGTTATCACGAGTTTGTAAAAACTCCGAAGCTAGAAGATCAGACTGCAATGATTGCAATGCAGCCGAATGCTCAGGCAGCCAGCAAGATTTGGTAAAAGTAGGTTGTACCAAGGCATAAAGCGACTTGATACGCTGGGCATAATCAGGAATGTAGGTACGACCGAAATTCAGAAAACCCAGCAAAGATTGTAATTTCTTCAGTGTCGAAGGAGTACTGAGGGGTGCGCATTTCTCAAGGAATTGCGGAGCCAAGCCTTGACCCTCATTATTGAGTTCGTACCCCAAGAACAACACTGTGAACTCGGCAATGTGGGACTTGGCAAAGTTGAACTTGTAACCATAGTCAGAAAACTTAGTTATTATGTTATCCACACGAGCAAGATGTGGAAGCAACTCGTCGTCCGTTAGGTAGATGTCATCTACATACGAATATGCTTCCGGGTCAATTATCTCCAAAAGTGAGACCACACGAGCAGAAAAGATCAAGTCTAGTTGGCACAAATCCAGGAAGAGAAGACAAATTGTGAGGACCAGGATTGGGAAAACTGTTGCTAGGCAAACCAGAGTGAGAGTGAGGAAGACTAGGAGAGTAGGACCTGAAGAATAATGAGGAGTTGGCTGAGCAAAAAGAGCTGAGAGGACCAGGACAAGGAGGGCCAGCTGAACTTCAACTAAGGGAAAAGGAATCCCCAGGAACAGAGGACCTAGGATTGGCATACCAGGACTTGCAGAACCAGGATGAGGAGGAAAAGGAGGACCAGGAGAAGGAAGGCCAAGATGACAGGAGCCATAATGAACAAGCCAGGTGGCTAAGGACAGGATGACCTGAAGAAAGAGGATCAGGACAAAGTGGACAAGTCAGTCAAGGATGACAATGAGCAGGATAACCAGGGTCAAGATTATCATGACATGTTGGAGGAGGACTTAAAGAACTAGTCAGGTCAGAAGCAGGTGGACTAAGGATATTAAGACCAGATAGAAAGGATTAGGTGGACTAGAATAAGCAAGGCCAGGAAGAGACCTAGGAGGACCAAAGAGGTCAGAACCAAGAGGACCAGGGCCTGAAATTCCAAGTGCAGCAGGCGGACTAGAAACTGGGGTATTGGGACCAGGCTGGGGAGTATCAGGGGAACCAGGACAACAAGGGTCACAAGGATAAATGGGCCCAGACCGGATCAAAGTGACCAGGCCGAGCTCAAGAGGCCCTAACAAGGAGGACCAGACCAGTGGACAGAGTATCAGGTGGACCATAAGGACCAGGGCAAAGAGATTCAGGATGACCCATAGCAGGAAGACTTGGAGTACCAGTCCTAGGAGACTTAGGACAACATGGCTAGGTGGAAAGGGGCCCAGCAGACCAACAGGATCAGAGTGAGGATCAAAAGCACAAGGATTGGAAGGCCAAGGAAAGGCTAATAAAGGGTTGAGCCAGAAACAGAGCCATGAAGAGCAGGATCAGAAAACCAATCCAGGGTGATCAGAACTAATCAGACCAAGGCCACAATGAGAATCAGGAGGGCTAAAACAGCCATGAAAAGGAGGACTTTGAACAGGACTAGTAAGAGGACTAACGCTTAAAGGCACAGAAGGACCTAGAAGAGATGGAAGAAGACTGCAAGCAGGAGGACACCTATGTTAGTCTAAGCCATCCCTGTTGTAAACGGTTCTCATTAATTCTTCTTATGCTTCCCACCCCTAAAAGTTGCCACCTCTTCAGTCCCCATATAGGACTGGTAAGAATTAGGGGTAGGTGTAACTAAGGTGATGCTTTCTAGCGTAATTACTGGAAAATATCCCCACTTCACTAGTAATGATGCATAAATGAGTAAGAAGGGCAATCATGCATTTTCGCTCTTTGTTCTTAGTGCAAAATGCACACTTGCATCCAAAATGAGCCAGAGGATGTGTTTTGTGCTACAAAAATAGCACTAAAAGCTACACTTCACAAACAGCAGTAGCCAGCATTGCTCACTCTCTCTTAGTTCCTTGTCCCTGTGCTCCAGTGAGTAATCAGTAATTTCTGAAATTACTACAAAACTCTGGCGTAATAAATATTTTTCTCAGACCTAGTAATTACTTGATGAAAAATCAGAACGTGTAAAGTGAATAAAACTCCTGGACTTTTACACTCTGAACTCTTAGTGAAAGAATACACTCTGGCACAATAGTCTGTGGAGATCTGAGGGCATAGGGACTGAAAGTTGGCAGAGCATTTTAAAGGTACTTGGGTGAAAATGAGTGGGGTCTGTGAAAGTTGGCAGCAAGGGTTTGAGAAACTCAGATGGCTGAAGTCAGAAAAATGGTTAATGGCTAGCAAAGGTGTCAAAGGGCTATGGCAAGCAACAGAGGGGATCTCAGGATCATAAGACAGCTCTGATGAGCAGAAGAAGAGGTAATATTGGCTCCAGATAGTTAATCTCAGATGGGCCAAAGAGGGATTCTGCGTAACCCCAGGATCTTTGCACTGGCATTCCATGTTCATGTATCTGTCGTGGGTTTGTAGCAAGTGCATAGTAGTAAGACTCCAACTGTGATGAAAGTCTAACTGAATGGACCAGTGGGATGCAATATGCATGACGTGATGGAGAGTATATATAGCTTCACTGCAAGGTGGGTGTATATTGACGGTATCCCTGTGGATGAATGGCAGAGACCCAGAACTGAAGTAAAGAAGAATGGAGAAAAGAGTACCCAAAGAAATTTAATGAGGTCCTTTTTAGCAAAGGGCTGCTGATTAGTCCTTGACGACCTTGGGAAGAGGGTGAGAGTAAGCGGAAGATCATAGGTTTTGTATGTTAAAGGGTATCAAAGTCTTGTGTTTTGTCTGTGCCTGATGACTTCTCAGGAAGGTTGATGACAGCCATGTACTGAGATCTCATGCTTCAATGTGTCCTCATTATGGATATTTGCTGGTGGGAGCCAGCACTATTGCTACTGCTGTGAGCGCCATAATCTGTGGCTGAATCCAAGTTACAGCTAGATAATTATATTTGAAAGAGAATCATCCCAAATCAGTTCTGAAACCTCAATAGTGGATCCACATTGCCTGACTGGAAAATAAGTATTTAAGTGCAACTGTGAAATGATCAATCCATAGGTCACAAGAATGGAGGGAACAAAATGTCTCTGTTTATTCAGCGTCTTATTTCTTATAATATTTGTAAAATAAATTCAATGAATACAAATCTGTGTGAGTTTTTTTTCTTCTGTGTCTTTCGTGTCATCTGGGAGAAATATATGAAAAATCTTTCCACTCTTAACTGCACACCACATATCATTGACTCTACGAGATCCTTAGGAATAGTGCTGGATGAGAACTTGAACATGCAGGATCACATCAGCGTATCTACCAAAGGAGCGAACTTCCAATTGAGCATACCAAGTAAATTAAAACCCTTCCTTCCCTCCGGTGACTTCAAGTCCACCTTGCAAGATTTAGTCACCCCACCGCTGAAATATGGCAGCGAAACCCTCTACAGTCTACCGGGGTACAGACTGACCCCTCTCAGGGCTTCACTGAATGCTGCTGCCAGGCTCCAAGAAAAGCAATCACATCTCCTCACATTTGAAATCTCTAAATTGGCTACCTTTAGAGGCAAGGATACAACTAAAACTTGCCTTCGTGACCCATAAAACACTTCATTTCAACACCCCTCTGTACCTTGCAAAAAAGCTAGAGCTATCAGCAGTTCCCCTTCTTCCAGAAGCTCCAGTACATTGTTGCTTAAACCAAAATATTTTGAAAAAAGTGAAAACCTACAATCGCTCCTTCTCAGGGATTGCCCCGAGAATCTGGAACTCCCTACCTACTAGACTGATACCATCAACAGTGTCCTTCAAAAAGAAAGTGAAATCTTTACTAATGAGTACTTTTCTGAGTTAGAAGTTTAGCCGTGGCCTCTTATTATATCAGCCTAGAACTGGTGAGTCCTTCCTAGCCCACCTCATTTATTGTCACAACAACTGTTCTTGCTGTATTATACAGTTATGTTCTTTTGCCTTCCTTGTCATGCTCCTCTGCTTAATTATGATTTCTTGCAATGTTGCGGTGCTGATACCCTCCATTATTATGACGTAACGTACCTTTTGTTATTTTTGTCAATTGCTGATGCTTTGTCACAACTGCCTCCCCTTCTGTGTGTCACTATTCTCTTTAAAGTGCTCTGACACCCTCTAGGGTCATGTTTCGAATACAAAACATTTTAAATAAATAAAATAAAGAAATGTCTACGTGTCCCCTTATTTGCTTAGAGCATTGCAGAATGATTCCACTGATGGCCCGACACAGTAGGGGCTGTTGAACGAATGAATTTATACTGATTACCCTATTTAGAGTAAAGTAAGGGAAAGGAAATTACCCTATCACCCTCGTAGAAAACACCCTCATTTGGGACCCTTATTTTCAAAAACAAACTCTGACATTGACACTCTGTTTTTGGAAAACAAGAACTTTTTAAAATGTTTGTTGGCTGGGTATCATGTCAAATGGTACAGTCCTTCAAGTGTTTCGTGTATAGACAGGAACCACAGTGACAGCAACTCCTGTCAATGTAGAGAGCTGTCCACAGGGCCAGCAGGCAACTATAGATTTGGCAGGCGGAGGTCCCTCAGGAAGGTGGAGGTATTGTCCTCCACCATCCTTATGGAGTTAACTCCATCCTCAAAACAGGCCATAGTTTTTCTTCCTTTTCGAATATGTTGTGTTTGTCACTTTAAAAGTGGCCGTGTGCCACAGTTCTATTTTGATCAAATCACACTAAATATTAAATGGCTCTATGTGACTGGGATACACCATGTCCAGTTCTGGTTTTTGCTTTTACAAATCACTGTGTTTAGGTGTATTAGTCTGATAAATTTAATTGAACTGAACCAGAATGAATAATTCCAGAATGCATTGATTTGCTGCAGACAAAGAAGTGTTCTGATAGCATGGAGCCTTGAGGTAATACTAAACCTGGCCCTAGAACATTGCAAAGCTTTTGTGAGTAAGAGCAGGTCCATAGCTTTAGAACAGTAAACAGCTATAACTAGTCTTGAAAAGTCACTAATCATCCTTGTCATCAGTCACCTTTCCAGGTAAATGTAGGAGCATTGTGGAGCACAACACTGCTCCATAAAGGGCTTCTCAAGTTGCCATGTCTTGGACCATGGCATAAAGGAGTGGCATTCTGTGGTATGCTTGGAAAAATAACTTGGAAAAATTCAAACATTTCTGAGCTTTAGACCTTCGTGCATTCATCTAAGCCAGTTTTAATCAAAATCACGGAGTTTGTGACCACAAAAGTGCTTATCATTATGTACAAAACCCTTTTTATGATTTGGAAAACAAATTTGACTATTTAAAGGGTTTTTGCTATTGCTCACAAAATTGCAAATAGGAGGGTTCATGAAAGTTGTTTTCTCCATCTCTTTTCCAATTCAGAAAGGACATTTTTGATAAATTTTGACTGAAATTCCTGTTGTAAACCATTGATTAGCTAATAACTCCCGAGTTGGGGTGGTAGCTAATTTGTAAATGGGAAGGGATCCCCTTAGAATCCCTTTCCTTTTGAAATCATGTTAGCAGCCTCTGGGTAAGGGTAGAAGTTTTCCAAAAATAAAAATTTATTTTTTAGCAAATACTGTTTCCTTTAAGGAACACAGGCTTTTTTGAAAACCAACATCCATTTCTGAATGTAGTCAAAAAAATGATGGCATGTTGTCCCTTGCAGGCCACCACCTCTGTGACTACAGTGAGTCACAGAGGGTCACAAACCTGCTTACTGAGTATTGATTAGGCAGGTTGTTCAGCAACACCCTGCAATTCGGTATTGTGTGAACTGATCAAACAGTACATATGTCAGTTTGCAAAATAGTATTCCATTCCCAAAACATGTGAAGACTTTGTGAATACTTTTTGTGAATGATATAATACATCAGGATCCTATCTTTCATAAGGAGATGGATACCTATAGTTTTCACTCCTTGTTTGCGGTTCTGCCTGGTATAACTACATGTTGAAATTTGCATAAGGCGTAATAAAACAAAATGTAAGCTGTTTGGACAGTAACCAGGTAAATAGTGAAGTTCCTCTACTATTTGTATAGCTACTGGCCAAGTTATGCACACTGTCTAGTGTTTACCCATCCACTAGGTAACTAATGACATTTATTTTCAAGTTATTTGCATGGCATTACAGTACATCATCTCTGCTATTTAGCCAGCTGTCAGGTAAATATTAAAATATATTTGCCACTTGCCAGGTTACTGATCAACTAATTTACAATGTTTGCTATTTAACCAGCAGCTACATGAATAATTAAGTTTATTTGCTATTTACGTGTTTGCTGGCCTAATTGTATGTCTACTATTTTGCCAGCAGCTGGGAGATGAGTGAAGTTGTTTTGTTTGCTTGACTGCTAGAGAAATAGTACAAAAACCTGAGGTATTTAGTCAGTGGCCAGGTAAAGTGTTCCTGTTATTTGCATGGCTGCCAGCCAAACAGTGCAGAATCGCTACTGTTTAGACAGCAGTCAGGTAAATAATTATATCTTTCTGCTATTTGAACAGGCATCAGCCAAGCAGTGCAGAATCTCTACTACTTAGCAAGTGGCCAGTTAAATAGTGATATTCTTATGTCATTTACATTGCCACAAACCAAACAGTGCTGAATAGGTACAATTTAGCCAGCAACCAGGTAAATAGTGACGTTTTGCTGGCGAATTTGAGAGTTGCACAGCAGTGATTATTACAAGTTTTCCTATTTAGAGAGGTAGGCTTTTAGTAATATTTGTTACACTGAATTTTTATAGAGGGCTGGTAACTAAAGGGGAGAGAGACTGTTTTAGAGTGGTGGCTATAAGTGCTAAATGTCGAAGGGCTACTTGTTTTCTTGATATGTTGGTCTTATTGGTTGCACCTTGCAACAGTAATTAGCAGGGTATACCCAAGTCTGTTAGGTTCACCAAGAAGGGCAGAGACACTACCAATAAAATAAAGAGTGCTTTTGGGTGGCTGCTAGAAGTGCAGCATTCTCCAGAAGAGTGTTTAACAAACGTTTTCCAAGTCTCCCACAAGGATATATGGATGCCCCCCAAAGAGGTTGCTTTTCTTTCCAAACACTTCTCCACCCTGGAACTTTGAACACAGGCTCTGGAGCATGTAATGCAGAGACCTCTGCTGATTTGTCTTAAAGCTGCAGTGGCAGCTGCGTAAAAATAGGTACATGTTATTCAAGACAATGCTTTATTGACAATGTTGGTGGATGATAATGCATGGGTTTATATTATAATGAATAGTATTGAATAGGGGTGCTATCCCCAGTGATTGCACTCATGAATTATAACATGTGTTCTGCTTTTCCTTATATGGTGGCATCCTGACAAACCAGTAGATCTGCCTTATTGAGAATTACACACCATTATATTGTGATATTGTGTCTAGACATAAGTGTAGGAGTACCGTGATTTATGGTTAAGACCTGCTGGCATGCCAACAGGCTTGAGGGTGTCACCAAAGGTATTTCCAACCACCTGATTGCGTATATTTACAATTCATGTGCAGTGTTTAGTAGTGTGTGTAATGAAGCACTTTTCCCTCTTATAATAAAAAGCACTAATTGAACTAACCTGTTTGAGTGTTGCTCTAGCGTTCATGAAGCTGGTGGGGGATGAGAAGTTTCTCAATATTATCTTGCTCAGCAAATACACCAACCTCCTGTTCTGCTCCTCTATCCAGAAGAAGATCTGTTGTTAACTGCTGCTCCTTTTCCCCACTTTCCTGTGGTGATGCGATTTGCTGCTGAGACTATTCCATTTCAGATTCACTGATCTGAATGGATCGAGTTGGGAGTAATAGCCCACACTATCTCCCCAGAGTCAGCCGTGAACTGCTGTGCTTTGAGAGTGTGAAGTGCTGGAATAGAGTAAATGTTTTTCGGTAAAGAGAAAATTGTAGACTTATTACTTGTGAATGACTCACATCCTTCACTACTAATACCCCATTTTTTTGCAATGGCAGGTAGGCAGCAACCCATTGCCATTTGTCGATATTGTATCCACAAAGTGCGAAATCTCAACCTTCCAGGGTGGATTAGCCTTCCTTGAACAAGTGAACTTCTTTGAAGGGAAGGTTTTGAATAAACTGTGGGATCTAGAACCTCGGTGAAACCAGTTAACTTCAGTCTCCAATGCCCTTCTCTGGTGGGTTACTTTTGTATTGAACTTTATCAGGAACTGAAGACTGAAAAGATAAGAAATAAAGAAGTGGGCCTCTTTGCTGTTTCTCTGCATTGAGCTGTTTTATTTAGCAATTGTGTTTTGCTACTAAAAAGAGGTTATCAATCATTTAATGATGACCGTAACAAAAGGTGTACCGAAGGTGATTGTAATCAATCTTCTGTTTGCACTTGATGTTCACAATCATTACCGAAGTACATAATGTTTGTGATCATCCACAATCCTTAAAAAATAAACACATAGGTCACTAAAATGTATTTCCATGGGGAGGCAATTTACATAATCTTTGGGTGCAGAAACTGCAAGAAGAAACTACACAACCAGGGCCATTTTGAGGGATACTAACCTGTGATGTGGGTACAAATTTAGAGTCTCCCTAATCTTACAGCACAACAAAAGTGCCTATTAAACTGCTCAACATCTAGAGAGGTGGGATTCCCCTATTGTTAGAACCTGTGAACCTCTAGGAAAAATGAGAAATAACAGGGTTGGATCAGCTGGACAAATGGCTGTGGAGTTTCAACTTTGCACTCTGAAATCTGAAGATAGATTTTGGGAGGCCCCCATTTTTCTCTTATGAATAAAGGTAATATATTCAGAAGTGGCTGCTACCGGTCAGGGGTGGTGGAGCAGGAAGGGGTTGAAGAGGACTGAAATAGAAAGAAAAAAGACTTGCCAGACCTGAAACCGCTGGCTGCCCCCTGTCCACCAGTCTTGTCCATTTCCTCCTTCCTGTCTGGGCTGGCAGCAAGAAGCACCCGGGAACACAGGCTCCCCTGAAACAAACACAACACTGCAATGCTGCCTTGTGATCTGGTCTGAGCACCATGGTTTGGCACTCATACGGGAACAGGGAGCCTGTGCATGATCCTCACTAGGCTGTGTAATTCAGCCTGGTGAGGAACATGGGGAACATGCAAAGTTAGTGAGTGTACACCATTCCACCACTCGTCCACAAAATCTGACCAGCCCCACCTCTAACTGCAATAGAAAAAATAAAATGATAATAACAATACGTTAGTATCATTTACTTTTTTCTTTTGGACAGTGGCGAGATGCTTCTCCATCTTAGCAGAGGAGCAGCCACTAAATATTTTTGATAAGAGTTAAATGTATATTTTACTTCCACGTGTATAATTTTTTCTGGTTCCACAATTATCTTGGATGACCCAGAATGCTACATACTTTGCAATAATGATACACTGTTGTACCTTGATTACATACATACATGAGGTAAACTGGAGACATATATGTTTAGTGAAAGGATGTCTGTTTTAAACATGTTTTTGGGCACTTCCTTGTAGTTTACTAATGGTAAAAATATCAGATCTCAATTCCTAAAATCAATGCAGAACAACCAATAAATAATTATAAATAGTTGTAATTGTTCCTTAACGCCGTTGGATTGGTTTAGGTTACAGGAATGAAATTGTGTTAGGCTTGACCAAGCATCTAAGAAGATGCCTACAGAGTGTACCAAATGCTGCAACATGCCTTCTTCTTGTCTCTTCACAGGTTACTGAGTAAAGGGTCTGATGGACAATTGCTTTTAGATTCATGTCAATAAGAGAAGTGTTTATAAGACTCCATGTTCTGTCCTAAAGAAAGTTACAGCTATTGGACCTTTTTTCCTGAGACCTTCTTTCAAGCCTAATGCACTTACCTGAACCCTTTCGTTTTCTTTTGCACTTTTGGCAGTTTCCAAATGAACCTTTCGGAGTTGCAGGACCATCTTTCTCATCACTTGGTGCCATTATCTTGAACAAGCTTCTGTTTAGTTCACAACATGTTTCTGACCATCTTGTTACAATCATGCACTATGCATTTTGATTATGATATATATTATTATTTTCTTTAGTTATCATTGTGACCACCATAACCATCTTATTCATTTTACGTGAATGCCTTTGTGTGCACGCTTTTAACTTTCCATGTTTGGATATAATGTGCTTTCAAGTGGAACCATAGTTTGTTTTCTACGTCAATGATTCTGACACAGTATAAATGGTTTTAACATAATGGAGCACACTAGATTGAAGAAGGTTGCTGTGACAGCTGAAACGCGTCTCTCTGTGTTGCCGGGTCGGAGGAGGCCCTTTGAAATAAAAAATGCCTTTGAACTCAGCATTCTCTGTGTGCATGCTCTCTTCATATGGAGCGGGGATGTGTTTGGATATATATATATATATATATATATATATATATATATATATATATATATATATATTATCTACTGGCGGTCGCCAGTAGATAGTTATAGTTAGGTTCGTGTTTCCATAGGAAATCCGCAACATTCTATTGGGAATAACTTTGGCGCCAATTGACGAATACTCGCAAAATTTTCAAAATTGGTGGGGCGCTCTGCTCCGCTCCTACCCTGAAAGTCTCGTGGGGATTCGTCAAGCGGGGGCTGAGAAAAAGGGGGGGTCCCAAAATGCGTTTTCCCCATGCATTTTTCCATAGGACCTTTAGTCCAAGCTACAGCCCGAACGGCTGAACAGAATTACTTGAAATTTGGCAGAGAGGTAGTCCTCAGGTCAGGGATGCGCCTTTTGAAGGTCTGGTGTAAATCTGTTCAGTATTTCCTGAGAAAATAGCATTTAAAAGCATATATGTATCTGTAAGCGTGCACCGTGCGCGTACGGTAAACTTACCGTACGTTAACGCTGCCGTGCGCGAACGCGAATCTGATTGGTTGTTAGATCTTAGTAAACATTCGAATCGGTCGAAACCAGGAAGTGTCGGCCACCATTTTGTCTCTCGCAGTCTGAGGGGGTGAAAAACAAAGGTGGAGAATGTGAAAAGGGGGCAGGGTGGACAATTCCTGACCCCCTAGCCTTTGTCAGGGGGTCCCAGAAGGACCCCCAAGGACCAAAATTTCTTTTAATTGTTTTTCGAAAAATCCCGGAGTGCGCGTACGGTAGAAATGGAAAAATTCAGCAAAATGCGTAACGTGGGCATGCGGTGCATGAAGCGCACCGCATGCCCACAGCGCGCGCACGGTGCGCGAAGCGCACCGTGCGCGTTCTGTACGCGCACCGTGAAAAACCTTAAAAAATAATAAATAAATACATAACTTAGCATTTAAAAAACCGTACAAATTCACTGAAAAAACCATAGGTTTCACACACGTTATAGTTAGGAATTAGCATTTAAAAAACCTTGCAAATTCACTTAAAAAACCATAGGTTTCACACATGTTATAGTTAGCTGTACATTTCACTCGTGAAAAACCATTGAAATTCCCCCGTTATAGTTAGTGCAGGCAACTATAACTCACGCGACCGCAATCCTCTGCTGATGACGTCAGATATTACATCACTGATGACATATGTGTCTTTCTGAAAAAAAAATATTTGTAATATATGTATAGCTAAAAATTAATGGAAGAAGACATGGGTAAATAAGTGTCTAAATACAGTGATGTAATATCTGACGTCATCAGCAGAGGATTGCGGTCGCGTGAGTTATAGTTGTGTGCACTAACTATAACAGGGGAATTTCAATGGTTTTTCACGAGTGAAATGTCCAGCTAACCATAACATGTGTGAAACCTATGGTTTTTTAAGTGAATATATATATATTTATATATATATATATATATATATATATATATATATATATCCAGAAAAGCATTTCCCCGTTCCGGAGCCCCAGACCCTTCAGGGCGGCCTCACACAATGAGCACGGAGCAGCCCATCAATACCACATGGTCACACAAACAACGTGAGGCCCAATCCTGTGAAAGTGGCTTTATTTCCAAAATCCAGCAGCGCCAGGTTCCATTCGTCTAACGTTTCGGCACCATTGCCTTGATCACAGACCGGAACACCAACGCCCAGGTGAGCTTGGGCGTATTTAAGCTAATTTGCATCACGTGACTGAGATCACCTTCACTACTGATCCCACAGTGCATTGTGAACATATTTAAAATACAAGCTGGAAGTCCAAAGTGTTAATACCTTTGTGGTGGTTATTTCTTAGCACACGCACTGTTGTTACTGTGGAATAATCTTTTCAAACAGTCAGGTGAGTTTGTACATACCGCAAATGTTCTCATGGCATGTTACATTCCGGAAAGAAAACTTCTCGCAGCACGATCATAACAGGATTTCATCCTGTCTGAATCCCTTCCATGCGCAGTTCCTTCAGTTTCGCTCTAGTGGCGGTACCTCAGTAGGTTGGAAGCGCACGTGAGTCAGGCTCCTCAGTAAAACATCCAGAAAAGCATTTCCCCGTTCCGGAGCCCCAGACCCTTCAGGGCGGCCTCACACAATGAGCACGGAGCAGCCCATCAATACCACATGGTCACACAAACAACGTGAGGCCCAATACTGTGAAAGTGGCTTTATTTCCAAAATCCAGCAGCGCCAGGTTCCATTCGTCTAACATTTCGGCACCATTGCCTTGATCACAGACCGGAACACCAACGCCCAGGTGAGCTTGGGCGTATTTAAGCTAATTTGCATCACGTGACTGAGATCACCTTCACTACTGATCCCACAGTGCATTGTGAACATATTTAAAATGCAAGCTGGAAGTCCAAAGTGTTAATACCTTTGTGGTGGTTATTTCTTAGCACACGCACTGTTGTTACTGTGGAATAATCTTTTCAAACAGTCAGGTGAGTTTGTACATACCGCAAATGTTCTCATGGCATGTTACATTCCGGAAAGAAAACTTCTCGCAGCACGATCATAACAGGATTTCATCCTGTCTGAATCCCTTCCATGCGCAGTTCCTTCAGTTTCGCTCTAGTGGCGGTACCTCAGTAGGTTGGAAGCGCACGTGAGTCAGGCTCCTCAGTAAAACATCCAGAAAAGCATTTCCCCGTTCCGGAGCCCCAGACCCTTCAGGGCGGCCTCACACAATGAGCACGGAGCAGCCCATCAATACCACATGGTCACACAAACAACGTGAGGCCCAATACTGTGAAAGTGGCTTTATTTCCAAAATCCAGCAGCGCCAGGTTCCATTCGTCTAACGTTTCGGCACCATTGCCTTGATCACAGACCGGAACACCAACGCCCAGGTGAGCTTGGGCGTATTAAAGCTAATTTACATCACGTGACTGAGATCACCTTCACTACTGATCCCACAGTGCATTGTGAACATATTTAAAATGCAAGCTGGAAGTCCAAAGTGTTAATACCTTTGTGGTGGTTATTTCTTAGCACACGCACTGTTGTTACTGTGGAATAATCTTTTCAAACAGTCAGGTGAGTTTGTACATACCGCAAATGTTCTCATGGCATGTTACATTCCGGAAAGAAAACTTCTCGCAGCACGATCATAACAGGATTTCATCCTGTCTGAATCCCTTCCATGCGCAGTTCCTTCAGTTTCGCTCTAGTGGCGGTACCTCAGTAGGTTGGAAGCGCACGTGAGTCAGGCTCCTCAGTAAAACATCCAGAAAAGCATTTCCCCGTTCCGGAGCCCCAGACCCTTCAGGGCGGCCTCACACAATGAGCACGGAGCAGCCCATCAATACCACATGGTCACACAAACAACGTGAGGCCCAATACTGTGAAAGTGGCTTTATTTCCAAAATCCAGCAGCGCCAGGTTCCATTCGTCTAACGTTTCGGCACCATTGCCTTGATCACAGACCGGAACACCAACGCCCAGGTGAGCTTGGGCGTATTTAAGCTAATTTGCATCACGTGACTGAGATCACCTTCACTACTGATCCCACAGTGCATTGTGAACATATTTAAAATGCAAGCTGGAAGTCCAAAGTGTTAATACCTTTGTGGTGGTTATTTCTTAGCACACGCACTGTTGTTACTGTGGAATAATCTTTTCAAACAGTCAGGTGAGTTTGTACATACCGCAAATGTTCTCATGGCATGTTACATTCCGGAAAGAAAACTTCTCGCAGCACGATCATAACAGGATTTCATCCTGTCTGAATCCCTTCCATGCGCAGTTCCTTCAGTTTCGCTCTAGTGGCGGTACCTCAGTAGGTTGGAAGCGCACGTGAGTCAGGCTCCTCAGTAAAACATCCAGAAAAGCATTTCCCCGTTCCGGAGCCCCAGACCCTTCAGGGCGGCCTCACACAATGAGCACGGAGCAGCCCATCAATACCACATGGTCACACAAACAACGTGAGGCCCAATACTGTGAAAGTGGCTTTATTTCCAAAATCCAGCAGCGCCAGGTTCCATTCGTCTAACGTTTCGGCACCATTGCCTTGATCACAGACCGGAACACCAACGCCCAGGTGAGCTTGGGCGTATTTAAGCTAATTTGCATCACGTGACTGAGATCACCTTCACTACTGATCCCACAGTGCATTGTGAACATATTTAAAATGCAAGCTGGAAGTCCAAAGTGTTAATACCTTTGTGGTGGTTATTTCTTAGCACACGCACTGTTGTTACTGTGGAATAATCTTTTCAAACAGTCAGGTGAGTTTGTACATACCGCAAATGTTCTCATGGCATGTTACATTCCGGAAAGAAAACTTCTCGCAGCACGATCATAACAGGATTTCATCCTGTCTGAATCCCTTCCATGCGCAGTTCCTTCAGTTTCGCTCTAGTGGCGGTACCTCAGTAGGTTGGAAGCGCACGTGAGTCAGGCTCCTCAGTAAAACATCCAGAAAAGCATTTCCCCGTTCCGGAGCCCCAGACCCTTCAGGGCGGCCTCACACAATGAGCACGGAGCAGCCCATCAATACCACATGGTCACACAAACAACGTGAGGCCCAATACTGTGAAAGTGGCTTTATTTCCAAAATCCAGCAGCGCCAGGTTCCATTCGTCTAACGTTTCGGCACCATTGCCTTGATCACAGACCGGAACACCAACGCCCAGGTGAGCTTGGGCGTATTTAAGCTAATTTGCATCACGTGACTGAGATCACCTTCACTACTGATCCCACAGTGCATTGTGAACATATTTAAAATGCAAGCTGGAAGTCCAAAGTGTTAATACCTTTGTGGTGGTTATTTCTTAGCACACGCACTGTTGTTACTGTGGAATAATCTTTTCAAACAGTCAGGTGAGTTTGTACATACCGCAAATGTTCTCATGGCATGTTACATTCCGGAAAGAAAACTTCTCGCAGCACGATCATAACAGGATTTCATCCTGTCTGAATCCCTTCCATGCGCAGTTCCTTCAGTTTCGCTCTAGTGGCGGTACCTCAGTAGGTTGGAAGCGCACGTGAGTCAGGCTCCTCAGTAAAACATCCAGAAAAGCATTTCCCCGTTCCGGAGCCCCAGACCCTTCAGGGCGGCCTCACACAATGAGCACGGAGCAGCCCATCAATACCACATGGTCACACAAACAACGTGAGGCCCAATACTGTGAAAGTGGCTTTATTTCCAAAATCCAGCAGCGCCAGGTTCCATTCGTCTAACGTTTCGGCACCATTGCCTTGATCACAGACCGGAACACCAACGCCCAGGTGAGCTTGGGCGTATTTAAGCTAATTTGCATCACGTGACTGAGATCACCTTCACTACTGATCCCACAGTGCATTGTGAACATATTTAAAATGCAAGCTGGAAGTCCAAAGTGTTAATACCTTTGTGGTGGTTATTTCTTAGCACACGCACTGTTGTTACTGTGGAATAATCTTTTCAAACAGTCAGGTGAGTTTGTACATACCGCAAATGTTCTCATGGCATGTTACATTCCGGAAAGAAAACTTCTCGCAGCACGATCATAACAGGATTTCATCCTGTCTGAATCCCTTCCATGCGCAGTTCCTTCAGTTTCGCTCTAGTGGCGGTACCTCAGTAGGTTGGAAGCGCACGTGAGTCAGGCTCCTCAGTAAAACATCCAGAAAAGCATTTCCCCGTTCCGGAGCCCCAGACCCTTCAGGGCGGCCTCACACAATGAGCACGGAGCAGCCCATCAATACCACATGGTCACACAAACAACGTGAGGCCCAATACTGTGAAAGTGGCTTTATTTCCAAAATCCAGCAGCGCCAAGTTCCATTCGTCTAACGTTTCGGCACCATTGCCTTGATCACAGACCGGAACACCAACGCCCAGGTGAGCTTGGGCGTATTTAAGCTAATTTGCATCACGTGACTGAGATCACCTTCACTACTGATCCCACAGTGCATTGTGAACATATTTAAAATGCAAGCTGGAAGTCCAAAGTGTTAATACCTTTGTGGTGGTTATTTCTTAGCACACGCACTGTTGTTACTGTGGAATAATCTTTTCAAACAGTCAGGTGAGTTTGTACATACCGCAAATGTTCTCATGGCATGTTACATTCCGGAAAGAAAACTTCTCGCAGCACGATCATAACAGGATTTCATCCTGTCTGAATCCCTTCCATGCGCAGTTCCTTCAGTTTCGCTCTAGTGGCGGTACCTCAGTAGGTTGGAAGCGCACGTGAGTCAGGCTCCTCAGTAAAACATCCAGAAAAGCATTTCCCCGTTCCGGAGCCCCAGACCCTTCAGGGCGGCCTCACACAATGAGCACGGAGCAGCCTTTGTCAGGGGGTCCCAGAAGGACCCCCAAGGACCAAAATTTCTTTTAATTGTTTTTCGAAAAATCCCGGAGTGCGCGTACGGTAGAAATGGAAAAATTCAGCAAAATGCGTAACGTGGGCATGCGGTGCATGAAGCGCACCGCATGCCCACAGCGCGCGCACGGTGCGCGAAGCGCACCGTGCGCGTTCTGTACGCGCACCGTGAAAAACCTTAAAAAATAATAAATAAATACATAACTTAGCATTTAAAAAACCGTACAAATTCACTGAAAAAACCATAGGTTTCACACACGTTATAGTTAGGAATTAGCATTTAAAAAACCTTGCAAATTCACTTAAAAAACCATAGGTTTCACACATGTTATAGTTAGCTGTACATTTCACTCGTGAAAAACCATTGAAATTCCCCCGTTATAGTTAGTGCAGGCAACTATAACTCACGCGACCGCAATCCTCTGCTGATGACGTCAGATATTACATCACTGATGACATATGTGTCTTTCTGAAAAAAAAATATTTGTAATATATGTATAGCTAAAAATTAATGGAAGAAGACATGGGTAAATAAGTGTCTAAATACAGTGATGTAATATCTGACGTCATCAGCAGAGGATTGCGCGACCGCAATCCTCTGCTGATGACGTCAGATATTACATCACTGTATTTAGACACCTATTTACCCATGTCTTCTTCCATTAATCTTTAGCTATACATATATTACAAATATTTATTTTTCAGAAAGACACATATGTAATCAGTGATGTAATATCTGACGTCATCAGCAGAGGATTGCGGTCGCGTGAGTTATAGTTGCCTGCACTAACTATAACGGGGGAATTTCATTGGTTTTTTACGAGGGAAATGTCCAGCTAACTATAACATGTGTGAAACCTATGGTTTTTTAAGTGAATTTGCAAGGTTTTTTAAATGCTAATTCCTAACTATAACGTGTGTGAAACCTATGGTTTTTTAAGTGAATTTGTACGTTTTTTTAAATGCTAAGTTATGTATTTATTAATATTTTTTTTTTTTAGGTTTTTCACCGTGCACGCACCGTGCGCGCACGGTGCAGTTCGCGCACCGTGCGCGCGCTGTGGGCACTCGGTGCGCTTCGTGCACTGAGCACCCACGAAGCGTTGTGCGTGCCGTACGCGCACCCCGCACATTTTCGTAAAAACAAACATGTTTTTTTCACCCTTGAGGGTCCTTCAGTGACCCCCTGACAAAGGCTAGGGGGTCAGGAACTGTCCACCCTGCCCCCTTTTCACGTTCTCCACCTTTGTTTTTCACTGCCTCAGACTGCGAGAGACAAAATGGCAGCCACCACTTCCTGATTTCGACCGATTCGAATGTTTACTGACATCTGACAACCAATCAGAATTGCGCTCGCGCACGGCAGGGTGCGCGCACTGTGCGTGCACGGTGCGCGCACGGTGCGCGCTTATAGATATTGATATGGTTTTAAATGCTATTTTCTCAGGAAATACTGAACAGATTTACACGAGACCTTCAAAGGGCACTTCCTTGACCTTATGGCTACCTCTCTGCCAAATTTCACGTAATTCTGTTCAGCCGTTCGGGCTGTACCTTCGACTAAAGGTCCTATGGAAAAATGCATGGGGAAAACACGTTTTGGGACCCCCCTTTTTTCTCGGCCCCTGCTTGACTAATCACCCCGAGACTTTCAGGGTAGGAGCAGAGCGGAGCGCCCCACCTATTTTGAAAAATTCCCGAGGATTCGTCAACCGGCGCCAAAGTTATTCAAAATAGAATTTTCAGATTTCCTATTGAAAAACGGTCCTAACTATAACTATCTACTGGCGACCGCCAGTAGATAATTTTTTACCAATCCTGGCATCTACGAAAGACAGGCGCTGACTCCGTGGGAATTTGTCAAAGAAGTTATTTATTCCAGAATGTCGACCCGGGCGCGTTTCGATGGTGAACCGCCTTGATCACTACAGCCATACATATATATATATATATATATATTCACTGAAAAAACCATAGGTTTCAGGGGTGTTATAGCTAGCTGGACTTTTCACTTGTACAAAACCATTGAAATTCCCCCTTTATAGTTAGTTCACCTAACTATAACTCGTGTGCCCGCAATGCACTGCTGATGACGCCACATATTACATCACTCATGACATGGTCAGTGACATCACTCATTACATCACTGATGACATCTCAAATGACATCACTGATGACATCACTGATGACATCATCCAGTGAATGTGTGTTTTTCTGAAAATTAAATATGTTTTATATATGTATATCTCAAGGTCGATGGTAGAATAAATGGGTATATAAGTGTCTAAATGGATGATTTGTTTTTGAAAAATTGATTGTGTAACTGACTGATTAAGTGTATCATAGTGAATACATGGCTTAGTGAGTAATGTTTAAATATGTAAATATCTGTATCAGTCTCTCACTTTGTGTATAAGTGGCTGCATGGGTTGGTGAGTAGCTACATGGGTGTCTATATAGGTTATTAGTTGTTTTTTTGAGTATCAGTCTGAGTGTCTGCATGGTTCGGTGGGGGGTATTATGTAGTGCATTGTTGCATGAATGAGTGACTCACTGTTTGTATGTGTTGAAGACAGCATGTGTGCATGACTGTATGGGTGGATGAGTGTGTGTATGGGTGTGTTAGTGAGTGAATGACTGTCTCAATAGTGTCTCTATGAGTAACTACATATGTTTTAAACTAGTATATGTGACTATTGGTGTATATAAGTGAGTATATGTGAGAGTGAGAGATTGAAAGAGTTCCTGTATGAATAAGTATGTGTTTCTATAAGTGATTGTTTAAAAGACTAAGTATGTGTAAGTTTCCGTAGAAGTAAGTGTGGTGGTGTGTGTATAACTGTATATGCAAGTAAATGTATGTTTGATTCTTTATTAGCATGAGTGACTATGTGTGTGAGTAACTGTATGGATGAGTGGCATTGTGTTACAGGATGTATAGGTGTATGAGTACATATGATGAGTGAGTACATGTATGAGTGACTGTATAGGACTGTTGGTGAATGAGTGGATGTGTATGTGGATCTTAGAATTACTCAAGAGATTGTTGTAACTGGTATTGGTATGTCCATTGTTTTGAAAATTTTAGTCTCTATTTTTGAATGTGTGTATCAAAGGTTATATTAGGGTGAGAGGAGGTCTGCCACTCTATCACAAGGATGATGTCATCAGTGATGTCATCAGTGATGTCATTTGAGATGTCATCAGTGATGTCATGAGTGATGTCACTGACCATGTCATGAGTGATGTAATATGTGACGTCATCAGCAGTGCATTGCGGGCGCGCGAGTTATAGTTAGCTGAACTAACTATAACGGGGGAATTTCAATGGTTTTGTACGAGTGAAAAGTCCAGCTAACTATAACACCCCTGAAACCTATGGTTTTTTCAGTGAATTTCTGAGGTTTTTTAAATGCTAATTCCTAACTATAACGTGCCTGAAACCTATGGTTTTTTCTGTGAATTTCAAAGGTTTTTTAAATGCTAATTTCTAACTATGCCTACAGAGATAGGACATGTGAAGAAAGAAGAAAAAATGCACGGAAAGAAAAAAAAGAAGTGCAGAAAGAAGCAACAGAAGTCCTCAAAGACGAAGAAAAGTGCAGGAAGAAGGATAACGTGCAGAAAGAACAAAAAGAAGAGCAGAAACAAGCCTTGTTGCAAAATCATCCTGTACCCTCAACTTTTTCAGACGGATACTGGTGGTAACTGAGTCTGACTAACCAGTCCTAGAGCCAGTGCTATGTTAAAAGACACTTAGAATACAGTGAAAACACCTACATACACTAGTGAACATTATGCGTTGGGGTCCCCCTGTGATTAGCATGACCTCCTCTGTAAGCCCCTAGTATATAATAGGGCAGGGGGATTAAAACTACCTCTTAAAACAGGCCACAGGGCGTTTTTGCACACGTTAACTCAGACCCCGTCCCCACCCTTCACAACTGTGTAAACACGCCCTGTGTCCGATTTTAGTTGGGAGATTAAGTTCATTTGAATCCTGAGGGTCCCTAGGGTCCAACTAGCCCACTAGGTACCTCCAGTAAGTGCCACAGAGCTGCGTTGCAGAGAGGACTAAAAAGTGGCACGGCCTTGACCACCTCTCTGCAATGCAGCTCAGTGGCGCTTACTGGAAGCACTTGGTGGGCTAGTTAGCCCCCAGTGGCCCTCAGTATTGAAGGGAAATTATATCCCCAATTTAAAATGTGCCATAGTGCGTGTTTGCACACGTCACCTCAGGCCCCGTCCCCTCCCTTCACCAATGTGTAAACGCGCCCTGTGGCTGTTCTAAGTTGAGAGATTAAGTCCCCTTGAATCCTAAGGGTCCCTAGGGTCAAACTAGACCACTAGGTACCTCCAGTAAGCGCCACAGAGCTGCGTTGCAGAGAGGTGAAAAAAGGGGCTTGGCCTCAGAACACCTGTCTGCAGCGCAGCTCCCTGGCGCATACTGGAGATGCCTGTTGGGCTAGTTGGCCCTCAGGGACCCTCAGTATTGAAGAGGAATTAATTCCCCAACTTACAACTCGCCAGGGGGCGCGTTTGCAGAGTGCTGCAAGGAGGAGGCGTGGCCTCCGGCACAATGCCTGTCTTTTATTTATTTTAATTTTTTAAGAAGGGGGGCTGTGTGGTTCCCCTTCTTATTCTAATTTATTGGCCCTGATGACCCCATCCCCCAGGGCCTGTCTCCTAATTATATTTTTTTGACCCCAATCCCCAGGGCCGGCCACTGTTTTTTATTATTTTAAAAAAATATATATTTATAGACACACCTAGGACATGCTGGACAAACCGTACGTACCTATCACCATGACGATTTGCGTGATATTCATTAAAAGGCGACTATGCATACAATGAATCCACGTGGAATGTATTTACACCACTAGTGAAGCTCTGACATGTCTGATGCCCTACCGTGCCTAATCCCGGTAGACACCCTTGTTGTTTATTTATACAAACATGGGTAGCTATTGACGGGCACATTTAATACACATGCACACCAAGCCATTCAAAGGGGATTCGACAAAAATTCGACCAAAACTATGCAAAAAACCCCCCTCACGGTTAATAAAACACACATCCACTGCCGGATGTGTAATACTTTTTATTTAACTCTCTGGAAAGGGGACGAACATCACTTGAGAGTCACAGCGCGCTCCTGGCAGAGCCCAATGCTGTGTTACACCCACCATTGCCTGCTGAGAGCCACACACCTCTGTGTTGTGTTCCACTAGCTAGTGCATATGCTATGACACTCTCTAGCCCATGTGCACTGTAACACCACCCCGTGAATATGTCATGCCACACTTGTCTTTGCACGGGTTAGATTGCCCCATCTAACGTGCCTTCCTCGATGCCTATGTTATAACGCACAGTGCTATGCCATACATATTACAATCTGGGATCCATATCTTTGTCACAGTGCATATGCAACATTACACTCCCCAGCACATATTTTATATTACAACTTTAGAGACTAGTTAGGTTACACAACACTGCCCTGTGCATATTACACTCCAAGGCGCATATCGCATAGCACGCGCTAGTGCCTGTGCTATCTCGCGCTCTCCAATGAATCTGTCATTGCACACAATGTATTGCATATTATATTTCACGCCCGGTTCATCTTATATCACACTTTTTGGTGCATAGTTTATACCATACACTATATCTAGTTTTCATTTTCAATCGTGCTCTCAGGACTATGTTCTATATAACACTGTGTTCACCTACCCTTTTCACGGGCATTACATTTTGCGATAGGGGGTGGAGGGTCAGGGGGTGTTTCTGCCAAGTGAGCCCAGAGTCACAGTCACAAACGTCCTCTTCTTCCTGAATAAAAGTGAGATTATGCTGCATACTTGTTCATATTTTAAGTAGTTCGCACAGACACACTTTTTAAAAACAATAAAGTTCCTAATACCCGCTTTCTCTGAACAGTTAGCTTGCTGCCCCATCCCCCTCCTCCCTATCCTCTGTTGTGTGAATCCATGGACTAGCCTCCTCCCTCCTGCCATGCATGGTCTGAAGTGCTGCCACTGCCCTCACCCTCAATTTAGTATGATGTACCAGTCCACTCCTCCTGCCCTCCATTGCCCAATTCTATGCCCCATCATTGACCTCCTGCTTAAACTCTGTGCTTAGCTTGCTGCCCCTATTCTCCTTCCCCCTGCCCTCCGATGTCTTTGTGCATGCCCCTGCTCCATCCTTCTTGCCCACCATGTTCCATGGACCTGCCACTCCTATCTACTCTGTGTGTTCTGTTGAGCTGCCACTCCCCTCCCACCCGCCTAGCATTGTCAGATGACTGTAACCTGTCCCTGCCACCTCCACCCTGCCTGTCCACATGCCATGCCCCTATCCTCTTCCTCCTGTCCTACATGGTCCATTGTACTGCCACACCCTTCTGCCCTCCCTAGTCTGTTGTGCTGCAACTGCTCCTCCTGCCTGCCCTGTGCGGTCTGTTGTGAGGCCCCTTCCCCTGAACTTTCTTGTCTGTGCACAGGTCATGACCCTCCCTTCTATCCTCCATCGTCCTTTGTGCATGCCCCTGCACCCTCCTTCTTGCCCATCATAGCCATTGTGCTGCCACTAACCCTCCCACTTGCCATGCATGGTCTACTGTGCTGCCATGGCCCTCCCACCTTCCCTGTGTGGTCAGTTAGCTGCCCCTGACCCCCTCCCACCTTCCCTCCATGGTCTGTGTGTATGCCATCACAATTTCACTGTTGCTCTTCATGGTGTGTCTTGCTTCTAGTGCCCATCCTGCCTGACCTCCATGGCTATCTTGCTGCTCCTGCCCTGCCCCCTTGCCCCCAGCCCTCAGTTTACATGTGCAGACCCCTACTCCCTCCCTCCTGGCTTGTCTGTTCCATTGTAATGCCCCTGATCCGTCCCTCCTGCCCTTTATGGTCTGTTATGCTGCAGCTTTCTCTCCTGTCTGTCCATTATGGTCAGCTAGCTTCCATTGCCTCTTGCCCCTCTGTTCTCTGTTGTCCATGTGCATGGTCCTGTGCCCTCCCTCTTGCTTTCTATGGATTGTTGTGATGCACTCCCGTCCCGCATGCCCTGTGTGGTGTATTGTGCTGCTGCAAACCCTGATGCCTGCCGTGCAGGGTCAGTTTGGTGCACCTCTCCATGTCCCTCCTGTCCTCTGTTATCCAAGTCCATGTCCATACCCAATTTCCTTCCATGATCCAATGTACCATACTTGCAAACATTTTGAACTTGGTAAGAGGGAGATTTTGAAGAAAAACTGGGGTATTGATTTTCCCCTTTGAGTTACATTGAAAAAGAGGAGATTGTAGATAGGAGACAGATCAAATAAAGCCCATTTGAGCTTAAAAACATTGGACGTTTCCTGGCTGAATCGAGTCTGTTGGCATGTATGGTTGTACTACCATTGCCTCTTCCTTCTGCCCACAATGGTCTATTACATTGCCACAGCCTCTCTTGCAAGTCCTGTATTGTTGGTTTGTTGCCCCTGCCCCCCTTTCCACTGCCCTCCATAGTCTGTTGTGCTGCCACGGCCCTTCCTGCCTGCTCAGTGTGGTTAAATTGTTGCCTTTGCACCCTCCTACCTGCCTTCAATTTTCAGAGTCCGTGCCCCTGGCCTCGGCCTCTCAACAGTATCCTAATGAACAACTAGATTGCTAACATTTTATATTTATTACAAAAGTGTGGAATGCCTGACATCATCTTGATGTAATCAAAACTGTAATACCTAGAGCATTTCCTTTAGAAATTACATATATGAGAGGGTCTTATTGGCATCAAAATTATGGTTAGTGCTCTAAAAGACTAAAATAAGGACATATTTTCTGAGTTTTCAAATAGCGACAAAGCACTTTTAAATTATTTGTTATCTTTATGTTTTTTTATCCAGTTGACCACTTGATTAAATGTTGCACTTAGGGGAGAGGATGTGGTGTTACTTCCAGAACTTCAGACTTTGCAACTGGGGAACCAGGTTGGAGTTTCTGCTTCAGCTCGACATTCTGTGATTCTGGTCAAATCACTTAGTCTCCCCATGTCTACAACCAAAATGAATTTGTTCTTGTGTGATATAACCAAAGCTCATGTAAAGCACTCCAATACGTAACAAGTCTGCACTATATAACACTGCAAAAACACAAAATAATAAGTGGTTTTTACACTTCTGTCATTGGGCTATATTTGGGCTACATCTGGTTGATTTTGGGCTACATTTGGGCTCTTTTGTCTCCGGTGGCCATCTTGGGAGATTTATTTGTTATGAAGTTTCCTAATTTCCTCATGTACTGTAGTCTCCTCAGTAGTAAATGCTTTCAGTTTTTTACTTTGATTCCATCATCAAGGTATTCAGATGTGTTACACATTTGCCATAAATTCAGAATGTTAGCACTCTAGTTGCTCATTAGATCACTGTAGTAAAACTACTGCTCACCATGGAAGTCTGCTCCTGGTATTAAAAGTGCGTGTTTCAGTCTGCATGTCAGAATTTTTTAATGAAATAGAAGAGGATTTGAGAAGTCACTCAAAATGTGCCCTCATTTTCTTTCTTCAGCATTAATCATAATTTCTATGGCAAAATGAACCCCCTCATTGTGTTCCTTTTTAAATTAAATGTTTTAAGAGTTACCACTTTAATCCAAGCAAGATGGCTTCAGGTGTGCCATGCGTTTATCATAAGTAGGACTGTTAGCGCTCCAGTTGTTCTTTGGAACACTCTGGGAAGCTGCAGTAGAACACAAAGGAATCAACTGACAGTCTCTGCCCTTGTTGGATGTACATGTTTTACTGAGAATGTCAGACTTCATTCTCACATGACTGAAAAAGATAATGTGAATTTACAGAAAATAAGCTCTCAGTTTAGCTTATAGATCACCTTCCAAACCTCTGTGGGAAAAGCATGAGAAAATATTTTTCTCTCAATCATGATATCCCAGCAGAAGGCTTTTTCACATGGTGAAATCACCTTAGAACATACCACAATTTCTAAAATGAGTATGGTACCATCAACAAATGATTTATAATGTAAATAAAGTCTTAAAACCTTCTATTAACTGCAATGCTTTTTAATGAGGTGCTATCATGTATATTGGTCCCAAGATGGCTGCCAACACTTCTTGGATGAAGTGCTGACAGCCAATCAGATCTCAGGATGAGATGTATGGTTAGGCTCCGCCCACATATATATATGATTTTACTTTTGATTTTCTCAGGAACTACTGAACAGATTGACACCAGACCTGCAAAAGGCACTTCCCTGACCTGAGGACTACCTCTCTGCCAAATTTCAAGTAATTCTGTTCAGCCGTCCGGGCTGTACCTTCGACTAAAGGTCCTATGGAAAAATGCACGGGGAAAATGTGTTTTGAGACCCCCCTTTTTTCTCGGCTCCCGCTTGACGAATCACCCCGAGACTTTCAGGGTAGGAGCGGAGCGGAGCGCCCCACCTATTTTGAAAATTTTGCGAGGATTCGTCAACCGGCGCCAAAGTTATTCCAAATAGAATGTTGCGGATTTCCTATGGAAACACGGTCCTAACTATAACTATCTACTGGCGACCGCCAGTAGATAATATAAAACGGTCATAGTTAGGCCCTAGTTTCCGTAGGAAAAGCGCTTTTTGCTTTGACAATATCTTTGGTGCTGTTTGATGAATCTTTGTGAAAATTTTAAAACTAATGTGGCGCTTCGGTCAGCTCCTGTCTTGAAAGTTTTGGGGTGATTTGGTAAGCGGGCCGAAAAAAAATGGGGGTCCCAAAATGCGTTTTCTCCATGTTAATTTTTATAGGAAACTTTAGACAAGGCTTGAGTCCGAACTGCTCAACGGATTTATACCAAATTTGGCAAAAAAGAAGCTCTTAGCCAGAAAGCGACCATTTTGGTAAATGTTGTAAATCCGTTCAGTAGTTTTTGAGAAAATTAAATATTTACAGATATCTATATATGGGCGCGAAGGATCCACAAACCTTCCCGATCACGAGCCTTGCAATCTGATTGGCTGCCAACAGTTCCAACCAGGAAGTGTTGCCAGCCATCTTGTGACTTGGTTGAACCAAGTCACAAGGAAAAAGGTGACAAAAGGTGAAAAGGGGGCAGGGTAGAAACGCCCTGACCCCCATGGCTGTCCAGGGGGGTCGCACAGGTACCCTGAGGGCCAAAAAAGTTGTAAAAAATAACTTGGTGCTGAATCGCGCAGGGTCCGTGAATCCCCCTGAAAATTTTTCAAAAAACAACTAAGCGCTTTGTTTTCTTGAAGACCCCGGGTGGGCCATGTCCCGGGGGCAATGGTTATTGATCATGCGGGGGCCCATGTCAGCCCCCACAGCCCTGGGGCCTGCCACCTCCCCACGGCTATGCTAATGATATGCAGGGGCCATGCAGGCCCCCCGTAGCCCCGGGGACTGCCACTTCCCCGGGGCTTTTTTTTATACAAAAAATGGATGAGAGGCTCCTGCCCCCTAACACGCTGCGCCAGGGACTGGCACCTCGCCAGGGCTTTTAATAATTATGGGCAGGGGCACTTTAATCCTCTTTGTGCAAACCATTTAATATCCACATTTTGCAAACCTAGTGCTTTGTCAATACCTCTGTGTTCAGCATACCTGTTGCCCCAGAAAACATAGCTGTGTCCTACAATCCATATGGTTAGCATTTTGAAGAGATGAGAGGAAGGAATCTAAATATCTCTGTAGATGAGTAAGTCAGTTGTGGGAATGAGAGATATGTAAAATGGTGGAGATGGTGATGTTTTAGAAAAAACAGACAACTGATTGGCTGTTCATAAAGGGTGAGTACTCAAAAATAGGATGCACGTTACTTTGTAGAAAAAGCTTCTTTGTGATTGGTTATACAAAAACATTTTAAAAGTTACAGTCTACAGGATAAGGTAATATTTGCAAGAGTCAACCACACCTGCTGTTTACATTTGTAAGCCAGTGTGCTGAAGTTGAAAATTATGGTGAACTTGCGACTTGGCAGTACAGTTGAATGTTACAGAAATTGTTACTATCGAAACTAGGTTTATGGAGAATGGGGGAAGGGTTGGAAGATAACTGTGGTTTTGAAATCTGAAATGGTAAGTTATATATGAGTGATATGGTTTTAAAGTTTGTTTTCCTAAATCAGTGCTATGTTTAGAAGCGGTATGTTCTAGTATTGTCGAGAATCGTTTTTTTAATTCCTGTCAGAGTTCCTGAATCCTATGCGAAACCACACTACGGCACCGAGGTGGAGTCACGACTCCTGTAAGATACAGAAGCAGATTGGCCACTTTTAGAAGGGAGTAATACGGGGTTAATAAGTGTATCCAATGGAAGTGGGTTTCAGAATTTGAAAAAATGAAGGGAACATTTTTATTTGTTACTTACATTCATCTGTGTGGAAATAGAGAGGATACATTTGCCAATGCTGGTTTAACTCTGTTGAGAGTTGAACATCAAATTTATTGTGTTGGAAAGTAAAGCTTTTTGAAGTTTCTGTCATTTTTACATCCTGTAATAGTATTTTAGAGGTGAGTTACAAATGTGTAAGGTGTGTCATATATTATATCTATATATATATTGTGTAGGAGTGCTTCACCAGTCTTACCATGTTTCTCTAAGCATGCATGCATCAGTCTGTGCGTTTTCCTATTGGCATGATACATAAAAATATACATAAAGTTGAATACATGTGTATCACAGTACATGCTCTCTAAATTTCTGTTGAAACAAGATGTATACATTCCTTTCTGTTCATGAAACACGGCACCTAGGTATTGAACAGGCTATGTGAGAGGCTCCACAATACCTTCATACAGATCACATCACAGGCTGTGCACCCGAATAACAGAGCAGAACTGAGACATTTGTCCACCAGTAGGAAAACCAACCAGGTTTGTTAAGAATATGCAACAAGCAAATAATGAAGATAATTTAAATATTGTACAAGACATAAGAATTGGTGTCTTGATGGAACATGGTAAACAATCTTTTGAAAGTCGACTACTAAGGAACTTGTTTACAACTGGAAACACAGCAGCTGAAATCATTTAACCCCTTGTGTGCCACGCCCTTTCCCCGCCCTGTGCCGGCCGTTGCATTAGAGGGCGGGGTTCATGACGAGCTGGACTTGTCATGGGCACAGCGCAACCGCGGCCCATGACGAGTCCAGCTCGTCATGGGCACACAAGGGGTTAAAATATGCGTGGAAAAAACAAGTCAGTAGTTTGCCTAATACCTACACTGCAAGAGTGTTCTAAATTTAATCAACAACTTCTAAAACTGGAAAAACAACAAGTAGAGGAAATTTAACCTATTGATAAAATTGAACAGCAGGGAGTGACTATTCTTCTTAAAGGGAAACTACAGGCTAAATTGCATTCTTTGGAAAAGTCTGTATCTAAAACTGCAGGCTTAGAAAAAAAGTTAAACTGTCAGGTGATTTTGCAGCATAATCTGAATGTAGAATAATCAATCAATCAATCAATCAATCAATCAATCAATCAATCAATCAATCAATCAATATTACTTTATTGCGGCTATTCCAGCCATAAAAGTACAGATTTTTTTTTTACAGCATTAAAAAAACATACTCCGATCAAGTAAAAAAGGGATAGTATCAACAGGGTTGTATATACATAGTTATAGATGCCAGGGCTTCAGGAGGGCAGAATAAAAGATACTTTATCGTTGTTACTAATAG